>NC_088247.1:72365963-74865963 GCF_036013445.1 Caloenas nicobarica
ATGTAAAGCAATTGTTCATATAAGACAATAAGACACTGGAAAAAAAAAAATCATTGAAATTATGCTTATTGCTCCTGTTCTCAGATAAGATTTCCTGGAACTGAACCAGAGATGCAAAAAATAATGAGCAAAGGACTTTTTTAAAAAAAATTTTTCTTTCAGTGGCAGCGTTAACAACCAAAAAGAACATCAAAGAGCGGAGGATTTGTTTGAAGAAAGCATTATAATCCTCAGCATATTTTGTTCAATTTTAAACAAAATTGTGACATTTCCTCACATGTGAATAGAAATGGTGGTAGCAATACACACAAGATGAGCTAAACTTCCTGAGGCCATTCAACACAGAGTACAAACAAGAGCCCCTCTTGGTTTGCCAGAACATCCACATAATTCCAGCTCACAAAAAAAACTATTAGCATCTTTTCACTCTGTTGGTGAAATGTGAAAACTGAGGAACAGATCCAAAGACCTGGCTTGATCTCAGCTTTAGGATTTTTATGGTGTCAAAAAGAATGCATTGTTTAAACAAAATCTTCTTAAAGAAACAGTCAAAAGAAAAAAAATCATTTAATATATAACCAACTGTTCTAAATCACACCTATTATGTTTGCTGGTGGTGGGTTTTGATGCAGACACCATTTGTGGCCCATAAAAAAATGTCCAATATACTGCTGAAATACTGTATTTCCACACAGGGAAAGAGTGAGTATGTATTCACTCCACATCCCTCCCCCCATGAGGATAGGTCTTAGTTTTAAAAGCTTTAACTTTTCTTTCCAACATAAATAATTTAGCTTTTTCATCCTTGTATAGCATGAATTCTATTTTGTAATTCTCTTTTTACCTATTATTTATTTTCCTGCACTAAGTGGAACAACATAATTTTGTTATAAAGGAAAAATTGATCTACTCCTGAATGAAGTTACTTTGAGACTTTCTTTTTTTTTAAAAAAAAATCTAATTATAGTTTATTAAAGAGAGAACTGAGAAGAAAGATGAAATAATTTGTAACAACAATGCAAAAAACTCAAACACATATTAAATATATTTAAATACTAAGAAAGGTCAACTGCCTTGTTTCTTTCTTCACTACTTAATTGTTTGAATTAAGCATTTTTAATCTTTACTTGCTATTAAGGACATCAATTTAAAGGCCTAGCAAAAATTACCATAATATAATCACAGCACCTTTGCAGCTTATACCAAAGTCCTACAGGTGCTGTTTTCAGTGTTGTTGCCCCTTTTCTGCTCCTCAGAAAGTGCACCGGTGGCAACAAAAACACACACATTTAGAGATAATTTAAAATAGAGAGCTTCACAGGACCACATCATGTCATAGTTTAGGGCAGCTTTATATGAGGTAATCTAGGTAATGATAGGCATGTAAGCCTGACACCAGCCCTTGAGAGAATAAATAGCCAATACGGTACTTGATTAATAAAAGGAGGATGTGTAATTAATGTCAATCAACAAGGATTTATGGTAACTAGACCCTATCAAACTAACCTGACATTTTTATGACATTACGAATTTAGTGGAACAACATAATAGCGATGTTGCCACTTACCCAGATTTGTGTGTGGCATTTGATACAACACTGACATTTTGATTAAGAAACTAGAACGCTATGAGATCAATTTAGATGGATTTAACTGATATATTTCAAAATGCATTCCCACAGTGATTCATCAAAAGTCTGTTTTTCAAGGTGGTCTTGCAGTGATCACTTCCTAGCTCTATGCTACTTAAAACATTTGTTAATGATGTGGAAGAAAAAGTAATTACACATTTTTCAGATGGCACAAAATCTGAGGGAGTGGAAAATAATGAAAAGTAAAACTCAGTGACAAAGCCACATGAACAGTTCACTCAGCTGAAATCAAATGGATAATATGCATTTTAAAACGGCCAAAAATGAAGCCACATTTTTAGAGTTAAGGGCCACACATGCAGGAGGATGGAATCTGCCCAGTAAGGCAGCAATTTGAAATGACTGAGGTTTTCGGTGGATGATCAGCTGAATTGGAACGCTCACAATGGCATTATGGTTAAATTGTCTAATAAAACTGCTGGATATCAACATAAGCAAGCAGATTATATCATCCCTGTAGCTGTCACTGATGGCATGTCTGCTATAACTGTGCCTGGTTCTGATGTGTGAAATTTATGAAAAAATGTTGAAGACTGGTGAGCATTCAACAGACAACTGAGCAAAGGATTAAGGACTGGAAAATAAGGTTTTATCACTTACCTCTCAGAACATTCAAGGAAATGCTAAGGTTTATGTGAACTTTAGCCTATGGAAACCCACATGAAGAAACAGAGGGCTCTTGATAATAAAGGACAGTAGATAGAAACTGAAACTGGCCAGAAAATTTATACTAGGGATAGTGCACATTTTAAACAGGTAAGGTAAGTAATTAACCACATAAATCAAGGGGGGGGGGGTTATTTGTTTGTTTAATTCACCACTGGCTTAAATCAAGGACATACGTTTTCCTGAATTACATGTTCTCATCCAAAACCCTATTATTTCAGGAAAGGATTACAACTTGTGTTAGACAGGAGGTTAAGTGAAATGATAAGAACGTTCCTTCTGCCCTTATATCTAGGGATCACTTATTTCCTACCCAGGCATGGCAATTAAATAATTCAAAGTGTCTGTGGTGCAAAGGATTCCCTTCGTCTGTGTTTCAGGCTTCACATTTTGTATCTCAGCAGTTCTGGATTCTCATGCAGTTCCATGGGACCAGAGAGGATCCTGAAATGTTAGCATACATACCAGGTTGCCCTAACAAATTACACTTTGGGACACAACTGTTCATCATTGAAATAAAGGGAAAAAATGAAACAACACAGAAATTGGAATATATGTAAAGGAAGCAAAAAAAGTGCTAACATGTCTATGAAAGTTTTTGAAGGATCAAAGCCAATACATACTAAGAAGTGCTTGTATAGTTCGCATAATTTAAAAACAAAGTAGTTCAAAGCAATTTGGTACAGGCTTGCATTTGTATCACTACAGATGTGATAGGAGAATGATACATATGGTATTGTGATTGATTAGAAGACTTGCAAACATCTTACAGATGACATTCAACAAGACCAGGAGTTTTGTCTTAATGTACTGTAAGGCGTCGACTGTTGCAGTCCCGCATGTGAATTCTTATGTTTTTCTAGGGAAACTAGGGTCAAGTAACAGACTTAATCATTCATTTTTATCATAAATGAATCAAGTCAGTACTATGTCTGCTCTATAGTTATTGTTGTTGTAAAGAGCTGTACGTACATTAACTGTAGTTATAAACTTAAAAGTCAGATTAACTTTGGCCATTGTTCTGCTTAACTAACTGGGCTTTTAAAGACATTCCTCACAAACACCACAGAAGTTTCTTACTTTATGCAAGAAAAACTTGGGGGTGACCGAATTGATTCTCAGCTTCACCACAGAAGCATAAATCAAGCCAAACCACGAGACAGGTTTAACAGGACAACTTAGTAATTAAAACAGAGTAATTTAAATCTTTAATGTGGTGAATGGATATGTTTCTGAAGGGAAGTGAGTTTAAATAACAAAATTTTCTGAACTTGTTTGCCCATTTGTTAGCTCCGTCCAGAATAGGAAAATAGAGTAGAACTACAATGATAGCTCTGGTTTGCTTGTTACTTAACTTGCATTTGTGCTTCATTCTGTTTACTTGCAATAGATTTACTTGCCATACCATTTAGCATAAAATAACAGCTCCTAAACAGTAAAAGCAATGGCTTCAGAGTTCTCTGGTAAATGAAAAATACTCTGAAACTCGTCTTGTATGAAATTTGAATAATTCTCAAGTCTGGATAAAGCAGCTGTCAAAATCTTACTTCACTGATATTAGGTTGTGTTACAAGAATTCTTATCTGGTATTTTAATTACACTCCTGTTCCATCATACTCACTGTGATTTTTTTTTTTTTAAAGCATAACGCAAACTAATATGGACAATAAAAGAAATAAAAAGTCAAGAGGTTTCTTGGTATTAAGAAACATGTCAGAATTTTTAAAATTACTCAAAAATACTGTGACATTGAAAATATTCTGACATCTCCAAGGACAGACAGACATAGTTCCTTTCACAAACAACTAACTACATCCCTGTAAACAAAAAATAATTAATAAATAATATAGCAATGTATCAGAGCCTTCCTATAACGCGATGATAGTGCTTTAGTTTACTATATTCACATTTTGATAACATCAACTTTACTCTTGATACTTTAACTGCTACAGAATCTATTTCTGTTCTCGGCTGAAACTGAGGTTTGAGCTGATCAAAGCAAAATGAGAAAAAAAATGAAGCACGTTTCATCTGAACAGTGAGGTTTGATAAGAATAGCTTTGGATGCTTGAAAAAAAAAAAAAAAACATTTGGTAAGCTGCATATTTAAAGCATCCAAGCTGAATGCTATTCCCTTGTTTTCTCAGTCCAGCCCATTTCAGATGAGCACCAACTCCCTGTGGAACAGATGAGCTATGAAAAGATTACATAATACTGATGTCCTCGGTGCTAAACCTAATGACAGTAAACATGCAGGAGAAGGACAAATATTCATGAAACATCTTCCAAAAAGTCAATATAATAAAATTGCAAGATTCAAATCACACAGCCATGTCTTTCAGAGACTGATGCATGTTCACTTGAGCGTGGGACTGATGTGGAATCAGTTCCTATGAAATCGCCATTTAAGTGTTTTACAGTGATGTTACAGCTCTGGCTCTGCCTACCTATGAAGAGAGTCATTATTTCTGTGGCTCTTTATGACTTTTGACTAGCATAAGCCTATGAAAAGAAAGAAAAATGTAACAGCATTTTTATACACAGGAGTATAAAAATCCTCCTCTTCACAATCAGAAATTCACTTCATTGGATGGGAAATGAAGTATTCTGTACACATTTCAAAGAACTGCAGAAGTTTGAGCCTAATAAGAACACCTTTTCAGGAATATTTTATTTCAATAAGGAAAGGCATTTACTGACTAAATAAAGAGAGCCTCAACAGGACAGAAGATGAAATTTCATTTGAGGTACAGGATCTATAATTTTGTTCAACTACATGCAACAGCTGTATTTACTCAGCAGAAAGCATATTAGCATTACACCTAAAACAAAACCCAGCCCCAAGACAGCTCCAATAGCACTCACTGAAGCTTGCAATCAGATCAGAGATAACTTGTTTCTGTCCATTTCCCACAATTACTGGAACTGATTATTTATAATGCTCTGAGAAAAGCAGAACTTTAATTTTAACTCTGTGGTATGGTACATTCTACTTAACACAAATTCTACATCGCTGATACTATGCTTTGCGAAGTTGTTTTTTTTTTCCTTTTTATCTTACTGGAAAAAAAAAGTACTGCGAACTCACTATCACTATTTAGTCATTTATTTGGACAAAGCAATTATACAAAACAGTTCTAAGATTATTTGAAATGCTTATAATTATTTTAAAAATACTGGAATGTATTATTGAATACTGAATAATTATAATACTGAATGCATTATTTCTGATAGATTGTAATTAATATGGGGTGGGGGAAACAAACACCACAACATTGAGCTCTGCTTTGGATACTGTGTATTTGTGTCACTATTTTTCAAAACACTAGACTATTCGTTTTGTTTCATGAAGTAGTCTAACATTAAATCTCTGAAATAAACACTGCTTATTACGTTTTCAAAATCCGCATGCTCTGTTCAGACAATTTTCACCTGTGTTTGTAAGCTTTTATATTTCTGGATTGAGCACACAACTTCTCAGGAGCCTGTTTACCCCAGGCTATGGGGTAACAGCCTATAATTGAAATGAACATGATGAGGAACTGTGGGAAAGTGCCCCACGCAGCACAGGGCACCATCAGCAGTAAGTCTTATTTTAAAATGTCACAATTGCAATATTTACCTTTTATATTTATTTCTCTTGCACTTCTTTTGCTCATAATTATGGACTATAACAGCAAAGCATCGTAAAATACTTTGGTTTTCACTTCAAGCTCAAAATAAGTTGGAATCACAAATAAAGCACACAAGGTGTATCATATGAAAATTTAAGTTCAGCTTAGTTTATGTTGAGCAAACCCACAAAAATTAATTGGGTACATTTCCTATTTGTAAGCACATTGGAAAACATATTGCATCACAGTACATTTATCATTAAGATATTCATTATAATTTTTGGCAATAATTTATAAATTTTACTTAACTAAATTGAAATTTGATTTCTACTGCTGTATAACATTGTCAATTACTCTATTTTTATATTTGCAGCCAAAAGAATTGAAGCCTGTAATTTCTGGCAAGAGACTAATTTTATAATCAAAAATACATACAAATTAGTATTTCAGGAAAAAAAACACATCGCCTCTTAAAGATATGTTACGAACTAGTGTTTAATGAGAAGTGGAAACCAATAAAAGTAATTTTTAAGCAAAACATTTCTGTCTTGGGAAAGAAATAAAGGAGGAATCTTTTCTTTTTTTCTTTCCTTGAACAGCAGTATTTCCTGTTTGCTGCCATTATAAGCTTTGAGGCTGTTAGTTGTCAGTTATTGTTACTCACCACTGTCAAGAAGCATATAGAGTGTGGAACTATTTAAAACAAAATATAATCGTACAAGCTTTGTCATGACTGCAAAAATGAACACCTAAGCATAAAATTTGACTTAATCTCTCAAATACCGTAACAGCAAAGCAAAGCTTGGAGGTTTCAACTTGTGAATTAGTCAAGGTTATTTTTTCTCTTTTCCAAGGACATATGATACATTCATGAAAGTCACACAGGCATGAAGTTCATCATTCATTCATTAAAAAGAAAACCACAAAAAACAACCCCAAACCAAGCACATGCACACACAAAAAACAAACAAACAAAAACGCAAACAAAAAACCCCACCACAAACCAAAACCAACCAACCAACCCACCCACCCAGAAAGAAAAGCAGCCAGATTTCACATGTACTGGAAAGGAAGCTCAGCCAATTCTTGGGCCCATTTCCAGAGGAAAGACCAAACTAGTCCCTAACTTCTGCAGACAATTAATTCTGCCTCCAGATGATAGTACAGAGACAACATTGAGAAAGAGATGCATTTGGCATAGCCCAGGTGAGTTATTATAGCTACTGTCCTCATTTGCTTTTGTGGTGGGGTTCAACTATCTGGCTGCAGGTCATCTCAGAAACCAGCAAGAGGTTTTATATCTGTGGTACATATGGGATTTGGGAACAAATGGAGGACATCAAGTCATTATGACTTCAGGTAGGAAAAGCTCCGGGAATAGTCACAGTACAGGTAATTATGCTGTTTTACCAGAGCAGGGGAGACTGATAAATCCCTGGAGGAATCCCTCCTAGCAGAAGCCTGAAAGCTGCAAGACCTCAGTTTCTGTCGGCTGTGCATGGACACAGGCGTAAATCACATGCTGCTAAAACAACCATTTGTTGTCTCAAGTTAGATAAAAATATTGCCTGATATTGCCTGTGGCCAAGCAGAAGACACCTATGGAACCACATAGATGTGCCATTTCACAACTGTCTTGCTAGAGAAGACAAAGAGAAGACTATAGCACAGGAGGGGAGCGCCCCTGAAGAAATGCGCTTCTGTTGCCCCCATCTGTTGGTCTCTACTGAACAGAATCCTTTTGCATGTACAAAGGTTTGTGTTTGTCTTAAAAAGCTGTGCCCAGAAGGAACACCTGAAATTAACCTTTTTCCTGAGAAGGAAGTACCTCTAAGACCTCTTTAGTACTAAATACTATTGAGTAATATCTAACACACAAAAATATTTAAGTATACATAAGTAATGTTTTGAAAAATCTTCATTTTTAAGTATTTGGGATGTCTATGCTGCTTTTTACTCAGGCTTTTCATTGATGTCACTTTGAGAAACACTTTAAAGTAAACAACAGTATTGAGCATGTGGGAGAACAGATTGTAAAGTAATCAGCAGTGTGAAGAACTCGCTCTGTGGACAAAGACTGAAAATCTGATATGAAAGATCTGATATGCAAGATGACACAAATTTGAAGCTTTCAGTGCACTGATATATACACAATAATTATAAAATAAGCATTGACATAAAAATGTAAGTATTACATTCTGCATTTAACAAATGCATACTTGAATATATAATAGTTCTACTTCAGTGAAAAGAGGACAAGATGATTTCCTCGTTCATTCCAAGCAGCAACTGCCCAAGTTCCTCCCTTTCGTTAACATTGGAGACATAATATCTGATGCTGAACAGTTCTTCTGAAGTGTACCGTGCACGGCAATTTATATTCATTTCTACAATTCTAATATGGTTAGAGTTGCTACAAACAGTGATTCTTATAAGCATCACAGTACTCTGAGAAACAAGACAAAACCTTACCGCTATGTTTCCATCGCACCTTTGGGCCTGGCAAACACCTCTGATTCTGTTGGGAATCAGCACATCATCCCAGCAAGATGGGCCCTTCAAAATAAAAGCAAAACATACAAACTTTTTAATCTACTTAATAAGTAAATATATAAAATTTGGTTTTGTTGTCCCGCTTTCTATCCCCATTTCTTTTAAGATTTTAGCTAGAGTTTTATGATGTTTATGCTGAATAAGTTTAGCCAGATTATATGACAATATTCATCAGTAAAGCTCCATCAGTGAGACAGACAGTCCCTCTGTCCTGAGGTCAGTGTTGTGAACACGAGTCAAAAAGTAGTTACGTTTTCTCAGCTTGAGGCAGGGACTGACTTAATTATGATTAAAAAGCTACAGAGACTCATCTTCAAAAGCGTTGACACCCCGGCGTGCAGCTGACTAAGGGGAAAAAAGGGAAAAAACCCACAGTAGTTGGAAGTAGCACACAGAAAAATTAAGCATAACAAAGACTAGGTCAAGTAGCCTTTCTGTATTTTGTTGTTAAAGTATTAAATGGCTCTAACTTTACCAAAACCTGTTTCTGTTTTCATGGGCTACTGTGTGAATTTTGATAATGTTTACCAAACCATAATACAATGTAACAAAAATGTGAAGTGAGGACTGTTAGTAGATTCCTGGACATTTACATTAGGTGCAAGATTAATAATAAAAAATAAAAATAATAAATAATTTTAAAACCACCCTAACATAAAAACCCAGAAAGAAAATTAATAGAAAATCCTTAGAAAACATTTCTATGACTTTTTGAATACAAATAGTTCATTTATAGTGTACTACAAAACACAAAGTAAATTTAAATATTACAAATCAGCATTGTTAATATTTCACAGCTACAAAATAGTGTGGTTAATAGGATGATCTATCAATGAAGAATATTCATATATATGGCATATATAGGAACATTCATAAAAGTATTTCCCAGCACATAAAAAATTTAAGTGACATTAGTGCAAGTCTTCTCTTTTAATATTAATCTCACACTAATTAATATTGAATTTGTAGACAATAAAAATTAATCTGAGAAACAGATATGAAGCTTACAGGTATCCATAGACATAGCAGAAACAAACTACAAAAGGTATCAATAATTAAATTTTTTTCTACTTGGGATTAGTTAGTGTTTGGGATAGCATCACTACTCACGAATAACAGGAAAACTTGACCCAGAGTAGAAATTATGGCAGTGAAGATGTTTAACTGCATTAGTAAAATTAGTGCCTATTTACGTCTCAGTTGGATTACAAAGTAATCCACTACCACATCTAAATCCATCTCCTTTTTACTTCTGTATGAAGTATTTCCTCCGCATAGTGCAGACATGGCTGAGACAGCTTTGAACTAACTCAGTAGTAGGAACGTTGCTACAAAAGGTTGATCCAGCCTATCTGAAAAGTTGAGTAAAACAGCTTAGTCTGTGCTGAGCTCTGCTTTCTACTGTCATAGCTGAAGTGGTGGCACTTGAGATAGGTAAGACCCTGAACTTCTGGAAGCTGTATGCATGACAGGGTGGCTACTGGTAGATTTCACACTTCACAAGAAAAGCAGCTGCAGGATAGCGTAGTTAGTATAAAGTAATAATACTTCACTTGAAATTGTGGGAGAATACCACCCTTGAACTCATTATTTTAAATGATTTTTTTAAAATCAAGTTTGCCATTACTTATTCCAGTGAATTTTGACCTCCTCTGAAGTTCTAGCATTCTTGAGATTTTGCAGGATGAACAGCAGAGCCTCTCTGCATAAGGAACCACCTCCTTTTAATTGTGTTCGACTAAGGAGCTGAAGGTTTCATTCAGTGTTCCTCCATATATTTGTTTTTCTTCATGCCACCAAAGACTGAGCAGATCTCTAGCACACCCCTCACATCATCTTACTCTCCAGGAAGAAAAGTAATCTACCTTGCCATTCCTCATGTAGATGCTGTTACTTACCTTTAATCAACTTCTTACTCCGTCGGTAGCTGTTCCAATTTTACTCTATCTTGTTAAAATATGAGAAACATCACACGGGACACAAGACTTACACGCATGCTGGACTAGTGAATGGGAAGACGGTGTCTCTGAATTTGTTCTTTATTATAAATAATTATTAAAATGCGTTTTAAGTTGCTGATGGTTACTAAACGCCAAGGTAGCATTTTGGTGGAATTCTCTATCATAGCTCCTAGGTCTCATTCCTGAATGTAACAGTTATCCCAAAATCCATCCCATATGGATAAAACGTCTATGTAGAATTCCCAGTCCATATCACTTAATATTAACATACATTGAATTCCATCTGCCATTTTACCAGCAGATCAAGTGTGCGTCCTAAGGTCTGCAGAAGGACTTCTAGGAGGCACTTCCCAAGTTGCTCCATACTGAACCCATCTGTTTGTTTCCAAGGATGCACCAGCTATGTACCTCATCCTCTCCAGTGTTTCTGTGATACAACAATCATCTAGTGAATTTGTATATGTTCTGCTCCTGCTATACTTTAAAGGGACTCAGTAACAGTTTTCTGCTGTTTGCAAGTTACAAACTTTTTTTGCCTGCCTAATTGCATTTTTATATTTAGCGTGCTGGGATTATATGTTTGTGGGTTTGTTTTTTTTTTTTTTTTTCTTGTTTTATCTCATTACTCATTTTTATGAAAGATGCATCCTTGATTCTAATAAGCTACACTTTTTTTCTTTTTATTTATTTTTTTTCACCCCCATGATTTAGTCATAGTAGCTTCTGTTCAGTTCTCCTTAAATTTCTGTGCATATAATCCCTCATTCTGGTACAGTTTCCATGTCTCCTCCAAATCAGAGAAGACCATTTACCTCTTTTTAGCTGCCCCTTCTAGCTTCTTCTCAACAAGCACTCTCACTTTTATGTAGCTTCTCTTTTTTAAAATTAAGCACAATATTTGTGTCTTTCTCCAATTTGGGGAAGTTGCATGATATATTACAGTCATGTTAAAGAATAGGTCTTTGTTACTAACATTATAAACCAGGCCCTCTGCATTACCTTCTCTTGCAGGTTCTTTGATCAACTTTTCTGCAATACAACCTGACAGCATCTAAAAGTTGATCATGGTTTGAGATGGTACTTACCTAATTTACATGAAAGCAATTTAAATATCCCATTATAATGCTTTTCCCTACACTTTCAATGTTTATATTTTCCCCATGATGTCAGACTTGCTATCATCATCTGGGTAAGTGGCTGTTAATGAGAGTCTCTCTTCCCACCTCCCTCTTTTTGGGTATAGAATTTCACTCCATAAGGATAATGCCTAATGCACTGACTCGTTAAAGACAAATAGGACTAACAAGTTAACATTTCCCTAACATCTATCCTCCTTCATTTATATTCAAATTTGTTACTATATATTTATCAGAACTTTTATTTTTCCAGTTTAGAGGAATTCAGCAGGTTTGTATACTTTTGGATAATCCTTACATAATTTACACTTGGGAAGAGGATAAAAGAAAGAAGGGTGCAAAATAAGAGGAGTGCTTTATAAAATTTGGGGCTGAGAAGGGGACAGGGGGTAACACTCATTTTAAAAAAAAAAAAAAAGAAAAGAAAAAAAGAAAGAAAAAAACAAACAAGCTAAAAAACCCCCATACACGCCCAATAAAATTCACACAAACCCCAAGCGCCACCACTTTTTCCTGGTCCTGATAATAAACATCAACAGAAAATCTTCCTCGTACTTCATCCATTTGTGATTAATGAAACTCTCAAAGTTAATAACGCTATACCAGTATACACACAAAAATAGCATCACGAGATTACTACACAATAAGGTATTTTAAAACAGTCTCACAGAAACAGTTCCACAGGTATATGTTATGAACTCTGGTACTATCTCTATTTCATAAGAAGCAAATATTTCAAGCTAAACTTTCTAGAGGAATTAATCATTTAACTTCGCTGAAGTTATTTCAGGAGAAAACTTTAAGTATTCAGTAGTTTACAGGTCTAGGTCCATAATCACAAAAATGTAAGGCGGCACAGTAATTCTTAAGAAAAACATGAGGCTGAGTGAGATTCTAGAAAAGTGCACATTCAAAATGGATTTGAAACACTGTTGCTACATGGATTATGTCATAGTCTTACAGTAGTTGCAAAACGAGCAGCTGATTTGCAAAACAGAATCAAGAAAGCATCCTTACAGAAACCAGCAAAGAAAGGAATTAATGCAATATTGACTACTGTTAGTTAGAATTCAGCTACTACAACTAGCACTGGATCAGGTTCAAATATGCCTTATATAGCAATATTCTTTTTATTTATTAATAGTAACAACAATTACGTGAATTTTGTGATCACCTTTTAAAGGTCTTATCTACGAGGGAAGGCTACTGTGCTACACAGCATGGTGTGAACTTACAGCATTCTTACTCTGCAATAATTTCCTCACAACATTTCTTATGCACACAAGACTACTTTTCACACAACGCAGCTCTCTGCTTGAAATAAGAATGTCACCTCCCACTTAAGGCATGCAAAAAACATCTACACAGGGGACCAGCAGCACAGTCCCACACTATCAGCAACTGCTCACATAGTAGCAAACAACTTCCTATTTTTCCCTTCTTAAAAACCCCACTCTATCCAACACCTATTTACATTAACTGCTATGATGCGCATAAAACCCATAAGGAAGTCAGATGCATTTAACTCTTTTTATAACATGAACCAGACCCAGCTTTAAGTCAACAGCATTTTTGCTTTGTTCTAGCAAAACTAGATCAGGTTCTTAAAGGAGAAAACAATCCAGCAGGATTAAGTCCAAAATGGACTAGCAGAATATCTTGGGTTTGTGTCTGTCTGTCAGTGAGAGCTGGGGCAGGGGAGGAGGGGAAATAACAAAAAAATAAAACCAAATCAAACAAAATACCCCCCCACAATTCTATGCCTCACTTTCAGAATTTGTGACAAGGGGAACATCTCCTTTCCCACATCTGTGCTTGGCATTCTTCAGGGTCCCATTTTATTATTAAAGATAACATAATATGCTTATAAAAGATTTACTGTGCTTGCAAATTTTAGTTTTCCACATTCAAAGAAAAAAAGCAAAAAAAGACATTTGTCCTTGAAAAACACTGTGTAGTCAAAATGTTAATGTTTCTTTAGCAACAGCATTACTAAATGTCATTGCTATAATTGCATCAAAATAAAATTAGGAATTCTGGTGAGATAAACAGTTTGAAATGCAATTTTTGTATCATTCTTTCTTGAGTCTAAGAAAAGCCTGTCAAACTGCAGGCCAGCCAATCACTTGTGGTGTCGTAACACTGCACACTGTAGTGTTTGTAATTATTAGTTTGCATTAATCAAGAACACACTATGAGACGAACAAAGTCTCCTGATTGCGAGATTAAAGGAACTGCCCCTCTTGTATGCAGCCAAATGGCTCACAGATAAAGCTATGCATTAAAATGGATGTATCAGAGAAGGTTTTTCCGGTGTATAAATGGGGAAAAGATAGAATTTAAAAATAAATTTAAAAACAAAAAAAATACACACACACAGAAAAACCACCAGTATATCCCTGAATAGAAAAAGTCATGTAAAACATAGTTGAGTATTTTCCAAATAACCAGGCATGTAAATTTTTGTACTTTGGGTGTATGGCAGTTGTTCCTTCCTTTTAGGAGGACGACAGGAAAAAAGCTGGTAAACAGTGTGTTAAATTTGAACTGAAGCTCCTATGCGGCATATGAAGAACAGAGAAGAGCGAGGTGTTTTTTGAACGTACAAGGGAAGTACTGGAAACTTGTGTACATTCCACCAGTGTATGGTACTGGTGCCCAGTATAGCAGACAGTACACTCTACTCTCATTGTACTTTCCACCCAGTAGCCAAGATTTGATTTTTGTATTGTAGAACTCCAACTTAATTTTGGTCAACCACCACTTTAAAAAAACCCCCAAACCAAACCAACCAAACAAAACAAACAAAACCACCAACTCTGAGAACAGAAATAGTATCTAGAGATCTCAGATGACAAACTATTCAAAATGCAGTTGCTGGTAGAACTGTTGACCTGTGAAGTCAGAGACAGGTCAGAAACAGAGGTCAGCAATAGAAACCAGTGATTCATCAAAGACTTTGAATCATTTAAAAGGCTAGAAACTGTCCATGTATTCAATGCTTTGCATTTTCCTTGCTTTATATTCTCCCTCAGTGAACAATATGCAGCAGAATATCATTAAAATATATCCTTGTACCTGCTAATATCTACATGAGAGACATAAATCATTAAAATGTTGAGCAAATGACCCAACCAAGGGACAAGTATTAATGCAGAAGGATTTTAAAAATAATATAAAGAAATAATTTCGGGTACTTCAGAGGGTTTAAAAAAAATCAGCATACAATCCACTCAAAAAGTGCTAAATTTAATGCAAACCATGTGAGTATTCAGACTCCTCTGCAAAATGATGGTTATTGACCTGTCTACATGAGAGTATTTGTAGAGTCAATCATTGCCTCAATGTAGTAAAATCTTGCTGAGGAGTCACCATACAATCAGATCAAAAAAAAAAAAAAAAAAAAGGCAAAAAAGCAGCTCCCCAAAATGCTAGGATCACTTAATAAAAACTGCTTTCCTTTTTGTCTCTCTGCAACAGGGGGATCTACACCAAGCTATCACAATTCACTGCTTTCAGTGCCAGCACAGATGGACGAGTGTGTCCTCTAGACATAGTGGGAACCAAGATGTATTCTGATGGTAAACATACATATGCAAACACAGCTTAACACAAGCAATGAATATTACATGAGCAGAATTAGATCACACCTACTGTCACAAACCTAACCCATCATAGCAGAGATGATACAGTCTTTTGGCTGTTGTTTTCTTCTAGTCTTTCCAATGCAAGTTTGAGCTCACTTTCACAATACGAGCACTGCAGCCTAGTATAGTAGTTTTACAAGAGAATACACATTTTCCTACAACAGCATAGACATTTTTACTAAATAATCAGAGCTGCTTCCTTCAGCACCACCTGACTACAGCTTGTCTGCTGCTCTAAAATCTAGCATCTCCCAGACTTATTATGCTACCTCTCTAATATTTCAGAGAAAGTGACTTGCAAGACGACTCCAACAGTCAGATCCTGGAGGCTTACAAATAGAACAGATGGGAAGGCTAGAGAAGGGTCAGCAGGTGCTAGATCTCCAAGGAACTTGGCAAAGTCAAGAGTCTATGAAAAGGAAGAAAGAACAGGGTTTTTTCTTGGAGAGACAAATTGGTATTGATTTAGGCTGATGTTACTATTGGTAAACCAGTACATTCACTCTTTCTTAGCACCCCTTACTCAGAACATTATTTGCTCTTCACGTTCCACACTTGTCATTAGAGTTGCATTGCTGAATTCTAGATTATTTCTTCTGAGCATAGTAGGTATATAATGCATTCGAATAATAGCTTTCATCCTATTTCATTAGTGCAGTAATGGAGATGAAAAATTAAGACTTTTAGATACACTGATCCACATTTTGCAAGTACTTAACAGGCTTAATTTAGGAGAGCAATCTGATCATCTTTTGAAGCACTTACTAGGAAAAATCTAGCCGTTACACGAGCGATACTCAATTAGACTCAGCAGAAAAGATTTGTGTGGCACATTTCTAATAGCAAAGACACTGGAGAACTCATTTCAGTTTCGAATATATACATTTTTTGAATCATAACATTCTTGTAAAGCTCCATATTTATTTCAGCATTCTTTATCTTGACGATTATGAAAACAACTAGGCTACGTTTAATAAAGATATTTGCTAGATTTCTACTGAAGCCCCAGATACCATATAGACATTATTATTTTCTTCCCAAGTAAAACTCCGTGAACAGTAGTATCTGGTTAACCACAAAATGCATTTCTCCAAATTCCCAAAGCACAGACTAAAGCATCCACCACCAAGAACAGAAAGTAAAAATCAAGTTCATAAAAGAGATTACCACTGATTTAGCCAGGAAGGGCTTGCTAGCTTTCAGAGTTCTACCTAAAATACTTGAAAATTTATTATGTTAGATAATCTATTGGCCGTAAAACATGCCAGATTGCAACCTTTATAATGAGAATTCTCTGCTTTGCTATAAAGCTTATCACAAAGGCAGAGGTACTTAAAGCTCAGCCACAGTTCACACAAACCTTCAAAGGCTACTTCCAGCAGTGAGAGAGTAGTTTCTGTTCCAAAACTGGTTTTTTTGTCATTTCTGCCAACACTGATATAACTGACCAGGACACAGGTGATAGGACACATGACATAAGAGGTAACCCATAATTTGTTTAATAACACAGTGGAGTTCTTCTCACCTACATCCCACATTTTAATAAATGCTACTGTGAATGATGTGACTCTGCCTGTTACACCAGAGGAGCAGAGAGCCCCTTTCCCACTGCACACTTCACTGCAGGTAAAACTAACCAATTTGCCATGAACCGACTTTGACATGTCATCTCATGCAGCAGGGAGCACAGTATAGAAAAGGCTACTATTAACAAATTAGTCTTGGGGCTAGTTTTAAAGTGGTTTGTAGAATAGGAAAGGGAGGACTGAAGTTTACTGCTGTGTAGACTAAGCAGTTGAGTCCATCATAGTAAATCTTCTTGCTATTATTGACTTCAGTCATTAGAGCAATTAATAAAGCACATGGATAGCTTTATTCATATGAGAAATAATACCAAGGTAGAGTTAATCACACATTTTAAGCCTTTGTGGGATTGAACCTACTGGTTTGATTGATAGTGGTACCTTAGAGAGGAAATTTTCCTTTCACAGTGCCCAGCCTAATTAGTGGATTGACAGTTTTCTGTCAATAGTTATAACTCTTCCAAAATGAAGTAGCTGACAATTTGCTCAACTGCTCGCAGTTGTGCAATTAGGAAGACTTTCTGTATGCTAGTTATTTCAAATCAAAGATCAGAAAAAAAATCACATCTTTGGCTGAAAATGCAGGTAAGTATAGTAAAAATAAGGCATTTCATCGACCATTACTTTTTCTTTCTTATCACAGGTATCTGTGTTAACAAAAAACCCCCCAAACCTGTTAATAAGATGTTTTTAATAAGTTCTGGTCTTTTCTTTCATATTTTATTGTATGACATGGATTTGCAAGAGTAATACCACTGATCTCAACTATGTAATGAAGCCTCACATTGAGACATGCAAGATAAAAGTCTCCAGAGTCACTACTTCATCAATAGTATTATATTTTACAATGTGTACCGTGTTGCCAGTGCAAACAATTTTTATATAATACACAAAAAATTGATTCATAATATGCTTTTGGACAGCTATTTTGGTGAGCCCTCCCCACCAAATATAACAACTGCAGCCGAGAAACCGAACTGAAAAAGTCCTGTTGTTGCTTGACTGCTTGAGAGGGATGTAGTTAAACTTCAGTCTTGAGAGAGAGATAACTATGAAATAAGTGGACGTAGAATCTCCTAAAACAAAAGAACCAAATAATCTGTCAGAGTAATGATTTCTACTCTACAAATACAAAATACATTACTCTTTGTCTGGATGTCATTAAATACTTTTTCAAGACTGAAAGAAGAAAACAGAACTGGAGAAAATATCTGTAATTCTCTAAACGTGCCACGTGTCTACTATGTCAGTATATCCAGGACCGGAACTAAAAAAAAAAAAACAAAAACAACAACAAAACACAACACGCCACAAAACAAACAAAACCACCACACACACCACAGAAAACATACACCACACACAACCCACATACCAAACAAGAAGCCCACAGGGAGGAGAAATCAAAACCTCCAATATGTATTCTTCTTCTGGGCTGAGCCAGCAGCAACAACACTCATGTTTTTTTTTGAGCTACAACCTTCTATGTCAAAAATATTCATCCTTATTTTAAGGGCTTTTGGCTGAAATCAGAAAGTGCAAAGACTATTTTCAAAGTCCACCCAAAATACTGCTTCTGTTCCTATCCTTTCCACCTCCAAGTCACAGTTATGAGACATAAACTAAGCATGAATTAAAACTTGATTTGTATCCCAGCTGCTTCTAAAACAGCAGCTGTCTGTTGCCCATGGATTTTGTCCCGCAGGACTTTCTGGGCTGCCAGGAGCAGTCCTGGGGAGCCCCAGGCCCCACCAGAGCCTGGGCTGGTGGAGCAGCTCTGTGCCAGGTGACAGGGGCTGCGGGGCAGGGCCGCTCAGGCCTGGTCTGTGCCCTCAGGGCCCTGCCACGCTTCATTAAACATATTTGAAATTCAGTATGAATATGTGCTGGTGATACTACAACTAATAATAAATAGGAGTTACACTGAAATTTTCCTTCCTTAATGAGAAACTTTCAAAACAGAACAGGTAGAAAATACATTATCTCTGTGAAGGTAGTTTTTTCTCCAATTACAACTACAATATTATGTTGAACATGAAACAATGTAATCTAAAAGTTTTGTCTTACAAATACATTTAGCAACTTCATATTTTTTTTTTGGTAGAGAAGATCTGGCTAGTCCTGCAATTCCAATGAATGAGGAGAGTTTACAGATCATGGAAGGAAGGGCTGGCCACTTGGGAAGAATATAAGGCTGTTGTCAGAGGATGTAGGGAGGCAACAAGGAAAGCTAAGGCCTCCTTAGAATTACACCTGGCGAGAGGGGTCAAGGACAACAGAAAGAGCTTCTTCAAATATGTGGCAGATAAAACTAACACTAGAGGCAATGTAGGCCCACTGATGAATGGGGTGGGTGCCCTGGTGACAAAGGATACAGAGAAGGCAGAATTACTGAATGCCTTCTTTGTCTCTGTCTACTCTGCCGGAGGCTGTCCTGAGGAGCCCCGTACCCCTGAGGCCCCAGAGGAAGGCAGGGCAATGGAGGAGTCTGCCTTAGTTGATGAGGACTGGGTTAGGGAGCAATTCAGCAATCTGGACATGCATAAATCCATGGTTCCAGATGGGATGCACCCGCGGGTGCTGAGGGAGCTGGCTGAAGCCATTGCTGGACCACTCTCCTCCATCTTTGCCAAGTCTTGGGAAACGGGAGAGGTGCCTGAAGACTGGAGGAAAGCAAATGTCACTCCGGTCTTCAAAAAGGGCAAGAAGGAGGACCCGGACAACTATAGATGGGTCAGCCTCACCTCCATCCCTGGGAAAGTGATGGAACACCTTATCCTTGGTGCCATCTCAAGGCATATCAAGGATAAGAGGGTCATTAGAGGCAGTCAACATGGCTTCACCAAGGGGAAGTCGTGCTTGACCAACCTCATAGCCTTTTATGAGGACATAAGCAAGTGGATTGATGATGGCAGAGCGGTGGATGTGATCTGCCTTGACTTTAGTAAAGCATTTGACACAGTCTCCCACAGCATCCTTGCTGCTAAACTGAGGAAGTGTGGACTGGACGATCGGGTAGTGAGGTGGACCGCGAACCGGCTGAAGGAAAGAAGCCAGAGAGTCGTGGTCAATGGGGTGGAGGCTAGTAGGAGGCCTGTATCTAGTGGAGTGCCTCAAGGGTCAGTACTGGGGCCAGTATTGTTCAATATATTCATCAACGACTTGGATGAGGGAATTGAGTGCACTATCAGCAAGTTTGCTGATGACAACAAACTGGGAGGGGTGGCTGACACACCAAAAGGCTGTGCTGCCATCCAGCAAGACCTGGACAGGCAGGAGAGTTGGGCAGGGAAAAATTTAATGAAATATAACAAGGGAAAATGTAGAGTCTTACATCTGGGCAGGAACAACCCCAGGTTCCAGTACAGGTTGGGGAATGACCTATTAGAGAGCATTGTAGGGGAAAGGGACCTGGGGGTCCTGGTGGACAGCAGGATGACCATGAGCCAGCACTGGGCCCTTGTGGCCAAGAAGGCCAATGGCGTCCTGGGGTGTATTAGAAGTGGGGTGGTTAGTAGGTCGAAAGAGGTTCTCCTTCCCCTCTACTCTGCCCTGGTGAGACCTCATCTGGAATATTGTGTCCAGTTCTGGGCCCCTCAGTTCAAGATGGATAGGGAACTGCTGGAGAGAGTCCAGCGCAGAGCAACGAAGATGATTAAGGGAGTGGAGCATCTCCCTTATGAGGAAAGGCTGAGGGAGATGGGTCTCTTTAGCTTGGAGGAAAGGAGACTGAGGGGTGACCTCATCAATGTTTATAAATTCATAAAGGGTGGGTGTCACAAGGATAGAGCCAGGCTCTTCTCTGTGACAACCAACAGTAAGACAAGGGGTAACAGGTGCAAA
This sequence comes from Caloenas nicobarica, assembly GCF_036013445.1. Classification (NCBI taxonomy): domain Eukaryota; kingdom Metazoa; phylum Chordata; class Aves; order Columbiformes; family Columbidae; genus Caloenas; species Caloenas nicobarica. The sequence continues at coordinate 72,386,615 of NC_088247.1, forward strand.
CTGGAACACAACAGGTTCCACTTCAATATGAGAAGAAACTTCTCCTTGAGGGTAACAGAACACTGGAACAGGCTGCCCACAGAGGTTGTGGAGTCTCCTTCTCTGGAGACATTCAAAACCTGCCTGGACACCTTCCTGCGTAACCTCATCTGGGTGTTCCTGCTCTGGCAGGGGGATTGGACTCGATGATCTTTTGAGGTTCCTTCCAATCCCTAACATTCTGTGAATCATGACCTATGTCTGCATGGGAAATATGTGAACTAAATGAAGTACCACCCCAAAATACAAAATCTTTAAAATAAGCCAACATACAAGCCAAGGACTACAATCGGCATGTTGCTAATAACACTAATTAGACACATATATTAAAAATTAACTTGAATTGTATTTAACTAAAGGTAATAAACCAAAGAAGCGAAATAGAGAAAAAAATCCAAGACTCATGAACATTCCACAGTAATAACTTAATTCAGATGTGATAATTGCATGTCACACCACTCTATTTTAAATATTTTTCCTTGGCAAGGATTTTTGGACTTTTTTTTTTTTTTGACATCTCTTGACTGAGAGATAAAGAGTATTCCTGTTATAGGCAATACCTGGAGAAGGCATCAGCTCATTGATTCACTTTCATAAGTCATCATCAGACAACATGTCCAGAGACAACACTCAGATCAACTACTCAGGCTGTGCGAGATCCGTAAGAAAATATTGCCCTCAGCCACATGCTCCTGCCATTCCCAATCTGTGCTAGCATTGACTGTGCCCCTATTTCCCCTGCTTTTACTTTACCTGAAGGGTCGTCTTCCCATTCCTGTGGAAAAATCTACACTCTGGGGATCCTAGACACATTCATTAAAAAAAAAAAAAGTTAAAAAATAGCCAAAACACTGATATGTTCGAAGAATAAATTTCTTAGCTAATCAACACTAAGGTCTAAGGCAGAAGAGCTGCTAGCAAGTCTAACTTCATAAGGTGTTCAAGCAAGTTTTTCAGTTACAGCAGTTACATGAAACTGTAAAAAAATCAAGATTACACACCACAGTACCTGTAGAAAATAGATTGCTAATCAATTTTTGATTTTACACATAATCCAAAACCCTGAAAGACAAAACCATACCAATTTCAGCAACAATATTCCTATGTTCCAAAGGAAAGGTAATAGGATATCAAAGGCTAGAGAATATGGCAATGTTATTTGCCTTTTTTTTTTAACCCCCAAGTGCTAGAATTGTTGTAAACTTTACATGCCCACCAGAGCATTCACACATGAACGCATCTTTATTGTAAGTATTCAGAAATACAGGAAACCCTGCATCAGGTGGATTATTCAGATTTATTTGAGATTCATTTGAAGTTATGCTACAAGCATGGTGGGTTTTTGCTGTTGTTTTTAGGGTTTTGTTTGCTTTTTTTTTTTCCTTAGCCCAAACACGATCCTGCTAATAATCACAAAAGAAATTAAAAGATTATTGGCACATAGCTAGTGCTAATGAATTGAGGCTGTGCTACACAGGTCAGTGAAAGCGTTATGAGAGATCTCATCCGTCACACAGAACCCCCAGCTGGCAGGCAGACATCTTAGAGTGCCAATGAGAGCAGTTAGTGTGACAGCCCAGAAAAATTAAGAAGGAGGAGGAAAAGAGACCAAAAAACTAAAAACCATAAATAAGCAGGGAAAAAGACAAGCGAGCATCCAACCCAAAACTGCCTCTCTGGTTTTGCATGATAGTACAGGACCTCTTATCACAGCAGAAAATCCCTCAGCTAAGAACACGTTTTGCATTATGATACCTGAATTTTATCTGAATCTGGTCTGCTATGCTAAATCCCTTGAAGTATACAATGTTAATTAAAAAACTGTCTTGAGATTATCTCCAGTAAATTAAGAGGTCTGACCTCTAGAAACCAGACATAAGAGCAAAGTTCAGGTTCCTGCCTTTGCAATAAAGGTACTGCATATATGGGGTGGAGTTAAACTTGATCCAAAACAGCCACTGAAAAACCCTAAAGGAAAATCTCAGTGTTATTAGATAATGTAATATCCAAATCTCAGACTACTTCTCCTGAAGCAGTGCTTTAAGGACTGCAGCTCAGCCTTTTTTCATCTCTCTCTCTCCTCCTCCGGTTGCATGCGTCTTGGACTCTTTAAATTATTCTTATATTATTTTCTGCATACTGGCACAATTGGAAAATGCCACAAGTCAATATTTATGTTTTTCACCTAAATGACAGAAAAGGTGAACCAACTCAGGCTAAAGGGGCATTTGAACCCAACCTGCCCATTTTCTGTCAGAAGCTCTTGAGGAGTCCTTGCATAAAGGTAAGTCGTGACTCCTACCACCTGAACTTTGTAAAAACTCAATCTTGTTTGTGCATACAAGGTGATCTCTGTAAATGTCTTACTAGATCAGATTTTGAAGATTAAGTTAGAGGAAACGCCTCGTTTCTTTATACCTGCTCTGAATTGTTCATTTAATTCTAGGACCTGATTTGCTTAAATAAGAGGAATTTTAGGCATATGCATTTAATTTCCCTGTGCTCCGGCTTTCTGAAAAGACAGACATCTGCAAGTTTAAAAAGGCAACTGAGCAAGGCATCGTTTGGATAACTCCACTCTGCAACCACCCTGTTTCAGGCTCATCAGTGATTTCCTAGATTTAGCTTTTGGGTTCATTCCTTAGTAGAGTGAGATACTCCGGTATAAAGTGAGTAACTCTGCGGTAACAGATAGTGTATCTGAAGTCCACTCCAAGTGTTAGAATGTATAGAAATAAGTTACTTTAAAAGATGACTGCTATCGAGATATTTTGAAAAGCATAAGCCAGGATAGATCATCTAGAAGCTACATAAAATAACATTTAATTTCACGATAAACTACAGATTTCCACTGAATTCTGAAGAGTGCAAGTGAAAGAGTTTAGTTTTGTAGCATGATATCTGTATTTCATTTATGGAGGTTATGACTTGCATTCAAATTATGGAATCCATTTCAGGCTAAGACCACTTGTAAAACAAGTACACTAATAATTTCTTAGTTTTAGAAATGAGCAGGTCCTCAGACATAAAAGTCAAGGTACTTCTACATTGGCTTGACTAATCTGCATTTCCATAGGCTTTAATACATTTTATTCTGAAGATACAGTTTCTTTTCTCTTATCTCGGTCTCTTTTAGTATCTATTTCTTTTGTCACAGGGAAAGACAGATATTATTTAAATGTTTAGCATTTCATCATGCAAGACTATCATTCTAACCATCACTGTGATGTTGTTTTCCTTACTTATGGCTCAGTGTAAATCGTGACAACAAATAAAATTCAGGTGATTAAATAGAATTAATATTATGACTAATTCATAGCTCAGTGCTCATGGCAGTGGCTTAATCAGTACTTTCTATTCATTTATCATCATCAGGCTTAGCTATAACAAACGTAGTTATAATATGAAAAGGATCTAGAACTGGCACTTTAATCAGAACATAAATGTGCAATACAACACACTACATATTAATAAACAACAACGCGTAGAACTTCCTCAAACACATGCACTAGCCCAGCCATTCCATTCTACACAACTGCTGCTTACAATGTGTTCCACCATCTTATGTCTTACACATTTCTCCAAGACTCAGTTTCTCTATCAGGCACAAGTCATTCTTCATTGCTATTTTATGCTATGTATTTAAAGTTTGGGTCTGCTATGGTCTGAATAGACACTACATATCTGTAGCGCAGATAATAGCCCACAACTGCAACAAGATAATTTGAGGTAATGGCTTCCCTTCAAAGATAAAGAATACATAATCCTATCACCTCTATGAAGTGCAGACCGTAAACAAGAAAATGTAGTGGAGTATCTCCTTGTCACAAAAAAATGAACACCTCTGATGAAAACCAAAAGGTCTGAATACATTGAAACCTTCCTGGATGAGAGGAAAACCAAGTAACGAATCACCTTCATACTTTTCACCCTATCTCTTAATTTGTCAGTAGAATGTTACCTTATAAATACACAGAAATCTAATATATGCTAATAAGGGTGCTATTTTACACAGCAGTGTTATATTACGTTCCTTTTAATTTATACCAATATCCATTAATTGCACTTGAACAAATTCTGAATTGTCAATACAAGGTTGTAAGTCTCATGCAGTTTCTACAAGTTAGCACACTGCTGGAACATCAAACGAATATTCTCAAGCCACTGTTAACTTTGACAATACATTTAGATCTAGAAATAAAACCACAAAAAAACCCACACCACACACACCTTAAAAATTTTTTAAAAAATAACATAATCATGGTCTCTGATTGTTGATCTCTGACCCACTATCTTATCACAAGCTTTCTCAGGTGGAAAGATACTTTTAAAAATAAGACATATTCTCTATAGTTTTGCTGCTACCGCCACAGAGACTATAGATATATATTGATGCATGATAATTATTCATAAGCACTTAATTACACTGTGCAAATATCCATGCACTGCATTGAACAAACTCCCATTAGGTATAACTCCTTTGAGATAAGGTCACACAAGCACAGAACACAATCCTATTACAAACAGGAAAGAGAAGATTGAAGTTTTGTAATCGATTTACTGTATTAGAGCAAGGTCTTGTAGTCCAATATCTAATAGGAATAGCACTGGACTGGGATTTGAAAAACCAGACTTCTGTTCAGAACTCTCACTTGCCTACTGAGTGGCTTTGGCAACGACACTTCTTTTTCCCACCAGTTTCTAAATCCATAATATACTGATTTCCCTCATATTTCCTCACGGTTATTGAGAAGTCCTCACTTTTAAATTTAGCATAACACATAATACAGTATACATTGAACAATATTAATAACAACAACACTGATTTAAAAAAAATAAAGAAATGAAAAATTGAAGTAGTCCTGCTGCCTCTTGTTATAGGATTTTTTCCTTTAAAAATCAGAAGGATTTCTTCTTTACTCAGATCTTAAAAAAAAAAGAAAAAAAAAAATCCCTGAACCATTATTGTCTGTCAGTATTACAAACAAACAACATAAAAATACCACCAGCACTGTACTTCAATTTTATTTTGCTTCAGCAAACTTAGAGACTGTCTTTCCTATTACATTAGCAGAAACCACCTTATTTTAAGCTCAGAAAAACAAATTGTTGTATTTTACAATTGCGGTTTACAATTAACTTCTCATCCTTAATATAAGAACAGAATCAGTCTATCAACTCATGTGTTGTCACTTTTGTCTAATTATACTATATGATCACAGAAACACATATTTTGTAAAAAATGCATGTGTTGGCAGGTCTCCATGCATTCACTATTTTAAAACACTTCCTTGGAAAGCTAACTTAAGGGGGAAGGGGGAAAAAGCAAACAGACAAATAAACAAGAAAAAACAACAACAACCACCACCAGCAACCAAAAAGACCAAACCACACACAAACACAAAACAACACACCAAAAAGCCACCACACATCAAGAAGGCCAACTCTCAACAGCTCCTTTATAGCTGTTTTATGTTTTTCATGATAGCAACCCGTTATCTCAAATTGATATGCATATGCCAGCTATATGCAGCCTTGCCTCATTTGTTATAAAAGCAATGACCTTTCAAACACTTTCCTAGTCCTCTTTTAAGAGAAATAACCACAAACAAACATGTGAGTGCCAGTGAAGTGGAAAATTAGCCTTTTGAAACAAGTAAACCATCCTCTCCACCACATTAAGAAAACCTGAAGACTGAACAACAACAAGAAAAGCAGCATGCTGAACCATGTAAGGCTGACTTTACTGTGCATGCTCCAAAAAAGTCCTTGACATTGCTAATGTTTGTCTTGCGTACAGGTCCCAGAGCCAAGCCTCCATCTGGAAGAGATTTGAACTACCATCCAGAGGCATTGCAGGGTATCAGAACCAAAAGGTTTACAGCATTACAATCCAGTTAATTCTATTGCTTCTAATTCCAGCTGGACTTAAAGTCTTATCTCTGCAGTCCAGGCCTTCAGATACAGCCTATCATGGTAACACCAATTCCCAGAGAATTCAACTCCATGACCCAAGTGAGATTAAATCCCTCCAGATAGCTCAAGTAAATGGCTCATAACTCGTTTCTGCCACTTTCGCTAATGCCTTTGTACCGTGAAAGAAACCAGCAAAGGTGTAAATATCTACACATTATTAACTGCACTTTTTCCCTCGACTCCTATCAGCAATTCCAGTTGTCTGGTTCCTGCTGAGAACATCACAGATATTTACTGGCTGAACTTTCTCTCTAAATACTGCGCTAATCAGCTACCGAATATTTGTACTCTGTCAACCTGAGTACTGTTACTTTTGGTGAAACACACAAACAGACACAGAGATATAAACAGAGAAATACTGAAGGGAAGAGGAGAGACATATATGATGCTAGTTGTACTTAAACTCCCTCAAGTCAGGAAATTCCACTGTACATTTCATGTTAAGTAGTTTCACCCAAAAGAAAGCAGACATAAGCTGAAAGGGAGTATTTAAAATGTACTCAACATAACGTATTTAGTTTCTACTCATCAGGAAACATTTATTTTAATGAACTGTAGAAGATTGCCAAATATTCATTTGGGACAAATGGAAGAAAAAATAAACAACTTAAAATACTATAGATTAATAATGAAATATGCTTGTGCAAATCAAACCTCCAAAATTACAGCGCAGTCTTGGGAATTATTCTTAGAGATAGCTGCTGTTAAACGAAGAGAAAGGGTTTTTTTATTTTTACTTTGGGTTTTTCTTCTGTTTGGTTTTGTTTTCTCAGGGAAGGGAGGAATTTGAAGGGAATAAGAAGAAGGGAACAAGAAAGGATCTAAGTAAACTGAATGATTTCCTGAAGTAGTCTCCAGCATTGGAAGGAATTTGTTTTTTTACAGAAAGTTTTTAAAGATCTAAGTAGAAAAAAAAAAGAAGAAACATTTAAGCACTTTAGACTTTATAATTCCAGTCTGCTGGAGTTCTGTCTATCCAGAGCACTGTAGAGGGACAGGTAAAACAAAGAAAATCACCTACCCGAAACTCTCCTCTTTTCCTTCCAGCATAAGAAATAGATTCTAAAAAGCCTTTGAGGGTGATAGATGTCCAACAAACACTGTCATTGCACAACGACAATAAAGTTCTTCCTCAGTGCTTCTATCAGGAGTTTCCCTGAAAGACTGTGGCTGGACAAAGGGTGAGGAACAACATATACACTGGTGAACAGGATAATCACTGATAGTCTGTATCTCAGATGCAGCTGAGTTCCCAAATCAAGCGGGGGCTGGGACGAGGTGCACCTGCAGGACAAAGTGTTGGCCCTGTGTGCTGAGAAAGCACCTGTGATCACTCACAAATGAGGCAGAAGAGGTGGCCTAGGCTAATCCAGGGGAAGAGTAAGGCAAGCCAGAGCTGGGAATAGGAGCTCTGGTCTCCACGAATGCCAGTGGCCATACTTAGGTCATCCTTTCTGGTAGAGAATAGGGAACATGGGCAACAGACTGTTAGTCACATCTCTGTGTTGTAACCTGATACTGTGGGGTGCTAACATTATTAAGGGGAAGATGCACAGACAAATGCTTTTCTGGTAGTATGTCCGGATAATACTATACCCTCAAGTGCTCTCAGGGTCCTCCCACCTGAATGGGATAAAGCAGTTATCTGAAAATGGCTCAGAATTTTAAAAATGCCAAGGAAGCACTTTTGGTTAACAGTTAAAGTAATCACGGCAGCTGAAACTGTGTTCATGCCTCATTTAGGGACCTGCAAGTAGAAAAGAACACTGTGCCTATGCAGCCCCAATGAAGTTCGATCAGCAGGGGCAGACAGTAAAAGGGAAATGACTCAGTGTCAGTGAGGCAGGTGACTTGTACTTGGTTTTAATACAACTAAAAGATGAGTAAACCTTGCCAGCACAGATCAATTAGTTTACTACGGAATACAGATCCAAAGAAAACTCTGTATGTCCAGTAGCATCCCACATATTTAGTTTTACCTGAAGTAAGCTTTATAACTCTGAACAAGGTAAATGACATGTATTAACCACCTGTGGGCGAGTGTTTATTTGACTTCAATAATACTTATGCAAATTACCAGCTTGGTTTATTGGTATTTATCCAAAATACTGAAACTACAAAGCACATTTTATTTCTACTCCCTGTTTACCCTTTTCAAGTGTTACAACTTTTAACCAGTAAGCAAGCCAATATTTTTTTCCTATATTAACACTGACTGTCTATCTTGAGAGAAAGGTTCCAATTTTTAAGGTTTTTTAGACATTGCAACACTCAGTTTTGGAAGGGTTATGCAACTAAGATGGCAAAGACCCACTGTGGAAATAGTGAGGCACCAGTAAATCACAGTTCCACTGACAGGCTCCTATTCACCTATGACACTTTTAAATATGAGTTACATGAATCACATGAATATCTCAATGCTGAGCACATGAGCAACATAATATCAGAGAAAGCCTTGTCCAGAGACACCTACAGTGGTATATATTTAACCAAATATAGATATTTATGACGGAGCAAGACTTCCTAAGTTCCCTTTATAATGGAGGAAAATCCTTAGTTTCAGAGCTGGACTCATCTTGTTCTCAAGTAGGTGTCTAGAACAGGTCAGATAAATTGTGTCCTGAAATTGTCCGTTCTGTTTTACCAATACAGAGAATGCAGAGTTAATTCAAACATGGGCATCTATGTGATAAATGTTAAAGTTTAGGTGAGGTGAATCTATTCCTTACTGATATCCAGATGGAAGAAAACTCTTTTTTTCTGCTGGTTTTGATATAAAAATTATTGAAGCGTTCTTTCTCATTGAAACAACTGCTGATATGAATTATTTGTACCTTTTGGCTTATATGAGGACAGGGAAAATCTGATTCATAATAAAAGGGGCTTACAGTGTTGACATGTCTTTAGCACATGGTCATAGAGTAAATAAGCAAATAATAAGTATTTGAATAATAATAAAGACATTAAATAAGGCTTAATAAAAGGAGTAATGGGAATGGAGTGGCATTATCCACATACAGGTACATGGCTGATGGGAAGAATTAGTTTCTAGACTATACAAATTCCCTTGGCCACAATGCAAAGTATAGAAATTAGGTCCACAACATGTATCTGATGGAAGTACACAGGAACAGGCAAGAAATTTTGAAATAGAAATATTTTCAAAACCAATAAATAGTACACTTGTGCAGGCCAGAATTAGATGTTTACATGTCAGTTAATGTCCAACTTAAAAAATAACCAGTAATTAGGATCTTCTCTTGCATAAGGGTGAATAAGCAAAACTGTAGGCTAAAAGAGAAGTTTGGTTCCTAGCTTTGCTCTTCTGGAGAATGCTGGGAATACTAATCTGAAATCGGATTTATCAAATCATTACAACTGTATTATTGAGCATCTAGTTAAGGCTGAAAGTACCTTTATTTTATAATGTCTCAGATGTTGTATCTTAAAAAGAACCCTGAAATATTATTACCTATGAATGATTTCCATTCTTACTTTGCTATCTAGCTTACATTTTCATTTGAAGATGCCTGTATTTTTCTTAAAGATGACAAAACTCTAGCCTTTTAATTCATGACAATAGTTCGAACAAAATTAAAAAAGGGTGTAATGTTTGGGTTTTCTTGCATGCGATTGCATGCCAAAATGCTATAAGTCAAATTGATAAATACACTAAATGCGAGGGTAGTACTATCATCTATCAAGCTGAAGATGGCCAATACACGTATATTAGTTAATGGTATAATGCATGTAAAACAGTAATGAAATAAGCAACAAGCAGACCCCAGTATGCCTTGGACAACAGGAACAGTCTTGAGCAAAGCTGTGTTTCCCTCTTTCATCTGGATCTATACGGCTTCTCATGGGGGAAGGTAGGGGAACATGGTGAATTTGGGTTTTTGTTAATAATTATTATGCACAAAACAAATATACATCCTATTTCTCTTGACCCTTAAGTTACACCTCCATAATGCCAGGAGAATACCTCTTTATTTGAGCAGGTGTATGTATTTAATATCAATAACGAAATGGCTGGATAATTCCTGTGAGAGGTCAGACCAGCTCAGGAACCTGCTGTCACAGCAGTCCAGCTGCTTAACCAAGTCAGAACATATTGCTGTTGCATGGCAGGGAAGGAATTAAGCTTTTAGAGAAGAAGAGGAAAGCTGAGTTCAGCCCCATTAGACTGTATCTCAAGTAGGAAGCAAAGAAATGGAGGGCCTTCATAGAAGAATGACTAAGGTACCCTAGGAAAAAGCTTCTGATGAGAAAAATTAAATTTGGAGATTTGTATTTTTTGTCTTTTGCTTTTAGCGAAGCTGGCAGTAATTCTAACCATACCAGAGGCTTAAGATTACACCCTACCCAAAAAAAGTACAGTGAGTTTATTTTTACTCATTTCTAGTTGCATATTAGAGTCCATGGCTGTTACTAAAAAAAAAAAAAAAAGTACCAGGATGTGTGCTGTCTTTGACAGCACAGATAGTAGCATCACTTTTCACCTTCAAAAGAGCTTGCCATTTTCAACAGCAAAACATACTTTATCCCACAGTATCTTTTTCTAGAAATGAAGCTGGTATATTGCTAAGGCATCCTACAAAACAGCTCATATATGGTTGATATGCTTCTTGTTAATTTAATGTTATTAAGATCTTTTTCCAGTGAAACATTTTGTGTTCTTCTCTCTGTCATCCCTGGCTCTAGGCTGCAACATCTCCTTAATCACTAATATAACACATTACAATTTGACATGAACAAAATAACAATCAGAGTTATGCACAAAGCTCAGAATAAATGTTAAAATGTACTGCCAGTCCACAGGTTGGATATGAATTGTGCCTTTGCAGAGCTTTTTATTTCAAAGCCCTGTATAAAATGCAATTCTGAGACCTTGCTGAGTGCAGATCACATTTTTAGATACCTACCTTAAAAGAGGACTTAAAGGTCATCAAGCCTGATTACATTCTGTTCAACACAATAAAGTGCAGCCATGTGTAAATTATTATTGAGCAAATTATGAATGATTCATGGCAGATTTTTCATTAGAATGTAATGTCTCCTTTGCTGTAAAGTCAACATTATGATCTACAGTTATTTCTTAGCGCTCTTTCTATTAAACTGAACAGGAGAGATGCTTTTATTTGTATCATTTATATCTGCATACAGTACAATGAATAGTGAAGTTACATTCAAACTGCTCATCCCTCTTCTGTTTCAAAGCTCTCAATCACAAATTTAGCAGTAGGAGTTCTTTCACACAATACCTAAAATCCTTGGTACTATCCTTAGTATTTTTTTTGTCAAGGTAGGATTATCATAAATAAATAAAATTTCTTATAACTTGCTTAAGCATTACTTTCTGTCAATCTGCAGCTACGTTTTTCACTCTATGCATGATCATCACCCCCTTCTATTTACTTCTTAAAGGTTACAGAAAAATATCCTTGCCTGCTCTTTAGAAGATAGCCACTTCAAAGACTCTTTTGAGAATCAACAGCTTTAACAATGTTTGATACAAATCCAGAAAAGGGCATGGGCTAAGTAACAGGAGAGGGAATGCTTAAGTTAGCGTTGTTAGAAATAAATGCCAAAAATTCAGTTTATCACACAAATGAAGTTCTTTTTTCCCCCGAAATCTCAGCCCTTCACACATGCCTATAGCCAACACCCTTCAGTGCTGATACCCATAAAAATTCATCTGTGAAATCCTGTTCTCAACATACCTTGCTTTGGTACTCAGACTTCGTAATGTTTGGTGCCAGATGTGGACTTAAGCTCATGATGAGCTTCTGAATCTGAGTTTTGGCATTGTGAGTGGCTGGTGTTTGGTTTACAGATTTAAAAGAGCAAGTGATGCCTCTATTCGAAAGAGAGAAGGTGCTGCACCCAGCCAGCTTCTCTTGGTTTAGGAGCAGACCAGAAGATATCATTATGCTTCCCAATATGTTTTTCAAAAGACCAATATTAACAGCAGAGAGAAAATTATTAAAGATCATTGCTGTACAACTACCAAACAAACAAGCTTTTAAAGAGAATAAAGCAGTATAATAGAATGAAATGGTCTGGGGGCACTTTGTAATTTAAAAAGATCGTAAATCTTTATTTCAAGAGTAACATAAATCCAAATTATATATACAAAAAAAGTTACAATTAAGTAATTGCTGCAAAGAATTTCGTACCAGATAGCTAACTAGAGCATATAATTATAAATTACAAAATAAAATATTTCAAGGGTTTCAGGAGATAATTTTGGCTTTGTTTGCATGCTGGAGGGAAGGGTGACAGTAGCAAACTGTGTCTAAAAACATTTATGTCACGCATTGTCATACTAGAGGAGAATGTGAGATGACTAGAGTAAGAATCCCAAATGGAATGTTTCTGGTCCTTGCTGGTCCCATTATGGAGCAATGGACAGGACTGTAAGGCAAAACTTCTAATTTCTATACCTAGCTTTAGAGCTAAGGTTCTTTTCGATACTCAGAAAATTTCTTAGTTTGAAACTCATTTTCAGAATGTTGAATTTCAGGGTTGCTTTATAGTACAAAATAAGCTAATTAGATAGATATTTGATAATAATCATGATTACCTGGCTCTAGAAAACAGACTTTGGATACTGAACACTAAGAATCTACATATATATTTAATTATCTTAATAAAAAGGATCTGATTTTGCAGAACGTAAATCAATGGGTGAGTAGATACTTTTCAAAAGAATCTCATTTTCCATTTGTTTACATATCTAGAAATTCAGTCGCAATCTGCCAATTTTTGCCTTCTCTCTCCCACATGAAAATTCCTTAAGACTATAAATAATATTAATTGCTACTAAGAAGTGGGAGAGATTTTATCAGTTCATGTTTCCTCTATGTTTTAAGTTACTTGAGTGGAAGAAATATAGTCCATCTGCAAAGAATTATTATTATAAGAACTATCGTGCAAGTAAGGTGGAATAAAACCATTTCACAGTCACCTGTGCCCTGAAAATGGCCCTGATTCAGCAAGATATTCAAGTGAATGCTAGTCCCATTGATTAGGGCAACTACATGCTGAAAAATGAATATAATTTAAAATTGATATATGTAAAGAAAAAACCAAACCAGTGTTCGTAGCTGCATTTCCCCAGTCTCATTCGTATTTAACTTCTGACTTAAACTGTAACATAAAAAAAAAGTAATGCAGGATCCAGAAACTTAGCTTCTGGAAATAAGCAAACAATATTTTATAAACCTCTGTTTCATAAGATTGAAATGTCAATTATTCGGTGCAGCTTCTAGTAATACATTCCAAAAATTAATCTGTTAAATCTACCTCTATCTAGTTTTTCTAATGAAAAAATAATTAGACAAACGAAGAAGCAAACATATTAGATTAAAAATATGAAGCTCATATAGTCTTGAGAATAAGGTTTGTGATCATATTACTGCTTCTCAGTTTTCCCTCTCCTGCGTTGCCAACCTCCATTTTATGTAATAGAAGTTTCTCTTTTAGTTGTCCAGGGGCATTTATAATCACTAAAATATTCACAACAATAATTTTTTACAAAATAGAAAACCAAAACAAGCCTCAATAGACTAATATGAAAAGCAATACCTACAAAACTCACACTGAACCTTTTAACCACCCACAGCTTCTCACACAAGCTCACTGCTGATGCAGGAGATACCCGGGGACCAGGTCAATAGGTAGTGAAGGCTCTCAAAGAAACTCCTGACAGTCTTCAAGAAAAACAAATTACTACATATGGCAAGGAATGGTCTTAACATTTTAAATGTAATGGCTTTGACAGTATTACAGTATATTTACAGATACATAGTCAAGACCAGAATCCTGTTCTTGGTTAATGATTTGTCATCTGTCACAAAGTAAGATTTTGCAAACATTGAATATGGAAATCAGTCCTTTCTTAACAAGACATATATAAAACCTGGGGATGCTCAAATCGACCATAAGTTTAAGGAAGCATCTTTAACGCTACTAAAATTGGTAGTATGTCAAAACTATGAGTTACTGTGTATCAAAGACAAACTCGTGTTTCATTTTGCTTTTTCAAGAAGGTAGTTTGTTTAGATCTGTAATTTCAGAGTTCTCAATATAATGTATACAAAACCATTGATAATCATTTGCTCTGTCAACCAATATATTAATGCTAATGCAAGTCATCTTTTATATAACCAGTACATCTTTAAAAGCCTTAACCCAAACTACTCAAGCACAGGGTGTCTTTTCAAACAAAACCCACTCTCTATTGAAATAATGATCTTTGCTGGACCTGGGCTTGAGCCAATTATTTTTCATGAGTCTTATTCACATTCCTGAGCTTATATAGTTGTTGCACATTTCAAGGTATCACTGATACAAGATATATGCACAAGAAGCTATGTTGTGCATCCTAACATCCACAGCACTGTGCTTTCAACCATTTCTCTGAACCTGTGAGGGATGCTAGCTCCCTGAAGGTCATGAGAAGTCCATATATCTAACATGTGAGATGAACTTCTGGTATATTTGAGAAAGCAAAAAGAATCTGAAGTAAAACAATGAGTTATGGTGCATTATAAAGCAGTGCCAACAGTGAACAGAATCTGATCTGCAATGAGCTATTTGTCAAAAGATCAAAATCTGACCCAATAGATTCATTCTGCATTCATACAGATTACTGTTTCTGGTTTTCTCCCCTACGAAGTTCTCTTGCTTTTATTTACAACAATTTGTCTCAGAATGCTTTCATTAATCCTTTCATATTTATGTTTTCTATTGATAATAACTGAGAGTCATAGCAGAGACTAATCCAAAATAAATTCAATGTTTATGTTTGTTTTATCTGTAATTGCATTATAACAGCTTTCCACTTGGCCATTAGAGTAATTAAAATAAGACTGAAGTATCCTATAACATAGGGACTTCCACATAAACAGTATTTTTAGTTAAAATATTTGTGTAGCTTCTCAGATAGTGTGGTAAGGAATGTCAAGAATAAAACAAAGAGGGACTTAAACCAAGCAAGTAATTAAAACAAGCATGTTGATAACCAATGTTGCTGAGATCTCAGGGTAAGAAACGTGGTTTAATGGAGACAGTTTAAAATCCACAGAAGAAATATATCACCACACTCAGTGTTATTTGCCTATTACACAGATTAAATGTGTTTCAAAAAATGCCTGCATGTGACCATACATTTATGTTTTTTCCTCATAAATCACAAGGATTCCTTCCTATTTATTTCCTTTAAATTATCTCCTTGCTGAAATAAAACCATAGGACAGCAGAGAGACCAAATTAATTACAAAGTCAGTTCTCTGCAACAGCAAAACACCGTAAAAAGTCGTCAAATTCAAAAGTGTCTATGAAGTATTTACTCTACACGCTATCGGACGATGACCACAAATTATCTTCTATGCCCTAAACCAAACTTAAGATCTGCAATTAAAAACATACACACAAACCCGACCAACAAACAAACAAACAAACCAAACCAAACAAAAAACAACCAAAAAACCCCAACCAAACACTACAACTGTATTGTTACACTGAGGCTGGCAATTAGTTTAACCCCAAGCACATGAGTGGGATATATCACACAGGCAAAGTGAGAGATTTTATTACAATAAAAAGCAATGGCATACATTTTTGTCCAGCTCTGGCTTTTTCCATTACTTCCGAAGAGAAGGAAAACCTCAACCCCAACAATTCAGGCCAAATTATGTGCCTAGTTACCGAAGTAATCTCCCGGGCCTCCCCAAATTATTAGCAGAAACCCTGAAGGCATTGTATTAACAAAAAACAATGTGGTGGATTGACCTTGTGTCACAGATGAATGATTTAGGGTCCTGCTTGCCGGAGAGCAATGTTTAGATCACTTAAGGAGAAGTGCAACTTAACAGACTTTGATGGCAAGGTTCACTCTGTTACTTAGTGCATGGTGGAAATATGCCAAGGAGAATTGGGTGAGAGTTGTTTTAGAGTGATTTATACCTCAACAGAAGACAAGAAAGGGTAGAGGGGGGCCCTCACAAGTCACAAGGTTCAGAATGGACCCCCTTGCTTTCTGAACTACTTCTAAGAGAGGAGTCTAGGTGCAGTGGGATCCAAACTTGGTCTCAGGCTTGATCAACGGTTTGTGTATAAGCGACACAAAGGGTAAAGAAAAACAAATAAGGGATTATATGTATTTAGAGCCAAAGGATTATGTGTGCATACTCGATACTTTATACAGTATTTTTTTTACAGTGCCCTCCTTTTCCCCCAGTTTGCTATTTGCTTACCCCACTTCAGTGTGACTGTACCCGCACTGCCTGCCCTTCTTCCCTTCCTTGCCCAACAGCCTTTGTTCCACAGTCTAACAGTTTCCCGCACCAATCCGTACTTCTTTTCCTCTCCTTCTCTCTGGGGTGGTCCAGCAGCTACTTTCCCCGTCACTGTCCTCTCATCGCTTTCTCCCTGCAAATGCATTCTCCCTCAAGAGCAGTTCAGCAGCCTCTTCTGGACTGCCAATACCTTCCTCTCCTGAAATTCTATTAATGCTCTCCTTTTTTCTTCCCTCAACCGAGAATATTATTTTCCACAGCTCCACAAGCTCTCATCAATCCTTTTTAGAGACAGAACAGAGAAACAGCAGAAACTGCATGTCAGAAATCTCTCTGTGGTAATGAGCTTTGTCATGATTAAGACTCACTTGCCGGAGGAGGCAAAACAAATCTATAAAATAACCACATGCTTATCTCTCACAGAAATACAGGGCTTCCCCTCCAAAGAGGATTTGCAGGGGTTTATTGGCAGGTGAGCAGTGAGGGGTCCACGGGGCTCCTTGGTGGTGGCAGCAGAGCAGTGCGAATGTGGCAGCTGGCTATTGTGCTGCACAGAACTTGGCTGTTTTTCAACTTCCTTTCCTCATTTTAGCAGAAGATGTATTGGAGACTGTGGAACAGGATGCGGATGATTCTTAGAGGTATTTTTTGCTGAATTTCAAGTGAAGAAATGGCCTGATACAAGGGCTAGCTCTTGCTGCATACCGCAGAAGCTGCTTCCATCCACATTTATGGGCTACCTAAGGAGTTCTGAGAGGAAAGACTTAAGGAGGGTCAGAACACTCAGGTAAAAGCCCACACAGCCTTTTAGGAAACAATTAGCAAAACCAGCAAACCAATAATAATTAGAGAGTAAACTACACCCAAATAGCAGAGAATGACCCTATAAATAATTTCCTACCCTACATAATAGTGTGCTTTATGACCTCAACATAATTGCTTTGCATATGGTACAACAAATTTAATATAAACACATATTAAATGGAAAAGTCCTGAAAAACCATGTTACCTAGAAACACTTTAAATCAACTTTTCCTCACTCATATTCATTTTTTAACACTTGAAACTTCATCAGGAATGTTGCAGCCCATTAAACTTCTAAGGTAATGTGTGTTCCATGCAATTTGCTACACGAAGCACCTTTCAGTTAAATATTAAAAGCTAGTAATGATCAAGAGCACCAAGCACCAGAAATTCTTATACACTTAAAGGGATTTGTACTTGCTCAGCACCTTTGAAAAATATGAGTTAGTCCAGTTTTGCATTAGCGTGCACGCCAAGGCAGCACTGCAAAATTTGCATGTTCATAATAATTACCTTATGCCTTTATAAATGACAGTCAGTAATGTGGCACTTAGGAGCATTCAGCATGCCTTAAATTTTATAATTAACACCTTTTTTTTTAAAAGCGATAAAATGCAGTTGCATCAGTATCTCTATGTAATTGTTCCTCTGCCCCCACTGTAGTGATGAGTTTCATGCACCATTTCTCTGTGTGCTTGCAGCTCTCTGAGCTACGAATCAGGCTCTTCTCTATGATGGGAAACATCATGCCTGACGGTTCTCTACAGTAAAGGCTCTTTATTTCTCTGCACCTTAGTTTAACTATCTGCAAAAAATACAGGATAACAATTTCTATTTCACAGCATCATCGCAAGAGTACATAATTTGAGTTAAATACTGAGCAATGTTTAACAAAGCCTCATAATATCTGAGAAGCTACTTGAGGTATTTGAAAGAAAGATGCAAAGGTCACCATAGTACACTAAAAAAAAAGAATATGTGTATGTCAAAGAATCACATTTAATTTCTGCATACCCTTCTGGTCAAGAAAATTTCAGACATAAAGAGAAAATATATAAAAATGAAACAAAAAATAGAAAAAAAAAGAGCAAATCCAGTTTTTCAATTCACATTTTAGTCTATACATTAAAAAGATATTTGTGGCGGTGTCTTTGGATGTCAAAGAATGGTCCTCCAACCATGAAAATTTGTAAAAGATTCTCGTGGAGAGGAGATGGTAAGTTGGTTTTAAAGAAAGATCTTTTCCATATTCGTATTTTCAAAATGCAGTATTTTTTAATGTTCATAAGAACAAGTGAGTTCCATGACTTGTTTAAAATCTCAAAATAGATATAATACAATTTATTTTTTTTAAATTAAAAAAAAATATGTGCATAAGCACATTTAGTTTTTTCCTTATGAACAAGATCTTATTCTGCCTGTTTGCACAATCTTGGTTTTTATCTGTGGGGTGTGGGATAAACGTCACCATTTGGACATGATCCACAAAGATAAAACAACTTCCTAAAACTGTGATATTCCTGAACATAGTTTATAACAAATAGGAAATAGAAACTTTTCAATGAAATATTCTGGTTCATTTAATGATGTAATTCATAGTCTGTTTTGTACCAAAATACTCTGGTTTTAAATTAGATCTGTTGTTCTCCAATTTTGTTTGTATTTTTAAAGTTCTTTCAATGGATTCTGAAATGCATAAACTATATGCAACTTCCCAAATTCATTAATAAACAATTTAGTAAAGTACAATGGTTCATAATTGCCAAACATGTTTCTGTAAAAATCCCAATGGAATTTGTGCACAATTAAAAATCATGCTATTGTCTTACTGACAGATGAGTATAACATGCAATGCTTCTGAATAGAAGCTTCTCCTCACAGATAATTCCTGAACTGTCCACACAGAAGTACAGTATGCACATTGAATACCTAAAAAGTACAGAATATATGCCTTATGAACATGTAAATCAATTATCCTTCCCGTGCTGCTCCCCAGTGATTGACACAAACATTCCCACTGATTTAAATGGACTTCAGATCAGATCTGAAATACTCCTGTGTCGTTTTTTCAAGACGCTGCAGCAATTAAGAGTTAGGTAGAAACAATTGTCTTTTTTTCTCTTCAACTGAAGCCCAAAGACTGCAGGCATAATTCTTGATTCTCTGGCACACACCCACGGTCCAGGGATTCTCCCTCAGCACTAGGATGGGGGGCAGGGGCAGAGACAGAGAGAGAAGAAAATCTGCATTTGATCCTCAGTCTTTAAGGAGCACCTGTCAGAATTTTGTTCCTTTTAGAGATGCAATACAAAGACTTCTCAGGGCTGGAGCTGAAAGTGAATCACTGTACAGTTATGGCTAGTTGCTCAAGTCATGTTTATGCAAGAATCACTTCTCTTAAAAATGCCACATGCTCATTGTTATGAGAGAAGTAGTATGGAGAATATTCTTGTGTGACTTTAAAAAATGGAAAAAAAATCAACATAAATGACAGCACAAGAAATTATCTGCCTCTCTTGAGGGATTTTTGGTGTTGAAAAGGTGAAAAAAGGACAGCGAATGAGAAAACTAGGGAATGACAATGAGATGGAATAGAGTAGAGGTTTATTATTTCTCCCACTTATCTGTGGCACAGCTAAGTCAGCCCCTCGCTGACTCTGGCAGCTTTATACAGATTATGCTTTTTAAGCGTGAACTGTTCTCAAGCAGTGTCTCCAATTCATTAGACACACATACATGTCACTATAACGTCAAGCATTAGTTTCTTGTTTTTCCACCTTTCCCCCCCACCACTGCTGCAGAGCAAGTGGCAGTTTTTACTGACCTTTTACATCAGTAGCTTTCTCCTTGGGGGATTGAAATTGATGTTTCAGAGCATTGTCCTTGCTTTGTTATTTAAGAATATGAAGTGCCATGACTGTAGAAGATGCTGAGGCTACAGCTTGCTACACATGGTAACCTTAAAACAGTCAATGTGGGCAAAGCATTGCAAGGTGGTTTTTCCATCATTGATTTGCCATTTGTATTTTTCAAAAGCGTAACCGTAACTATTGTCAATCAACCACTTGTTTCCATACTATGTTGTTATTTTACGGTGAGGGTTAACAGAAAGGCAGGTAAATTTGTATATCTGAGATAAAGTGTTTACTGGCAGCTAAGGCTAAGAGGATGTACCAGGAATAGTTTGTACCTATGAATAAGTTAAAGAGGTGTTACAGTTATCCCAAACTGGACATGGGAAATTCAGAATTACAGTTGTATTTAAGATTTCACTTAGGCTATATCAACCTAAAATTACAAACCCTATGTATTGCAGTCTTGTTTTGTGGCAGAATCATAACATTAGGGTTACAGCATGTTCATCTTTGTGGGCCCAGCGTTTTAAAACACATTTTAGATTCGGAGGATCTACTTAGGTGTACTATTTCAAGTTAATGTGAGCCAGGAAGATAAAGTAGTTTGTAGCTGTCACTCAAATTCAAAGGTCAAAGGAACGCTATGATCACCCATTGCTGCTACCTTAACTATCTGACATATATGGAAACAAGAGACTTCATATTTCCTAAAATTTTGTCTCAGGCTAAGTAAATAAGAAGCTAGCATGTCTTTTTCCTGACAAAGAGAGAACTACCATATCACATACTGTGAACTCACCTCTTTTGTCTCTATTTTGGTTTAACTTTTACCTGCATTTTATGCAAACATTTTAAGATTGCTGAATCAGACAAGAAGCATGGTGGCAGAGCAGAGGTCTCATCACAGCTCCCAGGCTTCCCTCAGACATTAGCTGAAATTTGCTAAAACATGGAAGGCCAAAATCATCCTGGCTTGTATCAAGAATAGTGCGGTCAGCAGGACAAGGGAAGTGATTGTGCCAATCTACTCAGGGCTGCTGAGGCCCCACCTTGAACACTGTGTTTGGTTTTGGGCCCCTCACTATGAGAAAGACATTGAGGTGCTGGAGAGAGTGCAGAGAAGGGCAATGAAGCTGGTGAGGGGTCTGGAGCACAAGTCTTAAGAGGAGCAGCTGAGGGAACCAGGGCTGTTTAGCCTGGAGAAAAGATAAAAGAAAACAGCCTCCAGTTACATCAGAGGAGGTTTAGACTGGATATTAGGAAAAACTTCACGGAAAGGGTTGTCAGGCATTGGAACAGGCTGCCCAGGGAAGTGGTTGAGTCATCAGCGATGGAGGTATGTAAAATAAATGTAGATGTGGTGCTTAGGGACATGGTTTAGACATTGACTTGGTAGTGCCAGGTTAATGGTTGGATCTGATGATCTTAAACATCTTTTCCAACCAAAATGATTCTACGATTCCATGAATACAACTTTTCTATCAGTTACAGAAACCAGCTCACTCTAAGAAGAACACTAACCTGATGGATGATCAAGTCTGAGAGATCTTTGCTTTTCTTTTTGCCTTTCCATTTTGACTAAGTTGCACATAATCACTCCTCACCATAACTAACAATTATACATGCAATAGTTTAATGAAACTCTGCCCTTTCCATCTTTGTGCTATTTTAACATATATGGTAAGACAACCCTGAAATATCTGGAACTTGCCTATAATGTTTTTAAAATGTTATATGATTCGCTTATTTATTTGATCATTATAGTGGTGCTTGCTATGCAATTGCAAGGAGTTAAATCCAACAGGAGCCAATTGATAGCAGACAAGAGAGCAGATAAATACTTCTGAAAGGGCCATTTCTCACCCAAAGTAAACTGTGCAGATCCTATTTGTTCAGGCCATGTAGAGATCAATATTGCAATTGTGCAAGACAGGGAGAAGCCTAGTAGGGCATTACAGGAAAACAAACAAACAACGACAACAAAGCAAAGAAACCAGAGATCCTGAGAATGGCAAGAATGGAGAGAAGGGGAGAAAATCAAAGGCTGCCCGGAAGTTGACTGAAGCCCACTTAACAAAAGTGGAGTATTTGGATTAAGCCTGACACGTATAGGTGCTTGTTGTGTCAAAATTACCTTATCTTGCTGTATGTTGTTCCTACTACTGAATTAAACAATAGTTTGTCTCAAATAAGCTGGTTTGGGTCACAACATTCATCTTTTCCCAAAAGAAACTGCAGAGATAACTCTAATTCAACCAGACCTTCCTGACAATTACAACTGGTAGCAAGGCTGCAGTACATTGGTGTGGCAGTCAGAAAAGTTGGGGCAGGGACTCTTAGATTGAAGTGCCATGAAATGTCTTTAAGAAACACATGTAATGACACAAACAAATAAATAAAACTACTTTTGTGCAGTGGAAAACTGAAGTTTCAGTTTTTATCTGAAATGTAGCCATAGTTTGTAAAGCCTAAAATTAACTAGTATTACATTTCTACTTTTTATGTTGAGAAGGTAGCACAATAAAGACAAGGGAATCCAATGTGAGGCTGCTTGGCTAACCTTGACTTTCAAAAATGTCTCTTTCCACAAGCATGTCAGATAAACAGGTAAAAACCAGAAACAACTTATTCCTGAAAGTCTTTCATCTTCCAGACTTTCAAAGTATAAACAGAAGCATTAAGAAAAGGTATTACCTGACCTGACACATATACCAAAAAAAAAAAAAAAAAGAAAGGCAGACTAGGAAGATGAAAGAAACGAAGTAAAAATCTGGAAATGGAAGTGCTGTTTGCTGTTTGCAAATAACTACTTGCAGACCTCACGAGTCTCATGCCATGGGCAGAGTCCATAGAAAAAAAGAGTGTTAAGAGTCAAAAGCTCTAGTGCTAGTCACAGATGAAAAACTGATCACTCCTTTGCAGCAGGCCCACCTGAACATCCTAAGCCAAAAGGAAAAAGGACGGTGAGTCACACAAGTGCTGCCTGCCCTCACCACCCTGCTTCCCAGGTTCATGATCAATGGAATGAATGGCTGTCAGTCTCACCTGTAAGGGCTGACCTTTGCCAGAAGCTATAGGAAGGGCAGATAACCTTATGAATCAAATCCACCTTTTAAAAGCCCTTTTTTTTTCCCCATAATCCAGCCTTTTCTTTTGGAAACACAGACTCTTTGCTGCAGCACACCATTCCCACAGCTCAACTGATTAGCTTTGCAAAGCTTCATTATATGTCTCCTACATTTCACTCCACACAGCATTCCATGTAGGAGCAATTAATTTCATTATATAATTTCTAAAGCTGTTAAATCTAATAAATACAAGAGAAGCTCCTCAAAATAATTAATAAGCTATGTGATATGGATCTATTCCTGAAAAAAAATCTACTCTTTCACATTAAAAGTGGGGTGCAGTGAGAATTACGGAGCTTATTTTAACTAATAAGCTTAGAATTGAAAGGAAATGGGGTGATGAAAATCCTGTGCAGTGAGCTTCACAGCCAAGCAAGGACACTTCGGTTGTCAAGCGGATATTTTGGAAACAAAGAGTAAAGACCAAAAAGCTGTCTGCAATGGCTATATTATTACTGACTTGTTCAAATCCATCTTTGTGCAGTATTCTCCAGTCATACAACAAAAATAATTCAGGAGGGTCTTATTTACAAGATGTAACACTGAAACAATTTATATATATTATAATATATACATATATTCTCCTATTATTGGAGGGGAAATATTATAGAGGTATTTTCATTATTGCTCTGAACTTCATTCATCCATTCATTCATTTGTTTTCTAGGTTCCCTGCTTTTTTCTTTTAACCTCACTTTCTCTTCTTCCCCTATCTATCCCTACATTTCTTCATGATATAAATACCATTTATGCCACTTTTCTTACTGCTAAAATGTACTTGTTTTTTCTTTCAAGTTGGTTATCTCTTGATTAACTTTGATATCTACGCTGTAAGAGATGATGACTATTAACACATTCATCTTCCTCTCACAAGAATCACAATATAGTGAGAAAGTAAGTAAGTTCCAGTGACGAGCCAGCTATGACATGACACCAGTTATCCATCCAAGTAGCACAGCCTACATAAAGCCAGCTGGACTTAGCATCATCCAGGATGACTAAGTTCATTTTACTTTTCCTGGGGATAAAATGTGTCACCACAGGGGATCACGTAAAATTAAATGTTTTCCAAAATCATTTTTCTAAAGTTTCTTCCTGTCTTTATAAAATCCTGTTGTTTAATATCTTGCTGGTAGTACTACAAATCACACAGAAAAGCTACTGAAAAAGGGAAAACAGAGTACTGCTACTGTTCTCTTAATTCTTTCATTTCCTGTGTTTCTGCAATGTTAAATTGCTCATCTAATTTTGTATTGAAGCCATTTCATAGACGATAGAACAATATTCCTGGTTGTACTGAATATGATGCAGCTAGCACTAATAAAATTGATTTTCCAGTTTCTCTCCCCCACAACAGTTGGCAAAGCCAGATGCAAATTGCATCCACCTGTACCGAGGAGATACTGACTTCCAGGAGAGCACAGAAAAAGTTACTCACAGGAGAAATGTCTTAGTGTCAAGGAGAGTCTGGAGGATGTACAGATTTTACAAAAACCTATCACCCTCAAGTCTTCGTATGTTCTTAGGAGAATTGTCTGTTTCTGAGGATGATGTAAGTGTGGAGTTTTGGGTTTACTTCTGATGTTGCAACGTTTCTCAGAACAGACTTACCACCATCAGGAGAATATCAGACACAGTGCAGCACAGGTTCC
Organism: Caloenas nicobarica; assembly: GCF_036013445.1. NCBI lineage: Eukaryota > Metazoa > Chordata > Aves > Columbiformes > Columbidae > Caloenas > Caloenas nicobarica. The sequence goes on from NC_088247.1 coordinate 72,411,373, forward strand.
TCAGCATTAATTGCTCACTGCATTTCAAAAGAAAACACTCAGTGGAATTACAAAATGTATCACTGAACAATTTCAGTCTAATCCTTTTTTCTGCAAACTATTTTCAACAAAGCTTTAAATGTCTCACTTCAACTAAAATAGAACTCTAACATTATTTCCCTCTTGTTTAGACTTATTCTTAGAGAGTGCAATGGAAAACAGTTCCTGTTACTAAAATTCTTCCATCTTTTGTTGTCTGTGAAACTTTCAGAATTTGGTCTAAGCAAAATTACCAACCCAAAGGTATCTTGTAAAGAGTACCTATTAGAGTTCATGCAATATAAGGCTCTATAATGACAATTTTGGATTTTCTTCTTGATTTTCTCTACCCAAGCCTTCGCAGTCATTTTCAGATAGGCAAAGTTCATTTATACTAAGGAAAGACAGAAGGTCTTTACTCGAAGTTGTGTAATATTTTTCATGGTGTTTGACGTCAACATGTTATCTGGAATTAAATTATGATGTCAGCTATTTTTTCTAGTCTAAAAGAGAGCAGCTAAACTTCTCCTCTTCCTTGGCATCAAATCATGCACTTAAAGACCAGGCCACCTTGCTTTCTTTTCTAGTCCAGCATTTCCGAAAAAAAAAAAGAATCAAAGAAACATATTATGACAGGTAATCATTTGCAAACATACAACTCTTTCAACATCTGCCATGTTCGGCTTCATTTTATAGCATCTGTCTTGGCAATATAAATTGTGCTTGGCTTCAGAGGTGCTCTGTGCCACACAGTGAAGAAAAACAATCATGACAACTGAAAAATAAAGCACAGTAGGGGGGCAGGGAGAGCTGAGGATGTAAAAGCTGTTCACTTTTCTAGTTTTATTTTAAAAGAAAAGGAGTGTTATGTTAGCTTTCCTGTATTCTTTAAGCAGCATAGTTTTGCCAATGGAAGAAAAGGGACAACTATTGCACTTATGAAAGGTGCCAAACAACCTCAAGCATTTCGAAAAGGATCCCCTGGATCAGCTGCACAAAAAGAAAGCAATTTAGTCCAGCACACGCAGATGAATTATGTCAGTAGAAATCTATTTCTACAAGAAGTTCGGGTTTTTTTCTACACTCAGAAGCTCTATTATAAATATTCAAGAAAAGCAGCAACTGGGAAATATGAATTTCACAAGAAAACTATGGGGGAGAGAAGGTAACTTTGTGTGGAATACCACACCATCATCACATGTTACCTCATAATTAAGTGTTGTCTTCATTTTCTTTTTTAGGTCTGTGTTATACTTAGAAGCTTGTTGTTAAGAGTTAAAACACATCAAAAATAAGCTCGACAATATACCAAATACCACAAACTATATACAAAAACATTGTAACCTGTCTCTTTTACTCCATTTTCCATAATTATAGACTACACATATAAATGTTAACAATGTTAACATATAGTGTCAATGTGTGTATGAGAGTCTAGGTGCTTTTCTGCAGTTGAAAACAGGTTAACCAAGGAATGAAATAATAAAATTATAGTAAGTTCTCATGCAATACAACATTGTGCAATACAAAATACTTGAAGCATTGGCTGTAAGCACTAGTGGGGTTTTCCTGATTATACTGGCCTACTGTCCTGGGTCATTGGGGGGGGCAATGAGAGGAGGTGGTCTGAGTCAGGTGACCACAAATTGACCAATTGGAGTATTCCATCCCATTCACGACTTCCTGGATATAAAAGGTAGAGACCAGAAGGCCTCTTTCTTGCTTCTGCTGGGTCTTCTGCTGCTTTGCTTCGCTTCTTCTTTTCTGCCATCCCTGCAAGCTGAGGCCTCGTGACAGACTGAATCTAGTTCCGGTTGGCTGCAGGATCCTGCCGGAGCAGCTGCTGGGAATTGCAAGACTGGTTCTGTAATATTTGTTCTGCTTTATTTTTCTCTATGTTTATTTAGTAGCATTAGTAAAACGTTTTCAAATTTTCCAACTCTCTTCTCTCCGTCCTTCTTTTCATTTCCTCTCAAACTCGCCTGTCCTTAGTGAAAAAGGGGAGGAGGTCAGGGGGAAAAGGGGAAGGGGGAAGAGGATTAAGGAAAATACATCTGCCTTGGTTTTTGATTGTCTCCCCGTGATCAAACCATGACACCTACATATGTACAATACTCCATGAGCAATAAACCCTGGACACAAAAAATAGTTGACATTCTTCAGTGGTGATTTGGGAAGTATTTCAAACACAATGTGAAAGCAAACCTTTCCTCACTATTTGAAAAGACAAAAATCTTTTCCAAAAGCTCAGTAAAAAAAGTCAGACAACTTTTTCCCTTTGTTTCAATGATGAAGAAAAAAAAAGACATTGTTTCAGAAGCATACTACCAAAGACAATGTTAAAGCACATATGCAAAGTTCAGTTTGTGCTTGAACCCAGTCTTTTCAACAATATATTTGAATGTTTGCTTATGTCTCAGAGGATTTGCTTAGATGTCAATAATCAAAGACAGTAATTTACAAATCTTACTACCAAACATCTTTAAAATATCTACATATTTCCGTCCAATATTCCATTTGATCAAGTTACACAAAATTTTTATTTCTATCTATGTCACATATCATGATAAACAGCCTTATGAAAATCACTAAGTCATTCTCATTTCCCCCCCCCCATAATTTTATTTCACTAAGGCAAGAGTTTAATAATTAATGTGATTCAAGTAAAAAGGAAAAGATAGTTTTCCAGGGTATAGGATGCAATCTTGGAACCACTACACCTTGCTGCTGAATTTTCATCCCTTATACAACTTCCTGCCTGTTTGGATCTGTAGGGATCTGTAAGGATCTAGAGAGATCTCCAACAACACCTGTGTTAAAATGAAGCAGCTTCTTTCTTTACTTCATTGAGTTGACTTCCTCTGTCATCTACTAAGGAACATCCAAACTTCACTCTGAAACACTAAGCGTGCCCCTTGCACCTCCCTGGTATTGCTAGATAACTGTCAAAAAGTCTGTTTCTACTTTTGTAGCAGATCATGTGCTGTGGGTCTATTAGACACATGAAACAGAGTGTGTTTCCTTCTGACTGAACTCCTGGAGGCCACCACAGAGGTAGAGCTTCAAACAGAGCCCTACACATGCTTGGAAGTCTGTCCCAACATTCACTTGCAGGGGCTGGGGAGGGTAGGAAGGCAGAAGCGGTCCAGAAAACACACTGCAAACAGCCTATATTTGAGCCTAAGAGCTAAATTCATGCCAGTAAATAAACTACTGAACTCAGAAACAGATGGCTATTAAGAAAATAACCGAAGCATGCTGGAAATGAAAATACTCATCCAAGTTATAACTCAAGTGTGTAATCTCTAATATACACATTTATCTTAGAAGGACACTGTCAAGCTGTTTCTCATAACTTTTGCAGTATTTGTTACCAGGTTGCAAGCTTGTAGAAACTTCTGGATTGACAGTTAGAGACTGAGTTATTGACAGGCCAGAGGCAGGACTGTGAGTGTCAGGGTGAGCTTTGCCCAGCTGGACCGAAGCTACAGCTCAACCCTGCAATGCCGGGACCCCTCACAGGGGTCTGATCTTTTTCACTTGCTTCCCCTTTTTGCTGGCTTTTTCACAGAGTTGCAATCATAGAACAAAATGAGACAACGGGATATAACTCTTCACCCTTCTATTCATGCCTTGGTAATTCTTGAAGGATGTAAATTAAAATCTGTTTCCCTAACAGGCAAAAAAAAATCCCAAACAAGCTTGGCTATTTGCTTAAGAATATCAGGAAGACATTAATAAACTTTGGGGAGGGTGGGGAAAAGAAAAAAAAAAACAACCAAACAAAAAGAAAACAGATAAAACCCCTGTTAGTTTGCTTGTAAATTAAAATGCAAACAATTAATTACAGGCTTTTGAAACCATAAAATCAGCCACTGAAATACTTCCTACACTTTACTGTGACAATATCTTACCAAAAAAAGCCCGTTACTCTAGCAATACAACCATGTTTTTGCAACATATCTAACTGTGTTCTAATAAACATGGTTCAACTGGGCTTACCGAACAGCCTTCTCCCTAGTAAACTAAGCCATTGCCATTCTTCCAAAATTTCTTATTAATTGTGTGTATAGAGGGATTTAGAATATCGTATGACTCAACAGGAGACTTGAGTCCAGGGGAAATGTACACAGAATGGCAGTAGATTAATGTAGTGCCAACGTATTCTGGTTGGCTTTTTAACTAGAGAGTAAATAGGAAAGCAAATAACGTGCACAAGCAGGAAAAATAAATGCATAAATTCAAGCGACAAATTATGTTTCAAATAACAACAAACCACGGTTGCTTGCCAAGGTTATTAATGTAGTTTAATTATGTCACAGGTAAGATTTGTGTATTAATCATATTTAGGGCATCTTACACCAAAGAGTAAAAGAATTCATTAAAATGTATTTGGACAGACACTTAATCATCTTTCACAGAGCAATTATTTTTGGAAACCCAAAGAAACACACCTCTGTCTCCAAAGGGACTGAAATTACAAATGGGTACCTAATATTTGAATCTCTTGTCCTTCTAGAAGTAAAGAAATCACTTCCTCTATAGGACTGGAAGGAGAGAAAAAAATTAATACTCAGGTATTTTGAATAACTAACTAGGTATTCACAGTCTTCTGCTATAATCAAGATGAATGAGCCAAGAGGGGAGAGAGACGGGATGAACAAGCCAGAGGAGAAAAACAGATTACTGATTTTTACCATCAGACAGACATTAAACTGTGGCAGTCACGCATAATAAGCAACATATGATTCAAATTTCCCTTTAATTTCATGGACGCTCTGCCTAAGAGGGCTCATTGGATTTGATTGTTTGTTTTTATTCAGGATGATTTGACAAAATTAGCTTTCACTGTTCCTTCCTTTATTGTTGATGTTGTTATTTTGCAAAGCATTTTAGCGAGAAAATGGACTGGTAAATGCTACTGATCTGAACAAAGTCAAAGATATCCACATCTTAAAATCAAATTGCTAGGAAGACAAACATAACATCCTAAGTTAGGTTTTCCATTGTCTGTCCAAGCAGGCTGAAGCAAAGTGATGAGACTAAAAAATGTTTTCTACTCAATTTCTCTTGTAATTTATATATGTATGCTTCCCTTCTGTTTCACATAATAATTGTAACTTGTTCAATAGCCACACAAAGGAAACAAATGCTGGGTTGTTCTCTTCAAGTGGACTTTATGTGAGGAACTTTTATGTGAGGAACTAGAAGGCACTTGATGTTGTGACTCCTCTGGCATCCCATCAGCCCACTGCATAACACAGGAAAGTATGCTTCAGACATATAAGCTATATAAATGTGAACCGATCTGAGACCTCTGCATAGTATCATTGCTGTGAATTTTGTCATTCACTATATATGACAATACTGAACCTGGAACCCATGAATCTCTCCATATGATTTTAACATGTAATCTAGAGAAGAATCAGCTTCAGTTTTAAAATAAGAATATACATTTAGAGCAACTTTTCATGCGCCTCGTATAATAGTTTCCATTTTACATTCCCTGTAAAAGTACCTCAGACTATTTGTTGGAAAGTACATTTAGTTACTGTCTAATATAACCAGAATAAAAATAGATATAATAGTATAATCATATGCTTTAAGTCTCACAAAAGTTCATATTGAAGTGCACCCTACTAAGAGGAGTAGACTGTAACAATCTACAAGGATTAAAACAACTCCATATTCAGGGAAATAGCTTTTATCTAACTCTAAGGAGCACTTTTAACAACATGGAAAGAGATACAAGCATGAAACCAAGACAGAATAAGGACTCAACAAACTCTTAACAAGGAAAAAAAAAAAAGAAAGAAAAAGAGAGAGAAAGTGTATGTGGATGTAACCAAAAGAAAAACTAAAGCCACAAGTCAAATGCGATTAAAAACGTGACTTCGCAAAAGATCTGAAAAAATCTACCACAAGAAAAGATCTGATGAATCTACAAACCTATAGACATTAATTTTGGCTAGGCCTGACACTAGTAGATAGTATTTCAGGAACAAACATGCAACAAAAGAAACTTCCCTTTGTTATGTATGATATTTCCTCTTACAAGTAGTTCAGTAACTACTGAAAGTACTGTAGATGCATTTAGCAACTTAAAATTCTACTCTCTGAATACGGCTAGGAAAGAAGAATCTGAAGAGCACCAAATTTCTTAACCTTACAGCCTGATTGGCTTTAATTTTTAAATGGACTTGTTTTCAGACTTCCATGAAATACATTCTGTGCTCAAGAAAATGAGTTATTTTTGGAGGATAAACTATTATTCCAAAACAGATGATGAGAAAATGAAATGCCTTAACTATAAAACTGTTGTGAAACCTTGATAACAATGAAAAAGAACCCTTAAAAAATCTAGTGGATAGCCCTGTGGCTGGCATGACTGAAGAAGTGCTTCCAGTTTCTAGCAGAGCAGAGAACATGATTTGCTTTCAGAACAGTCATGGCCCATTTTTGAGACCTGATTCAAACCCAGTGAAGTCAACGGCAGCATCACTGCTTATCAATGGATGGATTAAAACGTCAAACCTAAGCAATAACATCATCTTGAAGAATGTTGCCTCTGAATGATAGTAGGTCCAGAAATTATGTCGGGAATGTAAAAAGCAGGAATGTGATTGTCAAGTGAGCATAGCAAGGGATATGATTGAAATTTGCAGTATATTCTCACTGATGATTCAATACTGAAGTTTTAATAAAGCAAAATCTATGTTCCTACATTCTTTGGAAAGAGTTTTAGAGAAGGCAGATCCCACCATGAAAGAAACAATATATTTGTGATCTCACCGTATTTAAGAAACAGAAGAGAGAATTATTATTACCATTATTACATGAAGGGAAAATATAAACATAATAATTTAAGTCTATAACACATGGAAATGAACAAAGATCTGATTCACACTTCTCCACTACTATGTCAGGACAGTGCTGTCATACTGCAATATGTACATATTGTGGTATAGGTACAAAGTAGCACAAATATTTAGTTAATGTGGGTGAAACAAAACCATTCCCAAAGTCCTTTTTTAAAATTTTTAAATATAATACAAAGACTTTATCTTAGCAGCTTTTATAAGGACTATCTTTAGATGTCACAGTGCAAACAGCTTCAAATGTTGTTGTTATGTGTGACACCCTGAAATGAACTTTGCCTGGCCTAATTTTAGCCAACAGCCTTTCTTTGCATTTGGCTTTCTTTTTCTGGAATTTTAACTTGGAAGCTACAATTTATTATTTTAATGCTGCATCAGCTGCCTGCCTTCGAACTGTGTTGTAATTGTTTGATTAAGTGTAATAAACCTACTTGCCTATCTGCAACACACCATAACACAGAGAGGTGCAACTTAGATGACTAACATGATGCATTATTGAACAGCCCAAATTAAAAGGAAATAAAGTTAAGGCTGCAATCTGTCTGGATGACGGATGATCTTTGCTTTTCTCTTTTAAAATAATGAATCTAGTTTTCTGTCTCACCAGTTCAGCTTGTAATTCTTCCACAAAAGATTTTTACCATGCTGTGTTTCCAGGGAAGTGGCAATTCCCTCCATCCCAATGACCTCTGATATTTGACATCCTGGCCCCTACACCAGTTTCCTCTGATTACATAAAAGGAAAGGTCAGATTTTTGATTTCAGATATCAGTGTGCTCATGGGAGCTGGCAATCAAAAAAAACTTTAGTATGGATGAAAATAAACAAATGTGACCCCCCTACCCTCATTCTCACAGCTCTTTGGGATCTCTGACTCTTTCTCATACTAAAATCCCTCAAAAGAGAGGAATGAAAATGAAGTCCTAAACTGGGAAGACTTCAGCTTTCCTACAAGCCTGCTGTGACAGCATGAAAATCAGGAGGTAGCCCAAGAGGGAGTCATACCAAAACAGATAAAGCTTGCAATTAAGTTTGTTCATAACCTGATAAGCAAGAGAAATGCAAATTATGAAAAAAAAAATCCCTGAAAATTTATTTAAAAGTTATATTCTTGTTATTTTAAAATATGTGCATTGAACACATATTAATAAATTAATCCTCAAATACCCTAGTGAAATACGGATGTACTGCATCTCTTTTTCTATTAGAGAGTATACGTATCGAGTTCTAGTTCAGTGAAGTATTTACTGAAATATTAAGCTTAAGCACTTGACTAATTTCCGTTTTCTGACTGACCTACAAGTATCTTACTCATTCAAGACTAGATCCCTTAAATATCCAGGCTCAGGAGTAAAATGCTAGAAGAGCCAAAATTTGAAGTTTTCTGAGGTTCTAATCCGGTGCCTTAGCTAAGAGCTGATATTTCTTCACCTATTCATTAAGCTCCCAAAAAGAGCAGCAGAAGCCAAAGGCACTCATAAACATAAGCAGGAGATTAGCAACACTGGTAAACATTGAATATTGAGCTATCAAGTGTTAGTAGAGAGATGAAGCAGCAGACTATTATGGTTTTTTCCCACATCTTAGTCGATATTTCTTACATGTAACAGTAAACACTCTTGTGTTATTCAGTACATTCAACGTGACATCTCTAGTATTAAACATAGATCTGAAAACATGTTTAACCTGCATGCATGGATCTGAATTTACAACGCATGCGGTAATATTTTCATTTTGTTCTTGTCTATTACATACTCAATAATTCAAAACAACAAGCTCAATAAGGAGTAGCACTGAATAAGAAGTTTCCCATATTATTATTCAGTAAGAAAAAAACCCAACTTATTTAGAAGAACTGAACAATTGCATATTTAAAATACTGAAATTCAACCACCATCTGTTAGCCTCTAAGGCAGCTTTCATTAAGGCCATCACCTCTTCATGAGTCACTACAGGGAGCTATCATTAACATTAGCTATGATTAATGAGGATGTTGCCAATTGCAATTATTCCACTGCAAAGCTTAGTAACATTGACAGTGTCACATAGCTTAACTACCACCTCCATCCTCTCAGTCGCCTCATTAAAAAAATCCCTGTTGCAGTTTACATTATAATGCAAAACCCTAGTAATTCTGGGAGGTTCTCCTTGGTTACAGAGACTGGCTGGTCCTTTCAGGCTGCCTCTGGAAAGTAAGATGCAATCACTGAAATAAGAGCCTGCATCCACTATCACACAAGGGTTTTAAAAAATTAGGCGAAATAACCTCATCACGTTGAAAGCTGACACATCACGGGTCTGGTTCAAGTGCTGAGGTGTAACAATTATTTTTCCCAGGCTACATTCTTTTCCTTGTGAACTTCATACACAGAAAAGAAAAATTATCTGAATTGCTAGGCCTAATTCAATCACAAGGCAAAGAAGCCAAAATGTTGGTCTAGGCTCTAACACTCAATCTAAAGGAAGTTAATCCTAATCAGTGTATTTCAGTACGCTGCTGTTAATAATGCTATTATCAAAAACTATTATAAAGAAGAAAAACTTTGAGAACCTGCTTTTCCCTACCCTCTGAATTGCGCTGAGTTTTTTGTTTTTTTTTTTTTTAATTGAAAGTAAACAGTGTGTTGTTTTATGTTTGGATCCCTTGAATGGATCCAAATGGGAAAAACTGTGTCTTTTCTGTTTGGTTCTTCCACCCAAAATCTCTCTCTTCTGTCAAGTGGGAAAAGCACAGAACAGTTCAACCAGAAGTAAGTAAAACAATCGATAAACTCCTTTTCTCAGGAACAGGAGCAGCATCCCGCTTTGGTTCACTGAATTATACTGACCATATTTCCACTTTACGGCCAGCTCCACATTTGGACTCCATCAGGTACGTGCAGCTTGGCACTGCAGTAAAATGAGAGACTATTTTAATCACACAAAATCTATGTTAAGTAAAGAAAATAACTTCTGCTTGATGCGTGGTTAACATAAAATCAGAAGGGTGTACAAGCAGCCATGAAGGAACTGAAGGCCTCAACAACAACAAAGTAAAGAAAAGCACGAGATGTGGACCTACTGCACTCTTAAAAGCAAAAGCACTTCCATTGCTTTAAAATATGATTACATAATAGATCAGTATGTTGACATAACTACAGCACGAAAAATTAAAGAGTAGGTGAGCTGTTTTATTAAATACATCAGAAAGGGTTATTTTGAGGTAGCCAAATGTCTCTGCAAAAGTAACAAAACACCTAAAATAATTTTTAAATGTCTACTTGCGTAGTCAGTTCTGCTCTGAGGCTTTCCAAAAATAAATTTATAGCCACTATGCTAAAAGCAGTCTTTTATTTCCTGATACTTTAAATGCAAAAGAAAAACAAAACAAAACAAAACAACAACAACAAAACAACCAAACAAAAAAACCCTCCTAAAACATCTTTCAAGCTGAAGCTTAACCTCACAAAGAAAACCCATATCGTTAAATCTCTGGTACTCCCCTGCTGAAGGACTTTCTAACAGCATTGGTCTGTCTTTGTGCTTGTTCCTTTCTCTCATGGCTGCACTTTCTTGGGTTGCTTGGAAAGCTCTGTGCCACTAGAACATACTGCTTCTAATGGATTTGATGGTGCTTCTTCTCTAAAAAGAGGCGGTTCCTTACTGCTGAGTAACAAGACATTTAAAATACAGTGAGCAGACTAATGCACAGTCCAGCTTCACAGCCTCCTGCTTACATTGGGTTTTTGGTCAGCTTAACTACTCCCAGGAAAAACTAATTTTTGTAAATTTGTTCCCTAATTTTGAAAGGGCACTGTGAAATCCTAGCTATCTATAAAGATTGTAACCCAAATTTAATTTACCATTTTTGTTACTTGTTTATATTCTTTACTTTGTTTACCTAAAACAATTAAGCTAGGCTGGTTGGTTGCATAAACTAATATAATGCCAGACTTTCAATAAATCCTATTTCTACTAAAATAGGAAAAAAATCACATTCAAAATGCTAATGATGTTACATTTTGAAGTCTTTTTTAAGAACTTTTTTTAGAAATTTGAAAATGTAACTGAGAAATTAATTCTCTACTTCACTGAGTTTCCTTTAGAATCTTCTGTGTTAGTACAAACCACAAAAGAACCTCTTCACCATTTTTATTTACCAACAAACATCAGAGTATACTGTGGTAGTGTTGAAAATACTTACCCTCAAGCAGAAATCTCCCTCCTTATAGGCTACACCATGCTTTAGATTGAATCTCTAAAGAACTTAATTTTCTGCTTTCCCAGTAGCTGAATGTACTGTCAAAAATCAATCATAACATCTTTGCTGAAGGTTTTCATTGGAAGACAAATTGACTGACACCTAACTATTCATCTTTCACAGTCACCATTTCTGTTGTACTAAACAATTTCAAAAACAGAAAAATAGATAGATATAGATATAGATGATATAGATTATATAGATCTAGATCTAGAGATAGATCTAGATCTAGATAGAGATAGATATATAGATTTAGATATCGATTTAGATATAGATTAGATATAGATATAGATGATATAGATGATATAGATGATATAGATGATATAGATATAGATATAGATATATAGGTATAGAGATAGATATAGACATGGAGATAGAGATAGATTTAGATATAGATTAGATATAGATATAGATATGGATATAGATAGATAGAGATAGAGATAGAGATAGAGATAGAGATAGATATATGGCTATCTTTCTTTTGTTTCCTTCCACACTTAGGAGAAGATGTTTTGATTTGTTTCTAGACTTGTTTGAATTAGCATGAGAAAAAGAGATAACATGTAATTTATTGGAAGAGTTTGTTTAAGAAACTTCTGTTGCATTTAATTCTGAAATGGTCTCATGTGCTAGCTTCCATTACAATTGTGTTTCATCTCTTACCTCTGTTACAGCATCTGCCTATAAGGACAGCTTAAACCACTCTGAGTTTTTCAGAAGGGATGCACTATACTTGGCATCATTATAAAGGGGTCCTTAGCTCACTTAAAGCTTGGATTCCAGAGCTAACCTGAACTTTTGGGAGTACAGACCCTGCATGAAACACACAGGACTGGCACGCAAGGAACAGCCAAAAGGACAAAAGATGTCAAGACACATGGCTGAAGGAATGTCTATGGTTTCATGAATCTCAAAGTCTTCCATCAAAGCTACTTTCTCCAAACAAATATAAAGACTACTCCTTCATTCCGTCTGGTCTACTACTAGCTTTACACCTACCTATAAGTAACTATTTTCTACCTATCTAGCTAGTCAAAGTGGAGCCTAAAAATATAAAGGTTCATCTCCTTTCAGAATCTTGTCAGGTGCAAGCACACAGAATTCTTCACAATAAAAACCAGGATTTTTGTAACTCGTAGGGCATTGATACATGAAATTGCCATGGGGTGACAAAGCAAAATAAGGTGACTGCTAAGAAATTTCTTGGAGTGTCTACTGGAAGCAAACTGTGCAATAGCTTCATGCCACCAATGATCTCTTAAAATCCAGTATAAAAATCATCTAACACAGGGAACAAGGAGAATAAAAGACTTCACTTGAAGTTTAAAAAGTCATCAGAATAAATTGTTTTAGGTGTCTAGTAAACCTAACAGAGTATAACAGACCACTTGATTCTTCATGGAGAACAAGGTTGTCAGCTAACTAGGCTTGGTAGAGAACTGTGTGTTAAGTAGACGCAGAGTTATTGCTAGAACTAGAAAATACACTGCTGTGTACCAGCTGGCTTATGGCAAGATAAACTATACCATGGGTTTGCATATTTCAAGCATTCTTGAAAAGTAAAGTGACGGTCTGCAGGGTATGTTCATGTGTATGAGTCTTCAGCACTGTTATGAAAGGTGGAATCACAAGTTTCTTAGGTAAAGATTAGTTAATTAGAGACTATCTATTCGAGACTTCAAACATGACTATATGGTCAAAGTCAATGTGAAAAAGCAGAGTACCAACTCTATGTGTTCAAAGAGGATTTCGGTTCCAGAGCTGGATGTATTGCACCTGCCATTTCCCACTTCCAGGGTGCTCAAATGTTAAACTGTTCTTTTGTGGGTAATGATAGTGAAGAAAACTGTACCTATGGCATGCTAGTAGTAGGGGGGGTAAAAGGCAAAGATCCAAACACCTACTAAAAGCAGCAACAGTGGCACAGGCAATCAGGAAATGCACAGAGGCACACGAAAGCGAAGAAGCTTGTGTTTAGGTATATCTACCTATGAAAGTTATTTGAATGTTCTCCAGTTTTAAAAAGCCTCCTTTTTCTTTATAGGGAGTAAAATATTGCTGAAAACCAACTGCCGCAAGCCACTACGACATTTTCCTAATGACTATCACTATTGACTATGTATCCCACTGTTTTCCTGTAGCCTAAACAAGTCTTAAAATTCATCACCACTAGCAGATCATCACTTAAAATCCATCACCACTATCAGATACACACACAAGTTAAATGACAGAACTCCAAGCTGACAGAAGTGAGGTGGAAGGAAAACATCAAAGTGGGTATCTTTTGCAGTTGAAGACTGACAAAATCCTGAAGTCATGCTTCAGTTGACTATATAAATAGGCTAGGAAAAATTCCAATGGTTTTAAATCAGATAATAACCCAGAAAATGAAAACGGTACACTGTGCAGTTCTAAGCAGCTCCATAAAACAGTGTGATACTTCCAAAGAACACATTTAATCCAATAGGGCTGTCACCATAGAGCCCTCTGTGAATGAGAGGCAGAGCACCACTAAACAACATCGCTTCTACTTACTCCTGTCACCCATGGTGAGCTACTGATCTTACCAACCAGCAAATACATCTGGCTAACTATTAACATAGGCACACACTTAAACATTTTCAAAGCTAATTGTGTAGAAAATGAGCAGACAACATGTGCACAAGTGAATGGGAATGTGCATGCACAAAGGAAAGCACCAGCCAAAGGTCATCTATATGCAAGCAACGATGTGTTGCCCTGGTAGAGTCCATGCTGACAGCATGCCTAATTTCACATTTGGCTAAAAAACACATAGGAGTCCCCAAAACATTTTTAAAAGCACATTTTTGATGGTGCATACATTGATATTCTGACTTTACACTGAACAACCTATGAGGAGAGTAAGCTTCATTTCACAGTCCTCTTTAGATCCCAAACAAATATAAAAGACTTTTGTGTTACTCAGCAGAAGTTTCTTCAACTGGATAATTGTTTGTATCAGCAGTGACATCCAGGCCTCTCTTGAGAAACTTGACAGTCAACATATGGGAAATGCTTGTGAGGACTGGCCAGAAAATGTGAGGCTTGCAATCAGAAATGCTTTTCTGCAACATTTCTGAAATTGCTAAGAGAAGACTCAACTAGTGTCACCATATCATCAGGAGTTTCCCAGAAGGAAGTCTAAATTGAGTTAGATTCTGCTTAGAATAGCCCTAAGAAAAGCTCTAGTATACTGAGAAGATTAAGACAGCACCTTTAGATGAAAAACAATTTATTTTATTCACAGGTATTTAATTCTAAATAATAAAATAAGAATCTGCTGAGTGGATCTGGAGCAGGGCTGTAGAAGTGGCTTTTCTGGTTGGAAATGCCTACACAATGAATTTTTGATATGGAAGTTTCTGCCTCTGTTTCTGAACTGGAAGAATCTTCTATGAAATGTATGCTGAGAAGGAACACATTTATTTGTCATGCTGCCAGCTGGAGCCGCTGTGCCCTAGGCCTCAGGAAACTGAACACGTTCTTGAATGTTGATGATTTCACAGAGAGAGATTTTTTTTTCATATCTTTGAAAAGCAATGCCAGCCAGATGTTAAGCAGTGAAATATCCAAGATACGTGACACCCAGTACAGATCACAGGAAAAAGTACTCTAATGAGTGACTTCATTTCAATATAAAAATAGAGTTTTAACAAGATTCTTTATGGGACACCTTACTTGGAGTGAACTAAGAGACCCTCACTCCTTTCACTTGTGTTGTGTAAGATTCAAAGTATCAGTGATACAAAAGCTGAATCAGCAACAACTATGTTCAGGTTCTCTGGTGACCCTGAATATCTTTTGAATAAAACAACTAAAACATTTAAAACTAAAACATTTTTTTTTAAAGTTTAAAGTGATAATGGGCATCTGCTCTAGACCAAGTGCATTTCTACAGCTTTCAGGCGATACTAGCAATGATTTTTGCTCAGATTTCATATGATCTGCTAATATTTGAGATGCTTTGAAGACTTCGTATATTTCTTTGTGATAATTCTTAGGTGAGTTCTCCAGTTTCATGGATCTTCCACCAGGTATTTATGTTTTAAGTTCTCGACAGCCTTGCCTTGCACAGGGCGGGCTGCCAAAAGCAGCTTTGCAGAAAAGGTGGTCCTGGTGGACAATGAACAAGCAATGTGCCCCTGTGGCAAAGAACAGGTTGCCCGAAGAAGTTGTGGATTCTCCATCCTTGGAGATATTCACAGCCCAACCAGACGTGGCCCCAGGCAACCTCCTCTAGAAAATCTCCAGAGGTCTCTCCCCACCTCAGTTTTTCTGTAATCTGTTTGAGGCTAAATTTCCTTGCCCTTGAGCTCCTGCAGAGTCTGGACAGGAAGAAGAATCTGGATCCCTGATTGTGACCCTTTCATTATTACCATTTGCACTGTCATTTAGGAAAGGGGTTTTTTTTGTTTATTTCAAAGACATCAGTGGAGACTGGAACAGACTCAACAACTTGATAGCAGCCAGAGTGTGGTCTCAACTTTATATGCTGGATTTCACTGCACAACAGAGAATGTCAGGATCTTAAAATGGATGAGATGCTCTGGTAGGTGATCAGAGCTGGAAATCTGAAAGGCTGACATCCGTGGATTCTATACCTCACCAGGAGCTGGCATAAGGATCCATCAGGGCATTACATCAGATACAGCAAAACATCAGAGAACAACATATATTTCAAGTGCAATAGTTAGAATTAATACCTCACATTTTTACATGTCTCTAAGCACCACGTCTACATGTCTTTTAAACACCTCCAGGGCTGGTGACTCCACCACTTCCCTGGGCAGCCTGTTCCAATACCTGACAGCCCTTCTCGTGAAGGTTTTTTTCCTGATATCCAATCTAAACATCTCCCGGTGAAAGGTATGGTATAATAATACTTCAAAATCTAAGGTCATTTCTCTGAAGTACTTGATTAATATGCCCCACTCTTGACTAGGAGATGTAAAAGCTTCCTTAGGCTCCTTTATTGTCCCAATAATCCAATTGCTAAAATATGTACCTTGAAAAAAACCACAAATGTGCATTTTATAAAATATATCATCCATACTTGAGGAGTTTAAAATAATTCAAAAGGTCAAAGGCTGTGATTGTTAGTCAAAATTTACACAGACATCAACAGAAAAGTTTTCCATTTGAAAAGACAGATAAAATCTGCCAGATTTGGTCCACAGGTATTTTTAATATATGAGCAAACCTCTCTATGTACATATTTACACAAATGATCAGAGTATGGCCTTTTGGGTAAATAATGTTTAGTTATAAACACTCTGAGGGGATCATTCACTTTCTTATATTCTGCCCTCTACATTAAGTACAGCTGAAGACATGGAGCAAACACACTTGTCAGGAGAACCACAATGGCAGTCAGATTTTTCTTCCCCTATGTATTTGATTGGCTCGGTGTAATGTCTTTGAAAATTCATGGAAAAAACACAGTCAGTGCTGTGTCACAGCAATGACAACAGAGCACAGGTTATTTTGGTATCCTGTTTTTCAAGAACTAAATTTCATTGCTATGGTTAAGATTAAAAGAAACATTGTTAGAATCTTAAATAGTTTCAGAACACAGATGTGACATCACAGTTCAAACAAAAAGAAGTAAATCAAAGGCTCTGCACTCAACTTGACATGTTACAGTCAAGTGCCATCACAGGCCTATGCTACCCCACAAGGCAGATTTTTCCACACTTTTTAAATTGCCGTATTTCAGCCAAAGAGAGACTGAAAAATATTTTTGTAACTAATAATTTGACTAATTTTTTAAGTAAAATCAGCATTACACTGATGATTTTTTGTCCGAGGTCACCTGTATCCTGGGACTTAATATAAAATATCAAACTAAGGTTTTTTACTTATGACTTCATTCTATACTAAAAACAAACAAACCAACCAAGCCAAACCAACCAAACAAAAACCCCCAAACTTTTTACTTCTATACAAAATCTTAAAGCTTTTAGCAATTATTTGAAGTATATTTTTATTTTTGTAAGTCTTTTAATTCTCAATGCTCTACTCTGCTTTCAACAGAATAGTTATGATTTTCTTTGGAAATCCATCTGGGTGAACAGGAAAACTAACCTAGTCATTTGAAAGCCTAGTAAGATTTTCCAAAACAGTTCCTGAGCAAACAGTTGTCATCCCACTGCTGCTTCTGTTTTCTTGTACCCAGAAGTTTGAGGTGACTTCAACCAACTGTTTGTAACGCACTGACTGCTTTATTTTAGGTCAATGGTTTTGCCAACAGCTGCTCCACTGTAAAACTTCCCATTTACTGGGGAGTACAAGGGGAAAAATTATACTAAAGAAGGTGAGAATGACACTCTGGTACCTGAGAGCAGTTAAATGCAATGGCAAGGAACCCAGCAGTTTCCCAGGGAAAGCAAATGATTTAACCGCCTGGCTGCCTACCTCATTACACAGAGAAATATACTCTTGCAAGTTTTGCCTTCATCCTGTGCTGTGTGGAACAGCAAATGCCTGCATTTCATACAACAGCTGTTAGAGTGAATTTATGAAGTATGTACTCTTCATTTTCCTCTGTACCCTCCTGCCTTTTTTTTCCCTTAACCAGCCATCAGCAAAGTAGGCATGATTGAATCTGTTTTCTAGCTTTTTCATCACTTACTTATGTATGTCTGCTCTGAGGCTACACAAGACGGTGGGAGACGTGGGAGAAATTTTGCACATCACTGTTTCAAGATAGTACTAGTATAAATGGCACCAATATAGCAAAGTAGCTTCCCACAGGCACTAATTAAAAAGCTATAAGCTCACTTGAGAAGTGTTTGCTTCCATTTCTTTCCTTAGTATTCAATGCACCAAAGTTTTCCTCCTTTCCTCCCTGATTACAACTACACATTAAAACCTAAGACAAAATAACGGCAGGAGAGAGAAATTTTAGCACAACCTAGAAAACAAATTTCTTTTGTTGCTCTCCTGTGCACGCTTTTGTATAATGAGTTATAGCCAAAATGTTCTGACTAGACAGCCTTATTTTTAGAAATCTGGCTGTGCAAGCACTGCTTATTGACAGAAACCTGGGTTCTGAAAACAGGCTACTGACTTGACTGCCAGTTTGTTTGTGATTAAATATAAATATTTTTGATATTTTCTGTAAAATCTTAACTTCTTTAATAGTTATCACGAGCCCATCACTGTCAGGGACCAGTATTACAACATGTATGTAAATTGTATATTCCTATGGGAACATACAAGGTTAACCAGGTTATATTCTGACAGCAGAGCAAAAGAAAAAATGGTGCGAGTGAATGAAGACAGTTCGCTTTGCCTGTAAATAAGATGCAGATGGCTGACAGAGTACAGTACAGACAGAGTATAGATTAGCAGCAAACAAATGAGACCTCAGAAGTCACCACTGGGGAGAGAAAGGAATGGAGGAAGGAAAGGAAAAGACAAGGCATTTCACTTTAATTTACGCCAATCAACAGCTATTCCTTTACTTCCTGTCTGTTGGCTCTTTGCTTATACATTTTGCTGCTAGGTAAAGATATCAAATACAGACACTTCAGTTCTGAGGTAAATTCCTCAGTGCCTAATAAGGAAGGAAAACAAGTTTTACTACTGAGGAACCAAGGACCCGCTCCTTGCTTTCCTGCTGAAGGAGATGAGTGAAGAGTCTAAGCTTAAGGACTGAGTCATATACTATAACTCTGCCTCTTATAAGTCTGTAAGCCTTCTTGGTCTCCAGCTCTCAGAGGTAATGTAACTAAATTCAATAGAGTGCATTTAATTAATTGATTAACTTTAATAGAGACTTTAAACAGGAAAGAACTGCCTGCTTATCTTACGTAACAGGATACTGAGGATCTTCCTTTGTTTTTCATTAAAAATAGGCCTTATTCTTCTGAGTAGGCCTGTAGATGTAGGAATGCCAGACCTTTAAAAGGTACTGGTAGAAGTTTAGCTGGAGCAAGTTGGAGCTCAACAGAGGCTACAAACATGTCAGAGAAGCGGGGTCAGCTGGCCAATACCGAGTTCCTGACCTTCTGCCTCTGGGGTGCAAGTTAGCAAGTTTAAAGCCCACTCTGGTACATCTACCCTACACTGCTGTCTGCAGTGAAGAGGTATATGGAGCCTGGTTAAGCTTTCTCTCCCTTATCTCACAATGGATTTCAATATTTGAATTTGTAAGTCTTTTCCCATGTGTGCTTATTATATTCACACAGACACCCAGAGTATAAAACATTTTCTTCACCTTTGGAAACAAAAATACCGTGTAAATGTTAGGAGTAGGTAAATTACTTATGAAGAATTTCACTGTTATCTCACAGAGAAGAAAGAAGAGTCTTCTTGGATAAATAAACAGACTCCTTAAATCTCTAAATCATGAACCAAGGAAATACAAGTTCCTGATGGCTTGAAGAGCGGAACTGGTAATACAGAAGGAACAGGAGTAACTTCGGCATTATGGTAGCTTATCTGTTGAGGGAAACTGTATATTCTGAAAGTGATATGCCTTTTCCAGAGGAGGAAGAAAATAGATGACAACTGCAATACCTTTAACAGATAGACTTCACTGTGGGATTTACAGCATCTTTAGAAAGTGTTTTACAGCTGACCCTTCAGCACCAAGGTTGAAGACAATGCTGGCATGTGTCACTGGGGTTAGGAAGCTCAGCTACAACCACCAACATGGGACGAAGTTCTGCTTTGCTCTGTAATCCATAAGGACCATTTCACTGGCAAACAACAGGCTGGTATATTAAAATGAATTCCCAAATCCAAGTGCAGACAGGTGGCAACTCTAAATCTAGGAAGCTAAATTACCACTTTTGTAAATCTCTTGGCATAGTTAATGCCAGATTTACTTTTCTCACAAGAAAAATTTTCAACTCCATCCTCGTTACTGGCACCTGAACTGAAAACACATGTGTAGCAAACAGGTCAAGTTAACCAACAGGTCTGCTCTTTAACTGTTCCACATAAGATTTTCTGATACAGCAGTCACAGAAGTAGTGGGCTGTAGTTTGTGGCTTTTTTATGGTGCCCAGGATTAATTTCCTTTCACTTTTATGTGTGAGGATGAGGTATAGCTTCACTCAAGTCAATTATTACAGATCTAGAAGTTTTACTGTAATGTAAAATAGGCATATGTGATAGAGAATAAGGCCTTCTGTCTTCCATGCACTTTCAATCTCTCTATATACCTCTATTCATTTACTAAAGGCTAGAATGAATGTATTACTGTAATATTTTTACAGTACATCATTAACTACCCAGGAAGGAATACTGTATATTGACACACATAAAAAGAGACTGTGTACAGTAACACTGTGATTTTCAAACCATGAACAGACATAGTTTATGGGAGTAGGCTCTCCCACTATAAGAGATGATCAGGTTTGTGATCACCTGAGAAACCTGAATATACATAAGTCTATGGGACCTGACAAGATGCATCCCAGAGTCCTGATGTAGTTGCCAAGCCACTCTCCATGACATGTGAGGAGTCATGGCAGTCAGGTGAAGTCTCTGGTGACTGGAAAAAGGGAAACGTTGCACCCATTTAAAAAAAAAAAATGGTGTAAAGGAGGACCCCAGGAACTACTGACCTCTTGGCCTCACCTCTGTGCCTGGGAAGATAATGGAACAGATCCTCCTAGAAGCTATGCTAAGGCACATGGAGGACAAGGAAGTGATTTGAGACAGCCAGCATGGCTTCACCAAGGGCAAGTCCTGCCTGACCAACCTAGTGGCCTTCTATGATGGAGTGACTACATCAGTGGACAAGGGAAGAGCTACAGATGTCATCTGTCTGGACTTCTGTAAAGCCTTTGACATGGTCCCTCACAACATCCTTCTCTCTAAATTGGCAAGATATGGATTTGATGGGTGGATTCAGTAAATAAGGAATTGGCTGGATGGTCACATACAGAGAGTAGTGGTCAACAGCGCAATGTTCAGATGGAGATAGTTGACAAGTGGTGTCCCTCAGGTGTGTATTGGGACCAGTACTGTTTAATATCTCCATCAATGACATAGATAATAGTATCGAGTGCACTGTCAGCATCTTTGCAGATGACACCAAGCTGAGTGGTGTGGTTTACACACCTAAGGGATGGGATGCCATCCAGAGGGACCTGGACAAGCTCGAGGAGTGGGCCCATGTGAACCTCACGGGGTTCAATAAGGCCAAGTGCAAGGTCCTGCACATGGGCCAGGACAATCCCCAGTATCAATACAGGTTGAGGGATGAAGGGATTGAGAGCAGCTCTGTGGAGAAAGATTTGGGGGTAACAGTGGATGAAAAACTGGATATTAGCTGGCACTGTGCGCTCTCAGCTGAGAAAGCCAACAGTATATTGGGCTCATCAAAAGAAGTGTGACCGGCAGGTTGAGGCAGGTGATTCTGCCCCTCTGCTCTGGTGAGACCCCACCTGGAGTCCTGTGTCCAGCTCTGGAGTCCTCTGTACAGGAAAGACATAGACCTGTTGGAGAGGGTCCAGAGGACGTGACAAAAATGATGAGAGGGCTGGAACACCTCTGCTGTGAGGACAGGCTGAGAGAGTTGGGGTTGTTCAGCCTGGAGAAGAGAAGGCTCTGAGGAGACCTTATTGCAGCCTTTCAGTACTTAAAAGGGCCTATAAAAAGATGAGGACAGACTTTTTAATAGGGCCTGTATTGATAGAACAAGGGGTAATGGTTTTAAACTAAAACCAGGGAGATTCAGACTAGGTACAAGGAAGAAGTTTTTTACAATGAGGGTGGTAAAACACTGGAATAGGTTGTCCAGAGGGGTGGTAGATGCTCTATCCCTGGAAACATTCACAGTTAGGCTGGACAGAGCTCTGAGACCTGATTTAGTTGATGTCCCTTTAAAGGTTCCTTCCAACATAAGCTATTCTATGATTCTATGATACTGTGATAAAAATAATGAGCAAACAATGTTCTTGTTTATTATACAATATCCCTGTAAACAGATTGTAAGTCTCTCAATATCAATGTTCCCCAGCATCACACAATGAGACTGGTGCCTGAGGAGAGCCACAGCCAGTGGTATCCTGCAGATACAAGTCACACTGCACAGATCTTGTTGTTTACATGATTTTACACTCTACTAAAACTAAACTGTAACCGTAAAATAACATATTTGAAGCCAAGTAAATTGCTCTTTTAAATCTGATTTGCTTATCTGTTGATATTTCCCCAAAAGATAGCATCCTGACATGATTCTCTATAAATACTCCCAAGCTGAAATTTTATTCTGATGTAGACATGGTGCTGGTGGTGACAGACTGAGAGACCTCTTCCCTCATGATCCCCTTTTGAAAGGGATTTTACACATGCAAGAAAGAAAAAAAAAAAAAAAAGAATAAAAACCAACCAAACAGACCAAACCTCCTCCTCTGTGTCTGCATTATCCCTCTTCTCTTGAGTCTTCTTTGCACAGAGCAATGGGATAGGCAAGGAGTTGCTACAGATGGTTATGTGCTTTTTTGTTTCATGTGGAGACTGATTACCAGTAAATTCTTCAAAATTTTGGCAAGATAGCTGAGGTTTACATGAGGTTGTAACGGACCACAAAATAACTTTTTTTTTCCACCTGTGTGCTTCCAATTTCTGCAGAAATAAGAGATACCTTGTTAACAGATGTGCTGCGTTCTGCTGAGTTTTAGTCGTGTATAGAGTACACCTATAAGAGTGCTGGAACTAGCTAAAAAATCATTTTGAGGGCATACTTAGAGATTTCATCCCATATATTCCAAGGACAAAGAGAGTAACTGAGTCAAATACAGAGAGATAGATATAGATTCCATAAAATATCAAAGCCACTGAAAATAAAACATTAAAAATGCATAACAAAAAGAATGAATAAAATAAAACCTCTCCTTTTTCCACTTTATTCTACTATATTTTTTTTTCAGGAGGAGAACTAGGGCTTTTATATCATTTCACTAGATTTTGCAACCATATGGTCAAAGGGAGAACACAGTGACTAAGTGATAGACTTCTAGCCTCAACAATCTGCATTTGAAAAGGAGCAAATCCATATGTTTTTCTCTTTCACTTTCTGCCTTTTTTTGTGTGTGTGTGGCAGTGGTGGGGTCCTATACCTGTTGCTACAATACTTGTCGTTTTTACATAGGACCTGGCGTTTGGGAGAGCACTTTGTACACAGAAACCGTTTGCCTTTCTGACAGTACAGGAAGCTTAGAGTCTACTTATTAAAAAGAGCCTGTCCCAGAAGTTAATCTACTGTCTTAGCTTTCACCAGTAGGTTTTGGATTTATGCACACTGCATAATTGGAGAACATCTATGTTTAATTAAAGTATATACAGACAGGTAAATCTAATACAAATTGTTTTCCTAAGTGGGATGCATCTATTTACAGTAAAGTAGTGCCAGGATTGCTGCAGTCTAATTCTTTACAGGTTTCGTTTCTGAAATTGCTCACTACACATTGCTGAGGCCCCTTAAAATTCAGCATCAGTAGCACAGAGGTTTGCAATCTTTTCTTTATCTTTAACCTCGCTTAAGATACTGACAAAGAAAAGGTTCTGGACCAGCTGTTTTCACCGATCAGGTAAAATCTTCTTTCTTCAGTTGAAAGAGTAAGAAATACAGGATCTACTATTTTACACGTGCTAGTCGTTTTATGCGTATACCATTCCTATGCACTTTGTACAGAAAATCCTTCTGCAAAGTAAAAAGAGGTGAGGCTGTTCATGCAATATGCTCTTACAAATGAACTGCATCAGTCCTAATGTGCTTGATCACATCCAGTTTTAAAAGTTTGGCATAATCAGTATTTTACTATTTGGAAGAGAATCTATAAAGAGGAGGGAACAGAGAGTACTCAGGTACATTTATACTCATTTGTATATTGTTTATGAGTCTCACATAAGCTTATTACTGTAAAGGGAATAAAATCAGGTGCTGATTTGGCTCACTAGCTACAGTAGTCCTCCTTTTTTGAGAGAAACCTTCAATTCAATTTCTCGCTGGAATGGATTTCTCGCAAATAAGGATAATCCTTCATTTAGTGTTTACACACTTGGTTACCTCTTAGCATTCTTCCCTGTCATATCAGGTTTCAAAATTTTATTTAAAATTGCCAGAATTCATTTATGCATTAGCTAGTTTTATTATAGTTATGGACGAGCTGGCATTCAACAAATTTAGCATTAGGAAAGAATAGTCGTGATTTTATCAGAATATAACAGGATCCATACCAAATTTTACCTTCATTTTCCTGTGACGTGTTACTGTTCATGCAGAAACATAGCGAGCCAGCACAAAATGAGTATCTGTACCGGCAAAAAGTAAACGATTTCTTTTTTACTCTTCCACCTCATCTTCCCCCTTCTCACCTCAGCTAGACAAAAATACTCAGGCCCCCTAACTCATTTTATCAGAGAACAAAGGAAAAAATAGCTTATAGCTAACTATGCAGCCTTTCTGAAGTATACAGGAAGATTCTGCTCACTGCACAAAATTAAGGTTCAAGTATATCAGTTATATTTTAAATAAGAAAGCTACTAAATGTCAATTCTCTTTAATGGAATTTACAAATTGAGATATGCTAGAAAGAGGTAAAAGCAGAAGAGAAACTTACGAGTCAAACTAAAGGAAAAAAATTCTAGCAGAGTACAAATATATTAAACAAAATTACACAATTTGTAGAGACAAAAGAAATTCAGATGTTAAAAGAACCTTAATCTAGCTATTTCATTCTAGTTGAAGTAAATAAAGCCTACAAATTCTGATTTCCTCTTTAAATTACTGTTTTGTCAAAAATGCCAAAGTCAGCCATCTTAGCCTTCATCACTGGCTCTGAATTTCAGGAAACCTTTTTACATTAGCAAAAATGCAGCCCTGAGGTAGAAGGTGACAGCAAAACCAAAGAGGTGACCTGCTGGCTCCTGTTTCTGATCACAGTTTAGAACCTGAACAGCCTCATCCTGCATTCTTCTTAATTGGATTAGCAAAAGGGAGAAGGTGAAATCGGGTGTAACGTACTAGAACATCAGCACAATAACTATGAATGCACATTAAGGAATTGTTATCGTGGGGTCAAGACCTGCAGGCAAATTAAGAGAAAAATGAAAAAAAAAAAAAAAATGAAGGTCTCTTGACACTATTCCAAAAGCCTAAGAGTGAGGAACATTAGTTTATTTTTAAAATCCACCTGCAATAAATGATCTGGTACATCACCATCAAGAATTGATGGGATTTTCTGACATACTTTTTCTGAAAAAAAAAACAAACCAAAAGAAAAAAAAACAACCAGCACCAGACATGAGGTAAAAATGCACAGATTTGGAGGGGTTTCTTCTACAATGAGGTAGAATAGAGACCTGTTTATAATTCTTTTAGAGGTAAAGAGTTACTTTAATATGTTTCTAATTAATCACCTTAAATATCAATAATTACTATCAAAATATAAAAATAATACTTAGAAATTACATCAGCTACTTAACTGAGATGAAGGTACACATTTAAGAAAATAGTTTGGCATTTCCTACTTCTGCTACTACAATACATTAACTAAATATATGGGTTTCTTCCTCCTGAGCCATCTGGTGCATCAGTTATTCCAGCACCTTAAAAATTAGGAAAAAATTACTGACCCTTTAGAATTGTCTAATATTCATCATCACGAAAAATGTTGAAATAATGTAGTGCAAGCATGGTCTCTCTGTACCCACAGCTACCTAAGGAATATCATTGGGAAGACAGAAGTTTGGCTGTACTTTAATAAAGAAAGCAAATTAGAAGAGTTCTGCACTGGGACATCTGAATCTCAGTGGCAGCTGCCATATTAAAAAAAAAAAACCAACATTGTCACAGTCCAAGATTTGTTTGTACTGTAATACATTTCAGCATCCATCCACAGCACATGATGGTCTTACTGAGTAGAAAAAGGGATCCAAAAGGTAGAGATAAATATATGGGGAGGCGTCACCGAAAAGGGTTTACCTACGCATACAGCTTAAGATGTCTACAGAGTAGATACGGCTCTAATGTTTAAAAGGCTGACAAACACTCACTGTCCCTCCTTTCAGCATAAAAGGCAAAGAAACTTTAGAGGGCCTTTCTGAGGGGAGGAATAGTGCATCGAGAGAGGGCTGTCCTTACGTATTGTTAAGCCAATGATGGCAGAGGTGCCAGTAACCAATGTGCCAAAAGATGTAACCCAAAGATATGCTCCCTTTTCATGTCCCTGGCCAGCATAGCACCCTTTTGTGGTCATATGGTCTCCACGTATGCCAGCAGAGGGAAAGAGCGATCCCTCTCTGGTTATAGCCCAAACTAAAGCTGAATAAGGTTTACCTATCACATCACCCCAAAAAAGGTTAATGCATCTAAACAAAAATCTATAAAAAACATGAATAGAAATAGCACAAGACCTATAAAAGAATTAAACAGATAAAGTCCATAATCTGATCTACGTGTATACGTGATCCCATGCCACCCAATGGTAAGTGGTCCAAATTTCTAAGGATTTTAGGAGAAGGAGGAGTTATGAAATACAGGATCTATTTATCAAAGGATCCTCGATTATGCTTCAGATAATGTGCAATGTTACACAAAAGCAATTCAAATGCATGTCATATTTCAGACAAAACAAGTGTTACTCTGAGCACAGTAGCCAGTCCCAGGCTTTCAGTGATCTACTGAAATATACATTAGGGGTGATCTCATGACTGCATACAAATATCTGAAGGGAGGATGTAACAGAGACAGAGCCAGGCTCTTTTCAGAGGTGCCTCGTGACAGGACCAGAGGCAATGGGCACAAACCGAAACACAGGAGGTGCTGTCTGAACATCAGGAGAAACCTTTTGGCTGTGAGGGTGACTGAGCACTGGCACAGGTTGTGCAGAGAGGCTGTGAAGTCTCCATCCCCAGAGATATTCAGAAGGACACGGTCCTGGGCAACTGGCTCCAAGTGGCCCTGCTTGAGTAAGAAGGCTGAACCAGATGGCTTCCAGAGGTCTCTTCCAACCTCAACCAGTCTGTCAGTTTGTCCTTCTGTGATACCACAGCAACCACCAGGATAGGATACACTGAGCACCACCTGCATTCCTAGGGACACATCTATCTTCTCTAGCAAAAAGGGTTCATGAGACATTTGATTCAGAGACTCAGGTAAAAGTCTAATCTGAAAGTAAATTTGGTAATTGTTTGCCTTTTCATTTATGACTGTTGTCACCCGGGCTGGAGAAACCCACTTTAGACTTCACATTAAAGTGCGGTTTTATTTCACAGCTTGACTCGAAGTGGTACATAACACTGAAGTAATTTTCCCTCTTTCCAGTAATTGGTGGGTTTTTTCTAGCTTCTAAGACATTTTATAACGTTGTCTCACTGAAAACACATACGGCAATAAATATTATAAATTATGCATAGAAATCTCAGAGCTTCTAATAAAATTAGGAGTTAAAATATACTTTCTTATCCTATTAAAATGAAAGAAAAACCTATATGTTATTTTTTTCAACACAGAGACAAAACTGTTTTCTTTGCATAATTTATTTTGCATGAAAGAATTGCTTTTCCTGTCTT
Organism: Caloenas nicobarica; assembly: GCF_036013445.1. Classification (NCBI taxonomy): domain Eukaryota; kingdom Metazoa; phylum Chordata; class Aves; order Columbiformes; family Columbidae; genus Caloenas; species Caloenas nicobarica. Next base: position 72,439,066 of record NC_088247.1, read on the forward strand.
TTGGAATGGATAGAATAATTTTCTTCATAAATCAAGTATGTATTGTTTTCATTTAGTGTATATAGATAAATTAAACAATTTATGTCCAACGTACTGAAATTTGCGTTAAGGGATATTGGAAAAAGAAATAAAAGAGGTAGCTGTAAGCCTGTATAAAGCTATATCAAGTCTTCTGGTTTCTCCCAGCTGTTCTCTTCAGATGGAGCTTAGCACTTTGGAGGCCAGCCTCAACGGCAGTGTCATGGTGTAACACAGGTGAAAGAGTGAGGTTGTCCTTTACAAGGTCCAGTGGGAAGTGAGACTCAGAGCCAAAGTAAGAAGTGGAGAATACAGAATAAAATAGTTACAAAATAATTTTGAGGTCACCCAGTGTTGAGCTTTCTTACTCCTATAAGTACCATAGTATCTTAAAGAGGTGTTGCAGCAGCCTCCCCACGGTGTGGCTGGATTGGGCAGAATCTAGCATATCATCAAAGAAAACAGACCTTTTAAGATAGAAATGTGGGCATTGTGTTTTGTTTGTTTGTTTTTTCTTCTGATATTCATATTACTAAAAGCAATAAAGACACTGGCTGAGTGATGGCAGAATCAGACCTGCAGACCCCACGTGATCCTTCTTATGAAAGTTCCACCAGTAACTCAGTCAGCTCAGCACTAAATTTATGTAATGCTGATGCCCTGCTCCAAGTCACTGCAAGTAATAGGAGAGCAATAAGGAAGACTGGATGACACAAATTCCTTACAAGGATGACATCTATGGAACTACAGTAAAAGTACTAAAAATATCAGCTTCCTTGGTCAGGCCAATTAGTGACAGTTTCTCCTTTGCTATGATGGCAAAAGATCCTCTTCTGCAATTCTGTGAGACAGATTTGTTATTGGAAACTGTTCAAACTATTTAACATATATGACAGAGGTTTTGTATCTACTTTAACATGGAATTGTGCAGGAACTACAAATGCCACTAGGAGACACGACTTACTATCACAACATGGTCCTGCACTAAGAATCTCAGCAGTTCATATTTAGCAAGCCTGTCACTGTCAGAGCAGGTCAGGCGAGAAGTGATTGCACAAAATAGTACATTTGCCTGTGTAGCAGGTAGGGAAAGGATCGGAACACACCTGATTTCTCTCTGGGATCTGGGCACATCTGGGCTTGTGCTACACAACAGAATAACATACCTGTATCTTGAGATGTTCCCTCACTCTCAAAAAGTACTGGTTCACTACAAAAAAAATAAGCTTATGATTAAGTGTGATGACTTAATATTACTAATGCAGAAGGATTTCCTGAATCTGTGGAAACCGTGAGAAAAAACAGTTCTGAGAGCTCTTTTTCTCTGCACTGGTCTTCTCAAAATAGCATTAACATCAGTGCCCAGTGGTGGTAATTTAGATGTCAGAATTGAGACATTTTTCATTATTTATGTGGAAAGAAGCACATATATTGAATACCTGTAATTTCCTGTAAGTACTACTTTTATCAGCCAAATGCAGGGAAATCAAGCTATCTTTGTACTAAAGAATTCATTAGCAGGAACCCAACAATGAATGGTTGCTTCACATTTGTTAGTTCTACCGAGGAGCACACATTACAATGGTAACTTTCCTGTGTACAGTATTCATTATAAGTATTTTAACATACTGTTTGTCACATGTTAGCTAAAAGGTATCAAAAACATTTTTATCCTCACAGCAAACATGTCATCTAGGAAAGACAAATACCTACGTCATCCAGTCTCAATAATTCAATCACATTTTTAATATCTCCCTGGCCTGTGAATGAGATCATTCCGTATCACATTGCAGTCCACTGGGTGAAGTTTGTTTTGCAGTTTAGCTTCAAAGGACAAATTGATTTTTTGTAACCTGTTTGCAATATTGCCCCAGCAGTGGTAACCAGCAGAGGGGAGAAGCTGACTCGGCAGTGGTAAGGGCTCAATAGTTGCAGAGATGCCACGTGTCCCTTTCTCTTTCAGCGAGCCTTGCTCCCATGCAGTGAGCGGTGCTCTTTTCTTTCTCTGTCACCAAGCCAGGATATAAGTAATGAATTCCAGGAATAATGTGTAATCTGAAATGAGCAGTGGTGTGAGGCGGTGCACTGTGGAATGGAGCTTCACAATGACATATTAAAAAAAGGGAGATCAAAAGTAAGGTGCCTTTTTACTTGATATTACTCAAAATCTCTGCTAAGTTTGTATTCATTAAAAAGAAAACACCCTATTTGAATAATTCTATTAAAATTCAGTTAGGACATAAGAACTCTTAAGAACATGACTCTATTAAAGATCTTTCTTCCTACGAAATATGAAAGTATCAAATTCAAAATACTACAGTGTCATCTATTAGGAAGACCACTTAAACCATCTATGACCTGTTATTTGTCAGTCACTGGGAAGCGCTCAGAGGACACCAGCACTTTTCTCTTGCAGAACTGTGATGTACCACACAGCCTGCACTAACTGACAAGCTACCTAAGTGACACGCTTTTCATGCTGCCAGAGAAACAAAATTCATCAAATGCCCATGTCTTCGCTAGTTTTAAGATGAAAAGCAATAGATGAAAGCAATATCGCTAATATGACAAATGATGAAAGAGCAATTCTGCGGCAGAGACAGTCTAACAAAACCCGTGAACTCCTCCGGAACGCACAGGACAAGGACAGCAACAGGACTGTGTGCACCAGCTGCTGAATGAAATCCAGATGTGCTGTCAGTGACAGAAACTAAGTCTCATCTCAGCTGCAGGGAGGTAAATCGGATCCATATATAACTCCCCATGTCTGAAAAGATCTGAAACAATAACGCGAGCCATAAGGAACATTTGAAAACTATAGAAGCAGCTGTGCAAAACACCTTTGGTGCTTGTAATAGAGGATATACTGAAAGCTCAACCAGTACTACCCAAGGACAGAATGTGAAGAATTACCAAATAATAATGAATCATGAGTGCCTGCCATAGAAATGGCCTCACGATAGCACCTGGGGCTGAGTAGGGAGACCTAAAGTCAATTTACCATGCTTCAACCCAGATTCTTACTCTGGTTGAATTTTGTGTTATGACAAACAGATATCAAGTCAAATGTTACTGACCGGTATATCAGGAGTACATGACAGAGTCAGTTATGTTGAAAAAGTGTGCTTTGTGTGTAGAGCTTGGTGCATGACAGTTTGCAGAATCAGGCCTTCCATTCGCAGATATGCATTTTCCTTTCCACTATGGAGTTAATGTGAATGTTAACACTGCTACAGCTTCAAAAAAAGAACTGCAAGGGGGGGTCTGTGGTGTGTGTTTGCTTTGTTTTGTTTGTTTGTTTGTTTTCTGGAAAGAGGAATACTCTAATTAGTTGAATCATGGCCACTGAAACAAATTCCAGCATTGACAGTGTATGAAATAAATATTTTTAAAAGCTTAAAAGCAACAAAATACGTAAACCAAGGTGAAAGTGATGGGTAAAATCTTCAAGCTATTTCAAGAAGGTTGCTGGCAGGCTTGTAGGTGGTCTACATAAGACTCCCACACTCCCATCTTTCCAGACATGCATTTGTGCTTGATTAATTAGATTAACTAGGGAGAGGTAATACTTTTGCAGTGACTGGTGTTTTCTTGTAATTAAATCAATCTGCTATATATCTTTTATAAAGCATTAGGTCATGAAATGTTCATAAAACACCAACTTAAGTGTCAACTGGAAAATTACAGATTTAATATTTGGATAGATGTCTTTGATAAAAATCAAAACAGCGCGCTCTATAATTTCATAGACATATAGTATCATCAATTTAGTCTGAGCATCATATATGAAAATAATGCTATGCAAATAGGCATGGCAGTTGAATAAGGTTTTAGAATAAGACTGTTTAAATGAATAAGTAATATTTTAAAATGTCAGTCAACACACCATGAAAAAAGAAAGCTCAATTTAATTAGGTTGGTCATTTGTGGCTTAGGTAGGAAAAGGATTAGCATGTAGAGTAAGTTAAGGCTGTCCAAAGCTTTGTGTGGGTTTTACACAGGTATTCACTTTCATCTCAGTAAAAGAATTAGCGTAACAAATGCTGGCTTACATGGCGCTTTGCCGCTTATGGCACAAGAGAGCTTCTCAAGAAACTTGCCATGTAAAGGTCAGGCACAGTTTACAGAGAATAAGAAAAAAACCCCAAGATCTTAAAAAAAAGGCTTTGCTGAAAAATCTATAGTATGGTGGCACAGACAAGCTTTTTTATAGTTCGCTTATGTCAACTTTATTTTGACTCATTTCTCTATAAAAGAAAAATAATTGTAGTACCAGTAGAGAAAATGTCTATCAGCAACCACTGGCATAGTCCAGTGGGATTGGAGGGGCAAGCTAGAGTGTTTGGGGTAATATATTAACTTACATGATTTTTTTTTTTTTAATGTGCACAGAAGTCAAGTGATTGATAGCAACATTTTCAGTCTGACATAACTTGCATACTGTAGATGGCAATGCATTGAAGAAAGCAGAGTAGATTCAATCCACTCGCTGGGAGGACCACACTTTTGCCTGGCATTAATGCAGGAAGGTTTCTGCAGAGTACTGAAAAATAGATGGGGTTTAGTACATACTTCAGCCTTCCCCAGCTGGAATTATTTTGTGTCTCCTTGGAAGACAGACCAGAGAGTGAGAAGAAAAGAGGTCACAAGGGCCAGGCACATGCCAAATCTGCACCTAATCTTCATAACCACAGGACTGAGGTGGATTGTACTTATTTATAAAACAAAATGACTGTTGCACAGCACATTCATGGCAATAAGTGTGGCATATTGCACTTTGGAAGTCCTGAGGACTGCTAGCCCAAACTGCTGGTAAAGCATGCTCACTGTTCTCAATTACTGTGCAATGCTCAAACACGAGATGAAAAAAAAATATATAATATTTCCTCTGTTTTGCGGAGAAAATAACAAAAACTGTAAGTGCAAATTATTTTCACAGTCAAGTATCACTTAAAAACTAAACAGACAAAAATTATTATTTTATCATGGAGTTATGGGGTATTCTTGGAACACACTAAAGAGACTTATTTTATTTTTTAAGTCTCCAAAATGAAGAACAAATGAAGAATCTGTAAAAACTGAAAAGTTATGAAATTTAAGTCTACTTAATACAAGGTACATCATGATTCCAAACCAAACAGCACAGGTATGAAAGGCATCATTTCCAAAACTGGGCATGCTGAAGGAAGCCGCTGGGTCTAGCAGAGGACACATGTTCTGAGCTGTCATTGCAATGTACAAGGTTCAAACTCATGTAGTGACAACAGAAATGTCTTTCAGCAGCACTGACTGCTTGTATTCAACCTGAATACAATATTGTCTGTGTTTTTATCCATCCTGAATATTACACCATTGGAAATGTACATTAATGGCAACTTCTCCTGTATCTTGATTTTATGTGATTCAAGCCTATATTAATCACTAATATTTAAAGGCAGCTTTTGAGGAAAAACAAATCCCCTTAGATGTGTTCACTCGCAACACCACAAAACTCAGCACTGCTAAGTCTCTGAAATAAATTAGAGATAGTCCAGTAATTCAGGAATTGCAGACAGCGCTTGAGGGGATTTGGTGTTGTAGCTTTTTGAATTAGATGTGTATAAGCCTTGCTATAGTTTATTCTTTTCAATAAGAATATAGGAGCTGAGCTTTAAAGGGTCTCACTGTGCTATTACATGCAAAGACATTGAAGCATTGGGCTACATCAACATGAAAGTGAAATTAACCACTTTAAACCACAGCAAAAGAAAAACTTAACCACTTAAATATGTGTCAAATACCACAGAAACCCCTCCCCCCCAAATCTATAGCATAGTAAGACTCAGTCTTCTGCAAAACATAGGCCTCTCACATAAAACACCTGGTTGAGAAACACTGATTTGTGAGAGGACTCCGATTGTCCAGTAGCACAACCACTGAAATACCTGCCAAAGCTTCATACTACTGCACATTCAAGTGAAACAAAACTCTCTTGCTTTTGGATGTAAACCAAGCCTGACACATCTCCTCTAACTTTTTGTCCTGGCACAATAATTTTCCCTTGACTTTACATGTGGCGTCTAGGCTAGAGAGATTAATATTCTCAACCACACTGACATTCAATCCCCCCTTGTCTCATTCCATAGTCAAGGACATTGACTTCAAGTCTCTCTGTGGCCTCAAAAACTGCTCCAGGCTTTGTTTAAGCTTCTGTAATTCCAACCCTTTAGCACACATGAAGTTCTACAGATTGTGCGTACTACCAGGTTAATCATTATTCCTTAAAATATAAAGTTAAGAACGTCACTACAAGATTTGAGCTCTAGTCTGCTATGTTTTCCTTGTGTTCTGCAAATAATGGAGATAAGTCAATGAAGGTTTCACATACCTTTGAGTTACTCTTCTCATTTATAAACAGCAAGAAAATATTTAAGTAGAAATACATACATACATAGCCACATGTATGTAAAAATAGATAAAATTAGATTTATCATTTCCATATACTTCAAAACCTTGAAACAAGCAAGCAGAAAAGCTTACCCTTGCCAACGTCAGTGTTCCTTGTTTACATACATTGCAGCGGACCCTCAGTTTCCCAGGTTTCACAGCTTGGCAGAAATATTTGCAAAAAACATAAAAACTGTTGTAACTAGCTGCACCTGTCAAGAAGAAAAAAAAAATGCTATATACTGAAAATCAGTAACAAACTGTAATGAAATGTTTCTATTTGGCTTTATAAGTGATAAGTAAAAAAAATAGGTTGACTAATTTTAAAGCCTGAAGACAGCATTGTGATCATATTATCTTGCCTGCTCTAGTTCTTAATACCTTTCAGTAACTTCTGCTTCTTGATCAATAGTTATTAGGTGAACTACACCGTAACCCCCAGAAAATGCATCCTGTCTTGCGTTTGAGCTTATCACTGATGAGCACCAAGTGTAATCTTTGGCAAGTGATGTATGAGATTAATTACCACAGCTCTCCATAATTTGCATTTTGCTTCCTGTCTAGATTTGTCTAGCTGCAAGTTTTAGTGAGTTCAAATTGCATGAAAATTTCCTTGGATGAAGTTTAAAAGATTACTGCAACTGATTTCACAGCAAGAAAACAAATATTTAATTTAGCAAATTTAGTTTCATTCATGGAAGACTGGGAACAGTTTCTTTATTCTTGCTGGCAGCATTATAAGATAGCAAAGTTTGTAAACTGCTGCCAAGATATTAGGCCAAGTAAATTTTCAAGGAAAATGAAACGAAACACATTCTGTTCTGTGCAACTATGGAAAAGAAGATGATATGCAGAGAATTGTGTAACCCTGGGGCAATGCTAATGAATTTGATTTCATATGCAATCCTGATCCCTGTTTTGATTAAACCACTTTTCAGGAAGGTTATCACTATTCCTCAGAAAATGATAGAAGATTCAATTCATAGCATGGGTTTAATCTAGACTAGCATCTCCAACTTCAGAGACTCAAGTTTATTATCAGAAGTTGAACTGTGACCAGAATAAAGTTTTCACCGGATTTTGTCCCAATATCAAGAGGAATGGTTGTGGAGGTTTGACTCATTTGTAGTGGTAAACTTCAGAATCAACAGCAGTCCTTTAGAGATCAGAAGTATTTTACTGTCTTCTTCCCCATTCTCCTATTTCGTGTGCATTTATCAGCAATATACTTTCTAAATATATTTGATTCCTAACATGCTACCACAGTAAATATGAACTGGAATAAAATTTTTAAATGTGACTGACTTGCTTTATTTTTACATGTTCTTCACATGATAAGGGTAAGACCTTGTGTTCTGCCAATGAAAATGCTAACCAATTTCATGTTACGCCTATTCAATATGTGTCCTAACACACACATGCAATTAGTTTCCAAAACTCAACTTCAGAGAACTATGTTGTCCAAAAAGCTTTTATTCCAAGAAAAAAAGATGTAGATGTCTTCAAAGATGTATACTGCTGAAAGAAAAAAAAAATTATAACACATGGAAAAGATAAGAATATCAAACTTTTTCAAGTTTTCATAAACATAAACTACATAAGAGTACATCGGTGATGTCTCTAATATTAATTTCATTCAACTGATCTATCACCTATTTTCACTGTGCTTCCCTGGGGAATTAGTAAACACCATAGAACATAAATCATAACAGAACTCAAGTGGTTTTTTTTAAATTAACACACATTCATACATTCATGCACATACAAACTTTTTATATAAGTGAAACTCAAAATGTTGAGACCACACTTCTCAAACCAGTCTCTAACAGTTCTGAGATGAAAATAGTTCCACTAAAGCAAAAAAGGCATGCACTGAATTATTTAATATATAGTACAATGTTGAGAGGTGATTCCCAACTAAATAAGAAAAATTTTGGGCGTTTGCCTCTCTATTCACTCATATTTTGCCTGAGCCTCCTAACACTAGAACAGAGAACACATTTGGATTAGACTCCATTTGAGCTAGAATCCACAACAAAAATCTAAACTACGGTATTGCAGCTGAGAAGGAATACACTTGTAAATAACTGAATTTTACTTTTGGCAGTTCCTCTATGCAGGATCAGCAGGTCAATCAATAAAACAAAAAGACAATACCTTTAACACAACTGAAAGGAAATACTACACGATGTAAGTAAGCAAGAATGCTCTTGCTAATAGAAGTCCACAATAAATGAGATTATTTCAGCCCCTTATTCCTGACTTGATCTCAAGTGCAGGAAGTAAGACCAGAGCCCTTCACCAGTTTTGGTACCACCCGTCCTCTCCCATTGCTCTGATTTCTTATATGGGTGGTCTAATGAGACTGGGAGACTGCTGCTTCTATTCCCAGTACTCACTGTCCTAATTTGGTCCTACTGTCCTAATTTGGTCCTACTCTCCAAAAGGATTCCTGCCATCATGCTAATGAAACCCTTCCAGTCAAACAGAATAAGCCCTTACAGAATACAATATTTTGTTAATTGGGCTGATGCCTTTCCTGATCCAGTCTTCCACTCCCTAATGTCTTGTGTCCTTGTCTCACATTTTATACCAAGTTTATTTCAAGCAGTAAACTACTTGAGTCAGGAATCATGCTTTCTGCCTGCTTTGTGTTCTTAGCCTATGCCATCTGGACCAAAGATAAAATTATATTATTGATAATACTCTGCAAAATATTCACAGGGTAGGATGGCATAAATCAGCATGAGTGAATACTGCAGTAAAAAACAGAAGTCACAGGAGAGGCCTAAAATGAGACATATTGTTGATTTACTATAGAGGATAAATCTTATGCATTAGCTTGATATTTACTCCATGCAAAAATAGACTACGTTAACTCAATATTCATTTTTCTTAGCACTTTCCTTTTTTTTTTTTCCTTTTTCATGAATATAAAAAGTAGCCCTAAACACATCCCCTATGTACAAATTTGAAATACAAGAAACAAATTTATAATATAATGAGTCTGCAGCAGTTAAGCAGCACAGATCTATTCAGAGACCCAGAATAACTTTGGAAATGTCTGCTATATCAAGGCTGCTGGAGAGGCACAATATGACAAGAGGAATGTTCTGATTTTAGGAGGAAAGTGTAAATAGAGATTTTCAGCAATCCATTCACCATTTTATGCAGATGTGCTGATCTCACTCTCACAAAGTTCAGTTACATCCTTAGGTGTATGGCCTGAGCAGCATCAGCAGGAGTAGCAAAGAATGAATTAAAAATGCAAACACTAAAAGTCGGCATACTGATGGCCAGCATTAAACTCTTTTCTGACTTGTTAATGTCACTGTGTATTTTAGCATGGCCCTTGGCTGAGACTGGATCCCCTTGAATCCTTTTTCAGAGGGGAACTGAAAGCAACAGGAAAAAATAAATCTGCTTTATGCACTAGCTTTGATGTAGCAATATTACAAGAAATGTAATTATGGAACCCTGCCAGTAATCACTAAAACAGCTGCAGCACCAACCTTAGAACCTCAACTTTCCTCACTCAATCATGGTCTATAAGTTTTCATAAAGCTTTACATCAATATTTTATAGTACTGGCACTCAGGAAGAATGTGCAGATGCAGCAAATTACAAGTTAAAAAAAAAAAGGAAGTCCCTTTATATATGCTGATTCTGATACTGAACACGAGTGTTAACACCATAAATAAATAAATTAAATTATAACTATTAGTCCTCTTTGCAGTTACATACATTGGTGGGTGGAGGAAAACTGAGGGAAAAACAAATGTGTTGTATCTGCAATCTCACTTTTGAGGTCCATACCCTAAATATCTATTTGTGGGGCAAGGGTCCCATAATAGTCACTTTTGACCATCAATGATTCATCCAGTGGTCTGAACACTCTCTTCTAGATTTTCCACACCAGCTGGTACATCAGCATGTCTTTTGAGAAGCCATTTACTTTGCTTCTCTTATCCTTAAAGATAATGCAATAAGGATCTGTCATTATGTTTACAAATATTTTAATTTACTGTAATTTTACTTCTGCAGTCATAAAGAATCCACAACCTCCTTCCTCTGGTCTTCTGTTCTAGTAATTCAATATCTTTATCTTTAAGAAGATATTCCTTATTTTTACATTTAATTTTCTGTGCTGAAATTTAACAATTACATTCTCTTCTTTCCACCAAAGATATGGAAATCAATTTATTTTCTTTCTTTCTATCTGCAGAAGGTTTTTGTATGTTTTCTGTTTCATGGGCTAATCAAACCCAATATGGTCATTCCTTTCTTATATGTTACACTCTCTAGAGCTCAAAACATTTCTCTTGGATTTTTCTTTAAATAGTGTGAGGTGCAGCTTCCTAACCTTGTCATAACTTTCCAGCTGAAGTCTTTCTAATGCTGAACACAACAGGGTTCTTTCTTTCTCTTTAAGACGTCTTGAAGGTTATACTTCCGCTTATCTGTTCCTATATAATATCTTGCTTAACATTATGGGCATAACTTAATTGGTCCCTTTGGTTCCTGTTCAGTCTATGATCTAAAATGAACCTCCAAACCCTTGTCTACCTTATCTGTTGTAACCCATTCTGTATTTGTGCTGCTGAACCCTGCCAGCCAAGTGCAATACCCTGTGCTGGCCCCTACTGAGCAGCATGGTGTTTTTCTCCAGACTATATTTCCAATTTGTCATGATCATTTTACATTCTCAGGCTGTCCTGCAGCTTAACCATAGTTCCTCCTAGCTTGGTGATGTCTACAGCTTTGATAAGTATTGTGTCTATTCCATTGTCCAGATCATTAATGAGAATATTGATTAATATCAGATGTAGGGCAGACCCATTCAATATATCCCTCCATTTTGATGATGAACTACTAACAACTATTCCCCACCACAGATCAGGAGACAAGTTCACAGCACCACTACTGTATTTTTATCTAAGTCCAGACCGCTAGTTTGCTAATGACAGTATCATGTTAAATTGTCTGAAACCTTACACTGGTAAATATGTGCTATCTGTTAATTTCTTCTCTCCGCAGTTCAACATGATCTGGGGTTTTTAGATAAATTTGTGCTGGTTTTTACTCTTGTTCTTGGATTCTTGCAGGTATTTCAAGTGTTACATTTTGCCTCCAAGCATTTTCAAGAATTTCAAGTAATCTTTTAGTTTAAAATTCCTAGACTTTCTCATTACTTTTAAAAAATGTCACCAGGTGCCCCCTCCATTCTTCCTATATATTATTCATTTCCTGTGAGTTCTAGAAGTTATTCCAATAGTGCTAAGATTCCATTTGATAAGGAAGATATTTACTTTGAAAGAATACAAATTACAACATACTGTCTCATAAAGTAGCAAATTTAGAATTATCCATGTGGGAACAAGCGCAAAATAAGTCTGAGGTGTTCAAGGTTTTTTCTTGTTTTGTTTTTGTTTCTATTTTTAAACTACACGCAAAAGATTTCCTAACAAAAATTATAGTAAAACATAAAGCAAGAAACTGATCAAGAACTGATCAAGAACAGCTCCTGAAGGTTCCAAGACCTTCCAGAATTCAAAGCAGAAGAATGCATAGGCTAGTCTACCAAGATAGCTTTGGTAATAAGTTATAGCCTCAAGTCAACCTACAGTGGTAGAAATAAATTATTTCAATTTTTATTATCTTTTTATATTAACCATCAAATAACATTACAGAAGAGATAAAGTAACATATTAACCTAAATTGATCACATCTTCTTTCTAATATCCAGAAATAATGTCTCAAAAAAACTGAGTTTAAGCTCTATGTAAACTGAATTGCACAAACTAACTTATCAGAGATGGGGTTAAGGTTGGAAGTTTAATATCCTTCAGACCTGGGGGGGTACCATCCCTGTCATTCAAGAATGGATAATAGGTCAAGAAAAGAAACAACAATAATTATTGTCTAGTGTATTTTACACTGAATGCACCTCTATTAGATGTTTAATAGCTCCTTCAAGAGATGAGAAATAATTCCAAGCTAAAATCGTAATGAATACTATGCAATTAACATGGTGCTGTGTTGCTGATTGCCACTTTTCCTATCAATGTTTTCATCCAAGTGAAGCTTGCAACTGTTAGAGAAACTTAATGACTTCCTACTTGGAAATATCTGAAGTGTCTGAGGGCAATACTACAGTAAGGAGATGAAAGATCAAGAGAACAGTGTTGTCACAGGCAGAAATAGCCTGAGTATTGTAATCCTCTCTCCATAAGCTCCTCTGCAAGCATTTTTCCCTGTCATCTCCACTTCAGGCTTAGTTATCTGTGTTCAGAAGTGTCTAAGGTCTAGGGTCCACCATCCTAACCTTGGCTCAGCCTTCTAAAGAAATGACCAAGTTGTGAAAAAGTTTGTAGGAGGACAAAAGTAAAATGGGAGAAAGAAAGGGTTGTGGAGATGGAGTCACTAGGCCAAAGATTCAAGGGGAGAAGTACCAACATGGGTAGTTATAAAATCTCAAAGGAAAAATTGAGGGGGTTACTTGATCTAACACCATATGTTGCAAGCTTAGAGTTTAATGATCCAAGATCCACAGATGACAGGTTTCCTGTATTCTCATTGGTCTCCACTAAAATCTTTCTCAATGCCTTTGCTATTAATTCAGATTCTGCTTTTCTTTCTAATGTAGTTTCTATATTAGCTTCTTCTTGATGCAGAGCTTCAAATTAGCCATGTAAAAGAAATGACAAAGGTTTGAATAAGCCACACTGCAGGTTGTGTAAGATCAGACCAACTGCTTCCTCCTGTTAGGTTTTAGAGAAATACACAATAAACTACCCAAACCTGAATATCAGAAGTCTGAGATAGAATTTTCCTCGTTAAAAAGCAGTAGCGGTTCTGATAGACAAAATCTGTTGTTCCACTTTCAAAAGCAATTTATTGATCATTTATGCTTCCAACATTACCAGTAGCTTTTAAACAATGTACATTTAACAGGGACCAGACCTATATGTATGGCTAATATGTACAAATATATATTTACTTGTACATATGTGAAATATACATATATATATAATGTAAATGTATGAGGCACACACTTTGTTGGTGTGTAACTTTAGAAAGTGTAGTAGGAATTCAGAAAACAATCCCTATTTTGCAGTTTTCACTTTCAAATATCATCAGGTAAAGCCAATTATTACAGGCTAGTTTTAGTAAAATGCTTGGTGTTTTTCTCTGTCAAGTTCATTATGTTCCTTCTACTGGCCAAAAAAATATCTGTGAAGATACGAATGCCAAAGGCTGCTCATTTATGATCCATGTCAGGACTTTTGTTCTCATCCCAGTGAGACACCCTCTCTCTTTTCTACCTCTTCAAAGCTAATTTCCTCAAAAAATATCCCGTCACAAAAAATATTAAGACTCTCTCCCTTTAGCGTTTTACATAAAAAGAGAAAGTAGCTTTCTCTGATGTGTATCCCAGTGTTTTGTACTGACTCCCCATTTAGATTTTTAAGCTCCTTAGGAACTGAATTGGCTCTTTTTTTCTGTGTTGTTAATGACGAACATGCCGCAGGAGCTTTATACATGTTAGTGATAGCACAGACCAATTATTCTGATATGCATGACTAATTAATCAGAAAACATAGTCATAATGACTATAGACCTGATCCTGCAATCTCTAATCAGTCAAAACACCCATTATCATCCCTATGACTGTTTAAGTGAATAAAATCTGAATAGGAATATTAGGAGCTAACCCACTGTTCTCATTTAAACTGCATTTTCATACAGATGATAATGATTACCGAGTCTTTCCTTTAACTCAGCTATTTAAAAGAGGACACAGCTACAGGAAGTCTTTCAACAGACTGAAAATTACATAAAGCCGACATTGTTTCAGATTCCATCATATTTACATCTAGACTAGTTGTGATTTGTGAAATGTAGACTGACTGTCAGAGACGTCTCAGACCATTTTAGCAATTTGCACCCACATTATGAAAAACATATAGTTAGAAGTGAACAAACAAAAGCATTTTTCCAACTGTCTTTACTTCAAGGACTTTGCTTGATTCAGCACAGTAGGAAGAAAAACATCTGCAGTATAAGCCCAGTAGTCTCAAAGCACTGAAAATTTCCACATAAAGCTAAATTTTTTTTAAAAGTGTGGAGGATGCACTTTCTGCATCTAAAAAGGAGACGTGACTTAAAAGATCCCATTCACTTTCCAAAACTATGACTGATATGTTCTGCCTTTAATTTTTGCTTTTTTTAATCTTTACCTGAAAAGATTTCACAGAGCACAAACACGCATATGTAGATGGGCATATTTATAAAACTTTTCTACCTGTTGATGATGATGTTTATTCTTTATGACACCTACCCAATTTAAACCATGAGAATGGCATTTATTTGACAGCTAGATTCATCTGAACTGGTTGTGCTATGTTCTAGTGAGAAAAAAGGGGACTTTTATGGTTTGATTCAATTTATATTAAACTAGATATAAAAAAAAGATATAAATATGTCAGATAAATTGTGCCTAAAAGGGTCTTTTTCTCTCTGCTGTGGGGATTTGGGACTACTAGGTCTGGTAGAGACATCTACATTGCAAACCTCTAAAATTAGGTGAGATGAATCCCACTTGGTGATGCTCTGAACACAAACTCATGATGAACAGCCAAGGTATTTTGCACTACAGATAAGAATATTAAGTAGACTAAACCTTAAAAAAAAAACCCAATTCATTTTCTCGAGACTGAAATACGATTTGCAGAATGTCTATGGATCTCAGGTAATTAAAGTATATTGAAGAGAGAGCTACTTAGAAAAAAAGAAATGGACTTGTCACTGTAAAAGGACGACCAGTAAAAAGTAAGGGAGGATACTGAGAAGAGTTAGAATTCAACTGAAAAGGGTGCAATGCCTGCATAACAGGTGGAATATCAGAAGTACTTGACAAAGACAACATGGGGAACATTTATCTTTTTAACTTTTACCTTCTCGGTGAAAAAAAAAAATGTGTGCAAAAATAACAGGAGGATTCTATTAATTAAAAAAATGCAAAATTAATAGTATTTCATCTATTTTAAATTTCTGGAATTTGGAATGGGGTAGGGAAAAAAAATTAGACTTTCTTTGTCAGCCTTCATCATGAAAGAATATTCTGCTTCTCTTTTCTGAGCTCCAGCATCATTTACCTTCACTTTCTTTCATATTTTACCCAAATTCTTCCTTCATTATCTTGTTACCCAGTTAATTTCTGTAATCACTTTTTGTCTTTCTCATTCCTTTTCCTGACCTCTATATAAATGTCACCTTTCTCTTACTTCTAGCAATATACTCTTCCCTCCATCAGTTTGCTCTCTGATTTTCAGACACAGGAGCAAACTCTAACACTTAACAACAAGGAGTGAAAGCAGCAAAAAGAGGAGGGGGTGCGGGGGGAAGTGATTATTCTGCCAGACAGCAAAACATGGGGAAAAAAACCAACCAACCAAACAAAAAAACCACCCCAATTTCGTGAGACTTCTGCAAGCTTGGCAAATGACACATGAGAGACAAACAGTGAAACAGTGATACCTTGTACATCAACAAAGCGTTCAAAACTAAGGGTATCAAAAGGTCTCCCTGAAAAGGTGTTCCTTGTGCATGGGGAAACCGCTTTGCACCATCCAGAGCATCCCCCACAAAACAGCCCCCTGAGCTGCTTTTTACCTCACTGAAGGGACTGAGTGTGACCTGAAGGGATAACAACTGGCTGGAACTGGCTTATTTGTAGCTGGAGGCGGGGACCTCTGGATTTAAGCCTGAGCACACAAGGGGAAGAGAAGTTGCTCCAGAAAACCAAGCATGGGTGGCACAGATCCCACAGCGTAGCCTTCAGTATGAGCAGCAGATCCACTTGAGCACAATTTCGTAAGTCTGGATATAGGTAAGCTAATATATCAGTAGTAATTACCAGTAACTATGAAAAGCTCATAACAAGCAGCAACAACAGTACTGCTGTTAGTTTTGTTATGAAGTCTGTTACTTTGTTACAAAATATTCTGGAAAAGTTTGTTCTTCAGAGCACCCAAGGAACAAATAGTGAGCTAGGAAAGTTTATGGAAGATAATTAAGTTATTCAAAGTACTAAAACATTACAAAACCTTCCTCAGCAGTTTTTTAATAGAAGTTACCCTTCTACTGAATAAAAAGGAAAACTCCCTTGTGGCCAAATAACTGGTTAAATCATTCGAAACAAAGGTCAGGAAAAAATTATATTTTTCTCAGTGCGGTCCCAAAAGGAAAATGGGCTAGGACTGGAGTATGCACCATCAGAAGAAGACAAATGAACAGTGAAATGACAAAGTTTGCTGGTAATATGATTTTATTCAGGGTAGCAAAAATGAAGACCAACTGGAAAAAAACATTGAAGAATGCAGGATGCTGAGTGTCTAATAATAGAATGAAAAATGAAATTCATTGTAGATAAATGTAAGGTAATATATATGGGAAAAATAATTTTACGCAAGCAGTGATGGTCTTGACTAGTTATTACTATGCAGAAACAAAATCTTGGGGTTATAATAGACAGTTCAAGGAAAATGTCAGCTCAACGCTCAGTAGCAATTGAAAAAGTAAATTGAATGCTAGGAATTATTAAAGGACGAATAGAGAGGAAAAAAAAGGGGAAAAAAGGAAAAAAGAAAGGAAAGAAAACAGAAAACAGTGCTATACGAACACTGTAAAAATCCATGGTGTGCTCCATGGAACAACAACATGGGCAATTCTACCCTTTCCATCTCAGAGAACGATATGTTACGACTACAAACACACAAAAAAGAGGGAATGGGTAATCAATAGCATTCATGCCACAATCACTTAAATACACTATGACTTCGTGGCCTAAAAAGTCGTCAGTTAAACAGGAATATCATAGAGGTCTACAAAATCATAAGAGCCATAGAGAAAGTGACCCAGAGTGGTACAGCATCCCAGAAAATATTACCAGAGTGATGTATACAAGCTCCTGGCAGAAGCTATGGTCTGCCCATAGGGTACTACGCTAAAGGAATCTTTGATTATATTTCATGTGAGAAAGAGATGGAAGTAATCTGTTACGGCATTTCACTGTGTGCCATGTCCCTTCAGAACAACTGTGGCTTGCATCCACAATCACAGATCCAGTGGTCCAACCTATTCCAAGCTCTGAGCTGCAATGGGAAAGACACGAGACAGTCCTTCTATGCAACCCTGACCGTGCCCTCTGCTGGGATGTTCCACGTTCCTGCCCATCAAATAATCCTGAGTCTTTACCAAATAACTTCCAAATTTGTCTTTTCAAGTATAGGTATTTATGCTCTTGGTTTTATCCATAAAATCCCCAAATACTGAAGATATTTGGCTGTGTTGTAGCAGATACTTTAGCGATTAAATGACAACAGGCTTTTGTACAAGTCTTAAGAGTTTAAACTACTGGATTATAAATATTTATGCCTTTTCTTTTAACTCCCTTGCCTGTTTTTGAATTTCAAGCTGTCACCTCAAGCTTTAAAAGCTGATTGTGTTCTGCACTGCACCTTAATTTTCTGAAGAACATTTCTCTCGCGGTAGTATTCTTTAGAGTATTTAGTGTCTCCATGTTGATTACAAAATGATCATAACTTCTATGTCAATGTTGTTTAAAAAATGTTCTTCATTTTCTTTTGCTAATGGTTTCAGTCTTTTTATCAGTTCTGATCTCTTGTGCATTCAAAAGAGTAATGTCTAGCTTTTTTTTTTGCTTTACTTTTCTAAAGACTACTTTTATAAAGAAATATTATTATTTTGCATACTTTTTTGATATTCAGAGGTATTTTCAAAGAGACTCTACTCAACATATAGAAACATCTATGAAATCGGCTGGTAGTAATGCCTAGTTTGAATGATCGAGCAGACAGAACTTAAGAAATTTTGCAACAGCTGAGTATTCCACATGCACCTTCTCAGGTTCAAAAGCATCACTGAAAAATGTTAGATGCCACAGCAATAGTTAGAAAATATGGGAATTAACACTTTAAGTTTCATACATTTATACGAATTGACGACTCCACTGCTCTATGTCTATTCTCAGCAGAAATGAGAAAAACTTCGGAACTCTGGGAAGATTTGAGAAATTCCTGTCTCATCCACAGTTCCATAGACCCCACACAGGTAGGAAAATGTTAATGGTCTCTACCTGGGGTCAGCTGGTACAGACTGTGGGCCAATCAGGTCCAGGGCAGTTAAACACCGATATTCATTAGCTATACTAAATTTTTCATTACTGTAGATTCCCTTTCAGATTTGCAATAAATTAATTCAACTGAACATTCAGTTTCGACTCATTTTCCACAAATTTTTAAAATGAAACCAATGATAGTAGGGAAATGGCAACAGCAGAAGAAAGGGAAACAGAAGACACAGAATTGAATCCTAGTGGGGAAAAAACATTGCACAGGTAAAACATGCAGATAAAAATCTTTTAAAAATAATTATATTAACTGAACCAAATTAAAATATTGAAGTCACACATGTGAAGAGATACTGCCAGGGAAAACAGAGGGCAGAAAATGTCAGAGATGGGTATGGATGTAGGAAAAATTTAGGGACAGTAGCAATAGCAGGAGTAGAATAAACACAGGAAGTTGCCAGTCAAACCAGCTCCTACCATAACATAGAAAACGAATCAGACAGCAGCACTGTGCTTTCCTGGTTTTGAACAAGATGACAGAGTAACAGGCATACTATCAAAGACATATTTTGCATAAGCAGAGAAGCTGAGTGTTGGAGATGAGAGCCAGAGACTTGATCAAAGAGTTATAAAAATAGTAAAGGAAATTAACAATGAAGAAATCACTTATGTTTTAACTCTGAAGAAAAGGCACACAATAAAGAAAGAATGATGAGGGAAAGGAATATTCTACCTGAGAGGATATATAAAACTAAATTGCTCTATTATATCTCAGAAGAACTACGAAAAAATAAGAAAAATAAGAATCTAGAACAGAGAACAGACAGAAGTATTGGCAATTTTCAACGAGGATGCCACGATGTATTGTTTAAAAAGTGTGAGAAAGTGTTTGTGATTTCATAAGGGCTGCTGCATACTAGATGACAGTAGTGTCAGGGTTTGAACTGACAGACCATGATAAACAATGTTATAAATTCACCTGCCTTTGATGAATTAAAAATGAAATCAAAGAGCTAGATCTTTTTGAGCCAGAAATGCTTCTGTCTTAATCATCCATCTCATTGATAAGTGTATACATATTTAGTAAGAATAATGGTACATCTTATTATGGTGAAAGCTAAGAAGTATGTCATTCTATATAGGGACTATATGGATAGCTGCACTCCTAAAGAGCTCCAATTTTGAATGCAATCAGCTTACTTTCACAAAATAGAAATAATTTTTTTACTACAAGGGAAATAAGGTAAGGTGAGATTATACCTAGCATCAAGCCATAGAATATTTCAGCATAATTAAAGAACTTTATTTGGAAGTGGCCTTACCAAAAGTTCATGTTAGCAATACGATACTTCAACACAAACGTTATAATAAAAATAACGGAAAGTAACTTCAACCCAAGTTACTTCTCACAAACACCCTTCCACTTTAAGAAATCAGCATCTGTAAAACACTTTGGCTAACTGTAAAAATTGGTAGTCACAGAGACTACAAAGATCTCTGACATTTGAAAATCTCAAAATAATCCAAACTCCCAACCTCTACATTTAGCAAGAATCTGGATTTGTCAAACCATATTATTTGTAAAGGCCAGATGTTTGTCATAGATAAAAAAGTATACAATGTACACATGGAATTTATGAATGCAAAGATTTGCATACTCATGATTGCAAGCAAAATATCTTGGTTATATTTAGAGACTGACAATGTCTTATAAAACTGATCAAATGGACATTTCTGTAAAGGGAAATAAATGAAATTTATGTTTTGAGGTTATATTACAAGCTAGAATTTAGATGAACTTCTCTTTTTCCTCTTCACCAACGTCTTGCATGAGAGACTAAGTGACAACCATCAGACAAAGTGGACAGCAGATGTGTGTACAAATGAAAAGCAGATTAAAGATACTCTGGTTAGACACATACGCATACATACATTTACACTCATGTAAACGGAGGTGTTTAAAATTTAACACAAAGCTTTTAAAAATACTAAATAAACGTTTATCAAGTGACATTTATCAACTATTGGAAAAGGAAGATGTGACAACCTTGAAGCGCACCCCCCATCCTTAGCAGAACAAAGGACCTTGTTATGCCTTAAACGTCTGGTTTTTGTTACTTTGGGAGGAAAAGATAGATGATGCCTCATCTTATCTTTCCCAAAGTTTTATGGCCATGGAGGCAGACACCTTGTAAGATAAGGGCAATTAACAGTGTTGCTGTGAAAGGCCTCATGGCCTAATTGGGATGACAGAGATGAACCACCTGTCAGACAACCAACTACCAGAAGAAACCACGAACCAACAGCTACCCCTGACGGGCAAAACAACTCACTTCTGGTCAGTACTGTGAACTTTCCCCTAGTTTGAAGACCCCAGACCCATTTCCAGAAGAGTCTTCCTAATTAGCATGAAGAGCGAGCAGAGGGAGGAGATGAACCGCCCTCTCCTATCTCGCATGTAAGTGAACTGGGTTATAAAAAACCTCATGTATGATACGGGTTGGTGGCGTGTAAATCTTCAACGCATCACCCCCTCCAGAGGTCGTCGCAGGACCGATGTACCTGTGGAGTGGTGATATCTTTCTCTCTCTCTCTCTCTCTCTCCCTTTCTCTTTCTGATATCTCAGTTTTCCTTCTCTCTCTCTCCTTTTTCTTGAACATATAAAAGTAATATCATTCTAAGTTCTGCTGCTAAAGTCTTGTTAAGTTTTGCATTACAGTTACTAATTGTTGCCAATCCACCATTTTTAGAAGGGCTTTTGCTGTCAGTGTATTGATAAGTTTTATGTTACTATAACATACTTTTGCCAAGTCACTAATCGCTGTAATTTGTATACCACCATGTGCTTTTAGTAAATTCATAATTGGACCCCCAGAGTGATTGTCTGTCATTCACTTCGCATTGCCGCGCAGAATTACCCAGAGTTAACTCACACCTGATCTCAACTGTTGAGTCAGGGCGCGTGTCATGTTCAGAGTTAACTCATCCCTCATCCCACCTGTTGGGACGGGACAGAAGATCATTGTATAAATTATACATTATAAATCAAATGATTCAAAACTTAAAGCTAAAGCTATAAAATGATTTGGAATGCAACTGGATTTTTTTTTAAAAATGAGTTCTGCCAATGTTGTTTCTGTTCCTTAAAACTGTGTTATAACTTCCTTAATCCTGCTGGCCACACTATTCCTAATACAAGCCAGGATGCTGTTGGCCTTTTTGGCCACCCGGGCACACTGCTGGCTCGTGTTCAGCCATCTGTCAATCAACACTCCCAGATCCCTTTCTGCCAGGCAGCTTTCCAGCCACTCTTCCTGTAGCGCTGCCTGGGGTTGTTGTGACCCAAGCGCAGGACCCGGCACTTGGCCTTGCTGAACCTCATCCAGTTGTCCTTAACCCATTGATCCAGCTGGTCCAGATCACTCTGTATGGCCCTCCTACTCTCCAGCAGATCAACACTCCCACCCAATTTGGTGTCATCTGCAAACTTACTAAGAGTGCACTTAATCCCTTCATCCAGATCAGTAACAAAGAGATTAAACAGAACTGGCCCCACTACTGAGTCCTGGGGAACACCACTCCTGACCGGCTACCAACTGGATTTGGCTCCGTTCACCACAACTCTTTGGGTCCGGCCCTCCAGCCAGTTCTTTATCCATCGAAGAGTACACCCATCCAGGCCATGAGCTGCCAGTTTCTCCAGGAGAATGCTGTGGGATATGGTGTCAAAGGCTTTAATGAAATCTAAGTACACAACATTCAAAGCCTTTCCCTCATCCACTAAGCAAGCCACCTTGTCATAGAAAGAGATCAGGTTGGTCTAGCAGGAACTGCCTTTCATAAACCCATGCTGACTGGGCCTGATTGCTTGATTGTCTAGTATGTGCCATGTGATGGCACTCAGGATGATCAGTTCCATGACCTTCCCCAGCACCAAGGTCAGACTGACAGGCCTGTAATTCCCTAGATCATCCTTCCGGCCCTTCTTGTAGATGAGCATCACCTTTGGCAAACTGCAGCCAACTGGGACCTCTCCAGTTATCCAGGATTGCTGATAAATGATTAAAAGTGGCTTCATGATCATCTCCACCAGCTCCTTCAGTACACTTGGATGGATCCCATCTGGCCCCATAGACTTGCGGGTGTCCAAGTGGTGTAGCAGGTCACTAAACATTTCCCCTTGGATTATTGGGCTTCATTCTGCACCCCATCCCTGTCTGCCGGCTCAGGGGGTTAGGTACCTGGAGCACAACTGGTCTTACTTTTAAAGATTAAGGCAGAGAAGGCATTTAGCACCTCAGCCTTTCCCTCATCCTCTGTCACTCTGCTTCCCCCTGCATCCACCAGAGGGTGGAGATTCTCCTTAGCTCCTCCTGTTTGTTGCCCATGCTGAGTGAATTCGTATAGATGCACTTCAGCTGGGCTATTGATCCTGCCACCTACCAAAATGTTAACATACTATTTCTGTTTCTAACTGGTGCTCTACTCAAGGCAAGAGAGCTCTCCAAGTCAAAGATATTCTTTTTTAGTTATGCTGTATATAACCATTGTGCATTTCAATAAAGAAAAATGACAAGTAACTGCTTATCTGACTCACGACTACAGCTAACCTTGCATGTTCTTCCCTTTTCCTTAACAAGCACTACATCATTATTCCAGCAGAAAAATAAATGACTAGTGAAAACAGGACTGTCCATTAATGTACCAAATAACTTGCCAGTGTTTTTATTCTAACAAATATTTCAGCGTGGTACAAACTGTTACACAATAACGGTGTACCACAGGAGCTACCTTTTCGATTGATCTGTGGTATGCCTTTTCATTCTCAATGCCCTGCATATCAGGTTCTTCACTCTGAAACTCCCACAGAACTCGAATCTTAAAGATTATTTACTTCTCTTAGAAACAACAGGGAGCAGGAAAACAGCTTGGGAAAGATGTATCTATAACTCAGTTGATACAACATTTTTCACTACAGAAAACACCAGTACCAACCCTTCAAATGTGAACTATTTAGTTTCCAAAACTCGCTATTTAATGACATAGGTAACTTATTATTTCATTAAAAGTAGTATTTTGAGGAAGATCCCTAGCTACCTCTAAATAAATGACAAGATTTATATTAGTTGACAACCTCTCTCTTCAAGACTTCTCTAGAGAAATGGAAATCATTGTGCAAAAATGGCACGTTACCATGCTGTGTTGCCACAATATAATGCTATGGTCATTGCATCACTTTTCATATAATGCAGTACCAGGACAAAGTTGTGAAGAGTGGGAATGGATTTTAAGTAAAAAGTCAACTTAGAATTTCACATACTGTTTTCATAGATGCTCTAATGTGAAATGTTGGATATGCGGCAACACCCTTTGGCTTTTAGAAGACAGTTTTGAAAATATAAACCTAAGTCAAGAGGTTTCTTTATCTCTTTAAACCATCTAGCAAAAAGGTTTGGGAAGAAGGGATGCAGGCCTTCCAGGCTATTAGAACCAGGCCACAGTATTTAAGCAATGGGCAGTAAACAGTACCTATTTAAAGTAACATGTAGTAGAGTGTTCACTTTTTACATACGCAAAGACCTAACTTCCTCCCGCGGAGGAAGGAAAACACAAACCCAAGTATTTCAGGAAAAGAAGGAAAGGCATGCAGATAAAGAGAGAGACAGAGTGCACTTCTAATTGAGCCTTAAGACCTTGAACCTCAAAACCCCTCTAGCCCTGCATTAACTAACAGAATTCCCACTCCACAGGTTCGCTGAGAGGCAGCAAGATTCATTGCATTAAAGTTAAATGCACAGAAAATGGAATCATAGTAATTCTCACTGACACATTTACATGTACAGGCTGCTGAGCATCTATGTCTGTTATTTGATAAGAAGCATGGAAATAATAATTGCAGCCCCTGAAACAGTGACACAGACTAGTCCTACCCTTGCAACTCTTACAGTTGTCTCAGCACATCCGAAAATTTACCACAGTGAGGTGATGGTACCTACCATCTAGTCAGCTCCCTTCCTTGCCAAAGTGAATGATTCTGCCTATGAGACCTTTGAGCTTCAGCTCATAACGATTCCACACTGCACTTTGGGGAGACCCTTTGGGGGGGTCTCCAGGCAGAAAACCTGTTACCTTGATCATCTGCATAAACAACAGGAAAATACGCTTTATTATCCAGAAGGAATACAATGGCTTATCTATAAGAAAAAATATAAGCTGATGTTTAAATACTTAGCTCAAAATGCAGTTTGTAAGACTATAACTAATAGATATCTGTCATAGTAATTCCTTGATTATCCCTTTTTCCCTTAATGCAAACCTATGATCAAGTGAGAATTATCTATATACCATGTTGTTCATCTGTCAGTATGTTCTCTGATTCATCAATCATTAGATATTTTTGATATTACATGTACAGCATCTTTAAATGTGATATTAGTATTAAATGTTCATTGCATTTTAGAGAGTAAAGTGCATAGCAATTCTCTTCTCAAGAAAATTAATTCAAACCAAGTTCTACTACCATTCTTCAACCTGTCAGTTTAGGTAACCACTCTCTGCCCCATGTTAGCATTCCTGCCACATGAACTGTTGAGACTCCACTCCTTGACACACCAGGTACAGGACAGAGCTTTAGCAACTGGTTGTTACTTACTCCCTGTTAGTGTGATCCTGAACCAGTGGCTGCCAGCCACTGGAATAGTAAAATGAAATACAGAAGAGATCAAGGAGAAATAGCAGAATGAAAGCTATTGTTACAGATGGCAGTATTTAATGAAGATGTACTATTTATCTACTTATTGCTGGCCAAACACAGAAATTTGTGCCTGGATGGCAGAAATAAAATGTATTTGTTCACATCTATACTGCTAAATTTAGTGTACCTGAAAAATCTCTCTTACAGATTAGGAGACAAGACAGGTAACAATCCTGTTTGAAACAGATTTTTTTTTGCATCTTCATCCAAAATATTTCCCAATTGTTAAAGTTAGAAGGAAGATATTCCTCAAGATGAGTCAAATATTAGGTCAGCTATGGCCATCATTATGTGCCTATCAAGTTCAAAATCACTGTGGACAATTTTCTGTGGTTTAGAAACCAGGATAAGAAGACCTATTGCTATTCACCTCAAATTAGGAAACAAGAGGTATAAAAGTACAATATCCATAATCATTAATCTGCATCAAATCTTGAATTTATATCTTGCCCTTCCGCAGTTGAAGACAGTGGAGACTTAGCTGTTTATTTCATTATTATTATTAGCATAAGCACAACATTCTTGTCAAGAGAACTCAAATCTGGCTAGAGAAAGTCTCCAATACTGTTAACGAAGGTCTTAATCTGGCCATATCTACCATTCAGACTTCATTTAAAACACTATTGGTATTTGATTCAGCTACTTCAAAAATAATTCATGGAGGCTAAGAAGAGTTGCAGTCAATAAAAACTCAGTTGCCAAGTTGTATAGCTTTAAACCAGAAACCAACTGATTGTTACCAGTTAGAGTTTTCTTCCAGTAATATATACTGAGTACTTATTGTGTGACAAAGCTAAGGAGAACAAAAGGAGGGATGAGGGCTCCAAGTACTTTTGTTGCTTAAGTGATTGTGATCTGTTTTACAACTTTGGTTGAATGAGCTTCATAGCAACTATGCAATAAACTGAGGTCAGCCAGCAGTGGAAACCAGGATACCAGCATTTATCATATTAATAAAATCCTAGGTAAGTTGTGCAATGTTGCATGAAGCTGAACATCGATGTATACTATGTATGGTGCAAAGGCTCAACCTGGAGCACAATGCCCTGCAGATCCTCCTCCCCTGCACCTCAAGTTCACATCCCCACATCCATATTTTTCTTTCTTTTTCTCTATTCTTCTCTTTTGACAGGTTAATGTCAAGAGCCACAGAACTGACGTTTGCACTAGTAGGGCATCATGGAAGACTGGGAAGAGAGTGCTGATGCTCAGCAAACATTGGGTCTCTCAGAGTACCCTAGGCCACTTTGCCCCAGGATGCGGCAGTTACCTTTGTTTTTTTAATCTTTGTTTTCCTGAGTGGGAGGATAGTTAAAATACATGAACATATATATATATATAAAATATGCCAGAAGGGCTTGCATTTTAAGTGGAAGTTTAGTTACAGATATTCTACTCCAGAAATGAGAAATCATTACAGGTAGACAGACTGTCAAAACTAAATCTGAAGCATTCATCTGCAAATACTGGTTATGGCAGAAGATGGATATAACTGCTAAATCAGAAGTTGACATGTTCTCAAGGTCAAAGACCCCATGCAGATGCCAACAGTACAGATAAGCTTGTAAGATACAGTTTCAGGTGTATCAGTGAATACAAAGATACATGGGTTTTTGAACTAGCATTCAAAAATGATTGTTTTGAATTTTGAGCTTAACCATTAAATAGGAACTTCCAGACCCTTGATACCTCACTACAGAAAATGTGACTCTGACACAGTAGTTGTACAAAGAAATGATGCTGTAGCTCAGAAATATTCCAGACAGCTTCACCTGGAGGTCACTGTATCATTCTGTCTCATAAGTTAAAGGCAGATCAAGGAAGAAATTTTTCTTTTTCCTGTCAGTTTCATAATTTGATCACAAATGCTGTTATCCTAAATTCAGCTTTCTGCCCAGTGCTAACAGATCCCACAGAGCATTGTCATTCCAGAAGCCTGTAGCAAATATTTAATAATTACATAGGACAATGATGGTTTGCACAGGGTGCATCTTTATTCTGTTCCAACTGGAAAAAAAATCTTAGTTACTGGGCATAACATAGGTGGTTTTGCCTCATGAAGAATGTGCAAGGATGAGCAGGTTTTAAGCAAAAGGTTCAATGTACTTCAGAACCGGGAAAAAAAAAAAAAAACCTACACTGAAGGATTTTTGGAAATCCACATAAAGCTGATATAGGATCTCAGTTCCCATGGTTAGATATTCTCTAAAAGAAAGAAAGAAGCAAACAGAAAGACAAAAACCAGAGGCACAAAAGATGAACAAAATAGCTTGAAACCCCTGTTGGCAGCCTCTGACGAGGCCACTACCTTGGCATCTCTAACAACAGTCACCCAGGTAGTTGTGGAATTGTGAAACCTTCACTGAAACAAAGCTGATGGCAAAATTCTAAAGACTTTTTGGCAGAGCAATGCAAGTGCATGCACTGACTTTAATTTTGCTTTTCTGTTAATATGAATTATGTCTTTCAAATCGACTGTCCATTTTCCTACCACAACCATTATTTTCTTAAAAAAAAAAAAAAAAAATCAGAGAATGTCTTCCCTTGCCAAATGCAATGATCTCTACCTTTCACAGAAGTTCAAATTCAGTCCCATTAAACCTATTTGTCTTTATAGGGAGCAGGATGTGTTTCGTATGGCCATTTTTTATCTTCTAATATCAACTGAATTTATTATCTGTTGCATGTAATTATTTTCTGTACATCAAGTCTTTCTAATAGGTCTCTTCTCCCAATGTCCTTGCTGTATGTAGAGAACTCCCAATGACATTAACGAATCTCGAGCACGTGATTCGAGCAAAGACAATTTCTCTTATTTCTAGTGGTAAGAGTCCACAGAAGAGGCCATGTAGTGCAAGCACTAAGCTGCACACTACTGGGCACTACTGTTTTTTAATGAACTTTAAACAAAGCATTCTTCTTGTTTGTGCCCCATAATCGGACTCTTTCTGTTAAAAAAGAATCACCCTATCATCTCTTTTATTGGGTTTCTACATATAAGTGGTGTTTCCTAAGTGTTACTTTCCTCTTATTCCCTGTGGCATCAGTAATTAATTCATGCCAACAATTGTTTTGGAAAATCTAACATGTATAGATTTGTTTAACCAACATAGAACATTTTCCACCTACAAATGCCACCTCCAACTGGTGGCATAAAGATGCAAGTGATGCATTAGCAGAAGAAAGCCCATCCATGCTGTCACCCATGAACAATCAAAATACGTTCCAAGGACACAACAGTGTTCCCACCCCACCCCTTGACACAGGGGAGTCAGCAACTGTTACTGGCTTCAAATAACATGAAAGGGCCTTTAAAAACAATAAAGTAATTAGACACGTTCATGAGAGATAATTATGTCATGTATAGATGAGCGTTCCCAGAAGTGCTTTTGGCTCTATTAGAAAAGGACATTTCTCCTCTCAAATGAATTTCACGGACATGCAAGGTGTGGGGAAATGGCACCATTCTCATCAGTGTTAAAAGCATATGATACGAATGAGGTCTCCAGCATGGCACTGCCTGCAATAAATTACCAAGTGTGTGCTCTGTTTTCTGAAATGGGCTCAATTTATCATTTTATTGAAAAGGTTCCATTATGCTAATGTCTTATAAAATCACTTCTTGCTGTTGCTGGAAGGTGAAGAGGGGATATCAATTTTTATATATAGAACTTGGAAGTATTGCAGCAGTGAGTTACCAGGGGTTAATAACCCTAACAGAAGATACAATATACATAAGAGCAAACTTCCAAGGACATTGTAATGACAAATTTTCAGAACCCTACTGGAAGCGGAGTAACCAGAATATTTTTCTTAAGCTTAACTATTTCAAAAGAAATTTTGACAGAATTAGGAACAGTTAACTGGTGGGCTGAAAACTCTCCTCCTCTTTTCTAATTAACCCTTGAACTGACACAGGAAACTGTTTAGGAAGTGCGATTTCAATGTAGGTCAGATTAGAGAATGCCATTGTCATTCTTGTCAACTTACCCAGATAGCAGACATGAAGGATAACCAGACAGAGGTGACTACTTCGAAAAAAAGAATACTCCCTCTCGAAATATAGCATTATATAATATGAATGTTTTCTTTCTTTTGAAGTATTGGATACAGAACAGGTAAGTATTAAAAGAAGAAGAGAACTAGATTTAGATAGACAATTGGTTTGATCTTGTATAATAGCTCTTTTGTGACTGAGATGTGACTTGTATCCAGAAAACCCCTTTTATGCTGTGCATCAAAAACCAGAAGTCTTGTTTCAGAAACATTATCATATTATGAATAACTTTCAATGGGAAGCTTTGTTTCACAGACATGCCTTCCCCTACCTCCAAACATACTTATACAGCATAATCCAAGAAGCTCCAGCAACTATTCAAGAGGGATAATTTAACGTATACTGACACAATTGCAATATATTTTAGAAGTTGAAAACAAGTAAGTGGAGCTAGAGCACTGTGATCATTATCTCAATGGGTCATCAATACCCTCCTGGGTCTCAGAGCTTCAAACTTGGATAACAGTTTAAGAACAACTGCAATACAAAATATACTAATAAGCTTGAAAACTCATACAAAACTTTAAAGAAGTTCTCATTCAACACATAGGAAATACTCAGCAGGATTGATTTCAAATTAAAGGTAATCTCACTATACCATATACAAATGCTATGGTCACAATCTTCTCTTAGTACACACCTGGATTTTCAGACCTCAGATGAGAATACTTAAAATATGGTTATGTCTGAAAGGCATATTGTGACACTGCAATGACCTAGTTGGGCACAATGCGTAAGCACTTTCCATTAAGTGTGTGAGCAATGCGATCACACCAAAGGGACAAAGATGTGTGGAGTTGCACACAGGAGGCATCCAGGTAAGAAAAGGTTGTAAAAAGAAAAGGTTGTAAAACAAAACTAAACAACCACAAGGGACTGCAAGAGGTTCCACTTAAATTTGAGAAGAAACTTCTTCTCAGTGAGGGTGACAGACACTGGAACAGGCTGCCCAGGGAGGTTGTGGAGTCTCCTTCTCTGGAGACATTCAAAACCCGCCTGGACGCCTTCCTGTGTAACCTCACCTAGGTGTTCCTGCTCTGGCAGGGGGATTGGACTAGATGATCTTTTGAGGTCACTTCCAATCCCTAACATTCTGTGATTCTGTGAAATGTGCAGAGCATCTTGCAGGTATGGAATACCCATGAAAGGCAGCTGGCAAAACCAAAATCAAGGTAAGCAGTAAGGGGCATGGAGTACATTCCTTTTCGGGATGGGGCCAAGTAGTATAAAAATATCAAACAAGAAAAGGAAAGATGGAGTGGAAGGAAGACAAGTCTGCTTTTGTTCCAGTTTCTCTTGTCAAAGAGCTCTCAGGCCTTATCAGCTTGATTTCTGTGACTATAAGGCATCAGTGTAACGTATATGGCATCAGCTCTGTGGTACTATAAACTCACCAAAAAGTTAGGATGAAAGGTCTAACAGCTAAAGCCTAACAGCTTTGTTTAAATAATGAATGCAGAGTGATAATGATTAGCAATGTATAGGAAATAACCATCAGCACAAGATGAGTTGTTAATGCAGAAATTTTGCAGGTTTTTTAAAGTTTAAAACAGTGCACTGCACAGAAAAGTGCAACCAGGCTTCCCAGAAAGTATTTGCCGAAATCAGGACCAGTATATTATTGCTGAGTTGGTACTTTATTCTCTTTTTCTAAAAAAATAAATTAGTTCCTTCCTTTTTCTGGATGTAGATTGATCCTCAGATTGATTTTGCATTTCATATTTAAAAGTTCATAAAATAATGCATTTTAAACACTCTAAATCAAATGTAGACTAAATGAAACTGTGCTACATAATGCATTCACATTTACACTAAAAGTGGTTTAATCCTAATACAAAAGTAAATTGTCAGTTCACCAAATCCAAAAATACCATAGTAATCTAACTAGTTACTTGAATGTGTCTACTGAAACAATATATTGGTTGCATATTAAGTAATTTATTATTTTTTCTTGTACAGCAATAAGAATCTTATTCAAATTAATGTCTGTCAAAAGAACTACTATTAGAACCACGTAACCACCATTAAATGGTGTACTAATATCTCAGAAAATTTAACACAGGTCAGTGTAAGCACTCTGATCATTTGTTGTTAGAACAAAATTTTGATAACTCTGTGAAGAAAAGACCTAATTACTAAATACAAATTACACAGAATACTGATTTCCCCTCCACAAAATATTGATTTACAATACGGTAGACCTAAAGTACCTTTCATTAATTAATTAATTTATGTTTTAATTAATCCACAAATGATTTGTACAGATGCTAAGGGAAAAAAAATCTTTATACTGATTAATTTCCCACGTAAAAATGCAGCTAAATGTCAGGAGAGACATTTTAAGACTCCTTTTCCCTTTTCTAAGGGAAGAGTAAATTCTCAGATATTTAGTTTTGTGACACAGTGAAGCAAAATTAGGTCATGAGAAAATAAGTTCATTGTTGTATTAGTTGTGTCTGGGGCAGTTGCTGAACACTTACAGAGCTTCATGTCTCAAAGTATCAGTAGAGATGTTCTTGCAGCGCTGGAGGCAATTTTGGATGAATCAGTGCTCAAATTTGATCTCATTCTCAAAAAGGGATAAGAAAAAGCTGAAGCTGGACTCAGCTTGGTACTGGATAGGAGTACCACCATATTAAGATGTGGAGGTAGAGATGGACACCATACCATTGCTCTATTTGGAACTAATTTGACATAATAAATTTTATAAAACTGTGAAGTAATTTTAAAACACTTCTGTACTGATTACAACACAAAAATTCTTATCCTTTTAGGCTTTTTAATTAACAAATCATAATAAAATGTAACATCAATTACAGAGCACAGGAAATTTTTAACACACAATCAAGAGAATACCATTCAAAAAGTATCCATACCATGTCAGCAATATCCCCAGTAAAACTGGTTGGTTTTTTTTTTTTGGTCAGAGCTTCTCTTGGAAGTCTGCACAATTCTGACTACCTAAACCCTTAAAATGTGGCTTTCCCTTCTAAAAGTTTTTGCCTGTGTCTTTCACATATCAGACTTACATACACTGGGAACTAGCTCATCACTTCATGCTTTTCAGCACCGGCAATACTGAGGTTTTTGCTAATGACATCTTTTCCTGCCCTAACTCATATTTGTGTTACGTGCAAGGACAGGAGGTTTTAACATGCATTAAGTTTTGGTACAGCATTTCCTAAGTAGGTGAAAAAGAATCAGTCTCTCTTTTTGCTAGAATTTACAGTTTGGCACACCTAAGTCAATACATACCAGTATTTACTCTACTGTGAAAAGAGGAACATGGAAAGACAAGAAAACAGAGACAACTTGCATGCAAGCATTTTTAAAAGGCTAGCTAAAGAACACCGGGATATTCTAGGGAACAGGCCACATAAGCACTATTTAAAAGTTGTAAAGAAAAAGACCTAAATAATGATGACCATATCTAATCATAGAACCATAGAATCATCTAGGTTGGAAAAGACCTTTAAGATCATCAAGTACAGCTGTTAACCTAGCACTGCCAAGTCCACCACTAAACCATGTCCCTACGAACCTCATCTAAACGCCTTTTAAACACCTCCAGGGTTGGTGGCTCAACCACTTCCCTGGGCAGCCTGTTCCAATGCCTGACAACTCTTTCCGTGAAGAATTTTTTCCTAATACCCAATCTAAAGCTCCCCTGGCACAACAGGAGACCATTTCCTCTCATCCTATCACTTGCTGCTTGGGAGAAGAGACCAACACCCTCCATGCCACAACCTCCTTTCAGGTAGTCGCAGACAGCGATAAACTCTCCCCTCAGCCTCCTTTTCTCCAGGCTAAACAGCCCTGGTTCCCTCAGCTGCTCCTCCTAAGACTTGTGCTCCAGACCCCTCACCAGCTTTGTTGCCCTTCTCTGAACTCTCTCCAGTGCCTCAATGACTTTCTCATAGTAAGGAGCCCAAAACTGAACACAGGATTCAAGGTGCAGCCTCAGCAGCACCGAGTACAGGGGAATGATCACTTCAGACAAATCATTTCAGACAACAGATAATGGATTAAACAGGGACTTAAATAGATAATAACATTAAAATCAGCTTACAGAAAACAGAGGCTGTCAAACTTACTTGGTATTTTTTTGAAATTACAAATTTGCTTGACATGAGTAGCTGATATTAATAAATACATTTAGAGAAGGAAGCAATGTGATTCTGTAGTCTGACCTCCTGCCTGCCACAGTCCATATTACTTCTAGGTTCAAGTCCGATCCCTGCTGCTGGACATATGTTTCAGAAAAAAGAAGTCCTAGATTGAATGTTCTAATATTCAAATTGCCAAATACAAAAAATTCATTATAAGCCAGGATAACTTGTGTCAGTGGTTGATTTGCTGGCAAGTTAAAATATGTGTGGTATTTATATTTGCTGGCTTTCAGTTTCTAGATAATGAAAGCTTAAATCCCAAAATAGCGTGTGAGACCTAAGACTCTCCTGTTATCAAATTTCCACTCCCATGGATGCCACAAGATTATACCAACATATATAAGCTGCGCTTTTGTAGGATTCTTTTGACTCTTCTCCTGAACCTTCTAATATTTTCAGCTGCTTTCCTGAAGTTTCAACATCAAAAAGGTGTGTTACATTCCAGTTTTAGTTATGGAAGTGTCAAAAGCAGAGAACAACCATACTCTCTATTCCACTCAGTGTTTTCTGTTTCTACTTCCAAAGATCATATTAGCTTTCTTGGACCTGGCATCATTACACATTCTCATATTCAGCTGGTGAGCCATACAAACTCTTAGTTTTCCAGATTCACTGTTTCTTAGGCCAAAATCCCTTCACCCTATACCTGTATTTACTGATATGCAGCCATTGTGGAACATAGTTTATTTGCTTACACCTTGTTTATCAACACACTTTGTCCCAGATATTGGACAGATTGTAAAGTAGGTGGGAGGAAGGTAGGATGATAGTCCTCTGCTGAGATTTTTTCACATATTCATTAGAAATCACTCAAGGTGTTATTTGTAGACAGAAAAAAAGAAAAAAAACCCATTTCTATTACTTTTGTCTGCAAAGACAGGAAACATGGAAATCTTTGATGCAGAGATTATTTAGATCAGTTTTCATACTTTTTTCAGCCTGTTAATGACTTTCAAACCTCTGATTTTCTCATGGACAAACACACATTGTACATTATAAATGCGATATAAGTAACAGTTGTCATTGTGCAATGACAATATTTGCTGCAACAGAAGATACCTATTGGTTTGTTCTTGGCTTCAAAGACTTTGCCATCTGTGGAAAAACACACCACTTGACAAATTTCAGAAAGCTTTACACATGTATAAACTACTCTGTAAAGTTCAGCACAACTATTAAAGCCTTATACATACCATGCACAGTAGCGAAAAAATAAATAAGGAGTAGCATTAAAAAATTCACACCATTGCCTTGCTTCTGAGAGTAAGCCTGAAACCCTGTCCATAGCTCACCAGATTTAAATTTGAATGCACCCCTCTTATCTCATTATTCATTCAGATTGGGAGATGTGGATCATTAAGCTGGGTCCTAATTTGTTCCTAAACTGCACTCATTCATCATTAGCTGGCAGTGAGAGGTTGATCAAGTCAGCTGTGGAACACTTCTGTGACCCTCCCATGAATTGTGTATTTTCTGCATGAGTTACTTAGGAAATTCTCCAGAAGTTTTTTTAATAGTTTTAGTAGCCATTATGTTAAGCATGATGATTTCTGTGGTCAGGTTACTCACAGAGCTATCTCTGTCATATTCACAAAGTATATTGTGTACTCTGGACCTCTATGTTTGGTATTGTCTTCTGTATTGCATTGTAAAGGGTATTTGTGTACTGTTCTTTCTAAAAAGATATCTCTGATGGACTATTAAAACAAATCACAACTCAGACTCCAGTGCTGCACAGAGTGACGTCTCTTTACAGGATGTATCTTTTCATGGAGAAGAGAAGATGTTCTCAGTAATAATTTGGTGCATGAAGAACTACTAAAATCCATCATAAGAATTATAATATTTTGTGTCAGCTATGTTTTTATAAATAATAAGTCCATTGTATAGAAATGCGTTTTATAAAATGTATGGATATGAAAACATTACAACATATTGGGACTGGACACATTTCCAATGCATAAGCTGCCTAACATTCTAGTTAAGGAAACTTCTGTTATGAAAATTCTACAGAGACTATTTTTTGCCTTCTCATAGACCTCTGGGGTTTTTGCCAGCTTATAATAACTGGTGAAAATATTAGCATAATAGAAGTTAGAGACAGGAACAACACAAGAAATCAGTGTTTATCCACTAAGCAGAATTATTTTGATAGAAGACACATCAGATGCTTATCACTTCTCAATATAGTTGTATTTTGGTTTAATAACTAAAATAAACCATTTTGTGTTTGTTTGATTTTGTTTGTTTGTTTGTTTGCTTTTCCTGTGGTAGAGAACTGTTAATCCTGAGAAAAAAAAAAAAAAACAACAGACAAATGTTCAGGTCTGTGTATTAAAATGTACCAAATCACTGATTTACCTGATTTTTCAGAGGGATGAGAAATGCTGGGGTTTGTAGTATCAAGAATAACAGCCAACCCTGCAGAGAGTGACGGGAGGATGCTGGTGCCAAGATCTACACGGGTTAGACTTTCAGGTTGTCTTTCCAAAGGTTTTAGAACACCTCCAGTATGGCAATCTTCTGTCTCACCCTTATTCTGAGTGTTGTTCTGTGGACTCTGAACAACATGAACAATACTTTGCTGGGCCAGGTCACAATTCTGCAACACAAAATAAAAATCTCAATAAATAATTAATTGTGACATGAGGGACAAAATCTCTCTATCTCCAATTTGTTATTTGTTAAATGGTCTCCAAGCCATTTTGTGTAGAATTTCAGTGTGTGGTAATGGAGTTTAAAGCAAAGTGACAAGTGTAAATTGCTGGAATTAGGACTACTTGCATTGGCAAAAGGGTCACAACACTTACAAATTCTAAATACTTAACAAGGAAATGGTGGACCAGAGCCAACAGCTCTAAATAAGTCTGGTTTATTGCACAAAGGAAAAGCTCCAGAAGGAGCACTACTAAATCAAGTGCTAAGAAGATTCAGTACATAAAATGCTTTTGTACAGATAATGCTGATGGTACATAGTCTTCATGTAGCAAATTAGAGTCATACTTGACAATCACAGAGAGTTCATGACCAAGCTACTTGAAAGTATCTTTGCAAAAAGAAACAGGCAAGACAATGCTACTGATGGAGACTGATACTTATTTCTTGTCCCTAATGTAATCTAAAGCTGGCTTCAGATGCAGGCTTAGTATGCATTTCTCATTCTTTCCAAAGATGACATGAAACTGTTGTGTTCAGAATTAGAGAAAGCTTGTGGAAGATCTCATGACCGCTACAGTCTTTCCTGGTAAAACAAAAGGATTGCTATCCATTAGGCCAAGGGGTCTCACATGTATGTAGGTATTTCCTCTTTCTCAGTTCTCACTACAGGTGATTCTTAGACAGTCTTTCCAGATCTTATATCTTAGAAAAAAGCAGGCTGAATAAGGATCTTATGAAAGCTTTATCCATGATAAATCACAATAGAATTCATGTTTTTTCAGCATTTTCCAAATACAGAATAGGAAAACAAAATATTATCTTATAACTAGAAATTACTGAGCTTTTAGATGCATTATCATTAATGAAGGGCTTTCAAGAAAGACTTGTATTGATCTTTCCACATCACAACTTGCAAGAAAAATTCTTCTTTTTTGGGTGATAAATCCAGGATATTTACACCTTGTTTTCCAGTGTAATGAATGAACCACAGACAGACATCAACCTACACACAAAGAAGTTTGAATTTCCCTCAAGAAAATAATTTTCTAACTCTTCGCAGCATCATTAGGTTGGTCATGTCTGCACTGAAATGTCTGTAATCACCCATAGACTGGTGATAACATTTGGGAAGAATAGAAAGAGAATTCAAAATAATTTGTCTCATTATCTACACAAGACTTTACATTTTTAGTTTGTATTTGAAATTATTACATGCATTTTTAATTGCAAAAGATTCCTTTAAAGATACTTTAGTGCTGTTTATACTCTCGCTATTATCTCACTCTCTCTTCTCCCACTTTATTTCCTCCAATCTAATTTCTGTTTAGTGAGTTTCCTTCATTCCCTTGCATAATTTCTCAGTATTTCCCCCTCCGTGCTTTCTTTCCTATGTAATGCACTTCTAAAAGACAAAAATCTGTGGGCTTTTTTCTAAAGGAATTTTTAATAATGCACTCTCTCCACATTGAAGAAGTAATCAGCCAGCAGAGATTTGTCAGAACAAGGACACTGCAGTATTAATAGTCACACAAAGCAGTTATTAGAATTCAACTTTAAAATATTATGTTGACATTAAAGTTTTCCTTTTTTTTTGTCCAACTTGTTGCTCATAATGTTTTAACAAGATACATTTAAATAGCTTAATAATTTCATTCATTAACACTCAATCAGTCAGTCCATGTTTTAACGAGCATCTCTGCTGGCAGTTTTGCTCGCCTAAGCAACCACTGTCCTGCCTTTATTTTTTTCTCAGCATCTACTATCCTTCTCAGTTTTGTTCTTTTTAAAGTTTCCATCAGTTCCCTGATTCAGTTCACAGCTTGATGCTGCACCACAGTCTCACTGGGGGCATGGCACAGAAGAGAGAATGAGAAGGATGGCAAAGGCTGCTTAAATCAAACAAAATGCCCCCACAAAACCACAACCCTTTTCAACCACTCTTTATTGAGCTGGCCCATATGGTTTAAATCCACTGATCTTTAAAAAAGTATAGGCTCCTTTCCAGTTCTTTTCAAAGACTGGAGGGTATGGGGTTAGCCTAGAAACAAAGTAAGGGCTGGCAAAATAGAGACCGATCTTATGAACTGTTCTCTCTCCAATAATGTCAAGAACCGTATACTTAAAAAAAAGATGTAAAATTTGCACTTTGGGCAATTATACATCCATATGACCATGGTAATAGCATATTACTGGATTTCAGTTAATCAAAGTTTTCATTTTAAAAGGGCAGGTGAACACACTGTATCTTAGCTTTCTTGCATCTCTATATCAAAAACAAGAACAAACTTTGCAACATTGAGATCACTACTGATGATGATAATACAGGTTGTAGACATAGGAAAACTTAATTAGCAGACCCCAGGATAAGCTGTCAAAGATAGCAGCTAGGAAAAACAAACAACATCCTTTGATTTGTTGACACTGAGTATATTTGATATGGAAGTCACAGAAATAAACATGGAATCCCAAATCATCAGATTTTTAATGTTTCTGACTACACTTGAATTGAATTTGGCTTGTGTTTAAAGAAGGAAAGTAATTCTCAATATTTGCAAGAAATTGAGAAGACAGTACAAGAAAAAAGAAAAAAAAAAGTGTGATCGATTGTGAAGAAACCAGGATGAGAACATCACCAAGCAGTTCCCAGAATTAGGGTGATTAATGCTTTATAGCAGACTACATTTTGTAGGCAGCAGATAGGCTGAGTGTGCAGCATTTTCTCTGACAAAACAGGTAAAATTCAAGTATTTTTTGTAAATGTTTAGGTTTTGCCTTGGGTTACGATTCTAACACAAATCTAAAATACAACTGTTTATGTCAATGTCACTTTCATTTTCTTCGTGTATTTGTTTTACGCCTCAGGAAACATTTGTTTTGAGAATACCTATTATTAATGATTCTAGAGATATTGTCTTGTCTTATCTGTTGATCCAAATTAATGCCTGTGATCCATATTTCAAAGGGAAATACTGCAAGTGTATATATTGTAGGTTATGAAGTATCTCCTTGCACTAGAGTGAAAGGGAGCTGAGAAGATCTAGAACTGATAAAATCCAGTATGAAGGATCGGTTCTTTACAGATAATGGGGTTTGGTCAACTTGGAAAAATGAGTTCATAGAAGATGAAATTAAAACTTTTTTTTCATTCAAATGTTTTGCTTTCAGTTTTCTGAATTCTCAAGTTGAATTTGACAATATCCTCTGGTGCTGTCAGCTGTGGGCTAACTAGAAGGTCACTTCGGGAGACTGAGCTAAATTATGAAGAGCGGAAAGATGACTGTTTCAGTAACTCTGAAATCCTCTTGTTCTGACAGGTTTCTGCTCGATATCTTGTTGACAACATATTTTATAGTAATATCAATACCGAAAGAAGTGTTCTCCATCTAACAAATATATTGCCCACTACAGAAGTCATGTTTTCTGAAGTGCAATAGACTTTATTTTGAAAAGTTTTATTTAGAGAAACACTAGAGCAGAGAATAGTCTGAATTTGAAGCTTTGGATTTGAATGTAAAAAAAGACAATTTCTTGTGTTTTGTCTTGAAAAAGAATTTGAAATATTTTTATTTCATGTGAACCACCAGGCTGTTTTTTTTTTTAGGTGTTTGGGGTTTTTTTATTGCCTATCGAAGTCAAAAAGCAGTTGTTCACAATTCACTATCTAAGATCCAGTTCAAACTTTTGCTATTATTTGGAGAGCCACACCTTTGCACATGAGCCCCTCGGGCCTATACAGTATAAACAATAACAGTTTGCCTAATTGCTGCCTAGTTAGATTAAGCGGATAATAGGCTGCCTGATACCACTCAGTAAGGGATTTACACAAGGTAAATGCTCAAGAAAAAAGTATTTTAATCTTCTAGGAGTGATCAACAAGAATAAAAATATTGGCTTTCTAGTTAGGCTTTGTCTTAATTGTGTTGCATTTCAATATCAGATGGGAAAATAAAGGGAACATTTTTGTCTCATTAACCTGCAGAATGAATGAAATAATAAAAAAAGCTCTCCAGAGTACCTATAGCACAATACACCTCTTTAAACCAGTAGGACCCATGTAAAAGTCCAGATGACATACCAACTTTATCAGAAAAATCTTTTCACATGGATAGTATAAAGGGACATTAAAGGGGACTTTCTAAAGGTGAAAAAAGCATAAGGAAGCTCCCATAAGAGAGAAAAATAAGCCCACCAAGCTTCTACTATTGCTCTACTCTCTACTCTACTCTTGCTCTAACCCTCTCACGAGGACAAAGACCAAGTCTCAAAAGCAGCAGACACAGAAAGGAAATCAACGGGAAGAAGAACAATACTATTTTCATTCCGTGATCACAGAAAAATGACTCAAAAGAGCAAGAAGAAAGCAAAAACAACAAACCCCCCACTATTATGAGCAAAAGCTGAAATAAATGAATCTGAAAGTAGAGATTGACTAAAATAACAAATTCAAATATAGTATTAACATTATGTTGAGCCGTCATGGGACAGAAATGGGAAGCAAGATTTCCAAGAAGACTTAACATCTTTTATTTAACCAGCTGATACAGAAAGAAAGAAAAAATGTGGTTTTGGGCTCAGAGACTCTGCTGCAGGTCATGGCAAGTGGAAATAAGAAGGGAAAATTAACCACTGTTAGAATAATGAATGAAATCAGCATCCTGATCTGATATCACCGTCCATTTGTGTGAATTCTGTCTGCTGAGTTGCAGTGAACTAAATATTGCTCCACATGGGGCAAGGGAAAAAAGCCAGTGCACCACTGGGTCTAAATGACACAGACCACTCAGCAGTTAAATTCCAGCAATCAGAAACTACTTGCTATTTTACGATGCCATGGAATACATCTATATTTGACTTCAGTTCACCTTTTCAACATTTCAGAGTTATATACTACTGTATTTGTTTAGTATTCAGAATATGTGGGTGCTAAGCAATGCCTAGAAGGAAAAACAGATGTATTATTGAAATTATTTATTCAAATAAACGTGATGAAAAAGCAGAAAACCCTTTACTTGTCAGAATATTTGTAACCTATTTTTTATAATCTATTCCTATTCAGTTCTCACAGTAGTTTAAATATTGCCTATGCCAAAGAAACAGAATAAAATGAAAGATATTTAAAAAATTGCTATGAAAAAGCATTCATTGCTTTGTAAATCAAAAAACTAGTATCATATTAAGGACTACTATTAGAGTTCCAAAGACAGACTTTTGCAACAAATGAAGGAAGGAGTATATGGGAGTTTCCAGTTCAGCAGGTAACAGTGACGCTGAGAGTAACTAGACGCAGTATCACTACTCTGTCTCTATTTTATTTTTTTTTTTTTAAGTACTGGTGGTCTTTGCAGGTATCTTATTAAAACCTCACCTTCTTTGAGATATAAGGTAATAAGCTGCTTCTTGCCAAGTTTTTCTACAGTCTCACATTGAATACAAAACATTTTGGACTCATTTTAGGGACTGATAAAGGACTCACACTGATGAACTACAATGCCAGCAAATTCTTGCTCATTGACACTCTAAAGACCCTGAAACTTTCATCCCAAAACACAACAGCATTACAAAAAATCTTTTAATATAAAAGACCTAATCTGATGTCAATGTTCTGTAAGTACAATATAGAGTTTGTCTCCTACTGTTTGAGAATGTAGAGCAAAAAACAAAATAATTACTTCTACATAGACAAATGAAGTTTAGTGGAACCAGGAAAGGTTCCTGAGTAAAACATCAGGGCCACTCTACAACCTCCCCTAGAGAAAGAGTTGTGTACTGTGAAGTTGTCACAGTTCTGATTCTGTTTGCCAATTGGTAAGTCAGGATTAGAGCAAACAGTAAGCATACAAGTAATACCGGCATATATAGCTATATAATTTCT
Source organism: Caloenas nicobarica (assembly GCF_036013445.1). Taxonomy (NCBI): domain Eukaryota; kingdom Metazoa; phylum Chordata; class Aves; order Columbiformes; family Columbidae; genus Caloenas; species Caloenas nicobarica. The sequence continues at coordinate 72,481,175 of NC_088247.1, forward strand.
ATTCCTGTGAGACTGAACCTTCTGAAGACCTCCATCTGCATTTGTAAGGAAAGAAAATCCTAAGAGTCCTGTGACATTTACTTGAAACTATAAATCTCACCATTGGTTTGACTTTCTGTATGGAACACGATTTATCCACTGTAAGAAGAACTGCTTGCTACTTAGCTTCTATCAGGTACTTTTTTATGTAATGCCATACAAAAAAAGGGTTAATCCATACACATTCAAAGTAAGATTACATTATTTTTTAGCAAAGAGAACAATGGAAGTTGGACAAAAGGAAACAGGTAGAGACTGTGTGATTTACAACAGCTCCTCCAGCTAATGGTCCCACTGTGTAGCAGGAAGCCTTGACCAACCTTTACAAAAATAAAATAATCTGATTTACAGCATAACACAATAGGTCATATATTGCAAAGATTCTGCTCTCAATGATACTCTTTAAAGAGAAGTACAAGACTTATGATTTTATACTGACTGGCCCCTTAATGAATTAATAATTTGCTGGAAATGTATTCAACCAATAGCATTTAAACATTCTCACAATAAATTTAAACTAAATCAGAATTCCCCCTCTTCCTTCACTTACAAATCACTTTATGCTTCATTTCCATCTTTTTCATATTATGAGACACAAAGCTTTAATGTTAATTTCTAGTTCAGTGGAGAGAATGCAGACATAATTCTTAGTTACGAACTTTGCAGGGTTATTATTTTTTGTACACAATCTAAGACCTTAGCAATGCTATATGCATATTTCCAAATGGCATTACTAATACCATGACATTATTAATATAACTTCTTTGAATGTAGGCCTTCTCACACAAATTCATGAAAGATAAATTAAACCTTAAACTAAATAAAAATGTTTTATTGGCAGCATATAAGACAGTTTGCAACACTAGAATACCTGCTTAGGTTATTGTTATTCCCTTTAAAACTCTGCATAATGATCTGCAAAAGAAATAGAAGGCAGCCAAACTTTTTGATACTATGTTTACCAAGCTATTAGTGTCTCAACAGTGACATTAAGAACATATCATACTGATGTAAAATGCAAGGGAAATATAGTCAAAATACACTAAATTGTAATGATTTTTTTCTCCTCAGTAAATGAACAATCTTCTCCTTCTTGTAATTTCATTTACTATACACTAAGAACAACCTATGAAATCACAATTTATTGTAATATCTGTATAGAACGTAACAGACCAATGAAAAGTTTATAATACTAAATTAAAAATGAATACAGTTAAGTGTTTTTGATGTTTGCTTGCTTCCTAAATGCAGTTGAGTGCACCTCATTATTATTCGATCTTCTGTACTGAATTACCTGATAGAACCTACACTCTCTAAACATGTTATCTCCGGCTGTAAACATAAAACAAGAAAGCTTTTATTTATGAGATATGGATGGTATTTTCCATTGCTCTGATTTCTTCTCAAGCTACACAAAAAAAGAACATGTAACAAGTGTCTACTGTAAAGCACTTGAATGAATTACATGGTGATAAAAAGTCTCATAAACCAGCACTGTTAGCAGTCTGCAGCATGGCCTCTGGACTGTGGACTACATGTTGTTTGATTAACATAAGATTTAATTTTTAATTCCTCTTCCCTTTAAATTATTCTTTAACTTTTCTCAGCCTGGTAGAATCTGCCAATCTGGTCACACTTCTCTGTCTTCACTTAGCATGTACATTAAGCACTAGTGAACATGTGAGGAAAAAGCACAAAAGCGATCTCACACTGACACCTAACAGGTGTCAGGTTATAAATGAGACAAAAATTGTATTTGAAAACGTGGGGAGTCACTTACTACACAGAACTCTGAAAATATCCTAAAGACTTCAGTGGTCCCTTGTGCTGATGTGGGGACTATGGTGGCAGCTGTAGGGCTGCAGAAAGGAATTTGGGAAATTCCTTTCTCCAAACAGTTCTGAAAGAATTCCTATCTATAGTTAAGACTCCAATGTGGAAAGTGAATTTTCATATGAATTGATTGCCTAGTGCATCAGAAGTTTAATAGCTATAAATATTCATTTCAATTACTTCAACTAGTCATTCACAGATGTCTTTTTCCTGCTTTATGGTGAGCACCTGGTATACACTCCAACCAAAGAGCCCTTCCAAAGTCCACTTATCCCAGTGCACACATCTATATGTCAGTTTAAGCAGCTGCTACGAGAGCATCCATAAATAAAACCCAGTGCGCACCCTGTGTAGGCTTACTTAGCAACTTGTTAATCCACTAGTATGAATGTGGAAGAGAAATCAAATATTTTCCAGAGCTTCCCCTGATTTTACCTGAAGGTTTGCTTCTAAACTAACAGGTGAAAATGGTCTTCAATTTGATTTTTTGGATATGCCAACCAAAAATATCCCAGCAGGATAAACAAACCTGCTTAGCATTGCTGGAAAATCTATGCAGTGCAATATCACTCAGTACAGCTACATATTTAATCAGATCTTACCTTGGGGTAGAAGAGGCTGGGAAGGGTTTGCTAGAGGTATAATTACGTATGTTACAAAATAGTTAGACAGTTTAAGGATTCTACACAATCCCTAATTGTAAGATATATGCCATATCAGAAAACATTCATATGGTAAATTAATCCCTACGTTCAGTACATGTGGGCATAGTTTCCCACCTCTTTCCTTCATACCCCATATGCAATCACATCTTATCTTAAAAGGAACAACACAAACTAACACAAACAAGATAATGCTAAGAAGATATAACATGAAGAATTAAAAATTGCTATTGAAATGAAAAGATGCTTTGTTTTACTTTTAAGTAATCTGTGTGATTTTTCAAAAAAATGTCTATCATAAATAGAAAACATGACATAAATGTGAATCCAGACTCATTCTGCTAAGTAACCAACCTGTATATTAAATGTACTACTATAAAAGGGAGGTGAGAAAGCCTTGTTGAGACACAGATGAAAGGGTTTTTGAACATCAGAAAAAGAGAATAACGACCCATAAAAAAAAAAGATGAAACAAACCTGCTTTAAGAGTGTGCTTTTATCCTTACTTGCAAAAAAATCTTCATTTTCACTCTGAGACCATTCAATTTTAAGATAGAAATCTCCAGTGATACAGCATCAAGCTATGATCGGAAGGTCAGTATAGAGATTTAGTTAGGAAAGCATAGATTATTAAGACAAACATGGTTCCTGAAAATTAATTTGAAGATTTGTATAGGTGTGTCACAGATAAGTTCTAACTCTGAACATCAAAAAAATCTGGAATATTCAGATCTTTTCATGTGGATGAGAGATTGTGTCATCTGGATTCAGATCAAGATTCAGACTCTGAAAACGCACGCACGAAGAAGAGGAATCTAAGAACATTCATGGGGAAGGGACATGTGCTATGAAATTCAGTGGTGCCATGGCTACAAAAAGTATAAGTTTTCCTGAGATGGAGGTTTCTTCAGGTCTGTCAGGTTACATCTGTGTTAGCAAGTGGCCAAGCAAGCAACCTAACTTGCATTACCAAGTAATGCAGATCAACAAAAGCAGCTCTCCACAACAAAACAGTTGATACTGAAGACCTGACATCCATAGCAGAGTTTGGGGGCTGAGGTTTTTGGGGATGGTGGGGGGCAGAGTTGAGTTTAGTCTACTTCTAGTCTTGCCTTAATGACTCTATGCTCTTTCAGAACTGGGGTGCAGTAGGTGAAATCCTGAAACTCATCTCCTTGTTTAGTTTCATTCAAAAGGCTTCTATTCACTTCGCTCTGAGGCTGCTCCACAACGAAAACCAAAACATGGTGAATGGGGATGATCAGGAGATCCTGCTTCAAGCTAAGACTCCAGTGCAGGCACATCCTAATTCTCTAATTCTGAGCTCCTGTCAAAGGTGTCAGCAGACACATGTATGTTAATCTGGGGGGAGCAGGGTACTACTGTTATTTAAAGATGATAATTTTATTAAAATTGATGCCCACAACAACTGGCTACTCACAGACTTTTGCGTAGTGATTTGCTGGAAGTTACATTTATCGAGGTTTCCAGAGACTGAAGGAAACAGATAAAGGTACCATAGAACGACTAAATGAAGATTAGTAAATGTGTGCTGCCTTCTGTTCAGAACTAAATTCTCCTGTCTAAAAGATTAATTTGCCATTTTTGCTACGGGGGGGGAGATTCAGCAGGTTTTACATTTTTTAACTATTTCTTGCTACTGATGATCTAGTAAAACCACCATAATGGTTTCTTCAGGGGATCAGACATGGTTTGCTTGGCTAGCTCCACTAAAAATAAATTTTAAAAATCTATTATTTGAAAAACAATTGCCTGGTTAACAGTTGTGCCAAGAAAGCATAAAAACTCCTGTGAATTTTCCTTAGCATTGGAAATTCAGCTTTGTAAGCCCGGACTTGGAAACTGTCTTAGAGCTGAACGAACAGTACAGTACAGACACATTTTAAAGCTGAAAAACAGTTAATTCAACCACACAATAAAGGAAGGAATTTAAAAAAAAAAAAAAAAACCACACCCACAAAAAAACCCCCAAACCCAAAAAACCAAAAAACCAAGACAAAGCAAACAACACTTCAATAAGAAAAAGCAGAGAGCCTACCAGCACAGCTTCTAGCTCTTTGGGACAGACACTGTCATGTCAGAACACAGCAGGCATCATTCCTGCCTTTACCATGCTTTTTATTGGAGTGGATGGGTACCCGATGGGTAAGATGCATCCCTAACCCTCATGGTGCCTCTTGGTGTTAATTATTATTTCACGGTATGAGAAAACTTTCTGACTTCAGCTGGGGATTGGCTTTAACAGTCCTGGAATTTTACCTTACTGAGAACTAAGAGTCGACATTGCTCTTATGCCTACAAGGGTCAGATGCTACAAATTCAGCTTCCTAAAGCTCTTTGATCTATCCAGTCTCTACTTAGGTCCCTCTCAAAAAACTGACTGAGAACATTCATGCCAAAGACAAGCACAAAGTCACATTTCTTTTTTTTTTTTTCTTTTGTATTTATTCTCTTTGCCTTGAAGAGAAAAGCTCTGAAGTTAATTCAATGACAGTATGTGCACATTTAGAAGAAAATAGTTAAGACTGAAGCAGAGCTTATACTCTCATGCTTTTATCAATGTTCCCACAAATGATGCTAGAGTTGGCTGGCTGCGATTAACAGGATGTAAAACTGAAACTCTTAAAAGTGTAGCATAAATTATCATCCTTTCTTCAAACAAATTACTACTGGAACTGAAAACAGTAAAGATGCAGGGGTAAACAGGGACAGGCTAGTTTGAGTTGACAGGGAGGGCCATGGATCAGGGAACCTCCCTGTATTTCTACCAAGGGAAGGGATTTCCCTTATTCAACATTGAGATATTTGTGTAAATTAAACACAAGGGACAGCAGCTAGATCTTTTCTAATGTGCAAATTTCAATAAATTATTATATTTTTAATCTCTAAAATGTGTGGAAATGTTTTATTTTTTAATACAGGTGGAGTACTGAAACTCATTTTACTTGGGTTCTAGTACCAGTTGTACTCCATAGCATCCAAGCCTTTCGTGCTATTAGGTAAATTTGTACCAGGAGGAATTCCTCTACTTCAGTGTGTATATATATATATATTTTTTTTTTTTTTTTAAGTACAAGAATTAAATATATACGAGTATTTTAACTTAGCAAACACATGAAGAAAATCAGATTTTCAACACTATTAGATTGATGAGAAATTACCAATTAATGCTTTCACTTGTCCTGTGATTGGGGAGGTAAGGGAACAACAAATAAGGCCAAAAGTTGGAACATTATCGGCAAATAATTAAGATCTTTGCTCAGGCTTCGGATGCTGTTTGTCACAGGGCACTGAGAGTTTATAGTTTATAGTTTAATATGGTTTCTAGATGTGGCAGGATGCATCTTTCACAGGAAACAAGCAAGATGAGAGTTCTACTGGGCTCAAGTTGCATAGCTTTAGATTTTAGTGCCCATTTAGCTGGTCTGGAGAGGCAGCTCTCAAGTTGAGTGTTCAAGTTCCAACAAGCTGCACACTCGCCTCTGTGAATGCAACGTGCCTCAGCGTACTTGTACCTTTGGAAAGGCGTTGAAAACATCTGTGTGGCCACAGCTAATAGATCTAAGGGGACCTAGGGGCCTCAAAGTACAGGTTATCTGGAAAACAGCTCAGTCACTGTAGAAGCTAACTATAGCATCCTGTGAAAAATCCTAAGATTTAAACAACTGGGACATGATGATGGTTTTCAGCATAGAACCCTTGAGATTGTAATTCATTCACTTCACTGGTAAGAAAGGTTCCAAGTAATTTCTCCTCTAAAGCATGATGCAAAGACAAAAGCTTTCCTCAACCTTTTGGAACTGTAAAAGAAGTTGTATTTTATGTTGTTTTTTCAAACATTAGAAGTGCTTTTTAAATGTTATTATTTTTACATTTTCTGCTACTTGTATGATTTAACCTGGAACTCATTTGCTAGCATTAAAAACTGTGATACATCTGCTACTGGCAGTATTCATAACACTTGCAAGAAGTACAAGGACATAACCTAGGTCCTGTTTGCTTACATGGAGATGCCAAATCAAGAAACTACCTGCACATAGCCCTGCACATTTTATGCCCCTATCTTAACATAAATGTCCACACTTATTAGCTGAGCAGGGACGGACAGGGTGCATGAGGATTTTGGACTAGATCCTGTTTTGTGACAGTTCAGGAGGGTTATGAGCTCAGGTAGTGGGGTTTCTGTGGAAGATGATAGAAACAGGGTGGACAGTGAGAAACATAAGACCAGGATCCAAGTATGGGTCTGAGAAGGAGCACCAAAACACCTCTCTTTAAAAATGTGCAAAATATAATAGAATAAAGTTAGTATGTGGAGTCAAACAGCTGCTGTTGCTACCTATGGCTGCTGTTGTTTGATGTAAGTGGCTTGTAGAAACAGGAAATGAACTGTTCTTATATTAATCATGAAGTATCAGGCCAAAGCACTAACTGGAAATCTTGTTACTAGTCTCAGTATACAGACCCACATTAAATTGATATAAGCTAAACCATGGTCATTTCTAAATACCAGAAATTAAATTAAAACCACATAAGCAACCTAGTAAGCTTGAACACCACCTCTTTTGTCTTTCAGCTACATAAAGCGCTTCACTGTCCTGTCTTGACACTGCACAAACCCCAAAATTCGGTTTAAGAGACAGAATGAGTTATTTTAATATATAGAAATGGAATCACCACTTTTGCTACAGCTTTCTTTACTATAAAACAAGAAGTTGATTTTGTAAGCATAGACTAAATAGATAACCTGCCATTATGATGCCGCTTAATTCTGAAAGGAAGGATCTACTCAATATCAGGGCACGATTGCAAACAGTAGAGATGCCAGAGCTCCAGCAGTTGCTAAAGGAGCACTCAGCCACAGTACTTGCAGTACAGATCCAAGGATATGTCATGTACAGTACCTCTTTGCGCAAACCCAGTTCATGACTCTTTTTTTCTGAATGCTCCTTATCTGCCAGTAGCAAAGAGACTGGAACTGGTTTGGGTTCCAGGCAGCCATGTCCTCTGTCACAGTAAACTAGAAGCACTTCCAGTCTCCTGCCTGGCCAACAAGTCACATGGTGGCGTTTTGAACAATCTGTCTTCTGATGTGATCAGCATCCCTGAGCACAGCTGCACTTTGACCACAGGCATGAACCTGATCACATGGTAGCAGGCGTTTGCCAGCATGTGCCTCTCTCCACACAAAATTATGCACTCCCACTACCACCCCTGCCCCCACCAAGAGTTTGGACATCTCTGCCTTAAATTATCCAGGAGAGTTAAACTATCAAGTGTTAGTTCATAAGGAGAATGAGCAAGGGACATGAACACAGCTTAATGGTCATCTGTGAACTTGGACATTCAACTGTCTGTGATCACCTACGCATGCATGTAATATATTAACAGAGTTCTTTAAAAGGAACACATAGAAATAACTGCAAAATTAAGACAACTGGTGAGGCAATTATACATATTAATTGAGCCTAATGACACTAATTGTATCAGATTTTCTTTTCTGTATTAATTAGCCATAGTTTATGTTTCTGTTGGAACTTTTTAATATACCAAATTGTTGTTATTTATTCACTTCTAAAGACATAGCCACAAAGCACTCACAGAAATTGCAGAATTTTGCTCTATAAACTTTATGTATAAAAACTTTTCCAAAAAATCCTGAAAAATCATACAGATACTACTACAGGGGCTCAGTGTTCTTACAGATGGGTCTACTATACTTGTAAACCTATGCTGTCATTTAGAACTTATGTTCTAACCCTTTTAAAAACTTCCATTCAATGATCGTATCAACCATAATGCATCAGTACTTCAGGAGCTGTGGCACAACAGACACTCCGTGGTATGAGGAATCTCCAGTCAGTCCTCGCCACCCAGGACAGGATGTATGCAGAACAAAAATACACATAGAACAGATTGATCTCAGCTTGCCTCAGTACAAACACTGGTGCATCACTTATGCATGGTGTTGATATACTTGCAAAGACAAAATTATGCAATTCACTACGAAAAGCTGTCTTCTCATAATAAAAAAAAAATAAGCTAATTTTAATCTGTGCTCCACAAGTTGCACAAATCAGTGAGTGATAAAGATGAAGACATAGTTATACATATTTAAGTTACACTTCAAGGTTTCTCTAAATGAACATATGCAAATGCTGGAAGCCCAGTGGCAGCTCTTTCTTACACTCAGGACATTTACGTAGCTTCCCAAGCTAATATTTAATCTAGTATTCAGTAAAATATCACTAATTACTTTCATAAATTCCTAACATCCTGTGAGATGTCTTTTCCCTCTAAGCTGCAAAAAGGAATCTTCAAACACTTTCCCCATCAAAATAAGTGCAACGATTTTCACTCTGCAGTGCTTCTAACTGTAAGAAGCTATCATTTTCAGTTTTCATCGTATTGCTTAACACCATTTTTCGTAATTTTAAAGACTACTAAAATATTACACTTTGGCAGGAAGAATTTTTGGGCAGCAAGGAATAGGACAATTACGACACAAAGTTCAGTCAAAGAACTGGTGTGCTTTATGACAGTAACTCAATGGCAAGAGAGGAATTGCCACTGGATCACCCATAAGGGTCTACCTTGATCACTATCAATTGCTTCGAGGGAAAATCAGAAGAAATTCTGCAGAAGGCTGTTACAGCAAAAATTACCCATGGAAGGCTTTTTTACCTAATAGCTGTAATATTAGTAGGAAGATCCATTCATTTCCTAGTCTTTCTAGGTATTTTTATTATTGGAACACAATTGTATAGTTTTATAACTATAAAATGGAACACCTCTAGAAACCTACTGCCTTCGTTTCCAATGGGCCTGTCAACACGGTAGCTGTAATGACATTTTTCCTCAAACTACAGCACTCATATTATAAACTCTCACTACATCATGCACACAAACCAGCTGAATTCTAATTCTAAATTTCTAATATATAGTTACTTTGCAGCTGTTATTTTATATATGTTTACCATGTTCCTTTGCGGATTTTGTCTCCCACATAAACAGTTCAAGTCTTTTCAGTTTCTCCTCTTACAGAAGTTTTCTCTGGTATTAGTGATTGTACATGGCTCTCTCAATTCCCACCACAGCTGGTATTCTGATCTGACTGCAAGTATTTGATTACTGTAGTAGCTCTGCAATGTGTCCTGAAAAAAGCTAAGAAGTGTGGCAGCAGCATCCGCACTGCTAACATCTAGACTGACCAGTAACACAGTGTGGTACAATTTTAATGCATGATGCATCTCTGCTTCATGGAACTCTCTTCTTCCCCTGCTCTTGCATTTCGTATTTATTTTCCTGCTTGTTTAAAGTAGACATAAAATCAAGTCCCATATGACACAAGAATTCTACAAGAATATTGCGGAATACCTACATAAGTAATTTCTTTTATTGATTTAAACCCTTAGGGTCTATTTCATGGATTTTAAAAAAACTAAATAGGGCAGACTGCCCTGGCCCCAGTCAATGTAATTTAACACAAATCCATAGAAGAGGATTGATCTTACTGAGCTTATCTCTAATATGGTTTGCAAATACTGACTCTTAGTGTGTTAACTTACGCCCTCTTTGCTCAGAAAGATAGTTTTATGCCTACTCTCGTACCAGATGGGCACCAAAGTATTTCATAAAAGATGACAGAAAAATTACATTACATAAAGTCAGGAAGAGGCAGACCAATATCAAAACAAGAAAAAAAAAAAAGAGGACAAAATTAATGAATGTGCCTGAACCAATCTTGCATTTCATGACCTCATCACGCAGAAGCTGCCTATCTATTTTGCAACAAGTGATAAATATTAAAATGATTTTTTTTTTGCATGTGTTATCAAAATCTTCCAATATCAATTGTTTTCACAAATGTTTTCTCCTGCAAGCAGTGAATGTCTCTTCATCAATCTTTTATCAAAAGCAATCTTGTACTGATTTCAGTCTTATCAGAAAAGCTTCTCTCTCTCCTTTGTTGTTCTTTCTTCCCCCCCACTCCTTTCTTGGCAGAAGGTACATGCATATCATTTTACATTTGACTGTGGCTGCATCTCCATCAATCAGAAAATAAAAAGTAAGTCTGAAGGATATGTCATGACCCTGCAGAGCTCCAAACAAGAGAAACATATGTAATGATTCCACTGTGCCCAACAGTGACAAAGAAGCATGTGTGCATGCCTACATGAATGTGTTAATATTCCATTTTCCAAGGAATGCTTCCATTGCAAAATATTTCTAAGAAAAGAAAATGAAGATTTAACAAAGAACTTGATTTCCAGATACCTTTCTGCCATGTCCATCACTCTTGAAAGGGAATATGCATTTATCAAAACACCAATACAGCACAGAGCTCAGGCTTTCAGCCTTACTTGTCGTGTGGGACATATATGGCAGGGTTTCGGTAGCAGGGACTGTGGTGGGGACCTGTGCAGGAAGCGGTCACGAGCTGCTCTGTGCAGTGTCACAGCTGAGCCCAGCCACTTGTGGAACCAGTGGCAGCAACACATGGTGTGCCAAAACTCCAGCTGGGCAGGTTAGCCTGTGGCATCCCAGCTCCAACATATTTGTGAAAACCTGCAGCCACCAGGGTGAGGAAGACGCTCACGGAGACAGATGGCTGGAGGCATGTGGCTGAGGTGACAACTGGAGATGTGCTGCTGAAGATGCTGTGGTGGAAACATGGCTAGAGGGACTCTTTGAAGGAAGGTCCCTGTGCCAAAAGGGGGTATTCATAGGGACTTCAGCCCATGGCAAGCCATGCCAGGCTGGGGAGACCCCTGAGTGATTCCAGGCCATGGGCACCCCACATCGAGGAAGGACAACTCTGAGGGACTGAAGACCATAGGTGACCTGTGCCAGGCAGAGACACTAATAATGAAGGAGAGGCAAAGGAAAACCAGCAAGGACTGTCAGACAGAAATCATGATGTACCTGATTCCAACTGCCTGCGCTGCCCATCACCTCCCCAAAGAGACCAGGAGGGACTGAGCATAACCTGCAGTGAAAATGAGGGGACTTCAGACTAGGAAGGGCGAGGCAAGATTTTTACTGAAGTGTTTATTTATTTATGTTTTATTCATTTACTCAATACCCAACTCAGCGATCAGAAGTTTGCTTATTGACAATAAGTTAAATGTAGTAAAAATTCAGAGTCTAGAATGTTTTGCCTATAAGACTTGCTTGACCTCCTTGAACCCATAACATGTTGAGAACCATTCAGTCTGAAGGCTCATTTCAAATGTCATCTAGGACTGTAGGGAAAGAAAACACCCTGAACAAATACCATATGTTTTCTGCTGCTAAACCTGGACAGTAACCAAGGTTTCAATATATCTGGACAAGATTCTCAGTTTGTACAAAAAATGTCATTGCAAAAGTCTCACAGCACACCGAGGCCAATGCTCAGTGACAGAGCTCCAGAACAGAGTGAGCTGCTCCACTGACAAAAGTTTGAATATATAATGATTTCCATGGTAGAGAGGAAGAGGCTGCAAAATTCTGCATTTCTGACTCCTGAGAGAAAACAAACAAACAAAACCAACAAACACAAACGAAACCCGCACCAAAATAACCATAGATAAAACTGCCCTAAGAGAAAAGGGAGAAATGTTACAAATGAAATTAAATTCATGGGCAAATGACTGGAGGTTTGTGCTCCCCACACAAGTGCTACGTCGGTTTTTGCTTCATAAGTTTGCATGTGCATCAGGTTGCTCCTGCCCCTCACAGACAGAATCTTGTCTTGAATATCCCAGACAGAGGACGACTAAGGAGAAGTGTTTCCTCAAGATCAATCCATTAATGAAATTTATAGACGTAGAGACAGACTGGACCTAAGCTGCTCCAAACAGATTTTCAGCTCCCGGGCTGCTAAGGAATAAAGTTTCACGGTAGGAGAGCATTTAGCAGAATCACAGGAGAAAGAATCCAAGTGACAGGATCATCACAGACCCCCGCCTTGTCATGATGTCTTCTCATATGTGAGCACAGATGAAGACAGGCAGGAGGACTTGGTCATTAGGCACATAAACTGCTGGGGTTTAGGAACATGTTTTGACTTGATCCCACTCAGCATAAAAGCGGCAGACTTGTCAAGAGAATGATGGAGAAAAGCTGATGATTTGTCAGTGTCGACTCTGTGGTAAAAGATTCCAGAGAGAGCAAGAGGGCTAAAGAGACGTTAGTGACACACAGAAGGTGATGAAAGAATGATTATTCACTCTTAATGAGGAATCATTTGATGAAAATGCCATGTATAACATAAGATAAAGGTTGTAATTTTTCATACAAAATTTTATATTTTGTCTGTAGCTGCCTTGTCTCAAGGTGAAGGGAGGTTGGAGGGGTGTGTTTGAGGGTTAGAAGGTCACCAGCAGAGAGGAAAGTAGATCGTTTATCTCTTAAAAACAGCACTGTGTGAGGACTCCTTCCTGTTATGCTATTTATATTTATCCCTGGTGTTTTAGTTTGGGTTTTTTTAAACTATTCCTATATCTGACAGGATGCCAACAGGATAGGTTGGCAGAATCTGTAAAGGCTTTTCTTTCTAGGTGAGGTGTTTGTAATGTAACAGAAGAAAAACTTCTCTTTGTACAGAAAGCTTAAATATGCCAAATGCAAACATTTAACATTTTCACCATGTTCCTGATGAAAAGAGGAAAAAAATTTGCTAACTAGAGATTGAAGACAAAGTACATATGATGCTTTCTCATCTGGACATTACCAGTAGCTATCAGGTTAAGGTTTGAGCTGAAGTTTTACACCATTTCTTCCTATCATATATCTCAAAATACCTTTTCTTTTGATTTTCTCATGTAACATGACCTCAGCAGCAGATTTTGCAATTAGCAAAGGTGTTTTCCAAGATGTGAGCAACAAAAGTAAATATGTTAATTTTTTAAGAAACTGTCTTTGCAGATAACATTAAGAGAAACAGATTAGTCACTAAAACACTATTCCATTTTTTGCTGACAGTAAATGAAAGAAAACCTATTTCTTACAATATTTATTTTCAAATCACAGTATTAGAGAATATAGAAGACACATTTTTATAATTATGCTTAAATTACTGCAAGATCCAAAACTGTAATACCTTGCTCTTAAGAAGGCTTTAGTGTTTTAAACTAGTACTAGAAAGATAATCTATCATTTTATATAGAATAGACAGAATGGTACAGCCTACTGATATTACCTTGAGGTTTGTATAAGAGAATTGTCGTGGTAAATATACTTCTCAATACTGAAAGGTACGATGATTTTTTTTTTTTAAGGAGGGAGAAAATTTGCTTAATTCCTGTAATTTTTGAATATTAATATATGGATATGCAGAGGATAATAATTGCTGTAGTGGGCATGTCAGTCTGAAAGAAAGACATCTCTTGAGAATTTTTTTGTCTTATTTTGTTTGAAGTCAAGTTTTTCAATAGTCTCGAGGTACCAGCTACGAATGCATACGAAGTCCTACAGAACATATACTACAAATGTGCATAATGGAAATTGTCATTAATACAATTTGCAATTATAATTACTGAACCTAGGGAGAAACAAAGAGCAAAAAGTTTCTTGCTATCTGTTTTGAAATTTCAAGAAGCTTATTCCTATTACACATTAATTCACATTTGGGTTTGTTTGTTTGTTTGTTTTGGTGTGGGTTTTGTTTGTTTGGTCGGTTGGGCTTTTTTGTTTTGTTTTTTTGTTTGGTTGGTTGGGCTTCTTGTTTTTGTTGTTGTGGAGTTGTTTGTTTGTTTGTTTGTTTTTTCCACAGGGATGAGGAAATAAACATACAAAAGCACTTAATGAAAATGTCCTATAGGCTGACAGCTTATTGTGGAAGTTCCTCACACCAGTCATCACTATGCTCTGGTTTTTCACAATATAATGCTACATTGTAAGAATATGGAATATTTTTTTTTCTTGTGGAATTCTGCCTAAGAACCAATTTTCAGCGAAAAATCTCAGCTTAAAGAATTCAGATACTTGTAGGAACGAGAGTAAAGAAAAATACAATGTTTTTCTCTTTCTAGAAAAAGTTCTGATGATAATGAATCAGTGGTGGTGGTACAAAACCTCAGTAACTGGCACGGGATATTTGACTATGAATGTGAGAAAAGACCTGAAAGCCTAATGATACATGAAGTTCCATAAAGAATTTGTCAGACAAGGACAACGGTATTTGAAGAAAAAGCCTGGGCACGTAACCAAAGGGAGAGAATCCACGAGCAGACAGGAACTTGATTCCACATGAGAGAAAAGGGAGAACCACACCAAGGTCAGGCTGAAAAGGGCGCAACACGAACAGTCATGACGAAAAAAAAAAAAGTCAAAGGCCAGTGGAGCATGTTTCCTTCTTTAAATTGGAAGGGAACCTGGAACCTATAAACTCTTGTTAGAAAATAAAAATGAAACTAGGGTCAAAGTACACCACCTCCTTCACAAGTTAGACCAGGGATGATTGTAACCCACCACCAACATTGGTTACTCTGTTGCTTCACTTGGCAAAGGTCTGTGAGGTGTATAAGTGATTCCAAATCTGCTGCTTATTTTCAAGATTTTTTTTTAATCTTCAAGCCTGGTAAAGGCTTTAATTATTGACTTAAATTACTTTCTTTTTTTTTTCAGGATTTCTGCTTCATTCAGTGACAGAATCGCCTGCAAGATTGTGAAGGATGTTCTTGTTCAAAAGATGAAAGAAATATATTTCATTTTTATAAACAGAAGGGGACTGAGTGAACAAGTGTATGAACTCCCAAAGTGCTCTTAAAAAAAAGACAAAATAAAGCTGCCTTAAAATGACGTGTGTTATGCTAAGCAAGTTTACTTACATTTCAGAGGTGTTCTTTAATTAGCTGTTCCAAATTTTCTATATGTTTATCTTGAGACTTAAATACGTGCAATAAATTAGTCTAGCAAGTCAAATGATTTTTCAGCAAGTTGGAAAAAAATGAGAAATCTACCTTTACAAAACCCCAACTATTCTGTAGAAGACAGCAGTCTGGCTTTGTCATTAAAGGTTTTATCACAAACCATGTGGACCATCTACAAGGAGATTTAAAATCTATTTTTCCTCTAATCCTTACTAGGTTATAGCACATTCTTCTGTTCCTTCTTTATTCCAAAACAAGTGCATCTTGAAAGAATTGTATTATTTTCCTTCTACATTACTTGGCTGTCCCTTACTGAGAACAGACGGGCTAGAGTGTTTTTAACGCTTGTATGAAGGATGGCAAAAAATAGCTTATTTAAGGGAAGGGCTATGATGGACACTTTCCTGTTTGCATTTGAAACTGATGAAGACAATGGTAATTTCAACTTCATCTGTTTTACGCAAGATACTGAAGAGGTCTGAAAAAAAGATAATTTCAAAAACCTTGCCAGACATAAGAAAGAGCTGTTTGATTTTTCCTGCATCATAGTTATCTGAGATATATTATTTATGCTATTTTATTTATTAGATGATCATATTTAAAAGGATGTTCCTTTTCCAGGGTTTCAGCTGTTACCAGATTAGTATGGAATTGGATGTAGACGAACATACAAATCATCATCACAAACTTCATTAGCAGCAAAGAAGGTCATATCTCCATATATATAGAGTAGTTGGCTAAACTAAATCCATCATGAGAACCTTCAGAATATTACAAAAATAAAATCTAGTTCTGAACTACAGCTCTAACACTTTACATAGCATTTATTATTTTGGTCTCTGAAATCTTTTTCAGAGCTTTAATCATAGAAGAACTGCTAAGCCTCTTTTTTTTTTTTCCTTTTTTTCTCTTTTTTTTTTCTTTTACTACAACAAGCCCAACAAGTAAATCAACCTGTGCTATGAAGAAAAAAACTAATAGAGCCTTGTTTCCTAAGGATTTTGCTTGCACATTCCACTGATCCTACTTAACAACTACGATTTCCCTGTGCATTCCTGTGATGACTTTCTCCACTTGTCTGCCACATTGCCAGCTCGTCACCACAGCCACAGATCTTGCTGCATTTCTCTGAGCTCCCTCACACATCCTCTGACCCCACCAGTTGGCAGAATGCACCGTGGCTGCCTCGGAGCCGCACAGGATGAGCAGCTGGTCCTGCTGCCACAAGGAGGAGGTGGCAGCTGGGGTCTGCCTGGCCGCTCCTCAGTGGGGACCCTTCCTTGCTTTTTTCTCCTCTAGTAAAAAACTGATTTTCACATTTGTTTTCCTTTTAAAATCCCTGAGATTCTTATCTTCCTGACAAGTTTGGCTGATATTGCCCATCAGTTTAGCAAGTTAATAGGAGAGCACAGACAAGCAGTTGAACAAGCAGATGTGTCAACAAAGGCAATGCGAAAAACAATAAACTGCACTTCCTTAGAAAACAAGCCTAAAAATTATAGTCCAATGACAGCAAACCTGTAATTTATCTTCAACAGTAGCTAAAGAGGAAACAGGACGGTCTACTGCTTTTTTGAAAGCTGTTTCTAGGGATACTAGTGAGTGGTTGCACTTTGAAATTATAACAGCTGGGTGTCTTAATTTGTTATAACAAGTGTTTGTTAGTTCTCTAATTATGACACCATGCTCCACAATGTGATGCTCTCATATATTTTTTATATGTCATACAATGTATAAGTGCATTTTCTTATGCTCTCTGTGACTTTCTCAAAACTGCCATGACATCTTATAAGGTAATCTATAGTCAGTCAATGAATACTCAATAAACAAAACAAACTTAGAAGATTAAAGCATGCTAGGCCTCCTGCTTTTAAAAAAGTCCTTGTGCTGATGCATAATATATGCAGTTCAAAAAATACAGAATGAAGTCTGGTAAATCCCTGAGCTACTAGACACTGCTTGATGTTTGGGGGATTTATGCAATCACCATATCACAGAATCACAGAATGTTAGGGATTGGAAGGGACCTCAAAAGATCATCTAGTCCAATCCCCCTGCCGGAGCAGGGACACCTACACAGGAATGTGTCCAGGCAGGTTTTGAATGTCTCCAGAGAAGGAGACTCCACAACTGCCCTGGGCAGCCTGTTCCAGTGCTCCGTCACCCTCACCGTGAAGAAGCTTCTTCTCAAATTTAAATGGAACCTCCTGTGTTCCAGTTTATACCCATTGCCACTTGTCTTAGCATTGGTTGTCACCGAGAAGAGCCTGGCTCCATCCTCATGACACTCACCCTTTATATATTTATAAACATTGATGAGGTCACACCTCAGCCTCCTCTTCTCCAAGCTAAAGAGACCCAGCTCCCTCAGCCTTTCCTCATAAGGGAGATGCTCCACTCCCTTAATCATGGATGGAGATGGGAACTGAAAAGAGGTGGGATACAGGAGAGGGTACGGCAGAAGTTCCCAATATTCTGTAAGGGAATGTCAGCTTTAATGCTTTTACCTTGAAGCCGTAAGGGACTGTCTTGAACGTCATACCTGGGCACAAGCTCTTCCTCTAGCCTAAACATTATCATGTCCATGGTATGTGAACACAGCCTTGTGTTGAGGATAGAAGACTTTAGCCCAGGGGTAAGCTGATGCATTCTGTATGCCTGCCTGTATATATGTTGTCAGGCAGCTGAAGGGCAGCTAAAGTTACCACACAGATGTATAGCACCATAAATTACATTTGCTTTTACAGTAACATCAGCTGACTTTGCTGTACTTCCTACATGCATGCCTCTGGGGAGTCTGAAGTCATCTAAGAACAAAGTCTCAGTACTGCCTGGAGCTGAACAACATGTGTCCTGTATCCAGGTCATACAGAAAAGTGAAACAAGGTAAAGCAGCAAACTAGCTGTAGCCAGCATACATCCACCCAGCTACCAACACACAGGATAAAGATCACCCAGTATCTCCTGACCATTTTCTAGGAAGCACGATCCAATCTGGGGACACAAATGTTGGGTCTGTCACACTGGTGTTTGCAGACACTGTTTCCTCCTGTTCCAGCCCTCCCTTACACAGGCTTTTTTCAATTATCTGCCAAATGCTAGTATTATTTCAGATTGGAATCAAGACACTTCAGTACAAGGGATCCTATATGTTTTCTTCATTTTTTGGTTTATACTGTTGCAGTTAGTAAGATTTATTTTCTTTTTTGTTCTCCTTGACGCAAGTTATTGGTTCTTTATTTCAAGGACAAACTCAGCAAAACTATGTTATTTTCATATTTAAAAACGTAATACTCTAGCTAGCAAGATCTAATAAAAAGAGAGTTCTTAGCTCAAGATGTGACAACTTCTTTCAGCAAAAGTAAAAAAAAAATTAATTGATCTGAATATTGCATTAGTAGCTTTCAGTAATAACAAAGTAGTTCATGGCTGATTTGATATACAGAGGTGGGGAGAAAGACGAGAGAATCCTGAATAACACTTTAGAGGAGGCTTTTCATTATAATCTAAGCTGGAAAAAATGTGGGAAGGTTGTTAGAGGCATTTCCATCGGCTGACTTATCTCTTAGGTTTTATCATGACCCTGGTGAGGTCTTTAGTTATTGGAGTGAGCAGTTATCTAGTTTTTACACACAAGCACAGTAGATGCTTTTGTCTCAGTAAAGAAAGATGCACAACTGGATAAACATATATTTATGTATTTTTCAGATCTTCTTAAAATAGCTTAACTCTCTTCCTGTTCACACAATTCTCTTTATTGACTTCAATGTATTATATAGAAAATACAAAATCTAAGCAGTGAAAAAGTCATTCTGGATCACTTTTTTACTACCAAAGAAAGTGATGGCATTGAAGACATAATTCAGTTCAATGGTCCATTTTGATGCTCAATTTGTCAGTACTTGAATCCAAGGAATAGCTTTGTTGAGAGAACATTGAATTTCTTTAAACAAGTAAAGTTTAAAGAATTATGAATGCCGGTGTATAGACAAAAAGAGGATGTAATATTAAAAAACAGAAAAGACCATCCCACATATCATAAATAGATGTCACAACAAAATTATACAATGTTAAAAAAAAAGGAAAACTCACAAAGATCAGTTTCATAAGAAAATGCAGTAAGAGATAAGAAATAAAAGCTTTATAAGTCTGTAGTGCACATGGGAAATAAGGTGACAAAGTAGAAAGAAATGTGACTAAATGGAAACCTAGAAAGTCCATAGGCATTGTGCGATAAAATCACTACTTTGGAAGGTCATGACACAGTCTTTTATTTATTACAGGTACTCTGATGTAACAAGCTGCTAAAAAATGATGATGATGGCACAGAGACAGAGGGCAGAAGCCAAGTCCCAGCAGGTGGTCAGGTGGAGTGGGGTACAGTGTGGAAGCACTGAGGATTCTGCTACGGCTCCCCAGCATCATGGGACTGAGCCAACCTACACCAACTGAGCTTGGACTCAACACCTTCTCCTCTGTATTACCCAGTCCGATCTTTATTGAAACACACAAAAAGTTCTGCTTCTCCTCTTTAGGAATGGCATTCCCATTCCTGCTTAATTCACGGATGTCTTTTGCCAGTATTCTTTCCTTTTGTTGATGGCTTCATATTTCTTCTGTTCACTGCTGAAGACCTGAATTTTGCCATCTTGCTTCATTCCCGCATTACTAATATATGGCATTGCATAGAATTTGCATAACTCACTGGCCTTCTTAGAATTTTTTCAGCGGGGCTTTGGATCTGTATTTTAGGCATCCTGAGGTTTGTTGACATTCATATTTAAAGGATTTGTGTACAAGTAGCATTAGTCAAGTCGTCCTCTTCATCTCAACTTCTCTCTTTTTTTGAAAAAGTGTTCTTCTTGATTAGTGTTCTTTAGTTTTACTTACATTTCATGACTGATTGTCTTCTGCTCTGCATGTTCCAATAGAGCAAGGGTGTCAAACTCGTTTTCACCAGGGGCCACATCAGCCTTGTGGTTGCCTTCAAAGGGCCAAATGGAATTTTAGGACCTTATAAATG
Organism: Caloenas nicobarica; assembly: GCF_036013445.1. NCBI lineage: Eukaryota > Metazoa > Chordata > Aves > Columbiformes > Columbidae > Caloenas > Caloenas nicobarica. The sequence goes on from NC_088247.1 coordinate 72,501,610, forward strand.
TGGGAGTAGTAGTTTACAGCTGGAAAAAAAAAAGTGTATAATTGTATGTATAGATACAGACACCCAAGAGTTCTATGAACTTTTCCAGTCTCTGGTGTATTCTCTGAATATGAGGAGAAACTTCTTTACTCTGAGGGTGCCAGAGCACTGGAACAGGCTGCCCAGAGAGGCTGTGGAGTCTCCTTCTCTGGAGACATTCAAGACCTGCCATGACACATTCCTGTGTGATCTGCTCTGGTGAACTTGCTTTAGCAGGTGGGTTGGACTAGGTGATCTCCAGAGGTCCCTTCCAACCCCAACCACTCTGGGATTCTGTGATTCTGTAAATCAAATACCTAAACATTTAATTGGGTGCTCAAGAAAAAGAAAGTAAATTTATAGCACCAACAGAGGAATTTTCAATTCCCAGACCAATTAATATGTTTCTTTCAGCTACATCCAAGACCATTTTAGTGACATATAGTATTTCTAATTTTAATATGTTATTTCTCTCATTTATATTCAGACTAAATATAACTGAATACAACATGAAGAAACTAGATCAAAATGTACTCCCCCTTAATAATGTCTTAGTACAAACTGGGCTGGCAAGTATATCAGAAAGGGAATTCCTGAAATAGAGTATTGAAAATGATTGGTCAATATAGTCTGTTTCTCAGTCAAATCTGTTCTGAGACTGATATAATCATGAAGAGGATATGAGAAATGAGGAAATATTTCAAGATCTGTTCTCTAGCCCAGAATCAGAATTGGATGGAATAATTAACACAATTTTTTAAAAACCATTTGTATCTAATTCGTATGTTATTGATACACATTCTGCATGTTTTGTGCATGTAAGTATACTTTAGAGGCATGATGCTACCTCCACAATTTAGTCACTGAGGGTGTATTCACAAAAAATTACCTTGATGCCTCTTCTGATTTCTTATTGAATATATTTGAAAGCCCCTCTGTCCAAAGATAAATAGAAAGAGATTTTCAGCTGCAAACACTGCAAAGTTAATTAGTAAATATTATCAAATGAATGTATCTGTCATGCAGTAGCAAACTAGTACGGATTTCAGCTGATTTGCATGTTTTGCAAAAGCTTTACCAGTAGTATTCCTTCAATAAAAGTTTATCAGACGATTCCACAGTCAAGAGGAATAATAACTTTGTCTAAAATATACTCCCTTGTTCAGTGGTGAAATGACAACAGGACTTCAGAAAGAAGTGGGCAAAAAATTAAACAAATAGCACTTAATATTGATATGAACAATAACGAGAGATGCCAAAGATATAAAATAAAATTAATTTCATGGGGAAATATTTTGTAATGCTGAACATGAGTAAGCAAGATAACCTGTTTGCTCCACTATAAGACAGGTAGCTGGATGTCAATATGGAGAAAAATAAATTCAAAAGTTTACAAAGGATGTACTTCAATTTAAAGCTTTAAAAATATATGTACTATTAATTTGGGTCAACAAGACTTTACAGAAAAGTAGGTCTTGCCAAACAAAATGTTTCATTTTTTAACATGGAAATGAGCAGCTTGGCTGAGAAAGATAACTTCCTTTGCCAGGAACGCAAACGGAAGGAGTTGCCTCTCCTCCTCACCCTCAGCCGCATCCCAGCTGCTGTTCCAGCACAGCCAACAGGATGAGAGACTTAATCTACATTTGAAATAACACTTTCCCCCTCATTTTTAAAATCTTCTACACTCCTTAATGAAAGGCATGGAGCTGCACGGCAAAGGTAGGAATGAAAGGTAGAAGGTGAAAATGTACATTCTTATGAGCTAAAATTGCCACCAAAGCCTCCATTTCATGGAGCCACCACCTAGCTGATGTACGGCAACAAAATATTGTCATGAAGATTAACTATAAAATTAGGCTCTTACAAGAATTTTTCTGTAGTCATTGGCACTAAGCCTGATGCTTTGCAACATGTTTTAATCAATAGTAGGTGAACAAATACACAATCATATCTGATGTGTACAGCTTTAATCTCAATTATATTTATGATATTGAAATATACGAGGGATGTAAGGGAGAGGTATAAAAAAGGTTCAACTGGTGGAAAAAAATACAACTAAACAAGACAGGGAGCTCAACCTGTTGAACTCTTCAAAGTAAAACTGATATATGACTTATCACATAAGGCAGAAACATCAAATGCAGAATATGTTGAGAAGTCATTCAAGCCATCTTAATCTTACTCACATTAGATTTACACTAGTATTTGCTTCAGTGACTTTTATGGAATTGTCAACACTGGTGAATACCTGATAATCCAAATCTCCAAAAACAGGTCTATAGAAATTCCTGCTACGCTGTTAAGGAGAAAAGACACAAATACCATCATAATTTGATGAACTCTTTTTATGTTAAAGGAAAGATAGCTTCTAAACATGGAATGCAAGTGCACTTATTATATACATGAGCAAAAAAAGAGCTTATGTAACATTTTTCTTAATATAGAGTCAGGAACATTTTAATATTTTATAAATTCCCATAATGCTGGTAATTACCATGAAAAAAAATAAATAGATGGATGTGTCTATAAAAGTGCCAGAGTCTGAAGTTTCGTTTAGTCAGTGCTGTGCAACGGTGCTTTTCTAACTTCCTGATTGACAGCAATTACCACACTATCAAACAAAATCTCATGAGTGGCAGCCCTATTTTTCTGAATGATCAGCCCAACATAATTGCAGGAGAAATCCTGATCAGCAGATACCTCTGTGGGTCCTCTCAGCCCATTTGCACCCTTCCTTGCATTGCTGTGGTCCTTTCTGGACTCTGTGCTGGGGACATATAAAGAAGAAACGATCAGAAAATTAACCTGACAATAAAATTTTGCCGCATTAGGGTGTTACACCAGATTACAGAGGAGTTCCACTTGTTTAAGAGGTAAGCAGTGGGAGCATGTGGCTATGAACAGGGAAAACAGTGGGGGAAACAGGGTGAAGGGAATCGGATATGTCCCAGCTGGTCACAAAGAGCTAGACTGGCTCAGCCAAGCCATTTAACTGCTGTTTGTTACACTCATGCTGTACAGCTGTCTCCTTCTCCCTCTCATGTAACCTGCCAAACACCCTCTCTCGAGTCTGTCAGTAGGCAACTTCTTGATCTGTCCAGTTTAGCTTCTGATCAGGTCAGCCATCGTTGTGTGGTCACTGCACTCGACAGGAATCTTTTACCAGCTTCACCACAGAAAAGAGCCCTATGTAGCTTCTTCCATGAAACTGAGTAATGGTGCTTATTACATACATGTCCTTTACCTAGATTTACAATTTTATAAAGATCAGATAACAATCAGGTAACAATTACACTATTGCTTGCCTAAGCCCTTTCAACCAGCATACATTGTCCACTACTCACTGAAGAAACAGACAGAAATGGAATTTCTCCTATTTGAGATATGTTTGAGATTTTTATTAGTTGTATTTAAATCACAGAATTAAAAAAAAAACAGCCATAAAATCACTGGATTTTTCAATTATCATATGATGTGCAATTATCTTAAGTGGGAGGTAAAAACTGGGATCTGGTTACAAATTATAAGAACCATAAGATACCAGCAACATCCAGCTGGTACCAAACTAAAGAAACAAGAAGAATATAATTCTGAAACCTAATTTTTTTATAATTCAAGTCTCTCCCCATATGAGAAAACATAGTAATATTTTTGTCCCTGCCAAAAATGGACTGATTAGACAGGACCCATATCTTTATTATCTACCTCTTGAACCATTCAGTGTCACCCATCCGTATACCCTAATATTTGTAACTGTTTTCTTAGAATTAAATGAGTTGTATATTTTGTGTAAGAGCAGCACACAAATAGATCTTTGTAAATGAAAAACACTTCCACACTCCTGGTGTAATCCCCTGACATTTGCACTCAGCATGATTCAGCAGCAGAAGACAACATTGACACTCAATTCGCTCCCCATATACATAATTATACAAACACATAGTGATTTAACACACTGAGACAAAATGATCCCAAGGGCTTTCTCTAGCTGGACATCTCCTTGTTCCTGCAAAAGAGCAGAAGGTTCTGACTCTATAGCACAATGTTGTGGTGGAAAATATCTTACAAATATCGTTTGTAGGTTGCAGTGCCATTACCACAACAGGAACCTGAATGGTGATTATTAAAAACACATACATCTACAGATATCTATATATTAATAGATCACTATTCACATACTGTAAATATTATATTACCTGTAGGAATTCAGGAGATGTCCAACAGAAGAGAAAAGCCAAAGAGCAGTCTGAGAAGCTCTCAAAGACTACGATTATGAGTCACAGACTGACAAGAGACTGTCAAGACTGACCAGATCTGTGTGTGGTCTCACTGGGAGACTCACCTGGGTATCTAAAGTCAGAATATACATACACTGTATGTATGATTCACTTCTTTACACCATCAAAATACTGTGAAATCTGGGCTGTAATATGGCAACTGCTGTGACTGACTCAGCAGGTTGGGGAAAAAGAAAGAAGACAAAACCTAATCTATCTACAACCATGGAAAACTCTACTTAGAATTGAACCAGGGTGAGGAAACAGGTTCTCAAATATGCTAAAAAACACTTAATCATGGCAACTTTCACGTCTCCTCTTTTCTGCCTGCTCTACAGATTAGTGGCAATAGTTTGAATCAAAAGGTGACATTGTTTGAAGGCTGAATCACAACTACATAAATAAAGATTATAACATACATTAAAATAAGGCAAAACTCTCCTTCCCTCCAATATTCAGTCCAATCTTTGATCAAGATGTGGGGTAGCAATTAAGATGTTTATTTTCTCATTTCCAGGACATACTAAAGTGAACCTTAAATTGTTTATTCTTGTTTCTGTAATCGTGTATTTCCTTAGCATCGGCATGAAACATCATTTATGATTTTAATATGCCATATTCCATATATTTTAGCCTATTTCACAGCACGTCTATGCAAGGCAGGAATACTTTAGAATCATAGAATCATTTTGGTTGGAAAAGACCCTCAGGATCATTGAGTCCAACCATAACCTAACTCTAGCACTAAACCATGTCCCTAAGAACCTCATCTAAATGCCTTTTACACACCTCCAGGGATGGTGACTCCACCACTTCCCTGGGCAGCCTGTTCCAACGCCTGACAACCCTTTCCAGGAAGAATTTTTTCCTAATATCCAATCTAAACCTCCCCTGGCACAACTTGAAATCACTATGTTTCATTTCACAATGATCATGCATCATCATTTCAACCATGCTGCCAAGAAAAACTCAAGTCTATGCATAAAATTGAATCATCCAACTTTTATCATACCAACTGATGTAGATGAAATAATATTCCACTCATCCTTCAACTCCCTCCTTAGTCTCCCCACTTCACACTTAACTCCACAGAAAACCAAATGCCTCCACACCTCCCATTTGCCTGGGCAAATGTGTGAGCAGATTTACAAGTCTTCAGGAATGTTATGGCCATTGACATATGATTTAAGAAACTAAATTTGAGCTTTCTTTAATTTCATTTCTAAAACAAAAATGAAATAGAAATTGGTGGATTTGGTCTGTGACACACAAGGAAACCACCATCCGGAGCTCACTGAGATACAAAGATTCCTTTCATCAAGAGTCATCCTGAGGGTCACAGTGAAGTGCTAGCAATAATCTGTTGCTTCAGAGGCTGCCTCAAAATCTTACAGACTTTGCAAGAGAAAAATAAAGATTTCTATATTATCTGCCTGGTGACACAGAAGATTAGAAGAACTATTTATTATAAGTCCTTTATGGAAGTATTAGCCTTGCCACTAATATCTATTTAGATGGTTTGATAATTCCTTTCAAGAAACAAAAAAAAATTAACTGGGAAATATAAGTCAAATATAACTAAACTAATAATATTTTGATATGTTGCTGTGTTAAAAGATATCACCCAAAGGCAAATTCTACAGTTGTCCTTTTATTAATTGCCTAGAGACTCAAAAACATTAATGATACTTACAATGATGTACACCTTTTACATTATGCAAATCTTAGACCTCAGCTCTAATCTCCTACTTAACAGTGAGAATTGTTCTTGCCTGAGGTCCCCTACTATTCAGACTTCAAGAGATTATAAATAGCTCTCCAAACCATATAACTTTTCTTTGATATAAAACAACCTCAGTCTTTATGAACAGGAAAAGTGAAAGTAAGCAACTTCAAAAGTAATGATGTTCCTCTGTAAAATACAGGCCATCATTTGAGACATCAGCCATTCTCTCTGTGGCACTAGATTTAGAAACTGTGACTGTGGGACTCTGCTGAAGCACAGTGGTCTGTCAGGTACTTTTATGTACATAGGCACATTTGTAAGATAGCAAAGTAAGCACCCTATTCCACAGAAAACTGAGAAGTTTCTTTTAAGCAATGGAAAGCAATATTTCTGCTTTCTCCAAGACTCTTAGTACACCAAAGGTGTATGGGATAACACAGGGCAGATCCTTTGTATTTTGGCAGGCTGCCCTTAAGTTGGAAGATGCTACCTTCAGCTACTGTTTAAGAGACTAAGAAAAGTCTTGTTCAGAAAGGTGATAGGGAGGTTGAGAAAGGTTATTGTTTAAGAAACGTTATTTCCTCTGGAGATGCAGGAGGTAAAAAGGAAGATATTCCATAAATTCAGCCCCACAAACCAGTGTGATTTTTGCAGTATGTTTACCAAAAATGAACTCTCTGTTTGCCATGAATTATATTCTACATAGATCAGCACAATGTGCACTTAAAAATACATAAATGTTGGCCATAACTTGTTAGAAACTTGATTAAAAATGATGAGGATCTGATTAAAAATAGCCAGGAATAATTTACAGTTTTTATTAATTTTGGAATGTGCCTGTATACTGATTTTTTTTTCAGCATGAACTAGAGTAGAACTTAAATCTTCACTAAAGTATCTTCAGGATACTCTAGAGGACATCTACTGTGGTTCAGTAAAGTAAATATAACTATAATTAAACTAACTTGTCAAAATAAACAACAAAGTACATTTTGTGATATAGTATATTTAATTTAATATGAAAAGACTGCATATTCCACAGTGGGTTTCCAATTCATAATTAATTAGTGATCTTTACTGAATTTATTTTTACAAATATTTTGTTTTAAACAAAACCCAAGAGCTCTGTAGATTTCATTTGCATTTTGCTCAGATTTTTTCCATTGCCGCGAAAAGCCATTCAGTACTTGGTTCTGATAATTGTTCAAATAATGTAATATAACTTTTGAATTATACTTGGTGCCTATTTATGATATTTGAGAATTAATTTAGTCTTAGTTATCATATCAATCGCCAGGGCAAAAAGTACATGCAGGTAAGCTTCATTAAAAAATGAGAAAAATACCTGAAATGTTATATATATCCTCAGTCTGACTATTCTGGAAAACTTAAAAAAAAAATAATTGCCATGGCTGGCATATTTTTCCACATCTACTTCCTATATGTAGATTAAGTTAATTTCATTTTGACATATTTGGTTTTTTCTATGACAGATTTGTATTGAGTAGACAAATCAATTGAATATGCATGTGTTTGATTTATAAATATTTTATACATTTCTTCACTGAACCTTAACTTTTCTAGGTGAAATAAATAAAGATAGACTCGGCTTCCCTGGCCTTTTTGGATTTGGCATTGTCTTCCAAGGAGCAGGAATTTTACATGAGAAAATTTTGTAAAATGTTACACATTGACTTTAACCTGGGGCTTAGAGGGGGAAAAAGAAGCAGGAAAAAGGGGAGCTCTATGAGTCTTGCCTTGGGGTGACTCTATAGCTCTCATTTATTTTTGTACCAACCTTCATGAGGATAACTATTTTTAAATATTTTAGCACATATTATTAGGTATTTCAAGGAGAAGTACTTATTTTATTTAAAAACTCCTAGTGTCTAAAAATTTACTCTTCGATGCTTTAGTACTTACTAATTAATATATGAACCTCAGTACCACACAGAGCAAACTTGCACCCAAACTACCAAGCTGACATCGACTACTCTACTATCAAAGCTGCACTACTATACATAGTGTCTTCCAAACAGCCTTGATCCATAATTACCATGCAGTGGAATGACAGAAAGACTACACAATTATGGCAATCATCTTCTATTCCTCCTTAAATATCTTTTCATGTAAAGTATTTAGAAATGATGATTTCTTTAAATTCTAAGATGCATATTAACATAAAATACACAAATAAACATATATGCAATAGACTGGTATTTCACAAATACATTAATAATTCCTTTACACTGTGTTCAAAGTTGTGTTAAAAGCTGAATATACTTATTCTCTACAAAGAAGGAAAAGAATCAGTTGAATCACAATAAAAACCCCATTGTTTGGTCTTCAAATAACAAAAAAGTTTGCATGCCATAGTTTATGCTTCTACAGTTTCTGAGACAAATATTCACATCACCAAAACACATCTGCATTCAATTTTGCTGAAAATCATTTTTTTTAAAAAAAAATGAGTGATACAAAGACTAAAGATGACAAAAATAATCACAAAAGTTTCCCTGATAGATTTACACTTATGATTCTCGTCATGTTAAGGGAATTTAAACTGCAGATATGTTGTTATCAGTGGACAGAACAAGATGGTGAGAATATTTCCAGTGGAAAACCAATATGTGTTAAAAGAATCAAAGATTACAAGTTCACAAGTTGCAAAGAAGCAAAACTTGTACCATGAATATTATTTATCAGGTTGAAGTCTTTTTCAAAATATGCCAGGGGATAGTACAAGGTTGACAACTGCTCTCTGAGAAGTTTTATTTTTGTCAAGAATTTCACAGATGTGATTATGCTGTGTAATTTCAATATATTTTACCAGACTCCTTCACACATGGTTAACAGTCTACTGAAAAATATATCAACAAAATTTGTGAAGTATTTCAATGTATTCAGTGTCACTTAGATTAGGCTAACTGCATAGTTAAAAGAGATTTAAAACTTCCTACTGAGTTATTTGGCATTATTTTGTTATTTGTTCTTTGGCACTACCTGATTATTAAACACAATCCCTCACCATAACAGACAACCATATAATAAATATTTATCCAGAAGGGCATACAAGAAAAAGCATTCTTTGCCCTTGACATTCAACAAGTGAGAACTCTTCCTCAATGCATTATTCCACAAAAAAACTTGAAGCATATGTACCAAAATTCATACATTTAAAAAAAAAAAAAATTGAGCGAGTGCCAAGAAATAATGGAAAATACACTTGTTCTATGTTTGCACCGGAAGGGAATTTATCAGGTAAAGAAAGCTAAGTAATTCAATGAAAATAATTAAACCATTCTACGAATGAAGACTAGAAATCTCTTCAGTCTATTTTAAGCTAATGTGGACGAAAACTTCTTCATTTTAGTAATCTCTTTGAAGCACCTAACAAGACACACCATATAAGCACTTCCCCTGACAGGTCCTTGACCATCACTGTCTGTGGCCAGAAGAAAATGAAAAACACCCAGAATCTCTTTCACACATAAAAATGAAACACATTTTTTCCTCTTCTCTGCAGTAGACCAACAAAAACCTTGAAACATGACATTATTTAAATGAAATACAAATACACAAGCACAGTGATGAATATTTTCTTTAGTTATGTCTAAGGAGTATCAACAAATTCATCAGCCGCAGCTGCATATCTAATGTTTATATCTCTAATTTCAGGACTGCACCTATCCTGTCATATAAACCTTTCAATTTGTTTTTCATGTTCCATCATGAAATAATTTTCCTTTTTTTGCCTCTACAACTCTTCAAAAGCACTTTCCACAACCTTATTCTGTTTTTAAAAATCCTCTCTGTAATTACACGACAGATAGTGTTATGTGCCTCCTTTGTGGATTTTCAGTGCTTGAGTGATCACAGAAAGGAAAAAATAAAAATTTATCACAAACTCCTGCAAGTCTATGGAAGGAAGAATTTATAATTATAATTGTATTAGCTTTTACATTTGCAATAAATAGATATACAGTTCATAAAGTGTGAAAATCCACAGAGAGCAACCTGCATTACAATAATAGATAAAATCAAGGGAGCTCTACATAAATTTCTCAAAGATAAATAGCTGTCCCCTCAGATCAGAGCTTTTTAAATACTACATTCCAGGCTCTGTCTCTTGTAGTATTCATTATATTGCAAAAGCTCAATATATGTAAAACCACTACTTCATGAAAGTCAAAAAGTGTTCTGACATTTGTTTCAACGTGGTCTAGACCTATCCTAAGATCAAAAGATACAAACATGTTGAAAAAGAAAGGAAAAGCACACATAAAAAACAGTGATCTTTTTGAATTTATGGTCTTTCCTTTTATAGAAACACAGCTTCAGAATTAAACCAAACTGTCATTGCCATAGGGATAGACGTATGAAACATGTCGCCAGATCTCAAATACGGAACTATAGTTTTGGTTGTGTGTGTGTGTTTTTGATGCACTCCTTTTTTTGTCGCCAGCCCTTTTATAGTTCAAGTTCTGTGATGTTTCAGTGGTGCGTTTGTGAAATGCAGGGCAGTTTATCCAAATAGCCATTCCTGTTCTAAAAGTTAAAACCACCCATCTGGCATATAACTTGATGCCAACCATTAAGCACTGAACTCATAGAGGCTCATGACAAAATGCTAATTATCTTCATGTTTTGCATGAGAACAGTAGAATTAATATGGAGGCTATTTAAATGTGAAAATGATTGATGCGTGCCTCAGCAACAGCATCTCCTACTCTTAACTGCAGTCAATGATTCAAATAATGCCAAGCCAACATTTTGAGGAGATGTGTAAGGAATTTGGCAGCTACTTCAGGTTTCCGTCTCGTTTTAAGAGTGTTTCCATAAAACCCAAGTCAAACCATCCTCTCCTTCAATGACTGCTCTCTGAAATAATACCCAGCTGCTGTTAAAAAAAATGTACAATGTGCTGAAACTTGTTCCTGGTTTAGTAGTGGCAAGTTCAACCAAGTGCAAAGGGAAAATGCGTATTTGAATCTCCAGAACTGCATCCTATGATATTAATTAAGAGACATTTTAGGGGCCTTTCTGGGAGTTTTAAATTAATCAATTAAATTTATAACTCTGTCTATTGGAGTTGGGGCCCTGATGGCACCACCAGCCCTGACTGTCCCTGGCCGTCCCCCCAGGGCTCCCCACAGCCCAGAACCCCATGTCAGCCCCCGGGGCCATCAGCCCCTGCCCCACTGATGCTGCAGCAGGGCCGGCCTCCAGGACCACACAGCCCTGTCCAGCCACGAGCCTTTTTGAGCCTGGCCTACCCACAGGCCCATGTGTCGGCCTCTCTTCAGCCTGTTTCCAGAGAGATGCCCCATGCCTGGGGCTGCCCCAGTGCCCCTGACCGCCTGCTCCTGGCTGGGGTGGGACAGGCTGTGGCTGCCAGGCCCTGCCTGGCCACCCCACCATGGGCAGGCCCTGACAACCCAGCCCTCAGGGAGCCCTGACACTTGAGTACCACATTCTTAACCTGTTATTTCTTCTGTCTTATTGATTAAGATAATTAAATAGCACACAAAAACTGTTATTATAAACTGCTCTTATTATTCATGCTTTCTATTGAGTACTTTCTTTGGTCAATCCAGCAAAAGGTTAAATAAAAGAATATAACGGTAGGATACATGAATATTTAACAACAATTCTAGAAAGCTGTTTTCAGTTGCCATGATCTTCATGTAATGAAGATACAAAATCTTACTCTCGGCAAAGTGCTTTGAGATCGTCAGATTCGAAAAAGAACAGAGGTCTAAGTTCAAAAGACATGAAGAATATTGGAGGGCCCTCAGGAGGAAGGTTACAGGTGCAGAAGATTCACTGCTGCTCTTGCTCCCTCCTCTTGTACAATATAAAAAAATATTATTCATCATTTGGTATAAGTCATGGTGTGATGTTTTTTCTCATTACAGTCTCAATTTGACAAAAATGTTGCTACATTATTTTCAGAAAACAATATTTAATGTCAAAAACAATTAGAATTTTCCAGCTGCAGATCAGTGAATGGTCTGCATGTTTTATTTTTATCTTACAAATAACATTATAAACATTAAGAACCAGACTCAAAATCTCTGGTATGCACTGTCCTAGGTTTTTTTTTTTTAAATAAGAATATAAAGTCAACTGGCCAAAGGGTCATCTATCCTATCAACCCTGTTTTCAATGGTGACTGTAAACACCAGATGGAAGAAATAGAATAGGGCAAGCATATACGATACTTCCCTTTTACTCTTCCAATCTCCATTTATTCTCAACTCAGGGCTTTCCAAAGCTGGACAAGGATTGTGTGAATTTTCTACTTGTAAGGAAACATTCAGCCAGGATCATGCTACTACTTTGCAGCTTCTGTGCTGCAAAAGACAGTCCTTAAAATTGATAATATATTAGCTCAAAGAAAACTGCTGGCTGTTCTTAAAGGATATCAGAGCTCAAGCCATGCATAGTTAAAATTTGCAAATAATCAAAAATTAACTCTCGGGATAAAGCCTGATAATTCAACAGGATACTAAGGAATTCCACTGCAGAGAATGACAGAAAGAAAATTCGACCCTCCATTTATCAAAAATTTGATTAGATACAGAGGTCTTTGTACAAGAACCCAGCCAAAACTATACTGCTACCAAAGCCATTGCTTAGGCCTCCTCGCTACAGTCAAAGCTCAGCTCTAGGGAGTATGTATTCACACATACTTTTTTCCAAAGTCCACATGTCGTTATAATGCCTCAATTTCTGCTTCTGTTTCATTAACTACAGTTGCTGATTCTGCTGTCATACAACTATGGATGAGAAAACAGCATGAGTTTCAAGAATAATAATTTTCTTCCAGATCTAAATCTTTGTTTCTGTCTCTATCCAATTTTAGGAAGACACAAGGTCAATATTCCAAAACAAAAGATTCCATTAAATATCAATACTATTTCTTAATGTAATTAAAGAGATGACATACTATTAAATATGTATTTTCAAAATTCCCAAGTGGAAAACAAAAATGTTACTAAAACTGTCTGGAACAAGGCTCTGTGGCTCTGCACATGTCAATCGCTGAAAACTCCAATTTCTAGTAAGGGTTTATGAGAGTCATTGAAATTCCACAATGCTACTGAGTCCTGCCAGCATGAATTGAGTCTCAACATCAAGTTCTGCAACTTATGTGACTAAGTGAATAATTGTTATTTTTCTTAATCGAATAAAGATGACAGTATAAAAACCAGGGATTTTAAGTTGTCAAGTACCTAATGAGAAAACTGAAGATTAAAAAAAAAAATAAATCACAAAACATTGTAACAAACTTTTCTAAAAGTGTTCATTTTTGGTTGTACAGTATGTGAAAACTCTGTGTTATGGAGTTGCTAGAGAAATAATTTATATAATGCATATTTAAAGCATGGATTTTTTAATATCTAAATTTGATATCTAAATTAAATACAGATTAGATTATTATTATTATTATTATTCATAACCAAATCCGTGAAGATAATATTCATAAATGCAGTCTTAAAACAAAGAAATTGCTACTCTGTCTCCATAATATCTCTCATCATCACTGACAGCTGGAAGATCAGCAGGTTTTCATCTATTGTCATTAGTTACTGGGCTTGATGATGATTACTGTGCCACTTGAGTCTGGGATCAAATAATCAGTACTTGTAACTGAGAATGTGAGCCTTATCACAGCTTCTGCCACTCATGGTAATTGCAATGTAAAGATAAAAAACATGTTCTGTATTACTGTATTTAGTCTGAAGTTTGTACTGAAAGTCCTGATAGAAAACCATGCCAAGATCCCTGAAACATTAGTCAGACATTCCTAAAAGTCATCAGTTATCAAAATGAGTCTTTTAGTAAAATGAATAATGCATATACATTCATAACCTGTAAAAACACCTCATGTTGAATCGTCCAAACCTTCACAGATGCAACTTTTATCTGGGATTGTATCTTCTCTAACAGATTTATAAATATAAGTTCTTTATAGTGTGTGCTATCATCTCCAGAACATCAGCATTCACCCCACCTTACAGTCACATAGGGAATACCTGCCAAGATCCCATCAGTGCTGCTTCAGCCGCGCTGCACTGAACAGGTGTCCTCCGTGGCCGGCTGAGATTCTGCCTTGGAAATGTGCAGAAGGAGAAGACCCAGAGTGAGACCTACACTACATGTTTCACAGAGAGTTTGCCCACTGCTCTTACTCCATGTGTTGCTTCTTACATTGTTTCTACGTGGTCATGGATGTCTATGAATTGCATGAGATGATAACAATTCCTCAAAAAACTCCAAATACTATGGGATGATAGAAGAAGTACATTTCTTCCAGAAAACTAACATAACATGCAAGGAAGAAATACAGCAACAACTACGGATAGTATGAATACTTTAAAAGAAAAGCTGTTTTAAAAAATTCTGTCACTATTCCTTAGAAGAAAATGTTGACGTAAAACTCTGAAGAAAAAACTGTTTCTGTAGCATTTACAATGAACAAACTTTTTCAGTATAATTTGAGAAGCTTATTTCATGTTTTTAAAATTAAAATAGGTATATCTTATCATACGTGTTATTATTTTTTAGAATATTTTCACCAAACTTCTAGTACTCTACGAACAAGCAGGCATTTCTTTAAATTAAGAAGGGTAAATTTGCCAAGGCCAGGCTAGATGGGGCTCTGAGCAACCTGATCTAGTTGTAGACGTTCCTGCTCATTGCAGGGGGGTTGGACTAGATGACCTTTGAAGGTCCCTTCCAACCCAAACTATTCTATGATTCTACGAAATTTCAGCAAACTTTAAAATATTAATCATTTCAACTGTGATTCTGGGCACAGGCTTAAAGTTCCTTTTAATAACTACCATAAAACAATTATTGTTTGGTTTATACAGTGTAGTCCAGTATTTATCACATCTAAATCTAACAACTTTATTTCCTACATAGAAAAATGAGTGAACTGTGGCCACTTCAATTTTATAAATTGGAACACAGACAGAGTGCCACAGTTCTGAGAGCTACATTATGGAAAGTGATAATCACTGAATGGTAAAGTTTTTGGTAAGAAAATTATATTTAAAATACATAATCCACTGGACTATGAAATTTCCATATGGTTATCATGTTTATGACTCCAAATTTTCAGGCAAGAGGAGGAAAAAGAAAAAAAAAATCTATTTAGATTTTTTTTTTTTTTATTTCGAAATGACAACTTTTAATTTGGGTCAGATATGAGTAAGAATTTTTTCTTATGACAGAATCTTATTATTAAAACATGTGTAAATAAAATAAGTAAAGTTTTGCCTTGGATTAGAAAATGCATTCCTGCAGCCCCAAAAAGAGAGAGAAAATGTTGAATACTGAATAGGCAATGGTTTATCCATGAGGCAATCAAGGAAATGATAATAATCATTTTGGTGACCATCATAACATGACAACCAACCTACATGTTTTTTATTTAAGATGGAGGTTGAGTTTATACACTATTAGAGGACAGAAGACCATATATTATATTTTTACAGTTGAGTAAACAAAAGAAGTTTAATCCTCCAAAAACTTAGCAGAAGATGGAAGAGGATAGAGACTGAGCATGACTCTCTTGAACTGAGCCAAGAGTTGCTATTAGGGCACACATTAAAATTACTGAAGACTGATTCTGGTACCACATCAAATGTTACAAAGATGTAAATCCATCTCTCAAACACTGTCCTGTTAGATGTGAAATGGAATCAGATGTCCAAACCTCCGTATTTTTTGCAAAATGGAACTCCTAGTTTTTGGCTGGTATTACTGATTGCATGGTTTCCATTGACAATTTTGACAGAATTGGCAGTCTTGAGAAACATTTCTATTGTGTAAAATGAGCATTTTCCAAGGGAAAATTGCTCCACCAGATAGGATTAATTTGCTTTAACATTATTCTCATAGACTCTAGTTTGTTTTTAACAATAAAGCACAAGACACCTGATTCTGTTATTAGAAGAAGCAGTAATTTCATTTCAAAGCAAAGATCTATGTATTTAAATTTCTGCACAATTCATTCTAAACTAACAATATTTATCTTGGCAAAGCTACCTCATAAAGAAAGGCACATTGTAATTTAACTGCCTCGGATTAAATTAAGCTAGTGACAACACCATTCTCATTATGGTATGTTTCCATTTTCTCTTAATCTGTTTTTAAATAGTGACAAATTTATTAATCTCATCTAAATATTTCTCACTTCCAAGATAAGACCGTGCCTTAGTGTCAAATATGAATGAAGGCAAATTTCCAAGCTTAAACCAAAGCTGTTGAAGTATCATACAACAGCATATGTGCAGGTGCAGATTAGATACAGAATCCCATCGGCCACAGTTTTCTTAAACATAATCCTTAGCACTCAAGAGCTGCAAATTTGGATCATCCTCTTGCAGATTTTTTGTTCTTAATTTCTTGGCACAGCAGTATTACAAAATATTGTGAATTTAAATACATTTGTATAGAGACATTCAGGTCATGTCAGTTTTAATCACCACCATTTCTAGTTACTATTAAAATCTCTACTATATCTGTATTTTTGTTATTATTGGTATTTCAAGTTAAAAGCAATTTACACTTGATTATTCTTACATTCCTCAGGGCATATTAGGAAAAATTAGCATTCTATATAAATGGTTTGTATGCATAATATAAAATTGAAGTAAAAGATCTAATTTCATAGCAAGTCATTGAATAGTTCATAACATAGGCCTTTGACAACAGGGTCTTTACTTCCAGGTTATTAGTTCAAATTCAACATGGGGCAGAAAAGATAAAGATATCACAAGGTGCTAAACTGTCCATGGCCTGTATTAAATGAAGTTCACAGCTTTTAGAGTCAGTGGGGACTATTGTGATTCTTATGTCTGGCTCCAGATTCAGCACAGGCCACAAAGCTTTACAGAGTGATTTCTGCATGAAAACTGTGAACTATATGAGGTAAAGAATTTATTTTGGAAAGGTATTCTTCTTGGTTTACACTTCATCTGATGAAGAACCTACTGATGATGAAGGGAGTGGAGCATCTCCCTTATGAGGAAAGGCTGGGGCAGCTGGGTCTCTTTAGCTTGGAGAAGAGGAGACTGAGGGGTTACCTCATTTAGTGGGTGTCATGAGGATGGAGCCAGGCTCTTCTCGGTGACAACCAACAGTAAGACAAGGGGTAATGGGTTCAAGCTGGAACACAAGAGGTTCCACTTAAATTTGAGAAGAAACTTCTTCTCAGTGAGGGTGACGAAACACTGGAACAGGCTGCCCAGGGAGGTTGTGGAGTCTCCTTCCTCTGGAGACATTCAAACCCTGCCTGGACGCCTTCCTGTGTAACCTCACCTAGGTGTTCCTGCTCCGGCAGGGGGATTGGACTAGATGATCTTTTGAGGTCCCTTCCAATCCCTAACATTCTGTGATTCTGTGACACTCCATTGCAATGCCCCCTTCATTATCAAGAATGTGTCAGTGCCAATTTAGGTAAAAAATCTTACAAACACATAAAAAACCAAACTAAACCAACAAACAAACCAACCAAACAACAACAGCAACACCAAAAAAACCACCACCACCACCACAAAAAACTCGAAAAGCCACCACATCAAAGCTTTGCAGTGGAGATGGCAACGCGGCAACGCAATGTACTTGCCCCATGCGGAGGGAGTAGTTCTCTCAGGAAAAAAAAAAAAAAGTACTATTTGTGACTAAAACAAAAATAGAAAAATACATATGACAGAGGGGAAGGGGTCTGGAAGCAAGTAAGTTGCAGAGAACCAGCTTCCTGGGTTTTATAAATTTGGTTTAGACCAATCTCTTCCTCTCAGATCTTATTAAAGAGAATAAATTTATTTTGCTTTTTTGTTCAGTGTTGTTGATTTTCTTTTCTTGTTACAGACAAACCACTGCATTTTTTTTGAAGAAGTATATTTCAAGTTGTACAGTTGAATCCCAGCCTATTAATCAACAATGTAGAATGCTATCTTTTGACTGCAAAACAGAGCATAAACTGAAGTGTTTTATTTTAATGGTCTATAAGTAGTTGCTAATACTTCAGCTATATAAAATGAGTTATTGATATTTCAGTGCATTCCTATTTGGAGTGCAGAAAGCTTCAAATTTAGGCTTTAAATTTTAACTATTTGCTCTACAAAGAAGGTAGGAAGTAGAGATATAAACTTTCTCCTGTATCCTTGTCACTTAATTACCATCTTTTCACAGTCTAAAGTACAAAGCTTTTCTCAATCACTAATGAATGAGGTTCTTGTGCAATTGAATGTACGGATATGACTGAAGAGCAGTAACTTGTGCACCATTTAAAAATATTGGTGGAAAACAAAATATGTGAGCTTTACAGCACAGGCAACACTAGTGAGCAGTATATTTAGAATATCTTTCCTCTCAGGACCAAAAGAGAAAAAAAAAGAAAAAAAAGGTTTTACTCAGTAGATTTTACATTTGCCTACATCTGTGAGACTTGTTCATCTTACTGAATAAAGTTATAAAGTGCTTTTCTAGGTTTTCAAAGTTTTTGAAGTGCTTCATTCCAGCACAGGTAGAAGACAGTAAAAACGATTCCATCCTTCTTTGTACACTATGATTTTGATTGATCACTTGCTAGTAAATTAACACTACAAAAACCAGTAGATAGCAAAGGAATTGCATATATGGCATTGAGGGTACAGTTTCAAAATGGTATTTTTCTTCTCCCCAGCATTCTGAATGCTAATATATACAAAATAAAATCCTCAGCTTAAAGCTCCAGCCTCAGGCTGCGTCTTCAGAGACAGCAATTACTATCTCCATGTAAACTGAAAAATTTCAAATACAATTTTGGAGGACAGAGTGAACACAGAAGCACAGTTTAAAGTTTCAATGAATTTCTTGTTCAGTTAACCTACTTTTAACATATTTATTACTTTGGGGGGGAATTTATCTGTTGGATTTCAAAATTGCAAGCATGATTTCCTACTTTCCTACATGACTTCCATTTTTCCTCTTCTTCTAGGGGATTAAAATAAATCAATGCATTTTTTTTTCCAATGGATTTTAGACTTAACTGTATTGCAAACAAATGTTACCAGTTATCCTCTCTATACAGCTGGTTGGTTTTCTTCTTCTAGATTCCTAATACACAGTCTCACAGACAAAAGACCAACATCTTTACTTGCTCTGCCCTAACTCTTACCATATGCCACTTATGCAGCTGAATGAAACTATTTCACTGTACAAAAAAAGTATTTTTGATATGCCAACAGCAACTTTTTAAAAAATTATAAATTCTCAGAGAACTCATTTAACCCACGCTTTGGATTTCAAAAAATTGAAAAAGGTCTCATCTGATAAGGTATCATTTTTGAGATCACAACTCATGTATCAAATCAGTTTTCATAAACTTGAAAAAATAAATCACCTCTTTGCTGAAAATAAACATGATAGACTTCAGCTAAAAGAATTTTTCAGAAAGCCATGTGTGTCCGTAAAGAGGTGCTTATAATAGAAGTGCCTCTCAGCTACAGTGGTATTAGGTACTTAAGCATATCTACTTTATTTGATTTGCAGCCAATATCCTGATACAAACTCAATTGTCCTTCTATGTTTTTCTTCCACTAGCTGTTGTTTGTTGTGATGACTGTGAGTAGCAGTGACCAGGACAGGGCTGATAAGGAATGCAAATTTATGCCAGCCTGTGTCTACATGCTGTTTTCATAACCCCCTGTTAAGTCCTACAAAAGCTGACACAGCTGCAAGAAAGACACTATATAGTCCATTATGTCTTAAAAGAGCTTGTCTGACTAGATCAGTTCATTCTGGACGTACTTCAGAAAAACAGCTTTATAGATAAGGACTTCGAAGTCAAGTTCTCATGAGCGTTCTTATTTCAGGAACCTTAATGAAGCATCACAACTACAGCACTTTGCATGTTTCTGTTCTATAATTTAATTTTCCCATACTTGATAACTGACCACTTGAACAACCACAGTGCATTTAAAATTCATAAATGCATGTTAACATAATACTAACAATGAAGTTCTTTTGCACGACATTGAGGGCAGAAGACAGGAGCTCGAAAAGGCTTTGTAGTTTCAACAGGGACAAGATTTGGATTAGAAGTAACTCAAAAGCAAGATGTGCTATTAATTCTTGAAGGACGTCTTTTGTGAATTTTCCGTGTTGTCACTTCTGAAACACTCTCTAAATTCACACACATGGTTTTGCATTGCCATCTGCCATTACCCACTGATATCGGAGTCTGAGCAAGTCTGACACTTTTAACACTAACAGAAGGGATTACCTCATTGCATTTTCTCTAACCTTAATTTTCTTTAACTTCAGAGTTAGCTATTAATTTTGCTTTGGTATTATTGTTTCTGTTTTTTCTTTGTCTTGTACACCAGCTATTTTAACTTTGAATTCCCTCAAGGAGTTGATTAGCAGTGTGCAATTTAATGAGGAAAATGACTACTTTCTTGCCTTGCAAGATTTAGAAATGACAATTCTAAAAAGTTCACATCATTTATCTTCAGCAATATATTTTTGTGAGCTATCCAGCTATCCAGCAAGCCATTTGTTATAAAATTCACAGTAAGGCCGACATTTTTTGCTTTGTGTCCGTACAGGGACACAAATTTGCTTCTATTCTCTCAAAAATTCCATGTCTTTACAGATTTTAGACTAATTTCAGGCTGCCTGACTGCAACAGTTTGTCTGCTGCCTGATCTGTTACATTTGCTGTCAAATCCACTGTTCAACTATGCTTACACATCTCTGTAGCATTCATTAGGACACACTGCAGAGGATGAGTAATTTTATTCACTGCATTACCACAAACTAATGGACAAAAGTAGATTAATGTCCTGTGTATACCACACAGCCAATGGATTCAAACAGCCCCGCAGACAGACTAGATAACTTCCAAATAAATTCCTGATTCTTTTAAGATTGACACTGGTCTAGAGAAGGAAAAGCATAAATAAAATGGGGTAGGGACTAATCTCTGGTTCTGAGGCTGGCAACACAGCAGTTTTTATTCACTTACCAGAATTATTTTTATCCTTAATAGTACAGTAGCATCGTAAGTGCCTGATGGGAACAGATCCTAGCATAAGCTGTTGACTCAAGCCACTCCTGAGAACCGTCTGGGAGATTGCTAGGTTGGAGCAGATCCAAACTATGCCAGAGAGTATGTGAGCAATAAAAATGCATGCATGACTGCTGAGCAGTGCTTGAACCCTCGCCATTGCCCGCTTTCATTCACTTGTAAATACACAAGCTAGGTGCCCAGTACTGATGCAGGGAAGCTGTCTTACTGAAACCAGCAGAGCCAAAACTGTCCCTGCTTTTCTAACATATAGCGTGATCTTTGTAGCACCTGCTATGATGCACGTGCTTATACAAGACTCAGCAGGACTCGGCTGCAGTATCCAAGTCAGACTGAGGAGTCTTTAGAAAAGTATTACTTGGCATAAATTTCACATCTTTTTATAGAAGCACTAGCTGAGGTCCTCCTTTTCACATGTCAAGACAAGTGATACTTTTCATATGAGGATTTAAGTCATGCGGCCTTAAGCAGATCTGGCACAGAAACTATAAATGTGAAGACACGAGGACTGATGAAGCTGAGGCTGAGAGGGAACGTCCCAGCCAGGACATTATCCATGGAATTGCTGAAGCTGGATTTGAAGCAGATCTCAGTATATAAAGCTACAAATACCCCCAAGAAAACAGACTGGAAACAAGCTTTCCTAGTCTTCTAATCTATCTTAAAGAGCTTTACTGTTAAAACATTAACTAAGGATGTGGAATTTCATCAGATTAGAAAGACATTTAGCTAATTTACATAAAGACATCAACTAATTCTACCTCAAACATCTAATCTGACTTAATTTAATATTGTAAACTCATTAAACTGAAAACCTAAATTTCAAATCACATGTCGAAATTTATTAAAATGAAATCTGCAGCATTTCTCATATTTATTTTTACCATTTCTACACAAGTATCCTCTTTAATCAATGCAACAATTTCACTTTGGCCTGTTTCAGTAATAAAATGGTTTTTACTCTTCAGAAACTTCCTTGCCATACTGAGTACCTGTATTCTAACTTGTACCATGTCTGCCCTTTGGAAACCTCTGTGGTGTCTAATTTTCTTGACTTCCCTGCAAATAAGGTATTGCTTGTGTTTCTCCAAATTTTATAACGAGATAGTGAGAATTAACAAGTGCTACTGGGAAGGCTAGCACTATTTTAACATGATTTTGCCATGAAAAGAAAATAATGCATGTGCTGGAAAAATTGGTCAAATTTTTAGACATACTGAGTATATAGTTTTGCATCATTTACGGACATGTTTCCCACATATAGTTCATCATTCAGACAGGTGGTGTGAACTGTGGGGTTGTCATATGCAGGGACAGGAGTGGGACTCGATGATCCTTGTTGGTCCCTTCCAACTCAGGACATTCTATGATTCTATGATTCATTCTACGATTTCTTATTTGCTTACTTTCCTTATTCTTTCCGATATAATCACCCAGCTATAATAATGTAAAATGTTTACTACAGAATGAATCCAGGAACTATTCAGGAAATTATCACCACTGAAAGTTTTTAGGCAAAAACTCACAGCTCTTAACCTACACAGAAGCCACTATTATTCTGTTAAGATTTATAAGTAACAAAATACTAACGTAGAATAAAAATAAAACGTAGAATAAAAATTAAATGCTGGTTTCATTCTTGAAATGTGAACTTCTGTGTGCATTCCCCAGCATGATAACTATCAGCTGGTGCCGATTCAACAGGCAGTTCCTAAGGACTTTGTAACATTTCTTCTGTACATCTAATCTTTTTTGAAGGCATTGTCTCTTAGAGCTTACATTTTTAGTAATGACTTAAGGCTATTGGTTCCCACAGTTTTAGAAAATACCTATGAGAAAATTGCTATCCATCCCCAGGTACTATTCTATAGTCTAGGCATGGACACTGAGTGGAACTACATCTGAAAATGTGCCAGGATATATTTCCAGTGCTTGTACTTATTCCTTATGTTGCCTAATTTTGTTTACTAATTGATTTCTTATCAGAGAATAATGGTAGAATATTGCTGATTATGTTACCTGGAAAAGACAGAAATACGTTCTTCCAGGAACTATGTCATTTAGGAGAGTGTCTTCCCAGCATATTAACAAACAAAAATATTAGGAACAGTATTAATGCAGATATTGCTTCAAATAAAAGCTAAGGGATTTCTTCTCCAAACATGCATAGGTTCAATAAAGAAGAGATGCTATTTTCAATTTGTCTTTGATAAGTAGTGATGATAATTTGGAAGAGGTTACTTTTAACATAGGCTGGCATTACACAGTCCCGAGTTCATTCTTTCTTAATCAAAGAGACTAGCAAAAAACACCCATTATAACCTGTTAGAAACTTAAACTTTGCAACTTAGCATCTCCTTTTTTTCTTATAAAATAGATATATTTAGTTCACACATGGAATTCTTAGAAAATCTGCTTTTAGTTGAATATTGTTCACAGTAACTTTTACTCTGAACTTCAACAGAAGCAGACAATAGGGAAGGTTGAATGTTCTTCAAAATCTTCTCTCAAGTGTGGACATACATCCCAGCAATGTCTGGTGGAGAAAAAGGGTAGAAATAAAAGCCAATTTTTAAAATTATTTTTTAAACCTTCCTTATATTAGATGGTCATGAATTAATCTTTCCTCAGATATGGAAAAAATTCTAGGTTGGTAAAAAATTAAGGAGCAAAAGAACTACACAGCAAAATGCATGACCAGTTGCAACCATGTATATCAGGTGTGTAGCAATCTTAAGCAATATGCAACAGAAGGGGCTTGCGGGGGCAGAGTGTGTACTACCGCGTACAAAAAGAGTGAGAAATAGGTCGATACATGTTGGATGAGAAATCTGACTTTATTAGATTAGGAGTATTGTAAACATCATAGAAATAGCATGAGAAAGGAGTACAGTTAAGTGCAAATCCTACCATAGGTAAAGTTTCTAAATCACAAGAAAGCCTGTCTCTAGATATAAGCCATTGAATAAGCCCTGCAATCTCTATAGAAGACAGTTTCTTCTTACTTTTATGATTCATACTTCCGGAGAATAAAATGACTCAAAAATTGTTTTACAACTGGAAATCTAACTGGGTAACAAGTTACTGAATGTGAAACACATCTAACAAAACTGAATCAAATGACAAAAGACTGAAAGACTGTGGCATTAATAACAAGATTCACAGCTTTATTTCAATAGCCTGTGAAGCCAACCACTAAATCCATACGAATGAAAGGAGATTTTCAAGACTACAACATGCAAAACAAAGATTCATTTGTAGAAATTATATTGTTTATATTTCTCAGCATCACTCTCCTCCTATTTTTCAACAATAACTGAGAAAAAATGAGAAGCAAAGTATTGTGACTGATGGAATGCTTTTTTCAGAGTTCATAAAGTAAAAAACCATTTATTGCAATTATCAGGGCTGCTAAGTATAACTGCAATAGTGAAAGCCATCAATAAGCATCCTGTATTTTACTCCTTTTCCCTTGGCTTAGAATGAGCACACGGTCATCTTATCGCTGCAGATCAGATTGTTGTGTTGGGCCTTCATCTCTAATTTCATAGAAACAGGGTACCCTTGTTTTTGATGTCATAACTCAAAGATTGCTGCTTGCATTAAATTCTATTGCTTTTTTTCTACTAAAGTTGTTACATTTTATCAAATGACAGTAAATTATTTCAGAAGACATTGAGCTGACATCAAAATGCTCTGATTAGAAATGCCTATTATAAAACTAAGAAAACATTAAGGATTACCAGTTGTTTGGCTACATAGGCTGTAAGTAGTCCTAATCCTCTACTCAAAACTGAATTGACTATTTACAAAAGAAGAGAAGAAACCTGCTATTCAAGGAAAGTTATAAAACTCAATAAGATTTTCATGCTCAATTATAGAAAGACACATTCTTTTATATTTTATCTGGCTAAAAGATGGATCTTCAATCACTCTAGTACATTTGGGAGACAGGCTCTCAAAGTTATTATCTATACTAACGGCAAGTACATAAGCACTATCAAATGGACAAAGAATAACTGGATATATAGAGTTACATAAAATAAAAGAAAGAGACAGAACACATGAGAAACAAATCTCAAAAATACAGCAGAATTTGTTGGCTTAACTAGAAGAAAATTAGCCTTTTATTAATATGAAAACATTTTTCCTTAGTTTTCTGGTTAGATAGTAGTTTTGGCATGAAGCCAAAGGTCAGAATTTCTACATCACACTTTCTGGGTGAAGAATCAACTAGCATAGAATACTCTTTGCTACAATCGTTCTGAATTATTTTACAATTTTGCCTCTATTTAATGATTAAGGTGCATTACATTGTTTATTTTCAATTTCCCCACGTTTTCATTATTTGCATTTTCTATGAAGTGGCAAAACATTGAAATATTTTCTGTTCATAGCATGCATGAGTATTCAACTCAGAATGCTGCTAAAATCGTTCAAAGTGATTAACAAGTATGATGGACGAGTAGGTAAAATAATACGAATATAGAAAAAAGGCAATAGGTTATCTATACATAAAGAACTAATCTGTTTTAAATGCCAAAGGAACCATCATAGCAATTATCAAAGACATTCGCCAACTAGAACGTTAAATCAATACCTTAAACATTACTTATAAAGAACTGTAGATCAGATCAGCCCCTATCCTCCTTTAATTCAATGACAAAATAACTTTTCTTAGTTCTCCGTGTTCATCTGAAAATCCAAAAGCATGTTTCAAAGTTGTTCTTATAGACCTGTTTATGCTTCATTTTCTTTTATCTTTCTTTTTGTGCAGACCTTTAGAAAATGCAGTTTGGTTTCAACTTTGAAATACCTGCTGTTTCTTAATGCATTTTTGAATTTTAACAAAGGTATTATTTTCACAGTCTGTTCTTATATACAAATGGAAAAGGAATTTTGAGTCAACATGTTTATAATCGAGGTATTTTCTGAAGTTTTTATGGAGCAATTCCTAAAATAAAACCTGCTGAAAGAACAAAATCATGCTGTGGGCTGTAGCAAAGCTTTCCTAAAGTGCTCAATACCTAATTCTATCACCTGACCACTGGGTAATGCCACCTCATGTTCTGCAAAGATGTTCAATAGTGAGGTACCTGGACACTGTTGTCATTTAAAGTTTCATCAAATTTCCCAGAATGAGAGAAATGGAAACATTCTGGTTTTGCTCGATTCTGTAGTACAGCACATAAATCTAGAAAGGTTTCTAACTGCATGAAGAAAATGAACTCATTTTCAGTCAAACCAGCACAACTATGAAAATTTGTATTATGAAAGTTATGTGAAAATGAATAATACAAGCACTTCAGGATACCTTCTGTTATTCATTTAGATAGGTAACTAATTGAATTTCACACTGACACAAATTTTCAAAAGGTCATAGATTGAAAAATGCAAACCTTTGAATAACTGTAGAAATTGTCAGGTTTGAAGCTGGAGATCTTGGCAGCCAGGATGGGTGCAGCTGGAGCTCTGGCTACCTAACAAGTTGTGATAAATAGCTTAGACACTTAAGAGACCAAGGCTTTAAGGAGGAAGTGGCTCTTTTTCTTTCCAATATGAACTTGGAAAAGGGTGCTCTGGATGGGAGCCATCTCTTCTACTGTATTTTTCTGAAAAATCCACCAAACCACATTTTTGCCTAATCAATATAATTTGGTTTAAATTATTGTTGTTCACAGCTCAGCAATGCTTGAAGCTCTCAGCTGAAACTGAGGCTACTTTTTACTAGACTCTGCTCAGAGGGAAAAAAAAAAGAAAAACATACAGAGAGCCTGCAACAGATGAGACTGACAAGTAAATATAAGGCACAGAGAAAATTCACTGAAAGGCAAATGGCAGCTGTCCTGGATAACATTACCATTCTTATGCTCATGATACTTCTCCCATTTTAAAAGGATAATGTTGACATTTCAAAGTTAACAATTTCCATTCATAGTTCATGTACCTTCACATAAATGAAGAACCTCCCCTCCGTCTATCTCCCAAAAAAATATTTCAAGCTGGCTGAATGATCAGAAGGAGAGCAGTACATGACCACAGCTTCTACTTACATTCTTGCCACAGTTTGGAAAGTTATCTTTAGAACAGTAGGTAATTTTGAAATGAATGCTTAGAGCCTACTGCACCCTGCTATGACAGGTGATCACTGTGGCAGATCTGCAGCTTTGCAGTTGCATACTGTGTGCTCAGAGAGATGCATACATCTTTTTAAAATAAAGAATAGAATCAATGTCCTTAGCGAACGAGGCTGAAAATAATTCTACAGATTGTCACAGTACACAGAGTGGCCAGCCAGGCAAAACACAGTGGAAAAAAAGGTATCATATCCATAGGGTCACATTCAGCAAAGGGTTTGAGTGACCAGAACAAAATTGTTAGTAAAAAAAACAAAACAAAAAAAACCACAATTGGAAGAGAAGTCACTCCTAGTAATAATATTTTTAGCATGTTGTATACAGAAAGAGGAAGATAGAAGTATTCTTTTTCACTTTTGTATAGTTTTGTTAAGTTTATCATGGCAACAGTATTAATTTCCTCAGGTTTTCGACAATTTTATTTACAGTGACTACCATAACCTTTTCCAAAAGTATTATTTGAGACTTTATGAGAAAATTTCCTGAAAAAATTACCAGCAGCTGTGCTTATATACCAAAAGCAAAAGGAAAAAAAAATATAAAACTGTAGCTTTCCCTATAAGACTACAGGGAGACTCATAGGAGCATAATAAAATACCGTTTTATAATACTCCAGTTATAACTAACTTTTTTATAATCCCAGGTTAGTACATGATACTAACATTCATCTGGAGAAAGGAGGATGTAATTCATTTTCTCCCTATAATTATCTGACATTTTGTAAATCAACAAACTTCAAATGTCAACATCCATTTAGATCAGTGAGAAAGCTGTGATGCCATGAAAATTAAAAGGGATCTCAGGAGGCACTAGAGTAAAACACACTGCAGGAAAAAGAATCAAACCATGAAAATCTAAAACATTTTTTTAAACTGTCCAACTTTTTTTTTTTTTTACCTTTGCTTATGAGAAATAATCAAAGGTAACTGTCAAAGTATTAAAATAGTCTGGTAGGACAGGTATCCTGATTCTAATCATTAATAGGACCTTCATCCTTCCTCTTTGCACTCACAAGCCATTCCACTGATTTTAAAAAAAACTTTGTCTCATGATCTCCATGAGAAAGTAGATAAATGCTGACTTTTAGAATGAAATATTTCGACAGCTTTGAGCTTTAGTGAAAATTAGAAGGGCAAAAGAAAGTCCAGCATTTTAAAAAAACCTTTCATCACAACTGAAATATTTTCATCAGAAACTCTGGCATCTCATCCAGTACCTTTGAAGTTGGCTGTAAAACAAGACAATCCATCTTATTAGCCGGGTAGGAATGCCCTTCAAAGAGTGGTGAAACTATTGCTTGTAAACATCAGTCAATTTGAAATGCCTGCATTTTTACTATATATGTTGGCTTTGTACTTACTACACCTAAGACAAAAAAAGTACACTTAACTTGTTTAGAGATGTTAAAGAACATTCTTTCTTTAATTCCAGAGCTAACCTTTCTAGCCAGTTGTGATGATGTGATGACATACATTGACAGGGTATTTGTGGAGCAATCAGTCATCTCCTATTAAATTTTGGACCAAATGTATACAGATTAATAGTATTACACCAAAATCTATTATTATCTTCTGCTGTTCATGTCTATGTGAGCAGTTAAGGTTAAATATCAAAGTCACACTTTCAAGTCGAACAGAATGTAAGTACGTAAAAAATAGTTAAAATGAGAACTAACAGAAAATTACGGTTCAAGTACCATTTGTATATAGAAAAGACGTTACCAAATGAATTTATGAAATCACATTGAGAGCTTATATTACAATATTCTGTGAAAACATAAAGGCTCAGAAAAAAAATTCAAAATAAAACATTAAGTGTTCCAGAGAAGATTATTAAAAGTTACATTTTTCTTAAAAATTAGCTTTTTTAGATAATTTATTATTTCTTAAAATACATACCTGTCATTTTATATCTTAAACAGGAATACGCAATTCAATGGGACTGCATTCCATGAGAATATCAGTCAATGCTACTCTTATTTTTTCCATGCGATCTTTTAAATTTGTTCAAAAACATTTTCTATTATTTCAGTTCTTGTATGTGCACTTTTAAACTATGTTAAAATCTTGTTCCCTCTTGCATTATTTGAATACAATTCTTACAAGAAGATTGTGATGCCACTACTCTACAAATTTTAGTTCAGTACTGACAAAATTATTTATACAGTTTATTAATGAGAGACCCAAGCATTATTGAAGTTATCACAATTCAAGAGAAATGGGGCCTTTCAGTAACTGGGATGCAGTTGGAAAGATATTTAAATATTAATTGTAGAACAAAGCATTCCCTTTTTTATTTTGTTTTCCTGGAGCACTGACTAAGCAATAATGAGCAAAAAACCTGCACACTCAGATCCACAAAACATGCAGGAAGGAAATTTTCATTTACAACCAAATTCCCTTTTTTACAGTATTTCAGCAGTGTCAACAGTAAGGCAAATGAGGAGTCTGATCTTGCACATCCTTATTCACCTGAAAGTCCATTTAGCAGGAATATTTACAGTGACGGTTGCTTCAAAAGAGAGAAAAGAATATTTTGCATACATCCTCTGAAAACAATATTGAATTGCATGTGCATTTAATGATTGTAGAATACAGTAGAAGTTGGTAGACAAAGAGCACCTTATTCAACTTCAAAATGTATGCATAGAGTTGTGGAGTTATCTATGGCGGTTTTTCATGTCAGTGTGGCAGGTGATTTGCTGTCCACAGCTCTTTATAGACATTCCAGACTGGTTCTTGACCAGGGAATTGATGTCAAAATCAATTTGATAAGCGAAGTTTCTCTTTCTTCCACCATTAAGTAATGGCTAATGAACAGATAGGTAAGGACCACATACAGAATACATGGGGCAATGTGCCAAAAAGTTAAGAGGTACCATCCTTGAGGATCAATAGATACAATGACAATTTCCTATAAATTAAAATAGGAAAAGACACAAAGAAATACACTTAAAATCAAAGAATCCTTTCCTTCAAAATCTCCGATGTCCATAAATTAAATATAAAGTAAGAAAAATTCAGCTGTTCAAATAAATTACAGGTCAACACAAAGTAATCAGGTCCAGCCATAGCACACTGTGGCTGTCTGCAGACACCGAGTCTCAAGGGGAATTTTTTGTCAGCTGGTAAAATTAGTCCTTGTTGCTCCTGTTTTGAGGATTTTGTGGCTTTGGAGACATGGTGGTGGATCTGACATCACCATTTCCAGCAGTCTCTTCTTTTACTATACTAATACCTCACTAATAGCCACGTGAAGATATTTTGAAAGCTCTTCGTTTAAATGAAGTAAACTCAGTTGAGTGAGAGTAAGATCCCTGAGCTCATTTGTTGCAGTCTTGAGGTAACTAAAGGTTTTTTTGCCTGAGATTGTTTCCTTTGTTGACAAAGTCTTCAACTGTACAAACCATTTTGGATCACTACTATAACCTAACATCTTAATAGCATATAGTAAATATATGTTTCACTTATGCATATGTTTGTAGGTCTGTCTGTCTGAGCATCTGTTTCTTTTCGAAACAACACAGCATTGGTGGTCAGCCACTGATTCATCAGAACACCCTGCCAAATAATTTTTTAAACCTCAATCAAAATTATTACGTCAGAGAGTGGACATTACATAGTCCTGTTTACCTTTATTCTGTGAGTTTATGGGAGTAATGCTGAAGTTCTATGGGATTCCTTCATTGTTAATTTTATTTTCTTCCTCAAACTCTTACAGCTTTAATGACGTTTCTCTTCTGTGGCAGAACCACTTATTAGCAGGGCAAAAATAGGTGTAAGGAATTTTTCTTCATAATTCCCAGCTAAGGAATGAGCTCTGAAGGGAGGGTGGAAAGCCTGGGTAGCTCAGGGGATGAGAAAAGGCACAGAGAGCAGTTCAGCTGTAGCAGTGGTTCAAGGCACAGTATGCTGACAGGGAGCAACAGCTGTAATTACCAGCCCAGCTGTTTGGTAGTTTGTATGAAATGTATTTGGGAGTTCTCATGGGAAGTGTTCATGGCGCTTCAGGTGAGTCTGCGGGCAGGCCCAGCAGGGAGTTGTGAAGCTGGTTTCCGCCTCCAGGAGCAGTCCTTCCACCCAAAGAGCAACATGCAGAGGCAACATAAAAGGCACAAGGACAACCTCAGAGATCTGACTCTTTGAATGTAAAGAACAGACTGTTTTGAAGGCCGACCAGAGTCGCCTTTTTCCCCTTTTTAAACTAACTCTTTAGAATTAAATTTCTAAAAAAGTTACAAGTGCATGTTGTGAGATAAAAAAGCAGTACAAAGCTTTGCGAGACTGCTTGCAGCAAAAGAACTCAAAACTGTCCTTTATCACTCCCAGTTAAAGAAACAAACTGCTTTCGAGCAGCTAATTTATGACAATTTATGTAAAAAGTACCAACAGGAAATGAAAATATGAGATTGCCTTTCACTTATGAAATGAGAAAGCAACATAATTCCTGTTCTTTAACCTTACTCATTTCAGAAAGTAATGTTGCAAAGCCAAATCCACACCTTTATTGGCTTACCGTCTTAAGTGCCATGGGAGTACGTAAATCCCAATAAGGCCTGGTAACACCATTGGCCCCCTAGCAAACATAAAGAGCAGCTATCCACTTGTCAGACAAACAACTGGATCTGAACCATTCAAAGCAATTAACTTTCCTCTCAGATTTTAGGCTAATGCCTGACCAAGAGACAGCAAGCTTAGGAGGTTTCTTCCATTGCCTCCGTAATTAACACAAGGTCCTAAGTTACCAGCTACGTGTTATTAGGTCAGCTTTGGCAAACGGGGGACCAGCTGGCAAAGGAATTGCAAACTTCAAAGAAAGCTCTCAAATATCCGACTGCATAATAAAAAAATACTCACTCTTAGTACCTTATCTTGGAAGCTCACATTGGTTAGACGGTGACCTTTACAGGATTACCTTAACATGGAGGGAAATCAGCTCCTCTCTGAAGTATTCTCAAATTTGTAATAGAAAATGGATGCATGACTGACGTTTATGTTGGAAAAAAAGGAAAAGAAAAAGGCTTAAATATCTCCCAACATAAGCTGAAGCTCTGATTTAAAGCCATTTGACTTTCAAAGGAACAATGATAGCAGCCTGCCAATTTACAGTATGCAACACAACACTCCTACTCCATCAACTAGGGCAGGGCAGAATGCAGCTTCCAGCTCCTTAATCTTCTTTTTTTTTTTTTTCCCCTCATGAATTTGCTCATTTTAGTAATATGAACAGGCAGATTCTTTCAAATATTTTCTTTGTTCCCTTCCTCCCCCAAACACCCTGTTCTGTCTGGCAACAAAAACTTCAGAGAAAATGACAAAGATTTAAAAGATACATTTAAAAGCAATAACTGTTGTTATCCTGTATTTATCAGGCACAGGTGGGGAGTGTAGAGTAGATCCTTCAGCCAGTTTTTCTGTCTTTTTACAGGAACAAAACATTTCTTATGCTGAAAACATCTAGCTATCAGCCATTTATGTATTATTCTGCTTACTGAATTCTCAACAGATGTGGAAAATCTTCAGCTGTTCTAGAGAATTAAGAAAAAAATAAAACCCAACATCTTCTATTTAAGGATATTAAAGGTGTACTATCCCAACATCAACTTCTGTTCCTGTTATTCCAAAGCCCAATTTCTCCTCTCACTGCCAATATATTGCCTTTTGCTGTTCCATCACCATAGCCTAGAATACCAGATTCACTTTAGATTGCCACACCGTCCATATACAGAGCACCTATCTGTAATGCTATAACATCAGAATAACTGATAGAAGAAAAAAAAAGGCATGACAATATGTAAGCAGATATATATTTTTTCTAAAACTTTTTAATTAAAGTAAGCAGCCACCCAAGTTGTTTCCAATTCCCCCTGGATACTGAGTACAGAACTAAAAAAAATGTTAAAACATGTATTAATTACATCCCAAAGACCAAAATTAGAATTGGGTTTGGATAGCATGTTATTTGAAGGCAGTCTCACAATTTCTGCCACTAATGCTGTGCTATCATTAATCACAGGTCTTCTTATGTTGTAGACGAGACTTACTAGTTTTCAAACATTTAGATATACAGAATATGTAAGCTGTATTTACATCAGCATTTTGGCTCAGACTACTAAAGTAGTTTTGAAAAGAATCAGCCCACTTCTCCATTTTTCAGTACCCAGGTCAAGCTTCCAGAGCAGTTTTGATGCATATTAGCTAGATTCCTTGTGAAGAAACTGAACCAGCTGTGCACAAAATGCACTTCAGTCCCTGAGGAGGAACGGTCCCTTGGACACCTTTGAATCACATCTGTGGTATAGACCAGCTCTGTCCATGGACCAGAATAAATCCAGCCCAAGGTAAAATCCTGAACCTCATATGCTAAAGATGTTGGTACCTCAAGACAAAATGCTTGATCTACTGATCCCTTCCTACCCCACTCAATTATTTAGCAATGTGGACAATAGCTTTGTGAGACTGCAGAAAACACACAAACATGTTACTGAACCTGGACTGAAATCAAACCTCGCACAAACAATTCTGAACTAAGGATGTTCCCAACATTGTTAGTCAAGCCACGGTTGCACTCAAACATATCATACCATTTCCATTCCCCTTAGAATTGTTTCACTTATATATTTAGCATAAAAATCCCTATGCGGTATTTTGCATTTTCAGCTATCTAAAATTTAGGTAGCATTTCAGAATATACAGCAGATGCCTATAAAATATTCTTGTATTACTTCTACTAGCAGCAAGGGTGACATTTATTTACTGCATTTCATCACTGTTCAAAATAACTAGATGTATCAGGCCTATTTATGTTTGACCGATGAGAAATAAACAAAGCTCCTGGGATGTTGTGGCACTTCAGGGCCAATTTGCTGCAAGGATCAGAAAATTCCGCAACTCATCTATGACAGTGAGAGCTTGAAGATGTGGAGACAGCACAGGCACACATGGGGAAGCTGGGCAAAAACATCGTGCCCTCTTCAATCTTTATTGCTTGTACAGTGAAAATTTTATATCCCCTTCTGCTAACAAAGCTCTTCCTGTGAGGCTGCGATCATAGCTCCTCGCAGCTGAAAAATCACCGGGCTATATGAAGGACCCTGGAAGGCCAGACAGTGCAGCGTCCAGTGGACCAGGCTGCTGGGATGGGGCTGTGAGCAGTGGAGGGCCAGCCCCCTTGCTGGGAGCTGCCCTTCACACGTGCCCAAGGGGCTGCAGCCGTGCTTGTGCCTGGCCATGCATCTCCTGGACCCCAACTTGAGACCTGGTTCCATCTCAACCTGCCTCACCACCAGAACTCGCCCAGCACGGGTCACCCTGGCTCCTGCCGCCAGGCTGCCGGCTCACCTGACTATTAGCTGTTGCGTGTTAACTACCTAATACAAACAGTACAAAAAATACTGAGATAGAGAGTGAATTAAAAAAATCTCACATTATAAAGGCTAAACTATCAGAGGTCTAAATCTCATCCTGTGAAGTCTCAGGCTAAAGACTCCTGAGATTAAAAAGCCTGAAATTACTAAACTAAATTAAGATTGACAGTGTTTTCAAAGAACTGATAAGGTGGAAAGCAGCTTGAGCGGAGTGCAGAAGCCAGCTATGGCTACGGGTGGCACACACAGAATGCCCGTGGCTACGACTGGGGATTCCCAGCGCAGGTGAAGCTCGGTGCAATTTGCCCTTGGAAAGGCACGAGGTGCCAAAGCCACCATCCTGCCATACCCTGCTCTCACAGCCGGACACAGCCTGAGAGGCACTGAGAGGAAAAACTGTATGTATTGGTTTGGCCTTCATCTGTGCAGGTAGGGAAAGGCGAACAGTACTATAATCTTTATGAATATCCATAACAATATAATTAACTAGAAATAAGAAACTATTCCCCTTGCAGCATCAAGGACTCAAAAGGAATAAAAACACAAAGAAGCTGTTTCTGCTGAAAAAAAGCAGCCAGGTGGAATTTTTTCTAAAGGAGCATTTAAAACAAGGTGTCTCTCTCTCTCCACTGCCTGGAAGATGTGGATCTAGGGTAGAAACCAGAAGAATTCAGCAGTTCCATTACTCATCTCATTTATTACTGGATTCCTTTTCCTCTTGTATTATTTTTTCTCTTTGCGAAAGTGTTTTCAATTCACCTGAAGTAATTGTCAGGAGAATTCTTTCATTCCTTATCTTTTACTGTTCCTACCTTCATCCTGTAAAGTGTTGATGCTCGGATGTACCGTGCTTTATTTCCATTAACATTTTTCTCCTAGCACTTACTGCTTTTCGACTAGTAGTTATTTGAGTAACACAAAGGGAAAAAGCCATCTCCTGCTTTGCTTTGCTACTGTCACTATACACACCAGCTTGTTACCTTCTTGTACAATTACAGATACTATTTCAATGCGTGCTGTGCTCTTTAGCACATTCATAAAGTCTGCTTTCCACATCTATATCCTTCTTAAAGACTTCTGCCAAAGAGGGAATTCCACTGACTTTATTTTTTAAAAATGCTTATTTCTCGGTTATATTTCTCCAGCTGTTTCATAGTACTCAGTCTTTACTCACTCAAGTGCCTTTGGGAATTTCAAAGTTACATCCAGAAAAGTGCAACCCATGTAGGCATACCTCAAACTTATTTTAATGGTATCTACCTCAGGTAGCAATCAAAAATGCAGAGGCACGTGATGTTGTACAGACTATGTGCTCAGACAAGCTTCTTCAGTCCACACTGAAGCCTCTGCCCATATAGAATTGACATTGCAACTATCACCCGTCCCAGCCAGATGCAGAGTATGGCTCCAGACATTATTAGTATAGTAACCCAAATAATGTGCAAACATACCCTTCATTTCTTTATAGTGGAGCTTCAAAAAAGCTACAAAAATAAAGTTGTTAGCTAGCATTTCCAACTCAATAAACCATCCAAATAGTGTGTTAGCAGAAGCTGACGTCTCTAATTTGAAATGCCAGGTCAATTAAATGTTTCATAAAGGGATCAATGAACCCATAAAGTTTGGTGATGTTTTGGGGTATATTTTAACTTCAGTAGCTGTAGTCTTATTTTGACTGAATTATTAACTAGGTGGTTAAATAGTGCAGGACTATGACAATGTATGAAAGATGAGCAAAATAAATACAAAACACTAAAAGCCAACTATGCTAGATGAAATTATGATTTCAGATACCAATTCAACTGATATACAGAATGCACATTCAGTGATTATGATTAAATGTCTTATCAGCTGAAATCCATCTTTAAAATTCTATGCGTTAGGCAAAAGCTATGAAGGCAAAATTTTATGCAAAATCACAGAAATAAACAAATCATGAATCAGAAATATACTGGAAAGATGATACCAGCAGAGTATGGTGGCAACAGTTATTCACATACTAATCAATGCAAAGTAAAATAAAAAAATAACATACAACACTAGAAAACACTATCAAGAGTGAAAAAAAAATGTTAACACATGAAAAGGATCAAAAGACTAGCTAAAATCTATAAACCTAGCCCAGTACACTGAATTAACCCTAATTTTGTCGGCATTTACTCACAAGAATAATCTGATGCATTGTCCTATAGAAAGTATACACTATAAGGAGCTAAAATAAAGAAGGAACTCCCAGAACACGTACAGAATGATTAAATCACAAAGAGAGTTTCAGAAAAAGGATATATTTTTTGCCTTTTCTATTTACATTTTAAAGAGTTGACGTTTATATACATTTATACATTTTATTCAATAGATGACAAACTAGAAAAATCCATTACAATCTAATGTGAAATTTCATGAAAGCATCTCAGTTCAGTCTAACAACACTTCAAAGAGAGATTTAGTTAAATCCGATAAGTAGGATTACATGCAGATGTCAATCAATAGGTGCTCCATATCTATCTGTATTTCAAAAAAAATTGAAATGTCATGCTTAATAATTACTTTTTAAATGTCCTTCTTATCTAACATAGCTTGAATAAAATTGTGCAGAAACATGTTACGGTGTGCCTGTGCTCTGCAGCTTCAGAGCAACATTAAGACATCACCTTCAATTTCACAGTGCATTCATGTTTGTTAATGAAAACAATTTTTTACCTTGAAGTTCTGGGTATCTTGTATAAAGATAAATACAAAAGGTGCAAAGAAAAAGGTGCCCATGCAGATCTAGGTGTAAAAAACCACAAACAAACAAACAAACACACACCAACCAAACAAAACCCACACTACAGAACAATTAAATATTATAAATTATAAATTATAGAATTATTTGTTAATAACATTGTCCTTTCACAGATCTCTACCAGAACAGAATTTACTTCTTAGTGGATATGAAAAGATCTGAAAGAAAGGTTAAAAACCAATTCAAAGTTTATAGTTAAAAGTATTTTTGAGAGTTGGTGTGTGATACTGTTATCTGGTATTTGAAGTCAATGCAGTATAATGCAGTCAATTCTGTCATTCTTCTACAAATATTGGCATACTCACAAAGAAAAAAATCTCATGTAATCCAACAAGCTTAGGTGTTTCAGAAGCCTACACTGAATTACATTACTCTACTGGTAAATAAGCAAGCAAGCAAATGGAAACTACCCATTTCTGCCTCCTGCTTATATAATGCTGCCACCGCCGCCTTTGTGCAAACCAATTAAACTGAGTGATCAGTAAATCCTTCCAGGACAAGTATTTCTCTTAACCAGTCACAGGGTCACACTAGGAGGCTTGTGGCGAACTTTTGGCGTTGCTGACTTGCTGCTTGCTGCGGCTGTTTGTCAGTGATAAATGCCAGAGGCAGCTTACTCCTGGGATTTGACTGCAAAGGTACCGCTGTGTATCAGGGACTCGCCCTCCAGGTGTAATGGGAAAGCCTGCAAAGTGGCAAATTTGCAGCTTTGCCCTTCTGTTTTTCTCCAGGACATAATTCAGCTAAATATATTCCCTTACAAAATTCAACAAGCAGCTATTATGGGCTGTATACACTCTTTCATGGCTACCAATGTGCAGCACGAACTGAAAGTTGAAAACAAAATCCTAAATAATAAAAAAACAAACAATGGAGAATAGTATCATGCATGTTACTTGTAAAATCATGATGCTACAGGATATTTAGCTATACTAATGAAAGGAAGCAGAGTGAGTACACCAGACTTGAATTTTCCTTTGCAATGGTCAGGTACAGTCATCTCTCCTGTATCTCCCCACTCAATATCTGAGAGAAGCAGCACCAGAGAGCAGAAACCAAACAGGGAAGGAGTTTACGGTGCAGAGACCCAACAGGGCCTCTGACATGATCACAGTGCACAAGCTCCCTTGAGTACCACAGCCACAGGCAAATTGCTTTAAACCCATGGAATATCTCCCTCTGACAGACTGGCTGAACAAATAGATGCTTCTATAACAGTGCAAACAGCAAGGGGAAAAAGGACTGAAGACTCAGCCAAACAAGCAGCGTTTCCTGGAGCCCCTTCTTATCTTACTCATCTGCGCTTCCCAGGAAGCTTGTCGCCTGGTTGGCCCCAGCTCTCTCGTTCTCATACTGACAGCCAGCCAGACAAGCACTCGCTTAAAATTTCTTCAAATTAATGAAATACAGAAAGCTAATTTAAGCCTATCAAACACTGACAGAAGGACTTTCCACTGCCCGGGTGACAGCAGAACTTGAGTATAAGTAGGGAAACACACCGGCCCTGCTTCATCTACACACGTAACTTTTAGGGTATGGGTGTATAATACTGATTTAGTCTAGGGAAATTACCAAAAAATTCCAACAAGGCTGGTATCAGGTGAGCAGAGCCTCATAACCTATAGCGCAGCCAGAACTGTGTTTTAAGAAGCCTTACTTTCAACTAAGGTTACTAAGGGGATGCTCGGGAGCCTTTAGGATTCTTTTGTTTGGAAGAAATGTAACTTCTACCTGTGGACCACCACGAGTATTTGAACTTCCTAGTCACTACCTGCAGCTGTAATTACTGTAGTTATAATTGAATTGAATGTTTCTTTTTTCTATTCAAAATCTTGCATCTCTATGTGTCAAAATTTTGAGGCATACAATTTTGCAAGGCCACATGGGTAAAAGGAGAATTAAATTCTGTAAGACAGTGTCCTAGATACTAATTTGGGGGGCAAAGTATTGGAATTATTTTGTATAATGTGGTAGTGTCATCCAGCACCAGAGGTATTTAATTAACATCTATTTTATTCTATTACGTCTTACTTGAAGCTGAAAATCATGCATGAAGAATTTTTCTCGAATCCTCTTAGTTTAAGCTAATCAAGTGTCTAATGCTTGATAGCTGGAAAAAATTAAATTGCAAATGTGTTCTTAAAAAAACCCCAAAAAACTAATTCATTTATAATGAAAATCACTGGAAGAAAATTAAAAAAAAACCCCACAGATACAGTAAACATATTTTTAATCTCAGTTTTATATTTCAGGGTTCACATTAACAATGGCCCTTGATGCTACCACAACCAAATTACTATTTTTTTCAGAGATGGAATAAAATGCAAGATTTACTGTCTTTTATTAATATGCCGATAGTGAATAATAACATCCAGCATCGCTAAATGCTTTGATTGGTTAAAGACTACACATAAAAGAGTGTAAGTTACACAACTGGAACATAACATCAAGTAGCCATTGTCTGCCAAACAAGAACACAGGGTCTACACAGGGCTTCCCAGACATTTTTCAGCTACACATTTTATTAGAGGATGTGAATTTGTTACAAACTGAAACTGTAGAAGCATGCTAGTTTCAACGATTTGTTTGTGGGGAAAGGATTCTTCAGTAAAGAATGAAATTTGTGGCGTAAGTTAAATCCATCCACGGGCCACCCTGGAAGCCCAGGCTCTCCCATCGCCACCTGGACCAGAGCCTGTGCTTGGGTACAGGTCCCAGCCAGCTGCCCAGTGCTGCACTGGGGCAACTCGCAATCAATACCTGAAGCTTTAATGTACTAGATCAATATGTTATGATTGTTTCTACAGGTCAGGGGTTAGGTCAGGCAACTATAAACAGAAAGGCTCAGATTCAGGCCCTGCCTTAAATTCCTACCCACTTAACACCACCTGCAAAATCTACTTTAATTTGAATTATCAAAAGAAAAAGTAAACAAGAAAATATTCTGGCACATTTTAAACAAAAATAACTTAGGAGAAGCCCACAGTGGAAACAGTGCATATAAGTTTGACAAAAGAGTGTTTAATGGTATGTCTGTGTGCAGATGGTAAATACTTTGTGGAATTTGTACTGTAAAAAGAGGAAGTTTCTCTAATGTTTGCTCTTGAATGTTCAGAATTTCTGTCAAAAGTTTGTTGGCCAGACCTCTAGAAGCTGGAAGAGACAACTTTTGTGTTTGTCGAGATCGATAAATCTTTGCAGAGTTCTAGCAAATACACAGAAGCATCTTATGGTGGTAAAATAACTCCTGATGATACAGCATTGCAACAATGCTCTGAATGGAGTATCAGCAAAAGAACAATTTTCTCTTTTGCCACAAGACCCGTGTCTGCATCAGGACTTTACCAGCACTGCTGAATCGCTTGTACTTTTATCCACTTCTTAACCTCCATAGCTATTCCTGCCACTGCCTAAAAGCAGAGCAAGCTTCAGTGCATGTGTAGTGGCCAATTATTCTGTGTGTTAGTTATGGCTTAAAAAAATACAAAATGGGAACAGAATTAAAAAAGATAATTCAGAAGAAAATGATGGGCCAAGTGAAGACAGACTGAGGATTTGTAAGGAAAAATGACAGCAGAGATAGTTATTCCAAAATCTTTTTGAGCCACTGTCACTCAGCCTCCTTAGATACCTGGACCATTCAACACTCCCAGGTGTTTCCCTGGTCTACATGAAGCACATATCTTTCTGTTTTCTTCTAAGAATGAAAGAAGTATTTCCACTT
Source organism: Caloenas nicobarica (assembly GCF_036013445.1). NCBI lineage: Eukaryota > Metazoa > Chordata > Aves > Columbiformes > Columbidae > Caloenas > Caloenas nicobarica. The sequence goes on from NC_088247.1 coordinate 72,542,740, forward strand.
TCTATATGAATGTAAATGTGTCGACAGCTAGTATTGATACGGAACTCATACTGTCCTTCAGTGACACAATTTCTGGTAACTTCAAATTAATTTATTATTTTAAACTTCAGAAAATAAGTAACCACAATAACAGCAAATTACCATGCGACAGTAGCACTACTGATGTGTTTGTTATTATGCAGGTAGAAATTAGTGCCCTTTGGTACTTTCTCTTACCTATAAACCAGCAATTAAGCCTTCTTCGCACAACGAAGCTTATTAAAAATGTATCATTAAATTCATAATATACAAGAAGTGACCGAGTTTTTCAGATTAGGTGTTAAGTATTGGAGGTGACATGAAATTTAAATGAACTTTGGGAAGAACTAACTTGCACACCAAAACCTCAGTGTCACTATATATTCTTTACATACCTCGTTTTTACTTCAGCTGGGTGCAGTGTGTTTCTTGATTTAGTGTCTAAAACTACATTTAAACTCCCTGTACACCGATAGACAGACTCTGATTTATCTGGGTTTTGCATTTATTGCTTTATGCATTAAAAATATTCCTACCACGTATTATCTAAGTGGAGATACAATCTAATTAAGCCTGCCAGTTAGATGATCCCATTTTCACTTGATTATAACTCAGGACTTACTCCAGCCCTCCAACACAGCAGAAATCCATTCCTCTGGACACAGGACCAGAGTCTGATTAGTCAATAAGAAATCTGTATCAATATACTCTCTCCCCCTTTGGCATTAGCGCAAACTAATACATTGAGAGCCTGGTAGCTCAGGGGCCAGCTGTCTAGTTTGACAATTCAAGTCTCCAACATCCCTGAAGACACTGCAAGATGAGGGGTTTGCAGTAGCTCACTCTATCCCAGCTTCCAGCTTTTGTCTTTTAAATGAAATAAGGAATTGTCTGCCATAGCGTACTTTACAAGCACACTGAGGTCGCAAAGTCAAGCACTTGCAAGCAGGGAAATGCCAGACTTCTACCCAGTTGCCTGTGTAATTTTATTTCTCCCCTCACTACATTAATATCTATGCATTGTGATATAAATTTTAATTACCCCATTGGATACTATTTTTTCCACAGGACACCACTCAGCCTACCAGATGAATGCAGAAGGGGGCTTAATTAACATTGTATTGACGGTCATAAAAATGCCATTTTCAATTTGCAAGTGCTTGACTTTGCAACCAAAGTTACATTCTTTCGACACAAATCTGAATAAAATTTGAATTCTATAAACATACATAGATTTGAAGGAATAATGCAGCAAGAGGGAGATGAATTATTTATATATGACTGTCATCAACTCAATTAATAAGAATAGCAAGAGGTGTTAATATCTACATGGTTGAATATACTTTGCTAACACAAAGTCATCATCATAATTTACCTATTTCAAAACATTTCACAAACCCACAGCATTATTACTTGTGATCTTAACCCTTCGGAGGTAATCTGCAGAAACTGCAGTATAATAAAGAGAATGACTACCAAAAATGAAAATTGCTAGGCACTAAAATGTGCTGTTTATTCTTCAAGTTTAGCATATTCTGAGATGGAAAAATATCTACCCTTTTGTAAAAGGTGAGTGGATGTCTTTCTAAGATGTTATGGGGTTATACCGGCATTGGTTCTGCAAAAATATCTGTATATAAAAGATAAAACTGAAAAAGAACTAGAAACTGACCCAAGAGATGCACTTATGTCAAAAGCTCCAGCCCTACGGCATAATCCGTCATCCGAAAAATTAAGGCTATATTTAGTTTGCAAGTTCATGCTTTTATTAGCAAAAATCAGCTGTGGCTAAAACAATCACTATCAGGGTAAAATTGTTATTTCAGATTAAATGAGCTTTTAAAATGGTATTTGCTTGTTTATGCACAGAAGTGACTCTAATGTTTTCCCCAATTTACAAATCTCCTCCAAATTCAAAGCCATTTAACTGATGTCACATCAAAGGTGTAGCTCCTTTTATCCCATCACTTTATGCCACGATGCATCATGTTGTGATTAACTGCAGTACCATACAAAAACATTGTGAAATGTAAATAAACAGGCTCTCATTTGGAAAACAAATCCCCACTGTTGTTCTGCTGTTTTATATACAGTGCTGAATTCTGCTTCAAACAGTACCCTTCAAACAGAGAACACATCTCAGTAACCAAGTTTTGGTATTTTGCTGCTTTTTTTTTCCCTCTTACCATGGATACTTTTAATCTCAGAGGTTCTACTATATACAAAAATTGATTAAGAAGTAACAGTAATCAAGTAATCAAGTAGACAGCTAAAGATACAATCATGGGAAATAAGAGCTCAGTTCTTTCCTTCTTTTATAACATTGAACTGCTTATTTCTTTTCTTTCTAGTTAGCTGCTCTGAAGGAAGTCTTCCAGCAGTCTCTACAAAGCCAGCAGGAATTTCTGAACAAGCAGCTGTTTTTTTCTTCTTAGAAATAGATCTAAATTATAAAGAAAGTCTTATTTCACAGTCATTCTACTTCTTTTTTAAAATAAATTGTCCCATCTTCCAAGCTTCATTAAAAAAAAAAAAAAAATCAATCAAGCCAAAGCACTGGAGACTTGATTCAGTCTTCATTAATTGCTTCCATGCTCTGCTGCTCCCTGGCTTCACAAATTTGCCCTGTCAGCACCAAATCTAGACTATTTCTCCTCGGCCAACCCCGACATTTCAGCAGACATTTCAGCTGAAGATTGCTACACATTGAAATTTCCAAACAAATGCGCAGAGCATTTGATCTAGTGTGTCTGCTTCCATGCTCTTCTGAGTGAGCCAGAAGTGGCTTCGGGCATCACTGCCCCATCCTTACGTGGCAGCGCAGTCTTCTGGCTGGGATGTTCCTGGCACGTGAGCCACCCCCAGCCTGCTGAGGAGCAGTTTGATCAGCGCTTGGACATGTGAGATGTCAGTGAAACACAGAATGCAGAAGCTACTGCTAAGGCAGGTAGGGACTGAAAAGAGGAACCTTTAGAACATTGCACACGTTGTTACAGGAACGTCTTCGTTTGGAGGAATCGGGTGGCATGATTCTAGTAAATTTCAGTCCTGGAATGGACCTGCTTTCAGTGTCTTCACACCGAGAACAGCCCATTATCTAGAGCAGTGATTTCTGAGGCTCTTGCAACTTTCTACCCAAATCCACAGCACAAAATACTTTCCTGCCTTTCAGGTCCAAAGTAATTTGCTGTAATACTACATGAGAACAATAATTTAAAAAATAGAACAAACTGTGTCTCAAAAAAATAAATAAATAAATTAGGGGTGGGTTTTGAAAAGTGACTTCTAAACATCCTCCCTAAGATTATAATTCAATTTTTCCATAGCAGTTTTAGTTTGGTTTATAGGAATTAACAAACTGCAGCTGAAACTCTTCTAAAAGCAGTAACAAGAGTCTGAAACAGATTAAGCAAAAAAACTCTAGATGAATGTAAGGAGTCCACGCTATGGGATCTCCCTCAATCTTACACAGGCCACAGAATCTGGGAGTCAGACAAACACTGTTTTAGACAGCAAAAGACTTTGTCATTGCCTTATTCCCATATTCTCCTGTAGTTGGAAGGTTCTTTCTTTTGTGCTTAATATGTCCCTCCTCTGCTCTTCCTGGCATGTGCCAGCCAGAAACCACTTCAGACAAGGATCCAATGCAGAATATGTTTTGTCTCAGGATGAAAGAGTTCCGTGGATGAACAAGTGATTTATGAGCCTCCACATGACAATGCAACAAACATTTATACACAAAATGTGACTCAGTAGCAAATACTTGTTTGCAGAAACAGGCTAAAGAAAGGAGCACCAGAGGCATAAGGAAAAGATAAGATAAAGAAGCTGTAATTTATAGGCTTGGAGACCAGAGTTAAAGCAACATTTCAAAAGCAATCTGCACTTAAAAAAAACCCAACAACTTAGCAATTTCATTTAACATGTAATTTCAAATGACTGAATAGAAAAGATCTGTAGAGTCTTGCAAACATTCTTGCAGAAGTCTGAACACGTACTTGGCTCTATTGAGACCAATCTCACATGTAATCTTAAAACTCAGGCCCATGCTCTTGCAGATGCAGCTGCAGCTGCAGCATCCCAGCAGTTCACAAGTGAACACAGGAATACATGATTTCTTGCTATTTGACACTTACAGCTTCACTGTTGTCAAATGTATACTTAATTGTTTCTGTTCTGCTAAGTCTATTACATTGTCTACTTCAGAGTATCACTAAAATTTACTCCAATCAATGAATTTTTCAAGCAATAATTCAATAAAAACATGTATTTTACATTTAGCAGTATAAGGATGTTCCAAAACTAATCCATCCAGTGTGAAGTCAAGGATTTCAGCTATACAATTCAGTTCTGGGAGAGTAGGAAAGCACAGCTGAATTTTCTTTTTATGAGGTGTATATATTTATGCCATAATAAAAAATTTTAAAAAACTAATTTTATTTTCACAACTGAAAACAAGTTCTCAATTGACCAGCTTTCATTAGGCCAGCATACCTAACGAAACACATCATCAATTGAAATAAGATTACTACATAAAGCAGCCTTATTTTTGCTGAACTACACTAACATCTCTTATTTTACAGTGTGAATACATACTTCTCATGAGAGAAGAAATTCCCACTTTTTTTTTTTCTGCTACAGAGATGACCTGCAAAAAGAATAAATACTTGTTGGGTTGTTCTTATTTCTGATAAAGATGGCTTAGTTTTAGGAGTTTTTTTAGTGTATTCTTATGTATTCTATACATCTTTTTCTTTAACAATACTTGCTGGGTCTTCACTCTTCGTGCAGTTTTCATTGTAACAAAAGGCTAGTGTATGCTGCAACCTTTCTCTGCTTTAGACTTTCCTGAGTGTAAAGAACACAGTACCAGCTCTGCAGCTCTCAGGGAAAGTGATATTCTGTAAAAACCAGTCAGTTGTCTGCTTGAACTCCATGAAAAGTGGTCTGGTAGCTACAAACAGAATGATCTTCGTAGCTTCCCAACTATTTTTCAGACACTTAGACAGGGAGCTATCACCTGTGGTGGAAGTGCTTATTTTCTAGCTCTTTTGATTATAGATGTGAACAGCAAAAGGGTCTTCCAGAAGAGATTCTTCTCTCAATGTGAGAAAAGAGAGCTTTCCTGGTAGCTTAAATGTGCGGAGACATCTTGGTTCTGCAAGAGTACGGCTCAGCAAAAGAAGTTGGCAGTTGATTTCCAGACTTAGCTGAAATTCAAACAACACTCTGAGGCTCTAAAGGCAATTGTCAAAGAGACCCTGTCCTGAAAAAGAAAGTGGTGGACTGAGGATGGAAAGTACATGGACGATCACCTGGGAGGAATAGCCTTCTTCTACCATCATGCTGGAAGTCGTGACCATAGATTCAAAGGGATGGTGTAGTAATGATCTAAGGACTAGATTAATGTCCCACAGCAGGACTGGGTCTTTTATGATCGGTGGCAAGAAAGAAATGCACAAAAGACCAGCATCAAAAAAAAAAAAAATCCTTAAGGGATCTTAGGGTGGAAAAAGAATAAATTCTCCATGTATAGGAGGTATCTAGATAGAGTTGCTAATATACTTTGTAAGGAGTGGTGGAGAAGCTGCCACCATGACAATCAATACAGAACAGTAAAGCTGTATGAAAGGAGGAGACTAATGGAGACACACTACACTGGAAATCTGAATTTACCTAGTAGAAACATCCATGCTCTGATCATGCCTTTCCTGACTGGGGACCGGCAAGAGTAGTCCAGTCCAGTCCATAAAGCCCCTTAGCTCCTGCACTGTAAAAGGCCAATAGAGACTCAGTGAAGAGGCGGCCTTTTAGCCTTCTAAAAAAAGAGGCAAGGATCTAGATACCAAAAATGTCTTGGTCAGCTGGCAGCAGCATAATCACTCAAACTGCATCTTTATTTACACTGTGTAGAGCACTAATAGAGTTGGCAACTGAGAAACAGATTTATCAAAATCTCTAGAGAATTAAAAGATTATTTAACACAAAAACTGAAACAGAAAACTGAGTTTTCTTGTTGGTGTCAAGGCCAAGTGGCAGCCATGAGTCCTGGAACATGACTCTTACAGTGACATCCCAACCTGCTATTAATGATCCAGTAGTTCAAAATAACTCAGGCTGAACAGTAAAGGTAAATCTATACCAATTAACAAATCTCTTGTTCAAATCATCAGTTCAACAGAGTAGTCAAAGAGAGGTCTAATGAATTCCACATCTTCAGCATACACTAAATAGACATGGAGGTTTAGGCTGGACATTAGGAAAAGGTTCTTCCCCCAGAGGGTGGTGGACACTGGAACAGGCTCCCCAGGGAAGTGTCACGGCCCCAAGCCTGACAGTGTTCAAGAAGAGACTGGACAACACCCTCAGACACATGGTGTGAACTGTGGGGTTGTCATACGCAGGGACAGGAGTTGGACTTGATGATCTTTGTGGGTCTCTTCCAGTTCAGGACATTCTATGATTCTATGCCATCTGGGTCAGAAGTGAGCCTTTAACAGATTCAGAGCACAAACCAAGATTTCTTCTCAGGCAGGGGTTCTTCCTGATGCACAGGGTCACCATCAGTAAACTTACAAACTTCCATAAAATGACACTCATTTTATTAAATGGGGCTCTAATCACCTTTCCTTCTCTCAACATTAGCTGTTCTGTAGCACCTCTGTAGCAGCTACTCAGAAGAGGACCTGCCAGTGACGCAGGCTCTCATGAGAAAGATTCTTGGAAAGAGACAAGGGAAGGGGATGGCTGATGAATGAAAGCTGGGCAGAGTAACCATACTGAGGCCTATTTAATTGGACGATTGTTGTTTTAGATAACAATTCAAGAGTCGATCCCCAAAAAGCTGTTGGTTTAAAGAATGTGTTAATGAAGAAAAGGGAGTTAAATTGTGTGTTGAAATCGTTTGTAAAGCCTGCATGGACAGTGCAGGAAAATGATAGTGCTGAGTTTCAAAGACAATTTATGTCTGAAATGTCAGAAAACAGATGATGGGGCCAGCTAATTTGCATGGGAAGGAATAGCAGTAAAGACAGAAAAGGGATTCCTCATTAATAAAGGAGGACAACAGTCCCAGGAGGCTTGCCATCACTCTGCAATCTCTAGCCATATGAAAGGCTTTCATATGGAAGGTCTGGAGAGACCTTTCATTATATTAATAGACTGCTTTTACTCATTTAATTCCTAAACAAACTTTCTTCCTTGAAAATGGTGAACATGGGATCTCATTTCTAAGAATTCATTAACATGACTTCCTAAGAGGCTACAGCATCAGTGGGGAATGAGGAAAATGTTTTCTCTCTTATTCTTCTCACCACTGTTGAGATTACTAATTGTGCAGGGCTCCATGGATTTACAACTTTAGGGAACCAGAAAGGAATAAGAATCTAATTCATGTCTCTCTTGTAATAACAAAAAGCAGTAATCACAAGCAATAACGTATAATAGCTAGATCACGGAATTCATAGACAATGGAACTGACAGAAGATAATTGTGATAGAGAATGGAATTTGGGCTGTGTTCTAGAGCAACTTGGAAGCACATTAAAAATTGTATGATTATCTTAATGAAAGAACAAGAAAAAGTAAACTACTGGGAATTTAACCACTCAGTAAAGCAAAGCAAAATATCACCTCCATAATTCATAAAATCATACAATAATATTCTAAAATAAAGAAATAGAGCTTAGAGAAGAAATATTAATATAATACTGTAGATTTGACAAAAGACTTCATTTGACCTAGATAATACTGTCAAATAAGTGGCTCAGCAAGTGGCTTGAATATCATCCCATCTCCTAGCATGACTCTCATGGGAAAAAAAAAAAAAAGGATTTTTTTTTTTATAACAGTTTTGCGGGCAATGAGTTTTTCTTTTCAAGTTTAAATTCATGTGAGACCACTGGGAAAGAAGAAACAAAACATTGCATTACTAATGCCTGTACTTAAAATCCAGGTAGGACTCTTGCAACTCACAAACTTGATCATGTGCAACTTGGCTTTCTTCGGCTCAAGGAAAGAAGGGATGGATTCTAGGTGGAATACTCTGAACTACAGAATAAAGGTGGGGAAGAAAACAGGACAGTTTAGGTTAGAACAGTCAGGAAAGTAGACTGTGGCAATTTTCCAGTGGCTGTTTCTTCATCTCGTTTCTGAAGCTGAATGGTTATTGATTGGCAGCATTCCCACAGCTCATACCTGTAGCACCCTAGTCACAGGACACAGCCATCTTTTTCCTCTTACCTAGCACAGGATACTAAGCTCATTAAGCTGTTTGTTCGCTGAGAAGGTCCTAACTGATCTGGAGAAAGCAGGACGCTGCTCTGTGTTCTCAACATGTGCAGATGCCAAGTGACAGACACTGCATATTGGAACCATACTGTGAGCAAGGAGTGGAATCAGCAAGATACATACGTGTGTGCTGGCCTGCAAGATAATGACTCTCTGCTAAACTGTAGAATTTGATACATAATGCCAGAATCTTGCAGGAAAGGGGAAAGTCATCATGAAAATAAGCAGATACACCGTCGAAAGGCTTTTTGCTTAAAATATATTCAGAAATTGTAAATGCTTTGTTACACTACTATTTCTGTATGCATTAGAATTTGCTTTACTGGGAAACACTAAGGAATACATTTCTACTCCCTGACATTTGCTAATAACTAAGAAGTAATTGATAGTAATCAGTGTTCATGCCTGCTGTTAGAAATCACAGACTAAATAACAGCATTACGCTATGACAACAGCCAAGACTGATAAAGACATCTAGCTCTTAGAAAAAATACATTTTTAATGTATACTTTCTAATGATTTTCTAATGGGGGATAGTTTATGCTGAATCAGAAGGTATGTAACTTCATAATTACTTAAGATGAACACATTTATTTTGACAAACTGGAAAAATATTTTCCAGAAGTCCACATACTGTAGGGACCAGGGGAATGGTGAGAGCATTAAGAACAGAAAGTAGGTGTTTGAGGACTGGCCAGATTGAAGTGAGAAGAAGGACAGAAGAGAATGAAACCATCTGCCAAGGCAAGCCTGGGGAATGAGGGCCCAGAAAAAGAAGCGACTTGAGCTCCAGAGAGCAGAGCTTAGTGGAGGAATTTCCAAGAACTAATTCTACCAAAGTGGGCAAAAATGCCTCCAGTATAGTCCTAGTAAAATCATCTTAATCTATTTTTAGCTCTTGCATTTCATTATCTATTTAGAAGAACAAGAACACTTGTTAACTTACTAAAAACTTAACTCTTGTTTTATCTTGATGGGCCTGGGCTTTGAAGGCTGAAGAATATTTGTTTTCAGTGACACAGAGTGCATGCACATGTTTGTTTTGAAAGAAAATTCAGTGTTTGGAGCAGGAAAAATTACTTTGTTCCTTTTTTGATTGCTGTGTTTCTTCTATTAATTGAAAAGGGAACAAGCACCAAAGAGAAGTTATTTAGGAAGTTAGATTTTAATGCTGTAGAAAAAGAACAATGCTCTCTGTAAGTGAATATCAAAATAAAATCCTTCTTCAGTTATTTTTAATCAGCAGAGGTCACATACATGTCTGATACAAGCAGACATCTACTTTGACCTTCTTAAGAAATGCTGCAGCATGGGATTTCTTTTTTTGCCCGGTTTTAACAAAGAAAAAGAGCCTGAATGGGATCACAGAATGAAGCATAAATTTCAGTTATCTTCCATCTTCCCTATCGCGTTCTATTCAAGGCTTAGTTTGGTCTTTCCACTAGATCCTGAGCTTTGGTATTTTGCTCTAAGGATTCAAATTTTGATAATACTGACTGAGCATTTATCTACCTAGAAAAATTCTACCAAATAAGGTCATAGCAAGTCAAATTCCCACATGGATCTTTTTATTCTAGCTCTTAAGGGTTTATAGTTCGGTTTCAACCACCTTAAAAGTGAGGCAAGCAAAACCAAAAAAACACTTCCTTATACTGGAAAAAGACTATCCAACTAGCATTTGGCAGTAATGGGTATGCTACCTGTTAATTCTATCGATTTAAAATCACATCCAAGTATAAATTAATATCTAAGTATATAGCTCTTTCCTTGATATGCTTAACTGCCCAAGTGTGGCAGCAGGATTCAAAAAATATACATTTTTTCTTTCTGTAGAGAAATACCCAACGGAGACAATACCAGATGTGTTCAGTGACTGGGTCATATTTTATTAAAAAAACCTAAACATTTTGAGAAGGAATGAACAGGACTTTTCAGCTGTTTCCAAAAAAGGCATGTTAGTATTTTGACGTGAAGGTTCCTTTTTCCTAACCTGAAGAGAAATAGTGAAGTTGTCACAAGGAATGACAAACTTTTATCTGAAAAAATGTCATCCAGATAAAACCTATGCTATGAATATTGCCTCAGAACATAAAACTACAATAGCTCTCACAGTTACACAGGTGATTTTAGACGTTGTTCAAAGGCTTCCTAAAGTCTGTATGTCCTTCATATTTGCTCCTGCCAATGAACTGAGGTAAAAAAAGTGACCCAACACTTCCAACATAGCATCTCCAGAAGCTGAAGAAGTAAAATAAAAAGTTTAAACTATGCAAATATTCTGCCAACCTGGAGTTGAGATAATATTGGTCTGAAATTAACAATTTCAATGAATTAGTAACTAACTGAAAAGTAATACATCATATACTGAAAATGAAGACAGGAAGTAGCACGAGCAATTGAAGAGGTTCTTTGTGTGGAGGGTGATTGGATTCTGGAACAAGTGACTCAGCCCAGCAATTTAGCTGACATTTATTAGTTCAGGAAAGAGTTAGCAATAAACATGCAGCAACGAATTATGTTTTTGTTTGTTTGTAATAGAGACACACACAGATCTCATTTATATTTCATAAATTTCAGTATTTTCTGAACTAGTCTTTTCCTGGCATTTACCAAGTCTGTGTTATTATGCATTAGAAATTTGCAGCAAAACATGCTAAAATATTATTAGCTTATAGTACCCTGAAATTGGCTAAAAGAACATTTTTTACATCCAGAAACCGTCAACTGATTTGGAGTCTTATTTGGAAAAAAATGACCTTTCAAGCTAAATATGCACACATTTTTGTCTGACTAATTCTATTTAAAGCTATTTAAAATTCATTAAATTAAAATTTATTTAGAATCTTCTGCTTGTAGTTAGGAGGCAAAACATAAGATCAGCTATTACATACTTCACATTGCAAAGGCAATGTACTCTATCATCAAGAATGGGATACATCAGGGCATGGTTTGGTTCACGTTGCAAAGGCAATGTACTCTGTCATCAAGAATGGGATACATCAGGGCATGGTTTGAGTTTTTTTCTCTCTGCACCTCCAGCAGCAATTATCTCCACAAGGTACACCTGTTAGAGGTTCCCAGGCTTTCCAGACAAGGGAAGGAGATGCCAATGTACAAGGATGAGTTTCTGCAGCTGTTCTGGTATGACAGAAGCATGAGCGGCCTGATGGCTCAGGTGTTAAGCACCTATAATTCCAGATATTCACAAATTATTCTGTGTCTGGATAAGTTTCTTTTGAACAATTGCTCTGGTCTGTTAAAACCATATTTCAAATAAATATTTGAGCAAATATAGCTGTTCCCAGATAATTCCATGATACTTAGGAGAATACAGAGATTTCATTCATTTGGTGCTCAGCTATGTGAAAAACCTTAGAGTAAGTTGGGGTATTATACTCTAAAGCTTGATTCCATATCTTCTCGTCTTGAAAACTGTTAGCAACTGAAAATCAGCATAAAAGGGAAGGATGGGGAAATGATTGCTTCCAATTTCAAGCAAAGTAACTCCTATCTGAAAGCTTTGCTTTTTCTGCTCATCTAAAATTTGAACATGAAAAGAATCCAAATTGAAACAGGTAAGCTTGATTTTATTAGAACCAGTAATACATAAGAAGCCTTAAAACTGGAACTTGTTATTAATAATAATAATAATAAATATCCTAGTTTGGTTTTTTGTTATGTTTATACTTCTATTAAGACCACAGGAAAACAGCTACCTTAAAGAATGATGACTGAAAACAGTTCTTAATTAATATTTTTTTGCTTGTGCAAAGAGGTCTCACACATCAGACTTGCCAATAAACTTAGAGTATTAACTTTTTTTACATTTTTGCTTAAACTTGTTAATTATTATTGTTTACTCCCTCCTTCAAAGTCTGCAAGCAGAGTTCATTCATAAACAAGGCAGCAATTTATTCTGGTTTTCTATAGTTAATGTGATTCCAAGTGTTCAACACAAGTCATGCACTTGCCTACCCAGTCTCTTTTTCAGTTCTACGGGAACACCCTAGCAAAAATATAAGCACATGTTCAGCCATTTTGGAAAGTGTTTTGACAATATTGATGTGGATTGCCAAATTACTCAAAATTTGAAAAATATGTAAGAGATGTAGTCAAGATAATTACTTACTGTAAATAAAAACACCAGTAAAAAATTATTAACTTGCAATGAAAGTTCCCTCCCAAATTTTCCAATACCTACAACAGGGCAAATGAAACAGTGGCATTGGGGCTAACTTTCTGCTGGGAGCTAGAAAGAATAGAAAGGCATCTATATATTGTACATTCAACAGGTGCAGGCTATGTGGGATGTAAAAATTACTCATGGTTCTGAAACTTGCTAAATTGCCTTAAAACCCCAAACGCAAATGAATTACACACTACAGTGCTCAGAAAAGTAAGTTCTATATACTTTCCGGACACAGATATACATCATTTCGAAAGCATGGCATCCCCTACAGAAAACTGTAAAGAGTTACTACCTGTAATAATGATATGAAACTGAAACCAATTACATCTGCCGTTGCAATTAAATCACTATCATACAATACTACATTGATATTATTTTCTGCAACACTTAGTAATATCTTGAGATAGTTTCTTACTGAACAAGTAACAAACCAACAGTATATTCTGCTAATCTAGTGGAGTATTCTGGCTTTCAAACTCACAGAGTATGAACTAGATCTCTGTGCTCTCTTTCCTCACTGTCCTGAGCTACCGTGTTCTGCACCAGTAGAATAGCCCTGAGAGACAGCAGGAAACCAGCCGTGGTCCCTTCTGTAATGCTGAGTGACTAGAGATACAAATGAAATTTTTGGTACAGTGACTGACTGCTCTATACCAAACTGAATCATAGGAGGTCCTATGAGTTTGAGCTTCTTTTTCATGAATTTCAGTTAATTCTGTGTGATCTATTTCTTCCAGCCTCGAAAACATCCTAATCATACAGATTAATCGAAATTAAGTTGTCAGAGGACTTTGGTAATTAGCTCTGTAGCAAGTAAGAAAGTCAAGGGCACATAAAGATTCATGTCTTCACCACCTAAAGTGGGCATCTTAATGTACATTGTCATCTTTAACATATGCTTTTGCTTTCCAGCTGCTCTTATATTGTTTCAAAATCAACAGCTGAAAATAAACTGAGAGTAAGCTTTAGTTACTCTCCACTGACATAATGCATTATAAAACACACATCTTCCCACTGAACTAAAAAGGAAGGCTACTATAGGCAGGAGGGAAGAGCATCATAGCACCTCAGTTCTTCCACAGAACATTCCATTTAAAACATAAACACTGCTTTACATGTAGCATTTGACCTATCTTATACAGAAGTGTAATATATCACAGAAGAGGTAAAGTACAGAATGAACAAAAGCATCAAAGCCCACAATTGTAAATGGAAGTTTGGTAAAAAAGAATGCAAGCTTGACTCATGCTCATTCAGCTCCAGGTTAGGAAGTCTCCAAAAGCCTGGTCCATGAGACCTCAGATCATCAACCTGAACTCTGCATCGGATGAAATCTTGACTACCACAAACACATTTGAGATCAACAACGAAAAATGTCTGAACAAGAAGTGAATAAGAACTGTGTCCAGAAAGTATTTTTTCTTACAGAGTCAATGCATCGTGACTACACAAGAAAGAACCTCTAACATTATCTACACAATAGTAGAGTACAATACAAAAGGAGCAATATTGGCAGATTGCACCGTCATTATTTGGCCACATAAGAGCAGGTTGTAGTGCCTCTTGCCGCTCAAACCCTGCAGTTCACATTCCAGGACGAAAGGCTGGAAATGAATTAATGCGCCCTGATACAATCAAATCACATAGATGGAACTTACTATTACAATGAAAAAAAGGATAAAAATACATTAGCATAAATAAATTTCTATCAGAATCACACAGAATCCCAGAATGGCTGGCATTGGAAGGGACCTCTGGAGACCAACTATTCCAACCCACCTGCTAAAGCAGGCTCACCTAGAGCAGATCACACAGGAATGTGTCAAGGCAGGTCTTGAATGTCTCCAGAGAAGGAGACTCCACAACCTCTCTGGGCAGCCTGTTCCAGTGCTCTGGCACCCTCAGAGTAAAGAAGTTTCTCCTCATATTCAGATGGAACCTCCTGTGCTTCAGTCTGTGCCCATTGCCCCTCATCCTATCGTTGGGCACCACTGAAAGGAGGCTGGTCCCATCCTCTTGACATCCACCCTGGAGATATTTATAAACATTGATGAGATCCCCTCTCAGCCTTCTCTTCTCCAGGCTGAACAGACCCAGCTCTCCCAGTCTCTCCTCACTTCAGAAAGGTGCTCCAGACCCCTGATCATGTTTACAGCTCTCCGCTGGACTCTCTCCAGGAATTCCTTGTCCTTCTTAAACTGGGGAGCGCAAAACTGGATGCAGTACTGAAGATGCAGCCTCACCAGGGCAGAGTAGAGGGAGATGATAACCTCCCTTGACCTGCTGGTCACACTCTACTTAATGCACCCCATTATACCATTGGCCTACTTGCCCACAAAGGCACATTGTTGACTTACAGTCAGCCTGCTGTCGACCAGAACTCCCAGTTCCTTCTCTGCAGTGCTGCTTTCCAGCAGGTGCACTCCTACCCTGTACTGGTGCCTGGGATTTTTCCTCCCCAGGTGCAGGACCCCACACTCGCCTTTGTCGAATTTCATCAGCCTCTTCACTCCTCAGTTCTCCAGCCTGTCCAGGTCTCGCTGAATGGCAGCACAGCCTTCTGGTGTGTCAGCCCTTCCTTCCAGTTTGGTATTGTTGGCAAACCTGCTGAGGGTGCACTCAGTCTCTTCATCCAGGTCACTGATGAACAGGCTGTACAGGACTGGACCCAGTACTGACCCCTGGGGAACACCACTAACTACAGTGCATGTCACAAGCTTTTCCTGACTTACATGGGAAACTCACCAGCCTGACAAACCCAAATAAGTCATTTCTTTAAATGCCATTTTACTCAAGAAATGGAAGAAGTCTTCTTCAAAACAATATAAAGAACTACGGGGAATACTGAACTATAGGGACATTAAAATACAGACTTCAGCCTCCTTCCTGTAGTGTAATGAAGTCAGGACATGACACACAATTCTTCAGCAATAGGACCTCGCACACCGTTCCTGGAGCGCACCTTTTGAAATGTCAGCACGCCAATGCCATTTTACAAAGGACTGAACAAAGCTACTACAAAGAGATTTCAAAGTCGGCAATGACAAAACAAGCCCCAAAAGCAAACCTCATCTTTCTCTCATTTTAAGAAAGGTTATTTCTCTCTTGAATCCTCTGTTTGCTAAACTAATGCAACTTCTCTCATGTAAGCAGCACTAGAAACCTCTGTGTTGACTGATAAGCCTTCAGTACATTGCAAGTTTCAAACCCTGGATGCTGGCCTCACTGTGAGCCAGTGTATATCCTGCAGGGCTGTTACTGTTCTCTGCTGCTAGAAAAGTTCAATTTTTAGCTTTAACTATAAATACACAATACATCACACAAAATTACCTTACAATGGAAGGAGCATGTCTCCTAATGCAGTGAAACAATAGAACATATGAAAGTTTCCATAAATGTGAACAAAGTGAACTCTCTCTCCAGTCCTATATTTCATTTATTTATCAATAGCAATTTTTTCAATATTTTCTATAGCCCACAGGGGCCTTGCAAAGTCAATCTTTCTTTTTAATAGAAAAATAACATTTCTGAGAGATTTGAATTATGTCAGGAGATAAGTAATTCACAGACTACTTTATGACTGACATATTTACACCCAGAGACGCAAGGAGATTAAATCCTGTGGCTACTTGAGGTATGAACCCATTCTGTGTCAATCTTCCTCCATTTGTTTCTGGAGACTGACACTGTGCACTGCTCACCAGTCAGAAATACATCAATCCTCCAGAGAAACAGGAGAGGGAACTTTCATTTGCATTCTCTTAAACAGATGAGATCAGCAATGAATTCTATTGGAAATGAACACTTCTGGGGATGCTGCTTTTATTACCTCTGCAGTGATAAAGGATGGCATTTACAGAATGGTCCTCTGAAAAGCAAGTGCACAAATCATTGCAGGCATATAGTGTAGGTACCAATACAGTTAAGTGTCAAGGCATCCAGCCTCTCCACTCTTCTGAAATCAGAAGTAGAACTCAGAGCTCTAATTTATAATAAGGCGAAGTGCTTACCTGGCTGAACAGTGCTTACATGGCCAGCATTTCTTGTTGAAAATATATCCCACCAAATCAACAGTTACCGGTTCAACCTCTCCAAATCTTGTTTCCTATAATGTATTTAGAATTGCATGCAATTCTGCATTGCATAATTCTTCAGTTGCCCTGTGGGTTTATAGGATAACAATTCCCAGTATCTGCCTTCATCATAAATTGTAATATTGAGCATGCTGAGGAAGTTTAATATTTTCTTTCAATTTATTGTTGTAGGTAATGCATTCACAGCCTAGCTCAAGTCAGGTAAATGAGGTGGAGTATTTCCTAAATCAGTTTCCCAGACAACAGACTTCCATGGATTACTGCTCTTCAGTTTGGATTTTTTTTTTCGCTTCTTTAAAATTGTACTGAATAAAGTTCCAGTTTTTTAATTAACACACACACACACAAAACTCATCATTTTGCAAGGTATGGGTCTTTAATATTACTTCACGATATGCTAAAGAAATCACTTGGGTCTGGTGACCCACTAAGTGGGTCTACCACCAAGGTAGATTTCTGCATACAATCAGACCTCCTTTGAAGGAGATATTATGTTCATCTCTGCTATTTTAGGTGTCAGGCTTTGAATGTAGTTTTTATATTGTCCCCAAGTACCTTTACATTGCAAACTATATTAACGCATTGAAAATTTCCAATTCCAATAGTTACTGGAATTTTTTAAAATGTCGGCTTACCAGTGGTTGCTGTCAAATCATATACTTTTGCAATTCAGGTCCTTGGGTTTCCTTGCTTTTGCAGTCATCTCTAATAGATCTTAAACTTCACTTTGCCTCTTGCTTTCCTGTTAGGTAGGACGACCTCATCTCCTTCATATATATAACAGATTTTTATTCAATTGCTCATTTAATCTTCCTCATGTTGAGTAAATGCCATATAGTTAATCATAAACCTCTCTGTCAGACCTTTCCAGTCTGACTCCTTTTTATCTGAAATTCCCACAATCCTTCTAGCCTTCTGATACTCAGTCTTGAAATGTTTCCATCAGCATGGAACATATTTGTACATGTATCCTTTCTTCCCCTTCTTATTCTGCTACTCTGTTGCACCACCTCCCCTCTTCCTGTGTTTTGATAGTGGAATATATTGAAAATCTTCCTATCATAGTGCAAAAATTTGCAAAATTGTTTTGAGAAATCTAACAGAAGTTTCCACTACAACTTGTTGCCCAGAAACAAAAATTACATAAAATGTTACATAAAAGTTCCAGTATTAAAAAGCTGAGCATCTTAGTACATTCAGGCACTGCAGTTTTCACTATTAATACAGAAAAAGGGAATACTTTCACAAAACATAAGGTTTCCAAATACATATATCCAACTGGTCATTTTCAATTCATTCATTGTCATTTACTGTCATTGAGACAGTTTTGCTATGAAATTCTGAGACTAGAAACATTAAGATGTTTTAAAATTGCATTGATTTTTCCTTTCCTGAAGCTCAGACAATTTAAATTATGTGTGCTTAAGCTGTAGTAATAAACACGCTGCTATAAGATTAATAGTAAACAAAGACCCCAAATCACTGTCTAGGGTAATGAAAATAATGCAAGAATAAAGGTTATATGTTGTTGCTTAAAGAGGAAAGCAGCTACTATTTTCTGTACTTAAACATACTTGAATACATTTGTCTGTTTTGTACTCGCACTATGCTGCATACTGTGAAAGATGCAAATGAATAGATGGATATGTTAAAGATGCTAAGGTAGTACAGTAAAAATATTTTATAGGATAATTTGGGATGAGCTTCATAAGAAACAAATCATGAAGTCAGAGCTCTGGTATATCACGCATACCCAATATACGACAATAAAACTTTTATATGTTTCCATCATGCTGTTTTATGTCAAATAGTTAATAGGGAAAAACTGTATTAGAAATGTTTTTGAAGTTTAAAGATGTTTCATTATTGGTATCTTTTTTTTATATTAATTCTGTCATAAAACTAGCAACTGTGGTGTGATGCACATGTCCCTTCATGAGAAGTATAACCTTAGCAACCAAAAAATTGCCAACATCTACATACCTTTTCAAAATTACCTAAAATAAGGTTATAACCTTTTATACATTATCACACATATATAGACAAACTGATATGAAGATACACATGAAGTCCAGTATCTTGCCAGAGGGTCTAGCTGTTTTCCTGCCAGGAGGAACACAAGTGTCTGAGATGAGACAACTCTCCCCAGATCTCCCACAAGGTGCCCTCCGCTACTTACAGATTATCCTGTAGCTCTGTAGCCTTTTGCAGATCTGTTGGCTTCTTGGTTAGATACAAGAAGATCACAAAACAAGGAAGTCAACAGTTAGTACAGAAACACATCATCCAATGAGAGACAGAAACCATAAGTAGAAGAAAATGTCAGTTCATTGGCAGGTAGAGCGGATCTGCAAGCCAACATCATTTTCTCCGTCGCTCCCTGCCCTTTATTTCATAGGCAGGGAAAGGGAAAGATCAGAAAGAACAATTTGTTTCCAAAGTTGGTTTAACACTGCAATGGGCAACAGATATGGAACGGAAACAGGATTTCAAAGAACTGGAATTTATTGGGGGAGGCAGAAATGGAAGCAGGAGAAGTTTTTTGAACTGTGGGAAACTAATAATAAGGAAAGCAGTAAAAGTGAGGAAAACACTGATCAATTCATAAATTGTAAATTTATCGAGGGTCGCTCCAATAAAATGACATATAAAGAATTATATAGCTGCTTTTGCTTCAGTAACTCCTAAATTAATTGTCTTCTTTCTCTTTAAGCCTGAATTGGAGTTATTTTTTTAGGATCACAGAATCACAGAATCACAGAATGTTAGGGATTGGAAGGGACCTCAAAAGATCATCTAGTCCAATCCCCCTGCCAGAGCAGGAACACCTAGGTGAGGTTACACAGGAAGGCGTCCAGGCGGGTTTTGAATGTCTCCAGAGAAGGAGAATCCACAACCTCCCTGGGCAGCCTGTTCCAGTGTTCCGTCACCCTCACTGTGAAGAAGTTTCTTCTCAAATTTAAGTGGAACCTCTTGTGTTCCAGCTTGAACCCATTATCCCTTGTCTTACTGTTGGTTGTCACCGAGAAGAGCCTGGCTCCATCCTCGTGACACCCACCCTTTATATATTTATAAACATTGATGAGGTCACCCCTCAGTTTCCTCTTCTCCAAGCTAAAGAGACCCAGCTCCCTCAGCCTTTCCTCATAAGGGAGATGCTCCACTCCCTTCATCATCTTTGTGGCCCTGCGCTGGACTCTCTCCAGCAGTTCCCTGTCCTTCTTGAACTGAGGGGCCCAGAACTGGACACAATATTCCAGATGAGGTCTCACCAGGGCAGAGTAGAGGGGAAGGAGAACCTCTCTACACCTACTAACCACCCCCCTTCTAATACACCCCAGGATGCCATTGGCCTTCTTGGCCACAAGGGCACAGTGCTGGCTCATGGTCATCCTGCTGTCCACCAGGACCCCCAGGTCCCTTTCCCCTACACTGCTCTCTAATAGGTCATTCCCCAACCTGTACTGGAACCTGGGGTTGTTCTTGCCCAGATGCAAGACTCTACATTTCCCCTTGTTATATTTCATTAAATTTTTCCCCGCCCAACTCTCCAGCCTGTCCAGATCTCGCTGGATGGCAGCACAGCCTTCTGGCGTGTCAGCCACTCCTCCCAGCTTGGTGTCATCAGCAAACTTACTGATAGTACACTCAATTCCCTCATCCAAGTCATTGATGAATATATTGAACAGTATTGGTCCCAATCGGATGACCGATGTGATTTTCCTGTCATGGGGCCTTTGTTGTCATAATGCAACAACTCTGCTCTTTTGAGTTCTTCTTTCCCTCCCCACTCCCCCCACCAAAGCTGTTCCTAACAGGAATAATTCTGCATCTCCTACAGTATGGAGGTTCATCTGTGATGAAAATTCTGTAATCAGGTATGAAGCATTTAAGTTTAGTCCCCAGATTTTCAATTAAAATGAGTGAGAAAGCTTGGAAAACAAAAATAAAATGAGAAGGAAACTAAATAGCTAGGTGACCTTGATAATTCCAAATATGAATGCATTACAGATGACATTTAAGACAATCAGAGCTGTAAAACATTAAGTAAAATGAAGACTGAAGCAAAGAAATTATAATAGCAAGCGATTACATTCTACCTTTCTATTGAGGAGATAGATTTGGTATGCTGATTGTTATTTTGAAATATTTTTCCAACACTGAAGTTTCCATCTTTTCCTCTACAATTTTGTTTTTCAGACATTAAATTCTCAATGCTAAATAATAATACACACAATCTGTCACAATTTTCTATTTCTTAATCGAGTAAATCGAGTATTTTCACTACGTAAAGTGTTAAATAAATCATATTTTTGCTTGATTTTAATGCAATACAAATATCGGACAATTATTGTTCTATTTAAGTTATGAATTAGAACATAAGCAGTGTCTATGGATCCTTCCTTATAAATGTAGCCTACCAGAACAATTAATACCATGCTTTCCTTTTGGGGAAATCGGAGGAAGAAGGGAGGCAATCTCCCTCTTACCCTTGAACTTTTGCTAATTCAACTACAGTTTTTGGTAATGGTGTGCAAAATACTTAACACTTTTTAACCAGTGCAATTTACAAAGGTGATGATTGAAAGACATGGACTGAACTTTCTTTCACTGTCATGATTTACAAACTCATAAAAGTTCTTACTGCCACCACTTCAACAATGACAGGGTTTTGAAGTTTTATTTCTTACTTGTTTCCCTCCTGCACCTTACAGCAGGATCTGAATCAAAAAATGGACAGCATTGTAAACATATGAATTGGATTATACTCATGACAAGGGAGAAAGATTCAACAGGTGCCTGTATAATGCAAGTATTCAGGGAGAAAACAAAAGCACATCTAATATTAGTGCAGTTTTCAAGATAATTCCACTCTGAAACACTGTACATGTTTTCAGAAGAACTACAGTGGTTTGCCAGAGGAGGTTCTTATCAATATAATGTATTTCACACAAATAGTATTGCAGTTTCTCTATCAGTCCCATGCAAAGCAACCACTCTTTAAGAAATGGATTTAATAAAATTCACTTAATGGCCTCAGTGTAGTGAATTTTAGCTGCCTAAGAGAAATGAATTTAAAAAAAAAAAATTCATCTGCTGCCTGAACATGTTCTCACATATAAGAAAGTACTAACCACCATAGATGGAATGGGAATTAATTCAAAAGACTCCCAACTTACTGAAACTGTCAGCAAAATGGAAAACAGAAGAAACTCACTTTTAGCAATTTGGAAATTATTCTAAAAGGGCAACACATGTCAGTAAGAAATATTATTAGTCAATAAGACTCCTATAAGAATACTTGCACCAGTAACCCTATTCCAGGGAACCATGAACCAGATTTAGCAGAAAACACAGATTCATCTCGGTACCAAAACACAGACAATTCTAGAAATTGTTTACAAACTTGTAGAGAGTGCACACAGCAGAAATTTTGCAAAGAAAACCCTGTCACACTTCGTCCTCAACCATCAGCAGACCAAATAAAACATATAAAAAATGTCAGAAGAATCCAGAAGGTATCAGCAAAGCTCAAGGCCATCCTGATGCTGCAGCCCCTTCAGACATGGCCCGTTCACTTTCTGGAGTTAACAAACTGCTTGGAGATAATTTATCCCTTATTTTGCTATAGTTAAATCTTTTTCATAGTCTCCTACTTCACATTGCATAAAAAGAATAGAACAGTAATGCATTATAAGCAGAATGGAAATGTGTTACTGGGCTTGAAGGTCTAATTTATTAATGAACTTAGATCTCAATCTGCCATAACAATTAACAAGCCATGTATCCTCTTAAACGGATATGGAAAATCTGTAGATCTGATCAGGACCTGACTTAATTTGATACTAAATATGGCTACACGATATTTTCCACATTCATTATAAGCATACAAGACCATGAGGCCCATCACAAGTCTTGGAAAAACCTACTCAACACACAGAGTCTCTGTTGTCACATATAGTGAGTCTGCAGCCATCAAAAGAAGCAAGAGTGAGTAACACTGTTATCCACTCATTTAGCCAAGTCCATATAACCTGGCAACACAGACAGCATTTCTAGATCTCCTTTATTACTATAATATACCTAAGTATTCTTCATCTAGCTTTTTCTGGTTTGAAGAACTACAGTATACATGTCTTCCAGGTTTACAAGTAAGAAGAGATCCACGGGTCGATTAAATATTGACCCAAAATACTGGTTCAAACATACATACATAAAGTAATTTTCTCTCATTGAATTTCACAAAGGATGATTGATTCAGTCAGGATGTCTGTGAGCAAATCTCTCCCAACAGTGTTTACATATGCAAATGTTGGCTCAGCTGTATTCTGTAACCCACAAAACTGCTGAATATCAAAGACGTTCCTGTGAGTGATGTGGTATCCTATATACAAAACTGTAGGTTGTAATAAAAGGTACTACTTGTTGTGTATGTCAAAAGACGCATTCTAATCTAAGTGTTCATGGGTTTTGCCTTGGTTTTGGCTGAGATACAACTTATTTTCTTCCTAGTAGCTGGTATAGTGCTGTGTTTTGGATTTAGTATGAGAATAATGTTGGTAACAGACTGGTGTTTTAGTTGTTGTTAAGCAGTCAAGGCCTTTTCAGCTTCTCAAAGCCAAATTCATGTGAAGTCTATGCTCCAAGCCTCGAGCCTGTGTTCCAGTCAAACACAAGCTAACTCTGATTTAGAAGCTATCTCAGTGGAGCACTGTGCTAAACCTAACAAGTCCTGCTACTAATCATATCCTTTGTCTTTTTGTGTTTCGAGGAACTGTATTTTCTACATTTACCTCATAGAGAGAACACTGTCAAAAAGAAATGGTACAGGACTGGGAAACAGAAGACTTAATTCTATCCCTGTTTTGCTGCTGAGTGTGAACAAGCCAGGCTACTGATTCCCATCACACCATTTGTCTGTCTTCCTGATTTATACTATAAGCCCTGCAAGGGAGGGAATATCTCTTACAAAATGTTTGCAAAGAGCTTCTTCACACAAGGGGATTTTGAGTTCTCCAAGAAAGGGCAAGCCTGTATTACTGTTTCTATTACCAGTAGTACATTTTAAATTGTTTCCATTGAGCAAAATTGTGTATCGATAAATATTACATATTCTGCATCCAGAAGGTTTGTTAACTAATTTTGCTGTTCTTGGAAGCAAGGACAATATTGTTATAAACAGTCATCTCCCATTACAACACTTCAGTGTTCCTGATATGTAGCTACCTCCTGTTTATTCCTTTTGGTGACCCTGTTACAGTTCTGTTCTTCTTTTGCCCTTGTGACTGCTATGAGAAGATCTTACCACTGTTCTCATGTACTCATGACAGCCTTCTGAAAGAATTCCTGTGTTGGGTATACATTAATTACTTCTCTTCATTCCAAAGTGTATTGTAATCAGCAGGGAGTTGTTCATCATTCTTTGGAATATTTAGCACCCTTAAACTGTCACCATTTGCTGTGCTTTTAGGAAGCAACTTACTGCTCTAGTTCCTTCTTAGGAGATCCAAATTTTGCAGGTCTCATTCTTCATCCAGTCACTACCAATCTTTCCTTACCATGGCTCTAATTTCGCTACTTGCCCCTTAGTCACTAGCTAAGATACTGATCTCCCCTGTGCACAGTTGAATCAGTATCTAATCTTCCTCTCTTTTTTCAAGGACAAAACACTTATCTGAGGTACCAAATTAAATGTCTCCACACATATTTCACTTCTATCCTTCCTACTTTTTTTTTACTGTTGTTGTTGATATCAAGTTATTTATTTAAGATCTCAACGTGCCACGTTCTTTCTTATAATAATTTCTCTTTAATGTTTGTCTATTCCGGCTTCATTTCTTATTTACAGGTTTCAGCTACCATGAAAGATTTTTCCTTCTCTCCAAACAGGAAAATAAACATAGCTTTCACATTCTCAGTTATGTTTTGTATCAGCTGCCTGAGATCCTAAAGTAGCTGTCGAGTGAAATCAAGTTATTCTACAAGCTGTGAAACCAATAAAGTTTGCTATCCTGGAGTATTTCCTATATCCCTGCCCCACACTCCTGTAATTATCACAGGTTTTCCCATGTCCTCTGTAATCTCATTATCTCTAATACTATCAGTTCTCCTTCCTGACCTCTAGATTCTCCAATAGTATCTCGGCCAAATAAGCTCAAAAGTAATTTATGAAAAATTGAAGGACAAAGTGGTCTTACTAGAAATTCTACATCACTGTAAAATAAAATAACTTAAAAGTGTCAGCTGAGTACAAACCTATGTTGTCTTTTTCTTATTCTGCATGCATATCTCTAGGTCTAGAAAACAAGAGGTAGTTTATTTGCTTGTATGTGATGTTAACTCTGAAATTACAGATGCAACATAAATGCCAGCAGTTAGTATTTCACTAGCACTCAAATTTTACTACCATTCAGCTTCTTATGCAAAGAGCCCCAAACAGCCTACCACAGGAAGTCAAAGACCTCAACTGTTCTTGTGCTGACAAATTTCCACAATAAATAAAAACACATACACAAATATATGACAGAAAAAACTGCAAACACAGAAGTAGAGTAAAATGCACGTAATTAAATATCATAATATAAAAAATGAAGTTGATACATTGCTGATTATAGTAATCATTGCAATATTTAAGACACTTAAATACAGAATCATGGATTATAGGATCTGAAACAGCTTTCGAACTTCCTATCTGCTTTAGAAGCCAAGAGTCAAAGCAATGAATCTAGGTCCAATTCACTAAATAATAAAAAGTCTTGACTACACATGGTAATTCTGACATTCCAATGAAATGAATTAAGTTGTCGGCAGGCCTCTATATTTGGAAAGCAATTTTTAATTTAGCCTGGCAACAGATAGCATGTTCTATCCGACAACAAACTTGGTTGCAAGAGTAAAACTGGGCCCAAAATCCGTATTTCTTACTGACACAAAAAGCCAGTAACACCAACATCTACAGCTTCCAAGGAAGTGTTAAGTGGTTCAGAATCTTCTGACAGAACAACACAGACACCCAAATCTAGCAACAGGCAACTGGCAACTTCTACAATTCACGTATTTTTATTATTATTGTTCTTACACTTTCATGTATATGTTTTCCCATATAAGTCAGAGAAGCACATTGCCATTTATGCTATGAATATATGAATCAACACTACCTGCAGGTGATGCATTGGAGATTGACAACAATTCGTATTTCTATACCTTCCTTTGTGTGCTGAAACTTCCTGAAACCCTTTGCAAAGCAATAAATATCATAAGGAGAAATAGTGATAGGTCATCAATACAGAAGTGACTTTCTGTGCCCAGGCATAACAGCCATCCTAAATACAGCAATATTTCTGAAGTGTGAGTGTGAATTAATCTGAAATAGTTCTGCTTGCGAGAGATCTTTTATATAATCACCTGCACTAGTGCAGATTGCATCTACTATTCTTTGATACCACGCAGAAGGACAGCAGTTTCATTAAATCTGTATTTGCACTCTGTCGAAAGGCCAGTAGGTTTCCCCAAGTTCCCCAAATACCTTGAATGTGTGACCTTATGCTAAGCCCTGGCTATCCGAGTGAACTGCCAAATCCACATACAGGATAAACAGAAATATTTATAAAGCAACTGCAGCAGGACTGGTAATGGTAGCAAAGACAAGAAAGAAGTGGAACCTACCTTTCCATGCTTACTATTGCTCACCACAGATGAACATCCCTCTGCATTTATTGAAGAGAACAGTTAGCTAACCTTCAGGAGCAGAAATTCAGATACCTACTTATAGCCACTCTTCCATGCTCCTGCTACTCACTTAGCTTCACACGTTTATGAGTTCAGCAGTCCGGAGTACACTTCTGTGGGCTTTCTGATCTGGAACCATCCCTCCAGCAGTGCACACACCTGCATGCATGTGCAGCAGCGCTCGGAGCAGCAGCAGCAGCCCTGTAGCTATCCTC
The DNA here is from genome assembly GCF_036013445.1 of Caloenas nicobarica. Classification (NCBI taxonomy): domain Eukaryota; kingdom Metazoa; phylum Chordata; class Aves; order Columbiformes; family Columbidae; genus Caloenas; species Caloenas nicobarica. The sequence goes on from NC_088247.1 coordinate 72,569,273, forward strand.
CAGGGGTCACAATTGGGTTACAAATTCTATCAAATGTGATGACTGTGCAACCTGATTTAGAGCAATTTATTCACATCCTTCTTCATTAAGATTCAAATGGAATAAGTAAGATAGAAATTGAACAGATACAGAAATTGTGCATGGCTTGCTTCTGTAGTCAGTAAACATTTATTCACAAGGCACAGCTCTCTCTCATGCTCTCTCTCTCATATTCTCTCTCTTCCCCTATCATTCCTGCTTGCTGTTTTAATGCATAATTAAGAAGGTCAGAATTAATGAAGCAGTGTGGAGTAAAGTTCAAGGAATCCCCAGGCACTATTTATTCTATTAGATCTCAGGCATGAATGTCAGATTGGCAGCATTAGAGGCAGAGGCAGTGTAGCTGGCAACAGTCCAGAAGCGAAGCTACTGAGGGAGACTTACCTGCAGTGTCAAGTCATTGCTGAGCTCCCTCCCTGCAAAAATCACCCGCAGCTGGTCAGCTGGAACTCCCTGTCGCTGGGCAACTGCCTCCTTCAGCTGGAGGATGCTGGCGTCTGCACCAACCTCCACCGGGAAGCCGTGGCTGGAGTTGAACCTGACAAACACTGAACAAGAGCAAAACACCTGTTAAAGTGAGCTCTTCTCACAGGGTGTTTTTACTAGCATGACTGCGAGAGGCTTAGTCTGCAATTTTAGGGAGCGTGTACTATTTTCAGAAAAAGCTATTAATACTCAGTGTACTATTTTGAAACCCATCACAGAATAGTTAGTGACCAATAAACAAAACCCGTGTGTTTCCCCTTGATAGTGCTAGAAATTACAGAAAACAGTCAGAATCAAGAGACCCAGGTAGGCAGCTGTCTCAGTAGGTGCTAATTGGCACAAGATTTTCAGTTGAGTCCTAACCTTAGCAGGCATGGGGCACACACGCTTTCTGTGCATTTCCCCACTACATATAATAAATAAATGCAGAAAATTGAGGTATGCTTTACAGCATGAATGCATTAAATAATACAAGTGAAAACAATTCCTTGTTACACAGTAAAGCACAGTCATATAAACTGGTTTCCCAGAGATATAATTCTACAGAAGATAATGATAGAAAGAAAATAACAGGCTAGCAGAAATGTTTGGGAGTGTTGTATTAGAGTGTGGTCTTTTCAGAGTTCACTAAAATATCTGCAGTACATAACTCCTGCTGGCATCCACCTTCAGTGCAGAAAATCACTACTGCACCAGTCATATAATTTTTAGAGCTGCAGCAACTGGTTTTTACATCCAGAGAAGTCTGATAAATAAACTCATAAGCTTCCTGCCATTCAGCTGGAAGAGCTGTTTTTCATAAGGAGTCTGAATGTGCTCATTGAGTCCATGGTCAGGGGAATGACTACAAGAACTATGAAACAGGAAAAAACTTCCTTATATCCATATCAGTCACAGAGACTGTACGAAGGGTGGACGTACAGTGAACCACTTCAAACAATAGCTCTGAAGCAAAGGAACTTGCAAAACCCAATATAAAACATAACATCATTTAGATCAATTAGACAGTGGGTACCTGGCACCTAAACTGCTTGGGTATTGATTGAAACAACCAGTTTTCTTAAAGATTTATTTCCAATTCCCACTGCAATATTTTAGCTGAAGATTTTATTCCTTTACATTTTTGATAACTGACAGAAGCATAAGATCAAAAGTATTTATATAGTTTAAAGAAATAACTATTTTTAAAACTGAAAATTGGATCTTTATGATTTTTCAAACACATGAAGTCTAGCTGACCACTTCAAAGTTGTCAGATTCATTAAGAGCAATTGAATATGGCTGAGAACAGTGCTATTGTTTTGCTGAGCAATGAATGTTATAAATATTTGCATTTTCTCATCCTTGCTTCAGATTTGGCTAATCTTTAAGGGACACGGCTATATACCAATAAAATTTTACACAACACTTTAAGTTTTGCACTTCAAAGTATCCTCTTAATGTACAGAAATGCAGGTTAGGACTGCAGAAGGCTGCAGGATGCAGTACATATGCCCTGCAGTCTGTTACACAGTCTCCAGCTAATTCCAGCTAATGGGAACTGAACATTTCCTATTTTTCCAGAATGCTCATGATGCTCAACTGTAAATAACTTTATCTGGGCCAGTAGCAAAATACATAGTTAAATCAATGGGGAATATACTTTACTTTTTTATTATACTGAGCTCTATCTGACTATGTGCATATATTTTCTATACACTTATATAGGTATGCTTGCATATACATATAAAATACAGTCATGTGCATCTCCAAAGATTTCTTGCTAACTAATAAATAATCCTCTTTATCTTTAGTCTTACAAAAGCCAGTGCTATTGGTTTTGGAAATGAAAAAAACTTAGCAAGCGCATTGACTCTGCAAATTAAATGTGCTAGTAAGAGGAAAGCGCTTGATAAAATAAGCATAAACAAGCAGAGTGTCATTTAAATTAATTATAAAGCAGTACTCATTTTTAAAGACCATATAAATCCAACACACTTACTACAAGTATAATGCATGTTTATCATCACCAGGCCCCAGCCCTTCCTTCAAATACGTTCATTTTTGTTCACTTCCAGCAAGTATAGTCTCCTCCTCCCAACACGTATGAGGTAGCACAAGTTTCAGTCTCACAATTGTAACCACAAGCAAACATGGGAAATGGTGTGTGAGTGTGACATTTGCACTCCACAACAAAGATTACAACTACTCCCATACAAACCTGAAGAGCTAAGTCAGAAAACTGCTAAAATGCCAAACTTTTCTTGCTGGAGGGTTCTAATCCACAAATATTTTGCCCTTAAACACATTTATTCTCTTATCAAGTCTGCAATCCACCAACTCTTTTTAATGTAAAAGAACAGAAGTGGCTTTTGCTTACTGACACAGAGCATAAAAAGATTAAATACAAAATTTCAGTCTGTGCAACAAAACCAGAATTTCATCAATATATTATTTCGAGCTGTCTTCTTAGGAAAAAGAAACTTCTTATTTTCTTTTTGACATTTCAACTCAATAATTAAATCATCACTATCAGGTTGACACTCTTAACAGCACACGTTATTCACAAGATTACAGATGACATTCTGCAGACTTTTGAGACCTCTTCCAAAGGACACATACTTTGAAAATACTTAGAATGTAAAGTTTGTCTACTGGAAGATAAATAAATATTGGCTTAACAGAAGATTAGAGAATTTCCCTGAGGCCTAAACTGCTGATGGATATCCAAAATAAATAAATCAAGTTACTAAAGCTAAGAAGTAGCCAAACCGAACTGAGGAAATGAGGCTCTATTTGGATCAGCTCTCCTGCTCCCACATCTGTAAGAGGTGACAAACAGTAACACTTGTCTGAGAAAATGAAACTTTGTGAGACTTGACTGTCATATCAAAAGCTGGTATCTGTAAATGTCACAGGATCCGATTCCCAGAGATCAAGACATGTCTAGGTGCCTTTGTAAAGCTCTCTTGGTATCCATCTGAATCTCTACATACCTTTAAAATCTTACTTTTAAGTCCACACATTTTAAGCACAGTCCTGAACAGAGGAAAGTGGTATAATTGAAAGATGAATTAAAAAGTATATAAATATTTCACTAGATCTTTCAGATATCTAAGCTGTACACCTTCATGCAATAATTTCGGTTTTACATTTAATGACTTGCATAGTATTAATCTCTTGTTTGGAAGGATCAGTAAGTGTTACCTCAGGGAATAGTTGTATTAAGTAACTTTTACGTATTTCCAGCAGAATTTTCCACGTTTCCTCTGAAAATACCCGTTTTTTCAAGCATGCACCTACACAGCAAGAAATTTTTTGGTCCAGCATAATGACACAAGTGGTGGAAATTGGCTTCTTCAAAGACCACAGGCTTACTTCTTTAGCATGCCATGCGAGTGTTGCAGAGGAAAGTTCTCAGTTCTGAGTGTAAGGACAGGAATCACATTTGTACTGAGCAACACGTTTCCCCCCTAGAAACTGATACTACAAAAGAATACACAGAGTTGGAGGGTACGCGGAATACATTCAGGTGCAAAGATGATATAAGAGACTTCATGTACAGAAATGACCGTCTCTCATGCAGCAGTAGGTTAAAGACGGCTAAGCAGAATGTACCAAGTCTTCACAAAGGAAAGTAATTTAGGGAAACTGAAGTGAGAAGTAAAAATGTGCCCCTCCACCTCTCCCTGCCGCTCCAACTGGACCAGAGAGCGGAGGCGAACACAGAAGTAAATACTGAGTGGAATTAAAATCTTCGTTCCCAATTGTGGGAAGTTTCACTCTTTCGACACTGGTTTTCATCTCAAATCCATCAGAAACTCAATGTATTGACGTTTTATGTTCTTTTTATTGAACAAGAAGCACTATCTAAGTGTTAAAATGCTTTCATTTGGCAGCACTTCATGGAAATAAGTACTTCTTTATTCTTCCAGTCCTGTTGACTGGACTCCTCTGTTCGGATTCTCTCTCTCAGAATGAAGCACCAACAAAAATCCCAGAAAAAAGTGGGGGCTGTGCTCATGAGGAAACACCAGTCTATCACAACAGAGACAGCCCAGCATTTATTTTGATTAAAAGTTCCCAAGGAGCTCAATGTCGTGACTTTTAGCTGATTTGTATTCAAATTACTGCAATCAAATTAAGAAGTTATCACCGCTGAAGTGACTCCTATTAATAAATTCATGTACGATGAGCCATTTCTTTCATATGAATACAATAAAGAAATGAACCAGTTCTCAAAGTATTGCTATCCTGAAGATTTAGTGCTTTACAAAGAGTATGATACATCATTGGATCTACTATCAAAATGGAGTCAGCAACACAATTCTGTCACATACAATACCATATGATGAATAACTTTTCCCCCATGAAATAATACAAGAATTGTTAGTTAAGGGAATATAACTGAAGAAGATTGTGACTTAAATCTTCAGTGGTTTAAGACAGTACTTAGCCCTTACACTGGAGGTTGCTACACATATAACTGGGATACTGGAGGAAATGTGTACCTGCATCTCGGCTATGCCTGTTTACAATTCAGCATGTTAGTACAAACTCAATTGGAAATTAAAGCAAATGCAGATGCAAACTGTTTAAACTCAGACAGAAGTACACGGGGCAGATGTGTAGGGGATCTGCAGAATTCCATGTGAGGCTGGAAGAAGCTGGTGGGCAGGCACCCCTGCAGGAACTCAATGGGCCATTTCTGAGGGCCTTGCGATTCAGCCATCTTTCTTCTTTGGCAAGTCATACCAAAAATGCCCAAGCTTTAACTCCCATTATCATCAATCACACATGATTTCCAGTTCTGAACTTAAAAGGTAGATATTGCATGTTGGAGAAGCTTAGGCCCTGCTTGTGAAGAAACTGTGAAGGCACAGTCTTGATATATAAAACCAAAAAGACTGAACTGTGCCAAGAAAGAAAAAAAGTTGTAGATGTTTTTATATTTCTACATGCAAAGCACAAATTTCCTTTTTAGTTTTGACATAAAACAGCCAGTTCTTTTCCTTCCTAAAGTAGTGAGTCACACACTCCTGCTTTGCTGCACACCAAACAAGAGCTGTAACATACAATATATGATCTGCGCAACAGAATGCACACATTTAAACTTTAAGATCTTATTGCTGAGCAATTGTGTTGCATCCATGATAACTACAACAGCTTCAAGTACTCTTCACTCCACATTATTCCTAGGGACAAATAGAATATAACCAAGGTTTAACCCAAGGAGAGTGTGAAGTATGAAACTTTTTTGATTTTTAAAAGCCCTTTCCCCACTGAGGTCAGATGACAAGATATTTGAAATATATTTTCCTAAGACTGGGGAAAAAAACCCTTGTGACAGTATCTGTCTGTGGTGATCTGTTCCTCTCTGGCTCAGCACGTAACTTGAGAACACAGCCCTTCTTAGCTCAAAACCCTACAGCTAGACTATTTCACGCTAGAAAGTATCATCCCTTCCTTTTCAGTAGGAAAGTTTTCTCATAAATGTGATTAATAATTTATGTAGTGCAACTAACCAGTCAAGTGCAGATTAAAATCAGGAAAATGGACAGAAAAAATTATTTAAAGGAAGAAAAGGTAGATATTGAGATAATGTAAGATTCTCACCACCTGCTAGAGTAGTGTGGAAATGTTCTGTAAGTCCCTCTCTTACGGCACAACTCACATCACCTCTCACAGCACAGGCTTAAGGCAGCTGTTCTAAGTATGGTTTTTATGTCAATAAATAAAATAAAACCATATTTTTCAGATGCTCAGAGCTCTTGCATCCTCAATCATACAGCAATATGCTATTCTACTTATTTAACGTTTATATTTAATGTAAATAAGATACATTTGTAGGCACTTTATAAACCCCAAGTGAATGTCAGTTGCCACCTGGAATTTCTACAACCGAAATTGTAGAAATACAACCGTGGGATATATATAGTGTGAGAAACTAGGAGCAGAACATGATATAATGTGACACCAGTAAATGTTCTACAACTTTTTATTGTTATTTCCTGGTTTTCAGTGTGTCAAGGGAACTGCAAAAAAGGGGAAGAAGTCAAGCAAAAGATTAAAGAGGAACAAACAATGGAAAGCAAAAGACAAGTTGGGGAGACTGTTCAAGCTGAGGTCAGGACTGTAAAGGAATCGCTCAGAGCTGTGGCAGGCTTTTATTAAACAGCCAGTCAGCACATGTTACTGAAAGTCCAAGCAAATGGTTAAACAACTTTGTGCAAAGTTCTTTGAAGTCTATTTCCACAGCAACTGCAGCAGCCTGGAACTGGTTGCTGTCCTTATCTTCATACATTTGTGTGTCTAGGTTCTACATTAGAATAGGGGACCTTCCCAAGGCTTTTTTCTCCCAGGAGCACTGGAGAGCAGGACAGTTCAGCCAGCTCCGTTTTAATTTCTGTCCTACTTCTACTACATCAAGTCCTGCTTTGGAGGCTGCTGTCATTGTCACAAAGCTCTGGTCAACTGGCATGCCTGATTTCTTTCTTGACATATATATGCTAAAAAATAAAATCTCATCAGCATTAGAACAACCATCCCGTAGGAATTCACATAGCCCTTTCATCAATTCACAAAAATATCCTCAGCTCTCTCCAAGAAAACTCTCAAACAGATGTCTTTTCATCAAAAAGTTGCCAAATTCCGACAAAATGGAACTAAGCTGAGATAGCAAGATCCTGAGTCTTGATGCCCTTGCACTGAACAACCTGCCAACAATTCCCTTCTTCTGTAGAGAGGGAAATCTGACTACAGAACCTTTGCTGCCTTCCAAAGAGTGAGATAGTGTCTGAGATAATGGTTTCACACATTTCAGTCTGTATCATTGAAAATAAACACCTTAAAAACTGCCCTGAGATGAGCAGGTTGCTGCTGCAGGTATCGATGCACTGGTGTGATGTTTTCCTGGCAAAATGTCCTGATGTATATTTTGCACCAGGTCCAGACTGACAGGTATATGCAATGAAGTTAACCATGACTTAATGAGTTATCGCTCGTTGCTGAGCCATGAGAGCTGGCAGCATTAGGCCTCCTCGATCATTGCATTTGTGAAGTAAAATTAATGCACATTAATGTAAGCCAACTTCACAGCCGCAGCAGAAAAAAAAGCCTACACAGGCAATAAGTGGCAACTCATTAAGCTAGAGTAATTTGGTTGCTTCTGATCATTTGTAAATTACCTTCACCTAGCAAATGATTTTATGATGTAGTCACACATAGAGAGCAATGTAGTAAACTAACATAAACAATGTCTATAAAATCCCATCGTTGGTGAGGTCATTTCCCTGCTTAGTGAGGAATAAACCCTCTCACAGCAACATCTTTAGTTCTAGCTAACACTAAATGAATATAACAAAAAATGTTCCATGATTATTAACTCAAATTTTAAGATTGAGATTTCTGATTCTTTTAAAAATAAAAATCATTATCAACTTTTACTCAAACAACTGTTTCCAGAAAACAATACAGTAGTATTCACAAATGCCACATTTATACTTGACAGTTTTCTACAGAGTTATGAGCAGCACAGAAAGGGTGAGTAGGGACCGGGCACTCACTCCCATTGCAAGATTTAGGGAGCATCATATTAGGCTTGCAGGAGCTGGCTTCAAGCAGACAAAAATGAGATGTTCGCTTACACCACTCACAACAGACCTTCTGGAAAACTCTGCCAGAGAAGTAGTAGATGTGGGATGTAAAATTTCAGCTCAAGAGGAGAAAAGAAACTGGCAGTTACTGCCTAGGCAGCTCAGTGATTGCTCTAGTGAAAAGGCAGGGATAATATATACTAGTAGGAAATAAAGAGTTTATATGTAGGTTTTGAGCTTAGAAAGGCTATGTCTTCCAGTCATGTCCTGAGCCAAAGAGGAACTTATCACTGCAAGGATAGTAAAAGGTAATAGATACCGTAACTAGATTTTTTTTTCCCCTTTCTTAGGAAAATACATTTCAGAGCTCCTGCGACTTGATTTAAAAATAGCTGTGAGAACATCAGGGAGAAAAATCATCCATGCTTGCCCTATTGTCTGTCTTCAGAAGGGTCTCTCTGCTTATGCTCACTATTGGAGACAATAATACATGGGGTTAAACAGACTTTTGTTCTGAACAACTATGACAGCTTTAGTTGTCCTGGGTTTGTATTTCCATACATATACTCCATAGAATGTAACACAGAGTAAAATCTAACAAATAGGCAGGTTAAGAGTTTCCTCCCAACTCTTCCTTGATACCAAAGTAACCCAAACAAAGAATAGAGGCAAATAAAAAAGACAAGAGCTCAGCACTACGCTTTCCTCCAGAAGTATGCATGCACCTACCACTGCTTTGTTATATTGTAGTGAGGCAAATTTTAAACTCAGCAATTCTCACAGTAACCTAATTTTGTTCTAGGAAGTATGCCTCTTAATCCAAGAGACAAGCTAAATTTGTCCAGTGCAATATTTTCTGTGAATAATTCACTCAGTTTTACCATACCCAAATTCTCTTTAAAGCTGAAGGAATGCATAGCTAGCTAACCTGACACTACAATTATGTTAGCATTTCCTTAAAAAGTCTCTTTAAAATGCTATTTTCCAAGCTATTTTTGTCCTGATTTACTGGATGCTTATGTCAGCACAAAGCTGCCATGAACCTCCTTGATACAGAATCAAGCTAAATTCATGTTTCATTTTCAATAGACACACACTGTTCTTTAATGTGCTTGGATATGGATAAGAGTCTTTAAACTCTACATATTTCCAGCTATATGCTACAGTTTTCTGTATTAATAAGAAGTATTAAATTTAAAAATAAAATGTATACTCTTGCAGCTTTTAAATTAACTCAGTCCTGTGGAAGAATGGGCCAGTATTTTTTGCAAAGACTGCATGAGTTCAACGAAATTCATAAGAGGGTCAGAAAATCTCAAGTAGGACTACTGCAATAGCTTTAAGGCTATAAAGGGGACTACAAGGTAAGGACTGCAACAGTGAGATTCCACTAACTACAGTTACGCTCATTTGCAGTTCCGCAGGAAATTTAACACATTTTTCCTATGGTGTCTGTATTCCGCTAAATGCTAGAAGCATTGGTGGACAGCTAAGGATCCACTCAAACAAATGTATGATAAATATGGTAGCTGTCACACTTAAGGAAGGAGCTTTCTAACTTCATGAAGTTTGTTAGTTGTTCAGTGTAGGACAAATTAGTACAAAAATTCATACAATCCATATTATAATATGGATAAAAATCTTATATATATCACTGGAATGGCTATGTAGAAACAGATTATTTTCACATATAAAATATTCAGAAGTCCCAGTGAAAACAAACCTACCTACCCACCTACTGACACAGCAATCTTTATTTTCACTTTGTCTAATTTCTACAGGAGCTACTACAAAAAAAGGCAAGCCAAAACTCAACAGAATAAAACTTTGTTATAGCCCAGGACAGTGTTAGTCCAGTACGTGGTTTTATGCAGTATAGCCAAGTGCATCGCACGAAGGGAGAGGATGAAGCCAGCTGCTCTGAAGAACAGAAACATGGTAGGGCTTATTTCCTTGATGTTTACAGGTCTAATGTTAGTTTTCAAATCTCTAGGTTTCTTTGGTTTTAGTCATCCTATTTGTGGGGATCCCAGTATGATTACGATCACTTCCTGATTTGCTTTAAAACACATGATGCACAGATGGAACTATATTTCATCATTGAGCACTCAATTTTAAGGTTACATGCTGCAGTCTCTTTTCCTTGAGCATCTTTCTAATTTACCTCTTCTACCTGTTCTCTACTAGCAGAAAAACAAGCTTTGATGTTCTGGGACAATCATATCTCTGCCTTTCTACTTTTAAACACTAACCTCACTCTGCTTCCTGATTCTTTGTTCTTCTTTCAAACAGTGGGCACAATCTCTTCTCCTGAGACCAGTTTTCTCAATGGTAAAATTACTACAACAGCAGAGCAGACTTAGGAGGACGACTGCTCTGCAGAATGGCCTGAAGAGACACCATCGGGGCACTGGGGGCACCCCCAGCCCTGACCATCCATGCTTGGCTTCGCCTGGTGCCCCCTAGCCTGCCCAAGGCCCAGGGCCTCATGTCAGCCACCAGGTCTGTCAGCCCCTGCCTCAGCGAGGCCACAGCAGGGCCCAGGCCCCAGACCAGCCTGTCTGGGCTTCTCACATGGATGAGACCTGACTTGCCACCTTCCACTGACCTGGCAGCACATCCCAGCTCTGCCCCTTGACACACGCCCAGCACTGACGGCCTGGCTGCCGGGCTGCACTCCTGCTCGCCAGGCCCCGCCGCTGCTCTGCCCTGGTGGCACCAGCCTGCCCTCGCCAGGGGAAATGCAGTATCTCTTCATCCACAGCATACCTGAGAGTCCTGAAACAGGCTATAAAATCACACACATCTGTGTGTGTGTGGCAGACAGCTGGTGGCAGGAGCTGGGCTCCTATTCCTCAATCAGGACGTGATTGGGCTCAGGTGGGAGCGAGCAGGCAGGGCTGTGCAAGGGGCACTCTGCCCTGCCAGTGCCAGCGCGGCCGCCTCCTCCTCCTCCTGCTGCCTCACCAACAGAAATCTGGTTAAACACAGGCACTCGGGCTCTGCTGGGCACTCCACCTCTGTATGGGACCCACTCTCCAGCTTCATAGCCCTCAGCTTCGCACCAGCGCGGGGGCTGGTGAGGCATGGTACCTCCTGCCATGGGTCCCTGGCCTGCAGGACCGCAACTGCCCGCCATTCACACCCCCGGCTACAGGCAGCCCACAGTAGCATTGAAGTTTTCAGAAAGGCATGCTTTTGGTAGTTTTAAGACAATTTTAGAACATCCTTGCGTTTTAACACTCGAAAAATATGCTTTGTTCCAAAACACAGAGCACTTCTGTAGCAACTTGGAATTCACCCTGACAGGTCCAAGTTAAATTCTTTTGGCAAAATTACATCTGTTAAAGATGTAAAGATTAGTTAAAGATACTGAGTAATTACACCACCTTTAGTAAAACTATCTTAGCTGTTTGCTCCTCTGACAGTGAAAGTTAGACTCTTAAATCAAACCAGAACTACAAAATGATGGGTTGCCAAAGAAATTTTCAATTGTGTAATAGAAATGTGTACCAAACTTTTCTTCTGAATTAGTTAAAAAAATAAGTTCCTGTAGCTAAGCATGAAGATTTATAATATTTCAAAGATAATTTTTTCTCTCTTGAGTTTTTCAAAGCCTTTCCTCCCTTTGTTTTTTGTTTGTTTGCGTACTGTTGTTTGTTTCATTTGGTTTTTAACATCTACTTCTGCTATCTGTCTCATGCCCAAATAACAAACACTCCTGCATTAAATACCTTTCAGTCCCTGACACAAGAAAATACCCAGCAGCCACTCTTGCCAGGCAAAAACATATGGGCTGAACTGACTGCCAAAAATAGTCTATTATTCCTACTATAAAACTGCCAGTTAGCTGGAAAAAAAGAAACACAGTTTCAAATATCCCCATGTCACACCAGAATTCTATGAATTCAGTATATTCTCTGAACACACAGAAATTAATTGGACCTATTTAAAATATATACAATGCAGTCATTTGTAATCACCCCTTAATTATATTAAATGTATAAAAATGGGTGTGTACTTAGATATATATACAACATATGGATATATATATTTATATGTATAAAATCCCCAACTCAGAATGTTGTTATTTCACTACACAGTAAAATCCTTATTAACGGAGAAGACATAGACATGAACTTGCTGAGTAGGATGAGAGTAGGGACTCCACAAAACATGCTTACTGGGCACATGACTCAAACACTATTACAAATATGAAAAATTAAAAACTCCAAATCATAATAAAATAGCAAAATACAGTAGGAGGCCTCAGATTGAAAAATGGTGATGTATATAGCACATCAGCTGAATACAATGGGATAAAAGTTGTGAAACATTTCAGATACGGTACCTGCAACTTCTGTTTTGTGGTTTAGATCAACATTAAGCAGAGCCAAAGTTTGTGTATGTTATACATATGCACACCAAATAGTGAGGACTGTGTGGAGCTCTGCTGTGCCACAAATTTACTGTGTATATTTCTTGCCACTTTACCAATTCTCTGCCAATTTGTTCTGCTGGATTTACCTTTACTGTTGCATACATCAGCAGCTTTGAGGAAGATGACATAACGATTTCTGTCTCTCTCTGTTAGATCTAGGTCCATAGCTGATACGAAGTCAGATGTTTTACAACCTGCAAGCCTACAATTTCGAGGTATAGTTCACTAGAAAGCTAAGAAACTACAGGGGTTTTTTTATTGTTAAAGACTAAGATGGATATATAATTTCACTATTAAAAAAGGAGGCCCCATAAGTTTTAGCTTATCAACTTGATACATCATAATATTACAGGTATCAGCATTAGAAGACTATATCTAGTTCAGGTCATAGTTACCTGCTAGATCATATTTATTTGCTGGAAAAGTAGCACAGTGAGCTGTAGGCAATCCAGGAGACTCCTGGAATGCATCGAGGATAACTTCTTAAGTCAGGTGATAGAGGGCCCTACCAGGGGGATGCAATACTGGACCTGATGGTTATCAACACAAGTGTGCTAATCAGTGACATCAAGAATGCAGGCAGCCTGGGCTGTAGGGATCATGTACTCATGGATTTTGCAGTCCTGAGAGATGTGGGTCAGGCGAAGAGTAAAGTCAGGACCCTGAATTTTAGGAAAGCCAACTTCCAGCTGTTCAAGGAATTAATCAAGAAGACCCCCTGGGAAACTGCCCTCAGATGCCAGATGTCTTAGATGTCAGACCTTTAAGGAGGCTTTCCATAAAGTGCAAGAGCTCTCAGTCCCTGAGGATGTGAAATCAGGAAAGGAAGGCAAGAGACCAGCATGACCGAGTCGAGACCTGCTGGTCAAACTAAAGGGCAAGAAGGAAACACACAGGCAGTGGCAGCAGGGACAGGGATCCTGGGAAGTGTATAGGGACACTGCCCCGTTGTGCAGAGATGGAGTCAGGAAGGCCAGGGCACAGCTGAAGCTGAACTTGGCAAAGGATGAAGAGAATAACAGGAAGGGCTTCTAAAGGCATGTCAACCAGAAAAGGAAGGTCAAAGAAAGTGCACTCCCCCTTGATAAGTAAGCCCGGTAAATTGGTAACAACGGGCAAGGAGAAGGCTGAGGTACTCAAAAGAACTTAAAAGTACTAAAAGAACAGGCAGTCTTTTCTATGGAAACAAACCAAGTTCTTCATTCTCACTACGAATGTTCCCAGAAGAAGATCTCAGTTTCATGAACACCTCAGTACTTCTCAAGATTTCTTTTCTTTCTATCTTTCTGACAAAACAGGCAGACAGCTGCAGCTCATCACTCCCTGTGCCAGTGCATTTGTCAATTAGTTCGAAGGAAATCACCCAGCACACAAGGCCGAGCTTATGATCAGACAGGAAATTATGGTCTACTATGCAATTTTATTCTTGTCTGTGATTGACTTCAAATCAGAGGGCCACTCAGTGGCAGCCACTAATACTTGTTAAGGTAAAAATAATTTTGTAAAAACAGATGGTGGAAGCAAGACACCAGTAGATCAAAAATACTGAATCTGAGCATAGTATACTTTATATGAGGCTTTTAGAAATAAAATAGAAGGATTTTAACACATGGTGTTCCTTTGCGATATATTGATATGAGGAGCGGCTGAGGGAACCGGGGCTGTTTAGCCTGGAGAAGAGGAGGCTGAGGGGAGACCTTGTCGCTGTCTACAACTGAAAGGAGGTTGTAGCATGGAGGGTGTTGGTCTCTTCTCCCAAGTAGCAAGTGACAGGACAAGAGAAAATGACCTGAAGTTGCGCCAGGGGAGGTTTAGATTCGATATTAGGAAAAAATTCTTCATGGAAAGGGTTGTCAGGCATTGGAACAGGCTGCCCATGGAAGTGGTGGAGTCACCATCCCCGGAGGTGTTTAAAAGGCGTTTAGACGAGGTTGTTAGGGACATGGTTTAGTGCTAGTGTTAGGTTATGGTTGGACTCGATGATCCTGAGGGTCTCTTCCAACTGAAATGATTCTATGATTCTATGATATTACCAACTGGATAGTGTTTTCAGATGCAGTGGAAGTCTGCCAAGTTCTCCTCATCACAGTTTTCCCTCCCACACTATTTAGAGGGGACTGGATATCAACAGCTTTATACCCGTAAATAGGTAAATAGCATATGCGCCATACATAGGCTCTATCAGTATATGAAGTTACGAATAGGAATAATTCTGTATGCAGGTAACCTCACTGAGCTCAATAAGAGTTTTCACATTTTTAAGATGTTTAGGGATAATATGATTGTGACATATATTCTCATAGTATCAATACGTCCACCTTAGTAACACATTTTTAACAACATACGAACACAATTACTTAGAAAGATAGAGCAAATGAACTGTGTCAGCTTAGGAAAGCGATAAATGTGAAACGAGAATAAAATCAGAACAGGATTTATTTAAATAAAGCCATAAAATGCTTTAAGCCAATCATCCAACTAAAACCACATCCTAGTAATGGCATGTATGAGCTCTGAATATTGACTGAAATTAAAAATGAAATGTTGTGGCAAGATAAAGGGCTGAAAAAATTACAGAAATAGGTTATTTGGTTAAATATTTAGAAATGTATTTAGAGGAACTTAGCAGTAAAACTAAATTAGTTCAAGAAGAATAAGAATTCTGAATAGAAATTGCTGTTTTAAACTGGGTACATCAAGCATTACATCCAAACAGGTGACAATGTTCTTGGAATCCTTATTTCAGAGAAGTAAAATATACTTTTGTTTCTTCTTATAAATTATTATGCTACACAAGAAAAAAGTGTTTTATTTGATTTTTATTTGCTCCAAAGAATTAATCATAAATGATACAAATAGATCATAAATGAATAGTTAATAATTCTCAAATAAAATAATAATAATAATTCTCATTATGGAGAAATGAAGTTACACTAGTAAAAAAAATATGTACAAAAGTCTTTGAGCCATTATGTATTTGTGTTACCACATATGGTGGTAATTGCAAAATGGCAAATATTTGTCGTCATATAGATGAAATCATTATTTGCTTTCAAAAAAAAAAATCCAGAGGAGCTAGCATGTCTCCTGGTTCCCAGAGAATTAACAAAGGTCACTTTAACAGGGAGTTTTCTTCAAATTTGCCAAAAGACACCATTATTTAGTTTAATAATGTATCCCATGCAAGACTTTTTTTGCATGATTAATGCAACTGAAAGAGCAACAGCAATTAACGGTTATACTATGTTAGTGAAACTGTTTCATTGCCATGACAAACAACTTCTATAATGATATTACTTACAAGCAGAGAAGCCAAGAAGCATATTTTGACAGACTAAAAAGGGAATGTTACCTTCCCCAAAATCCAGCTTTTCTGAGGCCAGGATTTTTATGTGCTTGTCACTCCGAAGCCTCATTGGCCTAGTAAGGGGTACGAAGAATTTCTAAAATCCTAAAAGTTTCTGGCTTTCCCAAGTTGTAGGAGCCTGGAGTGCAAGGTAATTCTGGGCAATCTTGGGCTACCCTGGCTCTTCAACAGTGGTGAGCTGGCTTGTCTATGAAATACTGTAAAGCCCTTTCATTGCAAAAATAGTCAGGACTGATGTAGAAACAGATGCCTTGTAGAACAGAAGGAAGCAAACCAAATACCATGACTTAAAGTGATAATCATAAACCTTAGGTTGAAATGCCAGGAAAACCCAGGGGACCTCAGAAGCCTGAGGCCTCTGTCCGGACAACACTCACCAGATATTTACTCTGAGTGACTCATAAAAGATTACTGAAAAATACAGTAAATAAATCTCAGTACACAACAGAGCAATGCAAAAGGGAGAGGAAGGGAATAATGAAACTAAGAGAGGAAAGACTGGAAACAGAAAATAAATAGATCAGAGGAGGAAGAAAGGCTTCTCCAGGATTCAGGAGCACCT
This sequence comes from Caloenas nicobarica, assembly GCF_036013445.1. Taxonomy (NCBI): domain Eukaryota; kingdom Metazoa; phylum Chordata; class Aves; order Columbiformes; family Columbidae; genus Caloenas; species Caloenas nicobarica. The sequence goes on from NC_088247.1 coordinate 72,585,742, forward strand.
ATTGTCAGTGCCATGACTTGGGGGAGAAAACAAAGTGGTCTCGGTTTCACTTGTGTAATATAGGTAACTTAAGAATCAGTATGAAATATGTCCTTCCTCCAGGCTGTGCCTTTCAGGAATCAGATAAAAACAGAAGCTAGTGAAGATCCTCTAACTCACATTAAGGGTAAGGACAAAGAATGGATATCTGTAGGAAAGAGTACATCTCAACATTTTTCTTTTTAACCTTTTTTTTTAACTATTCCATGAAGAACGTGGGGGTTTGGTTTTGTTTTGATTTGGGTTTTTAAGAACAAAGTAGAAGAAAAATAAAGACTAGTGCAGGTAAGGGAATGCATTCACAAGGGAAGAAAACATGAAAAACTAAGTCCATCTTTCAGTGTGTACTTGCCAAAACATTTCCATCTCCTGCCAGGAATCATACATTTCACAATGTTAAATATTGATATTGATTTTTCATACAAAAGTGCCACAGGGAATAATCAGTCCTAAATTCATAATGTGCAGATACCCATTTCATAAAGGAATTTCACAAAGTCATTCAATAAAAGTTGTATAAAAAACACAAAGCATAAATATGTGTTTCTTCAAAATAACCTGTGTTATTGACTAAAGCACTGAACAGAAAATTAAAGTCTCTGAAAACTTGCAAGAATCCTAAAAGACAAAGACAAAAGGACACTGATACAAATACTAGTTTGAAATACCTGCTGTTTTCTGAAATTTGTATAACTGAAGTTTGTATAACTTTAAATTATTTAGTGCTTTTCTTCAGTATGTTCTGCCTTTGAATAGTTCACTGCAATTCCAGGTCTTCTTGCCACCTAGATGAACCAGGAACATAGAATTCTGCAGTACATCTGCTTCAATACCTTTTCAAGGACAAAAAAAAAAAAAAAAAGAAAAAAAAAGGGATCCTTGCATAGTATCTCATACTCCAGTAGAAGAGAACACTCCTCTTTATTGCTCCCTTGTAGATGCCGTTAAGAGAACGTAGGGCCAATACGATAAGCCTAATTTGGCTTTACATAAATGTAACAGCATTTTTTTGAAACAGTCCTTCAATATATTTGCATTGATGCAAACTGAGATTCAGTACTGTTATTGCAATGATTTTATGAAGGTCATAACAAGAGAAGACTCAGAAGATTGCATTAAAAAATGAAAACTAACCCCAAGCAGCCTCTTTTGAAAAACACAGTCACTATGTCTTTAATGACCACACAGGCTCTGGGTTCCCACTCAGCACCTGTGCCCGTGCAGGCTTTGGGACAGCCAAGAAACAGTCCGGGCCCGGGAGCAGAACTGACCACGTTACGCACATTGCTCGCTGGCAACTTCAACACTGCTTGAACAGCCCTCCCAAAAATGCATGAGCTTCTGTGAAATACATTAGAAATGCTGAAATACTGTGGAAAGATTATCTGGTAGTTCCTTTAGGAGGCATTAATCATATATATACTATCTATATGCATGCACTAACTTTATATATACATGTATTATGTAGAGATACACACACTGTGCATATATGCATATGCTAGTAACTAACAGGAACATTTCAAGAGTCTATATTATGACGAAAAAGACTAACAGCTGAAATTAACCTTATTTTCTGGATTTAGAAAACTTTCCGTATGTAATTCAGCTACAAAGCTCACCATACCAAGTAGGTGGATTGGCTTCCTTATTCTGCGCTGATGGTAACTGGAGCAGACCTGGGCATTCAGATTTGGCATTGCCCACCTTGACATCATCAAACTAGGCCTAACTGTTAAAGGATTATTGCACCACTCTTCACTGTTGTGAGAAACACAAGCACCTCTGCAGAGCAAGATGGAACACACAATGCTAAAATTCAAATGCTAACCTTTTCTGAAGACTTTCAGGTGACACAGAGAGAAACCAGATTAGTTGAGCCCTGTATGCAGTTCACTAAATCACCAGTACTAAATGTTTCTCTGTCACTAATATAAAGAAAAAAAAATGTTTTGATTATTTTGACATTTCCATTAAATCCCTGTGTATTTAACCATACAGTTTAAGGATCAGTGCATCACACAAAAATAATGTGAGAAAACATTATTTCTAAACTGGAGCCAAAAGCACCTGATATAGTACCAACAGTCCTGACCTCATGAGCCACGCTCCAAAACCACCAGATGATCAAGAGCCACAAGATTCATCCCACACATGCTAGAGAGACAGAGATGAAGGCTGCTCTGGATGTGCTGTAGTCCACAGGCAGGACATTCGAGGGGTTTTCCAGGGATCCCTCCCTCTCCACCAAAGGACAGGACAGAGTAGGATGTATAAATGGATCCCTACACACTTATGGCCAGCCTCTCCAGTTCTCACCTGCTCATTTTCCACAGCAAGGGACTATCCAGGAGCCTCCACGCAACCACATCTGCAATCTGTCCTGTGCCACAGACCTGCTACAAACATCACCTTTGACTTCCGAGCTGCCTCTGGCACAAGCGCCTCAGGTCAGCCGTGCCTGGACTGTCGTGACTAATGAAAAAGGCACATGGGGACAGAGCCTGGTCCCACCTCAGCAGCAAAGCCATCTTCTTCACAGCAGGGCCAAGATTTCACTCCAGCGGTCCAAAACTGTAAATGATTCTTCTCCATGGAAGAATAGTAGAATAGCGTATAGTGTAGTAGAAGAATAGAATGTTTTCATTTGAAGTCAACCAAAGAATGTATAAAGATTAATTAAATGAAGGGAATATTTTTGTATTCAGTCTAAAAGTGTGTTGCACATTATATGCCTAAAATAGGTTTTAAAAATATAAAATGCTACAGATACATTATTGCCATCTGCTTGATAGTGCACTAATTTTGAATATTTTAAAATTTATTATAGAAATATTTGACTCACAGATTATAAATAATTACAAGCATGAATTCATAACTTTGTTTTTCAAAAAGGATTTAGTTCATTAAGTTATTAAAAATTATCACATCTAGGTATTTTTGATATAATTTTCTAATATTTATCTTTTCCCAAGTCTGTGAGCAACTACATCTTTATACGCATTAATGAAAATGTCAGCATATTAAAACAGATTTTATTATACCATGGCTTTGATAAAGACATATATTTCTTTAAAGTACATCCCAATAGCTACTTGTTAGAAATATACTCTGAATATGAAACCCTACATAATATTATTGATACTGTCATTCTTATGAATATCAGATACAGTAAATAATCCACATAAGAAATAATAATTAATATACAGATTGAAAACATATTATGGAACTGGCAAAACAATTAGCATTCTGATAAACTAATTAATTTTCCCATGAAAATATTTTAGCAAACTTCCATAGATTCAGACTTGATAAATATTCAATTTCAGGAATGCTAGGATGGAGCATTCTGATTTTTTTCCAAGAATATTCTTTTATTCTTTCAAAATAAATTTACCTTTCAAATTTTAATACAAGAATTCAAAACATGGGCTTTGCATCCCAATCTAGGATGCATTCCTTCCAGCCTGTAATTATCATTATTTTTTTTTCCTTTTCAGGATGGAAAACACATTTTCTGAAAAGGTATGATACATGCATACTTCCTTGCGTTACATGAAAAATAAAGCCCAAAGCCTTCACCTGGAAACTTGAAAATGGTCTAGAGTAAGGAAACTACATATGACCACAATTTTGTTGCACTTCAAGTACTTTGCTTCTCTCCTGCTGCTGTTTATAAAAGCAAAGCAATGAAAGTAAAATGATAGATTTAGGTACTATTTTTAAAAATGGGGGAAGGAGCCTGCTTGTCAGTGCTTAAGTAGGACATTACTCAAAGACGTGAGAAAACACAGATTTCAGGACTGTTAAGGAGTGTTATTCATCATTCTGTTGAGTTTTCCAGAAGGGATACACTCTAGCTCACTGGTGAATTTTGCCATTTGTTGAGCCAAAATTTCGAACAGCTCATGTTTAACTATTGTCTGGGTATTTGTAATATTACCCTGAGATATAGAAAAACCTTTTCCAAGTTCTGGTCCAATAACTATTAAAATATAAGAGACAAGTCCAAACATGCTAATCTTTTTTCCTTACTATCAACCAAAACTGTGATGAAACAAGGATGAAAATCTAAACTAACCTATAACTTCACATAGGAGGTGTTAGTCCAAATATGGACCAATCAAATAATAAATTCAGGCAAGTGGAAATATACACTGGATTCTTCTGTATCTTGAGTAAGCTCTGTACCTCTCTGTTTTCAGATACACAGAAGACAGGGACCTCCTTGCTGATATTATGAATCTGGCAGGAAAACCTTCTGACAAAACAATTTGGCAGACTGACTTGAATTCAGAAGCAGCTTCTGAACAACAGCTGCATGTCTTTTTATTCAATTATTATTATATTAATCTATTCACTTCCTTGAATATAACATTTACTCAAAAACTCACCATCTACACTCAACATCAGCATCCACCGTGATTGCTGTCATTCTGACAATTAGGACCAGTTTGTCTGAAGAGTTTTTAACTTGGTGAACTATCACTGTGATTCACCACATGAGACACTGTTGTGTTCATGCATGCAAAGAACCATCAGATGCACTAAGGAGACAGCCTGACTTACTTGCAGAAGGAAGGATTTCTTGCAAAGGTGCCATTCAGACTTTCCTATGGTGGTAGACAGATATTAAATTATAATTGTGTATAATTTTGAGGAATTGTGATCCATCAGTGAACCTCTGCAATGGAAGAGGCTCGGAGGAGATGGCCAAGGGCAATGTGCTCCTGAGGCTCACGAAGGATGGAGGGAGTGACTGGCAACAGCTGCTGCAAAGAGAGCTGAACTTGGCTCCACACAAAGAGGCCCAGAGGGTGGCTGTGGTCTGCATAAGTGGCTACATCAGCTAGGTGGGTCAGCAGCTACAATCAGTTTAGTGGATCAACCGGTTATGTCAATTGAGTGAAACAACCAGCTGTGTAACTGTTCATCCCTGAGTTAACTAAAGAGAGCAAATGCCTTCCTGCATGTGCCGGACCAGCACAGGGGAGTATGTAAGTACCTCTGCCAAATATAGAGTGTAAAATAATAGAGCAATGAATAAAAAGAGTTTTGGATGTAGCAACGGGCTCAAGCTGACTTCGCACTCCATGTATTCTTTCCTGGCCACTGGGGATGCCCAGCATCACAACATATTATAAGCATATTATACAGACTGGTAACAAGAATCACGGTTACATTGTGATTCAACTGTATATTAAAATTGCTATACTCTGCAAAGTGTAGTTAGTCCTGGCATTGTGATCGATGGGTATTGTTGTACAGCTCTGCTAACTAAAACTGTAACATCATATAACTTCAAATAAGTTAATTTGTTATTAAACACTAAATCTTCCACATGTGGAGTACCTAAAAGAAGATCAGCAGAGAGTACTGAGCTACAACAGGAACAAATAGTCTCTTATGCTTGACATAAAATATCTATGTATTTACTCATACCAAATCGACTTTGAAGATCTAGGTGGTTTCCTTCCAGCAGGGAAAGACGAACAATAACAAATTGAGTCTAAAGGATTATTTTTAGTACAGCAAAGAAGATACAAGAGGTGCTTATTTCTAGCCTTACTGTGTTTTGCCAGTACTGTGAACTAACGAAACCTTTGTTAATCGATATATCAAACATACTAAATAACAAAGTCAGAAGTTCATAGACTAAAAGAACACAAGTGAAAACAAGCTCAATATTGAAATACGACCCTGTGACCTTCGTTTGGTTCTGCAGCAGTGTTGTGAGGGGGATTTCACTCTACTCTGTCTCCTCATTGAATAGGTGATACTACGATGGGTCATATTCAGTAAATTATTTTCAGTATTAGAATTCATCGGGTTAACTATAGTGCTAACTGCAACAGGACTTGTTCTCTAAGTGGTGTTACTTTGTTGAACATATAATTATAGAATAGTTTGGTTTGGAAGGGACCTTCAAAGCTCATCTAGTCCAACCTCCCTGCAATGAGCAGGGACATCTTCAACTCAGAGCCCCGTCCAGCCTGGCCTTGAATGTTTCCAGGGATGGGGCACCTCAACCTACTCAGAAAGTGAATCTCTGACCAGATAAGGCAGTTAGTGCTAGTTGACCAAATGTTCCTGGAAATTAAGATTTATGGATTACAGACAACATAAATAGAGGCATTCTGATAATTCTTGGGAGCAATGTTTTACGCAGATCCTGGATGTGACCGATCATTGAACCCCTATGATGGAACACGTCTTTGAGGAGACAGGCATGGGCAGCATGCTTACGAAGCTCAGGGAAGAATGCATGCAGTGACTGACCACAGCTGTCGCACAGAAAGCTGAATTTCCCTTGACACAAAGGGGACCGGAGGGTGGCCTTTGTTCTACAGAAATGGCTACATCAGCTGCATGAATCAAACAGCTGTAGCACTGCTCATCCCTGACTTAATCGAATGAGCACAAATGTCTCAATGTGTTAGACAGAGGAGGATGAGGGTAGTACACACAAGAAACCTCTGAAATAGTTCTACACTATACATTTCTGGGATTTCTATCAATACTCTTCCTTGTCCCATGCCTGAGCTGGCTCCAAACTATGTATGACTTCCCCACAGCAGAGGATGCCCACCATCATGATGGGGAGCATATCATAGAGAGCCACCAGGAGAAACATGTTTGTATTATTATTCAGCTGTCTACTGCAATTGCTATAATCTGCTAAGTGTAATTTGTATTTGTGTTGTGATTTACATTCATTGCTGTGCCATTCTGCTAAATCAAAATCCCGTGTAACGTCAAATAATTTCAGGTGAGTAAATCTGGTATTAAAGATTAACCCTCCTCTCTCCCGCTGCCCTCACTAAAAACATCTCATTAGACAGTACTGGACTCTGACATTGAGTCAGATGTGCCAAGTGGGATCCAGGACAGTTCAAGCAATGACCACTCCATAGCCAACATCCAAGATGATCTAGTTGAAGATGTCCCTGCCCACCACAGGAGGGGTGGACCAGATGACCCCCAAAAGCCCTCCCCAACCCAAACTAATCTGTAACTCCATCATTCCATGATCTACTGGAAGGATAATGTCATATCAGAGTAAGTTAAAGCCCTGTAAGTAGGTTTTTCTGCTGAGGCAAAGTGTACATTAAAATGATGAATTGTTGGGAATCCTGATCAGAGTGAGGTAAATTTGTATTTCTTGCTTGAATAAATTTTACTGTCTTACATTTGCTTTGTAGATTACAGAAGCATGCCTTTGGTGACAAAACAGGCCTACTCAAGCAGGTGGATGCTTAACCAGCTCTCAATCATTGTCACAACTTAGGGAGTAACTGCGTTTTTTTCAAGCAACTATTGTTCGCAGAAATAAATCATAGCAATACAAAAATAACATAGGGGAAATGACATGCTATCTTTTTTGTTAATTTTATCTGCATATATACTGCATTTGACATCTTAAAAATTAATTATTCTAATAGCCCCTTCTAGCTGTGGAATAAGTCATCTCATTATCTGCTGGCCTCTGGCACTAATATCCAGCTTCTTTTACAAAACCTTAAAAGTCCTACTGTGAAGAAACTAAATATAATAAATAATTAGCTACTACAGAATTCTTCAAGAATAGATTTATTTTGTGCTAGGAATGTCTGAAGATAATTATAATCAGAAATATCAAATTAACTTTAAAAATACTAAATAAATTAGGTTGTCAGAAGAGATTACAGATGTTTTCTTCAGCTGTCGTACCAAATCATTCCCAGCATTCAGATTATGTAAGGACTACTGTGTATCCTTGGGAAGTGGAATTATCACGTAAAAAACAACCAACCATACACTAAAAAAATCCTGCTCTACAATCTTCCCCAAATAAAAATATATGTTGTCACTCTGATACTAACCTACAGTAATGGCAGCTTGGATAGGTACATCAACCAGAAAAGGAAGGTAAAGGAAATTGTACCCCCTCAATGAGCAAGACTAGTAAACTGGTGACAATGGGTGAGGAAAAGGCTGAGGTACTCAACAACTTCTTTACTGCAATCTTCACTGGCAAGCTCTCTTCCCACACCTCTTAAGTGGATGGAATGCAGAACAGGGACTGGAGGAGCGAAGTCCCTTCCACTGTAAGGGAAGATCAGGTTCGTGACCACTTGAGGAACCCGAACATACAGAAGTCTATGGGACGTGATGAGATGCATCCCAGAGTCCTGAGGGAATTGGCTGTTGTAGTTGCCAAGCCACTCTCTATGATGTCACGGTCCATTCGGTGATGGACTTGTGATGGTTCGTTTACCTTGATCTCGATGCGCAAAATTAAGGCAACCAAAATGCCAAGGGGTTATAATTCAATCAAGCAGTGTTGCTTTATTAATTTGCCCTTAAAGCGGCACGCGATAGAAAGAGAATAGAGGAAAAGGGAAAGGTAAAAAGAAAAGGCGGAAATGAGGCTGGGTTTACCACCAAACGAGCTCCAAAGGCGTCCCTCTGGTCTCGGGTCCCGTGACGAGAGTCCTTCTGGTCCTACGTCGTGGTTCAGCATCCTCCGGTGGGGAAATCTCCATGATGTCTCGTCAGGAGTTGTCTTTTATGCTTCTTCACCCCCCCTCACTCCCGTAGATCGAGGCCAATCTCCGCCTTTATTGCGCAATCCAGGCTTAACCGCGCAGGCCCAAAAAGTCCCCGCTTCGCTTGCCAGGGCCCGTCTGCACCTGCGTTGCCTCGGTTCAGGGGTCTCTTACCGGTCAGTTGGGTGACCTCAAGACCCTTGGTGAGCCTCTGCACATGCTCTTCTTCGTTGGTCTTTGTTACAGGGAGGAGGTGGGGGGCAAGTCTGGCTCAAGCGACAGGTGGAAATCCATCTTCTGGACAGCAATTATTGTCCTCGGGTCGGAGAGGCCTGCACAACACAATTCCTTGCTTCAGGCCTCTCTCCAAATCATTGTCCAGTTCTTTCTCTCAGTCCATTCTGTTCTCCAAGTCCCTGATGGCGATGTTCAGGCAGAAACTGTTCTTCGGACCGACTCTCACACATGGTATTTGAAAAGTCATGGCAGCCAGGTGAAGCCCCTGGTGACTGGAAAAAGGGAAATATTGCACCTATTTTTTAAAAGGGTAGAAAGGAGGACCCCAGGAATTACCGACCTGTCAGCCTCACCTCTGTGCCTGGAAATATCATGGAAAAGATCCTCCTAGGAGCTATGCTAAAGTACACGGAGGACAAGGAGGTGATTTGAGACAGCCAGCACAGCTTCACCAAGGGCAAGTCCTGCCTGACCAACCTAGTGGCCTTCTATGATGGAGTGACTACATCAGTGGACAAGGGAAGAGCTACAAATGGACATGGACCTGTGGGAGAGGGTCCAGAGGAGGGTCACCAAGATGATCAGAGGGCTGGAACACCTCTCCTGTGAGGACAGGGGAGAGTTGGGGTTGTTCAGCCTGGAGAAGGCTCTGGGGAGACCTTATTGCGGCCTGTCAGTAATTAAAAGGGGCCTACAAGAAAGATGGGGACAGTGTTTTTAGCAGGGCCTGTTGTGATAGGACAAGAGGCAATGATTTTAAAGGAGGGGAAATTCAGGCCGTATATGAGTAAGAAATTTTCTTACAGCGAGGGTGGTGAAATACTGGAACAGGTTGCCCAGAGAGGTGGTAAATGCCCCAACCCTGGAGACATTCAAGGCCAGGCTGGACAGGGCTCTGAGCAACCTGATATAGCTGGAGATGTCCCTGCTTATTGCAGGAGGGTTGGACTAGATGACCTTTGAAGGTCCCTTCCAACCTAAACTATTCTATGATTCTGTGATTTCAACACCAAAACCTGCTTGAAGGCCATCCTTAGTATTTAGTTTCTGTAGTCTTTCGCTGAATATATACCCACACACTGGCCTCTGAGTAAGGTCAATCTGAAGAAATACAGTATCTAGCAACATACTTTGTCTACAATTTTAATTCCTATGTTTTGAAATATATGTACTAATGCCAAGCATGAAAGAAGCCAGGCAAGTATGTCCAAGGGAAAAGGAAAAGCTTCAGGAACTCCACTGAGACCTCAAGATCATGGCTAAGGGCAGAATCAATCTTTATGTTAACAGAAATGTTGGGGCACCAATTGCGGCTGTCAGAAGGATCATTCTCTCAGATAACAACAGGGTGACAGCAATCACTGTGAGTTTTTCCTTAGGCAATCTGCATAAATGGGCAGAGAACTTGTTCAGGCCTCACTCCTCACTTTCTGCTGACTCCTCCTAGCGAGCAGCTCAGCTGCCACGGTGCAAGCAAGGCAAAGCCACAACCTTGAAAGCAAGATACCTCTTCTCAAAGCAGATTTTTTTTTTTAAATAGAAACTAAAATCTATCCAATCTGAAAAAAATATATTGCATATTCATTACATTAAATAAATTCAGTAATTGGATTTTCCAGTAATTTAATGTAGACTTTCATCAATATGGTGCAAGGCAGAACAAAGAATGCATGACGAAGAAGTAAAAATAAAACCCAAAAGCTTACATACTGTTGAACTTCATCAAAATTATCATATCAAAGAATCTGACTTGAGTCACAAATTTCATAGCTTCATTAATCAGCAGTTCAAGTACATAAATCTGCATCTTGGGAGGTATAATTCAAGATGATACTTTTTCTGAAGTTTGAAATTTAACATCCAAATTTGTCACAGAAATAACAACAAGAAAAACAGGGAGAATGAGGGAGTATTGCTTTCACACAGTTTCACAACATGTGTTAATCAAAAATTCTTTGATATTTAAACTAATGTAGAATCATAGAATCATAGAATTGTTTTGGTTAGAAAAGGTGTTTAAGATCATCGAGTCCAACCATTAACCCAACACTGCCAAGTCCACCTCTGACCCATGTCATACAGATCTTTACAGCGGAGGAAACGTGATTTAACACCCTAGCAAACAACATGCATAGACTTTTAGCACTACACCTACAGCTGACAAAAGAGAGACTCCCAAAAAGCTCTTGAGACATAATCTGTAAACAAAGAAAGAACAACTAAGGAGACCATAATCACTTTTAGGGTCCATTAGAAGATAAATTGCCTTTCTAGTTAACATATTCACAAAGAGATCTCAAAAATATTGTGCATACTTCTGTGAAAAGGATTATGTAAATAACATGTATTTGCAAAATTGTTGACTGTGCCAAGATTTATATTTATTCAATGGAGCAGTCCACTAGGTCTATCCAGTAAATAATGTAGGTCTTAAAAATTATAATGCATGTGACAATACAGATATACTCAATAGCCAAGCTCTTAAGTTTTTTTCTTATAAATAATGCATACAATTAAAAAAAGAATATGTGTAACTAACATCTGACCAGAGAAACAATATGTATTTTCAGATGACTAATATGTACATACAGGATGTAGCAGATTTTTTTTTTTTTTTAAATATGAGATGACTTGCAGGTAAACACTACATATTTTAAGAGTTTGAATTAGTGGAATGACACCACACAAACTGAGGTGAGCTACTAATTTAACACACATTTTTTTGAGCACTCTGGAAGATAATATGCATGCTTACATTGTCTTTAAAATTACTGCCCTTGAATGGTGTAGAAACTAAGTTTAGTACTAAAATGTGTAGTATTTTATTACTGGATTTTTACCACTTTACCTATATAAAACATCTAACCTAAATTAGTTCTCTAGATTCCCTCCCAGATCAACAGAGAGTTTAGCACCTGCAGATCAGCCATCCCCCTAGCTATAGAAGGTGCCTGGATGAATAGGTTGGCTTTCTTTAACAGCAATGCTGTTGTACTGAGGTAGCCTAAAGATGTGACAGTTTTAAGTAGATAGGCTGCCTATAGGCTGCTATAGACACATAAAGAGGAGACAGGCTTGAAGGCACAGAAGCGCTTTCTTAGGTCTGAAAAAAAACCTGCAGTCTTGGAAGTTCCATGGAAGTTGACAATGATGAATCTATGTTGATGGCCTTGGACCACCTAAAAGGGGTAGGTGTACATGACAGCAAATTATATTAGCAGAGGAAAGGTTATTGGCAAAAGTGACAGCTGATGAGGTCCTAAGTAGTTGATTAGTTTTAGCCATGTAAAACTTCAGTCATTTATCCATGAGACTGCTTGATGCATTTAAACTATTACAGACACAACAGGCTACATAACAGTCACCCAGGCTATATCTGTAGTCAATGGAGATAAACTGGTAGGATAAATGACTCTGTCAAAGTGACTCAATTTTTTTCAATTTGAAAAACTGGTTTTAGATCAATCCCACCCTTGGTGTTTCCCAAAATACTACATACTATTTCCCCATCTGATTCATCTCTTTAAGTCTAGCCACAGATACACGTCATAGATCCTCTATAAAGGGAAGTGATATTTGAAGAAAAAAAAAAAGTTAGGGATTATTTATACAAAGCATCTTGAGATTATGTGACACATCAGAGCAATTATCTTTGTGAAAACTGCAACAGAGTCTCATTCATCTTAGTGCCCCAGTGTATAAAGCACAACGTTTGGGGGTTAATGGCACCTTACTGAATGCATCGTATGCACATGATAACCAATGTGGGCTTGGATCTGCTGCATATATCATCAGTCTCTATCTCCAGTCTACTTAGAGAGATATTGTCCCTAGCCTGAAAAACAATTTTAATAATCAAAATGTCTAAATGAATTTGATGCTACTTTCTCACCATTTAATATAAGTTATAAGACACAAAGCATATGGTCCACCAGAAAGAGAATCCTCTAGTAAGCTTCAATACCAGCACATCAATAAAATAAGTTGATGACAGTTGCTGGCCTTCCTACCGACTTTTTCATGAAAAGACCTCCAATGTTAATGTAAGCATTTTACTGTTAGATGGGATGTACTACATGGTATTCCAACAACCAATTAAATGTACAGGGTTATATTTTTCCTAATAATATCCCTCATTGTCTCATTCCAGCAGAGTCAGCTTTTTAAGCATAGCCCTTAGTTATCAGCAGTCTTTATTCCCATTAAACTACAATTATTTTCTCATAGTATGAATGCCAGCTCCACGCAGCAGAGAAAGAACAGAAGCACAGGATGAATTCCATGAGTTATAAATGGTCTTTCAGGAAGCGTGAACTCAGTGTGAACACACAACTTGTGGTATCCAAATAAAGTCTGTTACACGCTCAACAACGGCCATGCAGTGGAACTCTAGAGGGCGATACTGCGTTGACGGTGCAGCCCTTGTTCAGCCTCAGCGTTACTGTCCTGTGATCAGCCAGGCTCACACAAGCCACAGCTGGTCTCTGGAGAACACGGACCAGAGTACAGGCTACTCTCACTGGCATTCAACCCCAACATACAAAATGGGCATGATCTTGTCATCAAAAAGGAATAGGGGGCTTCTACAGCACTGATGTGAAACACATCAAACCAACAGGATTAGGAAATACTAATGTTTTCTGGCATATTTTTCAAAGACAGATCCTACTCACCTAAACTACTACTTCATTTGTTTGGTTTTGCTGCTCACCTTATGGATAACTAAAATTCAATGCTGGCTTAAACACTTTTTTTTTTTTTAAATTATCCACAATTAGTTCTGTCTTTTAGTAAATTTATTAAATCCTTTTGGGTTTTATTTAGATGAAATGTGTTAAATAAATATAAATTCATCATTACTAAGCCAGTGGTGGTGGTTGCCGAAAACAAATTAGAAAAATTCTAACTGGAAAGAAGCAATCTGCCTCTATGCACAATTAAAATAAATTCCTCCAATGCATTCCTCTGCTCTTCTTCCTCTGAAGTTCCTTAACAAATGATTATGAAAAGAACTTCATTTAAAGATATAAATTCTTTCATGTCTTTAAAGGTCTGACTCTGACCTAAAGGATTTCAAATTAACAGATATGTAAATGTACCTATTGATCTATCCTCCAGGATTGGACTAAGTCAAATGATGTTAAATGGCCAAATCTGAAGCATGGTTCCAAATATTCTTTGTGTTTCCAGTGGTTTTGAACCTGCACTTTCTTGTATGGGCAAAGTTATTTGAGCATTTCAGTACTTCTGTTGTCGTAGAAATACTCTGTTTCTGTTTACAGCGGGATTTTTTTTCCGACAGTATTCTTGCTTTAAAAAAATCATAATATATCCTTCCAATCATATGATAACTTCTAGAAAATGTTAACTATTAGAGGAAGCAATTGTCATGAAGAAATAATTAACTCTGATTCAGTCCGTAAAAAGAACTCAAGACTCCACTGCAGACCCTTCACAGATTCTGTGTTGATGAGATGAAAGAACACCTTGAAGTAGAAGTGCACTTAGCTGACATGGGGAAACAAACCCATCAATGGGACTTTCCCCTTAAACGATTGCTTCACGTCATCCTGCCTCTAGTATACCCCTCTGGGAAGCTGGGATCTCAAATAATAGAAAAAGGCTACTGAATGCATAGTTGGATGTATAATTCCTGTGGCTTGACTGCTGGAGATGAAAGCGATGAAACATAAACCACCTCTTAGAGGAGAAAAGGACAGAGGGAAAATTTAAGCTGTTTTCTAAGAGGCATGGTAACATTTTCTGAGACGCCTACTTCCTGGAGGCCAGAATGCACAACTGAGTGCCTGATGCAGGTTTATAATTATTATGAATTGGAGAACTTATAGAATACAAAGAGCAGGTATGGACAGTATAGACTCCAGCTGAACCAAAAAGGAAGCTGAGTCATTGGTACTCAAGTACACCAGAGGAGAGAAGGATGTAAACAAAGTGGAACGCAGACTGGTACAGAAGAGCCAAGTTTGGAATGACGCATCTTTCTGGTCAGAGGACAATAATACATCTTCAAGAAAAGAGAAGACAGAAAAGTTAACACCGTTCAGGAGTTAAATAGTGAAGAGCAATCTCACCAACTAAAGTTCATTTTAAACACCAATTAAACATCTGAGCAGACCAAGATCAAAAATCAATGTGTTTCTACTCATATACCAAAAATAAAATGGAATGCTTAGCTCTAATTGAAGATTTTTTTTTAAGGAAATTAAAAGGAGGAGCTAAAAGGGTAAAGAAGCGGCATCAGTGGAGGGTTTAAAGACTCAAGCTCAGAGTAAATGTATACCAGTTCTCACAAAAAAAAATTAATCATAAAGAGTCAAAAAGTTAAATGGAAAAATAGTAGGTTATTTGAATTAAAAACATAACTTTAAAACATGGATGTTTGTTCCCATGATGAAAACATTAAAGAATATGCTCTCATAAATTGTATCTAAAGCTGCAAATGCAGCCCAACTGGATTTTGAGAAATTACTTGCAAAAGAGATAAAATTTATTAAAAATTTATTTCAAATACATCTTAGGCAAGAAACCTGCTATAAAGTTTGTACAGTCATAGGATAGTAAAAGCGTAACAGAACCTCTCAGAAAAGATACAGCTATTACAAAAGAAAGCCCAGGTCTTAGGGTAATTTGCACCCCATGTTCATTATGCAAAGGCTTACGTAGGTCTTTGGAAAAAAGAAATCCTAGGAACTTTATCAAACTGAAGTATCAATGGAAAATATGAGTGAGAAAATACTAAGACATAAGCATAACTGGCAGCACTCGTCCAAGTCTTCTGAAGAAGTTTAAAAATATAATTGGAAGCCTACCAACTACCAGATAAAAGCCAAAATTTTAGTAAGGCTCAGGCCAAATGTGTGCACGAATTTCTATCAGTGGCAGAATATGAAGGGACAGAACACAAGGGAATTACAGGTCTCCTTGTACACTGAATAAGCGTCTATACAGTTTTGGTGGAAGGAAGCAATACAAAGATATCCTTCACTGATAGAAAGGATGACCATAAGAAACAAGAGTAATATGGTCCAAAACATGCATTTGGACTAAGAGACTCTTAAATAAACTATGATAAAGGGAAATGCTCTTTCATGGATTATTGACTGATTTAAAAACAAGAACAAAGGATATAAATGAATAATCAGTTGTCATAATGCATGGAGATTACTGGTAGAATCCCACAGAAGTTTGTGGTGGACCCTCTGTTGTTCATGATAGTCATAAATGAACAGGAAAAGACTTGAAAGGTAAGATGACAAAGATTGTTTATGACATAAAACTGTCTGATTTAAACCTAAAACTAATTTACCAAAATCACAACATTGAAAGATTTGTTGATAAGATCCTAATAAAGCATGTAACACACCTGGAAAATATGTGTATAAATGTGAATGATGGGTTCTAAAGTAGATGTTATCCCTGAGGACAGAGATCATATGTAGTTATTTGGAAACATCAAATTAATGGTAGTTAAAAAGGCAAATTAAATATAAGTTTTATTAAAAAGGGTGTAAATAACAAAACAACTTCATTTTGCTACTATATCATTATAGCGTTCTTTCATAATTTGAACAGCTGGATAAAATCTTGATATCTCCATTTTATTAGGTAAAATTAGAAAAGCCACTGAAAATTGTGATAAGACTAATCAGAGGTTTTGTTTGGAATATATAGAGGTAGAAATTAAAGTGACTGTAACTTTTCACACTGTAAGAGAAGTTCAGAGCTGTGGGACTACCTTCCGTCTCATGGAAGTCTGTGAATAGAGGATTGCTGCAATAGGGGAGGGCAAATCAGCAGAAGTATCATTCTGCACTTTTATTTTATAGTCTTTTCCTTATTATCAGCTATAAGCTACTACTAGAAATAAGAATCGGATAGAGACTGACCTTGGTGTGATCCAGTATAATCAGGTCTGATCTTTTTATCATTGCATTTGTAGCTTATGACTTGAAAAAGTTTCAATATTGGCCACATTTAAACTGAAAAAAAAAGAAACGTTCACAAGCTGCCTAAAACTAGTGAAATTTGAGAACATAATAGAGGCAAACAGATCAGGGCAAAAGAGCAGACTTAACAGCAAATAGGAAGTTGGCATTTGAAATCAGAAGTGGATATGATCACCAAAACCCAAAGTGCAGAGGGAAGAAAGAAGCACTGATAGACTCTTATATGACCAGAAATGGAAGTGAGAATATAAAGTAAACTGGCAAAGAAGTGATTTTTCATTCGGCTAATGTGATCAACAAAATCAAAACCAGATGTAGGGTAAGGACAATTATTTGGAGGCTCTGAGAAATGACCAAGACAATTTCTTTTGAGATTCTAGCATTGTATCGTGAACAGGAAGCTGGAAAGAGCAAATGTCAGACTGAAGGTGGCATAGCTGGAGTGATAGAAGGTGGCGTAGCTCAGAGTGACAACTAACCAAATGGGAAAGAGATGGAGACAACTAACCAAATGGGAAAGAGATGGAGAACTAATTCACAGATACTGAAAAGAAGGATATGTAGAGTTAACGAGAACCACAGAAAGAGGAGGGCAAAAGGACAGTTGTGAGAAGGAGGAAAGAAGAAATACAAAAAATGCACTGTAAAGAATGACAGGTGAGTTATGATTGGTCACACTGACAAGTAATCAATTATCTTGAAGGCAATTACTGTGGAATTGCTCGATAGTGCAACGATTCAATTAAGCTGTGAAATAATTATATGATGAATCAAGTACTGTATGAAGTAAATATGGAAAGAAATAAAGTATTACGAATCAATAACATAGATGATCAGTAATGGAGTGAACCAGTTATGTCAATAAGTACATACGGAATGAATCAACTTGGAATTAATTATTGGGAAAATAAAAATAGTGAGAATTAATGAGTCTAATATGTAAAGAATATACCTACTAAAAAAACATGTTGAAAATATTAGTCTGGTTTTCCCTTTCACACTTTCCTTCTCCAGACATAAGAAGTGTATTTAACCCTGTCCTTCCCTCCTTTTCGCTCTTCAGACAGCTTATATCTTATAGCTATGGTACTCTTTGTTCAGTTCTCAGCAATACCTCGGGAAGCTTAAGCACTAACCTAACTTTTGCTATCACATGGCACAGCTGACATCAAGCACATACACTACTTTTGGAGACCTTTATAGAACAGAGGTGATAAGCCATAAAGTCTGTAGACTGCAGACAGGCTAGAGATGGACATCTGGTATCATGGCATGTGCTCCCACATACAGTAATGTTATTCATTGAAATATCTTTCCTTTCCTTCAGAGTAGGTACCCTATGTCATTTGAGATGCACCATAATATCCAAGACTTGCACGTGGGGCTGGCAGATTGTTATATTAAGATAATTATTTTAGCAGAAGGTAAGCCCCGTGCAAGGCAGCTAGGTTGAACTCCTCAGTGATGCAAATAACCTCAAGTCAGCACTGTAAGTCTAATCATGCTCAACGGCCAGTCTGGTGCAGAGATGCATGAATAGTATAATATATACTATAGGTCTGGGTGCATTAATGTTGAATTTGCACAATTAAATTCACAAATACTGCAGGCCAGCCATGATCATTGCATCTTTGCGCTGCACAGACTCACAAATAGCATAATATATACTATAGGTCCAGGTGCATTCAATAAGGAATTTTCACAACTAGATCTACAAATAATGAGGTCTATTAAAGCAACAGGTGCAAGTTCTTTTAGATGCCATTGATAAATACACTGTCTGCAAAAACACACTTTAGCTGAAAAAATACACTTCAGTTGAAATAATATGTTAGTTGCAAGGAATAAGTATTGGTACCACATATATAAAAATTCTAAGATGCCTATATAGTGCTATTAATGTGATTACAAATTCAAGCTTGAAGTCTAAACTTGGTGTAACTTAGTGCACAAATCTTACCCAAGAGCATCCTCCTGCGGGTGGGGAAGATAAGCTCAGCCTGTCAACTGGTCCCAAAAGTCCTATTATGCTGTTCCCTTGGCTTCTCAGTGATGGTGTCTTCCCCTACCCTTCCTCTATTGTTAGGGTATTTTATACTATTTTCTACATTTAGGTGGAGCCTGAGTGACTCTAGTCATACACACCTTTGTTATTGATTGGTTTAGAAACCCTCACTTCAGTTTTTAAGGTAAAAACCTCACTACGCATGATTGAAGCTAGGCTGGAGGCGGGTATCCTTTGAGATGGAGGTGTGTCTTGGTATTATAATGAGATTATAATGAGCAAAGTTCATCCATTGGACAAATTTCTGGCCCAGTAACTAGCATTTAAGAGAGAAATACACATTTATCCTTTTTAATTGACAGCAGCTATACCTTATCTTCAAAACTGACAGCAACTATACCATCTGGTTATTGTACCTGTGCCTTGTTAGCAGGGCCTGGCCATGATACCTTCATATCACTCAGCTCCACGCATCTTTTAATTGATACTACACTGGGCTTCCTCAGGCACTACCAATTAAGAATGCAGGCCAGGTGTGTGGGCTGAAGTCATACAGAGCAGATTTCTTCCCCTCTGCACAACTGCCTTATGTGCTGAAGATGTGGATATAACTTTATTCTCAGTAAGTATATAATTGGTATCTAGTTTCAATAATTTGCCCTCTCAGTTAATTATTCCACACAGATAAAGCACAAACCACATGGGAGACCACTGATGTCACCAGATGGTGACACCTGCAGGCCAGGTGAGTAACAGGAGAGGATCTTGAATGGCACAACATGACAGTGTGTAGGAAACAGAATCATGTCCTGGGTGCCTGCTTTTGGGTAAAAGACACTATCTTCACTTTGCTCCTCTCAACACCACACTGTCTAAACACTGGACATCTGGTGATACGGACGGGAGCACAGACAGCCAAGCACTCCCACATGTGCCCAAATTAATGCATCCTAACTTAGGTATTTGAGTCTTCCCAAAGTTGCCAGACAGTCGAACTGTCTGCTTCAGTCTGCTGCTAGCAGGCAGCCCAGAAATGCCAAAAAGGCTTTTCTTTCTTGTGTCATTTTCCGTTAGACTTTCTTGAATATGAATGATCAGAAAGATATCTGTATGCTAGGTGAGTATTTACCAGCACTCTTTATAATGAACAGGCCTTTTCTTTGGTCTTCTGGTTTATATTGTCGGATATGTCAGTAAAAATAATAAGCAAAAACATGGAAGCAAACACGGAAGGCTAATGGGAATGAGTGTACAGAATACAACATATCAGCATGAAACACCATCCAAAGAGTTTAATATCCCAGTATGACTGGATCACCTCCAAGCTCTGGAAAACGAGAACATTAAAACATAAATCCAAGAACAAGTATTGCTAATAAATCTTACAAAACCAGGAAAACAGCATGTAACTGGAGAGTAGCAAGTGCCATGTGTATATTTAAGAAACTGATAAAAGTGATCTTGGCAATTACAAGCTCATTAATCTTACCTTAATAGCTGAAAGGCTTTAGAAGAAATTTTGAAGGCAAATATAATTAAACCCATAAAGGTAAATAAAAAACGGCATAAAAGGCAATTTAAGTTTACAACATTGTAAAGCTCTGTGCCAAGGCAAATATGTATCTTTCTATGAAACAGTTTTTATTTGTTTGTTTTTTCTTTTAAGGTCAGAAAATGAAGATGTAATTGGTCTGGAGTTCAGTGGAGCCAACACATGGCAATGAAAGTGTAGAACTTGTATTACTCTCTCTAATGTAAAAATCTTAAAAGCTAAAAAGGAGAAAACAATGAGTTATGCTAGAATAATTTTATTATTAGTGTTCCATAAGGATTGGTTCTCTAATACTTTGACTTTGGCACTATAGATATTTAAATTTGTTAATTTGTACTTTCCAGAGTTGGAAGGCATCATCACTACAACATAGGATTAAAGAAGAGCTGGATGATCTAGAAATTTGAAAAAACAGAAGATGAAATTTTACAGTATTTAAGGCATAATAGATTCTGCTATAAAGCGGTTGTTTATTATGCAGGTATAGCCAGAATTCATGCAGTAATCAGTCACAAAAAAGCAATGAGATCCTACAATTTATCCAATGAGCTAGTACAGTATAGATGGAAATGTCATCATCATGTCATTTTGGTGTCTGCCAGAATTTTACCTACAGATTTAGGCATGGAAGTATTATTTGTGTGTTGCCTCCTTTTGTGTAACATAAGCAATGCAATTTTACCAAATTATTTCTGTACAGTCCTAATAACTTTAGATTGAGACATAATATATGCAAAAGAAAGCCAATTTCTCTAGAATTGAGAATTCATCATACCTCTAAAGGAGCTGCAAATGGCATTTGATAACTTAATTGTAAAAATATGCACCTTAGTTTTAGCCTAATTTTGTCTAGTTTGAATCTGTCTAGCCTTAGTGTCCATGCATTCCAACTTGTATGCCTGTTAGATTTAGAAACCCTCTATAATAAGGTAACTTCTTTCCATGTTGCAGACTACATCCGAGTAACTTTGCAACTGTGCCTTTGACAAAACAATCTGATTTACTGTCTTTAGTCTGCCACCATAGGACAGGTTTCCCAGATCTTATACAGCTCTTGAATTTCTTTCCGAACTATCAACTTTCTTCTCAAAATATGGACATCAGAAATGGACATAGTGTTCCACTAATGCTCTCATAAATGTCCTCTATACAATTACAATTACAACTGGTGGTCTGCTGCTTGTGTACAGGAATTATATTTGCCCTATTAGCCACCATATCACACTGCAGCTCATGTTCAGTTGAACAGCATCCTTTTTGACCCTTATGTTTTTTGACTGTTATCCTCTAAAAGTGGTACAATCTTTGTTTCATGGACATATGACCTTGTATTAATTTTTATTTAAACTGATCCTGGTCAGATTAGCCAATATTAATGTACCATCCAGATCACCTTGCAGAACTGATCTACTATAGCAATGTAACTAGTATAATTTCTCTCTCACCAAAGTTGGTGTTTGAAAGATTTTATAAACTGTGGTTTTATCTCTCTTCATCGCATGATCTAGTGTGCTCCAGAGTGCTACCAATAGCTTTATGGTGGAACTGAAAGCACCTTTAACTCCTGCCAAAATTCCAAAAGGATCATTCATTTGTTCAATGGAATACGTATCAATAATTAAGTCATTAACATATGAGTCACTAGCATAAAAAGGTCACACAACTGAAGAACAATTCCCACGCTGGCAGCAGTATTCTTGCACCAGGAACAGGTAATATTACTACTAAGTGGATTGTGGGGTTAGTTGTGAGTTAACATGCTGCAGATCCCTCAAGACTAATTTTTCTGGAATTGTCTTTCCTTGAAATGAGGATTCTTAGGTTGAGGTCAAATTCCTTGTACATACGTGAGCATGTAGACTAGTCAGCTCAAGGCATTTAATTCAAAATCATGTCCTTAAACCTTACAAACTCTGTATGTCTGTACTATCTTTGGCACCATTAGCTTAGAATTCAGTCATTTCTTTTATCCACAGTGTTTGCTGACATAACTTTTTTAAAAGCACTATTTCTAGAAAATTACTTCTTTCTACCTTTTACCACTCAGATTTTTAAATAAAAAATATCTAATGCTCTTAAAGAGAGATTAAGGATGTCAAAATCACTCTGATCCAATGGTTTGAAGCCAAGAAAATCTTTTTATACTGCTAAAATACCAGAGGCATTGCACAAATGAGCATGAAAATGTTTAATCTAAATTGCTCTTAAATTCTGACTACTTAGCAAACTATTTTCAGCTTATAAGGTAACCATTCAATGACACACTGGTAGAAAAATCTAGGGCAAATCTTTCTTTTATTTTAAACTGGTTTTTGAAAGGTCATTTCTATTTAAGAAAAAATGCAGTAAATGATGCTGTGAGATTGTGAGAAACTTCAGCACTTTGTGACCACCTATCCTGTGAGAATTTTCTCTTGACTTTGATTGTTTCTTTTTTATTAGCCATATTTATATTTAAAGAAAACAATAAACACTTTTTATAGAATCTTTCATAAACATTAGTGGCTTGTGCTTAAAAGGGGGGATTTATTTGTGTCACCACTGCCATCTGCAGCAAAATGACCACTGACTTTAAGAAATACAGGGTTTAAGAGGATTTCAGTTGAACTCCATTAATTTTGTTGCATGAAAAGGGACCTGTTGTGTTTAACATTAAACAAACACAAATGTAAGGAACAGCTGCTATGCAGAAGAACCTGCAGTCTAATTATCCATTCATCACCTATTACAAGTCCTTCCCTACAAAGTAACACAGAATTTTTTCCTTCCTAGATTTAAATTGCTACTAGCATTGAATTGCCAGATGGGGAATTAAACTATTGATACCCTCACACTAATTAATTCTATATATATAAATTCAGTATATTGAGACAAGCCATAAAAGCTGCACCAGGGAAAGCACTGAACACAATGGCCATGGCTACATGACTTCAAGTCAGAGAACTCTGAGATTAAGAAGTGCCTCAGGACTTCACACAAAAATTATCAAATCTCAGGAAAGGGATTAGAAGTGGAAGAACATTTCCCAGACTGCAGCACTTCTGCTTTGATTCAGAATTGCATCACATGATGATGATTTTTTTTCAGTGGGTTGTAGGATTTACCTATAATATCCTGTTTATTTGCTCACAGCCACTGTCAGGTTAAACAAGCAAAAGCTGCAAAGAAATGTCCTGATTATTTGCTCTATGCCTACGTTTGTTGAAAACTCTATACACAGATACAGTTTTCTGTTTTCTTAAATAAAGTTTCTACTGTTTTACACAAGAGAGACATTCAAAGTTCTTACGGGGGAAATCTATTTTCTATGGATTTTTTTACAATACTATTTGTGAAGCAAGGTTCAAGAATTATTTTCTGATTAAATGTGCCATGCGTTTTGAGTACGAAACTGAAATAGTGACATTTGGAAAACCAATGTTACACATGTAGAATACTGTATGCACTGACCTAATAAATTATTTCTATATGACATGGAGAAAGACTTGAGTATATAGTTTTATTCAGTCTTTTTGCTTGCAGTAGGATCCCTGTTAATGAAAAGAGCTACTACTATTTTGTATTTTTATACAGATAAGACATTAAAAATGTCAGCCATCTTCATAATAAGCATTTATACACTTACCTCAAGACCAGCAGATCTTCCTAGTACTAGTGAAAATGTGGCATACAGAGATCCCAAAGATTCTATGGGTTTGGAACGGCACTTCCTTGTCTTGTAATGTGATTCATTTAGAACAGGGATGAAGAGCATTTGAAGGACAGCCTTGAGAAGGCTTTTCCGCTGCCCAAACTATTGAAAGATAGAGGACTGAACCTGACTGAACTAATTTTGGACAATATGCTTTTAACGAAAAAGACACACTAATTTATCTCTTACTGTCTACATGTACATAGTGTAGCTCAAATGAAAATACAGAATTATCTTTTAGAATGTATGAATGACCAGGATACATATTCTTCTCAGATTACATTAACTAGATATACATATATGTTAAAATATTTTCAACCAACTAAAATCACCACAAAAAAGATGGAGTCCAAACATGTTGTCTCTAGCACAAACTGAATCTTTCCAATTAAAAGTACTGCAAGCCTTCTTTGGTTTTAATTGCATTACATAGTTTCTGACTAACGACTTCCATTTCACTAAGGGACACTTTCAAATAAAATCCAGGTATACATTTAGGTGCTTAAAAATACAGCTTTTATGAAACCACAGATTAATTGAAATGTTTCAGTAATCATTTGAAACTTTAAACTATTCATTTTCTGGCTTTACAATATAATTGATAAAGTTTTTCTACATTGTGAAAAGCCAGTTCTGGTTTTGATTTCAATAGTAGGCAATAAGAACATAAGCACATATACAGTAACACAAAAACATGGGCCAACAAACTGAGCGTCTCCATTCTTGCTGTGTTATATAGGACTTATATGACTATCATCATGTAGAACTTCAGGCACCTTGAATCCACCTTTTTATCCACAAATAAGTTCTTACTATGTACATTATTCCCGTTGTCTATCTCTAATACAGGATATCTAAAAAATAGTGAACCAGCTATAGTTTCATTCAGAAAAATGAATGATGAATATATGATGATGGCACCAGATATTTACTTTTAAATGTATGGTGTTAATATCCTAAATTGTAAATCACAATGAAGATTGTAGCGATAGTAGAGAGTCCTGTATTTACTAATGCAGAATTTCAGATGTAAATCTACAACTGGGCTGAGGTTTGTTGTTTTGTTTTGGTTTTTTTTTTCTTTCTTTTTTGGCTTCTTTTCAGGTGCTCTAGGATGCCTGACTGCTATGAGGAAAAAAAAAAAAAAAAGGAGCAAATCATAGTAGTCATTCCCGTGCTAAAACTGCATGACCAAAGTTTCGAGAAAGCAGAAATAAGGATATCAGAATTTTATGTACATTTTATTCTGCCTTTCTCAACCATTTTCTCACTCTAATGAAAATCTGAAGCAATTGATTCTTAAAATATAAGTCAATAAGAGAGGACTTTTGTGAGATTACTTATAAAGATTTCTGGCCCACATTCTTGTAATCCAAGGTTATTGCTTGTATCATCATACTGACAGGTTTATCTTAATAAGAAATGTTTTGTGCTGGGAGAATTTATGTTTTTATGCTCAATTACAGTTTTATGTTGGAGGTATTAGGTAGGCAATAAAAAGGGCCTACCTCATATCTATTATTCATTTTTCAAGTCCACAGTTGTGAAGGCAAGATATCCTTGGAAAAGTATTTCTCTTGTCTTTATTAAGCAAACAATTCGTAGTAATTCTGCTTATCTCAAACCTTGCAATTTTCAGATGGCAAAATGGTACGTCATAAATTACATAACCCTTCGAGAATGGTATTTTCCAAAATGCCTCCAGTTAGAACTGGATTCCCATTATGTGAGGCTCTGTACAAACATAAAAGGAAACAGACAGTTTCTGCCATAAACAGTTCACAAACTAAAGTAATCAGAACATAAAACAAGAAAACTGAAAATCCAAGACTCTTTGCAGGCCAGCAGATCTTATTTGAAAAAAAGCACAATTTTCTTTCTTAGCAAAATGAAGAGTGTAGCATCCAACCATAATATACTAATTATAAATTTAAGAAATTATACAAAAATAATAATAAACATCTGAAAGGTCCCTGTATCTGAATTCGAAAAAAGTGTCTACACATTTTTCTTTCCACACCCCTGCCAAAATAGTACTGTACATGCTACTAATACAGATGAAAAAAGTGAGAGAAAGCTCAATGATCACAGTTTGCTACAGGTTAAAAAAAAGCCACAATAATTATGTTCATCACCATGACAGGTTAGTTAGAGTTCAGTAAAAGCTCTAAATGCCCTTTGTGATTTCAATTAAGTTGATACTAAGAAGGATGCCTAAGGAGAAATTCCAATGTTACCTTTTACTTCTGCACAGCACACTGAAATACTCAGATGCAAAAACTGCACAGCTCCCTATTCTTTATTTTAAGTGATGGTCTCTGCATTAACTATGCCCTAATATTTTAACTTACTGGGATAATCTACAGGAATCACAAGAGAGAACCTACTACTGATCATTAGGTAGGTTGTAATTTTACCAACTTTTGGGGTTTTTTCCAAAGTATTAATTCAGAGGAAACACAGAATCTTTCAGCAGTGCGGTGATACACATGGTCACTAAGTCTTGACAAGACAGCACAGTGAAACCTGAAGCCTGAAACAGGAACATTTAGCGGAATACAGTAACCCAACGATTCATAACTCATCAGTAAATTATACTGCTTAGATTTCTTAAAGATGTAGCGAGTAAGCAGGTTTGGTTAATGTAACAGGAAATAAAAATATACTCAGTAAAATCTGTTAATTTGAATGCTCGCAATGCTACAGCCTCATAATTGTTATATGTCCTCATTCATCATGGGATATTCTTGCATGAAGAACTATAAGATATACTGTCACGGCTACAATCGCATACTGTGCAGGACAAAATCTACCTTCAGCATTCCAAAAGACCAAAACCCGAAAGCTCATTAAATCAAACATGCATCAGGCTGAAGACGTATTCAGTTATAGATGTACTTTGAAAACATGGGAAGGTATTAATAAACAAACCCATTGTAGGAAGTATTATATTCCAAGAGGCCAGTATTTAAATCTGAGAATGATTATTGTATGTCTTTCAATCCATATTTGCCATTCCTATATTTATATAGTGACTACTTGGCAACCGTACGATTCTACACTTTTCCCCAGATTTAGTTATGTGAAATAAAGCCCATTTTTGCACCAGCATTTTTAGGAAATGGTATGGGGGAATCTGTACAGTCTGCTCTTGTAAACATGACCTGGATAACTGCAAGTGATGTGAGAAGAATGTGTCTAGCCAGTGTGTGTGAATAGATTTTTTTTAAAACTGTCTCTGCTGGGAGGGTGTTTGCCCCAAACCTGATAATGCAAAGAGGAAATTAAGAGTGACATTTTGCTTAAGGTGACCAGCAGCTGGATTAAACAGTAGCCAAGGCTTACCAAGAGATGGATGGGTGGATGGAAGGAAGGAAGGAAGGAAGGAAGGAAGGAAGGAAGGAAGGAAGGAAGGAAGGAAGGAAGGAAGGAAGGAAGGAAAAATTTCTCACTGGGTAGAGATCTTGACATCAGCAGCTACCAGACAGGGTTTGGTATCCCCAGAAGCTCCCTCCCTGCTGGCATTGCAACATCCACCTTGGCCTGACAGAGCATCGTGCCCACCACACGCCATCTGCATCCTGCCCTCCAGCCAGAGGGCTGACAGTGTGGGATGCAATAAGTTGGGACTCCAGGGGTGGAACCTCACCAGCGTAGTGAGTTGTAAGGAGCAGCGTGAGCACATGTGGCATGTCTGTAAATACAGTAACAGCCACTCACAGAAAAAGGGCTACTGGTAACCCCCACAGCTGGGCCTGCAGGTTTAGTGCATCCAGCTGTGTGAAGGGTTTGTGTGGGGTGAGACGAGAAGAGAGGAGTACAGAAGAGTGCTCAGCAAATTGTAAGAATGTGTTTATGTTCGCTAGGTGTCTCATACTGTGGTTTATCTTTTGCAGTGCTGACATTGATCCTGCAAGTGTAGTTTACTGACTGCCAGTTAATTACATGTTGTTAATAAATAAATAAACCTCTTCAATCCTGATTCAATTTAAAGCATTATGTTCAGCAGTTGTTCCCTGCAACAAGGCTATTCCATTTTGCTATAATTCTAAGAAAGCAGACATAATCTGCTCTAAGAAAGTCGAGTGCCTGCTTTTCTTACTAAATCACAACTCACTTCTGAAATGCACCTGAGCATCAGGGCCAGGCAGTGTAATGCATCACCATCTACATGGTGGCGGATCACCGAGCAACGGGGAGAGGTATTGTGGGAAGTTTTCTGAAGGTGAAAAAAACAATCCTCTCTAGCCTGTATGCCTGAAGTTAGAAATAAATCATTGTTTGTAGCCAATAACAATGTGTTCTGCAGAAAATACTGCCCATGTAACATAGCCAGGGTCACTGCTAGCTGTGTTTAGCCGCATGGTGATGGTCAGGAAAATGTTATCTGGAGCATGCTGTTCACTTGACTTGAATTAACCTTCAAAGTCGAAACTCATAAAGGAAGCATTACAAAGAACTTTATCAGTTTGGATACATTTTCCTCATGTCAAACTCTTTTTTTCTCCATATTACTGTTCTTCTGAACCACACGCTTGTTTAGGACAGGTATTGATTACATATAAATAGAGTGTGCAAAGTGGGAATTAATTGTGTATGAATTATATAGAACTGGAAACACCTAACTGTAATATTCCCTCTGTAATTATCTATTTTCTAAGAAAGATCTGGTTCAGAAGCCTCTGCTACCTTGGAGCTCCTCAAGAAAACATTAGAAGAAACTTCAGCAGAAACTCCTCCAAGCAGCTATGATAAGAAGCCTCAACGGGGGCTCCACACCTCTTCTGAAAGTTGCTTTTAAGCTGAGGGTCTCAGGTCCAGCCCCTGCCTAAGCTATGCTGCTGCAGTGTTGCCACATCTCTTCCTGAGTTTAGAACAACATGGTTTATCCAAAACCACAGAAGAAGAGAACTGAATCTGGGCATCCCAGTAACTCAGTCAGCATCTTCATTTTTAAACTATAATTCTTAGCTATATATTTTATGGTGGGTGAGAGTGACAGTAGGAAAAACTAATTGAGGCAGTGAGCTCTTGACCTGGAAAATTGGAAAACTTAAGTGATAGCAGGTCATTCCTTGTTTTCAGCAGGAGATGGGTTAAGTCTATGTACCGGTAAACTAGACTGAAATAATTCCTTTGAGGAATCCTTTCCTTTGCCTCTCATGGAAGATCTGCTTCAAAGCAGAAAGAGGAGACAAGAGAGACAGCCCTTGAGCCTCTGTTCACTGGAGAGCCCAGAACAGAGTTTGGCAGTTCATGAAAAGCTGTTGCAAAGAGAGAGGACTAATCTGTTCTCCATATCAATAAGGTATAAACAAGGTGTAACGGAGCATAATTTCAACAAGAAATAGTCAGGTTAGACACTAGGGAAAACTAAAAGAAATGGCAAGGGTAGAAGAGCATAACTGGAATAGTTAATCTCAGGCGATTGTGGAATCTCAATTGAGAGATTAAAGAAACACCAATGAAGAAACATTTGTAGAGTTAACTGAAGAGAGACAGAGCAGGAAAAAGGGACTTAGGTGACACATTGAAGTCTCTTTCAGTTCTGTTTTTTATGATTCATGATCTCTTGATTCTTACTTTGGAGCAGAGAATGTTTAGGTGATGAGCATTCACACTGTCTAGGTTTCCTTTGAGAAAAAAAGAAAGTCTGGTGATAGAAACTTGCTGTTAAAGCATCCAGCTAAGGAGTTTTTTTATTTGAATAGTCATAAAAAGATTCATATTCGTGTGTAACAGAAACACATGTAGTGTTCCGTGTACATAAATGCATTCAAATGAGAACCAAAGAGGAAAATCTTATGCTTCCTTAATACTAATCAGAGTAACTGGCCAGTAATTAAACAAGACAAGAAGAGTGGATATAGGGAAAGACAACTCCCCTCCAAGAGGTACACTGATAGAAAATTGCATTTTCAGATGTTGTTGACATAGCAATAAAGAGAATATAAAAACAATTCTTACTGACAAACTCTGTGCACCTAAAATCCCTGGTTCAGCCTTGCAAGCACACTGAAAGATTGGCTGTTGGCTACACAAGGGTGCCATGGCGAAATGAAAGCACTTATCATTTGTTCTGAAAGTGTTGAGTTTAACAACTATTTTTAACATCAGAATTACTACAAACAGTTTCAACTGTCCAAAGTATGTTAATAATACATTATTTCCCTAGTTGGCCTGCTAAAAACAAAGGTATACATAAGGCACATAAAAGAAATGCAGATGTTCTAAATGGAAGAATTGAATTCTACATCAAAATAGGAAATTTTATCAGGGACAAGATCAAACAGAGCACGCCTGGACCTTTCCTTCATAATATATCTAGACCTCTGCCCATGTGCCCTCAGAGGCCTGTTGGCCTTGCCTGAGCTCTGCCATAGCCAAAGCTGTGTGGGGCACTCTACTGTCTCCATCCTCAGCTCTCTTCCCAGCTCCACCTCGACTTTTTTTTTTTAAATTCTCTTTTTATTTCACTCGCTATGATGGTTGTCACAATAAGTTTTCTAGCCCTTTAAAAACTGAAGGTTTTTGTTAATGGCACAGAGTACACATTCAGCATGACTGGTCACTCCCACCTTCTTTCCCTCTGTCCAGATAGCACAAAGAGCCAGCTTTACTGACTCAACTTTTATAACAGAATTCCAACCATCTGACTCTCTGGTTGTTTCAAATGCCTTTGTAGACAAACTATATTAAACTAAGAAACTACCAGCTCAGCAGCTTTGAACATACAGGTAGGTTCAAGTGAAAATAGCAAAAAAGCCTAATCTTTATTGTGGAATGCACATGTCACGCTCTGCTACAAAGTGATTTTATTCATGTGAGCACTCACGTTATTTCATGCATTTGCAGACATCCATGAGATTTTTTCCCACTATATTTAATCCATCTGTAAAGCAATTAAGAGTCAGGACAAGTGATGTAGGCACTTCTTTATTCCCACTTCTGACAGCTACAACTTCAAAACCTACTACATCACAGGGAAAATCTGGGGGGAGTTTATTTAAAATACAGGGTTGTTCAATACATATTTCTATATATTCAGGAGTGTACAGTTTCTCTAAAGACACAAACTTTTCACCTTTAGTCAAGACAGAAAAAATGTCATTTAGGTTTTTTTATACCTAACAGATCTTTCAAAAAAAGAAATTCTTTTAAAGTAAGGACAAATATATATTAATTTTCAAAGTTGTTAGTAGCTCTTTTATGAATTAGAATGTAAATAATACATTGGTTTTGCAGTATTTAAGTGTGTTTCCTGATAAAAGACATTTTCTTCTCACTTGAGGGAGATGGAAATGTAATTTTCAGCACCTTGTAATCTAGACAGGCTCTTCTTAGACCCACTTTAAACAAGCCACAAGACTCTATTGTCAACATCAGTTCCCACCCTTTCACAAGCTAAGTAACATTTTCTGGTCAAAGGTATTAATCAGAAACATTGACATGCTTCTAACTTACCATATGAAGGACACTTAACATCCTCTGGTACTGCTATTCTTGTAATAAGAATATGCTACTCATTCAATGCTACTGTATATAGGAGCAGCATTTTAACACAGTTAAGTCAATGTGCTTCAGGTTTCATATCCTTGATAGCTCTATTATCTATACCGAAGGACATTTCTGTCTTTGCTGTCAATTATTTTTGTGTCCTAATTGTACCTCATAATAAGAAACTAAAACATGCAAGCCAGCCGCTGCTAAACAAAATATATTTCTTTTATCTAGGTTTTACAATGAAGGCTTATTTCAATTAAAGTAATATTCTTTGTACAAATCACATTGAAAGAAGGTATTTTTCCTCTGAAGTGCTAGGTTAAAAAAAAATAAATAATTCAGAGATGCCTTTTGAAGCCTCCTTTCCTTTACAGGTTATGACACCAGACGCAAATCCAAAAAAGAGTGGAAATATGACCTGCTATAATAATTCACAATGGAAAACACATTTGACGTGACACAAGAGGAGCAGCTCTAGCTAAAAATCTTCTGAAATATTTTTGTAATTTTTACTATAAATTATATGTTTCTTCAGGGCAAAGAAAAACATACAATAGTGTGTAACATCATCATTTTTTTCCATAGTATAGTAAATACAATCATCCACACAGAAGGCACTCAAGAAAAATCTCACATCATGATGGACTCAGTAATCATCTGAGCTGAATGCCTGAAAAGTAACCTTGCAATTTTTGAAATGCTATTTTCTCAGAGTAATACAGTTTTTCAAATTAAATATTAAGGATTTGATAAATGATGACAAACCTTGAATAGATTAACAAACCAATTTGTTTTACTGTTTTTCCTTAAAAGAAAATTACATAAACCCAAGAATTAGACTCAAATATTTTCATTCAAAAACAGATAGAAATGATTTCTGAGCAAAGCTAAAATTTTTAGCTTTATGATTGCAAGTTGAGAGAATAATTATATAATTGCTTTTATTTTTGAGAAATATAAGATTTTCATTCATGGCCGCCAACTACAGACAATACTACAAAAAGCACTGTATAGATACCAGCAGTATTGAAATTAAGTAGTATATAATTTGTGATCAATACATAAATATACATATTAAGAGTTACTTTCTGTGGGTGGTTCTTGTGCTGTATTTCTTTTAGTAATTTGAAACTACCATACAAAAGAATAGCAGAAGAGTTGAATACAAATGTTTCCCAGGAGACTTAGGAACTTCCAGTAGTAGTGACTGCTGCTTTGGAAGCAATGCCTTTCTTTGTGATAATACAGGTTGTACAGCTCGGACATTTGCCTGCCCATACATATCATCATTATATCTATCCTGTATAATGACCTAAAATGCCAAGAAAATATTATTTATAACTTAGACTTGTCTTAGAGTGCAAAGCAACCACATTTTAATGGGAGAAAACCCAAATATGGGTAAACCAAAAAAGCCGATAGCTGTCCTTTTAACATTACATGCACTTGTTCACCAAACAGTTCTCTCTTATTCTTAATGACTGTAAGGTTGAAGACTTATACTCTGAAGTAATTCAAATCATACCCAGCCTTAGACTGGGAAACTGCTTCTCTATCCCAAAGTCTTGAAAACATTTATGATTCGGTCTTCTCTCTCCTTATCCAATAATTTTATGAACTTCTCATTCATGATTCATAAAGTAGTCTACAAGGTCAAAACGTTCATAACTTCTAAGCTCAGACATTACAATCTTTTGGTCTTTTCATTTAAAAACCAACCAACCTAGACCACACAGAGAATGAAGAAATGGCATTTCCTAGAAAAAAATCCAACAGATACAGAATACGCTATCCCAATTTCTTAGCAATACAGTCACTGTCAATGTGTCTCATTTCCCTCCCATTTCCCGCAGTCCGGCTTTTTAGAGCAGTTCTTTCTCAATAGAGGAATAGCACATTATGTCCTCAGATACACAAAATGCTCATAGCAACCTGCCTGGGTGTCTAAAATACCTCTGAGAAGTGTCACGGCCCACAGCAGATGTATCCAACAGAACCCCTGTAACAAAAAGCTCACATGCACGAGTACAGAAGACAGAACCATCAGAGAGCGATCAATCTGCAGACTTGCAATATAAAGAAACCATTCTTAATACAGTTTTGAGCCCGGCCCTCATCGATAAACATGCTACAAATTTAAGGCTAAATTTTAATATGGCATTTAGATTGAAAACTATACCTCAGATGAAAAACTAGCTTTAAGGCACTATAACAAAAACCCAGTAAATTCAGTTGCCCCCTCTGACTCCCACAGGTTCAGAAGGCTTTTTTTAAATGCCCTGAAGGATGGGATTAATTTCATATTTTACTCCTGACAAACTGAAATCTTTCATATTCAGTGAAAAATATATGCATTTTAGTGATACATTGTTTTCTGGAATATACTTATTTCTACTACTGCAATGACTTACTTCTGTTTTGGTTTTTGCTTGTTTGTTTTTGTGTTGGTTTTTTTTTTTCACATGCAATCGTGTAACAACTATTTTGCCTTTTTTTGATTCTTTGCAGTACTAATTCCCAAACAGCCTCTATGGGGTTCAGTTTGAACAGATCTTCTGTAAGATCTTTGTGCATACAGTGATTCCACTTATCCTGATGTTGTTGGCAGTGGGGACTTCGTTGCTTATTGACAGCAGATTATTCATTAGCAAAACAATTATTTCCTTAAACATAATTGAAAACAGTACCCATGCAATCCAAATAGTTTGTTCTCTCCGAGGCAAACTGCAACTGGATGCAACTTGAACAGACCACAATATTAGCTTTACCACTACTAATAGCTCAATTATTTATACACGCACAGATACATTTCCCAAAACTATTGATGTTTTTCGGTGATTGCATCTGCATTACAGTGTGGAACATAAAATAAAAATCTGCAATGTTTTATATGGGGAAGTAGCCTATATGTATAAAGCCCGTTCTCCTCAGCTTGTTAGTCGGTATATCACACATTACTTCCTCTTAAGGGAAACTTAGCAGATGTCTTCAAGCTTTAGTTTCTTTTTTTTTTCTTTTCCCCTCTCAGAATCACTTTCAAGGTTTGCGCTCTTACAGTAGACCTGATGAAAACATGATTGCTTTTCATGACTCCTGCTCTGCTGCTGGGTAGGCACATTAAAAAGACATAGAAGTCTATCTCAATGTACACATGCCATAGCAAAATGTGTGTTATTTACTGATAAAAACCACATGACAGCAGTTTAAAAACAGGATTTATTCTGTCAGTCAAATTAGGGAGGCAGAATATCCTCTATACAAGTGATTACTGTCTGGGTCTAAGTGTGGCAAACTGCCAGATCAATTATAATGGTAGAGAAGAGGAATATGAAGAAAGATTGGCTCAATTCTAAGCAGAAGCATCACTAAAAAAGAAACCCAGGGACATTTGAATGCAACATCCAATTAATTAAAAGTGCACTGTTGGCCGAAGCTGCAGTTTTTGTTATATAGTTTCTTTCTATGTAGAGTATAAAAAAGGAAATAATCATAAAGTTGGACAAATCAGGAGTCAATAAAAACCACATTGATTCCACTGATATAACCTGTACGTTGACGCTTCTGAGAGGTATATTTTTGAATGTCAGATTTTAAAACAAAAGCCTAGGAATATAATGGGACAACAAACTCAGAAGATATCTGATAAAATTTCAGATGTGATCACATTAACATACTACCATGTTCCTCCTTTGACCTGTAATTGATTTCAAGGAGAGAGAAAAAATAAAAGACTCGTTTGCCCTTCATATCCAAGGTTTTTCTCTGGTATTCATTGTTTTATAGATAATTTACCTTTCCCAATCCTGGAGGAAGAAGGATAGTAGTGGGGCTCATATATTAAAGCCACTTAAAACAAATTGACAGTGTTAAGTCTCTTATTATAAGAGGAAATTAAAAAAAAAAAAAAAAAAAGGCAGATAAGCATGCTCTGTAAATCTTTCCATACTTTTATTTTTATTAACAATGGGATTCATCCCCTCAGTTGCACATCTCCATTCCAGGTCCCTAAAACCTATATGGGAAACATGAGTGTGTGAGCTGGCAGAGGCAGGAAACAGGACTAACAACAAAACCATAGATGAAAAGCAAAGAATAAATTTATTTCTGTTACCTCATCAAAGAGGGTATTCCCAAAGCAGTACCTGGGCAGAGGCACACAGGTGGGAATGCTGGCACTGCGGAACTTGGTCCTTGCTGGCGAGTTACTGAACCTGCTGGTTTTGCCTGTATTTCAGGTATTCACACAGGTGCAGTTTTCCACTGTGCTTTGATCTTTCCCACAGCAGGGCAGGAACCTCAAGCAGCTTTGCTAGGGTGCCTCTGAGTTTATCGTAGGCCCGTGTTATCTAAACACAGAGGTTCTACTTGTTCAATACACAGGGGCAAACAACAATTAGCGTGATATACGTGTTCTTCAACACCACAGCTGGAAGTCATTTTAGTGTGTTTACAATGCTCCTCACCAATCTTCCCCCGTGTTCCCACAATAAATTTCCATGAAGACGACAAAAAGTTTAGTATTCTGGAGGATAAACTAATGAGCCTTGTACAGTGTCGTCTGATCAGTCTTTAGATGAAGCATGAAAGAAATTGACCCAGTTCTGCTAAAAGTTAAAGTTGATGCTCCACAAGTGGTGCAAAATCGGTGTCTGATCACGATCATTTCTAGTCTGCCCTGGTGAGGCCACATCTGGAGTACTGTATCCAATTCTGGGCTCCTCAGTTTAAGGACAAGGAATTACTGGAAGGAGTCCAGCAGCAGGCTATGAAGATGGTTAGGGGCCTGGAGCATCTTTCTTAGGAGGAGAGACTGACAGAACTGGGTCTGTTCAGCCTGGAGAAGAGAAGGCTGAGAGGGGATCTCATCAATGTTTATATATATATCTAGATATATACATATATTTATATATCTCAAGGGTGGATGTCAAGAGGGTGGGACCAGACTCCTTTCAGTGGTGCCCAGCGATAGGATGAGGGGCAACGGGCACAGACTGAAGCACAGGAGGTTCCATCTGAATATGACGAGAAACTTCTTTACTTCGAGGTTGACAGACACTGGAACAGGCTGCCCAGAGAGGCTGTGGAGTCTCCTTCTCTGGAGACATTCAAGACCCACCTGGACACATTCCTTTGTGATCTGCTCTAGGTGAGCCTGCTTTAGCAGGTGGGTTGGACTAGATGATTTCCAGAGGTCAATTTGAACCCAAACCATTCTGTGATTCTGTGATTTCTGTTTTACAAAACTTTGGAATCAATTAAAATTCAGAGAGGTGCAGAAATGTGAAACTATTAAGTTAAAAATTTGCACCAGAGCAAAAGGAAAATTAGACACATTATTTTGCAGCCTGCTGCATGACAACTACTAAGAGAATGCACAATATGTTAGCTCTTTGCTAAACTTTGAAGAAGATGTATGACAAAAAAAAGGAATAAAACAAGTTTTCTGCTGAGACTCAGAAATGGTAAAAAGGCAAAAGATAACAGAATGAGAGCCTTAACATTTTTGATTCATTAGGGAAGATGGTTCATCTTTAACAGAACAGAGATTTAAAATGAGTAATATTGCTATAAATATCTGAAAATAAGCACAGGAGAATTTAATGCTAAGCACTGTCAGTTGGTACTCCACTTTCCATTTTTTAACATACCATTATGAAAATATATTTATCCTACATAAATCTATCTTAACAATACAAAATATTCAAAAGAAAATTACAATTTTATACTATATATATATATATATATGAGTGGTTAACTGATGGCTTCAAATCGGGAATCATCATACCCCAGAGTATTCTTTGTTAGGGGACCATTTAGTATTACAAAAGAAACAGGAGGCAAAATACCATCCAATTCAGTGTAGCTCAGAGTAATTGTTCAGTTTCAAGCCAGCCTGTCAATGTGGGGAATTAATATTTCTATCTTGAACATATAAGCAGTCTAATATAGCTCCCTCTATTTCCACTTTATAACTGCAGTGTATAAAATAAAAAAGATCAATGTTGGGATGCTATAATTATTTCTGCTGTCATTACTTTAAAAAGGATGCTAAAAAAAAGATGGGGAGAATGAGCTGTGTGAATGATTAAAAATTAGAAATAACCTCCATTATAATGAGACAACAAAACTGAAATCTATTTTTTTTCACCCATGAAGAGGTTAAAATTGACTTAAGTGGCAATAAACAGAGACGAGAATTAAGACATATATATAGATATAGACTTCTAAGAGTTGTTCCTGGCTAAATGGAGAAAGACAAAACAAACAAACAAACAACACAACAACAACAACAAATAACCCCCACAAAAACCTTGAAGGAAAGAAGTGTATACTGAAGAATCAAGGCCTTTCTACAAGCCAAAATACCAATAATTCTGCTATTGACTTTTCACTGGTTGTTGGTGTTGAAATAAGAGACAAAGTGGCATATTCTCACTTCTCACCTATGTGTCTTTTTCTCCATGTATAGGTTCCACAATACAATGATAAATACTCTCCTTGTTCTGATGACTCTCCCCTTCAGTACTACTACTCTAAAAATCCTAGATCAAAAGACCACAGGGTATAACCACAACTCACAATGGGTTATAGGGCAAGTCAGTAGCTCTGCAAAGAAACTTCCTTTGAACAGCAGAAATGCAAATTCATTGATCATAATATAGTCCTATGAATTTTAGTATCATAGTCCCATGAATTATAGAGCACGAAAATAATAGAAATTTCTACTAATTTATTTTGAACTAATCAGTTCTTAATTTACTTTGGGGGTTAGAGATTTTTTTTTTCTCCCTCAAATTGAAGACAGCAGAACATATCATGAATAGATTTCCTCTTCAGTAATATTATTATTCCCCTTGCTCACTACTAACCTGTCCGTGAGCAGGAATCCAGTTTCTCCAGTCCTGGCCACTTAGCTCTTT
Source organism: Caloenas nicobarica (assembly GCF_036013445.1). Taxonomy (NCBI): domain Eukaryota; kingdom Metazoa; phylum Chordata; class Aves; order Columbiformes; family Columbidae; genus Caloenas; species Caloenas nicobarica. Next base: position 72,624,181 of record NC_088247.1, read on the forward strand.
TGATGCTCTCCATTTGCCCTTCAAGTTCCATGAAGGAAAATCAGCCTCTTCTAACTAGTTATTATAGTGACTGACTCTAACAATAGAGAAACTCATAGAACAATTTAGTTTGAACGTGACCTCTGGATGTCATGCAGTAAAACCCCTGCCTCAATGGAGGGCTAACTTGAGAGTCCAAGCTGGTTGTTCAGGGCTTTGTTCATGGATGGAGATTCCACAGCCTCTCTGAGCAACCTGATCCAGAGCCTTGCCACCCACGTTAGAGATTTATGCCCTCCATAGCTAACATAACTGGTTTCTATGTTCTCACATAGCATAAGGTGTCCCAGCAAAGGCAATAATTCCTTTTCCTGTATGTACTGAAGAAATCACACAGAATCACAGAATGTTAGGGATTGGAAGGGACCTCAAAAGATCATCTAGTCCAATCCCCCTGCCAGAGCAGGAACACCTAGGTGAGGTTACACAGGAAGGCGTCCAGGCGGGTTTTGAATGTCTCCAGAGAAGGAGAATCCACAACCAAGAAATAATTGTTCTCAGTCTATTCCTAGGGGTTCCACTGTTCCACCTGTCAGAGGGGACATCCTGACTGTCCTGTTTGATCTCCTATTCAATGGCTGACTGGGCGTTTCATTGCTTATTTCAGTCAAGACCAAATGCTTATGCAACTCATACCATTGTCTTTTTTTGTTTGGTTTGGTTTGGTTGGTTTGTTTGTTTCAGCTCTTTCATCATAAAATATGAATGCAATTTTCCTTCACTGTGGTTTCACATTGACTCTTTGAATAGATTTTTTTTCTGTATAATTTCCAGGGTTTGAATATTTTCATGGGCTGCGCAGTGCTTGGCCACATGGCCAGTTCGTTCAGCTTGTTTTCCAATGAAAGTGTAGTTGGCTAATACGATTTTTTACCAGTGCTTTGGGTGTTTAACCATGTCACCTGGAAGATCTACAGAAAAATATCACCAGGCTAATTCCTTAGCAGATGAACAAATAAATCAATATTCTTGGTAAGTACATCACTCTGAGTTATGATTTATTCCAGTTCCAGGAACAGCGGCTCTTCTTTGTGGTACTATCTTGTATTCTGGACATTTCCATTCTAGCGACCCTTCTTGAGGCAAAAATGTACCTCCTACTTTACCAGCTGTTTTCCAAAAGGATAGTCTACTTCTCAAGCTGTGCAGTGATCCAAAAAGGATTTCACTAAAGGCCCAGTTATTATAAGAAGAACATGAACTTACTAGTACTGTAAAATTACTGCTTCCATGACTGCCAGCATTAGAATGAAGTGACAACTGGCCAAGCTGTCCCCAATGCACACAGATACACGGACATGCCAGTCATGGTGCTAAGCAAGATATTTGGGGTACTGCCAGCAAGTCTTAAGGACACAAACTCACTAAAGGAGGCATGCTGTTCCGAAGATTACTTACTAGGGCACAAAATAACACTGTTTCTAAAAAGATGTGAGTAGTTGCCAGGTAATAGAAGTTGAATACATTGCAGTTACTCCGAAGTAATATTCTTATACAAACAAATTTTCAGGGAGTCATTTGAAAACTTATTGTAGGTATAATAAGTACATACTATGTGTATGATTCCAGGTAATAATATCCAACTCTGTTCTACTAGTGCCAAAATTAATCTTCTTGCTGTCATTCAGAATACAAAATAATACTTACTTCCTTTGAAAAAAAATGTTTTCCAAGAAACAAAACTATCTTCTTGAAGAGACAACTTAAAAGTTAACTCTTAGTGGTATTGAGAACTCTTATCTTTTCCATAAATCTTTGTTTGGGTACCTTCATAAAGAGTAACATTGAAGTCAGTACAAATACCCCAGAAAATTAAACACAGAAAGAGAAATTCCACTAAAATCAACAGATTTGCAGGAATTTCTGTCAAATAAGATAGTGGCACAGCATATGGAATCCTTGTGAACCAGTAAAGCAGAATTTGACTTTCTGCATTGCTTGTGAGTATCAAGGGAGAAGTATGAAGGACTATTATAAGGGACGCGAATACATTACTTGGTGTCTTTTTCAAATGCTGTCATGCAGTATTTGAAATGACTCTTGGTTCAATTACTTCACTCTCCCATTTACCAGCCTGGAAGCGTTAAAAGAGCTTTCTATTTGAAATCCAGCTGCAGTAATTGAACTAATTCATCAGTCTTAAAGCCAATAGCTTTGTCCTCCAATCTCCTTCCCCTCAAACCCATCAACCATGCTAATGCAAGGTAACATAGCTCAGTAATCATGGAGCTCTGTACATGTTTCTTTTTTTTCTCTTACTGTGTAATTGTCATATCTTCTTTTCCACCTCTCTTTTTTTTTTTTTTTTTTATACTTCATATCCTGTGTATCATTTTACAGTTGCTAACAACTACAGAGCAAAGTCTGGACTTCACAAAGCACGAACTTCATTGCCAGCATCAACAATTATTTCAAAGATTGATATGTTGACTCAGTAATGCTCTGTCACCCAAAATCCCTCTATTTATTGCCTCCCTCTCTACAGGCAAAACATTCTTCAGTAATATCCCTCACTTCATCTGTCAAGATCTATGAACTCGGTGAGAAAAATTCCATTATTTAAGTCAAAGCAGATATCAATTATGCAAACAATCCTCCAAAATTAAGAAAGGAAACTATAAAACTCTCAAATTATTACAGTTTGCTACTTCGCTGCCTGACTGAGTAGGTAGCATTTCTATTCATAAATCTTCTGAAGAATGGTTTTCACCTTCCTCTATTTGCAACATTGATCATTTCTCCATTCTGGAGCTTTGGGTGACCAGACTGCTCACCTTTACAGGGGTGACGTTCTTTTACATTCATCTTTCTTCCTTAACTTATTCCATGAGGAATTTTCCTGTTGCACCCAGAACTTGTTGAAAAGTAAAAATAAAAGAAAGAAGCTTACATCACTGAGAGCATGATGGAGCTGCTGATTATTTTATACAGAGAAAATTATTTAACTTCTTTAGCTTTTTCTGAACTTCAGCAGTTTACCCGAAGTTTTAACATACTAAATGTAGACTTTTTATCAGAGGAGATAACACAAACAAGTTTTACCACTCCTCTACAATTAGTTAATTTTGGTATTTTGTATAGTGTTCAGGAACAGAGCTGGTCTGGAGTTGCAGATTTAATATATTAACAGATGGGTTAAAATAAAAAGCCTTTTTTTTTTTTCTTGGAGATTTTGGAAATCATATGAAAGAATGACAAAACCGGTATTGGCCACTGATACTATGGTTACTCTTGTATTTGTGATATCAACCAGAAAATACAGACCGTGAAGGCAAATAAGGCAGTGCAAGTATGAAGGGAATAATTCAAGCACATTTGAAGTGTGAGTTTAGTTTGGTTTCTTAGGGAAACAAACTAAAATATATTTTTCCCTTTCTTCTGTCTAGTAACTTCTGAGTTCATTGATGTTCAAACAAATTCCAAAAGAGAAGTAGAAATACCAAAACATATAATTACTAAGTTTAGTGAAACCTGAAAAACGTGTGGATCAGAAGGCATTCAATCATTACTTTCTGAGGAAAAAGCCAAGCAGAAGGTGGATGTTATGCTGAAGCCTACTTGTACAAGCAGTTCATCAAGACTACCTGGATAAAACATGACAAGAGGTGCCACAAATGCGGTAAAATTAAAACAATTTGCCTTTCTTCCCAGTGCCAGAAGGAAAAAAACAAAACAAAACACACACCAAAACAAAACAACAATAAAAGACACAAAAACAAAAGGAAAAAAAAAAAAAGAAAAAACAAAACACCAGTAAATAGAAGACCTTAATTAAGTCATCTGATGGTAGGTTCCATACTGTCATCTGTGGTTGAGTCTCAGCTTCAACCATCAAGTGACATTGGCACAGCTCCTTTCCCTTTCCCCGTCCTCATTCTCATTCATGCCTAGGAGTCCTCTTCAAGAAGGCAGGCACAGCTACCAACCACACAAAAACTCTGAACAGAAAGACTATATAAAAAGCTGCTTAGATTACCTCTTAATTATGTCTGAATGCAGACACATTTCATTGTAAGTTAGCCAGGTTAACCATAGCACCTTTGAAAGTGGTTTAAGGTCTCCATTGCAATCAATAACTTCAGCTGACATATGGTAAATAACACCCCTTGGCTCAGGCCCCAGACAGTTCCTACATAGCTGCCCTCATCAAAGCATTGCCTGATGTATTGCAAATATTTCTGGGAAAATTACTAGTGCATGAGCTTTTCCATTGGCAATTCTGATCCAAAAAACTTTGTATATAAATGGCACAATTCAGACATTACAATATGAAATAATTTGGCCCAAGTTATTTCTTGCACTGTGTGCACAGGACACAACCATGGCCCAAGAGCAACTTGCAGAACTGAAGATGTAATATAAACATAAGGCTGTTTCTGAATGATCCTGAGCAGCTGACCCTCATCTCATTTCCATGTTGGCTTTTCTGTTTGATCCTAGGTCATCATGCTACAAAACGGCATCATCCTTTGCTTCGCGGGGGTTTGAGAGGTGAGTGTGGCAATACAGTAATTAGATACTGGAACTACGTATTAGTTCTAGTGATCTCCCCTTGCATTATATGAGGCATAGAAACAAATGAAAATAGTAACAGTACATTGGCAGTTAATGTATTAAGGTGATTTTGATGTGATTCAAATTTCGCCATGACTACTACTTATATATCCATCTATAAATGTCTTATCAGGCAAATTATAGTTTCTGACTAACATTAAAAGGAATACTTTTTAAAATTAGAAAAGGAATCCCTGTTAAATATAAAATACCTAAAGATATGCTGGATGCAAAATACATCTATACATCTGACATATTACAGAAACACAGAGTTGATCGTTAGAAGAGATTGTTACAGAGATCAAATTTTAAATTGGGCAAAATCATTAACTTCCCAATGTCCTTATTCATTTTTTGTTCTCTTCTTAGGGACATGGTTTAGTGACAGTTTAACAGTTGGATTCCATGATCTTGAAGGTCTTTTCCAACCAAAATGATTCTATGAGTCCATGATTTAATTTGAATTCATCTGAACTGGGCTCAGGCCTATGCTGACCTGCTTAGCAATGTTCACATGGATCTCTATTTTACAGCTGAATTACAGAAGCTTAAATAAATAAAATCATAACATATATATATATAAAAATAGATATAAAATTTAATCATAATAGAAAGAAGTACTTTATGTGCTCTGATAAACTGCACATTTAATCCAGCATCTGAGAATGTGATGAGTGCAATAAGCACCGATCAGGTCCTGGATCAACAATATATGTCAAACACTGGCTTTTCCTGGCTTTTTATTAAGTACCTACATTTATGTAGTAGAACTGTTCCTTTCAGAAGGCTATTCTATGGCTCAGATATTAAGTGCCTACTCTTAATAACTCACCTAAACTTTCACTTCTTAGCTTCAGGCTTGACTTTAGAAAATGAATAATTATCTTTTTAGATTTTTATATGCTTAACTCTCTGCTAGAGTATTTTAATGTAGCTTCTTTGGTCCCACATGTGCCTTCTTTCAAAAAGCTTGTGTAAGTTTCTTGGTATTTTCTTCAGTTTTCTTTTATCCTTTCTAAATTATGGATACCATGTAATCAACATAATTAAATTAATATGCAGCTTGTCATCTGTTTTATGTCTTCATCTGACTCCTTGTGTTCTTCATTGCTTTTTATACCTCATTTCATAATGATGGAATTTCTTCTGAGATGTAAGAATTGCACTTCATTAATCAGAATGGAAACCACTCTATAGCTCACTCTGAAATGTAACCATTTTCTCTTTAAAGAACAAAGACAGCCTTTAAATAGCATAAAGGAACATTACCACATAGCATTTCATGTCAAGCAGACACTATCCTACCCAACTTCTAGAAAGTTTGCTTAAATTAATTTGCATTGGGGAAGTCCACATGGCAAAGGCAATATATTTCTATTGAGATGTCTGTCGTTACAATGCAAAGCATCTCTTTTTAGGCAGCTTATTGTTACTCAAACTCCTAAAGAATATAAAAAGGACATAATTTAAATACTGGCAACAACAATGAATGCTACTTCCCTACAAGATTTCTGAATATCAAAAATAGCAAGAAATGTGGCCTTTTATGTCAAACATTAATTTTCTTCAATTCAGTTATTTTAACCCTTCTACAGGGCAATCAGTACCAGAAAGAAAAAGAAAGAAAATTACTGTTATTTTTTTCAAAGGTTATTGCCATCTCATGCAAAGCAGGTACTTTCTTAGTCTGTTCCCTTGCAAGTCCAGCTCATTTTCTTTTATGAAATGTCCTTAACTCATGATTTACAATGGGATGTTATCATAAAGACAAAGAACAAACAAAAAACAAGAAAAATACTTGTTTCAATTTTGTATTAATGATAGTGTCTGCATGGCTACCACTCTGTTTACTGGGAAAACAGTCTACGGAAAATTTAAAGACCTGTGACTAACAAAATCAATTTTCAAAGCATGTGCTGATCTTGCTGACCGTCTTTCCACTCTTAATTTCTATTTACACTTAGTTGGTCCAAAATCAAGTCCTTTTCTTTGGTTTAGGCACTTTATAAATCAATACTTTCCAAAGAAGCTATGAGGTCTGATCCTGCAAGTGTTCTATTTGGAGAACTAATAGGGGCCTTTATCAAAAATTGCAGGATTACACTAGAAATCTACATTGAACTAGAAATGCAAGCAAATGGGAAACACAAGATTTTGGAACACTAGAATTTCTTTGTGATGACATTTCAAAATTAAAAAAACTTCTCAAGGACAAAAAGAATGTCTTTTTAATGGAAAGATCAAATCATGTTAATGCTAAGCAACGAAACTCCCTCAATATCAAGAACCATAAGAAAAAATACCAAGGCAAGTCTTTCAAAGACAAACACATTATCAATTGTGAATCAGGGAAATTAAATACAGTAAAATACAACAAATAATTTTTAGTGACATTGCAAAGTAGGTGAAATAACATAATCTACAAGTTTTCATTTCCACATAACAGGACATTCAGCTGCTGGGTAGAATAAAACAAACAAACAAACAAACCCACAAAAACTTATTGCTTATTTCCACATCATCTCTTTTGGGAAGTACATTTTTTTACAATCTTTCACCTCATGTACACTCTGCACTGATTTTTCCACACAAAGCAATAGCAATTTGACACTTAAATACATACTTAAAACATAACTTTTCATTGCTGCAAGAAGTTCTATTCACAAAGTAAATTCACATATTCCCCACATCTTCTAAGGAGAAGTTTTCATTTGAAAAGACTTCCTAGTATAAGATGAAAGAGATTAGTATATATTCATTATGATATGGTAATGAACTGCAGGCTTAAATGCTGCTTCTCAAATAATGCCATTTTTTTCCTGCTATGACGTATTTATATATCCACCAAGTCATTACTTCTATGTATAATGCATATAATACCAATTTTAGATCAGATTTTTAAAAGCTCCTTGAATTCGAAAGTCATGTCTGACGTTCAAACAAAGACATATGTCATCTAGGTATATAATTGAAAAGGCCAGACTTCCAGAAATATGGAATGTATCGTCAACAGGCTTTCCAACACAGTTCTCTATTGAAATCACAAATGATGCTGCCAGGGAAGTGGTGGAGTCACCACCCCTGGAGGTGTTTAAAAGGTGCTTAGATGAGGTTCTTAGGGACATGGTTTAGTGCTACAGTTAGGTTAAGGTTGGACTCAAAGATCCTGGGGATCTCTTCCAACCAAAACAATTCTATGACTTTATGATTTATGCAAAGACTAGTTGCATGTAGGTTTGCCCATTTTACTGATGCAGAAGCAGAGAGGAGTTACATAAACTACAAGACATAAGTCAACATCACAGCCAAGAAAAGGTAAGAAAACTCCTGACTTCCAATTGTTAAGAATTGTTTTTCTCCACACCACGCTCAGTCACAAAGGACAGCAGCCTGCTATTCAATATTGCTGCAAATGTAAGCATTTAAAAATTATTTTGGCTACTTTGTTTTTGTATTTCCTAAATTACAGACAATAAACCAGGTTCTATATAACATAAAGTGTGGGGTATTTCAGTAAGAAAATGAAACACGTTAAATTTTAAAATCTTTTAAATGTAAACTATTTTAGCTTACCGGGACTAGGAACTGTTGCAAGCATAAATTAACCTTAATTAATTTAATTTAATAGGAATTCTGAGTGTTCTGCATGCATAGTTTAGAATTGTAACAATTTTTAACAAGAGTGAAGTGATCAAATATCTTGACTTTAATAGTTACCATCACATTGAGCAGATTTCTAATTATACTATGAGTTCCAGAGAGAAAACCACAATTAAAGAACATATGACCCAGAGACTTTCAAATCTACTGAACTGTGGGAAGTTTGACACATAACGTGCCAAATGCTGGTGGAACGGTGAAAGAGAAGGGTGGAGGGCATAGTGAATTCATGTCGAATTTTACTTAAGCTGTTAATTCAGCCCCAGCATGGCTCAATAGTGAGAAAACAAAGTATTATATTTACATCTGTCATAGGGTTTGCTCAATGCTTTCCTTTTTACTGTCCTGTTTTCTTCCTATAGCTTTGCTAAACTTCTAAATCTGTAGGCTTATGTACTCCATACCTAATATCTGCTTCAGACTGAATTGTTCTAGAGCTGTGTACTCTAGATGCTCTTTAACAATACTTCATGAGGTGGTCTGCTATTGTGTATTACTCTGGTTTTTAGTTCTCAATTTCAATCAAAAGACAGCCTACTTTCACAGACCACTTCAATATATCACCTAATTGTCTACATCCAGAGGATGCTGAAGTACATTTAAAAAAAATACAAAATAATATCTAGACAAAATTACATGCCCAAAGGACAGAGAAACACAATATAGAAGAGGATACTCTCTAATTGTTCTCTGAAAGAAGTAGTATTCTACAAATAAACCAGGAAACAGAATATAAAATAAGGTAATAAGACTGTTTACCCCTATTTAGCCCTAAGAAAATTAAGGGGGAACAAATGAAAAATAAAACAAAAAAAGGTGACTGAGATGTATATCACTAGAGCTTTAGGTTTCTAAAACCCAAAGTATTAGATTTGGCAGAAGTAAAACTGACTCCTTTCTAATCTGTGGTTATTTTTCCTTAAGTTTATATTTTCCACTTGAGAAGATCCTAGGGCATGATTTCTTTCCTCTTGGGGATAACAGACTTTTATCTTCAGTGTTGTGATATTACAAAATACATGCAAGGTCAAAAGAAAAACTTGGTGCCTTTGATCTCAGAATCAGAGTAGACGTACTGACTATAATACTAATACATGCTGCTTTTTCATTTTATGTTCAGAGTACACTTGCCTGGCTAGAAAGAGACAGTTACGGTCTCATGAGCTGCCTATTTTGACCAAGAGATCCAATGCAGATATACAGTTTTAAAGGACAGAGCCCTGGGTATAAGAAACTATCAGGCTACAGCGTTTTCTCTAGCTGTACAGTCTTTTCAGAGAAAGGTGGGAATAAATAAGTATTGTCTGAAAGGAGGAAGTTCACAAGACTCCGCAACATGATTAGTTAGTAAGATTCACTACATGGAAAAAGATGGACTTCTCTCATTGCAAATAAGCACAGAGCTGAACTCACTGGGATAAAGCAAGGGCTTCTGCAAATTTACTAGAATTTCTGGTTTGTCTTCAGTAACAATATGACTTAATATTTTGAAAGTTTGCAAAAAATATGAAAACTCAAGAAAATGTAAAAGTAATATTTGCAAAGCCTTTTAAACTGGAATCTCTATTATAACGACTGATGCATTATAGCTGTGACATGAAATACTCTTTGGTCACTATGGATGGGTTAGGAGACAGACTGTCACAATTCTTCCAGCATTTTAAGGAGTAAACACATACGTTTATGAGAGTCAAGGAATTAACATATATCCTTGTTCACAAGTACTTTTCATAATTTGCTGTCAATAAGAAATATTTAATAAGAGTTATTCTCCCAACTTTTTCTGTTCTGTTGCACCTCCATCCTTTCAAGGCCTCGGATTTGTAGCAAAATAAACCTGAATAACAGCTTTCCTTCTATGACGAATTTTTAGAGAAGTCACCTAGTGTGTCATAAATGCTGAAACCATTAAGAGCCTGTGACCAAAACAGAGTACTTTAAAAAAAGAATATGACATTCTTTGGTACTAGTTATTGTCATTAAAATTAAAGGTGTCAAGTTTGAGGAAACAAGCTATCCTCCTCCTTTTGCATTTCACACAACTACAGAAATAAAGCAGCTTTGGTCCATCCATCCAGACTGACAAAAGGGGTCCACTGCCTTATTGAAAATACCCAGTAGGTGCTTTAGACTACATTCCCAACAAACATATTTGTAAATGAAGAAAGGCTTTGACATTCAAGCCATAAGAGTTGGGGAAGGGAAATATAGTTTGCAATCCTTATAATTGCTTATTGCTCTTGTTCTTCCTTTTCCTGTTCGGCTCTTGTTGCAAACACTAACAGGCTGAGGTAGTTACAGTGGGTAAAAAGAAACTGGATTCTACAGTTGCAGTTGATAAACCCTACAAACATCTGAGCTTGAGTGAAGGTACAATTCTCACTGTCAACACTGCCTTGTAAGCCTTCAGATATCTAAGGTCAGATAGAAGTCTGATCTGTAAATCAAACCAGGAGATGGATATGATGTTATTAGTGGTGCGGCTATGGAAATAATGCGAATTACAGGCAAGAGAGGAAAAGATGCTAACAGGATTTACTTCACATGGTGCCTTGAATATTCCAGGCCTCATTCTGTTTCGTCCTTCTGTGATGCATTTCTTCTATCAATGGCCACTTCCACTTGTGGTGGCCAGCAAGACAAAAAACATCTTTCTGGTTTACTGTAAGAAATGAGCTATCTAGAAGCAGCTAAAGAACAAGCAGCTTTTCACAAGTGTTGCTCAGTGACTGCAATGTAAATACTTGGTACTGTCATTAGGAGAACAATAGCTATTAAAACTGTGATGGTGTCTTAGGCTTCCTTAGGGCTCCCAGCCCTCTTGAATTAGGTGCTGAAGAAGTATGTTTACAACATATACGATTCTTGCCCTAAACGGCTTAGAAGCAATGTAGACAAAACAATAAAACAGATTCATATGAAAACTGACAGGCAGACAAGTTGGCAAATACAATAATAAGGCAGATGTATCCCACTGTTCATTTACTAAGTGCACAGATTGGGTGAAACCAATGGCAGAGAACATGAAGAACAGAATATACAGGCTCCCCAGTCGAACAGTCCCACGTGTGAGAGTACAAGTACACTTGATCTTCTGGTTTTGTGCAATCAAATGAAAATATTAAATTTATTGAAACATTTTATGAGAAATATACTCCTTTTTCAGTCCAAAAACTGGGACCAGAACCCCCATCTTACACAAAGAACTGAGTGATTGCAGAGAAAAGGATTTCTAAAAATACATCTGCACTGTCGGAGACAGCCAGTAATCTCTGCAATGTATTGCGTTTCTTGGAGTATACATTTTGTTGGATGAGCTTGTAGCTGCCCCTCTTATCTAAGCAAGAGACCTGCCTGTGCCTGAACTGTACAGTTACCCCAGTCCTACAAAAGCAGAAATGAAATTTAAGTGCTGACATCCTGGCCACTAGGTAATTGTTTCAAACTTTGTTGAAACACAGATCAGTTTAAGACATGGGACAGATAACAGAACTTACATCCATCATGATTTTGATATAATTTCCCTTTCTAATATCAATATTTACAAGTGTGAAAAAATGCAGTCTCATTACATTTAATGCCAAGCATATTTCAAAAATATTCTTGATATTCATTAAGAGTTTGAAGCAGCTAGGAGGAGGAGGATACTTCTGACTTTCCATCTGGGCTTATCCTTACGGCAAAAATGGCACTCTGAGTATACTCTGGGTATCTTGTTCAAACATAGTTATCTTAGTTTGCATATAAACCCTAACCTGTAGAAAGACAAATACTGTCCTTGACTAAAAAAATATTTTATATATATATATAAACCCCTATAGAATACAGATAGTATCTCCCTTCAGTTGGACTTAAAGACAATATAGTGGTACGAGTCTGGGATTGTGAGACTCCACCTAGAAATGGAGACACTCGTCTCCAGAAGTCTGCATGCCCGTGAGTGGGGCTGGCCTGGACTGCAGCTGTAGCACAGCTGTAGCTGCCTGAAGAAGATGTTGTTGGGAAACATCACAGGCAGGCATCTTCTTCGTTCCTTGACAATCTAGCTGCATTTAGTTACTCAAGAATGGCAACATCTCTTGACACAGTGGATGGGCCTTCCCTTCACAATGGCTTTGTGACCACTCTCTGCCACCCTGCCTGTTGAACAGCACAAGGCATCTCATAGCATGTTTAATCAACAAGCTCCAGCAGCGACTGTGGGCAGGCACAAAGTACCTTCTGCTGTCTGCAGGGCATTGATCCACCTGCCAGGCACCTGATGCACCTGGCACAGGAGATGCAACAGGTTGTGCTGTACCTATTGTGTCAGTGAACACCATACAGGGCACAGGGGGCATACCATGCTTCATAGAGCTTCAGAGATGTTTCGGTGGTACAGACACAAAGCAGTGCTTGGTCCAAATAACAAAAACATTATAAAGATGCGAGAGTTGTCAGTTCTACTTGAAAGCATCACTGAAATTCTCTGTTAAATTCTGTGGGACAAAATGTATGAGCTGCTGTTTTTTCATTCCAGCTTTGTGAGCTTTTAGCTTAGAGTCTAGTTAACTACTTTCTGCATTAGAGCACTGTCTGCTATTTTTTTTCTCCACTATATAAAAGGATGGTTTTCAGTTCATGTATAATTCACAATGATACAACAATGACAAAACTCTAACAAAAATTTAAAAAAAAAAGAAAAAAATGTCTTTAATTTAGAACTAAGTCATGGCAGCACAGATTTTATTCTCAATGCAGTTCCAAACCACAGGCTGAGGTTTTAAGAAGCTCCTACATTTTTAACAGAAATGTTGCATTTTATTTTTTCTTTCCTTAAATTTTTGTCTACCAGTAAGTATGTTAAATATAGTTTTCATCTCAGCACCATTCCATCAACTCCAGATTAATACATCTTTACCAAAACAACATGAAGCAACTCATCAATATAAAGTGACCATACTGGCTCTCTGAAGAGTATCTGGACTGAAAAATAAATAAATATTAGACTTCAGAACTACAAGCTGTCCAGCCAAGTTCTCCATTTTCTAATAACAGTGATAAAAGAAGTAAACCTCTATTTCGGATCATGTATTTTGTATGGCTGTATCACAAATTGCTATAGTTGTTTACTATTATCGATCAAGCTAAGCTATGTAATTGTATGCCTATTCTGCATTATCTACCACACCATTGTGAGGAAAACAGGAAAGTTGCAAAGTTAACTTATTTAAGTAAATATAAACAATGAGCAAAATCTTCAGAGATTATACGAGAGTTTGCCACAAGAATTTATCAGCCAATCAGAATTATAGAACCTGGAGCTTGATGTAACCTATTCCAACTCCCCTCAGAGAGAACCCAGTGCACGCATGCACACACACATGCATGCACAGAGGAGCGGAGCTGGTGGGTAACTTCCAGTCACATTCGTTTGCTAGTAAGTGCAATAGGAAGTCATAAACCTTACCATAAGGAAACTCTCATTTTGATGGAAAAATGTAATTTTTCCATTTGGAAGGTCAAAATAAAATATTTGGTTTGAGGTCAGCTTCATCCAAATCAAGGATTATGTTTCAGTTGACTGAGCTGAAACATTATGTGAGTGTATTGCATTCCCTTATTTGCAAACAGATTTACACAAACTGAGCTTGCTGAAAGACCACATTTTACATGGTACATGATCTTACATGATTTTTTTTCTGATCAGAACCTGTTTGTTGATTCATCCAGTTGTGTAATCCTGAGTAATTAAAGGGAAATACATTCTAGTCAAGGAGACTCACACTAAAGGAGAGACTGGAGTAAACAGACTCTCGAACAAAAATTCCCAGGATGTAAAGTAGAGCTGTGGAAACAAAGACTTCTCCAAACTGACTTGAAGCACCTGTTTGGGGTCGAATCAATAAGCTAAAATAAAATTTTTAATTCTTTTGTGAATATCCAGTGGTAGTTACACAGACCAATCATAAGAAGCTATTCTAGAACATTAATGGTATGACTGTTAAAGATGCATTAAACTTTATTAATATATGTTAGATGAAAATTATCATTTCAACCTACTGTGTCTTACTTCGAATAAGGTGCTCTTCTAAAAGCTTTTTCGGTTAAAAGAATGGGAATATTATATGTAACGGCAAGAATAAGAGCAGCATCAGACACACTCTTTTACACTACATTTCATATTACAGAACAGGAGGAGATAATGCTGTAAGTTGTACAATATGTTGCTAGGTCTTGCAGAAGTGTGTTTAAGTGCATTAGGTCTAAATGAAAACCTACTTGCACCTGTTGATAGCTGCAGTCCTAAGATCTGCTGTAGTAAAACAGTAAGCCATATGAAGTGCAAAATCACTCTTGGCATATTCATAAGTTGTGAATCCCATCTAGGAGGCCAGTTGCCAATATAGGAAAAATCAATGATATTTCTGAGTAACACCAAGTGCACAGGTTTTTTTTGCTCCTCACTTCTAAATGTATTGCTATAATATCCAGATCAAAGACAGTTGGGAATCTGACAGTAATTGAAAATGTGAAGCTAGAGTTTTCACCTAACTTACACAAATCCAAAACTGCCTAGCAGCTTATAAACATCTACTCAATATAATGAAACCACATTAAAAATATTTCACGTTTATCTTATTCATCATTTGCAATATTGCCAAATGTTACGCTACTAGCCGGGTAACCTGATAGTTGGTTTAACTTGGCAGTCACGTGCGCTGGGTCCAAGCACCACAAGTCCCCAGCAGGTCCCTGCAGTGGCAGTAGCAGTAGTTGTGTGTTATGATACAGCAGCAGCTACAAACTCTGATCCAGCAATATGCAAAAGGAACCAGTCAGCTATTTCTGAACTTCTCAAGCAAGTATTTTGCCCTTCCTCCAGAACAAAGGCAGCGGCAATAGATAAGTGCTCTGCGAGCTTATTCCAACAAGTCATGACCTGTACTGTACTGACTTAAGAAAATTAAGTAGGATGGGCAATAAAATAGTTTCATAGGTATTGTTTTAAGGGCTATGTCCCTTTTTTCCTCTGCTTTCTCAATATTTTATTATTGGAAATCATCATTTTTATCCAGATGAGTTATAAGTTAAAGAGGTAAGACTATGATGGCCACAGTTATTACCATACACAGAAGATGCTACACATCTGCTAAAATAGCCATAACAACCTGCCATGAAAGCTCAGTTCATCCAAGCACAGAATAAATTAGATTGGAAGAGACTCCTGTAAATCATCCAGTCCAACCTCACATAAATACATAGTCTTTTCAGGATATAGCTTTTTCTCCGCCACTTGAGTGGCTTGTTAGACATGAAGAGAGGGAATATAGGTCTTCCAGAAAACCTGAAAGACCTCCCAGGGTTTGAAGCCACTGCTCAGAGAACACCTGACACCGCAGTGTTACATGGCACAGGAAAAGTCACAAAAACATCATTGATTTGCCTAGCCAGAGTCACAATTTATCCTAGAATATAAATGAACTTCATTAATACAGATATAGTTTGAATTTGACAAGTTTCTCAGAGGTTAAAGCCCTTGTTTAAAAACTGATGGGTTCTCGAATGCCTAACACTGGTTAGTGCTTTCCATTTTGCTTCTCTTCTTAAAGACAATTCTGCCAAACATTCAATTTTCTACTAGCAAGCTACCAAAGGAGTAATTCCACAGTTGACTCAGAAGAAATAATTTTATCAGCAGACTATGTTAAGCCTCTTCATTTACATTTACACGATTGTTGCAGAGAGGCTCCACTTGGGATTAGATTCATGTAATTCTGGCTGTTGTACAATACAGTTCTGCCTAAGACTCACAGCAAAATAACTGTTAAAGAGTGAGTACAAACGCTATTGTCTCAAATGTATTCAGTTCTGTAGCCAAATGAACTTACAAATATTCAGTTCAAGGGCCAAATATGAAGATGAACCTTTATAATTTCAATAGCTCCAAAGAAAGACTTTGTCAATTTCCTATTTCAAAACATCTTTATGATAGTATACCTGTGAAGCAGAAAATATACAGTTCAATTTTAAATTATCTTACAGATACAATGAGCAAGTGTGCAAGCACTGTATAAAGCATGTGAACTCTGTTTAGCTAATCTGCCTCCAATACGCTTTATTAAAGCCTTAAGGCAAAGAAGAGGGTGTATTGGAGAGTCTGCTCATTCTCCTCTTGCAAAGCAACTAAGCACAATGAAGCAACTTGTGAACAATGGAGGCATTTGTTGCATCCTCTGTAATGTATCCTTCTTAAAGTCTTCCAGAGGCACTGTGAAATACTCACAAAGGTGTCCAGGAGCTTTTGTTTAGGCAAGTGACTTCTCAGCACTCATACATTGTTCTACCTTAAATCACTATTCTGGTCTTATTTTGTCTTTAGTAAATATTCATGTCTAAATTTGATTTCGATTTCACCTCCATTGTTCACTGTCACTCACTGAGATCTTCATCAAGCAAATAGCAAAGATTCAGATGGATCAACAATGCAACATTAATGTCCATGAAAATACATTAAGTTACAAGTAGTTTTCATTGTACTTCCAAGCTAATGACCTTGTAAGGCACATTTTTTTATCTCACTTCCAATTGTTATTATTCTTGTTTCCTCACTCATGCATTCACTCCACCATATCGCCTCTTTTTTTTCCCCTCTCCTAAACATTATTATAATGCAGACACGAAATTACTTAGGTGACACTCCCCAAACAGATTTTTTTTTTAATATATGAAATAAGAGGCTGAGAGTTATTATATTCAGAAACAGTTCTCTTCATATAGGGGAATTAACGAATAATGAAATAATTTCCTTCACAGAAGCAAAGAAAAGTTTCTAAAAATCTGAAAAAGTACAAGCAATTTCCTCTACATAAGCCCTGAAGTTCAATTGTTAACAGAAGGCCTACCAGAATTGATATTCATGCTTTGAAGCGCTGATATAATTTGTATTGATTCAGCAAATAAAATAAATTAATGGAATTGAAGGTTCACATGACTTATTATTAATAAATCAATAAAACCAGCAATATTAATCCAGAGTTGCATCGGTATCTAAAAACCAATATAATAATCCAAGCCCAGAAATAAGTTAAGCAGCTAATAAAATGCGTTTTTGCCCGCACTACTCCTAGATGATTTGAACTACAATTCTTTGCCTTCATTTGTGTGCTTTTTCACTGTCATAGTCAAGTGAACTGAAAATCAAAAGCCGAATAGCTTCCCATTAATTAATATTTGTAACAATAAAATTATTTTCAGTATACTTCACCTTGAAAGAAACTATTGAAGTTAGATTATTTTATTTATGCCAATGTACTTTTTTTTAATCTTTGCACAGAGTCTTATGTGTGATTAGTAAAATTTTGCACTTATGAACTACTTCATTTGCCAATAAAAGTTCATTGTAATGAACTACCTGCCCTGACTATATACATTTTAATGGCATTTGCTGAGTCTGAAAGAAATTAAATTGTTGGTATGCAGAGACATAATATTTCAAAATCTTGAGAAACTTTAGATAAACTACAAGTGAAACTACCAAGCCAGATGTCCCTGAATTCTCATCTCAGCTAACCAGTCCATGATGACATTAAGTTCAAACAGGATCTGAAGACTGCAGTATAGACACACTGTACCACAGGGAAACATTTGCTCTGCTTGTTGGAAGCGTAATTCACTTGAGTCTCACTCAGAAATGCCCTTGTGTTTCAATCAAGTGTGATGATGTGACCAAGTAATGATGGTAACGGCTTAGATAGAATGGAGTGTGTTAACTTACTTTAGCTATGGCCTATGGGACAGGATGGGCTTTTCATCTTTTGATGGGACAGTAAAATCTTTTCTTTCTTTCCTCTAGCATATATTAGCTGGAAAGCTAGAACTATTTGTTTCTGATTCCCAGAAATTCTTAGACACTGCGTTAAACACATTCCACCTCCAAACATTAACATGTATTCTCGCAGCTACCTTTTGTAATCCTTATTTGTTGCGAAGCATTTCAAGAATAAAAGCCTTCCAAGTTGAACAGCTGAGTCTACATCCACAGCTTCTTCTACCCCTCCCGGTGCCCTACATGACCAAGCTAGCATGAAGTACAGAATATCGATTAGAAGCGTACTATGGATTCCTTGTGCCATGAGTTAAATTACCGTATACCGTATATTTTTAATTTCCCACATATAACAATAAACATGATTGATTCTTCAATTTCAAAGCATCGTTTTGGCAATTAAGAAAATAAATATCCTTTCCGTCTAAAGCTTGCTTTTTTCTAAGTAAATGTCTGCAGCGTATTAGCTCATGTGTGACAGACAAATAACCACCCCTCTCCCTGTAGGCCTCATTCTGTTTTCTATTTTTTTTTTTTATTTATTTAGAACCTGCCATTCATTTTCACACCTGACAGTAAAAACCTCAGGACGTGCTTGTTGTGAAGAAGATTATCTTTCAGATCAATGCTAAAATTGATTCCAAACCACGCTATTTATCAGCCGGCAGCTAAAGCACTAGGAATCAGGAAATATTTCCTCTCCTTCAAATCCGTTCTTAATTCTGCTGTTGAAAAAGCACAATAGTATGGTCTCCATTAATACACACTTGTATTCCTTGTGTATGTGTAACACCTAATGTCAAACAGAGAATGCAGTTAGTTGCATTACCAAATTTCCTTCAAAAAGAAACAGTTAGAAAACAACAGTGTAATTATGGTTTTGATCTACTGCCAAATAGTTGCTGATGCTAACTAGGATATATAGCCTTACTATGACGTCTGATGTTTCTGAAACTCTTCTGTATTTTACATAAAATACATTGTCTTTCTCTATCAGTATCATATCATGACACAAGACACACATTAAACATCTCGTTTCAAAGACACAATTATACCCTTGCTTTTTGTTGCTTGTAGACTGAAAAACAAAAAAAAAAAAAAAAAAAAAAAAAGAAAGAAAAGAAAAAGGCCCACTGCATTGCTACGACTATGTATGCAAACTACAAAAAATAAAACCAAGCGATTTATCAAACTATCTAGGCATGATACAACAGTCATTGAGGTATGCAAGATCAAATCAGTTAAACCCTACCCTGCTTTTGTGATTAGCGAACATCATGATGAATAATTAGGGACAATCTGATGAATGGTGAAAGGTAATGAGAGTCTTTCCATTTATTTCAGGAACTATATTAAGTCTTTATTTTTTTGAGACTATGGTGACACTGTTAGCTCATTATGATATGACTTAAATTGCAGTTTAATACTGCCTGGAAGTACAGAACAAAGCCTGTGGTGAAGCTTAAACTAATGTAGTACATAAGCTCCAAGTAAATAAAAATTACATAGTGTAATCTACAATATGTAAAGGCACATAAAGTGTAGGGAAATTTAATGTCAAATATTGTTAATATATGGTGAACATAAAGATGATAATAAGTAGTTAGATTAAACAACACTGGTTTCTTCTCACTCTGTTTCTCTTATAAGAGAAATCCTGCAGTTTGTGACTAGGATTTTAGAGTTTCATCAGATTTGCCAAGCCTTTTGATGGCAGAATGGGGATGTTTTGAATTCCACTAAAGCTTCAAACTCAAAACTGTTAAGATAAGATTTAATTAATGAAATCTTAATATTAAATAAATCAAGCTGTGCTTAAAGTGGATACTAAGTTCCTATGTCTCAAATTCAGACAGCCAATTAAATATCTATTGCCAAGTCCTAGGAGGTCTTTATAGGAAGCTAGTGTTTAATTCTTCCTGAGAGCAAACACCTAACTAAACAGTTTGTTGAAATAATGAAAGAAAAACAACAGCTAATGTTGATCCTTCAAGATATAGTATTTAAGATTTATGTGAGAGATTTAATATTTGAATTTGGTTTAATACATCTTCTAATTAATCTTTAAGGGATACGCGAATTATTTTCACCAGCTACCGGATTATTATAGATGTGCTTGGATAACAAAAGGCATTCATAAACCATCCTTAGAAAGGGTAACTGGGAAAATCAGTCCCCTACCTTCTTGCTTGAACTTTAATACTTGTTGGAAGACGTAATTTAGAAGATGGACCTCTAATGGAGCAACATGACCACTGTGGTTATCCTCTGATGCTAGACATGAACCTTGTGGTTTATATCATAGTTTTATTAAAAAAAAAACCAACAATGTACCACTTACACAAAACGAGACAAATTTACTCACATCAGTTACTGACACTCCTAAAAGAAATGACCTGCAGGGACACAAATAATCTGTGCATGCACTTTTTACAATCTTCTCTCAAGATTTAGGTTTAGCTTGGGAAAACAGCCAACGCTTTACATAATAAATTTTGAACTAGTTAGCAATAAAATCATGGGTACACTAAGGGAATATGAAATCTCTTACTATTAGCCAACTGGTGAATTTCTCAGCACAATCACATTTTTCTTTATATTACCATTATTTTTCTTCATCTTCTTAATTTAAATTACTCCAAACTTCAAAAACATATGCAGAATAGCAAATCTGGCAAAATAAGCCCTTTAGCTTTGGCTTTCCAGCTTCCATTTCTGTTTCTCATATGCAATATTAATCTCAAAACAGAAGGAAAAAAGAAGCCATACTGTTAATAAAATTATATTTTTCCAGAAACACATGCAGCACATGCAGCCTGGAGCATTTACTCACATTTATAACAGCAAAGCATTCAGAAAGATGGAAGATCACAATTTTTTCTGACCTGTGTTCAATGCACAAGCACTTATTTTAAGTATGATCAATAGAAACCAATATTCCTAATAACACTTTGTGTTCTTCATGAATTATTTTGACTTTTTCATAGTGAAATGAAAAGAACAATGCTTTCAGAGTTCACAGAAATTCATTTATATCAATGAAAAGAAAATCATATTTAATGGGGTTTTGTTTCTAGCAGAAGTGAAAAATTATACACCAGATCTACTAATAGGAAATAAACTAAGTCTTATCACACTTACGCATAAAATGATTGGAAATTCATATTGAGCATTGCAGCATTTCATTTCTAAGAGAATACTCTGAAAGCAGCTCACAACAGTTGATCAAACCACTAAAAGTACACTATTATTTATGTTAAAAATAAAAAATGTGTACTTTGTACAGCTGGGTTTGCTTTGGAAATTGTATTTTACCTATCTTAACGGTGTCTTGAGCATATCAGTGAAGAGCTATCACTGAAACACTCTGATTAGTGGGAAAATGTTGGATGAGATAGCATTATTATTATATAGTAGATTCTTAGTAACGAACCTCTTCGGAAATTATTCTACTGACTTACGTAGCTATGACTAGTGTGCCAGCCTTTTACTTTGGGCAAAATAGGCTACTGTTGATTACTTTTTATCACATTAGCCAATTATTTCCCAGTATAATTCTTGACTGATTGGTCTGTCCACTTATTTCTAATACAGATATAAGGAAACATTACCCAGATAAATGTGATCTTACAGCTACATATCACATTTAATAAATTCCCATTAGCCAAGGAAAATGGGTGAGTTAAGAAATTATCGGAGACCCGTGATGTCTCTCTTACACTATAGCTTAATTTAAGTTAGGGTTGGATCCCTTCTTCAGGTTTTCAGGGGATAGCTGAGGGCTGAAGCTGATTCTTGTTACTCAAATGTTGAGCAAAAAATTGTCTTCAGTGTTCACAGATATTTCCTGTATCTGTGTCTACAGGCAGATATATTTTCAAATTATGATGCAATGTACTGATCAAGAGCCTGGGCTTGATTTAGGGTATTTGGATTCTACACTTGGCCACAGTCCTGCTTTGTGATCTCTGAGCAATGTTTCACCTCTTCCTCATTTATTTCGTCTCATCTCTCTAATTATACTTTAAGTCCTGATCCCGCTAGATGTGGCAACGTAGAATATCATCACATCCAACTTTAAGACACCTGATCCCAGCTTGGAATTTATAATCTAGGATAGGCATGCAAATAAGCTATATAAGGAGAGCTTAGGGCCTGAAAACAGGATTCACAACCAGGATGCAAAGCACAAATCCACCTGAGCTAGACACTAAGAGCAAGTTTGCCTTGTATAATGCAATGCCATGCAGAGGCAGGAGCTACCAACGAATGAAAGGTTTCCAGCCTTAAAACCAAAAGAAGACATGTCAGCAGCATATCAGCTCACCAGAACTGAAGAGTTCTGCAAAGTGCAGGGTTAATTGGCCTAAGCATCGAGCTGAGTCACCAAAGGCATGAAATTGCCAGAATATGAGCTAGAAGACCTGTGTTCAGAGCTGCACTGAAGCACCTGGAATATCTTTAGGTCTAGCAGGCCTAGCAACAGTGAGAGAGGGTGCTCTTCAGAGTCGAGGTTTCTAGAAGAGAGCTGCAGGCAACAAAAGAGATTTGGTTTCTTACCTTCTGTTTATTTAAGGAACTGAAAATGTATCCCTCTACGTGTGGACAATCAGCTTAGCTTACTTTGCAGCTGAATATGGAAAATGTATGCAGTTAATATTCTGGAACACTCACCAAAGATCCAGACTACTATGATTAGGACTCCATCGACCCGACTTAATTTAAATTTATGTTTCCTATATCCCACAGTCCCTTAATCACTTCATGCTTGGTTCCTTAATCACCAAGCAAAAAGCTCATGCCATTCTTAGTCTGCTTACTTCAGGTATGCCCTCGTGAGTGAAGAGATCAAAGTTTACAGAGATAATGAAACAGAGATTATAATTTAATGTGTGAATGAATGAGGACACTCACCTGAGAACACAGGTGAAAGGAAGCCAGCATTACTGCACAGCTGAGCTTTTTACATTTAGCAGTCTTTACATAAATACAGAAATAGTACTGAGAACAGGCAACAGAAGACAGGACTATCGCTTAATGAATACTATAGCTAGGTCTCTTACAAAGCCAAAGCTGATTACATTGCTTCCAACACCACAAATCCGCTATTTCTTGTTGCACTGTGTCCCTTCTTCAAGAGATGGGATGGAAGACAAGTCTCTGCCATGACAGTCTTATTTCTGCTCCAGTGGCCAAGAAATGGCCAATCTGGTAAAAGGTTAGAGCTTTCACTACAACAGACTGGAGCATGTTTATAAACATGGTTATTGATTAAATGCTGTAACCCCCATGCTGCTATATAAATGGTGGACAGAAAAATTACTGTGACTGACATGCTCAAATCTGTTCTGTAGAGGCATTAGGCATGGCCCAAGTATTTCTGCTGCTCTGGAGTAGAATATGTGGTTTATAAACTCCGAAACAGGTTTAGGTATGTGGTGGGGGCATATAGGTAGTGCCTCAACTGCATACCTAGATGGGGAGTACTTTCAGTAGGTTCAGTTGCAGATGTGTAAGCATGTAAACAATTTAACTGTCAAAACCCAAGATACTAGTCCACATTTGATGGATCACATACTTAGATGTGACACAGGAGTTTCTCCTTTGTTCCAGGACAGGATCTCATACTACTTGCTAGTAGTATAGTCCTTGCTACTCATTTGAATTTTTTTTGACAGTGATTAGATAGATAAACAGATACAGATCTTGACAGCACTTTGCTATTAACAGCAGGTGATGCTCAGCCCTGCTCCTCTCTCACTTTCCTGTGGTACACTCTTCACAGCAAAAACTCCTCTTCTACCAGTGTTTAGGGACACTACTTCTGCTCCAGTTCTCTGGAAACAAAAGCTTTTCCTTGAATGCTGCCCTCTCTCTTGTACTGCTGTATTCCTGAAATGTCTTTATTTTTTTTAAGTATATGAAAAGACAGTGTCTTTTATAAGAAAAATAAGTAACCTGTAAACATATTCTTGTTTAACCAACGACTGTACATTCTGTCCTCACCACGATGCAAAAGTCATGGCTTTTGACACTTACTATTTCATACTGCCTCTCTCTTTTCTTTTACTTCCTCAGTTTTGTCTTTTGTATTTTTTGATCCACTGGTCTTCTTTCATGACATTACTTCTCTTTACAACATTTTATTGGGTCTTAAATGAACATCATCTTTTCATATATGTCTTCTGGAAATATTTCCATACCTGTCTTCTGAGATCTGCCAGATTACTTTTTAAAAATGGTTATCCATACATCTACAAAGACTAAATCTTCATTCGGTAAATGATAGGCAATTCAATTAAAAGTCAAGCTGAGACCAAATGCTGAAGTTGTATTAAGCTTGTTTATTTCTTAAATCGAGTGTGTCAGGTACAGTGCTGATGACACAGAAAATTCTCAGAGTATAATTCACTGCCCTGAAACACTTTCCCTAGTGCAGGCACTTCTTTTCTCAATAAGCAAAACCTAGTTAAGAGACCCTTTTCACCACTATATTGCTATACCTGTCTATCTGTGTCTTTCAATTGCTTTTCAGTGGAGTTCCACTGAAGCAAAGCAGTGCTCAGTCAACCCTAATATATGCCCCTGATAGCTTTTTATTTTATTCCAGCCCATTAGCAGACTATCTGATATGACAGTGCAAGGAGATCATTATGTCTTAATGAGGTGATTAAAAACAAAAAAATGTGCAGTTGTTGCAAAATATTAGAATGGACTCAAGGAAACACTAGCAATATTTAATGTACTAGTTTAATACTTTGTTGCTAACTATAAAGCCTTCAAACTTAATTATGTAGTTGTAAATTATCTACGATATATGTATTTCTCATGTTGAAGCACTCATTGATATTTTTAAATGTTAGACTAACTCAGATTTGCAGGTGGTGTTCTGATATTAATTTTATGGTATATTGCTACATATTATTTTATTAATCTGTGCTTCCCAATGTTTAGCATTTAAAGGAAGCACTATAAATAATGTTATGCTCAAATTTGAACTTTTTATAATTTTTCACCTGGTAGCAGATATGCGAGAGGTTTCAAAAAATGTTTCTAAACCAGTGATTACACTAAGACAACTTCTGAAAATCTTAAGCTTGAAGGACCACATGTACAAAGTTACTCAGGTCAGACAGATGCCTAATGGTACTTCCAAGACTACCTGTCTCCCTGCTCCCTAGAATTTGATAGATTCGGGTTAATTCTGCTTCATTTAATTTTGCCAACCTAAGAACTTTGTGTAGTGTTAATTTCAGTGTCCTTATAGTCTTCATAAAGAAAACAAATTACAGTCCACAAGACCCTAAAATAACTCTATTATTTTATACATGGATGCCATTTAACCTAGGAAAAATGAATCAAACCTAATACAAGCTCCATAGACAATTGACAAGTTTTAAAAAGTAAATAGTGGAAAATATACGCTATTAAAATCCTCATATTTTAATCATTTGTCTACAAAAGGCAAAGCTGTATTTGAACTAATGCTATCTAAATATATGGCAGAACTGACAAAATCACTGGAGTTGAGCAAATTTGGGAATGAATACAAACTCCATTTGCCCTTTAACTAAGTACTTTAAAAATTATCTGCAAGACTTGTTTATGTCTTAGACTAAATATTTAAATACCCATTCTCCATAGCCCTAAATCTACTGCTTTATGATATTTTAGTTATTTTTAAAAAATCAGCAATAATCTCAGTGGCATGAGTCTATAATAGTTACTAAATTATTTAGAACCACTGTTTAAACAAAGGAGAAGAGTACTGAGACACTACGACAATGTCTTTAATCTGTCTTCAAATCTGTAGTAGAAAATATGAAAGTGAAAAAGGCAGCTCTATCCAGAGGATCTGTACTGACGCAGAGTAAGAAGCAAGTACTTGAGCAATATAACTTGAAAGTAGAAAATTAAACACTGAATGAAACTGTGTTATTGACACTTGGATAAACAGAGAAAAACTATCCCAGATAGAGAAAGAACTTTGTAACCAGTCTCAAGAACTGGGTTTAGTGCGTGCACATGCTCCTCACTGCTCCACATCATATGCAGGGGGACCAGACAATCCACACAATACAAAGCTCTTCTGCACATACACGAATGGGATCCACAGGCTCAGTTGAACTCAAGATAGCGATGAGAAAAAAAAAATGCCACTGATCTTACAGAAGCACTTCACATTGTCTTTTCTAAACAGAGCAGAGACTAGCACATATTCAAAAACAGATGACATGATTACATTCTTCATATTATAATTTTCAGGTTTTCTCCTTAGGTTTTGAGAACCACGTTATTAAATGATAATGAAACTACAAGGTTTTAGAAAAATGAGTGGCTAAAATAGACAAACTTCAAAAGCTTGGAGCTGTTGAGTAAAGACTAACCAATTCAAATTAGTTAACCCATTGCATCTAAGGAAAGAGCCTGTTTTGTAACTGATTTTATATATTATATTCCTTAGCCAGAAGAAGTTTCAATATATAAAAAGCTTTTAGCTTGTTTATAAGCTATGCAGACGTGCCACTATTGCAGGCAAAAGAATCTACAACCTGTCTAATCCACACAGAACTGCAGTTTTAAAACAAGCAAAAAACAAATCTACAAAAGTTTGGTTGCAAAAGCTCAGTTTCCAGAATTATAAACTAGTTTCATTTTAAATTTATGTCAGCTAGATATCACACTGTCTGACGATGTAGGTATATGGTACTTTTTTCTTGGCAATTACCAAGAAAGAAAAGGGTTTAATTTCTATTCAGAATGACCCTCAGAAATTTGTATTAATTTTTTCATTTGATCTACCTTGTCTGCCTTTCCACTGCAACTTCTTGAAATTTGAATGGACTTCTGTCTCCTCATACAAAATACTTTTAAGTTACAACAGTGTATTTCACAGAATCACAGAAAGTTAGGGATTGGAAGGGACCTCAAAAGATCATCTAGTCCAATCCCCCTGCCGAAGCAGGAACACCTAGGTGAGGTTACACAGGAAGGCGTCCAGGCGGGTTTTGAATGTCTCCAGAGAAGGAGAATCCACAACCTCCCTGGGCAGCCTGTTCCAGTGTTCGTCACCCTCACTGAGAAGAAGTTTCTTCTCAAATTTAAGTGGAACCTCTTGTGTTCCAGCTTGAACCCATTACCCCTTGTCTTACTGTTGGTTGTCACCGAGAAGAGCCTGGCTCCATCCTCGTGACACCCATCCTTTATATATTTATAGACATTGATGAGGTCACCCCTCAGTCTCCTCTTCTCCAAGCTAAAGAGACCCAGCTCCCTCAGCCTTTCCTCATAAGGGAGATGCTCCACTCCACCATCTTTGTGGCCCTGCGCTGGACTCTCTCCAGCAGTTCCCTGTCCTTTGCTTGCCAATAATGGAAAAATTGTAGTCTCCTTAGGTTTTTTCATATTAAATAATCACTACTGTTTAATTTTTCTACTTTGCCCATGCTGTCTAAAGTCAGAAACATTAGCAAAATTATAGTAGTAGGTGATGCTTCTATGAAAACATTGCTATACCTCTGCCGATTCAGAAGCAGTTCTTAGATTATTGATTTATTTCTTCCGTAAGGAAGTGTATGAAAACTATTAAACTGAAATGCAGTGCTTTATAAAGTTAGACATTACATGCAAGAATATATAATAAAGAAATGAGAAAAAGAAGTTCCTGGCAGAAAAAAACCTATAGAAGGTACTTTCTGACTATTAGTAAAGTAACTGACATCATTCTGCATATTGAAAACTGTGTGTATACATATAGGTGTATTGTACCTCTATATGCACATTCTACATTCAGCTTACTTTCAGATGTAGATTGTCCTTACAAAATACTGTAAAGAGGTACTGTATGACCCATTTTCACAACATCTTTGGATAGAGCCCATCTAGTTCCCTGGACTTGTATGGGCCAATTTCTCACAAGTAATCCTTGACTTGATCCACATCCAGTGCTGGTAGCTCTCCTAAAACCGAGTCACTAAACAAACAAGCTTGGGAGACCTTGTTCGCGAAGATCAGGGCAAAGAAAGCATGGCGTACCTTGGCCTTATGTCTGCAGGGATGGGAGGGACCATGTTTTTTCCTGAAGGATGCTGTCCTTGAAGACCTGACAGTTTTCTGACTCCATTTACTGTTCAGAGCTGCTTCCCACAGGATCCCAACTACAGTTTCCTGAATAAGGTGAAGTCTGCTTGCTTGTACACCAGGATCTGCACTCTACTGCTCTCCTTCCTCACTCCTCTCAGGATCTTGAACTCTATTTCATGGTCATTACATCCAAGGCTGTCACCGATTACCACATTTTACAATAACCATTTCTTTCCTTATTAGTGAATAGCAGGATCCAGCTGTGCATCACTCCTCTGAGACCCAGCCAGTACCATATCAAGAAGTTATCCTCAAAACCTATCAGAAACCTTCAAGGCCTTCATATTCCAAACCTATCAGGAAGTGGAGAGACAGAGAGGAAAGAGGGAGGACTGACAAATGGCCTGATAGTGGTATTGAACAAGCCTCAGTTTCCCAGAAAATTGGTTTAATTAGCCATACAGAGAAATTTTACTTAGTGTTTCCAATGGAAGAGTAAAGCACACAGCCTCTGTTAAACCTATCAAGTACCCCGTAGATTTGAATGTGAGGCAGAAAACATATTGTATGCTTATACACAATTGCAACATTAAGTGGCAACTCAGCAACACTAAACCACAAATGAAAGGGACATGAAATATAAAGTGGGTCTTTCAAAATGGAGTTCAACAGGCAAGCTATCAAAATGACAATTTTTTATGACCACATACAGGCCCATAACACAGTGTTTTAGTGTATGAATTCACAATTCATGACACTCTTCCAGATATTACCTTAGAAACTATTCTACAGATATACTGGGTAAATATATTCCCTAAATTAAAAAAACCAAACACCGTAATTATCCAGGATCCAGTGGTCCAGACAAAACTTCTGCCTCCTGCTCTCAGTATTATATATTAAATACTTACTGCTCGCTCTCCTTTACCTCTGCAGCACTGGCATTTGAACAGTCAAGTGTTCACATACTGAACACTCTGCCTATGTGATGATAATTAAGATATGCTACACAAACATGAAATAAATTTTGAATAAGATACAAGAAATGAAAATTAGTTCTCCTATATTATATAAATGTTCTCCTAGAGTTACGTATCTAAATCAAAACAAGTCATTCTGGGGCGAATTTTTATTGCATATTTATATAACCTTTAGTTTTATTACGAAAGTGCTGACATATATCTTTGGCATCAGATATGCAACGATGTCTATCAATTTTTAAAATGTATATATTTCTAAAATCTTGACAGATGCATTTTATTGCTCAAAGAAAAATGAGTTACTTGTCTATCAATAAGATATGTATCTTCTTTTTTATGTTCTGTGACTACTGTATTCTAAAATGTAAAGAACTATAGAATGATAAACATCCAATGTTCACTTAAAACAACAGTACAATAGTTTCTCCACAACTCTTGAAAGTGACCTGAATTAACTTGGTAGAAGTCTCAATGGGATAAAGACAGACTAATACTGGGAAATTATTAAGATTATTAGTTGGTCTAGAATGTAATATACCATGAGATTAGGTGACCTAGAAAATGTGTGTATTTATTTTTCATCAGGTAAGCTTAACAGCATACAGACCAGGCCAGCTGGTGTGAGTAATTTTGGGTCTGGATAGCCATATGAAAATAAATAGTTCTTCAGGAAAAACTCTGTTTGCAGCTGTACTGTATATGCCCTGAAACTCTCACTGGAGCATCCCCACTGATCTCAGCTAAAGACTTCCAGCAGAAGATGGAATATTTTTAGTCTGAAAAGTCCCAGACCATTCCATTTTGTAAATAAAACCATGAAGTCCAGTCAGAAAGCTAAATCAGCAAATACTAAGAACACGTGGTAACTATAGTATCTTTGTCAAATTATTACATTCTGTATTGAGTATAACTCAGGACAAGTGCTCAGTACAAATTTAAAGACATGTGGGTCTGCATTTAAATGCAAGGACTGCAATATGCTGATTTAATACCTCTTCCTTTCCACTACTATTTGGCTACCATTTTAACCAGCTGTTAAACCAGCTGTGTGACAGCTCAGGTTCTAGGTATGGGGAGAAAAAGAGCAGTTGACTGACAGTAAGTAGGTGCAAAATAGTATTTGTGCTTTTGAAAAGCTCCCTCAGTGTTAGAGTTGCATCCTTACAGACAGACTTGATCTGCCCACTTGAAAATTGAGAATGAGTCACCTGAAGAGTCATGTTTTCATCCATGCCTCAGTGATGCCCTGGCACTGAAAAATATATGTACCTGAATCTGCACCCAATGAGACAGACAACATACTGTTATTTCTTTTTTATTCTTCCCGTGACTTAAGAAAACACATATAGACTCGGGAACTAGTCTAACATTGTAACGACTCTTTGCCGTTGACAAATGGCACAGCCTCCTCCAGCCAACAAACTGCCTGATTTACACCAGCTGAGAACAAGCTGTTTCTGGTAAAGGTATGTCTTTCACCAGTAAAGGGTTATCAATTTTCTCAGTTCTTTATATCTAATTTAAACATAAGCAAGCATCCTCTATGCCTAATGCTTCCTTGTTTATGTAGAGGTTTATTTTTTCCCAGAAAACACTGCTGATGTCTTAACAGCTATAATGATGTATGCTTGCATAAGTAACACAGTCATCACAGTAACAGACCTGGGAAAACATATTATCTAAAACTTTTTGATGACAAATAAGAATTCCCTGTGAGCTTGTAAACTTAATGAATGCTAAGTCAGGCTTAAAAGAAATATAGCACATGAAAAATTAAATAAAGGCTGTTTTATTATTATTTTAAAAGGCTACAGTAATTTATTAACCACAGTGCATTCATCAGAACTAGAATTTGATAGACCCATAGACATTTTCCTTCCGAATAGATCAAATAAATCATAAAACACATACTATTTTCTGCCTAACTCCCTTCTGTTAATCCACTTGTTAGTATTAAATCCTAAACACCAATGCTAATTCTAAGCATGTAAGACCCATAAAAATTATTTACATGACCTGGCATCCTTGCTTACTTTATTTTTCTGTTTTGCTTAATTGCAAAGTATATATTTATGAAAAAAAAAAAGATCCAAGGCAGTGACAATTTTACATAAATTACTGAAAATGATGAGCAATTTAATACTTAGCTACATTATAGAAATAAATAGAATAAGTATCAAGAGCAAATAAGAGTTGCTGAATTTCTTTTAACTGATTCAGGACACAAACACTGGTAAACTAGGCAGTCTGACTGCCATTATTTTTAAATATGTGAACTTATTTGCAGTGTAAGTAAGCGCAGATAAAAGAAATAATGTAATGCGGTGGTATTTCTAAATTCACATTTTAGGATACTAAATTTAAAAGCAAAGTGGCTTCACTGAAGTCTAAAGAGCCCATGTTTTCTATAGGTTTCATGGGCAAAATAAGTTGATCCATAGAAAAATAAAGTGCCTTTTTTCCCCACTTTTGCAAGATTGGTCTTAAAGTAGCATGAATCACTGATGGACAACAAGGAAAGGAAACAGACAAGGGGTTACAGAGCACTCCACCATCATTTTCATTGGCATCAAGGTCTTAGGTCAACTTAGATCAAATATGGCGCCTAGTATAAGAGGAGAGAGAAAAGCTGAACAGATCCAAGATAAGTCTGTTTTTGGATTCTGTTAGCCATTTTAAATTTGTATGCAGTTCAGCTGCATTAATTTATGTCTGTTTATTGTTCCTGTTCACTTCTTTGCACTCAATAAATAGGTCTAGTTAAACCTTCATCGGACTATGTTGCATGACAAAATCTGGTTGAATGATCTTCATTTATCAGCCTCTGTTCTCAGTCAGAACACAGAACAAGATAAAACCACTTAAATTTGCTTTCATTAGAGTACAGCTCTTGATATTTTTTACTTGATCTATAGCAAAATCACAGCTTGGTCTTACTCAGAGAGTGAGAGGCCTCTTGAATTCACAGTAACTGGCACACTGGTTTATATATGAAATAAATAAGTACTCACCTGGCTGGAGGCAAAATTTTTTGGAAACATGAGCAGAAATACTGCTATGAACAGAAATACAGAATATGGATTCTATTTGTGGGAAAACAGATGGAGGTTTTCCAAAGATTTTACAGGAAGAATAACAACAGTGACCTTCTCTCCTTTTTAAAAAAGGGGAAGCAGCACAGGGTTGAAATTCAGGCTTTATTCTACACCCAATCTGCTAGCATCCTCTTTAAGAGGATGAATGAAAAATCAGATTTGTTAAAATTTTATCTTGAGTGGGACAAAAATTAACATTTTGAAAGAAAAAACAAATGAAAAAATATTTTAGCTTCTACTCCCTTTGACGCCATATGTACAAACAATTTCACTGAAGAATTCATGTTATCATAAATTCACAGAAATGCTGACATTAGCCAAGTATTCAGAATGTAAAAGAATGTGTCTTCAGATATCTAGTAAGAAATGAATGCTAGCATTCATCATTTAAAAAGTCA
This sequence comes from Caloenas nicobarica, assembly GCF_036013445.1. NCBI lineage: Eukaryota > Metazoa > Chordata > Aves > Columbiformes > Columbidae > Caloenas > Caloenas nicobarica. The sequence continues at coordinate 72,656,798 of NC_088247.1, forward strand.
TTCCTTTACTGGAAGTAGTCTCCTGTCAAATGAAGAAAATTGAAAATTACTATCACAGTAAAAAGATTGATCTGAAAAATCAAGTTGATCACAATGAACTGTGATGAATATTATTTAATATTTGACATCTGCAGTTCAGATAAGAAACTGTTTTCAGCACATAGTCACTAGGAGTATTAAAAAGCATATTTCAAAAAGAACATACTTTCTTGAGTAAAATATTTCACGTTTGTTTTTATGACTCTTTAATGTCAAGCAACCTTTCAAACTGCAAACAGCATTGTAGTGATGATTATATCTGCCTAGTATTAAGCCTTTGAGAAAGATATATTAGGAAAAATAGGTAAATTTTGAATTCCAAATAACAACTTGACAAAACAGCCTAAGAAAATAAGCACTGCATGCTAGTATATTTATAAACTGAGTTATGCTGTGTTTTATTTTTGTTGGTGCTTTTCTGTATGATCTCTTTGTTGCCTTAAGTTATTCAGACATATTTTCCCTTTTTACAGCCAGAACACAGTTGCTGTGAAAGTAGTAATACATTGCTCCCTGAACTGCATGGTACTTAAAATATCTTTGTGGCTGTGATCTACTAAATTAAAAGTAAATATTACCAACAGATGATTTTTTTTTTCTTACTGTTGGATATGAAAGATACCAAATTAAAAAAAAAATATGGAGACTCAACTCGTCCATGTCTGTGAATGGATTCAGAACTGGCAGTACAGACCACTTTATACCAGTCTACCACTTGCAATTCTGAAGGACATCTTACAGTAGTCCATAGCCCACCCTTATTTATATTGCTTTACTTTCTGTTCAGGCTGCCACCAAGGCAGTGTTATCTGCAAAGAATGTTAATTTTTTCTTAAATCAGAAACCCTAAGAGTCTGCTATGCCCAGACACAACAAATGCAAAGTGAAACTTTTGGATTAAACTTTAGACCCTCATTTCTCTAGATTGACTCCAAAATGACAGGAAAGGCTATTCTGGCTTTCATCAATCTACTCTGAGAGCTGTAATGACCTATTTCCTGTGCAAAATCATGATGGAACACCTTATCCTTGGTGCCATCTTAAGACATATCAAGGATAAGAGGGTCATCAGGGACAGTCAACATGGCTTCACCAAGGGGAAGTCATGTTTGACCAACCTCATAGCCTTTTATGAAGACGTAACAAGGTGGATTGATGATGGCAGAGCAGTGGATGTGGTCTACCTTGACTTCAGTAAAGCATTTGACACCGTCTCCCACAGCATCCTCACAGCAAAACTGAGGAAGTGTGGACTGGATGATCAGGTAGTGAGGTGGATTGCAAACTGGCTGAAGGAGAGAAGCCAGAGAGTTGTGGTCAATGGGGCGGCGTCTGGTTGGAGGCCTGTATCTAGTGGAGTGCCTCAAGGGTCAGTTCTGGGACCAATACTATTCAATATATTCACCAACGACTTGGATGAGGGAATTGAGTGTACTATCAGCAAGTTTGCTGATGACACCAAGCTGGGAGGAGTGGCTGACACGCCAGAGGGCTGTGCTGCCATCCAGCGAGATCTGGACAGGCTGGAGAGTTGGGCGGGGAAAAATATAATGAAATATAACAAGGGAAAATGCAGAGTCTTACATCTGGGCAGGAACAACCCCAGGTTCCAGTATAGGTTGGGGAATGACCTATTAGAGAGCAGTGTAGGGGAAAGGGACCTGGGGGTCCTGGTGGACAGCAGGATGACCATGAGCCAGCACTGTGCCCTCGTGGCCAGGAAGGCCAATGGCATCCTGGGGGGTATTAGAAGGGGTGTAGTTAATAGGTCGAGAGAGGTTCTCCTTCCCCTCTACTCTGCCCTGGTGAGACAACATCTGGAATATTGTGTCCAGTTCTGGGCCCCTCAGTTCCAGAAGGACAGGGAACTGCTGGAGAGAGTCCAGCGCAGGGCCACAAAGATGATTAAGGGAGTGGAGCATCTCCCTTATGAGGAAAGGCTGAGGGAGCTGGGTCTCTTTAGCTTGGAGAAGAGGAGACTGAGGGGTGACCTCATCAATGTTTATAAATATATAAAGGGTGGGTGTCACGAGGATGGAGCCAGGCTCTTCTCGGTGACAACCAACAGTAAGACAAGGGGTAATGGGTTCAAGCTGGAACACAAGAGGTTCCACTTAAATTTGAGAAGAAACTTCTTCTCAGTGAGGGTGACGGAACACTGGAACAGGCTGCCCAGGGAGGTTGTGGATTCTCCTTCTCTAGAGACATCCAAAACCCACCTGGACGCCTTCCTGTGTAACCTCACCTAGGTGTTCCTGCCCTGGCAGGGGGATTGGACTAGATGATCTTTTGAGGTCCCTTCCAATCCCTGACATTCTGTGATTCTGTGAACTCCATTTTAGTTCTTCAATCACAAAATGCATCATCTAAAACCAGTATAAATGAACATAACTTCAGTTAAGCCAGTCAAGCAACAGTGCTATAAACCAGCTTAGGACTCAACTTGATGAACACCTTCCAGGACATATCAGCATCTTTTACAAGCATGAATATGTTTTTAAGTCCACCATGTAAAAAAGGCCAGGTCTCCATGGTTGAAGAATCTTCTCCTTTTATCTATCCAATCAATAAGGCATAACTCTCAAATCAAATTTCCTTACACTATTATGTTCATAAGTACAACTGCTTCTGTTCTAAGCCAGCAATCTAAAGAAAAAGCCACAAAGTATGTTGTCCTTGGAAGCCACCAAAGAGCACAGCTAGAGCGGAAAAGTATTTAGAGGAGGAAATAAAGCACAGGACAAGAGCTTGGCACTCAGATGTCTGCTTGCCTCATTGACTTAAAACTTCTTCACAGAAAGGGCTGTCAGGCATTGGAACAGACTGCCCATGGAAGTGGTTGAGTCACCATCCCTGGAGGTGTTTAAAAGACACATAGATGAGGTTCTTAGGGACATGGTTTAGTGGTGGATTTGACAGCGCCAGGTTAACAGTTAGTCTCAATGATCTTAAGGGTCTTTCCAACTAAACGATTTTACGATTCTGTGATATATTCATGAGATTTTTAAAAAGAGCTAGTCAAAGGTGACTCTCATATTGCACCACCTACTGATCCCTGTTGAGTGTTAATATACAGGATGTGGAAAAAAAAAAAAAAAGCCTGAAGAACACCTGAATGCATCTGTTGTAGCACTAAACTAAGAGGCAGAAGTGATCACTTTAGGATGAGGGCTGTACTAACATTATGATTTTTGGTCTATAGTTTATTCATCTCCCACAGCTGGAGCTAGTTTGAAGCAAGTCCCTATCTGTCTTACACAGTCTGTATAAATTCTTCTAAATCTTTCTAAAAATGCAGCTGCTAGCTCATGAAAAGGTGACTGTCTCAATTTGGATTCTTTTACTATTCTATTGGCCTTGCCAACAGGATGACAGCTATGTTTTTTCACCTTTATTTATTCAATAAAGGAAGATATTTATTAAAGGTCTGCATCACTTAAACTATTGATGCTTTGCTATTAGTGTCGCTGAGTATAATGAAGCCCTTAGATCAGAGATTCATTTAGTGGTCTGCAACTTCGGCTACTCCTAATCTATGCCAAACTAGAAGTAATGGACTGAAAGTGAAAACTATTGCCTGTCTGTACCCTGCCAAGTTTTAAGAAGAAAGTTTAAGAAGAAATGAAGTGGGAGCACCAATGGAGTAGTGGCTTTTCCACTTTTATACTCATTTCAGTTATCTGCTCCTCTCAGTAGAAAACCTGTCTCTGGCCATGTAAGAGTCGGTCCGAAGAACAGTCACCGAATGGACCGTGACAGGCTACAATTCAGTGTATTTGATTTCACAGCCTCAGCATGCATTTTCGCTTGATAGTGATGCAAGTTTTAAATGAGAGCATTTCAAAATTCAGACAAAGACAAGCCAGAAGGCATTTTTGCATTTTCAATGCTTTTTGTATTCTGAGAATACATGTCTACTTTTAGACTCTTTCAAAGCAATTCAAACAATCGATTAGATTTGAAGGAGAAAGGAGTACTATAAAAAACATTCTTTCAAAATAATGAAGTACGCCACTTCTGAGATATTTCAATACTTATAAAAGATAAAGAGCACTGATTTACTGTTTTGGCAGTTCCAATACATTGGCTGCCATATTCAGATCAATGTTCTTTGACAATGCTATATTGAAAATTTAGTTTAGCTTTTCCTATTAATGATTGCAAACATCAAAAGCAGGAAAATATTCTGAAGAACAGAGAAAGTAGTGCTTATATACAACTTAGGAAACTTTTATTTAACAGATTTTTGTTTCATTGTTATTAAATTAATAGACTGCTTGTATCCAGAATTCCATAAATCTCAAACTAAAAAAAAAATAGGTCTATGTTGAAGACTGTCAGTAAGAACTGAAGAATTTCAGACATGACATACTGGTCAACACTTCACTGTGATGCCATTAAGTTTGATTCCTCTGCACTGTCTATTTGTGGAAAGTATTTCTGATGTAGTATCATCCATACCAATTCCATAAGGCATTAAATAAAATCATAACATCAAATCTATTTTATTTGGACTGTCAAAGTGTTATGATTGCCTCCTGTACCATTTTTTTTTTTAAAAAAAGTCATCTCTGGCCTAAAGAATTAAATGAAATCTTAAGCATTATTTTCAGGCAAGGACAAAGGATTCCACAATATATTTCAAGAGAAAAATTTCTAATTATAAAGAACATATTTTTATATGATAGAATTTTACGCAAATTCATTTCTCATAGCTAAAGTAAACTCATAGCCATATAACTGTACTTTTACCTTAAGTACATTAGTCATAGCCATAAAAATATGTTTTAATTTATGTACTTTTGAGACACTAAAGAACTCAACGTATCTTTTATCTACACACATTTATACAGCTAATATCACTTTATAGAAAGCTAAGTCTCAATTTCAACATCATTCTCCATATAGGACCCGCTATTTCCTGCTACATGTTATTTGTAGAAGAGTATGATTTGATAAAAAGTTATCCTATCAGCTTTCATCAGTACAGCAATGCAAGCATATTTGCTCTGTGAACTGTAACTATTCACTTTCTCTCATTTGTAGGTATAAAAACCCCAAAGACAGCATTAATAATTTTCTCATGGTGTATGTGTTGCTCTATGATGATAAAGTTTTTGAAATTATTTAAGAAAGAAAAGCAAACTGTAATTAAGTACTGCCCTTTCTTGTGATCTCTGATTAATGAAGGGGAACAGATGGTACCTCCAGAGACCCAGAAGTAGATGCTGCAATTGTGTCATAACTTGCTCTAGATAAAGTTTATTTATAGTTTTTCTTGTAGTTCTCATATTTCCTTGCAGATTATATTTTGTTACAAAGAATCTTCAGTATTTCCTTAAAATCAAATTGCAACTGCTTATCAAAATATTAAATTTACCTCTTTGTGTTATGCCTAGCATATAATGTACATCTCTTAAATACTGTAATATTTTTTCACTTTTTTTTTCAACTTGTGAAGCATTTTCCCTCTCTGAGGTTAGAACACTGATTAGGAAATGTACCTGTAGTGATTTTCAAATATTTATCACTCTAGGACAGCATTGCAGACTGTTACGTTTTTGCCTGAGGCTCAAACTTGAAGAAATATTCATGCACTATACAAAATATATGAAGTAAAACCAATGTGATCTGAATTCTTTGTTCTGTATGACTAGGAAGCTCATCTTATTCTTTCAGAGGAAGCTCATCTTATTCTGTCAGAACTGATTGTTTATTTCTATAACTATTGTTATAACATTGAGTCCTAAGCTATAATTTGCACTCTTTTTTTGAGTAAGAATGAACAGGGTCTATTTTTAGGATTGAAAGATTTTAGATAACATTAGGATAATTTTCTGCAGTTTTGTTTGAATAAAAGTATATTAAAACTTCGTTGGCATCTAGGTCTATATCCTATAGCTCAGACTATTTTTACTTGTCTCTCTACATGTAATCATAGTTGATACACAAAAACATGCTATCGAGAGCTTTAAATAAAACAGATTTAATTATGCATGGAAACTCTGAAAAAATACTTGCTATGGACATCTCAGATGTGGACACCTCATCTGAATGTGATAAATGGACAACTTCTGTTGGGCCAAATTTTTTATTTATAATTTAATTTATAGTGTTAAAATAATATCAGTGTATTTTCTCTCAGGTTTTAGACTGCACACAGAGAAGAAACTAAGGCAGTTGTAGCTATAGCCAAACAGTTTATAGCTATAACTATAAACAGGTCTGTTGCCTGCATTCAAGTGCTTCACAAGTAGGTCTTTCAGACTGGAAACTTGGACAGCAATGCAGAGTTAGGCCATTCGGTACCATCCTTGCTCAAGGGTGTTACTTCTGTCTGTCACAAGGCAACAACAACAGGATGCTTATACAGGTAAGAAGAGTTACAGATATTCTCTCTTAGAAATGCAACATATTCCCTTGACTTCTAACACAGGGAAAATGAAGGGGTCTTCTCCAAGAAAATTACATCGCATTGCAAAAATTATTGCCATAACTATATTGGAATTATAACTACTTCATCTATTACAAAGGACTTGATTTCCTGATTAGAAGATTGAAAAGAGGTCAGTATAATGTTAAATGACCTCTTAGTTTATTTCTACTTCTTATCTAAGAGAAAAAACTGAATTTCTGGGTGCATTCGCTGTTTTACATTCATCATTTTGAATGATAATTTATTCGGAGCATAAAGTCATCTTCACAACGTGTTTAAAACCTACAAAGTGTTTGCTACTAGGTTGTCTGGTTCTGAACTAAATCTCAATTTTTGGAGAAAAGGTAGATAGTGTAAAATAGATTGATAGTATAACATATCATGTTACCCTATTTCAAGTATTTAGATTGTTTTATGACTACTATGTCCAGTCAGAAATACTCAGGGTCTTGATGGACCTAAACATTATGCAAAGCTGATCACAGAGGTGATAGGCAAAGCAATTTACAGGATGAAGTGTGCTAAAAATGCACAAGAGATATTTGTATCTAAATATATCTAAGATATCTGTAGCTAAAGAGTCCATTCTCATTTTAAGACCTTCCTTATTTAATCCATCTCTAAAAAGTCACCAACACCTACCTTCACTCTGCCACCCATAGCAGCTCTGAACATCTGCTCCTTCCTGCCACTGTCAGCCTTTCTCCCATGTTTGGAAAAACACTCACTGAAAACCATAGAGCCTTATGTGCCGTTAGATTCCCCTTTAAACCATAATTCCCCTTTAAACCATAATTTCACTGCAATCCCTTACATGAGACTGTTGCCTGTCCTTGGCTGAATAAGCACTGAGGTGAAATGAGGATCCTCTGATTCACCTTGAATGCATTCCCGTTTGCTTATCCTGCATTTCTTCTCCACCTCACTTCCACCTGTTGTGTTCTTCTGACCTGCAGATGGCAAACAGTACGGATTTGAAAGCTCACGTGCTCTTTTGCGCTCTCTCATCACAGCTTACTGACAGTCAGGCACAAAATTGATTCCAGCTTTGGTTCCCATGTTCTCTCTAAAGCAAATAAATGTATTATTAGCAGGAGTAGCAGTAGCAACAATGCTAATGGAGAAAGCAAATACACGGGAACTTAGGTCAGCTCACAAGAGTAAAATGTTTTTATCAAAAAAGCAATTCTTCCTCAAATGTGCTTAAATATGACACACAAAATTAATGTACTCTTCTCAGCCATAATCCCAGAACCAGCTAAAAATAAATAAATAAATAACCTTTTGGTTTTCTTCAGACATATTCTCATGTCTCTCACTCTTGGCTCCTTCCCTTCTTGAGTATGCAATCTCTCTTGGAAATAGAAAAATAATGCATTTTTTCTCTAGCAGATATTTTGTTTGAATACCTCCAATCTTTTTGGACCAGGGCATTAATTCTTTGTCACTCATCACGATCTATTAATTCATTCTCTCCATCACCACATACATTAATACATGTATTTGTGTAAACACTACAAGTATGCAGCTATTTGTAAAGCAAATAAACGTTTTGGATCAAAAACCTTCCTATCAGTATGGTCACTGCTCTGCTAATAATAAAAAAGTCATAGAAATTAATTCATTCCATACACACAAAAAAGTGCTTCGTGTTTCTTCTTTCAGAAGAAAAAGGTTTAACTGAAAACATACAGAATATAAACTTTTAAATCAAGTGAAATATATGGTTCAAGCCAGTATCAAGTGTATATACTGATTTGTTTGAAATTTTATCAGATTGTAGGTACTGCTAAAATGGTGTAATTTCATTTCAGAGTGTTGCTCCATATGTTTTGGGGGCATTTTCTTGCATAGGAAACAGAGGGTTCATGGTACATGTTTGTAACTATACAGTAACTCTTATCAAGTGTAAACTTTTGCTGATGTCTAAGAAATGCAACTTATAATAAATGCTTATAATAAATGATCGTGTGGTCTCTAAATTAGGACATGCTGGCTTTAAACAGAACTGTTTCAAACAAAACTGTTTAGTAGATTAATTTTGAAACATTATATATTTCATTTCATGTCTATTTTATCACATTTTTCACCCGTATTTAAGTAGCAAATCCTTCAGACTTCCACCTGCATCTAATGACCATTTGGAAACTCTGTGTAACAGAACTTCAAAAAACTGCTCAGGGCCTGTCTTAGCAAAGTACAAAGATTTTTCTCGGTAAGTACTTCTATCACGACAAATGGTTTTAATTCCTTTTCAGTTGGCTACATCAGTGTTTCTGCAGGTATAAGATTGTCAAAGCAGAAGAGTAGCTTCCATTAAGTATTACAGTATCTTTTAAACGATACTGGTATGTGAATTCTGTCAGCACAAGCTGAAGTTCAGCTGGTGACTCTCATATGCTTGAAGTACCTGCATTCACATATGTCAAATGCAACTCTTCAAAGTTTGGTAACATGGAGATCCCAGCTGGACATCTGCTGATGCTGAAGTTCTAGAAGGCCTTGCTGGTTGGGACTAGCTAAATGAAAGAGGCAACACGATGGATGCCCAGGTGTTGAAAATTAATAGGTGCCTGTCAGTTGAGCTAGGAATTAAGAAACAGAATAACATTTATAACACGTATATTCTGTAAACCGGTAAAGAAAAAATACTGAACTGCAAGACTAGTATAAGGAAGTGACTTTCGCTGAAAAATATCTTTATTTTCTTTGAAGGTTGTATTTAAACTCCTATTTTCTCTTTAATTTCTTCTGTTTCTTCTTCTTCCTCCAATCCACACCTCATTTCTTCTTTCCTCTTCTGCTGGCAGTCTCACTTCTTAAACTCTTTTTCATTATGTTCCATGCCTTTATTTGTCCTTCATGCTACTCATTACATTCATTCATCCTTGCTCTCATCTCCATAAAGAGTTTCAGGACAATGTTCAGAAAGCATTTTTAATTCCAACTGAATCTAGTCATGATAATATGTGACATTGGAACAGTAACTAGACCTAGTGATGCCTCATTTCAACAAATTTGAACACTGTCTTGTGTCTTCAAATCTCTTTGTGAATTTTTAAGAACACGATCCCTCCCTGTGCTCACTACAAATCCTGCCCAACAACTGCTCTTGATCTAGGAGAGGTGAAGATAAGCAAAAGCTGTGCTATGTATTTGTTTACTACTGGAGAGGAATGGTACCAGGTAGCAGGTCAACTCTTGCAATGTGCCTGGACTTATCCCCACTGCACTGCACAACACAACTGACAGAAAGCCCAAACTAGCTCCAAAACATGGAACAGTACAGTCCTGTTGACATGATGTTGGCATTTATATTAATTTATAAATTACATTTTTATACCAAATATAGTGCATAAATAAAATAATACTAAGTTAATTAGATGAAAGGCCAGCCTGTAGTGATTTTTGCAGAAAGGTAAGTAATGCATAATGCCTGACCATATGGTCTTTTTGTCCTGTTGGCTAATTACCTACAAATTGCTGTACCAATTTTACTGCTGCTGGGTATTATTAACCAGAGTTTGTTTCCTCCTGAGTATTGTTCCTCTCTTTCGCATCTTTTCAGCTCCACTAGAGAAAATGCATTTAGTATTCACAATGCTTAATGGACCGAATTGCAAAGGATACCCTATACAATTGAATTCTGTAAAAAAGAGACACCTCCCAAACAAAAGGCTGACTGAACAAAAGCTGCAGCCATACACATTTTACTGCTTTAAAACTGGAAGTTGAAAATATTAAGAACAGTCATATTTGTATCAGAACTTTCTTTGGCTATGTAAAAATAACATAGCCTTGGGCATACGCTCTGACAAGCATTAAAATGATGCAATAATGATTTTTTATATAGAAAGCAATTAGCATTTTTTAATGACCCATTCTGTAGAAGCCGCGTCTAATTTAGGGCATCTGTTTCTAACAATACTTCACCATCCATGTATTAGAGTTTAAATCTTAATTATTGCTTTTGCAATATAAGAACTCTAACATAACTATCAATTATGGAAACTACAATCACTCACACAACCCAGCTGAGGCATTCTTGCCATCTAGACAAAACTAAAGAATAAGTAAAATCCTTTTTTAGCCACCCTGCAGCCCAGAAGAGCCTCGAAGTTCCACTCTGTGATTAACAACTAATTATGCAAATTCAGATTACAATTCCAATAGCAAAGAATAAATGACTTTGCCTAGCTTATTTATATTATTCATATACATTATTTTTCCCCTTCATATGTTTCTATTGTTCAAGAAAGAAATCAATTTTCCAAGATCAATAATTACTCAGATATTCTTCTAGTAGCAGCACTGTAAACATCACCACAGTGAAAAACAACACCACCACCACCACTTCGATATACTGTTAAACAAATATTCACCAGTGGGAATTCCTGGTTTAACTTGCCAAAATTTGTAACTAAACCAAAATTTTTAAAATTCGCTTTAAATCATTCCCAAACTGGAACACCTCCATACTCTGTAGGAAACTGTACATGTCTATAGAGATAAAGGCATCAGCCCTTTCCTTTAGGTATGTGTATGCATCAAAATGTTTCTCTACTGTAAGGTACTGCATGTTTAACAGTATAACTAATGCATCTTTATTACAAAAATCCTTAGCTTCCAGAAAAAATAGGTAATAATCTAAATTAACTTTTCCTACTTTTCATAAACTGTACTAATTGGAAAGTTTCAAATAAATTAAAAAGCCAGTCATATCTTTTACACTATTTCTTTTTCTTTTCTTTAGTCATTTCAATCTATCAGTGCACTGATACATCAGTTGTCCAATACTAACTACTAGACGCACAAAACTTTGTTCTTTTTATTTCTAGTAAGGAACCTATAAATACTAGGGTTAAGTGAGGAATGAAAATTACCGTGACCAAACTACAAGTTATAATTCTACCTACTAATCATAGTGAGTGATGGACTTTATGGTTTCTTCTCTATTATACCTTCAGTATGAAGATACTTCAGTCAACTGTCTTACTTCAGTAAGGCTTCCAATGCTGCCTCCCATAAGATCCTCACAGACAAGGTGACAAGTATGGGCTAGATGAGCAGATGGTGAGGTGGACTGAAAACTGGCTAAAGGGCCGTGCCCAGAGGGTGGTGACAGTGACAGAGCATTTGTATAGGTTGCCCAGAGCGGTTGTGGAGTCTCCATCCTTGGAGGTATTCAACAGCTGTCTGGACATGGTCCTGGGCAACCTGGCCTATGTGGTCTTGCTTCAACACAGAGGGTTGAGCATCACCTCCATCTATGATGAAAGTGTTATTCAAATTCAAGTGGCAAATGATTTCTGACAAAAAGACAACTGCTCAGAAGGTTCCCAACCAACTGTTCTCTAATCTTCTCCCATATTACAGCCTCCTAAGTCAGTGTTCTGCTCCCTGTTCTAAACATTCCCTTTCCCCAGCAATTCTTAATGTCAGTGAAGGGGAGATTTTGTTCCAGCTGTTTTTTCACAGAAATCTGACAAAGTGTGCTTATAAACTTAGAACACCTTCCTGAACCCTATCTCATTTCAGGTATTTACATGCCTCCCACTGCCAAAACACCGAGTACTGAAGTATTAGAAACCTTTTCTACACCACCTTTTCCTGGGGTGGCAGGAAAATCCTTCAAAAAAATAACATATTTAAGATGCAGGTAAAGACTTCAACAAATCCAATCCAAAGCCATGTATCTGTGGTTGAGCACAGCAAAGAATTCAGAAGGGTAGTTACAGCTTTCTTGTTTACTCACTTTTTCAACTGACTTTCAATGACTTAGAAGGGTTCAGCGGTGCCAGTCTGAAACAGTCAAGTCCAACTTCATCGCAGCAAGGCCTTCTGTGGCATGAACCATTTAATGAGGAAGCATTATCTTTCTCCTATCTGCTTTACTTCTTTCCCACAGCATGACCAAAATTAGGTTAATTAGCAGTGTGCTGTGGGAAATAAAATCACTTTATTTAGATGAACAGTTTTGGGCTGCCCTCATTATGAAGTATGAGACTATTAATAAAAAGTAAAAAGTGGAATCACAATCCTGATTTAAGTTTTCATGTAAATTCCTTGTCGAAGAGCTAGCAGAATTGAACTAGTTTGAGTCTTTTTCTATGAAAAAATAGATAAATTAAAAGATGGTAATGTAGATAAAATACATGAATAAGTTTTTTTGGTTGAAAGAGAGACATTTGTACAGAATATAGCTGTATTTTCTTAAAATTCACATGTATGATAAAAGGTGTTTAAAAAGTGAAAGAAAAGGAAGATCTACCACCCATCTGTGAAGCTGAAATCATTGCATGAGTAGATTAAAAAAGACTAAGCAGGCAGTTTCACCACAGCTGGCTAAAATAATTTCCATGAGAGTTATCACTGCCTGACTTAACCTAGCCCAGGAGAGAGCAGTCACAGTGAAGTAACACACATCACAGATTGATTGCATTAGCAGCACTAAGCAGCTATTGTGTTCCTTTCTCTATCAACACTACTCAAACTCAAATTCAAAGAATTGCTAATCCTGAGCTCTACATCTTAGGTTGGGGGGGGGAAAAAAAAAAAATCAGATTAATGTAATTGCTGGATTACACCTTCAGTTAATAACACAGTGAATATCAGCCTTAGAAATGAAACCATAATTTTCTTAAGTGCTGTAAAACAGCAGAATTCCATTTCTGTCAGCATTGCTATGTCACTTCACAGTATTTGAGGACCTACCTCAAAAAAATAAATAGCTCAGATCAAGCTGCAGAGAACAGTCAATGCGCTGCACGGCCACCCTGGATAATCAGCTGGAGAACTGGTCTGACAACCACACCAAGTTCAACAAAGGTAAACAAGCCCTGCATCTGCAATGGAATAACCCAATTACAGTATAGACTGTGAGCAAGCTTGGATTCCTGGTACACAGAGAATTGAACATGAGTCAGCAGTGTGCTCTTGCAGCCCAGAAACCCAGTGGCCTAGCAGGCTGTGTTAACAACAGTCCAGCTAGAAGACTGAAAAGTGATTATTCCCCTCTATTCAGCACTTGTGAGAATATATCTGGAGTCCTGTAGCCAGTGTTGGGCTTTTTAGTCTTGGAAAAAACTTGACATAAAGGAGCAAGCCCAGCAGACGACACTATGTAAAGATAAAGCTGAGAGCACTTGCTCCATTCAGCTTTAGAGGAGGCCAAGAAGAGATCTTTCTATTGAGTTCATTGGCACCCAGGGATAGGACAAGAAGCAACAAGTTGGAAGACAAAGTCCTAATTAGATAAAAGGGAAAAAATTTTACACCATGACAGTGGTCAAACACTGGAACAAGGTTGCCAAAAGGGGTCATGATGTTCCTACCACTGGAGCAATTTACAACTCTGAGCAACCTCAATGACTCTGGTTTAAGCAGCAAGTTGGACTAAATGATCTCCAAAGGCTTTAACTTAAACCAGGAGGTAATATTTGCTTCATTGAGTAACAGACAAATTTACAATGTAATAAAGCTTTTGTTAAATAGTTGTTTCATTGTTTACTGCCTCCTTTCTTCTAATTTTCTTATTTTGTGAGGAGGAAAACAGGACTTCACAAGACTCAAAGTCTGGCAATTTTGGCCCTCTAGGGATAAACCCATCAATACAATTTGCTTTTCTTGAAAGAAGTATTCATGTGGCTATAGGACTAAAAGTGTGAGTTTACAGACCATTCTTGTCTAGCAGCAATGTCATTTTAAATGCATTCTGACACTACAGCTTTCTATCTTCTTCAAAAAGGGCAAGGAGGAGGACCCGGGCAACTATAGATGGGTCAGCCTCACCTCCATCCCTGGGAAAGTGATGGAACAACTTATCCTTGGTGCCATCTCAAGGCATATCAAGGATAAGAGGGTCATTAGGGGCAGTCAACATGGCTTCACCAAGGGGAAATCATGCTTGACCAACCTCATAGCCTTTTATGAAGACATAACAAGGTGGATTGATGATGGCAGAGCGGTGGATGTGGTCTACCTTGACTTCAGTAAAGCATTTGACACCGCCTCCCACAGCATCCTCACAGCAAAACTGAGGAAGTGTGGACTGGATGATCAGGTAGTGAGGTGGATTGCAAACTGGCTGAAGGAGAGAAGCCAGAGAGTCGTGGTCAATGGGGCGGAGTCTGGTTGGAGGCCTGTATCTAGTGGAGTGCCTCAAGGGTCAGTTCTGGGACCAATACTATTCAATATATTCATCAACGACTTGGATGAGGGAATTGAGTGTACTATCAGCAAGTTTGCTGATGACACCAAACTGGGAGGGGTGGCTGACACGCCAGAAGGCTGTGCTGCCATCCAGCGAGATCTGGACAGGCTGGAGAGTTGGGAAGCGAAAAATTTAATGAAATATAACAAGGGAAGGTGCAGAGTCTTACATCTGGGTAGGAAAAACCCCAGGTTCCAGTATAGGTTGGGGAATGACCTATTAGAGAGCAGTGTAGGGGAAAGGGACCTGGGGGTCCTGGTGGATAGCAGGATGACCATGAGCCAGCACTGTGCCCTCGTGGTCAGGAAGGCCAATGGCATCCTGGAGGGTATTAGGAGGGGTTTGGTTAGTAGGTCGAGAGAGGTTCTCCTTCCCCTCTACTCTGCCCTGGTGAGACAACATCTGGAATATTGCGTCCAGTTCTGGGCCCCTCAGTACAAGAAGGATAGGGAACTGCTGGAGAGAGTCCAGTGCAGAGCAACGAAGATGATTAAAGGAGTGGAGCATCTCCCTTATGAGGAAAGGCTGAGAGAGCTGGGTCTCTTTAGCTTGGAGGAAAGGAGACTGAGGGGGTGACCTCATCAATGTCTATAAATATATAAAGGGTGGGTGTCACGAGGATGGAGCCAGGCTCTTCTCGGTGACAACCAACAGTAAGACAAGGGGTAATGGGTTCAAGCTGGAACACAAGAGGTTCCACTTAAATTTGAGAAGAAACTTCTTCTCAGTGAGGGTGACGGAACACTGGAACAGGCTGCCCAGGGAGGTTGTGGAGTCTCCTTCTCTGGAGACATTCAAACCCTGCCTGGACGCCTTCCCGTGTAGCCTCATCTAGGTGTTCCTGCCCTGGCAGGGGGATTGGACTAGATGATCTTTTGAGGTCCCTTCCAATCCCTAACATTCTGTGATTCTGTGATCATGCTTTGATTTTACTATTAATGTTTCTCTGTTTTACTTAACAAAATACTATTTGTTTCCATTACTTTTCTGTGGAAATGTTTCGTTCCTGTTTGGCTGGCACTCAGTGCATTCTCATGTCTTTGTGATTTATGAGAGTTTGATGATTCCCAGTTGTACTCACAAAAAAAAAAAAATATATTTGGAATTCCTTAATATGCCCCAATGAAAGTGCTAATTATTTCAGAGAAGCAGATAAGTGGTCACCTTTCATTGTTAAAAG
The DNA here is from genome assembly GCF_036013445.1 of Caloenas nicobarica. Classification (NCBI taxonomy): domain Eukaryota; kingdom Metazoa; phylum Chordata; class Aves; order Columbiformes; family Columbidae; genus Caloenas; species Caloenas nicobarica. The sequence goes on from NC_088247.1 coordinate 72,672,665, forward strand.
CAACACACTAATAGCAGGCTTCAATGCTATAGAAATAAACACTGTAGCTGTTTAATATATGAAAATGTTGTTGGCCATGCATAATGAGTGCTTTGAATTTGTTCATCATCCAATGAATTTGCACAAGTCTCTTCCATGATTTGTAGCACAGACTGTCTTACAGCTTGTAATTTGTCATACTCTAAATGGCCCAGGGATACAATTTTAAGAAAAGTAATTTATCAAAGTTCCTTTTTATTGTAAAATGCTAGAAAACACATCCTCATTGCATCCTGTCAGGGGACCGGAGCCCTACAATCAGATTTCAAGGGATGAAGTGACTAATAGTGGTTCCCGAGCATAAAAGGGAAAACTTTAGGGAAACTCGGAGCCTAAGAAAAAAAAGTAAAAACCACTTTATCTTATTTTGAAACACTGCACACAACACTCTGAGAGCTAGGTTAAAAATAGGCGTGGGGTTTTTTGTGGTTTTTTTTTTTTTTTTTCCATATATTGGGGCATGTTGCCCTTACATTATGATTGTAAATATGTTAATTCAGAGGACTGGATGTAGAGCACAGTATTTTAGCTGTTGGTAACACTTGCGTCCGTATGTTAGAAAGGATAACACATTCTGGGCAGCGGCTCTGTCTGTCAGCCAGACCTCTAGCTCCAGTAAGTCTGTTTTCTGAATGTTTTCAAAGTAAAGTTCAATTAACCCATAATCATACTTTACATATTGATAGGCAAGTGCCTAAAATACATTTTTTGTCCTTGTTTCCTTGATTTCTTTTAGATAATTAAAATATAAAGCCTTTTCATTGCTAAAATACAATCACTTGTTGTTGGCATCTCAGCAGTCTTAATTTATGCCTGCAGACTTATGTATGATGTTTGCAGCTCTAATTCTGCTTGGCACATGTCCACCCAAAACCAAAGCTGTTTCTAGTGAAGGAGATACATGTTCTACCGTAGCAGTTAAGTAATTGTTTTACAATCTGTTAAGTGCATCTCCATTTGGATGCTAGCTTTTAAGGTTTAGACTATATTTGCTTTCTGTATTCATTTGCAGAATTTTTAGAAGCATTAATGTGATAATTTTTCACATTTATATATAAGTTAAAAGTGCAGTGTACCTCTACTAAAAAAAAAAAAGAAAAATCAATTACTGATTAATTCAGAAACTCTGGTGGCACGTTAGAAGTTCATTTCAGCTCAATTTTTAGTACAGTGTATACTTAGTATACTCAAAAATATAACACTTCTAGCTCCAGCCAAGCATTTCACAAACATCTAGCCTGAATTACGTTGCTTGTACATTTTGTTTAGTAAGAACATCTCTACTCAGGACATGTTGTAAACATACACTTAAATATTCTCCTGATATTACATAGTTTTTGTGAAGTAAGAATCTCAGTAACTCAGAGAAAAAGAGCGAGGGCAGGTAAGTCTGAAACACTTATCCATAAATCCATGGTTTGAGATAAATGTGTCCTGCATATATACTGGACGAAGCTTTAGGGTGCTGCATTATTCTGTCTGAAGCTTTCAGAGTTAACTTTCAAGAATTCCTTGGAATTGCACTTCCAAAGAATTGAAACTCTCATTCACTGTAAATGTTGTAAGACATTTGGTACTTGAAGGCTCCCTCAAATACAGCTCCTGCCCATCTCACTAGGAAAGCAGAAGTTGGGCCACTCTTCCTGATCTCCAAATGTACTGAGAAGCACCTCTGAGGAAATGCTCTGACCTCTCTCCCCTCCCCTTTTTTTCCTTCATAGCACAATAATCTGTGGCTGTGTCTACAGCAGTAGCTTAGTAATGTTTTGAGGAGATATGCAACAAATTAAATAATTAAGGTTGGTTTTATTGTACTTAGTATTTATTACCTCAAATGCAGACAATCATTTGAAAGAAACAAACACAAAAAACTGAGAACTGTAGATCTGAAAAAAAAAAGTCTTTGCCAATGCAATAAATTGGACAATTTAGCAGCAATCTGCAATCCAATTCACTGTACAGCTACAACCAGGTGTAATATGAATTACTTCATATTTCAATGTGGCCATCAGAGCTCGCTAACTTGAAGATTCCTCCTCCGTACATGCTAATTTTAAGTACAGATCTTTATGCACAGTTTCACTATTTTATATTTTATGTGTGGCTCAAGAATAACTCAAGAATAAGTTTTCAGTAACCACCATTCCAAATATTTCTTTGCCTACTGGTAATGTAGGTGGTTCCCCCACACACCTTTCACCTGTTTCCAGGCCAGAAAGACATACGAAAACAAGGATACTGCAACATGGAAGACAGGTATTAAAATATGTTACCTGCAACTTACTTCTGCATTACAAGTTACAGTTCAATCACTTCCCTTATTCTCTAGTTCAAAGAGGGGAAAAAAAAAAATCTTCAATGATTATATGGAAGAAAATTTTACAAAGCATTTTCAGACAAATTCGGAGTCAGAAATGAAACTGGGTTCTTTGCTGCCTCTTCAGATAACAAATCTGGATACAACGTGAAGACATTGTTACATACAAGTCTTGCACAAACACTTAAATGTGTTAGCTCTACCAAATCAAAAGGAATTAAATTAGATGGAGGAAATAAATGGGTTTTGTTCAGTACTATTTTGTTGAATAGCAGGGGGTAACTGTAGGTTACTATTCACAAAATACTTTTTGCAGAGAACTATTAGATCGCCAAACTACTTTCCAAGTAAGTGGCTGAAAAGTCTTAACAGTAGACATAAAAAAACTAAAAATATTTTATTGGAATATAGCATGGAAAAACAGATTAAAAAAACCTTTTTGTAGCATTATTTTTCTATCCAATGAATAAGGTAAAGAACAAGGTAAAGTCAAAAGAGGTTTTTTCCCCCTAGTATATATGGCCTTGTTTCTTAAGTATGTTTAATTATCAGTCACCTGACTACTTTCTAGACATAGACATAACTTCCATGAAAGATGATAAAAATTTTATGTTTGCCCTCATTTCATACCATAAATTTTTTACAGGTCCATGAATACTCATTTTTTGTTGTTGTAAAAGTTAAAGACAAAGGTGTTTCCAGGGTTTTGTTGAACCTTGCTGTTCCACAGTCCGTTTTGTTTCATTTCAATGACTTTGTATTATTGTAGTTAATTGGTTCCCATGCACACAGCAGTCACATATACACTGAAATGGCCGATTTTTCTTTTCTTGGCAACATTTCACCATGTACATGGAAAAAAAAAATCTCACAGAATACTAACTGACCTTGCAGCCTGGAAGTCAGCTTTCTCATCAATGTTTGCCGCGGTCAAGTCTACTAACATGCTGGTCTCACCACAGAAGTTATTTCATTTTGTAAATGACCACTGAAAAGTTTGGATTGAGGGACCAAACAAAATAGCAGTAGTTTGCCAATTTCCCCCCTGAAAACATAACAGTCATCAACTAGAAAAAGAATAGTACACCATCTTATTACTTACCAACAGTCATTATTTTTAGCAAATAAGATGACCTACTGACTTAATAGTGTTTATATTTGTAAGCCAAATTCTCTGTAGGGATGGAAGCAGAGAAACAATATTTGAACAGCTGCTGCCAGGAGGTTACAAGCATACTGTGTTCCTACTTTGCTCCTCACACAGCACAGACACACACACTAGCTACTGTTCAAAGCCATCACCCTTCTTGGAAAATGCTTTCATACCTAAATTATGAAACCTGTATTTATGGAAACTGTATTCATAAAAACGCAATCTTGCAAACATTTTCTAAAGAGTACAGTGCTCAAGAGCATGAGTAGCCTTTTGACTTGAAAGAAATTAATGCGACAAAGCCCTGCGAGCCAAGTGTTTTTCTGTTGTAGTTAAGTGTTTGAAAACTATAATTATAAGCACTAAGTCCCAATGGCTTTTGAGAATGGGATGATTAGAGTTTCTGTGGTGCAAGAGCTATTTCTTTGTCTTGTACTTTCCCCACCCCTAGCCTTTCTAGGCACAGAAGATAAACTTTTTTAGTTTAATCAATTTAGAAACCAATGCAAGGCAGCATCACTGAATTAATTAAGAAGTTTTCTAAAATCATCTACTTAATACTGATGCAACTTTCACCTGTAGTCTTACAGACTTGTTACTGTTACTAAAATCAGGTGATTTTAGTTTCACAAAGGCAAACAAAACAGAAGGGTCCTGGAGTGCACTGTTTGCCTTCTGAGTGTGTCAGCTTTGATACAGGGCTGCCGCTCTACCAGCTCAGCAGTGAGCAACCTCTTACAAAGCCTAAAGGTGACTGCTGTACACCATTAGCTAAGCCCACACCTGGGTGCGCTCGTGGTCTGAGTGCAAATACCATGCACTTGGATAGATCCACGCTGGTGGAACCAAGACCCACCTCCCACACACCATTCAGCTTCTTTGAGTGTGCTGAATCAGGGAATTGGCTTCAATGTTGCCTACAAGCTTTCATCTTAAAGAATGCTGCCTGAGTAGACACCTTGACAATGATAGCTGTCCTCTAACTATACAAAGTGAGGACACTTGTAAGATGCACCCTTCGTTTTTCTTTTTTCCATAGTAGCCTTGCAGCACCTGCTTCTTCAGAAAACACTTATTAGAGTTAGACACCTGGCTGATAGACAAAGCCCAGAATATATTATGCTTTCCAAGATACGGATGCAAGTGTTAGCAACAACTAAAATAGTGTGCTTTATATGCCTGGTCCTCTGAAATAGATTTGTCCATCACTAGGAAGACTGAAATACCAGATAGCCATACTTCCATTAAATTTCCATTTCCTTTCCGTATGAATTTTAGGTACAAACTGACAGATTAGTCCTGCCACTTCCTGTACTATTCTCTAAGCCAGCTTTCTGAAAACTTTTCATGCACATGGCAGAAACACTTAAATGCTTAACTGCATGTGAAGAAGCTGCAGTTCAAACTAGGAGGAATAGAAATCTACAGTTGTTAAGGTATAATATCTGCTCACCCCCCCGCCACCGCACCCCACCCCCCCAAGAAAAAAAACACACCAAAAAAAAAAAAAATCACAGAATTACTTTAATTTGAAGTCAAATAGCAAAGATTGCCATTGATTAAGGTAATAAGATTTCAAGGCTGAGCAGATCACGGCAGGTCAGAAATGAAATATTTATCATGCTTTCTTCAAGTATTAATTCCATAAATTTGTTGCAAGAAAAACTGTATGTTGGTCTGTGGCAGCCATAAGCCTGTCACTCATTGGCAGTAAGAGAGTGTCTCATGCCCTGGGGTTTCTTCTGAGTATGGTTTCCACAGAAAGAACTTTACTGAGTAACAGACTGTGTTAGCTGTACTTAAAAAAAAAAACAAAAACCAACCAACCAACCACAAAATCCCCAAACAAACAAAAAAAAGCAAACACATATATATAAACCTGAAATTTTCTGTATTCATGTCGCCATTCTGGGTAGTTTTTGTTTCCTAAGTGGACTGGATCTACAGAGTATTACTAAAAATCTAAAAATTCTCAGGTAACACAGATATATTTCCTCCTTCTTTAGACTAACACCACAGGATCTAGCACAATGGGATTTTCATGCCAGTATGTCTCCAGTTTTAGACAACGGATAAGCTATCAGGGTTTTAGTACTCTATTTCTGTCAAACGCCCACAAAGAACACCTTTTAGTTTAACATAGCAAAAGAAAAGCTGATTCTCCTTCCTTTCAAATATTCTTTCATTGTTCTCTAGCACCAATAAATGAGATCTCTCTATCAGATTTGTTTCCATGAAATAAACCCCCACCTCAACCTGCACTCAGCAGGTATTATTGCAGTGCAGCACAGTTAGACAAGGTACCTGCGTCCCTTGGGACAGGTAGTCCCGAAGAGTGCTCACTGAGAAACTCAAAATGTGGGCTCCTTTCCCACTTCAGACAGACAGTGTTAGACTACATCAACTTTAAAAGCTGATTCAGAGAACACATTTTCAATTCAGAACTGAGCTGCCTTTGAGGTAAAAAACCAAAGAGTCTTACCAGTCTTAAAAGGCAAATCAGTTGGATTTTCCTATAAAACTTTTAGAACCTTTAAACAAGATCTTGTTTTAAGAAATATAAATATACAGAGTACTGTCAACAATTCTTCCTGTAGCTTGAACTGCAGCAGTTTTGTTTTGTTGTGGGTCTGTTGTTGTTTTTGTTTAATTGTTTGGGTTTCATTTTTGCTTTTGTTTTAAATGGCAAGCCCACAAATTCCTTTCCTTGCCTACAGTTTTGTAAGAGTTGTTTTTTATCAGATGCAATTAGTAAAGTGAAGCTAAATCTCTTTTCTTCCCAGTTAGAAGGCTTTCATATTTAATTTGTGTCTAAAGAAATTTTACTAACATAGAGGCCCTGGGATAAAAAAAATTAATTTTATGGTTATAATAGAAACAGGGGAATTGAAACAGCCCCTTTGGAGTTCAGTCACAAAACCAAAAGATTCAATTACTTTGAAAATCTTTAGAACCAGAAGAAAGAAATATTGGAAATGATCAGCCAGACTGGGGGTCATCATCAATTGTAATCCCAAACGGCATTTATTCCTTGGCTTGTCTTATTTTTCATTTAGAAACATAATGAACTGCAAGCCACTAAAAACATGAGATAACTGCACTTTAGGAAAGAAAGCGCTCTCATAATTATTCATTAATTGAATAAAAGCAAATGGTAACCAGAGTAATATTTCCATGATCTGCCTAGTGGTCGGTAACAAAACTGAACTTGCAGGAAAATTATGGTTTCTGAATATGTCTATTTATGTAAGATCCCTAGTGGCAATGTATTATTATAGGGCATATATGCAAATAAGAGTGCTTAAAATACATTCTAATTCCAGAAAGATTAATCAGTATATAGTAAAATACTGTGATGATAATCAATTTAAAGTTAGCTGCATTTTGATAGCATGAACCTTACACCATTTTACACCACTATTGTTCTATTAATTTTCGTCATTTACTCCAAACATACACTATTCAAATATGAGCCACATGAAGTTATTTATGTGCATATTTCTCCAAAATGTATATCTGGTACCAGAATGAAAAACATAAATGAATTATTAACAGGCAGCATGTTCTTTCAAATATCTATGTGAATTACTGCTCTCATACAAACCAATGAAAGTCTGACAAAATTAATTAGAAACATTTTGAAAACAATCTCGTAGAACAGACTGATTCATTTGAAGTGATTTGTAGTTGGATATTCAACCTATGTTGAAATCTAAATCAATTTATCACTTTGGGAGACTTCGAAAAATCAAGATTATTATCTTTAGCATTGCTTTGAACAAGACTTGTATATAAACTACAACACTACTTGCTGTAACACCAAATTCTCTGTTTATTGTTGAAATACATTTGGCATCTAAAGAAAAGAAATCTCTTTCACTGTGTTTTATGTGGGTTTTGGTGGTGGTGGTTTTTTGTTTGTTTTTTAAAGTTCAAGTCTCCACTATCCTAAATGACCTATCATTTATTTTCATGATCCTCCTAGTTATATCCAAGCTAATAATTCTGCTTTCGTACTTTTTCAGATCCTTAAGTGTATGATTGCAAGCTGTGAAACAGCCCTAGTCATCTGAGGCCATAATTATGTCTGACTAGTGTAATATTGCAAGAAGTCCACAGATGTGTTATTTAGCATGCAATATATTAATACACTAAGATAACAGACTTTTAACTACCTGTGCAATTATGAATATGATTTGATGTGAAATGATGTCTGAAAAATTATCAAATAAGAACAATGTTGACATTTCATTTCTATGTTCTACTGTTTAATGCTTGTAACCATTTTATCTTGAGATTCATTGACCAATAAGCTATCAGTAAAATTGAGTTCTCCTTATGTGTGAAGCAGTTGTCTATTTCAAATACACAGAAAAAAAGGAACAATGAATCAAAGAGCATCACAGTACTGTCAATTAATGCATCGTGTTCTAGAAATCATTTAAGGAATTACTCTAGGCTATTTAATTAATCCATTAACAAGTAGTGACTTCTGTTGTAAGTTGATTTCTCTCCTACACACTTAACCGATCTTGCCATCGATCTGTTATTCTGCCCAAAATGATTTCAAATTAAGTTCTTCATTGCACACCACTGCTTAGTACTACTAGTAGAGAATTTCAAGACCCCTAACCCAACAAAAGTGTCCTAAAGATTGACTAGACATAAGCTTTTGTATGAAAGAATGCTAGTAAACTAGAAAATAATATGTAAGGCAAAATATTTGATCCCATGTCATGCTCTCTTCCTCTGGTGTTTTAAAACATTAATAAAATAGCAGGCTTTTTAATTTTTTTAAAATTCCATGTGCTGAGTTAACTGAGGTGGCTGTAATTCCTTGCTCAGTTGTTCTGAATAGGATTTCAGTTCTGTAAAGCACTGAATTATACCTCTGAGTTGCTGGGCACTGTCAGAAGCCATGTATTCAAAGGGAACTGATGATGTTGCATATTTTATATGGCATAGTCCAAGAGCATCTACCTGCAGAAGCTAAAGAGGAAAGAATTTAAGTTTTGCAAGTTGAGTTCAAGTTAAACTGGAAAAAAAAATTGCAGTGACACACTGTTCTTTCCACAAACTGATGCTAATCAAATAAATTTTCCCAATGTTAATTGCTAATAGACACTCATAAGACATTATTTCACTTTTCCCTATATTCATTAGGTTGAGGAAGATTAGTTTAATAGGTTTAATTCTATTATTATTTTACTATTTTCACCTGTTTTATTATCATCCCTATTTACAAAACAGCTGTCACCTTTGCCTTCATAATTAGATAAATAATGTAAAACTATATAAATGATCTTCATTGTTATGTAGTAAATCAGTCATTCCCACTCTTTCCAACATCACACACTCCCGCTTCACAGAAAAATAGTTAAGGATATGTACACTCATAGCAGAAAAGTAATTTTAACTTACTGGATGTGCTGGTGATCAGAACTAAAACTAATGAAAACCCAAATATTATACTAGCTATGCATTAACCTTGATTGATACATACAACATGGCCAAATTTCCAAAGATTTCTGTATGGAGCTCAGAAGCACGAACTATGAAATGCTACATCTTTTTCTTAATAATTTATACCAAACATTCGTTTTGTTAGGAATAAACGGTTAGGTTGGTAAACATTATCAGTTTCTCACTTTAACATTTCCATTTAAAGTTTTCACATCCTTCCTTAAAACCTCTCCAAAATTTCTTTTTTTTCTCCTGGACATCAAGCTTTCCTTAACTGTCCTCTGCTGCCACTAGTTAAACAGAACAGTCTCCTCCTCATGTTTCCAATGCCCGCAGTCTCCTCCAATTAATTAATTATTTCCTTACCTATACATGGGTTCAAAAGGTAATTATATAAGTACAAGAACAAAACTCTATTAATGCCTAGTAAATAGAAGTGCAGCTTCAAGCTCTGGCTCAGAGAAATCAAATTGCAGGGAAAGACTGAGGAATAATATAACTGAATGTCTGCCTTGTTCTTTATCCTTCCAAAATGACATCAAGCTGCAGTGTGTCTTGAAAACAGAAAACTCTCTTCTAAGCGGCAAGGGGCAAAACTGACAACATAACTATAGTGGATTAAGAGACTAAAGAAAGGAGACTAGAAGGAGATACTGGGAAGAATACCTTCAAAGTGCTCACTCACTGCTGAAAATACTATCAAACTTTACTAGACAGAACACTGGCAAATTTGAGCTGGTGTTCTGTTCCCAAGATATTTTCAATATCAATTTTCAGCCAAACAAGGAAGAGAGTATGAATATACTTATTTTATCAAGACGTTACATAGATGGTTGTTGTGGTTTAGCCCCAGCTGGCAACTGAGTAGGATACTACCACTCGCTCACTCCTCTCTGCCCCCCAGTGGGATGGGGAGAATAATTGGGGAAGAGAAAAAAGGTAAAACTCATGGGTTGGGATAAAAGTAGTTTAATGGGACAGCAAAGGAATAGTTAACAACAACAGTAATAACAATAAAAGTATACACAAAGCAAGATAGACACAATGTAATTGCTTACCACTCAGAAAAACAATGCCCAGCCCTCTCGCCAAGCAGAGATAATTCCCCTGGCAGCCAGCTCCCCCAGTTTATGTACAGAGAATCACTTCATGTATTATCGAATACTCCTTTGGTTAGTTTGCGTCAGCTGCTCTGGCTGTGTCCCCTCCCAGCTTCCTGTGAAAATTATCTCTATCCCAGCCAAACCCAGGACAATTATCTATGTCATCAGTTTTAGTCAGATTATAAATTCTTAGAAGCAAGAATTGAACATTCCAGGTGAGGTAAGAACATAGAAATGTTTGTCTTAATATCCAACCTTTTCTCCTTTCTTATGTTTCTTATTAAAAGAGAACAATCAAGCCTTGGAAGAGTTTACTCAAAGACGCTGTGGAAGCTCCATTCCTGAAGATTACCAAGGCATGATTAGACTCAAGACATAAGCAACATAATCTGAATTGACTGTGTTTTGACTAGGAGTTTAGACTAGATGACCTTCTGAGGCCCCTTCCAATCTGAATTACCCTATAATTGTATGAAATATGTACCGCACAGAAAAGCTGTCTGGATTCAAGGTTTATAATTTAATCTTAAAGAAAAAAAAATAAAAATAAAAAAATCAACCCACCCTGTATCACTATTGTTTGCATTATTATACTGTCAAGGAGATAAGTCACAGGTATGTCTTATTCTTTACATTTATAGACAATTTAAAATATATGAATAATTTTAAATTACTGATATATGTTATAAATGTAAACAATTCCTGAGAAAAAAGCTCTGACATTAAATTATTTTTGAGACCACAAGTAAAAAAGTTCCAAATCCCTTGGATCCGATGCCATACACATATGCTTAAAAACATTTTAAATTCAAAAGACTAGCAAAAGCCAAACCGTAGTTACCCTCTTTAGTTGAATAAAGCATTACAAATCTAAACCAGCAAACTCAAAATCCACTTATTATGGGTTACATCAAATGACTTTTTGGACTTTCAAACCTGAAATACCTTTTGACATTCTTTCAAGGGTTAAGGGTTTTTTTTGGTTTTTTTTGGGGGGGGGGGGTGTGTGGTTTTTTTAAAAAAAGGAAAAAAATAATTTCTGACTTTGCCATTTACGTTAAGGTTGAAAACCAAAAGACAACAAATTAAGTAATAGTGAAAAGAAAAAAAAAAAAAACACAACACAAAAAACCAAAACCACATGCCCAGGACACAGCAACAAAGCAGCAAAACTATCCTGTTGAACACCTTGTTACCCTACAGTAAAACACTCCTTAAGAACAAGAAGAACAGATAAAGGTGCTAACACTGTTTTAGCAAATGTACCCTACTGAAATTGAGCATGGAATTCACTATTACAATGCAGTGTCCAATTCTGCAGGTCAGGAATCTTATTAAACTCCTTTAGTGGCAATTTCTTCTCCCCTCTCACACCAAAACTCCAGACTACAGATGCAATACTCTTTCAAGAAAAGTAGAGGACATTTCTCCAAATTCTCCAAATCTCCAAAGGATTTTAAGTCATTTTCATTAATACACAGAAAATTCAAAGAAAATGACCACTATAACGAATAAAAGTTTCTGAGAGTTTCCATCAGGCAGTGTAATTTTCTGCATTTATCATACGAAACATTTCAATTCATAAATACAAAGGCAAAGTAAGCAACAAGTAATATTTTTGAAAAGGACTACAACATGCTGGAATCCTTAAAAAAAACACAAACAAAAAACCCACCACCAAACACCAAACCACACCAAAGTGACTTTAAAAGTCTTAATATCACATTTAAGACGACAACTACAATAACATTCAAACAGCTGTTTGCCAAAGAATGTGATAGAAGAATGAAATTTTGTCCACCCTACAACACAACTTGGCCAGTATCTTCTTCGAGCACATTTTAGCCATGCTTAACAATCTGCCTTGAATTGCAAGGAATTAAACAATCTACAAAGATGAGCAGGGGAACGTTCTAAGCAAAAGCCTCCTAAGCCACTGCATCAAAGACTGTTTCAGTGGAAAGATTTCCCAAAGCTCTTCCAAAACCTTTATCAATTCCCAGAAGTAGCCTATCAGTCTTCTACTGCCCATACTGAAACCAATGACTTAGAATTTCTCAGTTGCCTGTATCAGTGAGCAACAGTAAAACTAACCACTTTCATTGACAGTGTTGTCAAAGAGCTATAGAAAGTTACCAAGAATAAAGCTTTTATTGGAAGTCCTCATTTAAAAACCTTTTCAACATTTTATGAGTAGTTTTGATTCATTTTCAAGGTACTTTTTTGGCCTTACGCAATTAAACTACTTCCAAGTAGAATAATATAAGCATATAATACTTTATGTAAAAAAATCTAGAAGGAAAACCATCTATCAATGCATATAGAATACTCAAAAAAGATACATTCGTATTTACAACCACCACAAAATAACACTAGTATTTTACAAATGTAGTTTTAACTGTTCAGAAGAGTTCAGAATTATTAAAATTCTTCTTTCCATTTTTTTTTAAATTCTTAAATCTATGGTACATTACCTTCTATATTTAACATTGAGACTGTCCATAATTATATCCCAGCATTAAATCCTGCGGTATATATTCTTGATCTCAATAAGTAAAATCAGAAAAACCAGGCAACTGTACTACAAATTTTGTATCTGAAACAATCTGAATAACTCTCAATTCAATGCCCGTGAGATATATCCACACTATAAAAACAACCACACACCTGCATCAAGTGTTACATTCAAAACTGTAGTTTTCTAAAGACAGCTCTACAGGTGTAACTCAGGTCTACGAAGGAGCTAAAATTTTTAGCAACAGCTGAGACAACAACTGCAGAAGCACAGAAGTAAATCCTAACAGAAGCAGGAAGACGACCATAGAGGACTAGAGCGCGGGGATCCAGGGAAAACAGCAATACAGGTTCATCAAATATGGCAAAAATTAAAAAGTAGAGACTGAAAATGGGTCTAATAGGAAGACTGAGAAGTCATCTGTCAATTGAAAATATCGTCATGGGGAGGGGGAAAAGAGATACTGAAAACATTCAAGAAATAGGGAGTAGGGGGAAAGAAGTAAGCAAGCATTAAACCAAAAGCAAACCTAAGTAAGGGACAACATAAGAACAAAGAACTGCTTAAGAAAGAATAGAGGGAATACACTGACACAAAAAGTAAAGCAAGAAACATACTACCTACTGATGTCTAAGGGTATTAAGAGCTACAGTTAGATAGCTTTAAACATTTCTCTGCTTACTCTGAATATGGGTGGAAGGCTGTCCCAGAAGTTCTCATCTGCTGCAACAGGAATGCTTCTGTCCTACAGCACAATCAATGCAAATCAATTAGCTGATAATTGCTTTGCATCAAATTAAATTATGGAGGACTACAAGGCTCAGAGTGTTGGAAATGAGATGTGGAGCCTTTCACCTCTAGGTCACTGCTACAAATATAATGCAAGTCAATAATGACTAAGAGTTGTTACTGTTGTGTTAGTAAAAAACCCCCCTGATTTTAAGTTCTACTGAAACACACCTTTACTGCTTTATAACCTCAGAACTTTGTTTTGCCAATCCCTGAACAAAGCTGTATGAAGCTCCCAATACTCCTCACGTGACCTTTGTGTGGCGTGTGATTACAATCTACATAATTCTTTTTCAAGAATACTGTTCTTATGCTTTCCATAGATTACAACCCAGTGAGGTTACTTGTGAAACCAGTTGCAAAAATTAAAGTCTGTAAATAAGATGTAAAGTATATATGAATACCACAAAATTAGGTATAGTACTTCTTTTAGGCCAGATCATAAATATTCAAAAATACAGAAATTTTGAGCATTTCCTTTGATTCTCACAAAAAACCCCACCCACAATCCAAAACACCAGAAAGTTGTTCTGCCCTGTTGACCCATAAAATCTAAAGGGAGATAATACAACTTTTTGAAAACACTAGCTGATGCTAAGTTCAGGGGGTTTTATGCATATGTTCCTGTTTGCTAGTTTGGTCATGGTTTGAACAGACCTTCTGACTGAATTACAATACTAGTTGTAAACAAAAATACATTTGGATAGGGGCCAGTGGCAGACTAACCTTTGCTGTCCAATAATGTGGTACTTTGTAGGTCAAGAAGGTTTAAAACCACATGGTCCCATGCATTATATACTATTACCACTGCAAAGCTATTATTGACTCCCTTTTGGCTGATGGGGTCTACAGACAAAAACTGTTGTATGTTTAACCCAGGTAGGCACCTAAACACCACACAGTACCTTATTGACCCCCAGCAGGATGGGGAAGAGAATCAGAAGAGCAAAATTTAGAAAACTCATGGATTGAGATAAAGACAGTTTGATAAGTAATATACCCCAAACCCAAAGAAAAACACAAAACCAAGTGATTAAAAAAAAAAAAAACCAAACCCACACACCACACACAACACACCTCCCAAACGCTCACCACCAGCCAATCTATAGCCAGCGAGTCCCTGAGCAATGGCAACCCTGGCCTAAAACAAACATAATACTAGCATGAGTCAGTAACCTCCAATACAGAAGTAATCAGGAAAACCAGATTCTTATCTCCATAGAGCAAAACAGATATTGATGGAGGCAACCAGAATAAAGGCTATTATTAATTTTCTCTTCAGCTTCTTATCCTCTAGGCCACAGCAGAAAATCATCTAAGTACAAAAACTTGTTAGTTATGTTTTCTCCTCTCTCACTATTCAGATGAGTGAAACGTTGCTCACAACCTCAGAGATTTCTAGACCTCTACAACAAATCCTCGGAGCCTGCACCAAAGGGCCACACACACTGCCTTGGACCTACAGCATAACATTTCCTGAGAAATGTGAAAGGCATTTCTTTAAGCACTTTTACGTCTTTGAAGATTGCAATTGAAAAAGTAGACTGTGAACTCTGCTTTTGACAGATAAATAATAACTGGTTCTGATTGTGAAAGTAAGGTCTGGATAGTACCTCTGATATTGCTGCCACCTAAACCTTCATGCATATGTACATATGGACTTGAAGCCACTTATCTGGCAGTGGCACTTGTCTTCTCTTACTAAAATGCACCCTGTTCTCCAAGACCTCTTCTGTTTCAAAGTATATCCTGGAAACTAGTATTATTTTTATTTATTTATAGAGTTTAACACTTCAGATTCAAATTCATTTCTAATTCAAGCTTCAGCAGCCAAAGGCTTTTAGTCTGTTACAACAAGCTCTTCAATATTCTTAAGTATCACTAGCATACCCAGTAGACTGATGTGGACAGCCACATGCAGATGGATTTGCTGCAGGAACTTGAACACTAGGCCATGGATTTGCATGTTCAGAAGATCCATAGAGAACATGATTTTCTGAGGAGATTAGTTTTTAAATAATGGAACTTAAATTCTCCAGCCTGAAACTCGAAACTCAGGAGGAGCTCTGATTTCTAGAACAGAGCAGTTATTGGCCTCTTGCTTCAGAGGAGTGGTCTGAATAAGCAGATGTTCTCCAACTCTGTTGAGTAATCTGTCTTTGACAATTATGACATTGTCACACTAGCCTCTTCATTCTTGAGAAACCCACATCTCCATACAGACTCAAAGACTGGCATTACAAATAGTTCATAACAGGCTATGAAAATTAATGTACTAAATAATTAATTAACTGATTAACAAGCCTAACAGGTTGCTTATAAGCTCTATCACAGTCTATTCAGATGATTACAGAACATCTACAAGTCCTGTTACTGGTGCCTTTAACATGCCTAGAACATCTATTACTCACGAACTCTTAAACTCCTGTATTTATAAACATTCCCCTAATTCAGAGTTTGATTCATTTTGTCAGTAAGATTAGAATTTCCACTCCACGGCCCTCCCCCCAGAATCTTCCTTTTTACAATTTATTATTCTAAGAATTGCACAGTAACTAAATACCCTTAGAATGGCCATGGCTAAATATATGAGAGAGGGAAGGTTCCATCTGCAACAAGAAAAAAAACCCATTTATTTATTTCTATTTCCCCTTTTCATTCCTATATCCTAGCAGTTAGGAATGTACACCCCCTCCTCTGGACAATCAAGCACCTCAATAGAAAACCAAAGAAACACAGCAGTGCTTGGTCCATCCTTCAGTACACTTTATTTAAGTATACCAAATATATGTTCTCTACAAAGCAGAACAGCATGCTTAGAGTTTTTAGTGTTATAGACAACACATAATAAAGGGCTTCACTATAAAAAGCAGCCCATTTGTAGTTTCTTGCAAGAAACACTCTAATTAATGTACCACATTATGAAGTTGTCACTCTCCCCACTAACTGCAGCAGGAGATTGTCTTCTTTGTTATGACATGAGGAACTAATAAAAAAAAAAAAAAGGCAAAAAAACTCCCAACCTCTTATCAAACAACTTTTTCTCAAAAACATTATCAGTTTCTCAGTGCAGTATATACAGCAAAGTCCTAAAACCCTTAAAACAGAGAGAGCACATGGGGGTAACAAGCAGCACAAATAACAATAGCAGTATCTTCAGCAGGTATCTCCCATCATGAATCATAGCCCAAGGAGTTTCACCCTCCATTCAAGAAGGAACAATCCTCATACCTCAGTAAAACATTGTAAGCAATACCAAGCACAAAAATACTCTATAGTTTAAAAACAACCATGCAAAACCATCCTAGAAGCACATTGATACTGACTTTATTTCTGTTAGAGTCCTCCGTTTATACAATAGCACAGTGATTAGAGCACTCGTCTGAAAACAAGCGCTGACTTCCAGGCCACCGTCAAACTGAAGCCACAACTTCTTTCTAGGAATAAGCTCTACACTGTTGAGAGGACCAGGAGGGGGGTTCTTCCACTCCTACTGCAGCATCTGGGTCACTGTGCACACAAAGGGATCACAGCTGACAAACCACACCAGCCTCAATACTTACAGAAGCTGTCTCTATTGCCTGGTGAATATTATATTGCTACAAAAGGTCGCAGCTTGAACTGTCACAATGGCCAGCTTCCCTGTCCCAGCTTGGCTAGGAGCTTCGAATACATTGATGGAAGCAGAGAATTGTATATGCAGACAGTTTTGCTATCTATGGCTTCCTGTTGGTGCTCTCTAACCACTCACTGCGTGTGTAAAAGGTTGGTACCACAAAGTGTGTTTTGAATTGAAATGGATGTTATTTAAGTGAATTAGTTGTGGAGGTACCTTCCAAAATGTATCCAAGTTACGAGACACCTCCTCCATACAGAAAAACTAAGATTTCTCACTTATAGTAAAGGTGCTGTGTGCCTCGGAAAATAACGATTACTGGTGAGCAGTTTCTATTCTTAAGACTTTTGCATTGCCACAAATAACAATGCAATAGGTCTATAATACAGGTCCATCATAGATATCTCCTAATTAATGCAGGAAATAAGTATTGCTTTATGAATCTTGACCTTGAAACCTGAATGAAAGATGTTGCAACTTAAAGTACTTAAAAATATTGGTCTAATTCCTCACTATACTTGAAAGCTAAATCTTTTACACTTATTTACTACACATTTCTTCCTCTAGGAGAATAAATACTGAAATGATTTTTCAGCAATCTTTGAAAGAGTTTGTCATGATTTTTTAAACATATTTTTATTGGCATAAACCAGTTTGATTTCAGCTTGATTTATAATTTAGGTTTCATTGTGTGTTGTTTTTCTACAGCAGCTCTTAAAAAGACATTTCCATTCACAGAAACGTTGCAAAGAACAAAAAACTTGTGCATAAAAAGTAATGTGCACTGTAATTTGAAAATATTCATGTCATTCACATCCCTTTGCTTCCACTAAAAGATTTATAACATGTCTGGAACAGGAATTGATGAATTCATCAGCGTCTGGGACATTTTTATCATAATCAATAACATAATTTTACCCTTTAAATGGGATTTCAATTAAACTACATTTTTTAAAAGGTTTTTTTTTTAATCATAAAAGTAGTTTCCGTGCAGACCAAAAGCATTAACTCACTTGATACCAGATGCTATTTTGTAAGGGATGATACCTACACAGGCAAACAACGATAATACCGTCCTTAATGGAAGATATATAAAATTAATTGTACTGTGTCACAGGTTAAATATTAAAAAGTAAAACATTGCTTAAATAAATAAGTATAAGCATAAAGATCAAGCAACATTACACAATTTTAGAAGTCCATTATCCAACAACGAAGAATCTAAGGGCAGCAACAGAATATCAATGTAAGGAAGGACAAGCTCGCCTGGCTGATACAAGCTCACTTTTGAGATTTGTCTTAGCTCTCAAGAAAACACAGGGCAGGACATTCCAGTAGCTTCCACAGACAGTTAACTGTTAAAAAATTATTGGATGGAAGAGTCTGCCAGGAGAAGAAGAAAGGTAGCAGACAGACCATCACCAGTCTCTCATGAGATGATATTAAATGACACCATCAGAACTTATTTTGAGTTTTATCTCTCTGGAAGCTGGTGCTTACTAGGCTAGGGAGTTGCTGTAGGGAGTTGAAGTAGGGAATGTTTTAAAAGGAAAATGATTTTTAATACTATACTGCAAGAAATTTTAGATATAAGAAATAGAAAGAAAATGCAATAGTCTGGAATAAGATGAATGAACAAGTATATATGAAGCCACACTAAACCTGAGGGTTTTGTGGTCCATTGAACAAATACTCTCGCTGTACAAAGTAAATTAAATCAAGCGGTGTGATCTGATTATCTTCAAGGATTATTTGTCATGGGCAAACTACTGGTTCAGGTAGGAACAGACTGTTACCCTTCAACTAAGTGGCAGTTATTGATCTATGCTGGCATGGCCTCATTGTTACATGGTTTCAGTGTTACAGAGAGGCTGCTAGCTTAATGTCTGTCAGTCTGGGAAATAAAGGTAGCCCTTACTGAGGAAAGATAAAGGGAGGTAATTTCAGGGTCTTTCATCTTTTCCAGAGCTGTACTGCTCAGAAGTCAGAAAATGTATTTTCTTTGTCCACAGCAATTAAGTAAATTTTGAACATCACACAGTTTTTATGGATAATGTATACCTACATACAAACAGAAAAAATCTCGTACTACTGGTATCAATGAAAATACCACTTCCCCCAGAATCATCATCCTACACCAGACACAGCCTTTACAGCTAGGAAAGGAGAGGAGAGAGGTGGGTCATGGGGAAGACTACAGGTAACTTTTCGAAGCCCTTACAGTTTTGGTGTCACCTCTCAGAACTTTCTTAACTGAATGGAGAAACAATTGCAAAGAATTTGAATAGAAAAAAAAAAAGTTTCTGTAGCTTTAAGAATAGACAAAAGCCTAGTGATCTTGTCCAGAGAACTGCTTTACATAAACCTTCAGTCTCCAAGAGGCCGTATGCAGGACAAAAATCAGAATAATTATAGCTATTTCTCAAGCACAAGTACCCAGCTTGTTTTGAGGCAAATCTCAAGACAAATACATAGAAACTACAAACCAGAGAACTCTATTAGATTCAAGCAAAAACAGGACTACAGAAGCCCAAGCACATTATGCCACCACTTCTCACTTTTGTCAAAAAATATTTGCAAGTTTCACAGTTCTCCACATAATTTGAAAATTGAAAGTTACAACTTGGTAGTGTGTCAGAAATTTCACTCAGTTCAGCTTGGCAGTGGGAAGAAGCTCTAGCTCCCCTTAAATTTTTTTAGCTGAAGAATCAATGTTTGTTTACAATTGGAAGCTGGTCCTGAGAAGCTTCATCATACAGGAAAATCCCCTTTCCATGGCAAGCAGCCAAACAGATATGAATCCAGTCCTGAATAATCATTGCAGAATGATAAACTCACAAATGTAGATCAACTGAAATAGAGGGGAATCTTGTTTTGATATAAGCCCCCTTAGTGGAGAAGATTAATTCCTGCAATGCATCGTTCTGAACAGCTTCCATCATTATTTTTACACATCCACCTAGGCTCTTCAGTGCTGTGAACTTAAGTCCCAGTCAGAAGATCCAAATGCATAATGACATTCTAGTAAGTTTCTGAGGCTCAGTAAATCTGGCAGGGGAGCCAGGCTCCTCAGAAAGGAAGGAGAGCACATACCCCCAGGGGAGCTACAAACCCTGCATCACCCCAGACTGCCACCCCAGGCACCGGCTGTGGGCTCCAGGGTTCCAGATGTTCTGTTTCCATCTCTCCCAGCAGGTGTCACTGCAATGTAATGTTGTTATAAAACCTCGTGGTAACAGAAAAGCAACAGGGTTCTTTTCCCCCAAAATGACAAAAAAACCCTACCCCTGTGAACTAATTATGTCAAACCTGAATAATCTGCACAATCGGCTTTGTGATGAGAGGCTGGGGAAAACTGTTAGTTGCATATCATTTCCACTTTCATACAGATAATTTCTTCTTATAAATTGTTACACCTCTAGAAGAGATGTCTTCAAAAGGTGGTTAATTTCATGCAAAGACTCAGCATTGCCTTCTTAACAACAATATACCCAGATGGCTATATACCAAACACCATCTACTTCAAATTGTTATAAAATGGCTGTTGAATTCTGTTCTTTGAGAGCTAAAATACATTTATAATACATATGACACCCACAAAGTTTTCCAGCAACTGGTTCTGAAAATAAAAAAAAAAAAACCACAAAACACAAACAAAAACAACCCCACACACCCACAAAGAAATAGTGGGGAAAAAAAAAAAAGGTAAAATACCCCACAAACACCACACCACAACAAGAAAATTAATTTTCATTTCAAAAGCAGTCTCCATGCAGACTCTGACTATCCTACCACTCGGCTATTCTGCAGGCATTCAAGACACTTCACTGTAACGTCTCAAAAATCAATAGCAATTTATTCTCTTTGGACCCCAAGCAACAAAGGTAAATAATACTGTCACCTCCAGTCTGCCTTCAGAACATGGTCACAAAACAGTCTTGCTACTATACTATAACCCTACAGAGCTCTTTGTCTATACCAGCTTTGCAGACAGTATTGGCTTTGATAGTGGAAAAACACACAAGATGGCAACACAAAGGGGTCAAGTTCCTGTACTCAACCAGCTGGACCACTGAGCCAGAATTAAGAGAAAGACTTGGTGTCTGTTTTACTTCAGTTTCACTTATGTATATTTTATGAGGGGGGAAAAGAAAAAGTTATATTACAAGTTTATTTTCCCATACACTAAAAGGGAAATTCAGGAGGAAAGAAGTTGAAAGGTTGGAACTTCCAACCTTTGCAATACGTAAAGGTATTTCTTAAATCCATTTCCTAAAAACAGGATGCATTAAAATTCATGTTCCTTACAATACTACTGAACATATGCCAGAATAGTCAAAATAATCCAAGATATTCAGACAGATTTTCTTTAAATCATCGTGAACTTTGTAACCAATATTAAGAAATGAATTCCCATCTCATTATATGCCAGGCAGTCTTCTTCACCTGCTCATAGCATGAGGCATAATACCCTCACAGGGACTTTCACAACGTTTCAAACACATTCAGATTTTTAGATATGAAGATACGCTTGGCTAACCACTGGTGACCCTGTACACGTGTGTAAAACAGAGTATTCTCTTTTCAGGGAAGAGTATTTAAATATGCTTGTATCTTTGTATATTTGTCTTCACTAGTGGATGCTGTGTAAGTCTCTACAGCAGAGAAATTCTCACGACCACCACACCCCTGCCCAACACCAATTCTGTTTCTTTTTAGAAATATTGATTTCCATGGGTTCACATATAAGTCGTCCAGGATGCATCACTAGCTCATACAGTCATCAAGTCCCCATTTAAAGGAGTCCACCATTTCTTCTGTGGCAGTTTCTATCGATGAGCACAAAGGGCACAAGCTGAAGCAGGGTCTGTATGGTTAAGAAAATTTACCTTTTATTCCTCCAGTTTTCAACATTGACAGTAACTCCATGAAGTAATTTCCAACTCTAACATGACAAATTGCTGAAACTTAAAAGCACAATAAAAATCTCTAAATTTACCAGCTCTCACAAGAATTTTCATTACCAGCTGGATCAGAATTGTGTTGTGGGGTTTTTTGTGGTTGTTGGGTTTTTTTGTTTGTTTGGGGTTTTTTTTTTTCCCCTCAATAAGGGTTAACTACTAATGTGAATGTGAAATATTAAAAGATTTTAGAATTATTTTAGAATTCAGGTGAAAAGTAATGGAAAACCCAATAAGCATTAATGTGAAAGAAAAGCAACAAAATAAACTGCATTTTATATTGAGTCACAAAGTGAACGAAAAGGGAAGAAGGCTACAGAGATTTAATTCATGTATGATAGTCACATAATACACAAGGCATTTTGTGTAAGAGATGTGTAGAAAGAAAGCAGAAATGGAGATGGAGATGGAAATGAAGCCACAGGGCTTCCTTTTACTGTAAAACACAGCCACAATGAATGGGATGTCTGCTACTGTGAGAACCAACAGTCAGATAGCCTAAACAGTAGATTATTTGTTACCTATTTAATTAAAATGTTTAAGATCAGTAGAGCTTTTAAATGAATATTTACTAAGCACATAGGAATCTGAAATCAGACTGCTGGCATTTAACTATCTTGTCAGAACCTACACTGGACACTCAACTTTGTGCAGTCTCTTACTAGCCCCTTATAAAAAAATCTCACAAGATAAAAAACAATTAAAGGAAAATTTCATGAGAAGTTCAACAGTGCATGAATCAACAATGCAACAGTAAAAAAAAAAACAAAACAGTATTCTCTGCTGTTCCATTTGTATGTATTTCATTTAAATTACTACTTACTCATTTTACATCTGCTATTAGCTGTGTCCGTGAACACAGTGCTTACTACACCTAGTGCTGGGAACACAAAGTAGAAATTTTTGAGATGGGTTTAAATCATTCCAGGAATTCTTCTGTGGCTTTGAAGTATCTCCCAGTAAAGCTCTGACAAGCAAGATAAAGCTTTAACACTTTCAAGAATAGTTCTATTGTGTTTAAAGGAATGACTCTATGGAAATGCTCTGGAGCTCTCAGATTCAATAGGTCTTTAGGTAATAGAGGGCAGGAGCAGTGAACATCAGATCAAGGAGTACTACAGCATCTGGTTAATACTGTTAGTCTCATACCAGCAAAACACTAAGAGCTTAAGGCAATATCTCACACAGCATTTATGCACAAAGTCTTTTTCTGGACAAACTTTACAAAACATCTGAAATCCAAATCTGCTGCTATATTGACCATGGGCATGTCCAGGAGTGACATACCATGGCTGAAGGACTCATTCAGATCCTTGAGAAGTCAGCTGGAATTGTGTCATTGTGATCTGATGATGCTCATTGAAGCCAAAGTAGACATGAGTTAATTTCATACACAAACAGGAATACCCTAATATGACTTAAGACAGCTGTGATAACATATAAGGCTTTTAAAAATTGCTAAGTAAGCTTCCAAGTACTTATGCAAGTGAAAGAGACCTAAGTGTCTAAAACAGACCCTCAAAAAGTCACTCCAACCGCATGCCTATGGTGACCGGTTTAATATTGATTTGAAATTCTTGTACACGTGCCAAGTATCTATAGAAAGTAAAATCCCGCCAGAACCCTGAATAATGTGTACTATTTGTAGCCCTTACTGGCACACACAAGCCACAGTTTGAGTTGCTCTCAGGGGTATCTGTCTTCTGCAGTTGCTTCACTTTGCTTGCACCCAGCTCCTGGTACTCCTCTGGCGGGGCTGGAAGCCCATTCAAGAAGCTAAACCGGCCAAAACTAGCACAAAGAGGGAAACAGGAACACTTATTGTCGGTTCAGCTCTCTGAATCAGCTCAGCACTGAAGGAGGCAAGTAAGAGTACTGGCATATGAAAGGTTTGGAAGGGATGATTTAGCTTTTTTTGGTTTTGCCTGCCCAGTTTAACAAATTAGCTATAATGGGAAAATGCAACCTGACTGTAGAGAGTATGAAAACAACTAATAAGAATGCTCAGTCATCCTAACATCAGCTACTGACACTGCTAAATGAAATTAGATGTTTCATTGTCTTTATTAAGAAAAGGTTAAGTTAACAAGTAAACTAACTTATAATTAAGAACTGGAGAGATATATTAAAATTTTGCCAACCAATACCACGGTGAAACCAACACATTAGCCATCACATATTATAAATTGTTACCTAATTTCTATTTTTCACACCAAAAATCAGAGTAAATATATTTATGCTCATTTTAAGGGATCTTTGCATTGATAAATGAATTTAAAGTAGCTTTGCATAAATAAGGATTAGGAACAAATATTATTTTGGTGCTTGTATTATTTTCATATATTACAAAATGCAGTAAAAGCCCAAATCCAAGTGTTACTTCCTACACTTACAGAAGTATATAACCATGCAATGTATGAATGTTACTAACTTAACCAAATCTTCTCTTTATAAAAGTCTTAAATTAAAATCACTACTGAGTACATTTCAGTTCACCTGCCTGTCCAGTAAAAGATTTGTTATATTAAATAATTTATTCAGCCATTTCCCGATCAATCATAAATTTGAAATGTAGGTAGAAATTAGCACCTGATGTTCGGAATAAGCATGACTGAGACAATCTTGGCTTAATATTTTGCCATATTTATTTCATCTGCTGGATATTTCCTCTCCTTGTTGTAGATTCATAGTAAGTAGAAGAATAAGTGTGGAAGAGAGATCAAAGAAAAACAAGAGGGAAAAAAAGGTCTGTATTTTCAGTTTTTACATGCCAACTCTACCACTTCGAAATGATATATTTTCTTCAGGAAGAAAACAAAAGACTGAGAATTCAAATAATCTGCTGCACCTCAACACTGCCATTTTCAAGAGACTAGATCCTGTCACTAGAACTTCCAAAATCAAGTCCCCATATTAGTTAATTTACTAATAATATTACATTGCACTTTTGTCTATCTTCTGATAGAGAAGCTTTTTATAGTCTTGTCTACTCCAGTAAATAATATATATACACGTGTGTGTGTTTATTTCTAATACTTGTTACCCTTTCTCCAAAATTCTTTGAAAAATGATAATTTGAGGCCTTTGCTGACATGAGTTTTCTTTTTCCATACATGTTCAGACAGGAATTTCTGTCGTCATAAGGCTGGGTGAGCTGTAGCCTAGAGCGTACGGTTTCTAACAAACTAATGAGAGTTAACAAGAATATTTACTTGGTTTGTAATGAATCAAACCCTTCCCTTCTAACTAAATCACCACTAATTGCTTCAGCTAATAACAGCTACCCCAAACAAAGTAGGAATTAAGAAGGTGATTCATTCTAATCACCACTTCCCCAATATTGCCAATAAGGTTAAACTAGGATGCTAATGAAGCCATTTTTCTTTAGGATGTAAATAGAAATTGTTAACTTACTTTACACCTCTTAGATAACTAGTTCTAATTGCTAATCAGTTTAGGTCAGATTAATATTTGCAATCTAAAACAAAAAAATTTTAGAAGACACTACTTCATACTATAAGTGAAACTGAGTGGATGGGACAGCAAGCTTGCTTCCAGTCTTTCCTGCCTCTTTTCTTGAAATCTTCGTATATGAACTTGCTTCCAAACATGATCTTATCAGACCATAGTTGCATGAGAGAATATTACATAATGGGAGAGTCTGAAAATACAGGATAAAATTATCAAGGGAAAACAGCATTTTATCATAAATTTGAGCATGCAATGAGACGTTTAAAAATGCAAAACATTTAAAAATTCTAAATTTTTTCAATACTGGAGTATGTTAACTAGAACAACTTGTAACAAGTTTCGGAGTACATTACTCTGAAAGCTAATATTCCGAAACCAACAGGGTCAGCTGACCAACTGAGGTCCCCTCAACTAGCTGCAGATGTATACAGAGAAACCAAAAACCTCTACCTGTATTTTTAAGTCAGTTTACATCCTTCTGAACAGTGCTTCAGACTTCAAAGTACACTCCTAATAGTTTAAAACTATTTTTCTCCCGAAGTTTGAGACAGAACTCCATAAAAGTTCCAGCAACAAAACAAAACAATACTTCACAGCCAGAATTATTACAGTTAAAAAAAAAATTGCTTTCTCTAGTGCTGTAAGTTGAAAAAAAAAGAAAGGATACTGTCAAACCCGACTGCTCGTGCATCTTTTTGCAAAAGCTAAAAGGACACTTTCAGAACAGATGTAGTTTTGTGGCTTATGGCTGAGCATAAACAAAGACTGCATATTATAAGTAAGCTGTAGAGCACAGTTCATTATTTGGATTGCCTGTTGTTTCCTACTGAAAAGGCCTTGATTCAATTCATTGTTTCTTTACTGAGTTTTAAATATCCAGAAAGAAATTTTCCATTAAAGATATATATACACCTCCCACCGGTCCAACAAAGAAAGAAAAAAAAAACACCCCACAAACATACAACCTGTTTAGAAGAGCAATGGAATGCATTAGGGAGACATTCCAATACCATTATTCTTATCATAGAAGGCAAGATCATATACCCAGATCTCAAATCAGATTTAAATAGGATACAACAAATGAGGCACAGTCTGACTGTTAGACGCAGTAACCTCTGAAGTGCCACAGTAATGTTGGCAGATCTCTTCTGCCAGAGCCTGAAGAGGAGTCTAAAACACCAGCTGGAAAAAAAACCTGCACATTTATTTTGCACTGAAATGGACAGGCATGTATTTACCTACAATTAGACAAATAAACAATAATGAAAGCAGTTGTGGAGTTTTCAGCACTACAGGTATTCTGTAAGTTCTAATAGAATTCCTTTGTTATTACACAGTTTTGTAAGAATTTACTCAATCTAATAATAAATTCAAACTAAGCCAGATAACAACTTATAAAAAAGAACAAATGTACATGTTGAAAATACAGAAGTGGGATTGTATAGAAATATTTCTTATATCACTTTACTGAAAGAAAACTTTAGTACAGTGAAAAGCCTAAAAAGTACTCAAGACAGAAACACTAAGGTGACCCACTAATACATAAATGGAAACTTCTTTTTTATATGAGTGCTTTTCCTCTGTTTGAACTACTGCTGATTTATGTTTTAGAAGAGAAGTTTCAGCATGTTTGTAAATAGAGGAGTAATTTGGACTGAACAGAAAATTAACATTGTTTTTCAGATCCAGAAGCTGTATTATAACATAAAACCAGACAGAACAAAAATCCCAGCAAGGCTGATGAAATAACTGCTCACTCTGAAAAGATGTATAAACTACTCCATCTTAAATTATCAAAATTTAAGTAGCTTAAGAAGAGAGCCACTTCAGTAAAATCACAATTTCATTCCCAGCATAACTGTAAGAATGATTATTTACAGTCAACAACCATTTCAAGTAACATTACCTAATGCACATAGAGTGAAACATTCTGCTTCTTATAAGGAAACTAAGCAGAATTTGTACAAACTTCCACTGCTAGGATAGTTACTGCCCAGTACCACCTCCACTGCAAGTGAGGCTATATATGCTAAAAGAAGGATAGTACTGAACACACAAAGTCTTCAGTTATACTTTTTGGTGACCAGTGGTAAACTAGTCAAATTCAGGTTGGATATTAAAGACCATTATGCTTTTAAATTAAGTAGTTAAGCGACAAATGAAAAAAAATAAACATAATTGAGAAAGATGGACATATTGCCAAATATTAACAAAGATACTATGAATCTCGTTTTGAACAGTCATTTCAAAGGCAATATTCTAGAGACAAACACTCATCATTAGATCTTTAAGAAGTCAGTAACAAATTCTCAATGTACTTACAAAACAATTTTAGCTTGGTGATCTATTGTTAAGACAATAATGTTTTTTTAAAATAATTGTTTTTTTTTTTTGTTACCTACCATATTGCTACAGAGAACATTTTTAACTTGCAGCATATTATCAGCATAAACAATAGATGCAATATCACAAACTTGCCATTTTCTTTTTCAGTAAAATAGAAATGAAGCCATAAAGGTTAACTTCACAGAGAAGTATTAGCCGACAGCATTAAAGCACAAAGACAGAAGACAGTTATTTATGGAACACTGTTCACCATTATCCTTTTCAAATTCTACAAGAAGGCTAAATATTGACGCATTCCCAAGTTACCTTTTCCCCCCTTTAGTGTTAACAAGAAGGAGTATGTTTTTGATGCTTTCAATTTGTCAAGATCAGGTGAACTGAATGGTTTTACAGAGTACACTATTCCAACTCCTTTGGGGGCTATAAAACCACACTAAACTCGGCTTGTTATTAATAATTCATGGCAACTTCCTTAGTTCACTACAGGGGGATCACTCTTAGGGCATCATTCTTATTGAAACAACTTAACAGGGAAAGTCAGATAAACAGTGTTACCATCAAAATGAGAAGAAGCCTACCATGAACCCAGGGACACCGAAAGCCCTAAAGAATTTCAATTTTTATAATTTTCAGGCTAAATCTAGCAGTCTACACCCCTTTCTAAAAGTGGATAGTAATCTACTAGATCAGTCAAAACAAGAAAATCCCTTCTGTGTACTGAAATTCAGCTTATCTGCAGATTTGAAGTAACAAATTTCCATGCATTTAGCTCTACTGCAAAGGTCTTTATGCTCTCATTACTCTGAAACAGATACCTTTAAGAAGAATATTTTACTGCAATTAAGGATTAAACAACGTATATCACATTAAACATATCTACGATACAAAAATATTATGACTTGGAATTGGAATACTTCTTAGTATAGTAAAAATACTTCCTAATAGAGCAGTTACAATCAACAATAACTACTATACATAAACAAAGAACACAAGACTTCATTCTTCATGCTCATGGAATAGATGGCTCATACAGAATCATCTCATACATCACTAACATATTTGACTACAATGCATATGACACTTAACTAGATAGACAGACTCAAGAAAAAAATGGCATTCAATATAAGCACATTAAGGTGGGGATTAGACACCCAAATGACATTTTTGTAATTTACTCAGAGCAAAATTAGCTTTTCTGCATCAGTAAAACACCATGAAAAAAAACCAAACAGATTTATACTTACAGAGTTAGTTAATTCCAGCGTAGAAGGAAAGCAAGTCCATTTCAAAATCTCAGTCTGCTCTCTTTTGAAATGAAATGCGAATTAATCCTGAATACTCATTCCACATAGTGATACACAAGGACATCTTAGCTCCTTACCAGAATTATATCAATAGTTCCTCTACTACCCACGGAGAGTGCTTATTTTTTTCAGCTTTACTTACACTAAAAAGAAATGCTGATTTCTTAATATTGAAAAATCAGGAATGGAAAACACATGT
The DNA here is from genome assembly GCF_036013445.1 of Caloenas nicobarica. Lineage (NCBI taxonomy): Eukaryota > Metazoa > Chordata > Aves > Columbiformes > Columbidae > Caloenas > Caloenas nicobarica. The sequence goes on from NC_088247.1 coordinate 72,701,941, forward strand.
TGGAGATACTGTCACTTTCAGACGAAAGCAGGGAAATGTCAGGCTTTCAGAAGTGGAGTGCACCATGAGAAACATTGTCACTGAAAACAAATAATATCACAAACAAGCATTATTTATTAGTATTTGAGTACTACTCAACATTTTTTTTATATAAAACTCTACACAAATGAGAAGAAAAAAAATTAAATCTTAAATGTATTAATGACATGATTTTGCAAAGCTAGTGTCACAAAATGTCCTGCTCGCTTTACAAGTTTCATGTCCTTCAGTCAGGTTACTACCTGGCTAAGAACCCAAATTCTCTGCAAAAGGGTAAGTATGTGAACATACAGCAGGTGTTCACTGATTTGATAATGCTAGATTAACTGTATGGTGTATCTTTAAAGTATCTGACATATACTTTTTAATGTGCAATTACATTTAACTTCATATTAATAATGAAAAGCAGTAATTAATCCCAAGATTAATTCAGAGGTGCAGTTTCATAATACCTAGGCAGAGCTACATGCACACCACAGTAGAAGCAACTTGTGTTAAGTATATGTAACTCTCAATAATTCTCAGGTACAAATGAGAGAATAAAGTTACAGATTGAAGCAGTTACCTGAATTCAGATAGCACAGGTAAACTTTCAGAGCAATGCTGGGATCAGCTGTGTGACTTCCATTGATTTTAGTACAGGTTATGCAAGTCTTGTATTTATCCCCAAAACATGTTAAGGCAACAGAAATGGCCCCTGAAGTGCCTCCCCTAAGCTTCGGATGTTTGATGAGATTGATGTGGCCAAAGCGCTGCGCTGTACTCTAAAAATTTGAGTTTTAACGTTACTTCAGAGCAGCACTTGGTACTTTTATAGGGCTGTAATGCATTTTCATTTTACCTGTATTGAAAAAAAAAATTGAGAACAGCAGGAAAGCAACTATTCTAAGAAAGCAGGGCATAAAATGTAAACATAATGCAACAAAGAAGCAAATGAAGAAACTCTTCTCTTCCTTATTAGAAATATGGGAAACAGATTGTGCTCATCTTGCTTAGGGCCAAGAGCCTCATTGTGTGGAATTCAGCCAGGCTCTGCCACACAGCTCACTAAGGAGTTTTGCTGTGTTAAAGAGTAAACCAGATGGGATATTTGCTTCCAACAAGATAATTCTAATGGAAATTGTTAAAAGTACTGTAAAAGAAACTTTTCAGCTTCTTCTGCTATTTTATTGTTTACAATGAGGGCAAGCAGAATGAAAAGTAGACTATAAAAACAAAAACAAAGAAAATTTTAAAACTTGAAACATTAATCATTAACCAATTTTAGAATTTATCTGACTCAGAACTGTCTCTCTTTACACAAAGCACACACCAGGTTAAAGGTAGATCTCACACAATAGCAGAGTTGGTACCAAGAAAGTACCTTAAAATTATGTAACGTCAAAATACTCAACTTGAAGGTCAGACTGGAGCTTCACACAGCTTGAAGAGAAAAATACGTAGCATGTCAACAGACTGCTACACCCAGGGCCTGGTAAGACCGTAACAAACATGGCCTGTTTGTTCAAGACCATTAAGACAACATCTCATGTTCTTAAAAGACCCCATATTTTCCAGGTGAGCTACAAAAGATCAAGAAAAAAAAGGAGTGCAGGTATAGTTCTTGTTCTTGACATCTTCTTCTAAATCTGACTAAGAATTTTTGAAGTGCCCTAACTGTGCTAGAGCAACATGAAGCTTGTTTTCCTTTTTATTTTTTCCCATCTTTTTTATCAATATCTTCAACTGTAGACCCTAAAAACTGTTCCTGGCAATAAACAGCTTTTTCAACAACCATATGATCACAAAACCAAATTTATTATTACAAGAAAAAAGGTAATAAAGGCAACATTTTGTAAACAAAGCAGCTTCGATACATACTGAGCCTACTATTTCTGAGAAAGATGGTCGATCACCATACAGAAGCAATCTTGTGCATCAGTTATCCCCAGCCAGTCTGGCAACAACTAAAAATTTACCCTTTACCATTAGAATGGGCAATAAATATATATATATATATATATATATATAGGGTTTTTTTAATCTTATCCTCTCAGACTTAAAACTGCTCTAAGTTCCTTTTTCTTCTTCAGGAACTGGTCTATACCAGACTTAGATATTCTAAAAAGTCTTTGACTTTGTCCTGCCATGTTTCTTCAATCAGTCAGAGAGCAGCTTGGAATGAAATTGATATGATTGGATAAAAGAAAATCAAATTTTTTCAACACTGAGTTCCAGTAATCTGATTATGAAGCTTTTAGTAATAGTGTAATTACTTTGAAGTTCTGAACATATGTTTCTACTGAGAGTATTCCACAGAGGACACTGTATCAGAAAAAGGAAGAAATGCAAACATAAATGTACCAAAAATATTTCAGCTCATCAAAAAAAATTAAAATTGAAAGGAGAACCATATGCCAGAGATGCAATGATGTCCAATAAGAATCACTTTTGCCTCCATCATCCACCATCTCTTTATTTAACACCAATGAAGAAAATAGAAAATACTTTTCCCATGACCTCAAAGTATATCACCAGAAACTTACAGGATTGGTATATTTAGAAAAGGAAAAAAAATACACAGAAAATGACTAAGACAGAAAGCAGCTGAACACTGTTGCTTGAATTTTGAAGGGAAAAATTCAATCACTGCTAATGTTTCCACTGATGGAAAGGGTGTCTTAGAGAAATAGCTTGCATAATAGCCTTGAAAAGCACTAGCATTTCAGTTTCTTGTGATACTTACTCTTCCGAAGTTAACTAAATATCCTTAGCTCTATACACTGAAAGTTATTAAATCTGATATATTAGTTCTGACACAAGACTGTTCTATCGTCTAAATTTACTAGAAAGAAAAAAAAAAAAAAACCAGTGAACTAAGAGCAGAAATTCACTACTAAGCAAAACATTTAGAAATGCTAAACAAAAGAGAGAAAGCTGCAGCATAAACAATATGGAAATATTGGAAAAAAAAGAAAAGAACTAGTGGAACTATGTCATCATGCAGAAAAGCTTTACGCTTTCAACAAAACACCCACACTGGTCATCAAAACAGTGATGAACAAAGCCAAGCATTATCTTGTTTCTGGAGAGACAAGTTCACTTTGTTTGTTTGTGGGCTTTATATACCACAAACAACTTAAAAATGTAAATGAATTTGCTTCAGTGCTCATCTATGCCATCATAAGCAAGTTTAGTATGCAAGCTCACTGTTTTACATAGTATACCAAAAAATTTCAGACATTTGTAGTCACATGAATAAGCTTTCATAGACAAACTAAAGCAAACGAGGATGTCTGACTCTTGTGAAAACAAACGTATTGTTCAAACCACCTTCACAAATAACACAGCAGAACCAACACCTTTTAACAGCAACTCCTCTCTATAAAGTTGTCCTTTCATTTCGTACACATTAATACATTATAACCTTGCTGTCCGTTAAACTGCCACAGACAAGCTCCTTCCTCAATTAGTATCTTCATTCATCTTTACCAGCTTCTGAAGCTCTTAATAAATCAAACCAACTTTTCTTTCATATACTCACACCAGGATTGCGTATACTCTCAGTAGAAGGGTTTAGGCTTTGATCTTGGAGGCAAAGTGTGACCTCAAATCATAAGAGAATATCAAAGTAATTTCCAAACACATGGAATACAGAGCATGTAAAAGTATTTTTGTTGTTTTCTTAGCAAAATATCTATGTTACAGGGACAAGTAACACACGAAAGAACTTTTGACATCTACAGAAAATAAACACAAAATCTCATTGGTCAGATTTCCAAAAACGGGGTTAAAAAGGAAGACATTAATGGCAAGGCACTCCTTGACAATGTTCATCTGATAACCAGCTTCCTTTCATCATTTCAACTTAGTTCAAACCAGCCAAGTATAGAAAATCATCAGTCTTCCTTAGCAACCATAACTGGAATAATGCTGAGAAGTGGGGGTTAAAAACTGTATGCAGGATCCAGATAATTTATTTTTGAGATGTTTAATGGGCAATGGCCCATCATTATTCTTAGATGTGTGTGTCTCCTCATCATTTCCCCCTCTCCAAAGATAAATGGAGAAGAAAATAATGGCATATAATATCACAATGTCAGGGTCATCAGAGGGAATGAAAGCTTTAAAATAGTTTGAGAGTCAGAGTTTAAAAATATTCCTCCATTGAGATTGTTAGCATGAATAGAGGTATTAATTTCTGCAGACAGCCTCAAATGGTTCCAAAGTCCAAGAGAGTGCTTTTGCTGTTAAAATTTAATTGCTTAGAGGTAACAAAGCAGGAAAACAGTTAACATGGTTAATTTCTCTGAAGCATATAATTTACAATGCCACTTCTTTTGGATGTTATTATGATATATTTAGAAGAAATTGCTAAATATTTTATGGCTTAGCCATGATAGGCATGTAGCCTCTGTAAAAAAGACATCACTGAAATGTCCTACATAAAGCTACTGTGTACTTAATGCATCATAATTGTGACAAGTTATTTACTGAAATCTTTGGACTGAATTCACGAGAATTCATTAATCAGACTGTTTTCTTCAGAAAACACGCATATTTACTAGCACAAATACCAGCTACCACTGTACAAACTTCTCAAGGGCATGAAATAAAAGCCAGTCTCACGATGAACTGTTCATTAATTTCTACCCTTAGGATTGCTGAACTCAAATTTAATATTGGACTAACGGCTGAAGAACTTGTGTTTCTTCTTGTCTCTTGTCATTTTAACAGAGATTTTGTAATAATGTGGCAAATATCTCACAGGTATTTTCATATCCCTCAAAGAAAAACTTTTGTGCTACAATTTTTCCTGCGTTAAACACTAACAATACTAATGTAGACTTGAACATGCTTATTGAGAAAAGTGATTCGACACAAGAATTACTGCTTAAAAGCCTGTTTAGTATAATCAGGCAGACTTCAGTCTGCCTCCAAAAGTGCACAGCAATTAACTAATTCTTTCTCCATCTTGTCCAGCCTCAGGAATAAAACAGACCAGAGGGTACTGATGGCTTTTTCTACAACAGATAAATCTGATGGATTTTTATCCTTATTTTGTAAAGTCATCACCTTTCTACTCCATTTGCACTGATCAAAATACAAAGGGACAGGGAGAGGCCCAAGGTACAACATTAGGAATCTGAAATATAGATAGTAAAGAAACTATTTTACTGTACTAAAATTTACTTATTAAGTTGTCATAAAACACAAACATTTGCAAGATGCCACACACTGTAATTCGGAAATCATGTATTGTGCAAAAATTGACAATTATATAATTAAAGCTTGCCTGCTAATTATCTCCAAACCAACCTTTATAGCGGCAGTTTGTGAATTCTGGGTATATACCTGCACATTTCTAACACTTCTATTTTTCCTTCTTTTAACGGAAAACTTCACACATCACTGGCTGCATTTTGTGTTTCAAGTTGTTTTTCAGTCCAATTATATTTATGTACAGTGCATCATAAAAAACCATTCAATAATAAAAATGATTGAAAAGAATGAACTATCTTTTACATACATCTGTTTGGCAAAGTAACAAAACAAAAAAAAGGCTCAAAACAACCCCAGCAAAACCAGTCATGCACATGAAATGTGAGTAGTCTTCAATATTCTGAGATTTAGGTTTTGTTTAATCAAGTTAACCATCAGAAAGATTATTCCACATGTTCATGAAGTAAGTGTAATAATGATCTGCAACTCAAACCACTATTCCAGTGAAAAGTATGTATTGTAGTGGAGCTACACATAGCATTACACAAACCAAAATAGAATACGAAGATGACAACAACAAAAGAAAGAAACCCAAATTCACAGCATGAGATCAAAGTATCTAAGTAGACAATTCCCAAAATACTTTTCCTTTGGTTGCTAAGCTGGCACCATTATTTTCTAGTCCAAATTCATTCAGGGAAATTCTGAAAGAGTTTGTCATTTTGCTTCCTCGAGGTTATTTTCATAACAATGAGAAATAGAAATGTTTATGCAGAAAGATTACCAACACACTGAAAAAGAGTGCAACACAGGAGTGATCAGTCATCCAGATAGCCAACACTTTCACCCATGCTCTTATTCTCCTTAACTTGATTACACCTGTATGAATCGTATTTCACTGTCAAAGCCCTTCGCAACATGTCTCTACTACCACCTTCATCTCTCATTCACTACAGAAATGCTGACCTGCCAATGTTAACTATCGATAGCCCGTCTTCTATATTTTTAAAACAATTTGGGGCCTTCTCCTTCTCCCTGCTTTTTGTTCTTTGAGAGATATTTCTCGAAAAATTCCATGAAGTTGATGCAATATTTTCCTTTAACTTCAGTTTTTTTTTCCTCCTGTAATAGCTATTGAACACTCAATAACAGGTTTTCAGGAATGTAACATTATTGCCAATATTGTTGACTAAGAAATAGCTCGGCCAATCCAATTATGGATTGTCACTTCCCTTGCACCAACACTAGTTCTCAGCTGATCCAATGGTAAGCAAAACAACCAACCAACCACACACAAAACCCAAAACAAACAAATGTCAACAACAAAAAAAACAACCAAACAAAAAACCCCCCACAAAAACAAAACCACCACACACAAAACACACAAACTACAGAAACCAAAAACCTCCCATGCTCCTAAGGAAGGTTTTTGACAACCCAGGTCACTTGAACAGGTCACTCTGGAGTCAAATTAGTATCTGTATCAGCTCAAGGAATATCCTGTTGTTTAGTAAGCAGGAAGGGAGGGCATCAAAATGTCCTCCTTTAGGGGGCAATCAGCTCCACTACACACCACAGTTTGTGACTCAGCAGTTTAAAGGGACAAGCAATGAAACAGGGCTAAGGTATGCCCCTTTAGTCACACCCACATAACTTTCATGTCACCACATCGTGAATTGACCCAGACTAAAAAGAAACTATTTCTTCTGAATCATTTTTCAACTTCACAGTGTGCCTGGAAAGAAGGTTGCTCTGCTGCAAAGGAAAGATTAGTTTGCTGGTGTAAGGGCAGGAATCAGTAGTGTCCAGCAAGAGATGCAGCAATACCTAAAGACAGCATTGTTGTAGCATAATTTTTAATACGAAAACAAAGCCTCTATGTTTTGAGGTACATATTAATTTTCATTCATCTCCTGTGTTATATCTACAATATTTAACACAGGTATTGGGGGTTTCTTTTCTGTATTTATAAAACTCTCATGTACTGTGGTGCTCAAATAAAGTGTTCAAATGCTTGGAACAATTCCTTATTAAATTGGCATTTTCATATGTTGAATCTGCAACTTGGATTTTTTGGCAGTTTTGTTTGTGGGTTTTGTTGTGTGGTGGGGTTTTTTTCCCTCTCCTCTTTTTTTGTTTGTTTGTTGTTGTGGTTTGTTAAGTTTCCTCTAACACATAAAATAGAAGCATTTGAAGGAATTGTTCATCAATAGTGTACATTGCTGAGCAATGTTGCAGGTTTTTTTACCTTGTTTGAAAATATATTCCCATAGTCTAATTTTAAAATTGTTGGATTTTTGGGGGAGAAAAAAAAAGTTTGAGAAACAACTATATACTGAATTTAGACATTTATTTTGCCTTTTAATTAAATCTTTCAGAAGCCTACTTAATCCTGCCATCTAAAAACAAAGCAAAGAAAAAAAAACTCCAAAAAATGGAAAGCGATTGAAGTTACAGAACTGCTAGCTTCCTATAGCAATAAACTAGTAAGAATAATATAAAATCATAAATAGCATTAGACTATATGTTAGCCTTGCCTCTTCTTCCAAATTGTAACACAAATATTTACTAATTTCACTAATACTTGCTTGACATAACACACAGTGAAACAGATTTAATTTTTATAAATAAAAGGGCAACATTGGGACAAGGTACCAACATAAAAGCTATATGCTGTTAAACAGCTGCACAAAGGGTTACTTGCTCTCTCTGACCAGCTCTTGAAGTCACATTCCCTGTTACAATCTCAAACGTCTCGACCACAGGACAGAAATTACCAACACTGCATCAAATTATACAGCTATAAACTTCTGCTGCTGAAAAACTTGTCTTATCAAATTAACTTAGGTACACAAGCCTCTATGAAGTTTTTGTCCAGCTCTTGTCAATTCACAAAGACTATCTTGTATCATCTTCAAAATACCACCAGTGTATTACACGTTCTGATTAATCTGTCTTCCTGAACCTGATACCAATATGGAAGAAGTATGAACGGGAAACTGGAATGCTACGAGGTCAACTGATGTCTTTCAAGTGCTTACTTAAAAATAAGCCCTCAGCTTGATTAAATCTTCATCTTTAGGTGACCACCTTTATTTTATCCTTTAAAGCAAATAAAAAATAAAAACAACAACGAAACCAAGCACACCACAAGCTCTATTGTTATTACCTATATGTTTTCTTTCCGAAGTAAGTTACCTCTAATGATTCTCTGTAATTGTTAATTAAATTATTAACTATTAATTTTCAGTAAAGTTTTTTAAGTTAACCAAAAAGTATTTCACACATAAAATCTTCTTTACAAAATACATTATCAATTCCATGCTCCATTTCTAAACATATTTAAATAACTCCCACCATTTCCTCATGTCTTTTACTTCATGACTATATCATTAGCTAACATTGATTTCTATCTTCTCTTTTAGTGGTAGAAAACTATTGTTCCTAAAATTATCATCAATAACCATCCTAAAATAACAAGGTGTATGTAACCTAGCTGTGGAATACATTTCATAAATACTTCAGGCCCTGTTCTGTATTTTTCATGGGTCCTCACAAAAGCTCTCCAACATGTCAACAGAGCATGACCAAGACCTCCTTACAAAGTAGCAGAACTATGACACCAGTGATAACAAACAAGCACAGTGCAATGCATCCGCATGAATGTTGTACTGAGTTTATCAGACTTAACAGTGTTCAGCCAGTTTAAAAAAAGTAAATAAAAGACTGAAATTGTGTAACATTGTCATACATTGTCATATAGATAAGCCTGTATTTAAAACAAAAATTAAAAAACAAATTAAGACCTAAGGTTGAGATCATAAGTATAAACATTTTTCTGCTCTGACCAAGGCAGAAAAATGCAAGCTAGTATTTTACTAATGTCACCTGTATAAAAAAAAATAAAAGAAAATTTTATCTTTCAGATATTGAAATATATAAAAAAGTTTTAGGAATCTGTGAAATAAATTCCTGAAAACTTCCAGACAAACGGCTGAACTAATGATCACTTTTTTCCAACAGAACTTAATTTCCAACTTTTTCCCAAATCTAAGTGTCAAATTTTAAGCATATTAATACCGCAAGTACCAGTATTAACCTTCAACTCATGATCTAAATGTAGGAGTTTCACTCCACTGTAAAGCTAGTCATGCTTAAAAATTTGTGCACTCTATGCACAACTCCAGTGAGTTTCTACTGCTATCCGAAAATCTAAGCATACTCTGCCTGGGGCTACTCTCTGTTCTTTAAGTCAAAAATATGACATAGTTAAGCTGTTTGAGAACTTACATGCATGTCAGTATCGACAGAAAAGGTACATTAAAACAATTGTAACATAAGGCAAAAGTGTGCAGATTTTTGTACCTTATCAGTTCTGGCACAGGCACCTCAGAGACACTACGAGGACAGAATTTACAATAAGTAATCAAATATTATCTTCTGCCAAAACTTCAGGTTTGGTTAAGATTTCATCCAAGATTTTTGCATAGTTCTTGACCACAACAGAGTAAGCTCTACGTATCAGCACATTGTTTAGGGCACTCAACTGCTGGAGTCTGCAAAACAGCTCTAGAAGATTATCTTAATCAGGGCTTTGTGTCAAAGCAACAGTCTTGTTGATCAGGTGAAAAAGCCACTGTGAGGAGTCACCAGCAGACCATACCAGCCACAAATGCTAAAAATGTGCTCTCAAGGCACCTAACCAGTGCGGCATCGCAAGAGATGGAGAAAGCAGGTAGTGACGACTCCAGCCAGTGCTCATCGGCCTCTAGGTTGATCACTTTTCTCTCTATTAGACATGAGTTACCACTAACCTCATGCTTTCTAAATTTTCTTACCTGCACTGCTGAAAAGCTTTGAATTAGCTGCAACAGGCATTTCCACTGAAGCACAATGAAGCTACTAGGAAACTATATGTGAATTCAGAAAAAAAATGGGGGATAGGAAGCAAAGTGACAAAGAAAGATACAAATCTGGAAACACGACATGGAGTCTTGTAAGCTTCAGGTACATGGTATTATAGAAGCTGTCCACAGAAACACTTTCATCTACAGTAAACTCTTTTGAAGACTGGCTGACAGAAGATAATGAAGTATGACACAGGTCCTTCAAGCAGTGGCTATTCAGTTCATTTAACTTTCATCACTGTTACAAAGATGGAAAGCAACATGAATTTGACTCCCCAGTGGCAAGTAATTTACGCAAGGATTCCTGTCTTGCATCAGTCAGAATACATACATACAGTATTTTCTAGTCAAAATAAAAAACCCACTACTTTAAACATTCCTTCATTTATATAATTATGTATTTTTCATTATTAAATTAAAAGTAATTTTATATAGAAGAGTTTCCTGAAATCCTTAACTGAACAGCACATGAGCAAGCAGTATAAATAAACTGTAACTTTAAAAAAAGCAATATATGTGCAAGTGAAAGGACCACTAAGGCATCATTCTGGCAACTCAAAAGCAAAGCACATTACAGAACAATCTTCTAAAAGCATTCATAAAAGCAAGAGCCACCATTTACCTTGATAAATACTTTTAAAGGTTTACCCTAGAATTAGAATTACAGAAGCACTGATGAATTCTGTGCAATGCCATGCATGTGTCAGCTGCCATGCACTTTGCAGATAAATTTGTCCACAGAATTTCTACACAAATGGACCGTTACATAATTAACTTGCTGTTATGATATTCTAAAAGCAGATGTCACACAGATAAAAATAAACACAGTTACATATTTTGAAGGCTTCCCACAGGGAATAACCTCCTACTGAAAATAAGCATATATGATTTTTTTTTCCCCCCAGGTAACACATTAGCACTCAGAAATCCATTCATAAGCAAATCTTTCTCCACAAATTTCTGTTCAGAAAACAAAAACTAACAAGGAAGGAGAATGTAATAAGAAACAGGATGGGAAATCATATGAAGACTATTAAAAGCCATTTATACAGGTCAATTGTCTAACCTCTTCTGGAACAACAGGTGCTATTGGAAGGAAGTCTTCCTCAGCAAACTATCTTTAAAAAATTCATGGGAGGAAGGGGAAACAAAAAGTTCAAAGAACCATGAGCACGGTCAAACACTTAGAAGAAGACTGAGTCAAACTGTTTTTCACTGGACAAAAAGAGTAACACCAGAGAAGAAAAAAAATATGAATACTAACATGTTTATCAAGTTTGTTCTCCCTATTTCAAAGCATGAGAACAAAAGGACATAAAAAGAAAGTACAAAATAGGAAACTAAAAATCAAAAGAATTGTTGTGTGTTGCACAACTATATGGTTGAATCCTTTGCCACAAGAACTCATGAGGAGATAAAGCGTTTCCAGAGATATGAAACTCCAAAACATTTTAGAAAATATACCATGTGCCTCACAGGATAACTCTTTCTGGCCAAAAAATTGGGTACAGATCACACAAATTATTTCATCCCTGCCTTCCTGCTCCCAATTTTGCCATGGTATTCCTAGTTCATAAGTGTTTAGAGGAGACTTTTCAGAAAGCAGGAAATTGGACTAGTTCTCTACATCATACACTTTGACGACAGTTCTTTTCTTTTCAGATTTTTTTTTTTTTTCACTGAAATAAAAGGCTGCTGCTTAAGTCATTTAAGGTGGGAACTCCTGCAAAGCTGTGCTTCTGAATTTGCAACTAATTGGTATGTATATTTCATAATCAATATTCACAAATATTTTCATCTGCCACAGTGAAAATAAAATCACAGTTCCTCCATCATATAAATATTATTTCAATGCATAGCGAGTAAACATTTAGATTTCAGTAGGAGGACTAGAAGCATTAACTCTCTAACCACATGGGTAGTGGTTATGCACACTCAACTTTTCTAAAGCATTCAAAAGCTAACACACATTGCAGCTCTGTAAACATATGTATTTTATATACTATAGCAAGAAATCAAATCCACAGAGGATATAACATTGCAAAATGAAAGATATATCTGACCGTCTGTGCTTTCCTCAAGCCAAGCCTTTAATTCAAAATCTTCTCTGCTACATAACAAAAAAAAAAAATAGTCCAAATGACAAGAAAACCCAGTAAGGTCCCCCAACTAGGAAGACAGGATTTACATAAATATTTATACAGAAAATAAGACTTAAATAACTGCTTTTAACTTTCTTTTTAGCTTTTGCAAAGCTGAAATAAAAAGAACATTACCCAAATACTTGAGTTCATACACCACTAAAAAAAAACATGCCAAGTTGAAAGACACATAGGATTCTTGGATAGTTTTGAAATTTTTAATTTAAAAACAACAAATATTTTGACAAACTACAAGCTTTCCGATTTGATCAGGTCTTACATAGACAGCAGCTATGACACACTGAAGATGACACAAACAGCAAGCCTGAAGAAGGCAAAGAATTGCCATAAGAGCATCTAGTACATTTTATAGCTTTTACTTTAAATTATTTACAAAATTTAGAAAGTGACAGCAAGATGAAATGTGTAATAAGAAGCAATGACTACAAAACAGACTCTGTAACTTGTGGGACCATCTAGGCATGGATTCATCTCACATGCACACAAAAAAAATCCACCAAAACCAAACCACACACAGAAAAAAACCCACTGCTGAAACAATTGATTCACATGTCATACCATCAGTGTTCCATGGGTGCAAAATACAACTCAAGGACCAAATGACCAAACTGCCAACATGATTAGGCCCAAGGTGCTTCTTTTTCAGGTCACTGTGAGCAAGTACCATGCCAGACCAATGACACAGATACATACTAGGCAAGGCCACAAAGGTTCACAAGTCACAGAAACCTTGCCCGACAGTATTTACAATCGATACACTGAGGGGAAATAAAACGTAATTTAAAAGTGACTTCGAACACAAGCCCCAGGATGACCGGTGGTGGGTCATCGCCCGTCAGAGGGGTACGGGAGAGAGCGTTGACCCCTCTGTACTTTGACCCCGAAGTCCTCTGCACGGCCCCGCCAAGCGCATGAAGGGCTTTAACAGGAGGCGCACTAACGAGGCGAGGTCACAGCCCGGCCGGCGCACCCTGCTCCGGCGCGGCGCCCCTGGGGCCGCGGCCACCGGGCGCCGCGCAGTGCCGGCTCGTCACGGCGGGGACCCCCCCGGGGCGGTGACCGCGGGCACCCGCCGCCACCACTCGCAGCGGAGTCCGAGGCGCCCCACTCCGCCGAACCACCAGGGGAGGCGGCGCGGGCGGCCGTACCGAGGGGAACCGAGAGGAAAATGAGGGGAACCGGGGACACCCAAACCAGCCCAAGCCGCCGTGGCCATTGCATCACCGGCAGCCGCGGCAAGGAAGGGCGGGGGGGGCAGGAAAGGGCGGATCTGCATCCGGGCTCGCTTACTCACCTATCATGGCGGCGGCGCGGAAGGAGGAGAGAAGGGCGGCGCGCGCGCGCACCGGTGCCGGCCGCACCCGCCTCTGGAGCGCTTCGCTGCAGCCCTCAGCACCGCGAGCGGCCGGGCCGGCTGGCGGCGTTTCTGCGTATGCGCCTCGGGGGGGCGCGGAGTCCTCTGGGTAGCGTAGTTCTTGCCTCACACCGCCCAGCTCTCCCCACGTGACCGCCTCTCCCCTCCCCCGCGTTAATTGATCTCCGTTAATTGATGCCGCGGGGCGGGGTGCCTGCCCGCTGTTCGGCGCACCGGCGCGCGGGCTGCACGTGGCAGCGGTTTGCCGCCTGTGCCTCGCCGGTTAAGCGCGTGCTTGCCCCGCGCACCCAGTCCCCGCCGGCACAGCGCCCGGCTGTTGACGCGTTGCCTAGTGACGGGCGCGAGGCCGGGGACGCGTGCTAGCGCCGGCAGCCGCCAGTGCCCGCCCCGCCCGTAACGACCCCGCCGAGGGGCCCCGGCGGGTGGCGCAGGGGGTGAGGCGAGAGGGGCGGGGGAGGACACGGGCAGGCGGGGCGGGAAAGGGTCCCAGAGCGGGGCAAGAAGTGCAGGAGCTGATGAAGGGCTGGGGAGCGAGGAGCGGGAGCGGCGAGGAGGAGCTAGACCAGCTGCGATGCTGAAGAGGGAGAGCGGGGGAGAAGGAACGAGGCGGAGATGAGGAGAGCTGTCAGGGGCACGGAAGGCGCGGGAGGGGTGTGTGGGAGGGTGTCCCTGGTTGGGACGGGAACAGAGGTAGACCTACTGTGTTTTCCAACTTATTGGGGCGGGGCGTTGACGTCTGTTTGTTTGTTTGTTTTTTCCAGTCTGTATTTTGCCTCTTGTCGGTCGAGGCCGCTGGTGGGGAGATGGTAGTGGAGAAAGGGGGCGCAAGCCCCTCCAAGTCCGTAGGTGACAGGTGCCCCCAGCAGCAGGAGCCCTTGGGGCAAGAGAAGAAAAAGAAGCAGCTGGTCGCCGAGGGATTCACTATTAAAGCCATGATGAAAAACGCTGTGGTATGTTTGCTGTTAGTATAGAAGTGATGTTAATTAGTTTATTTTCACGTGTCCAGGAAGCATAGTAAGTTAGAGCTGGGGATAAAGCATGTCATGAAGGTGTGTGAGTTGCTAAAACTTTACCTGCAGTTTGCTGGTTGCTGAAATTAACTTCAGGCTTTACAGAAGTTTTATCATAAGGTAAATGCCAGTGCTTGTGGAAATTGTGATGCTTTGCCTTGAAGAGTATTGCTTTGGTGCTACAATTTTTCTGTATTGTTTTGTACTGGCAATGCACGTTCTATTAAACTGTCAGCCTATAGAATTGTGTGCAAGGCTTCCTACCTTGCATTTAGCAAAATGCTGTCAAATGATACTGTAGTATTATTTGAAAGTGTTTTCATATACTGGGACAGTGTGGCATAAATTTGATGTGAATATCACATAGGCTGGCAAAGATCTGGAAAATAGGTTCATTTTAAAAATAAGCTTGAAAAAGAACAAAACGCTTCCACACGGTACAGGCGAACACTAAACAGGAAACAAACATTAGTTCCCCATCTCATAATTCAAAGACAAAGAGGAGTTGATCCAGCAAGCTTCACTTTCAGTGACAGAATTTAGAGTGCGGAAAAATTAGGCCTTTCAAATTGCTTTAGATTGTTTTATTTCTCCACTTTTGTCAGATTTTAAACATAAAAAAGCTTCAGCTGGTACAGAACACATACATTCAACATGTAAGTATATGAGCTACTATGAGCAGACATCTCTGCTTAAACTCCTGAATTGTAGTTTTCTTTATTTGGACACAATTCAAGATGTTAGCAAAGTCTTGTTTTCTCAGGGTTTTAAAAATTTTATATACTCTTCTGAGCACAGTTATGAAATACATGATTTCCCTTGTTCTGCTGAAACAGTCTTCCTGTTGCAGTCTTTCTGGACTTGTGATCTGTAAAAGCATCCTCTTAAAAACACAAACAAATCCATCTTTAAAAAAATCTTAAATGGAGGAGAAATTGTCTGTACTAACAGCTTTCTCCTTACTAGTAAAATTTTGTTTTAAAGCTTGTTTGGTTTGTTTGTTTTTAGTTCTAGAGATATGTGGAATAGACTGTAACACTTCAGTGAGTTTAAGGATTAATTTTTAGCAGACTTTTCCTCTTCTCTGGAAAAAAAATCAAGTCATTGATATTTGCATGTATTTGTTTACACCTTCATATGTAAAAGATGCATGATTTTGTCTAGAAGAATCAGCAGTTTCAGTGGAGTTTGAGAAATATATATTTAATTTTGAAAAGCATTGCATTCTGAACATAACCAGCTATGAGTTTAATCAAAATTCAGGTTTTATTTTAAATATTTATAGAGTTTTAACTTCTATGGCTGCAATTCTAAGTTCCTAAACTTTAACAGAATGTTAAATTATTGTACAGTCATTAAGCAACAGCAGACAGGTAAATCTGCTGCTTTTGGAGCTATTCATTGAATCACAGAATCACAGAATGTTAGGGATTAGAA
Source organism: Caloenas nicobarica (assembly GCF_036013445.1). Taxonomy (NCBI): domain Eukaryota; kingdom Metazoa; phylum Chordata; class Aves; order Columbiformes; family Columbidae; genus Caloenas; species Caloenas nicobarica. The sequence continues at coordinate 72,718,073 of NC_088247.1, forward strand.
GGGATCTCAAAAGATCATCTAGTCCAATCCTCCCACTGGAGCAGGAACACCTAGATGAGGCTACACAGGAATGTGTCCAGGCAGGTTTTGAATGTCTCCAGAGAAGGAGATTCTACAAAACCCCTGGGCAACCTGTTCCAGTGTTCTGTTACCCTCACTGAGAAGAAGTTTAAGTGGAACCTCTTGTGTTCCAGTTTGAACCTATTACCCCTTGTCCTATCATTGGTTGTCACCGAGAAAAGCCTGGCTCCATCCTCGTGACACTCACCCTTTATATATTTATAAACATTAATGAGGTCACCCCTCAGTCTCCTCCAAACTAAAGAGACCCAGCTCCCTCAGCCTTTCCTTATAAGGGAGATGCTCCACTCCCTTAATCATCTTTGTTGCCCTGCGCTGGACTCTCTCCAGCAGTTCCCTGTCCTCCTTGAACTGAGGGACCCAGAACTGGACACAATATTCCAGATGTTGTCTCACCAGGGCAGAGTAGAGGGGAAGGAGAACCTCTCTCGACCTACTAACCAAACCCCTCCTAATACCCCCCAGGATGCCATTGGCCTTCCTGGCCACAAGGGCACAGTGCTGGCTCATGGTCATCCTGCTGTCCACCAGGACCCCCAGGTCCCTTTCCCCTACACTGCTCTCTAAGAGGTCATTCCCTAACCTATACTGGAACCTGGGGTTGTTCCTACCCAGATGTAAGACTCTGCACTTTCCCTTGTTATATTTCATTAAATTTTTCGCTGCCCAACTCTCGAGCCTGTCCAGGTCTTGCTGGATGGCAGCACAGCCTTCTGGCATGTCAACCACTCCTCCCAGCTTGGTGTCATCAGCAAACTTGCTGATAGTACACTCAATTCCCTCATCCAAGTCGTTGATGAATATATTGAACAATACTGGCCCCAGTACTGACCCCTGAGGCACTCCACTAGATACAGGCCTCCAACTAGACTCCGCTCCATTGACCACGACTCTCTGGCTTCTTTCCTTCAGCCAGTTTGCGGTCCACCTCACTACCTGATCATCCAGTCCACACTTCCTCAGTTTAGCTGTGAGGATGCTGTGGGAGACGGTGTCAAATGCTTTACTAAAGTCAAGGCAGACCACATCCACCACTCTGCCGTCATCTATTGACCTCATTATGTCTTCATAAAAGGCTATGAGGTTGGTCAAACATGACTTCCCCTTGGTGAAGCCATGTTGACTGCCTCTAATGACCCTCTTATCCTTGATATGCCTTGAGATGGCACCAAGGATAAGTTGTTCCATCACTTTCCCAGGGATGGAGGTGAGGCTGACCCATCTATAGTTGCCCGGGTCCTCCTTCTTGCCCTTTTTGAAGACCGGAGTGACATTTGCTTTCCTCCAGTCCTCAGGCACCTCTCCCGTTTCCCAAGACTTGGCAAAGATGGAGGAGAGTGGTCCAGCAATGGCTTCAGCCAGCTCCCTCAGCACCCGCGGGTGCATCCCATCTGGACCCATGGATTTATGCATGTCCAGATTGCTTAACTGCTCCCTAACCCAGTCCTCATCAACTAAGGCAGACTCCTCCATGCCCTGCCTTCCTCTGGGGCCTCAGGGGTACGGGGCTCCTCAGGACAGCCTCCGGCAGAGTAGACAGAGACAAAGAAGGCATTCAGTAACTCTGCCTTCTCTGTATCCTTTGTCACCAGGGCACCCACCCCATTCATCAGTGGGCCTACATTGCCTCTGGTGTTAGTTTTATCTGCCATGTATTTGAAAAAGCTCTTTCTGTTGTCATTGACCCCTCTCGCCAGGTGTAATTCTAAGGAGGCCTTAGCTTTCCTAGTTGCCTCCCTACATCCTCTGACAACAGTCTTATATTCTTCCCAAGTGGCCAGCCCTTCCTTCCATGATCTGTAAACTCACCTCTTCCACTTGAGCTTACCCAGCAGTTCCTTGTATAACCACACAGGTCTGCTGGCTCCCTTCCTTGACTTCCTACATGTCAGGATGCTCTGATCTTGAGCTTGGTAGAAGCAGTCCCTGAATGCTACTCAACTATCTTGGGCCCCTTTACCTTCAAACAGCCTTGCCCATGAGATTTCCCCTAGCAATTGTTTGAAAAGGCCAAAGTTTGCCCTGCTGAAGTCCAGGGTTGCAGTTCTGCTTGGTATTCTGTTCCCACCACATAAGATTATGTTTTTTTGGAGTGGACCCCAGGAAACCATCTAACTCAACTTCCCATTTGAAGTGTGCCTGTCACTAGCACTAGATCAGGTCAATCATGGGTTTCCCTGGCTAAGCTGTGAAACCCTCCAACATCATCACAGATTGCTTCACCTCTCTGGGCGAGCTGTTTCGTGGCTGCCCTGCCTGCCCACCCCTCTCCGTGCCTCCTCAGTGCCCTGTCGGATGTAGGGTTTACAGTGTTCTGACCCGCTCTACACATTCTGCTCATAATTGGGTTGGATGCCCTGAAACTCTGAGAGATCCTGCAAGATTTGTAGTGCCAGGGCTGTATTTTTTAAAAGCTCTGAGGACAGGCAGCCACTGGAATTATTTTCCAAGGGTCAGTGTGCAAAAAAACAGGATAGAGTAAGGAATATCTCACTGCCACTCTGTCTATGCAGAAGCAGGTGTCCCTTTTTGCTTTTCCAACAACTGGTTAAATGGAGCTTCAGATTTATTAAGTGCTCCCTTGTCAGAGGTTGACATCATTGATGAAGTTCTCACAGAAGGCTTAGGAGTTGAGTGGAGGGCTGAAAGCATAGCAGGCAAATATAGATAAGACATGATAATTCTTTTTGTTAACAGCATGACAAGGCACGGGGTTGTCAGCAGCATGTTCAGCATCTCCAGGTCAAATAACTAGATACAGATTAATAGCCTTTGGTGCAAGCATGCAGTGAGTCTTAAACTTAGCACAGAGTCTAACAAATTACCATTATGCATATATGGCTGCATAGTAAAGGTTCCAGAATTCTTTGATGTTGGTTGTGCCAAGAGTGTTTTACTAAGCCATTTTTCATGAAAGTTGTTGGATGAAGTTTTCTTCCCAAGTCTGCTTTCATAGCCAATAGTAAGCATAGAAATTAAGTACACACAATATTCAAGATTTTTCTCAGCTCTGGCTAAATCTAACATTTACGTACTGAAATACATCGCTTAGCAAATATCCACCAAAACAAAATTGTTCCTGAAGAAAGTGTTTTGGTTTATGTTATTCCAAAACTGTAAATTCATACAGATTAGATTAAGAGCAAGATTCGATAAAGGTCTTCTACACTGACAAGCTAGATACTGTGACATTTACATTTTAATTGTTTTGTCCTCCAAGTGGAATCAAGAATGCCATGTTATGTGTTCATAATTCACAGGTACTACATGAGTAGAAATAGGAATATAATTAAAAATTCATATACAGACTAGCAAGTAGAAAAGTGTCTGTACATGCATGTGGACAGCAGGAAGATACCTCTGTTCACTTCTCATCCTCTCCAAATGGTTATTTTTCCTGTTTTCTGGTGTACATGAGCAAATACAGTGTTAGTGCCCCCCTGTTCTGTAATAAACTACTGGTAAAAGCACTTTTTCAAGGAGAAGATTAATTTTATTATTTAAACGGAACTGTAGAAAGGGAATTCCAGTCTATCTCTCAACTTTAAAAAGATTATTAAACAAGTTACAAGATTACTGAGGTGAAAAAGACCACAGAGGGAAGAGTCTCTACATGTCCTTTCAAAGTGCTGTTACTGTGCTGCAAAGAGTTAGGATTCATAGGGCTTGAAAGTGGCAAGGTATAAAACTCACTAAATGATATATTTTAGTGCATACATCATTCATGCAGGAGTTTTGGAAGCTTTGGTTTATGGTATTTTATGTCCATCATTGCTTGCTAGAATGCATCTAATATTTTTTGGAGTAGAATTGGACCTTAAGACATCATTTCCTGAGTGCTTAGCCAATAAAGCTATCAAAGGATGTTCTGGGGTTTTTTTCCCTTGTTTTTGCTGAACCTTATATTCCTTACTACAAAATGGCAGCACTTCAACAGGAAAGGAGAAGGTCCTCCTTTAGTAATGCTATTGCCAGGAAAGTTGAGGGATCCTTCTGCAGAATATGAATTTGAACTCCTTGGGCCAGAGTACTAAATTTGGATTTTCTTCCCAGCTTAGTGTGTAAACCGGTAGGTTTTTATATAGAGAATACCACTATTACATCCATCTGTATCCATGAAAGCAGTAAGAAACTGCTGCTAGTAATGGGCCACATGCAGCCTGTGTGTAAGGGATAAAGTGAGAATGTCTACTAGATGGCCTTAGAAGGGGAGTGATGCCAAGAATTGTTTTGTTCCCGGATTTTGAAAACCAAAGCAGAGCTATTGAGTGTGGGGAGTCTTAGCTATGATTGGAAGCACGAAGCACTGCTCCTATCTCCTAAAAGAAGTGTAATTCCTTATAAGCAGAAAAAAGTATTACTGAGATTGCAGTTCTGGATTTTCATCCCTCTGTTCCTCATTTAGGAGTCTGCAGTCTGTACTGGAATGAGTTCTCAGTCTTTGTTTTTTAAACTGCTCTTTCCAGCCATTATCAGTAATGTGTGTTGTGAAGGACTTTCTTCCTCTTCACTCTTTGATAACAACTCTTAGCAAGGGTTTTATTTTAACCATAGATATAACATGATTTGTTTACATTCTGAAAATTGTGATTTGATACTCTATTTATATTCATCCATCTAGTGTAACTAAAACTACTTTTGTTATTTATCTTGTAGCAGTAACAGTTTCTGATGTGATTTTAAGGCTGTAGGAAAGCATTGTTTTACCTTTTTAAAAATTTTATTTTACCTTTTTATTTTACCTATTATAATAGCTAATTTATTGGAAAAGACAGTACGTTTCGGAACAAGTAGATGTCAAGCTAAAGGAATGTTTTGATAAATGTTTATTGGCTGTCCATCTTGGCAGAACTGCTCCAGTTTAACAACAGCAATTTTGTACAATCTAAGAGTACACTTCAGTGAACTCTGTGAGTCAATTTAAACTGTCAGTGCTCTGGAAGGCAGTCCTATCTTCTTCCTCTTTCAGGCTGTTTATTACTGCTGCCCCTTATTTTGCCCACATTTGTACAATGTCGGCTGACAGGGAACTTATCCTGCTGAAAAATACTCCAGCCTGTTTCAGCTAACAGTGTCAAAATGCAGTCTCTGGGGTTGAGGCAAGTGAAGCTCCTGCTATCACCAGGCTCCCCTGTCCTGCCCTCTTCCCTGTCCTGCCTGCCTGCCTCACTCTCCCCTTTTGCATTTACACTGGTGTTTCTTGCAACTACAGAGGCGGTTGGATCAGCTCTAACAGCCGTTAACATATGCAAGGAGGAGGGGAAACAGGAATAGGTTGTTAGCACAAGATGTGTGGGTGAGAATGTTCCTCTTGGCAACAGCACAGTCTTCATTCATTTAAAAACAGTTATGAATCTGAGTTCTAGCAGAGTAATTCCACAAGCATCTAGAGCAGCATAAACTTGCACCATAATTGAAAGGTGTGGTTTTCATCCCTGAATGTTTTTTCTTTGCACTATATAAACTTTTGCATGGCTGTGCAGTGAACAAGACTGAGTTTGTTGTTCAACCTTGAATAAAAACAGCTCAGCTCTTTTTTCACAGCAGCACAGACTTAACATACAGGTTGGTAACAGCGTAAGCTGACAGAAGCTGTGGCTGCTGCAGCCCTGCCTGCTTCTGCTGCATATGTGTACCCCCTCCTTGGGCCCCTACACATACTAATGCCACTAAATTGATGAGGCACTTCAGTTGCATCAGATCCAAACATGAAAAGCTTCAATGCAAGAAGGTTTTTATTTCCCCTCATAAAGTTATGTTCTTTTCCAATGCCATTCTTGTTTTTGCTGTAATGACCACATTAATAGTATAATGTAAAAGCAGAATATACAGTAAAAATACTAATGGTTAAGACCATAATGTCATCTAAAAGCTTGTATTTCATAATATGTTTTCCAGCTATAACTTACATGGCTTAATCATACTGCTCTTGTTATTTTAAAAGACTTTAAAATCAGCCCTTAATTTTTGCAAATTTGGGGAAGGTGATTCATATTTACAGTGCTAAGATGATAAAGTTTGTTTAATATCCTCAAGCATGAAGAAGTCATGCTGTTTCATTTATTAAAATCTTATAGACTTGAATATCCAGTAAAACTTTTCTTTGTAATTCAGTCATATAACTTAAACCAGATAATGAGTAAATTATCAGACACGATTTCTTGTTTTTAATTTACATTTCTTGTTGTCTTAAATCACTTAATTTGATTAATGATATTTTACATAGAAAAAGACCTTGGAAGGCTTTACATTTCATACCTAGAGGAGGTAAATCAAAACATTATGACAGTGATATTTCAAGACTCCTCTACGAATCAGGTTTTTTATGAACTAATGAATAGAATATTCTAACTGTAGACAATTACAGAGATAGTTGTCAAATTCTGTCAGTTTTGGCATTGGAATTAAACTATTTTAGATTTTGCAAACTAAAGCTGAAATAAAAGAGCAAATGTCAGACTAAATTTTTTTTATGCATATGAAAGAAAAAGTCTTACATGTTTACAGTTTTCATACAAGTTAAAATCCTGTATTGGTCTGAGTATGTGGGTATCCTTGTCTGGTGTTTCACTTAAGTGGGCATTTTTCAGTTTTCACATGTTTGACTGCAAGAGTCAGAATTCAGAACAAAGTGTCAGAAAATAGTTAATAACAATATGCTCAGACCATGATTTTAAGATTTCAACTTGCTGAGTAGTGAATTACCTGAAGTCAGCATTTCTCATATGCAGCTGGGCATGCCTCTAGAGCTAGCCAATAGAAAATGTGGGAGAAATTAGTTAGAAAGCAGCTGTCATACACCTTTCTCAGCACCCAGACTCCAAAACAGTTTCCAAAGAACATATGTACATCATCTTTCTTTCAACTTGATATCATTCATTACTGCTAAGAAAAATCCTGGCCTCTATGTAGGCTTCAGCCTTTATACTAGTCTTCTCCCTGTTAGTTGACTGGGGATGCTATAGGATACCTGAAGTGAGTTCAGTGAAGAGCCGTCAAGACAGGGTTCTGGAGCACATGTTCCATGAGGAGAGGCTGAGGGAACTGTATTTTTTTCAGCCTGGAGAAAAGAATGCTACCAGGGTACCTAATGGTATTAGGTCCTAACAGATCTAATGGCCCAGTAGCTATGAGAAGGCTGTCAGGAAGAGAGGCAGTCTGTTCACCCTAGTGAATGATGGGAGGACAGAAGATGTGAGTTAAAATGAGGTATTTGGGATGGTGAAAAGCTTTTTCACCATGAGGACAGTCAAACAGTGCATCAGGATTCCCAGAGCTGTGCAGTCTCCTTGGAGGTTTTCATGATCCAAAAATAAAAAAGCCCTGAACAACTGGTCTGATCCCAGACATAATTCTGTGTGGACAAGGAGGTTGGCCTGGAGACTTCCTGAGGTCCTTTCCAACCTGAGTTTCCCCATTATTCCACCTCTTCTTCCATAAGAGGGTAGTTTCTGGCCATTCTATGGCACTGACACTGCTAAGGTCAGACAAATTAGTGGTGATTAAGTGACTCTCAAACTGGGGGAAGAAAAAGGAAAAAGGCATTTGAGAGTTTTTGCTATGGTAGTTTTGCTGCTTTTCTGAAGATGTGATGTGAAGGGGGTAATAAATACTACAACTGAGAAGATAGTTTTTTTTTCTGATAAGACAATCTTTCTTCTGACCCTCAGAAAAACCACAGAACACCGTATTGTTCTAGTTACAATAGTGAACTACATCATAAATGTAAGGTTGAGTTTATAAATACAATTGAGTAAGCCTGCATCAGTGCTTATTGGCTGAGATTCCTACTGCAGCTAATTCTTCTTATATGGTCTGCTCTAGCAAGTATGCAGCGACTACTCCTGCCAAGTAATGCAATGGAATTGAAGCAGCAGGCCATGCCTGTAGCTGTCAACCTCTGGATGCTGCCCTTGTCTCATAATCTCCTCTTGTCACTGCTATAACTTAAATTACATTGGAAGCTTTTAGTGGGTGAAGGAGACAGGAGAGGTAGTACAGTGGTATGTGTGCTAGAGAAAGTAGTGGGAGAACACTGGGGAAACAGGAGAGGAACTCCCCAAAGAGGAGACTTGAGTGATCACTAACTGAATATGATTTATGATGTGGCTATGCTTCCCAAACTTACACTAACTCCCTGCAGGAGGGTTAGGTTGCAAGAACCCGCCAAAGGCTGGGAGCGTGCAAGGGCTTGTGCAAGGCCATGTGTGCAAGTCTGGTGCATGTCCCCATGCACACTCTCACTCCCATGTGCATCCCTGAGTGCGATGACTGCAGCCCCCTTTTTATAATAGTTTAGAGGTGTTCTAAAAAATCCAAAAGCTTTCAATTAGTTTCATTGTAAGTCTCATTGACTAAAATTCGGGGAGATATTTTATGATCCAAGTTTTCTGTTTCAAGACTAATTATGTTATACTTAGTGAGAAAAGACTGGTGGTCTATCCTTAAATCTTGAAAAAAATATTGCTAATGATTTAACATGACATTAGTGTTTTGTATTGGATATCTTCTCAGATGAAACTATTTGGACAAAGCTGCATGCACAGTTTACTGACATTGGCAGACAGAATTTGATTAACCTTTTTGTTTCCACAGAAGTTGAAAACATACATTCTTACATACATTCTTCCTTATCTACTGCCCCATGCTCGCTTTTTCTCCATCTTTTTTACTTATCCTACAGATATGTCGGTTTTTCATACCAGTGGATTTCTCTTGCAATGATGTTCAACAGGTGGTTTTTTTGTGGGGAGGGCAGTTCCACATGGCTAGAAACCTTGTAAGAATATATTTACAAAGCTTCTATCCAGACCTTATTAGAATACCCTAGTTAATAATTTTTACTGTAAAAAAAAAAGTCAAATGAATTAGCTCATTATACTTTTAAATTGCAGCTTTGTAAGGTATGACTGGGAAAATATTTTTCACAGGCAGTATATGCATATTAACTGATTACTTACATCTTTTATACAGTGTTTTACTAACTCATCTCATGCCCTTCTAATTTGTGTGCCCTTCATTTATTTTGTCAGATTTTAGATTAATAGTTTAAGGTCAGAGCAACAATTAATACAACTTGATTTGATCTCCTGTATAATATAGTCCATCAAATTCAGAAAGGGATTTCTGCATGTAATGTGTAACTTCTCATTGAGCTAGAAGATATGCTTTTTTTAGAAAGTAATACAATTCAAAGGTAGTGGTGATGTCAGAGAGTCCATTGTATCTGTAAATTATGTCAATGCTTAAATTAACCAATGCAGTTACCATTAGAATTTGCAGTCCAGACCTACATATAATTACACAAAATAGTCAGATCTCACTGAGTAAATAATTTAGAGTTAGACAACCACTTACAGAGAGATACTATCTTTAAAAATCCACAAAAGTGAAGTTTTAGCATGCTTCAGACTTCTACTTAACACTTGTATTTGATGAGCATCTAGTATGCCTTTGGATGTATTTAACATGTATTACAATATTATTATTCAGAACAACAATCAAGTTTTAATATTTTATTTGATAGCGTCTGAAGGCTTTTTGTCATCCAATTGTTCATCCAATTTGAAGAATTCAGAGAGTACACTAAAATTGTATGATATACAGCACTTTAATTTATAGAAGAAAAATAAGTTCAGTTGTGTCAGTGGAAATCAGTGAGTTACACATTTAAGCTTGCATGAGATTTCACAAACTCTTCTGTCTACCATTATATGACAAACAAATCTTTTCAACAGAAATGTTAGCTATGTGTCAACCATTGACAATAGTGTACCTGCCAGTAGTATACAACTAGATGATCTCCAGAGGTCCCTTCCAACCCCAACAATTCTGTGATTCTGTGATTCAGACCTTTGGATATAAATTTTGTTAACGAAGTTACTAGGTTACAGGGGTTTTTCTGTTTGGATTGTCATTGTCCCTTTTACCTGTCACTAGATAGAACAGATTAATTTTTTTTCAGCTTAAGTGAGAAAACAAGTGGCCCTCTAGTAGCAATAGAACAATTCTTCCTCTATTGTACAATGTTCCCTTAGACAGTAATAATAAGCAAGGTGTGTGTTGGGAGGATATATTAAAATATATTTGCAGAGGCAACCACTAAATTGCCACTAACAGATCAGTTAGGTCTAGCTTTTCTCCCCTGTTTGAAATTTCTTAAGTTGTTCTTTATTAGGTCATCCTGTAGCAGGATTTAGGTGATTATTCCACATATTATATCCTATTTGTTCTTCTGCTGTTGTTCTTTTATAATATTAAATATTCTTCATTTTTACTAGTTTTAATTTAATACTCTTTTAACATCGGTAACAAAAAAGCTTGCCTGATGGTGTGTTAAGCACCAATGTTTAGCCAGCTACATGGCTAAGCACTTCTCAATTTGTAAAGTACAAGCAAAATATTTGTTCTGATTGCCAAAACAGTTCATCTGAAAGCAGCTCCAGGTGAGGCGTGCATATGACCTATTTCTGCTTCAAGTCAGAAGTTAGAGTTCTTACTTTAGAGATGTTAAATAGACACGAGCTGGCTCCTGACTGAATGTCGTTCCCAGTAGACTGGAGGTTGAATCCCTTGTGTTAGGAGTTCTTCTAAAGCCTTAACTCTCGTGTTCTTAACTCTTGCGTGACCTACTGAGCAAAGATAGTTTTGCAGTTGGATTGCCAGGATATGCTGCTGGGACGTGAAAGTTGAAGACTTGAAATTTTGTGAATGGGAAAGAGAAATGAAAGGAGCCACCACCTTCTGAGCTTGTATTCTGGCTTTTAAACAAATATGCCAAGGATGGAAATATTATTTAAGGGGACATTACTGAAAGCGGGTTTTAATCTTCAGGTAGGCAAATGTATCACTTTTATAATCTTGATTCAAGTGACTGAACTCTGAAGAGCAATGGAAATTCGCATACGTTCCTGTATTCAGCATTCAGTAGGTGGTTTCCATCCCAGCACTACATTTTTTTGAATTGCTGAAGTCTCTCATTCTCCAACAGTTGAAGGAGCCTGGGTTCAGAGCCTAATTTAGGCTTTTTTGAATTGTCCTCATGTTGGAGGTGTGTGTTCAGCTGTTAGACCATATTTTTCTCTTTGGGATTGTATCATGCATGACTCAATGAGACAGCAGTCTTTGATTAAGTATCTAAAATATTATAATGTAAATATTGGTTATTGACTAACTGCATTAGATGTATGCTGACTTTACTTCAGGGTCCAATAGACCCACTCTCAGAGACAGAGTAGTACACAAGGTGTCCATTGAAGGACCTATTATGTTATCTTCTTTTCTTGCAAGTTAGAAAACTGACTGATTAAAATGATCCTTTTGGATCATGTTTTTCAAAAGAAAGGAAATAAGATATGGTTTTAAGGGAGACCTTCATCAATATTGTAATTGTTCTTGTGTTTTTAAAAGGGCTCTCTCAAGCTGTGTAACATTTGCAGCCTAACCACTGGAAGATTATGCTACAAAATGAAAAAACACAAAGTGAAAATAAACCATTGCACCAAGTGCTTCAGTGAGCATCCAAAGTAACAAAGCCTCATATCCTGCAGTTTTTGTTTCGTGGTTGATTAGGCTCAAAAATAAGCTTTTCCTGCTGATATTGAATACCGTATGTGGTGTCTAATAACGTGAGAGATGACCATCTTGATTGGAGCACTCTTCTCTCTTTGCCAGTGTCTCTATAAAACATGAAGGCAACTGATCATGCTTGAAATATGCCTTTTTCCTCAAATTCAATTGGAAGTGACCAATGCATACACACTCCTTCGGAATGAAGACAGGCAACTGTACACACAGCATGGATGGATACACCTTGTCTCCTTATGAAGATGTTTTAGAAAGGGTACCCATATGCATTAATTCCGTTCGCCAGAAATAAAATGAGAGAACAAAGGAACTAAATAAAGTTGAACTATTGCAATCACACAAGTGAGTTATAGAAGCAGGAAAAAACTGAGTTCCTTTCAATCAGAAGCCATTGCTTGAAGATGGACCAAAATGTCTGAACATATAACAACTGATGTATATAATTTTATTGTGAAAATAAACTGTCTTTCAGAGCTTAGTCCTCAGTTTTGGAAATGCAAGAATGCAAGTGGTTTTCCAGTGAAGTGGCTGGTAGCATCACCAAAGTTGACAGCAAGGTGCATGAGCAGCACAATACAGAACTTCTTCTAGAAACAGAATATCTGCAGCATATGATTTTTGTCACTTCATTAGAAGGTAGAAGTTCTTTTCCTATAGTGACAGAGGAGAAATCTCTGACTACCTTTCTGGCTTCCGTATTTAGTTTGGAGGTGTTATTCCACATGACTAAAGGTTAAAGGACCTCTTACTAAGTTTTGTAATTAACCAGGAAGTATATCGTTGTGTATTGTGTCCTGTTGTTTAACCTCCTGATTCCAATGTACTTGAAACATGAATTTGATGGAAAGGTGTGACTTTTTGAAGGAACAATTCTCAAACTTTACTAAATGCCTTCTGATAACATACATTTGTAAATACAGGAAGCTAGTAACAGTGGTAACACTTCAAGTTTGCAAAGGCATGGTCAAGGACTGCAACTGCAAAGGTACCAGTAAGACTAAACATTCTAATGTACAATGAAACAATTACTTTGTATGTAAACGAAATGTTTTCAAGAAGCCGGAATTTTACTCCTGGCATAGGAATTTGTATTGGTTACTTAATTTAATTTTCTCAAAGCATATAATTATTTTTATTTAGTGTTCTAAATAGATTCACATCCTACATTAAAACATTGCTTTTTAATGACAAGTTATTTTGTGTGCTACCAAAAATAGAAATGAAACCGGTAGCTGAGGACTTGGACCATAAAGAGTATGGAACAAGTATCAATAAGCCTTTTTTTTTTTTTTTTCCTTCCTGCCATGAGCCCTGTATTTATGCTGTTTATTTTCTCAGGACAGCATGATTTACTGTATCTGTGCTGCGGCCAAAATTCAGCTATCAAATTATAACTTTATAATCTGAAAAAAAAAATCCTGCTTTTGCTAAAGACTTGCTTAGGAAAAGTTTTGATATTCTCAGAATTTGTATACAAAAACCTTAATGGAATGTAAAAAAAAAGAAAACCTTCCCATTTTCACTTAAGTGGGCTTTTTAAGACTTTAAATAAATGTGCTACACAGAACTCTAGGTGCTTACTATGGAAGGCCTTAGTTGTCTAAAACTACAATATGCAATCTTATCCTTTAATTTCCTAATTTTTAAAGTATGATAAAAAGAGCTTGAGAATGTTAGACCAAACTGAATTTGTCAGTCATTCATGTCATCCTCAGCTGCAGTGTTCACAATATTCCAGATTGAAAGTGAACATGTAGATAATAACACAAATGTGCAACTGGAAAATAGTAAAGTGAAGATAGCGATGGTGTGTATGTATGTATGGCTGGTGGCACTATTTGTGGATTGATGCTCAATGAAGAAACTGGAGAGCCTAAGTAACTTAGTTTTGGCCAGTTCTTCATTCTTGCTCATGGCGTTCAGAGCATACTAGTGTTCCTGATAAATCATCCCCTTCCACAGCCACAAGGAAGGTATACATGCACCTCATAAAACCTCTCAGCAGTGTTTGGCCCTGAGTGTCTTCTAATTGTATTTTTTTCCCCAGTTCCACACCTTTCTTTCTCTCATTCCAGACATTTTTAAACAATATATGCAGGTTTTTCACAAGGGCCTTAGGTCTGCAGTCCATCTGTGTTTGCAGGAATGGAATAAAGTAAGGAATAAGCTGCTTTCTGTTGCTACTGAAGAAGTGTGTTGTCTTGAGGTCTCTCAAAGTTTTGTGTTAAACGAAATGCGGTAGAACCAGTCCTTGTAGCATTACATAAATAAAGGCTTTCAAGGCTGGAAAGAAACCACCCATCAGAGTTGTCTTGAAGCTGACTGATAGGAATTGACCTATCCAGTTCAGGGTGACTGATTCATTTCTGCCAGTCTTCCAGGCAAGTCAGCAGCACATGCTGATTTTCAGTGTCAAACACTGCTGATAGGTTTAATGAAGTAAGCATGGATATCTTCCTCTTAGCTGTGCCAGAGAGGAAAAATTCACAAGCAAGACTAATGCACTCTGAAAGCTGTTACCAAGTCTGAAAGCCTGACTGCCCAAATTTAGGTCATTCTACAGAATTGAAATTCTTCTGTGGGAGAGTATATTGGTTTGTTTTATTTTAAATTATTTTAATGATAATTTTTCCCAAGAAGAAAAAACTCTATTCTGCAGTAGCTGGACAGTACGTTTGGACTAAAAAGGGTTTTTCAGCCTGGGCATTGACACTTTATTTTTCATGTTCATTTAAAAATGTGATTTCAATTCAGATTATGTTCAGATTACGATAGGCTGCTCAGGCCTTTGTCCAGCTGGCCTTAGATTGTCTTCAAGGATGGAGATTTTACATCATCTTTGGAGAACCTGTTCCAATGACTGCCTTCATTGTGAAAATAGTTTTTCTACTTTCTGGTCAGTATTTTATTGCAGTTTGTGACCACTGCCTCTTGTCATTGTACATCTCCGGGAAGCACCCGACTCATCACTACGGTGTCCTCATGTTGGGTAACTGAAGACAGTGATAACATTCCCATTAAGCCTCCTCTTCTTAAAGCTGAACGAAGTGTTTCTCTCAGCCTCTCCTCATGTGTCACGTACTCCAGCCCTCTCTTCAAACTGGTGGCCTTCCACCAGCCTTGCTCCAGTTCATCAGTGTCTTTCTGTACTGGGGAATCTGATATGTGATCATCTGTTCTAAATACAGCTTCAAATAAGCTTTGAATAAAGGGGGATGCTGCATTCCCTCAACAGTCTTGATATAGCCCAGAATGCAGTCTCCTCATCTCTGCCACAAACATACACAACTGTTCAACTTGTTTTTCACAGAGAGGCCCAAGATGTTCCCTGCTAAGCTGCCTTCTAGCCAGTCAGTACCTGGCCCAAACTGTTCCAGTGCAGAACTTTGCATTTACTATTGTTGAACTTTGTGAAATTCCTCTCAACCCATTTTACCAGCCTATCAAGATACTTCTGAATGTCCATCTCCAAATTTGATGTCATTCACAAAGCTTCTCCAGGTACATTCTGTTCCTTAGTCCTACTTCTTAATGAGATGTTAAATAGCTCAGTACTGAGCCCTGAATAATGCTTCATGTAACCACCTACTGGCTGGTCAGCTAACCGCTGTTGTTTGGGCCCAAGAGCCCAGCAGTTTCCACCCTCTTTGTGGCCAGTTCCTCATGGAAGTGAAAGAGATCTAGACTGCCAAATGGCATTAGATGCCACACTATGGAGTTGTTCATGTCTCTGTCTCATTAAGATGATAGGTCCATGTATGAACTAATTTCTAAATTAGGTCCCTGCTCCTTGAGAATAAGAATCAACTGACATATTTGTTTTATACTATAATTTTAAAATCCGATTCTCCACCATTTCCTGAAGAGATGAATTGCATAACTTACCCCAGTGTAATGAATATGAAGACTAATATAAATCTAATTTTTATTTCATTATTGTTGCTCTATAATTGGTTTATCTTTTATTTATTATTCCTCCTGAAAGTGTGCAAGCCTTTCTATCTATATCTTCACTATGTAACATTTCAATTTTTAAAGTGTTCTGTTGTATTGGTAGGTTAGAACAAAGCTAAGTGAGTAAATTAACCAATATCATTCAAAGATTAAGTTTTCAGACAGCAGGTAAACAAGATTTACTTTGTTAAACTCCACAGAAGGAAGATAACTCTAAAGTGACTCTTGTGTCTCCCTCATTTTTCTTAATGAAAGCAAGCTTACAGTGTTATACATGTAACCTTTCAAGCTTCCTGTACTATGGTATATCTTGGCGTCTGTTGATGTTATTCTTTTGGAAGTTGGCCTTTTTGTCATCTTTCTGAACATGATTTCATTAGCGTTTTATAAAATCTGTCAGGTATAGGAACATAAGTAGAGAAAACATGTTGAAAAGGTTTATGACCAGTATTTATTCTCTAAGTAGCCAAGGTGAACACTTACTCTTTCTTTACTTTTTTTTGTCATTACAGTCTGACTTTTTGTTATAGTCTTGTTGTGATAGTATGACTTGATGAGGTCTAAAGGGTAGCAGTATTCTTCTGTGTAGCACTTCAGTACTGTATAATCATATTAGCCGTCTTTCATTACTATTTCAGTGGTTATAGTAAGATGGTGGCTGTGTATAGGTGTCAAAACTAACTTCTCTGACTACCTGCAAACTAAGCTGCAGAAGACGGTCTGCAAGGTCATTAGACATTTGGCTTGCTTTTGACCAAAAAGACTGCAGTTACAAGTGAGCAGGGGTAGAGTTGAGCAACAAATTACAGTGAATGTGAATTAAACAAAGCATCCCTAGAGCTACATGGCAGAAGTCAAGTGTTACTAATTCTCCGAGTGATTACCTCATAATAAGTAGCATCCTGAAGATGTTCTTCTGTTATTAAATTCTTGCAGAGTAAGTGTGTTCGATGAAATACTGAATAACAATTTTCACAGTGTATGATTCATGTTGGGTACTTTATCTCTGGTAATCAAATCACATTACATAAAGAAAGTGTATATGTGGTTGAACCAGGCAGAATTTTGAGGAAAATAATATTTTAATTTCATTTGAAATAATATTTAGAAGAACAACGGAATCATCAAGAAGCTTTTCAGCATGTGTTTAATGGATCACATCTTAGACTTCTGGAGTAGCATGGTTGTCAGAAAGTTATTTAGTAAAAGTAAAGGACCATGATGAATCATTTTCACTTTTACCATTTCTCCAAAACACTGTTTTTTCTAAAAAAAATGTATTTTTATGCTCAAATTTCTAATGCAATTTGACACATCTCCAAAACAGTTAGATTATAATAATGATTAAAAACTATAGTTTGTAGTTTATTTTATAAAATATGGTTGTATTTAATCAGGCATATAGCTAGCAATCCATTGCATGGTGTTATAGGCTAATTTAGAAGATTTAACTCTAAAATCCTGAAAATATTTAAGGGAAATCAAAAGTTTTCAAGTGTTGTAGATTGATTGAACTGAAGCATTTTATTTGTCCTTGAAATTCATTGTACTTTACCAACATATTTACCTAAGCAACTGAAAATAATTCCATTTAGAGTAAAAATGGAAGTTAGTTTTTCTACCTTATTCAGTTTTTAGCTTGTCTGTTAATAAAAATGCAATACTTTCAGTTGTAATGGTGGCCTGTGTAGTAACTCAGAACTAAACAGAGCCACCAACCTAACTCAGCGAACAGTAATTATATATAGACAACTTTCTCTCACTGTTGTGTGTAAGGTAAAATGTAGCTAAGAGTAAAAAAGCTTAATATTCTATTAGAAAATGTTGGCATGTCAGTATTTTCTCCAAATGTTGTCAAGGAATGAGCTCTTTTCTGCGACTCATAAAAGATGGGTCTATGTTTTGAGATTTTTTTTTTAAATCAGCATGTTAAATAAAAATTCATCCTCTTCATCAGAATGTATATTTTAGTTATACCCAATGTGGCCTATGAATAAATAATATATTTATTATAATGCCATTATAGTAACATTTCGTGTATCACTTACAATGCTTTTACAGGATTTAAGTGGTCAGTATGCAGTTCCACCAAAGCTTGCATTTGTAAGGCTTTTGCATGAGTATTTTATGAAAAAAGAAGGTAATAAGATACATGGAACTTCATATTTTCCCTCACTTCATTAATTTTTTTTTTTTCAAAATAATCTAGATAAAGAAAACCACATTACATCAATTACAAACTGTCACGGAGGCACCCCAAATATAAGTTTAGGTGGACTAGCACTCCGATAACGTAAGATACAGGTTTGGATATTAGGTTAGGAAATTATTTGGAGTGCAGCGAAATAAGAATAATGAGGATCCACAGTGTGCATATACGCACTCACAAAAAAAACAAACCAGAGCCCTCTCTGCCCCATTTTGCCCATAAGAGATAAACACTTGCCTGCTGCGGCCAGGACTTTACACTTGTCTGTCCCAGACGAGGAATTTACACTCGCCTACCAGGTGAGGACTTATTAAAGCATATATTCAGTGATTTATCACTCACCCACACATGGAGGAGAGGTGCTCCCCATCCCAGGAGGTTACTTTAGATGGCTTCTCTGTCTAAGGGGAGGGACTCCGGCAGCACGGCAGACCCGCAGCTCCGAGAAGACCACACAAAGGGAGTCTCCGGCGGGAACCCCATTCATAGTCTGATCAGATCTGGCTGTGGGCATTCCAGAAGCTTCTCAGCTTATCTACGCCCCGCCCCCTGAGTGTAGGCATTTGAGAAGCTTCTCGGCTTCTCTGGGCTGTGGGTGCTCTTGGCTCCTCCTCTGCTGATGATGACTCTGCCCACTGACTCTGGGTCTCCACAAAGAGCCATTGGCTGCCCTATTGAAGGCCCCAGTTCTGAGAGGGGCATGGGCAGCTACCAGTGCAACTGCCACACCAGTTCTCACAGCGTGGGGGGGAAAGTGCAACTGCCACACAAACTTATGCTTTTGTGCAGACACAAAGCTATCTATATCTCTCAGAATGCTTTTATACTTTAGTATCTAACATCACTTTTTTATTGAGCTACATGTACACAAGTTCCTGACCCCATGCATATTTTCATTTTCTTGTAGAAGTAAAATGAGCTGTATATAAGCATAGGTCACCATTTGAACCCAGATCATCAGAGATCTTGGTATAAATTAAAAATTGTTGATGATATTTAGGATTTGTCTGTAATCTTGGCATTTGTCTGACTTCAGCATGAGCAGGAACATAAAACTTTATGCCACTGTGTCATGAAGTTCAGTACAGGGGAGTTACTGAGGTTAGTACTGGGGAATCCAGATGAACACTTTCGTGCTGGAAACACAGAGCTGCTGACAGTTCCACTGCCTTGGTCACCTCAGCGGAAGCTGGTCCAGAGTGTGCTTACAGATGCTGTGATAATCCTCCGGTCACAGTGGAGCACCTTCACATCACAGGTCTATCAGATTTTTAACATGTGTCTAGTTATGTTTAATATGAAGCATGTTAATATATAAAATATGTGACTGAATTGTAAATACATGTAGTTACACAGATACCTGTACATGGTATGACTGTATTCTTGTATTTGCACCCAGAGATAGCTATATTCACAGTTGAAGTTACTTTGATCCCTTTCTCAAATTCTGTTTTCATACCATTTGGATGTGTGATAATTTAAAAAGCAAACTAAGGCATTTTCAGACACATGAATGAGAAAATGTGTATGCAATCTTAAAGCAAATATATAATTATTTGTTACCATGCTCGCATAACTTATTAGGTTACATAGACATGCAGAGATCATAATTAAGAATTTTTAAAGAGCTTAACCTTTTAGCATAGAATTAGTATGAGAAAATTTAGCCCAAAGATTACTTTTCCCAGTTAAAAATTTTTGAAGGTAAGAATTCATAATGGTAGTATTTCTTGTGCTCCTCCTTCTTACAGTCTTCATAGCATAGCTTGGTAGCTAACAGGGGCATTGCTCGCAACCCTAATACTTAGATAGGATAACCTTTTCCATTTTAATAGATTCTTACATTCTTTACTTTGAGAAGCTGTCACATGTACAGTGTTTTCAGCGGATCTTTGGTGTAAATAAAACCTTCAGGCTATGGTGTGGTTTTGTAACATGAAATTCTCCTCAGCTTTTGCTTATATAGAAACTTGAATGTTGAGATTTCAGTTCTTGCTTGCGGAAGAACTGTGGCCAACTACCAGAATACTGCTGCATCAAAATTTGCAGGCAGACAGGCCTCTCTGCCGAAGTGTTTGTTTGACAGCTTTCTGAGCTGCTTTATATTGGAAGGGGTGGGGCAGCCGAAATGAACCACGATGTGGCATCTAACTGGGCTTCATCCTGTCCCTGACAAAACTGTCTGCAGAAGAAATAAAGCTCGGTTCCCACTCCCAGTAGATTTTTCCCCATGTCCAGGGCATTTTGTTTCTGCGTATAGTTCCCTTCCTTTTTCTTCCTTCTCTGCCTCTGACAAAAGCACCATATGATCACAAAGGTATCTTAATATTCAAACAAAAACAATGAGTGGTAGAGGAGAAGGAAAGTGAGTTGTTTCATTTGCCAAAGGTGGAACTGTTTGCTTGTTTGCATTTTCCTTTAAAAGACTACATAGGAGGGATTATATAGGAGCAAATATTGTATTAGTTGTAAAGCATACCACATTTAGGAAATGCCAGATTCCAGATTGCCCATGATAACTTAATTGCAGCTTCCTTCTGCATTTATAGTATGCCGTAATTTTTAATAGTGTTATAGTATACTAACTTGTATTATTTAGTCCTCAGGATAAACTCAAAAGGGTCAGAAATGAGATTGCATGTACAACATTAAATCTGCTGGATTGAGATTACTACTTTATTTTGCAATGTTAAAATCTTTTGCTTAGTTACTATATGCAGACAAATGAGGCAAAATCTAATAAGCAAGTATCTGGGAAATAAATATTTTAGAAATGTGTGTGTGTCAGGTGCATTTTATTTCAATTATTTGGGAAAATAATAGGTCAGGAATGCTAAAATTTATTTGATCGTAAAATACTGATGATGGTAGTGGTTAGTAAAGTATATATCTAACTTCAATTGCTATTGTTGTGTCCATTCATGCAATAAAGACAGGAATTTCTACTTGTAAAATTCAAAGCTGCTATGTGTTATGAACAAAACAAATTTTAGGAAATGTTTTGGAGTTCCTTTTATATAAAATGATGTAACTCAAACTCATGGTGATGACTACCCTTATATTTGCGTCCTTTACTGTATGCAGATTAGAGTTATCTTTATGAGATTATAATAGTAATTTTGCACATTTATTCCATTGAAGTTTCCAGACTTCTTCATGGCATAAAGACTTTTTTCATTTTTTCTGATTATCTTTGTGATTAATGCTATTTATATTCTGTAAATTCTGGCTAGTTCTGTTCACAGATCTTGTTCCATTTTTGTTTGATAGTTCTCAAGAGGCGAATTAAGAAGTAGGAGAAAAGCTTCTGTGAATTAGTCCTTTCTTATGACTCAGGCCCTTCTGACAGTTTTTAATATTGTAGCATTTTCCTTCTGCCCATTCAACTCGCAGGGTGTTCGACTTCCATTTTATTCTTCATCTGCCTGCAGAAGGGGCTACTTTCAGCACATATTTAAAGAACATGACATGCGTATGCTCTCTAAAATATGTTTCCAAATGATTTATTTGTTGATCCACCCTTCTTTCCACATATTCTTTTCTGTGTTTTTAAATCTAGTTTCCAAAGGGGGAGAGATAAAGCTAGAGTTACTGAGAGCAATAAGACATGTTAAAGGAGCTGGGGTTATTGTAGTGTTGGGTACTATGGAGGACAGTACAAAACAGTAGGAAACTGCAGTTCGGAATTCTCCCTATTCTTAGAACAATTTGTTATTCTGTATTGCCACGGTAGAAGTGTTTAAACTTGACCTTAAAGAACTATTTAACATTCCAAAGAGAAAAAACTAAACAGGAAAACTCAAGTGCTGCTGCTTCTTCTGGAGCCCAGGGGTTAAAATACAGAGCTGTACGATTTGTCAACAACTTTGTTAAGGCCAAGATACATTTAATTGTTTTCAAATACGTATGTTGTTTTTTGAAGATATACACACAAATATTTCACACAGGATACTGCATAGATATTTACTGCTTTTCTAGTTATTGAGAGGCAGTAAGTAATTATTGTTAAAACCAACAGTTTTTCTTCTGTTGCTTCTCTGTAAATGGAAAGCCATTTGATGTATATTTATATAACATTTTGGGTGAAAAAAAGCAGTTGTTGAAATCTTCACTTATAAAATTAAATTATATGCATTTTGTAAATTTTGATTTTTTTAAAAAACCTGATCTGCAGTTTATATGCTAAGAGTATATTACCCTCTAAAATGGATTTTATGGGGCCTTAAAAATAGCTAAGAAAAACTCTTACATAAACATTTGATTGACTGAATTGCTAACTAAATTACTAAATAGACTTTCTCTAAAAATAATAATTCTAAATAGAGGCAACTGAAATTAAGAGTAAACAGTAGCATTTCTTCTTAGAAAACATATATTTTTGAAAACTGAACCTTGACTGATCTTTCATTAGTTATATCTTTAGCCTCCAAATGTAAATTATTTCAGTGTTGGATCGACTTATTCTGAGAATTCTGGTTCCAACTTTTATTTTTGCCCCTCATCAGGCATGTTGTAATCTTTTATTAGGAAAAAAAAATGTTGATGTCTTGAGCTAATGTTTTAAGATTAGTTAATAGCTCTGAATAGTTCAGCTTATAAATTTGTTTTATTTACATATCTATGTGTGTGTGTATTTAGGGAGGATTATTGATATGATAGTAAGAAAAATCTCACATGAACCCCAATGTTAGATTGATTGCCACTGTATAGAATTGACCAGAATTGAAAGGTTTCAAAACCAGCTGTCACGTGAAAAAAGCAATAAACTGGTTCATATGTACCTGGAAATAAGTTGGGGTTTTTTGTCTGAACAATGTCATCTCGATTTCTGCCCTAATTTCTTAATTCTATATTATATTTCTTCATTTATACAAAATTTTTGAGTAATTTCTTTAAATTAGGATATTACCACATAAGTTTATGTCATAAGGGAGTATAATTCAGCTGAACAAATATTGGTATTTCTGAACTTTTCAAGTTCTAGTTGATGAATCTGTAGTTGGACTACCAATTAAGTATCTATACCTGATTTTCCCAGAAGGAAAACATGCACAGCTCTTTGAACACATTCTATTGCCTTTATAAAGGTTACAGAAGTCAACAACATAGACAATAGCAACTGTGCATACTCAAGGACTGACTCTCATGGCTGGCTCTGATTTCAAATCATTGGCTTGAATAAATATTATTTAAAATATATATATTTTCCTGCCATTCCACTGTCTCTAAACCATTCACAGTAAATCTCCTTGCAAAAAATGAGTATTATTCACATTTATGAACACTTGGTATTTTGAAGGTGCTAAACAACTGACTGTCTGAATAGCTTTTTTCCTTTGGTATGACATTCTTAGGTCATCAGTCAGGAAAAAAAAGAGATTATTCCATTCATCGTGTATTCTGCTACTTCTAGTATCTCAATGTAGTGATCTTTAATAAGCTATTCACTTAGCTGTCTATGGGAAATAATGAACTTCAGTTACCCTGTAGATCTAATTTCTACTTGCTGTTTTATAGCATTTCTTCAAATACTAGTCATCCAGACAAATCTATTCTTGAAAGCTTCTTGAAGGCTGATTACATATCCTATGCTGAGATGCATGCTATGTCAATAAGTAAATTGTAAATCAGGACATAATTATGAAGTTTAGTAGAGCTAGAAAAGCAAGAAAAGGAAAGTTGAGAAGGATATTTTTCTTACCGCAGTTGCCATTCCACTTAAAGTTCCATGATTAACACAACTGGAATAACTCTGGTAGAGATTTATGCAAACCTATAAAAGATAAATGCTGATTCCTAAAGATTTTTGTATTGGAAAGCTGCCATAAAATACACAGTTCACTAAAACATTTCCTGTTAATTTGGTGTGGCATAACATGACTTTTTCTCAAATATAAAATGTCATTGTAATCATACATTACTGGGGTTTCTTCTTCCTCATCCAGTCGCAAGAGAAATATAACTGATTGGTACTTTGCCAACAATAAGTCCTTGTCTTGAGTCTGGTTTACTCTGTGATGGTGATCGTATAACTTTTATCTTTGAAAAACCCTTGGTTTTGCATTGCCTCTTGAACCAGGTACTAGCTGTTTGATTAGGCATTGTAATCATCAAGAAGCTTGGCAAGTCCCAATAATGGATGTAGAATGCAATCCTAAATTTTAGGCTCTCGATCCCCAAGGAGGAATATGGAATCTGCAGCTTAGTCACTAAGCTCGCTATATAGCATCTTGAGGATAAGTGCCATAAAAAGATAGTCCACGAAGCTTCTGTTCTGAAGAGGTGTCTCCTGCGTCTATTCCACAGCAAATGTGAAACATAAGGTGTCATGCTGTATCACATCAACTTAGATTCATCATCTCTGGCTTAGAGGTGCAGGTAGGTACCCTCTTTCACTTAAGTCAAAAGACTGGAGAGTTCTTTCAGAGAATAAACAGCTATTCTTTCCAGTATTCTTTGAACAAATGAAGTCAGGTTCTGCTCTCTGTGCCACTGCTACAGTTGCTATTCTATATATAATAAACTAATGTTTAGAGATTTTGGCTAACAAGCAGGAGGTCTAGATTTGATTCTCTTAGGCTGAAGAGATTCGGGTCAGCTTCTAATAAGAACATCCATATATACATACATATCCTTAACCTTTCCTATTGCTTTCTGATATTCATGTC
This sequence comes from Caloenas nicobarica, assembly GCF_036013445.1. Classification (NCBI taxonomy): domain Eukaryota; kingdom Metazoa; phylum Chordata; class Aves; order Columbiformes; family Columbidae; genus Caloenas; species Caloenas nicobarica. Next base: position 72,742,571 of record NC_088247.1, read on the forward strand.
AAACAGGAAAGCAGCCAGAATGAAAAGGTTTCAGCTTTTACATTTGGCAGGAGTTGTTTTAGCATGCTAAATTGGCATGAAAGTAACCTCTCTTTTCTCTAAAAATGAATATAGTTTTCTGATTACTTAGTGCATGGAAATGGCTTAGCATAACCAGATCTAAGGCAAGAGAGAAAAAGAAAACATTGCACCAAGTATAAGGCTGTTGTGGACCTGCACCTTTGGACATACTTAAAAGAAATTTTAATTAGAAGAGTAAATATATTTACCTCTGCCTTTGTGCTATTCCCTAGCCTTTTATAAAGGTGTTGATGTCTAAATTTTCAGAAATAACTGACATCTTTTTAAGGGTTAAGTAAAATATCATTATAAATTACTGTGATCACACTTTAAGAAAAGGAAGTGAAAATACTGTACATAAATAAAGAATGATTGGGGAAACATGATTATCTTAAAAATAGTAATAGAAAAAGTGACTGGAGAAATAAATTGCTGCAGTACAAATGTTTGATTCCCAGTGTCAGCACACCTTACTCCTTTTTCATTTTAGAGACATCCTGGAGTGGATGCTGGCAAATTTACTTAGTATATTACTTGATTCATAATCAAGATTCTAGCTAATTTCAAAGTAAGTTTCCTTTATCTCATCTCAAAATAGTGTGGTATTCATTTACCATTCAGTGAAATGCAAACTTACAATAGCTTGTTGAACAAGAGGGCCAAATTGATAGAACAGGTTTACTACAGTATTTTCAGCACCAAAGAAAGTATTTTGTCATGCTCCCTTTGTTAGATATTTAACAGTGCAAGACAAAATGTCAAAATATCATTTGAGTACAGTATCCATTTTTTTTGGTTTTAACTTGAAAATATACTGATAAATAATTTTCATGGCACGATTACTTGTGAATACTATATTTTCTATTGATTGCCAACAGAAATGTAATTGAGAACATATGCTAGAGCTTTGTTGGAAGAGCCATGTTATGTCAGAAGAGTGAGCAGTGACTTCTGCACTGCATTTGCCATGTCATTTATTTTTATGAATTTCAAGTACATATTTGAAACTACTTTTTAAAAGCTATTGCAGTAGAAACTTGCAGTATTATGCTAAAAAGTTCATAATTCTTTATATGTAATAATACCAACAAAACAGTCTTTCTACAATGTAACAAGATTTTTAAATAATTTTAATTTTGTTTAAAAAATATTATCATTGGACTTGAAGTAATTGGCAGAGCAAATAAATAAATGAATATTTACAGTGAGGTACTATGGCAGACCAGCTCTTGTTGAACAAAGATAGGAGTTCAGGGTGTTCCAGTACTTAGTCACAACTGATGTTGCCATTAACTGCTTATGTTCTGAGCTTTGATTTTCATTATTTTATTGAAACTTCATATCCAAGCTAAAAGGAACGTCTTAAGCTCGATGTTTGTGCTAAGATGCTGTCTTCATGCAATCCTTTAAAAATGTGTAGAATCAAAGAAATCATTCACTAAAAACAAGTGCGGTATAATTTTTTGTGTTGCAGTTATCAGTAACACTGAGAGATAACCCATTTCTCCTGAATTTTGATGTTTGTTCTAGAGGCAGTAGAAAAATCAAATGCATTTTAATTTATATTATCTACACAAATCTTAAATGCCCTTGATTAATAAAAATAGATCTGACAGCAAAGGATAGCCTTGCTTTTAATCTGTTATAAGGACCATAAAAACAATGAATATTATGTCTCTGAGATGTTTCCTGGGGGATCAAGAAATCATCTGCACTTATTTTAAGACTGACCTATCACCTTGAAAAGCAGTCATGAAGGAGAGCTGCAAATGCAAGACCACTGTCAGGTCAGCCTGTCATGATGCTGACAGGTCTCTGATATAAAACCCAATTTACTGTTTAAGAAGCACATCCATTATCCTTCTGATTTTAAAATAGAACATACATCAGCAAAATGATAAAAGAAAGTGCTTAAGAATTATGAAAGTCAAGGACTATTTCATATCAGAAAGTCACAACCTTTTTTGCATATTACTGATTAAAATTACAGTGAATGTTAATATTCATCTGTGTCTTTTTTCCTTTGAGAAAGTTAAGAGTTTACATCAATTAGACTTCAGTCATTGTAATTCTGCTTCTATTATATTGCTATTTGGATTAGTCAGACATTATATTACATTACTCTTTATAGGAGTTGAAGAGGTTTTGGAAGTGTGAGTAATTTTAGGCAAACTGATGTGTCAGTTTTTGGGAAAAAGATCTCTCTTTTTGATGCTAAAGAAGAAAACCTACTGCCACGAAGCCAGTTTTTTCCTATCATTAGTTTTAAGCTTCATCTCCATTTGCAATTTGGAATAGAGTAAAATTCTTAAGTTTCCTCTGTAAAGCAGATCTCTAAACTCTTCTATAATATTTAATACAGTTTCAGTTCTCGAAAATGCAAAGTTTAGGCATTATTGAATGCACAGCAAAAAGCAAAAGCATATAGCATTTTTTTACTTGGTGACTTTAATGGATTTAGATGTTAAGTTGGATATCCTAAAATAGTAGGAACAAAGCACCAACTACCTTACTGTAATGTGGATTTTTAGTATCACAGCAGCTTTCACCTTTTAGAATAGTTTCCAGTGTCATCTTAGTTATGAAATTTTAAAATAGCTCTTTTAACTTGTGCCTGTATTTGATAATACCTTTCTTCCTGTCTTTTTTTTTAACTTTTATTGATAGGGGTAGGGGTTAACTACATAACATTTTTGTGTGTGTGCTTTTGATTATTTTAGGAGTTTGTCTAGACTGCTTGTAAAAGCATTTCTTTACACCAGTAGGCCTTTAAATTCCAGAAGGGCTCTAAAATGTTATCTGCATTTTATTTTAGTTTAACTTCTGCTGGTAAATATTTTAAAATCATTAATCTGTGCTGTGACCAGTATAGCTGTGTTGCTTTTGTCTTGAGACTCCAAATAGGATGCAATTCCTTGTTTCTTGAAGACGGTGTGATATTATCTAATTTATTTTATTGTTCTTTAATTTATAATATATATTCTTAATGCATAAGTCTTCATAAGGGCATTGCAAGCAATTGTCATGTAGACTTATTTACAATATGTATATCTCCAGGTTCATTGTTTTCATTGAAAGACAACTGCTTTCTTGGAATGTAAGTAAAGCTGCTCTAAAAAGTGAAAGGAGCCTTGTACCTGCACCTGAATTTTACTATCAGGAAGCTGACCTACCATCTTGGTAATTAGTCTGATGATGAAAGGAGGTCATCTACTACAGAGAGACTTTAACCTGAGTTTTACTAAAAGGTACCAGACAGCCATTCTTTTTCAGAACATTTTTTTGGTTGGGGGCTTTTTTGTTGGTTTGGTTTGGTTTCGTTTTGGGTTTGTGGGGGTTAGGTGTAGTAGAGCTTTTTCGGAATTAATGTAAAAAATTTTAACTCTAGTCGTAAAAGTTGAATTTTATGCACTTCTAATTTCATAGAAAGTTTGAAGAGTCTGTGGTATGCTTCTAATGATTGATTGAGGGATAAAAATCCTAGAGTGAATACTATAGTTCTTAAAAATTCTAATGTCAAAATAATTTAAATAATAAAAAATAACATTTATTTTGAAATTTCCAAAACTTAACTCTGTTCCTGTAAAGCAAATTTTGTAACTTTTGGCAAGATACATTCTATTCCCTGTTGATTGAGTTGCTTAGTTGTGTGATTTCCTGAGGCTTCCTTACATGGCTTGTTTGAGCTACAAGTGTTCCAACAAAATGTATTTTTAAACAGTTCAATGTGAGGTTATACAATCTGCAAGCAGGAAATGCAGCACGAATGCGCAGAGTAGGATCTATATGCTGAAAAGCAGGGATTCCAAAAAAAGTCTATCCTGTCATGAATGTAATAACAGATAAGCAGCAGTGGACTGTGGTATTGTATATAATGAACTGATATGAAAACAAAGTTTATAAATAGAGACTGTATGAAAATTAGTTTGCTCATAGATATAGTATCAGCAATTGGGGATAGGTCATGAACATGATTTATTGAATGACATGTAACTCCATTATACTGCAAGACATATGTAAAGGGAGTATTTACCCTTTTATTGTGTGCATTTTAGATTTTTCCAAAGTATAATTATTATAGAATAATTATATGCATACTTTCCTCCTAGGTGTGTTTCCATACAGAGTTGAGGAGAAAGAGCTTATAAGAAATAACTGTTCTAGACTAATTAGTGCATATTAAATATTTTGGAAAATTTCCAACTATAGATGAGTGTTAATGATGTACCCTGCAGACTTCATCCAGAACCCGCTGGATTTAATTCCCCTTCAATGAAATTTTTTCAGAATTACTGAGCCAGCTTTTAATATTTACTAGAGTAGATAGAATTAAGGCAATCTGCAATGTTGAATAGGGTTTAGTGGAGTATTCAGTTGATTTATTGAACTCTCAAAAGTGCTACATTGAATGAATTTCTTTGTAGTTGTCTTGCTCCAGCGTGAAAGGAGACATCCTTACACTCATTAGCACATGTGTGCATTGCAGCAAACATTTCCACCAACTTCCTCCAAAACCAGCAGTAAATCCTCCTTTCTGCAGGTATGATTCAATGAGCAGGTGAGCTCACAGGACACTTTGCTTCTGCCCAGAAGAAATCTTCACTATTTCACAGTTTTTTCTCCGCTGCTTCTCGTTGTGCAGCCTGTCTTCTTGCACCGTCTCTCCTGGTCATTTGACACTAGCGTAAGCTGGTTTGGCCTGCTAACCCAGCAAAAAACTATCATCTTTTTTCTCCTTCATTACTTTTCTACCATATTATTGTGACAAATCAACTCAGCCAGTAAAAGTCACATGTCGGGAGTTTGTGTCTAGTAGCAGGAAATGGGGAAAAGGGAAGCTTCACCTTTAAGCAGTGGTGAGATGTTAGATGAGGTCACCTCTTTGTGTAGAAATGTTAACAGCAAAGCCACTACTGAAGTTTGGTGTGACAGGGCTCAGAGAACGCTGGCAGACATGATCTCCTACTTCAAGCAATGGAGTTAAGGCACAGTGGAGGCTTTTCTATAATCACATCTAAAAATTTAAAAAAAAAAAAAAAAGGTTTGTTAAGATTAGTTCTTTGTTAAACCCATGATATTTATCAAGAATTGTTCCTTTATCTTCTAGATGATTATTGATTCTTTTTTCTTCTTCTTAATACACTCAAATTTTACTGGATATTCTATTCAGGTGTATTGGACAAAAATGTTCAGGCTGTGTGTGCATGCACTGTCCCCTTCTCTCTCCTCACACACACACACACAAAATTCTACATTCATCATATTTCTTTTATTTGGTGATATAGTTTACAATACAATATATCCCATATATAATATCTCTATACTCTATTATTTACTCTCTGTAGTTTCAATTATCTAGTTAAATACTTCCTCATTTTCCCGCTCCTAATTCACTGGGGTACATAAACCAGTGGGTTGGACACCATTAATTATTTTCAGTGTCATTAACTAGAAGCAGAAAAATTTATTACATTGACATGAATTTAATTTATTTTGTACCTCTTTCCTATATTAACTTTTTTTTGTGGATAAATTATTAAAACTTGTTTTAGGTTTTTTTATTAGCAAATCATCTCTTTCTCAATAAGTTAGCATTCTCAATATTTTATCTGATATTGCTATCATTTTAGTTAAGTTTCTTGCCTTTTCTCTAAAAATAATTTTATCAGAAGAATTTTAATCTGTTTATTTTGTTAGTTCTTACTTTTATAGTGCTGATTGGATTTTTGGGAATATCCCCAGGTTAGCTATTCTCCTTTTCAAGCATAATAGTATCGTCATCCTTTTCTTGAGCTGTTTTTGAAAAATCACCCTGAGCATTTCTAGTTCTTGTATTTTTCCAGTAAACTGTCATTTATAAAACATTCATTATTATGCCTTTAAGCTTTTTTAATAATTTTCCAGGTTCATATTGCAATAGTGTTGGAGTATTCTATGCTCCCTTCCTCCCAAAGAGGGTACAGAAAGCCCCATGAAAATAATCAATGAAGATGGAGGAGAAGACGAGGCACAAACCAATCATACCACAGTTCTTCAATCTTGTGTGTGCATTGGAACACCTCGTTTCAGGCAGCTTCATTCGTATGCTGTCCCATTGGTTGCAACAGTCAATACTTCCTGCAACACTGCTGTTTCAGAAACAATGATACCTCTCTCAATGTTAGAGGCAGGTTTTCTTCAAATTATTTGTAATTTTCTACTGCGTTTTTATTGGGGCAAAGATTTGTTGTTGTCATGGTTTAACCCCAGCCAGCAACTAAGCATCCCACTGCTGCTCGCTGACTCCCCGCTGGTGGGATGGGGGAGAAAATCAGGAGAGTACAAGTGAGAAAACTCCTGGGTTGAGATAAAAGCAGTTTAACAGGTAAAGCAAAAGCTGCGAGTGTAAGCAAAGCACAACAAGGGATTCACTCATTACTTTCTCCAGGCTGAACAAACCAAGTGACTTTAGCTTCTCATCATACAGCTTCCCCTCTAAACCCCTCATCCACTTCATGACCCTCCTCTGGACACTTTCCAGTAGCTTTATATCCTTTTTATACTGTGATGCCCAAAACTGTACACAGTGTTCCCGGTGAGGCCGCGTCAATGCAGAGTAGAGGAAAAAACAGTGCAGAGTATTGAGGAATAATTTCTTTGTACATCACTTTTAAGGAAGCTGAATCTTTATTTGACCAAAACTTAAGCTATTTTGTCACTGAGCTATAGTTACTGTTAAGATTTTCTTAGCATTTTTATCAATTAATTATTTGTTCTAAGATCATACCATTTCTCATTTCTCTGTCTTTTCTAGTGTTGATAGTACCTGGGTTGTTTGGGTGCGTGCACTGTTCTATCTGAATAAGAAAAGGATAAGAAGATTGCTAGCCACCGGTTTGTTTAAGGTCTGTCTTCGTATAAGGCATCAGCTTTTCCAAACATATGTTTAAATTAATCTGCTTCTAGTCTTATATGCAAGGAATTGATGTTGCACCCTAATTACAAAAGCATCTGCCAAAATTTTTGAAGACTGAGATTTGAGAATCTTTTTAAGTCTTATCATTTTATAACTAGCTTAGATTTAGTTACCAGATCCTCCAGATTCATTCTTGATTTTGGAAATTAAATTCTACATTTCAACTTGTATTCAACTTCCATGTAGTTAATGTAACACTATACAATTTGTTCCTCTTTGTCAGAGATCTGTGGTATTACAGATTATTTCAGCTTGTTAGAAAAAATCTTCCTAAGATATAGATACCTTCTGACTTCTAAGCATTTTATGCCCTATACCCTAACGTGGCAAAATTGCATTTGTTTAATGATGTTTCGCTTTTTCAAGATACTTGCTCCTATGATGACATTTTTGCAAGTTAGTGTTCTTGTTTACTTTAAACAGATCCTTTCTTACAATGGGATGTGCAAACTGTCAGAAATATTCAAAGAACTAGTCAGACAGATGGAATTCTTATGAAGAGAGTTTTTCTTTCCACTTACTGATTTACATATATCGTGACAATCTACTCTCATTTGGTGACAGAGGGAAGGTGACTTTTTTTCTCTTTAATTTTGGGGGTTTATTTCCATTTTGAGATTATTTGTCAGAGTTTTTACATAATTGCAAGTTATTACATAGTAGAGTGTTACTTATTGCTAAACAGTAGGTGGGGAGTTAAGTCAGCATTCCATGGAAGCTGACTTCTGAAAAGTGTATGATTTTGTATCCATGTTCAGTTCCTGTACTATTGTCTTGTGCGTGTTACACAAAAGATATCTTTTAAAAGTTTAATCTTCAAAAAATAATGGAGAATTAGCTCTAATGTATATAACCTGCTAAAAAAGTTTGAGTGATATTACTGTTCCTATGGCAGTATTGAAAATTAATTTCTATGTGTGAAAGATGAACATAAATATTTGGAGACATTCAGTACATATGTTCATATATTGCACAAAGGACTAATTATTGAAATTGCTAGGCTTTTAAAATACTGGTCTTTATTATGAATATACATTTTTCTGTTTATTTTTTGAGAGATTAGAACTCAGTATTTCCAAAGAAGACACATCTAAAAGTTATACAATATGGCCTCTAATATCTGATTTGTGTCTATATCAGTTGTGATTAGTCCAATAATCTTGTATATCCTCTTTAATCCTCTCTAAATCCCTTTATTATTGCAAACTCCAGTCTCTGACATCAATGTTTTTATTATGCCAGTTACAATCTGGATTAATTTAGGAAATCTGTTTTTCTAACTGATTGCATGCTCTGCCTGTGCAACTTTGCGGTTTCTTTTTGTAGCAACACTGTATAATCCCTGTGAAGCATCTTTTGCTGAGATTTTTAAAAGTTGTGATCACACCAGAAACCATTAATATTATAACCTTGTGCTATTACTAGCTGGAAGTATTTTTGATTGATAAATATAAACCAAAAGGTGACTGATTACATAAACTTGAGATTTGAGAGCCTCATTTTTTTCAGGAGTAAAGGAAATAATTCATATCAAGTAATTTGCTCAATGAGTTTAAATGAGTTTACCTTCTACCGTTCCGAAAGTGTTTATTACAATATCTGAATTCCCTCAATCTTATTTATTGCACTGATTTGTTATGTAAATATTTTCAGCAACTTGGCAATGAATTTTAATGAGAATATTTGGTTTTATACTAAAACACAATTTCAATTAGGTGAGTCTTCTAAATAGGTAGAAATTGTTCAATTCACCTTAGTCAACACAGTGAATGCCTAGCAAAAGACCATCATTTCTTTTGAAAAAGAAAATGCAGTGCGGAGTAGAAACACTGTACTCAAGACTGATGAATTTAAGATGAAATTTAAGACTATGACTCTTCCATACTGGACAATAAAATGTGAGACTGCAAGAAGACAAGGCTCCAGGCAGACCTTGTAGCAGCCTTCTAGTACCTGAAGGGGACTTACAAGAAAGCTGGAGAGGGACTTCTTATAAGGGTGTGTAGTGATAGGACAAGGACTGATGACTTTAAACTGAAAGAAGGTAGATTTAGGTCAAATATAAGGAAGAAATTCTTCACCATGAGGCACTGGAAGAAGTTGCCCAGAGAAGCTGTGGATGCCCCATCCCTGAAAGTGTTCAAGGCCAGGCTGGATGGGGCTTTGAGCAACCTGGTCTAGTAGAAGGTGTCCCTGCACATGGCAGGGTGGTTGGAACTAGGTGATGTCTAAGATCCTTCCAACACAAACCATTCTATGATTATATACTTCTATGATTCTATGATAAGTACTTTTGCATATAAAATGCAAAATGTAATATTTGATCAGCTGAATATTTTAATTCTTTTCAATAATCACATAAACTCACCAAGAGATCTGTTACTAGTCATCTGTGAAGCAAATAATTTTTCATTGGACTAGAATTCTTTTTTACAGAAAGAACCTGTCCTGGAAACGTAAATGTTGTCTGTACACCTTCTTATTAGAAACTATTTCCGTATTAAGTTTCTAGAGAAGTCAATATGACAATAAGGATAGAAAGTTTGAGCTAGATGTTTGTAATAAATAAAATTAAAAATCATCAGGAGGTAAATGTATTCTTCACAGTAAGAACAACATTAAAATTAAAATTCTTATGAAAATACTTGATTGTATTGAATATATTATGACATTTCAAAATTCCCATCAAAGTTTTTGTTCCTTCTGCGTCTGTCTATATCTGAGGAATTGTATTTGGTGAAAGGAAAGACAGTACTGAAGTGTTCTGCTTGTTTCCTTTAGAAGTTCCATCCTTCTGAAAAAAATGCCTCAACTGCTAGGGAAGACACTCATTTAGTGGCACCTATTTTAGTTCGTCCCGAATTAGTATCATTTTTTTAAAAAGCAAAATCACTATTTTTGAAATGTTTCAGCTCTACTCAAATTATAAATACAGACATATATTTTTACCATTAAAATACTGCATATTCAGAAGAAAAATAATGTGTGATCTGCCCTTAGCTTTTGCCTGATATCAGAACAAATAATTGATACAAATAATTGATACTATATTAGTCATTTTCTGTGTAGCTTGTATTTTTTTTCTGATCTTGTCAGTCTTAAAAATTGTTCATTTTACTGAGGCTGGCGATGCACTTGGAGCTTTATTACCTGTTTGAGCTACAAAATATTGAAACTCTTCAATAACAAATACTCCTCCTGTCAGCAGATTTCCTAGATTGATACATGCTGTTTGATTGCTACAGTCCTATTGCACTGCTTATATGGTTCCAAGGCACTAATTTTTGCAAGACCTTGAAATAAACTAGTAAAGGCATTATAAATATATCCTTTTTCTTTTTTTAGTTTAGTCATGTGACTTCCTTCTGTGCTATGATTAGCTGCAATACTTAACTGTATTCTGCCTTCCATCGGTGTTATTATTAGTGGCGCTCAGTTGACAGCTGAGCTGTCAAATTTTGTATTACTGAAAATTAGTTCCTTCTTAAAATGTTACTAGGTCTGATAACTAAATATTACTGCTCACTCATCTTCCACATCTTTACTTCACAATTACCCAACTATCTTTTCTTTCCGAGATGGTATAACTGATATATATCACACTAAATTATCAGCAATTGTTCTCAATTTCTGTTTAACTTTGAAATTGCAGCTTATATTACAGACCTGAAAGAGGACTTGTGTCTTGATTTTGGCAGTTACACCCACTCATTTAATAAAATATATTCGCCCTATCCGCAAACCTTATTGCTAGATTCTTTGTATGCCTTAAGTCTTTATATACGTTGCTTGGATATGTCAAAGAAAGTAGACCTCATTAAAATTTAAATAATTGCAATAGCTTAGAAACAAAGTAGTTTACTACATAAGTATCTTTACAATCATTATTTAATGCATAATCTTCAATTTCTTGGGTTTGATTTTTTGAAATCTGCATCAAAATGAGTCACTAGATTTTGAAAATTATCAGGAATGAAGTGATGGAAGGGGTTTATGTGACTGAGTTGTTCATCTTTGGCAACAATAATTCTTTTTGTTGATCCTCAGTTAAGCAAAGAATTGATACTTGTGCTTACCTTGTAGTAAGCTGAGCGAGTTAAGAAGAAAAAAATGGCTGAAGTGATGAAGCCTAACATTTTACTACTAGTTTCCAGTTGTCACTCCACTGTGGTTTCAGATGTATTTTTAACTCTTCACTGGCTTTACATCTTCTTTGGGTCTAAGGGAAACTAGATAAAGTCTTTTTCTGAGATGAGGGAGGCCACAGCAAGGGCACCAAGCTGCTGGATGTGAACCTGGGCCAGCTGCCTGTACCAGCTAGAACTCACAGACAAACTTCAGAGACAAAAAATTATCTGGATTTCACTGCTCAGTCTTACAGACACCTACAACATACATATCAGCAAATCGCCACAAAGAAAATCCATTACAGGAAAATAAGTTTTTCATTCATCACCTAACCTCATCTGCTCATGGTGTGTTTATTCATATAAATTGCTATTAGTGCTAGTAATTTGGCCCAATACCCTTGTGTTTGATATCCTGTGTTGACAGAAGAAAACAGAGTATTAGTCCAAAGGGGTTATTCTGACATGATTACAGAGCACAGTTCAGACAAATATGTTGTTTGGCTAGTTTCTAGTCGAGATATTTTTAGCGTACACTTTTCCCTTACTCCATATGGATAGTTGCTGAAAGAATCTGTAAAATCTTCTAGGAGGAATATGAATGTAGTGATGCTGGAGTAGGGAAAATTTAACATACATGGTGCAGTATGGAATACAGAATTACTGAATCCTTCAAGTTAGAAGGGATCTCAAGAGGTCCCTGATTCAACTTCCTGCTTAAAACAGAATCAGCTATGAGATCAGACCAGATCGCCAGTGGCTATAGCTAGTCAGGTCTTGAAAATCTCCGAGGATGGAATCTGGACAACCTCTCAAGAAAACCTGGTAGAAACTGCCTTGTTTCAGTTCACGTCTTGTCCTCCTTTCATGATACATTGTGAAGAAGTCTGGTTTGGACAATAGAGGCAGTGAACAGAGGGAAATAAGGACCCAGAAAAGGTGAGCGTAGTAGTACTGGCAAAAGCCAATTTCTCAAAAGCCTTGCTTGAAAAAGTTGGGTCACAGCACAGATCCAACAAAATAATACCAGTGGGCATTGCCAGAGACAAGCATGAGTGCAATGACTTTTAAGAGCATTAGAAGAATTGAAACAAATTGAGAAAGAATAAAACTTTACAGGATGAGTTTGGCTTATTTATTTAGGGGAGGCATGGACTTCTAAACAAGAAATATAGCAAAATCATAGCATAATTTAATTTAAGGGACTTCTGGAGATCAGTTGGTACATCTCACTGCTCAAAGCAAGGCCAGCCTATAATTTAAATCTAACTTAAAAGGTCTAGCAGGTTGCTCATGGCCCTGTCCCCAGTCAAGTTTTAAGTATCTCCAGGGGATGGAGAGTCCACAAGTTCTCTGGGCAACCTGTTTTGATGTTTAACCATCATAATAGTGAAAACTTTTTTCCTGCTACTTGATCAGAATTTCTCGTGTTATAATTTAGAAGGCAGCTGGGGTCGCTGTCAATGTGTGTATTACTGTAATTATTTTTAGTGCCATCGATAGTGGCATGACTATGACTGGCCTTAGTCTGGGAATTGCTGGCTGCGGCACTGTGTAGGACTGAAGAGTCACTGACTTTCTAATGCAAAAGGCTGGTGGCAGAACTGGTAATATTTTGTATCTCCTTGGATCTCACCTGTAAAACAGCAATATCCGTCTTTCTTTAAAATAGCCTGAGCTGTGTTGAAAAAAGATCCATCTATGTGGATATTATATCTTTCCCAGATAAGAGAAACTGAGAGTGCAAAACCCATGTTACTTAGTACACAGTACTAAAAGTGGGATAGAAGAATAGCAAAAGATAATTTCAGATTATGTTCTTTACATGGAATCGATGGGAGATGGCCTAGACATGCCACTAAGAAAAAAAAAAAAAGTGGAGAGAAATGTCACACACTGGCCATTGGACTTAAAAGCAAATAGGATGTTAAAACTTTCGAGGGTGCTGCAAAAATAAAAAGTTGTTGGTTTGGTAAGAAATTAAGTTTGTGTTGTTGATTTGGCTTTGTTCAATGAACATTGAGGGTAAAACAGTCAAAGTTGTAAGATTCTGAGGGAAGAGAATGCCAGATGCTAAATAATTGGATACAAACTACCAAGGAGCCTTCAGACATTAATATTTTTCTCACTAGCAATCTAGGATATACCAATTCATTTTAAAAGAAAATATTTTTCTTTCATTCCATAATGCATACATATATATTGCTGTTTGATCACAAATACCTGCTTCAGTTGTTTTTTTTTAATTTTTTATTTTTGTGTGGTTTGGAAAGAAGAGAAATCACCTTTTCTAAAATATTTCTAAACATTTACTTATACCATTTATAGAAAGGTGTATTCTATTTTTTCTTAAGCTACAGTAGAAGCTTGGGTCTCCTGAATATGGAAGCCAATATGAGCTCTACCTGAAAAACAGAAAGATATAATTTACGTCAGAACTGTAGCAAAATTTTTTCCCACCATGTCATTCCTCTTTTGTATGCTAGAATACTATTTCTGTGATTTCAGTGGAAGTATATATGAACTCTCTCTCTAGTTTACAAATTAATGTAATCCACAATCAATGCCATAGATTGTGAAGACTGTTTCTGTAAATCTTATTTTGTTAATATTTTAATTTCATTATGGTTTTTATTAGTTATTGCAAGATATTGTGACTTAATTTGGATATATACATATCCTAATGACTAGTTAACAGTAGGTAGATGTTATTATTACCTTATCAGAGAGAATAGTCAGCATTAGTTAATGTACATAGATGCCTACACTATTCTAGCAATGGAATTGTATAACTTATGTGATTTAGATAAATAGTTTTAAATTTAAATGATCTACCAGATAAAAGCATTACATTACAGTGCCTTCCATTTTTACTTTTGGTCCCCTGATGTTTGAATTCTTGATCACCACCGATTTACACTTTCATGTCCTCTTCAATGCACATGTGCTGCATATTCTTGAGATGATAGTTCTGAAGCAGTAGGAAGGTAGAGGAAAGAATAGAAATGTTAATACAGTCCACAGAATTTTTTGTTATGATTTAACTTCTGTCTCCATGGAGGATATTTGCCTGTATCAATGTGATACATCCTGAAAACCAAAGAGATGGAAGTTGTTGATTTTCAATATTAAAATATCCATGGAGTTAAAGTATAGTGAACTTAAGGGAAGAGGTTTTAGATTACATTGTTCAAAGTAATTGTAGCAGTTTGCTTTTCATGGTACTAGATTTTCTGATGCACTCTCTTCTAGTATCTGTATTAAGGAGCTAGGACTCAATAAATAAAAAATACCCACTGAACATTTCCAATTACTAATTATCAACATTAATAATCAACCTATTTATCACCCTAGTCTATAAGGTATACTTTTTAACCCTTAGTGCAGATAGTTTATTTGGTTTTGGAACAATTACTTTTGACTAACATATATTGCCAGTAATCTTTCATTTTGATTTATCTGTACAGTTTTGAGACAATTTTCCCTTTTGGGAGTTTTATTAATAGTTTTATTATTAACGCTCTTCTCTAGATACTATGTGGAGCAGCTTCTTTGTAGTTCCAGCTTCATTTATTTTCTTTTTCTAGTTCACTGACAAATTTCAGGAATACCTTTTTTAATAAATACTGTTTTATGGTGGTATCCAGAAGGTCAAGACACTCATCTATGATACAGAAACCTTAGATTTTTGCAGAGTTATAGCCCTGGAATAGATGCATTTGGGGTATGACTTAATCCTTATTTAATCAATTAAATCAATATTGTCAAGGCTTCTAGAACCACAGTATGTTGTAGTAGATGTTGAAAGATTTGAAGTTCATAGGAACTACTTGTATACAAATACACAAATAAAATATAAAAATAACTAGATTAGGGTACTCCTTGTTGGAACTAGGTATCTTGATTCCAGTCCCTGCACAGAATAGCATATGTAGCGTATAAAACTGGTACAGCTACATCAGAAGTTTCTAGGAAAAAAGTGAAGTGCAAAGAACGAAATGAGCCCCAAAAATCTGCAAAAAATCCATTCTGACTAGATGTGTTCCTATGCAAAAATATATCCCCAAGAAGATTTCTGTGAACTATAGAAAAACTTAGGTCTATCTTCTGTGTCATTTCAAGTCTAGATGGAATAAAAGATGTATGCAATAATGAAAAAAAATATATCTAGCTGAATCTATAACACATAAATGTATAGGACAGGAAGGCTAACAAGCTGCTGAAGTGACATTTTAAGTTCTAATTATTTTATGCAGAAAGAAACCGAGGAAATTGCAACTGAAGCAGTTGGACAGCTTATGTCAGTGAATGATGATGATGCTAAAAAGAATCTGGGTCTCAGACTTCTTTTCAAAATGGCAAAAAAAGCCCAGACAACCCTGTCAGTACTGTACAGTCTAAAACTAAACAGCTTCCTGAAAAGGAATATTTTTGGTAAAATGACAGAAATAATGGATCACAAAAACAATAGCAAGAAAAAGGGCTTTGACATTCAGTAAAGAAAGTTAATCTAGTTCTACTTCATGACATACCTGAGACATCATGGTAACCAAACAGTTAATATCAATTCTTGACCAAGTGGTCTTTTATAAAATGGTGGTAGAACTCACAGCTCATTAACTTTAGATGCTTATAAAGAAAGGTGCTTCTAAAGAAAATTCAGCAATTTCAGCAAAGGAAGAGAAGGCTTCAGAAAAGTCAGAGAGTGTTTAAATTGATTTAAAATAATTTCTGAAGTCACAGCACACATAAATAGAGGAATTATTAAAGAAAAACATGGGACTTGGTAAGAGAAAGATTTTAAACTTGTCCCTGAAGATTAACAAAAATCAACATGTGATTGCCACACTAAGGAGTATAAAGACAATGACTTCAATAATTTTTTTTAAAGTTAGCAAAAGGCTCCCCTCTATCTTCCAGACCTCAAAGACACTGCAAAATTCTCCCTGCCCTGAATATGGGACAGATTGATTTAACCCAGAGTAATAATGCTGTACGGATTAAAGATGCTACATTAGAGCCTCAGTATCAGAAATGGCTCTATTCAATAAATAGAAATGGTAATAGGAGCCCATAGAGTAGAAATTTTGAAGTTTTTTGTTTAAATATTTCATATGTACTGGACAAGATTAATGTATTTCCATGCAGACTTAGTAGACATCAGTACAGACAGTACATCTTGCAGCTCTGCTGAAATTATTAACATCAACATAATCAAATTTCATCACCACCTTTTTAGACATGAAAAATTATTTTTCAGGGAAAAAGAATGCAAACAAACAGTAAGTCTAGGTGGTTATGGAGACTGAAACAAAACATTTGGAGAATATAGATGACTACAAAAAGTTGTTTATTAATCCTGAATTTTCAAATTTGAAAAGCATTTCAAATAACAAAATCTATGAGAGTAATAGCATTATGAGCTATGAAAAACATGCGTGTCCCTCCACAATCACAACCTGGCCGCTGTCAGTATCTGTGAAGACATATGCTGTGAGAGTTCCTTTTCACTTGCATCCCACTATTCTGAATTCTGATATGAGACAGAATTGACTCTTTTTCACCAAGGGAAATTTTACCTTTTCTAGGAGTTCGGTTTTTAGTGTTGTTGTTGTTGTTTTGTTTTTTACCTGTATGCAAAGCACAAAAATGGAGGTTGTTAAAACCTTTTCAACTCCATACAATTTGAATTAAAAAACTATTCTTTTCCTACTAGGGTTACTCTTTTGAGGAGATGATTTGAGTTTAACATCAGGGAAAGCCATGGATCTGTTGTCCTTGCAAAAAGGAAAGATACCTTAGCAGGTTAATACATACCTTCACCAACAACATTAGAACTGAGAGAAAGGAGAAAACAAACAACTGCCATAGAATAGAACGGATATTGCATCATGTCCTAAATTCTAATCTCAGTACCCAACAAATTTTTTTGCTACTATTTTGTACCAATAATATTTTACATGATCACTTGCAATAGATACGAATCTGAAAGAACTAAGGCAATTGGATAAGTAGAAAAAAATATTCACACAGATGAAACTTTACACCCCAAACTAGATCTTGTCAAGCTATATGTAAATGCCTAGAAGAAAGGAACAGAAGGATCTGTGTGTGTAGGGTTTCTGCATTTGTTTCTAAAAATAACAAAGAAAGAAGTAAGTTCAAGTGCTAGACTGGCTTTCAATTAACTAGATAAAGAAACATGAAGATTACTCAAGTATTATATGGGGATAAATTTTAACAGATAGAGGCAAAACCCCTCCCATGTAAAGCATGTATGTATAGCTTTAAGAATATGGATTCTCCTAAGATTTTTAGATTCTCTTAAAAGCCTTAGAACAACCCACTAAGTCAACTGAGAACCCCCCACTGATATACAAAAAGGCTTTTCATGTATGCTTTCTGGTACAGCATCTTTCGAAAGCTGGTTAAACTACAGGTAAATGTGGTGACAAATCAACTACACCAAGTCTGTTCTCTCTATTGTCACTGGCAGTTTAATAGTTGTATAAGGTGTTTGCAAAAGGCACAGATGGTCAAGTGGCAAATGGCTGACTCTGAGTGCTTGTTGAAAGGCTCTCTGAAGGTGGCATCAGTCCATGTGATGATTTCTACTGATAATAATGTTCATAATAGTATAAGAAGCTGCTTTCATTCATGTGAAAATCAAAAAAATATTATCACGTCATATTAAATTTACTGTGAATTGTGGCTATAAGGATATATTGATTTCAGAGGAAATCATCAGATGCTCATGGTCAGGCATATTCTTTTGAATTATGCTAAAGCAGTGGTATTTTCTTTCCAACATAGTATGTTACTCATAAAGTAATTTGAGAAAAGAAAAATATGTGACGTGTTAAGATTGGGGTTTTTTTAAATTTTAAAAATTCATCCTGTTATTGATAAATACTGGAGTTTTTTCAAGATTATTACAAAAATGCAAGTTTTCACAATTTATTGCTGCAGCCAGAGCAAACAGGCATATAACTCTCATGAGTTAAAGGCCTTCACTTCTGTGGCTTAAGACCTCAAAAAGTACAGCATGAAACTGTCTTCTGAGTTTTGCTCATCAAGAAAGGCTGCCAATTCGCTTAATAAGTGCAGCCTACTAACACCTGCATGGAGAGTAAACTGAGACCTACAATCCACTTAATGGTCAGAGTTCCAAGAGAAATGTAGTGGCTTGAACCTGAACCGTAAAAAATTTGAGAAGAAATTGAAATACACTTTGGAGCAGTAGGATTTAGTCATATTCTTGTATTGGTTGAAATAACATCTTTATTTTTCTTTTTAAAAGCATCCAGTTTCATAAAAGGTTTCCTATTTCTATGAATAGTTTTTGAAATATTATTATAGATCAATTTCATGGTTATAGCACACCAGGAATTATTTTCTACAGCTAGAATTGCTATCTGTTTAAGGCAGGCAAAGAAGAGTTCCTAAATAAGCAACTACTAAATCCTTTATAAATATTTCAGCAGTAATTCTCCAACTGAACAGCAGTGGGTAAACTTTATCAAGTCATGCAAAAGAAGCTGACAATTAAAACCAGTTTATTTCCTTTATGTTTAGAAAGAGGTGAAGTTGGGGGCGATAATTTTACATCTAGCTGTGTCATCTTACTTTCAGATCCATCATTCTTCTATTTTTTTTGGAAGCGTGTCACCCATGAACCTGGAAAGAAAATGGAACTGCTTTGGCTGTTTAGATACAAAGATTTTGTTCATTTTAAGCTAAGGTTATCTCTGTTGTGTTTAATAAATAAGTAGTTGATAAAGTTAGTAAAATATGTGGTAGCTTTTTAAGCAGTTTCTTAATCTATTTCAGAGGCTTCTGATTTCACAACTTTTTTTTTTTTTTAATAGATAAGGGCTTCTCCCAGAGGTTCAGTATTCAGTCCTACCATTCTTCAGACTTAAAATGCAGTAGGTGGGCAAACATATGCAGGACTGTAGGACATATGGGGTCTGGACAAAGAATTGTGCTATTTACTCAAAACAATCCAAATGAGGAAAGGTAACAGGACTAATGAGGAATCCACCATTCCTATCCTCTTTAGGTATTGTTTTGAGTGTTCCTATTCCATCTTTTCAGATGAAGTCAAGTAATTTGCTATTGAAGATAGCCATAGGATGGGATTTTGTCGATTTTTTAAATTGTGGGAGGGTGATGGGGGCCCTGTAGTAACTGCTTTGCTAGCTGAAGCATCTAGTCATGGGAACTTTCCTGGTGCATTCCATAGAGAGCTGAAGCATGACTTTATGAAATGTGGTAGACTTGTCACAGCCCTATTTGACTTTCTGGCTTTTTATAAGGTTGGTAAGTAATTCTAGTCCAGTTCTTAAATGGGAAATCAATGCCAAAATGTTGTTTCACCAAAACCATGGATAGACTCTGTCAAATCAGAATCAGAATGCAGTGATTTTATCTCCTCTTTCTAGTGTTTAATCCTTTAAACAATGTTCTGTCATGACTCAAGCAAGTTTCTTGCTAGCTTACAGGTCAACCCAGTCTTTCAGAGTGTCTTCAAGTAAGTGATTCACCTGGATTGTCATTGGGCTAATAAACGAATGATTCAAAAAATGACTGACCCAATGGGGCCCTGTTCTATTTTGTGAAAAATGGATGTTTTTAGACATTGTTTCCAGTTGGAGCAAAGAAAATTTCTGTATTTTTAATTTTTCCATGATATTGGAACCGGGCAACTATAGACCGGTCAGCCTCACCTCCATCCCTGGGAAAGTGATGGAACACCTTATCCTTGGTGCCATCTTAAGACATATCAAGGATAAGAGGATCATCAGGGACAGTCAACATGGCTTCACCAAGGGGAAGTCGTGTTTGACCAACCTCATAGCCTTTTATGAAGACGTAACAAGGTGGATTGACGATGGCAGAGCAGTGGATGTGGTCTTCCTTGACTTCAGCAAAGCATTTGACACCGTCTCCCACAGCATCCTCACAGCAAAACTGAGGAAGTGTGGACTGGATGATCGGGTAGTGAGGTGGACTGCAAACTGGCTGAAGGAGAGAAGCCAGAGAGTCGTGGTCAATGGGGCGGAGTCTGGTTGGAGGCCTGTATCTAGTGGAGTGCCTCAAGGGTCAGTTCTGGGACCAATACTATTCAATATATTCATCAACGACTTCGATGAGGGAATTGAGTGTACTATCAGCAAGTTTGCTGATGACACCAAGCTGGGAGGAGTGGCTGACACGCCAGAGGGCTGTGCTGCCATCCAGCAAGATCTGGACAGGCTAGAGAGTTGGGCGGGGTAAAATTTAATGAAATATAACAAGGGAAAATGTAGAGTCTTGCATCTGGGCAGGAACAACCCCAGGTTCCAGTACAGGTTGGGGAATGACCTATTAGAGAGCAGTGTAGGGGAAAGGGACCTGGGGGTCCTGGTGGACAGCAGGATGACCATGAGCCAGCACTGTGCCCTTGTGGCCAAGAAGGCCAATGGCATCCTGGGGTGTATTAGAAGCGGGGTGGTTAGTAGGTCGAGAGAGGTTCTCCTTCCCCTCTACTCTGCCCTGGTGAGACCTCATCTGGAATATTGTGTCCAGTTCTGGGCCCCTCAGTTCAAGAAGGACAGGGAACTGCTGGAGAGAGTCCAGCGCAGGGCCACAAAGATGATGAAGGGAGTGGAGCATCTCCCTTATGAGGAAAGGCTGAGGGAGCTGGGTCTCTTTAGCTTGGAGAAGAGGAGACTGAGGGGTGACCTCATCAATGTTTATAAATATATAGAGGGTGGGTGTCACGAGGATGGAGCCAGGCTCTTCTCGGTGACAACCAACAGTAAGACAAGGGGTAATAGGTTCAAGCTGGAACACAAGAGGTTCCACTTAAATTTGAGAAGAAACTTCTCAGTGAGGGTGATGGAACACTGGAACAGGCTGCCCAGGGAGGTTGTGGATTCTCCTTCTCTGGAGACATTCAAAACCCGCCTGGACACCTTCCTGTGTAACCTCACCTAGGTGTTCCTGCCCTGGCAGGGGGATTGGACTAGATGATCTTTTAAGGTCCCTTCCAATCTCTAACATTCTGTGATTCTGTGATTCTGTATGGAGATAAGGTTATTTGCACAGTTCTAATAGGAATTAGAGCAGTGTTATTTCAATATATTCTGAAAGTTGCTGTCATAGGCTCCTTATTGTCATCTCACCTATTATTCCATCTATCTAATACAAAAGTAATATTTAAATAATTTGAAAGACTTTTTTTACTATGCTTTTGGAATTAAGCTTTCCAATGGAAAACATTAGACCTACACACGACATCAGCATTGGAAAATGTACTTACCAAAACACATAATGAGGCTTATTTACAATCTCCTAGGTGTGAAATAACTGCCAGGTAAAAAAAGATAACCTCCTATCAGATTTGGTTCTATGGCAGCTTCAGTTAATTTACTTCTAGTCACCATAGACACGTCATTCCCTTACCTTCACTTTTGGCAGGTGTGGTGGCATTCCAACTCTGTTGAACCATTTCAGTACATTCTCCAGCAAAAAAATATTTTAACAAAATAATGTGAATAGTTTCCTGGCAGATCAGAGCATTGAAAAGGCTCAGAGCAGGATCAGGCAGACACAAAAATTAGTGCAAGAGCAGAGACAGTATAGATTGAACTGGAAGGGAGGGCAGGACTTCGGCAATTTAGAATAACAAGAAGCAGGATGGCTATATTATGGGCTTGTTTTCATTCTCTTCCCTTGATATCCTCTGTCAGGGTCACAATAATAAGTTAGGATGTTAGGTATATCCAGCATGGACCTTCATACACATGTGCGTGATGCAAGTGCAGAATAAGCTGAGAATAACTTTCCTAATACTTCACAGTTTTACCTACTGTTCTTTGAAATACACACAGATATGCCATGATAATGTATAAGAGCATCATAAAGAACTAAAGGTTTCAGAAATCAGAAAAAATATATCTCTTATTAAAAAAAAATAAAGCCACATGTTTAATTTTGTTTCCTAGCCAACAACATTCTTATAACTTGCTGTATGTAGATCTGGCATCCAAAAATACATGTGCAGCCATAAAAAATATTGTGGTTACTTCTTCATCAGGGAATAGTGCAGGCCAATAGGAGAGGATCACCAAAGGAAAAGAGCTGATGCTGAGGATACGATGTTTTACATGCCTCAGGGATCTTCGTCCTTCAGACTGATTGTTGTCTGAAAGGACTCTAGTTCATTCACTTAGAAACTGCTTCATGATGTGAGCTGTTATTGGGTGCCTCTTCAGAAGCACATTTGTGATCCCAGCTGAAACATGAATGCAAAAGTTTCAGGAAAAATGTAGGTGGTTCCCAGATTTCATGGAATTGATGCATGGGAAAGCCTTGTGAAACTAATAAAGCAAGGAAAAAAAAAAAAAAAGACCATATTCATGTATAGACTGGAAGAAGGAGAGAAATACATTAGCAGTTGTCACTCTTCACCCTTTGCATTAAAGGAAATTGCTTGGCAAGCATCAGGAGAGAAATCTAAATGATATGAAATAGTTACACTGTACTCCAGCAGAGAATAAGAGATGGAGGACCTTCTGAAAACAAAGTGCTGTAGAGCAGTTTAAAACATAGGCACATCTGGCGTATCGAAACAGCTTATCTTTTCCCCAATCAAAAATAACATTTCTGAGGTGATGAAATAGAGTAATTCTGTATGCGGTTTATGACTTTCAGTATTGTCTCAAGGCAATAATGAGATACGATATCTTTGTACGAAATCACATCTGATTTTTCTTTCAAGTTCTGGTGCTTTAGAAGCATTTGTAATGTTTGCTGACCTTCTATCAGTAGTTTCATTTTGGGATCTTAAAATTGATTTCTCTCATTTTTACTTTTGAAGCTATGAGATGGGCTTTGATCTGTTGTCCAGACTCGTGCAGTAGCCCCAGAAGCAGCATTTAAGCATTAGATGTGGCACTATGTAAAACATATCAAGAGTGACACATATGAAGAAAGATCTCTCTGTTTCTTTTTGGATATAAAAAGCTTTTGTCTGATACATGTTGATGTTCTTTTGATATTGAATGCTTGTGATATCGATATTAAGTAAAAGGAATTAATGTGGAACTCAAGAGTGCCTATTGGGACATCTTACTGTGCCTCTCCTGTCAGTTTCTCATTCAATTTTCGGTATGTCTGTGTAGCAAAATCAAAATATGATTATAGAATGTCTTACGCACCTATATTAGTTTAATCAAATTAGGATCAGTAAATGAAGAAAGAGCAATATAGACTTTGTTACTTATTGCCAGTCAGAGTAGACACTCTTGGGGATGCCCGGTGCAGATTCTAAGTGTTAACACTTGCTCAGATTTATGTTTCCAAGTCTTTACTACTACTATTACTAATGTTTATTAAAAAATCTATGGATATGTCACCAAATACTATCATCATGCTATTGTTTTGTTGTGTTGGTAGGTAACTGCCAAAATTTTGAAGTTTTCTCAGACATGATTGCTTTTCTTGATGATGGGCTTGTCTGTGTTACAACTATAGAAATGCATAAGGTACCTATGTGCATACTGACTCCAGAACCACAAAGTGGGGAACATGGCTTTTGCACCGAGGCTTGCTCTCTGGGTATGAGTTGTAAATCAGTGATGTTGTGCCAATGCCTGATCAGCCAAGAGCTCTATCACACTATAAGGATGAGGACCTTGCAGTTGGTGGTTATAGTAAAGCTTTGTGTGTCAACATGGCACTACATAGTGCTACCTATATTATTTGGCCTTCGTTCTTGCTAGCTTGAGTATTTCATTGCATCGTATAATTCATTTTATGTATTTAGTATATCTTGCATTTTATTTGAGGTTTATGTCAGGATTTGGCAGCAGCTTCTGGCTCCAGTACACGAGGAAATTAATGGTGATGTTTCCTGTGGGGAAATCAGTGGGTTGCCAGTAGGACTATGATGCATTAGCCAAGCAGAGTGTTAGTTTAGCATCTATACAAGAGGAGGATGAGACAAAGACCTTGTTAGTGGTTACACAAACGTTTCCTTGATGCCATCACCTTCACATCTCTCCTGAGACAGTAACATGCACTAGTAGACTCCATTCTATGGATGCAGTGCAATTTTATACAAATCCGTTTTTCAGTTTGAATACAAAGAAATAAAACTCATGATTTTATTTCTGAAAATGTCACTCTTCAAGATGATAATATGGTGTTATATTTTCAAGGAAGACTGCATTTTTTAGGTTAGACAGTTGAGCGGTCATATAACTTTTGATTGCTATAGCTTCAAAAATAAGTTTAAAGAAATATTTTTGTGGGTTAAAAACCACAAAAAGATCTGGTTATATTCCAGTTTTCCTGTAAGGAACAGCCAAAATATTGAAGTTTTTTTATTCTTCCCAATCGTTATCTAAATGCATTAACCTGGATTATTCAAATAAAGGTATGTCTCTAACCATTAAATTTTATTATGTCAGCACTTACTGAAGAAGCAGCCACCTATTTCTTCCTGTCCCACTCCATGCTGCTCCCTCTCTTGTGCCAGCTTAAGTGTTCAGTCATCTTTGCATTAAACCATCTTAGGGATCTAATAATTCACAAATCAACCTAACAAAAAAAACCCCAAGCAACAACATACACACACAAAATCAAATCCCCTTTTTCCTGATCGGTTCCTATGAATACCTGCATGAAAGCTTCTGTCATTAATGGAGGGCAGTACCTTGTGGTAGCATCCAGGCACATGAGGTGGGAAAGACCACTTATCTCCCTGTCAGTGGCAATTTTTTTCTGGCTTAAAGTGCTCATGAAACTAGTGTCAGTTTTCACAAAAATCACCAGTTGTCGTATGCAGGTATGTGTTTAGGTCCCTGAGTATGCATACACTTTGACACTCAGGTGATGTGGAAAAATCAATCTTCAGACAATTAATCGCTGTTTAAGTCTGGCTTCAAATAATTTTTCTTAGTCATTTTCCTAATGTGCCGTCACTAAAAAGTCTAAGAATGCAACCTGATACAAGGGTTTTAAATGCCCACAAGTCAATGAAAGAAATATGGTCTTTCTCCTTTTGTTTTGTTTGGTGTTTTGTTTTGGTTTTTTTGCTTAATGGCTTGGATCTTTTATCTTGTCACATAGTTCAACAGCATAGAATTACAATAAATTAGTTTTGCAATTATCAAACTCTTCAACTTCTCTTTGGCATTTAACGAACCTCAGAAGCAGTTTATTGCTTCATATACTTTGCCATCATGAATATTAGCCTTTAATTAACTGGAACTCCAATCTTAAACTTTCTAGCTATGTTGCAATGAAATATTGTACTGAGGTTGAAGAAGATAGTATTTTTACAGTTTTTCCAATGAATGGAATACTTTCAGAATGACCTTTTGAGTCAGTAATTATAACGATAAAAAATGTAAGACAAAACTTGTTATCACAAGGAAAAGCATTGTATGCTTTCTTTTTGTATATTTTACTTAGTCGCATAAAATCACAGAGAAGCCTCAGCTGAGAGGGACCTCAGGAGATGATCTGGTCCAGCCTTCTGTTGAAAGGTGGGTCTTGGATTTGTTTTTTCAGGTCCCTGCCAAGCCAAATCTTGAAGATTTTCAGGGAGATTCCACCACTTCTCTAGTCAACCTATTCCAGTGTTTAATGTTTCTGATGCTGAAGAACTGTTTTCTTGTATCCAGACACAATTTCCCTTGAAGAAATCTGCATATGTTACCTCTTGCCCTGTGCATCCTTCTGAAGAGAATACCTTCATCTTCTGTATAACTCTCTAGTGGGGATTGGGAAACTGATTAGATTTTCTCTTGAGCCTTCTCTTCTCTGGGCTGAACAAATTCAGTTTCCTGAACCTTCTTTCAGGATCTCCAGACCTCTGATGATCTTCATGATCATCTACTAGACCCTCTCTCTGTTTTTCAGTTTTTGTCATGAAGTGGGAGGACCAGAACTGGACACAGTATTCCAGGTGTGTCCTAGCAAATGTCGAGTGGAACTCTTTGATCTGCTGACTCTACCCTCACCAATGCAACCCAGGGCTCATCCTGCCTTCATTGCTACAAAGGCACTTCTCACTCAAGTTTAGGGCTGTCCATGAGAATACCCAGCTCCTTTTCAGCAAAGCTACACCCCAGCTAGTCAGATCCCACCCAGCTTGTACTGCTGCTTGGGGTTATTCTGTCTCATGTGCAAGGCATTACATTTATGCAGTCCTTGTTTGGCCCTGCCTTAGTTTGTGAAGGCCTCTCTGCATGGTGGCTATTCCTTCTGGTGTATAGTGCCTCTCCTCCCTGTTTGGTATGATCCACAAACTTGGTAAGCAAGCATTCAGTTCTGTCATCCACATCCTTTATAAAGATGTTGAATCATATGAAACCCAACACCAACCTCTAGGAACTCCCTTTGTGATCAGCTGCCAATGAGCTGATAAAAGCATATTAGCCTTACCCTAAAAGTTCAAGCCATAACATTTCTGTAAGATTTTGAAAAGCGTAGTTTATGCTAGCAGCTTGGTAAATCAAATACTTTCAACTGTCACCAAGATCAGGTACTATCTCTCTGATTACTGCATTTTTTCCCTAAAATTATGGACCAGTTGTGTCTTCAGAATCAGTCCCATTGCAGCTGGGAAGGTCCTAATGAGTTGTACATAGAGAAATGCTAAATCTACATGAGGAAAAGACCTATTGAGGATGCTCATTCAGATGTTAGGAAAGACTGTTCGATAGTTTTCTATTGTGAGAAACATATCTTTGGCATGAAAAGCAAAAAAGAGGTAAAGTTGACTTTGTCTCCTGGAGAACTTGACTGGCCTAAAGATTTTGAGACAGCTTCTTACTGTAAAAATTGTGTTCCAGAATTTAATCGTTGCTCTTTTATTTCTTTTTTGTAGCAATTAATCTGAATCCATGACTGGCATTCCTGCATTGTGATAGTCTGCAAATAGAAAATTAAAAGAAGTCTGATTTCAAAAAGTGCTACTTAAAAGTATAGAAAAGTGTATTTTTAAAAAGTATAGGAAAATAAATACATTAAACAAAATAGGTCAGGAATTATAAAAAGTGAAAGAGTCAATTATACACATATACTTTTCCTCAGGTAGACTGTTGAAGATGCGTGACTGGAATGGCCCAAAGAGAGATCTGCATAAGAGAACAACATGCAGAATACCAAATATGATGGTGATGGTGCCCCTAGTAATAAAGACAGGAAGAAAAGGAAACAATTTGCAAAAGGCAAACAGTATTAGCTTAATCCAGCCACTCTAGAGAACGCCTCGTAATCTACTTTTATCGGAGGCAAACAGAAAGACCAAGTTGCCTCCATGTGATAAACTTAAAGCAGAGGAACAGTACTCTTCAGTCATGCACGGTAACACTTCTTCAATGCAGGGACAGTTGCACTCTCTTCCTGGTTGGTGATATTTCTTTGTTCTAGGCAGATCTTAGGCTCATTCCTTTGGAGTTGGTTGCTCTTCCTGGTATTTAAAAGGTCTCTATGCCTATTAGAGACCAAACTGACAATAAAAACATCTTTAAGACAAAGGAAGAAAACAACAGCTCTTGCTAGACTATTTTTATGGTATGCTGCTCCTTCTCTAGCTATATACACTAGTTTGCTGGTTATACAGTACAAGAATTATGAGATGCATAAGATGGGTAATAAACTGCATATTGAAATGGAGACAATAATGACATGTAATGTTGAAATGAGAGATATGATAATAGATGAAAGTTATTAATGAAACTTCTTAAGAAGTGGTTTTAAGGCTAACCTTATTTAGTATTTTCATTAGTGACCTTGACAAAAAAGAAATTAGGATTGTATAGTGAAATTTATAGTTGACATAATGTTTGGAGTTGTTATTAAAACAGATGAAGATCACGGTGTCACACACATGAAAGTAGAAGCCCTTGAGAACTGGTGTAAGAGAAATGGATTTAAATATAATGGTATGAAGTACAGGATAATGCACTTAAAACTAATAACAAGAAATTCTGTTATTAATATATAGCTCATCAAATGGAAAAGATAGTTGCTGTGGCAGTTGATCAAAGGATAACTATAAGATGTTAGTGTGATGTCGCCATGAGAGACTAAATGTAATACTAGGAGATCTACTAGGCTGTATCACGTGAAAAAGGATAATACTCATTGTATTTCTGACCAATGGTAATGTGGATTTACTAAACCTGAATGCATTTCACTTTCATCAACTTTTCTAGTCACAGCTTGAATGTACAGAAGCTTGTAGGATTCCCAACACTGACTTTTGGCAAGGAGTTCTATAAATGCATTAGTTGCTCCATGAATACAAAACTACTTTTGTTTGTTCCAAACTGGTCACTTACTAGATTTTTTTTATGCCCTGTACTTTTACTGGAGGAGACAGCGGAAGATCTGTCATTCATCCTCTCGCTGAAGTCATGGTTTTATAGATCTTTATTCCTCTCTAGTCATCATTTTCCCAGTTTATTCTTTTCTTATGAAGGCCTCTCCATACCCTCAGTGATAATCCTCCTCTGAACCTTTTCTAATTCTACCATATCTTTTTTTGAGGTGGCAGATCAGAGTAGGTATACGATTTAAGATATGTTATGTGGTTTCTAGCCACTGAAATAAGATAATGCTCAAGAGCCTTTCAACAGGCAAGGGACAAATGAACAGATTTGTAGATAATTTTTGAAATACTTTGTAGATATAGTAGAGTAATATTAGAGGAATAATAGAGGAATGGATTTGATAACTAAGATCTGTTTAGTCTTTCTAGTTTCTTTGTTCCCTAATAAAGAATAGGAAGAGGTTAAATCAACATTAACATATTTTCTAGAAAACTTCTAAAAGTGCAGCAGAAAAAGGCTGAGCGAATTTACTAACTTGAGTTCAGAAGAAGAAAATATTTGGTTTCAGATAAGATGCAGTTTGGGAGTACATTATGATAGTCTGCAAGAAATAATTAAGATTATATCTCATGTAATCAAGACAACATATACTTTATCAATAATTTCAGTTAAAAATTAATAGAACAGTGACTCCTAATATTTTACAGAAAATAATGTTTAAAGGATGTGTGAAGGTCCTGTGTGGGAAAAATATACAAACAAGAACATAAATGCTTTTCTAGTGGCCTCAAATGAGTAGTGACTCATAGACTTGCCTGAAATGCAAAAAAAAAAAAAAAAAGACAACAAATGAAAGTACTTATACTAGTGGCACAGAACAAATTGTTCCTCTACAGAAAAATAAGTGTAGATTTATTTACATTGTTTAAAATGCTTTATTTTGGAGTATTACTCTCAAGGCTACAGATGTGTTTACTAAGCAAAGTTACAGCTATGCATATCATATCTGTTTTCACTAGAGGTGGTCTATCTGTGACAGCAATATGCAGCAACAGGTCACAGTTTAGTAGCCCTAGTTCAAGTAATTTGAAGTACAGTGTAGGCATATCACTAGTGGCTTCCTCTACCTCAGTCCGTGGCAAATGATGTCAAAATACTTTGGAGGAAAAAAGTGCCAAGTCAGATTTAGATCTGTAGTTAGCACAGTTAAATTAGAGAATAGCACAAATGAAGCAAATGATGCCACATATTTGCATTTTGTTCACTGGAAAGCTGAATGTCTAATGCTAAAAACTCAGGATCACTGAAGATATAGAGACAAATAGAACAATACAAAATACCGGGTATGATATATGATCCTTGAAGCTCTCACCTTTTTTTTGAAAATGACAATTTCTGTGTTTTAAAAGGTAGCAAGTCATAAGGGCATTTTTTGAAAAAAAAAAAAAAAAAGAGATACATAGAGAATTGTAGGAAGTTCTTACCCCAGATCTATGGCTAGGAAAAAAAAAAAAAAGCAAGAGTTTCTCAGGGAAGAATCAGTTGTCAAGGACATTTGGGATTAGTTTAGCACTCTCAGTCTCTTTTAGCATTTGAGATTAGCTTTGTTAATTAGCTTAAGCAATAGATTTCTTATAAGTACTTGAAATTCTATTATCTTAGTGCCAATTGGTAGTTGCTGTTACTACTATGTTTGGCTGAGGAAAAAGTTCCACCGTGAGTATTTTGGAATTGGACCATCATTCAGGCACTCGGGCTATGCAGTATGCTGACCAGCAATAACTCAGATAAGGAACTAAGCAGAGCTGAATCAAATGTCTTTCTCCAAAAGCAACACAGACAGAGAGGAGAGGTCTGAGACAGAGTTTCCTTCATTTCTTCCAGTGCTTCAGCCATCAATACTGAAGGGCTGGAAGTCCTATGAAGGCCAGATCCATGATATTCGAGGAAGGGATATGATGAAGGAGATTAGGTAATAGCCAGAGAAAGAAAATGGAAAGTGAGGGTAGTTATATCAGATGGAAACCAAGTCAAATGTTTTCTATAATGAAAAAAATAGAAAAATATTTCTCAAGGAGAAATGCTTAATTTTCCAAGAATTTCTACTATATAATGTGAATATGTTCTTGGTATTTTATTCTTACTTAAAAATGCTGTGGTAATGGAGGCAGCTACTTTGAAATATAACAGTTTTTATGGGACGATCTGAAAGTAGTAACAAAAAAAAGCGGCTAACAAAACCTGTAGATTATTGCCAAAGCATACTTTCAAAGAAGCGAAGTATAGCATGTAAAGAAGTGAACTAGAATTTGAGAGATCAATGTTAGTCTTCTTTCTTATCTGTTTCTATATTGAGCCATATAAATTTGGCTTTTTCTAAAAAAATATTACCTCTGAAATGTGGGGATTTTTTGTTTTGTTTGGTTTTTTTTAAGGTTAGAGGGCCCCCACTTGCAGGAGCATTTAAAGAAAGACCAACAAAACCCACAGCATTTCGCAAGTTTTATGAGCGAGGAGACTTCCCATTTGCCCTTGAGCATGATGCTAGAGGACACAGAATTGCCTGGAAGGTAAGTCATGGTACAGCTGTGACAGCCAGCTGAGCTTATTGAAGTGACATCTCTCATTGTCAAACAAAGTTGGCTTCTAAGTAAATAAACTGAAATAATTTCTTAGCAAATGGAAGATGGTGGGGAAGCTGTTAGAGAAAGGCCTCTGAGTCAGCTGTCTACCTTGACTAACAATCAAATTATATGCTGCAAAAAGGAAGATGACAGAGTTGCTTTGCCTTAGTGAATTGTCTCCTGCCCAATTCATCTCTATTTTTATGAGGACCTGGCAATGCAGCCTGTTTCAGACAGTCCATCAAATGATGGAAGTGGCTGGATACAGCAAGCAGCAGCCATTTATCTCTCCCAGATTTCACCTTCCTGCAGGACACTTCCAAATAGAAGCTTTAATTACCTAAATGGATAGGTCAAGATTGCCTGCTCCCTGAAAATGCAGAGCAGAATACAAACGAAGGCAGATTCTCATTCCACAGCTGTACTCTCGGTCTACAGCATATGTCAGACAGCGTAATCACTGTCATACGTGCCCCTGTTAGAGGCTGACCTCCACTGCTGAAACCATTACAGCTCCGACATTTCTCTGACAAAAGGTTAATTGGCTTCAAAATAAATGTATTGCCTAATGACACCATTCTAATGCGGCTGTGTTTCTCTCTAAAAGGCTTGGTATTGTTATTTGTAAAACTTGCCAATCTTATAAGTAACTACTGCAGACTTTTAAATTTAATTTGGAAAATGAATGCTGATCTTTAACCTGCTCCTACTATTTAATTATTCTGGTTATCATGAATTACTTTATTGTTTTGTGTTATTTATTGGACTAGAATAAGATTTTGCTGAAAGCACTGATAGTTACAGAAAATGAACATGATATGCATGAGCAAAATATGTCAGATTTGTAGTGTTTTAAATTGTCCATGTCAAGAACATGATACAAATTTTAAATGTATAGCTATGTTAATTCAACACAAAAAGGAGTGATCTTGCAAACTTATAGCTGACTCTACTCCTAATGAAGCCAACAGGATTAGACCTACAGTGTGGTAAAGTCGTACTATGTAATTTGTTAGTAACTAGATTTTAAGGTAGCTTTTCTGCTTATTGAAGTATAGAAGAAAGAATGGTGCTGTTGTGCAGCACAAGGAAGAATTAATAGTTCTTACAGCAAAGGGAATCTCTATCCAGCAAGACTTTACCCATTATCAGAATGTGATTCCAGTGCAACTGGTCTTTAGGTGACCCACAGGCTTACAATATAAGTCTGCACCCTAATCTTTCATCACCAGGTAAGACCCAAAGGTGATTTACAAGCAACTGCAAAAATCTACAGAATTTAGTTTTTGTCTTGAGGCATTAAACCTTCTAATTTCACAAAATCAGACTGAGACGTACAGACAATTTACCTCAATTTAAATGCTATTTGATGCATATACTTCAATCATAAGGACTGGTATTCCACTAGATGATGCTAGTGACTGCTTAGTTGACTTAGAACACAAGGAAGTGGACATTAGGAAAAAGTTCTTCACTGAGAGGGTGGCCAGTCACTGGAAGAGGCTCCCCAGGGAAGTACTTGCAGTACCAAGCCTGTCAGAGCTCAAGGAGCATCTGGACAACACTGTCAGTCATATGATTTAGTTTTAGATAGTCTTGTGAGAGGCAGGGAGTTGGACTCAGTGATCCTTATGGGTCCCTTCCAGCTTGAGATATTCTCTGATTCTGTGACATCTCGCTATCTAAAAGCCTTCCAACCACAGCCGGATGTCTAGAGTGTTTGCTCCCTGTATCTCACAGTTTGAATTGTTTGAAAACATACTGTCTTAAGACAGTCGCAATAGCGGAGTCTCTAGTCAAAGATCCAGCACATAATTTTTTGTTAACACAATTTGCAATCTTCTAGCCCTAGTATCCACCTACCACAGTAAAACTTTGGCATGTAGCTAGTGCAATGTAGGACTGAGATGTCATGCAACAGTTGCTTTTGCTATTGCTTTTAATCCTTTCTTTCGAAACAAATGATCGCTACGTCAGCATGCATGCAAGAGGGCAGCATAGTAGCCGACTATTCCATTCCTACCTCAGCATATTGCAGGATCCAACCTTATTTCCCTTATTCCCCTTATTCTGTGCCACTTGATTTAGTCACAAATCAATCCAGACCCATTTCTGTGTCAGGCACTCAAGAAAACAATACTGAGGTAGTAGAATTACTCAAGGCTGTTATTTAATTTGGCATGCAACCATCATTGATTATTGTGCAATTTAAATAGAAGAAGCAGGCAAATAGGAGTTTTCTAGTTCAAAATTTACATTAGATAGGTTCTAAAGTCTTACAGGCTGCCCACTGCTGCAAAAGGGTGAGAATGTTGTTCATCGTTAGCTAATATTTACAGATGCAGATAAAGTAAGGTCTGTATTTTTCACTTGTTTTAAGGACATGTGAATAGTCAAAATATCCAACATACATCTAATGCTAATTTTCATCAGTTTGTAAATCTGATTAAGCAATTTTTTTTAGAAATATATTTTACTCAATACTGCTTAAATTCATGAAAATGAAAAAAAATATTTTATTAATGAAATGTGTCTAGGCAAAATGTTCTATAAAAGCTTGGCTGAACTATATTTATTTGCATGAATCATGATTCTACTGGAATGGTAAAAAGGAGAAATAAATGGTAGCAGTGATATTTTAATCCTGCTATAATTGCACAGTATCAATGTTTTACTGTGAAAGGGTTTTTTCCTCTGTTTAGATGTAATGTGTGTCATGGTTCATTTCACTCATGTTAGTTTGTTTACCAAGTGGTGCATGAGAGAAAATTCAGAGGGGTCTCAGAAACATGATTTGTTGTGACAAAAGAAAATACTACAGGATTTTGTTTTTTCCTGCAAAATACACAGTTGGGTTTTGTTTTGTTTTTTCTTTGTTTGTTTGTTTTTGTAATTACTGAAACAAAACAAAACAATTATAATTGTCAGACATTAAATATTTTTTTGAACACACTTTGAACTCTTGTTCCCTATATTGTAATTCTGTGGGCAGAATTCAGTCATTTTCAGCTAGAAATGAAAAATCTGAAATGTTTTAATACCCATGAATTTTGTTAATATATACCAAAAAAATATGCACAAATGACCCTTGAATTTGTAACAGTTCTGCTTATCCCTAATATTAAGGCCATGATTAATTGCCTTTAAGCGCTGGCTACATAAAACTAGGGTTGTAGGCCTAGATGAGATATACATTTAAAGTTCAGGAACTATTCAGAACTATTTCTGAAAAACTGCATGTGTTGGATCCTTAATTCTGAAATAATAGTACATTGTTGTTGTTGTTCAGCTTAATTATTTCCAAAATGCACTAAATTTAGAAAGAGTCATTCTTACTCCAAATTAATTCTAAGTATACACAAGATTAAACTGTGTGGATAAACCATGGTGTTTATCTTGGTGCCTTTTCTTGAAAAAGGAACCAAACTAAATTATATCTCACTACAAGATCATTATAGCAAGATGTGTCTTTAAGTCTTTAAGTTTAGAAAGGCATGTCTTTGAATACTCCTGTAATATTGGCATTCTGGTTGGTAAGTTTTACTACTGTCGCAAGTTCAAATAAACCTGTTTCAACCTAATGAAACAAAACAGATGAACAGATAAAATATGTTCGCAACATATAAATTATTATGTACAAGAACAGGAAATTGAACTTGGTTTGAAGGATTACCATACGGGGGGGAGGGGAATATTTTAAAAAACTCTGATAATACCAAACTAAAATAATCTGGTGTTAGAGGCTGTAATCAAGTTTCTAAAAGAAGACAATATGACTGTCTTGATGTTCCTAATCTTGGTTTTCAAAACTGGAGAAAAGTTGTCCTTTTCTCATTTTCAAAGGCAAAAGGAAACTCACCGTCTTTCTAGCACACCACACAGTGGAAATGAAAGAATCCATATAAAATTAATTCAAGAATTTTCATCTCCATTAAGGGGGTCTACCAGCAGTCAGTAAATTCTTCACTGAATGGCATACACTCAGTATAATATTTTAATATCTAATTTAAATCCTTTGTTTGTTTTCATGCTTCCTCAGTGATCATTAAATAGAACTGTATAGATGTTAGTGCCTTAAAATTGCTGCAAATACATATTACTCATATTTTTGATAAAGTAGTACTTTTTCAGATCTAGAAATAAACAACTTCTTTGGTTGAATTACTCAACAAATGTTCAAGAGTATTTCCAAATTTGAAGCATTTGTTTTTGCCCACTAACAGAGAATGAATAATAATGGTATGGTTTGAAAATGTGTTTCTGATGTGTATCAAGCATAAAAGTTTGGAACATGAATTGTTGTTAATTTACAGATAGATAAGAGTAGAAAGTGATGTTTCTAGAAAAAGAATGTGTTAAAATATTTAAAAGCCTGTTGGCTACTTCTGTGGGATCCTGCAATTCTCCTTCAGCTTGTGTAGATCACAACTTTATTTTTAAATGTAGTAATATATTCTTTTGCACAATCTCCTACCAAGCTACAAATAATAAAAGCTCATAGTCCAGATCTGAAAAAAACTTCCATTTTAAAATACACATTACCAAATTAAAAAAAGGTCAGAATGCAATTAAACCTTTGACTAAGAAAGTTGATAAAACCCAGAAAGTATTTCTGAATTATTAAGAATGTGTTTGAAATGCAGTCTCTCTGTATCATACCAAAAGTCCTCAGAATGTTTGAAATGGTTTTTTTTTTTTAACAGAGTGGGGTTAATTATGAAAGTCATTATGCATGGGTAAAAAAAAGCTTCTATTCTTCAAAGAATTTTTACAATTTCAAATAAATTAAAACCAAATTCAAAAATGTAAATGTCTCAAGCAAAACGTCAAAATGAACATGATTTCCATCTTTTGGGGTTTGTGTTTTTCCCCAGAGTAGCTGTGTTCACTAAGGATATGACTTTTAACATTTTAATTCCTCTTTATCCTCTCTTTTTCATGTAGCTTGTTTTTTTCAGGGGCTAGTGCAAAGCTATAGTTGTAAATTTACTTCTTGGTGATAGAAATGAGATGCAGTGGTAAAAGAAAGTGTTCTGCCCATAACATCATGAATTTGGATTATGCATACACTTTTGCCTTGTGCAGACTATCAAAGGTTGCTTTTGGTAATAGGGACTACAAATAATTTGAACATGCCACAAACCTGCAGTTTTTATTAGCATCTTTCGTTATTCATTTGGTTTTATCAGCATATTTTAGATTAGTTTGTGTAAAATTCTGAGCTGCTATGATTAAGCTGGTACCTGTACCTGGCACCAAGAAAAATATTTTTCTGTTGTTTTGGTTTGGGTTTTTTAGTTTTGGTCTTGGGCTTGGTTTGAGGGCTTTCTTTTCCTGGAAGTGCAACCTTTTTGGATTGTTTGAGGTATAAGTTTTAAGTGAGAGATTTTTTTTTTTTAATATCAATTGATATAGTTGGAAGGCAGACAAGTTTTCAGTTGCAGAGCTCTGAAGTAATGTATCTCAGTATTTTTGATTTTTGTGTCATTGTCTTGTTATTAAACCACATGAATAAACACTGTACGTTATTCCCTGCCTAGTATTAAGTGAAGTTAGGTAACACTTCCCAAAGTTCAAATCC
Source organism: Caloenas nicobarica (assembly GCF_036013445.1). NCBI lineage: Eukaryota > Metazoa > Chordata > Aves > Columbiformes > Columbidae > Caloenas > Caloenas nicobarica. The sequence goes on from NC_088247.1 coordinate 72,779,254, forward strand.
CAAAACAAATTAAAAATAGTTGTAGGGAGCTCATTTACACTACAGAATGACCCCATTATTATACTAATGTCTTGCAATTTATAGAGGTGAGAAGTAATTCTAGACGTTGATGGGTTTTAATAACTTATTGCTATCAGAAGGGGAGTGTCCAACTTCCCTTCATGTCTTCTGCTCTCTGTTTCCGAGGCACACTGGGCACTGGCACTGCTGCTGATCAGAGTCTTCTGGGAGTACATTTCTCTCACTAACTCAGGGAAAGGAGGTGGATGTGTTTCTTCTCAATCGGCAACATGTTCACAGCCCTGTGAACTTTGATTGCAAAAGGGTCCATAAGTGCTAAAGCTGTGTGTTGGTGAAGGAGAAAGAAACAGTAGTGAAGTCCAGCAAAGAATGGGAGATAGTCAAAGGATCTAAAAACTTTTTTTTTTCTTTGGACAGCAATGAACTTCTAGATTAGTTTTGCTGCTCATGGAATTGCAGCCTTAGATATCTGAAAGCAAAGAGAACAAACTGACTATGAAAATACTACTTTTCTTCTGGATTTATTTTCATATATAAGGATTTCTTTACTGATTCCATTCTTTCCTAAACTATGTTTAATATCTTGTTAATAAAATACGTTGAGAGGACACTGTCATCTTAAAGAAAACTTGTAAATCCCTCACAAGTGTTGTCATGCAGAATGAAAGCTTTTTGCAAGATGATGTACAAAGAGGAGCAGCTGTGGATCATGCTTAAGCACAGTGGGTACGGCACAAAGCGGTCTTAGTTTCTGTTTTATTTAATGTCTTCATTAATGTTTTAAGAAATAGTTCAGAGTTTTCTTCTGCAATCAACTTCCGTTTATCTTCCCCAGAGGGCTCCTTTTTTTTTTAACCATTTCAGTGATCCTTTTTAAGCATCTTTCCAATACAATTGTGTTAGTAAAACAGAAAATTGCGGTGTGGATTCAAGAGGAGGTGACTGAAAGCAACAATTTCTTAAGCCAGAAATAATACATAATAATTTAGAGAGACTAGAAATATGAGTTGAGGTAAAAAAATAAAGTCTCGGAGAAACAAATTTTAAATGCTGCCTCTGGGAAAAAAATAATTATATTAATGGATTTAGTGTAAAGTAATAGTTTGGGAAATAATAATTTTCTTTTTTAAAGGACAGTAAAAACCTCATTTTTCTGTGAAGACAATAATAAGCAAATTTGGTATGTGGCATGGTAGCAAGAAGGAATTATTCCAGTTTAAACTAAAAATGCAGCAATAGCTCCATTGCATCACCTTGAATCAGAAATTGTTAGTAATAACAACTAAAAATTATTATCAAAAGTTCTGTCTTCGCTGACGTGCATGTGACTTTTTATTAGAGATCATTAAAAACTGCAATCACAAGTCTGTTCTAGTTTCCTTTTTAAAAAGCATAATTCTAAAAACTAGCCACATCTTAATGACTATGACGCAATTTTCATTTAAATGAAAACTCCTTTAAATCTCTTAACCAATATTGTATATGTACTACACTTATACCCATTCTGTGATCTTAAATCATACAAAAGAGCTACAGAATAAATGCAATATCTTTTCTAGCAAATAAAACAACAAAATTCCTGTTAACTACATTAGAAAGGGATCCTTATTCCCATAGATAAATATTACCTATTATCTCGTGCCTTTTTCACCCTATGATAATATAAATTTTCCTACCGATCTATTAGGTTTTTAGTCCTTGATAACACTCACAGGCATCCATTTCTTATAAGCTAGAAATTACAATTTCCTGAGTTATCGAAGTTGCAGAAGATATGATCATCCTTTTGACAACGGCAGACTTAAATCTCTCTCTTATATCTAAGAAGTGTTAGTTTGTATCTAATTACATTTATTTTTAATAATAAGTTAATTTTATATTCAACAGGTATGTAGGGGTTTTCTTCTTCAAAAGTCACTGTTTATATTGATTCTAGCATTTTATATGAGTTAGCTAAGATTAATTATATTTTGTTTACAGACTAAAATAGGGTACCAAGCTGATGTCCTTCAATTAAGGCAACACTTTTAAAATTATTGAGTAACTGAGTGCTTCCAGTTTCCATTCCATGATACATATAGTCACAAAAAAGTATTGGAATGATAGGTTTCTCAAGACTGAAATTTCTACATTGATTTGATCCCACCACTAGGTAACATTAATTCCAAATAAATTTAGTCTATTCAAATCTTGCTTTTCAAAAGCACTATACTAGAATTGATTTTCAGTTGAAAAACATTTCTTCATAATAGTGCATCAATTAAATATATGCTTAAAACAATCATTAAAAATTTAGATAGCCAATGGCTCTATAATATGCATTTTTCTGTTGGTTCACTGCTTAATACTAATCTACAAATCAGTCATGACTTTACTCTTTTCTGTTAAATTCTTTTTTGTGTCTGAAAGGGAGATGTCTTTGAGGGTCTTAGAAGAAATTTGTGATGATAGACATTGAAAAGGAATCTTATCAAATGCTATTTAAAAAGACTCTAGCAAAATGCTATGTTTTTATCAAATCCCATAAAATCCAAATTAACTATTTCAATACTTATCAACATTCTCATCGGTTGTTTATAGTTTGTACATTTAAACTAATATTTCTGGTGAAACACTGAATTATGCCACATTACGTATTAGAGGTTACTAGTGCAATCTCTTCTTTCTTACCACTTATGACTCACAGACATGTAATTCTTTCTAGAGTTAAGTGTTTTCCAGTCTTCTGGGGTTTTTTTTCCATTTCTTTCATGTTTGTAATTTAATAATCTAATGAAATGTTTTCTCCATGCTCAGATAAAGTACCGTATTTATTGAAAATATGACGTGTACCTTTGCTTAACAGCTGAATAACATGTCTCCCTCAAAAAGTAAAAAAATTATTTCCTGGAAATGACAGAGCTCTGCTTTCTTTTAGCAACATCGATGCTGAATCTGGGGACTAGTATTCAGCTGGCATCTAAAACAGGCCTTGCAAAGAGTAGTGACAGTTCACCTGATTACTAGAGTACAGAGCTGCTATACTTCAATTATTAATTCCTCTGTGGCTCATTAATAGTCACAACTTATCCCATGACTCTAGAAAAATTACGGCAGTTAATTTAGTGTTTCTTTTTCCCTGTGTACACAATTAAAGGCATTCCTTTATGTGAAGTAAATTGTCATCTCTTGAAAGTGTATGGAATGAAAACCCAGCCATGTATCAGAAATAACTTTAATTTAAATTTGCTAAATGACCTCTGAAAGTGAGATGAAAGATTTTCTGCTGAATGGGCTGGTGCTCCCTGCCTGTATAATTTATGTGAGAAATTAGTGCGAATGGTTCACTTTTATGGAGCAGTGCTGCTTGTAGCAAGCCTGCAGAAACAATTTTCCCCCAAGCCTCCATCTGTTCTTCAAACCAGGGCATATGCCATCTCATCGAGCTTGAAAGTCAACTGATTTATAACTCCTGAAAAGTGCATAGATGGAAAAGAAAGGTCGACTGCTGCTATGTGACAATGATTTGCTAGGCACTTGGATAAAGACAATTCACATTATTATGGACCCTAGAGGACACAAGTGCTGTTGTAAGCTTCAGAAATTGGTACATTGACATATAGAACAAAAACAAATTGCTCCTCCTCCTTCAGTTAAACAGCTACCTCTCTTCTTAAAAAGAGAAACTTTTTACAAGGGAAGTAGGTAATATAACCAAGACATCTTGTTAGACTGTGTTTCAGGCAGATTAAGCTTTTCCCAGCTACACAGGTTGCTGTCTAGAAGTGCCAGGACTTGTTCCACTTTCATCTTTAAGCTGCAAGCAGAAACATCTGTCTTTAAAAGTGCTTCTTGTTGTTTGTCAGAAAGTTTTGTTCAGCACCACAAATACAGCATTGATGAATTTTCTGTATCTACTCTGAAGGTGATTTCTGAGCCCTATCCCAATTAATGGATGGCTTGTTCTCTGTCCATTAGTTGTCAGCCTTCCTCCTTTTACCCAAATATTGCCAAGCTCTCTGGCAAGTGACAGAACAAATGGAATTGACAACATAAAAATCAATGTGTGTTTGATGTTTTCATTTCTGATAGTCAGATACTGTGACTGCTCTACTCTGAGGCTCAGAGACTGAATTTCTTCAACTATTTTGTCTTATCAAGTCTATTATTATTATTATTACTATTTCAGGTAAAAAATGGCATATAGTTAGGTGCATTTTTCATTTAAGAAATGTAATGCAGAAATGATGCAAACAGAGTCTTTTAATGTGAAAATGTGGGGGCAGGTTTTACCTTGAAAAAACACGGAGGTGCACTATAAAAAGCATGTGTGAATGGCAGGAAGAATCATCCTCTACAAGTATGAGCTTATTGCTCGTTAAGGTGATCAGTAGCATCTGTAAGAAAGAAATGGCTTTGTAGCTTTCCACAATCATCTGATGTTATGTAAAAACATATTCAACAAATGTCTGCACTTTACAAATGTATTATAGTGGATGTCTGTTCCCATCAGTTTTGTGATAAACACTGTATTTCTGTGACCCTTTCACTGTTTTGTTTTTGTTCTCCACTGTATGTTAGGCATGTGCATGGGGCAAATTTATCTCCTTTAGTTCCATTTCATTTCCTATACCATTTCCAAAGCATAAATTAGTTCATCATCATTTCAGTGTCATTTTCTCATCACTAGCCTCTATGAACAATTCACATCAAACTCCTGTTCACGTCTACTATGCTGGCATAGTTCTGATCTGGACTCAGCACTGCTCTCATTCCTTACATTGTTATTCTGCTAATTAATAGTATCTGTTTGTTTAACACCCAGTTTTATCGTCCTTTTACTTTCTTCCCTGTTGGTTCTTTCATCTGTATCTCCTTTTCTTTATCTGTGAAGAGTTTGTCTTCATATGAATTTACTCATGAGGACAGCTTGGCAGGAACTGGTTTAAGTAAGGAATGCTTTTTACATGTTTTATTATGGTGTAAATGTGTCCTTGAATAGAAATCATTCAGATTAAGATTCATGAAAGCTTCCTAAAACAGCAAGATCTAAATTTTAACCTTTTAATTTTTTTTTGCTTTGAAACATGTTGGCAACTCAGTTCAATAAAATAGCTATCAATGTGGCATGAAAGAGCTCTGTTCCTGCAGAAATTTAGGCATGTGTTAATGCCTTGTGATCAAACCCACTGAAGCGATACTTTTGGTTATACTGTGTAGCAGTGGTGCTAGTGAGATGATGCACCTACCTCTAAAACGAGAAAAAGATATTCACATTTGTTTGTTTTCAATCATAATGATGTCACTTACTTTGTAAGTTCTAGTTTCAGATTACTGTTGTTGCATTTTGAAGACATTAATGGCCAAGACCTTTAAAAATCCATCTCATTTTAATGTGTCTGATAAAAACTCAGTTGAGGTGGCTGATTTGTGCTTTTTTATGTGGAAACTGAGGACTGAGTGTATATTTACATTTCAAATAGCAATGCTGATATTTGATAGTAGTAGTAGCATGTGGTAGGTTATCAGGGCTAAAATAAATGATCTTAAATATCTCTCATTTAGAGATAGTTCCCCTTGGCTTTCAGCTTTTGCACATTAATGGTCAGGAAACAGGCAATTGTAGGGAATTATAAATACTGCAGTTTTAGTACTAAGTGGCAGAATCTGTGGGTTGCTAGTTTTCTTTCAGTGACTCCCTTCGATATCACACCAAAAAATGTATCTTACTTTGGTTTTAAAGGAATATCAGCTAAATAGTCTTGTATAATGAAACAATCCAAGTGCTGTAGGACCTTTCGGAAGTCTATATTTATGGTATTGGAGTTAAAACCCCAGAAAACCTAACTGGCATGTTATACTTTAAAATAATTACTTAAAATCTTATGCATTGGAACTGATTTTCTGTGTTTTAAAATTAATGTTATGTTCATTTGAGAACAACATTTAAGAACATTTAAGAACAACACTAGAACCTTGCTCTTGTTATTCCTAAGCTGGCAGACTGGGCGCCCAGATAAAGCCCATGTCTGAGGCAGAAACATCGCTGTAGCAAAGCCCAAGCTGGAGTGTCCATTTCACATTTGAACTCCGTTCAGTTGAATCTCAGTTTCCTTTGAATTGTCACTTACCTTGTGCTTCCACAATGTGAAAGACAATATGCATTATTAGCTGATCTTAATATGATCTTTTTGCTTAATGTAGTCACAGATCAGTTCATATGCTTGCTGAAAAAAACCCACACATTAACCAAGTAAAAACAGTCTAAATTGCAGTCCTTTTTATGTCTGTGCCAAAGTGTAACCCTCTGTTCTTGTGCAGCAGTCTGGTTGGGAACATGAGCAGCTCTAAGTTGATAGAAAGGATACATAAGTTTAGGAATTAGGGTGTCACAGCTATTAAGACTACTTTACTCCTTTCAGAGTTAAACTTGCCTGTTTAAAATTCTCACCATCATACAGTTCTCAGGTGTTGATTCAGTCTGAGCTCAAACAATAGTTGGCAATTTTGTGATGTAGCTGGAAATAGGGAACTGCTAGAGAGAGTCCAGCACAGGGCAACAAAGATGATTAAGGGAGTGGAGCATCTCCCTTATCAGGAAAGGCTGAGGGAGCTGGGTCTGGGAGCTGGGGTGACCTCATTAATGTTTATAAATATATAAAGGGTGGGTGTCACGAGGATGGAGCCAGGCTCTTCTCGGTGACAACCAACAGTAAGACAAGGGGTAATGGGTTCAAGCTGGAACACAAGAGGTTCCACTTAAATGTGAGAAGAAACTTCTTCTCAGTGAGGGTGACGGAACACTGGAACAGGCTGCCCAGGGAGGTTGTGGAGTCTTCTTCTCTGGAGACATTCAAAACCCGCCTGGACGCCTTCCTGTGTAACCTCATCTGGGTGTTCCTGCCCTGGCAGGGGGATTGGACTAGATGATCTTTTGAGGTCCCTTCCAATCCCTAACTTTCTGTGATTCTGTGATTCTGTGATTTCTAGTTTAAGCTAAAGAATAGGAAAGCTACATTCAATTTTTTTCTTGTAGAATTAAACCTGTATTTTATTTCTTGTGTCTGCTTTATATGTTTTGATGCTTTTCTGAAGAGATGAGGAAAACAGCTGTCAAAAACTCTTCAGTAACATTACTGAATTTGCCCTATTCTTTCTTGACAAACTATAAGCAGTGTATAGCCACAGTCATGATACTACAAACCCTTCCCAAAATGAGAAAATAATACTTTTTGTAGATAAAGGTAAGGAAAACCCTTGATCTTTATTGAAGTTATGCATAGATATTTATTCATTTTTAAACTTGAACGTATTCAAATCATATACTCACAAATTAGATCAGAAATGCATAGCAACATATTTGTGATATGTTTATCATTGGCTGCGATAAATTTGATATATTATTTCTGTGAGATAATAAAAGAAGGCCACAAAATTCAGTCCAGCTACAACAGAAGTCCTCACGCTATGTGTAACAAGTGTGAAAAGATTAAGTGAACACAACTTCCGGTTCACATAGCTCTTGCCATCAGTTTGTCAGGGATCTCTTGTCTCCAGACATTTCTGATTACAGACAAGGTATTATTTATTCTTTCTTGTGTACAGAGTAGCAAATAATTAGGACAATAAATCTGTTTGTTCTCAAGGGTGTGGAAAGACCAATTCTTATGGATTTACCACCTCAAAAGGTGATTTAAGCTATATGACTGATTTTGCATTAAGTTGATTTGGAATGCTCATGCGTCAGAATAGACTAGACTAGACTAGACTAGACTAGGAGTATTTCAGTTGGAAGGGACCTACAATGATCATCTAGTCCAACTGCCTGACCACTTCCTGATGCATTAGTTAGACACAGCTAGTAACCATCAGTAATAACCATCACAGAGAGCAGGAACTTCAGCCCCACACCTTTTCCCCAGGTAATTGTTTATTTTTGCATTTAGGATCTTAAATCACTAATATAGGGATTTTTTTAACATTATAACCTATATGTGGTAGATAGCACTTAATATCGTGACTATCAGGTTAGAATAATCCTCCAAAATGTGGATTAATTTTTAGATATGCACCAGTCGTGGTCCGGAATTCCAGTTGTTGGTTAGCATTGGGTTATTTGATGAAAATTTAAAGGCAGTGAATACATGTTGGGATTGCTAGAATTGTGCTGTTCCTCTTAATCTTTTATTTTATCAAAGATGTTTGCTGATAAACCTTAGAACGTAAAAGTGAGTTCTGTCTAAGAGTGAAGCATGTTTCCTCTGCTTTAATAATTAACTCTGTACCCATGTATATTTCATGATAAAGTGGCAGCCTTTTACACTGCTCTTACTTCTGTAAGGAAGCCAAAACTACTCCCCTATCCTTATGCAGGATAGGTGATAATGTGCACAAACACACTAGAATGCTTTTGTAAGTTTTATTTTGAAAACATTAATATTTTTTATATCGGTTCAGAAATCTCTTCACTTATATGCACATTTTCACCTGCAGATAGTGAAAATGGTGGAATGAGAGGATAAGCCTCTACAATATTATTCTTTATAGTCATTCAAGGTAGTGGCCGAGTCCTGTTGTTTGGTCAGTATTTGTTGCGCTATACTTTGAAATACTTGGTAAAGTCGGGTTCTTTGTTCACAAACTCCTATTGAAGTCAATCTATCTAAATCATAGATTTAGTGGGTGAAATACGTTCTACTAACTATACTGACTTTTTATTCCTATTTATTTCTAACTTTAAACCTATCTGGTTTGGTTTTTTTTCCTCATAGAGATGCATAACCTATTCTCCAATAAATGCTACTTTTTATGAAGAATCATGACAAAGCCATTTTAATGACCCTCTAAAGAAAGACCTTCTAATTAGAATGCAGCTTATAATATCGTTTCTCAGTTGCCTACAACTTTATTGATCTTCCAAGAATTATAAAAAGTTCAAAATATTCACTCCTCCTTAGCAAAAAGTGTTATATCTATATCATATAAAATGTTCATCTGTGTATTTATTATTGTATTTTTTTAAAGTTACAATATTTTTACCAACTAGGGATGTAATAACTATTACTCTATAGTTTCTGGAAGGTTATTATATTTCCTGGTTATCAGATCTGTGGCCCAGTTGTTGCTATGAATCAGAGTGTGAATGTTTTCTAGTGCATTAACCACTCTGCACTCCTTTCAAACTCCTACCATCTGGTTTAGTCTGTGAGTTTATTCCAGAATCTTCTCTTATTTTTTTGCCACATCATTTATTGCTCTTGGTACTTAAATTTATTGCTATCAAACAAAAAGTCTTTGGGTTTATATCTTGCTTTTATATATTCATAACTGTAACAAACACGGTATTTATTTTCTCATTAAAGTCCTTGCCTGTCTAAATTACAATATGAGATCCCAGATAATTTTGGTTTTCCACAAATATTTTGTCCTGGCATTTTATTGTATTTCTCACTGTTTGTCTTTATACATGTATGTATTAGTTCTTATTTTGGTGGTTTGTTTTGGGTTTTTTTACATGTATCCTACTATAGTTTGTACTTATTGATTCCAAGAGAGTTTGATTTTTGAAGTGCAAAATCTGACTTATTTATTTTTGCTTAAATTAAGTGAAATGAAATGCTGAGGAATGACTGACCAGACAGTAGCACTTACACAGACCTGTGGGTCCTGGTGGACAGCAAGGTCATCACAACTCAGCTGTGCACCCTTGCAGCAACAAAGGTTAACCACGTGTTATATGACATTAGCAATATAAAGTCAGGGAGCTCAGGGAAAGGATTATTCCTTTTTACTTAGTAGTCATAAGGCTGCATCTGGAATTCAGTGTCTGGTTTGGGGCCCACAGAAATAGAAGACAGATATCAACATAGCGGAGAGGGTCCAGCAGGGAGGCCACCAAGATGACCAAGGGGCTGCAGCACATGACATATGAAGGGACACTGAAAGAACTGGGTTGATTTAGACTGGGCAAGTGAAGGCTAAAGGAGATGTAATGGCAGTCTTCCAGTGCCTGAAGGGGAGTTACAGAGGAGACGGAGCCAGACACTTCTCAGTGGTGCAGAATGAAGAGGCAGCAGTCACAATTTGCAATAGGGAAATTCCAGCTGGATAGCAGAAAAATAGTGTTCCGTGTTTGGGGCAGGGGGTTGAGCGACATGATCTCCAGGGGTCTCTTCCAAAGTAACTTATCCCGTGATTCTATGAATTTAGATGGATGAGCCTGTCATTTTGTATTTCTGCATTACCTCTCTTTTGAAATTGTCAAAACATACTACTGCTTAATGAGCAAGACTGAAACATAGATGTTTTACAGGTAAAGAAACTGAGGCACAGAAATAATGGTACAATTTTAAGTTCTGTTAATGGACTTGGTTTTTTTACACTGTATTCTTAACATTCCTTTAACTTAAACCCACATTTTTCTCCATGTGTGGTATTTATACATACATATATATTTATTCAGTACATAATTGTTATCACTTTCTAGTCACATCAGGTAAATTTATAATTGCATTCATAAGAGGTCTGAGATTTGTATTCATGTTCAGTTTACCATAACTAAATGCTAAATGCAAAAAAATCCTTCAGCTTTGGATCCTACAGTCAAAACACTATAGCAGCTCTCTAAACTTGTGTCAGTCTGATTCTTCTTGAAGAGTTTGAAATTGATGTAGCTTACTGAGGAAATCCCTTCTTGATGCAGGAAAGCCAGGAACATTTTAAATGACCATGATTAGTCTATTGACATTGTACAAAGTGCTTTGGGCCTCTAGATTTCATGTGATTTAAATGAAAGCAGAAGAATTTTAACAGTACCTGTCATGTAGTATTAGATTCTAAAAGTGACTCAAGTAGAGAGGCTTATCTGTTTTCTTTTTAAGTTTAAAAAAAAAGGAGGAAAAAATATACAATACTTCACATTTGCTTTTGAAACAAACTAGGAAACTCCATATAACACAATCAACGAAAACTATATTTTGATTCATTACTATATTCTTTAACTACAGAAACGTATTCCCTTGGAGTCCCACTTCATCTAATATTCAGGGTGGATAGTTCACTTGGGGTAGAGCTACATGAACACTTGCTGGTTGCACCAGAACCAGATTAAAAAGTTCCATCTGTTTGTTCGTGTCCTGTGCCACAGCTCAATGCTCCCTCAGCTGCACTTAGGTTTCATTCTGTTAATTGGATCACTAAAATGGTAGACTTAAAACCAGTAAAAAATATTTTTGTGGGCTTTGTTTGTTTGTTTTCTTGGTAGGTTGGTTGGACTTGGGTTTTTTTCTTTTCATTTTACTTTTAATCAGGTCATTACAGCAACCTGAGTGCAACCATACAGACATTTGCACTGATGAAACTGGGAGGAGCATGAGCCGTGGCAGTAGAATAGGAAGAAGCAGCAGCAGGAGGGAAGACATCTTAAATCCATTTCACACATGGATAAAATTTTAAAATATAAAAGATCAAATCAGTGGTCTCTAGGGACATTGCATGAAGAATATGTTGGTTTATATCTTTATAATCTGTACTTTTTAAAAGTGTTCTCGGTGTAATATCAGATCACCTCATAAATGTTCACTAATTTATTTTACACAGTTTACGATATTAAACTTGTCTTTCAGATAAAGGTCACAGAGGGAGACTTTGTACTAGATTTCTAACTCTAACCTAACCCTGATTAATTATTTAAGTAATTTAATGATTAATCAGAAGCTACTAATTTTATTCTAAGACCTGACTGTTAAGATTACTTAATTTTATTTATTTTATCTGTTCAAAATGGAGCTCCTGCTGACTTAAACAATTTTTATAAAGGCTCGAATTGAAAGACTTTCAAAACTATTCTTCAAATTTTTAAATTAAATAATTTAATTAAATAATTTAATTTTTAAATTAAATAATAAAAATTGCTTAGATTCAAAGTATACTATTTTAGTAAAATGAAACAAATGTTTCAGTTAAAAACATAGAAAATGTACTTTCCAGCCACACATGAAACAACCTTTTCCTTTTGAAACCAAACCAAACCAAACCCAACCCTGTTTATTTTTTGGCTTGGTATTTCTGCAAATCAGATCCAGGACTCTGAAGTATGATCCCTGGAAGACAAGGAGTGGACGTTTAAGTGGACGTATTAAAATTTTAAAGTAAAATACTTTGGGGCCTTAGACGTTATCTTTTTGTTAGAGGCAGAAAGGGGGCACCCAGGGCCCTCCAGTGCACCATTCAATTGTACCAGTTCATTCTTTTCCTGAAGTTCTTCTTTCTTAGAAAGAACATGCATTTCAGCTTCTTTAGCCAAAGAATCAAAGGTTTCACAGACACCAAGCTGCTATTGAAGTTCCACCACATTTCTTCTCTGAGTAGAATCCTTCTAGAGAATATGTAAATCCATCCTATTGACAGGAGGAAGGTTGATTCTATAGTTAAAAACTTTAGGACATTATTGTAAAAAACAAAGATCACGTTTTAGATTGTGCAGCAAGTGTAACAATTACTTTTCCTAAGATGATAGTGCTCAATGGTGCAACTTCAGAACTGTCCTGTAATTTTGACTACAATATTTGTCTACCTATTCTACTTGTATTTATCCTATCATTATCCTAAACATAAATATTTAATATGTTTCTATCCTACACTGTGCCGAGTAGACACATACTGAAAGAATCCTAGACTGAAGGTTTAAACCAGTTTCTATTGTAATGCCATGTTTTAGCTATTTGTAACCTAATTCTAACATACTGAATTTGCTAGTTATATTTTGAAAGAAGAAGAAAAATATTTCTGCATAGATGAATACAGGGCTATCTTATTTATAAAAAAATTTTAAGCCCCTACCTCTTATGTAAGAAAAAACTCAAAAACCAAAACTGAATGTTTCCATCTCTCTATTAAAATACTAGTTGATATATCTTAAACTTTTCTTAGAGCTATGAAACCTCATGCATCAGTAATATGAATTGAAGAAAATACCTTTCAATAAGCAGCTATTATCCTTGCCTTTTAATAGTTTGAAGCCTAATCTTACTCCCATGATATCAGTAGGAATGTTCTGCTTTTTTATTTCAATAGAATCAAGAACTGATGTATTTGTTAATGACTGATTATTCTCAACTGGATGCATTTTAGTAAGAAAAGGAAATATGTATGTGACTCCTATCTTCAACCATGCTGGAAGTGGCCAACTTAAAATCAAATGTTGAGATCTAACTGTACCTCTGTGATACTGGGCTAAGCTAAATCACTACTCCTTGTTTACACTGGGCAGTGAAGTGCATTGCCATATTGAAACCTGATGGAAATTGAGCTAGTTAAAGTTTGATATTAGCATACAACAAAAACTAAATTGGTACAAAATCTCATTTTTACGGAACCCAGAGTACAAAATGAACCGTGCAGCACTGTGTTTATGCAACAGAGGACTAATCAAAGGTTTAGGTCATAAATATAATCCCATGGAATCTGTGCTTTGGGAGAACAGTTTGTCTGTAATAATTGCAACTGAGAAGAGACCCAAATAATTAAACATATACTTACATAAATATATATACTTATAAAAATATATATGTATTTATAGGTAGCTCAGAATATCATATCTATTCTGTTTTCCAGATAAGGTTGCATGCTCTCAGTTGCCCGGGCTTATATAACAAATATAACAGGTAAATAAAGCAAAGTTATCTAAATTCCACTTTAACTTAGTCTTTGTCAATAAACTTTCAGAAAAGCTTTTAGTAGCAACAAATTGCATTTCACAAATTTTCAGTAGCCACACAGTGGTGGGAAAAACAGCAGCAGACTAAAAGCAAATCTATCCTGCATATCATGGAAAAATATACTGAGACAGCAGAAACTGTTTCTTAACAAGCTGACATCCATTGCAGCAGGATCTCAATATTTAGGCAGGTGATGTGGAACATCACTCATAACAAGTATTTCATCTTTCTGAGGAAAGTTAGGCGTAGGGCATAAGAAGAATTCTTTAACTTCTGCACAGAAAAAGGAATAACTTTAAAATACTCTTCCAGAGAGTGCCCAGGATTTTTCTCTTAATGGTTGCTGTAATCTTGAATGGAATATGCAAATCCCACCCCACACACTTTTTATTTAGATTGCATGGGAGTGGTGAACTTCATTCTTCATATTTTGATGACTTCTGATGCAGAGAAGTGTTGAAATATTTTGGTGAAATATTGTAATGATAGATGCATATGGAACAGGTTATAACAAAATGATGATTCATTAATAGTTTGCATTTTATTCCATATTGCTGTAATTTAACCAATTATATTTTATTTAATGAGTAAAAAGATTTTCTTCCACTTATTACTTTTCACTTTCAGTGGAATATGTTCTTACACATACCGGTATAAACAATTGAAAATGTTTTTCATCTAGTGATTACCCAAAACATCGATCAAATACGGAGGAGGAAGTCTTAACATTTAAATTAAATAGTAAAGAGTGACATAAATCTCACTGAACTGAGAAGAGTGTCTTTCATCTGTTACCTTTACTAAAAGTTACTGAAGGAGCATGCTGTAGAAGTGACAGAAACTCTTGTTTGCTTCAACTGACCAACAAAACTGAAGTCAGAGAAAGTAGCAACACGTCTCTGAATAACCCGTCTCTGTTGTGAAATGTTTTGTGTATTAAGGTAAAGGGATTATTCAGCATGCTTGTTTAATGAAGGGCAGGAGGTGATCTTGCTATCTTGTTAGGTTTCTAATGATAACTTCAAAATACAAATACCCTTATAGAGTGTTAGCAGCAACAGGCAACATACCAAGATCTACGCAAAGGGAATAAACAGGAGCACAACTGCAACAGCTACTGTCATAAACTTTTAAGTATGTCCTATTTGCTTCCCTGATTTCTGTTTGTTCTAAGGTAATGGAGAAGACTGAGGACAGAAACGGATACATTACCAGGTGCCTTTGTGTGGCAGCTTGCTGAACATTGTTACTTTAAAAGTATTTGCTATTCTAATTAATACAGAACTGTTTCTTCAGCATCTGGTTGTGAAGGTTGACAGGGAAATGGTTGCTATGGAACTATTTTCTGAGCTAGTATGGCAGAGCAACATTTAGCAGGATTTAATTTGCATCTCTGCCATGCTGCAATTTCTTCCTGATGGTCTGGCCGCACATTTCGCTGGTCTCCCACAAAGCACAGCTCAGCACTGGAATTAATTGATCCCTCAGAAACAGTACAAGGGTCAAGGCTCCCACCCCAACATTTAGCAAGGTTTCTAAAAGTAGTGAAGATCAATCTACAAAATTGTTTAACATGTAATCTAGCGGTTAGCACACTTATTAGTTGCAATAAATCCTGAACTTTATATTTTTTATTATGAACTTTTATCATAGACTTGGTTTTATAAGGGAAAAAAAGGTGTTATGTTAATTACAACAATTAACAATCGCTGACTCAAGATCGTAAGTGTAAAAGACTTGGACCTTCCATTTCTGCTATATAGGTAGAAAGACCAATAGATAAGGTATTTTTTATCTTTGTCTTCTACTGAAATTAAGTTTAATACTGTGAGTTTAGTTTCATGCTCATTTGAAGGGATGGGCTACTTAAATTTTTACTTACTCTATAGCTTATTAATATAATTGACATTATTTATTAATAATGCTGTTGAAGAAAATATTTGTGTGAATAAAATATCATTGCATGGCTGTGCTATTAAGTTGGAGGATCTGGAAGCAATAAATTGTAGCAAGAAAATAAACTGATTTACCGTATTACATTAAATAGAAGTAATAGAATTTCAGAATGAAATGTATTCTCAAAACTGCAAGTCAAATGGTAAGATATCCCAGGCTGTATTTACATACTATTATTTCCTCAGTAAACAATCAATTCATATTCATTATCCAAGAAAGCCTGGTTTTGGGATTGCACAAGTCACAATTTCATTTCAGCCCAGAGTTTTGTGGCAACTTAACTAATAATTCTTTCTATTTGACATTTAATGTGCCTCTCAGACTTCTTACCAAAATATTGCTAAACATGTTAAATTGACTAGATCCTCGTGCCAGAGCTGCGGTCGTCAAAATTCCTGTTTCCTCACCTAATTCTGTGCTTTGGCAGAGAACGCCTCTGGCTGGCCCCCAGCGGCGTTCGCAGGGCTGCCTCCCGGAGGAGCTCCGGGCCGGCGCTGCCGAGGAGCAGCCGGGCTCCCACCGTCAGGGGGCTCACCGCGAATGCGGCTGTGCCGAGCGCGCCCGGCCGGGCCGCCCCTCCTCCCGCCGCGCCGCCCGCGGGGCCGTGCCTGCCGCCATCGGGCTTCTTTGCGACGTGTGAGTCATTTACAGGAATGAGGAGAGAAAGACCGTGTCTTTGAGTTCCAGAACCGCCGAGACCTGGGTCTTGTTGGGAGGGAAGTGCTCACAAACTGCAGTGTAAGAAGAGCTCTATGTGCCTCGCGTTCCTGCCTGCCCCTTTGTTCCCGTGTCCTTGGCAGGGGCTGAAAGAGCTGGGCTTGTAATACTTGGGCCCCGCTGTGCCACTTGAAGAAATAATAAGCCATTGTCTTCATTAAGCAAGCCTTGTTTTAGCAAACAGAATTCAGATACTAAAACGGGAACATTTTTAAGGGGGGAGAAGTAGAGACAGGGATGCTTTACAAAATTCCCTAGAGAAACTGCTTTGTTTCCACTATTTTATTGCTACTTACTGAGAAGATTCATATTCAAATAGGTTGGGGTTGTGAATCGGTCGTTTGCACATTCTCATGCACCCAGGAAGGCTATGATTATGGCTAATTACAATGACGAATGAAATCCTAACAAGAGTGCTCAATCAGATTGCTGTTCATGCATGAAGCAACTAAGGCTAACCAATGGAGGTGTGATTTTAGTAATTACAAACAATGGGGCTAAGTTGAAAAAAGCTTAGTAAATCTGCTCGAGACAAAATAAGGTCTAATTAATCACTTTAAGTTCTGAATTCTCCACATGATCTGCATGCTCTGTTTTGTTTAGCATTCTTTTAATAGACTTAGTCTAAGGAGTAAGAATGCTTCCTTTTTGCTCACACTTTCACTGGATAAAATGCAACTGTTTCAAAATATTCTGACTTTCCCTTTGTGACAATCGTTTTGCAACCTGTTTTTCAGGCAAGTGGATGGAATGTTAGAAAAATAAACATGGTATTATTTGCCTTGCTAGTAATGCTATTATCTATGTTGAGAAAAGCAATAAAGTTTCTTTCAGTTGTCATAGTATTATTGACCTCATTCCCAAACCTTATTTTATTGAAGTAAATAGGAATTTTGACGTTGCCTCCAAAGACTGCAGATTTTAAATCTGCCTTAAAAGGCAGTTTTCCTCAGGCTAATGTAAATAAATTACAAAACAGCCATATCTTTTCTTACTACTTTTGTTACCTTACATTTCAATAAAGAAATATTAGCAGCATATATATAAAGTCAAATGAAGTCTAATCTTTTGGTAATGGAGATTTGAGGTTAGGGCAGTTTTTCTTTGATGTATAAATACTCACACCAAATTTTATTTAAAACGTTCTATTACATGAGCCAATATTTTCATATCAAAAATCCTGAGATTAGTGTGTCCATAAATAAGCACTATACTTTGATCTAAAGCTCTCCTTTGGATTTGGAGTGAGAATAACGTTGATAACACACTGACATTTTAGTTGTTGCCAAGTAGTCAAGGACTTTTCAGCTTCTTGCACTGACCTGCCAACAAAATGGCAGGGAGTGCACAAGGAGCTGGGAGGGGACACAGCCAGGACGGCTGACGCAAACTGGCCAAAGGGATATTCTGTACCCTATGACGTCGTGCTCAGTAACTAAACCTGGAGGAAGCTGGCCAGGGGATGTCACTGCTTGGGGACGGGCTGGGCATTGGAGGTGAGGAGTAAGCAAACAGCTGTGTGGTGTTTGCTTGCCGGCTGGGAGTAAACCACAACAATGTTTGCTCTCTTCACTGCTCCTACCTATTTCAATGACACTTAGGGCAGGAGAAATTAGGGACTCTCATATCTGTGCAGGTTAGCTTGTTTCATTCATATATAATTCGGCATATGAAAGATACTCTAATGCTAAAGAATCATTATATCTTTGATGTTACCAACTATTTCCTTCATAATTATTTTCTCACTATTACAATAATGTTATTTTTACTCTTCATTTCAGTCTAATCACAATAGCAATGCCACCTTTTTTTTTTTCTGGGACCTATTATACTTTCTATTTTTTTTACTTTTTCTTGAGGTCTTTGTAAGCCTTAGTGAGAGTAATAATAATACCAAGTTTGAAGATGTTGCTAATGCAGAGAGGGACTGTAAATAAAAGTTAGAGAAGTTTTGTCAGCTGGAGTACTAGAAATGGGTTGAAACTTAATACCAAAAAGTTATGTGTATAGCGAGTAATAGCAAGAGTTACTCATAGTAGTATTAACCTGATTCTTACGGATTTTTTTTCTCAGTGATGTAAGTGGCAGTTAGTGCTTCACTTACATGTAATAAAACAGAAGATAAAAAAGTCCTGACAGTGTCATTTGACTGGAAGATCGCTATGGGATACTGGTATGATGCAACTCTAATGTAATTTTGCAATGCATTAGTGCATTGAGAGACAGAAAATACAGGATTGTACAAGGCATTGGTAAGACCTTATTTGGAATATTCTGTAGTTCCAGTCACTTGTGTTAAGGAAAGATTAACTTAAGCAGGTGTAGAGCTCCCAGGATGACTAGGAGAATGAAATATCAGTTTGACAGGGAGATATATAAGGAGAATGGCATATTTAGCTGAGCCAAACAAAACTTGAGAAGGAAATATGATTATTCAGAATAAATACATGGCTATAAATTGTGACTAGAAATGGAGTCAGGAGTGAAAATCTGGCATAATCTTCCAAATTACATGGCAGCAGCCACTCAAAGGCTTATGAAAGAGTTATATGTTGAAATTGTAAACCCTGGAGACAATAAATTCTTGTAGATAATAAATTATTTTGTGTGTGGCCCCATAAGTATGGTTGTCTCAAAGGGTTTTGAAGATAAGATGACGACTTCTTTTTTGCACTATATTCAATTCTTCAGGGTTTCTTTTGGTTGCCAGTAGGAGTGCAAAACAAAACACTTTTTACTAGGAATACATAATTTTTCTCTTGGTTTATTAAATTGTTTTGGGTTTTGATTTGGGGGGGGAGGGGAGTGGGAGTGTATTTATGTGTGTGGTTTTGTTTGTTTGTTCATTTTTTTGTTTTGCTTTGGAGCACTCAGCATTTCTGTAATTAACAGAGGTTATCAGGACAATTTCTCTCCAGAAGTTTAACCTACACTTGTAACACAAAAAAATACTTCTTGTTGCTGTGAGGGGATTCTGCCATTATGAAGCAAGCTAAAACAGGACAGATACTTGGAAGCAGGGTCAATGGTTTGATTGATTAGATTTATTCAGAATGAGAATTTTTTATATGATTTCTAGTTTTACTCAGTGGTCTAGAAGGTATGGCAAAAATCTCTCTAATCCAACTACATTTACAAATTTACGGGGTCTTTAGCAATATTCTTGAAACAAATTTAAGTAATAATAAAATAATATTATGGTGATTGTAGAGAAAGGTCATCTCATGTTTCATCATTCTATTTTTTTAAATTGCACAACAGTCAGAGGAAGTATTCGGAGCTTAGTAGATCTAAACTTCCATTTTTGTGTGTGTGCATGACAATATGCATACATTATAAATTACAATTTCCGGAAGATTCCAAGACTGACATAAATCAGTAACTATTTATTGATATAAAAAGTATTGCATTTGATAGCAAGCTCAGACTCATTAATTATAGACTAAATATTAGTAATTAAAAAAAAAGTCTAATCTTCACAGTTCTGTTTTAGAAAATATTTATTGCTTAACTAAGCAAAGTAAGAATGGGAGAAGTTATGTTTTATTGAAGAGGTGAGAGCTGCAACATGGAATGTCACTTATTTATATTTAATTTTATTTTGGAGCTATGAACATTTTTTAAATTTAGCAGCCTGTCACTTATATCTCTGCAAAAACTGGACTTAGGACAGGAACAAAGTAGGAAAACTTACGTTCTCCAAATATTTGACAAGTGATTATGAGATGATCTTTTCAATACTAAAACTTGATACATGTTCCATTAATTTGTAATAAAATGTATCTTAGAATGCAATAAACAATTCAATTTATTGTATAAAATTATCAGTACAGCTAAATCTGTATCCTTTTTCTAAAAAAAGCACTTTGATTATCCTTTATGTAGTCATACTGCATGAAACTATTTGAAGGTTGTTAATGACATATACTGTGGGTGCTTTTATAGAAAACATTGTTGCAGTCTTCAGGCAGAAAAGACTGAAATATTTGTTTTTAATTAGACACAATCTTTTGTCAACTGATCTTTTTAGAACTTCATGTATAGTGTCTGTAGGTTCTGCATTATGACTATGGAACAGCAGCGTTCCCTTCAGAAGAGTTTAAAAGAAGGGAAGGCAGATAACTGGTTTCTTGCTCTTGAAAAAGGACCAAACAGGAATTGATATGAACTGATTGCTGGGTAACCTACAGCTGTTCCAGTAAGCATATTTTATGGCAAACATTCCTCTGGGCCATGATATCTAGGACTGTGTCACGAACTAGAAGAAATGCTGTCTAAACATAAGTACTGGAAAAGGTACCTGATTTTTGCTGGAAGTTTTACAGGACGTATTTATGATACCTTGGATTTCGTTATTAATTTTATATTAATACCATTTAATTGAACTGAATTAAGACATATGCATCACCAAGTCATGCCAAATCAGTTGCCAGAAACAATACTGCCATCTAAAAGCACACAGGTGTGGCATAATTAACCTCTTTATTATAGTTTTTTAATATTTTTAGTGATTAGGAGGAACTGTCATATGACAATAAATACTATCTTAGTAATTACTACTATACAGTTTAGAAGTGATACATTACAATCAAAACCAGAGCTGTATATCACTTTGATAGGAACATTTTAACAAATTAATTTTAAATCACAAAATTATTTTTGTACTTAATTTTATTTTTTTTTCTCTATCCTGCTCAATATCTCTTCATGAAACTTCTGAGAAAATCCTGCCGTAAGAATTAACTTTTTAAATGGAAACTGGTTTCTGATTGGTGAGTGAAAAGAAGGAAGCAGACCTATACTAGGTAGCAT
Organism: Caloenas nicobarica; assembly: GCF_036013445.1. Taxonomy (NCBI): domain Eukaryota; kingdom Metazoa; phylum Chordata; class Aves; order Columbiformes; family Columbidae; genus Caloenas; species Caloenas nicobarica. The sequence continues at coordinate 72,800,457 of NC_088247.1, forward strand.
TTCAGCTCTAAAATAGTAATTTCCCAGAAGTAGCTATCCGTTTCTTCGGTACAAAACACTTCCCATGCAATTTGGAAAAAGTTTATAGTAAAAGTCTAATAATCTATTCAGACATTAAACCTGTGGATTTAAGATATATTTGAATAATAATAGTGGTCATAACATAGAGAACGATACAATTCTAAAAGCAGGCTTAAATAGAGACACCTCAAAATCATGTGTATATAATTTTATGATATTTATATAATTATTTTTATAATGTCTGTTGTTTAATGAAAACCCAGGAGGCCAGAATGCTTTTAATGAGTTTTAAAACAGTCTGACAGGAGAAAGCATTTTAAAAAGTACTGGGCTCTGGAAATGAGTAGTTGGAGGAAGGCAGCATTGCCTACTATTCATAATACACAAACCCATTTCCTTCCTTTAGAAAGTTATGAAGTAGCAAAAAAAAATTATTGAAATGAGAACATGCATTGTAGGGATGATTCCAATCCTTTCTGTGATAAATAGAACTATGTAAAATGCGACTTATTTCTTGTTGCAGAAAGTGAACACATAGTGAATACCATGTAATAGTTCAGTACTGAGTGAGAGAGATTTTAGTGGCATACCTAATTTTTTTACATAACCAACGTCACATTGTTTTTCTAAAAAGTCTTATTTTTACAAAATAGGCTTTATTTATCTTAAAGTGGGGATATTCTTAATGGTTAAGATAGTTGCCAAACATACTTCTACCTCTAAAATACTTCTGACAAGCTTTTTTATGGAAATGGACAAAACCCCATGTATTTAATATTGCTGTTAATGAATTTTGCAGTCAATGCAGTCGTCTACTATCATTCATTTCTCCATTATGCTGTTCATCGTTTCTTCTCCAGTATTTTCGCTTCATTTTGTGATTAGTTTCTGTGCATTGTTATGAAGTGGTGTTTGTGTTTTCTGTTAGAAAGGTAAGTAAGATTCCTTGGTAGTCTGTTTCTACATTCACTTTTTGGTATTTCTTTAAAGTTCCTCAGACATGTAAATAGATATCATTTGCCTAGTTGCAGGAATAGTACCTGTTTTATTTCTACTGCCAAATTACATGGAGCAAGAATTGACCTTCTCTTTTTAATTTTTCATATTCAGCTCATATATTTGACTGACAATTATACATGTCACTTCAAACTGAATTTCAGGCCTGTTACTGAGGTTGATAAAAAGCCTTCCATTCATTTTAATAAGCCCTGAATGAGAGCAAAAAAGATTACACTTGAATTCAGTGAATATTAAAACTCTAGATTCATTGTTGTCACCCTAATTAGATTTCAAATTGCAATGGTCATATTCTTTTTCAATTCAGAGCTCAAGAAAATTTTTTTTCTTATTGTTCATAAGAACTAAACACTACCATACTCATTCAATGGTCTGTTTGTCTCATTTCTAACAGTGGTTGGGTTACACAGTTACAGAAAGTATCATCATAAGGGTAAATATTTCTTCTATATTGCCCGGTATAACCTCACAGTTTCCGGCTACCAGTGGCTTAGCAGCTTGCTAATTGGGATTTTTAATCCAAATTTTTGCATTTAGGAATACTGGATGGACCTTTCCTCATACTTTTAAGTATTTTTGTTAATCAATCTCCACAATATGCTTTTTCAATAAACTCTGCAATTTCATTATGCATTGTATGAAAAAATGCTTTCTTTGATGTTAAATTGATGCCTGATTGTTTATTTTCTCTTGTTATTGATTCACTCCACCTACATAGTTCATGATTTCTGATGTATTCTGCTCAGTCATCATTTTTTCTAAACAGAACAGCTCTAGCCTACTTAGGTCTTTCCATTATGAAAAAAATATTCTGTACCACTGATAATCCATGCTGCCCTTTTTTCTTTATCTTCTCAACTTCTTTTGCACACTCTTTCAAGTCATATGACTACAGAATTTTGCAGCAACCAAGCATCATGGATTTCCCGTCTGACATAATGAAGTTTTATGGTGAGTACTTAATGTTTAGTAATAATTGCAGCCATTTTATTTGCCTTTCTGACTGTCACCAAACACTGTGCCTGCATTTTCAGATAACTCTCTGCAGGGGCTTCAAGATCTCTTTCCAGAGTAGTACATTGGTATAATTAGGATTATTCGATTGTTTTCCCTTATATGTATTACTCTGTATTTACCAATAATGAATTTAATCTATCATGCTATCACCCTTTTCTAGTTAATTTTTAAATATAACGAACAGCATGGGCCAGCACATATCCCTTTAGAATCTTACCAGTAATTTCTCCACACATTGGAAGCTGACTGCTCAGTTCTATGCCTCATTGCTTTGCCTCAACAAGTTGCTAGTTTTGTTATCTTGTGACTCTATTTTCCATAAGAATCTTGTGGTGGATATCAGGCTCTATGCACATCTGCAATTTCAGACACCTGACAGCCAAATATCTTTTGTAGGCATCTTCTGTAGAAAATGGAGAAAGAGGAGACTTTCTCGGGGACAAATTCAAGCTCTCACTGCCTTAACAAACAGTATAGTTCAATAGAAACAAGTCTGTAAAACAGTTGGTAACGATAACTCTGCATCCATACTGTATGTGTTACGGTTGCTGTGGTTTGATTTTGTGGATTGGAATAGACTAAGTATATTCTTGGAGCATGTCTTTTGACTTAGCGTTATCTAAAAGGAGTCAAATTCACGCACTCCAAGACCACTTTATGATATACGTGAGGATGATCAGGAGATATCCTTCAAAAGCATCCTTCTCCTCCTAATTAATGCACTAATACAGACCTTTCTCACATGGAATAAGCTAGACTCCTATCCAGAATCACCCCCAGAAAGAACCTCTGCTTTTCTTCACTATCTATAGTGGACTCCACAGATATTACACTAGGGTCTCACAGGTATAAATACACCATTTTATTGAAGGTTTCTAGAAATATCGATAGAAAGACAGAATCATCCTGTTTGTGTACTTGACGTCTGTTGTATGGTTTGGCTGTTGTATGGGTTTTGAGATTTCTTTGACTCCTTCCAAATAAATGCATGCATGTATCCATTCATGTTATGATCCATTTTACCAGTTCCAGTGCTGTCACATCTGTCATGTTCTGTTCTGCTGCTTCTGGTATCTACTTAAGTGATAGGATGCACCTTAGTGTAGGTGATGCAAAAATTTCATTGTTGTTTTTTTCCTTTAAGTTAAGTTGTTATGAGTAGCTTTGATACAAATAAATTCCTGTTAAATGTAGCATTTAAATCTATAGGGCTTCTGGTATATCTTCTTATAGTTAACATTTACTTCATGTTATTTACTCCCTTTAACATGTAAGAGCAGCCCTCTGAAAGCAGGACTCAGTTATAATTTGTACCTTGATAATACCTCTCACTGATTTTCTTCCTTACACTACATTTCCAAGGTATCTATTTTTCAGTCTCCCACTTATCCCATCCGTTACTTCAAAAAGAAGTAAGTATCAAGCTGAGACAAATATTTCCAAGTTCAGTATTTATAATCTGTAGTATTTCTGAAGAGCTTACCCTAGCAAAATCAAAAAATAACCAAACCAAACCAAAACATTTCTCTATGTTTCCATTCTGCTTTATTCCTTTGAATAAGCATGGGTTTTTAAAGTACAGGAGCTTTATGAACTTGTAAATAACTTTTGTTTCTCCTACTGCATCCCCTATGTTGTCCAAAGTTCTGGAATAATTTTATCTCTGTTTGTGATTTCAAACATGCCTTTACATACAGAGGAGTGTATGATCTCATGAAAACCAAATAAAACAAAACAAAACAAACAACAACAACAACAAAAACCCAACACAAACATAGTATTTTGAGCTTAAATATTAGGACTTGCACCGTAATGATGAAACACATATTGTATTTCCTTAGATGTAAAAATAGCATGTCTTCAATGCTTACAAAAAGATTCAAGTAAATACAAAAAGATTCAAGTAAATATACTAGAATATCATTGTCTGGCACTTTTGGTTGGAATGTGATTTTTCATTCTGGCATTATGTCACCACTACAAGGAGATTTAGCAATTAAAAACTTCTGAAAAAAGATGGCTTCTAAACAATGCATAAAGTTAGAAGTTTTGAAAAGAAAATCCCTTATCATTTCTGTCATAAATTCATGGCAAAGTTCTGGAAGAAGAAAATGGTTCAAAATTTGAATTAGAATTTACTATACTACCCATAATGACATGCTTAAGAAAAAAAAATGATATTAAGTATGGCTTTATGTTTTACAAGAATAGTTTTATAACAATTTCTCACTGGGATATTGGGAGCAAAGTAGGAGGCAACTCTGTATTCTGTGGGGAGGTAAGCACTAGAAAGGGTAGTTGAGATAAGTATAGTTTAATAAATAAACTTGCATTACACATACTGGGTTGTTATAAAAATAAATTATGCTTTATGATTGGAAGGGACCTCTAAAGGTCATCTGGTCCAAACCCCCATGAAGGCAAAACTTGAGTCAGTTTTTCCAGAGCTGTGCCCAAGTGAGTTTTTTTAACATCTCGCAGATGGAGATTCTATAACCTCCATAAGCAACCTATTCCAATATTTGACCATCATCACAGTGATTTTTTTTTCCCCTTGTATCCAGTTCAAATTTTCCATGTCATGACTCATGCCCATTGTCCCTTGTCCTGTTGCAGTGCACCTGTGAGAAGAGTCTGGCTCCTTCTTCTCTTGCATTTTGTAACTCAAGACAGCAGCAAGATTCCCCCTTAACTTTCTCTTCCTAAAGGTGAACAGACGTTCTCTCAGCTTCTTGTCATATGTCACATGTCTCAGTCCCCTGACCATCTTGGTGGCCTTCTGCTGGATATAAATGTCTTTCTTGTTGTAGGGAATCCCAAAAATGGACACAGTATTCTAGATGTGGTCTCTGAAATACAGAATAGAGGGGAGGAATTACTTCTTTGACCTGCTGGCTACACTATGTCCTTTGTCACTCATTTCCCTGTCCTACTGAATGTTGGGCCCAGCTTTTCCTGAGTTTTCTTTTTTCTGCTAGCATGCTTGCTCAAGCCCTTCTTGTTACCCTTCAAATTATTCACTAGTTTCAATTCCAGGTGAGCTTCAGTTTTCCTAACTGCAAGCCTGCACAGTCTATATTCATCATGGGTAGTCAGCATGAGTCTCTACCTCATCATAGGTAGTCCACCTTTGCTTCCATCTACTGTGTACTTTCTTTTGATGTTTGAGCTCAGACAGGAATTTTGCATTCATCTCTGCTGTCCTTCTGCCATGCTTGCTTGACTTGGAAGAGATGGACATGCTTTGAAGGGGATGTCCTGCTCTTTTGCCCTGCTTTGTTGTGCAGGGCAGTTTTCCATTCTACTGTATTCTTATTAAAATTTTTGATCCATCTGTAATGGCACACAGATTCTTTAGAAGTACCTTGACACATCTGATCAGAAAGAATATGCCAGCAATGTCAGCTGCCAGCTTGTACAGGAGAAACATATTGTAGGCAAAATTGTAGTTTGCTAGTCCCTAAACTCTAAAAGTTAATCCAAATTAAAATGGAGAAAAATGGAAAATTAAAAAGAGATATTAACTCTAAAATTATTCAAAATCACACAGGCTAATGAGAAGTGTGTTCTTTTCATATAGTAGATGAGAGCCCTGTGAAAGTCACACTTTCTGAAAGCTACTGATAATTCTGACTATACTGACAGAATGAAAAAATGAGTGAGGTACATAGGCTAAAATGTGTGTTTCTAATTAGTACCTTCAGTTAGTGTTAAAATGTAGCAGTCCATCTCTCTGCGAATCATGTTCAACAGATGACAATAAAACTAAAAACGTTAAACCAGACCATTTCTATCACTGACTACCAGGCAGCTGAAATCTAATTTAGGAAATGTCTTAATTTTGATGTTTACTCTTTAAATTGTTTTACAATTGTCATTAATGTATTTTTTAACATTGAGTTTGGTCTTTCATAGTTCTAAATATCACATCTTTTAAGAATAGTGGTTTTCTTGTCTTCATTTTGTATTTTTTCTAGTAATGGATAGTTCATATTGAGTAGTTGTGTATAACATATAAACCTTTCCACTTCTTTCAGTTCAGCTGTTGGTGGGTACTGTATATTTCAAATGACTGGGATATTCCACTTTTATACATTTCAGGTCTATGCTGTAAAGTGGGTAAACCTGGAACATTTTTTCCTGGGAAGGCATAATTGATAATTTCACATACTCAAAGAAAAATACTACTGTTTAGCAGCACCAGATGGAGTATAAGTCAGAATTGCTAAAGTTCATTCCCCAAAAAGGATTGGCGTTTTGTTTGCTTTTTTTCCTGTTGAATATATGTTTTCCTTCCTGCTAGTAACTGTTGATGTTATAAATTATTGTATTGCATTTTTAAATGAAAAGTTACAATGTTCCAGGTGACAACCATCTACAGTTTGTATAACTCTTCAGGTCAGCTTTTTTTCTTCTAAATGCTTTGAAGAGTACATGAAAACAAAGACTCAGTATTACTTCACCTGAAGCATTGTTTCTTTGTCAGATTCCTCACCCATACTATAGGGTTACTTCTGCACCACAAGTACTAAGCAAATTAAGGGAAGCCCTGCAGCAGAAATGTAGAATTGTCTGAAAATTTATTTTTGTAGTTGCAAATTGACCAAAACTCTGAAGCACAGGGTATCCCACACTCCTAAATTTCAAAAATACTTTTTAAAGGATTGACTCTTGTGGTTTTTTGTTGTATTATTGTGTTGTACTATTAAATTAATTATTTGATATGTTTCCAATAAGACAAATTTTTATTCAGTCATTTGAGTCTCCCTTTTTTTCTTACAACATTATGTGATGAGTTCCAGGCATTAATCATGCACCTTATAAATATTTACTGGGGTTTTTTTGGTTTTGTTTGTTTGGTTGGGTTTTTTTCCTTTCTTAATGTGACTGCCCCACTGTACATTGCAGCAGTTTCTTTTGAAGGGAAGTGATCATTACTTCCTACAATATTCCAGATAATGAGCATTATGATTTTTTTCTGTATTTCTTTATATTCCATATTTTCAAAATTCTAACTTTTCCTTAACTGCTGAGACTCAGTTTCCCATTGAGCACAGTCTTTCTTATTTATTTGTGAATGACTGATGCCTTGGCCTTTTTCTTGCGGTCAGTTAGCCAATTTGCTGGAGTATTATTTTTTCACCTGTGTGGCTTGCTTTGCATTTAGTAACACTCATTACATTTCAGGTCATGTGTTCATTCAGTTACTTTGATAACAAGCAGGATGCAGGTTATTGTTAACATTTTATCCTGTCTGTTTTGTAGAATATTTGAGGAATTCAGTAGAAGAGGGATGTCCCTTTTTCTGAAACTTATGTGGAAATCCATTATGAGTTAAGCAGATTAGACTGCTGGAGCTCCTGCATCTTAAAGTCCATTTGCATGCAAATTGAAATAACACTTTACCATACAGAGAAAAGCAGTTTGGACTGGAAAACAGGTCTTTACCCAAGTCATACCATAATTTTCAGTTTGATATAGATTTCTATAATCTTTCTAAAGTAGCAATTTTTTTTAGCACCTATTTTTATTATGTCTTTTTATCATCCATAGAATCATTATCCAAATATGTCTAGAATCTTTGTTCTTTTGGGAAAAAAAACAGCACATATTTTAGGGTATGTGAATCTTGAGTTTGTTTTTCAGAGAAAGACCTGAAACATGCCAATAGTAAAACTATAAGTTTTTAACCTCTTATTATTCTCAGCTGCTGCATTAAGCAATAAAAAAGTGATTAGTTTTTAACCCAGTTCTCATAGATATCTTTCCTGCAGTAATGAATGCAGACCATTGTTTACTATCTCAAATCAGCCTTGTCAGAGAAAAAACTCTCCAATAATAGTTTTAAGTCAAAATAAACTGATGAATTCTTTTGTGGTCTGTGATCAAACAGTCACGGGTTGCTGTTTTCTTTCTTATAGATGCATATTGAATTTGAATAAGACACAAAGCTATCTAGGCTGAAGTACCTTTTTTATTAAAAATGTATATTTGATGTGCGGTTGCCGCTTAAATCAGTATCTACCTAATAAACTGATAGGACTTTTATATTATGATTACCTTCTATTTAAAACTTCCTTTTATGATGTTTGGAGTTTGTGTTTCTGTTTATTATATCAAATATTAAACCTAACCTTATCTGTAAAATATTGGAAAGCACCAGAAATGCTAATGTGATTTTGCATATTTTCTTCAAGAGATCAGGCTGCAACAATAAACAACAGTGGCATGGAACTTTATGGCTCAAAATAAGAAACAAAACCTCTCGAGGAGGCCTGAATAAATATTTGAAAATTGGCAGACATTTAGGAAAGAAATTACTAGGCACTCAGATACCTAACTAAATTAGAAGATTGAAATGTATTTTACTATGGGGAAGAATTGTCATAAGCTCCCAACATGAGAATTCAGTAGAAAACAGAGGGGTTTTTACTATTATTATTTTTTTTTTAAACCTAGATGGCTGGTGTTTCTTAATTCTGTTTCCAAATCTGATATACTGAACTTACAGTTGTCTTTCTCTTTGGTGATACATATACTCTCTGTTTGTGGGGCTTTTTGACACAGAATATTTGGACTGAACTCATGAGTTCCTAAAGAATAAGAGTGTTCACTGAAGTCAGTAAGATTTCAGCGTGTACCTCATAGCACAGTGTTCCACTAGATACACTAGGTAGAAGAGTTAGGTCACTGAAGATGTTTAACAGAGTATGTGCATTACTTCACATTGCCAGACTATTGAAAGGCACAAGAGAGTTTCTTGTAAGTACATTCACTGAGAAAATGCAGTTATGGTAGGTCAGCAGAAATTGGATCATCTCAGTTTTAAAAGGCAAACAGATGAACAAATAAAAAGCACCAAAACAGGCCTCCTGGTTTTGGCTTTTGACTCTAAAGCATTTATCCTTCTCTAAATCTTATTTTTCCCTTAAAAATCAACCACTATTAAATTAATATGGAACCAGCTGGGCATCCAGATAAAAGATGCAATTTTTTCCATCGTACATATTTAATGTGATATAACATATGAACAGTCTATCGAACATCCTACTGATGGGTTTTCTGGGGATAACCTTAAAAAATATTTTGGTAGTGACATTTGTGTATCATACTTCAATTGTGAAAGCTGCAAAGCTCAGCTCCAATTGCTATACTGACATAGGTAGAAAAAAAAGTTCGTACAATAATTTCTGAAAAGAGGAAAAGTATCAAATAGATTTGAATACAAGTGAAGGAAACAATTTTAATAGCAGAGTAATGGGTAAAAAAATCCATTAAAGTACTTGTTTCTTTAGAATGGTTTGAGTGAGGTACATTAATTAATTTGAAGAGATGAAGCTGAAACAGAGCTCTAGGCCTAAGATTAAGAAAGTATAATGGTTTATAAGGCAAGGAGTGATATGACAATGCTTATTGTTTTATATTTCTGTATTCTAGTTATTCAGTCTTTGAGAAAGCTGGTGTAATTTCTATGGAGAAAATAAAAGTGGATGAGGCAAACATTTAGAGAGGAGAGAAGTTTGGAAAAGTAGTACAGAAAAGAGCAGGGACAGTAAAAATGGCTAAGCAAAAACCAAGGTCTGTAGAAAACAGGAGATTTAAAACTGAATTTTAAAAAGCAATGGAGAAAGAGAAAGAGGAAATAGATTCTGAGCCAAAGCACACTCAGGAGGAAGGGACTGAGGATGCAGGTCATCTGGGGTTTTCTAAGTACAGGTATAGGGATGACCTCAGTTCTTGTCTTGTACCTGTAAATCTTTTATTCTAGTACTTAAGTGGAATAGACATCGGTTTAATACAGAGAAGTGGAAGAAATCAGACAAAGTCTTCCTCAATGAGTTATTCTTCTCAAGAGTTTACTGGTTTTCTCTCAGCCAATGTAAATGCATGTATGTTAATTATATTCTGATTGCTGTGTCATGTTATTCATAACATTAGAATGTTCAGTGAAAGAAACTCCATTAAAGTCTTTACATTCAATCTCATTCAGTTTCTCAAATAAATGATAAAAATATTTGTTTGAAGTAGCAGAAAGTCTTTATTTATCAAAATGTAATGATACTGGTTTTATTTTTGCAGGAATCTTGGAAATGGTTGAGAAATAGAGAGGACACATATATTTACATAAGGCTAGTGACTAGTGAGAAAATGGCCTACTCATCTGAGACATTACCTTTGCCAAAGAAAGATGGACTTACTTTTATACACATACATATGTATGTGTATAATAAATGTCTGCATGAGTATATGTAGAATTATAATTATATTTTGTTTAATCATTTTCCAATTCAGTATCTAGGCTATGTGTTTCTCCTGTCTCAAAACATCTTTTATATAAATTAGAAATATCTCCTGACAGCATCAAAATAAACATCTGCTTTGAGAAGTGATTATATAAAAATGTCAACTCCTTATTTGGTAGATCTATTTCTATTGTGGTATTTGAGTCATATCTGACACGAGTGACAAAAATATTTTTAATTTGGTTATCTAGCTTCAGTTACAGCAACAGGGATCCCACAAAGAAAAAGAGATTGAATAACTTCAGTCAGCATATGTCTTGAAAAGTCTGTATTTTGGGGGAGTAGTGATTCATGAGGTATGAAAACTGATGAAATTCAGACTCCAGATCACATTTTTTCCTCTGGTTAACCTTATAATCTGAGAAACAAATAATTACCCAAGAAGAATATGACATTTTTCGGATACTTTCATTTAAATTTCTACATTATTTTTTATTTCTTTAGTCTGCTTTCTGAATATTACCTCCAATCTAGATTAAAGTTTCCAATTCATGGCAGAAAATGGAACACATCTCCACATCAGAAGTAAGACAGCAAAGGTCATCAGCAACAGAGCATCATTAACCAAATTATATTTTTGGGTAACAGTTGCAATATCTTGTTGAGGTTTGCAGGATGGACCATAAACTCTGAACATCCTCTGAAAGCAGCCTCACTTGAACACAGTGTGCATGAAGAATCCCGCCATGAAAATGACGGGAAGTATCAGGTCTTCTTTTAGAGCCACTGGGTGCTCTGTCAGGTCAGAGAGAGGCAGATGCTTGAACTGGATGAGTGTAGGGCACCAGTGGGAGGGGATGGTTCAAAGGTTTTGCAGGTGCTGAGGACTGTACTGGTTGAGCTCTGCTTTAATCTGGCTATTCCATTCTGCCTGTACATAGCCATGCTCTACATAGCTTTCACAAGAGATGTAAAATCTTTGGTGTTAGAGGTCCTTTGCATATACAATTTATTTGCGTATGGACTGGAGCTATTCTTCTGGGTGACTGGAAAAGTGAATAGCTGTGCTCCATGTGAGGTTCTTAAAGGGCAGATCTGATTCCATTGGAACTTTATTCCATTATGCAGGACCTCTGATACTGCCAGGATCGTCTGATGGCTCGTGTATGGCATTTTATAGTTAAAATTTTATGATCTCACATTTTAAAAGGGTCTTTCATTAGGAAGGAGATAATATGCGTACGGATATTTCTTGTTTTGCCTTGGTCTGTGCAGTCTTCATTAAGAAGTAATGCTCATAAAATTCTTTGGTTAAGACTATGTATTTTTTTTCTAAAAAAAATGGATGAGTGATGAGTAGACACAAAACTGGATTTTTGGAAGATAGCACTCAAGGTACTCAACACAATACTGGTTTTTACCTTTGCAGGAGTGAAACACTGTTTCCAGTGTATAAACAGCTGGACATTAGAATCCCATAAGTTAGAAGATCAGACCAAAGGTTTGCACTTTGAAAGTGCTCCGGAATAATCCAATTCTCAGAGCACTGATCAGTCATAACTCAAATTCAAGAAGTTTATCACCTTTGGGGTGCCAAAGTATTTGAAACAGATTTTTTTAGAGCATGATAACTGTCTAGATAGGAGTACTTGTCAGTAAACCTATTAATTGTCTCTAAACAATGTGGAAATATTTTGAAACAATAGAATAATAAAAAAGTAGTGCTACCATATGAGTTAGTAACCATAGTTTACTAATAATTATCAGCAGTCCAGTATATATTAAACAAATCTTTTAAATACAAAGATGAGTTCTTAGGTGTTTTTTCCAGAGTTGTTATTGTATACTCTGTAATTTTTTGTTCTCTTTGTTGTAGAATTTTGCCTTGTAGCTATCTGTAAAAACAATGTTATAACCTAAAAGGAGTTTTTTGGTAGCAATGGAATGAAGCGTTTCACTAGCAGGACATCTACAGATGCTATGTTTACAGAAGCACTGTATGATCCCAAAAGCAGGACCAGAAGGAAAATGTTTAAACTACAAAGTTAACTGAGTTTTCAACTAAGCCCAAAGTTTGGCTAGAGAAAGAGTTTTCACATAGAACCCTTAAAGGAGAGCAACCTATCAAAGTGTCTCCCTTTTTTCAGGCTGCATTGTATTTGATCAGCCTAATTTAGTGTATTATTGTGGTGTAATAACACTTTATTACCCTATGTAAAGATTTAAGCATATATTTGAAGTTTAGCTTTTGACAATTCAGATTTGCAGATGGTATTTCAAAATAAAATTGGCAGAAGTTTTCTAAAAAATTTATTTTGCCTGAAAAATTATCCAGTTTTACTCAAAAGTGCTTTGTGGAAGCATTGCCAAAATGAAATTTCAAATCACAGCAAAGACACACTGTAAGTCTATACAGCTCCAGCTTCCACATCTCTAACACACCTATGTCATCTGGACGTGTTAGAAAATCTTCAAGGACAATTGAAACAGTACCACTGGAGTCATGGCTTCAGGATTAGGGACTTGAAGCTTCCAAAGTCCACAGTTACTTATTGGCAACATTGTTTTTGTTATGAATGTTAGTTTTAGTTAGCAACTAGGAAAATTGTTCTTACAGTAAAGCAACATTTATCTGGGTGAACAAGGTATTTTTGCTTCACAGAAAGTATCAGTATTTCTCAGAAACCAGAAATTCTGAGAAAATAAGTGTTAATTCCATAAAAGCTCCCATTTCAGTCTCCTCAAACTCCTCACACTGGGATCCTTCTCCAATGCAAATTTTCTGAAACCCTCTGCCATTGTTTTCGTCAAACATTCTTTTATTCTGAAGCCTCATGTAAGACATGTTAGGAAACACCCTCCATTCCTGATGCAACTTGAAATGACTTCTTTCTTTCTTACCTTTGGTAATAGAAAAACTGGTAGCAGAGTGAATTGGTGGCAGCAACTGCCCAGTGTTTACAGAAAAGTTTGGTGAAGTTTGTATGGTTCATTTCATTCCCTAACAGGCAATGAGTCCCACACCTTCTTTGACTCTTCGTGAGAGAAAAGATTATAGCATTTAAACTTTAATTTTTCTATCATTTTGTCTCAAGTGAAGAAATTATTTTAATGATCTGCCATTACTCTACTTTTCCTGAATCTATCTATTTGCATTTTAAGGGGTAGTGTGATTGCCTGTTCATACTTTGGGATTTTGCATCATGCAGTTAGAGTTCCTTTATAATGGATCAAAACATTAATGCTTGTAAATAAAGAGACAGATGCCACAGAACACTTTTCCAGTTCTGAAATGTGACTGGCGACGATGAAAGTTGTAGGAAATTTATTTGATATATCCTTTAGCAAGTGCAATTGATTTATACCAGTATTATAGATCATTATATTCATTTGTGTTTATAACAATTTCTTTTTATTATCGAAACAATTAAAAACAGAGACTAAGTTATGTTAAGCAAAAAATTTCATTTTAAATTCATCTATTTCTGTTTGTAATAGAACACAGCTGCACAATAATGTGATCAAGCAAATAAAAGCTGCTCCGTGTTTTATGGATGTCAGAACTTTACAATCCAGGTATATTTACCATTATACCTTTTATGTGTCGTGAAAGTAGAAAGGAAGTTTCAGAGCTAAAGTTTAAAACTTTCAGTTAGTTTTTACAACTGAAACTTCATTTATATTTAAGAGGAGTCTAGCTACGCCTTTCACTGAACTAATTTCTCTGCTTCTATCTTGAGGTATACTTATTCGAAATCCTTGAGTGTGATATTGTGGTATTTTTTGGCACATAGCTCTGTAAAGACTAATTATGAGTCAGATGCATATATCCTGTACCAAAGACCTTCTGGTGTATATAACAGATCTACAGCCTTTGCCTTCCATTTCCTTGCTTAATTTGGCCAGATGGTCATATATGATATTAGAGGATTGAGAGATAACATTTGTCTTCTCACTAGATAAGAAAATAAATATAGCCAAATAATCTAAAAAGAAGTTCAAAGTTAAAATTAAATTGAGAGTGTTGAATGAAGGTTTTATAGTAAAGAGAAAAAATGTCTTCATTTAGAAACTCAAGTCTTATTTTCACTAGCAATTAATCGTTATGTTTAGTATATTTTATAATGACTTTATTACAAAACTTATGCAAAGAAAAACCCAAACCAAAAGAAACGTTTGGTATGTTGCCTACGTTATAGGCAGGTATGCTGAAGAACTCATTTTAAACCTTTCTGGAGAGTGGTTCATGTGAAATCATCTCAATCCCTGGAAGCATTCTTTATTTAAAAGGATAAAATTGAAGTTTTGTGAACAGTGGAAATGATGATGTTTCAGTAGACAGAAAGGGAGGCTGATGAAAGAGATGAGAGATAAACAGATATGGCGAGACAGCCACCATCATTTAAAAAAAAAAAGGATTTTAATTCATTAATAGGTGGCCAGCTTTAAGGAATATTGCTAGATCTCGGTAAAAAAAAAGTTTTGGAAAAAAGCGTCAACACAATTCGTCTCAAAACAGTGTCATAGAACTAGTTTTAATTCACTTTATGAATAACCAAAACTGTTTCATTCTTCCTAGTACTATAAAGAATTACCTAGGGAGTGCTATCACCATTTTTTTTTTCTTTGGGAAACATTGTGATTAGAAGTTGGGTTTTTTCTTCATTCTCATCTTTTCTCTTACTGCAAACTTTCAAATAGTTCTTCAATCTTGTATCGATTAAGACAATAAGTATCTGATGCCAGTGTTAACGCCTGTTACATATTAAGTATGTGATACTGAGTTACACTTCCTTTTTTTCCGGCTCAGCTATTGAAGGTAAAAATAAAATTATATCACCTATCTGTGCATTAAAATTACAGTGCTTGCCCCTAATGCTGCGTTCCTGCACCATTTCAAATACTGACTTCAAATACTGACTTCGGTGTGGGAATTTGTGTCTCTTCCCAAAGAAGATCAACACAGAAATGTTTTAAAATCTCTTTGCTCTTCACATTTGGTAAAATTCCTTTATGCTGCAAAGTGCTTTTAGCACTTTGTGGCAGCTTTAGCCCTGTTTTAGAATGTACATTTTCAGCTAATTTTGCAATTCACTAAAATTTGTTTGTACATTGCAAATAAGAGAAAGCTTGAGTTTTGCATCACAAGGAAAAAGTACTTTTCCAACCTGAGTGGATTCCCTTGATAAATACATTCAATGTTATTTCCTGCATGTATGGTCTCTCAGACACCATTCTGTGTTAAGTGTTATGAAGCAGGAAAATGTTAGTCAATTACTATGCATCGGTGTCCATGTTCATTAGAGGTTAGAGACGTGTTTCCTGAATAACGCAGCCTTGCAAAATGATATTTATAGAAAACTTCAGTAGATCTTCAGGAATCCTGCTTGTGGAAGTGTCTAAACAGGACAGTTGATATCCTCTTCATATAACTCAGCTTCAAGAAGACGACTATTGCTCATGTAGGACCAATTTAGAACCTGTTATCACTAAAGACAGGCAAATACTACAGATGATACTCTTTCTGTATACAGCTATACATATATAGATCATTACCACTAATATTTGTTTACTGATTAAATAATTGTAGCTCTACTTGTAGTAATAATTTTGGAATGTTGAAGCTGTGTATATTTTCAGATGCTATTATCCGTGATATTCTTCATCTTGTAAGCAGGAGATTTACAATTCAGTCTAGGGAAAGAAAAAGGATGTCTGAAGTGGCAGAGAAGTCTTCTATAGGAATGAAAACTACAACAGACCATCCATTTTCTAATGCTAGTGAATACACACTTCTAATCCGTTACTCATATTTGTTCTTTGATCTATCCCTTTCAAAGTTGATGCAGGGCTAAACTAAGAACACAATGAGTAGCCACATTATGTGGCTAAAATCACACTACGAAGCCAAATTAAAATCCTGAAAAGTGACTGATTCAGTAAAGCAGAGATTTTTTTCAGAAATTAGACACTAACCTTAAACTAAATCAGTTTGACAATATCATGGAAGAAAACAGAGAAGGTGATAACATAAAGCATGCTTTGATAAACAATAGATCACGTTAGACTTAACTGCATTTTTTCTTAATTGAAGAACTTCTGGTTTAAATGTAATGCAATTAAACTCATTTGTCTGAAGTGAAGCTTTTGATATAGTCTTGTTTCCAAAAAAAAGATTTATTTTTGCATTTGCTTATTTTATATATATATTTATATAATGTAGCAATATGAATTAATACAAGAATCTCTAAGTTGAGAAAGAGATGGGCAAAATGGAGAATGGTAGATCAAATATTATTGTGACAAAAATACATTTCCTTGGGAAAATACAGACACTATCTCATAAAACAATGGGAAATTAAAATCAATGCAATTTTTAGAGATTATAGGGAAAGCTTGACGGCCTGTGAATTTGACATGTCTCTGAAGAAACACGACCATATTTTATGCTTGGAGAGAAAAAAAATGAACTGGCTATATAAGCCTGGAACTTTCACTTCTATTTATGTTTTCCCAGCTTGTTAATATGGTATGCTAGTTAGTCCTGTGCTCTGTAGTCTGCTTTGTGTAAGGCTTGCTTCCTTTAACATATCTTGTGGATTTTTTCACTCTTAGCTGCCATGATTAAGATAAAATTACCCCCATTATGCTGTCCAAGTGGTGTTAATGGAAAAATCGAAGATCTTTTATATCCTGAAATACCAAATATATTTGTATTTTTAACGATATTTTTTCATTACATACTGACTTTTTTTGACCCAAAACCTTAGTAAAGAACCAAAAATAAAACCTGTATTCAATGCATTGTTTTCTGCAGGAGTAAAATAGAGGGTTGACAAAATGAGGTCACCTGACTTTCTTGTCTGTTCAAACTCCTTGCTTGAATTCCAGAGAAACAATTTTCAAAACCTTTTTTATGAATTTTTGGTAGACATTGCTCCATATGAGAACAGTTTTGGAAATTATGTTTTAATGTGTGTGATGGAAAACCTATTATATTTCTAGCAGTATCTGTTCTTGTCTGTGTAATAAATCATAGTATGTATTCAGTGGTCAGATCCCCACTGTAAATTTATTTTGTTTGGAAAAAAAATATATTGCTTTTCTGAGTATTCAGATGAACTGTAATGGTGTCACATTTCCCATTAAACTTGTTAGTAGTTTATATGAAGACTAATAAACATTTGTATCTTCTTTTAAGTAGATGCTTGCTTTTTCACAAGGAATTATTTTGATTCTGTAGCAAGCTCAGTAGCCCTCATGATCTGCATGGCCAAATCCAGTTCACTCTCAGTGAATGAGTTGAATGGCTGTGTATTCTGAGAGTATTTGCTGATATCTGGATATACCCAGGGGACAAACCTCCATTGGTCCTCTTCTGGTCAACATCTTTTCTTACCTTGGCTTTCTAGATTTCGGGTGTATCCTGGTTCACTCCAATTGCTGTCTGGCCACAAAACAAACAAATGAACATTCAGACAAACAAACAAACATTCACACAACACCCACCCACCGCCCCACTCTCTCCATACCAGAATTTAGCCCTAGATCTAGATAAATCTGCTTTGGTGGATCATTTCTGTAGAATGACTGAAGCTGGCCACTCCAACTGGCTGGGAGAAACTTGTGACTTCTGTCCATCTTTTCCAGCTGTTATTTGTTCTGTGGTATTACAGTGATCCAAATCAACCTGTGGTGGTGTTTTCTTTTCAGTTAATGAGTAAGGTTTTGCACTATACAAGCCTGAGAAATGTGAATTAAAAAAAATGTAAAGGTTGAAGTCTTCACTAGAGTGATTGGACAAGGAAAACATTATCTATACAGAGAAAAGCTGACTTAAAATGGGAAATGGTGCATAATATAAAGGAACATTTTGTATCTTCTTACTCAAAGATTTATTGTACCTATTCAGCTTGAATTTATATGAATCCTTTGATAAGTATATTGCATAACAGTACGGTGTTATATGAATGTGAAAATAACCACTGGTCTATTTCATTTGCTTATAAGTGTCCGTACTGTGTTCCTCTTCAAGTATATTTGCATGTCATGTATAAAAAAATTCTCTTTCAGTTAGGCACATTAGTTGCTTGTTTTATCTTCTGACCAAAGTGTTTAACTAGAGTTAAAGGTTTTGCATGTCTCTCCAGCTAGAAGGAAAGCAATAGTTAGAAAAGCTGTTACTTCCACAGAGATCACACAGTTTCGTAGAAGAAAATAGCTTAAAAATAAGGCTTGAGATAACCTATTACCTCATGGTTAACTTCACTGTGAGTTAAAAAATTACTAAAACTATCAAACATAACAGCAACTGAAGAAAACAACATGTGGATATGTGTATATATGTGGCTTTTTCTTGATTCTTTTAAGCCTTTTGGGACTTGTCATTGTAGTACACAGTGTAACTGCAGGTATAGAATATTACAACTGTAAAAGTTATTCTTACCTTTCAACAGATTTTTTCTCAGACCTGTATAATAGAAGGTCATATTATACAAATTCCTTTTTTTATCAGTCAGCATCTCATTAAATTACTGGAATATGGATTCTTCCCTGAATAGAGAAGTGTCTTTCAAGTGTTGTTAATACTAATTAAAAGAAAACACTTGTTTTTTTAAAACTATTGTGACCCTTAAACACTTACTGTCAAATGCATATTGAAGTTACAGAAATCTTATGCTATGCTGAAGCCTTTTTTAACAACACGAACAATGTTGTTCATTTGATATGAGAATCACATTTACAAAGCTGTTTATTTCAGCTGTTCAGATATTCAGATTAACTTCAGGCATCGAAGTTTTCAATATATGAAAGTATTAATTTCACAATTTAATTTTTGAATTGTCATGTTCACTGTCTGCACACTTGTAGTTTTAGAAGAAATTTATTAAGAGGCTGTAAAAACACAACCAGAAGTGAATTAAAGGAAAAATTAGATGGGACTCTCAAAGTATGAAATCAGTTGTGTAGAGTTCTACTGATAGCATTGAAGCAGGCACCTTTCTCTAAAACCTCTTGAATTTCAAATCATGGAAAATAATGCTGACACTCAGAAGGCACGAACAATCAGGTGCCTGTCATCTAATATTTACATCCACTGTGTGGAATTTAATTTGTTGAATTAAACTTTTCCTAAAAAATCAGGATTTTTTAAAATGGTTTGGTCAGCTAAATGAGTACTACCAGATCTAGACCTTTCCTACATCAGTTAATCATAGAATCGTTTCAGTTGGAAGAGACCCTCAGGATTATCAAGTCCAACCATAACCTAACTCTAGCACTCTAGCTCTTGGACTTACAGAGACAGTTTGTCCAATGTCCTATGCCTTAGTCTCTTTCTCCGTATGAACAGAGAAGAAAAGTAAAGTAATATTTTGCATATTCAGGTAAATGTAAAAGCTACAAAAATGAGGTAATGTGGAACTTCGACATTCCACCTACTTTTCTACAAGTGAAAATATTTAAACACAAATATATGACACTTAATCTTGAGTTCTGAACTGTTCTTCAAGAAATACTTAAGTAATTTCAGCCTTCATGGCCTGAATTTCTGTTGAGGCGATGTGTTCAGGAAGCTGTCAGTGCAAATATGTTTACAAAGCAGATGTGAATGCAGATAGTAGTATTATGTCACATGAAAGAGCTGGAAAGTGAAAGCATAGTCCAAGATAATTTCCTAACTCTGTTTTCAAAATGTCATGTTTAAATGTGGAAATGTGAAACCACAATTCAGTTAGAAAGGTTTGAAGTTTTGAATTGTATATTTGAATCATCTTTAATATATTTCTATGGTGTTTTTTATATTAAAAAAAAAACAGGTCGAGGTGACTGAAGTGAATTGTCTGTCTATGATATTTTTCATGTTATAAACTTAACATGTTGTGATGATCTGAAATGGAGTAGTTAACTGATCAGACACGTGTGATTCCTTTGATTTACACTGTTCGAGAGCAGTTTTCTTGACATGCTGGTTTGATTCAGCTCTCACAACATCTTGTAAGAGATAAGGAGGTTGTCAGAAAGATATTACTGGATGCTTAGGGACTGCTTTTGAAGTTACTCTAAGCTGACAACTAATGAGAAGGTTTTTTTGATAACTTACCCTTCAGTGTAGGTAGATGTTATAGTTATTTTTTGTTTTGTTTGCAAACTGATGGATTAAGTATGGCTTTGTTTGCTGCCTGACTGTAATATAAAATCTACCCTTCCAACAGACAGGTAGTTTGTTAATTCCTCTCCTCTGGTTTGTGTGGGGTTTTTTGTTGTTTGTTTGTGTTATGATTTTGGTTTTGTTTCTGTTTTCTGGTGAGTATCTTCTTTACTGTGTGTTAGAGCTAAACAGCAATGTTTTGGCGTATTGAAGATGACAGGAAGTCTGTATTCAAAACTGAAGTGTTAGTGTGATTGCACTGAATAAGTTTAGCGTGACAGCAAGAAATACTTTTTTCCCAAAATGGCAAATATGTTTTGTAAGATAAGCATACTCTTGTATGTGAAGAGCCTATAAGGTTAAGAACAGATTAGTTGTGCTTCTCTTGACAGAGCTTACTTGGGATGTATTTGACCCAAGTTACATGAAGAAGTGGCAGCTGGTTTTACCTCCAGATGTACTTTCTAGTAATCCTTGACCTTTTTTTTCTTTTTTTTTTCTTTTTTTTTTTTTACCTCCTGAACATGATAGTTAAGATATTCTCAATATTCACGATAGAATGACAAAATAATACTATTGGGAGCTGGAGGCACTGTGACATGGAAAGAGCTATTTTTAAAGATTTAGAATTGTCATTCTGAGAATGTATAGGAGATGAGGAAGTCAAGGAAACTGTAAGTGAAGGAAACATGGGATGATACAAACACCTTCAGTTTCAATGTTCTCACCAGTTATCTTCAGAAGGATTAGTTGTTCGAGAATTTTCTCTTCTCACGCAAATGAGTAAATGTTTTTATTAATGCGGTATCAACCATGCAGAGTTCAATTTAAAAATGGGCCATAAACTTTGTATCTGAAACTTAGAACTGGCTAGAGGATTCCAACTAGTTCTGATAGAGCCAGTCCTGCTCAGGCAGTTTTGCCCCAGAGGAAGTTGGAATGTGAGTTCTTGTTATTCTGGTCTCACAGTGAGTGTGAGAGCTCTCAAAATGAAATTGATTAGATACCATATCCATTTTCAGTAAAAGATCCTGGAGTGAACTATGATGGAGTTAGTACTCATGTAAAATTGTCTCCTTTGTACCATGAAATTGGTATATCAGGATTTTTAATCAGTTTGGTAATACATGACAATAATACATTATTTCAAAATTAGCGGAGCTAATGAGCCTTTGGAATAAGCTGAGGACTTAGGTTCTGACCCATCAACAAGGATTTGCATAGACTTCACTGGTTACTGGACCAAACTGTCATGAATATGATGGTACAATCTCAGGTTATTTCTGAACTGTGAAATAGGTGCTTGCCACTGTATATCCTGGGACACTGAGGGACCTGGCCTTACAGGGAATGCTTTCCAGCCTTCTGGTTTAGGTGCCTTTCCCTTTGAAGAAGGATGGAACTTGAGAGAGGAAATAGCACCTGTCCTCTCTAACATGGTATCTGGAAGTTGCTAAGAACAGCTGGAAGCTATTCTTGTTTCACATGCAATTTAAACCACAACTTGGTCACAGCCTCAGTGTAGTTACTGGACAGGCCTTAGAACTTAAGTCGGGTGATTAGAAATTGAAGTGTTATTGGGTATTATTGTCACAGGCCTGTAGTTTTATTTGAGGGCATACTCCACCAGCAGATAAAATACCTAAATAGTGATGGGATAAACTACAATGCTTACAAGTTTGAAATTAAGAAAAGATTGAATGTTGATTATACAATGCACAAGAAATCCTTATGCAATAAAAGTATCCTTACAGAAAACCACTGAGGCTAAGAAATTATTCATATCAAGAATCAGAACTCTAATTGTTGGTTAAATAAAATTTTGAAAATTTGAAAGATATACACATCCTGCTTATAAGCTTCATTTATCCGTGTTGGAGAGAAACATGCTTTTAACAGGCATTTCTTGCGCATTCTTCTGAAGTATCAGTATTAGCCAGTATGAGACATGAGATAGTGTGCTGCTCCGACTCAGAATGGCAGATTTACATTTCTCTTTTTTAAACCTCCTAGCTAGTCTCACTTTCTCTTTTTCCATTTTTTCCCACTGTCTCCTTCTTCTTTGCAGAGCTCATGCATAAATAACAGTCTTTGGGGTTACAGTGTGTGCCAAACTCCTTAACCATTCTGTCTCTATCTGAAATGAAGACATGGCCTCTGCTTTTAGAGAGTAAATTCATTCTCTGAAACCATAGGTCAATACTTATCATCCTTTGACTGTCAGATAAGTTCATTTTACTTGTGAAGTTGAACTAGGAACATCAATTGAATTTGCATAGATGACTATTGAAGCTTGAACTAGTGGCTCAGTTATGAAAAAGCAAGTGTCTGTCTCCAGTTCCCACAGAGAATTGCCCTAACATCAAGTCCCCTAATTCTCCATTAAAATTCCAGACCTTGCATATGATATAATTTTCAGTGATTAAAATGGAATAGAATGTGGTTTTACACTGGAAACTGTTGGTATCTAAATATTAAAACCCTTATTTTGGTCTCTTTAGGTATTCTCAAGAGAAATTCTTTTGTTATAATGCCATGGAAGATAAAAACAGAAACATCAATCTTAACAGACTATTAAGTCTGAAATTTGATTATAATCACTTAAATCTCAATATGTTTAATTATTTTTAGTGCTCGTTATTCTATGAGAATATCCATCTTGAATGCTTGTCTGGTGTGATTAGATGAAGTTGTTATATCATAAGGTTTAATTGATCTTTCTGAATTTCATATCATAGGAACAAAGCTGTAAGTACTGTAGCAGCCACTGAATGGTCTATCAAAAGTAATTTGGATTATTCAAATAATGAAAACATTTGTTACTCTCTTTAAAAATTGATTAAATGGATTTTGAGTAATTACCAGCTTAAAACTTTGTTGGATTCCTGCAGAAATCTAGATAATTGTGTGGCTCTTGAGGTATTGTTAGGCATAACTGATACTTAATGATGGTATGAGAAATAATAAAAAAGAATATTGACATAGGTTTTCTATAGTGTTCCAGCAATGTGTGTGCACCCTGTTTTCAAGTTTACTTTCCATAGTCCATTTGACAGCTATTAATATAAATCTTTATCAGATTCCATTTTCCTTCTTATTTATTATTCTACTTTGGGGATTTATATTCCATTTCCTGTAAGTATATTTTCATATTAGCCTTTATAGTACATTTCAATCCTAACTGAGCTTACAAGCAGCCTGGAAGCTTATTGCAGTGGGATGGCAAGTAAGACTTCACTGACACATAAAACACACTCCTGAAAAAGAAAATCTGTGAAAAAATTGTAGTGACAAGCTTTTGGCTTTAGTTTGTTACCCAGCAAAATTAGTTTTCTGCCCCAATGCTGACATAATACAGACAGTGCTAATGTACTGGTTTGGGCAAATGCATCAGCTCGGTTCAAAGAGAGATTCATGTAGAATAGAAAAATCTGTCACTAACACATCCACATATTTCACTGCATCTTCCAGACAGCAAATTAAGTTACTGAAGTAATATTACAACCATATAAAAATTGATATAGCTATGCAAAAATTTTAGTCACTTTTTAATAACATACACCAGTATTGAAAATATGTGTATAAAGGTTAAATAATATATCATAATTTGCATTTTTCTGCATTACATAGCACTATTCTGGTAGTTAACCAGACAGTGGGATAGTTTGGGTGATTAAAGCCCAAATGTAGTGCTACTGCTTTGGGACTCCATGGGAACCTGTCTGCTTTTTAATTTTTTCTTCTCTAAAATGAGTGCAGCATTCCTAGGAAGATTGCTAAGGCTACACTGTGCTGAATGGGAAACATACCATGTTCTAGTGATTGATAAGGAAATAAGTCTGTGGAAGAAAAAGCACAAGAAATTCTTCATTGCATGATCACTGTTGGCTGAGGATTCTAAAATCTTGATATTCCAATTGTATTAGCGAAGTCTATTTATACTTTAGCAGTGTGTCTTATCAAGTTCTACTGTACCAAAACACTCTATCATATATTAGCTTAGCTGATCAGTATATCTACAAATTCAGTCAACTCAAATTGATTAGTGATAGTTAATTTAGTCTCCTATGTATAGCCTTTGAACTATTTTTTAAAAAAAAACAATTAACACATTTC
This sequence comes from Caloenas nicobarica, assembly GCF_036013445.1. Lineage (NCBI taxonomy): Eukaryota > Metazoa > Chordata > Aves > Columbiformes > Columbidae > Caloenas > Caloenas nicobarica. The sequence continues at coordinate 72,825,021 of NC_088247.1, forward strand.
TTTCCAGTCTCACTGTACTGCAACTTATCCAGACTATAGTTTGTTTAGGAGATATTCATAAAACTAGTATCTGTAAGCTTCTGCACTTGATGCTGTTAGGAGCCTGCATTTAGAACAACTCTATCAACAAATTCTCTTGCATTTTCATCAATTTTTGAGAAGTTCAGCTCTCACATTAATTTCCTGTATCAAAACCTGTATAGGATATCCTAGTATTCAAATAAAAATTCTAATTTCTTAGCTATCTTTGGTTGTTTACTTCCATCCTGAGACCTTTTTTATCTGTCCATTAGAATCTGTACCATAGCAGTGAGCTTTTCTACTGGTTTCAGTGATCCTGCCTTGCTAGTCAGAGGTCTTTACCATCATCATTAACTTTATTTTGAAGATTACTTTAAATAAAAGAACACTCTCCATTTACTTTGCATGGATTTGCAGAATTTATATTGTTAGGCTTTAATGACTTCTCGATATTTGTATTTGAGAAAATTTAATTAAATGGAGAATGGCCAGATCTTAATTGTTGGTCTCTGCCTGTCAAAGTTAATTTCTTTTCCCTTTAGAGACTGCATAAGAATGATTGTATCAATAGGGCTACCCCAAACTCTATGACCCTATTAACAGACAAAAATACGTAGGACCTGAGAACTGAGAACATGACTATAAATTGGGCATAAAACCATATGTCCACATAAAACAACTGTGAGTACTGACATAACAAACTAGTTCAATATTGGACTTACATACAAAACAATGTAAACCAAAGCAAAGGCAGTCGCTTATTTACCTACATTAACTTCCTTTCCCCTCCTGTTATATACTTTTATTTCGTATGACCTGGGAACCAAGTAGGGGTTGTTTAATCTTGTAATCATCTTACCTTTATATTTGACATTGGTTTTAGTCCATTTAATTTTTATGTCCAGCTTGCTGATATGACTTATTTATCTATGCTACTTAACTGTGAATGAATATAGTTATGGCCAACAAAGTGTTTGAAAAGGAAAAAAATCATATGTATAAGCATGATTTCTCAAGATTTCTATGCAAATGTATTGCTATTTATTCTTCTGGTCAATGTGAAAACTGAACAGCATTCCTAGTCAATCTAGGAACTCTCTTAAACACCAAGCTCTTAGAAGTATGAATGAAAAATCTTATTAAGTAAATGTATAAGGATACATATGTAGAAGGCATATCAATACTATTAACTTACAGACAGATACAACATGAGGTGTTGACCTCCTCAGTATATTTCTTCCAAGGACAGTTTATAAATCAAATGACTTGATCTCATTTCATCCAGTAAAATCTGTATTATAAAAACCTGTTTATTTCAAATTCAGTTTGAAACACACTGGAAGATGTGGTTCATTTTTCACTGGTAAATTGAATAGAAAAAACAAAGAAGTGGGCAATGATCCTGTGAAATACACTCTGACTCGCTGTACTGTATGATACTGGATTTTGTATAATGTAATTCTTGAGGTTTGCAGAGATAATAAAGCATAGCGCTAGCAACTGTTTTGCTGTTAGTTATTTTACTTAAGTTCAGTTTACTTTCCACAAATTTGTCTTTGGTTTACACTTTTTATTACTTTCAAAGAAAATAAAAAATCAACCAGAATTATCATTGTTACAGTCTACCGTAGTTACTTATCTAAGCCTCTGTGGTAGTTTTTGCTTTCCCATAATTTTCAGAAGAGATTCATCTAACCTGAAATAAGTTCTTGAGTCGGTATGCTGGGTGGTTAAAATTTAAAATATTACTGTGGCAGACTGGTAGCACACTGAACAACCTTGTAAACATTATCCCCATTTTTTATGGGGAGTAGTCTAATTTTGAGGTAAAATTACAAGATTTAGCTGTTTTCTTAATCGTTTCTGCTTTTGGAAAGAGTTGATTAGGACAATTTTCAAGTTTGCTGTACAAATTCAAAATATTGTTATATTCTTCTATTCATGTCTGCGTGTTAGGATTTTATATTGGCAACCACTGCCACAATATCTGCAGTATGTTTAAACCTGAAGTGTATGTATTTTTAAAATAATATTTTACTGATTTCCATAAAGACTATAGATATGCCTACAAAGTAGATCTGGAAAATGTAAGGAGAATTGTGGGATCTTTGGAAAACACTTTGGAATTGTTTCTTTGTTGTTTTGAGTATTAAAGAGCACTTTTGAATTAGAGAAATGCACTAAAACAATATAAACAAAGCTATCGCATTTCATAGTGGCAATTCTGATGTGTACATCAGTTACACAGAAAAGAGAATGTAAAAGGACATACCTAATAATATTTTGTGCTTTCTAAATACATGCATAACATAGCTTACTTTCTGTTAATAAACCTAAACTTTAATTTTCCTTCTTAAATTTATCTAGACTCTCAACAATATGGACTCTTCTAACAAGAAATTAAAAACCAAAACTATACATTTTCAGCATTACAAGGCATCTGAATATAAATTTTCAAGATAAATTTAGCACTGAACAAAAGAAATATAGTTAAGTAACATAAACTGTTTTATTCCAAAGAGAAAAAGACCCATACTCTGACATTTAAACTAGGGTTGCTGGTTATGGTTTCAAATAGAAAATAATCCTTTAACAGCTCATTCATTTGGTAAATAAGAATAACACATTTTACTATAAGAAATTTTACTTGAACTTCGGCAAATGACCACATTGCGGAAGCTTTTTTGTATTTTAAATGTCAAAGACAATTTTGTTTGTTACTCTTCTAACCCAACAATATAAAGCCTTGGGTATTGCAGCACATTTTAATATTTTCCTTCCAGATTTCACCAAAATGACTCCTTCCTTCCAGGGAATTATTCTGTCTTGCTGAAATGAATACAATTTGGAAAAAGGTTTTCTTGCAAGAGCAAATAAATGCCTAATAAAGCAACCAGAACTGTATGTGGAAAGATTTATAAATTCAATAACTTAAGTCAGTGTTTGATCAACACCTGGCCTCTTTGAAGTGCCATATTTTTATATACCTAAGTAGATTTGTTATGGTTACCAAATTCAGAAAGACCTGTTGAATTATCTGATTGGTATGAGTGTACTCAGTTATCATAACACTAATAGTGTATCCAGTATCTGAAGAAAACTTCTGTTTGGTCTGGCATGGCATTTTTCACAGAAATACAAATGACAATCACTAGATAAATTATCACAGGTAAATGAATATACCACAAAGAAGCAAATGAATAATTTCAATATTTAAATTTCTGCTGAATTTGTTGGCAACAGGATATCTCAAGAAATCAGCAAAGGTCATATGGATGTATTAACTGAAAGTCATCTGAAGACTTCTTTCCAACAGTGAAATGTCATTTTCAGTGACACCATCAATGTAACAGTTGTGTTCAATGACTCATTTCACAGACACACGTCAGACGCCACAAGTGACTGTAATCTCTTCCTAAAGCAGAGTTTATTTTTAACTTTTTGAGAGTAATATAGTCTAATCAACTCAACTTGCTTAATAGTCTAGAGTGGTACATCTGCACCAAAGACTTGTTCACACTTGTTTTGATATATTTAATATAATATTAAAGAATTATGCAAGCAGACTTCTATTGATATATACTTTTGCAAACATATTTGTGTTCTTCACTCCCCCTCAGTTTGCATAAGTCATGCCAACCTCCACATTTATCCTAGAAAAGTAACAGGATCATAGTATGGCTTTGAGCATTGACAGAGCTCTGTTAAGTACACAGATAGCACAGTCCCTGGTATGATTTTTTCTGGGGCTTATTTGCCTAGATAATGCTCATCTGTGATTCCGGGTAAGCAACTACCAAGACTTTAAAAACACAATTTAAAGGCAGCCACTCTGTTTTGTATGTCAAAACATTTAGCTGTACAGAAATGATCTCTTCTACTCTACTGTGTGCTGGGCTCAGAGAATGACTCCTGCCCTGTTTTGGTTTTAAGTAGAGATATAGTTCATGCAAACATCTATTAGTCATGCTGTAGATTATCAGTTCTGCAAATTATGTGCTAGTCTTGAGTTTTGACTTACTTGGAATAACAATGATTTTCATAAGGGAGGATTTTAACTTTTCTGTGGTAGCCCAATCTGTTTGTTCCAAAATCTGACCTTGACATTTACAATACTATCCTGGCTATCTTGTTTCATAGTTCAGTCTTGAAACAGAGAGGACACCACCTTCCCAGTGTTTGGTGTCAGCCAGCAGGTGGTGCAGTGTTCCCTTCCATTTCTGAGGCTCTGTCTATGTCTGGAGTTGGTTTTTAATATTTGATGCACCTGTCTGCAGTTCACCTTTGGGGACCTTTAAGCACTGCTAGCACATTGTCTCAAGTATTTCATTCCACCAGACCATGACTGAAAAGTGTGAAGTAACTTCAGAGCCATCTTCCAAGACTCTTGGAGGCCATGGAACAAAGAATTTCTGGTGGTTAACCCCTTCTTCTTAGAGAGTCCTCTCCTCCAAAATTGTTCTTGGTCCATGCTCCTTCTCAGGCACGCTTACATGCAGTGAGAATGTTTTTGTTTGCCTCTGTATTATTTGTAGTGAAGATTCACATATTATAGCCCTGCTTTCTCCACCTTGTTTCAGGAAGATCTGATTTGTTGGTAAAATGCAAGAGTTCCTGGCCTAGATATACAGCATTCATGGTAACTGTCCAAATACGTCAATAAGGGTTTAAACAAAGTTTCCCCTTTTAAGAGATCCTGTTAATCAGTACAGAGCTTAATCTAGTTCCTGTGGCTCTGAAGAAGCCACAAGGTACGTCAGACACTTTTTATGTATGCTTGACTTCACCTTGCTGTAAATGTGGGGTTTTTTCTAGTGTCTATAGTCTGTTCTAGGAGAGTGAAGAATTCAGGTGTTAAAAAGCCATATACATCTTAAAATAATCCAGTTACCTGAATAACTTTATCCATCCTGATGAGAAACAAGTGATTTTATGTATTTCACCATGTACAATATCCTAAGTAGTATTAAATATTACTGTGATGCTTTTTTTACATGAAATACCAGTAAAATACATATATGAAACAAAATGTCGTGGGTGCAAACTAAACATTCCTTGAACTTGGTTGAAATTTGGTTTGTTTCTTATTTATATTAGCTCTATCTATAGATATAGAATTAGAAATCCTGAGTAACTGTGTCACTTTTACACGTATCTGTTCTTTAATTACGCCCAATCAGTATGATTCGGTTAGGACCCCTACCCTACAGCTTCTAGGAAGTGGAGGAATGTCCAGTAGTTTCTGCATCTTCCTTGTATTTATGACTTGATTTTTAAAATGGAACAGTTTAAGTCCGGCAAGAGATTGACTAGATGTTGATGTTTTTCTTTTTAAACTGATATTGTTGTGTTGGTTTCCTTTTAGAATTAAGTTCAGCAAATGTGCTGACAGTAATGACTTGCTTTGCCACATTTTCTGTAACGCAATGTGCTGTGACAAATTGTTCCCTCATCTGAACCAATACTATGTATCATTTAGATTTTACTACATGCATTTAAAATATTGTAGATCTCAGCTTCTGTGTGACCATTGGATTAATCATGGAAGGGGTATAACCAAAAGAAGCAAACTTAAATTCAAAATTCAACATTAGGTGAAGTTGCCCACCACCCTTCTGTGAGGAGCACTCATCTTTGTGACAGCTCAGATAATTCTATTCAGTTAGCAGAAACTCTTATTTACCTCCAGTCAGAAACTCCTAAGTAGGCCAGTGTGGCACATTGCAGCACCAATGTGGCATTAGTAGAACCAGAATGAGTCACCAGAGGATGACTTGACCTTCTGTGGCAAACATCTTCCTCCTGGAATACTCCCCCCAGAGAGGAGAACATACAAGGTAGGACTCATTCCACCGACAGAGCAAGCAGGGAGCAAGTCTCATAAGGGGAGCTCCAGGCCTAGAGACAGAGAACTCTACTCACTGTTCTCACTTTTCTCCCAAATAAGCTTCATTTTTTATATGAGCTTAATGAACTTCTCTCCTGAAGCTCTTGGAGAAGATTGTGTAACTAGAGTCCATAAAAATCTTTATCATCAATCATTGGCTGGCAGTGTGTGTATCACTTTAAGTCTTCTTACAAAATGATATTCCACAATTCGGGATGTTTTATGGCTTCGAGAAAGTTCAAGATGATAGCAGTTAGAAAGGACTATCACAAAAATTAAATTTTAAAAAGTGTTCTTTTTTTTTTTTCCATGGCTTTAAAAACTTTTATTCAAGAAAGTACCCATATTAGAAAGTAATCTTTCTTAATACTGCCTGTGTTTTTGACCTTTGCCTCAGGCTGGGCTTTTTACAGATCAGACCAGACTGTTAACTGCAAGTCTTTGAAATAAGAACTGCCTTTCCTACATATTTGCATAGTTATCAACATGATTTGGCCTTAATATTAATAAATGCAATTATCACAAGCTGCAGCATTATAAGTTGCAAAAGTAATTTATAGTTTTTACTTTTTTATCTTACATTCTATCTTTACCACATCAGTAAATCATTTCATTTTGTTAGCCAATTTCAATTATTTGAAATATTCCATAATTTCTGTAATTCTGAGTAATACTTTTAAATTGTTGTGGCCTGTGATAATATACTAAGCAGCATCATTTCTGCTAATCCTCAGGGCACTCCACCATTAGCCTTTTCACTTCTACTGTAACCAGCTTTTAATTCATGAAAGGACTTCATTTTGCCTCCTGTGGCTACTAACTTAATAATCTCCTGAAAAGGACTCTATTGAAAGCTTTTTGAAATCCTAATTTAATATCTACAGAGCCAGATATCCTTTATCTATTATTTTGTTAACTCTTAAAACTGTGCCTTAGATTCCTTTCAACAAGCTGAATCTGCAGAGTAGTCTACAGATTTCTGCTCTATGTCTAGCAAGTCTGCTTCGTAAGAGCAAGAGACGTATAAAACATTTAATTTAGTGTTGTAAACCAACTTCTCAGTTCTTGCTAAACTTACGAGACAATGAGTTAAGTCACTGGGCTCTCGTGCATGTAGGATTCTGATTATACTTCTGAGAGGTATAGATTCTTTTTAAAAAATCAACCTGAAAAGTAGGTTGTTTTCAAGAGAATTATCTGAATGCTGTTTGAAATCAATAAGATTAACTGTATAATAAGAATAAGAAATTAGTGAATTGACTGCGGACTGTGCCTTCCTGTTTTGTGGAGTTTTCCTTGCTTAATGTTATCTACAAATACACAATTACATCTTCGGAGATTAATAAAATGTGACGGAACAATTTTTCCAGTCTTGCTGGTATAGGAATACAACCTAAAAACTTGCAGATGGGAACAGGTGTATGATCGGCATGATACTTTTTTTTCTGACAATGTTTGGAAATCTCCCTTAGCAACATGTTTTTGGAATTTGTGACTGAGAGTATAACATGTCTATTCCTGTAGGGAACCATCAGTAACCCCTTTACTATGCTCAGAATAATGGGAAAGGCTTAAAAAAAATAAATAGTTTAGTCACATTTATTTGCAGAAACACAAGCACATTTGCCTTTGTTGCAAAATGCAACTATTCCACATTTGGATCAACTCTGAAGTAGCAGAATGTCTCCAAAATAAGATATTAATGTAGAATCACCTTAAAACATTTGAAGAAATATCTCTTCTTCTTTTCTGTTGGAAACAGTGAACATAGTACCACTATTTGATTGTCTTTAGTATGGCCATTCTGCCCACTTTCCTGCCTAGAGATAAATGTCAATAGCCAGAAGGTGATAGGAACAGTCTCACAAAATGCCCTTAATGTAGAAAAATCACTATTCTAATTTGCCACTGAATCATTTGGTTTTGTTACTTTTATTATATGTTAAAAAAAAAATTGTGTGTAAAAATGCAAATGATAATGTTTAATTACATGTTTTATAAGCTCCCACAATTTCTAAAGCCATAAAGCTGCCATTTTTTCACTATGTGTATGCCCACAACTGATGACCAAATTGGATGGATGGACAATTCTAGTTGTGCATTACATTGTAGATGGTTTGCTGGTATCTTATCTTCAGATAGTTGTTTTTAACTTTCCCACAGACACTTTTTTTTCTATGAGCTTTTGTCCCAATGTTCCTCTTTGTCTCTAATTTTTCTATGTTATTTTTATTAAAACCAAAGCATTTCAGGTGAATTTGGTGGACAGCTTTGCATGAGTAATTGACAAACAGAAAGGAAATGAATGCCAAATAATAAGAAAACAATTAGTTGGCCACCAGCTTTCCAAATGGGATAGAATCAGTTGACCTTCTCCCCTGATTTACCTTCACAATTAATTCTTGAAAAATAACATGTGTTAGGTTTCATCTTATTAAAATGGTAGCAAACATTCTTTGAGCAAAAGATTAGGGTTTTTTTTACAAAAAGTCAATTTTAAATTAGATCTATACTGACATACTGAATAGTATGTGTTTTGTTGGGCTGGACAGACTGGTCCGCTCTTCTTCCAATAAAGTTTGAAGTAAACTCCGTATTGCACAAAGTAAATAAACAAAGATCAATATGTCTTCCTCAAAAAGGTAGTGGGAGAGTCTTGCAGCCACCTGCTTACTGTCCTGCCTTCAAACTCTGCCTTGGAGATCTATGGGGTTTAATCTCTACCGAGCCTCCTCCCCTTGCCTATGACTGAGACAGTATTATCCTCTTTCCTGCCCTTTTCAGAGAGGTGTCCACTGGTGTCTAACTAAGTGTCTGCAAAATTCAAAGTTTCTTGTTCACAATTATAATACTTTGTGTGTTCTATAGTGGAGGAACAGAGTTTGTCCTCTGCTTCTTGCTGGTGCCGAAGTGCAGCTGTGGGGGATTTCTCAGATGTTGCAACTGAGGGTGGAACTTAATCTACCACCAGGCTATGGACCCCTGAGGAGTCATTAGTTCCCATTCACCTCTGAAAGTAGGTGTATGTGTTACATATAATATTGCATGGCTATTATAAGTGCAAATTATCTTTACGCATCATGTAGTGCTCAGATTAGGCAATCGCAAATAACATTAGCAAAATGTAGAGAAATAATGCCTCTCTATCTTAGTCTAAAGTTGCACATTTGCTGTGCTTGCAGAAGTCTTACAACATTAATAAATCATGTAAGAAAAAAAATGGAACAATTGGGTGTGTGCAACAAGGTGTTAGCAAGTCTTTGAGCAACAAGAATGTAACTAGATAAGCATATATTCTGAAGTATTGGAGATACTTTTGTCGGACACTGAGGTTATTGTGGGCTCTGTTATTTGTTTTACACAAAGAGTTTTTGAGTACGTTTCGCATTGGTCAGTCATGTTTACAGAGCACTTTTCTCAAGGTGCCTTCAGCTTCTAATTATAATACTTCAAATCAACTAAAATAAATCAATCCTTTAAGCGTAGTCTACAGCTATTTGCTGTATTAGAAGAATAGCATGTTTTGCATGCTTTCTTAGAAATCCCTTGACTCAGATAATCTAATAATCCAAATAAATAAGAACAAGTTAATAAACACTTAATTTCCTTTACTTTTTTCATTTTGAGGTATTCCTAATTATTAGTTTGTCCCTGTTATTTCCAAAGAAGAATTAATGGGAGTAAAATCTGGATGTTTTATATTAGGGCAAACTGATCATAACAACAGGTGAGCTCTCATGACTGCCTTGTGTAGTAGCATTAATGCTTTTCTATCTATACTGGAAATATCTCCTACGTTTTAAATAATATTTGCCCTTTCCATATCTGCATCATAGTGGTGGCTCATAACGGTTAATTAGTCTGCTAAATTCTTTTTCCTATCTTACGATACCACACTGATGAACTCCTATACTGTGTCAGAAATCCTTGACGTTAGTCTCTTTAACATTGCATGTCATACTATAAGAACTATATCTCATAATGTATTTTTTTTTGTCATCCTGTTTTTACTGTATGATACACTAACCCTCCTCTATATTGGCAAGATCTGCCTGATCTGTATTACCAGCAAAGTGTATATTTATGAAGTCTAAATCCAGCCAGTACAATTAGAAAATATTTATGAAAATGCAAGGATAGAATCCCCTCCCCCCAGAAATGTCCTAGGTTATCTTTTGGCTGGCATAGCTCAGAGATTGTTAGGGATTCACACATGTAGCTGAGAATCCATTTCTTAAATAAAAAATAATTCTTGGTTTGCATTTATAGGAAGAGATTTCAGGTTGGGTTTATACCCCCTGTCTAGCTGGGGAGGTGTTTACACAAATTTATGTCTTCCCTTTCCCATCTTTTCCTGCATTTCTCATTCTCTTTTTTTTTAGGGAATAATATGACCAACTTCTTGACTATTAATTTTCTTCACATTCTCAGTAGCCCTAGATTGTCACCTTCAGGTGTGGCAATTGAAAAGAAGATGTTATGGTTATCATACGCAGGACTGTCACCATTGCTAGTAGCCATTGTTCTCCAAATAGTATCTGTGGAGTCTGTCTGCTGTAATGACAGAAATTTAAGTTTTTGATTTTCAGTAACATTACAGAGGCCTTGATCATATCCAGTTCTAGCCATTGTTGCTTGCAGTAGATTATGAATATACTGATTTTTCCATATTGTCAAATAATTTTGATCAAACCATTTCTGTTTCAATCATGCTTCTTATTCATACATTTCAAGCATGAGCCAAAAGTAAGTGGATGCATTTATTATGAGTGTTTCCCCATAATCTGAAAAGAATCTACAGGGATTAGGCAGCAGTGACAGCTGACAGAACGCAGTGGAAAAAAAGGGAGAGAGGCAAAAGAGGACATTAGTCTGCAGGGATAAAGACTTGTATTGCTTCTATTTGGAGCTATATGTAGAAGGAACGTCGTTGTGCAGATAGGAGTCATAGCTAGAAAATAGTTATCGATTATGCACCCCTAAAATGAGAAAGAGCAAAGAGTTTAGAACTACATTTACTTTAAGGTACACATCATATTCAGGACCTTTTCCTATCATACTCCAGTGTTCTCACACTTAAATGTTACTGTGTTCCAACTTCCTTTTAAAAAGCAATAGGACATCAAGATATAGAGAATACTATGGAAAACTTAATTATATCTTGCTATATAAAACATAATAGAAGAAATATCTCCCTAGCTTTTCTCAACTGTTTTTATTGATAACAGCATTACTCTTGTAACTAACATGGAGGTAACAAGGAATGCAGTATATTCAAAATTATTATCTATGTAATATTTCTGTATTTTGATTTTGGTTGTTTCTTGGTTTGGGTTTTTTTGTTTGGTTGGTTGGTTTTGGTTTTGGCTTTTTTTTACATGAAGTAATATTTCAAAACTGAATTCAGATAGCCGGTACAGTAACACTCCAAAAACATTTCTTACTATAGCTTCTTTTAATTTATCCATGGAAGACAAAAATTTGTTGTTGTTATTTCACTTCTTGTGGGAAGTTAAATATCTAGAGAATGTGTTAAAAAGGCTCTAAATTCAGTTTAACTGAGTTAAAAGATATCTGTTGGGATGTTTATCTAGTTTATCTAGTTTCTTACCATTATCTGTTTCACTTCAAGTTTTATAATCTTCCACTTAAGGTAAGTATTTTATCATTTCATTACAGAATGCAAAATATAGGTGCATTTTTTTTTTCAATAGGACATGAGAATAGAGAATCTTTGTAACCTATGCAATATGTATTGAAAGGTAAAATGCAGCAGAAGAAAAATCAGAAAGGAATTCCAAAACTCAGACTACGCAAGAATGTTTCTGCTTTTCTCTTTCCATTAACCTAGAAAATAGAGATTAAATAGCTGCTATAGAATGGAAAACAAACCTTAAAAAGGAACTATTATTTTACCAAAGAATCCTTACAAAATCTTTACAATCCTTACAAAAACTCCCGTTTGTCCTTATCAAACCAACAATTCCAGAGTTTCATTTACTATACCCATTATTAACATATTAATAATTGTATTAAATGAGTAGATAAATAGTTAGATATAATGTTTCTAGGAGATCAAATCCAATTTTTGCATAACCATGTCAAAGACATACAGTAGTATGTAATCAGTTGTGTGAAATGAGATGGAAAATTAAGCTGTTTATGTATCTTAAACACTACATTCTAAAACCAGGTTTGCCTTGTAGATTACCAGATTGTTTTAAATATGGTTATTTAAGAAAGGCCAATAAAATCATTTTTGTCAAACTTCTGTACCTGAAGTTCTTTCAAATTGCTTGCTTTCTTCATCCAACAGGCAGATTAGCCACAAAACTTATTTTTACTGTTTACAACCTTGACTCTTTACTTGGCTTTTCATTGTCTCAGCAGACTTGCCTCTCACTATGAGCTGCTTCATGGGAACAGATCTACTGCTCGCAAATTAACTGTGATACTGCCATTAGTTTCCTCCCATCTTGTGAGCTGGTTATACATATTGATAAAACAACAATTATAAACCACATATTATTTCTTTTTCAATAGGGAGCTTGTAGAATATGTAAGTAACATGGAAGTTTAATGAAACAGAAGATTTTACTGATTATAATACAGTTGGTTTTGCGGTATGATCATATTTTATAGTAATAATTTTTTTTATTAGTTGACCTATTTGCTAAAAGTTCAGAGGCTGGGTTCTCACAACTTACAAACCACTAGTACAGAAGTTCATAATAATTATTGTGACATTTCTTCTTAAAATCCATAGTTGCAGCATTATTGTCAGATGTGGACAAGTTTTGCCAAGAATTTGAGCTTTAATCAGCATTTTTTGTGGGTGGATGTGAAAAACAAAAGAATTTTGTGGGCGTAAACAGAAAAAGTACATTTTTCTCTGAACAGCTGTATAATAGCCACTTTTAAAAACTAAATGGTAAACACAGAACGAAGGGGTTTCACATCATCGAATGTAAGGCAAAATATTTCTGGCTTCCATATTGTGGGAGTTATTATAGAGCACAAAATGCTAAGTAAAATTGGCTGTATACTTGGGCAGCTGACACTTCAAGAAATGAGTTAGAAATCAGAGTCCTTTTCAGAGCCATGCCATTTGCCAACCACTTATGGCTTTGGAACTAATTGAGAAGTGAGGAGTACACACAAATGCTTTATGATCTACAGCTTGTCATACGTGTATTTTGTAGAGATTTTTTCTTATAATAAAGCTTTTATGTCATGTGTAAAAATCAGTTTCATTTTTAAACCCAGAAATCATATTCACCTTAAAGTTACTATATCATTCCTATGTATATGTAATGTACAACTGTAAGACAGAGTTGATAAAGGTAATATCTTTTATTAGACAGTTATTATCACTGAAAAACATTGAAAAGCTTTTGAACACGTAAGCTTTCTTCATATCTGAAACAGAAAAGGACATTGCAAGGGCAAAGAACAGCTGAAAAAAATTTCTTAGCATATCAGAAATATCACATCTTTAGAAGAAAGATAACTGGTAGATACAGGTAGAGGAAATATTATTGAAGAGTGGGAGAAGAGAAATGAGAGACTCTACTATATGTGTTTTGAGCAAAATAGTTGCAAATCCTGATTCAGTAGTCTAACATGGATGTATATGCATCAACGATATTTTTCCATGGAAATAATTTGAAATTTTGAAAAAGTTGTCAAAAGCCCAATAAGGAATGGACTCAAACCAAAAGACAAACCACCAAAAACATAGTCTGATAAAGATGATTTTCCTTGTGAAACAAACACCCCTTGTTTTTTAAAAAAAAGCCCATACATTACTAATTGTATCTCTCTCTTTCACATCTAAAGCTTTCCACAGGCACAAGTAGTTGTTGTAAGTTTTGTTTTCAATTTTCTTAAACTAGAACATTCAATAACAAAAAATGATATCTAATTATTTTATAAAATACAAATTAAAAGTTAAAAAGAAAAAATATTGAAGGATGTCTTTTTTTCCTTTTGACAGAGAACAGGAAAAATTTGCTTCTTCTTAGTCCTGCTTTCTGGTCAAAGATTTTGACCACTTGGCCATTTCTTACCTGATACAGGTTTTTTGTTGTAATGAAGAATTTGACCTCTGACGTAGACTCGTCATCAGAAGTTTGTAGTTGCTTTATCATCTTCTGGTCTCAGGGACTTTGGGGGCAGACTTCTTTTACCATCTTGCAAGTATTGTCCGTAGCATACCGAATGTCCTCAAGAAATAGAAAACCCATCAGTTTAGGAATTTAAATGTATCATGATTCTTGTTTTGTAAAGATCTTCATACATGGTTGCTTGCTATAGTTATTTTTGGAATTTCTCATTAATTGACCCTGGGATATTGATCCTAAAGTCATCTGATAAAGGTGTTTTGCCCTGTGAAACAAAAAGCTGATGAGCAAAAATATACAGAGATGCCATCATATATGGTGTTGTGAAAATAGGAAATTTAGGTTTTGTTTGTTCCTTCTTTTGTGTGGTTCATTACAGGGACTTGATTTCATTCATGTAGGTGACTAGATATTATGCAATTATTATTTTTAGTCTCCTATAAGAAATTATCTATAAGTGCACCTGAGACTATGTAAGTATGTAATTGGCACTACATCTGCCAATAGTGAGATACTCATGGCAAATGTAGAAGACTTACTTTCAAGTATGTGTTCCAATTAATTTTCTTTTATTGTGGCTGGATCAGTTTCAACATGAAAGACTGAGGCAGTCAGGTCAGTAGCTAAGGTGTGCCAGACCGAGATTCAGATCTGCCCAGAGTTAAGCAGGGAGGACAATGGTTCATGGTTGCAAAGAGGATCTACATCTGCTACTTGCTGACAATGGGATTTACCCAAGAAGTGTAAAAACCAAGTTCAGTCCTTGGCTGCTTAATTTCAGACTTTTCTTCTACAATTTAAGTAAACATGTGATTACTGCCCCCAAATTAAGGGCTGGGTATTTGTTTGCTTAACCTGGCAATTATTTCTTTTAAGGATATAATGCTTGTTAGGTATGGAGGATAAAGCATCTACCCGATGCCAAAATGTAATCTCACTGGAAAAATAGGGTAGCAGCTAAGCAGTGTTTTGAAGATGGAAGTGGTTACAGGATTCTTTCTCTTATTTGTTGTGTCCAAATGAAGATATAAAGATCAGATTTTTCTGGAAAAACCAGCATGTTATTCTTAAAATGGCTATTTTGATTCCTATGGGTAACTTACAAAGTAAGGTGTATACGCAAGAATATCAGAATCTAGTACTGACTCATCAAAAAGTGAAAATAGAAAGGAGTATATTCTTTTTTGTTCTTTAGGTCTAATATTTCTGGATTTCAATATCTGGCCATAAACCATATTTGAGACTTAATGATATTCTGCAGTGATACAAATTGAATGATTATTTACTAAACATACTTGTGCAGGTGGCATGAATTATCTGTTGGTCTGATCACATTGTATTAGTATTGAAAAATTACATTTATTGGTTTATTTATTTTGTATTTTCAGGTAGAGCTCGAAAAGCTGGACTATCATTACTGGCTGCCTTTGTTTTTTGATGGGCTTTGTGAAACGTCATTCCCGTGTGAGTTTTTTGCTCGTCAAGGAATCCATGACATGCTGGAACATGGTGGAAACAAGATTCTTCCTGTCATTCCTCAGCTCATTATCCCAATAAAAAGTAGGTGAAAATGTGGGGGGAAAAAATTCCTAAAATTGCATATATATTCTGTAGATTTTTGACAAGTTACTAATTAAGCAATAAACCATGACAGACTGTAAATTTCATGGATATTATTACAAATGTGAGTAAATTGTAAGGCATAAGGCCAGAAGGCTTATGCCTGCAGTCGCCTGGTACTTGCAGTTATGCAGAACAATAGGCTGTCTGATTAGTGTTTTCCGTGTTACAATGCGGCTTTTGGTCTTTGGAAATGTGAAGTGACATTTTCTTACATTTTTTTGTATATTTATTGTGTAAATCCATTACTGTATAAACCAGTTCATCTAAAATGACAGAAGAAATCAACAGATGAAACTTATGGAATTATGTTTCTTTTTGTCCTTTTACTTATTCTACAGTCATATTTATCCACTAGCTATTGCTTCAAGCATCATTTGCATTACTTTGCATATACAGGTATCTAAATTGGGAGTTCTGCCTAACTAATTAATGTTGTATGTAAAATGTTAGCATCTTTTAAAAGTATTAACTTTGAAGTTTTTATATATTCAAACATATTTTTGTAGAAAAGTTATGTGAAAGGTAATAAATTATTTTAAAATAAGTGTAATAAACCTAAAACTCCAAGTGTAATACCACTAAAACTAAAACTTATTTTCTTGAAACACCTACTCTTTCAGATATATTGTTTTGTCCTTTCCTGTTTCTTTAGATCAGTACCTTGAGGAGATAATATTCTGAACCATCATCCTTCTTTAGTTACCATGATTTTTAAGTCTTTGTGCTACACCTGTACTAATAGATGCTCATATTTCTTAAACTTGGCTTGTGCTTTATCATTGATCTGTAATGGTATCATTGCTGTCTTTGTCCTTTTTTCCTGAGATAATTCAACATCCATGCTAATACAGAACAAAACAGACTCATTGTATTTGTGATACAGAATGAATAGAGTCAAATACACTTTTGTTGAAGGGGAAAGGGAATGTAGTTTGGAGCCTGATAATGCTGAAATAATACTATTGAAAGGGTCAGAATTGTGAGTTTGTTTTGGTTTTCTTTCATTCGCTTTATTCTCCATTTAAAAAGATTAATTATAGATGTCATTATCTTACTGTAGATTTTGTAAATGTCAAAAGGAATATATAATATTCAGAATGGTTACCCTGTGACACTTGCGAAAGGTTATGAATATAATGTTACAGTTTTTTCTCTCTAAAAGGGAAACACATAAAGAGAGGAATCATGTCATTTCTTTAAATCTGTATTGCCAGCACTACTCAAATATATTTATAGTAGTATTTATTTTTGAAAGCTGAAATCTTTATTCAGAAAAGACTGCAAGTTTATGGCAGCAGCTACTCAGTTAGGCTTTAAATGTCTTGCTGAGACCAGAATCTAGCTAAGATATAATTACCTGGAAGCTTTAGCTGTTACACAGCTTCTACCATTAGGAAGAGATTGCTAAGTAAGGATATTTATATGGGTTTGGTATATAATCTTTTAAATCAAGTCATAATTTCTGATGGTAGAACACATTCAAGAATCTGCTAGCTAAATTTAGTCGTTAGTTCTGCTTTATCTTATTGTACATTGCTTCTTTTTAATTTTTTTTAAAAAAGCCCTCTGTGTTGGCTTAAATGTGTGAAGACTCTAAGTATTATTAATGATAAAGGCTTCTTCCTAATTAAAGCCATATTAATATAAAAAAAACCACTGTCATCTCAGGGAATGTGGAAGTGTGTACTTCTAGGAGTTTTAAAATTTGCTATGACCGTGTAATACAGCAGTGTAGCCTGAGCTATACATTTCTGTGACTCAGCTGCATCCATGATAAACTCAGCTATGTTTTACACATATTACTGTCTCTAAAGTGTCCCACTGGGAGAGTTATATCTGATTAACCAGTCTTCTTCTAGACCACTGCCATATTTCTACTGCAAAAGAGTAAATCGATTGTTAGGCAAGGTAATATACATGATAGCGGGGAAAGGGGTAAAAGAAAGACAGAAAAATAACTTTACAGATAGAATACTTTTAAAAGCAGTTCTCTCTCCTAGATGTTTATCAAAGGAAAATGTAAGTAAAGAGCTGCTCTCTAAAAACATTTTAAATTAAATATTAGAATTCCGTATTGTATTTGCTAATGAAGAAAATAATGTGAAATTAAATACTTAAGGATCACTCACCAGAATCTTTTCTGTTCTGTGCTCTGAATTGTAAAATCGACGTGTAGGCAATCTGAATTTAGGCCCAGAAGCCAGTAAAGCTCATGTCTTTAAATTGTAACTTACATGAAAGTATTGTTTCTACACAGTTGCAGTCAGCAGACCAGCACTTCTGATAGAGTCCAAAAAGAATAATCTTCATCCTAAGGAACACCGAAGTTTTCCTTTTTGAGGCTTTCTCCATGTCGTTAAAAATCTCTTCTGTGACACAGTAGATCAAGGATACCCTAAACTTTGTTGAAAATGTTTCATTAAAGGAAACAGATTTTTTGTTACTCAGACAGAGAAATGCATAGAGCAGTCCTCTCTCATTGTGACCTACAGAGTCCTTTTTAATGTTTAATACATTTCTAAATTAAACTGATTTCTGTTTTCTTATTCTCCACATGCTATTTGCATGTAAAATGTGGATTGCTGTCTTGGACAACAGTGTAGTTAATTCCCATTTAATGTCAAATCAGTGTCACTGTTGCATTTAGATAGTAAAGAACCTGTTGCTAGCAGTTGTTCTAAGCACATTTATATTTCTTCTCATATATCTTCACTGCATTTAATAGTATTTAAGAGTCATAAATACTTCCTTATTTCACAGAATGATGAAATATTTTTATGGAATAAATATGGTTTTCTGGGCTGTAGTATTTTCCTTTCTGTAAGTCATGTAAGTTAGTTTATGTCATCTACAGCAAATAAATTAAAGCTTTAATTGAATTGTTATGTTCCTCCTGGCTGACTGTTGCTCTTGAGAAGCAGTTCTGGTTGTTAAGGTCACAGACTGAAAATTAACTCTAAAAAACCTCGATTTTGTAGGCTTAAAATGCTTTTAAAGAAAGCAAATGTCTCTAAAAGAATTATCTTTATTCTTAAATACCAAAGCATTTCTCCCCTGTAAGCTCTGTCAACCAATAGAACTGGTCAGTTAGAAGGTTTGTGTTAGATTCTTCAGCTCAAAACTGGTCATTTCAGGTAATTTCAGATGATACAGCAACACGATTCTTTATTACTCTCCTTTATTCCTGTCTCTAAGGAGAAACCATGTTTTTAATTTAATAAAGATATAGCTCATCCATGTTTGGAAAGTGAAATCTGCAATTAACCTCTCTTACTTTTGAAGCTGGAGTTAGAGCTATTCTCTCCTGAATTTATTAATGTTTAACATTTATTCAGACTGAATTGCATCTGCCATTTTGTCACCCAGTCATTCTGTACTGTGAAGTCCTGCAGTTCTTCGAAGTCGGCTGTTATCTTTGGCATGTGGAATAATTTGTTATCATCAGAAAACTTTGTTAGTCATTAGTAAACATCTGTTCCAAATCACCTATGAATCTTCTGAAAAACATGAACTTCAGTAGATTCCTGCAAGGCTCTACTATTTATACTCCTCTTTTGTGGCCATTTATAGTTGCCTTCATTTCCTATCTCTAAACAGGCATGGCAGTTAAGTGTTTCAAAAGCCTTCAGTAAGAGACCTTATCAAATACCTTTCAGAAGTCTAAGGAAACTGTATTATCAGGCTTTTCTTGTCCACATTCTTTTTCAAGGACCTACAATACATTTAGAACACTATATTAATTTGCACAGTACAGATGCCAATATTACTGGTCTTCAGTTATCCAGATCTTTCCTGAAATCTTTTTACAAAATGTTATCACATTTCTTTTATAAGAAAGCTGTTTTCATTGAGAGGGTGAGTACTCAGAGCGGTTTAGTAGCTTGAGGCAGCACAGGAATGGACATCTAGGAATGGATGGAAACTCTAAACTGGCATAGCCACAGAGAAGGTTTTGGGGACTCTATTTTCAGTGTATTCTTTATACTAGCTAATTAAAACAGTCCTGCAAATGTTAATAGAATTCCAGTTTTACAGGTGCTGATCTAGTATAGCATTACAACTGCAAGCACAACTAAAGCTCAAAAAAGCCACTGATTTTCTCTTCGGTGTTCTGCTACATGATGCTTCTTGCAAGTATTCATGGTTCAGTTACAGATCTTCGCCTTTTCTGTTCCTCAGCCTTTGACTTTATAGGACAAAGTTTTTTATGACAAAATTGGCCTAATGTTATTGTGCCTTGGCCCCTGTTCCTCCTTCCCATCACCTCACTGCAACACATCACCCCTTCAGTTGTACTGGAAGAAATATCTGTACATCTGTATTGTAAATTGGATCAGGATCTTACCCAACTTTAAAAAAATACTGAACACAAGTTTGTTATTCTGGGTTTTATTCAGTCTTGATTGAAACACTATGTTTTGTAACAGCCTTCATTACTGTTCTGTAAAATTAGCATAATGTAATACTTAGATCAGTTCAGGTGGTTAAGTATTATGCATTTTGAAAGTTTTGGACAAAATTCTCTGTAAGATAAGTACATATCACTTTAATCAATTGCACTTTAAGAACACTTCATGTTAGCTGTTCTTTAAAGCTGACTCTGTGAATTTAAGAAAAGAAGCCCTTGATCAACAAGATTAAGTAGATCACAACAATCGAAGAATCTTTATCCTGAGTGCTTGTTGCCCTGCAGGAGACCTCCTCTCTTGTTCTGCTTCAGGCAAAGAATTTTCTAAAACAGGTGCCTCATTAACCAATGGAGGGGACAGAGATCAGTGCAAAATAAATTGATTTGTGAGACCTAAATAGAAAATGGAAACTGTCAGCGCATTTCTAAACATAGATTCACAGGTGTATTTGAAAAAGAGATTGAATAAAATTAAAGGTAAGTGCAA
The DNA here is from genome assembly GCF_036013445.1 of Caloenas nicobarica. Taxonomy (NCBI): domain Eukaryota; kingdom Metazoa; phylum Chordata; class Aves; order Columbiformes; family Columbidae; genus Caloenas; species Caloenas nicobarica. The sequence continues at coordinate 72,845,570 of NC_088247.1, forward strand.
ATTAAAGAGAACTAAATTATTAACATAACTTTAAATATAAATACCAAAATCTAAACTGTAACATTTGGAAAAAAAGATGAAAGTTGGGGAATCTGATTTGAATCTGTAAAGTTTATGCTATCTGTGTGCTATCTGGGGAAGAATGTTCTGATTTGATCTCTTCTGTGTAAATACATTATGTCATGGAAAAGATCCACTGTATACTGGGAGAAATGATGTGTTTCCTGGCTTATGAAATGTATCAGTCCAAAAGATGAGAACTGTGGCTTCTGTTATAGGCAACATCTGGGACTGAGACGGGAGTTTCCAAACTGCTACGTCAAAATAAAATATAAAAATAAAAAAATATCAGCTTATATAGCTTCTCAGTCTTTTACTTTGAGATGTTAGAAGTGTTACCCAAGGAAAAAACTTGAATGTTTTAAAATAATAATTTATATTGCTTCATATGTAAGCTGCTTCTATCTAAATGGAGAAGCAAAGAAGTGGCATATATCTTTAGAAAAGTCTTTACTCTTAATGGAAATTAACGAAAGAAAATTCTAAATTTGCATAAATTCCTAATAAAATTTAATGAAAAGAAAAATGCCCTGAAGTTGTCAGTGAATTGGTATTGTATGTCATCTCATTGCTAACAAGCTTAAATAAACAGCACTGTGAAAAACCTCCATCCCCAAAATGTTCAGTGTTTCAAATATGCTTTCAAATTTCACAATTATCTATTACTTTGGCTTTGAATGGCAGAAACACAGAGCTGACTCAGATACTGAGCTTTTACACCAGGTATTTAACCTACTAACATTTTAAAAGTCTCATTTAAGAAAATCATGATGATCTTCAGGAAACACTTGTTTGGAAAAAGAGTAGCAGTACAAAATAAAATGTGTTTGAAATAAGTACTTCATTATATGCTTGCATTGAGCAATTATTTAAGCTTGAGTGTCTCCTGGAAAAGTGAATATCCACATCACAAGTGAAACTGTCAAGCTTATATACCATTAAAGGAGAAAATATTGCAACTGCTAAGCAACAGAGTCAATTTATTGAGTTGGGGTCTTTTTTTTTGAAGTTGCTGCTTAAGAGAGTTGTACAAAGTACAGCATGTAGACTAGATGACCAGAAGGGAAATATATACCATCAAGGGAGGGGAGTCCACTAAAAACACATTAGGGAGAGGAAAGATACCTTTGAGAAGGAAAGCAGTCATTCACTTTGCTGTTATTGTGAAGATCCACAGCAAACTTCTAGGTCAAGAGGCAACAGCCTAGCATGCTTTCAGATTGGAATATTTATGCATGTTTCCTTCTTCGGGCATATGTAGCTGTACTGTACTAAGAGTTTTAAATGGTCTGCTTCATTCCTGTGAAAGGATACTAGTAATTTCTTCCACTTCTGTTAACCTTTGTATAATATATCACTGACATTTTTCAAAATGTTGAAATGTACTTATTTCATACACAGCATTAAAATTTTCCTCCTTTGATTCATGTGGGAAAATGATCTGCAGTGATTGTAGTACACAGAAAATAATTACCAGATTTTTAAAAGATAAGCATATGTTTGAAATTGATGTATCCTTGGGGCAGGGACTGTCTTTAATTAAATGTTTATACAATGCCTAATATAATCAAGCCAGGAGCTGGTTGACTGCTATGCATGCCACAGTCCAAATATTTAATAATAATAACTCCAGTTCTGCAGTCAATTTGATCTTACTTTTGATATTTACAAATGTTTTCCTAACACACACTGCAGATTTCTGCAATTAGAAGGGCTTCAGGCTGAAATTCTGCAGTCTCTTTGATTCTACCATATCCATCATTTTAGCACTCAAATCTTGATCCTAAGTCTGTCTTTTGTGTGTCAAATGGAGGACAGGATATCCCTGTTCTGAGGGAGGTGGGACAAGTATCCAGCTGATTTCCTAGCATGCAGATGAAACAAGTGCTACTATTACTGTTTAAAATTCCAGCGAACACCCCAACAGTGCAACTCAGATGTCAGGAAACTTGCGTGACAGGTTCTGTGATGAGTTCTTCTTTGAAAATGTTCTTCTGGATTCAGTATGTATTCAGCTTGCTGCACTCATTGGGACACCTTCTCAGTCATGAGGCCGAATTCACACTATTAAACTATCAAGAAATTAATCTCTACCAGGACAGTCTTGGCTTCCACGCAAACCAGGGTTGTCTTTGCACAAGACAGAACTCTGAAAACAGGAAAATCTGCAAACCATCTGCAGAAAAAGGTTCCTCCTAGAGGTAGTTGGACAGCCATTTCCACTGACATGACACCCTCTGCATGTCTCATCCTCTAGGCCTGCTTCTACAATCAGGAAAAACTATTCCTGGAAGTGGGTACGATTTGTTGGTTAAGGATTAAGAAGTTGTGGTTTCTGTCATTGATAAATTTTTATGTCCCTTAAGTTAATTATTACTGTTTGTATGAATAATTAATGTTATTCATTTTATTCATGTTTATAGGAATTCATTCCTACAAATGAATACAAGTATCCATTCATGTTTGTATGAATAACTATTAATTATTTTACTGAAAATTACAAATGTTAATGATAAATTCCCTATTAATTCAGTTAGCTACTATTTCTGTGTATGACAGTTTAGTCATGAGTAAACCTATATGTCAGAACCTCAGAGCTTCCTCTTCCAATCATTCCTTTAAGAAAATGAATCATGCCTGTTCCTCTGTAAGAGAATACTTTCCTGCCTGGAATTTGGACCTAATCTTTCAAATTGTATCTGAGGATCTCTCTTTGCTGAAGCATCCTTGGAACATCTACCCATGAGAGCATAATTTGGAATAGCCAGCCTCTTTGCTGGAACTTTGTGTGAGCATGCTGCATTGGTGGGCTTCCTGTCCACACATTAATATGCTCAGAGACAATATGAAGTTAGCTGTAGCTTGGTTACCACAGTAGGGACTGGCAAATAAGAAGTATGGAATTTAGTCTCTGTTTTCATTTACCAACAGTTCTTTAAGTTAGAATCACCCTATGATGCAATGCAATTCCTTTATACCTTGCGCTCTCTGATTCTGTTGTATAACAGTATTTTTAGTGTGCTGTTCAAAAGCGTGCAAGGAGGCATGAAGGGAACATACTTACTAGTTGATTTTTAAGAGTTGTCTCTACCCATTCACACAATCAGTCTGCCTTGCCCTGGCTTTGAAGCTCTAGCTCTGATTTTTCACACTCGTCAGGCATGCAATAAGAAGCAGAAGTGAGTGAGGCACAGTGCATTTGCTTAAATAGATGGAAAACATGACATTGCTCCTGTGTGAGAAAGCTACTTCATTCCCTATGAAACAGCATTCCTGTGCACTGACAAAACTTAGTGCCAGAAATACGAATCCCGTTGCTTCAGTGTGAAGAGGCAATTCTTGACAAAGTTAGTAACTCCTCTCCAAATTTTGGCATGTTCTTTGCTATATATGTGTATGTATATATTTACGTTATGTTGAATCACATATTTATATACTTCCTTGTTCATAAAACATAAAACATTGAATATGAGCTTATCTTTTGCAGTTTTTGCTTTCCCAGTGCAACGATGTAAATGTCTATGTAAGTGAGCAGAACATTGGAGAATTAGACCAATACATAATAGCATACCAGATATGACAACTGTTTCCAGCTGCATAATTTCAGAGGAGATTTTATAACTAGAGGGATTTTGCAAGGAAAAAGAATACATTTCAAGCATGACTCATTTTTAATTGCAAAAGAGAATGCAAAGTACTTGCTTTTTGTAAAATCAAAAGAGAAGAGAAACAAAAGGTATTTATAAAATGTCTTAGTGTCATCAGATTAGAAGCATGACACTGAAAGCTGAGAGAAAAATCTAAGTAGGCAAGACAAAATCTTTTTTTTCTAGAATGTTTGTCTTTTAAAAAAAGCTTACAAGGTTTTTTGTGGTGTGTTTTGGTTTTTTTTTTCCTGTAAACATTTGCTTCATTGTACTGATTCTCAGAATAGTAGGAATTGTTAGTTGAATGAATAAAATGATCGTGAAATAAATGAGTACAAATGCACAAACACTAATTGTTGCACTAGAATGTATCTGTTGTCAACCTTTGCAGGTTGTCTTGCAGTTGTACAGTTCCACTGGCCCCAAATGGTACTTACTGAACATCTATTTTTTATTTGTTTGGACCACGCCAGTATTACACAGGCAGCATGAGGGAATAATGAGCTGCATTCTTTGAGTTACTGAAGAGTCAGCACAAATTGTGGGAACAAATAACAATCAGACAAGGCAGTGTTTTATAACATCAGGACTGCAATCCATCTTTGGGATCTTTCAAAGCTGGGCTAATAAAGGCCTGCTTACAATCCCCAGCAGAGTACAGTTTAATTAAATTTGTCCATTAGAGGACTCCTCCCCCTCCTTCTACATTTCAGAAATTAATTCTGCTTTCTGCCTGTCCTTTTTTCTACATCACAGATGCACTGAGCCTTCGTAACCGGCAGATCCTCTGCATCACGCTGAAAGTTCTCCAGCACCTGGTGGTGTCAGCTGACATGGTCGGGGAGGCCTTGGTGCCCTATTATCGGCAACTCCTCCCAGTCCTAAACATCTTTAAGAATATGAATGGTGAGTTATCCTAACAGACACTGTGTCTTTCAACCCCTAAGGTAAAAAGGGGCTTGATGCAGGGTTAATTAACAATGTAGTTAAGATTTATTACTGTATATAAACTCAAATCCATTTGGAGCTCTAAATAATGTAAACCCCCCTCTCACTATTCCCTGAGGATGCACTGAAATTAACAATTTCATTTATTACTCCTTGCACATACGGTTTATTTAATGGAGTACAGAAGCTCTGAAGCAGTTCTATAATCTTCCAATAATTAAATGGTAAAGTTTTTTAACAGTTTCTTGAATACATTAATAAATTGCAAAGGTTTTTTCCTCTCTCCGACACATTACTTCAGTCCAGCCTTTTTGTTCCATTCTGTGCTCTTCACAAGCAATTCACTGCTACCAGCAGGCTTAGGAAAGAATAAAAATTAAAAGTGGCAATCAAACAAATTAATTTTAGGGTCAAGAGAACTCCTTATTGTAGAAAAATTTCAAGTTACATAATGTCTAGCAAAACAGTGAAGTTTGAAGTTATAACTGCTCACTTAACAGCTTTTATTATACAGAAATTTAGAACTAATTTGTATCTATGTTATTTTCTTTGTAGTGCAAACCTCTATTGCCAGTTTCAGTCTTTAATAACTGTGGTACTGTCAGTACTATGAGTACTGTATACTGTGAATGCATTTACACCACAGTCACCAGCTGAAATCAACATGATGTATCTTTCTTTTGCCAAACTAATCTTTAAAATATTTTTCTGTAGTAAGTCTGTCTGTACTTATCTGTTCAATTATCTACCAACTTTCTGACTTTAAAGTTTCTGTTATAGGCATGCAGCCTATAGATCAAAATAAGTTAATTCCTCACAATCTTGCAAAGGAAGTACTGACAGATTTTTTCATGAAGTTCATGGCATTTAATGCTTATCTACAGGACTGCTTCCTATTATACTTTCTGTTTGCATTACTATGGAAAGTATTAGCTTATGCTCACTCTTTAAGACCTCAGACTGAAAAATGCCTGTCCAAAGACTGACTTGGAGACTAAAATGAGATTAAGATTTTAGATCTCTTTAAACATATATATGTCTGTGGCTCTATTTTAGTGAGAAACTTGCAGTAATGTGAAATTCCACAAATTCAACGTGGTTAATATGACAACTGTGGCTTTCTAGAAGTTGTGGCATGAAAGCTTATTCATAAAATCCATACGGTGAACTTAAGTAATTTCAGTAGGGTTCCTTGTAAATTAGAAGATTCCCCCTTAATATATCCAATTTCAGTATCTGGCACAAAATGAGACTCTAAAAAGAAGGACTCTCATTGATTATTGAATATACAATACATGCTTTTTTCCAGATTTCAGCCTGAAGTAGCCCATAAATTCTCTTGACTAGGCATTTCTGCAGTGATTTCAGATGAATAATAGGGAAAGCTCATGTCTAACCAGGTACATAGTTTTACAAGGCATTAAACATGTTCTGAATATATCCTAAGTTTTGGATATATTCTGAGCAAAACATATTTTCAACATATTTGCATAACATCTGTGCTATGTGAATTTGTGCCTATATCAAACTACACTAAATCTTGATATTTGGTGTTTAATAACTAAAAACCAAAAAAAAAGAAAAGTAGTGGTTCAAAAATAATACATTTTATTAAAGTATTACTTTTCTAGGAATAAAGCTTTTGAAAGTTCGGTATTACCAGCAATAAAATGGATACTATTTGCAAGGCCTCCCATACAAAACTTCTTCAACTTATTCAGTACATGCATGCTGGTGATAGGCAAAGATTCTTCCTCTGTCTCCCCCAGCCTCAAAAAGCTGATACTTAACTTCCTCCTTCACTGGTGGTTGGCAGAAAATGTATGCTCACTTCCTTCTCCTTTTTATCCCCCATATAGTTAATAAGCAACTGCAGTCCAGGTCTTCGCTACCAGTTATCAGGAAGCTGTAGAGACTGATTCAGGCTATTTGCTCCACTGCTTGTTCATATAGGTGAAAGATGAGAGAGTGTAAACTCTTCTTCCTTCTTTTGTGCATAGTTTGAGAAAAGAGGAACTGTGGTACAGCTGCCAAGAGTTGTGTGACTTGCAGTCTGCTAAGTCTGACACTGTGGAAGTTTGTCCCGAATTAGGGTAGATGGAAGGAACCCTGTTTTAGTTGTTGCTACCTTGCTAGATCAGTATCCATCTGCTGAAAGGAACTCTTTCCCACATTCAACATCTCTGAATGCCACTCTCACACTAAACTAGTTTATAGGCAAGAGACATTAAAAAAACAACCACACAAAAAAAGTATTAAGACATTAAGGTCAACTTACCTTAAAGTCAAGTTTCCTGGTGACCAGTTCAGAACAAACCAAGCGAAGTGATTCTTTATGCAGTGTGTGTGATGTGAAGCTCTGGAACTCCTAACGCCTAATTCTTTGGATACCAAAAGTTTACATGTGTTCAGTGGCAGCTGAAAAATGTCATAAAAAAGAAGCTATTGCTTATTTAGTAAAACACATTGATCACCTCTGGCTTGTGGCATTCCTAAACCACACCATGGTGGAAGATGAGAAAGTATTAGGTGAAGTACCATAAATGCTTGTCCTACATTCACATTGCCTCATCATCTCCTTTTGAGAGACGTACTTCTGGACTAGACAGGCATTTGCTATTATCTAAAACATCCATCTTTACATTCTTCCTACACTGGTCCCTGGCAGACTTGCAGAAAATACTCAATTCCCTTTGAGTTTAAAAGTGTTCTGGAATATAGGTTCTTCAGGAATTTTGTTCACACTGCATACCTCTGATCTGTCTGAATCATGATTCACCTCACAATATTAGAGAGGCTTATAAATAAAACAGTAAAAAAACTTGCATTGATAGGATCTTAAGGTTAGGATATCAGAAACAGGTATCTAATAAAAAAATATGGAACATCGTCTTAGCTTTAGCTTATCACATGCTTATCTCTTGAGTTATTCTTCAGCCAACAAAATTGGTAAATCAGTGTTACTTGAACTCAGATTATGATAGCTTGAGAAGCTGTCAGTTCTGTCCCACTTAAGTCTAAGCAATACTTTCCAAATTCCCATCCGTTTCCAAACACTGAGGCTACAGTCTCGCAGTCAGCAACAGTGTTGTTTAGTTGCCATTGCCTTCAAGGGGCACTCCATGTTAAAGAAGGAGGCAGCTTCTTCCTGTAGGCAGCCGTTTGGTGCAGCTGACTGTGATTCCGACTGCAGATTTTTGCTGGATTAGCCAGGGAGGCTCTGAACTATGTAAATCCTCTTTTCTGGGATCTGATGTCTTTGGTGCTTAAAGATGATATCTCCTTGCTCCTATTCAGCCTGCTGGCAAACTGCTTCTTAACCAGCCACTAATGTTCCCTTAGGCAGAGTTATTAATTCGTTCTTTTTAATTGTATACTGAATATTGATTATTCACATAAACACAGTTTCTCATATGTTCCTTTGCTTTTCCTTTGTATTTTTGGCATTTCCACTTTTTTCTACTTCCATCTGCTACCTCCAAATCACCCCATCATTATTTTGTAAAATTGCCCTTTTTTAAATTAGCGGGTTCTGACATGGATGTGTTTTCTTATGTTATGATATCTCCCAACCAAGCTTGTCTCTAAAAATGAGTATTTTTATAATGATTATGTGGTTTTGAGAGCTATATAATACCAGCAAAAATGGTAAATGCTGACCTTTTGGAACAGAAGATAATCTAGGTACTTAATTTTAAAATTTTAGCACCCATATTAGAGTTCTTTATTAAAAGTTTTTTGGTCAATATTTCACAAAGTGTCTATTGACAACTTCTGTGTAATGCCTTCTAATGAAGTACATTCTTCTTGTAGTTTCGTGTATCAAATAATTTTGATTTTGTTTTCTGAATTCTCTGTGATTTTATGGCAGTCTGTGAGAACACACAGTGTAAACGCAATTGAGTTGATCAACAAATTAAGGTATGCCAAATATATTTTATCATTAGAATTTGTGGGCCACAAAACAGGCATAGTTCAGATAAGTGATTGCCAGGCATATGTTCTGTAGTTTGGATCTTTGAAATTATAGAAATGGAAAAGAAGGTCTGTTGGATGAAGGTCTGCCCATTTGTACAGGTGACTTGACTTTCGTTAATTTTTGTAAATAAAAAGAAAGAGAGTGTTGATGACAAATAAATTAGGAGTTTTAATTATTGAAAACATCAAAAACATGCTCACCTATCTAAGTTACAAATGCCAGGGGAAAGATCCATGCCTCCTAAGACAGTCTGGAAGCCAGAGGAGAGAGCTCAATGAACTCTAGAGAGTCTTGGTGGTGAGTGAGGGGCTTTTTGGTGCACAAGCATACTTGATGTGTCTGAATTTGCACCCTCTCTGGAACTTAAGCCTCTGACTTCCAGTAGACATTTCTTTCCACTTGGGTTCCCGAGTGCTCTGTTGCAGAGCATTAAGACATAAAAGAGCAAAGTTCTGTTGTTAGTGATGCTACCACTAGCGTCTGTTTATTGGCGGAGACAGTGAGAGCATCCTCACCAAATGGCCATGGTGTACTCTGAAAAAGGGTTGAAGCTTTCTGCCAGTCATAGGGCTGGCAAGTGAGCAAGCAGAAGGGAACATGAATTCATCCCAGTGATTAGGGAATACTCGCGAGATGTAAGAGCTGTTTGTCTAATCTCTGCAGACTGAGAGGGGACTAGCAGTCACTAAGCAAGATCCCCAACATATGGACTATTATGCAAATGTGCTACTATATAATATAAGAAACAAAAGAGTAATGACAATGCCTGCTAAGTCTATTATGAACCCTGTAGTGCCATTGTAGATTTCATTTAAATGTGTAAGTTAAATGTACTCTTATGAAACTCATTTTAGTCTTGTGAAGAGGGAAAGAAAAATACACATCAAATGGAAATATTCTAGTTTTGCATCACAAAATCTTTTCTTTTGGGGCGTCTTATTTTCTAAGCTGCCTTTTATAAATTTGTCAGTTATCTGAGGTAAATACAGTTTAGGAATAAATAGAATAAACTTGTTCTTTTATGAAAGCAGGCAGAAGATAAAAATAAAAGGAAAAAAAAAAGAGTTTTCAGAGCCTGGAATACGCTATTAGAGTGTATGTCTGTCTGAAACAGGAACCTGTTTATTCAAAAGATTAGACAGTTATGAACAGCAAATTTCTCTTGTTTAATTTACCTGACGGCTAAATGAAAATTTCATTGATTTAGTTTAACAACTGTTTTATGCTGTCAAATCTAAGCAATCTTAACAGCCGTACTACATCAACCCATGTACACAAAAATATTTTTGTGTCATCAATTTGTATTATTCAGAAGTGATCAAGCTTTGCAGATAAAATAATGTAGACTAGATGAAAACAAAATATGATTAGGATTTACATGCCTCAGAGAGAGAAGTGTGGGGTGGCCCTGCGCTGTGGAAGGTATTTCTCCATCATGGTAGTTCTGTCTAACGCAAACAGTGGTAACAGGGCAGACTGAAGCCCAAGTTTCTTTTGGCTTCCCTAAAAATTCTTTGACACTATCAGTAACTTAAAGCTAACACAAACTTCTGACAGTTTCTACCTATCTAGTCATTCCTTTAAAATAAAATTTTAGAGATAAGACTGAAAATACCTGGTGTAGCTGAATCGTAGCATTCAACGAAGCATGAAACCACAAAGCAGAATTATACTGCATCTGAACTTCACTTGGGAAAAAACATTCTCTTGTCTGAAAGGCACTTCACATACTTTGGAGAACTCTATTTTCTAAAATACAATAGTACTACACAGACTCGAAAACAAAAAGCAGAATTTAAGTGTTTGATTGCCGAAGCAAGAAACACTACCTACAGGTAAAAGTGTTCCATGTATTGGAAATGGAGTATTTTCAGAACTGCTTGTGTATTCCAGAGGCAACAATGCTCTTCAGAGTGGTTCATGGTTATTACTAATAAGCAGCAATTATCTTTAGCGTGATTGCATATGCCTCAAAGAAAATCTCTTGCCCAGAACGTTTCAACTGTTTGTTACTTCTGCTGAGAAATCCAAAAGTGCTTTCACAAAGAATGTCAATCCAGTTCTAAAATACTTTACAGTTTGCCAACTCTGTGTTCAGAAATCATGTTTCAGATTAAAAAAAAAAAAAGGATAACTTGATGTCACCGTTTGATTGCAGGACAACAATAAACTGTGACAGATGCTTTGTTAACCTTCTCTCCTTCCCCCCTCCTAGCCCCCCCGACTCCCCACTAAGGAAAGGGAATAGGAGGGCAAAGAGAGACAAAGAGAGAGAGAAGACTTACAAGTTGGAAAAAGTTAAAAATGTTTTACTAATGCTACTAATAGAGAAAATAATACGAAATATACAAAACCAATCTTGAAATTCCCGCACAGCTCAGCACTGGCTCCGCACTGCAGGGCGGGCACCTGGAAGTCCTGCGTTGGACTCTGCAGCAAACCAGAACTGGATTCAAGGATGCAGGGTCTGTCACTAGGCCTCAGATCACAGGGATGGCAGGCAGGGTCCTTCCCAGATGCCAGCCATAGTCGAAGAGAGAACGAGACCCTTGTGATCGCCCACTTTTATATGGTGTTATGACATGGATGGGATGGAATACTCAGTTGGTCAGTTTTAGTCACCTATTCAGTTCGCTCCTCCTTGCTTATGGGGATGTGCATTCTTATCAGCGACCTTGCATACCGTTGCTAAGTCTACCAAAACATGTATCCAACTTCAGAAAATGCAGTTACTAGGAAGAACTTGGCTGAAAGAAAAATTCACGAAAAGAGAAACTGGTCTTGTTTTTAATAAAACCAGGACACTTGAACATCATCTTTTACAAAGTAATGTATTTGAAGTCCTCTTCATTTCTCCTCCCAACTCTGAGATTTCAGATTCTTCTCAGGCAACTTTTCTCAGGGTTCCCCTGCTACTACGAAGATTAGATGCTTTATCATTTCTCTTTTTAAGAGAAAATGGACGTTCCCACAAAATTAATTCATAGTTGAGATTTGGATAAAAACCACCTAATTCCATCAGGACATCAATAAAATAAGGCATGTTAGTATACTAGTTGTATCAGAGCAATACCATAAATTGCGTACTAAATCCAGTTTTCAAGTTGTTCTGCTTCATTGTGACACCTATTTTTCATATCTCTGTACATATTTTGCAAGCATTTTCATTATTTCCAAGCTTTCTTTGAATTCTATTTTCTGAAATCCATTATGTTTTCAGAAATTTAAAAACAAAGATTCTGAAATGGCTTTAAGGATATATACACTTCAGAGGAGTAAGACCACCATGACAACACAGATCTGAGTGAACAAGAAGTTTTTATATATTTTCTGTGTTTTGGTATACACCTTCAGCATGCGAGATTCAGAATTTTCTGATTCATCAACATTTAGTGAAAAATATTGTGGTTTTCCCAAAACGGCGTCTCATGTGCCAGTAAATTGCTATTCTAAGCAGATAAGGATAAATTGATTGCACTCAAAAAGGTTATTGTCATACTGATGAGAAGCAAAATATATTTTTGTCATTCCCAAGTGTAGTTAATGATATTATTTCAACAGGCTTCCTGTGAATTACAATTCTAAGAATATTTACTTTAAAAATATATTTGAATATTTTTAAGAACATCAAAACATTTTTCTTCTGTGAGATCGACTGATGGTCTTTTGAAAGATGTTTTTCAAATCTGTCTTGATTTTCTGTCAAAAAACTCATCCTGAAAGCAAAACTCTCCCTTTGTATAATAATTGAATATGGACTAGTTATGGACAGTTGGCAGCTGGCGTTTCACATATTTTGTTGTACACTGGCCAATCTCGACCTGTTTTGATGACTGCTCTTGCTTATGGAGTTACAAAAAGCCACTGGAACTCTAACGTACAGAAATTAGAAGTTACCAAAACCCACCTATATCAGAGCATTTGTTGCTTTAATATCTTTGATACAAAGCATCTGATTTTAAGCTGATGATATAGTAAACTTTTAATGTGTAATAAAAACCCTGTCAGGTACTTTGTAACACATTTAGAGAATTATCACACTTAGATCATAATTGCTGGGTAATTTCTAATTACTATCTGATTTCTTAGCTGAAAATACAGCATCAGTCTGTGTAAAATAAAACTGACTCAGCAGTGATTAAATTGATGTTATTAACACTTAGCACTTACTTTTAATATTTTAATAGCCTAATTAATTCAGCATCTGGAATTCTTGACAAAAGAAAAATTAAAAGCTTCCCATGTCAGAGGGTGTACATTGCATCCAATATTTTCTTTTTTCTTTTTCAGTTTTAAATTTTTTGAGTATGTTGACCCAAGGAAAGGAGGGTTGTCTATTGAATGCCACACAAAGGTGAGAGTTAGGACCTCTAAGTTCACAGGAAATTCATGAACAAGTAAAATAGTGGAAACATAAGATTCTTCCTGTGCTTCAGTGTAAACATCTGTAAAATGGGTATAACCTTAAAGTGCTTGTAGGCTTCAATGAATATTTTGTTTGGCAATCAATCAGAACTTTTACAGAGTTCCAGGAGTGTATGTATGTCAGTGAAACATCATTTCGTAAAGTTAAGAGTTCATATCATGCTTTGCTCTAATACTATAGCAAGATTTGTGTTCCTGTGAGAAATAATTACTTTTGGAAATCCCATGTTTGAGGAAGAATTGGACATTCAGGACTGGACTTATGCAGAATTACAATAGTATCTGTAAGTCTTACTATTCTTGCCTTAATATCATCAGTTAAGTATCTGGTCTCCAAATGAGACAAAGGAGGTGCTTAAGTTACCTGAGAAGCTTGTCTTGTAGGCATCCTTGGTGCTGCTGAGGCCACACTTTGAGTTCAGTTTTGGGCCCCTCACTATGAGAAAAGACATTGAGGTGCTGGAGAGAGTGCAGAGAAGGGCAGTGAAGCTGGTGAGGGGCCTGGAGCACAAGTCTTATGAGGAGCAGCTGAGGAAACCGGGGCTGTTCAGCCTAGAGAAAAGGAGGCTGAGGGGAGACCTTGTCGCTGTCTACAACCACCTGAAAGGAGGTTGTAGCATGGAGGGTGTTGGTCTCTTCTCCCAAGTAGCAAGCGATAGGACAAGAGGAAATGGCCTCAAGTTGTGCCAGGGGAGGTTTATATTGGGTATTAGGAAAAAATTCTTCATGGAAAGGGTTGTCAAGCATTGCAATAGGCTGCCCAGGGAAGTGGTTGAGCCACCATCCCTGAAGGTGTTTAAAAGATGTGTAGATGTGTTGCTTAGGGACGTATTTTTAGTGGTGGACTTGACAGTACTAGGTTCATGGTTGGACTCAATGATCTTGAAGGTATTTTTCAACCTAAATGATTCTATGATTCTATGGGTTTTTTTGGTTTGGGGTATTTTGGGGGTTTTTGTTTGTTTGTATTCGGGGGTTTTTGGTTTGGTTTGGGGTTTTTTGCTCTGGTTTGGTTTGGGATTTTTGTTGTTGTATTGTTTTTTGTTTTGTTGTTTTAAATAAAATGCATGTACAGGTGTGCAAGCTGGAACTAGAACCCATAGTTCTTAACTGCCATTTGACTGTGTAACTGCTAGGCACAGACTCTTGCTTAATCTATTATTTCTGCTTTGGGGAATTCTGAATTCTTTGCCGAACCTAACCAAGCTACAGTATGAAGGATGTTGTATACAGGCATAGATTTATCTAGTAAAGTACTACCCGCAGAAATCAGGTAGTTCAGCACATGCCCCAGTTTGGTGGGATTACTTCTCCGTAGGTTCACAATTCCCCAGATGTCCCCGATAGATCAGAACTGCACCTTCCATTCTCCAGTTCTGATTAAAGCCCACAAGCTTTGGAAGAGTAGAATTTCAGATGCGCACCCACGCTTCTCGTTTTCAATTTATTTGCTGTAGGCAGCTCCTTGTGGACTTCTTTGTCACCCTTCTGAGGCTCCTGATTCAATTTGCAAAGAGCCGAGACAGCTACATTTCCTCTCTAGATGTTAAGGCTTTCTTTGGGTCTGCCTTTTACAAGTAATCTGGATGGCTAAAAATTTGACTGCTACCCTTCCAGTTAGGAGTTATTCCTTTCTTCTTGGTAATTCTTTTATATGGTTTTCACATAGTTGGTTTCCAAATATAGTGGGACTGAGAAGTGATTTTTTCAATTGGACTGGCACTGCCTGCTTAATTTATAACTACTTTCAGAGTACACATTAAATAATTCTGAGAAAATATTTGTTTTCTACATAATTCTTCTCTTTTAATGTATGTTTGCAAACAAATGTGCCTAAGTTTGAGGGTACCTATGGTTTCAACTCATCACATTTATTAAGGTAGCATATTTTTTAATTTGAAATATACTTCAAAGGTATGTGTTCATTTAATAATTCTAAATGGATTATGTTTGTTTATTGCAGATGTTTTAAATTTGTGTGCTCAATTAGGATTTCTGTTCTGAGAAGACTATTTCTGTGAAAGTCAGTGTGAAGTTTCCAAAATTGCAGAAATTGGCTCTGCACCTCACTTTCTGGTTTTATATCTAATGAAAAAAAATAAACCCAAATAAACAAACAAACAGGTAATGAGGAGAGAGGATCTTGGGAAAGAGAGGCCACTCCTTGTCTGAATGGCATTTTTCCTTCTGGCATCTCTCTCCTGCCCTTAAGGAAAACAGATTAAAGCCTCATATAATGGAATGATACCAGTGGGAGCATAAATATTGCACTGTGATTAAACCACCAAAATACTCAGGTGATTACAGTGCTTCAGGTCCTTCAGTTATTATTCTATTATATAATTTCATCTCATTTCAAGACATTGCTTTTCTCATAGTTTTTGAAGAACATTCTAGGCTACAAAGTTGATTTTGTAAGGCTCACAGTTTTGGACTATTGATTCCTTTTTCTATATTGCACATCCATCATCCTCCTTTTCAGACACACCACCAACAATATGTATTCCTGTTATAGTATCATCTGGCCATCCCAATGCTGATGCAATTAGCACATTAATATCTCAGCTTCTTTGACAGGACTGTACTAACTGAGAGATACCCTTTTGCCTTTTCTTATTTGAGAATTGGGTGAACTAGATTAGACACTTAGGCTCAGAGTATTTGAGTACCAGTATCTGCATCTAATGCAGAAACTTCTGTTTCAGCTAGGAGTTATATTAAAAAAAATCCTTCAGATTACAACACATATAATTCATTACTTTATATAGCAATTTTATAAAAATTTTACAGTAAATACTAAAATAACTTGGTTGAAGATTATGTTTAAAACATACTATTGAACTCGTTCAACCATCTTTTTTATTTGCACTTGTTTATAAATATGTATTTGGACAGGCACAGAACTACTTATAGTTTCTTTTTTTTTTTTTTTTAAGTACCTGTTTTCCCCTAAGATTAGTCTTTCACAATACTTATTGTTAGGGTTTTGATTTAGTTCACCCAAGTCAACATCTCATCTGTCTCAACTAATGTAGATAACACATACCAGTTTCCCTGGCTGAGGAACGCACGACAATGAAAGTGTTACCGGTTGCTACTGTCTGCCTTTGATTCTCCATTTCAGTTATCAGAAACTCATTTACAGCTGAATTACATAGGAAAGGCCTTTGGCCAATATACGGAGCAAAGGTTGTCAAATGGTACAGTACCTCATGTGCCACTGCAAAATGCCTTTTTTACTTCCATAATGCTGGACATCCGTTAAGACATCAAATATTCTGAAGCAATTCCTATAGCGCAAAGAATAATTGGGTTTTTTTTTACTTAATGTTCACATTCTCTGAGGCAGAAGCAGATGCATTTCTGTTGTATTTGTATGGTGCTATCAATGACGAGTTCATGATCCAAGGTCCCTGACTAGTATTCTTAAGCTGTACAATAGTACAGCTACATATCAATTATGTGGCATTGAACAGAGCTAAGGTTTGTGACTTGGAATTAAATGTAAATGTAGCTTTGTATTATATAATACTCCATATATTTCTATTTGTATATTAAAGTATAGGGTAGTACAAACAATGATGATCAATTTATTCCTTGATCTAGTTTAAGTGAACAGAAATTCTAATTACACATAAATATTCAGAATTTTTCTATAAAACAATTAGAACACACATTCTAACAGATAACCAAGGAATAAAACTGCATCCATAAAAAGGAAATTTTTGTTCAAAGAGTTTTCTCCTTCAGCAAACCTCACCTTTGTGTCTGTTTTTCAACCCTCTTTTTTAAAATTCTAACATTTTTCCCCATGTTTGATTCATTTCCTAATCCCATTGTGCTTTATGTCAGCCTTATAGAAGACTTGACTGCTGTTTTGATTTCTTGAGCCAAGTCTGAGGATAAAAAATTCTTTCAGTTTTACTGTTTTACTATTATTGTCAGTGTCTATGTGTAAGAAAGAAGATTCCTTCAGCAAAGGTCACCAAAATAAGTTAAATATATTTTAAGAATTAACTTTTCCTCCTCAACCAAAGCAAACTGGGGGGGAAGGGCAGTTACAGAGAAGAGAAAGATTTTTGAGATCTCTATCCAGTACGGCATAGTCTTAAGCTACGTTTAATAAATCTAACCTTCCCACTATGGGAAGTATTATGTAAGAAAGGAGTAGAAATCTGTTTTGAAACTGAGAAAGAAAATTACCTAACCTTTTAATTGTAGAGGAACTTCCTGAAATTACTGTAGTTAAGCAACATTTCTATAGTTTCTTCTGAGGATGGTTTTCTCCTACAGTTGTGTTTGTGTTGCGATGTGTCCCTCTTGTTACCGATTTGGTACTCAGAAATGTCCATCTCTTCATTGGCATTTTCTCAGAAGCTGTCCATCTGTGTGTGTTGTAATTTGATAAGCAAAGCAAATATACTTTTCAGTTCTGTTAGCTTGAGTGAGCACCAGAGGAATGAAAAGAACCAAGACCTATGCAAACATACCTGAATGTCTTTATGTGTCTGTATTTTGGATTAATGAGAACTGTACACTAGCAAAAAGCTACATTTGCAAATACAGGAGTGCAATGTTAAATGCTGATCTGTACTTTAAACTAGGTTTTATATTGTATTCTTGACTAGCAATGGAAAGAGACAGAAGGTATTCAGAAAGGCTGGATACATGAAACTCAGTTTCATCTTTGGAGGAACCTATCTGTCTCCACCGACAGCAGTGAGAGCCTGCAGAGGTTAGCCTTGCTAGGAGCAAAGTTAGCTTGGGTGAATAAGCTGTCCTTGTATTAGATTTCAGAGATAAGAAGGCTGTCCCAGTAGATTCCTCTGTTGTCACAAGGCTGCCAGTTGCAAATTAAGGCCAAAGAGTGGAATGGTCGTAACAGGCAAATCCTCATAGATGTCCAGGATTACATACTAAGGAAAATAAATATAAGACAGAATGATAGTTTGAGTTGGAGGCTTTGTAATAAAAACATTGTGTGGTATGTTAATTGAGCAGCAGCACAAATAGTTACAGTAGTCATTATGAAAAGGCAGTTTCCTGGAGGCAGTAGGGACATGCTCCTTGGCCCCCAGAATCTGTTCTTGAAAGATCTTAAATTGGTTGTGTTCTTTTTCTGTAAAACAAACTCCCACACACCTTATTTAACCACCTACTAGAAATGCAAACACTTTGAAGAAACCAAATATGATTGTGAATGATTTTGTTGCTTTGGAATACTTTTTCTAATGTTCCTTGAATTGGTGTAAACACTTGTTATGGGGAGACTACTGTGTCACAGACCCCCCAAGGAAGAGGCACATGTCCAGCAAACTTAAATGATCAGAAGTGACTGGCATGCACATACTTTATTGTGAAAAGGAAAACTGAGGACCTACCATCTGGAATATTGCACATGTAGGGATGGAACCATAAAACAGGGTATTTTGGGTTTGGTTTTGGTTTTTAATGAAGGCAAATTTACCTTTTTAATATGTCCTCTGATGAAATGTAATATAGTTCTCTTGCTCAGATTTTATTCAACAAAAATCATGCCACTTTACGTGTTAATTTTGGGGGTTTGATTACTTATTCACCCCATAATACATGAACTCACTAGAGAGTTTTGAATTGGGAGTGAACTTACCAAGTTCTAACTTTTGTGGATTTTTATTTCTTAGGCCTGAATGTATGCTGCTTGATCATTTACAAAATTAGTGTAAGTGATTACTTACTGTATTAGTTTACGTTATTTATCATTTATGATTAAAGTTCCTTTCTGTTTTGCTGTCATCCATTATAGCTGTGTCAGTTCTTGTACCTTGTCTCAAATATTATTAGAATTTTTATCTTATTTTTTTCATTACAAATATATATTTTAAATCCATCAGTTTACATAAGCATTTCATACATTGCGCAAATACTGAATATAAGTTATGTGAACAATCAGTAACTTCTTAATTTTAAACACCACAAAATGGTATGTCTCTTTGTGAATATTTTCAAGTGACACTTTTAACACTAGCAAGATTAAGGAGAACTAAAAATGTGAACATCTGCATTGCTGACATCATGATGGCTGTATAATGTTAGTATGTGCTGATGTGCAAATCTAGTGGGATAGAAATACCCTAAACTAAGCACTGGTTTTGTGCCACTGCAGGTCACTTATTGTATGAACCTAGATCTGGTAAATATATATTGCAATACAGACAGCAAAACCTATCAATACTGCATAATATTGCATATGATTTTATTTTATGTGAAGTATTCAAAACAAAGTTTGACTAGAACAGAGTTGCTCTGAAATATATACTGTATATAACATCTATCCCATCATCTCTTGAGGGATTTTGGTTTTTGCAAGAGTGATTTTGGGTTTCCCTAGAGAATATTTTTTGTAAAGTTATTGGTGAAAATCTGTCATTCTAAGATCTTGGTATTAGAAGCATGTTTTAACAGCCTGGGGATGAGCAAATACTTAAAAGTCTAATGAATTCAAATTAGTGAGTTAGAACAAAGATGATTTTATTCTGCCTTCACTTAATAGAGAACTGATACAGTTTTACAAAGACAGATTTAGACTGCTATCACTACCATTGTCTTGTGTGCTTATGAAAGCAATAATAGAGACATTGTTGTTCCCAAAGAAGGATACATTAAACACCTATATTTAGGACAGGATTTTTTTAGGCAGCAAGACAATGTTTATTGATATACATGATTTGATAAATAACAGTGAACTTAAATAACAACTCAGAGTCTGGAACTGTATTTCCTGGGATTCTGTTTTTCAGATTTGAAGTGCTGATAGTTGAGAGAGACTTGCTAGACCTCTTCTTCCTGTTTTAATTTAATGATTAGGAAGAGAACCTGAGACGGCTTCATGCCTTGCAAGTATTAACACACTGCCTACCCGGCATGCTACTTCAGTTTTGTCCCTGAGGAACTGGTATCCGACATATCACACCCTTGCTTTGTCCCTTCTGTACAAATTAAACAATTCTGCAACCTCCTTCTACTAAAACCAGATATGGTAGGGTGTGGTTGGATAGAGTGGAAATGTACGTTGAAATTGGCACAGATGGTTCCTTGGTTATTTCGGCCACCTTTACAATGGTGGAGATTCCTGGCACTCATAGAGGTTCTCCAGGGGTAGCAGCCAGGTCATTTTGCCATTGATTTGCAAATCCCACAGTGCAACAGACTGGTAGAAGAAATTAAGACTCCCTGTCAGTCTCAGTTGTTAAACAAACAATGGTCCTCAAATGTCATCCTATCTTTTAACTGTCTGCATTCTCTATGGCAATTTAAAATGTTTATTAAATGGCTGGAATATATGCAGATTCTTCGTTGATTTGTTCTGTTGATGTGTTTGCATTAATTAGATGCAGAAATTCAGACTTAGCAAATATGATAAAAAAGTTACATTTTGAAATCTTTGAGGATTTTTTTTTACTAGTAAAGACAACTGTATTTAATTTGAGAATCTGGATACTGCAATAAAAAATTATATCAAACCTTTTGTAATAGTTAATTTTGAAAAACAGTGGTCAATTAACTTGCTGTGCTCTATGTTTATTTTTATATTTTTGTTATTTTTCTTTTGATCTAACAAAAGGACTTCTATTTACTGCAGAGAGAAATACAGTTGTTTTGCTTGCATGAGTTCTGTCAGAGATATATAATACGTTATTCAAGGGCAGGATTCTGCACACATTTACTCTCCTACAGTTAACATTTAGCATGTTTTGTCCAGTTCAATTGTTCACCAACATTATGAGAAAAAGGTCTCTTTTGCTGCATTATTTTGTGTAATTAGAATGGCATGTGATATGTTGTTTATGTAAAGGAGCCATTTAGAGGCCGTGGGTCCAGTGCTTGTACCCTCATTGACACTGAAGCAATACTTTTTATAGTTATTGATCCCAAAGAAACAAATTGCCTGGGGGAGTCAGAGGATTTCATAAAGTGAAGGCCTGCTCAAAATCTTAACGAGAGCAGAATCTGGTACAAATCAAAGCAGAAGTGTTTAAATGCAGAAGCCCATATTATCAGATGCGGTGACAGTTACTGTGCCATAAATTAATTTATCTGAACACTAATTATATTAGTTATGCATATATTAATTATACATGATGTTTATAATTCTATTATGCTGTATATATATTAATTATATATTATGTTTCCTTTTACATAACATTATCTTCATATTGGAAAGTGATTGTGAGTATACAATATTAATTCCTATCAATTAGACTTCTGTGTAATGTCTGTCCCTGACCAGGCCAGGAATAGACTGTACCTTTTCAACTGTACTTTGCTGGGCAGAAAATCTATTTAGCTGCTGCTATATCATCATTATATCAGTAAACTATGATTGTTTCTTTTTCACAGTAGGACTGCATGTGTTTTGAACATGTACAAAAGTAGTTTTGTGAATTCTTGCAAAATGGCAGGCAAGTCCTTCAATGGCTTCAGGTCTCTTTCTAGGTAACTTTCTGGTCTCAGGAAATTTTATGTAATTTACCACTGGATCACTTAATTGCTCTTCTTTTAAGATGAGCGTTCCCTTGGAAGTAATCTCTTCCACAAATTTGTGAGTTTCCACTGTGGGTTGTGGAAGTCTCAAATACCACCAGAAACTGAGAATGCTCTTAAAATCTGTCAAATATTGGGGATTGAGATGCAATGTTCAGCAGTTGAGTGACTATATATGTGATAAAATACCATTATAAAAATCAAGAGTTCCTTGCAGAACATGTATGAAGTGTACAAATTCCAAATATTAAAGACTATAAATTACAGGAAAAACTACAATGATCCTTATTGATCCATAGCACAACAGTTATTGTTAAGCATAATTTAGCCTTCAGAGAGGTCGTAATTTAATTTCAATACCTTAATCAGTACGGAATTTATTTTGATTTTTAAAAATTACATAAATGGCAGCATTATTGAAGGGAAAATATTTTTAAGGGACTGTTGTATTAGACAAAAAATGATCTTTAAGTTGCATTTCAGAAAATAAAAAACTATTTTGAATAGTAGTGTCTTCCATTTCAAAAGTAATAGTCTCATTTCATGTCCATCTCTTTTCAGATTTTTTTTAAACTTTTTTCTAATACGTTACTCCGGTCTCAAGAAAAGAACAGAGGTTGATTGCAATGAAGAATGACATTTCATTTTTTCTTTGCTTAGATCTAATGTAGATCTCACCTACTTCTAGAAGCATAACTAGGAACATATTTTTTATGCCAAAATTGTGTGTGTGACATGGAAGTGTGTAAATTTAGTTTAACTTAGATGCTTTCTATTCTTCCACTTTGTTTTCATCAGTATTTTTTCTCTTTCACTCCTGAAGACTTGCAGCTATATACTCAAGTTGCAGTTAATTGCAGACTTTTTCTCCTTCCTTCTATGAGGAAAACATTATAAAATCCAGATTTCCTGCTTTAGATGTGAGAACACATAAAATACCTGAGACATTTTATAAATCTTCATTAAAACTGAAAAAATCATTACTCTTTATGTTGTTTCTACAAGCAATGTAGTTTTGTAAACATTATGGAATTTCACTTACTGAAAAATTTTAGTTGAAAGGCCTCTGGTTCAGTTTAAATAGCAGCTTTGTTCCAGAGTAGAATAATACATTAAGTTTAGGGGATTTTTGTTCTTTTTAATTCACAACTGTTTGAGTCATTGTTTAAGCTCTAGTGCTGCTTGCAATGTCATCCAGGAAACAAAGTGACAAACAATCCCCTACCGTTGTGTAATAAACTTAGTTTCTTCTTTATACATCCTTAGTACCTTTTCATTTTGCTTTATATGTTTGCCATTTTATTAGGAAATGTTTATGTAGCAAATTTTTAAAAAGTAATAAATTGCTATTTATGTTTTATGCTATTTATGCATGTTTAAGAATATTTCTAATTTGTATGCTTTTATATATTTATTTCTTTATTTACAGAAACATCTAAACACATATAAACAAATCCTAAAAATATTATCTACATGTCTGTATTCTTTAGCTATTGTTAATTTATCTTTTTCCAATGCTTTTAATTGTGGTGTGTGAAATTTAAAAATATGCTGCAGCATCACTGAAAGATTAATTATAATGGTACTTTGGCCTTAAGTAAAGAAATATTTTTGTGTGGTTTTTTTAACATTAATTTGAGATTTTAAATGTTTAGTCAAATGACAAACTGTTTCCACCACATTACATACCTGTACTTTCTTCTGTACATGATTAACAGCAAGGATTGAAATTAAACTGGCGATATGATTTTATATGATTAATTGCAGATGAAGATTATAGCTCTGATAAACTGATTATTGGAGAAGCTTGTTAATGTGGCCTTTTGCTATGCAAGGTCTAATAAGTGAACAGTGATTGAAGAGGAATGCTGATGTCAGATGTAACAGTAACTGAGATTACATTTTCCTCTTATTTTTGAATGCATTTTTACTAGCTTTTTTTGCTCCCCACCTTACACTTCTGTCAGTTGCTCAGGTGTACAGTGTTTAAGCACTGCCCTACTAGTTGTGAGTGACTGACAGTAGGAAAAGATCCAACACTGGTTTCGTGGACATCATTTGTATGTATGTATACATGTGTGTATATCTACATACACACACATATATTAATGCACACGTAAACATGCTATCCTACTCTTCTGGAAGAAATGTCTTACTTTTAGCTTGTAAAAGTATTGTAAAACTTGCTTACTTGGAGTCTGTGCCATATTTATTTTGAAAAGAACATGTTGTTGCCACTTGAGGAGTAGAAAAGGTGGTACTACAGTGTTGTTTCTGGGCTCGGGAGAGTTTTCCACATGCTGGGAGCTGATGCAGTCAAAAACACTGGGACAAAACCTGACATCTGTAATTCCTTGTGTTCATATAGCCATCTCCTGCTGTAAGCAGATCTCAAAAATTAGAATAAATTTATATATGATAACATATCCATTACATAAGAATCTCTTTGTCGTATAGATCATTGACAGCAGTGGAGCACATCGTGCATCTTAAAGACCAGATACTTGAGTCATCAAGGTGACTGTTTTTTCAAAGTGCTATTTTTTTATCATATACTTCATATTTGAACAGAAGAATTATACCTTTCAAGAACAATATCCCCCACAACACACCTACACTCAAATCTAGCTGTTACACATTAATATTTCCGGGTTTCTACATTTCTTACGTGTCTTATGTTTTCTTACTTCGGTGAATTATATCTTTATAAATTCATATCTACCAGTAGTTTCAGGTTTTAGCAGAGAATTCTAGGATTACCTACTGCAGAGATTATTAAAAGTTTTATACATAAAGAGAAATTGCCACAGAAACCAGTTTTTCAGTCTTACAGTGTCTTTCAGACATCCAAAGCCATTATTAATTGACCTTGGTAGCTTCATTAAAAAGAGACAGAACAACTTTCATGTGTGTGTCAGTACAGATGGTGATAGCCCCAGAACTGTTGCTTCAAGCCAGAGATCACAAGCTATTTGAAAAAGAGCGTATCTCTCTATATACTTCCTACTGATCATGGTCCATTAACAGTAGTAAGTTCCAGTGGGAGAGAGGGCTAGTCAAGAACTCTACTTGGCTGCTTTAGGGTAGAGCCTGTGTTATGCAGTTTACTCCACTAATTATATACTCTTGATGAGCTCATTAGAGGACAATAACGGAAAATGAAAACAGTTTGCAATATGTGTGGTCATATTAGCCACACAGAGAAATGCTGTTAAATGCTGTTCAGAAAGTGTCCATTAAAAAAAATGTAGACACTCATGTATGTACACTGCAATGATGCCTAAACTAATTTTCTTTAATGTGTTTATTTTTTAAATTGGGAGTTGGACCCTGTTTCTATCTGATTAGAATGGAAAGGAAAGATTGAAATGAGTCAGGCAGTGGGATCCCTACTGCCATATACTTCATGGAAGTTGTTAATCATGCATGTCGGAGTTGGTGATCCATTCGCAATGTTTTTGGTTTTAGTCAGTTAAGGCTAAAATGGTATCTCCATTGAAGAAAGACTATTCTTTAAACGATAGACTCCACTTAAGATTACCCATGTAAGACTATCCTATATGCGCTTAAGTGAAAAAAACCTGCGCTTAAGTGAAAAAAACCTGCACTTAAGTGCAGTTTTGAATCTACTTGAACTAATTAATGGTAATTTGAAGAAAAAACATTTTAAGCGTTTCTTTAATGAACATTGTGTGTATGTATATATACACAACTTCATATACAAAATATTAGCATGGATAGAAGCTGACAGTGGTATGTAAGTTTGTAGATTTTATTGACCTTGAAATTGCAAAGGCTTTTTCTTCTCCGCGTATTTACAAAAGTTACTGCAATTTACAAATGGGGAAAATGCAGTAGAGATAGAGCTGTTTTATTGGCTGCAGACAAATCAGATCAAGATGATGTTACAGAAGACAAATGAGGGACCTTCTCCCAGTCTGCTTAGAAGTTGGTATAATTGCATATGTCATTGTTCCTTGCCCCGAGTCACTCAAATAACTCAAAGTTTACAAGTCTTTAAGTTAACCTGGTTCATTCTAATAGAACTTCATTAGGAAGTGATTCCGTGTGCAATCATACTGGTAGACTTGATAGAGCGAATTACTTTCAGTGAGGGGTGGGTGTATAGTGGATATAATGGACAACTGAGGGCTGGCAGCCTATCAATCAGGCTCAGCTTAACCAAAATGGAGTGTGCCATTTATGCATGAATTGCTCAGAATTACACAGTCAGTGGCAAAACAGATTCCTGGTCCTTTGACCAACCAAATTAATTTCATATAACAGTTTTCAGCAAAAATTTCCAAATGAGCCTAGATGTGCCTTGACCATTGATGTTATAAATCACTGTTTTCCTGAAACTTCTATTTTGTTTATTATAGCTTTTTCTCACTACAATAATTTTCTCTCTCTTCTGTTTGGTCTGCTGTAATGAAACTCTTTGAGCATAAGCTCAAAGCATAAGCTCAAAGCACAAGCTCAATTATCATATACCTATGGAGTCAATCGCAGGTTTTAAGTTTGGTATATTTATTGATAAAGACCTGTTTCATTAAAGAAGTAGCCTGGTAGTCCCCAGAAATGCTTTTACTGCTATTCTTTCTAAAGCAATACAGTAATGTGAAAATTTGGTATTAACTTGTATCAAGAAATCTTGCTCATTTTTTAGATTTGATGATTTTCTGACCACTTACTGTATTTGTAGCCATAACATTGACACTAGACTAATGCTTATAAAAGCTACTTTTCACTTTTCACGTAAGCTCTCTCTCTTGGTTTCTTCTTAGGACTGAAATTGGACCAACTGCCATGCTAGGAGAGATAATTCATTCAATTTAATGTAAAGAAGTACTATTTATCGTTTGTAAGTTGCCCAACTGTAAAACAAAAACCTCAGCAGGTGCTTTGAGGATTACAATTTGTTTTCATAACTTAAATCTATATTGAAAAAAATAGATGTTGAAATAAGTAAGATATTACACTGTTTTATTGTCATGAACACAGAATTATGTCAGTGGGAGAACACTGAATTACATGCAGGATGAAAGCTGGTTGGATGCTTTAACCGTTATTTAACCAGAAGCTGGGTTTGGTTTTGGAGGGTTTTTTGTTGGTGGTGGGTTTTTTTGTTCCCCAAATTAAGATTGATTCAAACTAATTGTCTTTATTATTACTTCTAATGCCAAAAATTTCTCCAAAGCAAAAGTAAACAGACAGAAAAAAAAAAAGATGGAAAAATAATCAGAAGTGAAGCAATGGGGCATGTAGCCACAGCTAGATGAGTGTAGTGGGAATTAGGGCTCCTAGTTTGCACAAAGCAGGTACAGATGTCCCTCAGTCTTAAAGTTCAGCCAAGCAGGTGAATGAACTATTGCTCTCCTATCAGGTGTGAACTCTCTCTTTCTGATCAATGCTGTATAACAGTAACTCTGTTTATACAAACAAAAACAAAATAGAAAGCAACATACACAGATTGTATATTGTCAGAAATATCACCATTTTGTATATTATATATACATTTTTATATACAATATCTAGATATCATCAGAACTTCTCTTATTTTCCATGCTTTTCTAAGAATTACTAAAACATATATAGTGCAATACTATTTTTAAAATGACTTGTGGATGCAAGTGATATGATAACTCATTGGTAAGTTCTAAATGTTTTATTTAATATAATGCATAGGTACGATATTATATACTCCACTTCAAGAAAACTTAATATAATTTAATTTTAATTGCAGCTGTTATTACCATAAATTTAGCAAATATTAAATTCAAAGCGATAAACATTCCAGGGTATGCACTATTGTACAGTGTCAGGATGCATTGCAACAATTGGTGGAATACTTAATCAGACAGTACATCCTTAAAAAAGGAAAGTCCAATTATTTTTTATTGCTCAAATCCAAATAACTGAACTTCCATTTGTAAGCTGGGAACAATAACTAGGCAAAGCTTCGAATTGTGAAATCACCATGTTTTTATTGCAAAAGGGGGTTTTTTTAAACATCATCAAAGGAAGTTGTCTCAGGTTTGCTCTGGGATAATTGCATCGTTTCTTCTTCTCCACTAATTACCCAAAGTTCTTTTAACCTTAACTGAACCCTACTCAAAAATCAGAAAATTAACTGCACAAAAAGCTTGAAAGCCTACATCTGTATGAAGAATGCAATATATTCTTAAAAACACACCTGATTTATTGCCCCTTTCCCATTCCTGCACTTGGTGCCTGCTCTGGGTGGCACTACAGTCCAACCAATTATTTTTTTTGTGGTGGCTGGTTGTAACTGCAATGTCAGTGGACTTTGTGGACTTCTTTTAGAGGTGCAAGTGGGAGTCAATAGAGAGAGAAGGAATAGGGCTGTTTCAGAGATGAACTACCAGGGAAAACGGCTGTCTTGTATGGCATAACTCTTCAGTACTTGATTTTACTGCATTTGTTCTCTCAACGTTCTCATAGCTTTGCTGCCCATCTCTTACAGCTTTAACATTTTCCTAAACTTACATCATAACATCTTTCTAAAGTCAGCAACTGGAGAACAAATGTCAGTCTGACCCAGTTCTCAATAAGGAAGGATTCCCACTGAATTTAACTTAAATGAGGATTGGATCGGCCCATAAATGAAGAATTTGTATTTCTTTTTAATTAACTAAAGTGGTCGAGTTAGTCATCACAACAGAATCACAGGACTATGCATACAATTGGTGCTTCAGCTCTTCCTAACTGAAGGTCTATGTGTGCTATTACAGGATATAATTCATCTTATCAGAGCGTAATCTGAACTATTCTCCAAATCAATAATAATTTGAAAAGAAAGAAGAATCCTTTTTGCCAGACTGCAGAGAACCACAGGTTCAATAATGAAATGATCAACTCTGCACTTCTTCCAAGAAAAAGAAGTTTGCTCTGTACTTGGACAAAACATTAAAGACTGGAGTTGTATTTACTCCAGATGAAAACTGAAGATTCCATGAACCTGGATAAAAAATAAATCTTGATTTGATACTGTAGCCAAAGCCTTTCCATCTGTGCTGGAGCATAAGTGTCTGAAGCTGTTGTCTATCTGGCTGCTACATTTTACAGTTCAGTTTTTGTATTCTAAGAACTACACTGTATATCTTAAGTTTTGAAATTCTTTGAGGGTTCTTTGAGACTGAGTCCACCAGTTCAAAGTACGCTAGAATTATAAATTACATTAGATAAGAAAAAATAGTGGTTTTCATTCTTAGCTATTAAATTCAACTGCTTTGTAATTATTTTGATAACTAGAATAATGTTACTAATTCAATTATTATTAAATTATTTAAAACCAATTATAAAAAATAATCGTTAGTGTTATTTTTAGTTTCTATTTCCACATAGTCTTGCCTCCTGAGTTGCAATCAGAGTTTTGAATGCAAACAAATCTCAGCAAATACCTAGAATGAAATCATCAGCCTTTCCTCATCTGGAGTTAAAGACAGTACAGAAATCTTTTGAGGTTTATGTAGGTTTCACGATGACTTGCGAAGTACCTGAGGTGCTTTGTAATGAATAAAAAATAAAGTGAATAAATAACACTAGCCAATCTATGAGTTTTACTTGATCCAGATTCTAAATTCTGCTTTAGGTGACATAATGTAAGCAGATGTTTATGTACTAAGTGCTGTAATTTTTTAACACAAGCAGAAATCAATATTTTATATCAACTGAAATCAGTGACTTCCATTGGAATAGAACTGAACCTGGAGCATAAAAGATGGTATGAAAAATATATCATATTAAGTGTGGTTAATCTTATCAAGCAAAGTTGTTCATGTACTCTGAACATTTAAAAAGACAGTGCTTTAATCACTTGTAAACTATTTGCAAAAAAAAAAAAATAGAAAAGTAGAAAACCAGGAAATAATTCATAAATAAGGAGTCTAATTATAAAATCAGCAGGGAGCTGATCCTTCTTGACCTGAAAGCCTACTTGTTAAAGCACCCACCAAAACCTGGCAGGTGTACACTCTAATTTCTCCCTGCACACAGAAAATAGATCTGAACTGTAATATGCTGTGTATATTCTGACAATGTTTTTTCAGGTTTTTTTTCCTCTGTTATCCCACTAAGTACAGCATACTTAAATATTTCTTAGTGCAAGGACTTGAGTTTCAATAGTCTTTGTTTTTTACTTAGACATTAATAACCTACATCTTATCTGTGTCGGCAGGCATTTAAATAGCTGATGCGAACCAGAACAGATTTAACAGGAGTGGTTGAGAAAACACAAATTAAAGCATAAAACACAGGCTAATGCATAATATGATCAGAGCAGTTTCAGCTGGAAGTAGGAAATGCAGATATAAGTCCTGTCAATCTGAGAAGAAAACCTCAATGTTTCGATATGCTAGCTGATTGTCTATCCTTTTTCTAGGTACAGGAGAAGCTGCCACCATCTCTTTCCAATTTGTGAAGTTGAAGGTCTAGGCCTTAGTTCCATTTTTTTCCTATCATTTAAAATGTCTTAAGATGAAAATAATTTTCTCAATTTTTATTGCAATGGCACTTTTTTAAGAAGATCCAGGTGTGGGTTTTAGCAAAATAAAAGGTGAAAAGGAAGGTGATCTTTAATTTTTTTGGCAAGAAGGAGAATCAAAAGACTCAGTTTTCCTTCAGCTTTAAGGCAATTTTAAGTCTTATGTAACTTCGATTTTGTTTTACTTTGCAACATTGTCTAACCTTACTAATGTATATATTATAATATAATATATATGGCTATGAACATAAAAATAAGTTGCTTTCTTTTTGCTGGTAAGTAAAAAATCTACAGGTTAAAACCTGTGTTCTTCATACTGGTCATGCCAGGTAGAGATCCTGAGCTGTGTATCAGGGAGGCTTGAAGCCAAATTTGCATCCAACTTCTTATGGTCTATTTCAGGAGGCAGATAAACATCCTTGCATATGGTCACAGTAACTTGTCTGACCTTCTATATGAATTTCAGTATTATGTACTAAAATGCCGTTTCTTCCATATACATGTGGTTCACCTCCAGGCCCTGGGTTGACTGAAGAGGACCTCAGGAAATCAGCCACAGCCCTTATTTCTCCAGGAGTTGCCTCTTATCTCTGACAATCAATTTCTATTTTCATTTACTGAAATGTGGGCTAGGACACCTGACCTTAGATCCCCAAAGTCTGGCGACTTTGGCCAGAAAGTCAAAGTATTTGTGTGAAATTCTGTAATCCCATTTTAACCTCATGACATCTACAAGTTCTATTTCACTCATAAAACAAAAAAGGAATAAATATTAGAACTGAGAAGATCCTTTTTTTTTTTCATGTTCTAAGGCTGTCACTTAAAACAGCCGAGTGAGGGATTAATGAATTCAAAATTCTCACAATTCTAGCAAAGTCAGATTTCTCGGGAAGCTCTAGCAAAGGTACCTTTATTATTTTAGAATATGTGGTAAAGCATAAATAGTAACAAGAGGTAAAAAGCCATTCAAGAATGACTCATGGTATTCTAGCAAGACTCCATCCTATGCCTTTCTGACATCTTGAGCTATTTTGCCTAGTGTATTCTACAGTAAAGATATTAATATTATAAGAACATTAACTGCTACCTGTAGTATGCTTGGATAGCTTCTCATGGAGAAGGTGCAGGTAAACAAAATGATTTAAAACTTTACCTGTATATGAGCCCTTATTTTACTTTCTCATATGTAGTATAGATTTTAAAAGCACACTCTTCATTGGCTTCCTTTACTTGGACACAAAGTCCAAGTAGTAAACTCGTATTTCTTTTACACCAGTCTGACCGCATCTTGTAATTGTCATTAGTTTTTTGTTGCTCGTATAACATAGGATGGTGTTAGTCATCCTACTGGTACATGTTAATATTATGATAGCATGCATTCCAAACACAACAATCTAAAGGTAATTGTAAAACTGAGACAAAGTGTATTAAATCTCCTAACCCATCCCCAGCTAGTGAAGATCTGCTCTCTACAGTATGCTAGAGGCATAATCAAGAGTAGTAATAAAATATTAATAGCTTTGGTTTTCATTTCTGAAATATAACATCCACTTATAAATAGACTATGCAATGTTACTAGATATTAAATTTTCCCATGTGTTTTGTTTCTTAAAGTAAATAATTAATTTAGAGGTAGATAGGGCTTGCAAGGAAGAAGAACAACTGCAGAGGTCTAGCTTAAAATGTGAAGACTTCCATGACTATAAAGTAATTATAGTGGCAGGAAATAAAAATGCTACTGCTACTTTTTATTGGACCAAAATAAATTTGAGAAATTCTGTAGCTATTACTTGAGGTCAGACAAGCAGATTTATTATTTTTTATACTACTCAGTATACTAGCTAACATAAAGTTCAAAAGCTTTGAAAAAAGTAATATAAGTAGTTTTTAAAGTGATCGTACTTAATATCATTTGGTCGAAAATATTTAAGCAGAAAAGACATTACAGCATCTGAGTCATATAGTATGCAGAAAATGCATGCTTGAGCAACTCAAGAGGTTGAAAATGCTTAAAGAATTTCTATATTTATTGGAAACCTAAATTACATTGGCATATATATAATTTATAACAACACTGCTACTGTATCGTCTATAGTTATACAATGCAGCTGAGCATTTTGTTATTTGTGTAAACATGAACAATGAAGAGATTGTTTATTCCCAGAATGGGAGAGAAAAGTATTCTAATTACAGTTTGCATTGTTTTGCCTGTGGGCTCCCCAAGAGCCAGTCCCTGATGGGAAGCTGCTGCCTCACATTCAGTGATGCATGAACTCAGGCTCTTTGTTCTGCAATAGGAAAAAAAAGTATCTGTGCAGTGCCATTTCTTGACTAATGCATGTAGAAGGTTATTGTACTTGATTCCTCTACATCTGCACAGAGCTGACACAGAATCTGTCCTTTTTTCTTTCCACTTCTCCATGTAACTATTGTTAGTTTCTTTCTTTTATCATTAAAAGACATAGTGAAAATAGGGTAGAATCACACTTTTATTTCTGTGGCAAAGAAAGAATTATTTTGTAAATTTATATGTTTATATCTGAATAATTGCTTATATGTAAACTATTCAGAATACATAGATGAAGAGGAAAGTAAGCTCATAATCACCTGTTCCTGTGAGCAAAATACATAAGCTAAACCAATGGCAACCAAATGTTATGTTATTTACATGTCATGCAAATCTATTTTCTAAAATATATTTGACAGAGTATTGAATTCATTTATGAGTATATAATAGATCCCACTCGTACTGAAGCATTCTTTTTTACTATTCTCCGAATAATTAAATCATATGGAAAAACGTCAGAAGGCAAAATAAAATTTATTCCAGGCATATCTTCCCGCAGAATGACATGTCATCTG
Organism: Caloenas nicobarica; assembly: GCF_036013445.1. NCBI lineage: Eukaryota > Metazoa > Chordata > Aves > Columbiformes > Columbidae > Caloenas > Caloenas nicobarica. The sequence goes on from NC_088247.1 coordinate 72,878,520, forward strand.
AAAACAACACTAAGCATTTTATGCCATCTGTGTTGGTTGGGGATACATTCACAATGCATGTCAATGTGGAATATTCATTTTCAAATTACACACAGTCAGCTTGTAGCAATAAGCACCTAAATAGAGTGATCTACGAAAACAGACAGCCAGCGATACTTGGTTTACTTTCATCCACTCTTGAGCTTTGTTTTATCTTTGGGAGATGGATCTTGTTCATCACACTGCCATTCACAGCTTTATACAAATAAAATGTTACTACAAAGCTTTATTTCTGTACAGGAGTGAATAGATTTTTTCGAGATAAATTCTGAATACTAAATATTAACAGCACTTAAGTAAAATATTATTCTTCCTTATAAGAGATGGTTTGTTATGCATTTTTAAATGAAAATATTAAGAAAATGTTCAGAAAGATACCATCATTTCCCAGGGACTGTACCTAAAGCATTTGGTAAATGTAAGAAGTATTAGCTTCTAATTGTACATAACTGATAATCTTTGTATACCACATCTCCATAAGTGGTTTATAGAATCAAAGAATATATTATTTCAGTCTGCACATGTGCAAATTGCATCTTTCAAGTCACTCTCTCAAACAAGGCTACTGCGTAATTGACACTTGTTACCTGCAATTATTACCAATGAAATTACAATAATTTGACGTTTACATTTTTTTTCTTAGCTTGTTAACAGTTAAGAAATGGCTTCACAATGAAGAAAATTGCAGATCAAAACAGTCTCGGTTCTCCATTTTGTCCAAGTAAAGCTTTGACACTTGTGACAAAGGGCCTGCTAAGAGGTAGTTTCAAGCTTCCTCACTCAGAAAGGTCCACTTCAGCATAATGTAGAGAGTTGCAGAGGACAGAAGATGATTCTGCTTAAGAGACTTGTTTTTTGTCATCCTAAATCTAGAGTCCCAGCATGAGCTGAGACAACTGTCCCCTTACACGCTAGGGATTCTTCTCTCACCCACCTTGTTTATTGTGCAATAATTTTCCTTTATTAATTAGTTAAATTTTATTTTTCACTCAATCTTTGTTAAGCATTATTAGTTTTTTAGTCACAATACTTGGCTTGTGTAAAGTTTGCTGCCTAATTTCACAGTAATGATGCAATAATTTCCATAGAATAATAGGAAAGGGTCAGAAAGCTACTTTGTATCACAGGAAAAGGGTATGCATTTTGATTATTAAGAAATACTGTTTTCTTGTTATGGCATTAACCACGCATTTCCTGTTCCAAAATGCCAATTATCAATGCCAATGCACCTTAAAGGACATTCAACTTTGAAACATTTAGGAAGCAGAATCTCGGATACTCCGAAGTATTCAGTCTCCTGAGGAAAAAAAAAAAAAAAACAAAAACCAAACAACAAAAACCAAAACCACAAACAACAACAACAAAACACAAACAAACCAACCAACCAACCCACCAAAAAAAAACCAAACCCACCACACACCAGGATATATTGATTATGGCTAATTTCTACTGTAATTGAATTCATAACTAAAATTTGGTCTTCCCTCATTTTCTTTAGTTAAATCTATCTAGAAAAAGTTCTCCGTGCTTAGTAGATCTGTTATTTTGTCTCAGTGATGGACTCTCAGCATATACATACTGTGTATAATGTATGTCTGAACAAGAACATTTAAAAATGTATTATGAACAGTTCCATCTGGTGGAATGAGCTGTCAAAATGACTTTTTTTTTAATTAGAGTTGAGTGAAATTGTAAGAAATTATGATAGGCATTGTTTGTAGAGAAATCTCGCTTTTATTAAAGTAGCTGATAAAATTGGATAAAATATTTTCTGATATTCAAACTCCAGGTTCACTTGAGACTATCATACATTCTGAAATTTTTGAAAATATTTCTTGTTCTAAACTGATTTGCTAAATTGTATCTGGCTTGAAGTTTCAGAATTGATTTCCCAATCACTGTATTTCATAAAGACTGGTCATTAGAATGCCATTAAATGTTTCTTCTTCCCAAGAAACACTCTTGTACATGCAGTTTTGCAACACATTTTCTGAGTAAACAGTTTTTGCATGTAGCCAATCTGCCCTCAGCAATAGCCTTAAAATCTGCCTTTTAGACCTTTATACTTAGCTCATTTCAAGAAAATAAGTCATGAGTTTCTTCCATCTGTGCCCTGCTATGAGCAAAATCACCAGCCTGCTAGATACCAGGTAGAGACAGAGCTATGCTACTGTTCTCTGTTGCTTACAGATTGTTCAATAGAATAGAATATATTCCAGACAGATTTAATCACAAAATATGCACTTATAATTGTGAAAAAGGCAAAAGGAAGATAAAATCAGTGGCAACATGATAAACTCCTGGTAGATCCCAGTCAGCGGTTTTCTTTGAAGCAGGACGCAAATAAACAGTCAGCTTTGAAAATTGGGTAAAAATAGAAAATGTGTGTCATATGTCAAAACAAGAGAAATATTGACCAAAGTGCATTTTGATCTGAAATAACATTACACAATTACTTTGTGCTGCTTTATTTAGCAGTTGTAGTAATGACCCCTGAAGATAAAACCTGCTCTGTTCGTGTTGGAGAAAATAAATCTAACTGATAATAGGTAACAGATTAGACAATTTAAAGTAATGTAGGCTAGGTCCAAAAAAATATACCTGTTTAGTTAAACTAGTTACTAGTTGTAAAAGACCTTAATTGCTTCAGTCTCTAGTTAAATACTGTCCATACCCAGACAGCTAGTGGAAAACAGGTTGGTCCTGCTCTTAGCTCTGTAATAGCATGGAGAAGATTGTTTACAGCAATACAAATCACATACAATAGAAGTAACTAACACAGAAATATACTTAATCAGAAGCATTTATGCCTTTTTTTTTTTTTTCATTCTGTACTGCTGATTAGGCTCAGGAAGAGAAATTAATCTTCAGCCTTATAGAGCAAGTCCTGTATTCTTTAGTAACATCTGTCTTTCTCCCACATTAATGTTTTTTAGATTGAAGGAAGCATTTGCACTTCTGAGTCACCAGTCAGTGGTGACAGTTTGCTCATGCCTCAGGATATTGAGTCCAATGGTTTCACGCATATTAGTCATCTCATTTGCAAGATTCTGAACATATCCTCTTCAGGCTTACCTTCCTGCACAGAATTTTTACAGAAACCGTATAACAAAAGGATAAATGGGATGCTATGGGAACCTATACTTGACAGCATATGAAAAGGAGTTAAAAAAATCTCATTTTCATTTGCAGTTTTTGAGAGCAGTCCTTTTTATTTCCTTGAAAAATCAGCTTGTTTGGTTTCAGTTTAAATTATACATGCTTATTCACTTTTATTTTAGACACCCAATACAAACTCCAGAGTATTCATATTAGCAGAGGTTTTGCTATCAACTTCAATAACACCCAGTTTTCTCCCTACATGTTTGTGATGCAGATGGTTGACATTTGCCATTGTTAGGATCTGGCCTTCTGCAATTAGTGTATTGTCTTTAATTATTTATTTATTATCTTCTTTGTTATTGAATTGCATGTAAAGCAAAAACATTTCACATTTTCATGTGAATAAAACATGTGGGTAGAGAATGGATTTACTATCTTCCCCTATAAGGAATTTTCTAACACTTCTTAACGTGATGTGCAACTAAAGAGTGTATATATATATATGTGAAAATTATGGCATAGTATAGAGGCTCATAAATGTATTTTTCAGCTTGTTTAAATAGCTTGCCTTTTGCAGAGTTTGGTTCAGTGGCAAAATAAGTTATAAATACAAGAATTAGGCAACAAAATTCTACTACTACTATTACAAAAAGAAAACAACCAAACAAAACAACAACACACAACTTAGTAGAGAAAATAAGATGTTTTGATTTGGCTCTCAGAGCTGATAAACCAGTTGTACCTGCTGAATTACAGGTTTAAAAAACTTGTGCTAGCTGATATACCTTCAGGGCTCCCTGGCCACTTAAGACAATTCACCAAAATCTTGCACTGAAAAGAATGCTGCAATATCAAATAAAAACATCATTTCATCAAAGAACACAGTATGTCACAACACATTCTCTTAATTTTCATTCCACACAGTTTTCGGATGAATCACTCAGAACAGAAGTGCAGGGAGTCACATGCTGTTCATTATTGATTTAGGTATGAAATGTTTCAAGTGTGTGTTCTTAAATCAGCACCAAATAGATGACAATGTCTTCATTTAAATTAAAATATAACAAATCCCATGTACTCTGATAATTCTTCAATATTATGGGGGCTTAATTCTCTATAACAATGCTTTGACTGTATTAAAACATAATGTAAAAAGTGAGACTTTACCAGAAATTTCATTGTGAAAAGTTGGCCGTTACAATGTTTTATTATAGTCTTATTGAACTTCAGCCACTAGAAAATAGAATCTTCTCTCCATCCTTTGAAATTAACTACAAACATTAAGCAAAAGAAAAAAATCAATGACCAATTTGCATTGCAGTTTCTTTCATGATTGCTACAACTACAGAAGATGTGCTAATATGTTGTTAAGGTTGCTGAGACCAATTTCTAAATATAAACATTAAAACCCCAGAGCATCATGTGCTCTGATTTAGAAATGATTAACTTTTAACACATTTGCATATGAAAGTTCAAGTAAGTGATCCAAATGTATAGAACAATCTTTATTGTGACTGCATGTATATGTATGCTTGGGTGTTTATTAGTATGCATGGGTGTATATGTATCTCTCTATATATACATATCTCCTATCATATGGCAGTTCAGAGCATCGAGGACCAGACTAACGGCAAGTGAAATATCTGACAAGTAGCAAAGGGGGCTGGAATATGTGACACTAGTGGGAGTAAGGGTATAGCATGGATTTGGCTGTAAATGCAAGATATTTCTGTAAATCATTGTTCTATCACAAGTTTTAAGATGTGTAGAAAAAATAAAGATTAAAGGTATAGAAATACTTTGTGTTGTTAATCAAACACACTAAAATCTGGGAAATTTTAGTCAATATTTACGTCTATTGTAAATAACACATTTAGGAAGTTTTAAGTACTTAAAACTAAAGAAACCCAAAGTAACATATTATGCCACTGTTTTGCTCTGTGTTATTTTAATGAGAAATTTTAAAAAATCTTCTAACTTCAAATCTTCCATTCGAATCACAGAAAATGTTCACAATTATTTGCTATAATAATAATTGACCTGAGTTAGAGAAGAATATATTTTATTTTTATTAGAAGAATATATTTTATTTACTTTTTTTACCTATTCAAAAAATAAAAAAAAATAATGTGACCACATTTTCAGTTCACCTGTAACTATGGATTTACAACTAGCATATCCAGAAAAATACTAATTATTCTAATTCCATGGACAGATGCCTGGCAAATCAAAAATGGAATAAACAGAAAAGGTAAACACTGCCAATTAATTTAAGATTGTTAAATTGATGTTAAATATCAACAGCATTTCTTTTGCCAACAGGCCATTTAACGATGCATGCTGATGCAGCATACATAGATCTTTCAATTGATTTGTTTTGGTGATGTATGACACTTCGGTTAGAAGTGTAATATATGGAATTAATGAGATACACTAGTGTATTAAGGACTGGCTTACAAGCAGATGTCAAAATGCAATCATTTGTGGGAAGATACCAAGGGCCACAAGCAAAGACATCTCCCGGAGGGAATTATTTCCTGACTGGATGTACATCAGTGTTTTGATTGATCATACAAGTAAGATACAAAACCTTTGCAGACAATGTCTGGTAAGTTATGAAAACAGTAAGACAAATCAAAAGTTACCTTAATCACCAGATAGTAGTGAAATAAATTTGGTTTACTATAGCTAGGTGCAAAGTAGTAGACTCAGAAACGAAGTCCACAGCTTGTACTTACGTAAGAGAGCTTGTCTTTGAAAACGATGACTCGGGAAGGAACATAAGGTCATTGAAGATCAGTTCCTCAACAGGAATTCTCAGTGCAGTGCTATGGTTAAATGGGATAACACCATGTTTATAGAAGAACTATCAAGTAGAAGGTGTCTGCACATTTCATTATAAACTATTGTGACAGCGCTGTGTTCAAAGCGGATATTCACACTTCAAGAAGAATATGAAATATTGGAAAGATTTCAGAGTGTTCTAGAATGAGAAAAGATGCCCTGAAACATTAAATTCACAGGCTTCAGTTTAGTCCTTTATCCACTACAGAAACTGTTGAGAGAAGACTTAGTCATTTGACATAGCTACTCATCACAAAAATGGGTAGAAGCTCTTGGTAGCACTCAATTTTGCCAACAGAGAATAATACAATTTCCAGAGACTAAAAGCTGTTAGCTTCAAACTCAACTTACATTAAATTCTAGCTGCAAGTGTAATTATTATGCCCTGGAATAATTTGCATATCATATTGAGGACTCTACAATGGCCTTTAAGATAGGTCTGGATAGATTTATTAAAGAGATATTTTAGTCCAGTTCTTAAAGGAAGAAATTGTCTTGTGTGTATACCTTAGATTCTATGCCTATGTCTGTACTAGCAAATAAAATATCCTGAGCCTGTTCTGTAGTGGCTCAGCATTTATGCCTGGGTGTCTTCTAACGGTTAAACATAACTGTTAAAACAGTTATGGTCAGTACTGGACTAGTGCTTGGTCAATGCTCTGGTCCCATTTGTTTCATTAATACAGTTGCAGTCTATTTTTTTTTTTTTTCAGTGTGGGACATGCACCAAATGTCCTGAAAACATCCAGACTAATATGTCTTGGTTTTCTTGAACTGCATCACAGAATTTGTAGTTAGTATATTCATTGAGATTAATTAATGAAAGAGCCTAATTTTGCTAATGATCCTGGTCCCCACAACCTTAACAAGCAACAAACTTCATAAACTGAGACTTCATAAATTCTATAGTTACTAAGTGATATGAAGTAGGTAATCTTTCTACTTTGCCACAGATCTGGAAGCAGGTTTTGAGACTTCAGAAGAGTTAATATTTTAACTCGGTATTTTAAAAGAATGTTCTATATTAAACAGCCAGCCACTGCACAGTAACTGTGGAATCAGGAGAAGAATGAACAGGCAAGATTGGTAGAACTGAGGCCACTGAGTTGCTGAATGTCATTAGATTCATAGATTTCAAAGCCAAAGAGATAAGCAGACTATCAGCTTTGATGTTGATGCGTTATAAATTGTGTTTGAATACATGATGCCTCTAATTGAAAAAGGGGGAGCGCAAAGTCTGACAGAATTTTAGCTTCCACAAAGGCATGCACGCCTTATTTGAAGACCCTATTTGGTTCATATTTCTTCTAGTGACCGGATGATCTTACAGTTGAAATTTCATGCCTAATCTGCATTGAATTTTCAATTTGCATTTGAATTTTACTTCAGTACTCAGCTTTTGATTCTAGTGATACCCCTCTTCCTAAGATCAATGAGCTTTTTAGCAGATATTATTTTCTTCACATGAAGATACTTATGTCCTGTAGTCAAGTTACTTTTCAGTCTTCTTTCTAAATAGTTAAAACACGTTGCACTTCTGGAGTTTCACATTCTATGGTGTTTTCTCAGGCCTTGTGGATCTTCGCTGCATCTCAGCCAATTTTTCACCTTCTTTTTCTAGCAAGACACAGGATCAATACAAATTTTCAAGAATTAGCCTCACCAAGACTATAAAAATTCTTTCTGCTTCTCTCATTGCACCTTTTTAATACGCCATAAATAAGTACTGGCTTCTTTGCAGTGGGCATCTACAACACGCATAAAGCCAAAGGTGCAAGGCTTCACATTCAACTTATTTTTTAAGTAATATTTTAAAAAGGAGAAATGCATATAGAAGAATGAGTGAAAGAAGGAGATAGAGCAGATGTGAGAATAGGAAAAAAGTATGGTTGAAACTGAAAGAAATATGAGATAAAACAGAAAACGGCTGGAATGAACAGAAGGGACCACGTCAGGTTGATTAAAACAGTAGCAAAAAATCTGATGTCATCAGTGGCTGGAGATCCTTCTTCATGCTGATTTGGTTTAGTCATGGTTGACTCCTTCCTGAAGAACGTTTCAAGCCTGGGGCAAAGAAGAAAGTGCCATATATAGGACCTACGGCCCATGAAGTCAAGTGCTCTCCCTTGTAGAGTTCTAGATCCCTGGACTCCTTTGTCCCCACAGTGCAAAGATGCTACAAAGGGACACTCCCTGCCCAAAAGACCTCACAGTCTAGAGTGCAACTCTGCCATTAGCAGGTAGAAGAAAATAGATGGACAGGGGCAGCACAAACCAATGAAAAGGCTGTGTTCAGAGTGAAAACAGTGGTCAGGAAAACAGCCATCTAGAAGTTGTGTATTCAAAGGTTTTGTTGTGGTTGTTTTTATCATCATGGCAAAGAAGGCTTTTAAATAGGGATTTGAAGGTGGACAGTGAACATGGCTGTGTGGGCATTTACAGAGTGCTCCTATTTTGTATAAGGTCTAAGTATAGCACATTTTTGTACATGTTCTTACAATTTATTTTTGGTAACAAAAAATCTGATTATTTTAAATCCGGACCTACCTATTTTTTCTTAAGTTCACTGGAAGAATTAAAAAAGACGTTCATTATGGCTTAGTTCATGTCAATTGTTAGCTATTATAGCCTTGCATTTCTACCTTTTTATTAAAATCTACAGTTTATTACTGAAGGAATAGTTCTTGGAATCACTTTCAATTTTATCTTAATCAGGGTATGCAAGATCTAATAAGACTGGTATTGGAAGGCTTGAGTTTTTTGTACAAAGTCAGTGTTCTGCATTAGCCCAAAGCTAATCTGTGTCCTATTTCCATCTTTCTCTGCCACCAGCAGTTGTATATTCCTGACCATTCTCTTGGGCCGGGACCAGTACTTGCCTTACCCTGCTGTTTTTTCTACTAGTAAATATGATCCAGCAAAAATAAGATTATAAATTGCTATCAAGCTAGCATGGCAAAATGGCCTAACACAGTATGAGATGATCAAATCAGAGTTGGTGAAATGAAGAGAGTGGGAATATAGATGAAGTCAGAGATAACAAGATGTGAAGAGACATTATCAAAATAGCAGTCTGCTAGTATGGGCTGGGAACCACAGCCTGAATGACCAACAAGCCCAGAAACTGGAGAAGTTTCACTGGCCAATGGGGAAAATCCCTTCACTGGATCAGGAACAAAACAATATTCTCCTATAATACTGAGGGCACCCTGTGCTTCTGAGTGCTGCTCAAGAGCAGCTGTACTTACCTCTAGAAGTTCATAGCAGAAATTGTCCAGCTCAAATGCTTAGCCAGATGTTTGTTCTGAAATGCTAGTGTTAGTAATGCTTATTCACAGCCTTTATTGTATTTTTCAATAATACGTATCAGAGCTGTTTCATCACATTTTACTGTGATCTTGTAATGATTGTGGTATAATCCTCTTGCATTATTGTGGTATTTCATTGGATGATCTGTAACTGTTTTAAAAAGGTGATATTGACCTACTTAGATCAAAGAGAAATTCAGTCTCTGAGATAAATATACCCACCTATTGACTGTGCCAAGAATCTCTTATTGTGTGCTCCAACCACTAAATTACTCTGTTGCTATTACACCTACCACCCTTAATTTCTCCTAAAGTGCAACAGGTACTATGTAGAGTAATTTTCTTTCCTAATATTCTAAAATAGTACATCCTGTGCTTTTGGGTGGTTTCTGCAATTTACTCCAGAAACATCTTTTCTATAGTGCCAGAAGTCTGAAGATCTTGCAATTATTTGCAATGACATTGTCTAGTAAGATAAATAGGAAGGCAATGTTTGACAGATCAACATATTAATTTTTCATTTATCTTTTAAAACTGAATTTAACTAAATATTTTATCTAAAAACTTAATTACACTTCATTTTGGTTTTTCTTACAGGATTTATACTCCAGCATAAATGGAAGCCACATAGTTTAGAAAGGTGGAATTTTTTTTTAATAAAAATCAATTGATTGAATTATGATGTTACCTCAGTTTAATCAAAATACATATTAACAATTCTATTGATTTCCTATTTTTCTGCAATGTCGTATAGCTAAAACCAAGCAAATGAAATGTCAGACTAATTTTGATGGGGTATACAACACAGTAAGATAATAACTTTGCTTAATGTAAAATAAATCCATAAATAGACATTTGTTTTACGTATAAAAAGTACGCTGCCTGGTAGAGAACACGAACAAATAATAAACAAGGAATACTCAGTGACAAATGCAGACTAGAGAATAAAAGTTGACTCATTCAGAAATTTTATGAGCTGATTATTCATTATGCTTTGGTGCCATGTACTGCACCAGAATTTCTTTTCATTTGGGTTCCAGTTCTAAATCAGAGTTTCAGAACATTGTTCCCTCCTGGTTTTATTTTTCACATAGAGTGCAGCACCATATGTTAAAATTTTTTGCAAAAAAATGTTATTTGTTATTCTATTACTACAGAAATGAGTTTAGAGGCTAATTCACATTTTAGTGTTTACAATATCAGCATCTATAGAAAAGATGTTTCTGGCCTAAATTGTAGAAACCACCCAAAATATGTATTTCTTCCAGTGCTAAATGCAACTAGTAGTATGTACAAAATGTAGTACACATTGTCATTCTAAGATACTAAACATAACTAGACTGGCAGCTCACTAATTGTGCCTTGCAATGCCGAGTACTCACTTCTAGAACTAAATCTTGCCAGCAGTAGAACATCTGAAAATTTGAAGCAATACTACTTTTCCTCCTTTAACGTTGTTACCCGTACATCAGGAAATTCTGTGAATGTCCTGAAGACAGATAACATGAAATACAACTTTCTGCAGGGCTGAATAACTCCCAGAGCTCCCAGTGACTGTGTATTTGACTTCTTAGCATTTCTGAGGTAAAGACAAAAGGAAGAAGCATGCTGTAGCCAGTGGTTCCACACAGTAAATATTTGGGAAAAAGGCTGCTATACTTTTTTTCAGAGAAATAAATATCCCAAGTGGTTTGATGACAGAAGAATGTAGTAGTTACCTTGCGAAAACACACATCTCTGCAGAACGATCAGGTAGATGGGCGGCGTTAAGATATATTAGAGAAGCAAGAAAAATCTTAATCAAGATATTGGGGAATGTCATTCTGGTGTCTTCCAGTACTACCACAATGAGAGAACAATCTAGAAGACTCTTTTCCTCTGTTCTTTCCATCCTTTAGATATTACATCAACATGCTTTCAGTGCTATGTCATGCTTCAGTAAAAGAACATTAAGCCGACAGATGCTTAAAGTTATAGAGGAGCACAGTAGGATGTGGAAAATGGACAGAAGGTATCCCTGTAAGAGTATTCTTAGGCCATTATCAACCAAATGGACTTGCCATCAAATATTCTTCCAAATTTTGTCCTGCCATTTCTTTCCTTCTTCGTGCATCAGTCCACTTTTACAACTGGAAAGCATAGGATGTCCATAGCAACCTTAAATTGATACATTGCTTAAACTATACATTTCATGGTATATTAATTGTTTACTTAAGCATAATAACGGTATATTCAGGCAGAGAAGGGCCAAATATACCTCTAGAGAGTTGATCCTGCCAGGACATCAGTGTATTCACAAAACCTGAAGTTCTGAAGATTTTTTTTCAAATGGGGGGTCTAATCCTTCCATAATTTGATTCAAAATGTGAACAATTTCTCCCCCAAAAAGAAAGCTGTAAGCAGACTTTTTAACTTGAACCTAAAAGTTTAGCTGCCATGAGCTGGTTTTGTAAAGTATGAGAATCATTTTATTGTGGGAAAACATACCTGACTACTGGATCAAGTACAATATTTACACCAAGAAAACAGCAGGAACTTTTTACTAATTTTAAAATTATAATTTCTAAAAGTCAAGCACTGAAAAATTTACCCCTAAATTTAAGACAGATTTCCTCTTTACATAACTGATCAGATGTAGCTTAACCTGGCCGCCTGATGATACTCCTCTCATTCTCCATTCATTTATTACTGTTTCCAGTGAGGAAATTTGTCTATGGAATACTCCTTTTATGCTAGTCCAAAGTAGCTTCATTCTCTTGACATTTTACAAAATCCTGCAAAAATGCCTTTTGGGATAAATCTGTATGCAAACGGGATTAATTTATACTGCAAATATGTGGTAGCAGTAAAGACTTGACAATATTTGTCTTCTCAAAAGTAACTGGACTAGGCTTGGGAGTTTGAGGTGCAGAAAAACTGATGGTTTCATTATATAATTTACTTTCTCTAGGATACTGAGATACTGACAGTTTAAACATAGAGTCTTGCATCTGGGCAGGAACAACCCCAGGTTCCAGTATAAGTTGAGGAATGACCTGTTAGAGAGCAGTGTAGGGGAAAGGGAGAGACCTGGGGGTCCTGGTGGACAGCAGGATGACCATGAGCCAGCACTGTGCCCTTGTGGCCAAGGCCAATGGCATCCTGGGGTGTATTAGAAGGGGGGTGGTTAGTAGGTCGAGAGAGGTTCTCCTTCCCCTCTACTCTGCCCTGGTGAGACCTCATCTGGAATATTGTGTCCAGTTCTGGGCCCCTCAGTTCAAGAAGGACAGGGAACTGCTGGAGAGAGTCCAGCGCAGGGCCACAAAGATGGTTAAGGGAGTGGAGCATCTCCCTTATGAGGAAAGGCTGAGGGAGCTGGGTCTCTTTAGCTTGGAGAAGAGGAGACTGAGGGGTGACCTCATCAATGTTTATAAATATATAAAGGGTGAGTGTCCCAAGGATGGAGCCAGGCTCTTCTCGGTGACAACCAATGGTAAGACAATAGGTAATGGGTTCAAACTAGAACACAAGAGGTTCCACTTAAATTTGAGAAGAAACTTCTTCTCAGTGAGGGTAACCGACACTGGAACGGGCTGCCCAGGGAGGTTGTGGATTCTCCTTCTCTGGAGACATCCAAAACCTGCCTGGACACATTCCTGTATAGCCTCATCTAGGTGTTCCTGCTTTGGCAGGGGGATTGGACTAGATGATCTTTTAAGGTCCCTTCCAATCCCTAACATTCTGTGATTCTGTAAACATAAATCAGATCCAGTGTGGTACTTTGGATAGGCATACCCTTTGCCTGGAAGTTTTGACATCTGGAACAAATATATTTTAAAAGTAAAAGAAGAGTAACAAGATAAAAGGATGAAGTACCAAACACACTAGCAAATAAACATTTCTTCATCATATGACCTGCTCTCTTTCAACAACAAAAAAACTCCTTTTCTTATAAGTTCTATTGCAGTGTATATTGCTTATTAAAAGTTTACCTTGCCTTTCAATGCTTCTCTTAACCAACCTGAATAATTGAAAACAGGTTCTTTGAAAGACTTCCAGAAAGAAGTCAAGTCCTCTAAAATCAGGATTTTTCTGTGGTATGTTGACAATCCCAGGAAATGTCAAAGGCAAAAAAGTATATTCAGTTTAAGTCAAGCTTTGGACAATATTCACTTTGGATCTTATTTTAATTTGGACATTTTACTTGTTCCTACCTTTTCTGTCCTAAGCAATTGTTTTCCCCTCTGAACCTCTCTGTAAGGTGAACAGAAGTTACCAGAGTACACAGAGACATTCAGGCCCAAGACACAAAAATGCTTATCCCATGTTTTTCTTCTCTGAAACTGTGTCTGTTTTGTAGAACAAGGAAAATATTTGTGATGATGAAACTTACTCTAAGGAAATATTTTCTGTGGTTGCCAAACATTTGATCAGCTTCAAAAGCCATCTAGTATTTAACACACTCTGGCTGAACTTTATCCATTCCATCTACTAGCAGTTTCAAGTTTCCAGAAAGAAACAAAACATAGTAAGTGTTCACAAATTAATTCAGTAGCCATCACATACTTATGATGATGTCAGTGACTTGACAAGAGAATTTCAGGGCAGGGTTGCTGGACTAGGATTGCTGTACAGTTTTTGCATTATAGGCAGCAGGAGAACTTGTTGCTTGGAGTGTTATATGCAGTCCGATTGCCTGTTGGCGCTAGTGGCAGAGGTCAGAAGCTTGCCTTCTTGGTCAGAGAGCACAGTAATTGCAGCTGTCTGAAAAAAAGTGCTGCGGGTTAGAACATGTAAAAATAGTGGGGGTACTGTTTGTCAGACCAGGTGCAAGAACAGAAAAAAATCCATGCTTTGCCAGAAAGGGGAGGACAGACAGAAAAAGCACACAGAAAAGAACAAAAGCATTCCTTCTGCTAAATACTAAACTATAGTCCTTGGAAAGAATACAAGAGGTTATTCCAGCTCCCTTGTTGACTAAATTGTATGTTCTTCCTACAGAGGGTTCCTAAAAAAGAACTGTTCTTTGTTTTCCTGCGTACAGACACAGTATCTGTTGTTTATGGCTATAATCATAGCATGCATAGTTTAAAATGTGGGACTATGAGATAGGCTGTGTTTCCCTTTCTGGTTTGTCAGACACTAAAAACCATGTTCCTCATTTATTACAGCTTCTTTGTGATTTACTAACAAAATTTCTGACTTTAAGCTAATTTCTTGTACATTGCTTCTACTACCCTGATCTGTTTCAAAAACATTGGACTATATTTTTTCATGCCTTATATTTAGGCCAGATGTATTTTGTCCACCATCTCTTTTTTTTTGACATATGGAAAAAAATCTTCTAAAATGTATGGAGGCAGATTATCTCTAAGTTTTCAGGGTCTGTTTTGTTGAAACACTTTGTCAAGCTTTGGACAGGTGCAGATATCTTCAGCTTTATAAAGCTCATGGCTGTCACAGGATTAGCTGTTGTGGAGAGGATCTCAAACTCTGTTACATCCTGGGGCCTCAATTTACTGATTCTGGTAGAGTAACCAGTACCCTCTAGCTCAAGTATGTCTACAGAAATCCAAGACATGAATGCAAAGTTATTTATAAGATGAAGGCAGTTGAAGACTCACTTATGAAAAAATAATTCTGACTCATTTGGCAAAGCTCAGATAGGTAATATGTAATGTAGCATTCACGTTTGCCCTTTCTGATATTTCGTTTAATGGCCACTATACATCAGTGGCCCTCTACTTCAATATATAGTAGTGTTTTAATGCAGAAACACACTGAAATAATACATGCAGTGTCTGATTATCAGAGAAAGCTCTACTTAGCTTTAAGCATATTCATAAATGTTAAAGCATTTTATTGCAGATTTGAAGCCTACATTCTGACTCTATTAATGCCTTGAAATTAAAAAAAAAAACAAAAAAACACCACACCATGATTTTTATTGTTCTATATGTCAGCAATCCTCATGTTTGCTGACTCCATTTGTAGGATTGTGGTAAGGTTACTAGTTATTACAGCACTGGTTTTTGTTCCTTTCTTTTGTACTCGTTTACAAAAGCTCTTGTCAAATTTTTGGAAAATTGTCAGCTAAGCAGCTTCGCCTGTGCATTGTCAGAAAAGTGAGTGTGTGGCAGAGCTCTTCTTGACAACTGATTAGATATTTGCCAATAACCTCAGCAGTTTATACCTCTGTATGTTTTTGTGTTCATTTGAATGAAGGGAAATACAATCCTAGACGTTATTATTCTTGTGGGTTTTTTTTTTTTTAATGCACCTATCTTTGGACATTGTTATTTAGAACACCAGATAACTTTCACAACTTAAGAGCTTTCACAAAATGACATCAAAAGAACAGATAACTAATTCTGTGCTACTGCAGCTAGGAATATAGTGTTATACTTGCTTCACATAAACCAAAACAGAGATTTTAGTCAAAATATTTCAGAATAGATGAGAACTCAGTTCATCCTTTCAAGTAGCTTCTCTTAGGTACACTGGAGGAGACAAGCTTTAAAGAGTATAACTGGTCTTTCAGCTTAAATCAATTGGCCTGGCCCACAGACACAGTTTTGTAGCCTACTTTCTATTAAGAAAATATGTTGTGTGGTAAGTGTGATCTCTTTTCAGGAATTTCTCATAATTAGGAAACTAGGTCTATCTGTTCATTAGCATACTGAAAATTATTTTGTTGTATTAATAGACCTATTAACTCTTTTACAACTAAAAAGGCTAAAAATGTTATTACCAGAAAAGTGTCCCGAGCTTCAACTGGAATTTTGGTTTTGATTCAAAAGGGAGCAAGAGCAAGTCTGAATCAGCTGTGTAGCAGACAAGAATGCATAAATACAGGAGAGTACAGTGAACTAAGGGGAAAAAAAGCAGAGTGTGAAAGGAGATAGGACGAGAACACAGGCTTGTTATAACTTTCTGTGAGGTCTAGTTTCTAGACATCAGACTGGACAGATTTGAAGACAGTCTGTACCTAAGAAATGCAACAGGGCTTTCAATTATTTCTCATATGAAGCTCATACCTACTACATCGTAACAGCAAATTGACACTCAGTTCCATTATGCATTATGAGCTTCAAAATAAAAAGGTATTAACCTTGAACTCCAGATGGCAAGATCACAAACTAAACTGTGTTAATGTGTCAAATGCTTGTGAACTCATGCATGTTTGCATAACGGCATGTCCACGTCTGCTACAAAAGAATTGCATTCCATGTATACTGTTCAAGTTCCAGTGATAAGAACCACGGCTCAGCCGCAAGTGTCAATCACCAGTGTAGACTTCTCAAGGAAAAAAAAAAGAAAAGAAAACAAGATGTGGTTTTGATCTGAATTTTGATAACGTAATGGGCTATGACTTTCTAATATAAATGCATTAAATATGAATGTATGTCCATATTTTTCTTTAAAGCTCATCCTTTTAGTTCGTTTCCCTTTTCTTTGTTTTCTTGACGTTTGTCTTTTTCACTTCTGTTTCTCTAGGACCATAAACAAACATTGACAAGTCAAACAACACTGATTATCTTCATATCTTAAAGGCAATAGCTTACTGTAAGTCCATAGATCATACTGAGCAGGCAGTCTTCACTGTAAACTGAGATATTTTACAATATACAGGATAAACAGAGGTGAAAAAAGTCTTGAAAAATTAAGTAGTATTAAATACACAGACATGAGCAAAGTTTTTAGTAGCACCCCATTACACTAAAACAAGTTTTGACCACCAGAAACTAAATTGTTTACACAAACACAAAGCCAAATACAGAACTGGTCAAAAGGATTTAGGGAAAAGAAATAGGTCATGTAACAAACTTGATGATCTTAACATCTGGACTATTTCGTTTATTAATGATTGCAAACCCCAATTTTGTCTAATAATGCCCTAATGATAGATCTGTATTTAATATATAACATTACTGTAAAGAAAATGTTACTTCCCTTGGCTGCCTCAAACACATTTTATTAGTTCAAAGCATTGGGTGTTTCTCTAAGTGTGACTTCATGTTTGAATTTCCTGCCATCTTAGTGCTTGGTTTGGGACAATTACTGCATGTTTTTTATGCTTGCATTTGAGAAACCTATGCTCAGCTTTATCTCCACTCAATATAGATTTTCTACCTGGGAATTAAGAGAGTTATTGCAAGGATTTTATTGGTGGGAAAAAAAAGGATTTCATATTTGTAACTTCATTCTTTCACAGCACTTGCTAACAAGAGATGTGGTACTGCTACCATAGATGGAAATAGAAGATTAGTAATTGATTTGCAACATCAGTATTAAAGATTTAGATGACATATTTGTAAGCTACAGTTAGCCATAAACATGTATTTTTCTGTTTTGAATATCAGCAGGTTTTTTTTCTTATACCATGAGTGAAATGTTATTTTCAGTTATTATGTGGCAATATATATTAGCTTTTTTACTTCCATAAATCTTTCCCTTTGCTAGTCCCGGTATCCAACAAAAGTGGTAAAATTTGTCAAGCTTTTTTTGTGACTGCCAAGTAATGTTTGGACTTTGAAACCAAGACTTCATTGAGCAAGTGAAGGTGCAAATTTGTGTAGTTAAACAACTACAGTTGTAGCTAGACACCTATCTCAGTCTGATTCTCAGAAGTGATGCATTCAGGGAGATAAATCAGGATTTAAGTGTCATTTTAAAAACCCAGCAGTCAGTTTTATAGATGCTTTTATATAATGATTTAACACTGAATGTGTATTGTTTTCTTTACTATATAAAACATAGTCAATAAAGGCTCCTAAAATACAGTCATCAGGGAATACAGTCAGCTCTCCAACTGAAATGTGTTCAGTGGAATAATTTGCATCATACTGATAAAGAGGAAATAAAATGGTGTAAAATTAAAAATCTCCAATTGTGTTTACAATATGAACAAAGAAAATAATAAGAAACTATGATACAGATACAGGTACTTCAAACATTTCCATTTAGAAATAATCTGATTTTTAAGTGTAATAGGCATCCTTCATAATCATTAGACATGGCATGCGCATATTAAAACACTTGGCAGGTGTCTTGCTTTCCAGCAGATGACTGACAATAAGGACAGGTGTTACACTAAGCAGTAAGACAAGCTACCTCTGAGCAACCTAGTTTAGATACTGGGACTAGTGCAGCCAGGTAAGCTTGCTCCAGGAAGTTAACCCTGCAACAGAGTGAGACAGAATCTTAGGCCAAATGCCATGATAATTTGTGTCTCCATGCAGGAAATCAGTGTGCCATGTAGTTATTGCCATAAATGCTAAGTACTAGAAAAAAGCAGGTGTTATTGACAAAGCAGTTAGTCAGAGAATCAAAGCAGAAAATTTGTGTACAGAAAATGTGTGTACTTTAACAGTAGCAGTATGCTACTGTGTGTACAAAAATAGACAGTTTTGCCATTTCATCAGTAGGTACTCTGAAATGAGCTACAAAATTTTTTTTGTCTGCTATTGCTTGATCCTCCAGTGAAAAAGCAGCTGTTGCTTTAATTTTCAAGTCTTCCCAATAACTTTTAAATGATCATCCAAATCCTGAGGTAGCCTCAAAAGCCTGTCTATACTCTCTGAATTCTTGCCATATTTATAGTCTCTTAACATTTACTGCTATCACAGGGTGCTGCTCCAGCAATGCAAGCGATGAAGAGAATGCTTGCATAGGCTGGCTCTCGGCATTCCTGCTGCGCTGATGTCTCCAGCTTCTGAGACCGAAGCCAGCTGAGATGCATGACAAAACATCTTGTGACCTCTCTGCCCTGAACTTCCCACCACTATGTGACACTGAAAGATCAACAGTGGCAGATCTTACGAAAGAGCTATGTAGTCAAGGTTTGAATCCTCTGTTATCAGGGAACTCAAACCTTGTTAGGTGTTTAGTGTTTAAAGTCAAGCTGGGTGGAGCTGGGGTATGACAAACACTCCACCATCCAGGTATTTTGCAAGTGAATACTTTCTAACTCTTTGGTGTTGTTTTCTTGTTTTGTTGGTTTTTTTGGTTTTGTTCGGGTTTTTCTTTTTAGGTTTTTATACTACTGAATATAGTTCTTAAAAGATGCTCTGAGCAAGTATCTTTTACTCAAGCAGTCTGTGCACCCACTTGAAAAACAATATATCATATTAGTACACCTGACAACAGAGCTGCTTAGGATGAGAGACAGAAGACTCACTCCGGCTCAAGTGCGGGTTTAACTTGTGGGCTGGCTTCTCCACCTGGCCCATCTGCAACCTGGAAGGGTATCAGTCCTGCTGGTTATGGTGGTACTTGCTGCTTTTGGATCTACATCTCCATCAGGGAGCGGCACAGCTCCATGAAGAGGGACAAGCCAGTAGCCAGGGGTGATCCCAGCAAAGGCTGGTGAGCCTCACCAGCAGGGCTCAGTCCCACACAGGGTCCAAATGAAGCTGACAGTGCTGACCCAGGACCTGTTCATCAGCCAGAGCTGGGGCTCCGCACAGTCATACCAACTGCCCAGCCCAGGAGAAAAGCAATGGCCCCATCCTGAGCTTAAATAGGGCCCATGGGCAGGTGTGGGTGGAGGCCCCAGGTGAGGCTGCTCAGAGCATCTAGAGCCCTGATGATCTCATTCATTGTTAAGGTGAATTGTGTATATAATAAAATAGAGAGCATGAAGGATAATTTACTTTTTAAAATCCTGTTGTCTTTGCTGTTGTACATTCATATTTGTCACTACTGGCAGACTCTTTCAGTTACCTTCATTAGCCTAATTTAATTTAAAGTGGAAATTCTAGAAATCTCACTTTTGTAGTGGCAGTTGGGACAATTGAGATAAGATGATGGGCCACATAATAGGTACAGCCTGTTGCCATTTGTTTGCTTTTCTTTAATATCTATTTGTTCCCTATACCATTTTATGATATCAAATAAACTCTTCACCTTAAATATAAAGGGTGTTTATTCACCTCATTTTCATATAAATGACAGCACGAAATAGCTAATAAAGATAGGCACAAATAAGAAATCTTGAATTAAATATTGGATGTGCAGCAACTTGTTCTGTGTGTGATCCTGTTTTGATACAGATGATGTCTCATATTTAAACCCTGTGTTAAAATGTTCTGTAGCTTTTCCTTAGTCTTTCTTGATTCTCTCTGCTCCCTGTTTTTTCCCCTGACTTCTATTTCAAAATGCAGTAGGCATTCATAGGGAAGAAGCAAAATCTCTGACTTTTTTCCACTTATTGTCCACACCTAGTATGTCATATACTGATCTATAGATTAATTAAGTCAGAAACAATGATTATGACTGTCTAGTATGCCTTGCATATAATTTTACTTATGCACCTTGATTATAAGAACTGGCTATATCATAATGTCCCTGTTATCTTCATGGTAGGGCCTCTAAGGGCATTTCATCACTCACAGTGTGGGAGAAGGATATGCCATTACTGTCAGTGACTGGACTACTGAGTTGTTCTGAAAATACTGTGTGGTTTAGATTCAGTTAAATTCCCTGTACCATGGACACCTTCATAGTTTCAAATTTCTTCTTATGATGCAGAAGGGCCATTGCCAGACTTGAAGAATCACTAACTGGAGTTCTTAAAAGGATTAAGAAATCACAAGATCTATGAGAAGCATAAAGGAAGCAGAATGGTTTTCTGAAGATATTCCCAAAGTTGTTGTGACTTTTCATACACACATACACAAAATCAAACCAAAACAACAACAACAAAGTCCCAAGGAGAGTACAATAGAAAAATAGAAATTAAAATTACAACATTCCTGATAGTTAGCAAGTAGAAAAGTTAATTTGAGAAAATTTGAGACAGGTAATTTCTGACATAAACTCCTGTATGAAGCCATCCTTGGGTCAGCCAAGCACTGGAGCATATTGCCCAGAGAGGCTATACAGTCTCCATTCTTGGAGGTTTTCAAGTCCTACCTGGACAAAGACCTGAGCAGCATGATCTGATCTCATAGCTGACCTGCTTTGAGCAGGAGAGTGAGCGAGAAACCTCCTCATGCCCTTTCCAACTTGAATCACTCTACGATTCCATAAATCTATGAGGTTTGTGACTGAGACAATTTTCTTTATATCAAGAACAAAGCCCACCACAACATAATTAAGACCAAATGTAAATTAGGGTTTCATGTAGACCGATGCTCCATAACATTTTTATTTTGGAATAAAATATCAAATGGAATTGACAGTTGCCTGATAAATGCAGAAAATCAGATCACAGCTTTTACTGAAGGCTAACGTCAAAGCTCTATATTCCATATGGATTTCACCAAAAGGAATTGTGATTTCATCAAAACAGCTGCTAGCTTTGTAATGACATATGGGAGTAACTTTTTTTTTTTTAATGAACATTCTTATAGTGATGTTTCCTTTGCTTTCTGCATTTTTCCTGACATTGTGACTTCAAATATAAGCACAATTTAAAAGGCAGTAGTAATTTCTGACAAACTCTTAACATTGACTCAAATCTACTATTTCTTGAAGATCCAGAAATAAGTTTAATTCATTCTGTAATTGTGAGATAGACATTTTAGTCTAGAATCTTTTGTCTTGTACAGCTGAATGTGAATTTGGACTTTTATACACACGCAGATGTGTGAAAGCCTTTCTGGATTCCACTTCTATAGGATAAGTTAGGGAAGAAAAGTAGTTATTGTAAAATAATAATATCAATGATCTAGCAAGGATAACAGGGATTTATTAAATGTTATTTCATGTAAAATATTAGTGTACCGAATCTATAAATATGATGACAAAGACATAATAACAGCATAATAACTTTCTATATGCTATGGTATATTTAATGTCATCTTGAGCTATGTATGTGCTCCCTGAACTAAGATAAATCTATACAGAGACAAATTTGAAAAAAGGTACTCATTACGATGTAGTGAAAGTACAAAGGTACTCATTACGATTTAGTGAATCTCTGATTTATGAGGAACAAATCTAGTATTTCAAATATTTTTTGAAAGAATATGGGGAAATATAGTTTGGGTTTTTTTATCTCAGTGATCAACTCGATGTCAAACCACTTGAATTATGATCTTCCAATAATTATTTTATACTGCAAGAGGATAAGAAAGAGAGAGATTTTACCTTTCCAATTTAAAGAAGTATAATTTTCGTGAGAGGGTTTAAAGTATACACAAACAACCTATATTAGTTGACATAAGACTTTTTGGTGAGAAGAAGCAGATGTGAAAGGCAGGCTCGCTTTCATACAGCTAATAAAAGCAAGAGCCTTACTTAATCCATACACAAACATTTTTTAAGTTCAGTTACTGTTATAGATAGGGCAGTGGGGTAAATATTGCATACATTTTCTGATATCCTTTGCTTATGACTATAGTCGTGGTGAATTTAATGAAAGTAGTAAATAATTAAATATTACTTTAATACTAACATTAAATTTTGAAGTAGAAGTAGAAAAATAGCTCTCCCTGGGAAAGCTAATTAATGTAAGACTGTTACACGCTTCTAAAATTCAAATATTTTATTAAATAGTTGCACTTATAATTACGCCTTTATGGTATGCATTTTATTTGTAAGTAGTTTTTGCTTTAATAAATGAATGGTGTGCAAGGACATCTTTGTGTTACGCTGAGATCTACTCTAAATCTTGATAAATTATGAAAGCTCCATCCATTCAGTTATCTTCCGTAACTGAAGGTGAACCAGTAACTGTCTAATCACTGCTCTAATAAGACATGATATCTGTAGCATTTTTTCATTTCTTTTTATTTGCTGTATTCATATGTCATTAACTAAACCTGTCTCAGGGGCTGTGTTGACTATTTCCTGACCAAATGGCAAAACCACCTAATGTTAGCAGTTGGAGTTAAAAAAGTGAGGGAATGTGTTTCAAAAGCCACAGATGAGGTGTCTTGAACAGAGGAATGCTGAGATACGCAATGAACAACATAGATACAAAGATGTAAACTGACATAATAAATGAATAAAATACATACTGTATCAATAAGCATAAGTTTTAAAATTCATATTTATCTGTGAATTTGAAAAGTCCAGTTCTAACTTTTGGGAGGTAATGGGGATGGAGGAAAGTAGTGCTGTATAAAACTTGAATATAAAGCATTTACTTGAAAAATAACTATATATATTGTAAACTTAAGCAAAACCTTTATGTTATTATGAAATATCACAATGGATGTGAAAAAAGTTTCAATTCAAACAAAATATGCATTAAAAGAAGTGGAAATCTTACTCCAGAAGAGGAATCAAATGCTAACAAAAATTAAGCTTAAATATTCAGTCCATATCAAGGAAGAGGTTAATTTCATTCCTTTCTCAGGACTTTCCTTCTTAACTCCCTGCAACCTGAACACTTGCACTGCTTGCATCAGTCACTAAGACAATAAAAAGTTTGACTTTTTTCCTTTGCCCCCTTTCTCCCTTATGATACAGAGAGGAACAGTAATTTATCCATGTAAAATGGCTCTTTTCTAATTTTTTTCAGTTGGACTGGGTCAGAACAAGTCTTCAGAAGGTTCCAGTAACATGATACACTAACAAATGCATTTTGAACAGTCCAGCAAGTGTTCCATAACACCCCAAATTAATTAATTTTGAGCACTACTTTAGTTGAGCAGTAGCCTTCACTGACTCATTGAACAGCCGTGTAGCTTGCCCTTGCTATCTGTAGTCACTGTTAACCTCCTACAGTGTTTTTATTTAAATTGGCCGTTCTGAATGACACTGCCCTATCTTCCCTTCACTGGTAGCAAAAGAGACTTGTAAGCTCACCTTTCTCTGCAGCAGTTTCTTCATCAGTTTCTTTGTGGAAGTATCTTTATCCCCAGTTGACATCTGTTAGAGCATTACGTGAGGAGTCAAAGATGGCCTCCGGGGAACTGGAATTGAGGTTGAAGGTCTCACATTAAAAAAGTCATTTACTGCTGGTTTAGTTTTGCTCTTAGGCATTTTTCACAGCTTTGCTCTGTCTTCAAACAAAAGGAGCAGTGGCCCCAGTAAAAGAAAAAGTCTAAAGCTATTGTATGTGCTTAGAGTTAGTAAATATTAACTTGGGCTTTCAGGAGTCAATCCACAGTATGTCTTTAAAGCAAGAGAACCTCCACCTTTCATTGCTATTTCCTTATTGTTGCTGTGCTATTTTTGTTTCTTTCTTACAAGACAAGATATTTCTAATAATGCTTTTTCACAGCATATGGTTTTGTGTGTCACTGGAGTAAAAGTCTTCTTCCTCAGTTGATTATTGTTGTGATAAGTTATTTTCTTGTTGGTACTAAAATAATATATGAATGTTTAGAACGAAATGCAGAAAAATATTTGTTTCAATACTTTGTAGTTCTGGGCTAGACATGTGAAGCTTCAGTACATATTTTAATATATCTAGTGCTGACTGCAAAAATGTTCCAGAATAGATTTGCAAAAATCACACACTCAAGCTTTGATTGGTCTTACAGGAATGTCTTATTGTATGCTTTTGATTATGGGAATGTCAGTGTATTTGCTTTACCATCTTCACATTAGAGGATTTTTTCACTTAGGTATTTTCATGTGTTATTTCTGGAGTTTTTTACTTCTCAAGTAACATAAAGCTGAATTTATTTAAGTAAGGCTTACTTTGCAAATAAGTAGGACAGGGTATATTCCTCATTGACAAAAGTGTTCTGATAAGAGGGGTAAATTTATATCTAAAGAAGGAGCACACAATACTTACTGATTTCAAAGGGAGTTGTTTCCTTTCATTCTGAAGCAACTTTGACCCAAATAATTTAAGCTGTCAAGATAGCCAAGAGTTAAAGTGAACATAGCTTACACACTGTAAGATTTTTGTCATTGTTTTTCACTTTCAATTAAACAAAGGACTGATAAATATTTTAAAAGAACAAATTTAACAATTTAGTAAGTAACACTGATTCAGAATAAAATAGTCTTCCTGACTTTATCTCAGCAGAAATTTATGTCCTAAAATAATCTCAACATAGTGTTATCAACCTCTTTCTTTATAAGGTGTTCATAAACATGTGTGCAGATATGAATGAGAGAATAACTCGGACATCTATAGATTAATGTTTGCTAGTCGTGGTCGCTACAGTCATTACCAGGATCACAGCTACTGGCCTAAAAGTTCCACACTGTCTTGTGATGAATCATCGGGAAGTGTCGGTGCCGCCGCGACACGCGGAGACATCTGAGCTATGGCCAAGTGAGCGGGAAGGGCAACATGGTTCAGGGACAAGCAAAGGCAGCAACTTGGATCAAGATGAATATCGATGAATCACTGCATGCTAACCCAGGGGTCTCTCAGCAGGGTTCCACTGCCCTGTGTGGTCATAGCCAAGGGATTTTATCTGCTACTGTAGGTATTACTAGTGACTTCCTCTAAAATGTTCCCCTTACATGGTTACATACATGACTGACTTCATATTAAAGCATATTTCACTGTGGACAGATACAAGATTTGCCGTGCAAACTTAAGTGTTCATGTGCTTGCAGGGTCAGTGTTTAAATGTCTGTGCCATTTAAGAAAAAAATGGGGGGGGAGGCATTTTTACCAAATTAGCTCTGCCATATTGAAGGCTTCTGCTTTATAATATCTTAGATTGTATCTCTGCATTTGAGCATCTTGTTTCTGGGAAAAGGAAAAGGAAAGAAAACAAAACCAAACAACTCATATTCTTTTTCGTATTTTCTTAGGGTTTTTTCTTCATATTTTGAAAAGTGGTCAGCCTAGGCTCTATTTATCCAGAGGGTTAGCCAAAGCATTGCAGGCACCTTTCTGTTGTGCTTGTCAGGAAAGGATATTTTTTAAAAAAGAAATCTAAAATAGATTTTAATAGCAAAGAGAGGTTTTCACAAATATCTTTCCCTTTTACTCCTTCAGTAAAGCAAAGAACTCTCAAATTACAGCCTCTGCTATTACTTTCAGAAGTTTCAATATTATGGGATAACCTGGTATTATAGTATCTTTTGTCAGAGCACCAGAAAAAGCTTTGAAAAACATTAACCTCAGTTTGAATTCCTTCTCATTGTCACTTGCAGTTTTAATATCACTGTAAAGTACAACAATTTTTCCTTATAAATGGCTCAGAGAGTGAAACTTTTATTCTGTGTCTTCCTCTGGTAATCCTGTAGGGTCACGTGGTTTCTAATGAACACGGCCAACAAATCTGTGCTGTACACAGGAGTGACCAGGCCAGCTCCAGAAGGATTTTATAGGCTAGCTTTGTACATTGTATAAACAGGCTTGTAGTTACCCAATAGTTAATGTCCAGCATAAATATGGGCTGCTTCCAAAAAGGAATGTCCTTTACCACTGCCTGCCCTCTGTCCCAGACACCAGCTATTCGTTCCAACCACATTCCCAGCGCCAGCTCACTGAGCCATGTGGGGAGCTGGATCAAAGCAATGGCTGGGATTATCACTTACAGTTCTCTTGGTTTATGTTTCATGTACTGATGGGGAATATCAGGATTTGTTCCTTGTGTGTATGTTCTTTTTTTCATGTACTGATAGGTTATATTTCTATGAAGATTCTTTATCATAAACTCTCCAAGTTCTTTAGCTCAATACAAGAAGAAATTGAAGCCATTTGACTTGGACAGTTATATTAACAAGAGGTACATTTACATGCACTTTCTATAGTCTTTTGCTTACCCAGAGAAAAAAAATCAAATTCTATAATTTGGAATGAAATTGTTTGCAAAGATAAGTAATCCTAGCAATAATCTCTCTTATGAGCAGTCATAAACATAATAGCTAATGAGATTAGTATTTACTTTTATTAGGAATTTTTGTACTGATTAGCAAATAAATGATGTTAGGCTAGATCTGACAGAACCACAGCAGTCATTACTAAAGAAGTACAAAAAATCATTTTTGACTTAATAAATAAAAGAAAAAACATGGACAAAAAAGTATTTGAGAATGAATTAGATACTGGTTTAATCAGTTTAGTGTCCCATAGTATGAACAAAGTAATGGAAGCTATGGACTTTTCCTAAGCATCCTTGCCAGACACGGGGCACAAGGAACTTATATCATTACCAAACTGTTTTCTAACAGTTGCTGCTCATTATGGCATGGAAACTTGGGCTCCAATTTCTCCATTATTCTCAGCCAGCACATCACATGGAAAAGGAAGGCAATCTGAGCTTGGTTACAGTGAAGAGTGTGTTGCTCTCGGTCTATTCTGCAATCTCTCTGTTGATGTCTTAGTAGCAAATCCAGGCAAATTAGTTAAATACTAGATTTGGAGCTTCTCCTACTCGAAAGTAACTCTTCTGAAAGGTGGTCCGTGTGAGCTGACAGATGGTTCAGTGACAGTTCATTGAGAACTGAAAGTGGTCTTCAATGTCCTTGGGAAGGATACCCTAGCTACAGAGCTAGTTTGAAAAGACATCACTTTTGCTGTGCTGTTATGCTATAACAAAATGTTTCACCCGAATCTGTTCACTGAATTCACTATAAATATATAGCTTGTTTCTGAATGACCAAAACTGAGGTTTTGAGTCCAACATATTGTCAAAACCAGAAAGTAGCTTGTCTTTGTCACCCTGTTCTGCTAATGAAGTTATTACAATGTTGGGAAATGAAAGTTGTGGTTAGCCAACTCTAATTGCTGAGTTTGAAATAGTATTATTCTATTATTCATAATTAAAGAATCCTTTTAGAAACTACAATTTTGCTAACTTCAGTATCTGTGAACTATTTTGAAAATATTTTTATAGTTTCCCTTATCTGTTATACTTTCTCTTCCCATCTTTGATCTGTGCTTCTCATACAGTTTCTTGGCACTGTCTTATGTTGATGAAGCTACACTCCTTCAGTGTGTAGCACTGATTATTTTATGTTTCTCTTTTTGAAGATGCCTCACATGAAAATTAACATCTTGATGTTTTACTGGAAGCAAGGCCATGTCGTTCTCTAGGGCAAAAAGCACAACTACATTGTCCAATTTGATTCCTGTTCATAGCTAAATACCATATTCTACATAGTCCTATGAAACACATAGAAGATCAGATGCAGAGCTAGTTCTCTGGATATGTGATCTCCATTTCTGCCTGCCGTGTTTTGTTGACAACTAATTCTGACAGAAGTACAATAGACCTGAGTCAATAATCTTGTTCTACATTGGTGATCGTTTGTCGCAAAAATTAGTCCTTTACAAGCAGTCACTTAGGATTGAAGAGAAATAACACTTACTCAATGCTGAGTGGTAGCTAATGTGAAATTTAGGTTGTGGGATACTCATTTTCAGTTAAAGCTTGCCGTGCGTATCAGACCAAGTTACCCCAACCAGCACAGAGTGCAATTTTTGGTTTGCTGCACTGCCAGCAATCACTGTACCACGGGAGCAGTAAAAAAGGTGACATTTCAGAGAAAGAGCAGTTGCCGTATCTGCTGTTATGTGCCTGCACACATTAGTTAGAGCTTAATCGGACTGACTGATAGAAGCAGCTATGGAAATGCGCTGAAGTCACACATCTTCTGGTAGTCTGTTCACACATAGTCCCGGAGTGGTATTATTAATTTTTCAGGTGTAGTAGCACCCTCCAGGCTTGATAACAGAAGGAAAGTTGTTGCAGTTTTACGTGTTTTAATTTCTATCCACGTGCCTTTCTGCAATTAGTGACAGTGGGGAATAGTCTAAAACCCAGCAATGATTAAAACAAACTGGGGTGATGGTGGACAATAAATAAGTTTTCAATGTATTGTAGAAGACAAAAATTGCTCATCCAACTTGCAGAGGCAAAGCCTCTAAAGAGCTAATAAAGTCGTAGTCCCTCATCTATGCATCTGGTGTCACTATTTGTGGAATATTTCTCAACTTCAGGTTACCAGGAAAAAACCAAACCAAACCAAAACCAAAGCAAACAAACAAACCAAAACAAAAACAAACCCACTTTTTTGAATGCAGATCACCTAAAGAAAGCAATGAAAATTCTTAGAAGCTAAAGGGACTAATAAGTGAAGAAAAGCTATATGAATACTTTTGAAAATACAAGACTTGAGCTTAAAAATATTTGAATTCTATACACATCAAGGAAAGAGAAAAATGTAGATTGATACCATGGGGCTATAATGATGAGGGAAAGGATCAAATTTTAAAAAGTATGCGTCAGACTGAAATTAGGGAAATACTCCCTGATGTTCTGATATTTCAGTTTGCAGAAAAAATATCTTGAAGGAACAGTCGCCTAGGACTTCCAGAACTAGAGGAAATAAACTTTAGAAAATCCTCAGTTATGCCACTGAGGAGATCTGAACAAGTGAACAGCCCCTTCTCTATCCTTACTTCCATTATAAGATTTCTATATAAAATTGCTTATTTAGATGCTAAATGGGGATAAGCCTCTAATAAGCCAATATGATCTTTAAAAAATCTATTATCATAAAATAAACTGTTTTAGCAGGGAACATAGCACAGCAAGTATGTTTTAAAGGGAAGCTTAAATGTTTGTCTGAGGACCGTTTATGTTACCAGAAAATCATCAAGAAGGGATCATGTTTGAAGCCTACACCTGTGAAAGGAGCAGAACTTATTTTGAGTAGTGCTTCATCTTATAATGTCTAGCCAAAACTCAAGAACCTCAGGCATCAGGATCCTAGAACATGATACCATGGTCCAAACATTTGGTCAAGGCCATCTCCACCAAAAGCTGGCTCCAGAAAGTAATACATGCAATACCTGTGTTGAGGTAGTAGTGGGGTTTTTTGCAAGAAAATGAAAAATTATAATATGTTGATAAAATTACAACTTCATGCAAGAGCAAAACCGAGAAGTTCCGGTGTCATGCCAAACAGGAGAGAATACTCTATATTATTCTCACAGTTACTGCATTTATTCCTCAAAATGATACTATTCTTTTCAATATATAAATAAATAAAGCATCGTAAATTGAACTGATGGAAGGCCACAAATACTCCTTGATATAGTCTTCTGTGTCTTGAAAATCAAGTCCCTGTAGAAATCATGGCATAAAATTGATACTGTTACATTGAATAGGTTCTTAGTCAGTTTTGTTCTGTGCACTAGCCATTCAGTTAACAGAAACTAACTAGTGCCAGCAACTATTATCCTGATACCTTTTGTTTTATATTCCTTGAGATTTTATTTATTTCTTCTATGAAGCAAACGGATTTTATGTTTAATTAAATTTATTTTTCACTCCAAGAGATCAACAAGGTGAAAAAAATATCCTAAATGTTTTAGAACTGTAGAAGGTAGCGTTTACACATATTTGATGTTAGATTTTGATAAAGTTTCTCTGTTGATTGATGGTATAAAGATAATTTCTGTTAACATTGTAGGCTGGTAGTAGCAGTTTGATTTTGTCCTACCAAGGAATTTATTTGAACTTCATGCATGTTACAACAAAACCACAATTTTCATTTTAATCTTCTTCATAGAAGTTAGCTCTGTAATTACTAAAGACTGTCATTGCAGTAACATTTGAGACTGCAGAGATTTCCAAAGGTTTTCTCCTCCCTCAGGCTCTGGCTATATTTGTCAATGCAATGAACACTGTAGGGTGAAACCTGAGGAGTGCTGATCCCGTGTGTCTCCTGCTGACATCAATAGGAGCTTAGCACCTATCACCATCAAACAGTTTTGTTACTGTAGCTGACTCTCAATAATGCAAAACAATTAAAAATAATAGCAAATTGAACAAAACCCAAGTGATCCAATAGGTTCTGGGAAAGGTTTGGGGGATATTCTAAAAATTTAGAATTGTCTTGATTTTACAATTCAGCATTTCAGCTGTGGCCAGACAGTATCAACAAAACATGATACAGAATTAAATTCAGATTCAAAGCTGAATTAAATTCTATAATGATGAAATTTTGAAAAGACTCACTGTGATCTGTACAAAAACTAACACAAAGTCAATCTAAAGTAACACTGTGATAGGCATCAGCAGTGTCTCTGCTGTCAGAAGTTATTTTCACATTTAATTGACATGTGCATCCATAGTGAACATTTAGCCTTCTACTTTCTGTCACCACCCTACCTATTTTGCTCCTTGACACAGGAATTATTTTTTTACCTGTGTCTGTAGCGCTTTATACAATGGAGATTCTGAACCATAACTGAAGCTCCAGTACAACACATAAAGAATAACAAGAAGTAGCATTGCTTACACTATTGAGACTTTAGTCCCAATATATGGTTTTCCAAGGATTCTAGCAAGAGGTTCGTGACTGCGGTCTGGTGTGTTTATTATCTTTATCTGAGTGGTCTGGATTTACTTGGGATGAAGTTGATTGAATGTCACCAGCCTTTTTAAAGTTGGCAGCAAGGCTTGGCACATTTGCACTTGTTTGTGCCTGGAGTCAGTGTAGCTAGGACTTTGTTCTAGTCCTGTACTATGCTTTGATATCTTTTCAGCTGGACCTATGCAGAAGTCCTAAATGTATTTGTTCTCTCAAAAGAGTCAAGAGTCCAAAAGCCCTTCAGATAAGAAATCACAACAGAGACATTTTCTAGTCATGATAAAGGTATAGCTAAGCCTGATTGTAACTGGAATCGCAGTTGCAATACCACATTAAAATTAAAGTATGAAAATGAATCACAGGAACACTCAGAACAAAGATCAGACCTTTAAACTATGAAGGAATAAACAGGATTTTGCCACAGGGCATAAGCATCAACCTGCACTTTTCTTTGAAAGCTACTGCAGAGATTAAGAAAAGCACAGACTCCAGGACTAACAATGATTCAGTAGTAGAAGAGGCTTTTTGAATGTACAGTATCCAATGTATAAAATCAGGCAACGTCCCTCTGAAGTGGACTGTGTCTCATCTTTACTGCCAGCTAGCCTTTCAGTCTTTAAAATGTTCAGAGTGCATTGCTATGGAGAAAATCACTGAAGCATGAGCTGCCATATGAGCTTTTAAAGTTCTGTTCATTATTTCCCAGTCCTGGCCACCGTTTTTCCTTTTCAGAAGGGCAACCTATCTTCTCTATCACTGTCTTGTAATAGGCAGCCTTCCATGCCCTTTTCTTCCTTATTTCCCTCTTTCCTCCCACTTTCTTTACTGTCTTTTGAGACATCTTTAAACACAAGACGATGTGTTCAAATAACAGCTGTGCCAAAAGTTGCAGAGAAGTACACTGGCTTGCAGAAGTGCAGCTTCATAGTGAAGTATCAGGTGTTACTGCAACATCCACCTAACTGGACATTCATAATTGCCAACTTTGTAGCATAGACTACTGTTTTGTTCATGTACCTTTCAAACGTAAAAAGTTGAACTGAGAGACAATTCATTGCATTTTTTGAAATATAGTCATATTATGGAATTGCAATGACACCCAGCTATTTTTCATAAAGTTTCCGTCTTACACTGCACAATCCCTCCCAGAGGAACCAGTGATACAAAAGGACATGAGCTATATCCCAATTTATAGTGAACATATAGAATTATAGAATAGAAGAATACAGTCCTGAGAAAGTTCCTCTATGCCTGCAAGAAATTACTCATCATGAGTTAAAATGCACTGTTCATTTTCATGTAGCTACTATGTGCCATCAAGTGTCTCGCACTACATGGCTGACTAAAGCCTACCCATGTAGATAAGTCATTGATAGCATCACTTTCCTGGGAGGAGTCATGCTGGCTCATGTAGGTATCTGCGATATTGGCCTATGTGAAAAAGATTCTTTTTTATACCATTATGTTAGGCCAAGAATTCAGGTAATTTGATTTTTTTTCTTTTTCGGGCTTGTTGTTAATTTTTAGCATATAAGCCATTTCTTCATAGTTTCTGAGTATTGGGGGAATACTCTGAAACTGTATTATTGTGCCCCTTGGGTCTGTTTTCATGTCTGTAGCCAAGAGACACAACAAAGATGCATGGTTCCTTACAGGATATATTAGTGCAAACATAGATTCAGCTCTGCTAAATTCCTCAGAATGACTAATCATTAATTTTCTGGTTGATTAATCAAATACATTTTCTTTCTTGAAAGCCTCTTTCTGCAATCATTACCTGCTTTAATAAGATATATAGTGACAATCCTGAAATTTCCCCGGTCCCAAGAGAACCTTGCACAGTTTAGGAAAACTTTTCAGGCCAGTGGGATTCCAAGAAGACTCAGAGTCTTTCCATGAGGGTAAGTAGATTTCATCCCAAAATAATACTGCTATAAATATTTAAAAGCATTTGTGATAACCTCACTATTGAGATGGACAGTGAGATTATTTGCCAAAGGCATTAACCATCGAATCTGGATGGTGGAGATGTGATTTGAAATTAATGTATGCAATATAGAGTGCAATATAGAGTGCAATTTGTTGCACTGTTTCTTGCATCGTTTGTGAAATAACATTTTTCAGAATGTTTTCAAATCAGAGGAAAGTCTTTACATTCCATCTAAATGTCATTACCTCTGAGACAGATACATAATAAAGGTTGATGTTGAACCAGAAAGAACAGTATCAGTTAAAGTTAAATGTATGACTTGAACTCATCAGAGAAAAATAAGCAGATAGATTACATAGATGTGTTGTATTGTTCTAGTAGCAATTTTTGTCAGTTCTGAATTGGGCCAAAAATTGAAGGCAACCTGAAGGAATGCAGTTCAGTTAGTTGTATCAGAAAGATCCTAAGCACACATTAATTTACACTGAGCCTAATTGTATTTACCATAGTTTCACAGTAGTTGCACAGATGAGACCTAAATCATTTTTTTAATTTTTAGTTCACAAATATGGAGCAATTTCAAAGTTATGTACCAAAATTTGTGAGGTCATTGTTCATATAAAGTAGCTGGACATACACAAGAGAGTTTAATATTCCAGGCTGTTCTACCCTACAGATGACAGGAGCCAAGGTCTCCTTTTCCTATTCTCGATGGGCTGCTCAGGTAAATGATAAAGATCTAATGAATTAGAGTAAAGACTAATAGCTAACAGATGCACAGACGCTATCCACTCTATTAATTAATGCTGGTGTACATTATGTGGAACTAACACAAATTACTGTATGTGGAATGTTTACAGATTGGAACTGTGCTTAGAGACTCAGTGAGCACCTCAGTGGAAGTATTTCCAATATATCAGGATAAGTGCTGTGAAGGAACTACTACATCACCTTGGCATTTATTTATGACCTTCAGGTTCTAATTAGCTCTCCTTGCTTAGGAAATTTTTATTCAGTTTGAGCCAGTTAAGGCTGAATTTTATCATGACTTCTAAAAAGGTAAGATAATACTGAATTTTCCTACAGTTAAAAAAATGATAAACACAGAAAATTAGTATTGCTATTGAAATGGTCTTCTGTCTCAAAAGACTTATTTAATTAAGTATATTTAAAGAAAGACCTATAAACTCTGGAACTATTAAAATTCATACTCTGGTGCCAACATGTCATTCATTATATGTCAAGTTTTTCAGGCTGCTAATTTTTTTTTTTCATTCACTCCTCAGAATAGGTGGTTTCTCCAAATATTACAGGGAACTGTTTCTTTTGATATTCAAATTATTTCAGACCTAAACTAACAATTAAAGGAAAGTCAATGATGAATTGCAAATTGCAACATGAAATGAGCCTTGTATGGTTCATAGTTTAATCAACAACCATTTGTCTCTTTCACATAAATACAATACATACTGGAGTAGAAATATTTTCTTTTTTTTTTTCATAATACGAATATATGTTTGAATTAATTAATTGTTGAGTTCAGCCAGTGTTTAACAATTGCCTGTATCCAGCTCAAACACTTGAGCTGATTGTTAAGATGAAGAGAAACATTAGTAGTTAAAAGGAACAGTGAGAAAAACAAGTGCACTTCACTTGAAGCACAGAAGTTAGGTATGATATGTACCAGACAGAAAAATGATAGAATCAATAGCAAAAATCAATACAAATTTGGTGTAAACTTGCATTTATAACACACACCTGTTATCACTACAACAGGTGTCAGGATATTTAGACACTGTGTGTAAGCACTGCTATTTATAATGTCCTTAGTAAAAAAGATTTTCATATCGAATAACCAAAGCCAGCAAGCTAAGCTGGGTTATTGTTATTATTTTTATTAGTATTACTATACTTATTGGAAGATTCTTTGCTTACTTGCTATTTAAGGGAATTAAAGTCTGGTTTTATATGCTTTTAAGTGTGAGATTAATTTATTTCATTCTCAGCATAACAGAGGTGTAGCTGCCCGGAAGTATTCCTGAGCAACTTGTAAGCAGTAAAAAAAAAAAAAAAAAAAGCTTTCATATTTTGCAATAAGGTCTTTATTCCATTTTATATATCAGTTATGGAGTCAAGTTTGATCATGAAAACTACCACTCAGTCATTTGTATTAAATACAGTATTTTAATAATGATTTTTTTTGGTCTTGAAAAAGCCGGTTAATTTGAGACTTCCAGTCTGAATGCAGAGTTTCACAAAAATTTTGAGGTACTATAAACTGGGGAAAAAAAAAAATAGAGCAAAAAAAAACCCCTGGTAACAATCTGCTACAATTTCATACCTGCTGCAGTGTTTATAACTCCACCTGATCTCTGGTAAGCGGTGTGTTAAATTTTTATTTAACATAATCAGGAAATCTCGAAGCCTTTGCCAGGACTGTAGAAGGGAACAACCACTTGAGGTTTGGGCTGCCTGCAATCAAGTCATTAGCTTAACTGAATAGCAGAAGTTCGGGATGAGATTATTTATGAACCTAATTGACAGCCTGTACTGGTTTACCATAGGAAAGGGAAAGAGATAATCTAACAGGGGAAAAAGCTACCCTGAAAATGGAACTATTAGAGCAATGAAATTACTTGGTTTGCATATTTTCAATCTTCTTGAATTTCTGGTTGCCTTGCTGGGAGAAATTTAACCGCTGTCTGCTGAGAAAATGTTGTTTTGTTTTTAAGATTCTGTTGTGTCAGCATCCAATATTTCCTCGTAGTACATTGTTTAACATCTCTACATTGTTTTGTTAAACATGATAAACTACCTTTCACATCTGACCTATCAATAGTCCTGATGCAATTTCCATTTCACCTCAAATGTCTGTCAGTATGTTTAGCAGATTTCAAAATGCCTGTAATTAGGATCAGTTCAGGGTCCTAAATGGGTTTTAACTTTGCTCCACAAAAGCTTTTTTTGCTCTGGTTTCTTGTCCACAAAATGAAACTAGTGACACATTATTTCCTGTCAGGGCAGTTCTGAAAATAAACGAACATACTCTATGAACATAAAAAAGATTGTTGCATTAGCTGGGTAAGTCTTCTATTTATCTATTTATTAGCATTTATAATAACTAACTACTACTTAAGCTCTTTGAGAGTCTTGAATGAAGACACTGTTATTAATAGGTCTTATTTGCAGGGTTTTTTTCTGTTATTCTTATGTAGATATTTTCACTGACTCAGATATGGTATAAATCCTTGCATACTTAACACACATTGTCATTTGATTTCCTTGATTGTAAAGGTCATCATCAGCACAAACTAAACCATAAGTATGAAGATTTAAAGCTGAGTAAGCAGAATCTGTTGATAGTTGAAGATCTTAAATAGCCTACTGTAGTTTTTGGTAGCTATGTAACTAGCATACACAGAATTTCCTTTGCTCTGCTCCTGAGCTGAATCCTTTTTTTGATGCAATCATTTGATTAAAAAAATCAGCAGCTAAAATTACAGTAAGTTTTCAAAAGAGGACTGTAACTGCGAGAAATCAGCATTTGAGCTTTAACTATTTTAAAGTATTTCAGTCAGACTTCTTCTCAAAACTGCTAGATTTAACAAACAATAAAAATAACTATTCCTTTTGACATTTCTCTTAGTGTCCATTTACTAAGGAGGTTAATGTTTACCTATAGTAGGACAGAAATTGCTTTCCTGTCAGTTCCACATTCCCCTCCATAGTCTTTCCCTTTGTTCCAAAGAATGTGTGGATCTGCAAGGTTTCTTTATTCAAACCCCTAACTTTCACATAGTTGAGCAACTGTTTCTGCATTGCAGAACTCTCACAGAACTTGTATGTATAGAGCCATTCACACAGCTTTTTGAGCAGTGACTGCACCTGGAGAAATAGGCACATCCTTCTTTTAAAGAAAGGTGAACATTCAGTTCTCTGTGGGTTTGAGGTCTTCCATGCTGCTCCATGCTCTTTTTTTCCAGCGTTCCTCTAGTCTGTTCATTAATGGTAGTGGGATAGATAGGTCTATAAAGGGATATAGACGTTGGCAGGACAAAAGGGAACAACATAAATTATAGCAATTTAATTTCTATTGATCACAGAACCTTCTGAAGAAACTGGCGATCTATGCAGTAACTGCTGGTATAGGTTCTCCTGAGCTCTCCCCTGCTCCATCTTTAATGGAAGTGAGGGACTCCCTTTCCTGCCTCTTAGATGGGTATAAATAAGGCACCTCTTAGGACCCTTCTGGCTCACGTGAGCAAAACTGGGAGGGCAGAAGATAGATTTGCACGTGTATCTTCCATTAACTCATTCATTTTGAAAAATTTTAGCTGCTGCTCCTTGTCAAAACACCTTACTGCACCAAGATTGATTTATCTATTTAGTCAAAATTCTTTGGCCAAGATTTTCACAGAGTGTTAAAGGGAGCCGACACACATCAGTACTTTCTACGGTTAGTTTAGAAGCTGCTGTAGGTAAAATGAACAGCCAAATCTGGTACAGGTGTTGATAAGACATTTTTTTCCGGGTCTTAATGCAGAGGATTTTGAGCACTCCTTCTCTGTCACCTCTCAGTTTGCTCTTCCTATTAAAGAACTCTGATGATATGTTCCCTTTGATACAAAGCTGGTTGCGAGGAACAATCAATAGAACATGTTCAAGGCTAGTTGACAGGGTGAGTAGTATGGAAATTACAGTAGGTTGGTAAGTGGTGAGGGGGTGAGTAGAAGAGGGAGTGATAGTTTTGGAACCAGAATTCTGAGTCTGATACAGTGGGAAATGGTACACCACAAATGTGTCCAAAGAGGGTTTGATTATTGACACCAGAGCTCCAGGCTGGGAAGCTGACAGCAGCTGTGTTTCGAGTTGGGTTGAAGAAGGAACAATTTCTGTCAAGGAGACTAGAACTGAAATGATTATTGTCAACATGGAAGTTTATAATGAGCTTGATATGTTGCAATTCTATTAGTCAATAAGATGAAAACCACACAATTTTAATAAGCTTGGCAACAGTGAGATTAGGTTTGCTTTCTCCCTTTTAAAGTTTTATTTTCTACAATGTGTCCACTCTCTTCTTTACTGACTCTGTGTATCTTCCAATGATTTTTTACTCAAATTATTTCCTTTCTTGTGGTTGCTTTTAATATACAGCAGAATATTCAGTCAATGTAGTAAATCCGTTTTCTTATGTGTTTAGAAACAATGCACATTATTTATTTTCCAAACTATATAATAGTTTATGAAATGAGGAGCTACTACTGTGATCGCTGCTTTTCCTGCTCTATTAACCTGCAAAAAGCTCAATTTCTAACCAAATCTAAAACCATTCCAAAACCAATGTAATCTCTAATATCAATTCATTTTTGTAATGCTCTTAAATAAGGAATTATGTATGATATTTTGTTGAGTATATGCATGATTTCTATGGAAGAAGACTGCAATATGTTTCTAGGAAATTCTTGGGAGGGGTTATTTCCGGTGGTGTTTTTGTGGGTTGGGTTTGTTTTGTGTTTTGTTTTGTTTTGTTTTGTTTTGTTTTATTAGGGATCCCTAATCAGTTCCATTCATCTTCACCTGTAGGTGGACACATACTTTGATAAAGTAATATACCTGGTTTATTTTTTACTCTTCAAACCATTTACGTTTCATATCGCTCTACTCTTCTGTCAGATGTAGTTTGTTGGTTTGGTTTTTTTTTGGTTCATCATCACACATTTAACTTATGAATGAGCTATATTTTTGAAGAAGATTCCTTGTCCTCTTGGCTCTACTGCAGAGAAATATGAACTCCTAGGCTAATGCTAACTTGTGTGCTGAAATTGCTATTTGTTCAGTGAATATACTGTACAGACTTATTCAGATGTTTTGAGTAAACAGTGGATCAACCAATTTTCCATTCTTTCATGTGCAGAATTCCAATGTGAAGTTCATGAGAGACTGAGATTTCTTGGGTGGAGTTTTCAAAGGAGTACTTTTACGCTAATATTTTTATTATCAGTATCATCTCTGTGACAATACAACATACACATTTTCTTAATAGCTATCCTTTGCTCTCTTGGAAATATGATACAAGTTTGAGTGGTGTCAGCATCAAAGGTTGTGTGTAAAGCTACAGATATTAATAAACTCCAAATGCAGAATTTTATTCATTACATTTTTTGTCAAAAGCAAATTAAAATGGAAAGTGAAGTAATATTAGAATAACTTCTTTCTGGTCTTACATCCACACTATTCTTAAAGGCAAATACACTCCCAGGCAGCTTCTTCCTTTTTTTTTTTTTTTTTGTAATTATCTCAAAAGGGAAGTAAAGTTAGTTGGTTAGTATGAGATAAGTTAGCCTTACAAATGCCAATCATATGACGCTGTCTTTGCTTCCTCATATGCAATTTCTACCACAGGAAATAAAAGACTGACACACCACCCCCACCATCATAACAACGCATCGCCCAAGACCATTATTTTTCAAACATTAGCGGCATCCCTCCAACCGGCCATAAGGTTGCAGACAGATTTTTTAGTCATTACTTTGCCATTGCAGGAAGCTGAAGTCACACCATTTAATGTGTGCTGACGATAATTTTCCCTTCTTGTATAATAAAATGGAAGCTAATGAAGAACAGGACAATTGCAATAGAACAAGGCAGAATACTCACTTATTGACATTACCAAACCTATCTTAAATGCATTGACTTTTAAACCAACTCATATTCAATTACTAAAAAGGGGCCAGGGGACCATACAGTAGGCTTCATAAGGAACAAGATTGTAACAGTTCATAAGTTATTAATTAATTGACAGTCTTATTGCTTAATGACTTTACATTTAATAAATACTTCTGTACCCAGTGACTTACTTCTATCGATTTTATTTTTCATCAACAGGTAAAATATGACATTTTATTTCTTCTGTCCACACATTTGAGAGGGCTTAAATGGTCATGGTTTAGCAATTTGTATCAAGATATTTCTAATATCAATTAAGATATTTACAACATAAATTGGTTTTGGAATTAGTAAATAGTTTTTTTAAAAGGCAGTTAGACATAGAGTAAAATGCATCTCTGGTTTTTTGCTATAGATGAAATTTATGTGTTATCTTATCTTAACCAAACTACACGTTTCCTGAATAGAAACTTACAGGGAAGAGTGTGGGGGGACAGACCCCACAAGGAAGACAAGAGACTGTGAGGAAAGTGCCCAGAATAGAATGTGTTTGATAAGAATGATTAAGAGACAAAACTGTTTATTCTTCCATAAATTATTGCTTTACTGTATTTTTTACTCACAGCAATTAGAAGCACATATTTTTTTCTGCTGTTTTATACCCCATCCTTCCAATTCATAAGCAACATGCTATTGCTCTTATAGTATCTTGAAACAAGGCTGAAAAGCATATATATTCAGGAACATAATGCCTTGCTTACATGCATTAATATCATTAGCAGAACACCTATTGATTTTTATTAAGGCAGATTTTTGGGGAGGTGCAAGAAAGACTATAGCCAGTCCTATACATAGGACCCAATAAATGTCCTCAGGGCAATGTGACACAGAAACAAGTAAGACTGTTGTATCCATACTGCAGATATACTTCTTACTTTTTGTTACTAGTAGATTTTTTTCAAGATCCACTAATACTATGGACTGCTGTGAACAGAAGTAGAATTATCCTGCATTGGAGCCCATATTTTTTAATTCACATAGGCTCATGTCAGTCCTGATGCCAGTATCTAAGATGACTGGGACAGAGGAAGGAAAGGAACGGGTTGAAGTTGTGGCTACCAGTGATTCAATGCATGCTATAAAATAGTATTTTGCTTAAAAAACAAAACCAAACAAAACACCCCACTCATTATGTTGATGACTGTAGGTACTGTCACAAAATTTGTGATATGCTATCAGAATCATTACCAGCTTTCAGCACATAACTATAATTTGCCTTAAGTATACAAAACCAAAAATATTTCAGATCACTAGCTTCTCTCAAGAAAGGTTTTCCTCATTACATTTAACTCTTGCTTATCTTACCAAACTTGTATATGGGGTGGTCAAAGGAAACATAGAGAATCTGAGAGGATAGATGGAGCAACGATGAGTCTCCAGGGTTGGTAACTTCACACGGTAACTTCTTAACCAAAGTTACAGGGTCTGTTCCAGCACCTGGAACAGACTGTCTGTCTGTAATCACAAAGTGACTGTAGTATTTTGCCACTGCTGAAAAAAGCAGTCACTTTCTCACCTTCCCTCCTGCCCAAGGGGTCCTGCTGCTTCATTCAGCTCGCCCTTAAGAGAGCTGATTCAATTAAGTATTTTGGCAGAAAATTAATCTAGTAACAAAAAAGAAGGCTTGGTATTTCTGTGGGGTTGCGACCTGAATCAGCCTAAGAACATCTGAGATATGTAGAGAAGGTGACAAGAAGAAATGCTTGCAGGACCCATGGAAGAAAAACAGCACATGTTCAACTGAATCTAGGGCCCCAAAATGTAAAATAATTAAGTACGAGAAAGATTGGTGTTTTTAGAATTGTGCGTATACAAAAAAATGGAAATCCTGCCTAATGTGAAATTAAAATGCATCCAGAATAAGAGATGATTTTAACAATGAAAAGAGAAGGAAGAAGAATCAAAAAGTGTGAAAAGGTTAGCAATTAGGCTAAGGAGGGTTATTTCCACAGGATTTCTTTCTACTCATTTGTGAGAAGAAAGCTTTTCTAGAAATCAGTTCCAGAGAAGAACCTAATTTTACATATTTTGATTCACCAGAGGAGGAATCTAATCTCTTTGTGTACTATAAATGTTGAGGAGACTAAGAGACCAACCTTAGGCTAATGTTAGCCTTTGTGATTGCCTTCCAGTGACCTCAACAATGTGCAAATCAAATTCTAATGAGTGAAAACGCTAATAATAAATATAATTTGGTGCAAAATTCAGCTTTGGTAATTTTAAGGGGACTCTGGATTTCAGAAAATGATTCAGAAAATCATTCAGAAACCTAAGAATAGTGTAGAAAAGACTTGTATGTGCTAGAGGAAACTTGTATTTGTTGGCATTGATTTCCCTCCCCCTCAGTACACACACATTTCCCTGGAGGACAACTTGGGAATGTTTATAACAAGGCAAAAAGTTATCAGTAACTGGAAGACAGAAGAGGTAATTTCAGCCAGCAGACACTGAAATGTCTGAAATTACATCTGTTTGTTCTGGGGCTGGATTTGACCTAAAAGGTCCTGAATTCTAGAAGGACTGCTTTTTCATCTAATATTCCAGTTTCCTAAAATTTCCTGGTTTTCTTACTTGAGGTTATGTGGATCACTAATATACATCCTGTGCATTAGTATAACTCCTGTGTCTTTTTCTACTTTACTGACATTTTGCTTACATCACCATACAGCAGACCTTTGTGCTGTGATACTATGTCCTGATAATTCATTGATTATGTTTGTACAACAATTCAGCATGATACCATTTTGTCAAAAATTGAGGAGCTTATGTACAAACTATTACCCCATATCAAAAACAAATTCAGAATTGACATATCAGCTCTTTGCACTTTTTGCAAATGTGAGAGATTTCATGATAGAATTTAGATCTGGGTGAGTTTTAAAGATTCTTCCTCAAAAAGTGAGTATGCAGATCTATCTAGCTCAAAATAACTATCGCACTCTGTTATCTATAACCTGCAAACATCTCAAGAGTTCCTAGCATCAGTATTGGTTAGATTACTAATTCGGATTTTAGTTTTCTTTTTTTTATTTAGAAAACTCTACTGTGCGAATGTATTCTTTAACTATGACAGAACAAAAAACTTCAACACATGCTTCAAATAAGTAAATTAATACTTAATTCTAAAGCTAGAACTCTAGAATAGAACATTCAAAAACATGTTTTCCACAAAAGTTTCAGGATGAGTTTATGTGCTAGTATGTTACAAATAAATATTTTTTAGGGGAGTTTGGCAGGTAGAAGGAAATCCACTACTATTTCTGACAATACAGAAATGAGAATAAGACAAAACAGAAAGCAAAATGTTAAATTTATCTTTGAAGGTAAGGCTAAAGTCTTTTTCCTCTTCCATTATGATTTCTAAAGAAATAAAAATGGCAGTAATATGTTCTGCCATGGTTCAGGAATCTGTAGCTTATACTATGTCAACTCAGATTTAGCTTTCCCTGGTTTTTTTGTAACAGTCTACTCATGAGGAAGAGATAGTATCTTTTTTGCTTCCTCAAAAGAAGGAAAACTTTCAGTCAGCTGGGATTTGTCTGCTTTACACGCTTCGTAGCACATCTACTGTAGTTCAAGCCATGCCCTACATTAACATTTTAACAATTATTTTCTAACACCTGCATTGCTTTATTATCACTGTATGACCAAGTTCTAAAGTAACTCCTTGAGCCTGCAAACACATATATATGTATGCAAAAGTTTACCCTTGCGAGTAGTTCCCTGCCTATCGGTTGAACTCATTGTGTGAGTAAACTTCTGTGTATATATACAAATGTTTGCAAATCAGAGCTTAGAAATGTGCTCATCATTAGGCTTGAACAAAAAATGAACTTTTTTTACCTAAAGAATATCTTCTGAAGAAAGCTGTTTCATAGTCATTTAAACTTTTTAAACTTTTTCTAGTTTGGCATTTTTGATTG
Source organism: Caloenas nicobarica (assembly GCF_036013445.1). Taxonomy (NCBI): domain Eukaryota; kingdom Metazoa; phylum Chordata; class Aves; order Columbiformes; family Columbidae; genus Caloenas; species Caloenas nicobarica. Next base: position 72,922,568 of record NC_088247.1, read on the forward strand.
GAAAAAAGTGATAAAGGATTGAATCACTAACAGAGAGCTTCCATGGTTATGTGTGCAGTAAAAGTGATCTGAACAATCAATATTTTTGAAATTTCCATTCGGTTTCTATTTTTAAACTGAAAAAGGCATAATTTATTTAAAAAATCCATCTAAGTCTGTTTCAATATTAACTTTTTCAGCCATAACTAACATTTCAGTCAAAATAGTTTTCATAACGTCTGAATATTTGATTCTTTCTTTCTGAGAGCCAAATCTTCTTATGTAAACATACATCATCCCACTGATGCTAAATTGGCATCACTATATCAGGTAAAGATCAGAAAATGCTATATAGTCCTGGCAAAAAATGTAATTCCCCATATTATATGGTTTCTTGAAAAATAACTTTGAAATAAGCTTTTCAATTTTTTAGCAGTCTTAAGATTTTTTAAGAAGCCATAAAATAGCAAGATGATAGGATAATAGAGACTCTCTAAGCTTTAATTATAGAACAAGCATCCCCTTGCAATAATTTCTATAGAGGACTTGAAACTGTAACTTGAACACCAGAATTTTAAGTGCCATGTTTATTTAGTATCCTCAGTTTTCCTTGCGTTTCCTTTATTTACAGAGTATCTTCTATAAATATGAAACAACCTGTTTCCTTGGCTTGGTATCAGGAAAGTAATTAATAATTTCTTATAGTGATGTGCTGAAGGTGGTATGAATATTTAAAATGTCAATATATAATCTAACTCTAAATAGAATATCTATGCCTGGAATTCCAAAAGCGGCTTGAGCTTTTACAAAAACGAAAACATCTAAGTTGTGGAGCTGAAAGTGAGGACTTGAAAGGACTGAGAGGTAAATTCTCCCTGTCCATTCCTGTGAATTGTTCCTTCTTGTTTTCACACAGGTTTTGTGTCACGAGTTTGTTGCAAATTTTAAATCATAACTTATTGTCAGAAGAATATTAAATTATAAAAGTCTATGAAAATTAATTCACACATCACTGTGTGTGTAAACTTGATTATTCAAAATTTGCTGCACCTCAAATTTATGTTCACTTTTGTTTAAATGAAATTCTATGATTTCATCTTGTCTGCCTTCGGTTAGAGCATTGTCTTGTACAAAATTAACACATCTAATTGCATAAATATTTATTCATAGATGTTGTTCCGTCTGTGTCAGTAGAATCACTTATTTTGTAAAGCATTGTGGAGCCACCCTTGGGCCTGTCCTTACTAGTAAAAATATAAATCTGTTTTAAGGAACATCTTACAAGGAGCAAAATTCTTTCTGGCCAGACAGAAGAGCCAAAGTGTCCGTTTTCTTATTTAGTGTTGGTTTTATATCTTTAATATTGCTTCTCAATTCAAGAAACAATTTAGAGTTAAACTCTGCTAATGCAAAAATCTCTTTCCAACTTCCCTGTGTATCACTGAGCATGAGCAGTAGGCAGGATCTGACTTTAAATTTTTTCAGTTTCCTTTTACAGCCAAGAATGGGAAAGGCTGCTCAGATTTGCATTTTCCTTGTTTAAATCAGGAATGAATCCACAATTGGGGGTTACAGTATTTTCCAAGGTTTTTATTGAGTTAACGTGGATCTTCCAGGTAACGCGCAAATGTTTCAGAGACCTCACATTAAAAGGGGAAATACATGGGTGAAGTAGGCTTTAGTGCTTGTTTCTGCTCACCAGGGGACCAGAGACATAGTTCATCCTCCTAATTATTGAATAATCAGCCTAAACACTATCTCCCAGAAGATGCATTCAAAGAAAGGATCATGTAACTTTACCATTGCAGTATCTCTCAAGCCATGTTAGCTGTGACCTAGTCAGGCTACAAGCCAGAGCAGGAAGGAATGCGACGTCGTGGCACGAGAAGAATGTGGCACGTGACCCATGTGCGATAACCCAGCCCAGCATCCTCCCTGCCTGTTGAAAACATGGCTGGCCTGTTTACAAAATGAACCTGAAGACGCTACAGCATCTTTGTTTACTTTGCTATTATTCACACCATTTCATTACATTTCATATAATTCACCCTATTAGACCACCGTGAATGAACATATTTATTTGTATATAACAGAAAATAAGTATTAAAATCCTATACATTTAATTTTCAATCTGGCAATGTATTTCTGAGGTTTGTATAATGAATGTTCCGCAGCAACTTGGGAAACTGTTTCTTCTAGTAATGAATTTAGACACATGCATATAATCATTTGAAGTAAACATTGCATAATGAGCATAAGCATTGGCTTGTAGTTAAGCACATAATCAACTATATTTCCTAAACTAGGATGGATTTAAACATGTTAACTGATTTCCTGAGGTAAGAGCCTACAGTCTAAACCCAAGTATTTTGATTGCTTTCTGGTTTGACTCCTGGACTTTAATTTGAATTCAAAGATTTAAGTAGGCATGAGTATCTTATCTCTTGTTTAGCACAAAATCACTTTCTTATCATTCCAATTGTCTTCACATGGGAGAACAACAATGGTGCATCTTATCGATGCATTGCTTCGGATTTAATTGATTTAACTGTTGTCTGATGAAAATATTTGCTATCAAAGTTACTCTTTAGCTGCATTTTGTTGACTAAAGACTGAAAAAGTTTGTGGACAAGAATGACCAGCACTTGCACTGGTAGCCTGTGAACTTTAAGAAGTTTGAAAATTTGGTATACCCAATATGAGAGCAAGTGGGTCTTTTTAGACTTTTTAGAATGAGAAATGGACTTGTAATTTTGCCAGGTAGAAAGGGGTTCAAATAAAGCTTCAGATAGATAAACAAGTGGAGAATGGATAGAAAATTCAACAGAAGAGCCTCTCTGGATTAAGTGCCAAACAGGAAGACACCAGGAATGGAAAGATTGCAAGTGTATCCCACTTGGAAAACATGGAATTTGTGTTGTCCCTGGTAATTAAGAGCTTGTCTTTCCTACCTTGTTTTACATTTCTTCAGCCTTTTTGCGGGAAGAAGGCTCAGGCAGTGGAATTTTTTTCCTAAACTACAAATGGATATGTACCTTGTACAATTCTTCCTGTGGACAGGATTAATTCTGGAAACTGAGTCAGTGTTGTCAGAAACTAATGCATTTGTATTCAGCAATATCAGCCACCAAAACTTAATTTCTGTCTGCCCAGATCCTTAAGTTTATTTTCATAAAACTGGGCTCACTGGTTTCCTGGAAGAAATACATGGAGGGTGAAGTTAGTAGTAGCAGAAGGCCACTGCAAGCAGCAAAAGAAGATATTTATCTCCTGACATCATAATAATCGTCTTAATTAGCTGAAATTTGAATCAGTTGTTTTGAAATAAAATCTGATTTTTTTTCCTCTTAAATGTACATAATCTTCATGCTCCCTGAAAACTTCCAGACGACTTGTCTCACATCATTTCCTTCCAATCCTCTTCCTACTCTTTCATTTTACTGTTATTTGGGGGGAAGGAGAGACTCTTTGTCCTTGTTACTTAAGTGTTTTGTTTCGTGTGTGATTTCAGTTCTTAGAAAAATAATATACTGTTTACCATGTAAAGGAGATAGATGTAGAAGTATCATGAACGCTTACCTTTCTACATGGATGTTGTGTATCTCTCTCATTTTACACAGCTTCTAGTACACTTCCAGACTATTTGAATAGAGCTGCTGATCACAACTAGCCAGAGAAAATTACATGATGATTTTGTACAGTGAACAAATGGACAAGAATGACACCAGAAAACACTTTTCTTTTATACTTTGACTTTGACTTCCAGCTCTCATCTGTTGGGGTGAAAAACCAGTAAGTGTGTCAACTGACCATGCTGCCTGTATTTCTTCTATTATATTTGGCATACCAATTTAAGTCTAAAAGTTGCCTGATAATACTGTTGAAATATGCTCTTCCTTCATCCAGAAGGTGATCTAATTTTTTGTATAGGCCATTGATTTCATCATGTGGGTGACTGTGGTTGCAGAATAAGCTTAGATGATCTTTATCTTATGTCTTTTGGAACACTTCAGGGTTAGTTGAGCAATCTTGCTACTGACTCAATTTTATGTTTTATTAACTTCCAGATCTTGCGTGGAAAGAGAAAAAATACTTAAAGATTATTTTTTCTTGGATTGACTGTTTTTAGAGAAAATCCTGTGCCTTATATGCGTTCTTGTTTGAAGTGTTTTTTCCGCACCTTGTTTAATTGTATGCTATTGCTGACAATCCTAAAAGCATTATATATAGGTAAAAGCCTGGTATTAAAATTACTAAGGACTGTAAAAGTTAATATGTGTATCAAGGTCTATAGCCCAACTGATCAGCTTCTAAATAGTAAAGTGAAAACATTTTCTCAATGACTAACACCATGTACTGTAAACATACCCACTTTTCTTATATGTTAATTACTAGGTTATCATTTAAAAACGTATTTCAAACTATATTTCCAAGGTAGTGTAGCTCATTGAAAAACTTATGTACATGCTAGCTGAGACATAAATGGGAACCTGCTAACGTAGCTAGCAAGCCATAAAATAACCACTGACATAAATATCAAGTTATATTAACTAGACATCTGAAAGAGAGAAAAAAGAAAGAATACTATGGGGTTCTATTTATAAAATTGAGGTACGTGAATGCTAGCCAGTATATTTATCAGAAAGAGTCCCAGCTGGATTCAGGCTTTTATGGAGCCCATTTTAGAATGGAGGTAGGCAGCCAATGTTCACAGATGTTCAGGGCCTTTTATACCTGGGTTTGTGTTTTGGTTTTCATCCTGTGTTTGTCTTTGGTCAATTGTTTGGGGCCAACAAAACGTGTATTTTGTTTGTTCAAATCCATATTCCAATCAACCATGGGATTCAGAAACATGGAGGTTATGAAATAATGTTAACAAGATAGCATTCATCAGAAGAACATTTTCAAAACATTGTAGGACATGGTATAATGATGAAATCAGAAGTAGAAGAAGTTATTGAGTTGTAAAGGTACAAAATCCAAACATTGTGTGGCAGTCAACCTCTACTTAATGCAACCTGTGACCTGTAAATTTAGAAAATGAAATGACATTTCATTTCTAGCATACATGCTAAATTCAATTACATCTAACAAACATGCTGACAGCATACTTTTCATTTCCTCATTCACAGAGACAATGCATTTAACCAGTTTAATTGTTCAACGTGAATCAACGTGATGGGTACCAAACTAAAAAACCACAACCATCCAAATTTTCATGAACATTTAAAATACATGTGGTAGTTGATAACATTTTGTGTATAGTAGAATAATTTAGAATGCTTTTTTCTTGTTTGTTACTTGTAAGAAAATATTTCTCTGAAAAATAATACAAAGATTATTGGTGTATCTTAATAAATAACATATGACTAACAAATGCTGTTAAAATTATGCAAAAGGATGATCACAAGTGGAGTACAAATGGTGATTTTACATTCAAATAACTATATTTTCAATTTTGATCCAAATTTGTAAACTCCACTAAGGTCAATTTACTAGGTATTTAGCATTACATACATTACATTGATGTTACTGTTGTTTAAAATGGTTTATGCCTTATCTTAGATTCTGTTTATAGACCTATTTGCACCTCCATTAATTACAATAGAAGACATGCATGTATTCAATGAAGTCAATTTGACCTTAGATAGTAGGACTAGGAAACACCTAATTTACTTCATCTTCTTGAACAGAAGCAGATTCGTCATTGTATTATTTATAGACATCCCTAAAGACCATGGTCTTGCCATTTCCTTGTTCACATGGGCTGTGGTGAATCACATCTAGTGGCAATATTGTAAATGAAAGAGCTCCAGGGAATGATTTTGAGCACTGAAAGCTCATAGTATCAAATGGCGGGCTCTGTCTCACACTGCTCATTGAGGTCATGCTCTAGAGGTCTAAAAAGTTCAATTTTTCCCTCACTCTATTGCTCTTATTCTTCTTCCTGAAACCAGACTGAATACTATGTGCTGGCAACTTTAATATTCAAATAACACTTCTTTCCTGCTAGGTCAATAATCCTTGAGTGAATATTGGACTTTTAATGCCACTTTATAAATTATTCTTCAGGTTCTATATTCATAGAATCATAGAATGTCCTGAGTCGGAAGGGACCCACAAGGATCATTGAGTCCAACTCCTGCCCCTGCATATGACAACCCCACAGTTCACACCATGTGTCTGAGGGCGTTGTCCAGTCTCTTCTTGAACACTGTCAGGCTTGGGGCCGTGACACCTCCCTGGGGAGCCTGTTCCAGTGCCCCACCACCCTCTGGGGGAAGAACCTTTTCCTAATGTCCAATCTAAACCTCCCCTGGCACATCTTCCTGCCGTTCCCTCGGGTCCTGCCACTGGTCACTAAAGAGAAGAGTTCGGTGCCTGCCCTTTCTCCTCCTCTTGTGAGGAAGCTGTAGCTGCAATGAGGTCTCCCTGTAGTCTCCTCCAGACTGAACAAGCCAAGTGACTTTAGCTGCTCCTCATACAGCTTCCTTTCCAAACTCTGCACCAACTTCATAGCCCTCTTCTGGACACTCTCCAGTAGCTTAATATCCTTTTTTATCCTATGGAGCCCAGACCTGCACACAGAGCTCCATGTGAGGCCGCACCAGTGCAGAGCAGAGCGGGACAATCACCTCCCTGGCTGGCAATGCTGTACTTGATGCACCCCAGGACGCAGGTGGCCCTCTCGGCTGCCGGGGCACACTGCTGGCTCATGTTCAACTTGCCATTGACCAGAACCCCCAGATCCCTCTCCACAGAGTTGCTTTCCAGCATCTCGTCCTCCGTCTGTATGTACAGTCAGGGTTGCTGTGTCTCAGGTGCAAAATCCGGCACTTGCTGTTGTTGAACTTCACGTGGTTGGTGATCGCCCAGTTCTCCAATTTGTCCAGATCCCTCTGCAGGGTCTCTCTGCCCTTGAGAGTGTCAACAACTCCTCCCAATTTTGTGTCATCTGCGAACTTGCTAAGCAGTCCCTCAAGTCCTGAGTCCAAGTCATTTATAAAGACATTGAAGAGTGCTGGCCCTAAGATGGATCCCTGCAGAACCCCGGTAGTGACTGGTCACCAGCCCGACATAACCCCATTTACTAGAACCCTTTGAGCCCAGCCTGTCAGCCAATTGCTCACTCACTGCATTTTGCGTTTACCCAGCTGTATGCTGGACATCTTGTCCAGGAGGATACTGTGAGAGACAGTATCGAAGGCTTTACTGAAATCCAAAAAGATCACATCAACAGGCTTCCCTTGGTCAGGTAGGTGGGTAACCTTGTCGTAGAACGAAATTAAGTTGGTCAGGCAAGACTTTCCTCTCATGAACCCATGCTGGCCAGGAGCAATGACTGCATTGTTGTTCAGATGTTTTTCAATAACTCCCAGAACAATCTTTTCCATGATTTCACCAGGCACAGAAGTGATGGACCCCAACACCTTCAAAACCTTCTTCCCAGGGAATCTGGAGCAGCCTGAAGTCTGCTCTCCTCATATCTAGTGTTAAGGTCTTGCTGGCAGTTTTCTTCCTATTAGCAAAGATTTTGAACCTGACTGCTATATTATAATTTCAAACACTCCAAGTATATTTTGCTAGGTGTTTTTAAGATGGCAACATAATGTTGTTGTTGTTGTTTCAGAAACCAATAAATTAATTCATCTTTGGGAGAAACTCATGATCATTTGTAGTTAAATAGAATTGGCCAGATCTTCAGGTCACATAAATGCTTTTCACTCCAAAGAAGTTAACTTATGCTAGTTGTAGTTTAATTTTATGAAAAAATAATCTAAAAGTTTGTCCTAATATTGTCAAAGATTCTGTTTGGTTCAAAAGATGGAAACAAAATGTGCATAACTCAAGATAAGAGCTCTGAGGAACAGATAAGCATGTTGATTACAGACTTTGCTCTTCAACTTACAGTTCTCCACCCTTGATGATATAGTTCAAGAATGATCTGATTTGCCCACAGAAATGCACTAAAATGCAACAGTTTGATACACAGGCATCTTTACTTAATTTCAAGCTTTTACATTGAATGTCAGTCAATTACACAGTTATAATCCAGATCTTATTACAAAGTGCTATACATATACATTTTAAATAGCACGTTTTCTTAACTTAAATCATTTTCCTTTTTAGAAACTGCTGCAACTAAGCAATCAATTGTGATGGCAACAGCCATAAAACATTTATTACTTAATGTGATTATTTAATTGTAATTTTTTTTAAACCCTCCTATCTTATTTGCTATTAAATCAACATTTCCCAACTTTAAATACTTTTCCAGAGTAAAGTATTTCTCACCGTCTTGTATAAAGAAGGTTTTTTAATGTCACCTGTCATAAGATTTTAGTATTTTCCAAAACCTGATCAGACTCACAGTAGCTCAGCAATTTCATTTAGTCTTTATCTCATCTTTTCCACCTTGACTCATGTCATATTTTCTTCTTCTGAGCTGCTTTGTGTTTTGACTATGAGGATAATAATTTGAAGTGAGTTTTCAGCTTTGTTCTGAAAGCTGCGAGAATTGTGGTCAATCTAATATCCTCTGACAGGGAATTTGAAATCTTTTGTTCTGTTTATTGAATTAGCCTGTATTCTGCTCCCCTGAGCTTTGTTTTTCAGATTGATAGGTTCATGATTAATATGAAAGAGAGCAACTGAGGATGACAGCCTCTTCATAGAGAAATATACTCTGCTGTATGTGGGAAAAACATTTCTTACAGGACTTTCACATTTAGGATAGAGACCCCAACTTTGGCCTGGCAATTTTAAAGGAAACCAGTAATCAGAATTTGTTGTACTTATACAAATGTAGTATGTTTCAGTAATTTCAGGCAGTTTTCAATGAAAAAGCCAGAGCCTAATAGTAATACAGCAGGCTAGGGTACAACTTTATAGTCAGTCTCAGGTGGAAAAAGGCCTTTTTCAAAATTTTGAACTATTCAGTCATGCTATGACATTCTGTGACTGAATAACAAGTGATCCAGATGGGCTGATTTGATGGTCTGGTTAGCTTGAGAATCCCTCAGTATAAACTGATAGATCAAAAGATGATAGCTTTAGCAAAATTTAACAGAATAGTCTCTTCTTCTCATGTAATTTTCTGTCTTGATGGACTCTGAATTCACAACTGCTCTATCCTAAGAGCTGGTTCCTGTGAGACACTGGGAATGGTGAAAGCTGAGAACATTACACGCATGCGAGATAAATAAACGGCATGATGGAACTATTGACATCAGAGATTATGGACTCTCACAGTTATTCCTCAATGAGACTATTCCTGCCATTATAGGTGTTTCTATTAAGGATGTTTATCAAAAGAATGTTTGAGAAAGTCCTAAGAACAGTAGAATTAAAAGGAAAAAAGAACTTATGTAGATGTTACATGCATTCCTTAGATTTTCCTTGTATTCGTGGACTAATTAATGAATGGGGGGATTATGATTCTCTTAGAAAATCAAATATAAAATTCTATTATGTCTTTTACTATTGAATAGGCACTATGAAGCACTAAGAAATTTATGTCCATATTACATTTTTAATCTGCTTTATGGAATATTTGAGATGTGTGTACAACATCTCACTATTTGTTTGCAGTAGTCAGTTTAAACTGTTTCAGGGAACATACGCATTATATATGAAATACTTAAAGTTCCAGCTGAATAAACACTCAAATTTCCCATCGGCTTCAAAGCTCTACAAACAAATTTTGTGCACAAGTTAAAGTTAAAAATTTGTATTACATGCATCTGACCTTTTTCATTTAAAATGCTATTCTGCCTTATCTAGATTATAGATGTTTTGGATCTTTCTGTATTAAATAATTTTAGGTGGAGGGATTAAGACCTTCATACATAATATTTCTCCACAATATATATTTATGGGTAGTCAGACAAGTTTCATTATTGACGCTTATTGTGCCAAGTGTGAGTTCATGTATCATGAACCCAGAGCGTTTCAGAATATATGGCTTATAAAGCTGTTGTGAATGCCCATTAATACTTTTGGAGGAGGAGTGAAATACTACAATATCTAGATGTTCTAGGGGAGAAATACAGAGTTTAATATCAGAGTATGCATAATTTTGGGGGGGATAAATTCCAATTACATTCTTAAATATTTTTTTAAAAATTATAATGTTTTTATCAACCACAGTTGAAATGTTGTTCTGAGTTGTTAAATCAAAAACTAAAGCTGTTAAATGAAAGCACATTCACTTGCTGCAAGTACTCATTTAGAAACAAACCAGCAAAAATTAAAACCATGTAAATAAGAAATGGTTGTCTGACATAGGAAATTATTAAAATTATGTTCTGGTGGATATTGCTGATGACGCTGAAGTCAAAAGAACGAATTTTTTTCTTTGTTAAAGGAATGTGATTTCCGTCAAAATAAACTGCATGGTGCTAACCCTTCTGAAAGTAAATGGGCAGATTTTAGAAGTATACTCTCAGAGAGACAAATAATTGTATTCTGTTTTACATTAATATAAAAACAATTTCACAACATGAGAAAAAAGTTAATCCACACTCCTATTAACACTTCACCCATGAAAATCAAATCATAGCATTTCATCTTGCTCTCACTGAATTCAGTGTGTTGAATTTAATAGAAAGACAACCTCATCACAGCTAAGTCCAGCACTGGCCCTGCTGCTCTAATTAGACTTTAACAATATTCGTTTCTTTTTTCCCTCATCTTCTTACTTCATTCCCCTTGACTGGAGTGCAATTTCACCAAAATGTAGGAGACTAATCATTAACTGGCAGCAACATACAGTCTGAAACTTTAAATTGACAATCACAGCAGTAGAATACCAGAAATTTATAGAAGCATAACCATTTCTTCTGCTGGGTGTGTGATAATTGTTTTTCTGCTCATTTACATCCAAAAGTAATTAAACTCTACAACAGAACTATGTACTGCAGTGTTGATACAAAGTCTGCTGTTTGGAGGTTATGCAAAGATTCCATGAAAACATCTCGGTGGGAACTGTCGTTCATTTGCGTTGTCACTTCCTAAAAATTTGCAGAAACATACCCTTGAAAGAATTAGGTCACACAAAATGTGGCCTAAGGGCTTCTCCTTTCTGTTTTCCCCAGTGGAGTTCAGCAGCTGATACGATAAAAACTGTTCTACATCAATAATGTTTTGAGTTTATGCTTCCTGAAAAATTTATTTGACTTATGGAAATAAACCATCTTTAGCTTTCAGAGGGAATATTTCCTTGTGTCTCCTTCCAGATCTGTTTTCTCAATACAAATGCAGTGGTGTTACAGTGCACACAAAGGTGTAGAATAAATGTTGGCACCTGTAATGATCTTCTGAATCTTCTTCAGATGGTTGTAGTTAAAGCTGTGCATTAAAAATGCATGTTGCAGTAATGTAAGAAAATTATTACAGAAAACTTTACTTTCCCTGGATATTACAGCTTACACATAAATACAACTTCAAAGCTGAGAATTTTTCTTTCTCATGACATTTCTCACCAAAGTCTCACAGTGTTTCATGGTCACGTGCACCTTTTCCTGCTAGGGGGGTAATGGGTAGCTGTTGTTTTCTTGTACTTTTGGTACTGTGAAAAAAGTTATAACAACATAGCTGGTACTTTTCAGATTGAAAATAAGCTAATTAATCACTGCAGTGGGCAGGGAAAAGCTAACTCCCTCTCTCATTTAGTCTTCTGAAACTCATTGATTTACATGGTGAGGCATGAATACGGCTGACAGCAGTATTAGGCCCTTCATTTCTTAATACTTTGTACATGCTTGCCTTGGTTACTTGCTTCTTCAGTTAGGAAATGCTTTGATATAAATAAGCACGCTTTAGTCCTGATTTTGCAATCACTTACAAACTTCCATGACAGCTTCAGACCTATATCTGCTTTCGATACCATGAACTGCATCTTGTATAGCATACAGTTTATCTTATTGAGAAACTTTGCATGAATTTCATTGCATTCCATTTTCTGAAGTTTCTGATACACGTATTTAAATATTTTCTTTATCTCCCTTTATTTTCTCCTCATTTTTTTCTGATTTTGGGGGGGTTGTTTTTTAGTAATATTTTGCTTAAGCTTACAATGGTACAGATAATGCTAACATCTAATTTATGTTGGTTCACTTTGCCTTGTGGTCACGGCAATTTTTCTTGAATATTTGGAAGGACCTCTTGTGCGTAAAACACAGAAAGACCATCTTTATGTAATTTCTATAGATAGTGCAGTAAATAATATCTCTAACTGTTATTGCAATATAAATAAATAAAAAGACAAAGAATAAGTTTGTATCACTTTTAGATCAGTTATTACATCTGTAAAAACATAAACAGCCATAAATAAATGAAGATAGATGCAGAATAACCATCTGTTAGGAAGTTAGTTCAATTCAAAACACTTAAAACTTGGCACTGTAGATGTATTCATGTAAATCCGTATTTAGGCATTTAACTATCCAGCCTCATGTACAGATGTTCTGATTCACTGCAGCCTTCACTTGGGAACTGGTGAGGGCTCAGGACCTGCCCACTCAGGTCACTGCTGAAGATTGGATTCAGGTGCTAAACTTTGGGTCTCTCTGAAAAGATTGGCACAAGTTCATAGTCTAACAAAAGGTCTATCTTACAGCTTCTTCCTTGCCAAGTCATAAGCACAGAGGTCAAAAGAGTCTTTCTCCATGAGTAACTGATTTGATAATTAGATAAAATCTCCATGATCATGAAAGATGTAGATGTGAAACCACATCGGTTGAATGATGCTGGACTTGTTTCCTGCTTCCTGGGAGGATGCTTCACCACTAGGTTTTCAAACAAGAAAAACTAAGGCAGCCATTTCTGCTCTTGATCATCTTTTTTTGCCTGCCTTCCTAAAAATACAAGGTTTAATGAGTCACGAGGCTATTCTGTTCTGTAAGTCTTCCCCCCCACCAACTCCCATAACTTTTAAACTCATTGTCCAAATTCAATGAAACTAGAAAAGTGGTAGAGTTTCTGGAAAAATAAGCATCTGGGTAGAGGGGAGAGAGCCAGATTCATGCCCATGGTGAGAGAAATGTTCGTAGGGTACACAACACGCAAAAGGTGTCAGAACATACCTCAGCTTACACTATCTTTGAGCTGGTAGAACTTGTGGGAAACAAATTATTATCGTAAAGAGGTGTAGCACAAAACTATAGGAAGCAGTTATCTTTACTGTCTTGTGGCACTGCTTGCTTTTAAAGAAACCATTCAGTCTCACCAAAAAGGAATGGCAATAGATATTCACCCTCAGGAAAACTTCTGAGCTGTAGCTTCAGGGTGCATGCAAACATTTGAGTCTCAGACAAAAGCAGGATTTTAGACACCATTCTGCTTGCTTTTCCCAGCTGGCTATCTCTTTGAGACCCACTGATCAGCTCACTCACTTGGACGCTGTTCTTGCGAACATAGCTTCTACTTTATGCCATGAGGTAAGTCTAGTGCAACCCTACCAGTTCTCCTGCAGAGCCCACATGACAGATATTAAGTGTTGCAATTCCTAACTTGGTCCAAAATTTTCATTCCAACCGTAATAGATTCATACCATGATGTTGCATCCTGCTCTGTGTCTCTAATTCTGCCTGACTGTTGTCACAGTTGTCTTCAATGGATGTGTGAAGTCAGCCTGTTAGCTGATTGTGAGTGCTACAGTTCTTCACCTAGAAAATCAAGTTCTTGTCTTATTGTGCAATTTCCCCTACAGAGCTAGAACCATAACCCCCATTTCAGCTAATGTGAGCTGCAAGATATGGATACAATAGTGAGGATATGTAAATAAACTGATATTAGCCTGACTTCTTCCATGACTTCTGAGATTTCAGTGACAGTGGTTATAATCTCTGCCAGACAACTCTTAGCAGTTTCAGGACCTGTTGATACAAATGGCTGAGGCACTAGGTCTGATAACATGCATGCCTAAAATGACTTATTGACTCTTCAGCATTTTTTGGTATTAAGTATAGAGGAAAGCTTATGCCTCTCTAAAATGAGGATATTGCCAAAACAGCAAGAGATCTCTGGATTACTGTTTTTTTCATCTGTACAATTAAAAGGAAGGGAGAGGCTGTTGGTACCTCTTCTCTCATGAACTAGTAACAGCTGCAGTTCACCTCCTCCATCTTAAAAAGTCAACACTTAAGCTGATAGCACACATTCCTGTAGGAGCCCTATGCTTGTATTACTAAGGTTGACATTCCCTTCTAATCATTTCCCAAAGTAAACTTGTAAGTAGGCGAGATTCTTACTCAGAACTGTAAAGCAAAGATATTGGGTCTTAGCTACAGAGGTGCAGAGAAGTCTATCTACCTTTTCACCACGTTTTGCTACAAAATGACAGTGGCAACTCAACAGGCTCAGATATAACATGTTGATTGGCATCCAGTGGGATACTTTAAATTACACTATGGAATAACTATGGTAATCCATAATGCACATATTCATATAAATTAGAACCTTTAAGGAGCATAATTAAGAAAATTAACGAGTCAAATGAGTGTACTTGGCTTCCCTTCCTCTGCTTTCAGCCTTTGTTTTTGTCTTCTAGTCCTCCCTTGTCCACATTCTTGTCCTTAGGACAAGAATTGTCTGTTTTACTTATCAGTCGAGTGTCCAATAAAATCTGGCTGTGCTAGGGCAAGTCATTCAGGTAGACCTTTCCAGATATCACCACTCAGTGACGAAATTTCTTGGTGACTCACGAAGAATTTTGCTCGCAACTAGTATATGTTATTATTTTCCCTTAAAATAACATCCCATAGTTTCCTTCAAAAGTCATCACTCGGCACTAGCTGCTGTTGTCCAAAAATGCTCAGTAATATTTTTCTGAAGCAGAGTTTTCTGTTTCTCTTGAGGTAGTGCTTCCTCAGGTACCAATTCAGCACTGCAGCTGTGGAGCTGGATCAGAGACCTGCAGCCATCAGCATTAAAAAACACAGGATGTGAGACAGCCATCTGCGGCCTGCTGGAGAGAGGAGATAAAGGAATTTTGTGAGGTGTTACTTCTCCCTTTCTTCTGGAGGCTGACCCTATCCACTGAGCAATATGCATTCCAGGAAAACTACAAGAGAATGTTACTCTTGAAAGATGTCCCACTTAGATATTAGTCATGCTGTCTTCCACGTTGTCTTTTCAATGTGTCCCAAATTTACCTGTAAATAACCCTCAAGACTTTCCTTCATAGGAACGGCTATTTTATTGTTATTAATGTAAAGCTAGTTATAATGTGTGCATGCACTCTCAGATCATCCAAGTGTGAGAAAGCATATTTAAGTTGCCAGGGAAGAATTTTCTTGACAGCTTTTTACTTTTGTTCATTATAATACATCAAAATGCAAATTTAGAAATATTCAAGCACATTGTGCTCTGCCATGCTATTTAACTGTTTTCTTGGCTGTTAGTTATAAACCTCTAGGCTAGCTGAGTTGACCAAGAGCATTCAGCCGTATCATGTCTTCTCTTGCCTCTTCTTTCTTGTCCTGACATGCATGCGTGTGTGTGTGTGTGTGTGTCTGTATGAGCTGTTTTCCTTCTGAAGCTGAATAGTTGTAGGCTTGTCAGGCACCAGAGCTGGATGGGCTGTAAAATGAGTGACTGATGAATAAAAAATTAAGAGTGCAATTACAAAATGTAGCATGCTTTAGCTACATGTTGCAGAAAATAAGTGGTCATATTTGCCAGGATTGTCTGGAGAGTAAAAAATTACGAAATTTCTAATCCTGTGCCTTAAGGCTCTGGCACAGCAACAGGTCAGGACAGCAAACACTCAAATGACCACTGCAAGGGAGATTAACTTACTAGTATATTGCCATCAGCCTGTAGATACAGGATATCTGCAGCAGTTTAGGACAAGCAAACACAAATTCACCCGAGATGCAAAGATTCCTTTTCGAGCTTTACTGTTCAGGTTCACTGCTTTTGTAATGAAGTGAAAGGCTATTAAGAAAAATATTACAAACTGAACTAGAAGTGCTGCATTGTTATCTGTTGGATGTTTTCTACATAATGGCACCTGTACAAGTATCATAAAGTGTTAACCAGGGTCCAATTTACACTGCTGAGCATGTCATGTATCCTGTTTGCACACAGAAAAGCCATTTTTACTTCTATGCATAGTCCCAGAATAGATGAGTTTGAAGGTGTTTTTCAGTAAATGCGTAAAAACAAGTGCAGCCTTAAGAGATTATGTGCTTATGGATGATGGGAATTCTTCAGGTGTAAGCAATGTAAGAAATAGCAGCATTTTTCTTCCTGTGCTCATGCCAACAGAAAACTGTATCACAGACAATGTAAATCAGAAAAATCTCTTCTTAATTCTTTCTCCTGTAGCTAGGACCTATGATTGCTTTTTATTTTCTCAGAAAAATACTATCTGGAATGGGAAAAAAAGATTCTGCATTAACAATTTTTACTGGAACAACACCATTTTCTTAAAATAATGAATAACAGTAATAAAGTGTAGTAAAATAAATATATATTTTCGTATAACAAAAATAATTTTATTTTCAAATATTGTAATATATATGCTTGTGTTTTAATAAATAAACACTGCAAACTCTTTGTGAAAAGGTTAGGAGTGTATTTTAAAAAACACAGTCTAGAGTCTATGTTAGCTATAGTGGCATAGTAAATAATGATTTTATATTGGTTAGTGAATGAAGTCATCATATGAAAGTTGCATAAATGGCAAAACAAAAGGTTTTGCTGTGTATTGCAACAGTGTGGCAGTCTGCTCAGTCTAAGTAGGTGGTCTAAGTACTGGGTCAAGTTACTGGAAAAACGTGTAAATATCTTCTGTCTTTGTACATACCCACCGATGTCATCAATAGCATAGTTACTGTTAACTGCCATTGCGGTCCAGTTTCTTTCTGGTTTTGTGGGGAGTTGTTTGTTTGTTTTGTTCATTGTTGGGGGAGGGGGTGTTTGGTTTGGGTTTGTTTGGTTTGGTTTTTGGTTTTGGGGGTTTTTTTTCAAATTCAGCAAAGTGCTTCTTCTTAGACAAATGAAAACAGGAGATAATTCAGGAGCTCACAGTATCAGCATGCTCCACTATTTAAGTCCCGGCAGTCTTGATGGCAAGCTAGACAAATAAGCAGTCATACCTGAGATGGTTGACTTTTAGTAATGACTGAGATGGGTTATGCATTTTCGCGACATGCCACCAACTAACCTGCCTTCCATTGATTTATCTCAGGAAAAATACATGTTCAGAGAAATATATGGTTCCTCAGTTCACTTAATATCAGTAAAAAGTGCTAAAGGTTTCTCTGAAGGTAGATATTTAAATGCCAATATTTAAAATAACATTTTAAAAATTAGCTTAGGTAAGAACAAGATTTGAAGACCTCAGTAAGCTATACTGGAGACCTCTCATATTCCCATTCCTCAAATTCCTCTTCTTTCAGCTTGCTTCTTAATAATTTCAAATGACACAAAAAGATGCAAAGATTAAGTATTTGGGATGACCATCTGCTGTACTTCATTTTAGTTCAGCTGTAGTCTCATGGTAGTGGTAGCATGTCCTCACTAAACTGTGTGCCAGAAAACACAGGAGTGCCTTCTTGGCATATCAACATACAGTCCCTTCAAGCACCATTTCAGAAGACTATAGTGATATACAAGAAGAGTAGGTTTCTATAACCTGAGATATTAGCTTTTTGGACATAACTTTATCTCCCCCGTCTACAAGAAGGGCCAGAAGGAGGATCTGGGGAACTACAGGCCTGCCAGTCTGACCTTGGTGCCAGGGAAGGTTACAGAGCAGATAATTTTGAGCACCATTACATGGCACATACAGGACAACCAGATGATCAGGCCCAGTCAACCTGGGTTTATGAAAGGCAGGTCCCACTTCACTAGCCTGATCTCTTTCTATGACAAGGTGACCTAACAAAGTAGTTCGTCTTATTCACTTATCTTTCTTCACACTTAATGCAGGGAAAATGTTGAAAAAGATAAATAGGATACAGTTTCATGAAAGATTCCCAAAGCTTAAAAAAAAAAGAATCAGTTCTGCATGCGGTGTATGTGCAGTTCTTATATTGCTTTCAAAAGGCTTCAACTCTCATAATTCAAAAGTTGTGAACCTGCAGAAACACCACACCTAGAGGACACAATTTTCTTTCTTTTTGGTCTGTTTTACATTCATGTATCTAAAGACTACAAATTAGAATTCAGTTTTGTTGTATAAAAATTGCCTTTTTTCTGTTTGCTTGAAAAGCTGTTATAAATTCAAACGTATGCTTTTCTTAATGTAAAATGAATAGCTGTTAACTAGCTTCTGATAAGTATTTTTATGTCCTTGCTGTACTTCATAAAAAGAATTAGATTCATATCTTGGGAAGGTAATTTTTTTTTTTAATCTACCATATGCAGTGATCCAAGTGGAAAAACTCAGAAAGAAACAGTAATCAGATCACTCAATTTACTTTTAAAAATATATATTACAAAAGTTAAAGAGGCATCTGAAGATGATATCCTGATCCTTATAGTACAGATATCTGGGGGATCAGGGTGTTCCTTTCTGTCAGGCTTGGGGATAAAATAGCACATTCCCGTTTCAGTGCTAGCTGTCCTTTCAGCTGCATAAATTCTGTCCTTGTCCCATGTCAATGAAAGAAATCTTGGCAAATCCACACAGTCATTCATAGCTTTCATCTCCTTGCCCTTTCTCAAACCATTGCTAAAACATCCTCAGTTGACTTTGGGTCCTTGCTTATTTCGCTTAATTAGGGAACAGAAAAACTAGAAAACTGGCAACTTCATGCATATCCTGTAACTTATAGGCATATCCAAGAACAATCTAACACAATTTTGATTGGAAGTTTTTAATATATTGGCCTATTTTTTATATGGTTGCATTCCAATGACAATAAAGGGCTTGCCCTTCTGTCACACAGTTATGAAAGCAGTTATTGAAGTCATTAGTTGTCAATGAAATTTTTGATGGGCGAGCTATATCAAATAGGGTCCTTAAATGGTAATGATTTTTGAACAGTGAATTTAGACAAAACAAATTCCACTGGTATGTGACAGATGTACAAAAATATCAACAGTTACTAACACAAGGTATTGAATTACTGAGCTTTTTGCTTGTAGAGAAAAACCTAAGGCTTTCCCTCAAAAGCACTTTGGTTCCATTAATAAAAATCTTCTAATGTGGGAAGGAGGATGGATTGTCAAGCATCTTGAGTTTAAGTGTGAATAAACTCAATGTTGAAAATTGGCTGTTGTAGGATTACATTTCGTACTGAAATCGGCAATCTTTAAAGTATTTTAGGACTTTCAGCTTTGTCACTTTGAATTACATTTAAAAATTAATTCTGTTTATTCCATACACATACAATGATTTGTTTTTCCATGGGTTTAATTCCTTTTGCATTAATTATGCTATATTTGGATGAGAAATTAATGTGACGAACAAATGTATTTCAGATCAGTCCAGCAAAGCTATGCAAATTTTGCACATGCAAACATGATTTCCAGCTAAAAAAAGAGTATTTACTTTGTCCTAGCTTATATACATCCCAAACAACTGGAAGAACATCAGATTCACATAAGTGGTGCAACTCTTGTTGCACTTTAAGCATGATTTGTGGCCCAATGTATTATTTTGCAACAGTAAACAGTGTACCAAGGCCACAGAGATCTCAGCCTCCAGATTCTGTTCCCCTATTCATCACGCTGTTTATCTAAGATAATTAATACTACTTCGTTTGATATTGATCAATAGCACAAACACAGGCAAATTTCAAAGTCTAAATTCATTGGAGAAATTGAAGTACTTACAGAGGAAAAAACCACAATAATATTCTCTTATTTTTTATCTCATTGGTCAAATATGTTTGCTAATATAATTTGTTACAAAAGCTGTGATTTATTTTTCATTTTTGCACTTCTATTAAAAAAATGTCTGGGCTTAGAAAGGATTACATCTGATGTTGCTAACATTTCCTGGAAATGGAAAACTGTGATAACAGCTGCTGTCTTGGCTCATTTTCAGTTGGGTTTTTTGGTTTGTTGGTTTTGATTTTTTTTTATACTGCAGCAATTTACAAGTAGTTACAGCTTTCTCTAGTAGGCTTACATCATTAGCAAAACATCGTAAGTCAGTCAAATGTTTCCTTCCCAATCAGAGCACTTCCTCCACTCTACTGAATTGTTGACTTTCTGAATAGTATTTATAGTAACAGCACTTACATTTTAAACTAAATGCTAATTTATGAAATAACTAAAAGCTAGCTGCATATGGAAGATAACTATAGAAAGAATCTATATTTTATGCTGAAGCAAAACGCCTTCAATGAGAATTAAGCAAATCTTGGAAGCATCTAATTTAGATAGATGATGCCTGGCTGATTTATATCAGAAGTATAAAATTGCTTTTTTTCTAAGACCTATGATGAGCAGAAATGTCTCTGTATTAGTATTCTTTTTAAATTCCAAGCATACATGCCTTTCTTCTTCTATTGAAACATTTTTCTGTGATCTCTGCAGTACTGTAGCATTGTAAAGTGATAAACACTCAACACTGGTGATGAAAAACGGGAAGAAGAGCCAAGTATAGCAAAAGACAAGGAACTCTTGAGTGTTGATAGTGTCAAAAACCAGGCCTGTGCATATTCAAAGATTTGGCCTCCTTAAGGTTTACTAGTACTTTCACCTTTAATGCTTTAAAGGGCTTTGAAAGATACATATTGATTTTTTTAAAAATTATGTTTTCATAGTTTCAAGTCAGAGTGTTAATGAAATCTTGCTAATTTTTCAGCCAAATCTGTGACTCTTTCTTTGGTATACGATTAAGCTTCCAAAAGCGATGTTATATAGGCAGGTTAGAATCTGCTACTGTGTCAAAAGTTTAGGTCTGTTTTGTATCAAAAGAGATAATAATTCTCCCTATGAAGTTTATAACTTCAGCAAATCCTCCTTCACCACATAGTTTTTAATAATTAAGGAGTAGCACTTCCCTTCATCACATTCGAAGTGGCTGGTGAAACGCTCTGCCAGCTCAAGGGGATCTCTACACCATTTCTCTTTCTGGCATTACTCAGTGCTGAGCAACTGCAGATATTTCACCCTGAGCAACCTGACCTAACTTTGAAAATGGAGCTGACTTTGAGCAGGGCATTTGGACCAGATAGCTCCAGAGGTTCCTTCCAACATAATTTACTTTATGAGCTCATCTTTCCAATGCTCAAGCTTTGGAACAAGCTTGTGTGAGGCCAGTTTGCACTTCAGTGCGCACATAACCTAGATGTATCCTAAGAAACATTTAAAAGTGGTATTCACATTGGTATGAGCCTTCAGGAATAGAACACAGAGTTTTCTGTCTGGGTTAGTAACAATCAGAAGTCATAACCTCCTGGTGGCTCTTCCTTCACCTGAGTGAAATGAACTGGCACTGTCCCTCTGTTTCTCGGCAGACAGGGGGGTTTCAGAGTCTTGCCCTGTGACTTTTCACAGACTTTCAATTAAATGAACAGAGTGACCGAACTACCTCATCCTTCCTGGAGCTGACAATTCAAAGTGCCGTTCTGAGTCACGGCGAGAGAGCAGTGCAGAGGAGCCTTCCTCCCTCCTGCCGCACTGACTCACCAGGGGCTTTCATTTTCCACTCTGGTCAGGAGGCCAACATCTTTTATGGCAATTAAACTAATCCCAACAAGAGGACTTTTAAAAATTAATTAAGCTCTGAACCGTACCTGAACAGTGAACTTATGCAATGTGAACCCTGGCATAGATGCTTGTCAGTCTAGAGCTGAAATCAGCTTCAATTTATTTCTTGATCTTGATGCTGACTCCTAGAAGGAAAAAAGTCTTGAAATCTTCCACAAAATATTTTCACGATAGTTTGTACTGCTTAACTGTATATTGTTCTGTGACAGGCTTTTCTGTAGAAATACAATTCCGTACTGAGAAATATATCTGCACTTTACCATCACTGTCCTTTTTTTGAAGTAAAAATCTTATTCACTTAAGTGGTCAGCATGTTCGATTACTGTAATTATTGTAATTGCTGAAAATACCTGTTGCTTTGACTAGGATGAACTGAGAGGCTTGAAAAATATTTTTACTGTAGTTATATTTTATCATCAATAGTACTTTCATCATCTACAATAAAATGTCAAAAAGTATGATTTTTGACTGATCTCTTCCATGACTTAGAGCAAGTCATTTTACCTTTCAGTATTTGTGTTTCTCAAGATTCAAAAAAGGAGGAATGATGCCTATCTTTCCCAGCAGTTTTATTGATTTGTGTGCAAAAAATTCCAAAACCATTATACAAGAGCTCTCTGTTAACTACTAGTATAAAAATTTCTGTTAGGACCCACTTGTTCGAAGACAACAAGTTGAAATATATGTGTGTGTATATATGCACTTGAAAGTTCATCAATAAAGAATAAAAGTATGGCCTTTGAGTTGCAATTTGATTAGAAACATTGTTTAAGCTGGGGACATGCGGCTTCCTTCAGTCTCTTCAGAAATCTATTTAAGTATTATTGCGTCCTCCGACACTAAGCATTCCTCAGATATTTAACATTTGGGGAAGTTCTAATATCCCAAGATCTCTGACATCCTCCAACAATGGTGTATGAAAACTCTGGTTTTAATTTGTACTTCCTGTGAAGCAGAACTCCAGGAACAGCCACCACCAGGTGTGAGCTCTGGTACCCGTGAGACACCTACACAGAGGTACTTTGACATAGGCAGGGCATTAAAAACACCTCTTTTTGAGGTCCGAACTGCCTTGAAGTGAAATCTAATAAACCGAAAGAATGTCTCAGACACTTTCAGATGCTTACAAATGCCCACAGATAAGAATAGATCTGAGTTTTACGGGTTGGTTTACCTTTCCTGTCCGCTCCAGGGCTTCAAAACTGCTACATCAAGCTCTTAATGGGTTGAGAGAAACTTGCTTGTCCTTCTTTAATGCAATACAATTTTATATTTGTAGCATTACCTGAGTGAAATTTTAACATGAAATGAGATGGAATACAAACACCACTAGAATTTCCTTAATATCCTGTATCACAAAGAGAAGCATGTCTAGACTCAAATACAAACCACGTTTTAAAGCAAAATTTAAATCCTCCTCCGTTCCCTGCCAAATGCTGCGTTCAGTCCCTGAGGGTGTGAGCCAGGTCTCCTCGCTGCAGCAGCGGGCCCGGCTGCCGGCCGCGCAGGGAGTGCCGCTCCCGGGCTTGGTGTGCTGGGTGATCTCACCAGCCTGCACAGGTCTTGACAGGTGCAAAGCCCTTCACTTTACTTTACGGACTATAGAATCCTTGGTGCATGATTTAGGAGACTGGGAACTAACTTTTTGATTCAGGAAGGGAAAATGAGATCTTTTCGTGATTGTAATCCTCTAGGTCTGTTAGTATTCTTTCAGTGCGTTTCTTCTAAACACAGAAGTAGCATTTGCTCTGAAAAGAGTTCTTGATGCATGCTGAATTTGCCGGATATTTCACTTTGAGACAAAGATATGACAAATGTGCTTCCCATCATTTTCTTGTTGATTTATTCTCCCTCACAAAGGACAACTTCATAAAGAGCTTGAATCAGATCCACGTTCATACTTTACATATGCAACATTTTTGTGGCTGACAAAGTGGGCTTCTCATGCAAACTAATTTGGAAATAGAGTCAGACCAGGGAAGGGCATGCCGAGATCACTATACTTCAGTAGCTATTTTTTTCCAACTAATCATCATTATTATTATGACTAGCTATTTACCCTCAGGTGCATTGGGCAAATCATTCTGACTCATCTGTGTAGTGGATGTCGCCCTGTTGGTTTAATGATTATCTTTTTTGTCTGAAAGATTTGTTAATTCCCATAACTGGATAGGATAGCTATTTTAGTACTTACTAGGCGACCTCGATGCTGACATAACCCTTCTGGTATTGTTGGTTGTAGCTTGTGTCATGACATTAATGTGAATTATGGCTGTCTTGAGGATACAAACCTTTTATATAGCACAGATGGTCTGAAGGAAAAAAAAAATTGTAATGATGGTCTGCACATCACACATTCAGTCTTCCCTTGCAGACTATTTCTTTTATCATCGCCTCATTCTCTTAGGCACTTTTTAATTAAGCATCTAAGGCATCATTTATTGTATAGATTCTTCTTTTTAATAAGGACTGTAACATGTGATTCTGGAAAATACCTCTGCTACCAGCATTATCACGGCATCTTGTTGGCCTCCCCCAAACTTGCTTAGCAGTGTATCACCATTACTTCCAGAGAGCTGAGTTTTTTACTGCTTCTTTGAAAAAACTATGAAAGCTGTGTAAGCTCATTAGCAGAGCATGTGTGTAGGCTTAAAATTACAGATAATAGACAAATGGCTGGAAAGTTAGCAATTCCTTTACGTATTTGCCAAGAGTTAGGTCAAGGTTCAGACTTTCCTTTGCTCATACCAGTGAAATCAAAAATAGCTCCAGGTGTTCTGGGGAGTGCTGGCAGAGCACACGCAACACAGGTGATGAGGCACAGTTGATCTCAGTTGTTTTCTGTAAGAACCATGTTTAGTCTAAATTGTACCCAATAGTGATGTGCTTTTATTACTGTATTAGTATTTTGTATAAGCCAATCCCTTTATTTAATAGTTCTTGGTGGTTTTGTGCACTCTTATAATCTGTTATTTCTAACATTACAGTAAATTTGTTGTAGTAAATTTTGATGTCACAACCCTGGGTTCTCACGTCAGCGAACATGAACATCAATAGTTAACATATCAGTTAACATATAGGGAAGCATTCATGTGCTTAAGAGTAATCATTACAAAAAAACTACTGCCTTTCCATTCAGAAGCCCGGTCCTTGCATGTCACATCTGCGTTTGTGTAAATATTTTACAAAAGCAAAGTGACACAAATGTGTGTATGGAGTTTGAAAAACTGATATACACATAATTAAGTTGGAGGGTAATCAGATATTTTACAGGAAAATTCAGCAAAAGGATGATCTTCACCCATGTTCATCAGCTCTTTCTTCATGAGCATGGTTCTTCAGTTTTTACTGGTAACAAAGTCATAAACTTTAGATCCAGATAATTGGGCTTTGGTCCAGACAAGGATGTGAGAATGGATGCAGTTGTACATCTGCACCACATCAGCCCAGGGATGTGGAGGCAGCAGTCGCAGCAAAATTGAACCTCGCCCTTGCGTGTGCCGTGTTTCTAATGTGCAAGTCAGGCACTGCCCGGAAAGTTGGTTGTGTTGTCTTGACAAGTGTGTCCTTTGCCGGCTGGCTGAGCGTGTCACTAAGCAAGCAGTGTTATTTGAGAGGATACATGTATGACATGGGCACATTGCCACCGCTGCCCAGAGTGAGACCACTGACTGATTGCATGTGGACAGCAGTGTGACAGCTGCTCCACCTGGCCACTATGCTGCACCTGATCTGAGCACCTTATGCTCCTACCAAATCATTTTTTTATATATGTCTTGGAATATACCCATACTAAGATAGTTTTCAGAAAATATTTTAAAACAATATTAAATGTATTTTCCCCCTTTAAATCTCTCAGCATCATTGCAGGTGGAGTTATTTTTTATTCTTGTATTGTTTGTTGTCACAATTGTTAACACTGACTTTTTTAAAGAATTAAGCTGCATGTGAATGTGTGTCATCCTTGCTAGTCCGTGTTAGAGAAAACAGCGGTAAATGTTACTGCATCTAGGGCTACAATAATTTGTCCTTTTGACATTGACTTAATTTTACACGTCTTTTAGGGAGCAGAAATGGAATGAGTGCCATGTTATACTCCAAATATCTATTTTAGGCCACATGGTATCCCCTCCATCAGAAACAACAGAAGTGTATGAATATGATGTCTAACGTGGAACAATCACAAAACAATGCCTATTTAAGATTTGAAACCATAACAAGTGTAGCTTGAGTCACATTTTGTAGATAAGCATTTACTCATCTGGCAGAATTTTGTCCTAAATAAGCAATGTTAGAAATAAAGAAGTAATCGTCTTAAGAGATTAACTGTGTAAGAGAGAGTCCATCTTTATCTTATAAAAGAATGTGTTTTCTTTATTTTTATTAGGATTTTAGCTTAGATAGTGAAGTAATGCATACACAAACAAATTTTGAAGCCATATGAAGTCAGAGCCTGAGCAGAGCCTTCAAAAGGAAACCATCCTGTTTTCAAATTCAACTCTGTTTTGTGTCACAGAGCAAAGTTTCTAACAGAGGCACAGTGAGTGACCAGCGATTGCAATTTCCTATGTCATTATTTCAAAGCATAACAGTAAATTTAATATAATTCTTTTTTTGGTTTTGTTTTGTTTTCTTGACCAGTTAATTCAGGCGATGGAATAGACTACAGCCAGCAGAAGCGTGAAAATGTTGGAGATCTGATTAGAGAGACACTGGAAACCTTAGAACGCCATGGTGGAGAAGCTGCTTATATAAACATCAAATACATGATCCCTACTTACAAGTCGTGCATGCTAAACTGAGTTGTACCAAATGGGATGATTCCATTTGTGTTCTAAAAAACCTGTATCTGACTCTGTATGGTATCTTGTTAGTCATGCTTTTTTTCTCTACAGCTGCTAAAATAGTGGCTTCTGTGGCATTAGAGTGTTAGCACTATTGTGAACAAGGCTTTCCAATACATAAATAGTGCCTGTTCCTCTGATTACAATGGTGTACTGTGCTTATTTGTTCCCTGAAAGAATCACTCCTTTATAACAGCGCTGACTCGAGCAGGAATTGGAGTTAAACCTTCACTTGTATAGACAATAAAACTATAATTTTCATACGCAATTCAGCAATTGCTGTTCTGTGTCCGCTTGCCCTGAGGGTGATGTCAGAGGCTGTAACAAGAAGAGTTTATGCTGACTGCTTAATAGGTGTTTGTCATGGAAGAGAAACACCAGTTCAGCAATGCCTCTCTAGCAGCTGTGCCGAATAATGTGCACTGACATACAATAAAACTGTTCAATGTATATACCAATTACAGCAGGAACATTTATATGGTCCATTATAAAGCACTGTCATTAAATTAATTCATGTTTCTTACGCACTCCTGCTCTCAGCTTCCAGGTGTTTACCTTTTCATGGAACTTGAGTTTCTCTTGGCGAAAATCAGGCATAACCAGAGTCTTGAAGAAAAGAAGCCCAGATAAAAGTTCAATAAATCAGATGGAAGATGTAGCATATATAATGTATCAGTCCCTAATGACACTGTTAATCTGGGTGAACACAAAATATATACATATAATTTTAAGGGGCACTGGGTATTTTTTGTAACTGCAAGGTTGCTATTGCTTTTCTGTTATTATGATGGTATATATGTGTACAAACAATGTAACTATTGTTACAAGAATCCCTGACAATTTCCTACTCAGTTAGTTTCTCCCTGCATATCCACAACACAGAACTGATATAATCATGGATTTAAGCAAGGCTACTGAGATTGACTTTATTGCTTTTTAAGCATTTCTATGGAATAACCCTACAAAAAAACAGAACAAGTTTTACAATTCTCAAGGGCAACCATCTAAAAATATCGAGTCATCTAAAAACAAATAAGGAGATACAAGCTTTGTCTAAAAAGCATGAGATTTTTAAAAGTATAGACTTTGGGCTCATTTTGCTTTTATTCTGGTTTCTGGAAGCTCTTCAAATATATGCAATTTGCACTTTTAAGTGTTTCTCTGTAGCTGTTAGAGCTCGAAATGCACTCTTTGGTGTTAGACGCATAAGAATTTTTCCAAGTGCATATCCACATCCATATTCATGCTCTGCAAGGCTTGCCTGTGTGAGAGACACAGCCTCTGCACGGCCCTGCTCCCTTGGCGTGCACTGGAAGCGTGTGGAGCACCTTCCCACCCACTGCAACTTTTGAGCTGGGTCTGTCATTAAACTGAGACTTGCCTTTTTCTGTTTTGTGGGATTTTCAGTCTGAGGATTTCTTTTGCTTTTATTTGCTTCTCTTTCCTGCTATCAAAAAAAAGTTAAGAGGAATATTTTTACTCTTCCTGCCACTTTGAGGAACTACAGGATCAAGTGATGCCACCAGTCCCCACTTTAGGCATGGCTGCTGCAGGTGTGCCTTTTTCCAGGCTCTGGAGACGTTTTCTATTTTGTTTTTGATTCTTTCTGCGTTTGCATTTACACGTTGCCAGGACTTTCCTCAAGTCTCTAGAGTTTAGGCAGTGTCTGTCCTGTGACTAACATACTCTTGTGATAGATGAGCACATCCAACGTGCTGCCTCACATCTGCGGTGTCTGTAAATCTTTCACCTCCTGGTCAGAAAGGAAGGTGAAGCCTGGCTGTATGCCCATGTCTTGGGAAACTCAAGACTTTGTCTTCAAGCCTTGCAGCACAGAGTCTAGCAGGATACCTCATGGGGGACTAAGGCCACATGTCCTCTTTCAAAAATGCCTTTTTACACAGCCAGACTGGCACTATCAGCTCAGCCTTTGCTTATGGTTTCTCCCTCTGTTTCCCTCAGCAGCCCCCTGTCCTGCATTGTCCCTGGCATCAAGGAGCCATACTTTTAGCGGCACCAGTGGGTTTGGTTACTGCAGCATTGCAGGTTTCCTGCGAGCACAAAGTGTGCTGGAGCACTGCTGCTCAGAGGGAGCCGAGTTATTCAGCTCAGAAACGAATCAAGCCCTTCATAAAAGGAATAATCCCAGGCCACCTTTCACTCCTTAGCTATTTGTATTCTGTCCTTAGGAGAAAGCCCAGTACCGCTCTTTGCCTGAGTTCAAAGAACTCCTCAATAGCTGGCTTCAGTTCCCCGCTGCTGGGCTCCAGCCATGGAGCTGCTCGCAGAAGGGACAGAACAGGAAAGGGCACTTGTCCCTGGGATTTCCCCATCCTATCACCTCCCTGCATCCCAGCAGAGCTGCTGAGGATGAGATAAAGTCGCAGGCTCCTCACCAGCTTTGTAACTCTATTCCCTGGCTCATTCTTTTTGCATCCCTCCCTTTAGCTCAGCTAGGACAAGACTAGTGAGTGACAAAGAGACACCATGGGAAATGGGTACTTCGTGCAGCTGCAGACTTGCCCAGCCCTGATCCCCTCAGCCCTGTGCTCTTTCTTGACAATATCTTTCGCAAGACATTGCTTCAACAAGGGGTGACCTTATTGCAAACCATAAGGGCAATAGATGTCATGCCCTTTCACATCAGGAAAAATACATTTTACAGCAAAGTGCTTTTACTTGTGTTCAGGATGGGAACATTAGCCTCTGCCATAATATTTCTATGACTGGGCCATTGCTTTAAAAGTGAACATTCTCCCATAACCTTATTAATGCTAGGAGCTGGAGTGATAAAAAGAAGCATGATAAAAACCACAGGCTGGTAATTTGGGAACACTGAGAATAAAACTATTTTAAGATGTCATTTTACTAAGTCAAACTGTAGGCCTGCCAACCTTGACAGTGTCCCTTTAAGCATGATCAGCAGCATATTTATAGGCAATTACAGCACAGCTCAGAGCGCTTTAGAAAGCACAAGATCAAGGACCCAGGTGCTTAAGCATATGAGTAATACTATGTCATTCAATACGCTGCTTAGCTATTTGACTATGCTCAAAAAATGAAATTGTGGTTAAAAAATAGTAACTGCCTCTCTTTTTACCAGATCATGTAATTGTGGTCACTGACACGAGGGGCAAGCCAATCAACAGGTTCTAATTGTATGCATGTAAAAGGCACTCTGGGCCAGGTGTTTCAAGGAGTATAAATTAAGCATAGCACCATTAAAGGGAACTTGGCTCTCCAGAACTGATGGGGTTTATGCCTTGTTCTGAGGCCTGCTGCTGTATTCTGGCTCTCCAGCCACACCAAGGTAAGTAGCATCAGTAAAGGACCCTGGTTAAATAAGTAGTGTGGTTTTTTTGTTTGTTTTGGTTTTTTTTTTCTGAGACTAAATAAGATATCTCTAGGGGTTTTTTCTATAAACATGTTTGATAGGTTGGCTGGTGCTTGTTTAGCTTGAGAGTAAAAAGTCTATGCTAACATTAAGAAAAAAAAATATCAAACTGTGGCCTTATTTGTCGTGCATAATCATCAACACAGGAATCAAATGAGATCTTTTAAATGATCCTTCTCTAAAGCTGTGCGAGGAAACTCTGTAACAGGTATCTGGGTTTTGGGAGTTCTGGCATTTGGTGAATGCTGTGGGTGCTATGAAGCAGTTGCTGTGTGAACTGTTGAGCCACTGAACGGCACAACTTGTCTGAGCAAAGCCAAGCAGGGGCAGAGGTGGCTGCAGCTCCTGCCTGGGCCGGGGCTGCCTCTGGGCTCCTGCGGAGGGGCAGAGCTGGGCAGAGGATGGGGTGAGGGGGCACGCTGCTGCTGGCCCGGGCGGTGGGGAGCCAGAGCCAGGCTTCTTGCTGGTAGCTTTCCAGTGTTTCAAAGAGATGGAGCTGACAAAAGGAGTTTGAAAAAGTTCTCCGGGAGTGAAATACAAAAGGGCTAAGGGAAGCTGCAAGGGGGAGGGAAAGTACAGGACCCTGGCTAGGGTGAGTGTTTGTGGTGGGGGGTGCAGGGAGGTGTAGCTGCCGCCAAGCAGGGCAAAAATAAAAAGCTAAAGTAGACACTATGTGCTTTCCTAATCCTGTCTGGAGACCCTCTGACTTCCAGAAAAGCATTCTCCAGTCTGAGGGGCACTGCAGGCAGTGGGGCAGTTCACATTTTTCCACTCATCTGTAACATCCTGTGTTTTCTGCTTTAAATAAAAGCAGCAATGTTTGCAGGAACTGTGCACAAAGCCTGTCTCCTTGCAACCGCTCGGAGCTGCTTTGTGCCTCCTGGAGACCGGGAGAGGAAGGTTCATGCCCTGGCAGGACAAGAAGTTCCCTGCACCGGCCCCATAATCCTTCCGGTGCGGGAGGGGAGGGCAGGGAGCGTGTGTGGTGGGGCACATCGTAGCTGTGCTTGTTTTTGCCTGGGGAGCACAGCCTGTCTGTGGGGCTCCTCACTGAGAGCTCTCACCCCCTTAGGACAGTGTGTCCAAAGGGAGGCACCTCTGGGGCGCTGGGTGCGCCCCGGCATGGCTTCTGGTGAGGTGGGTGGGGGTCTGCCTGAGCCGAGGGGCACAACTTGCAGACTCGGGCAGGAAAGTGTTTCTCGCAAAGCTGGGAGCGTGCTGACTGTCCCTTCTGTTGACGCCGGTTTGGGTGTTTATTCCACAAAAAAAATACTTAAATTTTAGAAGCACAGGAGCGAGTCGGGCAGCGAAGAAGCAGCCGGTTGGGAACCCCCGTGCTGTCCGTTCCCCGGGGGCCGCGGGTGCAGCCGGGCGGTGCGGCGGCGCTCGCCCCGCTCCCCTCTCCGCGCTTCCCCGGTAGCGGAGGCACCGCCTGGTCTCGGCCGCTCCAGCGGGGCAGCGGCGGGCGGGTGCGCGGCCGGAGTTCCGTTCCTCCCGCGGAGAAGAAGGGCGAAGGGGATGACTGCTTGGAATTCTTGCCAACAGAGTCCCTCACATCGAACAAAAGCCTCAAGCTATGGAAGAACGGGCACCTTCGTGGGGGAGGAAGCGCGGAGCACAGCCTTGCCTGTGCGGCCATGGCCAGGGGCATTTTTGGGACTGCCCTCCTTGGTGCCGCTGGCCCTGTGGGTGCCTGGTGCGCAGGAGTCCTGCAGCCCTGCATCTGCTGTGCTCTGCTGACCTGCTGCTGAGGGGCGGGAGGTGGTAAAAGGGGAACTAGTCCTGTGCTTTACAAATGCTGAAAGAGAAGTTAAATCCCAGTCTCTGCACTCTGCCGTGGTGGGGGGGGTTAAATGCATTGAGGGAACAGGAAGAAGGTGGGCATCTAGAGTATCATAACATTGGGCCTTGTATGCCTGTCTCAAGAGATGACTATGATGCACCTTCAGTTTATTGAATAATCTAGACAATCCAAACTTCCTGTGTTCGTTGGCATCAGTATAAGTTGTTGTGTGTTTGGTGTTGTGTTTTTTTTTTTTTTAAGAGGTTGAGGCTGTTGGAGGGAAGAAGAGAAGCAGCTATAAGCCAACCCACTGCAGCCTGCTCCACTCTGGTACAGTGGGACCATGTTAGTCTTCGGTCTCATCATTGCACCTCTTTCATCTCTGTGGCCGTATGATATACAACTTGGTAGAGATGAATTGACACTAACATACTTAATGTGATTGCAGATACATGCACATGTGCTTTTGGTGGCACACAGCATATTCATGTGCAGATGTAAGTGTTGCAGCCACTAGCATCCATAACCACTGTAGCTCTGTGCCTTCTATGGAGCCTTGCATGAAATCATATTGCTCTCTGATATGGGTAAAATGATCAAAGAAAGCTTGTGGAAAAACTCCTGAAAAACATTAGGAAGCTTGAAGAGGTCCCTGCATTGCAAGTGTATCTTGTCCACCATGTGTACAGCAGTGCTGGATGCTGAGGCTCACTGGATATAGGCCAGACAAAATTAATGTCTGATGTAAAACAGCTACCTCATGTTGCACACTATTGCATTAATCGTGGGGTGGAGAGGGCTGTCTTTAAATGTGTGGTCCATCCACCTCTGTATTAGATTTCCATTTTTGTTTTCTGGGTGTAATTCCTAAGCCCTTCCCTAAGGAGCAATTATCGAAAAGCAGCTCGGTTTACCTAACTCCAGCACTAGAAGCAGGGAATGATATCCCTGCATTTGGCCATCTCATGCATTAGTTCCATTACTTCATTTTTGCTTGTTCTCGCTTCCTGCTTCTCCCAGGTCCCTGTGGTGCTGTGCTGAGCTGAAAGAGACACGGAGAGAGCTGGGTGGGTAGAGGGGCAGCTGCTGAGAAGAGAGCAGGAGGGACCAGCTATTCCGGCAAAGGCTTTTTCCTTTGCAGTTCATGTTTTGGAAAGTGTGAGTTTTGGGGAACTTGCATCTCTTTCAGCCCAGAGCTGCTCCCTGGGCAGTAGCTGAGGCAAAACATTTCTGGAATAAGTTCTTCTCCTGCGTAATGCTGTGGCGTATTGGGAGAAAAATATCAGCTCTGGTGCAGGTGAGGGGATGGGAGCGAGAGCAAATGTGGGAAGCTCTTGGCTCATGAGCACAGAGGGGCTGCGTTTGTCCAGCTTCTTGGGCCTCTGCACCTGTGCATCCCAAAGCCCCTCTCTGGGCCACCATTTGTCCCCCCTGCTACTACCTGGGTGTTTTCTGTGGCTGGGAGTTGTCTATGGCAGAGCCTTTCTAGACTCTGCTTGTGTGAAGGGCTGAACAGATGCCCCAGCGCTGCAACATGGGGGCAGCCTGGGACTTTCCCCTCACCCTGTCTCCTCTGTGTCTTTCAAGGTGTGCTTGGAGCTGCTGCTGCTGCCGGTGGTGGGGACGGGGAGCACATTTTCTGCAGTCATCTTCTCCTTCAAGTGCTATAGTTTCTGCCCCAACCTGCCCACAGCAACATCCCATCTTGCACTGGATGTTGGGATATCCTCAGGTGTTTTGCAGAGCTGAGCCTGGCTCGTCCTGGCCAGCAGCAGGACCTGCCAGAACTTTTTCCTCTTTTCCCTGCCAGGCTTATGCAGCTGGTGTTGGTGATATTGCCCCAGGGCTGGAACAAGCCTGTTCCTGGGTACTTGCAGGACCAGAGACCCTGAGGCTGGTGGCCTGCAATTCCCCACCTCTTCGGAAAGCAACTAAATTTTTCCTCAGTGAAAAGAATGAATAGTACCTAGCAGAAATAGTGCTTTAAATCCACTACTGTAAGTCCAAAGATAAAACCAAGATCTTTCAAAATGCTTTTGGTGTGGGGAGGGGGAATACTTGTTCAGCTCCACATTTCATAGTGTGTTTTATTCCTCAGCTATTCACAGGAAGAACTCCATGCCTAAAACTTTATTTTATTAACACTGAATCATTTATGTCTGATACAAAGGAAGAAATTGCTACTGCACTGCCTTGAGAATCAAAGTAAAGGGAACATCTGCTCTAAACTTCTTGCATCTGATTATTGCTTGCTATGCATTATTACTTACAGGAGTAAAGTAACTAAATTAAAGCTTTTTTTTCTTGTCTGCTTTTATGCATTGCTTTGGTATAAAATGTGTGGCTTGCCTAAAATCAACCTACAGCTAAAACTATGTCCGCATAGAGCAGAGCCCATGTGTACTTTGATGCAATTAAGGGCACAATTGGAGCATTCTGAGAGATTGCTTTTAAAAGGCCTTTTGTTCACTCCCCCATAGGGGCTGGGTGTACAAGCACATCAAAATGCAACATTAAGGAAAAAATCCTCCATGAAGAATTCTGTAGACACAGAGATGTTTTCTGTAGCTCAGCAGCTGTCTGTATTCAAACTGTATTCAAAAGCAGGGGAATGACTCGTTGCGAGGGTGATGATAGTTTTGATAGGAATCCCCCGCATCACAAGAATGTTTCTAACGAAGGAGGAAAAACCCACCAGAAACATTCCAGGGCTGTGAACCTGCAGGCTGCTGAAACCAGCATCCGAGCTGCTCTGCAAAGACAACAGCAGCAAATCCAGCTACTTCGGCAAGAGGCAGAGCGAGTTAGCTGTTGTTTTTCCTTTCCTTCCTTTCTGAAAGGCATGCAGTCTTACCAATGAGCTTAATTGATTGAAAAAAAAAAAAAATCTGGAAAATAAAGCTCTTGAACTTGCATGCTGAGAAACCTACAAGCATCACGTGCATAGCAAAGGCCACATATCTCACAAAATACCACAACATTTCACAAAGGAGGTTTAAGAGCTCCAATTGAATAAAGCTTTCTCTGTGAAATATCTTTATGGATCTACAAAGCAGTTAAACCCTCCTTGGGAAAAAAATGTGTACATCTCTTACAGTGCAGCAGCAGTGTAATGACCACTGAGGCCTCATTAATAAGGTTTCTCCCCTGTCAGTAGAAGGCAAAAATAAATCCTCATCACAGAAAATAAATTTAACTACTAAATTCTGACCATTTGCTTTCAAAACCTATGTATATATATATAAAACCGCCCTCTGTTTAATGGTGCTCTGGCATTTAGGGGATGAATTCTGCTACTTGAAGCCAGTAATGACAATAACTGGGCCGAAATAAACTAAATAGGACCCTTTTCTATCAATAATGTTGTCACTGACAGTGTGGGATTGGTTTTGTTGTCTGTGTTATAGCAGCTTTTAATTATAAAACAATTTGGCTACCGTGTGCAGTAGGAAAATTGGGTAGTTGCAAACCCTGCAGTATTCTTTCATACATACTATAATGTTTGGGTTTTTTTTTTTCTTAAAGAAAAAAATAATATTCCTCTGTTTTCGGTGGGGTTTTTTTTAAAGCTTTTATTACTTGAGCATTTTTCAGCTCCCCAAGAAGATGGCTGCATTTCCTCTACTCAACAGCTTCCCTTCATACCCACAAATATTTCCAGCTTTTTATTACCAGTGTGTTGTGCTGCACTGTCTGTTCATGTCTCCCATATTGTTATAATTATGTTTGGGGAATGGAGATGGATGGTGTGTTCAGTGTGTTTGGTTTCCCCACAGCCCTCACGCATGGCTGTTTTTTATAATTTGATCAATTGAAGGCAGTTGTACAAACAGTAGTTTTTAATTTCCAGATTTCGTTTTCAAGTTTCTCATGAAAATTTAAATGTTTTCTTTAAATTATACAGTGCAGTTTCATATGCTTTGCCTGAGACCTCTCATGATGTTTGCTTCCCTCCCCTTCCTGTGAAACCATGGGGCTGACTCTCCTGGGTTGACTGGTCCACGTGGACACACACCCATCATCCTTGGGGAAGCAACTGCTCCTTCATAAATGTTCCCAAATAAACCTCCAAGGGCAGGTGTTGCCACTGAGGTGCAGAAGGTCTGGAAAACTGGCTGGTGGGTGGGTGAAATGAGCTGAGCCCTGGCCCCAACCTGAGTCTGGGCTTGCAAACCAAGGGTGGGAGATGCCCTCACAGCCATAGTCCCAAGGAGGTCAGTGGAAGGACCCTCTCCCAGCACTGAGGAGGGTGTTTAGTGTGCTGGAGCATTATGGCCGGTGTGGCAGACCACCAGAGTCCCCTTCCTGGGGTCATCGGCAGCTCCCTGGGGACAGGCAGCTGAACCCCAAAGTGCTGCTGCGCAGTCAGGAAGTGTTGCTATTTCTGCTTTTAGCCGAGCAAACTGAAGTCACACAGAAAACGTGTGTTAGAGCAGAGGGTGAAAGCCTGTCACTTGCCCGAACAACTGCTGATGCTGTGCTGGTGCCAGACCTGCTCCTCGCTGCTGGGTCTCCAGGAGTGAAATGGGGAAGCGATGCTGCGTGACTGCTCTGGTTTCAGTTCAGCACATACAGAACTGGCTGTAGCTGCACAGAGCAGCGATTGCAGTTAAATATTGCCCATTGTACCCTTCAGATTCATCTTCATGGAGTCAAAGGGATTATTAATATGAAGAAGGAGAGCAGGAACTGGCCTCTGGCCTTACCTTAAGCTTATATTGTTGCTGTGTAGTCAGTTGCATGGGTTTTTTCCTGGATAATCTTTCTTCTACTCAAGCAGCACTTTAGAAGGACTGTATTTGCATTTAACCGTATATTTATCTTGTATCTGTGGGGTCATTTCAGTTGGCTTCTATGCATTGTTTTGGTTTGTGCACTTTTACGCTGTCTTACTAGCTCTTAACCTGCATTTTTATAAGTGACTTTCTACAGAAAATGTCAGGAGACTGGAGAGCTCCATCTCTTTTGTCATGTTGTGATTTGGTATAAAAGTAGCATGCACCTTGCTTTAAAGATTGGCCAAGGTTAAAATCAGTGATACGTTCTATTTGTTTAGGAATTTATACAAATCTGCTGCCATCAGACAATAATAAGAATAGTGAAATTTGCTATGAAAGGCATTTCTTCTTTTACTGTGAACTTTACACCTCTTCACTTATTTCAGTAAATGCCCAATAAAAGCACAATAAATCCAGTGTTGTAAAAGCAGAGGCTTTGCAGCTGCCTGACTTTCCTACCGTATGTGGTACCAGCCTCCCTGTGGTGCCAAGAGCTGCCTTTGGGACCTCCCTGCCACCTGCCTGGAAAAAATCTCACCTGCAGCAGAGGATGCCCACCCCAATGCTGTGCTTGGGGGAGGGAGGAAAATAACATAACCACAAAATCCAGGTGTGGCTGATGCCCAAAGGTGACTGGGAAGGGAGTGGGGCAGAGGCTGCACCCCCTGAGAGGAAGGGTTGAGAGCTGCCCTGGCCACAGGGAAGGGCTGTGAGGGGGAGTGCAACATGCTGGGGTCAGCCTGCTTCACGTTGCAGGTAAATGTGGAATTTGTGAACGAACTAAATTGAGGAGGTGACATAAAACCTTGTTAGCAGCTGCCTGTACTGAAATAGGTAATAGCCTTGGAATTTGAATTTAGTAGGGAAACATTAAATGTTTATGCCTTACTCATTTTCTCCTATAAAACTCTTTTCAAATAGCAGAAATGGGAAGGAAAAAAGCAGATAAATTAAGGCTGAACCAAGCTGAAAATAACTTCCTTGTTAGACTGACTGTAACCTTGCATCTGTAGTACCAGGAATGTTGCAGGATACCTCAGTGAGGGAGGGAGGACATGATTGTCCTTGGAGGAAAGGAGGCTGAGGGGAGACCTTATCGCTGTCTACAACTACCTGAAAGGAGGTTGTAGCATGGTGTTGGTCTCTTCTCCCAAGTAGCAAGTGATAGGACAAGAAGAAATGGTCTCAAGTTGTGCCACGGGAGGATTAGATTGGATATTAGGAAAAAATTCTTCATGGAAAGGGTTGTGAAGCATTGGAACAGGCTGCCCAGGGAAGTGGTGGAGTCACCATCCCTGGAGGTTTTCGAAAGATGCCTTGACAAGGCTCTTAGGGATATGGTTTAGTGCTAGATTTAGGTTATGGTTGGACTTGATGATCTTAAGGGTCTCTTCCAACGGACATGATTCTATGGACAGTCAGGGAGAAGGTAGGGACCACCTCAGCAGCCCCTGTTTCTTCTGGAGCCAATTCCTGTCTGCACCTTCCCAAATGGCACAACTGCTTCTGCCAAAACTTCCTGGGGGCAATGACACACTGTCTGCTCCAGCCCCAGCTGGAAGAGTCATCTCTCTTGAACAAGATTAATAGGTCAAACCCCAAATCTTGAATCCTCTACAGGGACCCAAATGTGACTGCTCATGGGCTTTGCCTGCTCAGCTGAGAGCTGGTGGGACGTGCTGGAGAGCTGTGCTGTGCATGGGCATCCTGCTGCAGAGCAAAGGGGAGCTCAGCCTGTGGTGCCAGCCCTACTGTAACTTTTGCCCTTATGACCAGCAGCTGGGCCGCAGGCTGTTTTCTCTGTGTGCTGTTTTGGTTTTTGTGTGTGTGTGTTTTGTTTGTTTGTGTGGGGTTTCTTTGTTTTGTCCCTGGCTTCTTTTCCTCTTCCAGGAAAATGGAAACTACCCCTTGAAGTCAAAAGACAGAGAGCCCTCTTCTCTTGACCATCCCGTCTTGCTTTCTCCAATGCCTCACTAACCTGGATTTATAGCTGTGTACAGAAGAGCAGAACCAGCCTTCTTAGTTGGTCACAGTAATTTTTTTAGCTCAGTCCTATGTTTATATGACTTTTATTTTTTTATCATGTTCTACTTGGGGTGAATGATCATCTACTGCTACTGAGTCAGTAATTACAGCAACCTTTCAGACACCAGACTAGAGAAACAGTGGTAAGTGCTGCTGAAGAGGCAGCTCGTACACAGACCCTGTCAGGCTTTGTCTCCTCATCTGACAGCCCGTTTGGGCTCCAGGTGAGAAATCCTCTTGTGGACAACTCCGTAGTGCCGAAAGAGAAATATACAGCTGCTGTTTCAAGGGATGGATCCGAGCTGACCTGCAGCTGGGCAAAAATGTCCCAACAAATTATGCTTTAGTGAATGGTCTTCCTGTCCGGCCCTGGAGAGGCAGCAGAAATAAACTGCTCTTTGGGCAAGTGCTGCTCAGGTCTGGCCACCTGGTCCCAGTCTGTCTCCTCCTCTTTTTTCTCTGGTGTTTAGCTCAGCACACCAGTGCAGGCTCAGAAATGCCTCTGAGCAGGGACAGAGCCCTCTACAAGCAGGAAAAATGGAGCTGAGCTGCTCTGAAATGAAGGTTTGCAGGGAAGAGCTGAAGAGGCAATGTGAACATAGGAGAAAGTGCTCAATATCAAGAGGCTGAAGGATTGAGAGGTTTTGCTCTGTTAAGAGGAAGGTGAAAAAAGCTAATGAGAAACGGAGCAAATGTTCTGAGAAGAGAGAGAAGAGACCACTAGTATATGGGAGGAGAAAGGCATCAGCGGAGAGGAAGTCAAGTCAAGGAGGATTGAAGGTGAGGAAGAAGGAGGAAGATGCAAATTAACTAAAGAGCAAAGAATCCCTGTGGTAGGAGGACATAGGTGACTGAGGAAGAGGCAAAAATCTTATTGTACTTTCTCTAACAGGAGGACGTGACTACTAGATCTCCTGCTCAGACAATATCCTTCGAGCCGCTCCTTTAGGAGACACCAATCCTGAGCTTGTACTATGGGACACCATGGTGCTGAAAGGCATTAAATGCATAAAATTGTGACACGAGACAGAGAGACTTCTCCCAGTGTAAGAAAGAGAATACTGCTTAAATATTTAATTATGTTTTGGTTTGCCGTAGTTTAATGGTGTTAAAGCAGCAAATACATGCTCACAAAAAAACCCAGCACTTTAAAACTGTAAATTATTCTGGTTGTTTTTTATTTTTTTTCCCCCTCCCGCTAGATGAAAGTAACCATTTGACAACAGACTTCCTCAAACAATTCAGCCCATGGTGTCTCAGTACAAGCTAACATATTCTCTCACACGTCTGAAACAAACCACTGAGAAAGTAATAAGTGATCATTCATAGATGCAGACTGGTAGCTAATAGCATCCTCACTTACCTTCTAAACACTGAGCACAGTTACAATAAATTCAGGATGTATGCATGTGGAAAACTCAATTGCAGTTGAATCAGAGATGAACCAAAAATGGAACCATTCAAAACTGCTAGCATAAAATCCAAATAATGACCTATAATAGATCTCAGCCTGAGAGGACAACATGTCCCCTGTAATCATCTTAAAGGGACTTTGTCAATGTGTTCAGGGCCCACACCCCAGTAAACATATATAATTCCAAATAGGTGTACTCTACAACTGAGTGTTGAAGCTGGGTAGGAGAGCTTCTCCCAGTGAGGCCTCAGGAGCTGTGTGTTGTTTCCTTCTCTAGACACATCTGGGCTCCAGTCCAGATTGTTATGTTGTTGTGTTACTGGAGAAGTGAGCGAATGAAGCTACTGGATAGGAAGAGTATGGTGGAAAGCCCGATGATGGTGGACATGCCACTCTGTGTTCCTCTACTGAGACTGTCAAGGCTTCTGGGGCCCACTTCAACAGGGAAATATTTTAAAGGTCCATTTTAAAAAAAAAAAAAAAAGTGAAGAAAGGCCTATTTACACCTTGCAGATTCCTTAGGCTGTGGTGGCAGCTTCAAGTCACTGACAGTTTGGAAACTAGCCCTTCAAATTTGTCATGCCTGACATGTGATGACTTCTTTGCAGGGGGAAGCAGTGTGGACATGGTGCAGGTGCATTGCATGGGTACAGCCCCGGGTGGCCAGGAAAAATAGGAGAGCTGTCACAAGCTCTGCAGTGCATGGAAATGGCGATTTTATGGGTAATACTATATGGTGATTTATTAAAAGCTGTGATCCTTCAGCAGCTTTTACTATATCATCATAAACCGACACTCCTGTGTAGTACATTAAGCTGGATAATTCTGTTGGTTCTTCACTAGGCCTGGCAAAAGTATATTTAATGTTGCTTTATGTGGGCTGGTAAGCTGAGAATGT
This sequence comes from Caloenas nicobarica, assembly GCF_036013445.1. NCBI lineage: Eukaryota > Metazoa > Chordata > Aves > Columbiformes > Columbidae > Caloenas > Caloenas nicobarica. The sequence goes on from NC_088247.1 coordinate 72,963,361, forward strand.
CATTAGTCTAAACTGATCATCAAGAAGGGTGAAAAAGGCACCTGGTCAGCACAGCATGAACATTTTACATGGCAAGGGAACCTGGTATGGAAGAGAAAATCCATCTTACTGGCTACATTGGTCAATGCCACTGGCTTACAGTAATACCTGGAGTGACTTTACTTCAGCACCAGTGAAAATAATGGCAGAATTTGTCTCTCTGGGTTTAATAATTAGGGCAGATAATTAGAGCTCATTGGTTCCTGGCCGTGCTCTGCTATTGACTTGCTGTGGGACATTTGGGTTGTAGCTTGACCCCATTATGCCCTGACTTTCCCTTCAATAGCATGGGAATACTAGCTGTTTAGGTGTTGTGATGCTCAGTTAATTGAGGGAACAAGCCAAATGCATTAAACCCAGGGAAAACTATTCAGAGTGCAGCGTTATTAGGATGTATACAAGTCTGCATTTTTGGGAAACATTTAAATTCCACCTTTTAAATATCCTTTGCAAATGGAACTTGCAAAAAAGCAGGGCAAGCACTGCTAACGCAGCTTTGCCACACGCTGTCAAGTGCTTGTAAACCCTATTTATAGCTACAGTTAAAGATCCAGATATGCAAGTACTCCATTAAAAGACCACATTAATGAGCCCTTAGAGAAAATATCTCACAAAGCCTTTTGAGTTCGTAACTGCTCAGTTGTGCAGGGCTTCTTGCTTGTTAACATTCATAAAATATAAATACTGTATACTAAACACCAGCACTTTGTGGATTGCAGTCACTTATCTTGCCATCAACAATGTGAGGTGTGCAAGTGGGGAGGCAGCAGCACCCGTGGGGTGGTGGAGCTGTCAGCCTGCACCGGTCACTCACCCTCCACTTTTTCTGGGGGCCTTTCTTCCCAGTGTGAAGAAGAGTGTCAGACTGACCGGCAGGTCAGTATCTGCGAGTATAATTTTGGGGAGAACAGTCAAGTGGATTAGCTGAGAGCAGCAGAGCTGGGCCTTCTTGCAGCCACAGCTCCAGAGCATGGCAGGTATTCGGAGCAAAATCTAATAGATAGAAGTCAAAGGAGGTGTGAGGTTTCTTTGTTTGTTTTTCTCCCATCTCCTTTGACGTAAGCTAGCTGATGAGAAGTGTCATTTGTGAGAGAAAAAAGCTGCTATATTTGATTTGTCATTATTTTCCCCTTGTCCTTTCCTGTCTGCAATTATGCAATTCCCCTTTTCTCATTCTCTCTTCTCACAGAATTCCATATTTTAAGTTGTGATGGATGCTCTTGCTTAAACTCTTTTTAATCTGTGTTTTATCTGCAATTGTTTTATCAAGTCTGCATTATGTAAGCAAACAACACTTTAAGAATAATGCACTTTAACATTTAATATTGCATTTCCAGCCGTCCACAAGTCACAAAGTGTGTGAGCACTGGAGGAGACCATTTCTGTTGTTTTATCTGTATCTCTGCAAGCTGAAGAAACTGAGACAGGGAAAGATGAAATGACTTGTTGGATACGATTTGCTGATAGTTGTTGCCAACCGATTTATGTTCTTTGTGCTTTTGGTCCCATTGCCTTTCAAACAGAAGGTGCCCTCCTGGAAGCAACACTTCTGCTCCCGAAATGAAAAATAAGGACAGCAGGCTCTTTAGCTTCAGGGCAGTTCTTACTGTTCAAATGTGTCATTGATTTCAGTAGTGCATTAGCAGGCTTGTTAAGCAGGTTCTAGAGTGCTTAGCTTTATTTTATGGCAGTGAGTACCTGACTGTTCAAAATATTAGCATCTTATTGTAACACCAAACTGGCGGGTGCTGTAAACTGCTGTGACTACTGCATGATTACCAAGTGCCTGATAAAACAGGGTCATTCTCAATCAATTGCTGATGTAGGCGAAGGCAGGGCTGTGGCACGGCAACAAACTGCCTTCCTGCTGCTCTCCTCATTCATTTCCCTGTATCTGCCTCAGTCTGTCTGTCGCGGAGCATTGCTGTCTGTCGCGGAGCATTGCTGTCTGTCCTGCATCCTGTGTGTGAGCTCCTGCTGAATCCCTCACCCTGAGCACTGCTGTATTTCTGCCCATTTGTAGGTGAGACTTGGATGTCACCTGGATCAATAACCTGGGAGAAAGCAAGAAAAATCCCACAGCCTGAGGGGTGGCTTGGTCTTCTAGGACACCTGGGTGTCCTTCCTCTGGCCTGGCTTGGGGAGCTGACCCTGTGTGCAGTGAGATGCTGGTCCTGGTCTCAGGGTGGTCAATGATTGTGGAGTCAGTGCATCAGCCAGGAACAGACTGTACCCTGACTTCAGGGTTTTGGTTCGCTGTGGGTGGCCTGCAGCTCTGAACCTGAGCACCCACAGGCACGGCTTGTGGGGGGCTTCTCCTTTCGGCTACTTTGGCAGAGAGCATGTGTCCTCAGGGAGCAGGCAAGACAGCGAAGGCTGGGGGAATGGTGGAGAGGTGGTGGGGGAACCTTGGCTTTGTAACCCACCATCCCAGCACCAGCAGGAGTTTTGTGCCTGTCTGGGCAGAAATGGCTCTGTGGGGTTTCAGCAGGGGAAGTGTTGGGCTCTGAAGGTGTCATGGTTTTCCAGGAGCAGCTGGGGATGGGGGCTTGGAGCTTATGACAGTGGCTGCCGCTTACATCTGCTGGGGATTCAGTGCTGGGGAGGTTCATCTCTTGTGGTTTTTTGCATCTGTGAAGGAAGCAAATTCCCACCACTGAGGAATTAAATACTTTAAACCACTACAAAGCAAATGGGTCATATCCATCTCTTCCATGCTTTAGGTGCAGTGGGAAAACAAAGCTGAAAAAACCCCTGCTATCAGAGTCCAGAGGCTTCATATGTACATATACAGTAAGCTTTTGTGTGAGAGCAAAGGGGAAGATGAGAAGGAATTACGTGGGCATGAAGAATGAACAAAATGATGCTGGTGGAGACAGGACTTGCATGTGGGACAAGGGGACTGGAAAGCATTAGAAATGGGCTTCTGAAAAATAAAAAAAGGAATAACTTAAAGAATTGGAAAGCTGGTTTTATTTTCAGATTAGAGTTAGGCACTTAAGCGCATCCACAAATGTGGATCTTAACTTCTGTACGTTGGTCTCCCTCTCCATGAAAGGTAAATAATAACACTTTAGTTGGAGGGTAGTGTGAAAACAAGCTCATTCATATTTGGGAAGCACTTATATGCTATATGAGAACTATAGCAAAAACTATGAATATATGGTTAAAGCTGTGGGCTTGGATTGTGACACTTGGCATCTGCCTGTGCACAACATGCATCATGCAGAGGGCTAACAGAGGAGCATATGAAAACACAGGCCAAATTTAATGAGTTCTGAAATCAGGAACATGTGACTCCCCAAAATCAGAAGTGCAAAAACTTTGAACTCGCAGAAAACACTGAGAGGGGCATATGTATTCTTAAACAAACAGCAAAATACAGCAAAGAGGTGGGATACAGTGGGGAAATACTCAAAGATATAGTCCATGGAGTTCAAGAGATCTGTATACCATTGAGAAATAAATCTACTTAGATTAGAAATGACAACTGCGGATGACCAGGGAAACACAAAGAGCAATAAAGAGAGAAGAATATGAGACCTATAAATCAGTAGGGTCAGCACTGCAGGAATGGGTACAAGAGCCTATTGTGAAAGAAGAACGTAAGAAAATTATCCAAAAAGCTGAGACAGGAAAAGATAGGAAAAGATGTGAACCCAATAGAAGTTTTTATAAATTGGGTATGTGGAAAGCTGAAGGTCACATGGGGAGAGAGCCGTCACCTTCCTGAGAAACAAGGAGGCTACCTTGGCAAAAAGGGGTATATTGCCAGGAAAGTGAATTACTACTTGTACCTCAGTGTTCAGCAGGGAGAGGTGGAAAGTCTGTCACAGTTACTATACATCTTCCAAGGACAGAAAATAAACAATCATTAACTTGAAAAGCTACAAGGGAATCAAGCAACTGACTCAAACCACCAAAATAAAGAACTATGTAAAAAGTGGGTGGTTTACACCTCAGATTTATTTTTAAAAATAGATGCCAAAGGAATTAAATCAGCCAGCAAACTTAAGCTGGCTACGGGAGAGGTGCCTGGGAAATTAAGAGGAGGCATCGCTGCATCCCAGACTTTTAAAGGAGAATAATGAGGGAAGAAGTGTCTATGAGCTCCAGGGAGCACTTGAGACAGCTGATTATTATTACCAGAAAGGCACATATAACTGGAAACAAATTCTTTTAAAAGGAAGAGGAAAAGGAGTTAAGAATAAAAGCTGAATTTTAGCACCCTCAGATTTCAAGAGTACAAGGATTCAATGTTCCATGAGATGTCACTGTGTAAGATGGGAGGTGTGGGACTGAGTCTGTAGATGCCTGGCTTGATTACTGAATCCAGGTGGTGATTAAAACAATATGTAGAGATTGTTTAGGGTAGAGGTGGATAATTGAGTGAGATGCTTATCGATTGAACTCTGTTAGCACTGTACAGCTGTCACTTGGAAAAAAGAGCACAAGGAGGTGAGCACCTCAAAGAAAGAGGCATAACTGAAAGCAAAGCAGAGGTAGGCTTTTGGAAGTAGAGGATGTTTGCACTGGTATATGGAATTTAACCTGAAGAAATGCGAAGCTGGGAAAAGAAAGTCAAGGTAAAGGTGCCTTAAAGAGATAGATGGGGCAAGTCAACATAGGAGGAATATCTGAGGATGGCAGCCAAGTTTCTGCTTGTGTTCCTTTTTAAGGTTCAGGGAATGAAAGAACTAGGTGTGAACATTGCAACATCTAATTTTTATATGCTTTGATGGAGTTCATAACCTTAACATGTGCATTTACAGTATGTGAGGAGACACAGCTACCTAGCAATGGGACTCAAAGCTTGTTTTACACTAAGTGAGCAATTACCCTACAAGAAGTGCTGCAGATACCCAGTGACATAAGGTGGTTTAGCGCCTGTTCCCAAGGGCTGTTTGCTGCCGTGGAACTGGAGCCCAGCTGGGTCACGGGCGCTCCTTTCGGATGACTTTTTGCAGCCTCCTGGGATGATGGTAATTGGAGCATGTGGCTGGGATGACGGGGAATGGAATTCAAAGCTTGCTCTCTCTTCCTGGAGGTGCTTCAGCCCATAGCTCTCCTGTGTAACACCTGCTCACGTTAGGCTTTTTGGATTCCTCCTGAGGAGAGCAGTTCTGATTTTTATGTATTGCGATTGGTCCACAGAGAAGACAAGAGCTGAGGGCCCAGCAAGACCAGCCCAGGTGCCCTCCTGCTGCTCCTCCTCACATGTCAGCATGACATGAAACATGAGAAAGAATGAACATGTTAATATTGAAGTTTTGGGTTTCAGTATTCACCTGCAGAAGGAGGGAGGCTGAAGGGAGATAAGTAAAGGAGAATGGGCAACCTTAGCTGTATGTAGATCTCTACCTTATTTTTTGAAAGGAAGAATATTCAGATGCATGAAGGTAAAGAGAAGTTGGAAGAAAATGCTACATTTGAGCTCACCGCAGTAGATTATGCCAGACTGACTGATAGCTTTCTTTGATTAAATTGAATTATGTCCTAGATAAAGAAATGCTTAGTTCCCCTGCTTAGAAAATGTAGACGATTGGTGAAGCTGGAGGACCCGAAGATTAAAAAAGGAACTGTGAGACAGAAAACGATTTAGCTAATGCTGAAATGACAGTGAGTAAGTTTGAGAGGAGAGGTAATGGAGAGCAGTTAACAGAGGAATTTCTCAAGAGTCATCTTCAGGACCCCATGACTTTGGTACAAAAAGGAAGTAATGAAGGCATTTTCTGCAGCCACAGCATGAGCGGAGAGGGAAGGCTGATGCCTCCAGGCCCTGACCTGATTGCCGAATGCTTTGGTGGCTGTGTAGGCAGCCTGGTGATACCAGTTAGGCACTGAAGTTTGCTGCTTACTGTTGACTGCTGTGAATAGCTTCCTTTCCCCTCAAAGAACTTCTTCCCTTAACAAATGAATTTTATGGTGTCAATGTCCCTGTGTATTTCAGATTTGGGTTGTTAAGCTGTTACTGTAAATGACTTGTACACCAAGGTGCAAGGGAAACCATGAGATGCCAGCTGCATCCTCATGCAAGTTTTCATGAATCTAGCCCCCAGAAAGATGGCAATATCTTTAACTCCCAACTGTGACAAAGCCAATAAGGGATCCTAATTGCTAACCTTCCTGCTGTTGGCATGTGCATATCTTCAAAGCAATTATTTCTGCATTTTTGTATGTAGATAGTGAGAAATGAAGGGATGCTAGAGCTGCATTGATGTGGCTGCAAAGCCTCCTTGAGCATTAAACTCTTTTCTGCAGTCTAGATATTTACAGTCAAGACGTTATACTTCCATTAGCCAACATAGATTTTTTTCTAGGAGACCTTTACCACTAGTAAACTCAGGCAGTACTCAGTCAGGTGCAAACAAAAGGTCTGTCCTACACTTAAATACTAGACAAACCTTATTTTGAAATACATGGACAAAAAGAGCCTACATTCTTCAGTACTAAGGTAACTTTCATCCCTGAGGGGCTGGGCTTAGCTAATAAAGTCATGCATCCTCAACTTATTGGTCAAAATGCATTACAAAACACCACTCTATTCCATCTTCCTTTTTTTCCCTTCTTTTTCCTCTCCTCTCATTAATTTCAATCATGTAATAAGAAAAACCCAGTTATATTAATTGGTATGACTCCCCCTCAGGGGCATTGTGAAGCATGAAATAATTCCATTCATTACTGACAACACAAGGACATGAGTTTTCCCTTGAGGATCTGTCTCATCTTGTGATTTGGTGACCATACAGAATGGCAACAGAATTAGGGATGTACTGTTTTAAAATTAATAGTTTGTTGGGGAGGGGCTGGAAGATGGTGGGGAAAGAGGAAGCTTAAAATTCCAGAGATTACATTTGACTTCAAGGCCCATGGAAGCTGATGCATCTGGCTGGTATTTATCAGGCAAAACCAGGTGCTGAGACATCATTTGCCCCAGCTCCTATTTTCTTTGTGAAAGGCAGCTGAGCTGGTGTTTGAAACATGCCACAGAGCAGCAGAAAACTACATCAGTGTAGAGCTGGTCAGATTCATTTCTCTTTTTTTATTTTTGGGAGTCAGAATTTCGTTTCCCTAAAATTCAGTAAGTGTTCAGACACGAGCTCCCAGGCTGTCCTGCGCTCATTTCGGTTGTGGAGCTGCTGCCGCCAGCTCATGGAGGTTTGTCCTCTGCCCAAACAGGTAGCGCATACCCTGCCAAGCAAACACCACAGTCCTAGCACACACATGTAGGTGATTCTAGCTGAGGACGGAGGAAAAACCAATTTTTTTTTTTTTTTAAATTATTTTTGCTGAGCTAGCAAAAAGGCATCTATTGCTACTTTTGCTGCATTTGCAACATTTTCATTAGCAAAGGGGTTTTTTTGGAAGCCAGACTGCCTTTGTGCAGAGGAAGTGGACCTCCTGACAGTGATGTAATTTCCCTTGTTTCCAGCCAGCTTCTTCACTGAGCATACAGCCTCAACTTGTCTCACTTAACATCTGGCTATAAAAGAGCAGGGAAGTTTCTGCCAGCTGTTCCTCTCCTCTTTTCTTTGCTGTTCTCAGACGATGTTATCAAATCTTTACTGCAGCTTTAATTCTGCTGGATTAACACACATACTTTTGGGTATTGTTCCTTCTGTGCCCTGGATAGATTTACTGGTTTGACGACATCCTTACCACTGAAGAATACGTCCAAGCCAGCAGTGACCCTTGTTGCATGGGTGTGTGTTCATTACCTAAGTGCAAAATACCAAACAGCATCAGACACCTAGATTGTTCCATCTCTTGAGCAGCCTCTGTGCTGAGGATTACTCATGAAAAATAATCAGTAAAATATGTTGCAGATGCAGGCTATGATGGGAGAGAGAACCTTGCCATTAAAGGTCTCATAATGCAAGCACATCTCTCTCCCAGAAATGGAAACAAGGATAACATGTTTTTTAACTGAATCAATAGAGATCAATGCAAAGACAATAACTCAAGAAATTGATGCATTAACCAGAGAGTAAGAACCAATATACTCCCAAGTTGAACCATGGCTCTGGAATTAGATGTACTGTGGGGATACAGACCGTGTTACTAAAAGCTATTGAAATCATAAGAAAAAGAAAATTACAGGTTGTATGGTAAAAACAGAGATTTGGAGGAGGAAGGCAGAAGATTAAATTAGCTTTATGATCAGAAGTGATGGACCTATTTGCTCCTCAGGGTTATCTGCAAGTCACACATCTGTAACAGAGGATGTGACTGACTTGGTGGAAAAGGAGCAACATCAGCCAGGGACCATCTAGTCACCTTCTTCAGGCTACCCTGTGTTGAGAAGAGAGCAAGCCTTTCTGTTGCATCTCAGTAAAGGCCGGGAATACGTATTTCACACTTCTATCCACATGTTTTCAGAAAGAAAACAACAACAACAAAACCCACAACAGTTCTAGATTTGACAGGCATTTTGGAAAGGTTTGTGCAGTTGGAATTATGGCATCATACCAATCTCCTATACATGTGAAAGAGCCAAAATCCCCACTGGAATAACTGGGCGGGGGGAAAAGGCAGGAGAAATACACAGTGAATGTGGCATCTGACAAGTGCAGGTACTGCCACCAGAGGTATCCTGTGCATGACAGAACTGCTGAAAATAGTGCTTGATAGGAGCCTACCCCAAGATTTGGGGAGAGATGCTGACTGTATGCAGCTCCCATAGTAATTGCTGGGAGATGTAACTGCTCAGCATTGCTGGAAATAAAAAACCAGCAGGCTATGGACTTGTGTCTAAATATACTGACTGCATCGTATTTTCTGGGTCTTGCCTTGTCAAAGAATGGACTGAAATCCAAAGTCACCAGGAGTGTATGTTTGCCTTCCTCAGCCATGCTATCACACCCACAAGTGCCTTTCCAGTTTCAAGTCCTTGCTCACGGCACTGCACTTTCTCATCGTTTTTGGAAAGCTGGACGTGAATGCACCAGCCCTGTGGTGGCATCGCCACCCTCCTGCCCTGCCCCGGGAGCAGGACGGCTGCTCCTCAGATGAGTCCGACCAGGGATGGTGCGGTGCGGCAGGCTGGGAGCAGCTGTAAAAAGGAGAATCCCGGGTATTTACTTGACTCTGCAGTTGTCTTCTGCTGGGGATGAAAGGAAAGGCTGCAGAGTGGAGTTGATCTGCCAGTCTTCTAGTGGTTGATCTGCCGATCTTCTAGTGGTGATTGCTGTTTCTCAGAGACTGACAGGGATCCCACCCAGGCCTCTGGTACAGATAATTCTGAAGGCAGTACAACTACTTACAGGGATGGTTTCCAGTGTATAGTTTTTAGCAGCCCACTGTTGGGGGCACCTGTGAGCTTATTATGTTTGATTGTTGGGAGAACCTACAAGAAAACAGAAGAGGTGAAAGAAAAACAAAACCAACAACAACAAAAACCAGAAATCAGTTTCTGGAGATGCAACTACACCTTCGAAGGACTCATTCTACTGAGGTAGAGCAAGTAGGAAAATCTTAGTAAGAGACACTTGAACCTTTTAAGCATCATCTCTTGGCAAGAATGACCTCTCATGCATATTTATGTACAGCACTTAGCTTTATAATGGCCACTTGAAAGATATCTAATTCTTTTTTGCTTAGGAATGAAGCTATGTGGAGTGTGACAAAAATGTTCCAAGGTCCAAATATTATAATGCAGAAATGGTCCTGGTATTTTCTGCATGCCAGCCAAAACTACCTCCTGGGAGTATATGGTTTAAGAATTTATGGACTTCTTGATTAAGTGAATATGTATTTGCAGGCATATATACATACCCAAAAGAGTTAGTAAAATCAGGTAGTTGCTACAGGGCTTCGATCAGGCTTTCCTTGAAGAATTTCAGACAGGTCCTATGGCTTGGTTTGGTTTGTAAATCCTTTTGTTGCACAAACTTAATGTTATTCATTATGCACTGAAAGCAAAATCATATGACTACCATTTCCTAAGTAACATAATTATCTTATTGATTCTTATGGGGCAAAACACTACTTTTATTGTTAATTAATACTGCCAAATCTGGTTATACAATTCTGGATATAGGAAGTTCAGTTTAATATGTGTTTAGGGGGGAAAATCTAAAAATAAATGCCTTAAATAACTGTTTTTCCTTTCAGAATGTGAGCATAGCTATTCTTTTGTGTGATCCCTGTTCTTAACTACTACAGGAAATAAAACCTGTTATCACTTTTCGTCAGGGAGAAGGAAATACAGATAATGAAACATAAAAATACCTTGTGAAAAAAGCTTTAAGTAGCTGAACAGAAATGCACAAGGCAAAGACACACAACCCTGCTGTTTTGGAACCAAAGTAATTTTATGGAAAATGAAAAGAGTACTTGCAATAATTTCAAGGGCTTACACTTTCAATCTTATTTTAAGTGGAAATGTATCAGGAAATTCTTATGCAAAGAGCACATAAATAGTATCTTGTCTGTCCCACGGAAAAGACAGAATGAAAGATTCATTAGACACTAGGACATATAACGACTTCTCAATTTGTTCAGTTCTTAGCTAGTGCTCTAATGAAATTCAAACCTGCTACATCTGCCATACTACACTGTTAATTAGTTTTCTATTTATTTAGCAGATCTAGAAGTGGAAAGCAATCTATTGCCAGTGAATTGTTTGACTTCTATGCTAAGTAGGCTGCATTCCAATCCTCTGATGTTGAAACTAGCATGAATCCAACTTTCATCTCATTGCCATGTCAAATTAGCACCCAGCAGATTCTAGATACAAAGACTTTTTTTTTTTTTCTTTCCTCCCTTTGGTTTGTAAAAGACCAACAGTTCTTGGAAGTCAAGAAACAGAAGTTAGGCAAGTTTTCTGCAATATCTCTTCCCCCCATTACTTGCTACAGTGGATTAAATATAGGAGGTATAGAGGCTGTGGGGTTTTTTATATCGAAGGAGGAACATGATTTTAAGTAGACCATGTTCATTATGTGAAATAACAAATATTGATGCATCTTTTGCAAGAGTTTGAATACGGTACTACCCATCCTAAGAAAAACCCAGAATGCTTTGGCAAAATTAAGAGATGACTTTTGCACATGCTTTGCCATTTTCTATTTCTGTCTGTATGCTGCAACATATTGCAGCATCTAAACATGACACTCTATGTGTGTCTTACTCCTGTCTTGCAGTGTCAACAGAGACACTGGATTGTGAAAGTATAAAACAAAGCCAGATGAAATTAGAAAAGAAGATAGCTGGAAACAAAGACATTAATTCTGCACCGCAGGAGCTACAGCATGTTAGGAGCGGGGGGAGAATACAAACTTATACCCCAACTTTGCAGTTTGCATTTTTTTTTTTTCCTGAAATCTAGATACAAACTTTGAATGTGTTTTTTGGGTGAGGCTAGTCCTAAACAAACCACTATTATACAACGAGTAAGCAAAATGCTGTACTGAGCTTTAGCAGAACAATGACAAAGCTGCTGTCCTCCTGTACTGTTATTTGTAGAGCATCCTTGATAAAATTCATATCATAGACAAGGTGTTGGTTTTGAGTAATTTATTATATAAGTCAGAGAAATGTACAGCACAGGACAGCAACATAGAAAAGCTGGGTCGAAGAGCACACTGGTGGTAGTGTTCACAAAAGAATAGCTCCTTTCAAGAGAGAGGAAATAAATCTCTTACACTAGACTGAATGATATTTTTGGAAAAATGTTTTTGGATTTCAAGTCTGAAACAGAAATAGTGGACTCTGGGTTAAATACTGGTTGAAAACGAAGGTATATGAGTTTAATTGATTAGATGGCTTGAGATTTATAGAAGAAAATATTTTTAAGATAAGGATGTGATGCTTGGAATGAAAGTTCAAAACCGGGGCTAGACTCAGAAAATGAGGGTAGAAAGAAGAGAACTGAAGGAGGCAATGTGTGAAAGTGGAATAGGAAGGCAAAATGTGCCAAGTTTTGAACTGAAGGAAACAGATCTCAACTCAGGATAGAAAATCCAGGAAGAGTCACGACAAGTCAACCCGACTTCTTTTCTGATTTAAATTCATTGCTGTCTTTCTTTGCTGTTTGCCTTTTTTTGTTGTTGTTAACAATGATAGATATTTTCTTGACTTTGCTATTATTTCTGTAGTATGGTACTCTCTTCTACCTTTAGGAATTACCTAAAACGCTGAAAATTCCGAGTCTGGGAAAACAAAAAATAGCACAGCATAGTGACATGTTTAATAGAGTCAGCAGTGACATGAATTCCCAAGTACTGCCTGGAAGCCTTCATTCTTACAGCTCAGTGTTTTGTCATGGTACAGAGAAGAAAACAAACTGATGGAGTCAGAGTAATTTTCTTAATTTTTTTTAAGTTGTTTTCTTGGGTTCCTGGCATATTCAGAAGTACTGAACAGTGCTACTTAACAAAGCATGCCATTAAGTAAATGTTGCTTTTGTAATGGTTGGGTTTGAGTTTTTCATAGTCAGGAACAGGAAGGAGTATAAAATAGGATTTATTCATCTTTTCCAGTGTTCATAGAGCTGAATGGACTGAAGCAGCTGAGGTGGGAGGCAGAAATTTGAAGGCTAGAGTTCTGTCTGATAATGAAGCTCTGCAATGTATAAGCATATCTTCTGATGATTAGGAATAAATCCATGAGCTTCAGGAGCCTTAAATATACCTGGTCTGCAGTTTTTCTGCATACACGTATGAAACAGTTGCCAGAAAGACTTCTACTTATTATGAACTGTTCATAATCTTTCTGTAAGTTTCTGGAGCTGAATCTCAGCCACAGCTCCCCTTGTTTCTGCCTAGCTGGGAAAATTTGGCTTTATCACGTCCGTTCCTGAGCACTTGAGGTACATGGTACAGTACATCCTCTCCTACTGATTGCTTCTGCCCCAGTTCAGAGGGGGCAGGGAGCTCATCCTGCAAACAGAGCTGCTGCGGTGCTGCTCTTTTTGATCAAGTTACGCACTCATGTCTTATTTTCTGCAGTACCATAGAAGAGGGACTTTGTCTAACTGCCATACACAAGCAGCAGATGCTTGTGACCATGGATGTTGCATAATCAATGAATGATAATTTATAAAAATCTTTAAACCTGCAGAAATAATTCAGAATTTCAGCAAATTTCTGTCTTGTATGGCTGCTCATTTTGATTGGCTATAGAAAAAAAGCCAGTTGTGCATAAACTCCATCTGTTCTTATGAAGTAATATGAATGTAGTTGGGAGAAATACTTAAAGAGATATTTGAGCAGTGCTGTTGGAAAAACAGATAAACTGAATGTGGGATCAGGATTCCATTTGATGCACAGAAGCGGCTGAAATAATCAGTTAGCAATTCAACTTTTTGCAAAACTATTGGCAGAAGAAATTGATCCTTTAAATGTAATGTGCGCCTTGAAAGAAATTTTGTTAAGCTATTTAAATTATGCCTCCATTTTACAATGCTATGTAACTTGATTATACAAACTACATCTCGAATTCTTGCCTCTGCAGATGTTGCACTGAAATCCTTCTCTTGGTATGCAGTAGAGCAAGTCACAGACTTTACTGGATAGTGGAATGAAAGGCAGAGTTAAGGTGTCATTTTATAATGTGACTGACATAAATTAATTAATTCTTCTGGTCTGTGATATGTAGACACAGTACTTCTGTAACAAGATTTAGTTGAGAAACACCCAAAGTATGAGTGAAGACACTGGAGTGTCATTTTAATTGTAGGACAGATAAAGGGTTTGTGGAGGAATAACATGGGGCATATGTCTGTCTTAATTTGTACTCCTTCCCCATTACTTAAGTCGTTTTTAGTAGAGGTAGGGGGAATAAGAAGTGAATTTAAATTCTTGGTGTACTAGTGCAGCTGGCTGTATTATCATAACAGGCCGTAGCAGTCACCCCAGAAACCTCTACATTTCTTTGGCCGTGATGCAATTTTACAGAATTAGAACAAGTCTGCTGAAATCATGTTTGTGCCAGGAGCTCCAAATGGGTCTGGGGAACAGCAAGGAGAAGACAGGGAAGAGAGGAAGCACTGAGGTCTACTTCGCACAAAATAAAGCCTCTGGAAATAAGATGGTGTCAACCTCTGCATTTTGGTGTTATGTGCGTGAAAGGTCCTTTATAGCTCAGGCAAGGATCCCTGCCCTGGCAAGCTTACATGTTGTTTGAAACCTTTGTGGTCTGCACAACACAGCAAAATGGAGAGTTGTGGTGACAATGGAAATACTATGACATTGGTTGGGTCAAAATGTACATTTCAAGAGTATCAGCCGTGAAGAAAGGGTGGATGTTGGTCCAGGACGTTGGGACATGTAACAGGGAAGCTGGCTGGAGCAGCACAGGTCAGGGCCAGTGGCACCATGGGAGAGGCCTGGATAATCAGGCAGGAAAGAAATCATGCGGGAAGCTTGGCAAGTCAGGAGTTGTGAGGTAAATGAAAAGAGACACAGCAGAACAACAAACTGAGTAGATCTGATTGTTTGAATTACATGTGTGAAGTCAGAGTAGCAGGTGAAAGGAAAAAGGAAGATGTATCTGTGTGAGAGGCTTTATAGGGATCATCTGGAGCCCAGAGGCAGAATGAAGGTGAGAAGTTGAACTGTGAGGAAATAGTAAAATAAAGTTAAGGAAACCTGAAGGTGAGGTATATCTGTTCTGGAGGTAAGCATGGCAGTGGAAGATGGTAGGTGAGCGGCAGATCAGGATAAGGAGAAGAAAGGAACTTGAAGGTGTACTATGTGTATTGTGGGGACAGAAGTGTTAGAAAAGGAAGGAAAATGTCCTTTATAGGTGGGAGACCAGGGAACACTAGATCTAGTAGATAATATGTGCAATATAATAGGGGAAGTAGTAGCAGAGGGTAGAGGGCTACCACTGATTTTAATGGTATATCCTAATCTATATGCAGACTGCAATCCCATAGATTTTATTTACAAACTTGTTAGCAATGGAAGCACAGGTGAAAACATTCAGCTGGAATGATATAGGCCCTTTACACTCAGTACAACAGAGGCAAAACGGAGAAAGTTTCAGTGATGTGTGCTAGTATATGGTCCAATACCACCAACAAAAAAAGTAACTTTAAAACAAAAACTGGGTTAACTTTTTAGGGAGGAATGGTTTTCTGGCCCTCTGCACACCGTGAGCTTTGTGCTGTTTTCAATGAATGAACGCATTCTTAAAATGTCTGCAGTTACAAACTTTCTTTTCCGCAGCACATGCCGTCATGCCTCTGGCACTCTGTTTATGGCGTGCTCACTGCGGCCGCTTTCTCCCATTTATGATGAGCGTCCTTCGCCACCACCCTCTGAATTCCTCTTGGGTTCATTCTGTTATTTGCTCCAGTTCTTTGTATTTCTCTACTCCCATGCTATGTTTCTGCTGCTGCTGAGGCTGTTATGCACTCAAGGCTGTATGCTAAATCCTTTCCTTCTGTCTGTAGCTCCTGACCCCTATATGCACTGATGAACATTTGCCTCTGTGTTTCGGAGAACGCTTTCTTCTGCAGGTGATCTGGCACCCACGGTGTTAGATGGCTGCTTGCTTTCTGTCTGCAGTTTGCTCTCCTTTTCCTTAGATGCATCACAGCTTCTGATGAATGGTTGCGTTTTTCTAGCAGCAAGAAAAAAAGGCCTACTTCCCATCTGCTGGGACTGAGGCTTTCTCTGAGCGGTGGTAAAGTCATCTCAGTGGTTTTAAATTTTGGAAGGCCTGACCAGGTTGTGGGTGGTGGCAATGGGATAATGAGAAGAAACATTCCTATGTTCTGATCCCGGGGAATATTCTCTCTTCCTGTTGGTTTGTTTTTTTTTTTTCATTTACCTTTGAGAAATAAAACTGTCAAGCAACAGTGCCTTTTTTCCCCCCAGTATTTTTGAACGGTAGAGACCAGGAGTGAGAAGTACCTAAGTTACAGCCCTTTTCTTCCTCCACCCTCCTTCATCAAAGGCCTTGTTTTAACCATCAGCCACTTCTGTGTCCTGGTGGATTGAAGGGAAATACACACATAGCCCATGAGCACACCCACATTATTTGAAAGAGGTTACCTAGTACGACATTGTGCAGTATCCATTCTCTTCCACTGAGTATATATGTTGACAGCCTGGGCAGTTCCACTGATTTTAATGTAGAAAAAACGTTGCTAAAATGCAGGTTTTTCCTCAATGTGATATAGTCAGCAATATAGTGATATACTAAAATTTCGATTCACTTTGTTCATGATAAGTTTGAGCATCCCAGTGTTTTGTGCTTTTGATTTTTTGTCTGTCTTTAAAAGCTAGTCATGTCATGAAGAAATACAAAATGCAGAGTTTGAGACTCAGTTTATTTGCACTTAATGATATTGTGAAGTCTTCTGGGTTTTAAGCTCTATGTTTTCTATTGCTGTTTATTCTGGAGTCTTTTATTCCATCATGTTTAAATATCTGATGTAACAGAAACAATAATAGACATTAAATGCCTGTCACTTTTATTGTACAGTCAGCCACCTTTTATATGAGACACGGTTTTAAAACCTTTCAAATACTGTCTGGAAAATTAGGGATAAAATCCTGACATCAGTGAATCAAAATATACATTGATATTTGGTGGGCTTGAATGTTCCCTCTAGTTTAAAAAACAGCGTTACCTGGTTTTATGAACCGACTGCAGTATAAATCCACTATTGACTTTATGCTCAGATATTATTTCTTCTGAATTACAAGAACAAAAGTAATTGTTTGCTTCACATCCCATGACAGCAGAATGACTGAGACCATTCACTTTCACACAGAAAAAATCAGACCCTACCAAGACTCAGGAAACCCTTTTGAGAAAATGAAATCGTATTGGTACAGATGCAGGTGTTTCCACAGGTTGCACTCATGTAGGACTGCTCATTCTCCTCTTCCTTGCTGGCAAGAACATCATCTCTGAGTAGAGAGATCTCCTTTCCTTATTCTGCAGCCCGTGGCTTGTTCACAGAACAGTTATAGCCTGATGTGAGGTTTAAAGATCAGGTCACCACTTTATTTCGCACCCGTTACTGGCTCCAGATACAAACCCTCCCCTCAATCCTCTCCTGTGCTTGGAGACACGTTGGATCCTTATTTCTTCTCACAGGTCTATCTTTGAGACAGTTTTTCCTTTGGTCATCACCTCTGAAATACAACCAGTTCAACACAAATCAAACACTCCATGTCTGAATTAGAATGGGAACCTTTATGAGAAGAGATACTGGAGCTTTGTTCTTGTGAGTTTTAAGCAAACTGCAAGAGCTTTTTGATGGTCTAAGTGGCCAAAAAGGGAGTGCAAGTACTTCTGTGAATGAACACACAAAACTTTGCTTGAAATTGCTAAGAGCACAGGCCATATATTGCTTGGTTAAAGGTTTTGTAAGGTGCTAGCCCAGCTGAGATCTGGCACGGTTAAGCTGAACTCCATGCTGTTACCAGGTAGCTGCACAACATGAGATCCCGTTTATGACCTCTCAATTTCTGCTTCATGCAAAGGCAGAAAAAACAGATCCAAAACCTTCAGATGGAGAGGTCTGTCTTCAAATTTATTTTCTAAATCACTGCTAAGACGTGAAGCATCCAGCACATTTTACTGATTAAGTAGCCTTCTGTGAATGAAGATATGAACGCTCAGAAGCTGTTTCTCAAGTTTCAAAACCAGTTATTCTAAAAACAAAGCCTTTTATTTAGTTTCAGCCAAACACAATAACTTGAAATTCAGATTTAATTTCTTTTTTTTAAAGACCACCACCACTAATTGGTGGTGAAGTTTAGATATTAGAGCTTGTTTATTTCTCCCACTTCCTCAAATGATGTTTCAGAAACATTCTCCTGTTATTACAGTCTATTAAATCAGACTTATCAAAAAGGAAACATTTATTGATATCTTGAGAGATGTGTGTGTCTAATTAAGGTTGTGCTGCTATGCATATTTTATATTAAATGTTTCCTGCAATTTGACTTTAATCAGGTCTGAAGTGCCTTAATAAGTGTTTGGTTCCATCATTTATTGTTTTTCTTTTTTCTGGACTAAGGAAGGATGTTCTGTATCAGTTTGCAAAGTTGCATTATTTACCATAGCTTGACAAAGTTCTGCCACACAGTGTAGTATTCATTCAATACATTTGTCCCTGGAAATGTTGGCAGCTGGTTCTAAATGCACATTCTTCATGAGGCTTCCAAGTGCTGGTCAACCCAGAAGTCTGGAGTGTAGGTTGCCATTTTGAAGTGCAACTGGACAGCTACTTTGCTTATTTCTTGGCTATTTCACCCAATTTTACTTGGAACTATGATTACTAGGACAACAACAACAAAATTATAGGCTTCTGTATTCCTGGTTTAATGTTTCATATTCACAAGCTTGCTTCTTATTTATTGTTTTTATTGCTGTGCAAAGTCCCTCTTTGTGCAGTTACTGTTGTCCTTTGCTGTTTTCTTTCTTGTTTCATGTACAGCTACCACTGTAAGAAGGAAATTCAGTCTCAGGTATGTAGCCATTAATGCATCTATCCCGTGCTTGGGTTCTACTTTTCTTGTGCTATTCCTCATCTCTGTGGTTAACTTCAACCTTCAGAAATAGCTTTTTCCATGCTATAATTTAAATGATATGGTATGTAACCCGTTATAAAAAATAATTTAAAAGATTAACAGAAAGAGATGAGCTACTACTATTTTCTTTGTGAAACGCTGTCAGTTTTGAGTGAAATGTCGTATATGCCTATGAGGAAATGGGTCCAGGTTTTTAGAAGAGTCATTCATGATGCAAGAACAAGTTCATCTAATTAACTATAACATCTCTGTCAAATAGCTGTGTAATAGATTGCTATCTTAATTCTGCTGGCAGAGAGATGCATTAATGAAGAACTGTTTTGCATAGTATGTTTAAACATATATACACACACACTACTTGCTGTGTGCACACAAACTACTGTATATTAGTATATTTACAGATTCACACTTACAGAAATATAAATATATATATATATATTTCTCTGGGGAGCCAGAGATTTCCTTTTCTTTTATCAGGCTTTTCTACATTTTGGCAATCTTTTGTTGCTACTCTAATTAGTATACTATGTAATAACTTTAAATTAAAGCTATGATCTTACTATAATAGATGGCTTACATGTAACAGAGAGAGACAATTTTTACCAGTGATACCCTAATCCAAATAGACATAGCAGGTAAGAAGAAAAAGAAAGGAAAAACAGTTATTCCCCACTGATGGGACACTTAACAATAGAACAATCCCATGCTCTGCTCAAATCCACACAGAGATTACATCTGCGCTGAGAAATTAAGCAGTGCCACGGCGTGCATCCTGGAGTTGGTGCCGTTCAATGGTCAGAAGAGCCCCAGGGCAGTTTCCCCCAAGGCCAACTAGCACTTTCCCAAAGACTTCCCAGGCACCGTTCGATGGGTGATCACACTGCATTGGATGAAATCTTAACATTATGAACATGGCCAGCTCAGAGTCCCTAGCGTTGCAGTCACAGTTTGATCCTGGTCCTGTTTGTTTAACATTTTAGAAGAGATGCAGCCAGAAAATCTGCATCAAAACTTGACATTAATTTGAGATTCCTTTTGTCTCATTCCAGCTCCTTTCTAGATCATTACCCTCATTTATATGACATTATTCTTAAAAATCACCCTGGTAAAATGACTAAGACAGTGTTTAAAGAATAGAACAAACGCTTTTATTTTCCTCAGACAAACATCACAAGATGTTAATCGATTTGTTTCCAGATTTGACAATTTTTTTTTTGGTGAAAACCAAGATGACAAATGAAAGCAAGCTAAAGATAACTGATTCAGAAATAAACTTTCAGAGTGCTCCAAAATTAGATCGTGTCATTAGTACTCAACTTATGAGCACATTTCACATTTGAGCGCAACTCCACATTTGGTGGAATTACACCTGTATGAACAAATTCAGTTCATGCCGTTTAGGAACACTAAATGATCTTCAGGAAGGAATGATGCTTGAGGTTTCTGTAAGTTCCTTTCATTGATTTAATTCCTCATATTCAAACACTCTTAAAACAAAAATTCTCACACTTTGCCACAGAAAATCCTTGATGAACAAATTAGCAATGGTTATTGCTTAAAAAATAGCAGAAATTGAATGGTGCCAAATCAGTATATTCTGATACAGGGAATATGTATTCTTGAAATAACGTTACAGGCTCCATGTTAGTTTATTCTGTATTCTTCAAATAAGTCTGCAAGCTTTGCCTGTATCTTTTGCCTTCTGAATAATTACCTTGTTATTTATAAAGTGAGCAGATTCTGCTGGCAAAAACAACAGGTAAGAAAACAGTTATTAAACAGGAGCCTGTTCTTCTGCCCCTCCCCATTTATGTGGAGAAATTCAAATGGAAGAAAGCAGGGTAAGAAATACACTGTGCTTGGAGTGGAAAACTCTCCCGAATCCACTTTTCTTTCTCCTAAGTGGGCACTGTTGATATTGGAAGCTGCTTGCCTGGAAGAACAACCACTAACCTCTTCATGATTTGTGAGGAAATCTGGAGCTGATTTGTGTAAGAGGGCAGAATGATGTTCTATTTTACTCCACCAGCATCTTGCAGCCCTGCGGTTACAACACTCAGCCCTTAGAGGAGTTCTGTATGTAAGGTAATAAATACATCTTTGTGTCTAGAGATGGGCTCAGATTCCTTCATCAATTAATGAATGAATGTTAGGTGTCTGAAAGCTATTTCTGGAAACTAGATTTGCAGGGAGTCCTAATAGAACTATGCTTATAAATCTGAATATTGCTTATGTTTGAGAATAAAAAAGCATGCATCAGCCATAATAACTTGAGGAAATTTATAGACCTGCTATGTCAATATTCTCAGAGATTATGAACAAACTCACCCTTTTTTGTTGTTGTTTAATGTTAAGGGAGAGTGTCTTTTGAGAAATTTGTCTTAGGACGTCTTATGCTAGACCTCTAAGGACTTTGGTAATTGTGGCTTCAGCACTTTGTAGGCTGCCTGCTAGGAGCTCCAGGTCTATCTATCAGCAGAAATAGAGGCATCTGTGCCTACAGAAAGACACAGACAATTTTCATGTTGTACACCTAAACTGTTTAGGCACCAAAGAGGAACAGCATGTACATCAAACTCACCAAAAAAAAAAAAAAAAAAGAGAGAGTTGCCTTTCAGGTTCCCTTTCAGTTCAGTGCCATCTGTGGAGATACGACTTCCACCTGAGATGACTGTTACTGTAGTACAGAAACAGCTAGACTTCTCACAGCTGAGACAGAGTAGCAGATTCCTTTTAGAGTGCTGTGATTCAGCTGTAGGAAATTTATTTGAGAAAGGGAAAAAAAAGAGATAAATTTATGCAAGAATCCATTTGAACTCAAGAAAGTACTTTCTTGAAAACACATGGCTGCATCCCACTGCCTTCAGACAAAATGTGACAATGCTTCACAATCAGCCTTAGGAAAAAGGAAGATTGCTCATTTTTAGTGTTCACCATAAGAGGAGGGGTGAGAGAACTTACTTGCAATTTCCAGTGGTGTGTGGTTTGTTTTCTCTCTCTAGAAATTATGAGTTTGCTCTGAGACCTAAAGTCTGAATCCATTGTAGGACTCTGATTCAGGAGAGTGGAGAATGTGCTCATGCCCTTGGTGATTTTTGAAGCAAAACTTCACAAGGCAGGTTTGTGGTCTTGCCATTAAGAAACTACTGAAAGCATGACTTTTGTGCAATTGCATTTGTGCATTTTCATCTTCTGGAAGCAGAGTTTATTCTACTGGGTTAGAAATCTGTGGATGTGAATACGTTTCAGTGCAAGAAAACAAGTGTTAAGCTTAGGTAACTAGTTTATGTCCTATATTCTATTTAAAGAATGTAAGCCACTTAATGCACAGCCCAGAAGTCCCACTGGTCTAGACAGGATGTTCTGGCTCCTCACGTGGGTCCCTCGTTTCCAGATAAACTTCTGAGACTGTAGATGGCTTAGTGTCCTTAGTGTCAGTGTGCTGGACTGAGATGCAGCTGGTGGGCAGCTGGTATGATCTATAGCTCAGGCTCGTTTGTTATCTTTATAAATTCTTGTATTTTCCTGTGCCATTTTCTTCTGGGCAAAGTACAGATAATTGCTTTCCTCATCATTAATATGACACTCCTGCGGGCTAGAACCTCTTTGGCTTTTGAGATTTTTGGGTTGGTCTTTCTTCAGGGGGTACTTTTCTGGTGTTATAAATCAAGGCCTTCTACAGGACTCTGACATAACCTGCTCCCTGACTTAGACCTATAATTCCATCTTTCTTACTCCATCCACATTTCTTACCCCCAAAAAACCACTTTCAATGACTTGGCTTGTGTGCCACTTTTTTTCTCCTCTCTTTGGGAGTGTTAATAGCTTAAAGGGAGCCAAAAAAAGCCACCACTCAAGCCAAGGTCTAGATCAGCTTTGTGTTTTCCTTACTGTTGCCTACATAAAAGCTTTCAGCCATGTCTGACTACCACTGCATCACTCTTCAGTGTTTTTCCCCAGCTTTT
Organism: Caloenas nicobarica; assembly: GCF_036013445.1. NCBI lineage: Eukaryota > Metazoa > Chordata > Aves > Columbiformes > Columbidae > Caloenas > Caloenas nicobarica. The sequence goes on from NC_088247.1 coordinate 72,985,865, forward strand.
CTGCCCCTTGCGTCCAATTCTTCCTTCTTCAAAGCTTATTCAAGTATCTAATCTCCCTTCTCTTCTTCTTGTCCAACATTTACCAGCTGGATGCATCTTCCTCATTTGCCTAGTAATCCACTGTGTCCTGCACAGGTATATACAGAAGGAAGTCCTCCTTCCCCTCCCTGCAAATCAACCCACAGAAAAAAGAGGCAAGTTGTTACACAGATGTGCAAATATGCTTCAATAACATCCCACATAAGTGCTTCAATTTGCCCAGGCTGGACAAGTCCTGGTAAGTTTGAAATCTCCCCAGTTGAAAAACAAAACCGAGTTGTTATACAAAATTGTATCTCTGGTCACAAGTGGCAGTGCAGATTTATAGAAATAAAAGAGCAAAGGGGGAGAAGATGCAGGTTAAAGGACTAAACAAAAGTGATGCAATTTCACTTGTCATATACTAATTTTTTATTAGGTTGTATATAACTTTACTGTCTTAGGATTTGCTAGGCAAAATGTTTCACTTAACCCTTGGGTATCACAGGCAAAGTAACTGATAATAGCGACGTATTTCAAGATCATAAATAACAACTTTAGCATAAATGAAATGTAGATGGCTTTATTGAATTTAATTACATGTGAAATTGAATACCTTGCAAACAAAGCACAATAAAAACATGAACGTATTTATTAGGGCAATGTTTTATAAAATTCAGATATGATAGCACAAAAGCACATTTTAAGATCTCATGTTCTGGTTCATCAATACGAAAGAATTTACTGTCCTGCTTGTATGAGTTAGGGCCCTGTCTGTCATGGCTATGTGTGCATCAGATAAGAAAAAGGAGTAGAAGGAAGGTAGAGATAATTAAAGGTTTAAAAAATGACTCTTCGTGACAATGTAGTATGAAAAGTATTCATATATCTGTATTTCAGTCATACTATTTTAATGCAATATAGTCTTCCATTTATAAAAAGCATGTACCTTGCAGTTTTGAACTACGCATACTGAAAATAAATTAATATTCTAGTATATCTAGCTATAATCTCAGTATATTCTATGTATTTAATTTTAAAATGTCAGTTTAGTTTCCAGAAAACTGTCTCACAGAATCACTTGTACAGAGCCGAAGTTTTGCCTTTTCATTACTGAAAACACAAATCCAGTTAAGACTTTTTAGGCAAGCTTTCATTTTTCAATTAATGTGTTTTATTTCAAATTTATTCAGAGCTAAAACAAGAGTTACATTTGCAGCTGAGGAAAGCCAAGATGAAACTTTGTTCTTTCTTTTGTGCTCAGCCATACAATTTATTTTTCTCCTGGCAACAGATTTTAAATCTCTTTGCCTTTTTCCATGGGAACTGTTTTGTAAGTGCAGACATTAGAGCTGACAACGCTTTGTGTGTTTTTTTTTTTTCCTTTTGCCTGGTTTCTGTGTCTGTGTGTGCAGGCATGCATTCATTAACGTAATTCCTCAACATTCAACAAGAGTGCATCATAAACCAGAGGAAAAAACCCTCATAAATATTTAGATCCTCCATCTACCTTCCAAAACTAAAGTGAAAAAAAGTGTTTAGTGAGGACTTGGTTTGAGTTAATCTGCATATGAACTGAAAGGGCATACAAAAGGATGAAAAGCTGGTGGAAAGGAGAACGAGCATACAAACCCCATAGTCTCCAGGGGGCCATTCATCTTGTTCTTGTCAATACAATCTCAGTCTTGCTGCTTGGCTGTTTTCTGCGCATGACCCAACCGACGAGCTGTGCAAAGACAGTGTTGCAAAGGATCTGCCTGCTTGCTTGCTAGTTTTGTTCTATCGTGGTAATTTTTTGAGAGGAGAAGCAAAACACTTCACGTTTTGGAAGCTGGAAAAATTTCCCTGAATGCTTCTCTGCTTGTTTGTGGTCCACACACTGACATACAAATTTAAAATGTTTACATAAAAGGACAAGTAGATTATATGAAAAGCAATTTTATGTAATTTGACAATTAATGAGAGGTAGTAAGATGAAAATGTAGCTTAATGCGTATTATTACCTGCTGTACAGCTACAAAACCATACAATTTGGACCTAGTGCTGTATATATTTATATATAAAACTCCACTATTTCTAACAAACAACTGTCAAAAAGTCCAAAGTTACAGATAAAAAAAACCCAGAACACCAATGAAATTTGGTATTTAATGTATTTTCATAAACAAACAGTCATAAAATCATTTAGGTTGGAAGGGACCTCTTAAGATCATAGATAATGATCCAACTCCGCACATGGAATTCTGCAAATTATTTTGTGTTTTTACTTCTAAAAATGAGGGACCATTGTAATACATTCAATAATTATTTAAATTTTATTTCATGATCTGAGATCAAATGAATTTTGAAGGATTACATCACACTACCTACATACAATGACTTGTGATCTCCAGCTGCTGTGCTTAGGTATCCTTTTCAGCTGAAAGGGCACAATAGCCATTAAATAGTAAAGTCTGTAATTAGACAGAAATAATGATTTCACGCATAACAGACTTCTTCATCATAAGCAGCCAAAAGACAGCATTTGCTTGTTGTGAGGACAAAGTTAGAATGAAATAATGTAACTCATCAAGCTCCACAGCTATCATATGAAGATATGACAGGAATTACATCAGTACTAAAAGCAAAATGGTGGTTTTAGTCACGTATTTGTAATATTCACTTACCTTACTACATCGCTAATCTACTCTTTTGTACTTGTGATAACAGAAAAGTCCAAGTATATGTTTTCAAATTAACTTGTACTTTAGTCTCCTGAAATGAACTCTGCTGGTTCGTTGGTTGGTTTTTGTTACCCAGACCTCTCCAAAACCTTCTTACTGGAGCAAGAGTGAACATATCAATGTAACATCAGGTACAAGCCTGAGCCTGCAAGCTGTGCATATACTGCTATGACTCCCTCACTAATCACCTGCTGTCAATCTAACACAAAGGACTCCACCTACTCTGACAAACTTCTAATGAAGTACCAAGATGTATCTGTAGCCAGAGGGATAATTGATTTCACTACTAACCTGTAAGACAGGTGCATACAAACTTCAAAATGGGAAAAAAAGATCAATTATGCCTCTAGTAATGAAAATCAGATGGATAGTTATAAATAGATTACCTGGAAAGAAAACCAAGGTAGGGGTCTATACTTTCATTGACTTGCTAAGGGAAGACCACCTTCTGGCATGAAAATTTGCCATCTGATTGGCTATGTCATGACTTTTTAAAAGCAAATCCTGCGGTGCCTTCTCTTCACCTCTAACAGAGAAGTGGTTTGCCAGCTTCCCAAGTAACAGGGACTTTCCAGACTCTAGGGTGGAAAGAAAGAAGGATGCCTAATTTGGATTACTTAATACCTGTTTTCATGTTGTCTTTAATCAAAACAGAATTACAAAAATTCAAGATAACTTTTTTCCTGCCTTGCCTCAAGTAGTGTTTTCTTTATAGTTCCTGCCACAACCTGTTGTTTTTGAGCATATTGTCAGGCTAGACTGTTCATTTGTTAATACATAACAAAACAGTATAGTTATGCAAACTGGATAGCAGAGTATACTCTCTGGGAAACTTATTTTGCATTTCTCTGCTCCTTAAGCAGTTCTTCAGTCCTATCAGGATTGGGGGGGGCATGGGGGTGTGTGTGCTAAAAACAGAGACAACTCTCACACCTGTTATGCTAAGAAAAAAAAAGCCCCAAACAAAACAACAACAAAAACCAAACACACACAAAATCCCCCAAGCCCTCCCCAAATCCCTAAAAACCCAAACCAAGACAAACCTGTGATCAACAGAAGTGTAATAACCTTTCTTAGTTTGACAAGTTAAGTAAACGCCTGAAAGGTGAACAAAACTGCCCATGAAACTTTCAAATATGTATTTTTAAAACAAATACAATACCACAAGAGATGTTAACATTTCAATGATCAGCTTCATTTATGAATGACAGAATAAATTACATAATATAAATCTGCCTATTATAGAAGTTTTTAAGGCCACTTTCTCAACGTTATAAGAAAAGTTGTAACAGGTACATGGAAACTTCTCATGTTCTAAATAAACAGGTATATCTAGACTTACGTGAACTGGAACTGTACAAATGTAACTTGACACATTTCAAATGAAGAATAATTAAAAAAATGTAAAACAATTTGAGAGACGGCCAGCAGGGTAAAGTGTAATTGTATATACCCTTCAAATTCAGCTGCAGTGATTGTTTTTTATCAGACCACTATATCTAAATTTTTATTCAATTTTTCATACATTTTGCCTCTATATCATAGTGAAATTTTCAGTCTACTTCTTTGCCCCTTTACTCTGTGGTCTATGCAAGACAATGACATTATGAATGTGAAATACTGACTTCTGAAAACCACAGCTAGGGAATGACCGCATTACCTTCAAAAGAGTAATTGAGTTGTTGTCAACATCCTGAACCTAAGCTGCTGTTCAGACTATTCTTGGAGCAAAAGTGGTTAGCAGAAAAATGTTTGTGTGTGCTTACAGTGAGATTCAGTTGACCGTTCAACAGCTTGCAGGGGCCACTCCAGATGTCCAAAAGGTTTAAGAGACATCTGCACAGAGCTGGCAGATGTGATAGAAGAACTGAGAGAAGAGAGACCCTCTTGAGATTCAAGTGGAATACCAGAAGGCAAGTGAATCCCACCCTTTATTGTGCTTATAAACTTGCAATAATGAGTTACTGTAGTCAAGAAATGAACTTTAAATAATCATCAGATATTAGCTAAGTAAGATCATATGATTTTGTATGAAGTGACTGTAGCTCAAAATGAGTCAGATCTCCCAGATGAGCTAACAACCCAGAAACATGCACCTTTTGGCTTTGAGCCCAAGAGTCACATTTTACTTATTGTTATGACATGTCCTCTGAGCTCCAGTGACAGTCAAATAGGGACTTATGATGTACCAGGCTACAAATGCCAACCAAGATGGCACAAGATTTGGGATACTTCCCATTTCTATGAGGAAATCCTGGATCTTCCAAGTGCTTAAGCAATAATTTTCTCTACTTTTGTAACGGCTTCCATCCAAGAAACTTGAAGTACATTTTGTGTTTCGTAGCTTCTGAAGAGTAGAAAGCTGTGAAATGGGCTCTGGGGCATATCATAACTACAATGTATGTGGCTACAGTATTCCAGGGAAGACCTCCTACAAACAGACGGTGGGTTGGAGGAACAAAGGGGAGACACTAAATTATCCACAAACAAAAAAAAGTTAGGCTTCTTAAGGTGAAAACAGACCATAGAAATATTGAGAGATTGAACACTACTGTTTCCTTTTAGAGAAAATGCATAAATACCCATGAAACGCTAAAGCAGAGAACAAGTTTCTGAGCATACTGTAGCACAGAAGTACAATGGTCTTTGTGTGGGAAAGCAACCACCACTATAGCACTGCTCTCTGTCTGTTGCTTTGGATAAACACTGTTGAGCAATTCTGTCTCATCCCTAGCAGCTTTTAAAATTTGTATTGCTTGGTCCCTTTCTTTCCTTGCAGCTTTTTAACACCAGATACTTCTCTTCGCCATTAAATACATTTAAAAAATTGTATTTAATAAAGACTTGGAATATATGAAGTATTTTGAGTGGAAAAAACAGATCTCTAGTAAAAAATATTTTTTTTCAGACTGATTAATTGCATTTTATTAAAAGGCCCAGCAAAACAGAAGTTTCTTGCTCATTACCAGGAAGTTGTAAAAAACGTTAAGTTTACTTATAGTTTGTTTAGATGTTTTATGCCCAGTTCAATGTAAGCTCTTTGTGTAAGAACTGCTGCTCCTTGTGTACTGAACATTAAGAAGCACAAGCAACACAACACTAACAATCACTCAGTGTAAGTCAATATACATATACATTCATATTTCAGATATTTTAAAATGGAAAGTTTAATGCACCAATTACATTTTAAGCTCTACTTGGTTTCAGTAGTAGTTGAGAAGAATGGTCAATTTTAAATGTATTTACAAAATTAAGGCTGAAAGCATTTAATTTATATTCAACAGTAACTAATATACTATGTTATTTTACCAAAAGATGAAAAACAGAACCTATGTTCCTTTAGCTGTCAGCTCATTGCCACTGTGGTTGTCAAAATATATCTGCAAATTTCCCTGACACGAACTTTGTCTTTTTTTTTTTTTTTCCCCCTTTTTTAATCCTATGGTACATGTGAAAACAATTCTCACTATGGTAAAAAGTAAAAATACTTTTGACTACCTATCTTACACAGAAATACGTCTTTCAACATTGTATTTTTCATTACACGTAGCACATAAAAACTGCTGAGGGCACTACTGTAGTTGAGATGACTGCTTCAATTAAAATTCAGAATATAATCCTGGATAATTTTAAGGTTTTGTATCTCGTGCAAGCTGGATAGAAGGTAAAAAACAAAACAGGTATGTCTGAAATAATGGCTAAGATCTCTTAATATTCTTAGTTTCCAGATATCCTAATACTGTAATATTTTAAACTGTGTGTTAGCTGGACTCCAGTGAGATATATTCTACTTAGCAATGGTCAATTCAGTGCCTCCCCAGAGTTAGGCAGCACTTACAGTAATACACACTCACTGCTACTCCCATTTTTGCAATGCATGGCACAGGCTGGTTCACGCAGTGTTTCTGTACGCAACTTCTCCACAAGGGACAGGCCAGAAGCCATTTCAAGTTCTCCCCTGTGCAAGCCTGGAGCTGTACAGCTAAGGTAGTAATTTGGTGACTGTACAGACAGGAAGGGTAGTTAGCACACTAACTGAAGCTATAGGACTCTGCACAAGATTAGAAACAATGGAAACATGCATGGTGTATTTCAAGAAATTATTTGGCTTCTTTTAGTGAGCTAGGAAGAATATCCATGATCCAACAGTAAAATTCACAAAAACAATGCAAGTGTTTACAAATTACAAGATGTAGGGAAATTTATTAGCTTAGGGGTAAAACATATGTTCAAAATGCACAATTCAGATATGTTCTGTGAATAAATAGCTTTTTTCCTCCAGCTTTTGAATTTAAGTGCTATTATGAACAAGATGATAAAGCAGGTAAGTTTCATGTTTACAATGTAGTACCTCAGTTTAGTTTTCTCTTGTTAATTGCTGGTATTTTTTTCTCTTCTATGCTTTCTTAGATTGCTTTTCTTTCCCTCCTTCTCACAGTTTTCTGCCTTTCTCATCAAGATTATAATAAAACTGGCATACATAAGATTCATTTTGATGTCCTACTGAAGAGTGTGAATTGAAACCAATCTAAACTTTGTTTCTAATGCACAGAGATTTCTTGGGAGCTGAGCAGAACTACCACACTCCAGACAGACACATTTACTCATTCCTAGAATGCTATCTTTTCTGAAGAAGAGTCTACATAGTAGTACATAAAGAAACAGCATGTACATTCCATACCCATGGAAATTATCTACTTAAAAATATAATCTAATGGGTGATTAATCTATGGCAATCTTGAACAGCGATGTAATACACTGGAACAGGTTGCCCAGGGAAGTTGTCCGTGTCCCACTACTGGAAGTGTTCAAGGCCAGGTGGGATGGGGCTCTGAGCAACTTGATCTAGTTGAAGATGTCCCTGTTAACTGCAGGGGGAATGGACTAGATGACCTTTGAAGGTCCCTTCCAACCCAAACTATTCTATGATTCTAACTACTTAAACAAAATGCTTAATGTTTCATGAAGCAGAATTTAGGCCTCTCCATTGTATCTGTGTAACAGTATCTTATCACAGTAACTTAAGGTATATGGAATATGTACCGTACCAAGAAAACTGCCAGGTACAAGACTTAGATCAAAGGTAGAGGATACTTTTTTGTTTGACTTAGCATTTTGTTTTCTCCCCAACTTAATAACTGCATAATTAATACACAACCACAGGAACAGTGAGAATGCAGCTCTTCCTACTCTTGTGTAAGTGGATCAATCACTAAGATAGCTCTTCTTCTGGATCCTTTATTCCAACCTGCAGAATGGCCAGTTCTAACTGGAGTGATACTGTGGGTTACTACACTCTTCTTCACAGTTGTTATAGAGCTTGAAGTACCTTAAGTATAGAAGAGACAAATCTGAATCCTTACAGACTAAGGTGTGCTTAAAACCTGTATCTTCCACTTCTTCAGCAATCACTTACCACAAATAGTGGACAAATTTAGGTATTATCTCTTCCAAGATTGCATACAGCACTCAGAAATGTGTTACAGTCTATATGTATTATCTACATTTAATGGATTAAGCCCATCCTGTGATTTAACTGGAAGTCAACTTATTTCCAGCTCACTGCTGTGTCAGGAATTCAAGCTGGAATAAAGCATCCAATTCTACAGATAACATAAACCTGGCATCCAGAGTAGACAGGTAAGTGTTAGCATAAATACTTAAAGAACCTGAGGTGGCCACTGGAACATGGGCATATTTTTAAAAAACTGTTTCCTTTTTAGACTATGAAGCCTTCTGCTTATTACTTTGAATGATGCACTCCTATGGCCTCTGTTTGAAAAGCTACCTGTGAGTTTGGCTTAATGTCAAAGGAAATATGTGTCTGGCAACAAAAACATCACAGAATTTCAATTTAATTGGTTCTTTAGTCTGGGTCTAGACCTTATTCTGTTCATGTGTTAATCACCTTTCAGAGATGAATGAATTTCAGATGTCCGTCTGGTAGTGGCCACGTCTGTCTGCTGCATTACGGTTACAGCAGTTACAATCTTGTACAGCATGAATGATTCAATACCTAATCGCAAATGTAGTACTTTTTTCTTGAGTAACTGTAATGGACAAGTGAAGAATTGCATCGTTCCCTCAAGAAGAGTATAGTATAGCACATTGGTATAGCACTGTTATAGACAGTGATGCAGAAGGCCAATGACATCTGACTGTATATGCCTATGATTTGGTCAACAGAGACACTAGAAGTAACAGCCAACTAAAAGAGGATGTTTCCCAGCAGTCATCAGCCTTCAGCTCTCCTATTTCCCAAGGTGCTATCAGCTATGAAATTATGGCAGTAATTGAATTTGCTTTTTATGATCATTGCAGGCCTTTACTGTAATATACAGAGGCTGCTGCTGGCATTATCATAATTTTTCTTACTTCAAGATTAGATTAATGCAATAAAACTTCACCTTAAAAGAGAAGCTGTTGGAGAACAGGTTACATGATACAAGAAGGGCTACCTAGCTAAAAACACAAGAACTAAAGATACAGACTTCTGCTTGTGTCCCAACAGAAGAGGCTGGGTAGTTACCTAAAGAACCTTACCTGACCACAGGGCCTGGTTACCTTGAAACAAACCAACCAAAAAAAACCACCCACCCCTCCACCCCCCACATCACCACCAGACCACCTCTCCCTCTTACCTGCATAACCTGTTTATCCAACCCTGTGTGTCCCCTTTCCCACCCCTCCTATTTCTTCCCCCATGGGAAAGCTGTAAAGTTCAATACAGTGCAAGAGTATTTCTAGTGCCTCTGCAGATCAGGCTATAGACACACCAGTCTGAAAGTAAGCTATACGTTCTCCCAGCTCTTAAGCAGAACTAATTCAACTTTCATGTCCCAGGCACTCTTAGAACACCCTTTTCTGGGACGTGGAAACGTGCGAACGTAAAGGCAGAGAGAACATAAGGCAGAGGTGTCAAACTCATTTTCATCAGGGGCCACATCAGCCTCACGGTTGTCTTCAAAGGGCCGAATATAATTTTAGGACTGTATAAATGTAACTACTCTGACATAAGGTATGCCAAGAGAGGCTTTTAAGCAGCTTTTTGTTTGTACCATTTACTTGATAAAGAAAGATGTTATGCTGATTTGCCTAGTTAAAACTAATGGTGAGTTATCTACATTTTGTTGAAGCACTCAGCTTTTCCAAGGGCATTTTTCCAATGATTTAAATTCAGAGCCTTGAAGTGTTTAGGGAAAAAAAAATCAAGGATGAGAATTTTTGTTAAGCCATTTATGCCTGATTACACGATCAGCTTCAGCACATAGCTTTGCCTCAATTTTTGTGCTATTCAGGCTGAGAAAATAATTCAGATTAACATAGAGCAACCCAGAGCTTGAATTTTGCATTGCACCACAGGAGCGATTCCTCAGTAACTGCTAGCACGCACCATCTTATTCTCCAGTACGTAAGCACAAAATACCTTAGGATAAGCTATATTGTTCCTATTAGTAGGACAGAAAACTGATAGTTACTGCACAACAACTTGTGACTGTATTTCTTACCTTATACTGTGTGCATGTTCTGTCTGCTCACATTCAAGCACTGGAAGCACTTTATGTGCAAGAAGCAATAATGAAGTGGTATCAGAACAGCTGCACCGAATCTGCTGAAAAAGTCTCCATATGCTATTTTTAATGTGAGAATCAGCAGTCCAGAACAATTACTCTAACATTATCTAAGTTCATCTAATTTTAAGATCAAAGCCTGCTGTCTGATGGATGCCCTTAATCAAATTGAAGGATTTGATACCAAGTTTTTTCAGGGTTAAAAAGAGCCTTCACTCACTGGTTAAAAATTCGCAAATGAAGGGCTACAAAAATGCATCATATTTCAGACTCAACTACAATAAAAGCATGGCCATTTTGTTAAGCATATAAGGTGGTGTTTTAGCTTGTCACAATTTTAAAACAAGGTTGGAAAAGAGCAAACACAATGTTGTTGTTAAATAGAAACTGAGTTGTTTCATCATCCATAGCCATACTGCAGTGTGCTTTGGGCATTCTATTGATGGACTAAGAATCTGTATTTTTAAAAAATGGTTTGTAATATTGCTACTGTTTCTTCTTTTTTTAATAACAAAGATAACATTTTCTTGCTGAATATACTTTTTTTAAAATTATGAAAGCAATAAATCTGACTTATCTTACATAAGCCATAATTTTTACTTAAAACCCTGAAATGAAATTAAAATCCTTATGTCCAAATAATGAGTTCTACACATTTAAAGGGGAAAAATACAATAAACGCTAGAAGGAACGCAATAATGCACGGCAGTTTTACTATTATGAGAACTACACTTTACCTACATTTTCATCATTGCACATCTTTCAGGAAGATTTCAGTAATGCTGCTTGACAACACCAAGTAAAATTGTACACCTGTCAAAATGACATCACATCTGTACTTCTTTTTAGTTTAGAAGCACTGTTCATTATTATTAACCTAATATTTAAAGTTTCTTCAAAAAGTGCGCGGTATATCAGAAAATAAATTTGAATTTTTACAGAACTTCAAGCAATATAGACTTTATACCTAGTCCTATTAAAAATGACTGTTTTCGGAGAACTAAACAAAGCATGAAACAATTTTTATCTAGCTTTGTAACATGAGCTCACCAAGCTACTGAGAATTACATCAACGCTTTCTGACGACCTCCTAAATAATAAAAATCAAGTAAGAACACCGAGGAGCTGCATGGGGAAGGCATCGAACAGGGAGAATACGTACAAGCAACCGCGTCGCGCTGCTTTGCCTCTGCGGCTGCAGTGGATGGAGCACGTAAATTTTGGTTCCGGCTGCCGGATACTGCTGCTCCCATCACGTCTCCCATCCAAACCCGTCAAACGAGTCACGGCTGATGCCAAAACACGGCGCTGCCCTGTAAGCGAGAAAGGGCGTGTGACTGCCTGCCGGCGAGGCTGGGGCAGGGAGGCGGCCCCGGGACCCGGCCGGCCGCGGGGCACCGAGGCGGGCGGGCCGCCCGGCTGAGGCGAGGCACGGCACGGCGCAGCACCCGCCGCAGGCGGGGGCTGCAATCGTTGTTCCGGGCTCGAGAGTGAGGCTAGCCCGCCACCGCCCGCATTGCTCCTCCCGCAGAGGCAGCGAGCCCCTGGCCCGCCCCGAGGCCGAAGGCGGCCGTTAAACCGCTCCGGCAGCACGCGGGGTCGCGCCGCCCGGCCAACAGGCGAGGAAGGGACAGCGGCTCCCGCCACCTCCGCTTCTCCTCGCTCTCCCGCGGGGCCGGCTGCGGCTCGCGGCCCGGGAGCTCCCGCGGTACCGGTACCTCGGCCCCGCGCCGCGCCCTCCACCTGCCCTCGCGGCCACTTTACCGATTAGAAATCGCTCCTCGCGCCGCTCCGGCACCCGCACCGCCCACCTCCCGCAGGCGCATGCGCGGCGCATACAACTCCCGCCCCTCTCCTCTTCTTCTTCCCCCCCCCGGTTCTAACCCCTCGGCTGCGCGCGACCGTGACCGCGCGAAGCAGCGCCGGCGTTGTAAAAGGCGGGCGCGCGCGTGCGTCTCCGTGGGGCTCTCCCCGCCCCCGAGGCCGCACGTGACCCAGCCCGGCCCTGCACCGCCCCCCCCCTCGCGCGCAGTGGGTGAAGCAACACGACTTTGTTTAGAAGAGTTCTGTGCGCGCGCGTGGCTCCGCGGGGCGGGGCGGGGGGGGGGAAGCGCGCGGGAGTTGCACGCGGCGCTGCGCGCCTGCGCCGCCTGTCCACGCGCAGACGCTCGGAGGGGGCGTGGTCGGGGGCAGAAAAGCCCCTTCGGCCTCGCGGCGCCCCCTCCCTTCCCTTCCCCTCGTCTCCCCCCGCCGCCGCGCCGCCGCCCCGGGCCCCCGAAGCGGAAAGGGAGCGCCAGCTGGCTCCGCCAAGCGGCGCTGCCGCCGGCCACCGACTAACGGCCGCCCCGCCCTTGGCCCCGCCCCCCGGCATGGCCCCACCCCCGCGGGCCCTGCCCCCTCCCCTCCTCCTGCCGCCGCCGCTGCTGCCAGCGCAGCCTGAACTGAAGCGAACTCCGGAGCGAACTGAGGAGAAGTGAGGAGGCGGCGGTGGGGCTGAGACTTACCAGCCACAGGCAGCGGCGGCGGGAGGGCGGGCGGGCGGGAGGCGGAGAGGAGGACACGCCAGGCGCAGCGCGGCGGCAACAACAGCGTCGTCGGCGGCAACAGCGGAGAGACACCGGCGGCGGCTCCTCGGAAGCGGCAGCCGCGCCAGCAGCGCCCGCCCGCCCCGCTCGTCCCCTCCCTCCCCCGCCGCGGAGACAGGGGGCAGCGCCGAGAGGAGAAGCCGGGCTCAGCGTGTGTGTGCGCGGGAGGAGGAGGAGGAGGAGGAGGGGGGACACACCGAAGACTGCGCCGGCCGAGGGCGCACGGAGCAGGGAAGCGGCGGCGGCACCGAGAGGCGGCGGCGGGTCCTTGTGCCCGGGGAGGAGGGCGCAGCCCGCACGGGGGTTTCTACCGAGTTTCCTCTTTTTTTCGGCCCTTCGGACTCGGCGGCGGGTCTGCGTTTGTCTCCGGATTTGAATCCTCCTCCTCCTTCCTCGGGGAAGCTCCCCTCCCCGCCCCCTCCCCTCCCCCACCGCCTCCCTGCCCGCCCGGATCCAGCCGGGCGCCCCGTGCCGCGGTCGCGTTGCTCGGCGGAGCTGCTGCGGGCGCTCGCCGTCTCTGCGCGGGCTTGGAATATGGTTGGGGAAATGGAAACCAAGGAGAAGCCGAAGCCGAGCCCCGATTACCTGATGCAGCTGATGAACGACAAGAAGCTGATGAGCAGCCTCCCCAACTTCTGCGGGATCTTCAACCACCTCGAGAGGCTGCTGGACGAAGGTAAAGGCGCTCGCCTGGCCGCCCCCTCCCCCGCTCCGCCGCCCTGCCCTGCCTCCCCCCCTTCCCCGGGCCTCCGCGCCGCTCCCGGGATCCCGCTCGGTCCCCCGCCCCAGCCCCGGCCGGGCGGCGGGGGGAGCCCGGGGCCTGTTTCGCTCTGCCCGCTCTTCTCCACACGCTCTCGGGCCCCGGCTGGAGAGCCGAAAACAAAGGGGAAGTGCGGGCTCTCCCCGCCCTGGCTGCTGCCGTGTGGTGCCGGGGAACTGGTGAGCGAGTGGGAGGGGGGAAAAGGCAGCCCCGGCCGCACAGGTCCCCGCTCTCCCCTGGGGTTTTTTTTCCCCTTATTTTTTTTTTTTTCTTTTTCCCTTCCCCGCACCGTCTCCGAAAACCGGGGGAAGGGTAAGCACGGCACGGAGGGGAGGGAGCGAGGAGAGGAGCTCAGGAATGTGCTCTGGGGGAAGGCAGGGAGGAGGGGAAGGCAGGCTGGCGGCACGGCACGGCGGAGCGCGGCGCTCCCCTCCCGCGGCGGCGGGGAACGGGGTCCGGTGCGGCGCCCTGCGGGGAGCGCTGCTCGGCCCGGCCGGAGGGCCCCGGGCGGGGTGGGGGGGCGGGGTGGGAGGGTGTTTGGTTTCGAGATTTGGCTGTTCTGGAAGCTGCTTGAACTTGAATGACTAAGGCGGCGGGGGCTGAGCTCTTTCTTCAGCTCCAACACTACCCCACCCCGAACTGGCCACAAACTAATTATAATTTTCCTATATTGCAAGGGAAGCGAACAGATTCTTCTTTCAGCTCTCCTTACCTTTTTAAACTAACTTGCAAGAGTTCTACGTGTGACTTTAGTGAAGGGGAAAAAAAATTACGAAATTGCCTCGTCTACTCCAGCCCCTGCCGCCCCAGCCCCGTACCCTGCTCCTGCCTAGAGGGGCAAGGGGCTGCTCCTGTGGGTTGACCCCCCTTCTCATTTTTTTTCCTTAAGTAGCTCCCTTTAAAATTTAGCGTTTTTACAAATAAATAATCACATTTTGGAAATGAAAAAAAAAGTATATGCTGGGAACTTCATGTGTCCCATATGTCTTCCCACTACAGTAACAGGCCCATTGTGTTAAAAATAAGGTGATACACTTGTTCTTAGTATCTTAAATTCTGTTTATGCTTGGGTTCACAGGTTTGCTTTTCTTGTTAAAAGCATTTCCTTTCTTACCACCTTGAACCTAGGCTTTCTGGAGAGTTAGAGAGACCTGTTTGCTTAATCGTGTTTGGTAGCTTTGTAGAATATGATAAAAGCATAAATTATTTAGGCAGTTTCAACTTGTTGGGATTCTTAGCACGAAATACTGAATTTTGAGATTTCGAGTTAGGATTCTTGTTTGCGGATGTATTCCTCCTCACTAAAAGAAGTTTGGGAAGTTGTTGACCTCGGAAGATGAAAGAGCTGGTTATATTTGGTAGAACAACTCCCCGCCCTCTCCCGAGACTGTAAAAATGAGATAGTGACTGTAGTACAACGAAAAATAGCATACCAAGAAAATACCTTCTGAAATAAGTAATAGAGGAGTTAAAAAAAAGGGAATAAAAACAACATGAAAAACAACCCAGTGAAGAATACCGAAAGATGCATCGTGGGAAGTGATATAATGGGATATACTGTTTTTATTTTCAAGACTCTTGGTGAAGTTTGAGTTCATATTGGAGCTAATACAGATGTGAAAATTAAAACTAGTTAAAACTTATGTTCTGGGTCATCACAGCAAACAACCCCTTCAGAATAGGTAGATTTACAACGCACGTCAAGAAGAAACTTGACTGAGAAGACTTCTTTTTAGCACAAATGAGCCTTCCAGAGGTTTGATATTGGATTTTTAAATTGGTGAATCTCTTCAACTTTAAGTATTTGGCCAGAGGATTCCTGAAACTTTTTTTTTTTTTGGTCCGAGGACAAAAGAAAGAAAACCATTTTACCATACGAAAAGGCAAATGAAAATGGAATGTCTGAAATCCTTGCACCTTTTGATATATTTTCGAATACTGAAAGCTCTGGAAATCTGTTTTGTGAAGTATTGGCATTCCAAAATGAGGGCTGTGGAGACTTGCTGAAAAAGTTTAAGGATTGTGTTGGAGCTAATCTTCACACTCTTCTTTAAAAGAAAAATAAATAAAATAGAATCTGTGTTTCTATATAGTCTCAGGAAGAAGTCTGCTATCCCTTTAAGCCTTTCTGCTTTTCCTGTTTACGTTGGCAATTGGGTGGAAGTATTGTGGAGGCAGAAAACTTTTTGGAATGTTGAAAAAATGTTTCATGCAAATCTAGTAAATTGCTTGAAGACTTCAAAATTTGAACACTAAGGGGCGCCAGTTATTTTTTTTCTGAGGCGTGAGACTGGCCTCTGAACACCATCGCTGCCTTGAGCCGTGAAAATAAACACATCTATTAGAAGATACCAAAGAATGACAAAGTACTTGTGGATTTGTGCAGGTATCTATGTTTGCGTGGACTTACAGATATTGTCTGCTTACATGCAGTATTATTAATATGTAGGTGGAATAGTCAATAGCCATGAACAGTTGAGAAGTTGGAACAACTGTTGTTCTGTAAAACACCTTTCCTGGTTACCAAAGGGGCACTGTGTTAAATGTCTTGGAGGTATATGCTACACTGACATCCTCCAGAAGGGTTCTGTAGTTTGCTAGAAAGGTCTGCTAGATTTAGAATGCCTACTTAAAAGTGTAATATTTGATAGCTTCGTCAGTTGTTTCACGGCACCTTTGAGTCAAATACCAAATATTAGGGGCAGATGTGTGTACATATGTATTTATCTCTCTCTAAAAATAAAGTTACAGTGTTCACATACCCTCTGCCCGCACCCCTCCTGCAATTTGGTTTACTTCTTCTGGTTTGTTTTGTGCTTTAGATAGGTGGTGTTTGTGTGGGGTTTTTTTTGTTTTGTTTTAGTTACTATACAGCTGTTTTCCTGAAGGTTTTGTTTATGCTTGAGAATAACAATATTACAATCAGCCTTTGTTTTTTAGTTCGTACTAGTTAAATTGAAGAAATAGTCACAACCCTAAGAATTCAAACAAGTGAAACATGGGATTGCTTTCTCTCCTGGAATGCTAGGGATTCATTTATTTATTTATTTTTACATGACAATATTTCAACCCAAAACTCAAATAGGCCTGTGTTGTGATTACTTCTAATTGTATGCAACAGACATAGAAATGGACCCGTTGGTTTAGATGAAGAACAGTACGTCTAATCTGGTTGGGTTTCAGAATGTACATTTACTTTCTTTGGCCCTTTTCTGTGCTGTGTATGTTATCCAAAACACGTTTTCCATTCTCAACTGTGTCCCAGTGTTTGATCTTTGAAAATTGTAGTGCTTAACTTAGTAGATGGTCTCTGCCTTACGGCATTTGGTTTTGAAGATCAGCTTAAATGTGAGAGGTATATGGAGGAAACTTTTTTTTAAAAAACAACTAATTTATAATAAAATATGAAAGTCACAGTTTTGTTTAAGTTACAGATATTTTTGCATATATGTGCTTCCAACTTCTTATGTGTAAATAAGGCTACTGTGGATTAACAAGGATGTTTAAAGTGCACATCATAATAACTAGGAAGCTGGATTGTTTTTATCAGACTAGTGCAAACCTGTGGGAAGAGAGGGCTCTTCCTGAATGTGGAGTAGGCTGTATTTCCTGTCATTGTTTGTACCATCAAATGTGACCCGATTTTTTTTTTTTTTTTTTTTGCATTTCAGCTTCTCAGATACTAACTTCCATGATTCTAACCTAGACTGGTTTTTTTCTGACTATTTGTGTATTTTAATGGTGCCTATTGTGGAAGAATGAAGTTGTACCTCTTTTCTTGCACTACTTATTTTAAATAAATTAGACTTTTTAAACTCTGCAATTGCATTCTGATCTATTGAAATTACTGAGGTAACCATTAACTGAGATCTAAGTAGTGTAATTTTTATATTTACTTTTTTTTTTCTTGAACCTGTAAGCAGTCAGAATGTTGTACTTGATCGGAATGAGCACAGATCAAACCTATGGTCTGACCTTTTTTAAAAAGGTATTGATGCAGGCTTTACTGGGAAATAATTTTTCCTCTGTAAACTATACACCAAAAACTTCTGCCTTTCTGTCAAACTTGTCTTGAATGTGGCTTAAAAGTGTGTCTACCTTTAAATGTAAATTGAACCATGCATCTAGCTTTTGGAGATAAATGTAATTTCATGTCAAATGGGCTGCACCTTTCTGACTAGCAGTTATAACAACACTAACTGTAAAAACATCTGGGTAGGGATTAAGGAGCGTATTTTTTTTTTCTTGGATGTTGCTTTTTCTGTTCACTCTGTTCACTGAGAAAAGTGCATGTGAATTTGCAGAGCTCGGCGCCCAAAACTGAAGTTTTTGTATCAGTCTCATTGTCTTAACCAAAACATCTGCATGAGTTAGGACTGAAGAACTGTGTTCTGGTGTTGTAAATAAGTTCTTTCCGAGATATTTTCTGGTTACTTTTGCACATGACCTTATTGTTTGTGATTACGTAAATGTAGCCTGTGCTTAGTGAGGGTTTTGCTGACTTGTCAGATTTGATGAAGGGGCATTGGCCACATTACCATGACTATTTTTCAGTTGTATCAGGTCTTGCAGTAAAACCTGATTATTTCCTTACAAACCGTGCCTCTTAATGCGAAGTGAAGAGAAGAATTTTCTTCGGGTTTAAAGGCCTTATATAGGTTTTTGCCCAGAGAGTCCCAGGCTAATTTTTGGATTTGGAGTTTTAACATTAAAATTGTGCAAAACAGCATGCAACAAGATCATCCAACATTGTTTGTGTGCTGTTTATCAATAGTGCTCTTTTGATTCTGGTTCTTTAATCAAATGTAAATCTTAAGGTAATGGTCTGAGGCAGTTTTCTGATTTATGATAGTCCCATAATTATGAAGCCGTAAAGCTTCTAGAACTTGTGTGTTCAAAAACTTCACAGGAGTTGTTCTGAGGTGTGTTTTTTTTTGTTGTTGTTGTAATTCTTTGGCAGCCTCTTATAACATCAAAACAAAAGCTCCATTGCACTTAGGAAAAAGTTTATTTTTTTTAATTTTGGGGAAGAGTATTTAAAACTTCCTCCCCCCCCCCCCCCCCCCAATCCCAACAGTTCAGATCTTTTAAAATAAGTTATTTTTGGAACTGCAGCATTCATAGGATTGCAGTCACCTGGTGTGTATCTTAAAAATCCAGGTGGTGTTTTGACCGATAAAAGTTTTAAGTTAGTAAAGCAGTTATTTTAATCTTATGTTTTGAAAGCAGTTTTGTTCACTGTTGTGTACCAATAATTGATTATTAAAATGTCTGTCATCAGAGGGTTTTTTAAGAGGAACCATAGTAGATGTAGTTCTGTACGAGAACTGCCGATGTATTTGTCTTTAAATTGTGAGAGACCTGTTTGAATTTTTCATCATTTTTGTTTTGTGTTACTTATTCCTTAAGGTTGGAATTAAGTTGCATTTTCATAGTCTGAAGTTGTACGCAATAGTTTCCAAAGTAACTAGTGTCCTATAAAAATGTCTTGCTACAGTTAGAAACAACTGACCAAGTGCTGATTAGATTAGGGAGTGGCACGTGATGTTTTCATAGCGCACAAAGGAAAAACTGAAGGTGTGTTGGTTAGTAGTAAAGTGAGGGGAAAAAAAAAACCCAAACCAGCAACAACTGAGAAACAATAGATTTTAAGACAGCACTTAGAATGTCTTATTTATGAAAATGAAGTTTACATGCATCAAAAGAGAAAAGGTCACATCAGAGAAAAGTTGCTGATGTTTGGTGAGCAGTGTTCATGTGAAGAGAAGCCTGGACATGAATAGTTATTGTGGTAGATCAGTAGCTTTTTTTGACCAGGTTTCAGTCCTTAAATTAAAACTTTCTTTTGGTGAGTACACTAAACAATGCCAAATCAGGAACGGGATACTACAGTGATTTGAATTGTGTAACTTTGGTAGAAAAGCAAGTACATTTGAATTGCCTTTAATTACTGTCTGTAACCTTAAAATGTTCTTCTTTTTGGAGAATGCATACTGATACAGATAACCTGTTAATTAGATGTATTATTAGAGGCTGATCTAGTGTATAATCTGTGGCTGACTGACAGAACAGGCCTATATTTGTGTTAATTACCGGACCATCCTGTCAGCTCAGGCTGATTGAAGTACAGCAGGAGTCTGCCATGGAGACCGATGGTTTGTATTCGACTGCTTATATGGAATGTTGGAGGGCGGGAGACGGGGGAGAGGAGGAAAGCTGGGAAAGCTGTGAAGTAATGAAATGCCCTCACTCACTGACCCTTGTCTTTATTGAAACAGAACTCGCAGCTTCTTATTTGGGCTCCGTGAATTTTTCGGTATTTTTATCAAAATGCATATTATGAAAATCTTCTGTTGATGTTTTATTTACATTTAATAACCCAGTCCTAAGAAAATTAGTAGGAACAGTAAAATTGCCAGTGTTTTTAATCTCATTATGCTTAATACAATTGGTTAGGTCAGTAGAAGTACCATGTAAGATGTTTGTGGCTTTGTAACAGGAGGATCTAGGTCTGTGAAGGACACTACAGCTGTTATTTAAATGCTGAGACACATGATAGGTGAATGTTTATAACCCGAGTTAGATCCCTTTGCTGTGGTGAGACAAGGAGTTGGGTTGCTGGAAGTTAAGCAACATTTACATTTCTACTTTTGACTTGAGAATATATCTCATGTTACTTTGTACAGTGCAGGTAAAGCAGTCTTTGGGTTTCTTTTGGTTGTTTTTCTTGGAAACACTTAATAGAAATGAAGCTAGCTTTTTAATTGCACAGCTTAGATTTTTTGAGACAATTTATGCTTGAACGAGCAAAGCAACCATGACAGCTTTAAAGAAATAGTATGCATCTTCATTAGCAGAGCTACCCCTCCATATTGTAACTGTTGTTTCCATGGGAAAGGTGCCTGTTGCAGGCCAGTTGGGTGTCTGAGAACAACAAGGTGGTACAAGTTAAACTGCTTCTACTTGGGCACTTGTGTTACTAAACCTGTGTTGTCTGGGTCCAGTACTAGAAGTTGCAGCTTTTTAGATACTCCCCAGCTGTTTTAGCAGGTGTTAGTGCTCAGAATGAGTGCCGAAACACTAAGAGGTTTTTTTTTAATTTAATTTTATTACTGTGGTATAAAATACTGAGTAAAAATTGAAAACATACTTTCAATTACTTTTTATTTGAGAATTGATTTTCGTACTTGGTGTCAAAATAGTAAATTTTGCTTCTCAGTTCATTGTAGAACATCATTCTCTTGAAGGGAAATGGCAATAGGTAGCTATTAATGGATTTTCTTTTAGTGTTTTTGGTGGTGTATAGTTGATTGAATAGCACGCTGGAAGTAATTTATTTTTTAAAATCAGTTTAAAAAATATTTTTGACTTCTGCAGCTGCACCTGAATACTTGCACTTTACTTCATGGTGTAGTGGAGAAGATTTTTCTGTGTGTCCAGGACAGAGTGTACCAGAGCAATGTTTTGATACATTTTAACTTCATCGCAGTACTCCTGGAAGTGTGTGGGCAGGAAGGCTCTCAGGATACCCCCTTTCTAAAGGGGATGAACCAGGAAGCAATTTGTGTGATAACTGGCTGACATCTGAGCTATTAACAGTGGGGAAGTTAACACTTTCAATGGTATATAACCTTATAAATATTAACGCTTCTTTAGGACTTGATTTGAAAGGGAAAAAAAAACCCAGCATGACAAACAATTAACATCTTGTTACTTTGCTGGGAAGTTATGTTGGTGTAGTTCTGGGGGGTAATGCATCAGGGTGGCTGCTGATGTCAGAGCACAGGCAGGAGACGATAATACAGTATTTTATACCATTTTCTGGTGGACCAGTTTCTGGTTTAAAAGGTCAGCTGGTATTCTGGACTTGTCAGGGGTTTTTTTGAGTTTGTTTTTGTGTGGTGCTGGCTTTCTTTTTAGACAGATTAGAGCTGTGATCAAACTCACCATATGTGATCTCAGAGTACTTGTGTTGGCACAAAGGCTGAGGTGGCTCAATACTGAAGATATAGAGCAGAGCCTTGGGGAGAGCACATTTGCTTAAACATTTACTTTAAAGTCTGAAACTCCTAATTGATGTCAACTGATAGTGCATCTGCTCCATTCAAAATTTTAAGGACGTGACTATTTTCAGACTAGCTGACACTAGATGGAAGTCAGACTTTGATGAACTCTTTAAGTCCTTCAGCTGTTGAAATAATGAACCTTATTATTTTGTCTAGTTCAGATTAAAGGACTGTTATAGAAATCTCTGTAACTATTACTTGGTTGAAACATCCTATCCTAACTGCAGTATATTTTCTTCATTACTGTCTAGGAGATGCAATACGCCTGAAATCATAAAAAGTAAGCAGCAGATCCATCTAGCACAAGTATTAATAAAAACTTAATGTTCTGGTTCATATCTTTCAATGGCAACTCAACTAAAACATTCAGCCGATGTTGCATAGTGCTTCCATTTATTTATCAGGCTTCGAAGCTATAGCAAACCAGTTAATATTCTTCTTAATACAGCTTAATCTAGTAACCCCCAAATAATTATATCAAAAGGCAATGCGTAAGTTTTTAGATGCAGAGCAAGCCAAATCTGCTTCTGTTTGCTGTGGAATGTCGTCAGTTTCTTTGCAGGAATGGGGAGGAGAACACAAGGAAAAATTCTATTATATAGAATATAATATGAGCTGGTGCTGTTTTCTTTTGAGCAGTGTTGTTCATCTGTGTGTAGGGCTTTTTGGTACTTTCAGTTTGTCTCATTTTGAAGGAGCATGAACTGCACCTGTATGTCAGAAGTTTAACACGGGATGTTTTTTAAAAAAGTTGTCAAACTGTAGTCATCTCCCCCCTCCTTCCTCCAAACCTTCCAGACTAACTTTGCCTAACTACTACATGTACGATCTGTTGACAAGTGTGTTCTCTAATAGTTAGTTTGTGTGTTAAAGTTGAAGGTTAAAATGCTGTAATAGGCTCAGCTGTCTTGTTTAAAGTATGATGTTTTTCCCGTGAAGATTGTGCAGTGAGAAAATGGTGCATGTTAGATGATTGTAGAGACAAGTTGTTGGTAGCTCTTTAATTGCTTAAGTATCGTATCATCTATAAAGATAAGCGTAGTTGGAGAGGCTTATATATAGTCAGTTTACGAGAGAATTACTACTACTTTAAATCACTTGAGGCTTTTATGGAAATCTGATACTGCCTGTGAATCAACCTGAAGCAAGACTGCTTATACAGATTCTTTTGTTCCCACTTTTCACACAGTTCTGTCAACTTTATGATCAACTAGTAAATAGACTTGAACAAAATCTGGGAACAGATGATATTGTAGGCATCAGAAATAAATTTTAACCAAGATTCTATGAGGAAGACTGGTTATATATGTATTAAAATGTCTTGAGAGGAAGACTGATACTTCAGTACTTCTCAGGTATAAAATTAGTAACTGCAATTGCTTTTAGAAGGGAAATATATTTAGCTGTTGTAATAACATGTTTACAGAGATTTGAGTCTCATATTATGAAATTTCTTGCAGTGTATTTGTGCTTGTTCTCTGTGGGTAAATTTTGTGACAAGACTAACATAATCCTTTGGGAAAAAATCTGGAACAAACATTATCTAAAGATCAAATCCGCCTGGAAGAAACTGCAAAAAGTATAGCTGACTTTCTTGAGAAAAGCTTATGGACTTCAAAGAACTTTTTTTAGAGACCTGCAACATTTAAGATATATACTGATATTTTGAGGAAAAAGAGGAGAAAAACTTCCCTATATCAGCTTAATATGGGGTTAATTGAGGTTGAATTCCATATTGACCAAATTACTTCCAATTTCTAATAATTCTGGTGTAGCTTCCAGGGAAGCAAGGAATTGTGTGGAAGCTCTGTCTATAGGTAATGAGGTACCTAAGCCTAGTGCCTATTGATTTAGTAACTGTATTTTAGTCATAACTATTCATGAGGAAGCTTTTTGGTTCCAAATGGGAGGTTTAATGCACACTGAGGGCACTTGGTAGTGCTGGGTTTTAATACTGTTAAGTGTCTTCAGAAAGGTATTCTTGCGTCAGCCTCAGATTAACATAAGATGAATAACAGAGCAATTCATCACCTGGGCAGCTCTGAAGAGTGTCAGCAAGAAAGCTGACGATGATGAATTGGGGAGAAATGGATGCTGTGGTAGATCGCCCCTCCAGCTAGCGCGGGAGTGTTGAGGGATGGCCGCTGGTATTTAGGTGTACGCTGGGTTATTAAGTGAGGAGGGACTGGGCTCCTTTGCTTGGCTGAGTAGAAAAGAAACATGTCCCATCTACAATTTAAGATGGTTACTAAATTCAACAGCTTAAAATGACAGATGAGCCACTGGTTTGTGCTTTATTGAAAAAGATTTTTATCAATCTTTAGGACTGATAAATGTGAGTGAAGTTTTGAAGACAGATTCCTGAACTTCCCTTGGTATTTGCGATCTCAGCAACCTTTTTGGCAATATAAATTTGGATACATTAACTTTGAAGCAGTTTATTCTGAAATTAATTTTGCTTCAAGTTTTGCACTAACTTGTCTTAGATCTTACAGCTTTCAGTTACTGGTCACTTTCAGTTTTAATTTTTTTTAAATTTTTTTTTAGGATAAAGAAAATAGTTGTGAATTCAAGGGGGTTAAACCAGAAATAAAACTGTCTTTGTCTTTAACCAAGTGGTTTTTGTCATGTGCATAGGTCTTTCTAATCCCATTTAATATGGTTTGTGCTAGAATTGTTTTTGACCACTCATTGTTATATCAAATTGTTGAACACTTGATATGTGGAGAACAGTTTAAAGTAATAATGTTCAAGATCTTCACTTTGTGGGGGCTGTTTGTATGGATTTTTTTCTGTTTAGTTACTGTAGGTAACTAAATCTGTATGTGCAGGCTAAAAAGTAGGTGTACAGCCTTTCTCAGCTCTGAGTAGAATTCAATACTGAAATCAGTATTGAAGACAAGCATTTTAGTATGTCATATAGTAGTAATAACTAGTATAGTATTAATATAATGGTATGTTACAGTATAAATCGCCACACAGATCAAACTACATTTTTAGTATGTTTTTCTCCTCTGGATTAAGCAACTTGGCTGCTGAAAGGTTTGAGCGATTGTTAATAACTAAAATGTGTTCCTCAACAAACAGAAGGATGTCGTGTTCTCTCTTTTTTCAAACTTATTGTGTGCTCTTAGTGTTAAATTTTCAGATACAAAGGCAGTATACTAATAAAGCACTAACACTGAAGGAGCTTTTTCCTAGCCTAGTTAAAGATCAGTAGTTTCTTGTAGTATGTAATATATGTAGGTGAACCACAGCTTATGCTGCTACAAACATTTTTCTTTTTCTTTTTCTTTTTTTTTTTTTTTTCCCAAGATGAAGGAATGAATATTGCGAGCAATGAAGCCTGGATAATTTCTAGGCTGTTAAACTAATGAATGAAACTTAATGCCACAAATATGCAGATACTATGCACCTATCAATGTTTATACCATGAAAAAATTGACACAAAGGTTACAGTATCTTTTAAGACCATATTGCTATAGAAGTAACTATAAAAATTGTATTACATATTGATCTCAAAACTATTAATAAAATAATTCTATGAAAGGAGCAGAAAAATTTGAATACATTTTCTTGAAGTACTTGCATTTTAAACTGAAATGTCCTACCGCCCAGAAAATGTTTCCAATTTACAAAAATAATGTAACAATTTAAGTTAGCCTTCAAACATTATGAGATTATACACTACACTTGATTTAGGAAAGGAGAATAACACTGAGTAATAGAGGTGTCAGTGACTGTTGTGTGGGATCTAAAGTAGCTTGTCATCTGGTTTGGATCATGGGTTTGGCAAAACTTTTTCTTAGGATAAGTGAGATGGAGATACTTTAAGTTAATTTTTATTAGACTGTACAAACACTTCCTCTGCATGTACTGTCTTTTTCCAGCTTAACCTATGCTGTTTTGCCTTGTGCTTGTCACACTGAACTGCTCTAGCCACTCCTTATCCTAACCTTTTTTGACATAGCAAAGGATTACAAAGCAGGCGTATTTCATTTTGCAGCACCATCAGTGAAACTTTGCAGTCACTTGCACAAAAAGTAACATGAAAGGGATTTTTTTTCCCTAAACCTAATTCTTAAGAGTTTATATTTTGTTACTGCATGGAAACAAAATAGTGTTTGAAATGGGGCGTCTGAGACCATGTTCTCTGAAGTAGACAGCGTCTTTTTTTTGCTTGCAATGTTAATGGAGCTAAGTGAAAAGCAATACAAGTTAACCAGAATGGTGTTTTTCAATCTATGATTTCCAGACCCACTGTCTATGAAGAGTCACTGAAGATAGCAAAGAAAGAGGATTAGGCTACACTGAGCCTTCACCTCTTTTAGGAACTTTTTGTTAGTCTCTAAATGGAAGAGGTTGGAGACGGCTGGTTTAAAGGCATTTTCATTATAGCAATTGTCATTGTCCATGGACCAAAGTAAAATTTTGAAAGATGAAACTTCAAGGAGATCACAAAAACAAATTGTGTTTACCATTTTGTAAATGGAAACTTGTTTCACCTATCTGCATTTATTCTTTTCTTAGGACTTCCTGCTGTTACATATTTACTAAACTAGGGAGTATGCTGATGTTTTCTCCAGATGAGATGTAGAGAATCTAATTATGTTTATCAGTAGAGTCCAGTTTGCAGCACTGGAAGTCCAAAATATTAACATGTTAATTGCCAAGAGTAGTTACAAGAGACATAACCTACTAAATTCTGTTTGGTATGCTATTATTATAGAATAATTTCAGTAGTGAAGTGTCTTTAAGGGCATCTGTATCTTTCAATTTTAATTCTATTAAAATAGCCACACTGTTGTCATTCATGAACAAGGATATGAAAGCAAGTTCCAAATAGTTAGCTGTAAATATTTCAGGAGATGTTTTGTTTCAGTGTTTCCACACCACCCCACTCCACACACCGCTTCCTCCTCCCCCCCTGCCATGGACAGCCCTATGAGCTGATAGCACCAGTTGTTTGGTGTTAGTGATAAATGAACTTGGGAGGAAATAAAACAAGAATGTAACTTATAACAGTATTTAATATGTAGTAATCCAGGTGCAGATCCTGCCTGTGCCATTCCTATGCCATTCTTTAAATCAGTCCTGAATATAACGTCATAATTCGTAATGTCCTTTATGGTGAATTTAACAGAAGCATGAAACTAGTGTGATTCAAATTATATTGTATTAGAAGCTTATAAAATTGTGTTTAAAAAATTACACATGATTTATAGTTAGCATTCAGTTGAAATATTGGACGTTTAATTTGTATGCTGAGTGGCACTTTTTCGACTTGTTTGTTCCTAAAAGAGACTGTTCTTAAACTCCCTGGAATTTGTCAGCTGAAGAGAAAATTGATGATTCTATAGCTACTCTGTCAAAACTTACATTAGCTTCAACATTTTAATTCTGTAGGTAGCAGAGATCTTGGCTACCAGACTGGTAAAATAAATATTAGTTTTGTTCAATGTTCTCTGTCTGTTTCTACCTTGCATGTGTATAGACACAGGTGCACTCTTTTTCTCCCCGGCTTTCCCTCTCCCTTTCTTTCTTTTGTAGCAGTGGTACTGCTTAATACCTGTTTCTTATAGTAAATGGAAAAGGATTACCCAGTTATGGACAAGATTTAATATGATTAGAAATTGTGTTTTTTCTGATGTAATTAAAAATTATACGTAAGATTGCTCTAGTTGTAAAGCCAAAGGGGAGGTGGGAGGGTCTACTGTTTTAGACATCATGTATCTGACAGTTTTTAATGTGCTTTAATTAACTGAAAAATTATCTTTTTGAATGAAGAATATTTTGTGTAGTTTAGAAATTTACTAATTTTTACTTTTAAGTATTTTTGTTAAAAATAAAACTTTCTCTTTTTAATAAATGAAAATATATTTTGATTTTTTGATAGTGAAAATAAAATTCTTATTTTGCTTTAAAATCTATTCTCAAAATACAATATTCAAATTTACTTATGGAACATGGTGGATATCATAATGCAAACTATCATTCAGAATTTTTTTCATAGTGATTGTTGCTTGTCTTCTAAAATCTATTGATGGCATGCAGAGCACTTTCCTTTATAATAAACCACACTTCAGTTAATTCTACAGATTTTTACAAAACAGTAATCCTTCTCGCATTGCGGTTTCAGTTAGAAAAGCTCTGATCTCAGCTTTTGCTGTAATGGCAAGAGGTAAACACTGATGTGGCATTATCTTATCTAGTTGATAATTTCATCTAATAGTCCCGGAACTTGATGTGCCAATTGTTAAATGCACTCGGCTGTGAAATAATCGGAACTTCAGCTTGCAAATACCAAGCTATTGTTTTCAATAAAGTTGAGTTGAAATCAGCTCTCTGTGCTGCATTGCACTGGAAACCAATTAATTACAATGTGACAAGATGCCATTTTTTATTGCCAAAATAAAGTTTCTAGTATTATTCTGCAATATGAACAAATGTTTGGTAGTTTTGTTTGAAATTTGAGTTAATTTTATAGACGAATAGGATAAAGAACCTTTAGTTGTTTAACTTTCATTTTTAGAGTTCATGTTTTTTAAATGGCTTCTCAGATGATTTCTCTTAATTTACACTGCTGCTAATGCTCTGCAATATGTCTTTTATATTAGTCATTGAGGTCTAGATGATACTTCCATTTTATTTCATGTGACCCATCCGATATGGCACAAAAATCTCAGCTGTGCAAGATTTAATAATTTCTGACATGTGCCCATGATTTACCTATTTTTTTTTTAACTTTTGCCAGTTAAATATTGGAGATCTATGGTTTAACAGGTTTTTGTTATATTTTCACGATGCATGTAAGAATTGATCAGAACAACTTTACTATTTCCAGTGTTACTATTTTCACTTATGTGGCCACATAAAGTCAAATAAGAAAATATTGCAGGATAATTCAACTCTAAAGTTACAGTTTGCTTATCTGATAACAAAGTATTTTTGAAAAATGGTGCAAGAGAAACACACCTTTTGAAATGCAGCATTAGTAGATACAACTGAGTAATACTTAAATAATCTAATGTGAAATTAAGTCATACTGTGCATGTAGATTGGTTATTTCTAATACAATTTGATTATGTATCAGTGTGACCAATACAGCTATTTTACATGCTAAAGTGACACTCTTGTACTTTTTTACTAGAATACTAAGGGCTTCATATTTTTAATTGCCGATTTTATGTTATCTTTAATTGTTTCACTATAATTTAAAGGCTTTAGCCAATGAAGCACAAACCAAAATGAATTTAACTCCTGTGCTTGATAAAGATACGACATGTGGCTTTTAGTTAGCTCTTATTCCTGTTGGTAGCTATCACTTTGCTCCTTATTGTTTCCAGTAGTATACTTTTGGTTTTAAATAAAAATTTTATTACATTGTACTTAGCTCAAGTAGCATTTATAAAAAGAAGCAAAGTGAAGATAGGGCCTTTCTTTTGATTCTTAGCAGAGGAAAACATTAAAACATGTAGTTTGCTTGAATTGTGTTCTCCCCTATGACTTCCATATCAAGAGAGAGCAAATATTTGTAGTTGGTTTGTTTTGTTGTTGGTGGGGTTTTTTTTGGTTTGTTTGGTTTTTATTTTGTTGTTTGGTTTGTTGTTTGTTTTTTTTTCCCTGAGTACTTTTCAGTCTTGCCCAAAAATTTTAAGGAAAAGTAGGTCATGCTGAGGTGGGATAAAACAGTGAAATTTGAAAACAAAGTTGTGGGAAAGGAGACAATAAGAAGAGAAAATGTATGTTTTAAAAAAAAAGAAACAACAACCTAAACTCCTGTAGAGAGTTTACTAAAAAATACGAATGTTTCAAGACAATTTCCTATATTTTAGTAAGGAGTGCAAAGTGTATGTGAAGGTGTAGTCAATACGAGGGCTGATTTTATTCTCAGAAATGTTTTGATTAGCACAAGTAGACAAGTTTAGTGTCTAGAAACGCTTAATGTAGGCGGTGATGGTGGCTTTTACTGAAAAAGTTGAACTAAAGGTACCACCTGTGAAGAACTCCCTCTGAGGCATACCTGCTGTTAGGGCTTTTTCATGTGAGTTATAGGCCTTTGCATTACATTGGAGACGCTAATGTCTGAATGGATGTGATGGCTGTCTCGGAATGATGCTGCTGTTAGCAGTGAAAAATGTCTTCCTTACGATTCTTGTGCAGCAGGCCGTGGAGTGCAGCACATTTTTATAATAAAGGTGATGAATTTAATCGCAAACTGGCAGCCAAATGGAAATTGCAGACCTTGATACTGGGAGAAAATTGCCTATAAAGCAACTCCTGAGAGAGCAGGCTTTAAATTTATCCACCCATTTCAACATTGAGGAGAACATAGGAATTGCAGGGTATTTTGCTTGGCCTGTTTAGTCCAGACAGATGATGCTTCAGTCTTCCTTTATTTAAGAACTAGATACAGCATTGTGTTGCCTTTTTTTTTCCTAAATAAAAAAAATTGACCTTGCTGCTTAAAGTTTACATGGTAAGGGTTTTGGAAAAATATGTTCCTTTATTAGCTTGTAATTTGCTCCTGTTATAAAGTAGGACCTAACATTCATTATTAATTGAAACTTACCAACTGCTTCATGGATTTGCTCTTATGTCAGATTTAACCCTAATGTGATTTGAGTTTTAAAAAAAGCATATCCATGTATTTGAAGGCTATTTGCTGCATTACACTGATGTGAAAAGCAATGCCATAAATGATTTAACTAGTCTTGAAGTCCCACTGGAAGTAGAATACTTTTTCTAATAGTATGTAACATAATTTCTGATACAGATGCAGCATTTTTCAAAATTGTTGGTAGTGATACATTTCAGCAAGTCTTCCTCTTAATCTCTAATTTTTGATGGTGCCAAAAGCTGATGTTGTTCCTACTTGATAACTAGGAACTGAATTTACAAATATGATTCCCATATCTGGTAAGCACTATATTAAAAAAAAGAAGACAAAATATTCTTTAGGGAGCTTAATAAAAGATTGTCTGTTTATCGTCTGTTCATACAAATAATTGCAAATAAATTCCTTTAGAAATATCTGATTTGATTAGACACTTAACTCACTGCAACGCTTTTAGATTGCTCTTTTGGGTGCTTTGGGCGGCGGTCATCATTCAGGCAGAATTAAGAATGAATAGCATTAGATTTTGTCACTGTCTTTAAGGTGAAGAGAATAGGAACACTTAATGACAAAATATTAAGTGTGGCATTTGGAACAATCTGGTAAGGATATTATTTCAAATATTTCATTGGTTCAGTTTCTGCTTTTAAATGAAATCAGAAGTATAGTCTGTACTAGAATGATTCTCTTGGTTATATGATCCCTAAGGTAAAATTCCCAAAGGTAAAATATGGCCTGATCTCTGGGCCAACATGAGGAATCTTTTTACCAAGTGTATAAAACAAGAACTGCTTATTTCTTGCTCAATTTAACTTTGTTCTGCCCTTTAGAAAATCAAACTTGTTACCAGTCCTGATTTTCTTTTTTTTAAAAAAAAACTTTATCCTACTAAAGTAAAGATTCCTGAGAGGTGGTACCTTTTATTACAAGAAGACATAAGGATTATTAAGTAGTTGTGTGGTGAAAACAGTTGAGCCTCATTCTGGCAGTTGTTGGAAGTCTACTACACAGCATTTCTGTAGCTAACGAGTAGCTTGTCTGTATTCCTTTGCTTAAAGTATAGGTTTGTAGTAAAAGAAGATGAATGGTTGACTAGTTCTTGAATGTATTTTCACTGTTTTGGACTATAGAAAATACAGACTAGAATTTCTATGGAATATATTTTCTATATACATTTCTATATTATTTTTTGGTCACAGGAAAAGCATGGCCTAACTTGCTTGTAGAGTAGCATTTATAGTCTTGTTTTATGTTATGTTAATATTCTGAGACTGCAGTAGATTCAAATGAACGCATTAACTGGACTTCCAGGCTTCTTGTAAGAGGGATCAGCTTTTCCTCAGAATTCTTGTTTTATTGCAGGTAGACAAATTCAGCTGTATACGAACATCCAGAGTTAGCTGGTATCCCTTTCACTCCTGTTCCTGTGCTTTTTATTACTTTGAGTGTGAACATGCAGAGGTGCCCGTTCAATTAGGAAAGACCAAGTGCAGGTTTGGAGTAGAGTTGGAATTGGAGTGTGTATGCTGAGTTAGCAGAAAAAGAGATTATGTCCAACCTGCCTGCTGCAAAATAACTGTAGGACCTTTTTATTTATTTTTTTAGTTAGTTTTTAAAAATTTTTTATTACTAGGAAACATCGGAGAGAAATTACAGAAGATGGTTTTGAACTTATTTAGTAGCTCGATGATTCAAAAAGGAGATTCTTGTTTGGGAAGGTGTCCCTGTTACTTCCTTTCTGCTAATTCTGGTGTTTGGTGGATTCTTCAGTGATCTGTTTCAGCTCAGTAACCTGGAAGAAAGCTGATCAAGCAAAACAGAGAAAAGGTTTGAATAGTCTTTTGCTCGATAAGTGAGTTGAATTGGCTTACTAGGCAGAGCTGGTGTGAGAAACATTCAGGAACTCTGCAGCTGGGAGTGAGAAGACAGACAGTGATGACATTTCTCAGCCTTCAAAGGAAGGAGAAGTGGTACAGCAAAACTGACTTTTTGGAGTAATGCTCTTCCGATGGTCCAGATTTTGGATTTCTTCTGGACTTCTGTGTATAATTTGGGATATGCAGTCTCCTTCCTTTAGAGTAGTGAGCTGTCTTGTAGTGTCTAACATTTCATAGCTTTCATAAGTATTGTTGTTTAGCTTCTGGTTTGCTTTGTTGATTGAAAGCTCTGTTTTCAGTTTATCTCTAGTAAATACGTATCTTGGCATTTGTCATTAAAGAAGACTTTTAAATAGGGCATCTAGTCATTCCAAAGTTTAGGAATTGATCTGTGCATCTGATTGTTGGCCAGAATCTGTTAAACTGAGAACTGATGTCTTTTGAGAAATCGTTATGAAAAACTCGGAAGTCCAGTTTTTTTCGTTGTTCTTAGTATTTCACTGAGATGTTTTTAAGAACAAAAATGCTGTCCCCCCAGCCCCCCTTTAAACTTTTTATCTTTCATATTCTTAACCAGATGAGAAAGTTATATTAGGAGCAGATTATTTCAGAAAGAGAAGATTGTTTAGTACTGTTTGCTTAAGTATGGAAAGAACTAAAACATTGACATGGGGTTGTGAACCTGTAAAACTAGATGGGCCTTTTGGTTACTTTTCTTGCAAGAATGGAAAATGATGGAAAGGAGACAGGAAACTGAGTTTACTTTGCAGTTTTACTGACTGCTGCTCCTTCTCTAAGTGGGCAAAATTCAGTTTACTGAAATGCAGAAACAGAGTTAATTTTAGTAAGTTTCTCCAATACAAGCTGTGTGATTGATGATCTTGAAATAATTTGGCAAAGTCTCAGTAAATATGAGAAGTAGGTTGCTTAAATACACTGGTCTCTTGATACCAATTTAAAACTTTAATTTAGGATCTCCTTGCAGTATTGGAAGTTCTGAAGAGGTGTCCAGATATCTAAATAATTTGCTTTTCTCCTTCATCATGCAATCAGCAGTACCTCCATGCTTCACTTTAATTTCATTACTGACCTAAAGGGGAAGTATTGCAGGTGACAGAGATTATTCCCGAAAATATTATGAGTTTTTTTAGTTGTTGTTAATTTGTACCTTGAGGAGTTGAGGGTTGATGGCAGCCACTTACCTAGCTGGAGTGCAAAGCCCCCAATATTTATGTCCCCATTTGAAGTGCGCAGCTACAATTGCAGTTCACTGTTAAACTTTTTGATTTTTTTTGTTTTGTTTTTAATTTTGAGAGGAAGCATGACAGTTGATACCAGTAATGTTGCTGCCTTTTGAAGCTGAAAAAATATACCAACCAAGATCTTTTCATTCAATACTCATCACATTAATGAGAGAAACAAATAGAATTTGCTCACGTAAGCTTTTCCGGCAAATTGAAATGTATTCAGCATGCACCCAGACTGTTTAGAATAGTAATTATAACTAGTGTTACTGCCTGTATTTCTAGTTCCTTGCTACACTGTATAGAGCTTTATAAAGGGTAGAGTGCTTGTTGGTACTTTAAAGAACACTTTACTGTGTGATAGTCTAGTTCCATTTTCTGTAAGAAAATCATGTTGAAATGAGTTTTTAAAGTGTCTCTGATGGACAGAGAACCCGAAAAAGCTCTTCTATGCTCTTCTGTGGGGTTTTTGTTTGTTTGGTGGTTGGGTTTCTTTTTTAACACAGCACAATGTAATTGAAAGCGGTCAAGCTCTTATCAAATGCTCCGCAGGTCTGGTGGCAGGAGGGGATTGACTATTTGCCTATGCTTTTTTCTTTTCCTTCAAAGATGATTTCAAAAGAGAATTGTTTCCGC
Source organism: Caloenas nicobarica (assembly GCF_036013445.1). Lineage (NCBI taxonomy): Eukaryota > Metazoa > Chordata > Aves > Columbiformes > Columbidae > Caloenas > Caloenas nicobarica. Next base: position 73,019,962 of record NC_088247.1, read on the forward strand.
TTGCAGCCAGTATGTGGGAACAGGTGGGTAAAAGAGTTAGAGGGAAGGAGACAGAGACTAGCAAAAAATATAAGCCTGAAAGACTGTTTCAGGTTTTGGCTGCTTTTGTGTTCAACGCTTATAAAAACAAGTCTTGAATGTTAAACGGAGAAAGTGAAACTTTTCTACTCCCGTTCGACATAGTAAGTGTTAAAATTTTATTTCCCTTCTAGTAATGTAGCCTCAGCTATATGCCATTAGTAGTTCTGCATGGCTCTGATTTAATGAGCAATGGTTCTTCAGCTTGGGCAGAATATGGTTCTGAGCAAGTAATGCTGGAAAGCAGTAGTGTAAGCTGGTGCGTAGTTGAGGCCTCATCTTGGTTCTGTTTCAATGCCTTGTGTTTAAAGTTGAAATACATTTTAGCATAGTGGGGGTGGTGGTAGTGGGGAAGCAGGGAGGGTTGTTTGTGTGTAGGGATTTGTGTTTGTCTGATTTTTTTTTTTTTTTTTTTTTTTTGTGTGTGGTGGTGTTTGGAGAAGGTGGTTCTCTTTAAGATGTATTGAGATAAACCGTGAAATAAAATTCGGATAGTGACTTTATGGGCAGCAAATTTGATGTTATCTTCCACTGTAATATCTAGTGGAACACTATCACACTGAAAAGAAATATTCTGTTAATATGATACCAGTAATCCTAGTATTTTTAGTGTATAAATTGAATGTATAAATGTATAAATTGAAATCCTATTTCAGTCATTCAGAACATGGGTGTGTTTCTGAAGAAGTGTATGAGTTATGTGATGTAAAGCTGCAGATGTGACCTGGAATGTGCTGTGCTGTCATATGTCTTTTAAGTAGCTCTGATACGACTTAAGCATAAGGTTGTATTATATATTCCACTAAATGATCTCTTGTGTTGCATGTAACTTTGCAGAATTACTTACAACTTTTCATGCCAAGTGTGTGGGTTAGGCTGAGCTATACCAAAAGCTTCAATTAAAACAGTGAAAAAGTTTTCAAGAATGAACATGGGGGAAGTCTTAATATTTTAAAACAAAAAATACATTTAAATTTGCTCTGAGAGGTTGCTGAAGTGAGTGCTTTTATCATTTTGTCTAGCAGTCTTTCTAGATTCAAACGAAACAGATTGAATTTTGCAAATGCAATTTGCAAATTGCATTTGAGCACTTCAGTGTCCAAAAAACTGTCCTGCTGAGTATGTGCTGCACCTCCAGCTAGTTTCTCTTATGGCGCTGTCTTGCTGTGGACAAGTATGCTGTGTCTCAACCTGAGCAGGCCATGTAATGGAAGCTGTCAGTCTTGGTGTATCTGGGGAATGGACTTGAGAGAATTGACTCACTTCCCTGTGTTTTGAGCAATTGGCTTGCTCTCTTCTGAAACTTCAGCTTTTAAGAAGAATTTTTTTAAACAATCAGGAAGATGCTGTGTTTGGACAAACAACTCTGATGGTGTAGCCATCCTTCATGTTTTGCAGACTGTTCAGAAGCATAAGAGAATGTTGGGTGGGAACTAGAACTGACCGAAGAACTGAAGGAATGTAGAATCATATCTTCCATAGGTAAAAAGTGGGACTCGAGTAGGGAGAAAAGACTGTTTGGGAGCAGGAGAGTGTTTGGGGTGAGGAAAACAGCCAAAAGGATTTGTCTGCTAGAGGAAACTGCTTTCTAGAGCCTGGAGTAAACCTGAAGTTTTGGAGTCTTGCCATGTCTTTGCTGTCAGGAAATATCTGTGAAACCCAGAGGCAAATTGTCTCATTCCTCCTCTGCTGCTGGACAGTATCTCCTTGTGCTGTCAGTTAATACCTTATTTCATGTGGCAGAGGTCTTTGAATGTAAAAATGCCAGCTTAGCTGACTGGTTGAATTTAGCAATTTGACAGATATGAGTACAATTGTTATGTGGCAGTAAAACTGATCCATAAGATGCACACAGATGAGGACTTTCAGGCGTACTTTTTTTCTCACAGGAAGAGCGATGTTTCTGATACCAGCAGGTCTCAGGCAGCAGTTCTCTGAAGTTTGGGTGTTTTTTTTTTGTTTTGTTTGGTGAAGGAATAAGGACCAGACCTATCTCTGTTAAAGGTGCAGTATCCTACCATCTTGCTACTGGATTTGAGTGACTGTCACAGGTGACTTGTAGAATAATGGTGAGCTTATTAAGAAAATAAGGGATAAGTAAGGAAGAGGGAAAAATAACAATACTTCATGAATAATAGTCACAATTTTCTGAAAACTTGTCAGTTATCTTAAATACATGGCTTAACACATCTGTGGTTTTATTATGCTGTGTATACATATTGTGCTGGATTTTGCTGTCTCAAAGTGAACTTTGTGTAAAAACAAAGAAAAATCCACCAAACCACCAAACGAACCCAAACAAAACCCAAACCATGTTATACAGAAGTTTTATTTCATTAAAAGTTTGAATACCTATTAAACAGACTTTCATGCCCTCAAGTGCATTGTAAAGTCATGTTCCCTTTTTTGATAAACTACACTGAAGCATACTTATAGTATATCCGGTTTTCAGCTTAAAAGCTAAACATATGTGCTGAGCGTTTTAACAAATACTCATGCTTGGGATATGGATTCTAGAATCAATTGTCTTGAGTATCTTAGGGAAAAATAATCACATTTGCAAGCACTCACTTTTATTTCTTTATGATGTTTCGTGAAATTGTTCATAAAGCTCTCCTTCCCAGAAAAGTCCCTATTCCTTCAGGTTTTTTAGAAAATAACTCTTGGTGTCGAACAAGAGAATATTAACTTCAAGACATAATAAGGTATAGACAAAGACCATGTATATTTATTTACATGGAAAGAAGCATTGTGCTTATTCTTGAAAGTGATACCTTATTGATGTGTTGTCTCAAGGCAGGGCCTAAATATCTGGTAATAGTAACAATTCCTGTTACTGATTAGTAATAATAATTGTGGATTAGAAATCTGAAGAATAATTTCAGTTAATAATGGCATTTTTGCTATGTGTTTTGGAATCAAGAGCATATGAGAATATAGTAATATTTCCTAGGATAGTTACATCGTGCAACTCTAAAAAAGTTAGTCGTAATTTGTGACAACGTACCAACCTTCTGAAGAGGGTGCAATTGATGTCCAAGGAAAGGCTGTGGTTTTGGTTTTTTTAGGTTTCAGCTGATTGCCGTTGTGACAGCCTACATAAGCATGCCACTTGGAATCTCATGGCAAAGTGTGTAAGTTACCTTTCATGTACCTGTGAAGTGATGTACCTTTAAGAAGGTATCTTCAAGGTAGTTTTGACTTGTACCGAGTAAAATACTCCGAGGGCAGTTTTGATTATGGCTTCCTCACCTGTCAAGGCAGATCTGCCTAATGGGGGCCTGATGTTGCATGCAAATCAAGTATTGTGTGAAAAACAGAAAATAAGGATGATGAGAAGGCCCACCCTAATCTATTTTACTCTAATTACTGACAGAAGTAAGAGTAGTATCACTAACCAAATACTTACTACTGTTTATGGAGTAGGCAGGCCATCTACAGTCTCATAATGCTTAATGAAAGCTCCGTTATGGTTGAAGGGAGTGAACATAGTTCTGTGTTTATAGAAATGAGAAGACAGAGCAGATACCGATACCACTGTAGTTTTTGGAAAGTGAGTATCTATCTGTCATGTAAACGTTAAAAAAGATTGTGAATCTACGTATACCTCTGAAAGTCTGATTTTGCCATATAATAAAAATACTCTTCATGGAGGTTTTTGTAGTTGTTTTTGAAGGAAATGAAACTTTGAAAGATGGTCTGTGTTTTAACATACCCAACTGCAAATTAGATTGAATGTTCCATTCGCTACTTGGAATAACAATCAATAAAATAGGGCAAATAACAGCTAAAACCCTTTATTGCAGTAAAAGAAACCGAAGTAGCAATGTTCTTGTTTCTCACTTGCTCAGAGGTTGATGCTTTAGTGGTAGTTGGTTCTCTTCAGCAAAGTTTTGCTGGCTGTGCATGTTTAGAAAGTTAGTGGCCTTGCTGATTTCCTGCCTGCTGGTAATGTGTTGAGTCAGATCGCTGAACTAATGCATGGTACAAAAGAATGGATAACAGTAAGATTAGTATGCTAAAATATCTCTTCAGTTTAACTTTTGTTCAAGTCTGGAAAAATACTCGGATTTAATAAAAATTACAATTACTAACAGCCTATCTTTTAGCCTTGAAGTTAGGCCTCAATCATGTAAAATTTAATTTGATGATTGTCAGGTTTCAGTTCCCTGGAAAAACATCTTTACATAGGTATATTTGTCTTTTAGAAAAGTATTGAAGTGCATGTATTTGCAGTGAATTCAAGCACACGGATTTTTTTTCTCTAGGTTGATGAAAAAAGAGCAGCTTTTCAAAGCTGACTGGTTATCTTAATCACTTCAATGTGAAGTTGAAGTTGTTTAACAATGTTCATAGAGGAACTCAGTGACAGTTTTTAAGTAGTCGTATTTTCTGTATATACTCTCTAGCATAAAGAGAAGCATTTTTTTTTCTATCCTTCCAACACCTTGGTTAAAGTATTTAATGATGTTGCTACAATTTTTTACTTGTATTTCTCAAATACAAGTTTGTGACACTGTGCTTGTATAAGAAATTACAATTTGCAGTAAGGTAAAACAGAGCTTATTAGCATATGTAGTGTTCTTAATGGAGTCTTTTTAACACTGGTGCTTGAAATAAACTTAATCTTACTGTAAATATGATACGTATGGGTCATATAGCAGTTTGGTAAACTGTCTGCATACAGAATTATTTTCTTCTTGGCTTGTGACCTGTCTAATTTGTTGTAATTTGAAGACTCTTTTGGTAAGGAATTCTTATTCCAAGCTATGTATCATAAATGTTAGCTGAAAACAGATAATGTTTTGATTTTAACAATATTTTCCCCACTGAAATCATAATTTGCTGTGGTGGGTTCTTTCAAAATCATGTGTCCCAAATTCAGAGGGTTTTTTTTACTGTTACACTTGTAGCCAGTTAAAATCTGTTTAATTTTACAGTATGTGTCACCCTTTTAACTCTTATTCTGGTGGCAGTTGTCAGTGAATTGATAATGAGCAAACTTCTCTTTCTTGTGTGTGTGTAGTTTGGCTTTTCTTTTTAAATGATCCAGATATTTTCTGTCTTCAGTATTTTGTGTGAATGAGGATGGCCAAAATTGTATGCAGTGTTTTAACACAGTTGTTTATGCAAATTTTGCATTCGTTATTGAAAATACTATACAGAGCTACACCAATTAAGATACGTGCTCTTCCGCTGCTGTCACTGCTTGGTCCCTCCTGGTCAGTGTGTGATTGATAAGAGGTTTTGCATCCTGTCTCTGGCAAACAGAACATTCTTCATTTGAGGGAGGCGGAACCTCCTAGTTTTGCAGACTTTCACTAATCCATTTTTAGAGATCATTCAGTTCACCCTTCTTGAGGTTTTCCATTGCCTTTGGTCAACCTCCTTTTGATTGTCACTTGGTTTTAGCTTATACCTTGAAGAGCTTTTCTAGAAATTGGCGTTTTTTAGTTAAATTCCATGCAGAGTGGTGCATGGGAAACTAAACTTACACTGCTCTGTTTCCTTAACCACTCTTGGAGTTATTATGTTAGCCTGGCACAATCTAACTTTGATAAACTTGTATGCTTTACAGATTTTCACATGGGTATTTTAAGTTCTTCAACATTCTGAAATTTGGCATAGTCAAACAAACAGACTAATCTGCCTGTCTGGAATATTTATTTTTGAACTAAATTTTGGAGGCTTTTCCTGCGTGAACGACTACGTTTCGTTGTTGTACTTCCTACTCAGAGGTTCCAGTTTTTTCTCTTTCCGACACCTCTTCTGTTCAGATGATTTTGCTATTATAACAGATTCTGTTACTTCATCAAAGTCACCTGTTTTGAAATGTAAGCATAAATAAAAATTGTTGTTTTTCGGTTTGATTTGCTGACCTGTCTCCTTTGAAGTCTTCTGCTTACTAAAGCTAAATCAAAACCAACTTTCTGTGTTGGTTCATCAATGATGTCACAGATAAATCTATAAATTTATCACATGTAGGAATATTTGACTACCGCTATATTAAGTCTTGATGTCTGTGCTAATTAAGCTTTGTAACTTAATAAATATAAGATAAAAAGTGTGTTGGACATGTATAATCTTTTAACACAGATGGGTAATACTTAATTTAGGGCTGTAGTTTGGTCAGCTGTGTTAAGTGTTGCTTAAATGTTTGGTTCCGTAGAGATTGTGATTAAGTGGAGATTTTGTTTATGTACTGCCTAACTCTGGAAAGTCTTCCAATACTTAAAATTTAGTTCAAAGTTGTATGGTGCATGTTGATAATGCACTTAATGTCAGAGGAGTGCAATAGTTAATGTATTTAATGTGGGAGATGATTAATTTGTCAGTGTCAGTCTTGGTACTTGTCAGCCAAAACTTTTTACTTTATTATAGTCTTGTGAGTAAAATGCTGACAGGGCCAGGGTAGGGCAGTGTGTATAACAATACTGTGTGATAGGGAGCAGTGTGTTTAAAAGTGGGATTGTATTACTGTCGTACATGATCAGTTTTAAAAAAAAAAAAGAGTAAATTGGGAATGAGAGAAACTAGTCAGCCCTATTCAGATGCATTAGATTCCAGTTGAAGTAATGAAAGTTGTTAGGTCAGCCTGTTAGGAAATAATACTTTGTATATGTAGAGACATTGCTTTCACAAATACTGGATCAGCTTTGTTTTGATATGCTAGCAGGTTAGAATTAGAGATGTTCACTTTGTAACCAAGTCATCTGTTTATGATTAGATACATTTACTTTCTCAGTTTTTGATGCTTCATATCTTACAGTATTAGGTAAATTCCTTAGCTGATAACCAATGATCACTTTTTTTTAGATGTCACAGGTACAAAAACTTAGTGCCAAAATCCAGGTTCTTATAATAAGCAAGTGTCTTCATCAGCATGTCAAAGTCAGTATATTGTTTTTTATGAAGAATGCATAACATTAATTCTTCATGACTAATCAGCTGACTAATTTTTTTATTAATCACAGAATCACAGAATCATTTCGGTTGGAAGACACTCTCAAAGTCATCGAGTCCAACCATAACCTAACTCTAGCACTAAACCATGTCCTTAAGAACCTCGTCTAAATGCCTTTTAAACATCTCCAGGGATGGCGACTCCACCACTTCCCTGGGCAGCTTGTTCCAATGCCTGACAACTCTTTCCATGAAGAATTTTTTCCTAATATCCAATCTAAACCTCCTCTGGCACAACTTGAGACCATTTCTTCTTGTCCTATCACTTGTTACTTGGGAGAAGAGACCAACACCCTCCATGCTACAACCTCCTTTCAGGTAGTTGTAGACAGCGACAAGGTCTCCCCTCAGCCTCCTTTTCTCCGGGCTAAATAACCCCAGTTCCCTCAACCGCTCCTAATCAGACTTGTGCTCCAGGCCCCTCACCAGCTTTGTCGCCTCCTCTGCACTCTCTCTAGTACCTCAGTGTCTTTCTTATGATGAGGGGCCCAAAACTTAATAAAGAATTCGAGGTGCGGCCTCAGCAGCGCTGAGTACAGTGGCACAATCGCTTCTCTAGTCGTGCTGGTGACACTATTCCTGATACAAGCCAGGATGCTGTTGGCCTTTTTGATCACCTGGGCACACTGCTGGCTAGTATTTATCTGGCTGTCAATCAACATCCCCAGATCCTTTTCTGCTGGGCAGCTTTCCAGCCACTCTTCCCCAAGCCTGTAGTGCTGCCTGGGGTTGTTGTGACCCAAGTGCAGGACGTGGCACTTGGCCTTGTTGAACCTCATGTGTGTATGATCTGGATATCTAGCTTTTTTTAATGTATCAGGTCATCGCTGTGTGCATATACTGTAGAAGATTCAGTTTTATGACAAGGAAAAAGGCTGATACAAAGCTATGCGAAAAAATGACAGAGGACACAGGATACGCATCTTCACTTTCCAGCAATTCCTGAAATACTTCATATTTGCTGCAAAGTTTTGTGTTCCCTCAGATTACCTGTGTGTGGAAGATGTAGGAAATTTCATTTGTCCTTAATTAGTAAGAAGACTCCCATGACACTACTGTGTTAGTGAATAGTTAATTATTCTTGGGTGATTATGGAAGTAAAAAAAAAGCCCTCACTCCTTTCATACAATAAAGAGTGCATTAACCAATGGAATGTTTTCTTGTAATTGCTAACTCTGTGGAGGATGGTTGTGGATGGCTTCCAAAAGATTGAGAAAATAACCTGCATGTGCATTATGTTATTCTTTGCAAATGGCGAGTGTTAAGATGCACCATTGGAAAGCAGGAAAGAATCTGTTTAGTTCTTTCAAGTAGGATTTTTTTTTTTAATTCACTTTCACTACTCGATCTCCTCTCAGTTTTAAGAATAAACAAAACTGAAATTTAGATAACTCCATCAGAGTTTTAATTCTCTACTAAACTTCAAAACTGATCATTTTGCAGGGTCTCTACCAGGAATTTATTTAGCTTGTTTTGTTTTACAGGTTGAAAAAATAGCATCTTTTTACTTTAGGCACTCCCTGCCCATACTGGCAGGATAGCATAGGGTGTGGGATTTCTTTTCTGATACTGAAGGGATTCTGATGTGAATTAAGCCATTGTTTTCTCAAGTGCTCAGTAGAATTTTTTGAGAGAATGTCTTGGCTTGAACTAGAGAGCTTCCACAGTTACATGACTGCATAGTTGTTCAACATAAATACAATTTATTTCATATACTGAAGATACCTGTAGAAACTGGACAGCAATTGACTCTGTTGCGAATGGATGAATTTAAACATAGGGAGCATGGAATAGCACCTGACTAGAGAAAGTCCATTTTAGACCAGTCAATGTGCACTGTTCACAAAGAGCAATTCCAAAACCAGATACTAAACTGAGGTAAAATGTCTTTGTTTAAAAAAATTCACACCTGAGGAACTAAACGCATAGAAGTTCTGTAGAAGTTCTGATATTGTTAAGCTGATGTTTTTAAATAGCAACAAGTGATGTTGATGTTTAAATGTCATAGAATGGATGGCTCTTTTCTTTCAACTTTCTGATCATGATTAATAGTTTGTACAGAATTGCATTACTGCTGATTCTGCTGCATCAAACATATCCAAGTCCTTTATTATTACGGTTAGCTGCCAAACAATTGAGTCATGCTAGTGGGTATGGAAAAATACCAAAACCACACCTGGAATAGATTTAGCAGCTGGACCGATGAGTAACTGTGCTACTTGTACCCAAGCATTTGTGGGCAGCTTGCTGCTAAAGGGAGCTAGAGTAGAGGATTTTTGAAAGTGTAATAATTAAGCCTGCTATGAATGTGAGCCACCAAATCTGGTTCGGCAGTTGTGCTGTGCTGATGGACTTTACAAGTGGAAAATGTTTTGAAGAGTTTTATGCAGTTAATCGGTGTTTTAGGGAGATTTTGTAACAAGCAGAACAGTGTATGTTCATTTACTTTAACTGAGTTATTGTATAAGCTTGATCTAATGCTGAGACTTAACAACGCGATTAAGGTTTTGGATTAATTTTCATTATTTTTAATGTTGACCTTTAAAACACTTAGTTTTCCTTGATTCTTAGAAGTTTAGTTGAGTTGTACTGTTTTCTGTCTATCAGGTAATTACTCATCTCAAGAAGCTTTCAGTTTTACAAAGATACTCATTTGGATGTGGATGGATAGTGTATGTCAGTCACTATTATAGACGATGTTATTTGGAGACACCAAGTAGACTGCCGAAAGGCTTGTTCAGCTATGCTCTTAGGAACTTTGAAGCTGATTTTTATGTTAAAGTTTTTTAGATTTTTTTTGAAGCATAGTACTGGGATATGAGGACACACAAGACTTCATCTTAAATGTACAGCTTTTTGAGTTTATCAAGAAAATGAAGGGACTGTATTTAATCTTTATATGATTTTCATAAGTGAATGCAGATTGCCACTGTCAAATGTAATGCAGGGTTGATGGACTTTTGATCAGACCTCTTCTAGTTGTTGTTAAATATCTTCATATTAAATAATGTAACTGTGAGTTTTAGTATATGGAAACAAATGCAGGACTTTAAAATTTGCTAGCTAATTATGGCAGAGTTCAGTGTCATGCTGTAAACCAAAACTGCTCACGTATGAAAATTTTTCAGAAGTGGACAAGTTTATCAGCTTTGGTGCTTGGTCATGTTTGTCTAAATTCTTTTTTTTTTTATTCTGTGGTGGTTTCTGAAGGAAAGCTGATGGGACTCTTGTTTGCCTCATGGTCAGGCATTTCACTCATTAATAGCTGAGGGTGGGTAGAGTAAGTGCTTGCCAACATTTTAGTCTGTACACTGATGATGCATGCAGGGTACAGCTCCATGTGGCACAGTATTAAAAATGACTTGGTTTTTTGCTAGCGTTGCTATTTCTGCTGCATCAGCAGTAGTAGTAAACAGCACTGGTGTTAACAGTGAAGACTGTTGAAATTGTGATGAATAAAAACAACTATTTCTTTGCCAAGTAAGCATGCTAAAGCTGCTAGATTAGAAAACACATGAGTTGCAGCGTTCCACCAATAATAAAGCACTTAAAAGCTTTCTGTTGACATTTATACAAAGAGAACAGATGAGTATGCTGTATTTGGTTTTGAAGTCAGTTTGATGCAAACCTTAACAACTGCCCACAACAGAAGGAGTTTCGCAGGCTCTTCTTGCAAAAAGAAATGACTGAATTTTGATACCGAGAGTGCTGACAAATTGCTGAAAGTGCTGCCCACTTATCATTGGACTGACAGTTTAATCATTGAAAGTGTACCGCTAGATTGGGCTCAAAGGAACAAAGGAGAAGAAACTAGAGTTTCCGAGGCATTAAAAGATGAATTAAAATTTGAAACGCAAACACTTTTTTGGGGGAGGACACACACTGCTGCGTGACTTGCATGCCATGTTCTCAGTTGTGGTGTCCAGAAATCAGATTTTCATTTTTTTCTGAAAGTGGTGATTAATACAGTGTATAAATGGGGCAACATAATGTTCTTCTGGTTCTTGTTTTAATTATTTATAATAAAGGTTGTATTTAAATTTGTTATGTGCCAGGTCAACAAGGTTCTTTTGAGGCAGGCGATGAACATCAGCACATCACTCATCTTGTAGTTTGAGCGCATGCTCTGTATTAGCCTTCAGAATGCTTTCAAGAGGTTATAATCCACCTGTCTTCAGAGATATTTCATTAAGAGCAGGATATAATAGTTATATACTTTTTCTGCTTTTTTAATCTCCATTCTTAGTTACATTTTTTCAGGTGCTTTGTTTACAATATTGTTGGATGCTGTTTGAAGAAAATACTGTGTATTACATTAAACTAACTGGTATCTAATTGCAGTTGTCTAATCGATGGGTAAAGCTTTAATGGAACATGGAATGGATTGTCTGCCTGGACAAATCCTGGATCCATATTCAGTGGGTTTAGATCCTCCAAAGTGGTAATTGTGTGTCTGTATGCTAGAATGTTCGTAGCATTCATTTACTAGTTTGCAAAAGAATTGGAAAAAGTCTATTTTCTTGCTTAAAAGTACTCTTACATTCCTAAACTGATGATGCAGCAGCAGTTGTGTACAGTAAAAATATTTCATTAAAATATTAACTTTTTGCACACATCTTGCTGCATTTCACATTTAAAAAAAAACCCCCAAAACAAAAGACAAAACAGAAAAAAACCCCACCAAAACCAAACCAAACAAACAAAAACCAAAACAACACCAAAGGAAAAAACAAAAACAGGCAAAACCCAACCAAACAGAAACCAAAACAGCACCAAAGGAAAAAACAAAAACAGGCAAAACCCAACCAAACAAAACATTAATCTTCTTAGGGGTAAAGAATGAGAAGGGACTTGAATCAGTTGTTTTCCTGGCCTGCCCGCTCAGCTCCATGCATGTGGATCTTCTGAATTTGAGTGGGCTTACTCAAGACATCTCTGATAGATAGGTATCAGAAATTTTCACTTTTCACAAAAAAACTATTGTGGAAATATTGAAGATGTTACTTATGCTTAGTTTTAGTGCCATAGTCTGTAAGAAATTAATTTATTTTAAGAATTAACTTTTCCTGTCAAATACTTAAAATTATGCTGTATGTAAAAAAAAAAAAAAAAAAAAAAAAAAAAAAGGTGTCACTGATATTTTGGGCATAACTTGATTTCTGTAAGAGCATAGAAAACTGAAACTGAATGTTCTATGAATCACTGAGATCCAAGTACCATGTAGGTTTTTAGCAATTTGAATGTAGCTTTTTCTCACCATACCCCTTAAATTTTTAATTTTAAAGAATCTGCTCGTAACTTTTTTCATATGGAAACTAGCTTAAGAGTGTGGTGCTTTGCTTCCTTAAGGAAGCGTGCCGACTGGTCTTACAAGATGGTTAGTGTTTTGATTCATTCCGAGTCGCTTACTTTACTGATTGTGGCTATTGCTTCGTTCCACTTATTCGCTGTGTATTGTAAAAATTAAGAATGATAGGCAAGTGGCTCTTCTGTGACAGATAAACACTTCGTATTTTCTTGAGTTTAAAGAGTTAAATTCTATGTGCATAGATGGCTTAATGTTGTGTTAGACTTGGGAAGGGAACATAGGCTGAGAGTTGTATCAGTTTAGCTTGGTTTAAATGCCTGTAACTAATTTGGAGCAAATTGTTAATGTCAGAAGATTTGTTTCAGTTCTTCAAATTTTTAGCTCTACTTTAAACTGCAGTGAGGAATGCGTTGGTTTAAAAACTGTGTCCAAGTCTGCTTTTTTTCCAAAAGATAAAGCTTTATAATTTAGAAGAAGCCTTCATGATGAGAAATTCTAAAGCTGTGGGCACTGGGAATGAGGGTGGTTTGCAACTCAAAGTGAGAGAGGAAGAATTTGAACCTTTTCAGTGATTTCCTGCTTTGAATATGCTTGCTTAGTGGTTTATGTAAACCCATTTTACATTGCAATCCAACAGCCTTAAACACATGTGCAGACTCTTATTTCCTTTAAGGGAATGGTAATTGACAGCTGAGAAGTGGTAACTTCCTGGTGGTTTTTAATGTGGTGACAAACATTCGTCTGAACACCATCCTTCATGTGCTCAAGAGGGAAGAATATTGCTAAGAGTTGTGAAGAAATCAAAGCAGCAATGTCTGTAGGTAAATGTAGTCAGTATAAAGAGTGTCTGGCTTCAGATCATGTCTTAGGTGTTAGATTGAAAAATACTATCTGGGGATGAAGGAAACAAAAGATTACATTATTTGCATAGTTTTCAGGGACAGAGGAAGAAAAATGTTCTCCTGGATGAGAATGCATGTCATTGCCACCATAGGTGACTATGTCATGCCATATTAAGGTGGAACAAGAGAACTATATTGAAAACGGTCTCTTTGAGTCTGTTTCTCCACTGCCTTGCTGTGAGCAAGACAAATTTGTCATTTACTCCTAAACTTATTACTTACAACAGACAGACCAAAGTACTGTTAAAGGTGAATAATGTGGATTTTGAAATTCCATATGAGTTTCTGCTTCTGCCTACAGTAGAGTACTTAGATCTTTTCAGGGGAGGCCTGTTACTGCATTTGCAGAACTCACAGGTTTTAGAGGTATGGTGAAGCTGCTGTATGTCTTTTAAAGTCATATCTACTATTATAATTAAGTATCTCTCCTTACTTAACTCTCTTAAATCCCTGGAGTGTTATACAACATAATTACCACTGCACTGTTAAGATAGGGGTAAAGTAGTTAGAACTGTACTTAGATGTTCACTTTGAAAGTAAAGCTTTCCTTATTTTTTAATCAGTCGGCTTCCTGTGAGATATCATGGTGGAAGAATTTGTAAAGAATTGTAAATGTGGACAAGCTAAAGCCTTGCAAATGAACTTGGGAAGTGTGATTTTATGAGAGACATGCCAAAGAAGCTTTTGGGAAGGGAAGATGAGGCATCTTCTTGGTACTGTGTAAGAAATGATGGGAGATGAATCTAAATAAAAGACTGTTTACTTGGGTTCCTTTCATTTTCCAGTGGGATGTGGTGTGCTTTGATGATGTGACCTTCCTGCTGTTAAGTATTTTTAAGTATATCAGAACAGGGTAAAATGGATACTCGCTAGAGGTGAGAGTAGAGCTTTTAGCTTTTGTAATGTGCTGCTGGTGAGGATTTCTGGAATCTTTTTGCACTTCTGATCAACTCTTGAGGAACGTGCTGGAAGTGCAGTAGCAGATAGTTCTATAGATATACGGAACTGCTTAGAGTGGTGAAGCTGAAAGATACTCGAAACTAGAGGCTTGAATTTGGTTTAATGGAGACTAAAAGGAAAGGTTATGTGATCAAAATTCAATACTTTTGTATGGACTCTTGTTGAGACATAAGACGTGTGATTAAATGAGAGTCATGTATCTGAGAATACTGCTGTTAGTCATTAGAAAAAATCTTAAAGATGTGTAAAAACATTCAGCATTGTCTGGAAAAACCCAGGATATATATTAAGAAGATAAATAACTTTAAGAGTTGTGTATTTGAGATAATGCTTGTGGTTGGCTGGGATGAAAAGTTGGGGAAGAAGATAGGTTGTGTTCTGTCCATAGCTAGAAGTGAAAGAGAGTGGGTTCCACTGGAGATTTGGTCAAATTATTTCATAATTTAAGCAGTAGTCCTTCAGTTCTGCCAAATGCAAGGCAAGTGAAGAGAGGCTCCTAGATAGTGATAGATACAAAAAGGGAATTTGGAGACCTGATCAGCAGTTAAAGAAAAACTGGGAATACAGGCTTGTTATTTCACCTACTGCTTCTGAATGTTTCTTCTGAGGTCTTAGGGAAAGAATCTAAGGCAAGAGAGAAGATAAAAGGCCAGGAAGCAGGAAGAAAGAGTAGCACTTGAGTAGCTGATGATAATGCTGATGATAATGAGTTCATGTAGCTGGCTATCCCTGTCCTGATGTTTGTCAGTGTTACCAGTGGCTTCAATGTAGAGAGAGGAAATAAAAACCTACATATGCAAAGAAAACTAAATGTCAAGTGTCTGGTCCTGTAGTGGAGTAGAAAATCCTGAGTTGGTAGGTGTCTTCATTCTATATAACATTTGAGGTGTGATAGATGGCTTAGGTTGCACACAAGCCAGAATTCTGTGATACTCCCCAAGTCAGCTTATCATACTCTGTATGTGTGTTCTGAATGTTTGGCTCTACAGTGTCACGAATGTGACATATGAGTACTTGCAAGGGAAAGATTAAAGTAAGTGCTCTTTCTTTGCTGTGAAAACTAGGATATCTGATGTTAGTGATTATATTCTACATGAAAGATAAAATTTAAAATGAAATTTTCAGTACAACTACTCTGTAGCTGCCAAATATAAATAAAGATGACCATGTTGCTACTTATGCTTCAGTACTTCAGCAGACTGCCTAACTTGTTTCAGTGGGATGTAAGTTAATGGAAAATCTGAAGAGAATGAGAAGGAAACGAAGTCTGCCAAAAGATAATATTTGTTCAAAGAGATGTGCTAAAGAATTTCTTTATATACTGAAGCCAGTACAAATACTGCTTGTAGTTATGAGGATTTTGTGCCTGTTGCCAAAATTGTCAGTGTAGAAGCAGCTGTGGATTTTTTCCTTTAGCTATGATTATATGATGACAAAATTTCTCAGTTCTAAACAGGCGTTAAGCACCAAATCATTATATAGTATATACAATTGAGTATGTCAGTTGCTACTGGAGAAACAACTTGTTATTGAATATGCAGAGTCAGTTTGTTAGAATTAATTCAGACTAACTCGGTTGAAAATTAGGTCTGTTTTGTTTGAGATTCGTCATTTGTGACATTCTCGCTCTCCCCCTTAGTTTTTTTTTAAGTGTTGAAATCTGAACTATAAATCATTTGCCAGAGAAGAAATTGATTATGAAACAGAGGTTACATTAATCTCTTGTCTGCTGCTAGAGTTTCAAGTGACTTCTTGTTTCTGTGGCTTCCTGTGGTCAGATGAAAACATGAAATTTCTGGTTTCGGTTTCATTTTCATTCTGAAGATTTTGAAAGCAGTTGTAAGAATTCTAAGTAAAAGAACTATCATAAGCCCTAATGCTTTGGAAACAATGCCTGTTTGTGTTAGTTTTCAGTTTGGAACTTAGTTAATGTGTTCATTTTAACTAATTATTTAGTGATATTGGAATAGACTCATTGAGAAAATTTTATACTAGTTGGGATTCCGTAAGTTACGAAACGTGGGGGTTTTTATTTGTATAGCAGCAGTTTAAATATCAGTTTAACAGTTCTAGAAATGAAATATAAGTGCTTGTTAAATTTGTTTTTTGGGTTAAATAAGAAACCTTTGTGTCCATTCTCAGATGTTACAGTTTAGTGAAAGTAACCTGGATTTGAATCAAATGAGACATTTTTAACTGCATTGTTTATAACTGCTCAACTACATCTTGGAAGTAAATATCTCAAAGTGTGAGTAATACAGGTGTAATTGCTAGAAACGGTACTTATAAGTCGGCTTATGACATTCCCTGGTGCTTTTGAGTTTTTATTTACAATGAAGTAGTAGGACTTCTGGGTGTATGTGGAGGTTGCTGAGGTCTCTGATACCAAGCTTGTCTTCATTTTTTTATTGTCTCACTGGATGTAGTCAGTAGAATGATATTTACTAGTTTATTTGTCACACTGTGTGCTCAGTAACTGCACTCTTGAGTTGTCAGATTTCTTATTGCTCAAAGATGCACCATTTGATTTCCAAATGCTATAGTTAATCTCATAACTAGGAAATAGTACTGTATCGATGCATTTTTTTTTTTTATCTTTTATGTTAGATGTTAGGTACAGATTTCTAATTTATTTGCTTTCTAGATGGTTTATTTAAAAAAAAAAAAACGTAAAAACTGGTTTTATACACCTTTTAAATGATGTGCACCATTTGTGTCAACAATGTGTTCTAAGGAGCTACACATAATTTTTAATTCAATAGCCGAATGAGATGAGTAGGTTGCAAATTTACAGACATGAAGAAAACATTTAAGATGGGTGCTGCAACTTAAACAAAAACCAAAACAAAACACCATGAAAAACCCCTAAACAAAAACCCAAGCATACAAAACCAAACAAAAATCCCACAAAAATACCTCAACAAAACGAGAATAGATTTTTCTTTCAATTTACCATGATGCTTATGAAGAGAGAAAGCAAATGACACTAAGATTTGGGAAAGATTAGAAAGCGAAGACTGTCATGCTAGATTATAATCTGTTACTGTATTTAATACCTAATATACGTTTTTCCCCCCACAGAAATTAGCAGAGTACGGAAAGACATGTATAACGACACATTAAATGGTAGTACGGAGAAGAGAAGTGCAGAATTACCAGATGCTGTGGGACCTATTGTACAGTTACAAGAGAAACTATATGTGCCTGTAAAAGAATATCCAGATGTAAGTATATCTTTTTAGTCCCTAAATTATTTTTTGATCCTTGTGGTCGTCTTTAAATGTAAATTTCATGTGATGCTACCCTTGGATCACACTGAATCGCTTTTGACAAGATACTTCTTAGGGAAGCAGTGTATGTTCCACTTGGTGGCTTGATTTGCAGCGAGTGTGAGTGGAAGAAGGTTGTGCTAAATACCAAACTAGTATGAGTTATAGAGCTGTAGATCTAAGATCTGAATTTTCTTGTTCATTCAGTACTGTAAGTCTTGAGACACCGTGTAGTGAGTTTTATGGGGGAAGTAGTTCTTGGGATGGTGTGTTTTCCTCTCAGTATGTATCTAAAAGTCAGTTGGAGAATCCTTAGAGGCCATATCTAATCTCAACTACTTTCTGTCCCATACCTGTGTAACCAGTTCTGTTGCATATAGCTGTATTTATTTTGGGGTTGTCCCCCTCCTCCTCCTCCCACCCAGCCCCCCTCCCCTCCTTAAGCAGAACTCCTTGCTTGCATGCCAATGTTACATTCTCCATTGGGTGTTCTGGTCTATTGTACACTTACCTTTTTGAGGAAGAATCGTTTCCTTTAGTTAGAAGAAATATTTAGAACTTCTGTGGTCTGAATGGTTTCTTAAAACAACTCAGGAAAGATAGTTCTATCAAAGTCTATGCCAAACGTTTTCATTGATCACTGACAAAATAAGAAATTGTTTTATTCCTCCCTAATAGAATTTAGAGATTCTGTCGCAGTGGAGGAGTGCAAGGTCCAAGTAAGGCATTTGCAAATTGAAGTGCTATAAAGTGGAAGAAAGTACTGAACAGCAAAAAATTGAAGTAACACTTGTGTAGTTCTGTGGCTTTTCTTTGTATCATTAATTAGATTAAGCTCTCCAAATTGAGTTTTATTATTTTAATGCTGCTTAGAACATACAGACCTCTAAGTAAACCCTCATTGTGCCATACTTCATTAAGAAAATTAAGTGCAAGTTGTTATTCAGAACAGAATATTTAGACAAATATCTCTTCTCCCCTTTCAGTTTTCATGAAGTTGTTTTATTGCTCTTGAATTAAAATACCTGTACTGGGAAAAGTGTTCAGAGAATTTGCATTGATAGTAAGGACACCTCTTTCTCCTTCCCTTCCATTTTTCTTCCAAATTGAATATATGTATATGCATATCTATATACGTATAAGTGCACATATATACATGCATACATGTTCGTACACCAAAAACCATGATTCTTTTGATGCTACTTGGAATTACAGATTTTTAAGAGGAACTGTGCCATGCAGTTGTTCCATAAAGCAATATAAGTAGCTCTTACTTAGATATCTGTACATATCCTAAAGTTATATTGCTTATTGGCTTTTTAAAACATAGCTTGGTTGTTGAAATCTTGGTTTTATAACTCAACAATGTATCCTTTGTGAAGAGTTGTCGTAGTTACTGGTTGTAGTTTTTACAGAACTCAATCCATAGTTGATGCAAGGTTCAACTTTCCAAAAAAACAATTGTCTGAAACAGCCTGTGTAAAGTCTGCATTTTTACTTCTGTACTAGTAAGTGGAAGATGCATAAAAATCTTGCTAAAGAATAACTAATTCTCTTTTGTATGTCATAGTAGTAAGGAATACCTTGCCATGATGTAATCATAGCCCAATAAATTACGTAACTGTTGTGATGGTCTGCTTTTCTGGCTCATTTTTTTTCCCATTGCAAGATACAATAATGCAGTTGTGTATATTTATATATTTTTTCTTCTAGCACCCTTGGAAGGTGTTAGATCTTTATAGAAATTTCAGTCTTAAAACTGATATTTGAGCTACTTAGCTTTTCTGAAACATATATGTACTCCTGAAATTTGAGAAATTATGCAGAAGGCACCCAGAAGATTAAATTACATGAGTTGTCCATAATTTGCCCTTCAGTTAAAAGTATATTCTCTCTACAGTTAAATCTTTATACACTCATTTAAGTGTTTGGTGTTACAGTTTGAAGGTGTTTCCAATTCATGAGAAATATTTTCTGTCAGAGTTTAAAAAAGAAAAAGAAAAGATGTCAGGAAATTTATTGATCTCTTAGGAAGCAGAAGAATGGAGGATATGCTATTGTTTGTGGGTGAATAGTTAAAAGTCTTTAGCATTTCTTATGCTTCAGATAAATGATTAATTTTCTTGAATTTCCCTAAAGAGCTGAGACTAAACTTTGTGTCTGATATCAATTTAAACAGTTTTTGGAATTAGTACCTACAAATGTTGGACTGAATAAATGTTTTCTATTATAATCAAGGCTTTATTATTAATAAGTACCCTGTTAACTCTGATTAATGTGCAATTCTCTGTTGGAACTCTTCTGTGCCTCTTCAGTAAAAATGTAAGAACTCAGTAATTATCACGTCTCAAGTAGCATGTCCTTTGAGTATACTGAAGCTCAAAGGCCAGCAGTGATAAACAGCTTGTGCATACTTTCTGACCATTTTAGTTAAAACTGTTTAATTACTACAACAGAATGATGAACACAGGGATTCATTTTACTATGGGGAACTTACTGACAAAACGTTTAAATCCTTTTTCAATTTGGTAATATCAGAATTTAATAGCATCCCTAATATGGATTATGAAAATGATAACATCCTCTTTATTTATTGTTCTGTTTCTTTTACTTAAGCTCATCATTCCCTAGTGGTAAACAGGGAAGG
The DNA here is from genome assembly GCF_036013445.1 of Caloenas nicobarica. Lineage (NCBI taxonomy): Eukaryota > Metazoa > Chordata > Aves > Columbiformes > Columbidae > Caloenas > Caloenas nicobarica. The sequence continues at coordinate 73,040,089 of NC_088247.1, forward strand.
AGGCTAAAAGAGCTTCCCTTGTTTACCCTTGCAATAGGAAGGAAAGAGAGAATGTAACTGGTCTCTGTAAACAAACTTGGGCTGCAGGGAGGTTTGGCAAAAGATCAACTAGTAATACAAGTACAAAAGTATACGAAAGAACTGAAGTAGTTTGATTACTGATTTCCAGTCCGAATGAGATATTTGGAAAAACATTCTAGCAGAAGTAGTGGGAGGAAAAAAAGTTACTTTTGAGTTTGAACTTTCTTTATTTGTGAGACGCTTTATGCACTCTGTTTGCAAATGGTAAGGCAATGGATTCATTGAGAAGGGTCCCCTTTGTTTAGATGCTAATAAAACAGAGACATACATTAATATTTGTATGAAGCTTTTTTTACCTTTTCTGTCCAATGCTTTATTGTATAGCCTTCCATTACTAACCATCTGATTCACCTTTTGCAAGCTAAGTTTCTTTTGAGCCCTGGTAAACAGTAGCTTACAATTTTTGATGGTACCTTGCTGAAAGATGGCATACTTTGTCATAATTTTATTCAGAAATATGCCTGTCAAATCTCCAGAACATGTTTGTCCTGGGAGGCAAAAGGATGGAAGACATTGGAGATAAAAATTCTATCTTCAATCCTTCAGTCTCTGATAGTCATCTTGCAGGCTCAAGGTCAGTTCAGCAGTAGCAATGAACTTGGTCCATATCTCATCCTTGCGAGAGTTATTTCTTCCCCATTTAACCCTTCAAGCATTGAGTGCAATTAAGTTAGACAGGTGATTACCTAGTCATTTATCTGTTCATATTCTTACTCCTGTTTCATTTTTACTTTCAAATTATGCTCTTTAACTATTTGTAGATGTTCTGTTTTGTTTATGTGGATTAAAAAAAAAAGGCAGGCTAGAGGTAAGACAAATAAATACCAAGTAAATAGCACTTGCTTTGGCTAGGGCTAAGGCTATTTTCCTTGATATTATTCAAAGTAAATCTGGAAATCTAGGAAGAGAAATGGGTTGCATCTGGTACTGATACGCAAATTGAACATATTTGTTACGATACCATTTTGTTATGGTGATGCTTGTATTAGTAACTTCTTCAAATTGACATATATGACACTTCTAGTAGAAAGTAGTGAGTTATTTTTCTTGTTTAGTCACTATACAGGTCCAACTCATGAGGGTAGGAGCCCTCTAATATGACATTAACGCCTAGTGCTAAACATTTGGGCGACTTCTGTATACTGTGGATGAAGAGAAGTGTGTGTGTGTGGGGAAGCCAAATGCTGAAGGAGAATTGTAGGCTAGAAAATCAGTCTAAACAGTTAGTTTGTATGTGCCTGTTGTTTTTCTGGGAATGAAATACCTAAATTTCAGTTGGAATAAATTAATTTTACTAAAAATGGTTAACTTTGGGAATTACAGAATTTGAGATTGCTAAGGGTATGTCCAACTGAACTTTTTGAAGAACAAGTTAATAGTTAACATGTATCATGCTTGGTTTTGCTCACACGGAGCCTTTCATGATGGCTTGCTTCTCGATTGTAATTGTCTCTGCAGAGTTAGGCTTCCAGTGGGCAGTCTATTAGATCAGAGCTGTTTTCTTAATACCCTCTTCTGTTTTAAAATTCTGCATGTTATGCACATAAATTTCTTAAGTTCATGGACTACAAAAGTATTTGGGTATATAGTTGATCATGTACTACTGTGTTGTATCAGTTTGTTTATGCTTCCTTTTGCTGAACTGTTTCCCTCAGAACTTCTACTTTTTGTGTAGTGGCCCTTGCAAGATTAAGTACTGAATAGTTGTGTGCAAATACAAATGATGAAAGGTCAATTGTGAGGCAGAGAGATTTGTGGAATATTGATTCTGGTTTTCATTGTTTTATTGTTCAATCTGTTCTTTCAAGTGTTTACTGTAGTAAAGGGGGTTTTATATGGAGAGGAGGAGGTGCTTCGACATGACTTTTTGCTTGCTATTGTGAATGGGTCAGGTGCACTTGGGTACACCTGCTGAAATTGCTGCTAGTTTTTGTGAATTAACATCCTGTGTACTTTAACTAGGATTGGGGATTGCAGTGAACATGGAAATACATCAGTAAGGGCTAAAACCCTACCTAACACAGCAAGATAGAGCTGTGTTTCAAATACATACACGGATTTACAAATTACTCTTTAGGTGTCAGAATCCCTAGTAGATGCACTCGGTTATTTGAAGTCAAGAACAGAGAGCTTAAGTTGACTCCTCAAGGATGGGGTTTATAGCTGAGAAGTACAATGTTATAAGGAGGTCAGAAATACAGAAGAGAATTATAAAAGTTTTTAAATTTTTTTCCTTTGGTTATTATAATTGACAAAGGAGACCTAAAACACTGAGGTGCCATACTTTCCCCCAAAACTTAACCTGGCAATTACAATACTATGATATCTTCCTTTTCCCTCTTTTTCCTCTCCATACCTTGTGGTCAGAAACCTTTCAACAAGAATATTAGATATTTCTTCCTTTTTAGTAGCTCTGTAGATTAGGTGTTACTGTTTGTACCCTCAGATTTTTATGGAGTTGCCCTTGCAAAAGTAATTCAATACTTTCTTATCAGAGGACAGCATGAGTTCTGTAACTTCATATAGGTAGATCAGTGAAATGCAGGGCTTCACTAATTAGCTTGCGCTGTGTTTTTCTGGGATAAGAAGGCACGGAGCCTCATCCTGCATTGCTGTTAAAAGTAATTTTGAGTACCAGTAAAAATGTCAGCCTGATATTTTCCTTGAATCTCTCCTAAGTCATACACTCAGGTAAAAATCAGCCTACGTGTCCTCAATACTAAGAGATCTATTGTTTATCACTAAAATAAGTCTAACCATAAGCCTTGGGAGTGCATATTAATTTAAAAAAAAAAAGTTGCCTTTTAAGCAAGAATATGGACTAGTGTTTTGAAGACGTGTGCTGTTTTTAGGTTCTGCTGTTTCTGAAGTTCTTAACTCATTAATACTGTTTCAAGTTCATAGCACTTGTCAAGGAAAAGTCTTCAGTGTAAAGTTGCATTTATAGCATTCATTTCTGATGTGAATTTGATCCATAATTTAAAAGAACAGTATTGCTCTATGCATTTTCTTTGCAGATGTTGGTCACTTGGTCTTTTTCCGTGATTCTTGTTGAAAGGAAGATTGTACACAAATACCAGCTTGGGGAGTAAAAATTCTGTTTAGATCTTTCCTTCTTCTGTGCTTTGATTCATAGCTTAGGAACTGTTGTTTGCCTGCCTTAGCATTGAACATTGGATTTAGAATAAAACACAAATGCAACCTTTATAGATACCTCTGTGTAGCTGATTCTGAGATTGTGTAGCTAATAGGTATTCATCTATTGTTGTATGGATTTACTCAATTTATTTCATTAGTTTCTGCTATTTTTTAAAGCCAGTAAGAACAGTGGTTGTACACAGTTGTTTCATTTCAGTTACTTTGGCATGATATTAATTCACAATTCTAAGCTTTTATATGGTTATTTTCTCTTTCTTATTAAGACCAGTGTAAAATAGAATAGTTGAATTCTGTGAAGGCACTGATTGATTCCTTTGGAAATTTGCTACACCTCTTTAAATTGTATGCATTGTTTTTCTTTCATATACACTCAATATTTTAAGAAAAATAATTCTGGTGGTTGAGCAGCCTCTTCCTTTTTACACCTTACTTGCACTTACTTTAGTTGTCTCTTATTATAGAGCATAGTATCCTCCTGTCTTCCTGGAAGGCTCGTGCACCTGTCCTAATGGTGTACAATCATCCACTCAACACTTAATTTTAAGTTGCTTAGGTTGATTAATGTTTTTTTAGAAGCTTCTGTTTCTTTAGAGTATTGACATAAGCTTGATCAATATCTTTCAGCTATATGGTTTATAAACAATCAGAACATACTGTCCTAAAAAATCAAGTCCATTCTAGTTACAAACATTATGATCTGTAGTGTCAAAGGACACTGGGGGCTTTGCCCTGTTGTCAATGATACAGGGACTGCTTTCTCTGGAAGATCATCAACTGAATTATGATTTAAAGTTGCCTTAAATATGCAGCAGTTTCTCAGATTTTTTTTTTTTTCCCTGCCAAGTACAGGTGGTCTAAAATGTGAATGCTGCCTGAAATGGATGTGTCTCTATTGCTGTTCCAAATTTACTATCGTGATTAGTGGAAATGACCAGTTTATCTTGTTAGTGTATCTTAAGTATTGATGATAATTAATGCGCTATTCAAAATAATATATTCAGCTTCTGGGTCATACTGTTTAACCTAATGGTTTGAATTGTATAGTTTGAAGCCATTTGACTGTGTTTGATTACTATTGTTTTAAAGTGAATGTCGCTTGCATTAAAAGTAAAGCAAAGTTGCTGTCACTCAACACAAATACTAAAATAGTATTTCTTGGGATGTGGTCTCTAGATTTTTTTTTTTTCAACTTAATCTGGCCAAAATAATATTTTGAATTTTTTTTCCTTCTACAAGTGCAAACATTATCCCTGAGACCTGGAAAGATGTAAACAATGGCTTGTGAGCCTTTCTGAAGGATTTCAGTTTCTTTGGGGAGTCAGTGGATGGGCAAGCTGAACAGAAGACCTGGAGCTCTGCCTTTGTAGCATAAATAGGGCTGGAAGATAACTTAGGATATAGAGATATATGTTACCATGGACAGGTAGATTGTCATGTGAACCTGAAGTGCATCTCCAAGCTTTATGATAACTTATGCCTTTTTTTCCCGTGGTAAATATGAGGTAGTTCTGTTGCAGTGACTGTGGTGGCAGCCAGCACAGAATGTCTCTCTCCTCACGTTCCAAGTCCCTGGGTAAAAGACTAAAGCTACTTAGATGTGAAGCCTGAATATAGTACTTGTTGATATGCTGCTACTTTAGTAGTGTTGTAATATTAAATGTGTAAGATAATAGAGTCAATATGATTTGATATGCAAAGGTGGTGTTATTATTGTAATACTGGACTATAATACTGCTTCTCTGTACTGCTCGATACTGGCTGAAGCACCTAACTCTATAGTGCATATGTTGTGAGACTTGTACCCTTAAATGCTCCTGACCAGTTGGGTTTTTTAAGGTGTTTTGGATGCTTTTCAGTTTTGCCTCATTTGTCTTTTTGTGTATTACCTTGTTACAGATAGAGGCCAGACTTGAGGTTTGGTAATGTAACAGCTTTTAGCAGAAGTAATTTAAAGCAAACAAGGTGGATTAGACCGTAAAGCACTAAAGGAGATGTTCAAAGGGCTGTAATTTGAGATCTTCTGCTGTTCTCCTGCAGTTCTGTGCTCGAATTTTGCAAAGTTTCTGATTCCAGCAGGTGTATATGTATATTGAACACTTTTGCAACAGCTTTTTCAGAAGGTGAATGGAATTGTTCAATTTTTCACTTCAAATATGGTCAACAATGAGAAACCTATTTATGCGGTGTGGTGTTGTGTTTGTTTAGAGTTTTTTTGGTGTGTGGTGGGGTTTTTTGTGTTTGTTTTTTTTAGTTTGTTTTGTTTTTTAGAAGCAATAATTGGACATAATTACACACTCCCCCATGAACTCATAATGTAAATCAGATTTTGTTTCTACTATAGAGTTTTAATTCTGTGAATCAGATTGCAATACTTGAATGTGTGTAAAAGTAAAGGAGCAAAGCAAAAATTAACTAATGTTATGTACGATTATGAATTACAATTTAGTCAGCTAAATTAGGTAATTAAAATCAGACACATGGGTGGAAAGCATGTTTATGTTTAGGAAGGTTAAATACCCTAATTTATCACTCACTTCAAAATTTTCATAAAATGCATTTTTTCCCCAAATATCTTGGTCGAATATGTAAACTTTCATTACAGCTGTCATTGGAAATACCTACCTTTTATCCACAAAACAATGCCATGCATTTTTATCACGGGTTTAGTTGGTCTGTTGTTTGGAGTAGGGCTGTACTACTATTTTTTTTTTTTTTTAGCTTGTCAAAGCGAGTGCTGTTGTGGAGGAAAAAATAGTAATTAGTATTTATATAATACAGCTTGAAGGTCTTCTGGTTTCAGAGTGTGCAATCTCTGTGTTTCCTCCCACCTTTCAAGGTGACTAATAAATTTTTTGTTTTGGAACTTAGAATCATAAAGCACTGAATAATACAGCATAAAACTTATTGCCTGAAAGGGATGCAGAATTTTGTCTAAAGTTCCAGTAACTAATAAGATGAAGTGGTTACTATGCACGTGCCCTTTGTATAAACATAAATATCACCTCAAAACCTGTTTCTGCTTGGTCAGCTCTTCCTTTTTTGCGGAAGAAAAGTGACTGCATTTGTTTGATAATTTTAAAAAAGGGAACGGTGTCCCTGAAGTATAAGAATTTGTATTTCTGCAAAGTGTTTGTAATAACAGGATCACCTTCTGCAATGGTGCTCTAATTTAAACATGTGTTTCTCACTTCTAATTACTGAGAATTGGAAGTAGTCTACAGCAAAATTGCCAACTTTAAGTGCCTTGAGTAATGTCACATGTAGTCACATCTAATTAAAAGGTATTATTATGGAAATTAGCTGTTGGACTGTATATCCTGAGGATCTTTTGTGATTGGAATATGAGTTTAATGATGTAAACTGTGAGGCTTAGAGGGCACTGCTGGAACCTGCAATTAGGTTTTGGAGACCGATTTACACACAGCACAACTTGTTAATTCTCTAGATAAATGTGTCACGATTCCCAAGTAGAGCATGGAATTGAACAATTTTTACTTGTCTCCTGGTGTTATTGAAACTGATGTTACTGTTCTGAGAACCTCATCTTAGTGAATAGGATGAAACAGATTATTCACTATCTCACTTAAGCATGCGTGCTATTAGATTGTTCACGGGATCTGATTTCTTGAAAGAGTTTCTGTTAACAATCTTTCAATTACTGTTTAAAGGTTTTTATGACCACTTGAAGGAGGGAACTACCAAACTGTACTGTGGGCCTTTAAATCATTGCAAATGGTCCTCTAATGATAACAGAGATTCCTATTTTAAACCCGTGAAATTGTTAATTTGTCTATCTTTACAGCTCTCTCGCTTAAACTGATAATTCTAAGTAATTTAAAATCCAATTATTTTCAAAATATGACAGTAATTAGATTAGTGTTTTTACATGAACAGAACATGTAGCATAAAATTCATTTTGAGGGGTATTATTTTATAGTTACTTGATAACTTTATAGTTACTTGAAATAGAATTGAAACTACCGTATTAAGATTTTATTTAAACGTGTGGCATGAGGAAAAGGGTTAATGTTTAAAACAATCTTAAATGGAAAGCAAATGTGGCTTTTGTGCACAGTTTATGTTAGTGTGTAAGAAAAGCGTTGAAAAAGCAGAAGTGAAGCCAATAGTGCAAATTAATATAGTACAAATGGGAGGATTTCTGTCCTATTAGGTGAAGATACAGTAACGCTGATTAAACAAATTGCTGTTTCTCTAAAGATCCAATGTTAATATTTATTTAAACTACTACACAATCTATAAACAGTGAAAATGAGATCAGAAATTGGGGGGAACCCTAAACCCCAAATGCATTTCACTTGAATATGTTTGACAAGGCATGGCTTTTGTCTCTGCTCACTGATAAGGTCTCTGCTTTGTTGTGTGTTCTTGTACCTCCTGGCTGCTGCGCCAGCCCCCAGCATTGGCAGCTCTGCGAGGAACATCAGCAGAGTGGAGCAAACGCGACATTAAATGGTTGACACTGAGAGATGGCAGTAAATGAGATGGAAGCTAAATATATAGGTCTGTGTCATTCTAGCAGCTGGCTTAAGTCCTGCTGTTTGTTGCTTGGGTGTACTAGCCTTAAAAAGGAAGAGAATGCATTGTAGCACGAGGAAGAAAAAAACAGCTGGTGGCTTATCAGTCAGCACTAATGACAGAGAAGGTTAAAGAGTTTGGAAGGACAAACTTTGAGAGAGTGCTTTTATTAGTAACAAAATTCTTAATTTTATATAAATAGTTTTATAAAACTAGTCTAAAACTTTGCAATTTGCTATGACTTGTTCAGTGCAAAAAGAAATTAATGCCTCATTTGCTGTCTGAAGAAAGATACTTTAAAAATTAACTTTTTTACTTTTGATTCAAGCAGTTCGTTAGGTAATTTTACATGAACATTCTCTCGATGTTTTCTTGCTCTTTAATGGGACTCTTCAGAATCATTTTGATACTTGTATAAGTAGCTTGCAATTTAATACTGTATTTAGAAGAAGAATATTTTTATAATAGATGAAGGCATGAATGTGCTCGAATGTTATCAACTGTATACATGTTAATCCACCCCCTTATTAGAGTTGTAGAAAATTACCATGTGATTTAACTGTGGTTTTGTATTTGATGCATTTTCAAAATGGAAGTTAATGCTTGAAAACAGTGTTAAATCGCTTAAAAGCCTCATATTATATATGTAACTTATAACTACATCAATAGTTACATGCAGTAAAGGCTGTTGGAATATAAGCTTGAAATGAGTCCAGTGCCTTAGTTGGAGGATTAATCCTGCTTGATATTGTTTGCTGCTGCTTGTTGATTGACATTTCTATTGTTTCTTCTCAAGAACTTCATTTTTGGCTCCTCAACAGGCAAACTAGTGATGCACAAGCCTTTCTGTCCTCTCTTTCATGTCTGTATCATTGTCTGTGGTGGGGGGGCATCCCAGAGGTGGTGCTGCCCTGGGTTTAATGGGTGAGAAGGAATGGGCCTAGCCTTTCCCTGAGAGAAGCTGTGGGCTAAAGAGTTGTTAACTACTCCAGCCTAAAACCCATTAGTGGAGAGAACTTTGCCATTTTTTGTTCTTAAATGTGAATGGGCTCCTTGTGCAGCAGCATAATCTGACATGGTGAGAAGAGATCAGGAAATTCCAGATCTCCTCCTCTTAGGAGGAGCTGATGTGTTCTGTTCCTTAAAGTTTGTTGGAGTGTTGGTAGAAGGGTGGTGCAACCCAGGAGCTTAGTGACAGCTTTTAGAAGACTGCAACAATGATACATAAATCTCATTTGTCTTAATGTTAAGAGCCGGGGTGTCAAACTTATTTTCACTGGGCGCCACGTCAGCCTTGCAGTTGCCTTCAAAGGGCCGAATGTAATTTTAGGACTGTATAAATGTAACTACTCCTATATTTATAGAGTCCTAAAATTACATTCGGCCCTTTGAAGGCAACCGCAAGGCTGATGTGGCCTCCAGTGAAAATGGGTTTGACACCCCTGGTTAAAAGCATTGTAATTTTTTTTTTTTTTCTTCCCATGATAGGAACAGCTTCTCCTTGTTACAGTGGTACTATCAGAATAGTTTTTGATAATGTCAGTTTGAGATGGTGTTGCATTAATTTATTGTCTTTGTATGTGTTTATTTCTTCTACAGAGAATACTAAAATAGGTATGTGAAAGTTCAGGTGGACTATATGTAGCATGCTGATGTACCAGATGTGGTTTTCAGGCCTTGAGTAAACAAGATTACAGAGATTTTGAGCTGCTTTGCTCAGGGAATTTGATGTATTGTGTTAAGTCAGATTTACTTTTTTTATATACCTCTGTATAGAGAGATTTATGGCTGTGGAGCTATATAGTAATCTGAAAATCTTCTGTTGTGTTTAGTACATGATACCATTTATGAAGTGCTGGTTACCTTTCATGTTAGCAGAGCAGTCCTTTATGGATCTCGATTTTCAATTCTGTAAGCTTTTTGGGTCAACGCAAATATTACCTATGTGATACGTTATACAAAAATATCAGAATATCACCAAAATTGTAGCTAATTTAATAAACTTGCCTTTATTACTTTTAGCTATCTAATGCAAGTGCTGATTATTTATACTATTAGCTTTGTTTTCCAAGTGCTTATTTAATTCTGTACAGTAAATACAGAAGCACACAGCTTTTCTAGTTTTGTGTTAGAGATCAGTAATTTAAGCATTATTCTTAAATGACTTCTCTCAAACTTTGTAGTCCATTTATCTGGCTTCCGCTGCTTCTGTTTAAAGCAACTTAAGCAGTGCAGCTTCTGCAGTCTTTTAACATTTCTTGACTCTTTGACAATAAAAATGGTGGCAGTATATCATTTTCACACACAAAAAGAGCAGGTCTTCCTTTTTGTTTGGATTGATTTCTAGCTTCCCTCTGAACATTATGTTATCAAATGACGAAGTTAAATGATGGAGGTGTAATTTTGCTACAGAGAAAGGAAAAAAATGCTTATGCAATCCTGGGACAGTAAAACTCTTTAGTTATTGCATAATTTTAAATTAAATTGTTTAAGTTTTAGGTTAATTTTTAGGAAACAATTGAATATTGGTTAGATGTGGTAATTCTTCAAATGCAGTAGGTTAGTATATTTGATGTTTTGGTATGCTGTTAGATAGAATGACCTTCAAATTAGTAAAAAAATTTGTGAATAGATTATGTTAGCTCTTTAGCAGCTAATCTGGCAAAATAGTGCCCTTGAAATTCAAGTTACTTTCTTTGTGTTAACATAATTTTTTTTTGTTTTGCACTTTTGATAATACATGTATGCATTGTGTTTTAAAAATAAGGTGGAATCTTCTGCCTGGAGGAGCTGAAAATAGGTTTTCTGGGAAGACTGTGTTATGTTTTGTGGTTGAATGTATCGATGAAAGTTATGTTGGTACACTACTAGACAAGAATAGAAATATATTTTGAAGATTTTGATTTTTTTTGGATGCACATGAATTATTATATTCTGAATTCTTATGGCTGCATTTTGATAACAAGTTCTGATAGAGAGACAGTTCAAACAGATAACAAAGGAAACTGTACATTGACTTCTCTGACCAGTTGTAACGCATTCAGTTAACTAGTCTGAGGTACTACTGCGGCTGTTCTGTCATGTGCATTAGAATTTTTGTGCTAAAATTTAGTTGTTATTTAGATAGATTTCTAGCTATCATGATAACGTTTTATTAAAAAAATTGAAATCTAAAACGAAATACCAAGTATTTAATCTGAATGCTTGATCATTTATTCAGGTGCTCTTATAAAATGCAAGTTAAGAATTTGGAGGAAAAGGTAGTATACTTCAGTGTGTTACCTTAAGGAAAAAAAAAAAAAAATCTGTGCTCTGGGATTTTTTTTTTTCTTTAATAAAGAAGAGCTCTATTACCATTATTGAAATGACCTGGAAAGCTAGCTTGATATTTTTTTTTTTTTTTTTTTTTTTTTTTTTAAAATAGGTCTGATCCATTGTATTTAGATGGGGTTTGTAAAACTGTTTGTCAGTTAAACAAGCTCTCAAAGCCTTCAGCAGAGGTTATTAGAGGTGAATAATGTGGATTTAAAGGATTTAGTAATTCATTCTAAATCCCTGCTATACTTTTAAATGCATTTTATTTTTTGCTTTTTTTTTTTTAAAGGAACATTTTAAGCATTAGGATGCAGTCTGCTGACTAAGTCACATAATCTGGCTTGTCTAATTTACAGCTGCAGCAATGAGAAAAAGATTCTGAACTTTTTTGAATGATCAGCAGTGGCTGATATTCTGCTCAGAAACTAATATAAATAATCTGGTAATTGGCAAGCCAACTCTAGCAATAAAAGTAACTTTGCAGAACGGTTGTGTCTTTAAATGGAGTAAGTTGATATTTTTATTGTTCCTGTGCTGTCTTGGGGCTTTAACTGTACAGTACTGCTTCATAAAAACAGTTTAGGGTTTTTTGTAGTAAGGAATATATTTATTAAAATCTCTTGCCCAAATAGAACAACTTCAGGTTTTTTTATCTGAAATTAACATGGTATGCTGTTTGTTTTGTCGTACTCAAGAACACAATTTGAAACAGCTTTATATTTGTTAAATAATGTTATGTTGCTGGAATATAGATACTAGCAAAGAGAACTTTTTAGTGGAGTAGGGCTCAGGGTTACCCTTTGGAAAATGTAATACTTCTGATTCTTGTAACTAATAGAATTACTTTTTAAAATTGAAAATGAAAAATCTAAATAGAGAAAAATCCTAATTTTTAGTACTAACAAATCCTAAAAGTTCTTATTTATTATACCACCTGTTTTAATGTTACTCAGAGAACTTCACTAGTAAGAAACAGTGATAATAAATGAGCAGTTCTTAAGGTAGACCAAACTGTTTATTATGGTAATCCATCCTTGAAATCATGTATTGCTGATGTCCAAGAGGGAAGGCTGCAGTTCTTAATCTCTCAGAGAGAACAGGATGTTACTGTTCATCAGTGATTCTTTACTGTCTTATTATTAAAGCCTTACTGGACAACATAGATCTGTATCCACGTTCCTTATTAAAAGACTGTGTGCAGTCTGTTTATTGGCATGGTGTGTTTACTAACTGACCAACAAATGCTAAATATTATGCTCAGTTTTGGTCAGCCAACTGGCTTACACATGTGCGTTTTCATCCAAGAGATTTCAATTCTGAACATCATGTTAACTATTCAGTGTCTGAATTGTACTGGTGCCATTTTACTAGCTCTCTAGATGAGGTGACATAGAGGTTAAACAGCATGGAGGAAGACTGACTCATGCATGCCATGCAACATAAATATCCCAGTACACATAACCAAGGTTTAAGGTGTTCTTCCCTGCCCCAAATAGTGCTCACTAGTGAGCTTGAAAAACTTCCTGGAGATGTTTCTCCTTTCCAGAGATCCCATAGAATCTATAATGTTGCAATTGACTTAAGGAGTTGTGCTTAATTTTTTTTTTTTAATCTAATTTAGAGGAACTTAAAATGTTACTGCTACAGAAACTGCACTGTGTAATACCTAGGCTAAATGTAGATCTGGGAAAGAGTGGTAGCCGCAGGTATTTCTATGGAGAGAACTCATTTACTATTTGTTAGCAGCTGACTTTTTCATTGTAGCGTCTGAGGCGTGTAATATGCAAAACCTCTGCACTAATGTGTTATTTTCATATTCCTCTACATGCTGATATTTTTGTATATCACAGACTTCAAACCCTCGAATGTTAACTTTGTTCTCCTGCTGCAAAAATAATGTTTTAGTAATATATTACAATTATGTTCATATCCTTTATTTTTGCATTAATAAATATTTTACTTACAGAAATTTTTGAACTAGACTAAGCTTGTCTTACTCCCACAATAATTATCAGTTCTTGTCTGTAACAAGATGAGTTACTATCTGGCTTTGATCTTGAAAACTGCTTATGGTAACTGAATTAGGAACCAAAAAAAATCCCCATAATCTATGATAGAAAAGTATAAAATGAACTAAGTAAAGATGGAGCGAGTCACAGTGAATTACATATGCACTGAAAATGATGCTTGGCCATTTAATAAACTGAAAAGAAGAAAAATCTTATCATCTCCTTTCTTCACCAGTGATAAAGATTTTGCTGTTTCCTTTGTGACAACTCAAATTTTGGAGAACTTGAGCTACTTTAAATATTTTTAGCTGTACCATTTTATCAGGGACTAAGTTTCTTACACTTGGAGTAATCTCAAAGGTATTTCAAATGATGTGCTAGAGGTTTTTGTTTTGTTTATCTGGGACAAAAGTACCTAACTGCAATTGTGATGGTTCCTGACTTTCTGAGGGTTGATATTCTGTGTTTTGTTCTTTAATACTTTAGTGGTTTTATTTTTGTGTTTAAGTGATGAAGATATTCTCTCATGATAACTTAAATGGGTAAGTTCTTACAGCACAGCATTTCTAATGTACTACTTCACTTCATGGTTTAAATGGTTCGATAGTTCTCAGCTTTGATTATAGTATTAGAATGGCATATGTCAGATACACCCAGCAAATCTAAGTGGATATATTTGACATAAGCAGATTATATGTGTCATGCTGGTATTCACTACGTGTGTACTTTGGCATTTATTTGGTTATTTCACTTAGCATGCTGTATTAAGGGATGGAGGGAATGTTTCTCATGCATTGTTGTCTGCAGCCTCTCTTTTATTACCAGTAGGTGTTTTTGGAAGAGACTTCAGGAAACAACTTCACTGTTGTCTCTTGCAGTCTTAACAGTTACCTGAAGTTAGTTTGTAAGTAAAAATTGACTTCTGTATGTGGTTACTATTGTCTATGTTTACTGTATTGACAATGATAATACCATCTGCTTTGTCAGCCGCCTCCCCCTCTAAAATCTCATCACGTAGCCTGTTGTTCTTAACTATGCAAAACAATTGCCAAATTCTACTAGAACATATGTAATCCTCAAAATACAGGCTGATGCAGTTAATGAACAATTTCAGAATTATTTTATTCTTGAAACATTATACTTTTCTCACTTGATTCCTTAAATGTGTACAAGTGGCTGTGTATGTCAACTTTTAATTCTTTATTTTCACTTAACCTGTGGTGTGGTCGCTGAGTAGGCTGTGTATATGGTGCACTTGTTTTTATTTGGTAGTGGTTCGTACTACTGCTTTTCTTCAACAAAAGCTGTGTAGCTGTTTTCTTTTGTGATGAACATGGTGTTGAATCACTGGAAATACTTAATAAGGCATGAAATATATCTGAGGTTTTCTATTCATGGAAAAAGAGACTTTTGATTTCCCTAATCACCACCTATCAAAAGTCTAGTGGTGTCAGCTTCTATACTGGATGAGGTAGTGTCAATAGTTTGAAGCATTTCAGGACAATATTTTGACTGAAAAAATTTGGGGGGGGCGGTGCTATCAATGTGAACTGAAAGACCATGTATTTAATCAATTCCTGTTGTTGTCTTACTGTTGGTGGCAAATTTATTCATGGTCATTTTGAGTAAAGAAAAAAAATAATTTAGGTGTGCATGTTAGTTGTCTTAAAAGTATGTCTGTCTGTATTTGTTTATATATATCCATATAAATACACATCACTACAACTGTTCTTGTTTAAACAAACAAACCACAACAATGACCAAAAAAACCCACCAAAATTGAGACCAAACAAAACACTGAAGCTACCTTTGTGATGAAGTTGTCATTGTTAAAATGGGAATTCGGTCAAGATACATTAATTGAATAAATATTGGAAAATGTTACTGCTAGTAAACATATTCAGTGTAATGTAGGGTAAATTGCCCATTTAAGTTATTTCTATTCTCCTAAAAAATGACTCAGATTGAATATCTGAGAAAGTAATCTCAAAGCTACCTATCTGTAATATTATTCTACAAGTTTTGTTTTCTATATTTGAATATTAAAGTACCTAACTAAAAGCATACGATTTTAACTTATTAAGGCTTCATATGTTATATTTTGTCTCCAGTACCTCAAGTGGTTTTATGCTTGTTTCAAGTTACTGTGTGTAAAATGTTTGTACTGAACTACTTATTGTATCTGAGGAACATATAAGCTAAGACTTTTCTTGGTTTCCTTAAGTTAAAATAGACTTTAAGAATAACTTGTTTTGGCTTTTTTCCAGTGATAAGTAACTAGCCTTGCAAATTGAAGGTATAGTAAATCATTGGAACATTTGCGAATAAGATGGTAGAATAAATTAGTTTTTAATTGAGAAAACTAATTGTTTTACCAAGTGCATGTGCTTATGTTCTTTCTTGCTAGATCTGGATATTTTAATAAAATCTTCTTCTTTTTTTCAAATTCTTCTCCAATAATGAAAGAATTCAGATAAGTTAGATCTTGCTATATCTTAATCTCAGTTTTCGAAGGAATACACAAAATGTAAAAGGCACAATCAATAATAGTGTGAAATGTAGTACTACTGGCCCCCCTGAAGTTCCTCAGATTTTAAGTTGCACGGGAAGTTTCTTAAGCACTGTATTTCCCATAACACTGTAAAAATCAGACACACTTTGCAGTCTCTTATCAGTACCTTTGAGTGTTCAGTATAGTTCATTCTTATTTTCCTTTATTACTTGTATTCTGGGTATAGGGAGGCTTAGAAGACTGTAAAAGCACCTGGTCTGCTTGGGAAACAGTTGTTCAATGCATAGGAAATGCAAGCTTTTATCAGGGAATTTCTGATGCAGTGGACTTGTTAGGTAGGACACCAGGCAGAAATTTTGTCAGCTCTTGGGAGTGTTAGTCGCTGCAGACTGATCGTTAATATCCCTGAGTAGGTACAAACATTAGGATTTAGAACAAATTTTTTCCTAATAATTTGTTTCTGCCTAAACACCTTTAGCAAAGATCCTCATGTACAGAGTCTCCCAACGTATGCTGTCTCTTTTCTTAAGAGTGTGTATTTTGAGCATCTTCTCAAAGAAAGGCAACAAAATGTCTTACTACGGGATCTTGCTCATGTGTATTTTGTACATGCTGGAAACTTCAAGCTTGGTTGGTTAACAGATAAGGAATGGGAGTGACAATGCAGAGAAGCAGGCAGAGAGAGAGAGAGAGCAACAGGGTGGAAATGGTTGGAACTTTGGCAAAAAAACCTTCAGCACCTGAGCTCCACTAGATACTCTAATTCTTGGCTTTTTATGAATATTGTTAGTGTTGTATACTTCCTGGTACCCTCCATTGTTCCTAAAATGTAAAGGATTATAGGTGGTGCATAAGATGCTTTTGTGTTTATGCATGTCACAAGCATGTTCTTCTGGAGGTTGTTTCTTGAGTTCTAATTTTGAGTTTGTATAGGAAGATTTGAGAACACAAAAATAAAACTTAGTTCAACTCTTCTTAAAATCAGGAAAATAATTGTGAAATACCACAAGCGAAAATGTTAGATATATAAAAATATATTGAGTATAGGGATACATTAATTGGTGGGAAAGTAGAGATTAACTTGATGAAGGAAAATGAAGTATTTGATTACTTTTTCTGTATTGTTGATGTAGAAGCAGTTCATCTTAGCATGGGTCACTTGAGCTTAATTTTTAGCATACTCTTTAACATTTTCTCTATCTAATTCCAGCATGTGCGAGGCTGGATACATTCCAAGTGATGCAGTCTTAAATTGGTCAAACTGATTTGTGAACCACTGCTATTTATTTTCTAGCAATTCACTAAGGCTAAGGTGAATCCTAGAGGATTACGCAAGTGCAGAGTGAGAAAAGCTGTAAGAAATAAGGGGAAATATTCCTAGCTTGGGCCCTGTTAGAACAAGCAGTATTCCTGAACACAAGTGTGTTATTTGTAGTGAAACACAAGGGGATGAAGAGTGTGACTGGGTGAGGCTGTGGGACAAAGAGCCTGAGAAATCTTGAGCTAAATGTGATAAAAATGGTCTTTTGAATTTCTCAAATGTGTCTGGTTGCAATAGTTCTGTCTGATAACCTAGCTGGCCTGGCAGGTAAGAGAAGTGGTAGCTGTTGATATAACTGGACTCTGATAAAACTTTTGAGACTGTCCAACTAGAAGGTTTAGTCTACACTGTGTTCCTGAGTTGTGGTCTACTAGTCACTAGTCTCTCTACCCAGTTCCTTCATGAAAGACTCAGAATTGTTTTTTCCTATGGAGTTCTCAGCTAAGACTTTGAGGTGGTAGTCTGAAGAACTGAATACTGACGGTGATCCATTGGTACTAAAACTTGTGAATCATTTGTTAAAGCAATAATTGGGTTAAACTATGATAATTAATTACCGATGTCTCAGTTAAGACTGCGCTTCTGGTGGGATCCTGTAGAGTTCTCCTTCAGCTTGAATCTCTAAGACACTCAAGAATTACTTGTTTAGTGGGATAGAAAGTACGCTTAGAAAAGAATTAAGCCATGCCAAGTGCTTTTAAAGATAGAATTAAAATTCAAAACTGTCCTGAAACTAGTGTGCCTGAAGTCAACAGTGTGGAATTCATTACACAAGCGTAGAACAATATGTTGTTGTAGAGAGGTGTAGAAGTTGCGCATGAATACAAAACTGGGGAAAAATGGCAAATCAGAGTTAATGGAGAAGAGTATCTGGGGTCAACAAATGTTGAATCAAATATAAGAGTGAATTTTTAGGTGAGAGAAAGAAGCAGCTGGGATGTGTTAACAGCAATGCAGTTTTTAAGTTGAAGTATTGCCTTGTCCAGGCATCCTGCTTTAAGAAATGAACAAATCGAAGGGCCCAAGAGAGGTAATAAAAGGGTCAGAGTTTCAAAAAGAACACCTATTAAAAAAATTTCAAGGTACTAAATATACATTTTGGAAAGAAAAGACAGGGGGTTGAGCTACCTTGGAACAATTTATGAAGGCTCTTTATAAGAAGAGTATTCTGGTTTAACATTTAACAGAACTTGTTGCAGTTTAAGTCAGCAATTTCTCAACTAGAAGCCACAAATCTAGATAGTATTCAGACAACATGAATAAAGTTGCAAGCTTGAAAGTAATGCAAATTCCTGATTTTTTCCTTAGTATCTTAAGTTGTTATATTTACATTCTTAAATCCAAATCATCTTTTCTTAGAATTTTATTATTCTTTTACTCATGATCCAAATTAATAGATTTTAAGAGGCTGCTATTTTTCTTAGGAGATAGAAAATGTAATGATAGTCACTTTGTGTGTTGGTTACAAGAGTGGTCTAGAGCCACGTTCACAATATTATTTTAGCTTTAACAGTGGAATGGGATAGATATCTAAGGATTTGTGCAGGAAGTGCGGTTGTGGAGAAAGGCAAGTAAGATGCCATTAATGTAAGATAGGGGTATGATTTCGGTATTAAGCATTAAATGGGTAGCAAATTCAGGATTTTGATAATATTTCAAGGCTGAACTTTATCACTTGTAGCTGGTTCATTGCTTTATCCAGTCTTAGTGAATCTTCCTTCATTTCCTATAGTTCCCAGTTTGTGTATGCATTCACAAGTGCCTTCAATCTTTTTTTTTTTTCCCCCTTGACAATTGATTCAGGCTTCATAACATGTCTTTGTTTTTTGAGCTTAGAGTACTAAATAATTTTGGGAGTGTATCTTCCCTGTGAACAGTTAAACTATTGTGAAACGCAATTATTTTTGTTGAAGAGCTTTAATTTGCTTGTGTTCGTAATATCTACTCACTTCTAAATAATTTCTGGTCTTTTCAGTTTTATAAGGATTTAAAATATGTTGAGTTGTAGTACTGAAAACCACTTTTAATTAGCTGAGCAAATGAGAACCGACAACTTCTTCATAATTCCATTGAATAGCTTTGTTTACCAGGATCTAAAATATTCAGACTTCTCTTCCTTATGTAGAGTTTCTGTTCTCTTAATATATTTTTTTAATTTAATCTTCAGTCTGGAATTTCTAGGTTTATGTATCCTTTGAGCCTGATGTTTCATCTTTGCACTGTAGTCACAGAATTTTTATGTTCTTAATGCTACTTTCAGTTAGTGCTTTTTTTATTTATGTCATAATTTCCAGAATGTGTGATTGAAAATAATGAAAGGGAAAAAATCTTGGAGGATAACTGGGAAATAATGTTATGGATGGCTAAATGGCAGCATTACTGTGTTAAGCGCAGGCAGGGGGTTGTCTGCTGATATTGAAGTTATCCAACTAAACATGGAATACTTGCTCTATTTGTTTTATTCCGTGATTCTGTGATTTGCATGCACAACTGACTAAAGGATACAACTTACCTAAAAATGACACATGCTTTTGTCATGTGTCTGTATATACATATATATACATAATGTGTATGTATCTATACATGTATATGGCAAACACAGTATTTTCCCAAAATGTTTCCCATGAAAGCTAAAGCAAATATGTAACAAGCACCAATTTTTTTTTTTCTGAAGGAAATGCTATGGCAGGGGTTGATAAAGAAGATAAGCCCACTGGAACAGCACAGAAGGGTGCAAAAGAGTGTTTTCTGCAGACTCCTTAGCTGTAGGCAGGCAGCACATGAGCAGTGGGCCTGGAGGCCTCTCCTGAAGGCCCCGTGCCATTATGGTATCAGTCCCACCACGTGGACGTTGTGTGTGTGTCTGGTGGTGCATCCAGAACTTGTGTGTTTCCATGATGTGATGCACATTATTGGCATCAAATGAGCATGTCTGGTTGTATTAGTGGAGAGGGAGGGTGGTGTGTAGTTTCTGTAAGAGCTCATATGGCTTGAAGAGGAGGAAATTAGGACTCCCACTGCCCTAGACTACCAGATGTTGAACTTCAAAACCTATTTTCACCTGAAACTTGTATCCCCCAAAGTAGAGGTCACATAGGTACCCTATGTATGAAAATAGCACTTAACTTAATCTTTAACCTTAGGTATTTAGTGTAATGTTCTAAACCAATAAACACTTGATTGTATCTTAGAGACAGAAATACATCTTGTTAAATTTTAAATCAATTTTGTTAAATGCTCTTACAGACAATTTTTTTTTCTTTCCAGTTTAACTTTGTTGGAAGAATCCTTGGGCCAAGAGGACTAACAGCTAAACAGCTTGAGGCAGAAACAGGATGCAAGATAATGGTCCGAGGGAAGGGCTCAATGAGGGACAAAAAGAAGGTAAGGTCTTGAAAAGTAGTGTAGTTTCAGATGCATAGTTTTATTTCCTAACAGAGGGTAAGCTCATATCTCTTATTTGTTGTGTTCTTATATATGCTTTTTCATCATCTAATGTTTTTTTACAGACTTACTAAATAACACAAACCACCCTGAAGCAGTTAAATGTGCATGCTCCATAATGGGAGTCTGTCTAGCAATTATAAAGTATTCTTCAGTAATAGCAAACTTCTAATTGTGTCATGTTTCACAAGGTAAAGGTGAAAATTGAAGTTAAATGTATTTTTCTGAGGAAGAGCTGTTAACCTTAAAGGTGTTGTTAATAACTTTCTTGTATTGAAATACCAAAGTAGTGATTTGGGCAAGTAGTGTGGGTTGGAAAAAAATGTTTAATGTATTTCTGGCAGTGAATTCTGTCTGAGTGAACCAAGAAGCACTGTGCTTCTGGATTCGTTTTCTGTTCAGGTGGAGTTGCAATGTAATTACGGTCATTCATTGCCCTGTCCTGTAATATACATGCTCTGCCCATATAAACAGGGAAACTACACTTCTCAGGACAGAGCCATCCTGAATGTCAAGTTGCTCTGGTAACTCCTGGAAGTAATTTATTTTTGCAGGTTTATTTTCTAGCTATTTCTCTCCACCTGTGCTTAGTACTGCTGAAGTTGCACCAGTATCTCCACTGCAATTTTGAAATGTGCACTTAACAGTATTCTTTCCCTCTTTATTCCCATAAGTATTTTGGTTCTTTCTGTAGAAAACCGCCTCTTTATCTGATCAGCCACACAATACATTCTGTCAATACATATTCAACACATAAGAATTAAAATAAAAAGCTAATGTCTACCCAGTTAAAAATTTCAGACTTCCCAGGGATTATGACTGCTGCTTTCAGACTTCGTTTGATTCTTCTTGTTTTTGAAATCTGCTGTAATACTGTCACCACCCTTTCTCTTATTCTACCTGTAGCTATTCTGGATGCTTACATTGCTAGCTATTGAGCAAAGATCTATTCTAACCTAGGGAGTTTTTAGTTGTCTAAGTTTTGTAGAAGTGAGAGGGTGAAATTGTTTCAAGAGATTGATTTATGAAGGTTTATTTTTTTAAACACATTATAGTTTGTCCTGAATTCCTTCTAGCTCTTGGCTGGGCAGACATTTGGCATATAAATGAGTCCTACTGTTACGGGGTTTTAAACTGTAAATGGGTAAACAGAACTTGTAGAGTTGATATTTTTGTACAGGATTTTGAAATACTGATCTGTAACTGGGCAGGGGGGGCGGGTAGGAGACATTAAAATTTCTTGAGTATTAAAACTTCAGCATGCTTCACCCAACGTACCAAATTGTGTGGGTGTAGATGTGATATTTTGAAGCAAAGTATGTGCTTGCCAATATGCAAACAATTTTAATTACATAGCTTTGCTTGTAACTATTAATAGTAGTCAATTTTTTACATATTCTGTCATTGTTAAAAAAAGAAAGATTATATTCTGGAGCAGGAGATTAACTGAAAATATCTCTTCCCTTGAAGAGTTTGCAAACTTCACCTAGTTTTTTATAAAAGACGACTATTCAATCTATTTTTGAAAGCTAACAGGTTTTGGCTGGTAGATTAATTAGATGCTAAGGCTTCTGATTACATATGTAACAAAGTAAATCTTCGTTTTGTGGAATATACTAAAATTTAGTTTGCAATGAATGAATTCTCAAACTATCATTTCTGAAGAGAAGTACCGATATCTTAGAAGGAGTACTGAAAAGTTTATTCAGCTTTTTTCCTGTTTAAACGTAGTTTTTAAAAGACATCATATTTTTATCAATAATACCATTCTTACCTTGATTTGTGAGCAGACTTTAAATTCATTGCTGCTGCCTCTTTGTTTTAGGAATGGTAATTCTAGGTCAGGACAGCTCATCAGGAGTTAGTTTATGTAACTTTTCTGAATAAAAATGTTAGTTCTGGTTCATTTATGTTCATAGATATCGTGAGCTAAAACATTTAGGCATCTATTCTTTAGAAGGCTTGTAGGTATAAATTGAGGCCCCAAGCTTAATGGTCCAGAAATAATGTCTCGCTGTTAGTAGTGAGTGTATGTATATTTAAGATAGTCATTAACAATGGCGCTCTCATACCTCCTCAAAAGTTTTGCAGATTGGCTTTGCTGTGTGGAAAAGCACACTTCGTTGTGTTAGCTATGTCTGCAAATAGCTACTGTAGTATAAAAAGAAAGAAGGAAAAAAACTGTATCTGAGGCCTTTTTTTTTTTCTTTTTCCTGAAGACACGCATTCTCCTGTAAATGTTTCATTTGCAGACCCTTTCATAAAAAGCACTTAGAGTAATGATTATTTCAGATTTCAGGAAATTGCTGTGTGTTCCCTGGCCCACATGTCATAATCCCCCTTGTCCATCTCTTCCCTGTCCTAACATCTCTCCTCAAGCAGGGTCACCTAGAACAGGTTGTCCAGATGGCTGTTAGGTTTAGTGCCCACAACCTCCCCTCACTGTGCTTCAGAACCTGTCCTCTCCTGTGGGGAACTGTCTACCCTACCTCCAGATAGCTTGGGCAGGTTTACTGTCTTGGGAAGTGGTATTTTTGGACTCATTTCCCCATCTCCTCACTTTTTTTTTCGGTCATTCAAAGAAGAATAGGCAGTGTGAGTTACTGGAGTTTCGTCTTTGAGAAAAAAATGTAGAGGAGCTGAGACTTTCTGGGTACAAATCACCTGTTTTTTTGAAGTTTAGTAAGGAAAGGAAAGTTGTCTTCAACAAGGACAAGTTCTGTTGGGAAATCAGCTGTTAACTTCGTACACATTAAAAGCCACAAACTGATCCAGTCAGCACTTTAATGCCCATCACATCCTCTAAGCTGCCTGTTCGATATATTTGGAAAACAGAGTTCTTGACCGTTGATGATTTCATGAGATAATACTGCAGTTAGTGTTGAATATCGTGTTGAATATTCATTCAATATATTTGAGTCATATAATAGTATAATATAGTTGAATACCAAATAATATCATATTGGTTGTAAACCAGTGTTGAGTACCAAATAATTTTCTTGATAAAACCTATTCCTAATCTTTCTATAGCTCTTTTGCTTTCCCGAGGTGACTGGTATTAGTAGTTTACCTTTTTCAGACAGGACTTTTTGTTGCTATACCATTGTTGCTGTAGTAAGAAGAATTTCATAGTCATTTATTATGGTGCAGTTTGTGATGCTTCCCAAGAAGACGTTTCTTCTAAAAATAAAAATTTGGAAGCTGTATTCATGATGATCACAGACTAAAGAAAGAACAACTGGCACTTAGCAGTTTGGGGACTAAGTACACTTCTTGCTATTGGCTCTTGCCTCTTTTTCAGATAAATTATATTTACAGATGAATTCCATAGTCTTGCAGTGCAAGATGACCAACTTCCTTGGCACTCTGTGCCTTTTAATGATAACCACATTTTATTTTCTCCAGGGACTTCTCTCTTTGCGTGTTCTCCTTCAAAATGCTAATGTACGTCAAAGTGTAAAATACAGAAGTAATAAATAGCATTCTCGCATGGAAGGTTAGGTTACTCTTACCTTTCATCTAGGGTCAACGTTATTTAGAAAAGTGAGTATTCGAGTTTTTCCAGTTTTTGACTGAATTGCTCTGAAATTTGGAGGAGATAAGAAATGCAGGTTAATTGTATGTCGATTTTGTAAGTATATTTCATCTGCAAACCTGATTGCCCAGCGCTAGTTACAAAAAAACCCTTATTGGATGTGAGAAGGAATTAATTACTAAACCAGTGTCAAACTGTAAAGTGACAGCTGCATGGTACTAAATACCATCACCTGAAGTAAACTGTCAATCTACTTTTTTTCATCCTACCTTGCTAGTGGTTCCAGAATCCAAGAGAAAATACAGAGACTGACATGCTGGAAAACAAACCATCTGGATTTGCTCTGTAGAAAATTTTACTCCTGTGTAAGCCTATGAACAGAAGTAATGGATTAGAAGACTTTGTCACATGGCCAAATCACTTGAACTAGCATCAAATCGTGAAACTTGCTGACAGATTTCCCCCAGAAAGCAAGGGGATCCTCAAATCATTTGTATCTGAGGCTCAGCTGGTAATCTGAATGTCTCTCTAGGCAGCTTTAGACAAATTTAAAATCAAAACCTTAATTACTGAGAATATTGTGATTAGAGCCTGGAGGTACCTGAAGACTATTATTGAGGAGGGGAGAGGGGTTGCAGGCATTCATCAAAAGCTAATGAATGTGTGACTTTATTAGGACAAAGACATTTTTTGCTTAGTCTGAATGTGAATGTACCTCTCATTTGGTAGTGAGGAAAACTAGCAATTTTCACACCAATCAAAGAACACTGCTTTAAAAAAGGGAAGGCTGTCCAATGATAGATGAGCAAAACATTGTTTTTTGTCATTTCCCGTGTCTTACATGAATTCTGTAAAACATTAACACACCGATAGGGAGTCACGTCTGTGATCTTGAACACATTCACTGCCACTGTCTCACTTAGAAGGATATGCAGCTTCATGGCATCAGGCTGCTGGCTTCTGGCAGTCTTGCTGACCTACATTGGTTTTTCCTATTTATTTTAGTCAAGAATCTTCTCTAGAACAATGTGTGAGGAGGGGGCATCATTTGTTTTTTACTTCACGAGGAAGCATCTCATTATGATACACAGAATTTTTTTGTTGTAATTGGTTATTTGAAAGAGAAAGGCACACAGCTTCACAGTTCTAAATTTGAACAACTCAGTGCCTTCAAATCTGTTGGACTTTGCTCCATGTTAGATTGTTTGAATTGGTTTGTGGTTCCTGACCTACAGCTTACTCATTCCTACATGACTGTTCACCTCACAAGCAGAAATTACTTAAGGTTTCATGAAAGTCAGGCTCTCCATTAGTAGCTGTCTTGACCTTTGGCTGGTGCAGAGTTATCACGGTATAGATCATTCCATTTATTTGGACTCTCCAGTGTGGTGTGGTTTGTTTTTTTGTTTGTTTGGTTTTTTTGTTGTTTGTTTGTTTGGGTTTTTTTTATAGTAAGGCTAAAAAGGAATTAAAAAATTATCCTTGGTACCTATGCAAAGCCTGAGGAAAGGGTTAGGGTGGAGAGATTTAACTGTCTTGTGATCAGGACATTTTACTACATATACATGCTGTATAGAATTGAAATATTATATATTCGTAATATTTTAATACTTTTTAGTCTCTGAAATGCTATCAGATACACTTTGATTTTGAGTGGAAACTCTTAACAAATACTCAGTTTAGCTTATAAAGTAGAGTTACTGACATTAAATAATATGCATTCGGTAGTGCATCTTGTTAAACAAGCCCTATTATTGCTACCCTAATTATAGGATGCTCAACTTTCACATTTGGTGAAAAGTACTATGTGTGAACAAATAACAAAGCTATGGTGCTGACACATATGTTGAAATGGAATATATTTAGCATATGGTAGCAAATGGTAAAGTTGTTCTGTGTTTTGGAATGAAGGGGTTGACCAGCCATCATTATTCTTGTCTAGTGGGAAAAAATTGCATGGCTCAGGCCTGTTGCCTCTTCAGTCTCCCTCTACACACAAGCATGCTGCTGCTGTTTGACAGTTCGATAGATCTGTTTTGAGAAATCATGGCCACAGTTTGGAATAGCAATTTAAAATTAATTCTGTAACCAGTTGAAAAGGCAGGTTTTGAATATTTGTTAGTACCATTAGGAATAACAGGAAAAAAAATCTTTTAAGTCATTGGGGACATTGGCATGTGAAAGTGAAAAGCAACTACACAGAAATAATACATCACTAGACTGACTGTCCTCTTAACACACACGCACACAAAAAAGTCCATTTCTGACAATGCCCCTGGAGTTTCTGGAGATGCGATGCTTACTTTTACGTGTAGAACTATAATTATCAGAATCCTTTGTTCAATATCCATCATTAAGGCTACTATTTGTTAAAATGATTTGACTTTTACTTACCAGAAACTCGCTGGCTGAGGTAGTATGGAGTTACAATTCAGCATGTTGGATCTCATGGATGATGCTCTGTTAACTTCTGTTGCACATGAAAGCTGCAACCTGTCTGTTTGAGAGGCTGCCAAATGGATGGTTATGTTCACTGGTAGTTGCTTTCAACTTCTGTGACTACTCATTAAAAGTCATTGTATGAGCAGGCTGCTCAGCTGAGATTGAGATATTACCTGTACAGCATGTTCCTGAATCTACTGCGTTCAGGTTATAAACTTTTAATAGAGAATTACTTAAGGCATTCAGAATGCAGTATTTAAGGTATTACCCTGGGAACAATTAAGTTCATTGTCTAGCATCTTCTACAGTTACATTTCCACTAAACACACTTTCTCATAAGTATGCATGCCTGCATTAAGTTTGATTTCTCAAACTGATCCATCAAACTTGGGAGGCTTTCTTCATACTTATTTTTTAACCACTGTAGTAATTGGCCTTTTATTCTTAAAATAACTTCAAACAAAAAAGTCGTATTCATATAAAGGTACTGCTGAACTTACATATTCAGCATATCATAACTGCCATCTTAATACACAGTGAAGAATGTACTTTATTAAGCTGTATGAGGATTCAGAGGTAGCTGTGTGGTGAAGAAAAATCCTCTAGATTAGAATCCAAGCCTGTTTAAGAATATACTTGGTGGTTGATACCACTTTTCCTTCCTAGCGGGTTCATTGTAAAACATAAGATGCAATGCAAATAATTTTGGCTGCTTGTAAGGTAGTATTTTTTCAGTAGTGAGTACTTCAAAAGATAGGTTTTTCTATTCTGATTTTAAAACCTTTATTTCATTTGTAACCACTTATTTTGAATGCAGGAGATTATAAAGCTGAATTTATTTTAATTTTTATTAAAAATTGCTGAAGCATGGCCTTTTACCCCCAAAACAGAAGTCTCTTGAGTTATATCCCTGGTATTCTGGGAGCAGTGACCCTCTGAAGAGATTAAGAATCTACACTATTAGCTAATAGTGTAAAAAGGAAAAGAAAAATTCCTCTTGGTAAGTTACTGGTTATATTACATAACTAAATGCTAAAGGCTGACTATTAGAAGCTGTGCTTCAGGAAATCCAAAAGGCAGCAGTGTGGAAGGTACCAGATGTTATTTCTTGAACTACCTCTGACTGAAAGCTTTTAAGCCTGTTTATGGGGGTTTTGTAGTCCAGAGTCTCTAGAGTATCATCGTGGCAATCTTACCTGCATACATCTTTTCTTTAAGTAAAAAATGGTCAGTTCACATTGACAGTAGTGAAGAATACAGCGTAGGCACATTAGCTCAGTTATCTATGGGTCTGTGAATTTTACAAGGGAATGTTTTCCTTAACATTTATATAAGATTTGACAAATACTTCTTATTTAAAGTAATTTATTGCAAAAGTCTTTTCACTTAACAGTCTGAGGAATGCTCTTCCAAGAGCAGAATGATTTTATTTTGAAGAACAGAAAAGTTTAGGTGCCTTAGGGCCTTAAGAATTACTGCAAAGCAATATTAGTCTCTCAGAAAATATTACCGAGATGTGTCTGATGCAATGCATCTTTTAGATAGGTTTATTTAATATGTACTTTTGCTTTTTATTGGCTACATACTGCATGTGTCCAGTGTAGATTGGGTATATTCCTGCATGTGCTCAACACAAAATTGCAGCTTTGAGCAGATTTTTACACTATTAAGACACCTTTTCCTGTGTAACGTGAAAAGTAGCTGAACCCTTTGACTTTGATTAGCTTTAATATCAAAACATGATTATATGTTACTTTTCTCTGAGAGCGCTTAAATTGGTAAATAGTTAACTGGTTATAGAAATAACTAATTTAATGGCATTAAGGAAGTATTTTGTTAAAGACACTGGAAACTGTAGACTGCAGGAGTATGATCAAAGCCATGCTGATAGAAGCCAACTCATATTATACTTTACTTTCTATTTGTTTTTCTGTTGCTTTCCTGTGAGTAAAATACCTTATGATCAAGAGGCAAGAGTATCTAGATTATCTTGAAATTGGAGAAAAGTAGCATGAAGTGTAGTGGAAAAAGTATGTATCAAGGGAATCTTGAAGCATTGCATGAACATCTGCGTATGAACAAGTCTCTATTTTATAAATCGGAATGCTATGTCTATTGAACAGTAAATGACACATCTTAATCTGTACCATGGTAGAAACTGTCTTTCTGCAAAATTACTCCTAAGCTTTTGTTAGGCGGGAAGCACAGGGGGTGTTAATCATGTTATAAAAAGTTGAGAAGGCTACATACAGTTCACAGCTGTTTGAATCTGGCATTCGAATAGAAATTTTGAAAGACTTGGGGGCAGTTCTTACTGTATTGTTTTGAGGTATTGACAAAATTGTCTGCAAACGTCTATCTACATTTTACTTTGTTTAGCAAAGTAGTGAAAGAAGTGAATAGTTTAAATAGGGAAAATCTACTGTAACCTGAAAGTTTTTCCACACTTATTCAGCAGAAGAAGATGAGAGACAAGTTACTGAACCAGATGAGACTTTGTACATAAGAACACCCACACCATGCTAAAACAGTTATATGATTTCTTATAATTGTAATCTTCTCTTGCTGGGATAGTAGTGTTGAAGCACCATCTAATAATATTAAAATGAGGGAACTAATTCTTGTGAGATTCCACAAATGATAGATTCAGTGATATTTCCCTATCTTCATGATATGCTTTGAAGGACAGCTAGTGGTTTTGCAGACTTTACCACTGTTCTCATTTATCAGCACCACTAAACTGGATTCTAGATTTTTCAAGGCTGTAACCTTAATCTGTTCGGATGCCCTTCAGTGGATGATTTTGTTTGGCTTCTTTGGAACTTTCTTAAGAATTAATGTTGTGCTATTATAAGGTTATCTACCAGAAATAATTTGTGTTTGGGGTTGCATTTTGAGTGTGTTTGCTGAGTATCGTGAAACTGTGCTTGGATTTCTGTGTGGGAGAGACTGTACTTAGTTGGAGGCTCACAGGAATTTCCCAATCCTGCCCGAAGATTGCACCTACTGAATGCGGGAATGGAGTTGGCACCTGTTGATCCAGGGAGGAAAGCAGCATGCCTCTGTGTTTCCCTAGTAGGTATCGGTTCTTGGCAGCTCCTGGTTCTCCATATTTTGGGGGGCGCTGCTGGCAGGTAGAATACACGTTGTTGTTTACCGTCTTGGATATGGCTCCTTGGGGTCAGATTTAGCAATTTTATTGAGACTGATAGGAGCAAAAGAGTAAGCACAAAACAAGATACCACTATTGCTGAAACTAAATACTTAAAATTACTAATTGAACATTTAGAAGATAGAGTTATTTGACTTTCTGCTACTTTATTGTTTTCCAGATAGAGACAAGTGATCTGTAGTGTTTCATTGCAAGATACTGGATTCCTTTTCAACTTGGAAAAGTCAGCTCTATGATAATCAGAGATTGTAATTCCTCAAATGTCTGAGTCGTTTGCCATTTAAACTTGTTTTTTAGGTGATGACAGTTTTCCACTTTTCTCAGATCTGCTGGCTCTGTGTTAGCCTGTCTTGCCTTGACTTGGATTAAAATGGATCTTATTAATCACAGGTTACTCTTTTGCTGGGAATGGCCTGCAGTACAGTATATTATGCTTATGAATGAAATTCAAGTCGCTGTGTAGATGTTAAGGGGTATACAGTGGCACAGTATCC
Organism: Caloenas nicobarica; assembly: GCF_036013445.1. Taxonomy (NCBI): domain Eukaryota; kingdom Metazoa; phylum Chordata; class Aves; order Columbiformes; family Columbidae; genus Caloenas; species Caloenas nicobarica. Next base: position 73,070,109 of record NC_088247.1, read on the forward strand.
TTACTTCATTATCCAGCTATAGTAGCAAGATTTTATTGTTGGTATTTATGCTTTCCAGATATACAGAGGGATTTATTGACAGTTACACATTTTTATTAGCCTTTTCTGAGAATAATTACCAGCTTCTGTCTGCTAATTATTCCCATTTTTCACATCTGCTTGGGCAGTAAACGGGGAATGTTTTGATGAATGTAGGACTCACTGAGGTGCATGTACACTGTGAATATATCTTAAAACATGTTTAAAAGTCATAACAACTCAATTTGAAGTATGTGTTGAGGACCTGTATGAAGGGATGAAAACCTTCTCAAATGTTTGTTAAGACCAGGTACACGAATCTGTTTTTCTGTTAAAGAAAACTTTCTACTCTTACATTAGTAGAACACTTAGCAATGGCTGGTACTGAACTCAATTGGAGACTGTTTAACTTAACGGAATCCGACATTCTTTGTAAATTATCTGATTTGATTAAGTGCTGCAAAGTTGATATGGAACACACACAACACAGTATTCATGCTTGCTTGACAAATCTGTTAATGTGAGTAAATCTTGAATGTAATTTGGATCATTAATCAATTCAGTACCATATTCTTATAAGACAACCAAAATCTTGTCCTCTAACATCAACAGCCTGAAATGAAGAAAACATTAGGTGTTTTTGGGTGTGGAAAGTAAAATCTGCAAAATACGGGTTTTATTCAGGGAATAGCTCACGTGTGCCTGACAGAATAGAATAACGGGCAGTTAAGTAACGGGAAGACGATGGCTGTAAGAAAACAATGGGAATATCTAATTCTTGGTGGCTTTCATTAGAGGATGTTATGGAATTATGTAGAAAACTTGATGAGAATGGATAAAATAAGTACAGGGAAGAGGTGTCTAGTTGGTAAAAAAATGTCATGGATTTGCCACAGAATTGCTGAGAAGCACCAGGATGTTTTAATGTGGGAAGAACTAATATTTCTGTAGAATTGACTTATGCACGGGAGTATAGTGAGCAATCCAAAATAATTTATAGAGTAGTTATCTTTTCATAGCAAGAGCTATGGGAATTTTTTTCTTTTTGAGTCTTTATAAGATCATGCATATCTCTCTCAATGTTTCTGTTCCTTTCGTTTTGAACTTGGTCAGTTTCTTTTTTGGTCCTCTCATGAACTTCTGCCTTGTTTCTTAAGTTATATTTATTTTCGTTGCATTGACATGTGGTTCCTCTTTGTTCCTTAAGGAGATCTCCTCTGACTTTTTCCATCTTGGTCCTCACTGATCTCCTTCTGAATTGTCACGTACTTTATAAATAATTCTAAAAAAGTGAGGGTTAATGTCCATGGTGCTTCATTTATCCCCTGAAAAGACAATGAGATGCTGTGGAAGTGCAGTAAACTCAGTTTTGGTTTCTAGCAACACTTTACATATTTGCATGAAGGTAGTGAATGATATAAACAGGGGAGTTAAAATAGTTCTGCAACTGGGGGACATGAGTAATTCAATCAAGGAAGATAACATGAGGCATAAGACAAATCAATGACAGATTTCTCTTACTACTAACTAGTTAACAATTAAAATCATTTAACATGCGGAAGACTGTCTGAAAGGGAAGAAAAAATCCAACAGCAAAAATAACATAAATATTTCCTAAGGGTCAGGGTGGTTGGTGAATTTGCGCTGGTAACTTTCCTCGAAGTTACAGGAATGTGAACTCTGAATGTAGTAGCTTTTGCAGAGATGCAGAGAGTGTGCAGGTATGTGGAGAGCAGTTACCAATGTTGCACAGGGACCCTGCTGGAGGTTTCTGTAGGTAATTGGTGGATGTGGCATGAGGAATGAGTCATGTGACATGATCTGGCATGTGGCCAGTGAGTGCATATAAGCATTTTGATAAAATACTTACGTAAACTGTAAAAAAATTTTTCTGTGGTTAGTAAGTCTGGTGCAGGTGTTACTTTTTTTTTCCCAGTATTTCCCTACTTTTCTGACCGTGTGCTGGGGTGCAAGGTTGGTATGACTGTTTCCAGTGAGGATAACGTTTCATGGAGGCAAAAAGGCAGTGGATGTTTTGGTGTTGGGTCATTAAATTATTTGGAGTTTTTTTTGAAATTATGTTCTTCTAGTGTTGGTATTGTGGTGTTGGATTTTTTTTTTTTTTTTAACACTAGTGATATCAATTTATCTTAAGAAAACTTCTTCCAGCTTGATAGCCAGGAAAATCAGACTCCAGTGTGTTATGAATGAAAAGCTGAAAAGAGGTGTTTCTATTCTGCTGTCCTCTCTCGATATGGTCTGTGTTGTACATGTGTAATTTCCACAGTCTGGAGCTCTGGGAACAGTTTCCAAAATCCTGTCCAAAGCATGAGCATGGTCTTCTAGTTCTCAGTATTTTTTTCTCTTCGGCTTCTGCATTTTTCCATGTCAAAATGCCTGTTCCTTTTCTATCTGTAGGATCTTAAAACTCTGGACAACAGATCCTGAGATTTGGGCATAGGTAAACTTTTTTTTTTTTTTTACTTTTTTCCTTAGCGTGATCATGTAGCTTAATTTATTGGTGCCGAATGTTCCTTCTGTGATGGTGCTTGGAAGTGTAAGGAAAGAAGTGCTGACAGCACCCGGTCCGTTCTGTGGGAAAATCGCGTGTTTGTCTTGAATAAGGAAGAAGCAGTTTTTTTGAAAGATGGGACCCCTAGCACATTAATGCCAACTCTGGCACTGCTTCTGTACAGTTCGGAGTGTTTTCTTAAATGAGTACCTGGATAGTTTAGTCTTGCATGTGTACAGAAACAATGCTTCCCTGGCAAACAGATGTTGCTAAAGGATTGGAATGCCAAACCACATTTAGCTGACTGTCTGAATCCACCTGAAGTAGCTGACTGATTACATTGATCCACGTGGTGATATTGGGTGCCACTTAAGATGCAGTACTACTGATTTCAAATGCCCACATATTTACAAGCATACGTATTCAAGAAAATTTAAATTATAGGTTGCTGGGGGTCTTGTGGGGCATTTGTTTTAACTAGCTTGCAGAACTGACAAAACATACTGTAATGCATAATTTGAAAAACTAAAAGCTAGTAGTTTTCAAAGTAATCTAAGATATAGAATGATATTTTATAGAGAAAAGTGTCAGTTGTTTTGTGCCTATAATATATGTTGTATTTCCTCTCCATCTAGTGAGTAAGTGAGCTTCAAATGACCAAGCAGTCTATGAGGTGGCTGTGAAACAATCTTTTATGTTTCAAGTTGACAACACTGGAATTGAATGTTCACCTAAATTTTGACTGACAAAATGACCTAGAACTTAAATCTGTTAACTCACACTGAGTCATAACAGCATTAATCAAAAAAGGTCTTAAGGTAGACTGTGTTGCAAGCCAAAATAAGTGATAAATTTTATAGTCATTAATGTGGTTTGAAATACAGAAGCTAATCTGGAAATTAGTCAATATGTGGTTAGGAAACAAGGCTGTTGCAAATGCCAAAATTGGGTTTTGCAGCCTGACCAGTGGAATTTTTCAGTATCCAGCCTTTTAAGCAATAAGTTCACCTTGGCTTGAAGTGCACCTTTTTGGAATAGGTAATTTGGTAATAAAATTAAACTGCCCTTTAAAAAACAAAACACTACTACTTTGTTTCTAAGAAAAATCAGATAGTTTGAGTTTGCCATGTCTTCTATATACAGCTGAAAAAACAAATCTTTTGAAGAGAAAAAACACATTTCCTATTGATTATGTGTTTCAGCTCTCTTAAGGAAGTCTGATTTTATTTGGTTACTGCAGGCTTCAGACCTATTATTTGCAGTGTAATTGAATGAGTGTTTCATGACTTACAGAAGAATCTACCAGGTAGAATAAAGCGTAATGGTTTAAAATGAATCATATTTGGTCTGTTACTTGTGTTTCTATTAAACCCACTTTCAATTGGCTGTTTTTGCAAGTTGGCGTATTAAGTATAGTAAATTTGACTAGATAATGATGTACCACTAATCTTGCCAGATGCAGAAACTGGCAAGAATCTGGCATTTTGAGTACGTTTTTTCAGATCCTGGCCTTTCACAGTAGTGGATACAGGATTTTTCCAGTGTCTTCCTTGGAGAATCCCAAGATAGATGAGGGAGTGTTTGCAGGGGCACCACTGGCAAGGAATAGTTGGGTTCCTGTGTCAGCAGCATCATTCCTTATGTTGGGCTGTAGTGGGCAGGGGTTCAAACCGCTCAAGCGGTTGTTTGTTGTGACCCTTGGGGAAGAAGCAACAGAAGGGATATAAACGTTGCATGAGCAACAACAGCAAGCTGACAGGCGATGAGTTTTGCCTTACTGACTGGTTCAATAATGCTCCTTTATTGCAAGAGGAAGGAAAGAGAAAAACAAGTTTAACATTTAAAGGAAAGGAATTAAGCAAATTTGAAGACCCTCAAAATGTCAAATAATTTGTCACACATATTCTTGTGTTAACTCACAAATGTCAGTTCTTGTAAAAAGCCTTTCCAGGTTTTCCTTGCATCTGAGTTTCCAGAACATTTCAGGGCCTACAGCTGGGCTGCAGTGTTTAGCTGATTTTTTTTTTTCAGGTTTTTAAACAAACCTCTTAGTCAGGGGTTTCTTGTAATTTTTTGCTCCCCTCTTGACCTTGAAAAAGGATCTGTGCTCCTGTGAGAGACATCTTGAAGGGTGGCTGGCAATCTAGGCAAACTAGGGAAGCTTTTTATTTACTTCAGTTACCTGACTTCAAAGCTAAGCCTTAGGAAAGAGCTGTTTCAGCTTACTTTGTTAGTATACATTTCCTCACAGCTGAGACACTGAAAACACAGGCTTGCTTCTAGGGATGTTTTTTTTCCCCCTCCTGTTAGCTTGGAGGTGATTTTGTGATCATTTAGAGAAACAACTGACCAACCCCTGCCCTCATACCATTTTATTCTTGCTTTGCCAGAGTCTTGTGAGAGCAAGCTTTCAAACTGTTGATGGCACACCATGGTTGTAGGTAACAATATTTTATAGGCTAGTCCATCTAATATTCCAGTAGGTCTGCTTTTCTGGGCTCTTCAGAACTGCTGCCAAACATCCCTTCCCACCATTTTAACCTGTGATCAGTGGATCTCTGAAACTGTGGGCTGCTTCTAGAGGCCTCATGAAATGTGTCATAAAGAATCAAGCTCAGATATGTGATCTAGGTGCATTAAATTGTAAGTCTGCACTTCTAACAGAGCATATCTGTGGGACCTCAAAAAAAGGGGGGGGATCAAAACATTTATTCTTGCCAAAATTATACTAATAACATTATTTGAGTGACCTTCTTCGTATGAATGTATTTTCAATACACAGTGAAAAAATTATGGATATTCCATAATTCTGCATTTTTAGCTGTAAAATGTATTACCAACACAATATCATTAAATACACAAACTAGTGAGTCTTTGTTAATTTGAAGATGCCGTGAGCTTAGGTATTGATCATAACAGTAGTGGGAGAACTGCCAAAAGAATATGGTATTTAGTTCCATCTTCGTTAACCACTGCCTGGTATATATTAAATTAATGGTAAGGTCGTTTTCATTCCCTGATGAGCCATGTTCTGGGTAATGTGCACTCCAATATTTGCTTCTAAAACCCTGATGAATGCAATCTGTTGGAATGTTTTTAAGACAATAGCTATTTAATGAATAGCTTGTGTGTACAGGAGAAAAGAATAAGCTTGATTGCTTACAATCTGACATTCAAAAAAGCAATTTTTTTTTTGATCTCTTGTATTTGCATATCTAATTGCTATGTAATCAAAACCACGTGAACTGTAGCTACTTGAAACCAAAAAATGAAAGGCAATCATCTTTACAGGGGGAAATATCCCACTCATATGCAAGCCTGTCTGAATATTAGAATTATATTCTTCTTGTGTTTAATTATAGGTGTCTGGCTGAGCAGTAAATTTATGCCTGTGTATTAAAGGAGTGAATGTGACCCTGAAACATCAGCTTTCCTTTGTTGAAGCAAAGCATTGGCATTGAGAGAACTTAACAGTGTTGTGTATTTTGGTGATAAGGGATTGTGCCAAAATAGCTGTTAATTACCTGCTTTGTTTGATATGGAAAGTAGTGGTTCCGCACTTTTCTTCCCACCAGTGACAGTACTCAATTAAAACTTGTATTAAACAGTGATAATGCTCTCGTTTATCTGGTGGAGAAGACGTGAGGTGAAGAAAATTAACAGGAGTTTTTCAGCTGTTTGGAGGTGGCTTTTTTTTTTCCCTCCCATGAACCCAGTGACAGTAAAGAAAATTGAGTTTTGTCTTTTTGTTGTGATACTGTTCGGTGAGTTTCAGTGGTTTTAATTTTTTATTCTTTTGAAATATTTCATTTTACTAATAGTGCCCATAGAAGAAGTTTGGAAAAAAAAAAAATCCTTAACTGTAATGTGGAAGTTGTATGTTTGGAAGATGCTGCACTATCCTGTCTCATGTCATTCCTCTGTGTGAAGCGTCTGTCATGAGTCCTTATTTCACCGTTTTTTGGCACTTTATAAAGCATTGCTTACATGTCAGAAGGAGTGTTTCTGGTTTGTTTGTTTGGTGGTTTGTTTTTTTTTAAATAAAATTTATTGCTCGAGCTTTTCTATTCCAAGTAGTTGAAGCATGGTTTCTAACATAGTTGTTTTTCTCTGCTTCTGTTAATATAGGTTATTTTATAAAGAAACATCCTCAGACCTGATTTTGCAAGATTTTATAATTCGCTTTTGCTCTTAGTTTTTAAAGTATGTGACAAAACCGAATGCAGTATTTTGGGTGGGAACCCTTCAGCTTCTTTAAGTAGCAGCTATTTTTTGCGTATCTAAACAGAAATAACGAGGAGTAAGGCAAGAAAGTTAATGTAGAAGAAAGACGCGGTAATCTGTGTGGATCTTTGTTTCCTTCATGTAACAATGCTGAAGAATATTCTGAAATTGAAAATGTACAAATAACATCAGTGGACAATAAGAAAGGGTATAGTATTGTTACAATAACACTGAAATGCTTTTATTTCATTCATCCAAAGAAATTAAGGAATGGCTTGGTTGCTTGACTTAGCAAGTTTGGAACATCTGTTCAACAAGCTTAAACAGCTCTATTCTGGAGTGAAAGCTGAATGTTTGATGCTAGACTAATTTGGTCAAAAATGTGGAACAGTGAGTGAAAGGGAGTAATTACTGTAACAGCTTTAAAGCATGTACACGAAATGCTTTTGAAGATCTCTGTGGATATGGCAATGCATGGAAATTCAACTAGAACTTCAGAGCTTCAGCTGCTGTGTGAATTGAGTAGAGGTCACATTCGGAAAGTATGATTGGTTGCCTGCAATAATTAGGCATAATTACTAAGGTTTGTACAGAAGGCATATTGCACATACTGAATGGTTAGCAGTAATGACTAGTCTTAGATACAACCTTAGAATTAAACAACAACAAAAAATAATTGCAGATAAAACAGTACCTTACAAGGGTTTGTAAGGCATGGAAAACTTGAGAGGTTTTCCTGTGTTGTTGAAAACCTAAACAGAGTGTCATTGTTAAAGAGCAGAAAGCTAGCTTTTATTTGGTAGTGGAACTTCGTAATATCATAGGCTGCAAGCAAACTGCAGTGAAAAGTCAGGTTTTAAAAAAAGAAGTTTTAATTGTGTGAGTTTATCATGGTTTACAGAAAACTGTAGAAAACCTTGCTTAGATGAGATCTCATAAATGACATTTTTTGAAGTAGTCTGGTTTTCTGTTGAAGTAAATGTTTTTCTGGACATATTAAGTGATAAATTTCATGAAATTATTTATTTGCATATAATTAGCAAGAAATTTTCACATGAATGATTATGTTTTCTTTAGATTATTCACAAAGTCAATAAATGTAAATTTGTTACTACTCACCACACAATTCCCTTTTCATGCAAAGTAAACAAGATAAGCATTATATAAAAATTTGATAGGCTATTTTATGAACTAGCATTTTGGAGTGGAATGATCTCTGTCCATTTCTTTAACTGTTTTTTTCAATTTTCTTTCTTCTGTACTGTAAAAAAAAGGGTGGAGGGGAATTTGAATTTCGTTTCACTTTGTGAGTGTTGCAGCTCACACAGTCCAGTCGTGGATAGTTTTTCTAATATCAAAGCTAGTTTGTTGAGGCTTCCTTTAAAACTTTCATATATTCAGTATAAAGTCCCAACTTCAGGTAAAGTTGAGGACAATGTTCTTCCAGAATGAATAGTCTTAAATGGACATGTATTTTTTGTTCTCTGTAAAGCAAAGATAACGAGCCTACTAGGTTTTTCTGGTTAAATTAAATCGGTCTGATTACATTTCATTGACTTTGGTCCCTTGAAAATAATTTACTAACTTTTTTTGAGCATTTTCCTTATTATGCATTTCAGTTAGATTTTTGAGGAACTATTTCACAGGTTTTCTTTTAGAAAAATCTCCTATTTCCATATACAAAAAATAATTGTGGTAGTCAGTTTTAAATAGGTATTAATCTGCTATATTGTCACGTAATTTCTACAGGCAGATCTTTTTGCAGAGAGGAAAATTTCTGTGTTGAAATTATTTTTAGTGTTAAAATGTGGAAAAGTAAAGGAACTTTTTCTCCTTTTAGCGATTGACTTTCCTAGACCCTTTTTGCCTGAGTATGTTTTGCTTTTATGTTCTTTATAATTCTTCTAGGAGTTGCAGTCACTTTTGGGGGGAATTTCAGTATATTTGATTGTGGCCAAGAGTGAGGTTCCTAAGTCCAAGACTGAATGAAAATTCTCTTTTCCAGTCTAACTTTATTTTTCCATTTGAAAAATGCCAGCTGGAATGAACAAATTGGGTAATTTTTTCTACTCACTTGATCAATATTTTTTTTGAATTTCATTTTTAAGTTGGACAAAAATGTTGTTTTAAGTCATACAGTTGTTCAAATAGCAAAACCTCACTATCTCAGTAACCTTTGGAAAAAAATCCTCAAATTTCTTCTACCAAGAAGCCTTACAACTTGAAAAGTCTAGAAGCTGTGAGTTGATTTCCAGCTCTCCAGATAGTCCTCCAGACAAGTACTGTTTGTTAAGCATCTGGTGACAGGGTTTACATAGCATGTGAGAAAAATTCAGGCCCCTTATTTCCCCCTGTAATCTGAGCTGATGGTACTCGTCATTTGAAAAGTGTATGCACCTGCTAAATATGCTTTTTTCTTTCTGATGAAAACAGTACTGCTGCAAGTGTCTTAAAACTTGTTTTTATTTCAGATGTACACAATGACTCATAGTTTGCAGCAGACTTAGATGCTGTCTATGTAGGATCAGCAACTAAACCACTGAAGATGTAAACAATATATTATTTATGGTTGGGACCTATAGAGCATGTTTCACATTTGTACTTCTACCTTTTAGCTTCATAACAATGTACTTGCATGCATCTGGTATTTGAAGTGTACTCTACTGAGGTAATTCTGAGCACAACTACATACGATTTTAAAGTAGATAGTGGTGATATTTATGTTCCTTATCCCCTCTCTCACTTTTCTTAGCCAGACGGTTGAGAATGTGATTCTCTAAGGGATTAAAAAAAAATCAAGATTTACTGTGAAAGAAAGTAAGGATAATTTACCATTTAGCCCTTGGAATGTCTGTGCCTCAAAGCTAAGAATTTTTTTGAATAAGATTTTGAGTGATTCAGAATTCTCTTCAAGAAAATGTCAAGAATCCATCTAGAAACAAACTTGAATTCCATATATTAGCAGAGTCAAGTTATGATGACCTTGGATACGCTCTAAACCAATTTATAATGATTACTGTCAGAGCAGTTCTTTTTCTGTTGAAAAGTAATGGCCTATGATATATTGGAGGCCAGATTAGATCATCCTGATGATTCCTTCTGGTCAAAGTCTCCAAGATTGGAAAAATATTACTTGGAGTTAAGCTTGAGTATTAAAAGAGGGATAACAGTAATATGTACTGAATAAAATTTCAATATAGTATAATGAAATATTTAATTTATCAAATTTTTATATAAATCCAAAAACTTTCATTCTTCATGTATACACACTTTTTTATATGTATATATATATTAAAAAATGTGTGTATACTACCAAAGCGTGTAACAATATTACACTAAGGTTGAATTTATGGAGTTTTTCCCTTTGTACATTATGGATTTCATACATATATTCCTGTATGCTAAGACGAAAATAGTTTATTGATAAGAATCAAGCTAAAATTTTGGGGTTCCAGTATGGTTTACCTACATGTAATCTTACATAACGAAATTTTGAGGGTGGGTTTTTTTTTAATATTAAATTGTATTGCTTTGCTCATACTGTGAATGGGGCACTTCTATAGTAGCCAATGCCTCGTTAATCCTGAATTCAAGAAGAGTCTTCAGCAACAAGTTTTAATGGTTTTGGGTACTGGGCTTTTGTTGTGTGTCTTGTTACTGACATTCCTCTAGCTAAGAAAAACTTCTTACACAGGCTTAGGATGATTTTTGGAGATTTTTTTGTTTGTTTTAAGAAAAAGAAGTATGTTGACTTGTGCAACAAATTTGAGGCTGTCTTCAAGGATTTTTAAAGAGAACAGAGGAAGCGAGGCATGATTGCACTAACAGCACTAGGAAATGAAATTCTGTAGCAGGTTTGAGATGAACAAGATCAGGCCTGAGAGATCAGAAGAAAACTAAGAATAAGGTGTTAAGTCTCCACAAAATAGTGACAACTATAACAGAAGGCTTTTTTTTTCCCCCAAACGTATTCATAAATGCTGATTTATTGGTGATTTTTACAAATACGTTTTCTGTTATTCTAAACAGTTTCTTGCTTTCTGCAGCTGTGAAGAGTAATTTTCATATGTGTCAAAGGTAGATATTTTGCCACTTCTTTGAATTCCGGTCTGTTTACTCTGTCTTCGTACCAGCAGTTGTAGTGGTTATAGTGTTAAGAGCTACGTAGTTACTTGAAGGTGGGGATGAATGTTAGGATGTACAGAACTTGCAGAATGCATGGATTTCGGTATCACGGGATGGCTTGGCTAGCAAGACTGTGTATGGTTGTCTACACACCACAAAAAAAGCACGCATTTTTGTGTGAGACCATATGTTTTTGCAGCAAGAACTTTGAGTATATGGTCTGTGCATTGTTTGTAAGTTACAGCAGAAGATAAACTTCTTTCAGATTACTGTGCATTATTGTGGAGAATAGCAATTAAACTGGTAGTTGGGGTACTTTAATTCTCAACTGTTTTGAAAAGTCTTTTAGTAACTTCTTCTGTTCTCTAACATTTAAATGGGATTTAATGCTTTGTATAAAATAGCTGCATATGTAGGAGAGTGTATGAAGATAAATAGTTGCATGGGTAGGATATGTTGCATAGTAAAAAGAGTATTAAAAACATTACTAAAAAAATAAGGTATTTTTGTGTCATTGGTATTTTTGGTATTCTTAAAGTGAATTTGACACAATATAAATACACTTTTCTTTAAGCGGGTGGTGTAATGGGTATTGAAATAACCAGAGATGTCCTTAAATCAGAATTTAATTCAAAGGGTTGGACTAGATGATCTCCAGAGGTCCCTTCCAACCCCGACCATTCTGTGATTCTTTGATTTACTTACATTTTTGTGACATTATGCAGGATTGAAGAGACTTGCACACTCTTGAGCAGAGTAAGGCCTCAACTCTGTAAGTTAATCATATTAGTAGTCCTCAAAGGACAAAATCTTCCTGCTATCGCAAATTATTTAAGGTTTTCTGTGAGTGGTGTAGCACTGTGTTTGGATTGATCTAGTGTTCAATTCCTATTAAAGGCCAGAGGACATCTGTTCCTGCTGTTTCATGTGTATCTTCAGGAGTTAATGGAGTTTGGGAGTTTCTTACATTGGTCCCTGCACAATTTTTTAAGCAGCAGGGGCAGCTCAGGGCAAGTAGCAGAGTCAGGACCACTATTTTCAGTGATAGCTGGTTGTTAAATAAACTCAACTTGCAGAGTTAAACTCCACCTTCACATTCCATTGTATGAAATACATGAGTGCATTAAAATGTTTTTTAATTTAACTCTTAGTTTGCTATTTTGCCATTACTTTCATTCAGTAAAGGGAGAAGTTTTTGATGAAAAGGATTCTCATTCCATGGTACCATCCCATCTTGCTTAAAATTAATGATCTATAATGGTTGCCCCAAGAGTAATGAGTATTAGTTAAAATAAACTATCCTTTTGCTCATAAGCTATCCTCTTTGCTCATTTGCATCTGATATGAATTTGACTTTTTTTTTTTTTTTTTTAGATTAGTTTCATGCTATCAGACAAAAGGCACTATTTTGTTTTAGGAAAACCATTGCAGCAGCTTTTATGTTCTGATACTTGCATCACTATAGCATACATACAGACTGTCTCACAGGCATGTTAGCAGTGAAAGAAAGTCATGTTTATCTCCTTTTTATAGCTAGCCAGCTCATGATTTTTCACTCTTTCCCATTTGCAAAGAACTTTAAAAAATTGTTTTCTGCTTATTTTGCTATTCTGAAACATAAAGAGACCCTGAAAAGGACTTGAGCTTTTTTTTTTTTTTTAATTGCTGTGTATCTTAAAATATACTCTCAGACTTCTAACCGCAGTGGTGGTTTGGTGTGTTTTGTTTTGGTTTTTTTAACATATATATATATGAAATGTTAATTCATAAAACTGTGTGTAAATCACCAGTAGTGATCGTGTAGGAATACTTAACTCCAGAAAGGGATTTTGTGGTGTTTGTCACTCCAATGAAGGACAACTTGAAGAGATTTGGGGGCTGAGGGGAAGAAAACTGAAGTTTGTTCTTTGTTCTGTGACTTAGCTTCTGTTGATTCTTGCATTGTTTTCCCTTAACTAGGTTGTCTTATATTATGGGTTCTTGAGATTTCAATCTCAAGTGTAAAAAAGAAGGAATACATTGTGTCCAAGACGGGGTAAAATAAAAGCCCTAATTTCAACTATTCATGCCTCTCTTAAACATCTTAAAGAAGCAAAATAGGGCACAAGCCCAATTTTTTTTTGCTTTTCAGGTCTCCTTTAAGAGCAGAAACAACCATGATCCAACAGTTTTGGAGGTAGAGGCAAGTAAATGTTTTACTTCTTGTAAACATTCCAATCAGCTTTTGCAAATCACCTATAATTTGAGGAGAGGCTAGTTGACAAAGAATCTCAACCTCCCCCTTCCCCAAATGGTGAATTTGCTTTGTATGCTTGATGTGAGGAAAAAAATATTTAAGCTTTTATTGATTATTGACAGGCTTCTCATCAATTACATGCCGTTGCAATCCCTAATTGGTGTAAAAAGTATACAAGTTTGATAGAAGTAAGGCTTTTCTGGTATTAGTTGTTGAAGCTTTTTCTTTTGAACCCATATTCAAAATGTAAATTGTGTTGGGTCGTTCATCATAGTGATTAAAAAAAAAAAAAAGTTGTTCATATTTGCTACCTCCAACTGCTGGTGTTCAGATCAGCTCTTCAGTGTTCTCACTAAGGGCAATTCAAGAATCTCTTACGTACTGGGTCTAAACCTGTAATTATTTCTATGCTGGGGATGTTTCTGAGAGCTCATGTTGAGTTTCTCCTGAAGGTATCACTTGTGTTCTTAAATTGGTATTTTTGTTGTTTTCTGAGGCCTGTATTGGAGGTACAGCAAGGAACCTATCCATCTGTATTGCTGAAGTTTTAAAAATCAGTCAGCCTCAGAATGCTCCTGCTCATCAGGACATTTGACTCCTTCAGGTATCTCAGGTGGCAGTTCCAGGGTTGCTCTTAGAAGAACTGGAGACAGGACTTGCTGTTCAGTAGTAGTTGCACAGCCCTGGCCGGGCATGCTTTTCCACTTCCTTGCGACACTTACTGTCACTGATTTAAATGGCTATGGCGACTGGCTTCGGTGCTAAGCCAGCTGAAAACTAAAGCTGGATACTTCCCATTGCTTTTGGGAACTGTGAACTCCATCGCAAGCTGTGTAGTACATCAAGGTGGGACTAGCAGCGCTGACTTAGAATAGGTTAAACTGTTGTGGGACTACAGGCTTTAGGCATAGCGCGGTTCTGGAATTAGTTGTGCTGGATGACCATGGCTGCTTGGTAGGATGTGGAGATGATGGTTTTTACATCTTCAGATGGTAAATGCAGGGTCACCAGCTTGTTTTTAGACACAAAATATGGAACATACAGATTTGAAATACCTGTTCTCTCCACCACTAATGAAGTTTTTGCTGGACTTTCTCATTGGTTTTGGCATCTTTTTCCTGTTTGAAAGTAGTGAAGTTCATTTGTGACACATCTGGATGAATTCTTAAGTCATAACACAGTGCAAAGATTAAAATGTAATAGCAAATACTTAGAGATATTTTAATTTTGTTGGCAATCTACAATTATGAGAATATTAATGACAAGTAGTATGCTGATGCTGTTAATTCTTACATAACTTTGAATGCTTTGTAAAGAACCTTCTTCAAACCTAATGAGTCAGGAAGCTAGGTGGTTTTTTTTTTTTTGGCATTTTCTTCCTTATCGTCAATAAAAAGAGACAATTTGCATCATTTTATAACAATACAGATTACATGTATTTAGGACAGTTGCTCAACTTCTCTTTTGGGAGGTGGGACGAATTGTGCTATTCCATGTTAGAGGGTTGCGATGGGGACAGGAAAGAAGCTAAATTTTGGTCAGCTAATGTGAGGGTATAGTTCAGTGGGCTAAAAATTTTTGCTAGTTATTCAGCTGTATTGACCTAAATGAATATTTGTGCCAGTTTGAGAAGAGAGAGGAAAGAGCAAGTGGCCAGGTCAGGAAGTGGGGGGGTCAGCACCTCTCAGTTGGCAGGAAATCTTTGTCGTCTGTTGGAAATGCATTTTGAACAAAGGGATTACGCTTGTGCTTTCCTGAAGAGTAGGAAACATCTAGAATGAAGGAAACCACCATTCTTCCAGCTATCTCTCTAGCACGTGAGCAGAGTGTGTAATGATTTTTGTCCTCAATGCTGTCTTATTTTCTAAGATGGGTGAAACCATTGTAGAACGTACGAAAGGCATGGACATAATGGCCTTTTTTCCCCAGCCTTATCATCTTACTTCAACTTTTGTTATTCAGAAGTGTATTAATTTAAACTGTAAAGCTTTGGTATGATTTTTGTGTGGGCAGATAAGCATGCAGTCTAAAACCACATACAATGGACATTTTAGCAAAACAAGTTTGGAACTTGTCTTTTGAAGAGTAGAAGCAGTTAATTTTTTTAATAACTTCTTGTATCTTTCTGATATTGTACTGGAATCTATTAAAAATTACACACTTCATATGTCTTCAGACTTGGTTAACCAATCAAGGATTTACTTGGCTTCTGTGGCTTCATACTGTAATAACATTCTGTTTGGTTCTTTTAATCTGTCTAATATTTATTAATGATATTTCTGTCTTCATTGATATCTTTGAGCTGAAGGAAATAACTAGATCTACTCATGCTTCTTTGGGCACTGTGTTGAAAAAGCAGAACTTGAAATTTTGCATATTTAATTAAGTCTTAATTTTTCACATGACAGTGACTTGCAGTGGAGCTGTGATAATTAGGTTAATTGTAGTTTATTCATTTTGCATACTCAGTTTTACTCAATCTTGTAAATGAAAATGTCAGCAGATTCACTAATGAGATTTTTTTAAAATTACATTCCTTTGGATGTTTTTGTATATTTTACGAAAATTTGTAGATTAAAAAAGTTAATGTGAAACTGGCTGTCTTTTTGGAAGGATGGTGGTGTCTCCTGAACAGCAGTTGTAGGACTGCTAATTGTGGTCTAGAAGGATGAATATCTAGACATTCTCTTCTAAGACTGGTATGCGTGTATGCAATGTAAATATTGTGATATTTGACTTAGAATTAAAATTATGTATGGCTTTTACTTTCTTTCCTGTTTATGTAACAAGCAGGGGTTTTATTAGACTTTATTTTCACATTTTAAAAGTCATAAATATTTTTTCATAATTACTCCTTTACAGAAACAGTATTTCAATAATTTCACTTTAAATTACTTTTTCCTATTAAATATTTTCACAAGGTTTTTATTTTGTGTGTTGCAGACATACTGAATAAAGAACTGATAGAGTGTATAGTGTTTTAAATGAACTGAAAAAAAAGTGGTTTTCAGCTCGTTAAGTGTAGAAAGCGAACGAAGAATTCCAAACCCTGACCTGAGGGACAGATTCAGTGAAGGACCAGAGAGGACCCATGGGTGCAGTGTTCTAAATCCTATGTATCATGAAAGTGGTACTGCTGAAGGGAACCACCCACTGGCTTACTGATTTTTTTATTTCCTATTTTTTTCTAATCACTGGATTGATGTCACCCGAGACTTAAAGGGGGAATACCGATCCTGAAGATCCATCCTCTCTGTACTGTAGGAAGGGCTTCCTCAATATATTATCAGCTGTATTCTTAAGAGCCATTGAGTATCAGTGCCCAGCTGGCACTTAGCTGTGCAGTCTTTAACTGGTATGACTATTACTACATTTTAATGTAGCCTTGAGAACAGGTGCGACATGCTGGATATCTCTCGTTCTGTAGTCCTTATAATCAATAGAGTTGTTGCATGAAATTGGCCATAAAAAAGGTTTGGAGCAGTGGTCACACTTCAAAGTTATATAGGTGGTAACTTGGGTGTGTCAAATCCCATGTAATTGTAGCAAGTATTTGAGGCAACTGCTGCAATAAAACAATATAATTACAGCCTATGTGCAAGGTTTCAGTCATAAATACATGGAAAGTTTGTGTGCTGAGATCATTTGAGGCAGTAGTTCTGAATTATTTAAAGGACTTTAGTTCATTAGCTAATATTTATTCTGAGTTCTCTACTTAGTGACAAATTTGGGGAGTTTTCTGTATTCTCTATAACAAAATTTTGTTTTATTTTTGAAGTAGAAGTTTGTTTTGTTTAATTTACATTAGTATCTTGCCTGTTACTTTCTGTTTGTCATGAACTGTTGTATGGGTTGTTTACAAATAAATTTGTTTTGTAATTGCTGCAACTGAGTAAATATGGAAAAAATAGAACTATTTCAGGAGAAGGTAGTATAATGATTAAAAACCATATATAAATGTATGCTTATGTAATTACCATAAGATTAAATTATTATAGTTTTAGAGTTAACTAGCTGTTTTAATAGCTTAGCAAAAAAAAGGAGATAAAATATAAGGCTAGACTGTTATTATTAAATGTGTTAAAATCTAACAGTCTTAGCAGTAATGCTGTATAAAATGCTATTGAAGTGCTGTTTTCTTTGTTCCACTCAGTACTGTACTACTGATTGTGGGTCACCATTGCAGAAAAAGTTGAATAAATCATGAACAACCAACTACACTAATATTTATGCACTGCTTAGGAGTATTACCATAGTATGAATCCAAAGCAGACAACACAAAGCTCACATAGTCTGTTCCTCAAAACAAAC
The DNA here is from genome assembly GCF_036013445.1 of Caloenas nicobarica. Lineage (NCBI taxonomy): Eukaryota > Metazoa > Chordata > Aves > Columbiformes > Columbidae > Caloenas > Caloenas nicobarica. Next base: position 73,087,535 of record NC_088247.1, read on the forward strand.
AAAAGGGTGGTGGTGGGGAAACAAAAAACCAAAAGCTCAGGAAACCTGTATGAATGGAGGCTCAACCTGAACAAAATCATTGCAATTAACTGATGAGCTTTCCTAGCTACGGAGCAAATGAGTTACTATATGGATTAGAGTGACCCTGACATTTAGGCTTTCAGTTGTTTCCAACGGGTAAAAAAACCTCTTAGCCTGTCTGGACAACGCAGTAGGTTTGGTAACATGCTGTGATTTATGCCACTCGTAGCATAATGTCTGTTTAACAACAATATTCTGTGGAAAATGAGTTTGTTATATTAGTCAATGTATTTGACTGTTCATCATCTCCAAAAGACCCCTGGACTGTAGAGGGGAACACTGTTCAGAGCAGAGCAAGATTCCAGCTAAGCAGTGGGATAAGAACCGTGGGCAGTCAGTCATCCTCCTAGCAGTACCTGCTCACTAGGATAAAGCCCTTCTGTAATAGATGGAGTTTCACGAGGCCTGTTGACTGCAGAATTAATTTGAGTGTCGTTTCTGGTCTCACTCCTTTCTAATCCAAAATGCAAGGCATCCTTCTCACGCTTCTGTAAATCTGAAAATTCCAGAACTTAGTACTGTGGGAGAAATAACTGTAAAGAAATGAGAGAGAGTGAATAACTGAGTGACATATTAATTATATAATTTGTTAGTGGGAAGCACTCCTAAGTGACTACAAAAGGCTCTCTTTTAAAAAAAAAACCAAACACCTCAACCTTATGTAATAGGGCTGTATTAGTGCTGCTGTATGATTAAAGGAGAACCAGGGCCACTGAAACCCAGCTGATGTCTCAAGTGAAATTGCACATTTCAAGAAGTATTGAGATTGCAAATTCAAATTAGAAGATACCAGAATTAAGGTTGCTAGTTATGACCTTTTTGTATAAATGAACTTTTCCATGGAGTTAATCACTATGCTGTGACTAGATTTTTTTTTCTTTGCCACACCCCTATTTAAATAAATGGGACATAGATTGTTCATTTCTCAGGTAAGCAACTGAGATGCAACATTTGAAGTAGAAAATGTTGATTGCTTTGCATGTCTAAGGTGAGGTGAGTGGAAACTGAGTTTTCAGAATATTTTTACACAGCAGTTTATGTATTATAGTAAAATTACATTTGACATAAGCAGCACTGGTGAGTGCCCACCATGTCTACAGAGTTTCAGGTCAGGCAGTCGGAGCCTGGGGCTCCCTCATCCTCAACCCTGTTGCTAGTGTTTTGGCCCAGTTGTCTGAAGGTGTGACTGACAGCTGGCAGCTTCCTGCGAAGGGATCTGCCTGTGCCCTTCTTTGTGCTTTGTCTGCTGCTTGTGGGATGTGTCACTGAGCCAGTTCAGCTGGCTAAACAGACAAAACCCAATCTGACAGCAGTTGCTTGCTGCTGTGTTAAACCGGCTCTGCAAGGGCCCCAGTCAGTGAGCACTGGTGCAAAGAAGAGGGAAGGGCTCTGCATGCACACGCAAGGAAGGAGAAAGGAATGGAGCTGCTTGTGGTGGTGGGAGGCAGCATTTACCATTTCAGCTCTGTTGTTGGAAGTTATGCAGGAAACTCTTCTATACAAAGAAACTCAGAATACTTTTGACCTGTGATTCGGGAGTGTTTCTGAGCTGACTATGCAAGATCAGTGCTCTAATTACCACCACAGACATTGTGTCTAAAGCTGGCAATATTCACTTAAGCAACCACTTATAAGAAAGTTTGGTTTATGTTTAGCACTGTGTTTTCTTGTTGGCATAGGAGGTGATTTGAATCTAATTATTCAGGATAGCATTTAGCTGCCTAGGTACTTAAGTCTTCTTGCCATCCCTGTGGATTTACAGGAAGGAGAAGTGATTCAGACACCTCTTCATTATGCATCTTTGAGGAAATGTTCAGGGCAGATTCATCCCAAGGATTGAAACAGAGAGGGGAAATACGAAAAATACTAGGTGTAATCACATCAGTGCTGATACCCCATTTCTCATTAAGGTCAGGATTCTGCAAAGCACTTCAGCTTATGCATGAGTTCTGTTGTAACACTGATTGCTCCCCCCACCTTTCTTTTTTGAAGTCTCACTGTGCATGTTCTTGTCAAAACTCACAGTTACCATTAATTTACACATTTATCCAGAGCAGAAAGAGCCATTTCCAAGCAGTGGAAGTTACAGATTTTGAACTAAAGCTCTGGGATTGCAACCATGTCAGCCTGGCCCTGGCAGTAAAAACAGCTTTGCTTTTCTGTGCACGGCCTCTTTCCTGCATTTTGCTGCATTCGTGTACCCCAGCAGTAAAGTACTATTGGCAAAGTGTCACTGGTTAAAGTATTAAAGTTAGTCCCCTTCCTGTACCCTTCCCATCCCCAACTTGCCCCCTAAACCACTCTAAAAAAACCCAAAAAACCAGGTGACAAATGTTTGTTTGTTTTTAATTTTTTTAAACCTCACTGAGCAAGAACAGTTTCTTTAAGGCTCGGGAAGTTATTTGAAGCTTAACTACTACCTAGATATGCTTGGTTGAGTCACGAGTCTCTTAGTTTTGTTGCTTTGACAAATTGTAAAAGTCTAAAGATCACAATGTCCTAAAATAAAGCTAACAACATATCACTATAAAAATAATTTTATTTTTAAAGTCATTGCATTTTAAAGAAACAGTGGCAACTGTTCAGTATTCTTAAACAGATTACTTATTTTTTTTGTGCATGTGAATAGTAAAAACTATGAACCTGTTCTTTTTTATTTCAGCTGGTTTTTGAGGATAAGGAATAGGGAAAAGTTTTCCTTTGCATTTTCTTAAATTTAGCGGGCAGTTCTGTACTGAGTTTTATAACTGTATCTGAAACTTGTCTGTTACATTGCAGGTTAAGAGGTTGTACTTCTCAATTTTCTTGGTACACGGAGGTTATGATAACATGTTCAATCTGAGTTTCTGTTAAAAATGTTCTGTAGTTACATCTTCATATACTTTTGTGCAAAGATTTGGCGTGAAATTTCACTTTTCTTAGTAAGTTTTAAGCAGCTTCTGAAAAGATCTTAAGGAAGTTAGTAATCACATTGTTGTAAATGTTAACAGCATGAGAAAATGGGGAGGAATAGTTCTCTCTTTTAAAAGATTACAATTACTTTATAACTAAAAAAGTGAACAGTTGGCCTATTTTCATTTTACAAAGTTGTCTTTACAATATGCTCCTTCAAGAACTTTACCAACATTTATGCAGAGCAATCCCTATTGATATATCTTACTTTTCATATATATGAAGCATATATGCTTCTCATACTTGAGGAAACACTAAAAGCAAAATGGTTGGATTTTCAAGCAGAGGCTGAGTCACTGGACTTTGCAAGTGATAGTAAATGGACATTAGGAAAATAGAAGTGTGGATATGTTGGCATTAAAATGCAAGGTGTAAGCAGCTCTGTTTATTCTGTTAGGTCACTTAGCTATTACTTTTTTTTCTTTGTATTTTTTTCCTCATCTTGCTGTAAATTCAGCCTGAAATTAAAAAAAAAAAAAAAAAGTCATTCATTCCTAATTAGTAAAAGAAAATGAAATATATCAAATTATGTATGAATTAATGTAGCTTTGTCTGTTTCTTACACTTCTAAATAAAGGAGTGAAAATTGCTGGAATTCATGCTTAGATTAAGCAGGAATATCACCTGAAGAAAAGTGTGGTTTTAATTTGTTATTTCTTGACTCTCATGGTTTCTTCAACATCACTTAGAAGTGGAGCTGTCACAGAAGAGCCAGAGCACAGGTATTTGAGGATGAGCTTAACTGAGAAATGAATCAGTTCAACACTGAGCTCAAATTATTGAGGAGGGTAGTGTTCACCAGCTTTGCTATGTAAAGCAGCAATCAAATCTAAGCAAGGCAGAGAGGGAATAAAATGCAGATTAGAAAAAGAAAAATGGTTGCATTTCAGTAAAGGCAGATGCCACAATTATCTGGGGCAGTTACTGTTGATGAAAGTTACATGATAGTACTTCAAAAGAGGGAAGAAAATGTTTCAAAAAGTCTAAAATTATACTACCAGCCAAAAAGCTGGTCATGTTCTCCATTGAATACAAAAATATAATTTGTTTTACGGTTTTTACTTTTACAAGTGCTGGTGACTAATGCAACATTGATTACAGTGTTCAAAATTCAGTATGCTGTAAACGGTAGTCCAAATTGCAGTCAGTAGCAGTGTTTTGGGGGTGTGTTCTTTTTGTGTTTTTTTTTGTTTTGGTTTTTGTTTTAAACTAGTAAAAAAGTCTCTAAAGAAATATTCAGGAGAACTATACTGTGTAGACTAGAAGACCAAGAAACCTATGAACAGACACTTTTCCCTTAGATACAGCTGAGTAGTGGTAGCACTTCTTTAAACAGTAGAGTAATTACTCAGCAATGTGAAACCACAGCTCAGGTATTTCCCATAAGTTCCCAAATCCCAACCGCTGGCTCTGATGATGCTTTCTATCTTTTGTGTTCATTGCACAGATGACAGTAAAAGTTTCATATGAATGGAAAAAGGAAAAACTAAGGGGCGCTCCATGAAGCTGGAAATAAAGGTTCTCTTCAGCATGCTTTTTGTGAGTTTTATCCAATCATTCACAACTGTGAAAAGCCTCCAGTCCTAAGTAAAAGAACAAGAACCCACCTCTTGGTGACATCCTTTATCAGTGGGGTAGAGACACCTCCAGCACTTCATGTGTACTTTTTTTTTTTCCTCACCTCCTGGGCAGTGATCTGCCTTCTTAAAGGGTGAAGTGAACTGTTACATTGCATTTTCTTGGAATTGCAAGTTTGTTCTTAAAGCAACTTCATTGGTGTTGCCATGCCTTGTTAGTTTTGGAGAGTATATTAGCTTAGGTCCTTCTGGATGTCAACACTTTTAGCTCTCCTAGTTTGAGAATCCCAGATGAAAACACAGGCATCAGACTTTGAGTTTAATTAATATTATTTTGCCTTTCAACAGGTACTGTAGCAGAGTTTTAGACACCTTGGTAAGTTTTTGGGTGGAATACAGAGGCATGTGTTAGCCAGTCTAGTACCTTTGTGTACTAGTCATCCTCCTAGGTAAAAATATAATGGTAAATTAAAATATAATACAACTAGAATACTGCTTAAGTAAAAACTTAGATGTACAGAAGAAGTTTACTAGTAGTATATAGTAAAAATGATGTTACCGATGTATTGATCCTACTTCAAGACATACCTTTTTAGGTCATGGGGAGGAATAACTGCTTCATAAAAAATGGTCTATTCTGGATATATTTTCTGTTTTGATTTTAACATCCTGTTAATCATCAGTAAACTGAAACTTCTAAAGTATGTTAAGAGTGTTAACTGAGTAATATCTGTGTGTATTAAAGTGCATAATGTATAAGTGCTGCTTGATACTAAGGTAGATGAAACAATACTTATTTTTGTCAGCCTTTCTCCATCTAAAGCTGAATAGCAGAATCAGCTTTATACTGGTTAATAATGCTTACAAACTTACAAGGCAGATAGGTTTATGCAGAAGTGATGTTAGAGCAGTTGCAGGTTATTTTGAAGTTAATTTCATTAGTGACTGCTAATGAATGGACTTGAGTCATGAGTTGCAAAAAACTTCGTATCTGTATTTCCTGATTAGAGAATGCTCTGAGGAATGTGTCTGGTGTCACAGATTAGGTTTTGTTGATCTAAGCTTTCATTTTAAAATGTCTTTTGTACCTTGAGATTCAGAATATGAAGGTACTTCCCTTCAAAAACCTGTCTGAATTCAACCCTGAATCAAGAAGACTATTGCATTCAGGTTTTATTGGTATTTCATTTTCTTTTAAGGGAATTTGATTTTTTTATGGATGATATTATGTTAACAGTGGTCAATTTGTGAAAATAATCACAGTATTGTGAAATACCTGTACTGCTTATTCCCTTTCCTATAGGAGAATAAAATTATACTTGGATATCAATGTAACTTTCTCTCCGTATGAACTGTTACTACTTCAGGAATACTGGTAAAGTTAAAAAGTTAAAACACCTGTAGTCCAAAGCCAGAGAAATGAACAGCCTCACTGCTCTGACTAGGTAAAGTTTGACACTTCATGGTAATTTTACGTATCAACAATTGCATTCATCTCTAACAGATATAACCAGGTGTTGTGTTTATGTGCATTTGATGTGATAAATTCTCATTCCCTGAGGATACTGGTGATTACAAAACTTTCTTACTTTCATCCCCAAACAGTTGAATAGTCAGTCTTAACAGGCTCCTCTTGGCTTTTGATAGCACTCGACAATACGGCTCGTCCTGCAAATCATTGCTTTTATTTTTCACACTGACACGATTTTGAGACAGTTACGCAAGAAGCAAATTCTGGAGCGATGCAATCCCGTTGCCTGTTTCAGAGAAACAAGGCAGTTTCTGCTGGCTGGGCGCTCCGGAGCCGTCGGGTGGTCCAGCTGTGCCCGTGGGGAGCTGAGGGGTGGGAGGCCCTGCTGGCCTGGGCGGCGGCAGTGGCCTCCTCTGCCCTCAGCAGCCCTGGGCAGGGCATCAGCACCCTTGCGCCGGGAAGCCGCAGCTTTAGACAGATCCTGTCTGGTGCTTCATCCCTGTAGGATCTCAGTTTGGGACAGTGCTTGGTTTGGAGTTTCCTGAGCACAAAGGCTGTGTTGAGGCTCCAAGACAGAGAACAGAATCTTGCCTTTTCTGTGCGTTGACCCATTAGGCTGTTTCATGCCATCAAATTTTTTTCAGAATAGTTCTTTAAAGTTTTGTTTAGGTAATGCCCTTTGACAGTGTTTCATAGCTACCGGCTAGTTTAATATGAGTTGGAAGTCACCCACTTCTTAATCCAGAATTGTGTTGAAGGGAACTTAGTATACAACAATAGTGGATAATTAAAGACATACTACCTAATACTAACTTGTCTGACATTCAAAACAGTAAGTACATGACTGTTAAGTTAAGCAATTGATCTGTTCCTTCTGTATGAGAAAAACTTCAATCAGAAATTCTAAATGTGAAATAAGCTACAGTGTTATCCCTGACTAGGTGCTACTCCTTCAGCATTTCTTTTGTTACATTATTTTTTCACCAGCTTTCTGCTTGTGAAACTGCTGCCATTAGAAGCTCAGTAGGAGCAAAAGTCTATGTTAATTTGCCTGACTGTAACCGCACAATTAAAGCAGTTTATCAGCAGGGGTTAGGACAATCAGTGTGTTCTGATGCTTCATGTTATAAAATTACTTCTGTTGTTCAAACAGATACTGTAATTAGTGCATCATTTTAAACTGTTTTTCTGCAGGGCGGGCTTGGAGTTTCATCTTATAAAAACCTCTACTTTTGCTACTTAGCTAAGCACTTATTTTGTTTGCAGGCCTCTTCTAAAGTAACAACTTCTATGGAAATGTTAATGTCAGGAGTATATCATGTGAGTACACGTATGAGTACAGGTTTTGCAAGCCGTGGGTTGTTTTTCAGGGGTTTTTTGTTTGTGTTTCACCAGTGAGTCCTGTCAAGACTTAGATTCACTGGCAAAAATGGAAGGAGAAATCTCCATGTTTTTACTTACAATTATTACTACATATTAGCATTTAATGCCTAGTTCTTACACAGATGAACAAGTTGCTTCATGTCAGATAATAAAGATAACTCTGTGTTCTGTCCTTGACACGTGCATAATTAGATTTAATTTAGGATAGTCTCATGAAACATGGTGAGGCAGTCTTTAAGTGGCACTTACGTGTGGTCTCTCACTTTCTCCCTTTCCCAGTTACAGCGCTGACCTTGTGTTGGCCCTCAGTAGCCCCTTATAATCTTGTCCAGCAGACGGTAAGAGGGAAGAGGATGTGGTTGTGCTGTAGCAGCATGTTGGCCTGGCTCTCGGAAAGGCTGGTGAGGTGCTGGGGCCAGTCCCAGTGGAGGAATAAGGACTGCCTGGTAAGGGGAGGGAACCTTCCGAAGTTGCTAGATTGGCCACAAAAGGATATAGTAAACAATAAGAGATGATTCAAATGATTTTTGTTTCATTAGGACAAGAGCTCTCATGAATATTTATCAGTTGGTGTGGAGTTATTTTTATATCTGAGACTGCTAAGTGGTTTCTTCCTTGCACAATATGTTACAGAAATCCTCTGTATTCCAAATGTTTATTTTCAACTATCTCTGCAGCAGAGGCACCAAAAACTTAAAAATAAAATTCTGTGGTTCAGGTCGGCAGGAAAAACAGTTATGAGAACAAAAGTTACGTTGAACACTACAAGATGGACAACTCTTGTGGCCCGTGAAAGGTGGGGAGTAATGACTTAGTTTAGGGAAAAGAACATTCTTTTTAGGTTCCTCTGGCTTGGTTTTACCCGTTCAACTGTGTCGACAAAAGATTGTTAAGTAAGATATAATCCGTATTGGATGTTTGAGTAATATTTCTCTCAGGGTCATTAATTCAGACCTGACAACGTTGCATGGCTACAATATATATCAACTCTTATTTAAAAATACTCAAACTAGAGCAGGACTAGAATTTGCTTATAATGACCTTTCTAATTTATTACTTTTTAGTTAAGTTTAACTTTTGTTTCAGTTGCTTTAAATCAACGTGTTAACTTCTTGATTCACACAACTTATTATAAACTGCCCTTCCAGCTATTTTTAAAACTTTGATATGTATGTCTGAATGTTTTCATTATGGAAAATAAACATTCACCTAGAACTACTGTCAACTGTAATGTACCTATAACACAATTTATTAGACAACATGTACTGTGGTAATTTTACTAAATAGCTGAACTTCTTTCCACATCTTAGCTCCTCCACTTGACTGTGAGAAGTGGCTTTGAGGAGTGATTGTACTGTTTCTTACATCTTAGGATTTTAATTAAAGTTCTTAGAATGTACTTGAATTAAACCTTTGTACAGTTTAAAGGACTAAAGCTGTTCTGTTACCTTTTAATTATAGCATTCAATTTGACATTATATGGAAACATTATTTCCTTTTACTCTTACCTTTCTGTGTTTTTTTTGTCATTCAGTAGGGAGAGCAACAGCTTCTAATAGGTTGGTGAAAACAGAATTTAATAACCTGTCACTTCAAGATGAGTGAGGATACGAAGGTTGTTTCTCTACGTTTCCTTGAGCCAGTGGCTTTATTTCTTTAAAAGGCCCGTGCTGTTTGTACCGAGCCATGTTTGTGTTTTCCAGTGGGCAGGATTACTGGAATTCTAGGAGTTAGTGTGGAAAAAGTGCATAGGATGGAAGTTGTGCGGTTTTTTAACATGGGCCATAGCTTTCTGGAAAAAAAAAAGCTATGTGAAAACTTCCTTCCACTCTTACCACGTTGAATTCATTCTTTCTGTATTGTCTAACTAATATATCCCTGCCTGCATATAGACAGATACTAGGGAAGTGTTTCTTTTCAGTGTTTATTTCATTTTCCTTTAGTGGCATTTTGACAGCTGGAAATAACTGGATTCTACTTCACCAGTTTTTAATTCATCAACTTATTTTTAGTCAATTGACCATACTGTGAAGCTCTTTAGGCCTTTGTGGTGAGAAATAAAGTTTGAGGTTTTTTTAAAAGTTCTTGATAAAATATTTTGTGATGGCTTGCTTTGTGAAAATATTTTTCCCTTTAGCCATTTGAATCTTTTGAACAATTTTGGTCAAGCTGACCAGGCACTTCTTTCCTTTGGGTTTTAAGTTTTTTGAAAATTATTGGCTAGATGGAAGAGACACCTAATTTAATGTCTTCCTCAACAGAAGGGATGTGCTGAGTTTTCAGTCATCTGCTTTGCATATCTTACAGACACCTAGTAAGCTGCTGTCTCTGAAGTCAATAGTCGAGGCATTAAGGAGGAGGCTTTGGGATGGGATATGAAGCTGTAAATGTAAATGACCTTGAAGGACTGGGTTGCAGGAGATAAAAGACCACAACTTGGAATTACTGTGGTAGGATGAGTTGTATGGAGAACAAAGGACACAAATCAATAGGGAGCTGGACTTCAGTATTTCTCCTCATGGAAGAGCTTTTCTGATACTAAAGCTTGGCTGTATAGATTCAAGTCAATTGTATCCTCAGCTTTTTGGCTCCCCCCTAAACCTCTCCCAAAGAAAGTAGAAAATAATTAGGAGGGCAAAAAAATCTGCAATTATGTTACTTTTTTTTTTGTGCAACTAAGTTTCAAGAAGTTTTACCAAGATTTTTTTTTTATCTGCCTGAGCCATTGACTTTATTAGCAAGATAAATATTGAGTGGTTTCTTGAAGTCCATTATTGTGTATAGGTACCCTGAGGATGAGCGTATACACACAGGCAACAGAATGAAAGCAAAATCTGTTTACAGAATTAGACTATATTTAAGGATACTGAAATTTCTACCAAACAAGGAGCACGGTGAAATTTCATCTGCCAGCTATGTTGCTCTTAATGTTCTTTAATTTAGCAGACAAGATAGTTTGGTTGTAATTAAGCTTTTCTAATATTGTTGTTCCCCAAGGTTGTGACATAAATTATTTTACTCTGTAGTTCCCTGCATCTTCACTGCCTCCATTTTTCCCGTATAATTCTCCCATAAACAATATCTGGAATGCAGGAAAACTTCATGCTGTAAATTACTTCTTGTGTATGTAATATAATTTTGAGTATATGCAATTGAATTTCTTTTTCCCAAGTCTTTTATTCAGGCTGATTCTTTATTTTATGTGCATACCCTTTCTGCTGTGGTAACAAATGTTTTTTGCCCAAAATAACTTTCATGGCAGTTTCTGTTCCTCTTTGCTGCATTTTCTATAGGTGGACCTGGCCACTAGTCTGAATTGCTCAACAGTTGCTACTGAAGGACAGGAGGCAATAGGCACACTGAAATGAATCACATTTAAACATAAGAAAAAACTTATTTTAATTGTGACTGAACACGAGTTGAATACTGAATAGGTTGCCTGGAGAGGTGATGGAGTCTCCATCCTTGGAGATACTTAAAACCTGGCCCTCAGCAACATGCTTGAGTAGACCCTGCCCTGAGCAGGGGGAGGTTGGACTGGGTGATGTCCAGGGTCTCTTTCCACCTCAGCCATTCTTTGGTTCTGTGGAGTAACCTGATTTGTCTTTAGCTGCAGTTCACTTGAAGGTAGCTACAGTTTGTAGTTTCTTTCTGCAGAGGTATGCAGCAGGGCAAGTTGTAGTCATTCTCTCCTGCTCATCTTTTCACCATTTTCTCCCAAAACAATTTCAAAAGAAAACCTTAAACAACCCTTCAAGTTTTGAACCATATTTCATGAGTCTTAAGAAAGACACTTTCTAACTTGAATTCCAGATATAATAGATTTACCCATTCAGACTTTTCTATAATAAAACAGGGTTGGGAAAGTATGTTTTCAAGAGTTGTTGCACAGAGGACTAGATTAATTTAAGTAAAGATTTAACTTGGGGGAAAAAAATCTGGTTTTCCAAACTATCCTTTCGGGGTTTAAAAGGAAAATGAGGTAGCATAAAAAAATTACAGCTCTTAACTGTGAGAAGTTGCAGGTTCTCTCTCCCCCCACGAGCCTAACCTTGTCATACATTTTGTATCTGACCTTCTGTTTGAATGAACTAGTGTAGATCTGAATTTCCTGCTTTTGGTAAAAACAAACAATCAAACATACATATTGGTATAACATTCAACTAGCATTTTCAATAAACCAGACAACTTTTCTTGGAAAACTGTTTAACACAGTAAGAAAGCAACCTCACAGGAGAAAATGGAAGTGGTGGAGGAATTCATAGCCCCAGTGTGTTGAGGTAGAACAGAAGAAACTTGAAGCCCATTCCAAACTCTTATTCTGTTTTCTTTTTCAAGACATATTGTGTGGACATTATTCCTCTTAACTTTTCAGTCTTACCATTTGACTTCAGAAACAGTACTCTCCACAATAGCAGAACTTTTGTTTATGTACTTCATGACCGTAGAAGAGCATATATAGAACTAGTCATATACTAGTTTAGTTATCTTACTGATAAGTATTGGTATGATTGTGCTGTGAGGTCTGACCTTAAAATGTGTGATTATTGACCTTACACAGGTGTTCCATCTAAAAGTAAATTAGGCAGTGTAAAAAAAAAAAACCCAAAACACTATGGTATCATCCGATTATTGTCCTATGTGCAGCTTCAAAAAAAAAAAGTCCTCATGCTACAACAGAATAATTTGAAGTACAACACCAATATTTGACATTACGTTTATCTGAAATATTTAAATGCCAAATAACAGAGAGGAAGGCTACTTTGTTTTATACAATCAAGAATGTACTTTTCTGTGGTCTAAAAGTTAGAAATCAGGCATACATCCACTCTAACAATTCGCATTTTATTTTTCGTTATTGACAAGCGGTAACTCTTCCAAATCTTCTCAGTTTTTGAGACATTGCACCATATTATTTTCCTTGTGAAATAAATCTATGCAGTTCAGTAAGGACCCTTTGTTTGGCCACGCTACGTATAGGCATTCCATTTAATCACAGGCAAGCTAAACCAGCATTTAGGCATTCCTTCTCTTTTAGGAACACAACTTGCTTTTTTACTTGGGGACACCTTTCCATGTCATTTGTCCTTCTTGCTTTTTTTCTTTACCCTGTGGTACTACAGTTGTGCAGGTTATCACACATCTCGTGTTGGTAACTGGTACCTTTTCCATTCCAGTGTTCTGTGGGCTCAGCACCAGTGAGTAAAAAAACAGGTGGTGACATCATTCTTGCTGTGCCCTCTATTGGCTTAGGAACCTTCTCTCATTCATCATACCTGTAACATTACTACCTCATATTAATATAGCTTGTCACGATCTTAAATGAAAACAACTCACTCCTGCTTTGGATTAAAGAAAAATAATAATAAATTGAATTGTTTAAATAGTAATGGTGGAGTTTTGATCATGACAGAGTGAAATAAGCTGCAAATACCTTGTGGTAGATAGTTCTTTCAAAGATTAAATTACAGCAGAGAACATGTTATAACTCAGCTGCACTTTGCATCAGGTTCTGTTTCATAAATGAGGGTTATTTTTCTCTCTTTTTTTCAGCTTCTGAAAGTCACTGAGATATTTTCACAGCCAGCATTGTTTAGAAAGTTAGCTAAAACCCAATTTTTTTAAAAAGGATCTATGTAGCTGATAGTATGGGGTGGTGCATATGTGCACATTACATGAAGAATACTGAAAAGAAATTTCCTTCAAAGTACTGATTCTTTTCCATAAATTTTCCATAGATCTCTCATTATTCTATTTTTTCCCCATTTTTATCCTTGTCTAGTCCACAAAACATTTCAAAATTAAAGACAAAACATTCTAAGGAACAGTGCTCCATCAGGTATATACAAATACAAAATACTGCAAGTATTTGTTAGTATTACATCTTCGAACACTTCCTCTGTATGTCTAATTTTCTGGAAGAATTTAAATGAAATGTGGAGGAAAAGACACATTTGCAATTAACTCTCCTTGCCTTAATTTTTAAAAATGTGAACTGTGGTGAGTCACAAATGTTTGCCCAGGATTTTAAATTTTAGCTGTTTTTTGTATATGTGGGCCTTTATTTAGATTCAAAAGTTATAACCTTCTTCATTTACTGAAGTTTTGATCCCACTCCCCTTTTTTTACTCATTCATTGCTTTTTAAATATTGTCAAATTTAATTTACATTTCTGGGAAACTTAGCTAGCTTTATTCACTGTTTAATAAAAACAGAGTTGGAAAGTATCTTCTGTGTTAGGTTCATTATCTTGTTTTGTGAAAGACTGGAAACTTGAATATGTTGCATAGATTTACTCATCTCTGTTTAAAAATGTTTACATTAAAGATTTGCTGTCGTGTCCTTTGGAGTGATTCAGATGGAGTTTCTATGTATGGTGTCTGTTTTACTTTTCTTGAAAATATTAGCTTAACCACTAGTATGTTTTATCTGTTTAACTATTGAAAGGCTTCAAAGAATGTTCAAAGCTATACTGCACTTCTTGCTGTTGTTCCTTTGTTCAGCTGTGAAAGGTACTCTAAGAAATCATGTGTTTTGTAGTCTTTAAAAAAAAATAAATAATGAGATTCCAAAATACAAACAAAATCCTCAAAAACTTATTTTGAAGCCCAAGTTCTTCTTAGGTAATCCCATAAAACTGTCTTAATAATATGAAGAAGTCTTCTTCCATCTTGCTGAAAATGCAGTTCCTACTATTCACAGAATTGAGTTTGCCTACCGTTTATGTGATTGTTTTATACAGACTGCTACAGTGCTTCATAGCTTCCATGTTTTAATTTTTTTAGGAAGAACAGAACCGAGGCAAGCCCAACTGGGAACACCTGAATGAAGATTTACATGTACTTATCACTGTGGAGGATGCTCAGAACAGAGCAGAAATAAAACTGAAGAGGGCTGTTGAAGAAGTAAAAAAGTTACTGATCCCTGCAGTAAGTATTTGTATGCAAATGTTTGATTTCCATTTCCACAAGTTATTTCCGAAATACAATTAATACTGCAGCAGTAAGAGTAAGTCTGCAGAGTGGCATCCTAAAATGAAATTTAAATATTATTTTGTAATACTCTAGTGATCTTTAAGATGTTTCATCTTGGATCAAATTGTTGCTCAAAACAGAGTAAGATTTTTTTTTTTTTCCTGTTTTAGTATAGATGCAGGAAATTCTTGTCTCTTATAAGGCAACCCTGAACTGTTACAAACACTGACTTTTTCACCTTCTTTCAGTATAGGAATGCTTCACTTTAAGATTGGGAAAATATGACATGCTTCTATGTTTCCCTTTGAAATTATTCTAATACTTTAAAAAAAGAAGACATTTTCTTTTTTAGATCATCATGATAAACACCTTCCAAAAAGAACAAAACCCTTCAGAAACACAGTATCAAAAACCTTTACTATCAGTATACTGGGGAAAACTAAACATAGTGAAACTGGAAAATGGGGTGTCTTTCTCGCTGCCTGATCACATAAACAGCTTCTGCCCAGCCAGATGACTTAGAGCCTTTTGCAGGGACCAGAATTACCCTGGGAGAGCCCTTCTCTTAGATCTGCTCTGCATTGTCACTCAAAGCAAAGTGACTCAGCGTGGCTGTTTAGTGGATCCCATGCCATTAACTTGCAATTTGTGCTGATTTTTACCGCCACTTTTGTGCCATTATAAAATCATAAAATCAATTATTTCTTTTTCAGTGGAGGAAAAATTTTCCATATTACAAGGAAAAATTTAGATTATCTTGTGAAAGAAAGTAGTAGGTGGTATTAAAATGACCTAGGGATTTTGGGTGCTTAGCGAATACTAATAGATAATAGCTGTGAGGAAACTGGTGGTGACACATGCTGTATAAGCACATTTATTCAGAACACATTTTTAAAGTTACCAAAGATCAGAAGAGAGACTTAATTTTTTAATTAACAAAATATGGTAGAATATTAAGCAGAAAGTATGGAAAAAATGTCATTTAGACCTCTTCACATTTCACATTTTCAATCTCTGAAAGCAGAAGACAACTACACAAAGTAGATCTTCAGAATTTATTAATTTACTAAAGAGATCTTGAGCACATTAGCATTGAGTTTATAGTCAGGTTTAGAAATGGTAATAAGAAAAAGGCTTTTTATATGGGCAAGACTTGAAACCCTTATGTTCATTCTCAAAGTTCTATGCAGCAAATAGTTTTAAAAACACACAGCTCAGACTTCTGTGTGATACAGAATTAATTCTGTCAAACATCTGTTTATTCTTCTACCTCCTCCTTATTGCTGAATAATGTGACTGAAGGCTTGTGTCTGAGATGACCTGATAGGTTAAAAACCTCCAGTATGTCTGAAGTACTAACGTTGTGCTCTGTGTATGTTTGTGTTACACTTGGCTTCTGGAGCTGGTGGATGGATGTGTTTTTAGCCTCAAAAAAAAAAAAAAAAAAAAAAAGAATACGTTTTTAGTTTTTAATTGTGATAGTGTCAGCCAGCTCTTTGTCGTGAAAATATTCAGCCTCATTTAGTAACTTAATCAGTTGGGGGAGCTCTATAATCCTGATTTCAGAACTATTTTTTTCCTCTTCAGAAAAAAACCAACTGTTGTCCAAATGTAGCATCAGTTGAAAACCACTTTGTCAGTTCATTTCATAAACATATCTATATATTTCGGATAGGCATAAGAGATTTACGTGGTGCTTATTACATGCTCAAGAGTTAGAGGTCATTGGTGCTCATTTCTGAAAATTATGCCTTGTTGAAACAGGCATGTGTAGTACACACTAATGAATTAGTACATCGGTGAACCTGGTTTTTGCACTGCATATTGCATCTATTAGATTAGTATAAAAAATAGCTGTTTAATCAAATTACGTTTTCAGGCATTTTAAGAGTCGAAAAATTCCGGTTTAGGATTAAAAGACGGGAATTGAAAACTTCTTTGAAAGAAGACATAAAACTTTGATTAATCAGAGTAAGCATGAGAAAAGACAGAAATACTAGCTAGTTATAGTAAGATGGGGCAAATCGTGGGTATTGAAAGATTCCAAAGATAAGTGGAAAACTGGAAATCCCTTTCACATGGTAGAGTACCTGCAGCTGTTACTATTTTCCAAATACATGTCAGAGAATTAAAATTGTTAAGAAGATATTAATGTATTTCTGTTTTAATCTCTTAATATCTTATATAGAAGATTCAGTCCCATTCTTGCCAAATAGTGGCAATGCTTTGGTGGTTTTCTGAGATACATTTCAGAAAAGCAAGCATGGAATAACATGAATTATGACAAAGTAGGTAGGAGTCAAGAAGCAACCAATTTTATAATAGTTCATAGAGAGTCCAAATTACCAAAATGCAATAAGTCATTTAGTAGTAGAGGAGAGTTTGGATAATTCTTGCTGTATGGTGGAGCTGAAGTTGGAAATTAAGTTTGCCAGTCTTCAGGTCAAGGTAAAACAAAACAAACTTTGCAGAGCTACAAAGCCTCAAATGTTAAAGCCGAAATATCAAACTGGCCTGAAGTGTATTGGATTAACTGATGTTACTGTCCTTTAACAGTATCATAGCTGCTGTAGCCTGTTTCCAGCGAGCTGTTTGGAAGGCTGAATAAGTCCGAATTTGTGAAACTCTGAAATAAAGGAGTAAAGCATACGTTCTCACCTCTAAACATTTTCATAAACAACAGAGAGACAATAGCTATGCTTAACAAATAATAGAGTAGTAAAAATCAGAATGAGAACAACCGCGGAAATACCTGCAAATTGCCCAAGGGGCTGAAGCAGTTGCTGAAAGTGATTGATTGAATCTTCTGGAGTTAAGGTTTTACTACGGGGTGAATTTACTTTGACCTGAGGGGCTGGTAAGGTTAAGTGCAAGGCACTATTAGAAAAGTAAGAGCAGGAGCAGGGAACAAAATGCTTAGATGATGTGTTAACTAGGGCAGTATGATAAGAAATACTGGCTGATTTCAGAGGAAAATATGCAACTTAACACTGTAAGATCTTGTATTTCGCTTTAATTGTAGTGCAATAAAAACAGCCTCACCAAGTTGCAAATGAATTCTAGATCATGGAGAAAATGGGGAGAACCTGTGCTGATGGTGTCTACCTTCAGACAAAAGATAGGACTGGGAAAAATCTTAAGAATTTTTTTGTTGGTGGTGTTCAAAAGATGATAACAGATGACATACACTGTTTATGAAAGAGAAGATTATTATGTTCTGTATAGTAGAAGGCAGAGGAATTAAGGGTAAAGTAAATAGTGGAAGGAAGTATGGGTAAGCAGGATTTGATTTTCACCTTGAAGATAATGTTCACCACCTTTTTGATATGAAGAAGAAAATGATTGAATAAAAGAATCAACTAACAAACTATTCACTGTAAGCGCCATGGAGCATGATACTTTTCTTTATGTTCAGCGTCGTGAACTGTAGTATACCAACAAAAATAGCAGCAAAGCTTTGTATGAAGAGGTAATGCAGACATCTAGAACAAATGTATATGACTCAATGGTTAAACAAAGATGGTGTACATCCTCTCCTTCAGTATCTGTTGCTTTAAATTGTGAAGAGGTATTAGAAGAACCAAGTACAAGCATTTTGTGGTTACAGCGAATGGCTTGCTTGGCTAAAATAGTCTTTTCCGTGGTAATCCAGCTAATGTGCAAAGATTTTACCCACATTTTCTTCTTCCAAATGCTTGCTGTACTCCTTATCAAAACAACATCAGAAAATGAAATTCTAGTGTTTCACCTGGTTTAATGTGCTGTATAATGCATGATTTTTACAAATTGAAATGTTCTTTGTAGTGATGCTTGGTATGTAAGTACTCGGTGACTGTCCTCCTGTTTACTTCTTGTTACTGGAGATGTTACTTTGATGGTACTTCTATTTTTAGTCACTCCTATATACAGCACATTTTCTTTATGTAGCAGGAGATAATATAATGAAGGGGCAATAGTATTGGTAGAGTGTTTTGTTTTGCAATTGGTTAAGTTAAAAGCTTTTCTTTCCCAAAGACTACCTTCATCAAGTACGATGAATTGGGGCTTCTTTATTAATTAAAGTAAATGTCTAATACCTTCCTTATTAGTTCTAGATTGCCATTGTGGTTTATTTTCAACTTCTTAAAATAAGATGAAGGGTGTTGGTGAACAGTTGGAGTCAGTAATCTTAAAGGCCTTTTCCAATCAAAATGATTCTATGATTCTATTCATTTTTACCTTTAGAACTTCTGTGTGCTGTTAAACATGAAACAGTAGAAATAATTTTAGGAATTTTTTATTATGCTTTAGCTTTAGTTAAAAAAAAGTGCGTATTGTATAATGCTGTACATAATTTGTTCCCCAGTAGATGAAACTAGCAAAGCTTGAAATTTGAAAATGTTAAGAGAAGATTTCATTTGTTTTAACCATTTAAAAAACCACAATAAATTCTACGTGCAAGTTTGACTTCCCTGAATAGCTGTTTCTAATTCATTCCTGCATGGTGTACTGGTTTTACATTTTTGCTTTCACGAGTGAGAATATAGTCCTGCCTTCTGTAGTCTCCCTGTCAAAATATTGCTCATGCTGTGCAATCCATTGTTTGCTGCTTGTTCAATTAAAGTTATGAAATGAATAAGTGATATTGTAGCAGAAAAAGGACACTGCTGTCCTTAAATGCTTCATTGGAAATTCCTGCATTAGATCTGTTTTGTCAGTTCAGATGCAAGTCCCTCATGGTGCATGTCATGTAAATGATTAAAAGGGAAGCTCTGTCGGTAGGGTAATGAAGCAGCCAAACTTCTTGGGAGTGACAGCACGTGGTAAACTTTCTGATGTGAAGGAGAGGTGATAGTGTGGTATTTTTAGTGGTGTGAAGCAGAGTTAATGTTTCCATGACAGTATGAACCAAGGGCTGCTGCAGTCCTGCCATTCCTTCATGATTTGCTGTTCCTGCTTCCTCTTTTGCATCAGAAAGTCCTGGCCTTCAGCTGACCGTATAGCGAACCCATTTGGTGGAAAGCTTAACCTTGGATTAGCTGACTTCTATGGAGCCAGTTTTGCTTTAGCACTGACAGAAGTGAGGGAATGAGAACACACAGCCAGGGGAAAATGGGATTGCAGCAGACCACACTTAAATAAACGTAAGCTTGTGTAGAACTGCAAATGAGTATGTTCACCTGCAGATTGGATGAGAACAAAATAATCAGAAACTCAGTGTAGCAGAATGACAGTGCAAAACGAAAGAGAAAAGCATACTGGTATGTATGATTGCACTAGTATGTAGGTTCTCCTCTTCTGTTTTCCACTATCCGTTATGTCTAGTACTGGTGATTTCAGTAGCTTACTCACAAGTTGAATAAAGAACTAGTTATTTTGAGCAGTCCTTAAGTAAATTCTGGTATGTATTTTAATTGTCTTGCTCTGCTGAAAGTTTTTACTATGATGCAAGTCTGAGTTTTAAAGCACAAGAATCTCTTATACCGGTTCATATGGGAGACTTTTACATATTGTACTTGATATGTTACTGCTGTGTTAAATTTTTGAGCTTACACTACTATTGACTGTTAACGAAATTATTTCAGGTAAGCTGCAAGTGTGAAGCAGCTCTCTCCATCATTGTGTACTGTGGTGGAAACTCTGTATATGTTCATTACCAACAAAATAACGTGTTGATGGAAATGATTTTTTGAGATCATATTTACTACAACGTATCTAGGTGGTTTGCAACTTACTTGAATTAAACATTGTTTAAACTCTGTTAAATTCCTCAACTCTCCTGAAATTATCTTCGCAACACTAAGGAGAAAACGAATATTATTCATCAGAAAATTGTTCATGGGAAAAATTTTGAAAGGGGATATAAAATGTGCTTTTTTTATATCATGATGATAAATTGGTTTTCAAGTTTACCTTTTCAAAAAATTGGCAAATAACTAAAGGGTAAATAGCAATTTATGATTTCTACCATCACATATTTCAGTTGATTGTTTTGTGGTCAAAATCGGATATAATTATGTAGATATGTCTAGTTTATTAGCTTATAACTCAGGTAGCAGTTGATACTGATTCTCGTTCTCCCCTGGGCTTTCCTTATACTAATGGCAGAAAGAAGCTTCTCCAGCAGTTATTTCTAAAAACCCAGGGAAATCAGTTAATTGTGCCTCTACCTAAAGTTACTGTTGAATACCCTACTATTTTTTTCCCCTTTTCCTTCTTCTCCAAAATATTTATTGGAGATACATACCACCTTCTTTTGTATTTATTTATTTAAAGTGTTACAAATATATAACTTGAGAAATGGTAGATTGTAGTTCCTGAAAAAGACCTTGAGAAACCTACAAAATAGTCTTAAAGAGAAACAAAGCAGCTCTGTTGCCTGAAAGTCGGTAGGCACATGCCCTTACAGAGCAGGATTATGCATTGATTAAGCGCTCTGATTAGGTTCTACGTGGGTTTTGTCTGTCTTACAGAATGTGCTTAACCTATTTGGTTTTTTTGGTAGACATAGTTGAGAAAGAAAAAATGATGACTTCTTTTAGTAATTCATTTTGTGGTATCTATAACTGTTCTGTTTTGGTTTTCATTCTTCATCCCATTTTTTTAAACTAGCTTCCTTTCTTCTTTGCTATTTTTCCAGTGCTTCCTGTAATACTTGTTTTTTTTCCATATCTTTGTTCTTTTTCTATTGATAGCCCTGGAGC
This sequence comes from Caloenas nicobarica, assembly GCF_036013445.1. Classification (NCBI taxonomy): domain Eukaryota; kingdom Metazoa; phylum Chordata; class Aves; order Columbiformes; family Columbidae; genus Caloenas; species Caloenas nicobarica. The sequence continues at coordinate 73,108,656 of NC_088247.1, forward strand.
AGAACGTGTAAGCTGGCATCTTTATATGAAGTCTTGTTAAAGTATTTCTTCCATTATGCAAGAATTAGATGACAAAGCTGTGATTCTCCTTGTCTGTCCATCTTGATAAAGATGATGAGAAAACTGCAACAAATTACCCATGCGTTATTTTCCTTATCCTTGATTTCTAGTTACAGTTGGGTTTTGTTTGTGTGGTTGGTTTTCATTTTTTTGAAATCACTGCCTTACATCTCAGTGGAAGAAATGCTAATTGTAAAATTGTGATTCCTGGGGAGACATCATAAAGAGTAGAAATTTTTTGTCCTGCACTTTTAACACATTTTTATACTAAATATTAACCAGACTATATTAAGGAGGTCAGATCACTTTATATACAAGTTGCCTTGGCAGTGGTTTCTGGAGGGATCTTAGCAAATGCAAAAATTTTTGTGTGAAGTGATAGTAAAGTAACGAGTAAACATTTTGTTTTTCCAGCTATTCAGAGGATTCTTTATTGCCAGTGTTAGTTTTGAAATCTGGATTTCTAATTAAAGAGAAATAAACCTTGTCATACAGACATATGTGGTTTAATGCTGACTAACAAGTTGTAGTCATCAAGTTGCTCCACATTATGCTATTTTGACATCACAGAAAATTCTAACCTTTGGAAAAGTACCCAAAAGTTTTCCACCTACTATTCAGTAGAAAACTTAAGCATTTCTTTTTTAAAAGGTATGAAATGCTTAAGCTTCCAGTGGAGGACTAATAAGATTTCTTTTTCTTTTGAAGTTGTTGAATATTCTGGATCCTGTGATCAGGAAAAACATAGATAAGCATGATAAAAGAGATTGGAGCCAACTATTTTAAATAGCTTACATGATTTTGGACTGGACCATTTGTAACATACTTTAAATTAAACAAGAGACTGATAAACTGTCCTGGAAAGTGGAAGATTAAATGAGATATTGCTGGAAACTTGCATTACTTGGAACTCGGTTATTAATGAGAAGCATTTAAGACTCCATCAAATAGTATATTTTTGTGTGTGTTGTTGCAAATGGTATGTGTTTTTATATTTTTTTCCTTACATCTTATTTATATTAAAAGCTCTGCCTTACTTTCAAATGTATTTAATCAGTAGGCATAACTTAATGAAAACAGAACTGCGTTCTACATCTTCACTATTACCATTATTAGCGGATTTTTAATATTTCCACAACATCTGTGTACATAGTAAGTCATGATGATCAGATTCAACTTATTTTGGAAAGTGAAGTATGTTTTGAATTCTAAATCACTTGGAATTGTTGGATAGAAGGAAACCTGAACACCAGCAAATCTTAGGAAAAAGTTAGAGATCTCTAACACTTACCCAGTCCTTTGATATTGCAGTCTTTTATAAATGGATTTCTTTTTGACCACACGCAGCTGTAGGTACTCAACATTTCAGTTGATTTGTTTATAAATATATAAATCCAGCCTTTGATAGATAATTTTCTACAGTCTCCAAAGTTGTATGTTGCAAATCCTTTTTCATGAGACTAAAAAAATCAACCCCCCAAACCCACCATTTGGAGTTGCCTGTCTTAAGATAATTTGTAGTAATTTTGATGAAAACTAATTTGCAGTGGTGTAATTGCATGCACCACTATGCTCTCATCTTACAAGTTGCTTTTTCACTCTCTAGCTTGTGTCCTAGTTTGAAAACAAAATTTAAACTTTGACTACCCTCGCTTTCTTGGGAACCATAGTAACTACACTGATATACTTGTAGTAACGTAACCAAATGATACATCTGGAAAGGTGAAACTAGAAGGAGTAGAGATTTGTCAGATGTACTCGTGGGCACTTGAATTCTGTAGTGATGGAAGTTAGTGCAATTGGGCAGTTCTAGTTCTTTGCTAAACCTTTTGCCTATGTTAAGCAGCCAGTGTCCTTATTTTTTCTGTATCTGCTGATCTGAGCTTTTAGTTTTTAACAAGTAGACATATAGCTGCTGGGATGTTAAAGGAAAGTTTCAGAGTTTCAAAATGAGAGCGTGCTCACTTAGTTTGTTGGAATTTACAATCAATATCAGTGCTATCAATAGAGATGTGTTGAATAATAAACTCTTCATGTCATATTGTACAGGAAAGGTGTTTGAGAGAGTATGACTGCTTGTTCTGCCTTGGAAGATAAATTGTCAAACACAAAGAGAGCTGATAGGAATGTCTGAATTTCTCCCACATTTTTGACCCATTGTAGTTTTTGTACTGAAAAATCAGATTACCCCTTCTTATCATTAATGCTATTTCTTGTCATTTGGAACAGATAGACAATTACTGTAGTGTTGAGAATACTGTTTTTTTCTTAAGCCTGCGAAAGCAAAGCCTGTATTTGCCTTTCAGTAGTCATTGCTGAAATTACAGATTGATTTCTGAAGAAGGTAGTTGGGCTGTAGAGAAGGGCTCCTTTAGGGATCCTTGTGGTATGAACTCCTGTCTTAGTGGATGGTGCCGAACTCCACCAAGAGATGCTTTATTACTCAGCAGTGAGAAAAGCTTCAGGGAAATATCTTCCTTTTGAAGATCTAAAGGTCAATCAGATTCAGGAAAGAAACACATAAAAAATGAGCTTTTAAAATTCCTCTCGTCATAGAAACACTTGTTTCCTCTATGCTAGCAAAGATACTCTTTAAAATAAATGTCAACTTCCTCATCTATAAAGTGTGGTGATAGCTCCTTACTGATTTGTAAAATACTTGGAGGGGGTAAATGTTTACTTAAAAATTACATGAAAGGTCATTACTGGAATGCTAATTCTTTTGTAGCAATCTGTAGTTTTGCATGTGGTCCTGAAAACAGAAGCATGAGCAAAGTTTGTTATCCTATAAAACTGGAGATTGTGGGGGAAACACTGAAGGGTTCTTGATGTTCATACAGAAAGTTGTGCTAATAAGAAATAGTTTTGTTGATTTCAGCTTAGAATTAACTTAAAATTAACTTGAAAATTGTTTTGTTGCATAAGGCTTCATGTAAATTCTACATATTATTGAAATATTTTTGTGGAGGAACATTATAAATATATATACCCAGCTTTGTAGCTGTTGCTTTAAGGCTTTAGTAAACCAGGTATCAAATTATATATATTGTTTTCCGTAGAAAGTAAAGGGGAAGATTAGCAGTTTTGCGGAGTCTAGGACTAGAACAGTACCATGTGAGAAAATGTCATCTTTTGTTCCTGTGTAAATCATATTGCAGTGCTTGAAAATAAAGTGAAGCATGTAAGACACTAAAGCTGATGAATAGTGCAATTTATTCTTATTATGCCATGCTTTACATTCTATATATTTTGCAGCTGTTAGCAGTAATCTCTTTGTAGCAGTCACAACATTAAATATGAATGTTAATCATAATTAAATAATACTTTCTTCACAACTTAGCATAGTTGGGATTTTCTTAAGAGCCGTAGTGAGCCCAGTAACCAAATTCCGTTAAAATTGGTGGTAGTTTGTACATCCTGAAGCATACTGGACCTTCTAAAAATCCTAGTCTAAGTTACTTTTAGGAACTCGAAAGTAAGATGCATGACTGTTAAACCATTGATCATTACTATTATTATCATTTCAAGTTTGAAAACTAGGAATTGATTTTTACTAAAAGCCTCAGATTGATTTGGAAACTTTAGAAATCTTTGCAACGAGAACTTTTATGATAATGTAGTTGAGACATAATAGGTGCTGGTTTTATTTTTGCTGCATTTTAATCTGTTCAATCAGTTTCCTTCAAATGTGAATCACACATACCCTTTCAGCCCAATTTTAAGGTTGAGGGGAACCAAGGAAAATAGATGTATTATTAAACATCATTTAATGAAAAACACCTGTGGTTTAAGGCATGGCTTCTCTTATAGATTCACTAAACTCTTTTTCATGGAGATGGCTCTAGTAGCTCAGGGGGAAAAAAAAAAACAGTTACTCCTTTTGCTGTTCTGATATCAGTTTATTTTTTATAAGCTTTGCATTTTACTTTATTTCACAGAAGTGTCAAAGTAAAATCCTGTTTAATTAAAACAGTTTATTAGCAGGGAGTCTTAACTGGCATAAGAACAGTAAATATCACTCCTTTGTGACTTCTCTGAACAGCTTGTATTTCAAGGGAAGCTTATGTAAAATGTAGGAAAATGAAGTTTTGTCTTTTTAAAGGTCTTTAGAACATCAGCCTATTACTTTTGAATTAAAAAAAAAATCGGGGAAAAAAGTCTTTGAGAGTTGCAATTATAGAAATTCCTCTAAAACATTAATATTATTAGCATGTATTACCAATCCAAACAAGTTAAATAATAAACTTTAAAGCATAGAAATAATGATTTACTGTGGGTTTTTTGGGAGGAGAATATTTTTTTTTCCAAACTATCCTTTCAGTGCTCCTCTGTACGTACCTTCATACTATACTATTGGGGCATCCTTTAGATGTCTGATTAGACCAGTTCTTTCCCTGCCTTTGACCTCAGGCATATGGCTACACTTCCTTGTCAGGAACATTTTTCTGTTTCTGGTGATAAAAGTTTCTTTTCCTCAAAAGAACATTGATGTATTGTGTTTCTGGCAGAGAGTGACATCTGTCCTGTGTGGCACATAACCACAATTAAGAGGGACAGACAAAGGCACCACCTAGAAAGTGTGGTTGAACTTAAAGGATTTTCCCATTGAGTTTTTTTTTTTTTAAAGATAGATTGATGCAAGCAACTATTCCTACACTTCTATCAGTGTTTGTTGATCCAGAAGAATAAAAAGATCTGATCATGATCTAAGTCTCAGTTCTCTTTCCTAAGAGAAGTACTTGGTGCTATATTGCAGGGCCCTCATTTTTTTCTTGCTAACCAAATTATGGCATTTTGGGGATGCTAACTAGAGCATGGCTTTCCTGTCCTTTTTCGTAGAGTTTGGTTCTACACGTTTGCATAAGGGAGGAGAAAAATGTGTTAAAACCAGGGTCTCACCCTGCTTGGAGAGCACTCATAATCCTGAAGGATCTGATGTGAATGAAATTTCCTCTCACCTCAGTAATGAGCACCTTGCTCAAGTACGGTGCTTTGGTACATAAATCTGTCCACACTTGACTTTGAAAGCAGTCTCCTAGGTCTTCTGTAGACTCTCCACCACCTTCCAGAATCTTTGCTATACATTATGTTCTGGTGCCTCTTCTCAAAAAGTTGCTTTTGGAAAATGGTAGCCACTAGTATTTTTGAATCCTTCCTGAGTCCTGCACCCTCCTCCAGAAGATGTTCTGGCAAAAGAATTCATAAAATGGTATATGAACCAGTCAGTTGCTTAGGCCTCTGCAGTTAACATGCAGACCTCACACCCACAACAATGAGAGGATGTGCAAAGAGTGCCTTCCATTGCTTCTATATTCTACGCATACTCAACAATTTTATATACTGACTTGCACAAAAGCTTCTGCTATGTTATATGCTCATTATCTCATCTTCCTTCTTTAGGTAAACCAGTTGATTTTTATTACTCTTGAGATGCCCCTTACTCTCTCTAGTAGGACTGACAGTCTGTTGTACCATTCTGCCGCTCTCAAATGTAGAACAGAGAAATCTTTGTTCTGGCTGTAATTTCAAGACTCGTTCTGGTTTCAAGAGTGTCTTTTTTTTCAGTGCGAACAGGATCTCTGCTGCTTCATGTGCGGGCAAATAATGACTAAAATATCTATGGATCTTGAAAAGAGTCGCAGCTTTAGCAACTACATTTTTCATCTGTGAAAGTATTCTTATCTGGATTCTAGCATCTGTGGATCCAAAGACTGGCCAGAGATACCTGTCCAAGAATAGCACTGTCTCTTAAGAGCAAAGACAAGGCATCACATTTTTTCCTTATCTGAATGATGACCTTGTAGAAGATGACTCTTCTTGCAAAGGACATGGTTGATCCTGGTTTAAACATTATATCTCCACTAAATTTCAGGATGAAATTTACAAAAATAACATCCATTTCCTACTTACCAGGCAGAATTCATAGAGCAATGGTGGACTTCTGAGAAGTTATGCCACTTCATTCTTGGAGCAGATTTCATCCACTGAACATAAATGGAATCTTTCAGTAATACCAGCAGCTGTTTTGACTCTGAGATGTGGGTCTCTTGGCACCCTTGTGCTTAGATGACCTCAGATGCCAGATTTGTGTGATTTAGGAAGGAACAGTCAACATTCCAAATTTTCACATCTGTTGCAAACCCTGGACAGTTTTGGTAAAGGGGTGCTGTTTTGGCTTTCGTTTTTGTGCAAGGGATATTTTTGCCTCTGATAGGTGAATGTCACTCGAAGTGATATAGGTCTGTAGATTGCAAATTAGTACAAGCTGTACAACCAGATCCTGGAGCTGGGGACTGTCATGGGTGTCTTCCAGCTGCTTTCACTGGGAAATATATGCTGGCAGTAATGGCAAGTGCAGCAACGATGGTTTCATGTCAGAAATAATTAGATAGTGAAGATCCTTCAAAATATGTAAATGATCAGTTGGCACCAGTTTCCCTGACTATCCTGTTAATTTCTCAGCAGTCCTTCGGAAGCTAAAAAGAAGAGCCACTCAGTGGCTATTCATACTTTCTCCATTGCCAATCAGGTTCACAGCTGATTCAGTTTTTTTGATACTGAATCTCTTGCTCTCAAGAATGACTTGGGCATTTAAAGTAAAGGTGGTGTTTCTTGCTGCAGCGTAGTTCAGCTGATTTTGGTTTCTGAAGTGTCATACTAGCCACAGAGAGGAGGTGACCTTTTTCACAGAAAGAAAAATGTACCATAATTGAAGTATGTTATTCATTTGATTTATTGTTTTGACTTTTTAATCCTAAAAGAATTATGTCTTTTTAAGACTTGTGAAGATTTTCCTGACTGTTTTAAAATATAGAGATGGCTCTAAATGTGTTCTGGAGTTTGTAGTTCCCAAGACCATATGCCTCTTCTGTATCACATAGTTAAAAAGTTACAAGAAAGTATTGCTCATTGGAGGAGATAATTCATTAGAAACATTAGCATACTTCATCTTTATGCTGTTTGATTTTTGTTTCTGGAGATTACATGGGAGAGTTTTCCTTTACATATTTTCTAAAGAGAACTTCTGGAGAAAGCTTCTCTGTTGCAAAATTGAATTTCCAAAATAGTGTACATTAGTGTTAATAGATTCAGATTTTTAAGCAAATACCTTTAAAAAATGTTGGTTTTACTGTGATGATTCCACGGAGAACTTTTCCCAAAAATGTCTGTTTAACTATTACCTTACCATTAAATGTTTTCAGATTTTGTATTCTGAGTCTTTAAACTGTGGAGGTATAGCTAATTTATCTTACAATGTAAGTACTGCTAATTATATCTATCTAACAAAGCTCTTGATTAAAAATTCCTATCCATACAAATTTCTCTGTATGGCAAGAGTTTGAGATCAGTTATGCTGCCCTGTAAAACATACAAAAATAAGTTTATGGTAGGGAATAGAGTTTGCTGCTGTCGTATGGTATGGTACGTTTGCACTCAATTTAATATGTATTTTGTAATGCAATGGAGATTTAGGCCAATGCACTTTACTGTGAATCAGGAAATTGTTTCAAGACTTTCCTTAGAGCAAATGTTTGTACCTTCCAAGAATCAGTCTTTGCAAGTAGGTAAGAAGCAGCAAGAAACCTTCCAGGTATGTGAGTATAAATAGGTTTCAATTAAAAAGAGCAAAGAAAACTGTTGAATACCACCTTTGAAGATCTTCCCTATTTAGAAAGCTTAAATATATTTTGACACTAATTTCATTTTGCAGTTACACTTTTCGGAAGTTTATTCATGTAAGTCTTAGACTGTTGAAATAAGAGCTTCCAGAAGGGCTAAAACTGGAGGAACAGATAATAATAAAGGTCAACCTTTTAATAGTAACTGAATAATCTACCTTCCTCATCAAAACTAAATCAAAACCAGATTTTTTTGTTGCTGTTCAGTGGCTAATGGGGTAACCAAAGAAAACAAAGTTACTGCAATACAAAGTATGAAACCATATAGTGATTTCAGATGTTGTCCAAATGGGCCGATTAACTGTTTACAAATACTTAAAAATGATGAAGCAATGTGAGGAAGTGTGGGTGATAATCTATATTTTGATGTCATAATAAGGCAAATGGAGCTTTATGTCCATAAGCTGTCAAATATAAGCGTGTAGTGTAGTCTTCAAACTAGAAAATGTGTCCTTATTGAAATATTAAGCAATAACACCAGACACTAATTCTTATTTGGTTTAAATGACAACTGATATTCCTGTAGTTGAAGTTTAATGTTCAGCAGTTCTTAGGAGGGGTGGAAGGTGGTACTCATTCATATGTAGTAGAATTTAAGAAAGTATGCAGTACATGGGAACATACTAATTCAATATGCATTGTTGGTATCTCCCATGCAATATGCTTGTAAACTTCAATATCCATCAAACATGCTGAAGAGAAATCTCATACAAAATACTTAACAGAGCTGCTTTCTTGTATGGGCTTCTGACTATTGCTTCTGTTTAGAGGAGAGTTGATCTTCTGTTCTGGTTGTAGTACTTACACTGTATATAAAGGAATACGTGCAGTGTAGGTATGCATTGAATGTTTTACAGGCATATGAAGATATGTAACAGACTTCTAGAACACTAACAGGCACTTAAGAAAAAAGTAATATAATTTGAGAAAGCATAATTAATGCTTCAGTATGGTTTTATCTCAAACACACCTTACATCTCAGATTAAAGTACATCACTTGAAATTGTTTTTACCTAGTCTTTGGTACTAGTCCTGACTTCAGTAGCATCCTTACAAACCAATGAATGAATTGCATGTGGAGTTCAGATGGATTAATACATTGGAGTTACTTTTTTTTTTCTTCCCTGTTGATACAAGTTGTAGGCTCAGCTTCACTAATTGAGCCAGATGGGTCTGATTGCTTTCTTAGATGACTCAACCTACACTTCAAAGATGTTTTTGACAATACGGCTGTATTTCGTTAGAAATGTTTCATGGTTTCTTGTTTGCCATTGCATATAGGTTCTTAGAACTAAAACTGGCCTTAAAATAAAAATGCAGTAAGTTTAGAATATCTCAGTAATTTTTAAAATGAAAGTTTCTGAAAGTTTAGCTTTCTCATGTTACAAATCAAGCTAATATGGAATTTAAAATCATAATTTAAGGAAATATGAGATGTTAGCTATTATGCCATTTTAGATGAAAATGGAAAACAGATAATATGTTCCGAAATTAAATGTATGGCTTGATGTCTCTTCAACATTTTAGAAGTCTGGTTTGTTTCCATTTTGTGTAACTTTCTAAAAATATGTCTTATTTTTGCACTTCTAGTTCAGTACTGGTTCTGATAAGTTTTCATCTGAAGAAAGGAAAAAAAAATTGTTGTGATGTTTACCATAAGTCTTCTTGCTCTAAAACAAATGGTGAAATGACTAGTAGTTTGTAGAAAAGGCCGAAAGTTCATCCTCGTACTTTGGTTTTATGAGTAAGAGGATAGTTGTTCTTATTCTTGCATTTTACATAAAAGGTCTGTCTTTTTCCAGCTACATTTCAGATTTTTCCCTTTCAAAACATTGTCTTCACCAACAGTGATAACTTTTCCCTCAACAGTTCATTGCGTTTTTTCCTACAACAAGTTATTGTGTCAGTGTTACTCTGTTACGCTCACACCTGTTGTTTCCTTCCTTGCTGTCATCTTGTCCTGGGCATGTATCTGAAACAGCTTTTAGACTTATATTCTGTGTTCCCTGAGATGACTCAGAAAACATTGAGTCTAATTGATTTTGTCTCATCAGTAAAATATTTAGTGATGCTACACCATTCTTTACACATAGCTTTCATTTGGTGCTTCTACATTTTCTTAAGTTTTTCTGAGACATTCCTGTTGTTTGTCTTGATTGCTGTACAGCCCTTGATATGCTGGGTGTATTACAGTTATCTTTCTTCTGATGAATACCTAGTGAACTTAGGCATTTACGGCTAAATTGAATATTTCTTCTATGACACCTCAGCTAATTGTTTCAAAATTGCAGTGCTTTTGTTTTTAAAAAGACAATAAATGTATACATGCATCCAGAGGATTAAAAAGCTAATAGAGTAGTAGTAGTATGAAAATATTTCTTTTCATTGCAACATCGTTTTCTGATGTGAAAATGTCAAAACACTTTGAATTGTGAAAGTATGTTCTTTGCTTATGGCAGTAAATGGAGGCCTCTGAGTCGAAGCTGACAAGACTTTTTTTTCAGCTGAAATGTCTGAATGAAATGTGATTGTAAATACAAGAATAGCCAGCGTTGTATAAACAAAGCTTAACTAGGGTTTTATATTGTAAGTCTGAAACCCTATTTCTAATGAAGAGTGTTGCAAGAGACAGTCAAGCTTCAGAGCAAAATCTGATAGCTTGTGTGACAGATTGGCTACCTCAGTGAGAAGCCAGTAGCAGCCATATGTAGTTAAAGTAGTATTTCAAAAATATTTTAAGTGGTCAGAATTAATGTGAATAGATTATTTTTAAATTACTTAAGTGATTTGAATATTAACTATGACTAGAAACCAAACCTATTCAGGTCAAGGTCAATGGCGGAAAACATAAAGTGACCAAAGGTTGTATTCAACAGTTTGTTCTTTTTCTTCACTGACTTGCTTATTAGAAATATCAATTAAATATTTAGCTTAATAAACATGCGAGTGAAGCAAATGAGAAAGTCAAGTGTAAATGGGTAAAAAATGGCAAGATCACAGCATTGAAATAAATTACGTGAATCTAGTGGATCTTCAGCATTCAGGAAAAGAGATTAAAACCTCCAACTGAAAAGTCTTCTAACTGTGCACCAGTTCAGTTTCTGAATCGATCAACTGATGTAATATTCTGATAACAGATTGTGCTGGGCATGCTGTATCATATGAAAGGCACAGCAGTATGCCCCATTATGAATATTTCTTTATAAAACTTTTAAATAAAGTGATGGGGTGATTTATAAGCATCCTTGGTATCTGTGGCATCCTTGTTTTGTTTCTCCAAACTGATAAAGAGATGGGGTTAAAACAAACAAAATACTTAATCTGTAGACGTGAGCATTTTTGGATAATGTGGAAGGAGTTTTGGTATGCATGTATCTCTGAACCTTGTAGACAAGTTTTAGCAAAGTGTTTACGACAATACCCTAAACTTCTTTTTGTAAAAGTTGAAGAAGTCAGTTTCATATATAAGTTTACAAAGGTTAACTAGGGCATATCAATAGATGGGTTTCTTCTGTGAGTTATAAACAAGAGAGGAAGTAGAATCTATAAACTTAGAGAAACAGTAGAATTTATCTAATCTTAAGGTTATACAGGTGAAAGCAAGTGAAGAAAAGTCATTTAAGATAGGTCAGTTATTAAACCTAGTATTGAGAAAGAGGGAGGTCAGGTTTCCATCCAAAGCATTCCCAGTTTTAGCAGTTACTTGGAAGTAGTAAGTACCTATTAGAGGTACTGTCAACAGACAGTACTGCTAACCTTATGAAGTGTCTCAGCCTGATTCTTAGAGAAAGGGGAGAGGCTTTCCTGAAAACATTAACAAGTTATTGTTTAGCGAAAACCTATTTTGAGGCTGATACCTTCCTGAAAAGGGTTATGAGACAATTTTGCAGCCGTGGCCATACCGATTAGTTTATGATTCTTTAAAATGCATGTTTGGTTAACCACACACCTGTGACTTTTTTCCACCAATGAACAGCCTTGTGCAAACCAGCCACACACATTCTGAAGTGCAGCTCACTGGCATGGGTGTTGTTCTCCAAGTTAAATGCCATAGAAGCCCTCAAATTTGGTGCCAAAATGGTCTAGCTGTACTCAGACAAATATCTTTCCTCATGCTGACTCTTCTTCTGGAGGGAGGAACCTGAAATGGAGGCTGGTCAAAACTAATCCAGATTTATTAATGCAGTCCATCAGTAGCTAACTAGGCTAAATTGTTAAAACAATTTTTCAAGAGAGAATCCTGTAACACTGAGGAGTTGTAGGTTATTTATAAAGGAACTGTGGAAGATTTTAAAATAAATAAAACCATGCAAACCTATTTTAATGTGCCCAGAACTCTTGGTAAAGAGGTCATTACCTCCACTGGAAAAAATAGTTGAGGGTTCATAAGTTGGTAATCACTATGATTTAGTGCATTTTCTCTCTTCTCATAACCTCCTTTTGGGTAACTCCTGTTTTCCGTGCTAAACCATTAGGGTAGGGCAGGTATTTCTGCCACATAGAGGAGGGAAGAAGGTAGTACATATAGGAGACCGTACTCAACTTTCATCTGAAGATTTAGTGCTTGTTTTTACAATCACTTGTAAAAGATGCTGATGTATTTTGGGATTTTTCCAAGAGCATTTCTTCAAATGAGTTGGAAAATGATGGTCTAAGGATGATGTTGGTCTTACTTAACTCATCTCAGGGAGGATGTTATTTTGTCTGATTTTCCAGCTCCTGTACACATTTGTAATACCCAGGTCTTCCCTTTCCCCACTTTTTCAAAAGCAAAAGTTACCTTCTTCTTCGAAGCACAAAGAAAATAAATTTTATGAGAGGACAGCGAGACCATGATCTTCATTCTTTCTAGAAGATAAAATTAAGCCAGGATTTAGGCTTTTCCAATACAATAAATGCTGGCCCAGAGACAGCAAATGTTTATTCTGTTCAACATTAAGCTGCTGTTTACATTTCAGTGGAAGAGGGAACAGCTGGGGAAGAGGAGCAAAGGAGCAGTCATTAGTTTCCTTTACATTTTCTTGATTAAAAATGACAGGGGAGAAAAGCATTGTCACAAAAAAATCTGCACACTCTTCTCAAAATAAGTAATGCTTTAAAAGGACCTGAGTGGCTTTTTAAAAATTGAGATGTCCTGGTGACAGTGAGACAGAGGGCACTTACAAATTCAGTATAATGACACAACAGACAATATTCCGTAGTGGTTTATGTGTCTCCTTGACCTGTAGTTTAGACTATTAATAACATAAGATGAATTAATTTAATTTGAGAGAGGACTAAATAACTTCAGTAGTCAAAACACTTAAATTAAAGGTTCTGTTGTCTACTTTGGTGTCTTGCTCCTTGTTTTTTTCCTTCCTTAATGTTTGTTCTGTGCAACTTGGCAGATAGAAGATTCTTTGTGCAATGGTGGAGCCTCTCTTGTAAAAAGCCGTAATGTGAGAGAACATCCCTTCCTGTACACAAAGGTGTTGCTGCTGTTCTCTGCCTGCACAGCCATTTTAATCTGAATGAGAAATCTGTCTAGGGACCCGAGTACAGTAATTAGCAGTCTCTTCAGAGTGTCAGAGCAGAATTACCATTGTAATGGTTTAGCTGGAGAATAAAAGGATTGAATTTGGGTCTGCCTTCCTGCCAAACTAAATGAGTTGCCATGGGAATTTTCAAATATAAGAGGCGTTTACTTAAAGCAATTTGGCGGGTTTGAATAAACTCATAAATTACGGATTTTAGAGGAGAGATCCCTGCTTTCTCTGGCAGAGGCTGAACAGCAAAGAAGGCTGTTAGAAAGCTGCTTACATTCTTAATGAGAATAAGTTGATCCATGCTCCCGTGCAGACTATCAGCTTATTAAGGCTAAACTGTTTCTACTAAATACAGTACAGTAAGCACATTTTGAGAGACAGAGTTTGCAACAAATCCCTGGAGTAAAAAACAAAATCTGATTGCTCTAAACATAAATTGAATTTCCTTTGCTAGATTAGATCTGTTTTCAAGTAATGCTATTAAAAATGGTTCTCTGTATTGTTTCAATAAACATTAACCTGCTATTGATTTCAACTTTCCTCTGTGCATGTAATATTTATTACAACACTTGTCAAATCTGCTTCTGAAAGGGGAGGAGGGCACTGAAGGTTTCTTTTGAAAACAAATAAGGTGCTGTGGCCCTTCAAACTGTGTTTTTTTCGGGTCATATGTAAATATTTTTCCAGTTCAGGCCTGCCTTCTGTCTGAAGGGAGTTGGGATTTGACCTCCTGACTTCTTTGTCAGCACCAATGCTATTGAAATGTGAGAAGATGGACTTGCTGCTTTCACAAATGCCTCAAGTGATGAACATCATTTATGCTTGTTTAACCTTCAGTTGTACTCAAGAAGTCAGCTGTAGTAGTAAGAACTGATGACCAGTGTATTGCTCTGCTTGTTTGGAAGCATGTATTGATGTTCTCCTGGCCGCTCAGATTTGATAACTTGCAGAAAGAGATATGGAAGCTAGTATGTGCTTGAATACTTCGACAGTAGATGTAAAAAATATATAGATTTGAGGACAAGTTGTACTTGGAATAGTATACGATATTTCTCCCCAAAATAATTTATATTTGGCATTTAACTTAAGGCTTAAGTGTTTCCTTGTGATCCTTTTTAGTATGTATCTCAAATCTTTACTCATCATAACTATTAGGATATGTTGGAGGAACTAATTAAAAAGAGAGCAGTACTGCTGTAATGGCAGTAATTTAGTCTTTTGTTTAAAACAGTAAAAATATGCTTAGAACTCTTTGATACAATCTTACATCACTAGCAGGAATCCTGTAAATTAGCAAAGGAAAATAGTAAATTTGTGCTGGTGATTCAGTAGTTGAACAGCTGCTAAGTTCTAACAAATTCCTGAACTGTTACTAATGATGCAGCTGAAACTCTGCTGTAGCCTCAGGGTGCTGTTTCTGTGAAACTTTAGAACTATCTCCAGAGAAATTAGGTGAAGGCAAGAGCAGCATTTACTATTACTAATACTCGGAACTTTAGCTGTTCATTTAAAGTTGCTTTGAGAAGTATTGGTTCCTCATATTCATTATTTCTGCTACAGAGTTTGTGTGCTTAATATTGCTGGCAAATTGATTTCATCAGACTTGATCCTCACCCCCATACTTTCTTAAATGAGTTAGTAAAAGGGGACAGCAAAATTTAAAGGTATTATCTAAGTGTTTGTGAAGTGGCTTGTGAAACTGAAGCTATGAATAATTCTACCTTCCGTATTAAAAGAGGGGTGCTAAATGATTAGAGGGCGTTAACAGCATTTAAAAAAAAAAAAAGTTTGAAAAAGCAGTGTTGCAGAGAACGGTTCAGGATACTGGATTGAACTGAGTGCATCGCTTAGATCCGTAGTACCAATAGCTTACAGCAGCTCTGGAAATCGATGCTATTTACAGAAACTAGGCAGTAAAAAAAAGGCAGGGGGGCTTATTGGTATTACAGCTTTCAAATTTCGTACTCTAGTATTTTTTTCCTGCATTTCAGAGTGCCATACATTGCGGGGCTTGATTGGGACCCATCTTAGTTCAAGTCTTGTGTTCTCTTCTCCTCCTCCCCTCTGTTTGACGTGCACAGCTGAGGTAGAACAGCTCAATCTGCGTTTTCTGCCAGGTGGGGTGTTGGGGCAGGGATATTCGATAATTACTGATAACTGAATATGCGCTACACAATATGATCTTAGTTTTGCGATACCTAAGAGGAAAGTGGGTGGAAAAGTGGAATCGCTGGCTAATATTTTACTTTTTTTTTTTTTTTTTCTATTATGGGTTTTCATAACCTGAAAATTACTAATCAGTCATATAAGAAACTTCCTTCTCTGGAGTGAATGAAGACATGCATTTGACCAGCTACCTGATAGAAGATGGATGATTTCTTTGAAGGATATTCTTTTACCTCATGAGCAGTGCAGAGAGAAATCTTATGGTTTTATTTTGACGTATTAAAAAAAATCTGGATAGGAGTCAAGTTATCTTTTACATTGTCTTACGTAAAACTGAGTTGGACCTGCCAAGATCTGAGTCTGATTCCAACTACAGTTTGTTTTCATGAGATGTGATGAGCCTGTGTAACAGTAAGGAACAGAAGTCCCCTTTCTGCTTCACTGGTGAATCCAACTGCAGACTGCTTATTTTGTGGATGGATATAATAAAATAGCAGTTGTCAGGCCTTTCCATGAGCTGATTTTATTTGCTAAATGGTAGAAGAGTAGCCCACAACATTTTCTGGTGATCTTTGAGAGGTAAATCACTTTGCTGTATGTCTCATAAGCACCAGAGCACATAGGAAGTGTCAGGGATACGGGCACAGAAAACGTGGGAGTACCATAGTGGGCAAGAAGTGGGAAGCTATGCAAACTATCTGTACTCTGTGTTTAATTTGTTATATTTCTAGTGTTCTTGGCTCCTGCTGGTCCAGGAATCCAGAAAATCGAAGAAATATGCATTCTGCTAGACCAGTAGGGGTAGCAGCTGTTTGTCCTGAAGGCATTCCCCCTTTTCTGGTAAATTTTCCTGAAGTATTTTTACTCTTTCTCCATTTAATTTTGCTTCTGCTGGGACATGGTTACATTGGCCTCTGATCTTCATATTCCAACAGTTTGTTTCTTTCTGCAGTTCTTTTCATTTAGTCACTGGCTTGTA
The DNA here is from genome assembly GCF_036013445.1 of Caloenas nicobarica. Lineage (NCBI taxonomy): Eukaryota > Metazoa > Chordata > Aves > Columbiformes > Columbidae > Caloenas > Caloenas nicobarica. The sequence continues at coordinate 73,125,065 of NC_088247.1, forward strand.
AGCTTTTGGGAGCAGAAGCTATGCCTGTGTATTGCTGGTATCTGAACTCCAGATCAGAACAGTGTTCATGTACTGTTATGCTAAAATTAACATTGTACGTAACAGCATGGAAATAAAATGTATCATCCTAAGCCACACAATTCTTGGCTAAAGAAAATCAACAATTTTCTCTTAGGATAGTTCTACAGAAGAATACAATACAGAAAAAGGAAAAAAAATAAGGAAATAGTATGAGGACCCTACAAAAAAAAATCTATCAATGCATTATTTTCAGTTTGTTAACATGGAAGTTTGTCAATATTTGATATCTAACTGGTATGGACTTAAAGTTGGTGGATGATGAGGTTTTAGAAGAGATTTAGAATTAGGTTTTTTCAGTGTTTTTAGAACACGGGGTGCAAATACTAAAGAAGCTCAAAGGTCTTTGCAAAATGTGAATGCATATAGATATCTACAGTTCTAAATGTTTGAGATTGTAGCCTTTGCTTCTAGTGAGCAAATCTACAAATGGAGAAAGCGTACTTGACATAGTTTAAGGTAACCACTAGAGGAGCATGTTTTGTACAGTTGGTCAAGGAAGCTGTAATGGTATTCCTCCACTGAAGGTCAGCATCAAGACAGAAGAAAATCAGAAAGGAGAGTGATTGTAAGTAAAGAGAAATGGGGAGAAACTCAGTAAAATAAAAAAATATTGTCAGAGAAACAGGAGTGTGAGAAATGAAATTAAATACTTTAATACGAAAACAATTCAGTTGGTTGTCAGGTGGTGGATTCCAGTTAAAAAAGAGAAAAAAATCCATGCTTCTAGATTGGAAATGGGGCTGCTAGGCTTCAGAATGAGCAAAACTAGACCAAGAGTGTTAATGCAGCTGAGTCAGTTGACGGCTCTGCCCAGGGGAGGTCTCATCTCCCCACAGTCTCTCCTCCCTTGCGCTGGCACACATCTAAACCTGCAGTGAGCTCTTTCAGTTGTGTAATTTGGCAGAAAACTATTCAGATTTTTAAAAAATTTGCCAGATTAGCAAATTGACATGGCTCAGTCATGGATGCAGTGATGGATACAGGAGAGCAACAGTGGGGAAGAGTAGGATTGTGACCACGGCCAGTTAAACTGGCGTAAAGTGCCATGAGAGTGCCAGCTGAGAGGCTTTTTACATCTTCAAAAATAGGTTTTGACTCCTTTAACAGCAGTGTAAAACGTCAGCCTAATCATTCAGAACTAATTTGTAGCCTGGGAAAAAGTCTTAAGATAGCATTTTAATTTTTTACGTTCTAGCATCAGCTCGTCTCTTTTCTAGGTAAACTTGTCTGAACATGTTTTCTCTGAAATTATTTTCTGTAAGTTTTCCATCTGATTGATTCTCATTCCATTCTCAGTTTTTTAAGGTCTCAGCTTTCTGAACTCAATCACGTGCAGCTTATTTTTACACATTCCAGAAACAAAATTCCATTCATTTTTCCATTTGTTTGAATTGCTTCAGGATTGTCCTAGCTTTTCAGGCCTTTTGGACATTTGTTGTCTGTATTTCCCTTGACTGAAGGGAAAGGACTTCATTTGTCTCTTCCCACTGATGATGAGTAAATCAGTATTCTTCACAGTTACTCTCAGATAGTGTCCAAAAAATTGCAGTACTTTTTAGGTTTGTTTCTTAATTTTTCAGCCACATCTTCTAACTGAAAGCTTTAATTGTTTTATTTTGTTTTTATTGAGGGGTGTAGGGGGGGAGTGGTTTGGTTTGGGTCTTTTTGTTTGGTGGGAGGTATTTGTATATTTTTTGCACACATGAAAGGATGTTTTTAATGCAAAATGCTATGTATAAGTATAATCCATAAAGTTAGAGAATATGTGAATTTAGGTATTATTTTGAAATATTCATGAGATTCTGGAGTTCAGAAGATTAAGAGGGACTAAGGTGATTTATCCTGTTGTAGAAAATGCATTTTAAGCTGCTTTTGCTTATGGGTGTGCACCTACCTTGTCCACTGGAATATGAAATAATAATTCCACAGTCTCTGAAAGGCAGTTTAATTGTACATATTTCAAATATCTAACTGGAATGAGTTGGTTTCTCCTGATGATTGGGTTAGAACAATGTGTTTAGAGAACCAGAGTCTCTGAACAGTATTTAGACAGATTTATACAGAAATATGTGAAAAAAAAAATGCGGGTGAAATCTCAAAATGGGAAAATTGGAGAGTTTTACTTGTTCAACAAGGACTTAAGGATCATTCTGAAAACAGGTAGAAATTTCATATCGACATGCAGCTGACAATGCTAAATGGAGTGAGAGCGATGGTCAAGGAACTGATAGTGAATGTGCAGGAAGAAAGTAATTCACCACTTGAACAGTTTGGTGCTGTTAGTGTGGATTTCTTTTTTTAGTATTATCATTTCTTGTTCTCCACAAAGCTGATACGATATGCATTTGGCATTTAAGGTTAGTTGGAAGGCTACAGGGGAGATCCTATGTAGAAATATTATAGGATTATCCTATCAAGAATGGTTTCCTGAGCATGACATGACAGGATTGATCCAGGGTGGCTCAGTGATTGCAGTTTGTTTCGGCCACAGGTCAGGTACTCAGCTGTTTAGAAAATGAAGAGGGAGAACTGTTAAATAAAATTTTGGTATAATATCTGATCCAGAGTCTGTAGCAAGCTGTTCAGATACAGCACTATAAAATATGTAAGATCAGCAACAGATAGAAGCACAGAAGTTTTGATTATTTCTGTCCTAGTACAGCTTTTAACTTGCAGGGAAATTTGATCATGTTTATGCTGTGAGTCCTGCTAAATGGTTACTTAAGTGTAGTGTCTGTGTTTCTGCTGAGGCGGCAGATTTTTCAATTAGTGTGTAGAGCAGCAGGGAAAGATGGAAAAATTGATTATGTAAGATAGGCCTGATACCTACTTCCATCATTCTAGGACAGAAAATTAGAAATAAAGAACTTAATTGTTTTATCATGTAGGTTCATTTAATTTATTACATGGAAAACAAATCCTAATTAGTTGATTTTGGTAACATAGCATTTTAGGAAAGAAGAGGTGAAAAAATTCTGCTCAAAAATTTCCTTGGGGACTTTCCAATATGTTAAACAGTCCTCATGATCGCATTTCCTCCTGGGTAGAAAACTACATTGTTATACTACAGTCCCTTTTTCCTGTGTGAACTGTTCTTACCCATAATTGCTTGTGGGAGACATGGTTCTGAAACATGGCTTATATAAATAAAAATATGGTAGATTCTGTTATTTATGCAAGGCATCTGAGTAGTCTTGGGTGGGAAGAAAAAAAAATCAAAAATATGTAGGTTTTACCCCAGAGTCCAGAAAAAACTTTTTATGGAAACTGTTTTTTTGTGTGTGCTGGTTTTGTGTTTTGTTTGTGTTTGTTTCTTTTTTGTTTGTTTGGTTTGATTTGGTGTGTGTTTTGTGGGCTCTTTGTTTTGGTTTTTTTAATTAAACATCAGCAGTTTTAGGAAAGTTTCTCTAACTATACTATATATATATGTAAAATACTGAAATAAGTATTTTTTGTGCAAATTGGTAAGTAGCAAAAAGATACTTTTATTGCAATGGAGTAACCTTTTTTTCAGAACGTGTGTGGTTGGGGTTTTTTTGAGCATTAGCAATACTTTCAAAATTAAGTTACTGTTACTGGTAATGCCTCCTAATTTGAATATTAAGGATTTATAATCTACCCTTAAAACATGCAGCAGAATAAAATCTCATAGACCAAGTTGAATATCATAAGGGAACTACTTTCGTGTTACTACATTATGAAAAATAAGTGGTCCTTATTTGTCAAAATCTGAATGTTAAATACTGACCTTTAAGTATGTAATAAATTCCCGATGCCAAAGAGGTGAATATCTTGAACAAGAAGCTGGTTTAATTTTCTTTCACAGAACCAACGGGTCTTACTCCAGCTTCATGTTTCATTTTTTTTTTCCCAAGAACTATAATGAATAATTAAAATAAGACTTGCACATGTTTGAATTAATCTGGATGATTACACTAGAAAACTATGTGACTGCATTTAAAAAAAAAAAATAAATTATTCTCACTTCTGCTATTCTGGAGTAGTTACAAGAAACTGAAGCATGTTGCATGATTTTTCATGGTTTACTGAGAGTCCACTAATCTTTTGTAATGAAAGTCACTAAGATTAAAGGAATTGATTACAAAATGAATATCTGTTGCATCTAGATTTTTCTGTAATACTTAAAAATGTCAGAAGTCTTTTGGCTAAATGCATGAGACTTCACCTTATAAGGCTTTAAAAATTATTTTTAATGCTAAATATATGTTGCATAGGAATAAAATAATGATACAAACTGCTAGAAGAAACTTTCATGCCTTCCCTCAGCACTTACGTGACAGCATGAATAAATGTTCAGGGCTAGCTGGAGTCTAAGCCACCTCTTGTCAGTTTATCATCAAGTGAGTGCTTTAACAGCTGATGCTCCTACCTGATAGACAACGCGCAGCACACACATACAGCAGCACAGGCTGCCAGTAGCAGCCTCAAAGTGTGGGAATAGCTCACCTTGCCTTCTCCAGGCAGGATGGGTTTACCTGGCAGCGAGGCAGCCCCACGTCACAGGTCTGTTTGTGGAGAAGGGAATGTGGTGAGTTGGTCAGGTGGGTGCAGGGGTGCAGCTCCCCGAGGAAGAGGAGTTCCTCAAAGGCCCTTTGTGCCAGCCTCCGCCAGGCAGCCCCGGGTTCTCACTCCCGTCTCTGGAAAATAAGCATTGGCTGGTCTCTGAAAGCTGAAAAGAAAGCTCAATAAACAGCAAAGAAAGCCTTCTCCCTAGCAACACACTGCCTTGGGCAGCTTGCGCCTTCAAACGGAAGGTCATATGACTGACGTGTTTGTCCCCTAAAGAGAGTGCACACAATTCGTTTTTTCACTTCTCTGTATTTTTAAGCTGTGTGAAAGCGGGCTTTAGCCAGCCGTACAAGAGACAAGACCAGCCAGTGGGAATACTATTACCCCCTTCTTCTAGACTTCATCAGCTCTGAGAGTTCAAGAACAAGAAAGGCATCTATGGCATTTATGGAAGAGTTAATTTTTATTTTTAAACAGTAACATTAGTATTAAGAGTACCAGTAAAATGCACTTGGGGCATATATGTGATATTATATTCAACAGAGCTATGAGCTGCTTGTATACTGGTAAGCAGCTGGAAGTAATTGTGAGCTTTTAGTACTCATTCACTTTTTAGCAGCTCTTGAGAATTACTGAAAGTATATGCTGAGTGCATAAGTCCTTTTAAACTTTCAATATTGTGTTTCCTCAGTTGGACTAGAAATTTAAAACTTCAGTCAGTTGAATTTTGAGGCATCTTACATAAAAAAAATATTATTTCTCTAGGCGGTAGCTTTATACAGGTCATTAGATGGCTCCACCTTAGCGGTTGTGTGTGTAGGAAAAGACAGTATCAACAAAACTGTGCCCTTGCACTTTCTGTTATTTGGGGAAAAAAAATTATATGCAAATGTTTTACAAAAAGTAACTAGATAAAATGCAGGAACAATCCTTTTAAATCACATTTAGCTGTCGTCATTCTTGAGAATGTGACTACAGCAGTAAGTGTGACTGACAGTCTAAGAAGCCATTGGAAGATCACTGTTCCCTGTATACTAACATTTTATATATGCATAAGCCTGAACATTCATAGTTTTACTCTGTATTGGATTTATTGTAATTAGTCAGTATTTCCTTTTCAGGACATTTCAAGCTGAAGATAAAATGTCTTAAATGTTACTGCTGCAGCTTGAATTCCCATGTGGTAGTCTGCCACCCTGAATCCTGTGTATAATGAAACATGGAAGAGAAGGTACACTTGAAAGACGTGTACTGATTCACAGCAACAGCTTTTGTACTCCTTGTCACCAGCAGTTAGTTTTTTATTATTGCTCTAAAGAGAGAGACCTCTCACATTCTTTCTAGCTTACCAAATTGATATGAAATGTCATTTTTCTTAGCTTTTTAAAATTATTTCTGGATGGGAACATAATGGACATGTTTTCCATATGAAAACATGGGATCGTATTTTAGAACTGTTTTGAGAATGAAAGGCTTTGTTTATGTACTAAAACAGTAGCATAGCTGGAAACAAAATGAGCAGGCACAGGAATCTCTAGAGTTTGCAAAAAAACCTGGTTCTGAAACCCCCCAATGGAGATTGTTCCACCCTCACCCCGCCTTGGTACTATATCTGAGTTCGGTGTCTTTGCAGCTAAGGGAAATTTACAGCCATTCAGAGTGTATAAAATCTAAACTTTGAATAGAAATCTCATGGGATGACAGAGGAAAAATAAATGTTACAGGTCAGGCCAGACTTACCTACAAGTATTGTAATTAATCCTTCCGTTGTTATACTTCTAAAAACTGCCTCTAATTTGTACCTGTTAGAACAACCACCTTGATCGTAGGTAAATGTGTAGCATAAGCTGTTAGCATAAGCTGTTTGTGTAGCGTAAGTTGGTCCCAGGACAGGTAACCTGGGAGGAATACAGAGAAATTGGGCAGCCAGGGATCAGATTAGCAAAGCTATAACCCTGATAGAGTTAAATCTGGCCGGGGACGTCAGAGGCAACAAGAAAAGCTTCTGTAGGTACGTCGGTCATAAAAGGAAGAATAGGGAAAATGTGGGCTCTGTCTAGAAGGAAATGGGACACCTGGTTACCTGGGATGTGGGGAAGGGTGAGGTGCTCAATGGCTTTTTTTATCTCGGTTGTCACTGGCAAGTGCTCTAGCCCCACCACCCAGGTCAAGAAAGGCAAAGGCAGGGACTGGGAGAATGAAGAACCCTCCACTGTAGGAGAAGATCAGGTTTGAGACTATCTAAGGAACCTGAAGGTGCACAAGTCCATGGGACCTGATGAGATGCACCTGCAGGTACTGAGGGAACTAGCAGATGAAGTTGCTAAGCCGCTATCCGTCATATTTGAGAAGTCGTGGCGGTCTGGTGTTTCCCATTTTCCGGTCAATGGAAAATTCAACCCCCTCATTTTTGAAAAGGAAAAAAAGGAAGACTCAGGGAACTACAGGCCAGTCACTCTCACCCTTGTGCCCAGCACAATCATGGAGCAGACCCTCCTGGAAGTTACGCTAAGTCACATGGAAAACAAGGAGGTGATTGGTGACAGCCAGCCTGGGTTCACTGAGGGCAAATCGTGCCTAACAAATGTAGTGGCCTTCTATAGTGGGGTTGCAGCGTTGGTGGATGAGGGAAGAGCAACTGACGTCATCCAGCTGGACTTATGCAGAGCATTTCTGCATTACATCCTTGTGTCTAAACTGGAGAGACATGGATTCGACAGATGGAGCACTAAGTGGATAAGGAATCAACTGGTTGGTCGCACTCAGAGAGTTGCAGTCAATGATTTAGATGAGATATGAGGAAGAAATTGTTCACCATGAGGGTGGTGGGGCACTGGAACAGGCTGCCCAGAGAAGCTGTGGATGCCCCATCCCTCGAAGTATTCAGGGCCAGGCAGGATATGGCTTTGAGCAACCTGGTCTAATGGAAGGTGTCCCTGCCCATGGCAGGAGGCTTAGAACTAGATGATCTTTTAGGTCCCTTCCAACCCAAACTGTTCCGTGATTTTTATAATTTACTTAAAACTCAGGGTGGGTTAAAGCATTTGTCCTGATAAAGTGGAGTGTGTCAATGCAGTCTCAAAGTGTTTTGGCACTGTTCAAAAGGCTACAGCTGGAATAAGGACCTGCAATAATATAGCTCGTGTTTGATTTCTGCTCTGTTCAGATTCTGAGAATGTTTATGGTACTCAGGATGTTGCTGGTAGGGCCGTATGCGGGAAACTTGTACCAGAGGCTTGCCTGGTATTATCTCACTCAGTGTGCTTATGGTTTAGCTCCTGCTTTCACAAGTAGATGAACCAGTGAGGAGGAATTGTGCATGTCTAGCATTCCAAAATTAGAAATACCAAAAATAAAGTGTTCAGCTCTGAATGTTTTTTAACTGGGCTTGCACATTGCTAAAAATAGATCTAATGCTTTAGATTGCATTGCTGATAGCTGTTTAACTTGAATCTTAATACAAATGTTAGCAAATATCTATGCTAACAAATACGTCTTCATGTATTTTAGTATTATTCTGTCTTTTTGAAAACATTTGAGAAGGTACTGCATAAATATTTTTTTTCTTTTACGATTTTTGTGAGTTTGGTGTATATACATGTCATGGAAGATGTATTCCTGTTCTGGAGCTATATGAATTGCTGAAGCTGTTCTCTGTGGTGTATAGGGTTTCTTGTCACTGATTTTATTAACACCATTAAAAGGATGAAGTGCAAAGGAAAGATGAATGATAATTCAAAAAAAAAAGCCAAACAAAAAGCAAATTCTGGAATTAGGTATCGTTGAGTGTCTAGTATAACTGACGCAAGGGACATTATTTCCATGAAAGCCCTAAACCCTGTGATTTAAATATGAACCCATCAAATCTGTCCTAAAGAAATGTTGGGACAGACATAAAAATTCATTAAGGTCAAGCAGAATGCTGCTGGTGATTTTTTTTTTTATTCCCTGCAATATAGTAACAACTAGTACCCAGACAGTATGTGGGGAAGCAAACCTGTAAGTTCCACTGGTGCTGTATTTCAGTCTGGCTTTTAGAATGCACTTAATGCTGATTTTCTGTACCTTATCTGTATTTTCTTCTTGCAGAAATGGAAAGTGGGGGAGGGAGGGCATAAGGACTCTTGAAAATATAACTTGTAATCCAAGTATCATGATTAAACAGGGGTATGTCAGATAAGGTGATGGGAAGTGTAAAAAGATATGCTGCCTTTTCCCTCAGTGTATCTTTAACATTATGACCAATGAATTTGTCAAGTGAAACAGCACAGTCGTCTTTGCATATCATTTGAACTGAGAGCTTGCTTTGAAGAAGATAAGCAGACCGTGTTGCTCAGAAGACGTAATGATGCTAATTTATCTTTGCCTGTCCTCATAGACATAGCAGTATGTGTCACTGTTGAAAAGGAAATAGAGAAATAACGGAGCTATAGCTTGCTACCTGTTCAATGCCATAGTATTGTTGATGGCATACAGGGCTCTAAGAAATATGACTGGTCTTAAAGTAGTGATTTATTTTACTTTGTCTCAGAAACATTTGGGGAAGGTTCCTCTGATACAAGAATAGCTGCCAAATTATGCCAGAAAAGACCTCTTACACAAGTTCTCCTCAGCACGAACAAAGCTCTTTTGTAGGCTTTCTGCTCCATCGCCATCAGAAGTGTGTAATCAGGGATGAGAAAGTCTAAGTAATGCAAGTTTACCAAAAACTTCTAACTATCAATATTTATATTTTGGGTATGGGAAGCTTGAAAGTCTTTGGCAATTTTTTTGCGGGGAAGAGATTGTAGGTTGTTTTCCTTAATACTGAGTAATAGAGTACCTTACCAGAAGTAAAAGCCTTTACAAAAGTGAAATCTGATGTCTTGCAGTAGCTAATTGATTAATAGTTTAGGTACTCAGATTCAGATTCTTCTAAAAAGCTCTTTGTGTTTTACAGCTGGTTACCTGTCATCTTGCCAAGGATGTTGTTGCCATAGATACTTCAGTATTTTAACAACTTAGATATAAAAAAACCAAAACTCTTCCAAACATGGATTTTTAAGTGTGCATACCTTAGCTTCAAGAATTCCAATGTGTTTTAGCCTATGATCTTTTATAATTTATTTTACAATATATTGATGTCTGGTTTTTGGTTTAATGCGTTTATGTCTCGGAATTTGTAGTATATTGTTTGCAAGGTTTTTTGTTTATAAATTATGAATGGAAGGTTTTTGTCCCTGAATGGAGACATTCATGTGTAAAGGCTGTTTGACCGGCGCATGGTGTGTTAGGAATACATACTGATCTACAAGTGAATTGCAGTGGAACATTTTTTTTTGTTAGGGAGATAAAAGCATTCTAGAGGCCCGAGAGTCCAGTGAGTGTGGCAGTGCAAGCCTGGGCGCTGCAGCCGTGTGGCTGTGTAGCAGGTGGGCACTGCAGGCAGGCAGGGTGACAGACCCCTGGGGGGCTGCAGCACCCCTGGCCAAGGAGGATGAAATCAGTAGCAGTAAAATACTTCAGTGGTGCTATTGTGTTTTACCAAAATTTGTAATACGTTTAATAAATTGCAGGTGGCTTATATACAGACATGCAGTTTTAAAGAATGAGAGTCTTTGTATGTAATGTGTGTATTTCCAGAGATACAGTGGTAGAAAAGCCATGTTTATTGTATGTGGCAATTGTAAATTACTTTTCTATTTGAGAAAGAATTTAAATTATCTATTCTTATTCATTAGTATAGTGTTCTTTAACTGCTAAGGTCTCTGCCATTCTGTTTAAATTGTGTGTAACATTCTTTCATTCCTTACCTGTGTACTAAAAAATACAATGTACTATTGGAATAATACTCTCTGAAGTAAATGTCTAAAAATGCATATGGACTTGGACAAAATGTGGTAGCTGGAAGAGGTCCCTCTAAGGGTGCCAGGAAATGTGGCAAGCCGCTGTTGAGTATTGCTGTCTAACCAGTGGCAGTGTGGGAAAGGCAGGCAGATGGGTCGCATGAGAAGTTGCTGGGGTTCTTGGAAGGCAAGTGTTACTGTTTAGCGCTCTTGTGTTGCTGAAGCTGCCTGGTCATTCTTTCCATGAGCCGGGTGGGACAAGCCTGCTGCAGTTGGCTGGGGAACATCAAGAATGATTTCTGGCCTCTGTATTTGCAGTTGATTTATCCATCATTTTGCTTCACCATCATTTCCTCTTCTCACATGCTGCTTCTGCTCTGGTCCTGAAAGGATAGCCCCAGAACAGCTTGTAAAGGACTGCTGCCTTAACCAAAGCCAGACTTGGTCGCATTCGGTGCAAGATAAAACTGTCTGCAGTCTGTCCTAGGGTTGGGTTCGGTTCAGTTCCTGAGAACTGAGCTGAAGTGCAGGGATGTGTGTGACAGGATTGCAAAAATGTCATCTGAAATGCATGACATTTGGAAGCTAGACTGTCAATGAAGAGCACTAACATCACCTAAATAAGTGTATCTTTATTATTATGAATGTAGGAAAAAGGTACATTTGTTATATTTTTCAATGCAGCTACTTTAAAAGGAAAATGAGCGTTATACAGGAAGAGTATAAATGTTTGTACAGAAATGCTGAAAGCCTTCCCTGCCAGCCCTGGTAATAATGAGAATCAGAGTACGTTCTGAAACTTAGCCAGGTAAGAGTGTGATGCTCAAGGAGCTCTGTCAGGATAAAGTGTCCTTGCTGTCATACAAGTTGAGTTGATTGCTTAGTTTGTGAATTAACTCAGCTGCAATCACCTTCCGCGTGGGTCAGTTTGGGTCTGCAGCAGTGTGGCAGGGCAGCGTGGGCACTGCCTGGCACTGGATGCTAGCTCCTGGATCTCTGCTCTGGAGTAAACATTGCTACTTCATCCTTCTTTTCTTTTCAGATAATATCTTTCCTTCTCTAATTTGTTATAGGCCTCTCAGAGTTGACTGTACACAGAATCTAACAGTCTGTCACCTCTGATGACTGATGTCATCTTCTGAGGTCCTTCATTGACATAGGACAGTGAATGCACTTCCGTTGGGAGTCTGTATGCCTTCCACCTTGATACCCTATCTGTCTAGTGTGTGTATGTTTTGTGAATAAATAAGAGGTTAAACTGTATGATGCTCTTAAGGGTGCACTGTATGCATATGAGAATCTGAGGCATTTAAGTGCCTAATAATTATTTCAGAAGCATTAAACAAAATAATTCTCTGAGGATCTTGAGGTATCTGAGGTTGGAGTAAAGCTTGGACACTGATAATGAAAATAATTCATTAAAAAAATTAAACGGAGTGCTTTATCAGAGCTCCCTACTTCATGACATGAAACAAGCTCGTACTAATAGCCGTTTATAATGTAACTGCTTTCCTCTTTTTTTTTTTTTTAAAAAAAAAACAGTATTGCCCAATGTAGGAGACAGAATTGTGGTTTTAACTAGGCATCAGCATGGTCAGTGTTGTGTACTTCATTTGAAATTGGTTTATTTTGTGAAACATTTCCCCAGAGATTTCATGTAGGTGGCACTTGTGGTTGTTACTAGCGTTTTGAACCTTGTGACTATTAATCCTACTCTGATGAAGACTAGAAAATAAGTTACTTAAAATGATAGTGGTCACTGGCATTTGGTCTCCTTTTTGTGTTTTTTATTGCTAGCTCAAGTAGAGAGAGCTGAGCTACTGGGAGGAGCACTGGCCGTGTATTCACAGAATGGTAACTGCTGCTGTCTGTGCACAGCTGGCTTTGTTAGGATTTACTGCTTGCATCTCTTCTGTATTTGTATTCAGTGAGCAGCTGCAAGTGCTTACATTTAAAGAATTATGTTTCAAGATACCATTTAAGGTTTTTTCTTAATCTGCATGTTATATTGTACATGAGAAGTACAAGGAAAGCGCTGGAGATTTAAGAGGATGAGAGGTTTGAGTCAATCACTTGAGCTTCAACTTAGTAATGCAAATCTGGCTTTAAGTGACCTTATTGATGTTTGCTCAAAGTAGCTTCCTTTTGGTACAAATGACTGAGCTTTGTTGTAGCTATTGTACAGGTAATGTACTGTCCCTTTAGAGATTGCCTTTGTATCCTTGATGCAACCTCTCTTTGCTTTAACAGAGAGTGCCTGCAGCAGTGCCTGGAGCTAAGATAGATTGCATCAGTGTGCCGCATTTGATCATCTGTCAGCAAGGAAGAGAGGATAGGGCAGGCAAAAACAGGCACCCATTGCTCTACCCCAGCTCTTGGAAAATGGAGGCTTTGGCTAGTGGTGAATGATGTTCAAGCAGAGAGCTTGATACCAGGGAATGAAGGACACAACAGCAGCTCTGAAAGGGTCCTGGCCACCTCTGTGACTTATGCCTTGACGAGAGGTGGCAAGCACTTGTTGCAAGTTCAGGATGCAAAAGGGTACCAGGATTTTGAGCAGTGCTAGTAGAGTGGTGCAAATAGTGGTAAGCACCCATGTCTTGAGGAGATAGTATTGTATAATAAACAGTGCCATCTTCTGGGAGGAGTCGGAACGATGCCCTTGTGGTCAGCGTGAAAGATGTTTTGAAGTGGTGAGGGGGGTTTGTTCGAGTTCGGTTGTTTTCTCTCTGTCTAATGAGGGCTTTGAAAAGCAAAATGCCTGAAGTTTGAAAGGCAGTGTTAATGTCTAGTAATGCAAGTCCACATCTTACATCTGTGAATTATGACCGAGACAGTCTTCAAGGAAAAGTTTAAAAGAACAGAAGTTTATCAACTGCTGAATAGTACTCTGGAGAAGTAAATCTCAAAAATAAAGCTTAAGGACTTGGTCTGCTTTGTGTGCTGAAGTCCATCGTTGTCTTTGTAAACATACTTTGTAAAACCTGGATCACTGCAACATCTTTCTGTTAAGGAAGCATAGTGACCTATAGGAAAATGTTAGAGCATCTAACGTTTTTTTGTTTTATTGCTTTTAAGTTGTTATAACTCCTTGTGGGTATATCAGAAGGGAAAAAATGTTTTCTGCCTTAAAATTACTACCCTATAAATAGTTACATTTGGGAAATATTCACTGTGGTGCAAAATCTGGGATTAGAGTTGCTAAAATTATCCTAGCAAGTGGAATGTAAGATTCAGCATTTACTGGGACTCATTAATGGTGTCAGATCAATCACCTGAACTCTTATTTGGAGGAAGTGAACCATTTTAGTAACATTAATGGAACGATATGGGAGATGCAGCTGACTGTGTGAGGAGGGTTTTTTTGTTACACTTTCAAATAAATACACAAATAAAGGAACTTAAGCAAAAAGCCAATAACAAAGTATAACCATTGTGGGAGCAGGGGAAAAGAGGAATCAGTGTGTTAATCTTTATTGCTAAAATAAATTAGATAAGGTATATCCAGAATGACAAGAATTAGTGAGCTCCGGATAGGCAGATAGATTTGGGATTGGTTTTATCGTATTATGATTGTCTAGGTGATTTACCAGCAAAGATGCAATGTAATAATAGCTTCTAAAGAAAAATAGGTTTCGTTTGCATGTAAATTGTAAGTCTATTCTGAGTGTGTCCTATTAAGCATGCTTTAATCAGTACATTTTATATTCCAGAGGGTCTTATCTTAATGACTGGAGTCTGAGGTTTCTGGATAGTACAGTACTTAACTGTACGATTGATTTGTAGTTAACATGGCAATTGAATGTGTGTTTACTTTTTCAATATTAGTGTTAGCTTGGTCTGTCACACAGTATTTAATATATAATGTCCAACTTTAGGTATATTCTGAATGTTTAACAGCATAAATTGTTACTGTGTGCAGCCTTTGTGTTTATGCAAGTCCTCAGTATTACAGTTAAGACTTTCATTGCTGACATCTGAAAGTGATTTAGTGTTGACCCATCTTACGGTGTTGATTCTAAGTTGTTGATAAAAATCAGATGTAAGTTTCCATTGCAAGGGGTGGTGGTCCTTGAGCATACCTCACACTAAGTACTATATTTGCTTACATACAATTTAAAAACATTTTTGTCTTAGAATTTAATTTAGTAAATTACTTTTCTGTAGTTTGGTAGTAAAGTATGTATAACAGTGTTTTGCTGCAAAATAGCCTGAAAAAATATTTCCCTATATGTTTGGAACACTGTGTGTAGATAATCCTATTAACTAGTTTGAGACAATGTTTTACCGGTGCAGTGCTGTAATGGACGCAGAGGTATTTAATATATTTTGTGGTTATTGGTAGTGATTGCAGTTCTTTGTGGCTTTTAATACTGTTGGTTTATGGTATGGTGGTGGATTGGTTTGTTGTTTGGGTTTTTTTTTTTGTAATCACTCTTGCTCTTGGAAGTCCTAGTTCAAACCATCTGGAAGAACTGTAGTTTAAGACAGGTGACTTTCTGAAATCAGACTTCTAAGATTTTCAGAGCGGATTGCATAGTATGGAAAATGCTGTTCCAAATATCTGGAAAACATTGTGTGAATAGACAAGATAAGTAAAAATAGAAGAAATCCTGTACAGCGAAGGAAGAATGCAATGCAGCTGTTGCTGCCCATTTTTCCATCTGACTGAGAATTTCAGCAGTGGTGTTCAGTGCGAGAAGCAAGGTGGTAACTCAACATTACAGTAGATGCTGACCATCTCTCTGGGGTTTCCTATATCATAATCTTGATTTCTGGTTGATAGGATGTAGACTAAACAAATGGTAGTATTTCTGGAAAGACAGATCTTAAGACTAGAATTGTACTGATTAGAAATACTTTTGTTAGTAACTGAAGACGTGAGCTTTTTTTACTGACTACTGTGTAATATTTATGCATGCTGCAGGATACCAATGGAGTAGATAACTTCAGGGAAGTAATTTATATTGAGACAAAACCAAGAATACTGTGTGAATCGTAGTTGTATCCTAATTGGAATACATCTGTATATGCCAGAATTGTGAATTCTGCCTTACAAAGTTGTTGATGTTCTGTTTGGAAAGCTATTGAAAGTTTGTTGTTTATTTTTTGTTTGCTTCCCTCCGTGCTGCCCCATCATGCCCCCACCTCCCCACACCCCAAAGTAGTCCGTATCAACTACAGTGGAGCAAGTTACAACAAACTGAAGTTGCTTAAAATTTGTAGTGTCTGTTCTTTCTCTAGCCCAATGTTACAGTATTTTTAAAGATCCCTTTAAGAGTACATTAAAATGTTTATTAAAACTTTAAAAATACCTTAAACAATTTTTATCAAGCACAACTTACGCTTAACCCTATTTTTATAATTTATGGTATAAGCCTTCTTCAAAACTCTTTTAAGATACTTATCAACACCTCTTAATGATAGACAATAAGCAACTTGCACTAAATTTTAAGGAAAAGTTGACAAAACTTACTGGTTTTGTGACTAATGGTAAGCAGGCATTTTGCTTGGATAAAACCTGAAGGCATTTTATTCTAGGTCCCTTAAATCAGGGGTGTCACACTCATTTTCACCAGGGGCCACATCAGCCTCGCTGTTGCCTTCAAAGGGCCGAATGTAATTTTCGGACTGTAGAAATGTAACTACTCCTACATTTCCTACTCCTACTCCTGCCTTGAATCTTGTGAACTAGTGAATTAATAATAAGCCTTACTTTCTTTCTGTCTTTTCACATGCAGGCAGAAGGAGAAGACAGCCTTAAAAAGATGCAGCTGATGGAGCTTGCAATTCTGAATGGCACCTACAGAGATGCCAACATCAAATCACGTAAGCACGTTACAAGCTCGAGGGTCAAAGCCATAGTAATGTTTGCAGGTTCTGATTCTCAAAGCTGATTTTGGCACATGTACTGTAGCAAGTGTGTTGGAGAATGGAAGTCAGTAAAAAAAAAACCAACAAAACAGTAGGGAGCTCTTGCAAGAGATCTTCTGGAGATAAGTTATGTCAGTTTTAGGTATTCCACACTCCTCCTCCCCTCTTTTATAAACAGTATGTCTGGGTTGAAATATTTACAAATACATAATTTTAAAAAGTTCACCCCTTAACCCTGATTTTTCTGTCTTACAATCATTTTTCCTTAATACATATGAAGGACAACAGACCCCTTTTCAATTTTATTTTTAGTGATTTAATTTGAAAATGTTACAGATATTCAGGATACTGTGAATACATTTTTCTGTATTACATTTCTTCCTTTCATCTTGCTTGCATGTGTTCCCCCAATGTTTTGTTTTTCCAACAATTCATCAACTGATTTCACAGCTGAGTTCACAGGGATCAGTGATGTAATGAGCCATTTTTACGATTTCTTCCATTACGTTTGTGTGACAATGCTTTTGCAAATGCATGTATGCACAGGTTTATACTTGAAAATTAATTACATACACTTACTAATGAGAACATATACATATTATGTGCGATACAAATAATTTTCTCTAGTTGAAAATCTCATTTCTCCTCCAGAAAATGTAGTTGCTGATACTGTTCCAAAGGAAATTTTTGCTGTAGCTGTGATACAGATGTCAAATATAAGCATAGTTAAATCAGTCTTTTCACTAAGGGCCTACTGATATTTGCAAATTTGTTTCTCCGCACAGTCACCATTTCAGTGTTGAATATGTTTAAAGGTTGGAATGCAGTTAGGTCAATTTGAGAGTGCTTACACCAGTGTAATTATTCTGATTTGAAAAGAGACATAAGCAAGGGCTTTTACCACTACAATGGTGGTGGAAAATCTTTCAACCCTAATGAACACTGTAATATTTAAAGCCAGATCAATTAAAAATATATTTTAGTCTCTAAATTATTGCAAATTTATGAGCAGAATAGCTTTCAGATTAGTGTAAATTGATGCAAACTGTTGCATAGAAATCTTTATATTCATTTGAGCAATTTCTTTGTCTGATCTATTCCCATTGTTCTATTGTATCAGTATAAGCGGGAAGATGGATTTTCTTTTTCTTTTTTTTTTTTTTTTTTTTTTTTTTTTGCTTGAGATTTCCACACCAATATTCACTTTTTGATAAGACAGTTTCACTGCTTGTGTTTTGATTTTACTGAAAGCTTGAAGATGTAGAAGCCATACTGGTTTATTTCCGTTTAATTAAAACGTTTGGGAGGTTTTTTAAATAATGCATTCAGCCTGAGCACTTTTGTTTAAAAAAGAAAAAAAAAATTAAGCCACAACAATCTGAAATCTGAAAAACTACTGCCATGTTTCTCATTTCAGACCACCTGTAAGTTAAATAAATCAATGTAAATCAACAGTAGTGCATAGAAATCTATAAATTATAATCTTTTAATATTGACTGTTACCAGCTGATGTGTTAGTATGTAAGGAGTTGTTCATCTTATGTGCCAACATGCTTCACATAACATGTAATGAAATGTGATAGTACTGTTTTGGTTTTTGTTTTGGTTTTGGCACCTATTTTCTTTAACATAAGCAAGTCCATAGTGAACTTCTAGTACGAAGACAGTATTTTATTTTGGGGAATTTGATGTGGAAATCTCTTCTGAGTCGATTTTATTCATGCTAGAGTAGGAGAGGAGATGCGTTGTGCTTCTAGGTCATCATTCACTTCGCTCATCCTGGAAACTGGAATTGTGTATATGTTTAAATGCAATTTTAAGATGTATAAAAGCTGTAGAATCATACGGCAACTGCATAACTGAGTATCTGTGGACTCTATAGTTGCACTAAATTTTGTATGCTGTATTTGATCATCACAGTATTTTCCTTGTACCTTCTGCATGCATCTCAGTCTCATGCAGTCTTGATAGCATAAATGAAGAAATGTGGTCTTTTTTGAGCTTTTGTGCTGTGTAACCTGTTTGAGAAATCTACCTCACTGTTTTACAATGGCTTTTTTATTTTGCATGTTCATACTTAATCACACTGGAAAATGGAAAGCTGTTTGCATTTGAATGGTGTGCTTTGGCACTGTGATCAGCGCATGTACTAATGATTTCCTTTTATTTTTCTTCTTTCCTACTTTTCCCCTTTTTTCCCATTCTCTCCACGTTTTGTACTGCTGTCTCCATACTTTCCTCTGAATTTCTTTGCTTACTGTAGCAGCCCTTGCCTTTTCTCTTGCAGCAACAGCCCAGGCTCCAAGGATTATTACTGGGCCTGCGCCTGTTCTCCCGCCAGCTGCCCTGCGTACTCCTACGCCCGCTGGCCCTACCATAATGCCTTTGATCAGACAAATACAAACCGCTGTCATGCCAAACGGAACTCCTCATCCCACCGCTGCAATAGTTCCACCTGGACCCGAAGCTGGTTTAATTTACACACCGTATGAATACCCCTACACGCTGGCACCAGCTACATCAATCCTTGAGTATCCCATTGAACCTAGTGGTGTATTAGGTAAGATCTTTGTCTGCGCCTGACTGGAGAATATATTGCGTATGTTTTTATTATATTTGCAAGGTAGAGGTCATGGGACTCGAAGAAAAAAATTTAAAGCGACAATCTTATCTCTCAGGTATCTCAAAACTGCCTAGGAAAACTGCTCAAATGGTATAACTCTTAAACATTTTAAGCATATTTTGCCGTATTAAATGTGTGTATTTAGTATATTAATATTACAGAAAATATTAATGTTTGTATGACACTAGGTGGTGGATACATAGGCAAGAAAAAAAAACCTAGATAGAAGTCGGCATCTGTGATATGTCATTTGGGCTCTCATAAATGCCAGATTTGTTTGTAATCTCTTTATCATAGATTAATTTCCAGTAATCTTTGGAAGATGGAACTTCCTATTTTGCTATACCTTTTTAGTGGCAAAACTGGAGAGAATGGAAAGGTCTTTAAGTTTTTTGGGATTTTTGCTTCTTTATTTACTACACAACTCATCTCTCCCTGGTGTCAGAAAGCTGTGAATTATCTTGTAAGCAGAAAATAATTTCAGCGAATGAATATCAAGCAAACTGAGTTCTGATCAAAGCATGATACAGTTAGCAACTTTATAATGGCTTCTTTTATATACATTGAATTGAAATGCCCATCATTCCTAATATTTCAGATCATTGACTTGCTCTTTGAAGGTGAGAATGATAAAGAAGCCATGACAATTCAGTTAGTCAATATGAAACAAGCAGTTCCAATATTTTCTTCCTTCCCTACTATCTACAGAATCTAAATATTTTCTCTTCAGTTTGTTTTGAACTGCATATGACCTTGGTGCTGCATAATGTTGATTTTATAGGACTTTGATCTTCGTTTGTTCAGTGCCAGTTATTGATTTACACAAATTCTAAACATCTCTAATGAACACTGGACAATAAGGTTCAAAGTCAATATTTTGTTGAAAGTATTGCAAAAAGTCACTGCTTCACTTACATGACAAATACTTGTTGAGTTATCTGCATGTGTGCCTGTTTCCACATTATATTTTGTACAGTAAAAAAGAAAACATATTTCAGACTTCTGCCTTTCAGGATTAGTGAATCGATAACAAAAATTTTAGTAGGACAAAGGTATGCAGTGGGTCTGTCTTTGAGCAGCCTATGGTTGTTGCCTGTTACCCCACAGCTAAAATTCAGTGAATATATGATCATGTCATCATTCATTAATTTCTCACAAACATGTAAATATTCTTCCCAGCTCATTCATTCCCAGTCTCTGAGTCCACTTGTGATATGTCCTGTGGTAAAGTCACAGTTACAGGCATCATCACAGTAGCTGTCAATTGCTGGTTAGTGGCAAACCCCTCTCCCGAATCCAGTTAATAGCAAGTAAATAAATACATCATTCCATACTAATAATCCAATGCAGAGAACTTCGATTTCTCGCAGAACCTTCTGTAGAGAGAGGAAGGGAAAATTACTCCTAAAATGGCATCTGATACCATTGCATACTTATGGGCTCAGCTGTGATAGCACAGATGTATTGCCCAAAACAGATCTCACCAAATAATCTTATTTAAAAAAGGAAAAGGGAGGGGGAAAAAAAGAAGACCATACTCCCAGTTTGGTAGCATAGAATCAATAACTCTTAATACGTGGCTCTATCATCTGGGCAGTTGTATGGAGTTAATTGAATTAAATTAGTTTTTTGTTGAGTTTCATGTAGTGATACACTCAGTCTCATTAATAATGTGCTAAACTTGGCCAATTTTTGTGGTGGACCTCTAAGATGTCTTGGAATAATTCTGTTAAAAATGGCAGAGTAATGCATCCCTATAAGTATTTTGGGGGATATTGGTGTTGAGATCAAACTTTAGTTGGTGACTAACTTACAATTCCCTTCCTTTTATCTTCAGGTATGGCTTTCCCAACGAAAGGCTAAGAATTCAAGAACGGTCTTAACTGATCCTTCATCAGATCTGAATTTTAACAAATGCTTAGTTTCAGCAGCCTTGAAAAAAGCTTGGCCTAGCAGTCAGTGACTTACTTGCACTTTTTTGCACATAGATTTAAAATAAAATAGTGCTATTAATTTGGATTAGCTCCTATTATTACAGAGTAGCTGTAATTTATGAGTGTATAGTAGTATACTGACTGCTAAGTGTTCTATATAGTGTTTGCTTTACTAATCACCTAATTCATTGCAGTTCATACTTATTGACTTAAAGTTTAAAATCACAATCTGTAGGCTTGAAGAATTGCTTTAAAACTTTTTTTTTGTGGTAGAACTGGAAGTGATCTTAAGGTTAGCAAATAATTGTCAGTATTAAAAGATGGCATTATTTAAAATAGTCCTGCTGCAAGAAAGGCACTTCAGTGAATATGTGACTAGTAAAGCTTAAATGTGCTTGGGTCTAATAGATTTCATGAAATACTGTAATTTTGGGATTGTAAATGAATGGATTAAACAGGTTAAGGCCAGGATGTTTAAAAGAAATGCAATATTAATCTGCACAGATAACTTCTTTTTAAGATTAAGATTTGAAACTACTGTGCCTTAACTTGTTGCTTTTCTTAAAATGAACTTTTGTAGTTAATGATCATTTAAATCCATTTTGATAAACCTGCTGTTAATGTTTTCTTTGAATGTTTTCTAACTTTGTCTTGGTAATTGCAATTTAACTAGGTGCGGTGGCTACTAAAGTTCGAAGGCACGATATGCGTGTCCATCCTTACCAAAGGATTGTGACCGCAGACCGAGGTTAGTTTAGTTCTGCAGTTCTTGTTTGTAAGAAGTGCTTTGAGTGTACATGAGATTTGCAACACCACAGCTGGTTAACCAAATACCCTATTTTTGACCCATTCATTACTTTTCTCAAAGAACTGAAGAGTTAATATTTAAAAGCTCGGGGAATGCTTGTGGATTTAAAAGCATTTTTTAAACTTTGCTTTCCCAGCTCAAATGTATAAACTTAGTGGTATATTTAATACAAATGCCATAGCTGGTTCCCTTTTAAGAATATTAAAGATCCATCTGCATCAGGAAACACTATGAATTCAGTGCTGCAATAATTAATTTGGTTGTGCGCCCCCTCACCCCCCCCCCCCCAATTTGTTCTTTTAATTGGTTTGGAAATATCAGATTGGTGTTGCAAAATAAAATGAATGGATGGTTGCTTAATGAGAAAGAAGTAAAGGAATAAATGCCTCCTGTCTGTCTGGAGAAATCTGAAGATTTAGATTCCTTTTTTTTCAATAAACTTTTGAGCCACTGTACTGTATATTATGAGGAGGATGCATGTTCTCAGATACCTGACTGAATTCAGAAAGGTAAGGGCTGTGAAGATAATACTTCAAAAGTTGTTTGAGTTTGAATTCCTAAGGGTAGGGGAAGGAAGGGTGTTTTGGCTTTTTTGCCAAAATCTGTTGCTTGTTATTTGCCTTTTGCTGCTAAAATGTATAACCTGAAGGAGAAGCAACTTTTGAAGTCCTGTTGGTGAGATGACATCCAATATTTGGGCATCTCTCTTTAACCCTTGAATGGAAAGTAAATCTTCATTTTTCTCCTTTTCCTCAAGTGTAACGCCTTTGGACCCCTGAATGAAGTATTTAAGCTTATTGAGAAAAGTCCTATTTTTCGGTTTATTGACATTGGCTAGGGAGTAGTGTGTGGGCTGAATTCTTATCCCATCCCTGCTGCTGACTCATTGTGGGTTTCGGCAAGTCATTTAATCTCTCTGTATATGTTTTCCCATCTGTAAAATAAGGATAATAATACTTCCCTACCTCACAGGGGTGTTGTGGGGGTTCTTGTTTTGTACAGGGCTTTGAGGATGCAAAGCGTTATGTGTCAAGTATTATTATTCTGCTCTCATCAAAATCAGTGTCGTGCAGACTTCCATGATACTGTAATATTCAAAAGCCAAATTCAAGTGACAGATGTGACATCTCTTAACATCAGCTACACTTCACTTCTCACAACCTTCCATAAATTAACTACAAGAAACAATACAGATTTCAGTCAATACTGTAAAAAGGGGCCCTCCTGGATATTTGCTATATTTATGTAACACTTTTATCTTTCATATGATCTTATGCTTTACAGAAAGTGTAAAGCTGACAAGACACTTAAGCTTTCTAGAAGATTGCTGCTTCTTTTATATCACCACACACTATTTACAGCCCATTGGCTTGTTCTCATTTTTTGAGAATTTTTCAATGGGAAACAGCCAGAATAAGGTCATAGCCCATGTTTATAGAAAAAAAGAAAAATAGAAAAAAGATTAAAATTAACTCTGTCAAGATAATGGCTGGTAAGGATTTGGTTGTCTTTGAAAGTTTGACCTGATGCTGTAAAAATAAGTTTTTGCTAATGGTCTTTCATGATCTGCAATGGTAGATTCAGGTGACAGGTGAGACTACCTTTTTTGTTTAATTAGATATTTGCCTGAGACAACTAGTAAATACATTGATAAAGCACAGGGGGTGGGGAGAATACCAGTCCGTAGTTTAAGTTCATCATTTTAGTGTTCACTCAACATAGATTTCAAATATTTTGCAAAGGGCCTAGATGTTTCGTCTGGGTCACTTATAAGTAATTGAAATTAATTATATCATTTCACTTTCTTTCAAAATACAGCCATTTTCTGATAATACAGTTTTCATCTCTAGGAATATTGGAAGCCCACTGTCTTATGTAGATACATACACATGGCTTATCTCCTGCGGAATAACTCAGGCATACTTCTCTCTTATAGCATGAAAACCATGCTGATATTTCAGGAGAACATTATTTTAAAGTCTTATCTAAAAAATCCCAGTGTGTATTAAGAAACTTACGCAAAGTTAATATTACAACTGTACTTCGTTGTATTTTGAATTTGAAATCCTAGATTATCACTGCACAGATTTAACAGTGTCACAAAAGATTTTGAAGAGAAATTTGATCTGCAATAAAGCAGTTTCTTTTAATGTGCTAAAATTACATTGTATAATCAAAATAATCTCAGTATTTGCCATATTCACCGATTGGTTGGTCTGTCACCAATATATTTATATAGCTATAACCATGAAAGACAATGTCAGCAAACCGAAATACTTTTTTTAATGCGTAAACTTTTTTTATATATAGTTAAACGTCACTAAATCTATATTCACATTCATTGGGTCTAAAGTTTTCTTTAATTATAAATCAACTTTCAGATGACTTTGTAGTACTACTGCATTCACTTTTTAAGTAGGTTTTTATTCTTTGCATAGTTGGTTTTTGGTTTTGTTTTTTTGGGTTTTGTTTTTAGAGTTAAGCACTGCATTTAAAGCAAGAATCCCCAAATGTGTGGATGTTTCACAACTAAGCATTTAGAATTGGTGAAGGGTTGAAAAATATAGCTCATTTTAACTCAAAATAAAACCCCATTATATATATAATACACAATGGAATTTGATGCATATAACAGACAGACTGACTGATTTAATTGTAATAAACTGTAAATGGTGTTGCACAGTTGACAAACCTGTGTGTACTGTAGAAGGCCAGAGACTTGGCAGAGGATGTATCACAGGTGTACTGGTATTTTTAAAAGGTAGCTTGCTTTGATTATAAACTCCACAAGAAATATTAATGCTAAGAATTTTCTTGAATGTTTTATCGAAACAAACTGTCACATAATTTATAAATAAATTTTAATATCATTTAATCAAAATCGTAATCAGTATCAAGATGCTTTAAGAGTCTGTTTCTAGTATACCTGTAAAGTGGTGAGATTGTGCCACATAAAATATTTATTTTTATTTTTGAAACAGCCATTTTAATTTAAACAAATCCCACTTAGAGTGATTCTGCAAAAATTCAGGGAGCATGTGGTCTCATTTACGTTACAGTAGTAATTTTTCATAGTGTTACGAACTGTTCGCTAAATGATAGGCCATTTTAATTATGTGAAAGTAAATCAGCCCATGAGAAAGATTGCAAAATCGATGCTATCTGTGAATATTACACCTACTGGTCTTCATTTTATGTAATGGCACAAATCTGACTTTGCACTGAATACCTTTCTCACTTTCATCTCCTCTGCCGTAGTCAAAATGGCAACAGTACAAAAACTTTATCAACCTCAGAATTTATTAGCTATAATTAAGCTGTTGATGAGTCTTAAAAAAAAAATCATACTACTGTTAAGTGGACCAAGTTTGGTGAAGGAGAATGTGAGAGAATGATTAAAGAAGGAACAGCTCAAGAACATTGGGAATGATAACTTTCCACTTGAGAACTTTTTTATGTTTTACTGTAATTTTTTTGTGATTTTGGGTTTTAATTTTTGTTTTGTTTGGGGTTTTTTTTTGTTTATTGCAAAAGAAAATAGTATTTACAGGTGGCTTCTTTTAAAATATAAAAATATAAAGCAGGAATGTATATGAAATGTCAGATTTTATTGTATTTGCAGAGTATTAGCTTTGAAAATGAATAAAGAGAGCTGTTTGTAGTTTTAAAATGCCTTATTAGTATCAATTAGATATTTTCTCTATTTTTTGATGTACTTAGAGCTTTTTAAGTATAGACTTTAAAATGGCAGGACTTCTACAGTGTTTACATGCAAGTGCATTTTATAAGTGTCCTATATGTGTAAAATAGTATTTTGAACAGGAAAGTGCTGGCTAAAGTAGCAGGCAGAGCGTTTTCCTGGTTCCCACGATGATGCCTACTTTGCTAGACTACAGTTTAGTATTGCTTTGTATCATGAGGCCAAGAAATTCCATGTCGTTTGTAAATAGAATAAATGAAAGGCAATAAAAAATTTATTGAACAAAACCCCTTTGTTTGGCCCATAGTTTGTTGAACCAAATTGTTTCTCTAAGTCCAGAATTCCTTAGATGACTCCATTCTTTTAACAACCAGTTATTAATAATCACATCCATCATTAATAGTTGCTTTAATGCTTGCACCTGGGGAGGTACTAATGCTTAATAGCAGTCAGATACTGATGCTGTGCACTGACTGTTCCAGTATTCTTCTACCCAGTTCCAAAACTGTTCATTGTTTTTTGTTTTCCAGTTTCCTTCATCGACTGCTACTAACCATTAGTCGTTAGTCGTATTTTATCTCTATTTCTCCTGTTAACCGGTTTTGTGGGAGCGGGCTTCTCCTTCACGTGTCCAAATCATGATGGAGGGCTGTCATGATTTTATTGCATTCTGTAGATGGTGTCGATCAGTATGTCAGAATTAAACATGCTTGTTTTTTTTATTAGTTGTGATTAGTTTTCATGTTGTCATTAAGCCGTCACTAGCTGGAACTAATCTCTTCTCTATCTTTTCTTTCTTTTTTTTGTTTTGTTTTGTTTTTTATTTTTTTTTATTTTTTTTATTTTTTTTTTTTTGTTTCTAACCACCCAGCCGCCACCGGCAACTAACCTATGACCTTCTGACCTCTGAACTCTTCACCCAATGATGACCTGACCATGCCTGCCTGCTGATCAGTTAACTGGTAAACGCCTTTGCTTGCCTGTCTTCAGTGCAGCGAGCTGGGGCACTTGTCCGTTCGTCTTACCATCTAACAAAACAGACAAAGAAATTGTTGTCCTCCAACTCCGCTTTTTGTTGTTCTCCTGTTTGGGTGAAAGTGGTTCTAGAACCTGCACTGAATAGTAGTAAAGCAATAAGGTCCAACTCATCCCTCCGCACTGATCATCCTCTAGTGTCCCGCCCCAAGCGAACGGTAAGGAGGCCTCGCACCCCATGGAGACAGATGTCCCTTAACTACCCGATGACAGAGGCAGTTACTGTGAGAGACTTCTAGGAATATTTTTCTTCTCAAAAAAAGAAAAAAAAAAAAAAAAAGAAGTCAAAGCTCTCTCTGAATGTACTGTGTGATGATGCATCATGCATGAACCTTTGGTCAGGGATGTCATTGGGGAAGGGATTCCAAAAAGTATTCAAAATTTGATATGCTGTTTAGTCACTACCAGTGCCCTCACAGGGCAGATGTTGCAGCCTTTTTTCTATTGCCTGCCAAATTGGACGTTTTAAAGGAAAGTGTGCCATGAAATGCAGATTACGATGACTTTTCAGAACTACATTAACGCAGAGAACAAAACAGCAACACTATTAAAGCAAAATCTGAGTTTAAATTATTTTAACCATATTTTAATCTCCTTGGAAGAGTACATGAGAACAAGGTACATGCATTATGTGTCACATTACTGGGCAAACTGTTCAAATATTTTTTTTAAACCTCCCTGTATAGAAAAAAATTCATTAAGGATGTAAAAGCCATGCTTGCCTATTTGCTGTATACATGTAATGAAATTGTAGATAAAGTGTAGTGCATTGAAACAAAATGAACAAAAAAGTAGATACTTTTACTATACAAGGGTGCTGGTGCAGAAAAAAATATATTTTTGGAAATGTAGCATTTTATACTTTCAAGTGTTATAAAAAAAGAAAAAAAGAACAAAGAAACCCTTTATTTCATTAAATGATTTTTTCTGGTGGTTGTCAAGAAACAAAAGACCAAAAGAGCCTTTTAGTCTTTCTTTTTTATTTTTTAAGTATTGGAATAAGTCTAAAGAAAAGGAAGTGCCTTATTTTCTTCATGGTCATTTAGTCAAATGTCTTGTATAATCAGCTTCTCCCTCAGACAAGTTACTGCATGCCACTCAGTCGCCCAGTATGTGAAAGAAGCTGTGAGGAAAGACAAATGATGAGTTGACCATATTAGTTACCTGATTTTTGCCACACTAGTGTGATGTGACTTTGCCAAAATCTCGTTACGTAAAATATTTGCTAAGTTTTTGTCAAAGCAGCCCATCATTATTTCAGCCACTTGACTTTCAAGTCATAGCAAATGCCATACTTGTGCAAAGTAAACCAAAGGGTTCTGTGACACGGGCTGTCTCATGCTACATGAGAGTCTTAGCTGACAAATGTTTGTAGAGCTGGAAGTATGTCCTTTTGTTCAGGGAGAGGAGTTTTCTTCGTTATGGTTGGAATAAAGATACATCAAATATATAGTAGGCTTCAGCATCACCCAGAAGACTGATATTCTATGGAAATGAAAGTGCTTAGCTAGTTTTCAGTTATAGTCTGAGCCTGTCCCCGGTTTTCACAGGCAGCTCCTGCAGTGGCAAACAACGTGCAAGTTATGTGTTTTTCAGCTCTTGTTAGATCTGCCCGCTGGCTTTTCTTCATGAGATAAGCAGGAGAGGGACATCAGCTAATTGTTTGAAGTCCAGCGATGCTTTATTTTTAACCTTTATTTCCACATGTGATTCATATAGCTGGGCAACTGCAAGAGCTGAAGCTGTTGGAAACGTAGTATTTAGTTCTGAAAACATTAAGTATTACCTTGCGTGGGGCTCAGTACTAAACTTGGCAAATATCAGGTGATAACTTTATTCCCCTCTTGTCAACTTATTCTCCTCCTGCGAATCTTCACAGCTTCCAAATGAAAGGTCAATAGTAAGCTAAGAGGGCTTACATTTTTAAGCACCTGCATGGTGACCTCATCTAACATCTTGTCTCACCTGGAAAGAATTATCAGTTTATTTACTATGCAATAGACATTCATCCTTTCGTATTCAGCTAGCTTTTTGTTTATTGTGCCACTGGCTTTGTCTTCCTGTTACACATACAGTTGTGTTGTTTTTACTTACAGTATATGCTGTGCCATTTTGATTTTATTTTGGTTGGTTGGTTGAATAAACTTGCGACACTCAAACATTTGAAGAGAGATTTGCTAAAACAATACCAGTATTTGATCCGGTTTCATCTCAAGTATGATAAAACCTGGACATTTTAGATGTTTATCAAAGGTCTTTTACGGGGGGGGAGGGGGAGTGTATGAAATAGATGTGTGACATGTGAAAGTAATGTTTGCTCTGAACAAATTTCTGAAAACTTAGTTGACAAAATTTTGGATCAACTTAAAAAAAAAAGCATGACTTTTGAAATTTCTGAATGCCTTGGTTCTCAGTATTATCATTCTTTAATGACTTTTTCTTTATTAAACTAAGTAGTTTTAAGACTTCTTTCTGACAGTATTATGTAATTTTTTTAGAGTGGGTAGATGGGAGTGTCGCTTGTATGTAACCGTACAGATGACATGTATTTGTCTATTCTTTATTATCTTAGTAGTTTCATGCTATGTATGTACCATAACCAACCTATTGCCTATGAGAAACATGTAAGAT
The DNA here is from genome assembly GCF_036013445.1 of Caloenas nicobarica. Taxonomy (NCBI): domain Eukaryota; kingdom Metazoa; phylum Chordata; class Aves; order Columbiformes; family Columbidae; genus Caloenas; species Caloenas nicobarica. The sequence continues at coordinate 73,154,106 of NC_088247.1, forward strand.
AATGTATTTACAGCCATTGTTACAAGTTTATAATGTATTTTTCTATCTTGTTTTATATGTATGTTATATAACATTCAAAAGAATTTTTTTCCTGATTGAGAAAAAAGGATACAAAATGCAAAACCCACAATTTTGATAACTGAAAAATTGCCAATTGTTTTGCAGTACTTTATTATATTGGGAGTGTTGTCTTTCTTGGGCTTTTAGTTAGCTACTGGATGAATACATTAGACATATTTGGGTTTTAGTTGGGTTTTTACATAGCTTGCATTTTAATTCTTTGGTTCTTTGCTGTTTCTATTAACCCATAGCATTATTTTAATAAATGTTATAATACCAACCTACTAACTCTGGACTATGTCTGTTTATTAACCATTACATGTTTAATTAAAATAAACAAATAAAGATGGAAGAATGTAAAGTCTTGAGTTACTGGACTAACCCTGAGGAACGTGACCACAGATAACACAACGTGACTTGTTTTTATGTTGTTTGTCAGCTGACATTCTGCACACTACTATTACGTTGGCTTTGGTCATTCTGGCCTTTTACCTGGGGGAGTAGGTGCCAGTAGAAATGGGAACAAAGTAGCATTTTTTGAGGCATTCTTCTTGTAGAGTCTTGCCACTCGCCTTTCAGCATCTGCATTACTAATTCCACACTTTCTTTTTCCTTCTCTAAAATAATTACTGTCGGCTCACAGCGAAAGAGCAAAGATGCCAGTGTATTGGTAAATTGGGACGGTGTACAGAAACCAGTTTGATTCTCTGTTGAACCATTCAGAGGTTGCAGTTAATCTCCCAGGAATTTGTGATTTGTTGGTTTTGGCACCTGATTCACTGTTGCATCATGTGACATTTCTAAGCACAAAATACTTCTAGATAGAATTAAGTACATCAAAATATGAAGTCTGGGGCTTTTCCTTGCCAGAAGTGACTTATTTTCTTCATGCCACACTAATTTTAAGCGACTTTTTTTTTGGTGCTTCTGCTGTGGTCTGTCAGTATCGCCTAGCTCAGGGGAGTACAATTTCTGTAAGCCAAAGGTCAAACTGGATCATTTCCTAATGATTGCAGAAAGTACAAAAATACACCTTTTCTCTAAATTACCAAGCAACAACCATTTCAACTTCCAGGGCTGCCTTTATGTGATCTTTATCCCTGCAGATGACTGTAGCATTGTGAATGCAGGGAATTGGAATGGTGAAAATGCTGTTTTGAATGTACATCTATGCAAATATTTTTACAGATGAATGTTTCTCAAAGCTTCTGCTGTCTGAGGCTCTTTTATATAGTCTGGGTCATCTTCCTAGATTTGTAATCTTAAACCGACAGTAATCACAGCTAATGTCGAGGGACATCCTCGATGTAGGTAACTCTTCAGATGTCAACAGTTTTTGTGAAAGCCCTTTTTTTTCTGTAAATAATAAAAATTCAGATGAGGAGTCTTTGCATCTATTCAGATGCCTTCTTTAATTTATGATGTTTCAAGCTATGTATCTTGAAATCCATGCAATATAAAAATTAATTTTAAAAACTTCTCACAGTATTGGTAGTAATGCATCTTTATTTTATGGAGAAAAATAGCTCCAATGAAGATGATCATTAGTTTTTTTAATGGCATGTAGCTCTTTGTTACAGAAAAACATACAGGTACAGCTGAAATATTAATGCATTTAGAATAGTTTCACTTGTACAGAAATTTTTTTAATTTGACAGATCATGAGTAGGTTACTATCCTAAAAGTCATCTACTGGCAGATGATAAAAAAATCAGATGTATACAGCAGGTTAACATCAGAACCTTTTGATTGGATAATGGCACAAGTGTTGTTTCAGAGCCAATAATTTATATTCCTAAAGAATTTTATCAGAGGCATATATTTAAACTTGGTGAAGTACTCTCTCCAGCTTAGGTGAAACTATTCAGACGGGACAAAAGATTAGTATTTTATATTGAAGAATACTTATATTCCCAGAACTGCTGCTTTTCTGTGATATTTTTATTATTTTGTATTTTATTAGATACGAATTACTGTCATACTTTGTCCACAGTGCATTTTCATCTCATTCTTCTTCATATGCAGTAGCAAAAGTTGCTGTAAGTTTTGAAGTACTTTAAAGCTAGAAGGACAGCCAAAAATGAAAACTCTAAAATCAAAATTTTATATTAATTATTGTTGTCCACCAGATGCATTTCTGAGTTTACCCAAGTGCCTGTCTGAACATTTAACTGTTTTATACATTGTCTGCTTATAGGAAAGATGTTTAGAACTGGATTTGAGGATGGCTTCAATATTGCTACATCACTGAAGCTAGTTGGTTCTTTTTCTTTATTATTATTCTGGGGTTAAACTGTCCTAACATTTGAAAGATCGTACATTGAAGTCAATTAGAGAGTTGATGTTCCATCCAAAAAAGGGCTTTATCCTAGGGTATTTTTTTTTGTTAAAGTAGGTCAGAATATAAACTTAAAACATAGAGCCTTTCAAATTAAAATCTGAGAAATGCTATTCACGTCTTAAAAGTGAACTGTGGTACCATAGGACAACAAATCTGGTTTCTCTGAGAGTATTTTTTTTTTTGGTGTTATCAATCCACAATATATTTCATAAAGAGTCTTCAGGGACATCTTTCAAATGTTTTTAATGAGCGCATGTTCAGTGTATACTGATGATATTTTATCTGAACATATCTTTTAAAACTATATACAAATTCTGCGTGTAACGAATGGTTTATTCCCAGATTGTACTCTTTGATGGGGACCACTAAAAGGTTTTCTGCCCTGAAAATGCAGGGAAACATTGAAGTGTGTTGCCATCCATAAAAAAATTACTTTATCTTGGAGGAAACATGAGTCTACAAAACTTAAATCTTTGTGTCCAGGTCAAGATAGCAATTATCATAAATAGCGCATTGTGCAGAATAGAATCTGAGTAACACATTCCTAGGGTTGAAAGTACATAATTGTTATTGGAATATTTCTATTTTGTTTTTAATACATTTGATATATTTTTCTAAAATGCTATTAATGGAATACTGTCCAAATAACCCCTGAACCATAACATTAACACGTGGTAATCAATGTTGAATCAAACTGGTTAACGCGAGTACAGCGCTCTTCCTTCTCTGTGCCTGCGCACTAATTGCAGGTGGCGGGTTGTGCCTGGGAGGGCGGGCTGGGCGCAGCGGGTCGCAGTGTTGGCGGCCCCGCGTCCGGCTCTGACAACACACTCACCGGGAGGAATCCGGCTCCCGAGGCAGAGATTAACTGAGATCCAAAACTCTTAGAAGAATTAATTGAAAAAAACGCCAATAACAAACCAACATCTATACGGATATGCTTTGACTTGTATTATGGCAGTTTGTGTGAAACATTTAAGGTGTTGTTTGTGCAAAATAATGTATTTTGAGGGGAGAAACAAACATGGACATTGCCAAAACACATGTAAATAAAACACCATTTATGGCTGTACATTATGTGCAATAAAGTAACTGGAAAAAGTGCATGTACTTTATCCTCAAAAGCAAACTGACAGCTCTCAAAGCTGTAGCTATAGTTTTATTTTCTGAAAAGTTAAATTTCGTTCTGTATCTAAACAGCAGAATAAAGAATGTACATTTTTCACACTTCAATTTTCATGAATGCTTTTAGCAGTGTTATGAAAGATGTTCATTGTTGAAGTTTAAATTTTCATGGTCATCTGATTAGCAGGGTATTTTTTGCTTAGCTGTTTCTTATTGCATATGCTGCTGTCGTCTGTAACTGTAAATGAGGCAAGTATGCATTACATACCTAAACATGTAATACACATTTTGAATGTAGATTTGTGGATGCACCAATTCTATAAGTTTTATAAAGATGACCAAGTGATTTGGATGTTACTGTACTTGTGTAAGCATCACTGTCACAACTGTTGAGAGCAAATAAGGAAGAGGAGTACTACTCTGTAGTAAAGCTAACATACTGGTTTGGGGTGGGGGTCTGGTTACTGTAGAAAATGAAGATAATAAATCTGCCACCCTACCTAGTATGAATCTAGTGAGGAACACTTCAGAGAAGAAATAGATTATGGTGTTTTATCATTTTTTTTAGTATTTATGTGATGATATGTGGTTATATTTTAAGACAATTTCTTTACCGAGGTATTCTTTGCAGAAAAGTCCCCCTACTTTACACTTTTTAAATAAAAAATGGTTTGCTTCCGAAGGAAGTGTACAATAGATAAGGTCAAATGTGGCATCTCTAGGAGTCTGGTGGAATAGGGGAGCGGAGGCTAAATACCAACATTTAGGTAACACTTTCTCTCCTGGACTTTTCCAGGAAGGAAGAAAAATTTGTCATAATTAGCCTTCAAAGCTACTTTGCGTGATGAGTCTCAACAAAGTGGGTGTTCATTCATATCTGAGCTAGCTTTAATCTCGGTAGCTCACAGAATGTAGAGATGCTATTTGACACCTGCCACTCAAGGAGGTAACGCAGCCCTTGACGTGCTGGCCTGCAGGGTGGGCACGGCCTCTCCCCCCTGTGCTGTCCCGGGCTGCATCTGCGAACTCCCCCCTTCATCCACACAGACCCCTAGAAAACAACTGTGATGGTCTTCCTTGTTTCCTGCACCAAGTCAGTAATATCTGTCTGTGATCATGTTCGGCTAGGAATTGCATTTATTCGTCTGCAAATTAAAGTTAGATGTGGAATTTAATGACTGGGAAATTTCTATCAACAAACTTTACAACTGCTCTGCTGGCACGTTCTATATAAGTGGTTTGTTGCGTTTGTGGAAGATGGCCTCATGTTACTAGATGTCTCCTGAATGTTTTTACTACAGTTGTCATTCCCTTGAGAAAAGAAAAATGTAACCATTGTCTATGTCAAAATAATGCGAGGCACTCACACCAAAGAGTGCAAAATGCAGTGTCTGAGATTGTCTTTGACATTCAGGTCTACCAGCAGAAGTAAGAGGAGGTATTATCCAATTATTTTCTCAGTATTCGTATAAAATTCTCAAATGGTTAAAACCAGACAACTGACAGTCAGTTCCTCTTGAGCTGAACTCTTCTAAAAATTATCAACCACAAGTAACTAGGAGCTCCCCAAGCTATACATTTTGGAGTTTTTGTTGCAAAATAGCATAGCATATATTTTCCTCTTTTAATTTCTGTCACTGCATTTTCAAAGCGTTTTCGTCTTCAGCAACAAACAAGGTTCACTACTTTGAATAGTAAGCTGGATAAACTCCGAGGTGAGGTTCAAGGAAAAAACACCAAGTAATGGCACACCTCTCAACATTGCATCATTTCAACAGCTCATCGGTAAACAAAGGTGCTTTCTCTAAATGTTAAATATTTGTAACCCCCTTATGCAGACAAGAAGCTAAGCGGAGAAGTTACTTTTGTTAGTGGGGCCTTTTCAGAACGAATTCTATTGATTTTTCAGTTCACTGGAGATGGCTGTTCTGAAACAGGTGGCACTTCCACTGCCCGAAGCTAGGAAGATCCCAGGCCCTCTTGCCGTAGGTCAGTCATTCAGCAAGTTGTCTCAGTGTTACTTCTGATTTCCTCTCATGGTCTCTTAAATAATGAAAATGAAACCTTTTTGTGTAATAGCAAGAAAGATGTATCAGTCTCTACCTTGTACGGCAGTGTTTCAAAGGGGTATTTTTTTAAATTGAAGTTACTACAATAAAAAGGCAGGTTGTGTGAGCAAGAGTATTATGGGCATCTTTACAATAAAGATGCTGGGATTGCTATTTTGGAGTCTCTATTATATGCATTAGAAATGCACAATGTAATAATACTGCAATATTTACTTGTTAGTCGTTTACACCTTTCTAACTATGATTTCCAGATTCTGTTGTTTGATAATTTATAACAGTGGACAAGGTGTTTTTCATGGGATTAAGAATGTGCCTTGTACAGCTAAGAGGTAGTGAAATGGCAAGATACTGCAAATCACTCCTATGTATATGCTTTTTAACGGAACACGGCCTTTTTCAAAGGAAGGTTTTAAGGTCTTGGCCTCAGATGTTAGGTAATACGTGATAAAATTGTGAAGCAGAGAGCATCGTTTATTTGTTAGCCTACCTGTTAATCTCCAAAAGTCTAAATAATCTGTTAGCAGTTCTAAGATGTTACTGCATGTTAATTGCCATGTCAAAATCCATGTCTTATTTTTAAGATGGGTGTAATCTGGAGACCTTCAGATGCACACTATTCTAGTAAAACTTGAGATTGTTTAATGGTAAATCCAGTACTGCAGAGGGGACCACAAGGCCATTACTTGCATGCCATTGTGTGCCATTTCCCAAATAACCTTAGTGATGAGACAATTTTGATTCTTTCCCCAAAATGCAAGGAATTAAGCAGATCTTCAGCTTCATTTCTGAGAGAAAATAGGAAATATATACTCTTGTGGACTGAAAGAAGATAATAACAATAATGTCAGAGCTTTCAGTCCTGTCCTGAACAGATTAATACAATTTTTTTGCCTCATATGAGGCAGGAGGCGGCAACAAACCTAAACAAGAGCACTGTTTTAAAGAAACCCATGCTATGTTGACAAGAAGTTCATCAGAGACTGTAGGCTGGAATTTTAAGTGAAGAAAATGGAAATTATCTGTCCTTGAAGAGCTGGTTGCCATATCTTCCTGTTATCTTAAGCAAACTTGTTGATCTCTATTGGAAATCTTTCCCTTCTTCAGCCTAATTTGAATTTCATGTTGTTTTCTTCTAAGGTTCTGCCCTGCCCACTTCTGTGCTGTCTTATATTTCATAGACAAATTCTCCTTTCACTGGGATGGCCAGGTGACACAGGTCATTCTTGGTATAGAAAGACTACAAGAAAGAGTTCAGGTCTAAAGATGTGCAAGTGCGAGATTATTTAGAAAGCCTGATTTAAATATTCATTAATCAGTCCAAACAGATGGAAGAGGAATGTCTTGATGTCTGTGGCACAAATCTAACTGGGTTTGAGATGCTGCTTTCATTGCTGATGATCTGTGCAATTTTGGGCAAGACCCTTGCAGGCAAATCCGCACAAACACACTCACCAGAAGTGGGAATTAGGCCTTTTTTCAGGTATCAAAATATGGAGTGTGATTACCTAGGTTTTCAACAGAAAAGTCCTTTTATGTTATTCCATAAATAAAACACCATCAGCTTATCTTCTTTTGTCCCTTTTTAGCAACAACATCAACAAAAAAGAAAATCTCTGGTACTCAGAGACAGCATACCTACTCAGTGCAGAGGGGAAAATATTGGTCCATAAATCCCCATGTTTCAACCACATCCACAGTAACTAGCTAGCTTGGCAGCTCAGCTGTTTGTGTATGTCTCCCTGTTTTCACGTGCACAAGTGTGAATGGTCACAACTTAGCCTTCTGCATTCCACAGTTATCCATAAAGAAGCTCAGTACTGTTTCAGTCAAGTACCTTTGTTGCTCGTGTTCTGAATTTCAGTACCTCAGTTGCCTGTTGGTGAAATGAGGTGAACAGGAGCACCCCAGCAGAGCATCAGCTGTGGACGACTGCCTCCGAGACTGGGGAGTGCTCAAACAGCACAACGCTGAGTGCTCTCCAGCAGCGTTAAGGTGTCCAAGTGTCTTATGATCTTGAATGTACTTAAAGTATGCAAGCAAAACAAAATACCTTTGACTTCTTACTTAGTCAAACCCATGGTGTAAAAAGGTTACACAATCTCCTAGACCAGCGGAGTCCTATCTCAGACCAGATTGCCTCACCGGGTACCAGCAGTGCCAAGGGTGGCTGTCTCTTGCTTGGGCTGGATTTGTGTTCGTAACTTTCTCCGTCCTGCAGGCTCACTGTGGATGGACTGAGCTACATTCCAGTTTTTCACTGTCGGGAAGTCCAAGGAGAGGTGAAAGGACAGAGGTGCAGCTGCAGGGAACAGCACTGCTTTGTCTCTTCACCAGTGGAAGGTAGAAGCAGGGAGTGCCAATTGCACTTGAGACCCGGCAGGAGAGACAAAATGGGATTATATTGCAAATCGGCTTGGTGGAAGTCAGAATTTCCTGATACAACACTGGAGACAGGCATGAGGATAGCACTAGAGTATCTAGCACACTGCTTTTTACTTGTCAGATTGTTAGTATCAGACAGCAAAATACCAAGATTGCTTAAATTTTCTGCTGCCTTTTGTGAAAATGACTATCTGCTCCAAGAACTCTTTGGTGTTCATGGAGCCCGCTGAAGAACCCAGCACACAGATAGTCTCACTGGTCTTTGTATGTGCTGAGGTTGTACAGCTTTGAGCTCTTGACTATAGCAATCCCAATAACTGTTAGAATACAGTGATGGCTTAATGCACGATGACCTTTACAAATCTAGATTTATTATAATACATGGTATATTCAAGGGGCTGCATTGCTATTAAAGGAGTGTGAGTGTTATTGGATGTAGCAAAGGCTAATTGTGACATACACCATCTCCATTTGAGATTTGAACTATAAAATTGGATAGATTTTTTAAAAAATCCATATCTAGGTGCTGGATGCTGCCTTTTATTTCATTGGTATTGCTGTTTGACCACATTTGGGAATAGAACTTAGCATAAAAACACCAGGTCTCCTGCAATCACTTGAGGTCCTGATTGTTCGGTTTTCAGGTTAGCACATGATTTGTGAAACTGAAATGCCTTAAAATAATTAACTTTGATGCAAGAACAACAGTGTGGGCAGCCTCAGGCTTGTAGCTGTGAATGGTTACATTGGGGATGCCAGTTTTGCAGTGAGCCTTGTACTGGCTTCTGAAGGAAAGATGATAAATGCTGTTTGTGAGGGACAGAGCTTTGGGTTTCTCAAGAAAGAGGCAGTGTTAGCAGGTAGGTATAAAACAAAATCAGCTCATTGGCCACACCACTCATCCCAGGAAAGCCCAATATTAGTTGATGTATCCTTGGTCACACTCAACCACAAGCCATCTGGCAAACAAACACTTGGCCAGCCCCAGTAGGTGGAAGGTGGAGAAGCAGGGATTTAGCTCTTCAGTCAAGACACTTCTAAGATTTTATCTTAGTGAAGTAAACAACTGCATTTTTATTAGTTGTCGTGTACATCACAGTGATAATACTAAATTATATTACTGAAGTAGGACTTTCATCTGCTCTGGATTTGTCTTCTGACTTCCCTGTGTGAGGGGACCTTGAAATAAGTGATTTCCAGTCTGGGAAGCGCCTGGTTTAAAACAAAGGTGAAACCAATGAATGAAATAATCCCAACTTCTGACTCTTTTTAGGAGGGATGGAAGCAGTAAATAATGTTGCCTTGAAGCAATTTCTCCCTCGTCATTCCTTTTCCTCTTGCAGTTTGCTGTCACTAATCACTGTGAGCCAGACTCTGCATGTTGAAGAATCCTTCAGACAGAGTCAGTGGGGCTGCTCATGTGAGTAATTTGCAATGTAGGCAGAGGGGGCCATTGGGCCCTGTGCTGTCAGTCTCATTCCAGCTATGAATTCTCTGGGCAGGGACTTAACATTTCTTGTTAGTAAAACACTGGGTGCATCTCTGGTGCTGTGCTGCTTTTTTTTTTTTTTTGCCTTTGTACAACTCCTTCGCATTTCCTCTCACCTTTTTCTTCACACACAGACACAGGGAGCACTACAAGAATGAGAGTAGCGGCAGCTCTGACAAGCAACGTGAATGTGCCTTGTTCCTCGGAGGGACTCCTTTGGGCGATTTAGCAGTGTCACTCTGGCTCTAGACCTTCCTTTGAGTCAAGAGCCTCACCACTGATAGCAAGTTGGGAAAGGGAGAGACCAGTTGCAAAGGCAGGAAGAAAAAGTGACGTTGGCGGCTGGCGGCTACAGGAGAGTCGGGTTGTGTCGGTGAGTCGGCTGAACCACTTGCTCCGCTTGCTCCTTCCAGCCACATACGGGCATGTGCAGGCAGGGAAAATTCCCAGCTTTGATTGCGTGTGGGGAAAGGACTTGCTTGTGCTGCCACAGCAAACTCTGCTTACTCAGAATAAAATCTCACAAAGCAGAATTGCCAAAATCCTGGGATGAAATGCTTCTGCTTATTCCCTGACACATCTTGCTCTTTTCAGTGAGAGAAAACTAGTCAGTTATGGTTTGGTTTGGTTTGTCTTTTTCCCCAAAATTTAATTATCAGGTTTGATGTGCCTGTAATGGGAATAATGGCAGAGAATACAAGGTCTTCTGTCTGCCCTGCTACCGTATAGGTAGCATATAGACTTGCATATAAATAGCACTTCTGTTTCATAGGTTGGAATAATGGCTGAAGAGAAATACCAACAGTGCTGTAACTCGTTTCCTTTGTACTGGATCTAATAGGCCTGCGGTAAGAAAAAATACCACTTATGCTTTACTTTTAGGCTGAAACTCATCCTGTGCGGAGGTCTAGCCCTGGGCAGAGGCCCCACTTCAATCCTGCTAAGCCCTCAGACAGACCTTCCAGGTTCTCCTCCAATGGTTACAGGGATCCAGAGGGGTTTGCATTCTGTTCATGGGTAAAGGCATGTAAATAATACCTTTATGACTCAAGCTATGTCTTGAAATATGCAACCTGATGGCAAACAATTCTACTTTATTGTGTAGCTACTTGTTCTGAGCCATGTGGCTGGTAAGTCATGAAATATTAATGGACATGCAAATCTCCTCTTCTGTATCACAAGCTTTTCTGTGTTCCTGACCCCTGACTTCCTTTAATCATCTCCTGGGTGTGTGGTCTGTTACTATTCTGAGACATCTTGTGAACAGGGGCAAAGTAATTACTTGATCCCTGCCTGCTGCAAGAATCTTTTTGAAAAGAAAATGGATAATTTGAGAGATGCTTCCTCCTTGCATTAAAATCAGCCCCACCTGCTTGCTTCGCAACACTTCTCTTTTGGTGGCCTGAATGCAGACCGACAGTGTTTGGTGTTATTTTCATGACTGTAAAAACAGCATTCTTGGATCTCCTAAGTCATCACCTGCTCCTGCATAGATTAAATACAATTTCTGGTCAGATGTTTTCTCCCCTCCTCTCCCTCTCCTACTGATTGTGCTTAAGACATCCTCATAAGTAAGCTACAGTTCCAACCACCAGACGTTTTATTGTGATTTGTTGCAGGAAGGCCTGAAGATCTTTCAACTAGCAGCCGTAGCACTTATTAGTTCTTGTGTTATCTTAGCCCCTTCCCTAATAATTAGAGGCTCTATGAAAGCCTGAAACGTTAAGCTTTTTAAGAACCAGGGCATGTATTTTTTGGTAGAAATTTCCTTTCCTTTCTCTACCTATTCTCGAACATCCCAGATACTAAAAAATAATTATGTTACCATTCCGGGGAAATACAGAAATGCTTCCTAGCTCCCTGCAAAATGTAGGAGAGGTTGGTGATTTGATGTCATGTGGGTCTGACAAGCAAAGGAGAAGCAGCTGTACAAGCAATATGGCTGGAGAAAGAAAGAAGTAATCGTGAAAGAGTGTTTGCCATGCGGGAGCTATTTTAGTAAGGCAGCGTGATGAAAGTATAGGCAGGAGTAGGCATTTTTACAAGTGAGCTTGTAGTGACTGCCAGGAGCATAGCGTAACACAAGGACAATAATGACCACACACTTTAATACAAGGTTATTAAATGTTGACCTGCAAGGGGTTTCTGATTTCTGGAGCAATTTTGCCCAAGTGCAGGAGTCAGCAATGCAGCACCAAAACCAGTGCTTTTAAAATGGTGATTTCATATAGATAAGGAGGTGTGGGAGACTATCTAACATCAAAACATTCATTATCAGAGGAGAGAAAAAGGAAGTTGGATCCCTCAGGTGTTTGCAATAGCCCACTTTGTAATGGCTGGGATGAAACAGAAGAACCTTTCTGGGGCTCTGCAGTTCAGTCCTTATTTTGTCCATGACATTTTTGAGGATCAGGTACCAGCCTGAGAGGAACCCACACCCTGAGTTTTAAAGGTGCAAAAGTATCTACCTGACCCTTGAATTCAGTCAGCAATTAAGTGCCGACATGTCTCTAAGGGCATAGGTGTCTGCCAGCCACCACTTTTCTGACTTCTGGCATTTTTTTGGTTTTTTTCCAGCACTTGCTTCTGCTTTCTAGCTGCCCAAACTTGTTCTTCATTGTTTTTCTTTCACATTTTTCTTGGAGGTTTTTTGATTTCGAAATAACCTTGGTGACTTCTGGGTCCTGTGAGAAAGGCAGACCCACAGCTTGGCTCACACAAATGACAGTCGTGAAGCAACGTTATTCAGTGGCTTAAAACCTGGCAGCTTCCGACCCGGGGACCACCCCTGACTTGACTGTGCCCTGTGCGGGGAGCGGGAGCCCCTCTCCCCATGGCAGGGGAAAGCTGATGTGCCACCAGTCTGTTGGTGCTCAGAGATCCATAGAGAAAGCAGCCAGAGCAGAGAAGCCAGAGCATCCCTTCTGAAGCACTGCTGTGTCTCGCCACGGGTTGACTTATATGTATCTAAACGATGCTAATGAGTGCAGCTGCAGGTGGAGCCCTCTATTAGCTTGCAAAGGTGAGAACTGCTAACTCTGGTTTTGGAAAGAGATGAGCTTTGCTCAGCTGAAAGGAGCCGTGAGTAACCCTCATCTGTGTGGCTTTGTAACTAAGCCATGAGTCACTCTAATGAGCAATATGAAAAGCGCTGACCTGCCCATCTCACGGTGCTTCAGTTGAGACTCCAGGTTAACCTGCAGACTCGCTATGCCTTAGTGCAACATTTTGGGCAGAGGAGAACCAGGACCAGTGATTTTAATGCAAACCTTACTAATTTAAGAAATGCTTTTCTAGTATGTAATTCTGCCCAAACACTCAGTATAAGTAATTAGGAAGGTGTTTTGGTTTTGTTTGTTTGCGATTTTTGTTTTGTTTTTCTGTATTCGGCATTTACCTCTAAAGCTGCAGAATTGCTTTTTATCTGAATAACTCTTTCTTACCCCTCACCCTTAGGATTTCAGTTGCAGATCACTCTCTCGTCCTGCGCACACAAACCTGGCCAGCTGGTGCGGGCTGGGCTGCTGAGCAGCACCCAGGCAGAGGAGCGCGTGGGATTGTCTCTGGGGAAGTCCATGGCCCTGCGTTCCTGGGGACAGCACGAAGTACCGCCAGCCCCCTCTGTCCTCCCGGCTCCTCACTGAGGCCACACTGCAAGGCAGCACAGTGCCCATCCTACCACTTCAAAGGCCATTCTGACACCTTCCATTCCCCTGAGTGCGATGTCCTCCATGTCCTCACTTGATTTAAGCTCCACCTGTGGTACCAGCATGTCCAGAATTGTGAAAGCGTTTTGCCTCTGGCTTGGATGCAAGGCATGGCTGGCTTGGCTGCTTGCAGAAAAGGGCACCACTGAATGTTTTCAGCAGCTTTCCCTGCATGCGTGGTGCTATTTAAAGTGAAAGCACTTTGATTTGGAAAAGGCGAGGATGAAAGTAAAGGCTAATAATGGAAGATTATAAATGCAGCTGACGTTCTAGCACTGTGTGACTTTCATGCGGTCCTTCATTTACTCTCCTGGCACTCTTGCCTTTTAATGCCCTGTTGTTTTTCCCCTGTGAGCACAGTGCTGCTGAGAGTAACTGGGGTAGCTGCGTTTGTTCCGTTTACGTGCCTATGGGTGTAGTGTGGGCTATTATTTTAACCCTGCAAGTGAAATGATCCATGAAACCTCCGTGGTGAACTATGCTAAGGTACACACTTTCATAATCTGTGGATTATGAAATTTCAGGTGTTAAGAACTTTGAGTTCTTACAGCTCACATTTATTAAAAACATCCCTCTTACAGTTACGAGCTTTTAACAGAGACCCGTCCGCACAACACTGCTATGTCGGTGGGTGTTGTTGGCACCAGCAGTGGGACACCTGACTCTGGTCCTGGTCTGATCTTCTCAGCCAGGCTCCCTCGCTCCTGAGCTGCAGGACATGGGCAGCTCATCCTCGAGTCCGAGACAAGTCTGATACAAACAGGGAGAATCATTCTGCTCTGTTACCTGCCCTTCAGACAGCAAAACCTATGTGAGGTGAATGTTCCTTGCGCTGAAACTCTCCTGAAGCCCATGGCAGGCAAGGTAGACAATGGAGCCTTGTCCTTTACCACAGCCTTGAAACGGGACTATCCCTCCTCTTCTGTCCCTCCTGCCTTTGTTTTGCAGACTGGAAGTCTATCTGGGAGGTCTACAATGGCGTGTACACAGAGCTAGCTGGTTACCACTGAAGCTTCGTGTATTTGTAAAGCTGACCTTCCCGGATGCGGCTCACTCATTGCCCTTCAGGTCCCTAGGGGTTTCCTACCTCACAAGAACAGGGAGAAATCCTCTGCCCCAAAATCCTCATCAAAAAGCACTTGCTCAGAGGTATTGGGAGGCAAAACAGATTGAGTGCTGCAGCTGAACTCAGAGGAATTATTTCAAGCAGGCTGTACATTCCTTCTACTTATAATTTATTATTAACAGTCTGAGAGGGAGAAAAATAATTGATTAAACAATGAGCAAGGCATTCATAAGACATTGTTGAGATCAAGTCTCAGGGAAACACATGAGGCTTTACAAATATATTAAATTTTATCTACCCAGTTAAGTCATTTTACATAGGAAAGTGAAACTTAATCCAGCTGCTCTGTCTCTGTAACTGCTGCTCAAGGGGAAATGAATTCATATCCACTATAAACTGAGAAACAGGTTCAACACCAGCTCCCCCTTATCAGAGGGAAAGGAGCAGTTTCATCTCATAGTTTCTGCAGTCTGCTCCCTGTGTATCTGTTCCCTGGTGGCCACATATCGGAGCAGACCAGTTAGAGGAACCTCCTTCCAGGGGCTGGGAAGCAAAATACCTCACCATGAGACGCCTCTCCCCCCTCACAGCAGGAGCTTCACTGGCACTTTCTTTCCCAGATGAGAGTTGCTCATACTCAAACTTGAGAAAAAAGTTTGAAAAAGTGGCATTTCTCCTTTATCCCAAATCTGTATTCTTGCTCTAGTCAGCAATGAGGCAGTAAGGCACTGCTTCATCAAATTTGCCTCATGAAAAGCCCCCTCTCTTTCTCCAGCATCAGACATCTGGTATACTTGCCTCCTAACCATGCTGGTTTGTGGTGGGCTGATTTGATTTTGTTGAGACGGCAAAGCTCACCCACAGCTTCACTTCTCATCCCTCTACTTTGCTTTCTGAACTTCTACCGATTGCTTGTGCTGTGCAGTGATGATCCTGTGTGGGAAATGACTTCAAAAACATCATAAAGACTTTTCTGGGAGCAGTGGAGTCTTCAAAGGAAAATTCTTGGGAAGCTGGAAATATGGTGGGAGGGAAAATATAATCTTTCTCTCATTTCAGATGAACTTCTGCCTTCCTTGAAATTCCTGTGAATTTCAAAGCCTTTGATAGTCATGAAACATCAGAGGAGCCTTTATGCTAAGCAAAAGCTTTGTGAAAGCAGCGCTGCTTCTGAGCCCACCAGCAGCTGCTGCACACCCCATTCCTCCTTCTTATGTTTGTCATCCCCTCATCCCATGAAGTCGATCTGCATGTGTTTGGGTGGTCGCGGCTGTGCCCTTACTGTGCTGTGTTGGATGATGCTGGAGCAAAACCCATTACAGGACTTGCCTGCATGGCCAGTCGGCCACCGCAGCTGCTCTCCTGTGGGCCAGGCTGGCTGCTCCCCAGGGATGGCTGCTCTCTGTGCCCCGGGGTGCCTTGCCTGCAACAAAGTGCACGGCACAGCTTGCTGCTATCCCAGCCTCCCTCACAGGTCAGTGTCAGGCGGAGAGGCCATGGCAAGGGGCTTTCCTGGGAGAGCCACCAGGCACAGGTGGAAGATTTATAGGCAGCCAAAACTCACTGTGAATGCAGGTTATTAGAAAGGACAGCTTGACCACCACTAGCTGGGGCAGCCTCTCCTTGGGACAGGTACAGCCTGTGTACAGCCAACGTGATGGAGCAGGGAATTTCTTCCCCATGTGCTATGGGGAACCAGCAACAGGAGACTATGCAGGGAATGCCACAGAAATTGCAAGAGCTGCAGAGGTTGAAGATGATCCCCACAGGCCCCTTCTGAATGGGGGCACTGATCTGTGTGAGAGCAGATTCAGTCCTCCCACTTCCCACGTCTTGCTTCCCAACCACTTCCAGCAGCACTTGCGGGTGTCCTACCATGAACTTCTTCCACAAATGTCGCCGGCAGAGAACAGCATCTGCTCAAGCAAAGAGGGAGAGAGAAGAACTGAGAGCAGGAGTCCCAAGGGGCGTGTTTTCTACCTGGGCAATGGTTATCCCGTGAAGACTGATGTGTTCACACCTTCTTCATTCAATGGGCAGGACAAGGGTGGCTGGGTGGTGGCACGGCTGGGCTGGTCCCAGTGGGAGGGCAGCCCCTGCTGCAGCAGCTGTGCTGTGCCGCTGCTTCACGCCTCCCTTACCCAGGCGCCGGCTGAGCAGAGAAGCTGCAGCCTAACTGGGCAGGACCCGGTGTGGGCAGGCCCGGGGAAACATCTATGAAAGCTGAGCGAACATCATCACAGCCCTTGCTGGGAGAAGGCAGCGAGCACCCTGAGGAGCCTTCCCACCACCGCAAGCAGAGTGCAGGTGAACCACAGTTTGCAGTATGAAGAGGTGCAGGTCTGAATTAGTTGTTGTCTAATCGTCGCGGTGTCATTGCCAGTTCAGATTTATCTCATCTCTCACAAAAGCAAGCTTATTTGTATTTGACCCGCCCATCTAACTGAGTCACATCCAGGCCTATCTGTTCTATGCTGTTTGAGAGCAACACGTGCGGGCTGTCCACGCTTCTGTCTTGCCCTTCACTGTGTCTGTTTCCTTGCACTCCCCAGGCTTCCCATCCCAATTTACTTCCCCTGCCCCCTCCTGCTGCTGCTTCACACCGTGCTGCCTCTCAGGAGCTGGTTTGTCTTCTGCTTTGCTCCAGCCTGTTCCTGCCTGTAGCTGTAGCTTTTCTCTCCAACAGGTAGCTCAGTTGCTCTTAAACAAGCTGAAGAAGTATCAGACTATTTTTGGAGCCATGCAACGTGTTTCACAGAAAGTGAAGCTTATACTTTCTGCTGGAGCGCTGTCAAGAAGTAAATTCCTTGTGATGTGAACAAATATAGTTTTTGAACATGTGACTGGCACAAAGTATACAGACAATGACTTTCTGCAAGGATAAGCTGAGCTGAACTAAGGAATGGGGCAAGTTGAGCCTTTTTTTTGTTTTTTTGTTTGTTTTTTTAAGCTACCTTGGCTTAGTTGCTGCCTTTGAAAAGCGCGGTGAGGTCCCGGGCGGGTGTGGTACACAGCTATACAGGGATATAGGCAGAGCTGTAAAACACATCGCGAGTGAGCAAAGACCTTAATGACTTTTTGTTAGATGTACCACAGAAGGACAATGTTATGACTGGAGTTACATGGACCAAGGTCAGGATATGAATTTGTAACTGAGGCAGAAGGCTGTAAAATAAAGCAACAGCATTGTCCAGTTCTTTACATGACTAATGAAGCATGACTCAGTAATGCTGATCATCACTGCCAAACACAAATTTAAGCACAGCTCCCATTCCCACCCTGCAGTGTTTATCAAGCTGGTCCTCTCCAAAATGGACTCACTTCTGCAAGGCCAGCAGACATGACTTAGCGAATAGCCAAAGGACATGCAGAGGAGGAAAGAAGAGTATCAGCCCAAATTACTCCCCACCTCTTCTATGGGCAACATGCAATGGTTTTTGATGGAACTGTGTTTGAAATGTGGTGCAGTGGTCTCAACCCAGAGGAGAGAAACAGTACAGCTACCTAACAGAGGTGCAGCTACAGCAGTAGAGTTACCTGCACATCATGCTACTTGTTAACTGCAAGTTTTACTAAATAAGATTTTTAAAGTGTATGATAAAAGTGTTCAGTATCTGAGGCAAGTGTGGCAAGGGGAGAGGAAGGGAAATCATGCTGAAATCTGGCCGTATGACAGGGTGGTTTGGAAGACAAATCCTCTAGAAGAAAGAAAGTAATTCATGAAAGCTTTATTGTAAGTGAGGAAAGGAAGATCTGAGAGCTCACCAGAAAGGCTCCAAGTGATCTGATCTGAATGTAAGGCAGAGGGTGCTTACGAAGCAATAAGCAGCAAGGCAAGGAGGAAAACCCAGCATAATAAAGTGGCAAAGTCCAATACCTGATTTAAGTCTGACTTCTGTCTTTTTCAGAAAGGAGAAATCCAATCTGAGCAAAGCTAAGAGAAAGGGAAATTAGATACAGAAATTAAAATTAGTTGCCTTCCCCTATTGAATTTTGCAAGAGCTAGCAATGAAAGATGTAAAACCAGCTGATGAGAAAGTATGTACCAGAGAGGCTTCCCTGAGAACTGGTGGGTCCGTTGAATGGCCAGGGTGGAAAAGCAGAACCCTTCAAGGAAAGGTCTTCTAAAGAAGTGTAGTGATTTTGGAACAGTGGTCTTCACTGCAGACTAGGACAGAGAAATACAACCTCAAGCTACTATTCTTAAGCAGTAAAAATCAAGGAACTGTTTGGCTTATGGTAACCAGACAACCCCCCACCATCAGCCTCCCTGCATACAAGTTCATTGCCTTTTCACGAAAACCTCCTATGGGGCTTCTCATTTTTCCTGAATCTCAAGCAGAGATTCATTGTCTGATCTGTGTGATAGTTTTTAGATGTTTAGGAATGGAGGTGTAAGTAAAACATCGTGCACTTAGAGGATCTCTATATGGTGACTGCTGGACTTTAACCCACTGTGGAAATCTGGGAGGGGGCAGGAGCAGCCCCTGCCCCTGTACAGAGCTGTGCTGCTTTCTCATTACCAGGCAGTGCCTCCAGGATTGGAGATACGGAAAAGCCACAGAAAGACATTGCAGCTGCAGGTAAAAACTGAGCCCTTTTTTTTCAGTCTAGTGTGGTCATTCTCCTTCTGCCATACAAGAAAGGGGTTTCAAAAGCATGTTGAACTAATGTGCCATAGCACCTGTCGAAGCTTGTGATAAACATCTTTTGACTCCTGTGGAGCAAAGCAAAAGCGCAGCTGCTGCTGACAGAAGAGCTGGTTGAAGATTGCACCCATCTTGCAACAAGTTTTAAAGGGTTTTATTCCTTGTTGGAGCAAACATACATGTTTCCAAGTATTTTTATGGGACAGAGATGTGCATTGTCAAAGTTTGTTTTGTTTCTTTTTTTGTTTGTTTGTTTACACTTTTTTCTCTCTAGATGCAACATTCTGTTTCCACTGGAAAAGTTGCCACATCCATAAAGCCACAGGGATGTTTCAGCTCTGACAAGAGAATTGATGTAGGTTCTCTCTCCTGTCCCACCTCCCCAAACAAAATGTGATCAGAAATAATCTGGCTCATTTCTAGTGCAGCCAGAAAGTTGCGGATGAGTGAAAAGCCCTCCCTTTGCTGAAAACTTCAGTGACTTCATGTCAGCCGGTACAAAAGCTGATTCAAGCTCTAGATTTCAAGGCAATGACCAAATCTGGCAGGTAGAAACGTGGGGCAAGATAGACTGGTTAGCTTTTGCCTGTTTTTAAAATCCCTGCATAATATTAATCATGTACATGCTTCATAATCCCATAGTAAATAGCCATAATTTTCCCATTTCACAAAGTTAAATGCCCACATGCCCACTCGTACACAGAAAAATTGATCCAGGTGCAGCCTGAGGAGTTTAGAAAGGTCATTTTCAAGACTGGGAGGATATTGAGAGTGTTGCTGTTGAAGAAGGGATATTTAACATCTTTCTGACAATAAACAATGCAAAAGACATTGGTCCCATTGCCATCCCTCTGGTCTGGAAGTGCTGTTAAGACAGTTCTTGTACTTAATATAAACATTATCCACTGCAGCATCCCCTGTTGTCCCGGCTGGGCTGTTCAGTTTAGTGGTGCAAAATTGCCACCGGTGCAAGGGATCACAGCACCGCTGCGAGTCTTGCCTTTCCTGCACTCAGACTTCTTGCCTCCCAAGCCAGTTGCAGTGCCTGCAGGCCGACAGTCCCACCTTCTCGTTCCCCCTCCCCGATTCTGCCTCTGGTTTTGAACAAGCGCAGATTACCTGCAGTCTCTGGATATACCTCCCTCCCCTCTGTCCTGTAAAATCAACAAATATGCCCACCTTCCCCATCCCCATTTCCCTTCTCTGAATGCTTAAAGACCTGGGAACCCAGCACTGCTGGTGGGATTTCAAAACCCAACCCAGGCTCAAGTGCCAGGTTTGGGCTAAACAGCTGCTGTGTACTGTCTGATCTACACACCACAATGATTTGCACAGCCCATTGCTGAACCAGCCAGAGCCATTTGTTTAAAAAATAAACAGACAGATAAATTCAACTCTTCCCCTTCTCCTAGCAAGCTGATATCATGTGCCTCTCTTAAAAATGGCTTGCTCCAGAATGCATTAGAGCTAAATTATCATTTATGTTTGTCACAGGGATTGCTAATGTGTAATGAGATTTTAGAGTTAATGTTTTGTACAAAGCACTTAGCAGGGCTGGGCTGAAATTGGTTCAGGATTCTGATGTGGTGTTTTAATTAAAGATATTTTCCAATCAGGGCTGAGCAAACGGCTTGTCAGAAGGTTTTGTACCCATCAGCCAATATACCAATGCAATGCTGGTCTCGCTTTCTGCTTTTGGGTTTTCTTCAGGGAATTAGAAGAGAGAGCCTCTCCCAATCTCAAGCAGAAGAGCCTTTCTTAGCTGCAACTCTTATAGGAGAAGAAACATGTATTTGATGCTCTGAAGCTTTCACCTGGATGTCAATGGTCTGGTTCACTGCAGCATGACACTAGCCTTACGCTGCCTTGATTTTGTTGATCTTGCAACTGCAGATTGGTGCAGTATGTGCACAAAGACTGAAAGAAATAGCAAGGCAGGTCTTGCAACATGAGTCTTCAGCCCTTGTCTGCCCCAGCAGGATCCTGAGCTCTGACTGCCACCTCATCTTCCCTCTCCTGCTCTACCATCGAGCCCAGGAGCCAGGGAGGAGGCAGGAAAATACGTGATGCAGATCAAAAAAAAAAAGGAGAGGAAGGATTTCCAAAAACTGTACCTGGTAAAACCAGCACAATGATGACCGAGCTGGCTCTGTCTTAAACAAACATGCTTTGGAGGTATGATTCAATGCAAACATCAAATGCATGTTCATAGGTACAGCTTTTATTAATTGCTGGACAATAAGGGTTGTTATTTCCAAACTAACACATTGTTAGTCCATGCAGAGAACTTCAACCACCACTAAGTTGTAAACTGGGATATCTGCTTAAAACAAAATCACAAAGCTATAACCAAGCATGAAGTGCAGCACCGGGGCTGGTTTCAGGCACAGGTGATGCAAGCCTCTGGCAGAAAAACAGCTGCTGTCCTCATCACTTGCTTTGCCCATCCTACAGCCCCAAAAAGCCAAGCTGGGTAGAGCTGCTGAGGGAGGGCAGTGGTGGGGGATGCAGGTAGTGGCTCCTGCTGGGAAGAGACAAGAGGGAGGAGTTGCCCTTCCCAGTGCTACTCACACCAAACCTTCCTCACTCTTCCTCTCCCACCTCTCCAGCCATCACAGCTGTAAACAAGTCCTTCTTTGTCCCACACCCCCTGTTTTTTGCCCCAATCCCACCTCCCCAGGCGAGGAAGGGCACTGGCCCCGCAGCCTCGGGCAGCCCCTCTGGAGGCTGAGTCAGCTCTAGGGATTCAAAACAGCACAGCTGGAGACCCACCTGGCACGGCCGTGCGGCTGGGACACGGCAGCTTCACTGGCTTGGGTCATAAGACTGAGCCATAGCGAACCATCCCGCATCGGTATATTTCCATGTTTGGTTTTGCAGCGTTTCTTACATAAACCCCTTTAAAGCTTCATAGTTGTGAACCTTTCAGTAGTATGCATTGCATCCTGCTTCCTACAATAACAGAAACAAATCCTTCTTTATACGTTCATGATTTCAAATACATTCGGTTTGTGGGGTTGTTTGTTTGTTTCTGGGGGTTTTTTTTCCCTTTTTTTTCCTAAGAAGAAAAAGAAGGAAGCTTTCATTTTGTAGACAGTTTCGTTGTTTTAATGCATGTGTATGAGTTTTTTTCTCGTAATTCTCTTTTGCAGGTTTGCTCATCTACAGGTTCCATGACTGGAAATAGATGAGCAGTAAGTAGGGATTTTAATCCCAAAAGCAAACTGTAACATAATCCGTTCATTCGACGAACTCCCTAGCTCAGCACTGAAGTTCACCTAAGTGTGTAAAAGGATGCTACTGACTAGAACAGAGAGTTGAAGATGAATTCCGCAGAAACAAATCTCACATTTAAACCTCTGCCGTGTGGTGGATATGTGAATATGCTGGATATTGTAATGTTTTATTTGCATAAACCTTGTCTGGCATCATAGGATCTCAGGAAGATACAAAGACAGAAGGAGACCAAGCTGCCTATTCAGGTCAGTCCCTCAGTGAAATAGCATCCCATTCTATAGAGCATCATACACATCACAACTTCATTGTATATCTCTTGTCCAACTGTGTGGATACTTTCTCTGCAAGAGCATTGACACACCACTTAATGGGAGGTGTTGACCTTTTCAGAGACAGTGACGTACCAACACACACGGGGCACCTTTTGCTGCTAACCCCCCACATTCCAAAATCATGAGTCAGATCTCCCTGACTCACAAATTATAAGACTAGCTGAAAAAAAGTTCATGAAAATGCCAAATGTGTTGACGTTCTTCTCTGCCATACATTTTATTGAGTCTATGGTTTTGAGGCCTCAGAGGTCACTCAGGTTAAATTTAAAATCTTTTGTTCTCTATAAGCAATAGAAAATTCTGCTGACATTCCCACCTATTCAATTACAGGACTCAGTTACAGAAATTGAGGAATTACAGTGAACTCTAATAGATGCACAGAAGTGGTGCTTCTGAACACAGATCTCTGCCTACATGCACCAAATTGTATGAATTAAATTCTGCATGAGGTGTTGCCAGGCAAAAAGCGTTGGGAAATACAGGAGAGCTGGATTTGCGTCCACAGGGATGGTCCTAAGCTTCTAAGTTTCCTGCTCACTGCTGCCAGGACACTGAACCAGTTGATAGTTTTAAGTCCCTGTGGTCAGAGATCCCTCATCCATGGGGACTGTGGAGCAGAGAGGAAGAGGAGGGCTGGGTTGGTGGAGAGCCAGGGTAGTGACCCATGGAGGGACTCCCCATCCTTGCTGTTAGCAGCACCTGGGAGCAAAGAGTATAAACTGAAAACACCCTTATGGAGAGGCTGAGGGAGTATTTACAGGCTCCTTTTGGTAATGCATGGCAAGCACCCACACCTCCCTCACTCTGGAGGGTGAAAAGGCCTGATTTTGGCGCACAGCAATGGCACCATCAGGTCCACTGTGGTGCTGGAGATGAGGCAAGGGCTTAGGCACGTTGCTCTGTGTTACAAGCACCACCTTCACCATGGCTTTAGGCATGAGCACTACCAAACCAGATTAAAGTCTTCTGCAGCAGTTACAGCACTTGGGTAATTAGGTTTGGTGTATGTGAAAGGAATGATTTCACACCAACATTTCTGTTTGGTTGGTTGCTTGGTTGGTTTTTTTATAGTCAGACTTTCATCCAGCCTCTGTTACTGAAAGGTCAGTTCTCGTCTTCCTTCTCCTCTGACATCTCCTCCTGAGGGACCCATCCCTTCCAATGCGCCCTTGGTAGCTCCAGTGCAAGTGAGGCAGTGGTGGCAGCAGGAACGTGAGGTAAAACAGCTGGTCCCAGTGGCTGTACCCGTGCCAGGGAGCCAGGCTCTGAGCGCAGCCACCCCACTGCCTGCAGTGATGTCCCAGTACTTCCCACGGTGTCAGAGGAGGAAAGGTTGAGAGGGATGTAGCAGGGAGAGCTGTGTGCAGGGGTTGTGCTTCCCCAGCACAGGAGAGGCTGAACATGAGGATGCACTCCAGGCATGTGTGTGCCCTTGGACCTTGAGCTGTGACTCCTAAGGAGGTGGTTTCAGAGAGCTGTTTAAGATACTTATTAGGCCTGGAATGCAGACTGAATTTTCAGTGGGAACCTACTAGGTACTCAGCACCGCTTGAAATTAGGCCATTCCTTAAGCTGCAGGATAGCCAGTACCATCCACACTGCTGAGTTGTGGCTCTGCTGGACCCTTTCCGGCAAGGAGGTTCAGTCATGTGCCCGCTTCTGAGCTCCCATGTCTCATGGCACCCCTGCTCCCAGGGGCTTGTATTTGCATTTTGACCTCTGGTTCAAAGTCTTCATTTGCTGCTTGCTCCCCTAAGGTGATTATTTCCCTCCTCCGCACTGGCTCTTTTGTTCCAGAAATCTTTGGTAGCTTCTGTTTGATGTGCCTCTTTCAGCCCCAGACCCAGGGTTTTGGACCATTCGGGTGTCTGGCCTTGAATCCTGCTGTGCGTTGGGGTGCCAGAGCTGTTCTGGAGGCTGCAGCCATCAACTCCTCAGTGTGTCACTGCTTTAGCACATTCGGCTGTGCCCTCTGGCAGCGTTCACTTAGTGCCTTGACACCAGAGTTTTGATACTAAAAGCAGTGTTTCCTGAGAGCATTGCTTTGATTTTTCTGTCACTGGTACCAACTTATTCTCTGAAGTGGTGTATTTTCCAAGCCTCTGTAGCAGGAGTCATCTTGCTCCAGCCACAGATTCATGGGCAGAAGACGCCATTGGGATGCCGTGGTTGCAGCAGCTGCTCATACCAGTGTGTCTATTTAGCAAGTACAGATGGAAAATGCTGTTGTTTTCCCCTCATTGATCACTGTCCAAAGCATCTGAGGCTCCAACAGAAGAGCCAGACGGGAGCAAAGTTGCTGTTCCCACGGCTTGGTCCTTTCTAGCACATCAATTTCTTTAGAAGGTACCATGCTGTACTTCAGGCTTGGCTTTGTAGCTATGTTGGCCCCTTGCAACAGGCCTGTTCTGGCACAGGGAAGCTTGCAGGGACCTGCAGCAAGCAGTTCGGCTCAGATGTAGAGACACGCAGTTTCTCCAAGCCTAGGGGCCTCTCTGTCCTTTAACTATGCCTTTTTCTTTTTTTTCCCCTCCTTTTCCTGTTGCTGGTGCAGGTGGCTGGAGTACTCCATGCAGTTCTGTTTCAGGCAGATAAAGACATATGTAACTGTCAATATCTACCAGCCCTGTCCCTCTGCCATTTTTCTTTTGTTGTTTTACACAGACTTTTACAGGTGGCTCCCTCTCAAATTTCTGGTGAAATGAATAATGTCAGCTGAGCACATAAATCTGTTTCTCTCTGAAGAGGGAGGAAGACACCGTAGGCACAGGAATGCCACTGGAGAGGCTGAGGAGGGCACAATGGCAAGCGGGCTGAACAATTACGGCATCCTCCCCCAATTCCTCCTCTCCTCCCCTGTCAAGGTGCTCCTCCACTGCCCAAGCAGCCTTAACAAAGAGGGTTTCCTTCGATGCTCCCACTCTTTCCAAAATCAGTTAGTCTGCAATGGGGGGTGGCTCAGGGTCTTGTTGCTTTAGTTGGTCCTCTCTCCAGGTAAGGTTTTTTCCTCCCATTTTCTGGTTTTGCCCATGCTACAGCATCATTGCCAAGGTGCCACCTGCTCCAGTGGTTGAAGGGGACATTGCTGCCGGCCAGCCCCCCTCTCCCCTCAGTCACAGCCCCTCACGCTGGAGCGAGCTGCCATCTCCTCCAGCGACTCGGGTACGCTGGACCCCGGCCCCGTGCTGGGAGCATCGCCACGTCTGCGGGGTGGGGAGGCAGCGGGCACGGGGTTGGGCGGCTCTCCCGCTGCTGCCGGCTTCTGCGTAGGAGCTAACAGCCTCTCAGCTATGGACTCCTTCCCTCGGAAACTGACCCTGAAACCTGGCCCCGTGTCGGCCGCGGCCCTGACAGGTCACTGTGATGGCAACATCACAGCTCTGTGCTCAAACAGGCACCGTGGCATGGCAGGTGCCTCTTCTTCCCAGGGCCCTCCGCTTGCACCTGTGCCTAATTACATCTGCAGGCAGAAGTGCTGCACAGAGAGATGTGTCTGAACAGCTAGACCACGCTCTCAGAAGGCTTCTTAAATTGCTATTTTGATCCCTATCACTCCTCAGAAGCTTTCTCTTTGTTTAAAGGCAGCTGAGGTTTTGCTCAGTAAATCCGGCAGGTGCCTCGCCATTCCTTGCTGCCTGTAGGTAACCGACTTTTCCTTTCCCTGCCTGCGATGGGCTTGCTGCTGAGAGCTTACTGTGTGGGACACCATGAAGAGCTGCACCAGAACCTCCTGGTCCCCTCTCCCCTCCTCCTCCCCACCGTGCTTGCCCTGGCACCAGCTTTTTTTATAGATGTGCTCTTTTTTTCTTGTATGCAAAGCTCCCGATTTTCAAAACCCCTAAGCTCGCGACTGCTCACATGGTGGGGCCCAGCCTGGCTGTGCAGCCAGGAGTGGTTTATTATGAGAAATGGTCTGTTGGCTGCTGCAGACTCACAGCAACATAAACGTGTTGTCTGCAGAAGCAACAGAGAGGTGAGGGGTGGCGGGGAGAGAATGGCTGTGAGTGGGAGGGTGAAGATATGGGGAGTGGAGGTCAGAGGAAGCGTGGGTTTGAAAACAAGACCAGATTGTAGTGCCATTGCTCTGTGATTTTCTTTTAAGTAAAAAGATAGATAAAACTGTCAGGTTTTAACATTGGCAAGTGTCCAGAAATGCCTTCCAGTGCTAGTAACTTATCTGTATCAGTTCTGCCACCCACCTCCCATCACCACTGCTCATCGGGGCGTTGGGAGAGTGCCACCGTGGTGCTGGGTCACTTGTTTCTCAGCCGTCAGATCACAAATAGAGGTTGCTATTTTTTGAGACTTGGAGCGAACTGGAGGAAAATCAGTGAGTCCTTGTCTGGCCACTGACCAGATCAAAGCTTTTCTTAGGTGTGTGAATGCTCAGAGAGGGTTTTAAGCACTGAATATTTGTCACTGACTTTGCAGGCTCCATTGCTCTTACCCCTAATCTTCCTCACTTCCTCACGCTGTGCATGCAGAGGCAGGGAGGGATGATAATGGACTTGCAGTTGTACTTGCTGTTCCCATAACAAACGGCAGGATCCTCACATAAATTGCTTGAATGTGTAACACTGCTCTTATTTCTTAATGATAAGGGCTTAGGAGCTGCCCTTTTCCAAAATGAAAGAAATGAACCAAATGTTATCTCTTTGTTTTGAAAAATGATCCCTGCAACTACAACAACAAAAAGCCATTCTGATGATCCTTAAAAGTCTTGCAAGCTTCTACGGGAGAGATTTTCCGCTCACCAAGTCTGGCTTTGCTCCCATTCCCTCTCCTCACCTCATGTGGCTCAAGCTTTCTGGGGCAGATTGAGCTCCTGGATACGGATGAGCTGAACAAGCTTGCCCTGGAGGACATGTCGGAGGTCAGACCTGGAGGGAGAAGTAACTCCTTTGAATACTGTGTCTAAAGCCAAGTGCTCTAGATCTTGCTCCAGTCCCAAGTGCATCCATCATCAGTTATATATATCTATACTCAGTGTTTACACAGGTTTCTTGTTTATCATGAAATATTTACTCAAGGCTCTGCATTTGCTGTTAAACCCAACAGTAGTATCTATTGCTTATGCTGAGGAAATAAAATTTCACCATAACCTTTTGGTGCTTTGGCACAGATCTGCTAGGTGGCTGGTGCTGGGCTCGTGCCAAGCCATAGCGAGCAGCCTGCTGACTCTTGCCAGCACCAATGATCATAGCAGGGATACATTTAAACTCGAAAATCTCCGAGTCTAAAGAAACAAACCTCTCCTTTATAATGCATTTAATAGATCCGTGTTTCTGGACACAGGAGGGAGAAATTAAAAAAAATCAGTTTGAGCAGCATACACAGACATACGTGTGTGGACACACATTCAGGGTTGCACTGATGAGCCTGAGGTAAAAAGACGTCATGATGCAAGGTTGCTTTACTGCCATCCCAAGACAGTGTTTGAGCCCTCAGAGCTGGTTTCATGATCTCTGGAACAGAAGGCCCAGAAACGTAACCCATTTGATTTCTGCATAGCCCTCCTAGCTTAAACATGCTTATGTAGGTTAATGCACGCACCCATTAACTTTCCCACTGTCAGCTGCTGTTAGTGTAGCTGCTTAACGCCCTGCTGGGAGGGAGATGGATGAGCTCCTCCAGATGCCATCTCTATGCTGCTTTTTTTAGTTCAACCCCAGGGGATGCAGATCCTAGATAGCTCTTCTGGAGCTGTGTGTGGCCGTCCAAAGTAGTCCATAGACATGCTTTCTCACCTTAGATTTCCAGTTTAACAACACCCCATGCTATCCTTAGGTATATTAAGTGGAAGTAATGTATTTTCCAAAGTAGATGAGCATAACTGCTTCCTAGGTGGGGAAAAAGAGCCACTGAGGGCTTCAGTGATAATGGCTGAGCCAGCTGCAGAGGTGCGAATTGGCTCCCTAGGTAAAAGAGCTGCGGGTCAGTCCTCTGCCCAATCTGTTAGACTATGGCTGAAACCTGGAGTGTGGGGATGCTAGGAGTGGAGGGGGAGACAAGAAGTAAAAGGAAGAGGATGATGCATGAATGAGAAGAATAAGGTATATGAAGGTAATGTCCACATTTATCTCTAGAGGCCTTATGAACTAACAAATGGCTGCTAATAAGAGTGACTTCCTTCAATGCATTCTGCATCAGGTACCTGGCATGGCTGTAGGGAGACAGCATCAGTGTGCTGCACATAGTAGAAAGCAGGTGGATTTACTTAGCTCTTTGGGTGGCAAAAAGTGGGAGCACTTTCTATTGTCCAGGCAAGAGTTAATATTAATGGATTATTCACTGTCTCCCTTTGGATGTATCACAAAATTGGTCTGTGCAAAGAGGAACAGGAGGAGGAGGGGAGAGACAGAGGTCTAGAGCCAGTGAAGACAGGAGGTGTGGCTGAGTGATGAAGAGTGAAAGATGCTGACCAGGCTCAGGCCACACATGGAGGGCTGGCTGCCCTTCCTGACCCTCCTTAACTGTCAATAAAGACAGACCTCGACAGGGCTGGGCCTGAACTCTTCTGCTCATGCCTGTGTGCAAGTACCATGAAACTGTGAGGTTGGTGCCAGCAAAGATTTGTTGGTGAGGAAGAGAAGTGGGTTTTTTTGGTTGAGCACAGAGTTGCTGGGAGTGCTGTGTTCCCACCACTGAGACAGATAGTTGGGTGGAAAGTCTTCCAACTGCTGGATACCTGCTGCTGGAGCAGCTCCACCTCCCCTGCTCAAGAAACCAGCCGGTCTTGGAGGCACAACCCACAGGTGGAGGCAGGCTCCTGTGGGCTGAAAGCGCTTCCAAAACCGAAGCAAATTCTGCTGTGCCGAGCTGTTGCTGCTTTGTATGATTCATTTCTGAGCTCTTACTGGCAATTACTCTAAATTAAAATGAATGGGCTGCTGGCCACAGTGCAGGGTTGTTTGGTGCAGCCAAGGATGTTTTGGCAGTGGATGGAGGAGAGGAAGGGAGGGAGATGCTGTGTCCTGACCCAGACCTCACTCCTGCTGCTTAACCTGGATCTGTAGAGGGGGGAGCAGCGCTGCCCATCACTGCTGCTCTGGATGTCTTCAGGGTCTCAGCAGAGCCATGTCCTGCACCAAGCCCCATGCAGCCCAGGAGAGAACTTGCTGTGGTGTGGGGACACCCACCCATGCTGGCTAGGGCAGACAAGGTGGCTTCTCAGTGTTCTTAGGTTGGATCTAAACTCTTCGAAGCAGCTGTAGTAGGGTGGGGGACCTGGCTGTGCTGGCCTGGCCCTGGGGTGGTGCTGGGCTGCTGCACCTCATTTTCATGTGCACGCAGCCTCGGCTGTGCCCTGGGGCTGGCCTCTCTCACCTGTGCTGACTTTTGCCACCATTTAGGGGAGAGGTAGTCACCCTCACGCACCTGTACCTCCCCAGTGTTGGCACAACCAGCCCATCCCCAGGCTGGCGGAGGTGAAGGCTGGACAAATGTGCCTGGACAGAGCTGTGGCAACCCGAGCTCAGGGCTGTGCTCCCAGGGGCGGTGTCCGTGCTGTCCTATTTAGGCACTTCCCATTGCCTAATTGGAGTTGCCGGGGATTGTGTGTGCCGTCCAGCAGAGCATGAAGTGATGTGATGACAAATGTCACATGTCTCTGATCTTCTCTCTTCTTCCTGAAAGAAGTCTGGACACAAGAGTACCTGGGTTTATCATCCCACAGAAAAACACTTGCAGACGTGTGTTTGTGTGTGCACCCTTGGTGGTACGTGCTTAGAGGAGGCACAATTGGAGCTGTGCCCTTTGCATGGAGCTGGAAAGGGGCAAACCTGAAGCAGCCCCACTCTGCAGGCCCATCCAGTTCCCTTGTGCTCTGCAGCCAGTGAGCACAAACATGCGGAGGGGGAGAGGGCGAAGATGCCCAGCGTGGGCCAGCATTTATTTGGTTTGCATGGTGGATTTTGCTGTTTTCTGAGCACGAATGCCGCCTGCTTGTTCACCTCCCCTAGCACAGCTGCACCTCTCCATCCCAGATGCCACAGCTTAGCTTTGCCTCAAAACACATTCTTGTGCTGGGTGCTGTGCCTCTGCACTCTCAAATGGAGATTGGCTTTTAGCTGCCTCTGCCTGCATGGCATCTGCTTCTCTCTGCCTTTTTAATCCTCTGCATTTTCCATAGCCTAAAATAAACCAGTAACAAATCTGGGATGCACTTCTCCAGCCAAGGGGACAGATCTGGGGCTGTGGTGTTTTGCACCTACTGTGATTTCTGCAGCAGTCACGCTTCGTTTTTCCTTTTTTTTTTGGTTACTCAGAAGATTGTGAGAAATGTATTCTTATGTCAGTAACATTCAAAGGTGAAAAGAAAACCTGCCAGAAGAGAGCCTTAAAAGTCTGACATATTATCATTCAGGGGAGAAGTTTCAGTAGAATTATGCTGGAATTTTACCAATAAATAAATTATACAGTCTTTAAAGGGAGAGCTTTTAGATTAATGGAAATATTACTTAAATTAAAATTCATCCCATTAAGTCATCAATTCCACTGTCATTGCAACATCATGTCTTTAATGTTAATGACATGCACAAATAAAAAGGAAGAAAACAGTTTGTTTTATTTGCCAAAAGATGAGTTTGGTCTGCTGTGGAAAGTTAAATACAAGCCAGAGTGGGGCAGAAGGCAGGATCAACAGAGATATGGTTAAAATGGATTTACAGAAGGTATATTGCATTGTACTGGATACTGAAATGCTAAGAAGCCCATTTCGACTTGTATTTTCAATGAACTGATTTTTTTTTTTCCCTCCTGTTTAAACCCTCAGTGACTTCAGGAGGAGGCCTCATGTGGAGGAGAGTGGATTCCAGACCACAGCTGGGACACATTCCAGCTCACTGTTGCACCAAGGAAACAGTGGGCAGCTTGGAGGGGAGCTACCAAATTCAAACCATGTCTTGAGCTCTCTGCACTTCCAATATGAGCTCTTCCAGGACCGCGTTTCATGACATCTGTGTCAGGACCTTCTGCTTCCAACCAGGCTGGACAACCTGAAGGACCGCCCTGCATTTTCCATCCGGGTGAAGAGACATGGGTGGAGGTACAGTTGAGTGAGCAAAGGGGAAAAGTTAACGTGCTTCTAACTCATTTGCCTTTTGTTACAATTCATGCTGGACTGGGAGCAGGGAAGGCAGGAGAGTTAGTTTCTGCATTTTCTGGTGTGTCACTTGTCAGCAGGTCACAGAGCTCTTGCTTGGGATGGGTGTGAGTTTGGCTGATCTCCCAGTCTAGGGGTTTTCCTCTTGAGCCAACCACTGTGGCACAGATGTCTGTCCTTGGGAGTCATCCCTGGTGGAGGGTCTTCTGCTGATGCCCTGGGGAGAGCAGATGGCAGAAGCAGCCTGGGGAGGAGGTGGGTCTCCAGCAGATGGAAACGATGGTGTCACTCTTGGACAGGGTAGCCCCTGGCAGGAGGGCAATGGGGAACACAGTTGGACTGGGCTAGCCCATGTGGATCTGTCACAGCCACTGCTGCTGGATTGCACGCCTGTCCCTGAGAGTCTGCTTGGGCTTCTCGTGACTGCTGTTGTGTTGCAGTACACTGAGGTGCCTCGTGGTTCTTGCCCATGTCACTTTGGAAAACCTGGCTGTCCTTCTGGCATCCAGGTGCAGACAGCATTGGGGATTTACCCTTAATTCTTGCTGGAAAGCAGGTGGGCTGCCAACCCAGGGGACTGAGTCCAGCATTTCAAGCACTGCTTATAAACCTAAAACCCACAAAGTTCAAGTCTGAGGGCTTTCATGGGCTTGAGAAGGATTTCAAGGCAGCATCTACATGTACCTAACTGCAGTGAAGCTACTTAGTGACTCGGTTCAGGCTCCAATTCATAGACTGAAGCCTGTCACTCAACAGAATAAGCCAGCACAGAGTTTGAAAGGCGAGAGGGATCATCGTCTATTGGTATCATCCATAGCAACGTCAACATCAAAGGTCAGGATAGCTCCAGTAATAGCTAACAAGTGACAGCTACCTCCCATCTTTCAGAAGACAAACCAGCCACTGTTATTGTGGACACACGAGCTGCATCTCAGGAAATGTTACATCCCCCCTGTGGAAAGGAGTGAGTAGGTTTATCTGGCTCTCAGGGCAGGTTCTCCAGCTGCATTTGACCTTCACTGAAGGCGAAAGGGTTTTAGGACAGGAGGGCCAGTTCCCAGTGGAAGGCTACATGTGTTGTAAGGCCAGGCCTTAGCCTCCCCCAGACCTGGGAAGAAGATTTGACCTGGAGCTTGTTCCATCATTGCTGGCTTCTTGGTCTGTTCAGCAACGTGTTGGAAAAAGTACTGGGTCAGATTTCATGCCTTTATGGGCCTTGGGGAATGCTCATAGCAAATGGAGAAATTACTCAATTCAAAACTTGAGGTTGCTGAAAGTGAACAAAAAACCCCTAGTCACTAGCACATCCCTGGGTTTCTCATGCCCTCTTCTCAAGCTTTGCTATGCAAAATGAGCAGCACTTTTCTTGCTGAGACTAAGAATACCTTCCAGGCCAAGTTCCAAAGTCAAGCCATCCATCTGGCCTTCTCCATCTATATGAATTAACTGTCTTCAGCACAAATTTGAAACTGTACAAATGCATCATTGTTAGAGCATGTTTTGAGAACTGCTTCAGAAGCACTGAACATATCATTAGTTGTACAGAGGCAGGGTTCCCAGACATTTCACTGCAATTGCTCTTCAGGCTCAGTTACTACAGTGGTTTCCAGGTTACTCCTTTGCCATAGAACAAGTATTTATTTTTCACCCGTAGCACAAGATGTATTTTCCTTGGATTCCCTT
This sequence comes from Caloenas nicobarica, assembly GCF_036013445.1. Taxonomy (NCBI): domain Eukaryota; kingdom Metazoa; phylum Chordata; class Aves; order Columbiformes; family Columbidae; genus Caloenas; species Caloenas nicobarica. Next base: position 73,187,349 of record NC_088247.1, read on the forward strand.
GAGTGTTCCTTGCTTGTGGTCAATAAAAGAGAAGTTCACAGTGAGTCTGACTGCTATGGGTTGTCATAGCTACTTTTTCATAGTTCAATTTCTCAGCCTTCTGAGGTAGGGGTGGGCTTTCACTCAGGCACTGGAGTTCATGTCTGGTGGGTTTTGTTATTTTTTTTTTTCCTTTAGTAAAAGGCTAAAGGCCCTTCTCCACATTCTCACGCAATTGCTCCTGCTTTCACCTTTCTCTCCTGGTCCCCTCAGGTCCTCAGTCTTTGTTCAAAGGCACCTGCTTCAGCAGATTTCACACCTGGTGCAACCGAGGGACAATTCACTGCCAGGGAAAGAATGGGCACTTTGTGCTTTCCTATCATCACCAAGAGCTTCCTGCAATGGAAGCTCAGGGTTTCTGAGGCTAACTTCTCCCACAACAAAATTAACCTGTGGGCAGATGTACCACTGGCACATCTCTATTCGCCTTGGCTGTGAGCCCTCTGCAGCCAGTATTGTTGTCTTCGGGAAACCAGTGAATTGTTTTGTATTACCCTCTGCTTCCCTGAGCTCTGACTGCCTGCTTCGCAGGACCCTGTATGCGTAGTGCAGTCCCAGGCTGAATTTAGTCCTTTCCTTTTTAGCAGAGACTTTTCTCCATGCAGCACCACTGTTTTGGCTGTGGTTGCCGTTTGCCGCACTGATAGCGACAGGCCTGCTTGTAGGCCTGTACTGGTACATACAAATTGTTTCTCATTTGTGAAATGGGCATCACAATTCTTCCATGCCTCCTAGGTGCATTCTGAAGAAAATATGTTAAATTATCCTAACCTCTGGTCTGTATGATTAGTAGATGTGATTACTGCATATTAACCAAATAGACGTATGTAGCAAGGCCATGTAGGATGTTAAGGTGGTCCTTCTAGCTATGGAACAATCCATCATTAACAAATGCTCAGTGGTCACTTTGACCTGAGAGCAGAGGCATGCCTTGTACTTTCCTGGTTCACCGGGAACACCAGTACTGCTTGAGAGCAGGAAAACATCTCCTGGGGGTCATGCAACAGTGTGAGGCCAACATCCCATAGGGCAAGAGTTCAAACTCCATCCAGCACATCTATGCAGCAGTTGCTTGTAGTCCTTGTTAATTCAATGAGAGTAATAAGTAGGTATGGAGTCCTGCATGGATTTATTCGTCTGAGGAGATACCACTGGCAGAGATAAAGCAAGGGACAATATTTACCAGAAATAAATGTTGACATTTATGGAAAACTAGAGTGTGTGTTCACATCTATTTTGAGTGTTTTCATGAGAGCTACCTGGGAAGCCTCCATTATGGCATATTTCCTAAAGGGTAATAAGTTTTTCTCTTAAGCTAATATTCTAAAGGGACAGATTAAATTAAAGGTTCATTTAAAAACTATTTATTTTCTTCTGGAAGGTGAATAATATTTTTCACTTACACTGCTGCAGTCCTTCATAATATGTTTATTTGCATGTGTAATTTGGTTATCTGGTGTTACTTCAGACTCAGTATTATTCATTTCTGATGAGTAAAGAACTCAAATTAATGTCACTGGACAAAATCTTGCCCCCATTGATGTTGACAGCAAAATTGCCATGGACATAATTTGGGCCAGAGTTTCAACTGCTACTCATATGCTTAACGCATCAAGGGTTTGCAGAGTCCACATTTTACTGACCTGCTCTGTGCCAGGCGCTCTCCTCATGTTCAGCCAGCAGCTCCGATCCCCTAATAATGATGTAAAGACCTCAGGAGAACAAGTCTGTTGGGGAAAAAAATCAGTGTCATCTTGCAAAAATACTGACCTGCTTTTCATCTTCCAAGAGTTGAACAAGCTAAAGGAGTGAAATTAAGGCTGTCTGCACCATTTGCATGTGTTGGTTACTCAGCGGCAGTGTTTCCCTGTGTGGTCAGGCAGGGATTGATTTTTGTTGGTATAGGTCTCTCTTGTAGCAACAGAGAAAGACACAAAAAACATGGGAAAATCTGATCCAGAAAACCTGGCAAGGGAAACTGTTCAGTCTTTTGGGACTAAAATATATATATACAGGCATTTAATGAATGGTATATTATATGCCCCAGAAAAAAATGCATTGAAATATATCAGAATTGTGAAGTGAAACATTGGGCTATGGATGGATGGATGGCGTTTTCTGACTGAATAGATATCCTTTGTGGTTGGCTTGGGTTTATTTTATCTCTTTATTTTTCACTCCAGCTATTCAGTAGGGGTTTTTGGGTTTCCTGGACTCTGTGGAGGATCAGTCATTTTCTCCCTGTGACATCCTCGGCAGAGCATCTTCATCCTGTGCATATTCACAGCTGGCTGGGTGCACTGAAGTGCTCTTGTTGTTTTTATTTCCTGAGAAACTTAATTGTACAGAGGAAAATCAAAAAAAGAGGGTCAGCTAACTGGGCAGGTCCCTGTAGGGAACTCGAGGACCTTGCTTCTGTTGAAACTGCTTGGAGCTTCATAATGTTAATCTTTTCCACCTGCTAAGTTAGCCAGATACAAGAGGTCATGAAAGGAGAAAATGTTTTGTGAGGGTTTGTTTTTGTTGTTGTTGTGGTTTGTTTGGGGTTTTTTTTGTTTGCTTGGTTTTTTTTTCCAAATGCAGGATGGGCTTCTCTACAAAAACATACAAATGCTGACCATAACCAGAACCAAAGAGCAACTGATGGTGTCTTTGCACCCAGCTTTCTGCCAGCACTAACACAAAATGCCTTTTATTTTTGTCTGTCCTGGGCATAAATTCCCAATTCTTGTTTCCTTTTTTTATGTTCAGTGCTTCCCTGAACTATTGCCATTCTGCTGCAGACACAAAACCATAACCAGATAAGCTCTCCCCTTTGTGCCTGCATTTAGGATGGAAGTGGGGAAGAGTCCTTTGCAAGGGCTGTGCATGAAGGATGGCAACTGCACCCCAGCGCCAAGAATTTCCATGCACAAAGCGGAGATCGTCTTCCCTTTGCAAATTAATCTTTGGATGCGTGAAGATGGGCACCCAGAAAATGAGGTACAGACAGTGGCAGTGTGTGACAAATTTAGATTAGGAGCAATCTGTCACAGCCAGGGATGGTATCCATTTCTGAACTCATGAGCAAGAAATACTCATTGACATTAGTGGGAGCACAATAGGGGCCTGGCCTGCCCACAGTTACTATATTAAATGACCTGTAACTCAAAAGGTCTTGGATGAAATTTATTATTCTGCACCCAGCACATCAGTTTGCAGTGACATTTAGCTCAAGACAAACTCTGAAGAAGTGATAAGCTAGTGAAAACCAGGGGAGGAAAAAAAAAATAAATCTAGGAAATGTTATTAATTTTTTTTAGTTTAAATACCTGTGGGTGCTTTTATTCCAATTCCACAGAAATAGCCCCCTTTTGCAGAAGGAATTGCAGATCTCACTGAGTTTCTGAAACAAAACAGGTGCTAGGAAGATTTTATCACAGAAACTGTTTTCATTGTTAAGTAAAGAGAAGTTTCCTTTTACTTCTCATTCTTGATACAGGTCTTTAGCTGACCTGCTGGTGTTTCTTAGTAGTCTGTTGATCTGTTGATGGTGATAGTCGAGAATATTGCCCCCTCTGCTATCTCCAGGTATATGTCGGTGTTGACATGTATGTGAAATGGCTTCTTCAAAAACTGTTCTATCGCTTTTTCAGTTTGAGAATTAAAATGGAAAGTGCATTCACTCCTTAATATGGAAAAGAACATGGAAATGTTATTTTAAAGTATTTAAAGTGGTTAAAATAGCAATCAGCATGAAGTGAGTTTGGTCCATTTTTTAAAAGCAGCTCCCCAAATGGCAGGTGAATTACAGGCCGTTGTGCTTGGATCAAGCCTCCCTTCATATTTTGATGAGATTTCTTGGCTCTTTCATTTATTTATGATAATGCATCAAATTACGCTTTAAGAAAGTTAGACATGAAGACAAGAGATGCTGCTGGTTTAAAAGTATCTTGCATAAGCACAGTGACTTTTAATTTTGGGTAACACTAGAGACTGATAACGCAGTCTAGAAGTGAATACAATACTGGCATATCCTTTGCAAGCTTTTCTTCTGTTGATAAATACCCTTGCTGTAGCAGATATGTGCATCTTTGTCCAGCTGTGTGCTGTAGTACAGAGCCATCATTTTATTTTTTGAGCAGATAAAAGTCCTGAATGTATAGGCCAGTAATTTGTTATACTTAGTGGCCTGATAGAGATTTCTGAATGTTAGTTGAACTTCACAGGACAGAGCAGAAGAAGTTTCGATAGTCTGATGACCAAAATCTACATGTATTGGAGCACTTATTGTGCAGCATTTTGATGTTTTTTCTAGCCTGAATCTAGCTAACACTTCAGATGTGTATATGAGCAATAACTAAGATATACCTTCATAACTGCAAATGGCAACCCTGTAAGAATTGTACTGCACTTTTGGCAGATGATGTTTCTTCCCAAAATAGTCGTTTAGAAAAATAATGAATTATTTAACTTGTGCTGCTACAACAAAAGACATCGAAATTATTATTTTCTCTTTTCTTTTCGGTGTTTTGTTTAGAAGCCCATTTTTTGTGATATTCTTCCCTCTAACTCAGTTTGTTAAGTATGTTACAATATCCTTCAAGGAAATGGTGGCTGAAAGGAATCTGGGAAAGTAATCAGGTTTGCGAGAGTGTTTTTTCTTATTTGCTGGATCTGCTTATCGTGAGGAGCTGGGGCAACAAGGGAGATTTCAGTTCCCCAGACCCCCTCTGCTCGTGCGTATTTTGGAAGTACAGGCAGAAATGCCTCTGAGCCAGCACAACACCCTATTGCACAGGGAGGCACTAGGTTTGAATCCGTCCATCCACACATGAAGACGTAGCCTCAAATGCCTTGGGTCAGCTTTTCTTTTGGGGGGGCAGTGAGCTAACAGCTCAGCAGGAGCAGTGGTGATACCCAGGCCCACAGGGGTATCACACTCTCTGTTGGTCTGGGAGGCATGTGTACTCCGTGAGCCCCACCAGAACAATAGACCCAGCCCATCTACAGAGGTTGGGTGATCACCATTCGAGTGCTGAAGTATCTTGGGGTCAGACAGCGAGCTATTAACCAAGAATAAGCTGAAGCTCTTGATGTGCCATAGTAGGGGGCCAAAGCGCCGTCAGTGATTAAAAACAAGTGTTGCTTGTAGTAGCTCATAAATACAACTCTTGGCGTCTTGCACCTTCCTGGTAGACCTAGATACTGGGCAGTTTTAACTCCGTTTTAATACTGCTATATCTATGGCTGAAATCATAATATTTATGCAGGGTAGTTTTTCAAGGAGCTTACTGGATGTGCAAACAAGTTCCTGGGTTTTCCCCTTTCACGGACGCAAGCTGAAGGTCAGATTTACAACGTTTCAAGCTACATTCTGTGCTCATTTACACAGCCGTAATCTTGAGTTATGCCACTGACAACAAGCAATTGCTCCAGACTTACAGGGATATAACTGACAGCAGAATTTAGCTTGGAGTCGCCAAAGCTCGACAGAAAAGGAGCTGTGAGGGTGAATTTGGTGTTTATAAAGTATCTTATGTATATTCAAGGAATGCAAGAGCACAAAGATTTATTAGTAGTGTTCCACAGCATTATTGAAATTAGGCTTAATTATCTGTGTAATTTGCTGGAACCAGCATTTTAGCATTTTTGATCAAGTAGATGCCATTAATTTTAAAAAGAGATGTACCAGACTGTTCTCAAAAACTGAAAATAAAAGATTTAAAAAGAAAGCCCATAATTTCTAAGCTGTGTATTTCAAAAGCTTCGAACGTTTTTATTGGTTGAGTCCCTCTCCCCGCTTCACAAACAAACAGTCCACTCGCAGTTTATTCATATAGAAGAAAGTTCACATCACCCCAGAGGGTTATCCCAGCAAGCAGGGAAAGGAAACATCTCCTTGTTCCCAGGCTTGCTGAGCTCTGTCATCCGTCTCCCTCCTGTCCTTGCTCCAGCCCCACAAATACCATCTGGCAATGGTGCCTGCTGTCCTTGGAGAAAGGAGGAGAAGAGGAGCTGTGAGCAATAACCCACCCTCTCCTCTGCAGCAATGAAAGTGAAAGGCTCAGACCTGTACCTCGTCCTCTCTGCTCACATATGCTCCACAGGTACTGCTCGGTTTGGAGATATCAGCTCCAGACCTAAACCTGCGCTTCTGCTCTGCCTTCTTGCCAGACCCCTGGTGAGGTGTAGCCCATGGTCACCTGAGCTTTCAGCAAAGAGGGGCGTTCTCATGTGGAGAGCAGCAGCCGTGCCAAGGTGTGGCGTACCTTGCTTTTCTGCTGGTTTCTGTGGAAGCTTTCGAGAAGATCCTTAGCCACTGTCTTTGTCGTGTATTAAATGGCAATAATGTCGCTTTCCTATTTCCAAAAGAGTGCTTTGAGGATACAGCCATTAATATGTATGAACAGCTTGAAGCTTACGTGAACACTGCAACGCTGAGGGCCAGAGGAATGCCAAAGCAGCCAGGTTATTAGCTGTCATTTTGCCAAACCTCTGCCTGAGCAAGCCTTTATTTTCAGGACAGCTGCGGAGTGGTGGTTTTCTGTGGTCAGCACTTCTCTTGTTCAGATTTTAACTTATTATTTTTTTCTTCCTTTATACCTTCCCACCCCCTGCCTCTGTGTAGGTGTCCAGCAGCACTGAGGTGGTCAGCACGTCATTTTGGGAGACAAGCAGTAAATACAAAGCGGGGTGCCATTATTGAAACATCCTATGCCCCGGCTTGAATGGCGGAGAATCATCAGCTCAGACTTTCCCAGTAAATGATTAACTCCTGTTTGCACAGAGGATGGAGCCACCGTAAGAATGCAATTAATTACACTGGCAGCCCAGCCAGGCCGGCAGTCAGGGGTTCTCTCACTTGCAGCTCCTGGCTCTGCAGGTCTGATTTGAGAGTAACTAATTAAACGCAGGTGCAGGCTAGGAGACTTGTTGAATTAATGCACAGTGTCTTCTTTTCTGTGTTCCCAGGCATTTGTAGCTCACGAGAAAAGAGCAGGCGCTTGATGCTACAAATAATAATAGAGTGCTGATGATGGAGGTAATTAATCCTTTATTATTCTGGTGTGATAGGCTGCTGCTAGGGCTGTCATTCAAGTACTTCTCATACAAAAACGTGTCTCAAAGGTGAAAGAACACTGAGTAGGTGAAAGACTGAATCGCATTTTAATGGATTTTCTGGTGTTATGGGCACAGATACATCTCTAGGCTTGTGGCAAGACAAGGTAGTTGAATCTCAGGACTGGGCAGCCACCGTGGTATGTTCTGGGCTCTGCCTTTGACTTGCTAAGGCAACTTTAGCAGTCAGCAGCTTAAAATGAAAATTCAGGCTGGTTCAATTGGCACATGAATGTGGAAGAGAAATGTAAAGCCATAACTGTGGCTCACTGTGGGCTTTCTTTTTTTCTTTTACTGCTTCCTGGACATCCTCAGTTGGCCACTGTCAGTAACAGGCTACCGACATCAGGGGACCTTAGTTTAATCCCAGCACTGCTTCTCCAGATGGTGCAGAAGGTGATGATCTTGCCATAGGGGAGACTGGCTTCAAGTGGAAGTAACATGGATGTCTAAGGGACTGCAAAAATAGCAAATACGATTTTGGATTCTGTATTACCAATAACAAATGCTGCAAAATGATGTTTGTTGCTGGTAGCTTTCTACCGCTCAAATAAGGATCCTTACTTGTTCAGATCAAATACCAGGACTCAAATATCTTTACCACTTAGAGTTAAGGGAAAATTATGAAAATGTTGGCCTTCTGCTTGTAAACCCCTTCCTCCCAGACACAGGGATTTTGTGATTTTTGTTTTTTTTTTCTTGAGATAGCAAGGAGGAAATAACCTTCTGTGGTAGAAGCCCAATGGAGTGCCAAGCATTAGGTGACTTCAGCCTCAACACAGAATGAAAAAACCCAAAACATAATGTATGTGTTTTTTTTTAAAGACAGTAGTGATTTTTGTCCTCTTCTTGTTACTTCATGATGAAAATGGTCCAAAGCTATTAGGAATGTTTATAGTGAGAAAATAATGCCAAGTCTAATAAATGGATTGGATAGGACAGACCATGTTTTATTCAGTGTGGGAACCAAACACTGCCATATTGTACAGATTTGCTGATCTGGAAGAATTGTACTTGCCTTACGGAATGAATGCAGCTTGAAAGCTGAGCACATGAATATGACAGCTTTCTGTGGTGGTTTTTTTGTTTTGTTTTGTTTTTTTAATGCAGAGAATTTTAAGACAGAATCATTGTTTGAGGAGTTTTTTAAGAGATTCTGATCAAATTATGTAAGTTCAGGAAATTGGCAATAATTTATTATCCTGTCATATTTTCCAATAGCTTTTGTTTTCCTTGCATCACAATTCTTAACTCATTAGAAGCAAATTATATTCAAGTATTTAGATAAGGGTTGTACTCTGCTGCATATTTTAATGCTTACTCCCTGTTAGGGGAATTGTTGAGGGCAGTTCTTAGGGTGAAGGATGGTTTTTGATTCTTCTTTTCTTCTTTGCTGGTTACCTGTGGTCCTGCAGGATACTTTATTTGGTGGAGTGTTTGCCCTCACTGGGCTCATAAAAAGTTTGAAAAAATGCTTTTTTTGCCACCATTTCTATTTTACAACAGCAAGAATCCTTGCTGACCCGCTTGTGATTGTGGGACTGACTGGAGAGAGCTTGGGATGGGTGAGGCCCTAAATTACTGCTCAGCTCACAGGAAATTTAGTCGTAGTGTGCATATGTGCATAACCACGTGTTGTGCTGGTAACAAGTGTGATTTTTGTTTTCTGAACACCACGTCTCTGAAATTTCCAGGAAGCTGCTCTTTGCTGCTGACAGTTGCTACAGAAGCAACTGCAGCAGTGACACAGTTTTTGTTCATGTCTTTTTGTCTTCATTAATTTCCAGTGTGTCATGTCAACTGAAAATATGCAGTGGCTGTTAATGTGTTCAAAAGCATGATGTTGGCTGGGCAGCTGTTTATGTCACAGTAAATATTCGATGAGGAGGTATGCTATTTTTAGCCACAATCACAACATATTATTAGGATGTATAGGCCTGAAATATGTCATCTAACACATGATTGTTTGTTACCTTTACAGTTTCCTGAGGGTTTTTTTCCTTTTTCCTTCGTCATTTGAACTGGCGAGTGTCGGTATGTAGTGTTGCACATAAGCTGCATAGAAGTGGGAAACATCAAGCTTCAAACCATGTGGTCCCATGCTGATGGGGGACACTACAGCAACTGAATAATGAACCCAGAAAGGCTGTGCAAATACGTGAATGTACAAATGGATCTCAAAGCCGCGATTTTCATATTCCAGCAATTGCTGCTGTAGGAGTGCATGACTGACAGCACAAAGGATTTAGATTTACTGTAGCGAGATGTAAATTGATAAGCCAGTAGACAGCTATCATTCTTCCTTTATTCTCTCTCTGTATCCCATGTCTTTCTCTGCTGGCATAATCAAAGCTGACATAGTGCATGATATACCAAGTTATATTTTTTTGTAATTACAAGACAGTACATGAGATCTGAGGGTGTTATTCAGGAAATGCCACAAAGCTCACTGAAATACAGGTTTTCAGAGTGATCCTCTAATAATATTGTTTTTCACATAGATTCTTGATACTCATACTCTACATCCATGTCTTTAAGCTGTCTGGGTGCTTTAAGAAGGGATAAGGACGGTGGAAAAAATGAGGGAGCTTTTCCTTTTCCGCAGAAGAAAATGTACAAAGTGTGAGATACTTGTTTTCTTTTCTCTCACCCTCAGCTGAGTCTGAAGCATTGAGCTGCACCATACATTTCTAAAAAAGCAGGGGGAGGGTGGGAACTGACTTAGGAGGAAGAGGTAAAAAAAAGTCAGGAAACCAAAACAGAGAGATCACCCGGAAAGACCAAAAAGAGCAATCAGCCTCCCTCTTAGAACTGACTGGTGTGGCACAACCCCTGCGTCTTGAGGCCGAAGGGTCCTTTTGCGCTGACCCATCTCATTAGGCTCAGCTGCCTCTGACTTGAACTGCAACGTTATTACATCTAAAGAGAACGGACTATGAGATACAATAGACTTGTTATGGTGCAGATGCACTTGCAAATCTTGTTTTTCCTCAGGTCTGAAACAGTTATGGTAAAATCTGAATGTTAATATTGCAGCTCTTTCACCTCAAATACATACATTGAAAATTCAGATCCCATCTGGATCCAGTGAATGTGAAGCTTGGAAGAAGGCAAATGAATGAGGCTTTCGTCCCTCCGGGGTTCCAGCAGGGAGGTGCTGCAGATCTTCCGGACAAATTCCACGGCCATCACGGCCATTCTAAAATATTTTTAATGAATTAATCAAAATGGCAAAGAGGAAAAAAATGACACTTGGGCTTTCAAATTTAGTCATATTAGATTAGAAATAGTAGGGGAAACGGGATCATCTCGATAAGGAAGATTATTATTTTCCATCCAAAAACTGTTGTCTATTTCCATGTCAGCCTCCCTCAGACTTATTTGCACGTCCAGAAATAAACTGAGAAACCTATTGCTATACTTCATGGATGTTTATGTGCAGGCCTTGTCTGCTTGCTGGTGCACGAGGTTGCTACATGGGCAGGAAAGGTGCTGCTGGTCATTCACTCCTGTCAAAAGGCAGCTCCTTGTCTTATGGCAACTCATGGAGTCACAAAAGAAGGAAGAGTCCAAATGTTTTTTGCTAGAACCAGTGAATAAAGCAGCACCTTGAACTACTAAGTGAGAGGGGTTGCCTGAAATATTCTTAGATATGAACACCAGGTGACTTCCGTCAGTCCAAGTGCTCTTTAAATCTTTCACTTGCAGGCATTGATGAATTGCGGCTCCTATCACTGTAGGACTTTTTCACCAGAAACTAGCTTTTTGGGGGATTATAGGCAGTATTTTGGAAAAGGATAGAAATTTCTCTATAATTCTTGTAGTGCACACATAGCTCCGTAAGAGCTGCCAATAGACACTGTCAAATGATTTTGCATAGGTCACTGAAAAACTCCAGAATACCTATGCTGAGTTGCTATTAGTGCAGATTAGTTTCAAATGCAGAAAGAAAAGATGCAGGATCTTGTTACCAATTTCCTAGGCCATCCAATTAACAGGACACTCATGCAAAAAATGTGTTTACTGGACTATTTTCTTAACAGAGTCATGATGTTTCCTTCAAGGTAGTTCTTAAAGAGTTTATTTCTTCTCACTTTTTCTTGACTGTTTCTCTGGCAGGAATAGGCCTTTGGGAGCTTCTTAGGAGAATGTGTGGTGTATGTTTGTTGCTGCATATTCCTTCAGAATTTGCTTTTAAAATGCATATTGGTTACAAAATAAACCCGAATGAGCCATTATACTCTGGTGTGCAGTTATGTATTTAGAACACATACTACATGCAGCTTTAAAAGAAATCTGTATGGAAACAAATTGTATTGCATTTGCAATAGCTGAAGGAAGTTGAACAGAAACACCTCAAGCCTTTCAAAATACTGAAGTAATTTACCCCATTTTCTAGAGCAATTATCTCCCAGACCTCAGATTCCAGTTTCAATGCCTTTGCTGCACAGGAGCTGTAGTGTCTCAATATAGTACAAAAGACTGGAGCTCGGCTGTATTGCAGCCTTGATGTAGACTTAGTGCTCCTGTGTGATGTACCAGGGCAGGACAGGGTTGCTGGTCTTTGGGAGGGTCTAATACACTGCACTGAGAGTGAGGACATGTGCTGAGGAGAGAGGCACCCCCAGGTGCAAGGGTGAAATCCAACTTTCTGTTTCTCCAAAGATAGTGAAGAGCAGGGATTCAACCCCAGGTTCCAGTATAGGTTGGGGAATGACCTGTTAGAGAGCAGTGTAGGGGAAAGGGACCTGGGGGTCCTGGTGGACAGCAGGATGACCATGAGCCAGCACTGTGCCCTTGTGGCCAGGAAGGCCAATGGCATCCTGGGGTGTATTAGAAGGGGGGTGGTTAGTAGGTCGAGAGAGGTTCTCCTTCCCCTCTACTCTGCCCTGGTGAGACCTCATCTGGAATATTGTGTCCAGTTCTGGGCCCCTCAGTTCAAGAAGGACAGGGAACTGCTGGAGAGAGTCCAGCGCAGGGCCACGAAGATGATGAAGGGAGTGGAGCATCTCCCTTATGAGGAAAGGCTGAGGGAGCTGGGTCTCTTTAGCTTGGAGAAGAGGAGACTGAGGGGTGACCTCATCAATGTTTATAAATATATAAAGGGTGGGTGTCATGAGGATGGAGCCAGGCTCTTCTCGGTGACAACCAGCAGTAAGACAAGGGGTAATGGGTTCAAGCTGGAACACAAGAGGTTCCACTTAAATTTGAGAAGAAACTTCTTCTCAGTGAGGGTGACGGAACACTGGAACAGGCTGCCCAGGGAGGTTGTGGAGTCTTCTTCTCTGGAGACATTCAAAACCCACCTGGACGCCTTCCTGTGTAACCTCACCTAGGTGTTCCTGCTCTGGCAGGGGGATTGGACTAGATGATCTTTTGAGGTCCCTTCCAATCCCTAACATTCTGTGATTCTGTGATTCTGTGAAGTTTGGGAGGAACAGTTGTGGTATTTACCTGAGAGAGGGATGCATCTATATGGCCAGGCAAGAAGATGAAGAGGTCTCCGGCTTCTTGTTTTAGGGGTTCAAGCTGCTACTAGAGCAGTTCATCTCCCCAGCTTGGACAGTGTCATACCACATATTCTTCCTCTTTAACTGGTACTTCACAAAGTACCTGCCTCAGCAGTGCATAACAGAAGCGGCAGCAGGCACCTCTAAGGAGGCCGTGTGCCTGCCTGGGTTGATGGTATGGAACAATATCAAGCGTGCTTCCCTGCCTTGTGACAGCGTTCCCACATTAAATCTACAAAATGCCTTTCTCTACACAGTACAGTTGGAAATATTAAGAGTCACGCTTGTTAGCACTGATGCAGATAAAGCAGAGCTGCAGTAAGCGAGTTAAGTGTCCTGAGGATTTGGGGGCTAGGGTGTTGTGTTTTTGTTTTCTAGAGCCAAGCACTTAAGGCACTTGCATTAAACCTAGGACTTTGCAGATCCTCGTGCTGATTCTGCCACTTATTTCTTGTTTGGCCTCAGGCTATTCACTTAACCTCTTGCCACCCTAATTTCCTCATCTTGAAAATTATGTTTACTTACTTCTCCTGAGTATTGTGTGGGGCTTAATGAATGCCTTTAAGGGATCTGGAGATCTTTGGATCTGAGATGATACAGGACTGCAAAAGATTCACTGCACATGCAAGGAGGAGGGAGCAGGTTCCTAGGCAGGAGAGCCTGTCTGCATTGCTGGCCTGGAACAGAGTCCAAATGTGTAATCAGCAGGGAAGGATCGTACTGCCTGTTTTTAGATGAACTCCTCATCCTTGTGGCCCTTTCAGATTTGCTAGAAGAAAAAGGAGGCAAGTGACTGAACAGAGAGGAGGGCGGCTGGGGTTAACTGCTTTCTCCTGTTGGTCCCCTGGACCTTCATGGCAGCGCAATAGCAGCTGGATCTCCCAGGAAGGTAATGATCTTCCTGGACACTCTGTCTTGCTGCAGGTTATTAGTGAAGCAAGGCAGCTCTTTTGTTGCCCATTTCTTTAGCAGGGAAAAATGAATCTCTGACCAGAAAAAAAAAAAAAAGTTCTTCCATATAATTAAGCAGCTTTAGAATGAGGCCTGTGCCTTTGCTGATGAACTTCAGTGAAAGCAGATGGTCACAATGGTATTAAAAACTAAAGACTTCAGTCAAGCTTTTAATTGAAAACAATTGGACCCTGCTGGATGGTAATTACCTTGACTGCTTGCAAATAATATCACAGCACTGCTACCTATGAAGGAAGAATGGAAACGGAGTTAATAAGAACTGCTTGATCTGCATATAATAAGCAAGGAGCATCCAAAACTATTTTCTCTGGTAGCTTTTCCCCTGCAAGATGCTTTCAAGTGGTTAGCAGTGTGAAAAGGAACACAGAGTGGCAGAAATTGAAAGCGTTAGCTGCGTTCATAAAATAACTTGAAGAGCCCATCTTCCCCCATCTCCCTCCTTTTTTTAATAGCTGAAATCCCATACAAGTCTGAGAAAAACAGAAAAAAACCAAAAAATTGGAAAAGCTCTGGATTATCCAGCATTCCTCCTCTTCCAAATGGCAATGATAATGGCAGGCTGCCTTTATCTTATTTTATCCTCTTTCTTCTTCCTTGCCTGATTGACTGGAAGGCTGCCGCCTTCTAAGCACCCAGAGTGTTTTTCCCCCATTCTTAATTGGATTTTAATGATCGTTAACTTAATATGCCTCAATCTCTAACAAAGCAAATGTAGTAAGTGGCATATTTTGCAGTGCTTCTGTAAGTGATTTGACAATTTTCTTGCTCTTCTCCATTTTCTGTGCTGGGATCAAGTGAGGTTTTGAGGGCTACCCCACCTAAAGGGCTCCTAAATCCTGGTGTGTATTTGTTGACGCAATGTGACATTAATACCACTTTATAGTGTCTTTTCTGCTGGGGAAAATGACCTTTGTTGCTGTGGATGTGTGGGTGGAAAAACCAGTCCTAATGTTGTCTCTTTCAAACACAGGTCCTGCTTGTGTATAGAATGAACGAAATCTTGCCACCTTCCATGTAAACACTATTTTTCATTCAGACACTATTTTTGGCAGTACTCTTGAGCACGGCTTTTTGTCGTCTTATTAGCAGGCAAGACACTCTGATGCTCCAGAAGACCTCAGAGAGTAGCAGCTGCTGAATTTTGCAAAATTAATGAGTAGCTGTGAACTGTTAGTAAAAGTAATGCAATGATTTTCCATAACATATCATTTTAGAAGCAATGACTTTCTTTTCCTATCCAAATATTTGTCTTTTCAAGGCACCAGCCAAGAGTTTGTCTTGTCTTGTGTGGCGGCATGATGAAACGGACTTCTCCAGTATGTTTCATCTGGATTTGATGATTTTATGCCTGGAGTTCTACTTTCATTCACTTGCTGTGATTAATACAGAGAGTGAAGTCCTGGACTCGTGGAAGTCAGTAGAAGTTATCACACTGTCTTCAATAGGATTTTGCTTATTTTTATGTAATCAAAATATGCTTAAATCTTTTTTGATGTAATGCCTCTGAAACCTCTGGCTGAGCACAATCACAAGACAGAAGTGTATCTCATAGAACCACTAAAACGGATGTTTTTAGTTGCACTACCATTTAAGCTGAGGTATTTTCGTTTGTGTTTAGGACTTCCCGGCAACCTTGCCCTTGGCTTTTTCTCTGCTGCTGGGCTCTTGGGGGACAGGTCTGCCATTGATGGGGCAGGTGTCCTGCTGTAACCTCATCTAGGTGTTCCTGCTCCAGCAGGGGGACTGGACTAGATGATCTTTTGAGGTCCCTTCCAATCCCTAACATTCTGTGATTCTGTGATTCTCTATCTCATGGTCCTTACGTTCAAGCTGATCGCCAGGTCTGAGCAGAATGTTGCTCACAGCCTTTCCAGTCCCTCCTTTGATAAAGAACTTGGGACAAATTTGCAACTAGGAAAGGCTGCTTTTCAAAGGTGTCTTGTGGTAGTGGCTGTGGTGATTTTATCAGTCTTATAACAGCTGCTTTTAACTCTACAGAGTATGATGACTTATTGTAATCACTGCTTGTAGCTTCCAGGGAGCTGGTACATAGAGCGTACTACTTTAAAGGTATAAGTAAGGCATAAGCTTTATTGATCTAAAGTATTCTGAGCGATAAACAGCTGCCGGGTTTGATTAAAGCTGAAGGGAAGCTGAAGCATTTAATCAATCTCGAAAGCTGCTCCAAGTATATTACAAAGCAATTGCGATTATTGCTATTATATGACAAGCTATAGCATAATAAAGAAAGAGGGATAGTTTTTCTTGGAAGCATTTAGAGGTGTTGTGGTGCTTCTTCTCAGCCTGCCTGATGCTGTCACCTCTGAAGCTTGATTAAATGACAGCATGTGCTGGTTCAAGCAGACTAATCCTGAAGGGAAGATGCAAGAGCTGGGCCTTTCAGCTGCCCAGAGTCTTCTCTCCCCTGTGCCCAAGCTGTGCCTGACAGCGAGCGCTTGGGGAAGGAGGAGAAGAAACAGGGCAAGTGTGCAATAATGCTGGCCACATCATAGCCCTCTCTGATCCTTGCGTCCTGCACAGCTTGAGATGTTCTGAGCTGTGGGGTATGTTCGTGCCTGTCTAACAGCCCCGAAAGGACCTTTCTTCCATTACTTTGTTTAATCACTTCTCAAACCTTTGGACAGCCTTGAGCTTCACAACATTCTGTGGTGATGTGTTGCACAGTGCTGTCATATGACTTGGTAAAATAGCATTTTTTTTGTTCTTGTTTCAGTTTTCTGCCTGATGATCTCTTTTATTACCTTCTTACTCTTGTGTTAAGAAAAGCCATGGATAGTTGTTAGCTGTTTGCCTTTTCTATTTCATAAACAGCGAGATGTCTGCCTCATCCTCTCTGTTGTCTCTTTTCCAAGGCTCACTTAGTCTCCCTTTTTCTGAAGGTGACTCATTCCTCTGAGCATCCTTATCATCTCTGTGTCTGTCCCCTTCCTCATTTTACTGCATGCTTTTCGAGAAGGTGTAACTGGAATTTCATATAGTACTTTAAGATGTGGGCTTTTCTGACTATATTATTTCTTCCTTTTTCAGGTGTTCACTGATCTGTACTTATTACACCACTTATAAGAAAAGTGTGCCACGTAATTCTGAAGATGTGGATATGAGGAGGATTTCTGCAAACTGCATGAAATAATCTTAGATTTAAAATTTATCTTATGTTGCATTTAAAATACAGAAATGGAAAGTCTATGAACACAGTAGGACTTTCCCCCCTAGAAAATGTAATATGAAAACAAATTAATCTATGCTTAGTAAACTTATCTATTAATAAATCAATAGACAACCTCATAGATAAGTTTCTTAAACTTTGCCCTTGCTGTATTGGCAACAAAGGCATTACGGCACTTAATCCTGGAGAGGATGGCATTTGCAAAAGCTAACTTTGCTGTGGATGTCTTGTTTCAGTCCTCTCAGTGGTTTATTCAGTCTTTCCTCACGGAATATAGAGAAATAAGAACTTCTGTGACCCATAGTTGAATTGTTTCTCAAAATCAGAAAGAAAAAAAAAACTTAAATGACTCATCTGGTCTTTATTATTCACCTGGGGAGAAACACCAAAAGTAAATGGAGCTTACATAGTGATAAATTAGTTGGAGCATTAGGCATAGATAAAGTAGAATGGCATTAAGAAGTGATAGGATGTGATTTTATACATAGATTAATTTAAAATTGACACTGCCCTTCTGTATTTTATTTCCTTTTGGGAGAAGGTGTCTTGCACTGAATCCCTCTGGTCAGTTGTGGTTTGCTAGTCAGGCCAAATTGCCAGCTGTTGGTGGAGATGAACTGCTTTGAGTTAACTCCTTGAACTAACTTTGGAAAAGCAAGGGTGGAAGTGCAGGCCATTTCTGTTTCTCACTCTGTCTTTCTTTCACTCCTGCCTTCAGCACGGTCCATGCTGTGTGGAGGGACCTCTGAAAATATGCTGTTGCAAGCTTTGCTTTTGCTGAATGAATCCCATACATGCAAGTCAGATGCCTTTGGGTTAACTGGCAAATGCAAGGTGTATATGATTTTGTTTCTCTATTATAATACCTTTTTTGAAACTTCAAAACATTTGAAGCTTCTCATGACCTTCATGTGAAACCCTGTGCATGGCCCTAGTGTGCTGGAGTCTGAGCCTAGTGCAGTTATCTGTGTTATATAAGATTCCTGTTGCAACAACCAATAAATCTTTTTTATAGTGGTTTCACATGAGAGTCATAAGTCTGCTGGGAAAATTACCCTGAGTTTCACTTTATAATGGTATGAGTGTGTCTCATGGTCCTTATAATGGTCTTGTGAGTCTTGTGAATGTAGGTTTTTAAGTTAGTGTTTAGACCAGCACATAAAGTTTCAATTGGGAGATCTTGAGGTTCTCCATAGATGGTAAGAGCTGGAACACTTGGTCTGTGAGGGGAAACTGAAGGACTTGGGCTTGTTCAGCCTGGAGAAGACATGACCGCAGGGAAACCTCACAGCAGCCAAATGCTCAGGTCTTTGACTTAGCTTGAACATCACTAGTTTCAGTGTGCTGGATGAGTCTGACAGTTGAAACTACAGACATGGTTGACAGGTGTTTCCCACTGGAAAGTGAACCACAGCGGACTACTGATGAGAGCCTTGCTTTCCTTAAGATGCAATTTGAGGAACATTTCTCTCTCAACGATAGCCTTGCATTCCTGTGTTGTTAACTTAGTAGTCCCAGCAAAGGTCCGGTACGGATACATAGCAAATGACTAGGGGAACCAGTTCAGGATAGAAGTAATCCTTTTTTGTTTGTTTATTTTACGTGTTTTAAAGTTGATTCCTCCCCTCGTTCCATGAAAATTCCTCTTGGTACAACAGAGGCATAGTGCAAGAGAAGGAACAGCAGAGAGTGCTTCAGCTGGTGTTGGGTTTCAAAGAGGCACTTTTCAGACTGTGGCTTTACAGTCAGTTTTTGAGAGCCCCCTCAAAATAGCTCCCAACTCCATGTCTTCACAGATTGCTGTTGAAGATGACCATTTGTGAAACCAGATTCCAAGCAAAGTTTGTGGCAAAAATAGACTGTAAAGAATGACAGAACTAAAAAATTGGTGTATGGTACTTCACTTGTGCTGTTTTGCCATTTTTTGGGTTGTAGTCTAATCTTTTTTTAATTGGCCCCATCAGACATTGCTGCTGGGCACAGAGATTCATTGTAGGCCTACGAGATGATCAGTGTCTCCTGAGCCATTCAGGATGGGACCTTGCTTTTCAGGGCCTGCTGCTGTTTTACATTGACTGCACTAAAACTGGCAAGCCCGGTGGCTGCCCTCTATCCAATTTCCTCAACCTTGTTGCTGTTTTATAACCAGAGATTGTGATGAGCACAATGTGAATGCATCAGCCACTTTCAAGAAAATTTTATTTGTGCTAAGGAGGACAGGACAGGGTTTGGAGGAGCTGCAACTGCTAGCTAACCTCATCTGGAAAGAATACGTGATGCCTCACATAAGGTGGGCCTGATCCTGCACTCTAGTGCTTAACCTTGGCATTGCTTCTGCTGGGATCAGAGTGAAGCCTGGCCAAACTGAGACCCGCTTCTGTTTATGCTCCTTTCTAAAACTAATTTCTCTTTTCTCCACTATGCATATTTCCACCTTTGTGCTAATGAAAGCGCTGGATTGTTCCAGGGAATTGCATGAAAAATATCTGTGAGCTTTGGCCATCTCTCTGAAATACTACAGTCGATTTGGTGTTTGCTTTGGCACGTTGCTGTGAAAGATTGTAGAGTGTGTGTTTATATGTGTACGGGGAGAGAGGGCTCCTGCTCATTGTGCCTTTGTGAGGCTGCCAGACTGTCTGGCCCCATCTATTCTACTGTAAGTGAAAAGCGACTCGTGAGCGCTCGCTGCGCGCTTGGACCAGGGCTCTGCTGGGCACTAGGTTTGGAAGCACTTGTGTCAGCTTGAAAAATGGTCTTTCTGACTGAATATTATTTACTCCCCGTTGTAACAAGTAACATGTAGGACCACTTGCGGTGCAGAAATTTTTGCGTCTTCCCTTTCTTTGCTCTGTATAGTGGGCAACTTTACATACAGTGCATTTTGGTGACCATCCCGTACCAAGCAGCCAGTTCCCCTATGGGAACAGAGAGAAAATCTTCCATACAGAAGAAGTAATGTGTGAAAATCAGTGCAGCCCTGGTTGAAAGACCTGGACATTGCCCTTGAAAAAGGAGTTATTTTCCTCCTGTAGCCCATGGACTTCTGAAGAAAGATAAGACAGAGGTGGAAGGCATTTATGTTCAATCTAAGATTTCTCTGTGATGTGTAGATATTGTCCAGTGGTGAATTTTCCTACCTATGGGAAAGTTCATTCTAACATTTAAAGATATCTGCAGAGCCCCTACTGAAAAGTCATGGGCTGAAGGACCTGCACTTGACTAGTAATTATAAAGTACTTCGCTGTTGAACTTGGAGTCCAAACAGCACTTTATAGAATTCAGATCTTTTCTTTTTCTAGTGATAATAAGCATTTATCTCAGATTCCTTCTTCTGGAAGGAACAGCTGGAAAACAAATGTGCATTGACAGGAATTGCCAAGTAACAGGACCCAACCTGCAGCCCATCTGGCTTTGAATCCTGTCTGTAGTCGTACTGAGTATTTGGAGGAAGATGCAAATATTGCTGGAATGGATGATTACAAACGACCTGCAAACAAACTTATCCACTGCTTCCTTGAGAGCTCTGTGTCAGCTTTTGTTTCAAGCGGTGGCTCTATTAATTTCAGCAGGAGAAGTACAGTAACTGATGCTTAACAATTAATTTTTTTTGTTTCACCTGTCAAGCTTTGCTGGCCAGTTTTGCTTTACAAAATCTGTAAGTAGGGAACATTGGTGTTTTCTTTTGTACTGGAGACATGAAGGAATTAAAGGATTCAAAATTGTAAAGCCTTCATGAATAATTTAGGCTCTGTTTCCAACAAGTATTCACTCTGCTACATATGCACAGACACTGGGCTCAGACATTTGTGGTATGAGCAACAGTGCCAAGCCCCCAAGAGCCAAAAGGAAACAGGCTTTTATTCAGTGTCAGCCATCAATCCCTTTCCGACCTTCGGGACATACTCTTGTCAATTAGGGTCTTCTGCTTGAGAAGCCTGGCCTGTTAGCTTACAGCAAAAACAGCCAGGCCTAGGCACACTACCTTTACAACCTCCTCTGCAATATGTTCTGCAACCCAGCCAGCCTTGCTCCTCTTACTGCTTTGCTTCATATTGCTCTTGTGAATAAATATTGCTGCACATACTTAGGCCAACATACACAGTCACTCAGCTTCTCTTGCTGAAATGGTTGAAGTGCCTTGGACAGAAATGGTAAGAGTCTACGCAAGCAAACCAGTCAGTGAATTTCTCTGAGTCTTCGCCTGATGGTTCCGAGGGATCTTCTTTGTGTTATAAAGACCGATGGAAGCCTGGGAATTTATAGTTGAGAGGTAGCCTATGTTGCGTTCTCTTGGTCTTGCCACTGACCCAACATGAGACCTTTAGGCAAAGATTTTCCTGTTGTAGCCTTCTAGTTTTTTGTTGGTTTTGTTTGTTTGGGTGTTTTTAATATTTGTAAATATTGAAAGAAACACAACTGCTTTTGTGGCAGGAAAAGCAGGCTTCCTTCATCCAGAAATCACCTTATGAAAGGTCTGCCTGGTACAAATGGATCCTCTAATTCAAGTGCTGTTTCATACTCCACACTTCAAAGTGTTGACTACCCAGCTTGCACCAACAACCAGCAAGGTGAGGAATGACCAGCAGGCTTCTGCTTTTCACTAACACCAGGATTAAAGGTTATTTTCTGCTTCTCGAACCACCGTGTCTGAGGGCTCAAAATGGTGCTGTTCCTGCACGTGTCCCCTCTGCCAGGGCACAGGCACGCGCTTTTGTAAAACTTGTCAGAGGTAAGCTGCTGCTGAGAGCTACGTGGCGCTGAGTGCAGCCCTGTGCACTCGTGAAGAGAAATGAATCGGGAGCAAAAGCACTTTTGCTGTGCTCCTGCTATTTTTGTGTGAAAGTGAGGCCCTGAAATGCTCTGTTCTACTTCAGTAGCTCTAAGAGGAGCCTTTCTCCAGCAGTCTCTGATACTCAGATTAACTGAATAGCTCCAAAGGACTCTTTTAAATCTAATTCCCTCCCCCATGTTTGCAGTCTCTTTTTTTTTTTTTTTTTTACTTTCCCCCCCCTGCCCCGCCTCTCCTGTCTACACCCTCTCTTGAACAAAAAGCTTTAAAATGCTCTTCTGGAAAGGACTCGAATGTAATTCAGATGAAGTTAATGTGAAGTCAAGGTTGATTGCTCATCTCCCTGAAACTACTGGCAGTGGCTGAGTGCTGGTGCGAGCGAGATGGGAGTTCAAACACAACTGGGAAACTCGTGAGCGAACTAAACAAAAGAGCGGGCTGGAGGCTGGGGATCGCTGCTCCTGCTCCTCCCTGTGTCACTTTCTCGGTTAATGCTGAACCCTTTGATCACTGCCCAGCGCAGGGTTATGTGGCAGCCTGGGCCAGGGCCAGGGATGTATACAGGGGTGGAGGCTGCTGTAAGCTGCGTATGCTCTTGATCCACCCTGTATTCTTATTTCCACAAACACTGCCACACATCACCGTGGGGAGCATCACTGCCGGTGCTCCTCCAGCTGAAACGTGGGACTGTCCCTGCCAAACACAGCTCTGTCTTCCAGAAATGTCTCTGATAACAGCATTTCGAATAAGTGTGCCTGTATTTTGTAACCTTTACTCTATTTTTGCCAGGTGCATTTTCAGTTGATGCTGAAATCTAAGACTGTGAGTACAATCGTGCTATTCAGCGCACAGAGTTCATGTCTTTCAGACGTAGCTGCGCTGGGAAAGCTGCACAGCTGAGCACAGCTAGCTTGGGAAGGGTCATAGCAAGAGCACTGCCAGGATCTTGCCTGAGGAAGCACATCCTCCAGACCACCTCCTCTGGGGCAGCATTTTAGCTCCATATTCCTCTAATAGGGATTTTAGTGCTGGGCTTAGTGGTTATTGAGAACTCTTGAGTCCAAGATGAGTTCTTACAGATGTGCTACTATTATCCTTCATGCTTAAATGTTGACATGGTAACGTGCAAAATGAGCTGAAACTCTTGAAGACAAAAGCTAATTGGCTGTAAGATAAAGTGGATGGGAGTCAGTGGCGGAAGTGTGAGCTGTGGTCCCTTGTGCTTTTCAGCTGCGTTTGTCTGTGGCCATTCCTCCAGCAGCAAGTGGGAAGAGGGGCCTGGTTCCTCCTGTCTGTGCCTGCTGTTGTGGCTTCTGATAAGTTGCCTCCAGCACAGTGGCACAAGTAGACTTTTTGTGATTGAAGACTGTCAGCAGCAGGCTGCAGGTCAGCTCTTATGAAAACCTCTGCCTTCTATTAAATCCTACAGCGAACCTGATATGGGTTCCACTTTTCTATATTATTTCTACAGGATGGCGAGAAGATCCTAGAGGAATTTTACCATTCCCTATCAAAATATCTCTGGAAAACTCCTAAAGTACAGTCGTGCATTGCCCTCTTATTAAATGACACTAGATTTTTCCAAATGGTAGAACAACTACCTCTAGCAGGTTGTACAAAGGATGTTGCA
This sequence comes from Caloenas nicobarica, assembly GCF_036013445.1. Taxonomy (NCBI): domain Eukaryota; kingdom Metazoa; phylum Chordata; class Aves; order Columbiformes; family Columbidae; genus Caloenas; species Caloenas nicobarica. Next base: position 73,210,577 of record NC_088247.1, read on the forward strand.
ACTCTTCATTTATTAGTCTAGCACAAATGCTGAAACTGGTTGAAGAGGATTTAGAAATCTACCCCTTCTCTCCTCAGTTTCCTCTCACAAATTACTTCAAAGGTCAGTTAAATGAATTTTGCCCAGACAAATGAAAAACAATGTCACAGCATTTCCTAATTCCTGCAGGTTTCTGCACAACAGGGCTAAAACAATACACAGGCAAGTATCTGGAGCGGGAGACTATGAAACTGCCATGAGTGCTGCAGCTCAGAGTCCAGCTGGTGTCACTGAGAGGGGTGAAAACGTGTTGGGGCAATTGCTTGTGGCTTGGGCACGGGTGATGGGAGTGTGGTGTTGGCGATGTCTGACTGGCATCCCACAGGACCCCTGCCCTCCATCCTTCCTTCCCTCCCTCCCTCCCCAGGGCTCGTGGTGGGGTGGCAGCCAGATGGGCTCAGCCCCTGTCCTGGGACAGCAGCGCTCAGCACTGGCTGCTCTTCTGGAGCAGTCCCTGTTGTGTTAACTCTGGTGTGGCTCTGTAGTTACAGTGATAAAAATCCTCTGTTGCAGATGAAGATAATCTATTTGATGCTCAACTAGGGAACGATCGATCTCTTTGTACGGGGTGGAAGACGAAGCTGTAGGAGCCTAGGATACCTTTATGCCCGTTTACTTGTTACTGTATCCACAGCGGGGGCTGTGGTGCCTCTGAGGCAGCATTAGGAGACAGGACAAACGCTCAGAGCTGCTCCCTGTAGAGTGCCCCAGAGCTCGATGTCACCCTGGTGCAGGCCCCAGATTGCTCAGCAACGTCCATCAGCCCCAAAGATGTGGATGAGGATGTGGCCCTTATCCTGAGCCTGAACTGCAAGACTGCCCTGAGGTGAGGTGCTGTGGTGCATACAGCTTGAAGGAAAAATGGGTCTGGTTTAGGAGAGCTACCTGTGTTTAAGATGATTTTTAATGTTCACATATTTTATGCAGCATTTTGGAATGTTTCAGCTACTCCCATTTGGAATTCAATTCCTCTCCCTGTTAATCAATAGCAGGCCTTAACAAAACAATTATCTCACAGGAGACACAAGCACACAGTGCTGAACAAAGCAAAACAGCTACTGGCTTACAGCAACAATTGCTGCTGCACAATGGGTTTTCAAAGCTCAGTATATATTTTGTCCCTAGTGGGAAAACCATAACAAGACTGAATTAGTGGCTGGGCTTGCCAAAGGGAGAAATTAAAGACCGATCGCTTGTCTGACACCTTGAAGTACCTTTATTTATTTTGGGGGAGAGGACAGTGTGAGAGAATAAGATGCCTATTAGGGAAAACTATTTTCTGTTGCTTTCTGAAGTGTGCAGCAGTTCTGTACACCTGAGGGCTTGGTCCAGGTCAGAGATCAGCAGGACCTTCTGGTGGGAATGAGGACGATGTCCGCGGAGCTGGAGAGGTGCAGAGGTGGAGGCAGGAGGGTGGTATCTGAGGGGAGGATGGGCTGAGTCCCTTGTCCCTGCCAGGTGAAGTTCAGGGCTGTTTAGCAGGTGGCTGTTTGGTGAGAGAGAGAGGAGAGGGAGAGACTATATAAGAACAAAGCAAATTCCCTTCCCTGCATGTGGTCAACTCCGGGCTCGCAAACTTAACTGCTCATCTGTGGATTTTGACAGCTCCTTGCTCTGGCACTAATGGGCCTCAGGAGCTCCCAGTGAGCTATAATCGCCTTGGTTCAGGGCTCAGCTTGCACCTCTACAAGCACCTTCACCCCTTGCTGTTAACCTGCAGTCTCCTTTATTCGGCAGCTAAGCTTGTAAATTCATGTAACCAAATAGCTGTGCTGTTAGCTGCCTGCATGAAAGTGAACACCACATCCATCTTCCAGTGCCCAGCCAGCAGCCTAATGACACTCTTCACCGTGCTCACAGGTACCCCTTCAGACATAACTAACTATGGCACTGCAAAAGCAATTGTTTCAGCACTTGCACAGGCCACACAGATCATTGGGGCAGAGGAGGGAGGTCTCCCAGGCAGAAGGCTTCCTACCGATGGCCCCCGCACACCAGTGACCCATGCCATCACCACCCCACGGCATGGTCCGATGGCTGGGAAGGGAGATCTTCACCCTGCTGGTGAGCCGTGCCTCATGCCCTGGAGCAGGAATCGTGCTTGCGGTGGTTTTATTTTGGGTTGTGACTGATGTCTGAGAAGCCTCTTGGAAAAGCTGTTCCTCCGTTTTGCTGCCGATAAACTGAGTGTAATTTCCTGACGTGTCACTGGGAGGACAGCTGCTAATGAAACACTAAAAGGTGCTGAGGTTTTTTGGCCTTTCAAGTTCTTGCCCAAATCTGTGGCTTGAATCCTCTAGTCTTGAAATCAATCTCAGCAAGAAGGTTGTCTGAATGCAGACTCGGTTTCCTATGAAACGAGGCTTATGTGATTGCTCTGGGTGTGTGTGTGGACAGATGTGTCAGAACGCCTTCCAGGTTGTTCCCATGAGCTAATTTCAGCTCGGCAAGGCAGAGAGGTACAGCGCTCACAGATAGTAAATCCTAGAAACTCTTGAGGAAATGGTGCAAGCTCTTTCTCCTGTTTCCACCACAGAGGAGGCTGGGCTGCAAGTTCATCCTTTGCTAGAGAACCCACACAGAAGCTCAGCTGGGGACACCACTCATGGGAAGCAAGGCTTGGTTGATTTTGCAGTTGCTTGTGTTACTATTTGTTATCAAAGAAGAAAGATGCAGCTCGCTGTCTGCAAATAACTTAGACCTGCCATTGGCGGAGATCTGGTATGTTCCCTTCCTTGCCCCAAAGCAATCAAAAGCAATCAAAGTTGGGAGCATGTGAGCTGGCAGGGGTTGAATGGACATTGCTTTTCTTTCTTTGCTGGCTGCTTACCTGGCAACGGGCAGTCTGAGAGAACTTCTTAATTATCTAGGCTCTGTCCTGGATGGCACTTGTATACTGCCAGTGGGCATTATCAAAATGTAGTTATTGCACTTTGGCTTGGGAAAGGCCCCGGCATAGTTGTGTTCTTAAGGAAACAGTCCTGGAGGGTGGGAGAGAAGCAGCCCCGACCCCGGTCTCCAGTCCAAAGGCTGTTTGTTGTCTTTATGTTAAACATTGCTGGATCTAACCTCAGGGGAGAGTGGGTGGCGGGTTAATTTGAGCTGCCTTTCAAAACAAATTTGAGCAATGCACAGCAAGATCTCAGGGAAACAATGTTTACAATCTATATCCTGCCTCAAATTGTGCAGGCACCACACTCCTGCCCTACTGCCAAAATTAGCTGCAGTCATCAGGAAGCAGCTGGTGTCCCAAGCATGAGCCACTGTGTTCAGCCATCACTTGGTAGCTTTTACACAGTCGTAGAGTTTTTCCTGGTTATTGAGCATCACCTACTCTTTGCCTTTGCAGTGGCGGCAGGGAGCTTCTCATAGATGGAGCCTAATCCAGTGTCAATCATGCACGGTTTCTGCTGATTTCAGCAGGAGGCTTGCTTCATGGTGCGTAGTAGAAATGTGTCCCTCAAGAAGCGGACTGTCTTCTGTTCTCTCTGAAATAGAGTGGCGAATCCACTGCCCTGCCGGCTGTCTGCCAGTACATCACCAAAAGCACACAGGCTATGGTAAACAGGCCTTAGATTTAAATAGCAGTATTATAGTTTTTGCCAAGCTAGGTAATATTGAGTCGAGTGTTTGTCGATTAGCCTTCCCATCCATTAAATCCAGGTTGCTTTCAGCTTTTAATTTGCTCTACATAAATTTGTGCACCCTTTTCCGTAGTCCTTTGGAAAATGAGTAGCCACTTGTCCCTCCAGTCTGGACTTGGGAGTATTTGAGGAGTGGCAGAGCATTCATTTCTGCCCCAGAGGAACTCTGCAGGAGAAACAGCTCTTTAAGATGTTTAGTTGCCACAATACATTTGAAAGAGTTGGTGTCAGGGCTTTTTGTAATTATTTAAAATATTAAATAATGCAAACTAAGAGAAACAAGGCAAAATACATAATTTATGGGGGTAAGGCATTCCTCTGCTGTCCCTCTGCTCTTGCAGGTTTTATTCTGACAGACCAGCTTTGCATTCCCCAAGGTAAAGACTTTTATCCTGTCTTTGTGACTGTTTTACTCACTTTTTCTCCTGAGGGCAAGGGGAAATGAATAATTTCTTCTTTCCTTCTGTTTCTTCATCTCTGATGGCTTCTGCACCAGGAAAGAGGAGACAAACAATGCCAGGATCCTGCTCATTCTTTACTATTTTCCCCTTTTTTTTTTTTCTCTCTCTCATCACCAACAGATAGAAGAGGGAAATTACAGCAGGCACTCAATATCCACTCATCTTTTGAATCCAGCTCTTTAACTGCTTTTATTATCCAGTGGCATGACGGTCTTTGGCTCATTATTTACTGGCTGTTTAACTGTATCCCCATCAGGGAGCCAAAGGATCTAGTCTTAGAGCTCTTTCACATGATTTGTCTAACTACTCTCTAAATTATTTATCATGGGTCTGAAACTTCTGGAGTGCCTTTTTTTTTTTTTTTTTTTTTTTTTTTTTTAAGCACTATTATTTGATCCAAAACATCTGTAAAAAATCACTACTGATCTCCCATCTGGGCAACAGTTCTGTCCTGGGGCTGGGTAGTGTCAGGTGTGTGAGCTCTGTTTCAAAAGCCTAAAATTCCTGGCATGGTGAAATTCTTTTCTTACATGTTTGTTGACAGAAGGCGGGAAGGGAAGGGAAAGGAAGGGAAGGAAAGGGAAAATCAAGATGCTGGGCCAGAAGTGAGTGAAACATCTCGTTACGGAAATGGCTGTGAAACGCTCCTCCCTGCATTAGAAAACTAGCTATTTAAAGCTGGATCGATTGCCAATCCTCTTTATCGCTGTTGTCATTTGGATGTGGCATGTGTAAATAATACTTCCTCATGAAAGAAAAGCTTCCAGCGCTGACAGTACTCCTCTGGCCATGTCCTGTCCCAAAGCGGAGGAATCAGCTCGTCCCTGAAAACAGCATCTCCTTCTGAAGAGAAAACCCAGGACCTGTGTTTTGTTTTTCCTCTGAAACTTTAGACGAGTGAATTTTAACCCCCAAATGCCATCAGACTGGCACAATTTCTAAGATGCGTTTGGGCTCTGGAGTTACATAGGACAGTGCTTGTGTAAAAGTAAAAATACATGGAGAAAATGAACAAAACTCAGACAAAGCCCACTTTCCCCTAAGATCTGTATAATGAAAGTGGCAATGCTTGCTTTAAAGCAGTTCTTCAAAACAGATTGCTTTACCTTTACCAATGTCAATGGGCAAAAACTCCCTTTATTCTTGGCTAATCACAGTTTCGGACTCTTCAGGGGGTGGAGTCACCTCTTTCAAAAGACTGGAGTTATCAAACACACAGAGACACAGACTTGCAGTTCTATGTTTTCTTAACTATGCTCTGCTTATGTTTTTCCCTTTCCTCCCTCTTCATTTTTGATTATCCAGGGAGATTAACCCACTCCTGGCTTAAACGCCCTCAGACTTTCCTCAAGTTGAGATGCACATCTGGATCCCAGCTCTACAGTGCGAGCCTGTTGCTGTCTGTTATTGTTTGCATTGCTTCGGGCCCCACTTAGGGATTGGACAAAGTGTTCTTTAAAAAAAAAAAAAAAAAGAAACGTCTGTATGGCATTTGAAAGAAGCACGTTCCCTCTGTAAGGTGCTGTCGCCTGATTGTTACAGAAGCACAGAAAAGAAACTTCTGGGGCATGTAGGGCACTGGGGTTCAAAAAAAAAAGGAGAGGTTTTTACAATATTAGTGGCTTGGAGTCCTCCTCATTTCCACAGAAGTCCCTGTACCAAGTGAAGGGAGAGCACTAGGTTTTTGAGCAGCATTTAGCTGTCCTATGTAAGAGAACTTAAAGACCTCACTTGACATGGGAATCTAGATGACATTTAGGCCAGCTGAACCTGTTTTTTAGAGGCAGGGATCTCCTCTTCTCATGCTGACTAATGAATCCTACCGGAGAAAGATGTGTTGAACAACCCCATTGCAAAGCCTTGAAGACTGCAAAGACATAGCAGAGCTACTGGAGATGCTGGAGGCACAGATCATCTTCTTGTCTCTCCTGTATTTATCCCACTGCCCCCAAACTCCTTGTTTTATTTTTATTGGGATTTTCTTCAGATGAACCCTATTAAACGCATCACTAGCACTGAAATTTGCCGATGCCAATAAACCCATCTGTTTTATTAACTAACCACAGTCCCTGGAGTGTTTCTCAGCGGCTGAGAGACGAGCAGCCCTTTCTGCCATCTCCAGCGCTGTGTGTCAGCTCCCTGAAACAATGGGAGGGGACCCAGGAGGTCGCTGGCAGGAAGCACTGCTTCCCCCGGATAATTAACCGGCTGGGAGACTGAGAAATGAAGATAGCACATGAGACACACACAGTACAAACCGCTGAAACAATAAACAAACAAACCAATGACCAGCACTTCCTTTTCTTATATTGTTAAGGCCACTTCCTCAAGTCAGGTTGCCCCAAACCCACCCCTCCGAAAGCAGCCTTTTAGGCTCACTAATTCTTAACTTCTTCACTGCCAGTTCTTGCTGAAGGTATAAGTGAAGGTGACGGCCAGTGCAGGGCCTACCGCCTCCTTGGGGCTTGCTGTGGAAACTGGAGATCCTGTTTCTGAAAGTGACAAAAGCACTTTTACCAAAAATCAAATGGAGTAGGACTTTGGCTGTGAGGCTGCATGGCCATAACACCTCAGTACCAGAGCTGCGCCACACTTAGGTACCAGCATCCAGCTCAGAAGGTGACTCAGTCTAGCTCTTAAAATGTTAATCTCCAAAGAAACTGGCTTCAGAGCCAAGACCTGGAGGAAACCTGGATCAGGGCTTTGTGGCTCAAACCCAGCTCCCATTTCAGCCCTGCAGCAGCCCTCCAACGTGCCGTTATTTCACTGTCTTTGTTACAGAAGTGTCAGTTTTGCCACTGGTGCTCCCTGCCCTCTGTGTTCGTAAGCATCTGACTCCATGTGTCCACCGAGATCCTCTTCTCTGACTCCAGGGTGGACTTCTGCCCATGGCCTCCTCCCCCATCCAAGCTACTCTTTGGACAGGATGCTTTTTCACTGTTCCTGACCTGCTAACCCCAGAATTATGAAAGCAGAAATCAGGCAGTGGCAATCCCCCCTCCGCCTGGGTAATTTCTGCAGACATCCCATGGAATAGCAGCCAGGAATCGGGGTTATTTTTGTGCACAGAGCATCATGAGCATATTTCATCCCATGGAGGCTGGTGCTAGTGTGGTGAGGACATAGCCCATGCTGATACTGGTTGGTGGATCTTGCTCCACTGTGTCCTCAGCAAAACGCGGCCAGGGAGAGGGTGCAGTCAGGAACAGTTTGGGATAATTAGGCTGATCCCACTGGGGCTGGGAAATTGCTGTTCAAAAGAGCTGCTGATATTTCTTCCCGTCAGCCTGCAGATTTGGAGCAGGGCAGGAGTGAGGGTGCCTGAGAAGTGGGACCATGGCCCATGCTGGCTCCCCCCTGCAGCACTGGCAAAATCTGTCCTGGGGCAGGTCCTGCCTGCTGCTGCGTGCTCCCAGCTGACGGCTCGTTTGTTATTACTTTAAATACCCACTGTTTGTGTTAAGCACAGCAAGAAGTCTAGTAAACCAAAATGGTGACATTTAAAAAATGAAGTCTCTCAAGTAGATGTTTAATCTTTCTAATAAGGAAGTTATCTGCTAAGCTCCAAGTTTAACCGTTATGTAGTAAGTCCATATCAAAACACAGATAATGACTGGTAGGCTATGGTTTAGCGATTGGTATTTAATTAACCTATAAACATTTTCCTGCTTAATCTAAATTACACTTCTAGCCCAAGGACTGTTTAAGGTGCAGTGCTGGAAGTTTTGTCAGTAAAACAGTTGCTTTAAGTGCTGCGGCACCTGAGGCTACGTGGTGGCTGTGAGCTCGGGGCGGCTTTGTGCATGGAGGTGCTACTCACGGACCCTTGAAGCTGGGGCAGGACCTCCCTTCTCCCTTCTGCTCTGCCATTCCTGACAGATCAGCTGTGGTTGCTGTCATCCTGCCTGCCACCTCCTCCAAAGTCCTCCCTGGTGGCTTTGTCCCAGCCAGATGCCAGCTGATTCCAGCTCCAGTGTGCCTGGTGCCCATCCCTGAGCCTTGAAGCGGGGCCCAGCTTTGTCGTCTCATCTGGCGTCCATCACTTTTTTTGAAGGAGGAGGTCACATTTGAAATAGCTGAAGAAGGTCTTAGTCCTGGATTAGAATTTTGGGGAAGTCAGGACACAATGCAAAATGAAAGAGTGTTAATATACAGTCAGGGAAAATGCAAGCCTTGGCCAGGGCATGGGGAACTGGCAAGGGATAATGAAGTAAACTGAGACAAAGTCTTGGGGGGGCATGTCTGAGCAATCATGTAGGGAAAGTAAGGTGTACAGTGAAAATCTTTAATGCTTCCTGTGCCTCTAGGTGAATAAAAGAGGAGAGGCATGAGGCACCACATGGAGGAATAATGAAAACTAGTTATGGAGATTAGTCAGTGTGATAGGAAGCCTGCTGCAATTGTGCGTTATCACAGAAATGAAAAAGAACCACTGCCTTCTGCCACAGACACTGCTGGATGCCTTTCAGCTCCTCTCAGAGCTGGAGCTCTAGCAGCGCTCTGCAGTGCTGTCAGCCGTGACAGGCCACCCCACCTCAGGTCCTCTCAGGTCCTCTGCCACCATGCAGGAACCGGGCACCTGGAGAAGTGGTGGGTGGTGCGGAAGAGATGAGGGACAGCATATCCTGGTGCTCTACCATGACTGACGTGTGCTGTGTGTTCGTGGCATGCTTTGTTGAGAGGGAAGAGAGCTTGGAGAGCAGCTCTCCCTCTTGGGGAAATCAGCCTCCCTCTAACTGAGAAATGCTTCTCCCTGGCAGGTTTCCATCCTTAGCGCCTGATATATTTTGGCACGTTTCAGGGCTCTGTGAAGTGTTTTTGAAGCTTTTTCTTTTCTACTGCCAAAATCCCTCTGTGTCACAGTGTGTGTCTCCACAGTGCGGAGTCAAGTGGAGACATGATGGATTTGCACATCCAACTTCCAGCGAAAAGGAAGAAATATGGAACAAACTCTTCCTGAGCACAAGCCCTTTGATTTCAAGGGGCTCCCAATACCCCAAGTCACTTGTATGGTACCACTCCCCTGAAATCTGCAAAGTGATGCTGTGTTCAACCAACTGCTGAAACCCGAGGTGGAATAGTGGTGCTGTGAGAGCATCTTCCAAAGGAGCTGGGAAGGGACAGGTGTGCTGGTATGTCAGGCAGGTACTGTAAAAAACCCAGTTCCTGTTTTTATGTCATGAATCAACACTTCCACCTAAATCTCCTTGCTAACTGATTCATTACTGTATGTCATGCTAACAGCAGGCTTCTGCTTTATGCCTCTTTTCGCAGTATGAAACAAGAAGCTGAGTTTTACAGTTTAAATAACATATCTTTATTTGTTGTGGAAAAGATAGGATGTGTGCTTTTTAGGACTTTGTGCATGGCATGGATGAATTGTGCAGGAGATAATCAAAACTGTTTTTTAGGCAGAAGCAGTCCTCCTTTGCCTTCTTTTTAATGCTCAGTGATTCCGTACAGTGAAGTTGCTCAAAGAGCCTTAAGGAACAGCACAAGTAGACATGGAAACCAGCTCCCTGTTCTCAGAAGACCAATGAGCAATCCCTGTCTGGCTGTGGCACTGAAAATAATGTAACAGCACTTTAATCAGGAGCCCCTAGATTCTCAAAACCCTCTGTAAGCTGCGCTTGAGAGACTCGTAAAAGTAGAGACACTTTATATGCAGCCACTGGATTGGAAAGGCAGATGTTTTTCTTCCTTCCTCTCTCTGCTGTCTAGTCCTTGTCAGTTTATTTAACATCCTGAGTCCATGTGAGACAGCAAATGTCACCTGGGGAATCATCGGGGTAAGGGGAGCATGCGCGTTCTGCTGCCGGTTTTTCCAGCCCTTGCACCTCTTTTCTGATGAGTGGAAAAGGCACCCGACTTTGTACATCGAAGGACATAATAACACAGGCTGGGCCAGTGGGGAGCACAGCTTGCATGCCAGCTCTGCCTGTAAACCTGGTGGGATGGCTGAACAGCAGGGAAGAATGCAAATTGGAAAATACAGCAAGGAGATGTATGTGGTGACTTGCCTCTTTTCCAGCTTTGGGCAATGAGACTGTCCTGAGTACTCCACCTTTGTCTTGTGCTGAATGAAAACCATGTGAGTGCTCAGATCTCACTTCCAAAGAGACCAGGTCTCTAGGTGGGCAGATTGCAGGGCACTGGATCCTACTAGAAAATATTTGGGAGTACTATACAGTCCCAGCTACTTTAAAGTTTAAAGTAAATGTCAACTCTCGTGTGGCACGCCACAGTATTTTGAGACAGGCAGAACATCATAACATACTTCTTGATTTATCTACTGTGTTTAAGGTCAATCTGGCCTTTTAATTACACACCTGCAAAAAGAGAAACTCATTCATAAGTGGAGAAACAATATTGTCCTGGACAGCAGTAAGTTTGATGGAGATGTGGCAAACTTAGACAAAAAAAATCCTGCTTAACTGATGTGACTATCCTTGTCCAGAAGGGATTCACCTCCTTTTGGCAAGATCTAACATAAAGACAACACTGTCCATAAAGTTGTCTCCATCTAAATTTTGCTAACCATAATGCCTCGGAGAGCTACATTTTGTGGGGTTTTTTTGCAGCCGCTTATATGGAGGAACCTTTAGGACCTATATTCATGTCCTGCACTGCATTGTATGTGGGCCAGTAGTAAGAATTGGTCTCATCTCAAAATGTGAAACAGCAGCTAAACAGCAGGGGAAAGGACATACTGCAGTTGGGCTGGTGATGAATGGAGGCAGTGGTGCCCCTGCCTCTTCCCTATATCTGCACCAGCATGATGCCTGGATGCACAAGAGAATTAGAAGCTCTTAGACCACTGGCTGCCTCTTTCCTCTCCCATGGCAGGGGTTGCAGTGCTGGGGGGTTGGTGTTTGTAGGCACTGAGCATCTGTTACATGATTGCCCAAGATGCAAGGGATTGGCCTGGAGCTACGTCCCCATCCTGTGTTCCTGTGATGGTGAGCACCAAGACCAGGATGCTCATGCCAGGCCCAGGGCGCAGGGGACCACGCAGCCAGCGCAGCATGTAGGGACAGGTACTCCTGAGAAAAATGGTTGTGCCCTGGTGCTGCTGGCCTCTCCCTAAAAGGCGAACAGGTGGTCAGCTGCAGAGCTCTGAAGCAGCTGTGACACCAACCTAAGGACAACGTGTATTCAGAGGAATACATAGACGAGTGTAGAATTTGCCAGAGCTGGTATGCCTGCAGACAGAGATGCAGGAGAGTTGTTGGAGCTTCATGTGCTGGAGGAGGATTTCAACTGCTTTTCACAGTGTGTGTGACTGCAGCATGGTGGTGGGCAGCAGAGAGAGGAGACAGAGGCAGGAGATGAGCACTGTGTCTTCTAGCGTTCTCCCCCCATAAAGACACAGCTTGATTCAGCTAATGGCAGTAATTAGGGATAATACTTCAGTAAGAGTTTCAGATTTCCTTTATAATTAACCCCAGGGAGCTTACATTATTTTCTACCTACAGTAACCTGTCATATGTGTGGTGAGAATTTCTTGTCTTTTTCTTCAGTTGTCTTTTTCTTCAGATGTTTTTTTCTTCAGATGTCTTTTTCTTTTTCTTTTCCTTTTTCTTTTTCTTTTCCTTTTCCTTTTTCTTTTTCTTTTTCTTTTTCTTTTTCTCTTTTTTTTTTCCTTTCTTTTCTCTCTCCCTCCAAATTCTAAGACAAAATTTGACTTTCTCCATTCATAGACAAATGGGACATCACTCATGGAAATAACTCCCTTGCCACCTCCTATATCTGTGAGCTGATAAAGAGGAAGGGTGTTTTGGGATCCTGGCCAAGAGTGGCATCTATGAAGTTACTATTAATAGCTGCTGTTCTGAAGCCACAGGCCAAAGGTGGCATGAACGTGTTAAGTGGCTTGCTGATACCCTTGCCTAAATTAGAAACACTTCAGGGGCTTGATGTGGTTAGCTCTCAAAACACATCCGAGAAGAAGCTTTTTATAGTTTCTCTTTTCCTGGTGGTGAGATTAGCTAGGACTGCTAAAGCAGAATTGGGTTTAGATTTGGGTGGCGTTTATAACAGTTAATTGTTTGCTCAGGTTGCTAGTTCCTTACCTGAACAAATATTAATACACCCAGAGCTGAAATTGACCCAGTCAGGGCTCTGCTCCTCTTTTTTTTTACCATCCATCTCTGGCCCTGACCAGTTCACACCAGACACATCCAGCAAGAAGGATGTATACGTTGTTAGCAGATGTAGATGGATGTCTGCTCAGTGCCGGTTTATGGTTTGTTTCTGATCCACTCCAGGATATTGTGGGATAACCTGCAAGCTTATGGATTTCCCGAACTTTAGGTTAGGTCCACCTGTTTGTATTTATCCTCAATTTGTGGCTCGCTCTTATACATTTTTGTACTGAACACTCGGATCTGCTTGTGCTTTTGGTGTTTGCACTATCTGGTGGCAATGAATTCCACAGTTTAACTTGTTGCTGTGTGAAAATGTACTTCTTTCGCTCCTTTTTACCCTGCAGCCTGAAGATTTCTGTGAAAACCCCCACTTTTGCATTGCAAAGAATACTGAGTAATATTCCCTGCTGAGTTTTTAAAAACACTTCTGATAATCATTCTTGACATCCTGCTTGATTTTCTTCAATCATATAACTCATTTTTCAAGCTAAGGAGCCCTACACTGTTTAATCTTTTCTTATACGCCAGCTATATTGCTGATGATAATTCCATACTTGGTAAAAAATCCAGGTACCATCAAGATCTAATAAACTGCCCAAACAGACCGAGAGAAGAATTTTCTCTTCCAACCTTGTCCCACAGAAGCCACATTCAAGATAGAAGGAGATGCAGTGAGAAACATAACTGAATTTTCTCTGGAAGATGAGCACCTTAGCATAGTATGATGTATTGCACTTTTTAGAAACCACAATTTTCACTACCGATTCAATAGCATGGAAATCTGAGCAACTGCCCTAAAATTATTATCCAAATTAAATATGTTTGAGTGCTGGCCTTGTAGTGGTAAGATCTGAAATGAGAATTAATATTTTTCAAGTGTTTCACATGATGCATGCTCATGAGAACAAATTACACGTGTTGTACCTACAAATACCCGTGGCCATGTATTTTTAATTTGACTCAGATACTGATGGCAGTAACCAGAAAGACAACACAGATGCTTTGGGTCTCAGACCCAGATGTTTTGGTTGCTGTGACAACACCTGTGCTGACTCTGTTGGCAGCACTAGCAGCCCCAACACAACTGCTCTGGCTGCACAGCCCTCAGAGGAGCAAACGATCCTGGTCCTCCCGCGGCGGAGGCCTGGGCAGCAGCCTGAGTGGGTTGCAGAGGTTTTTGTCTGTTGCAAAGTTACCTCAGAAGCTCGAGGGAAAGTATGAGTGAAGTTGCTAATGTTTTACTCCTTTTGTTCTCTGAAAAGCAGAGGGAAGGAGGACACAGCTTGTTGCTTATGACGATGCAAATTTTTGTTGTTGTTGTGTGGGTTTTTTTTTTCCTTTTTACTCTTCATACCTTTTCTCTCTTTACATTAGAATTTGGACATGGGAAGGGTCAGAGATGGGGACCTCCCAGTCAGGTACTTGTGTCAAAGTGGGGAAGAAGTAGCAGTGGCGCAGAAGTTTTGGCAATCAGTGATATGGGGAATTAATCTAGGCTGAAACTTGATGAGCAGGCTCCCCTGCATAAGCGAATCTTTCACAGAGTCACTGAAGTGATTTTGTCTCAGTGGTTTCATTTCACACTTGTTAATAAGATTAATAAGTTCATCTTTCTTTCAACGACTTTGCAAGCATACCTTAAGAAAGATATGATGAAGGTGGAGAAACACTTGAAATACAGTAGTTATTGACTACTTTTTATTTGTGTGTTAGTAAATATTTTATTTCAGTCTCAATGCATTATATCTGCATGAACACAGGTGCCAGGTGGTGCTGTTCATACATACCTTCTAGAGAGGGCCAGTGCTTGATGATTTGACAAGGCATCAGTGCTTCGTTAAAATTCTCCAGGTATAACTGGGGACTTTCCTGTAATCAAATGAATAGACAGAGGATACAGGGTTTTGTTTTCATGATTTTTTTTCCACAGGCAGGTTGTTATTACTGCTGAGAAGTATAATGCAAATGACAAAAAAATCTAGATGATGGCTGTATTACCAAGAAGCAGAAAACACAATCAAGTGGAAAAGAGAAGTGGTAGGACAAGTGCCTCAACAAGGTCAAACTAGATGCCAAAGGAGCTGTGTCCAGTATGACGCATCACACCCAACCCAATTAACAAGGCTATTTAAATTTGAAAAATCCTTGGTTTGGTCAAAATTTGTCTGAAAGCATTTGATGGAAGGTGGCCATTAAAGATTAGCAACAGAGAGCAGGAAGGAGTACTTATATATATTTTCATTGTCAGTAAAGTATTTTTCAGTCATAAGAGTGGCTCGTGCTGCATGCTGATCTTACAGATGGTGCAGTAAATCAGGGCTAACTCTGAAAGTGTCAGTGGAATTACCTTTGTGTAAATGGCATCTGAATTGGTCCCAAGCTGTGAAAGACAAGGATTGCCTTGGGGTGCAAGCACAGATAGAACTAAAGGTTTTTTTTCCCCCTCCCCTTTTTTTTTCCCTTGAAGTCTGACTCACTTTGTGGCTTTGAGCACTTTGCATAATTCTTTTTCCTTGGTTTCCTTCCTGCAAAGTCAGCTGATAGTTCCAGAGGAGCTCTTGAGTGGAGAACTTTGATTATGGAAATTGCTATGGAAATGCTTGTTTATTACCGTTAATGGAAGTAATATAATGCATTAGAAAATTTTAGCTCAGCCAAGGGACTTGGAGGGCAAAAGGCACCACAGATTCACCAGGAGCTATTTTTTTGAAGTACCAGCTTTTATTCCATATGATGAAGAGAACTTTCAGCTTTAAGGGAAAGTGATTATGCTATTCAAGAGTGAAGCAAAGAACACAATCCTGTGACTACACAGGTCAGACTTCAAAACTCAGTACAAGTTCCTTGTGACTTGCATGTGAATTCAATGTCAGGCAGTAGTGACCACAAGCTCATCTTCTTTGATGTCTGTTTGTCTTATATTAAAGTTGAAGGTGTTCTGCAATATCTCTGTAAACATGTAGGATTTGTAGGTCTTCTTTCCTAAGGAGAGACCTTGAGCTTACACAACCCGTTGCACTCTCTTCCTCTCCTTCTTTCCTCTTCCAAAAGACACACCTAACTTTTGGATAAAGCTTGTGAGGAGTGGGGTCTGTTTTTGTTGTCTCTACAGTGACAAGAATGTTCATTAAAGCATGCGGGCATGTTACCACACATAATCTTGAGTCTGAGAAAAGGGACGCTCACATATGAAAATCCTACCTGTGTACTTCACAGGGGCTGACGTGCTGCCAGAAGGTAGCAAGACGGCAACTTAGCAGCAGTGATAGATCAAAAACAGAGAGTGATGTTTTCCTAATGTCTCACATAAATAATCAAGGGCTAAGTAAAGGAAAAGAGACCTTCTGAATTTACACAGTTTCGGGAAATAAAAATGCAGAAGCCCGCTCACCATCCTTCAGCTTTCTAATAGAGGAGGCTGGAACGTGCCAACAACAGAAGATTCCTGGCCTTTAGTATGACTTTGGACATTGAAGGTGGGATTAATTTTGCCTAAACGTGGCCATTTAAAAGCCAAGTGTCTGGCCTCTTTCCACGTTCAGTGGAGGAAAAAGAGGTGATTTATCCAACCTCTCTCTGTCCCTGGGCTGTAGAGGAAACCTAGTTACACCAGATACTAACTTACAGACAGCTAAAATTAGCAAGATGAATTGCTCTTTCACTGCTTCGTATGTTTAACAAATTGCACACTTTTCCCACAGTTGTGTATAAGGTGTCTGTTTTACAGGGAGAGAGGAAAGTGAGGCTGAGATGAACTGACTTCCCCAAACACAGCAACAGAACTGAGATTAAAACACACATGCATCAGATGCCAGCCCCCCCCACTTCTCCATGCACGCCACCTCCCCCCTGCCCTAAATTTCAGATTATACGGCCTCCCGAAGACAACAAATAACCTGTCTCTGTGAAGGAAACTATTTCCTTGTTTCCTCAAGGGCATAGAAGTGGGTAAAAAAATATGGCTAAGTGGACAAACACAGCCAGCAGCATGAGGCGGGTCCTGAGATTTAGGGTTGCTTGTGGGACATCCAGGGCTCATTACCAAACTCTGCTAATTTCAGTTTCCTAAAGTTGGGTGGCAAGTTTCACAAAACTGGGCTTATGAAGAAATATGCAGTGATTTACCTGCCTCGCCTGACAAATGCAGTGCATCGTTGCTGTTGCGTTCCTTGCTGAGCATATGGAAGCTGAGTGCTCCCTGGCTAGTATCCAGACATCCAAAAGTTAAATTGATGGGAATTGCCATGAGGCTTGTAGCTAATGGGAGACATAAAGAATGAGGCCTGTTTTATTTTTGCTTGTTTCTTTTCTTATGAGAGTTTTCTTCACAGAACAAACTTAGATACGACTGCATGCAGCATATTTCTTCTGCGTCTCTCCCCTGGAGATGACTTACACCAAGTTGTGATCTGTTTTGCTGTTGCAGCCCATTGGGCTCATCAGTTTATTCAACTGACTTTTTAGATGACCCTATTTTTCCTGATTTTGGAAAAAGTGGCAAGAATCTAATTGCACTTCTGGGCATGGGGTGTAATGTCAAGACGGTGGGATGAAGGGAGGGGAGGACTCTGTTTCTCAGAAGGGAAAGAGCTTGCTGGGCAAACCTATTGGGGTGGCTTGGGTGATTTACACATCAGGCATCAGCATACAGGATAGGCTTTAAGCCGATGTCTGCACAATCCAGTGCAAGATGCTCTGTGGTTTCTTATCGACAGGGACAGATGTTACAGAGAAGCTTAGACGTCCACCTGTAGTTAGATTAGAGGACCTATCTTCTTCAAGCCATTAGAGCTTGGGGTCTCTCTTCACAGACTGCTGTATATGCACTCTGGACCAATCTGTGTATTAATAGCTCTGCAGATGGAGAAATATATATATTTTTTTCATAAATCACAGTTCTGTTTCATTTTATGTTGCTTGCTAGATTAAGTTTTAGAGTTTTCTGAGGTCTGGGGTTTTTTTAATGCAAAGTGAGACCAGAAATTTTTACTGTTGTACAGTTTTGAAAGCTTTTTTATTTTTTTCTTTTTGCTGTAAGCAAAACTCTGGAAATCAAAGGTGATTCATCTTTAAGCAGCAAGTGATTTAAACCAAACAATGCTTTTTGATTTATGATAATGAAAAAGATTGCAGAGTGATGACAGGTCAGATGAAAACTCACACTGCACCAATTTTTATGATAAGTATCATTATATTCATGCACTCAACTAATTCTTCACTATCAGTTTTATTTGTGGGTTTTATTTATTTTAAAAGTTTTTATTTAGGGAATTTATTGGCAGTGTGTGACTGAAAGCCTCGGAAAAAGAAGTCTGCTGCTCAGAGAACAGAGATAAAATTTCCTCATGCAGCCCCGCCAGTATGCCTCAGCTCATCAGGACCACAATACAAGAGTACAAGAACATGAGAACATCTTTTTGTGGTCAGATTAAAAGCCTGGCCTGGAATCTTCAACAGTGACCCATAAGAGCTGCCTGGGGGGTACCATAAAAGAAGAGGGAATGCAGGGTGATACTTTCTCCCAGATATTCCCCCTGACATCAACAATTTGTGGCTTGGAGAGTACCCAAGACGGAGGGTCACACACATAGGCACGCTCACGGCATCTCCACGCGCACACAGACCATCTGCAGCATCCTGTGGCAAGATGTCAAGATGTTCCACTTTCTTAATTGCATTTTTGTGACACCAAAACAGTTTTTGTCTTTTTTTTTTTTTTTTGTCATCTGCTTGTTTAATTGGGTGCTCCCTGGTTTTGGGCTGGAAAGGGGGTACTCATGTCCCTCTCTCCATGCCACTCCTTGGGAGAGACATTTGGTTTCTGAACCTTTCCTTCAGCAACAAAATTTCCTTTTTTGCTGACTTCAGGCCTAAACTTCACTTAGAGGATGACCATTAAAAACATTAAATATTAACGAAAACAAAAAAATGAATTAGTCTCAATCATAGGATCTTTAAAAATCAACTGCTTTTTGATTTTTAATATAAATAATGTATTTGATTTCTCTTGGGGATTTATAACTGCTGCAAGTACTTCTCTGTCATGCCTTTAATCTGTTTTCTTTTCTTTTTTTCCCTTCACCATAAATTTAGACAACTTTTTGTTTATTTAAGCTTGGCTTTCATGAATCTGCTTGACTCCAGGAGCCAGAGTTTTAAGAAATGGGTCAAGTATGGTGAGACTGAAGACAAAGCCATAAAAGCTTGCAGCACAAGAAGTTTTTTGTTGTTTTGTTTTCAGAAAACTCATTCAGGAAACATCTAAACCATGCTGTACTTAAAATAGGCTGCTCCAGGGAGTCACAGCTGGATTTTATGTTTAGGACAGAAAATCAGCAAAAAGTAGGTCTGGAAAGGGCCTATTAATAACATCTGGTTTGTCCCCCATTCTGAGACAGGATTCCTGTGTTGTTTGTTTGTCCAACGTGGCGTTAGGTTTCCTCTTGTGACAGAAAGTCTGCAACCTTGCTAGATAACCTATTCCAGTGCTGAACTATCCTGACCACCAGAAAGTTATCCTGATGTCTAAGTCTCTCTTGCTGCAGCCTAAGCTCATTATTTCTTATCCTACTGTCTGTATAGATGAAAAATGTTTATTTGCTTGTTCTTTGCAGCACCCTTTCAGAAAAGTGTTACCGTGTCTCTTTGGCCATGTACTCAGCTGTGAGGTTACACCTCCCATTTCAGCCAAGTTTGTTACACCTCTTCATGGGGACTCAGCTGATAGTTAAGAGCACTGTACCTGATGGGTCTGGATTGCTGTGCTACCACCTTTTAGAGATAATCCTCCAATGTGCTCAAGCATTTTTTCTGGGCCAACCTGTCTGGAGTGCACTATAATCATGGTTCTCGCAAATCCTGGACATGTGTCCAATATACCATAACAGCTGGAGTTCATTGATGGGTACCAATATATTTCCTTCCTCACAATAATTTCAATATGCTTGTCAATTTTTCATTTCATGCACAGTGGCTTTAAAAATGCACTGTAACAGCATTTAAATTATCTTAATGATGGTGTTGGCTGTATCATGAACCTATGGTTGCTTCTTTCCTGCACTGGTCAGATCTACCCAGCCCATTCGTGTCTGACAGACTTTGCAGCTCATAAAAGTAAGGCATTAAAAAGATTTATTCACAATTCTTTTAAATGAGATAAGCTGGTTCTGGCAGTCAGTGGTTTTTACCTCTGTCTGACCAGCGTTTCATGAGGAACTGCTCCATGCTGGTCTTGCACTGTGGAGCATACACCGTACTCAGTACTCCTTGCTGCTGTACAAGCCAGATCTCTGTGGGCAGTCGATGAGTCACTTTGGCAGTACTTCTCCACACTGCCACGGCTCCCAGATCTCACCAGAGCCTCCTAATAGAATGATAATAGGCACTTATGACAAATTTGAAAGAATGAAGTGTGGACCTGTTATTACTGTCCGTTGTTCCCAGGACATCATCAAACTGACATGATCTTATTCCTACACAAGCACAGAGACTGCAATCTAGTGTCAAGGATTAAAGAAAATCCTGGAAAATTTGTGTACTAGTGCTATCTTGCCATTTTCTTCTTGTTACTTCTTCCAGTCCTCTCTCCTCAGCCCCCTCCCACTCCAAAGAGGGCAGGACAGAGATGAGGAAGATCTGACAAGGTGATTGAAATGGCTTTTTGCAAGGCATCTGATAAACTTTGTTCAGTTAAGCAGATAAACCTGCATTTCATTAAAGGAGCAATAATAAGATCCATCAATGTTGGGTGTGCTGCTCTTTGTGAATTTGTTTGTTTTGTTCATTGCCAAGAAGAGCATAGATCTGGCATAGGGGACACAGGCCAAAACAGAGGGGGAATAGAGGGTGGATGAGATATCTGCGTTTAGATAAGACTTCCTGGAGCATACAGATTACGATTTTCATGATTTGCTGCAGAGATTGAGACTGAGCTGGTTGAGACAGCAGCTGTAGTACCTTGAACTAAAAACATCTCATGGACAGTTGTATTCTGAAGACCTGACAATTGCTCAGGCTTGTCGAATTACACCACATCATTTTTATTAGCTTGATGTCTGGACAGCTATCTCAACCATTAGAAAAGGTGGTTAAAACTACATCAAATGATTTGTATGTAACTTAATGCTGCTGTTGGTTTGCCAGTCATTAGAAAACTTTCTGATGCTGCTTCCAGTGATTCGCTTCCCGTTGAGTAGTAGCTCTTAATTTAAAACAAAAGCCACTAGCAATGCTATGTGCTAAAGTGCTCAGAAACTGGCCTTACTCATATTTTGTTTGGTTGCCAATAGTTTTAATCAGTGTTACCTTTTCTGAATCATCAGTGTGACTAATACCCTTGTGAGGCCACCAAGAATAGACTTCCTCTGAAATAATTTGTCCTCTGCCCACCAAGCTACCTCTGATCCATAAAGGCAATTTTGGCAAATCCCTTTGGTCTTTCATTGTGTCACAGTCTACATCACATAAATAAGACAGGTAAGTAAAAATATTAGTATGTCTCCTCATGGACATCATTAAGTGTTTTGCTGGAAGGAGGAGTGTTTGTCATTTCTGATGCAAAATAAAATGAGTAAAGTGACTTGCCCAAATTCCCATTCTGAAGAAATGACAGACCTAGGATTAGGATCAGTCACCTGTATCCCAATACCAAGATTTATTCACTAAAAATAAAATAATCCCAGCCTCTTTAAACCCATCATGTTGCATTTTCAGATTCAGCCTAATTGGGAATATTGACATATCACTGTAAATATTCCACACTGTTTACACCCCCCCAGTAGCCCTCAATTACTATATTTCCACGTGCATGGACCATGCATTAATTGTCAAAAAAGTTGTAATTCAGCAGAACTGGAACATGTTTGTAGGTGCGGCAAACAGAAGAGGTGCATTACCAGACAATGACCTTTCCTGCAGAGTCAAGAGAAAGATTCTTCAAAGTCAGAGTCACAATCCTTTCTGTCCTTGGTGCAGAGTGCAGTAGAAGCTTTTCCTGTGGGTAGGTAATTGGGAGATTAAGGACATTTTAGGGAATGTTATTTTTGACTGGGTTCAGTTTCTCTGGGAGTTGGGTTTTACATGCTAAATCCATGTCAGTCCAAGTAGATCTTATTATAGATAGCCAAGGCATTTGTGTACTATGAGTGGTTTGAGAATTTCTGATAGCAACCTAGGGACTTTAATGTTAACCTTTTTATTGATCATGGTGAAAAGTTATCAGGGAGCACTGTGACCTCACGTGTCTAGCTGCCATGATACAAAAGTTGCTCAGATCTGTATATGCTGCCATTACTTACTGGAGTCTCAGAAAACCCTTTCTTGTGTGTGTAACTGCATAGTTTCACAAGCTTTTATTTTAATGGGAGTATTGTGCTAGTTGTCTCCCTCCCCAAGTTTTGTGCGGGTGTCAGCCAGTGAAACCCACGGGCTACTCAGGCTAAAAATCAGTTTGCTTCTGTACTGCTGTTATTCTAGCACACAATGAAAATGATTTTTGTTGGATTGGCATATGGCCTCACAGAACCAGCTGGGCAAGCAGCACTGAGTCAGGGGCTGCAGGAGAGGGAGGACCAGAGGGAAATGTGAGGGGTGACAGAGAGGGATGGTCATGGGGGAAAGGATTACCATACTTACAAGAACAATTAAAAGATTCCCCATTCTGGCACCTGATGAACATCAGAGCAGTTACCTCCTGTTTTATTTCAATGTTTAAATCCTGCAGGCACTGGAGACCATGGGGGGAATTAGTCACCAGCAAGCAAGTGTAGCCTGAGAGACTGCTGAGGCACCTGAGCCATATAAGGTAACATAGCACGTGACAGCATTTTTAAAATTTAAATACTTATTAAAGAATAGCTTAATATTGTCTGATACGAATGCACATATAAATGTGTACATATATGTGTGTAAGTATATATATATGCCACCTAAAAAAGCAGTATTTCTGCCTTCAACAATACTTCACAATTCAACAGAAAACTGCAGACGTTCATATCTAATTAAATGGTTTCTGATCTAGGATTGCCTATTTTTTCCTTCTATTTAATGAGATTCCTCTAGCAAGACATGGAAAATAGTGTTTTTTCTCTTTTCTTTATGTTTTAAATAATCTTTATGCTTCCATATGGCTTGCATGACTGGGCCTTATCATTTATAGATTACAAAGTCACAATTAAAGTCCTAGATAAGACTAACGAGTTGAGCATAGCAGACAGAAATGCTCTTTTATTTTTTAAATGAAATTCTAACTAAATTTTAAATCTGCAAAGAAGGCATAAATTCACAGTGCAATATTGATTACAAAGAGTGAATTTGTCTAATGAGTCAATTCTGAAGAATTCTGTGAGGCCTAACAAACAAATAAAAGTTGCATGGCTTGGTGTGATCTTCCCCATCCTCTGTTCCATCATGCCATGAAAACTGCATTATTCTTGATAACGATGCTAAATGAATTTTTAAAGGACTCATTCTTTAATGCAGAAGTTTTTTAACTGCATATTACCCTGTATGTGTATACAATGTTTACACAGTTGTCATTCAGGAGTCTTGTATTTTCCACTCCTGGTCGGAAATGTTGACCCAACTCTAAATTTATTATTATTTGTAAAAAAAAAAATGTGCGGCGATTCTCTAGTAAAAGAATACGTTTTAACAGTACTAATCTGACATGCTTTTCACTTTTGTGTTAAACTTTCATCACCTGAGGTCAAGTAATTCTAACCAGGTGGTTACACTTTAGTGCAGAATGAAAGGAGGGGAAGGGGTGGGCTCTGGCTGCAGGGTGAGGTTCTCTTCTGATAACATGCTCTACCTTTGTGTGTTTGCTTGAAACAAGGTATGTGAAGGCTATCAAATGTATATTCTCTTGCTTGTGTTAAATCTAACCTTATTTATCTCAGCAGCAGCTCTGAGTCTACACCACTCCTTATGAAGGGAAGGGATAGGCTTGCTTATTTATTTATTGTTTTCTGTTCCAGTGAGTACAGGTTAGGACAGAGAGAAGGAGAACTCCTACAAAAGCTGATGGAAATTCCTGCAGTGGAGAAAGTCCTGTGGTGCACAAATCTTTGAATTCCCACATGCACTGGGCTTTGGCTTCCCAGAACTATAAAAAGCATTAATTTAATTTAAGAAAAGGGAAGGGGGACTACAGAAGGGAAAAACCTTCAGAAAAATGTATGTGTGTGACCCTCTATACTACCAATTAGGGGGCAGAGCTTTCCTCCTTGTGTAAGTGTAGGTGCTCCCTTGAGGTCTCATGAATGCTCTATACCAGGGGTGTCAAACTCATTTTCACCTGGGACCACATCAGCCTTGCAGTTGCCTTCAAAGGGCTGAATGTAATTTTAGAACTATATATATGTAACTACTCCTACATTTATACAGATCTAAAATTACATTTGGCCGTTTGAAGGCAAACCCTGGTACAGTGCATCCACGTGTCATGGTAGGATCAAGATGTGCTGAAATTTGAGTGTGAGTTTCATGTTCTTGCTCCTTCAGACAAGCATGTATTTATTCAGATTGCTTTAAATTACTTTTCATTGATCCAGATATTTCATACTTGGGCTAAATTATTAAAAGGTCACATACAGTAATTAAAAATATATTCTCATGAAAACTGAACCTTATTATGTTTTAATTAAGTCAGAAAAAAATTTGAAAAGCATAATTTTCTTATTCAGCAACTTTTCCTTGCTTTAGGCACACACACTCAAGGATACAGTAGTGCATTTGTTTGCTTTTTAAAACTATTATTAAATGCATTACAAATTCTTTATCCCTGTGTGCAATCAGCAGAGCTTTCACCTTGTTCATCTTTGCAAAGTCTTCATTGCTGGTAATGATATTTGAGCCTGGAGGAATTGTGGTAAGAAATTTTAAAATTCCTGTGATCTAGAGATCAAAAAATGTGTGTATATGGGTCAGGATAGGTCAGTATAAAGATTTTAGCAGTGGGATAACTATAGTATACATGTTTAAAGCAAGTTCTCAGGTATTTAATGTGCCATGTAATTTTTTTGTATAACTATGTATAACCTGTCTCCCAGAAAGGGATTACCTTAGCTGATGCGGGGCCTCAGATAAGCATTCTGGAGTATTTTTAAACAAAATATATAAAATTTACCAGTCTCTATTCACTCCTAAACCTCTGCCTGAGACCGTGCCTCCTGCATTTGACAGCCTCCAAACACACATCTCATTTTGGCAAAACAGAGTCCCAGACCTCTTCTAGCCCCATTCCTCATCTGCCCTGGTTCACTAGCAGATTGCTAGTTTCTGTGCCCATAGCTTTTGTTTTAAGAAGTTTTCTTCATTTGCTTTGTCATGTCCTCAGTTTCCTTTGGAAAATGGAAAAATCTCTCTCAATTACGAATGAGGTATTTGCCAAAATTCATCTTGGGAGAATTTCTGGAAGCAGCACTTCTTCCTTGCCTGTGACCCAGGGACAGCTGACTTATTTTCCTTATCTAGGAACTGACTGACGAGAACCTGTTGCTTTTACAGCTGTCAAGTGTATCTTGATAATATTTGTCCTTGCACGCTGTAGAAGTCTTCAGAAGGCACATGCTTTATCCTTTTGTTTTCCTGATCTTATATCCCCAGGAGGTTAAAGAGAATTAAATAAAATGTGGAGAAACTTTAGTATCAGAGTTTTCAATATTGTTAAGGAGTTTAATTTATTGTAATTGTTCAAGGCTTTTCTGTTTCCTTGTGGATCTATTTCTCCCTCATTAAGATTAAGTTCCTGGTGAAGGCTAGATAAATATGACATTTAATGCAATCCTATTCTTGCTGCTATGGAGACATGCCTCGTAGAGTGTGTCTACTTCACTTTGGTCTACCACAGCATGATAAGTTCAGCACACTTCTACCAGATGTTCCTAGCTCTATGTTTTTGTTAATAGCTTAACATGCATGTAAGTCTAATACTTGTCAACTTAACACAACATTTGTCTTCATTAAAGCATTTCACAGACCTTTGTTAATGAAACCCTGTCAATGTGGTTTTAGGTGGGAAAAGCATTTTACAATGTAGGACGAATGGTGTAATTGAGGGACAGAGACACTAAGCTCAGATCTTCCAAGTTGCTCAGGTACCTAAGAGCTGGGTTTTGTGTTATGGTCTCTCCAGTGGCAAAGCCGTTTTAAATTTTTTCCATCCTGTCCCACAGCTCTGCCTGCAGTTTGTCCTTCCCGTCAGCCACACCAATTCTGTTGGTTGTGGGGCCTTCTGGAAAGCAGATCAGTAGCAACCTGTTGCTAAGGGTATGTCCTGGCCCCATCTACTTATCTAGCCCTTAATGAGGGCTGATACCGATGGGTATCAGCTCATTAAAGATGGAAGCAAAACCAAACCAGGACTTCAGATTTTGCTCATGGTGACAGGGGGGTGGTCCCTTTCAAAAGAAGCATGTGCTCCTTGCTGTACATGCACAGAGGGAAACAACCTTTCACTCTGCCTAGGGTGAAGACATGTTTTGTTAGGCTAAAAGAATACAAACAGCCCTTTCCAAATTTTTTTTTTTTTTTTTTTTTTTTAAAATCTGCACTTGTTCAATGGCCTCCTTAAGCCATAACTTCACAAACAAGGGACAGGGAGAAGTAGGAATTAGTGCCTAAGATCAAAAAGAGGGCAAGAACTTCATTAATTAGCTTTGCCGATAAAGAATTAATATTTTGGAATATTTTCCATGGAGATTAATGGGAGTTTAGTATAGAAAAACTAGAGGGCTCTTAACTTAGGCAACGGGCATGCAGATCTGTCCATGTTAGATGAACATGAATACTAAAATCACTTTGTGCTATAGCTGGTCACAGCTCTTTGCTTAACAGCTTAGCAGGCTGGGATATAGGGTTCTGTGCTTGACTTGCTGCTTAAGGTTGGAAATCCCAGTTCCACCAGGAAAGCAAGGGCAAACTCTGTAATTTTTATTTCTGCTCTCTTCATATAGCATTTAATAAAGGACATGTTAATGAGGACTGAATGACATTTATTATCCAGACAGGGTATCATGACCAGTTAGCCTGATGGATTGGTAAGAACATGTCAGCTCCATACCATTATTCAGTCCTTAATTAGGGAACTTTTCCTTACTAAGGGCTGAACTATGACACTATGCAAGGCTTTCAGATTTACCTCATGTTGCTTATAAGGATCAGTGCCTCTTGTGCACACTCCAGAAGAGACAGTCTTCTACCAAGATCTGTGAAGGGCTTTGCTCAGGTTTCTCATCCAGCAGAATTTAGTGCACAAGGGCTGTGTCTGCATGCAGGAGAAGACCCAGGCAGATATACCTGTGCTAATCCTTTAATTCCTTTACTTGTAAAATGTGTTAGAGGTACTTTATTTCTCCAAGTATGGAAATCAGGGCATGCCTGCATTGCTAGTTAAGCTGTAGTACATAGCCAGGAGTTACTTCTAGATGGGTTCATCTGCTTTATATCCCTAGTCCTATTAATTGGGATTTCTTTCTTTTCACTGGACCACCCAACCTCTAGTTGCTGGGTCAGAGACTTGTCAAACTGCTCTAAGAGCTGAGCTCCCTCTTTTAGTGGGGTCTGAACAAGATGCTTGTCCTCCCAGAAGAACACTATAGGCATCTCTGGTCAAAATAAAGCCATGGTGCCATGGACAGTCACTGCATGAGGAAAAACCTCAAAGAATATTTCTTTCTGTGAGCAGATGATATAAAAGGACTGTAAGAGCAAACTGATTGCAACAACTCGGTGACTTCTGTCAAGTGGAAGAAAAATGTACTTTGATCCTTTGGGAGACACATTTGGATGTAGCTAATAATGGAATATTTAAGGGAGCCTTGGGGGGAACTTCTGGTGAGAGAACTTAGTTTCCAGCCACTACCTGTGATAGCTACGAACGGTAATGTTTATTTTTCCTCTCCTGGGGACAAAAAAACAATGCCTGTTTTGACTGATGAGGGGGGCTTGTCCTGTAAAACAACTTTCTCTATGACTGTTGTATAATATTTGTGGGGAGGCAAAACTGAGCAAATCAGATTTGTTTACAACAAATAGGACTTGCTCCTCAGAGGCTGTTGTGATGCAGCTTCCCCAGTTCAAAATGATGCTAATTGGCTCCCACCTACTTACCAAAGGGAGGCTCTGTGATTTCAGATATGTCACCTGCTAGAAATGACTAGAAGACTGAAAATATATTCAATTCTTCAGGGGGTGTGTTTTATCATTTTAAATGAGTTTTTGTGTGAAGAGGTATTTGATAAAATATCCCTGGTGTAAGATAAATAGTTTCCCTGAGTTCAGGACTAATTATCCTCAGGGACACAACAGACTGAACAGCTAGATGAGCCAGAAATAAAATGGTATCTTGTGGCTATAGTGGGAAGTAGGCAGTTACACTCCTACCATACATGATTAGATGGCTATCGAGCTTGTTATTGTTGGAAAGGAAATGACCGGCTTTCTCATAGAAATCTTCTACAAATAACGAAGTACGTGTGCGCTGCAGCGGCACTCTCTCTCTGTTGTGCATAGGTAGATGTGCATCACCGGCAGCCTTTCCTGGTTGTGCATATTTCAGACCAAACAGTGCCTTTACACACCCAAAAGAAAGATCATTTTGTGCAGGTGGTATTGCACATGCTTTTCATGTTTACATAATATACATATTTAAATTACACATAGTTTACTGAAGGATGAGAGAGCGCACGCTTTTTTTGTTCCTTACAAATTCAGGAATAAAATGAAGTTTTGTCATGTTTGTCCAGTGCTTGAGATCTTTTTCTGTTTTGTTTCTCTCTTTTGTTTTTCTCAGATATTTTTCATTGACAGCTGGACATTTTAGGCTCCAGGTTGTGACTGGAAGCAGAAGGGTAAATGTGTGTTGTAATTGTTCTTGTAGTCTGAACAAAACCAAGCAGAAATCTCATGAGAATTTCAGGGAAAAGTTAAATTTTGCAGCTTAGGGCTAAGGTGTTTTGTTGTTTGTTTGTTTCGTGTTGTGTGTTGTGTTTTTTTTTTTCCCCCCACCCTCCCTTCCTTAGCCAAAGCTTCCATTAAAGCCAGCTGTATTTTCGCCTGAGTTAGGACCACAAGATCTAGCCAAATTTTGCAGAATAAAAAGTTCATCTGTTCCTTAAACTCTGGATAAGCATCTGAACTCTGTGCCACATTCCTAAATTAGATCACTCCCAGCATGAGCCTTGCTCCAGGAGAAGCCCTGCCAGGCCACACCACTGGGCTGTGCTGGGGGAGGCTCCTGTGGGGCCAAGACCTGGTCCATGGGGCAAAGTGGGGTGCATGGGGAGCACCAGGACCTTACAGCAGAGGAGAGGGTTTGGGGAGAGGGTGAGGAGCAGAGCACTAGCCGGAGCTCCATGGTTCATGGTGTTTGTCGAGATTTGCTGTGCGTCACCTCGCGCAGCAGTGCTGCAGCGTGAAGCCCGGTGGTGGGGACAGCCAGGAGCATCGCAGCGCTGGCCACAGCTGGCAGCGGTGGGAGCATCTCTTGGCTGGCTGAGGGCATGTCTTGTTGAGGCTGTATCTGGGGGAGACAGAGTGTGACAGCACACACAGCCTCCACCCCGCTCTCCCAAACCGAAGGGCAAGTGTCCCAGTGGAGAGGGCAGTTTCTCTCTCAGCTCTTCCAGGTGCCACTTGGAAACTGCTTTTTCTAATGAGAGCTCATTTGTATCTGTCTGCTGAAACTGGGGCTTGTGTGAGAGCTGCAGAAGCAAACACCCACCCCACGGTCCTCCACCCCACCTCCTGGGGCAGAGCAAACACATCAGCAAAAGGACTGGAAGTGTTTATTGCTGAAGTAGGCAAATAGACGCAAAAAGGAGAAAAGTCCCAGCTCTAGCCAGTGGATTCACGCTTAGCACAGTATTTCAACTAACACTTGAGTCTGGATGTTCAGAGTGCCTTTGAGAGCAAGGTGTGCCTGGAGAAGTTTGAAAACAGGCCTTGTCTGGCTGAAGGAGTAACCCTTTCAGCATCATCCCTTCCTCCACGTCATGCTGCTGGAAGGACTTAAGGAGCTGCCTCCCAGCATTTTGAGGATTCCAAAATTTTAAATGAGCATTGTGAATGTGAAGGCAGCATTCATAAATTAGAGTTCCCTAAACAGAGTGCTTGCAACCTGTGCATTCACATATTGCAGTTGCAAAGCTATGAATTTTCTGATTTTTGTCAAACTGATAAGATTAAAAAACCCCACAGTTATAGTTGATCCTGCAGAGTTGCAGAAGTAATTTCTCATTCAATTGCAATCTAAAACTTTGGAGATTTCACATCCACTGGAATAGAAAGTAATTTATCAATTCCCATTAACTTTGGCCACTAATCAGGGAATTTTTTCTTTTTGTTTTAGCAAAAAGGATAATGTATACCACCTACATTTTATACACTGACAGGAATTTCAGAAAGCAAGCAGCTAAAGCTGCGCTTTCTGCCTATTCAGAAAAAAACACTCTTTTTATAAGAAAAACATATCTTTGTATTTAGTATGCAACTATTATGAGGAGGAGGATTCAAAAGTCAAAACCTGTATGTTTTGAGACTTGCCCACTTTGAGTTACTTTGAACAGATTTGTGGGATCTGTGGCCTTTCAAGCCTCTTGTTTTTGTATGTGCACATCTGCATTTCTTTTGGGAGTTGCTCTTCTAATACACAAACATTTACTAATGGTCTTACAACAACTGCAGATTACATTTTTTCCAAGGCCTGCAGGCAGAAAAGGAGAGGTTGCCAATCCCTTACGAAAACAAGAATGATGACATGAACTATGTTCATTTCTTGTAAAGATAAATAAAACACAAGAAATGCAAAGAAGAGGCATTTCAAAGGTTTTAATTCCTTGAAATTCCTACATTAGAACACTTGTAAGAAGGACAGACTTGCAATTAGTTAACTGTATTGATTTCTGGCACTGAGGAAAGTGGGAGAAAAAAATATTTACTGTGCTAAAGCTCTGGAACTTTCAACCAGTTCATATTGAAAACTGTCTCCTGTGGTCTTCCTTCCCTGGCTTTCCCTCAGTGGAAGGGAAGGCTGGAAGAGGCACCAGGGCACAGCAACGAGAGGGAGCTGCTCTGTGCCCGTAAGTCTCCTCAAGGGAAACAATTGCGTTCTCCTCACTGTTAGCAATAGGTTGTGAAACAATTTTCATGATTGCAATAAATCAAATACCACTGCAGTTAAAAACAGTCATTGTCACTTCTCGATCTGATTCCTCTACATGGCCTTCTTAGGTGCCATGAACACTTGCAAGCATAGTAGTTTAAAATGGTAAAAAAATGAGTTGTAGTTGATTTGTTTCAAGCTGCTTGATATTTAGACTGGGTTTCACGGGAAATTCTGCTGTTTTGTGTTTCAGAAAACTGGAATAAGTCTCTTAGATTTTAGGGGTTTTTTTGTGTGTTTTGGTTTTTTCCGTTTTGTTTACAAACATTAAATGTTAAATATTTGCTGTTTGCTTTCTTAATAAAAGACAAGCAAAACCGAGCTCAGCCATTTCACTAAACTCTTAAACATTGAGGTTGATAGATGTATGTTATAGTGTGGCTCTGCTCAGAAAAGCAGCTGGGTAATGATGGTGTCTTCTTCCTCCGCATGACTACTACTTGTGTGCATTCAGTCAGATCTTTGACTTTATGACAGAAATAAGTCTTGACTGTTTTTACTCTTGTTAGCCCTGTAGAGGCTACAGAGCTAAGCATCAAATATAGCTAAGAGCTAACGAGCTAGATTCTTCAGTGGTGAGCACTGAAGCCTCAACAGCTGAGACTTCAGCAGGCTATTGATTGCTCCTCGCAACAAGGGGGTAGTAATTTTCAATCAATTGCATCTATACAAGCCCAATGAAAACAGGACATGTGGACAGGTATAGGCAAAGGCCTAATTTATCTGACAGATTGTAGTTTTATTTCTCACGATATTTGAAATCGAAAGGACAAAGTTTCATTTTCTAAGTCCAGGTAGAACTTGAAGGACAGGAAATTGGAAGGTTTTTTTCTTGTAGACTTAGTGCATTTGAGCCTGAAAAATGGTAAACGTAGGACCTCGCAGTATTATTTTTTAAGTGGTTTTCAGGACAGAAAGTACAACTAAAGTACTGCCAAATAAGAGGGAAAACTTGATGAGGGAAAAAGGATCTTTAAAAATCATATCTCATAGGACTGATTTTTACTAGGAGGAAATAATGATATATTAAAGACTAATAGGGATATGGGTGAACTAAGTGCTGACAAATATGATCAAAACAGGTCCTAAAGGGCACACTAGCAAAGTTGATAGAGTAATAAATGAGCAAACCCTGTTGTGTGGGTGTGTTTGTGTGGTGTTTTTTTTTTTTTTTCCAGAGGTTACCACAATTTAAAGATGTATATTTTGTCAAGAAGACTAAATTCTTGTGGATAGAATGCTACACAAATAATCCCAGCATTCACGTTTTTCTGTGCTGAAAGAAAAGCTCACTGCACTCCGTAAGTGTTATATTAAAATAAAAAAACCCCAGTCACAACACAATACTTCTCAAAATAAATGAACCCCAAATAAACCCAGACTGCCTGTGTATATAACTTTTAAGTTTTAATACAATTCTAGGTCTGCAAAATCAAAATGAAACAGTAATGAAATGGAAGTCTGAACTTGAAATATTAAACTTAAGTTTACCCTTTCAGACCTATACTTTAAGACATCATTTCTTTTCATCATTATCAATTTTTTGTTGCTAATAGTTCTTTTAATACAAATTTGATTTCACATTGAAGCTAAATAGATGGTATGTTATATATATAACTTCCTATATTTGATTCTTAAGATTTTGTCTATAAGACTTCAATGTGGAATCGGTAGTGTTTGAAACTGCAGTGCATGGTAAGTTGCCATAATAGATTTTCTGCGATATTCCTGAAATTAGCCCATGAATTTGTAAACTCCTTTCAAATAGCTGAAAATAACTACCGCGACCATATAAGTCTGAGGCAGAGACTGAAGAGAAGATGTGATGTTTTGCAATTTTTGAAAAGTATGAAAAGTACAAATCGGGGTGCCTGGGTGACTGTAAAGGGAATTTCAGCTGCTAAGTCCATTTTTCATTAATGAAGTAATGAAGGAAATATTAAGGGATGACAGCTGATGAGCAATAACACCTTTATACATATATAAAACAATCTCTGACATAACAAATTGATATATCTTTTAAAAAAAATTACTGAATTTGTAGCCAATGGTAATGATGGCATGACTGAAATACACCTATTTCTCAATATTATTAAAGGATTTGATACAATACCTCCAGCCGTGAACAATTATTTCTTAGAAACTTGGGTATAAGCATTGTCTCATGCATGGAAAGAGTCTAAATAAATGGTGGTGATTTGCAGCAAAGTATTGAGTCCTGGGAGGTGCCCAAGTGAGGTGGCGCTGGGCAGCATGATGTTAGATTTTGTTTATGATGTTTATTAATGTTTTGCGAGAGAAGTGTAAACTGCACATTAATTATGTTCCACAGGGACTAAATGGGGAAGTGTAGCAGAGGATGGACTAATCACTTTATCACTTGCTGGGCACTCTGAGCTGGTATAATTTAGTATAACCCAACTAAATGTGGGAATAAATTTTCCCTGATAGGAAATTTATTTCCTATGCTTGTATGTGGATCTGTGTTTTCTTCCCTTCAGACACTATATGTTTATTCTTATATGCCAAGGCTACTGGCTTTTCTTTTATTCTGGATGCTGGGAACACTGCTGATTCTTAAACTGTTTGTAAATGATAAGTGCAAATAAAACAATTTTATTAATAGTGAAAAGAGAAAGCAGATAAATATTGAGGATCATGAAGCGATACAAAAAGGACCAAAAAAGGCTGATAGAGTGGGGACAGGCTGCTGCTGATCCAAACATGATTTTATTTGGGTTCTGTATATTTACCAGGTGGGCTCACTGTCTTGTGGAGAATGAGGAGGCCATAGCCACCTGTGGAAAAGTCTCACACAAAGGATACAATATGATGCTGTGCTGACTTTTGTAGGACAGTTTCTCTAGTTCTTTTAATTCTGTTTCCACCTGGGCAAGGACCCCCTGACTGTGCACTGAGGAGACCCTGCTCTTTCATGGGGTGGAGGAGGAGGAAAGGTATGGGCAGGTCTCTGGAAGACGCTTGAGTCATTAGTCTGCAGGGTAGACATGTATTTCTCAACTGGAACCCTCTGGACAGCAGGTAATTTCCTGTCAAAATGAGTTTTAAGGAACTCTAATGCCTGTGCAAGGCCTCAGCAGGCTTTTGGTATGTCTGCATGATGGCAGATTTGCAGCGGTGGCCGCAGTACGAGCAGTCTAGCTGAGCTGGCTTGCATCAAATGGCTCAGGTGTCAACAGCAGTGAAGTTGCAGGGCACAATCTTCAGCTTTTGCTCAAACCAGTCAGGCTAGAATGTGGCAGCTACTTGTGCTCTGGCTGCACTGATGCTGACTCTCGGAGCAGGTGCGTGCTGGTACAAGCTTGCTTGCCCTAGATCATGTTTTCTGTGAGGAAAGAGTTTAGAAGGGCAAGTTCAAAGGCAGTCCACACAGGAAAGGCCAGTGTGTTTGAGGCTGCCGAGAATGGTGTCTGTAATTATAGCAGTATTTGTCACATTGCAGTGGAAATGAAAACCCTGTAACATCTTCCATAGACCCTTAAGACGCTTGGAGACAAGATAAAGTTTTCATTTAAACCATTGGCTTAAGTTACTTAAAGCAAGAAGAGTGCCTTGAAATAGCTTAGGTATGGACATGCATTTTATCCTCCTGCCTCTGGTGTCAGCATGAAAACTTTTAGGAGAGCAGGAAATTAGGTGGTTGGAGTGGGTATATGATAAACTTATAGAGGAAGATCTTGCCTTACTAACACCTAAAATGCTCTGTGTTACCAGTGGTTTGAGCTAGTGAAATGTCTTATTTATTCCTTTAGAGTTTTCCATATTGATTTGGCTTAAATGTGCTCCTTTTACAAAAATGTCCATCAGGGTGATTAAGTCTTGCATAAAAAGTGCAGTAAATTGCTCCTGGCTCCAAGACACTCTTTTGCAGTCATTCAGCATTGGCACTCCCTCCCCAGCACCCTGTAAATCAGGAACTCTCTGGCAATTTTGAGTTAGTTCTCCTACCTTGTCTATTCTTTGAGCAAGTACTGGAGACAACTGCATTTGGCTACATGTGCGGTCATCTGCAATATACCTTGTAACCTCAAGGCTGGAAAACTTGAAAAATAGAGGGCACTGGGATGGGGATTGAAAGTCTTCCTCCTGCTGTCTCCAGCCTCAGGCCCAAACCCAGGGAGAGGCAGCTGCTGGAACAAACAGTAAAAAAAGGGGGTGGATGTGACGATGAGGAATGACGCACACCGGGACGCAGACAAAGATGCACACACAGGCCTAGGGTTCTTGTTAGCAATGAGAGCAGAGCCAGGCTGAGGCCCTCTTTATTAGCCATTGACA
The DNA here is from genome assembly GCF_036013445.1 of Caloenas nicobarica. Lineage (NCBI taxonomy): Eukaryota > Metazoa > Chordata > Aves > Columbiformes > Columbidae > Caloenas > Caloenas nicobarica. The sequence goes on from NC_088247.1 coordinate 73,245,330, forward strand.
GTTTATAGGATTTACAGATACAGGCCTGGACTAAGATGTTACATAAGATGTTTTTCCAATAATTGTTATTAAAAACACACCACACTCATGTTATGTTTGTTTCAGTTATGTTCCCACTCATTCACAGACCAGGCCCAAGGACATTCACACATCATACATATGGGGGTGGTTTTCCAACCTGAGATATCATTCTCACCAGCCTGGGCTATCACTACTTACACTCATAAAAAACATACTTCTGTATAATCTGTCCAAGGCCCTTTAGCTGGAACTGCACATCCTGCTGTTCCCACATGTGGATTTGCACTGTGGCAAGCACGGGGCAATGCTACCCTCACAGAGCTCGAGGGACATCCACTTTGCAGTGCAGGGGATGTGCTTGGGGTTTCCCTACATACAAGGGAAACTCATCCAGTATAATGCATCCTCTGTGGCATTTTCTGGGCTGCTAACTTGGATCTAGGGAGGGCAGATGTGGTCCCCTTGCTTAACCGCCACATAGGACACCACTTACTTGGAGGGGAGAAAGGAGATATTCGTGACATTCTTTTAACATGGAGGCTGTAACTCTTCTTTCCTGGGCCTCCCAAGTCAGGAGTCACCTTGTTCCCACTTTTTCCACAAACATAAGGACCGCCAGACCCTTCCTCTCCGTCATGAAGGTGAGATTTAGTATGGCGCCTTGTCTTTTCATTGATGGAGAACCCATCAACCAAGGCACCTATGCCATTGGATTCATTTAACCATGCCTAAGACACACTTGACAAGATGTTGGTGTTCCACCAGAACCCATCTGATTTTCTTCTGCTTCTCTGCTACTGCAGCACAAATTCTATGTCTGAAAGCCTTTTATGGTTCTTGGACTCAGATCTATCCTGCAAGTGTTAAATATGGTATGATTATTAAATACTGCCCCATGGTCTGATTTAGCTTGCCTTTCTTGGGCAAACCTCTTGGTGACACTGAATGACTCCCTAAGTGAGAAAAAGTGTATTTCAGAGGACAAGTTGTTTGAAACATTTATTGAGAAGCTAGTTTGAAAAGAATAATGAGGGGAAACCATTTTGTGTGGAAGACTTCAAATTCCTGGCAAAAGTATCTAGAAAATTTCATTTAAGTTTTTATATCTACATAAAAATATGTATAATACACATACATATTCTTCTTGAAGGCAAGACTTGGAGATTTCAGGCTTTTGAAACACTTCTCTCTGTTGAGGGCACAAATCTGTAAGTTGTGATTTTTGAGTTCCTACTTGTCTGCTGAGCTAGTCTAACTCAGAAAGGTAGTAAAGGTTTTAAACTGGCAGAGATACGCCTGAGGAAAGCTTCAGGCATATTGCCACCACTGCTGCCTCACTGCTTTGCCAGCAGAAAAGTAGTACCATACAGACCGATTAGAGGAACATGGATAATGGAAGAGGGGTAGAGGATTCCAGGTAAAAATAAACAAAACCTTCAAGAAGCAGCAAATTTTTTCAGTAGTAGTGTTATACTGCTCTATTTTGAGAGTTTGCCATCAACTGGTGTGCCAGTTTAGTCTGAAATCATGTGACTCAGCAAGTTTTAAATAGGACTACTCCTGAATTACTGCCATGCGAATAAGATGCCTTGCACATGGAATTGAAGACATGTTTTGTGGAAACCATAGTTTTATATCAGGTTCTTAATTACACATAATAAACCAGGTGGGAGTGCATTTTGTATCTGGTTCTTGATGACATGTTGCAGCACAAGGCGTTTGCAGCTAAACAGAGGAAGTGTGGTCTGGATGACCGGGTAGTGAGGTGAACTGCGAACTGGCTGAAGGAAAGAAGCCAGAGAGTTGTGGTCAATGGGACAGAGTCTAGCTGGAGGCCTGTGTCTGGTGGAGTCCCTCAAGGGTTGGTACTGGGACCAGTACTATTCAATATATTCATCAATGACTTGGATGAGGGAATTGAGTGCACTGTCAGCAACTTTGCTGATGACACCAAGCTGGGAGGAGTGGCTGACACGCCAGAGGGCTGTGCTGCCATCCAGGGATACCTGAACAGGCTGGAGAGTTGGGCGGGGAAAAATTTAGTGAAATATAACAAGGGAAAATGCATCTGGGCAGGAATAACTGCAGGTTCCAGTATAGGTTGGGGAATGACCTATTAGAGAGCAGTGTAGGGGAAAGGGACCTGGGTGTCCTGGTGGACAGCAGGATGACCATGAGCCAGCACTGTGCCCTTGTGGCCAAGAAGGCCAATGGCATCCTGGGGTGTATTAGGAGGGGTTTGGTTAGTAGGTCAAGAGAGGTTCTCCTTCCCCCCTACTCTGCCCTGGTGAGACCACATCTGGAATGTCCAGTTCTGGGCCCCTCAGTTCAAGAAGGACAGTTGCTGGAGAGAGTCCAGCGCAGGGCCACAAAGATGATTAAGGGAGTGGAGCATCTCCCTTATGAGGAAAGGCTGAGGGAGCTGGGTCTCTTGAGCTTGGAGAAGAGGAGACTGAGGGGTGACCTCATCAATGTTTATAAACATGTTAAGAGTGAGTGTCACGAGGATGGAGCCAGGCTCTTCTCGGTGACAACCAACAGTAAGACAAGGGGTAATGGGTACAAATTGGAAAATAGGAGGTTCCAATTAAGTATGAGAAGAAACTTCTCAGTGAGGGTGACAGAACACTGGAACAGGCTGCCCAGGGAGGTTGTGGATTCTCCTTCTCTGGAGACATTCAAACCCTGCCTGGACGCCTTCCTGTGTAACCTCATCTAGGTGTTCCTGCTCTGGCAGGGGGATTGGACTGGATGATCTTGTGAGGTCCCTTCCAATTCCTAACATTCTGCGATTCTGTGAAATTTATATCGAGATTATGATTTCTAAAATTTCATGATCTTTTAGACTTCATACTCTTTGGTTTTGATCTATCCAAACATTGAACTTTGTCATAAAATGCTTTTTATATGTAAACATACATTTACTTTTCATTTTCCAGTAAACACCAGGAGGTCATCAACAAGGTGGCTAAGTTCCTCACAGCATTGCATGCAGGGTGGATAAGGGAAAACAGGCACTAGTTGAAATGAGATGCGTATAGCCAAGCAATGGAGCAGGTTGTCCAGAGAAGCTGTGCAGTCTGCATCCTTGAAGATTTTCAAGACCTGGCTGGAGAAAGCCTTGAGCACCCTGGTCTGATTTCATAGCTGACTCTGCTTTGAGCAGGAGGTTGGACCAGAGACCTTCTGGGGTCCCTTCCAAGCTGAATTATCCTAGGATCTTATGATTATTAGTTGCTACTTTGTCCAGTCTAATTCCAGAAATTCCTGTGGGCAGAGTCAGATGAAGATGGAGGCCCTTTCCCAAACTGGAAATCATTTATAAATATGGAGGGGCAGCTAGGAGGTTGTCATTCTTTGATGAAGATTGATGTTCAGGAAGACATATTTATAAATCAGCAGAATGGGAGCTGAACTCCCTGTGGCCCTGGTTGAAATGTGATTTCTACATATTTTAATGTAGTTTTTCAGTTAGTTTTGACAGGGCCTGGGAAGGACGCTGGTGGTTCAGCTCCATTCCTCTCAATTTTCTGGTCTCTCCAGGGCAGCAGTGCAGAGATTAATCAGTTGTGAACAGTTTTGTTTGGTTTACATGTTAGTAAAAGCTAGGAGAAACCTGATAAGCCAGGGTTTACAATGACAAACTCTCTGCTGTGTTACAGTTATCTCCCTGGAACTTTTTTTCTTTGAAATCTTACAAATTTTTGAAGAAACTTCTTGCCTGCTTTTAGCTCTTTGATGACAGCGAAAAGGACATTCTGATCCCCTTCTCAAGGTTTTTTCCCCTCTGCCATTTCACTTGTGCTGGTCAAGCTATGACTTCCCAGATCTCCTCCTCCTTCCTCTGGCTCTGCAGGCAATGCTAATGAGCCATTTACTGAGAACAGCTTTTGCAGCGTCCCAAATTACGTCTTCAGGGACCCCTTTGGAAAGTCCGCTACTCCTCCACTTCTCCAAGTTTTCTTGCTTAATCAGAAGTCCCTGTCCTGAACTGTCATCCAGGACCCTCATGATTTTTTTTTTTTTTTTTCCCCCTCCAAAGGGCAAGTTAATTCCAATTCTTACCCCAATGACTTTAGTGGATTGACCACTGGAAAATGAATATCTTACTGTCTTTCACTACAAAGTACCACTAGTACTAAGATAACTGCAGTTTTATGAGCTCTGTGTTTAGAGACTGCCATTAAAAAAGCAGCACTTTAGTGCCCTCTGATATTTGAGCTTTACTGTGGTATTTGTGGTATCTTCTATAGACAGAACAAGAAGTACTGCAGTAAAGACAAAATTTGGGGTGCCATAAATGTTAAATTTATTTTAAATGACCCACTGCAGGTTGACAAGAAAGATATACTTAATACTTGAGTCTATAAATATAAAAATTGATCCAGGAAAGTGAGAAAGAAGTAACATTTTTCTCTCAGAAGGTGCCTCTTTTGTGAATGAGTTATCTCTAAACTTTCCAATTTTTAGGTTATTTCATGATTAGTGATCTTTGGTGGCCTATCACAGCTTGTTTCTAATGCCTCAGTCTGCTGTTAGGGGAAGACCATCTTTGTGAGGACCTGACCCTGTCACATGGAGGGGACTGTGCACATCTAAGCTGTGATTGCTCCAAGTCTGAAGGAAAAAGTGCATTGTCTGAGGCTTCCAACTCAAACTCTGGACAACTGTAACTTCTGCTGATTTAATTATGAGGTATAAATCAAGCAGCCTCAGATATGTAAAGCTGGCTACCAACAGGGCCTAATTTTTAAGGCTGTTGGCATTGGTGGAAACTTAGGGAAAATACCCAAGGTTTTTGAAAATTGCAAGGAACTTTGCTAACATTCTTCGTGAGAGGGTTTTCACATGTATTTCTTTTCTGGAGGCAAGACAAATCAGTTGGGTTAATAATGAAAAAAAAATTTAAAAAATCCTGTTTTGGGAGAAATTGCTGCCATACAGCCAAAACCCTCTCTTTGTTGATGCAAGAATATGGCTGATTCGGCCACAAACCCTGGAAGAGTTATGGTATTTTTATACCCATAATCAATGTGTGAGGAAGAAAGAAGGTAGCTGATTTGACATGCTTTAAAATTTCAAAACAACTACAGCAACAAAAGCAAACCCAGGAATTTTATCTGAATTTGAATATGCAGAACAATCCTTCAGTTGCAGGTGGAAATCTCAGCTGTATCATGTTCCCAGGCCTATTCTTTTCCTCTGCTGTTGGATGCCTGAGGAAAGAAAGATGCTTGCAACATGAAGAAGAGAAAAGCTAGTTCAAGTTAATATTAACCAAACATGAGAGGAGAATCAGGGAGTAATTTCTGAAGTCTGAAATCCTTTTTGGAAAGGACTATGACAACTTCTTTGTCACCAGCAAATAGAAGATATTTTAGCCTGATTCTTCTGACCAAATGCTGCTGTAGCAAGGCAATGGCTTGAGCCTTTCCCTTGTCCTAATGGAGGGAATTTATAGTTTGAATATCAATTTCATCTGGCTCTTCTATCAAAGCCTTCCCAGGTTCTTGTATTTAGAGGTCAGAAAGGCTTACAGTGACCTCCTAAGTAAAGCAAATAATGCACAAAGTCCCTAGCTTCTATTTGAGCATAGGCTTTAGTAGACATACAGTTTTGTTTTAAACACGTCAGATAACAAAAAATCTACTGTATCCCACATGAAGCTGTTCAAATAGTTATCTCTTCTCTCTCAAAATCACTCATTTCATGTTGTGTTTGAACATTTCTAATTTCAGCTCCCTGGTGTTTTGTATCTCATTATCCAAAGATGTTAACCTACATTCAATATCAGGCTTAGATGAGATCACTGGAGCAACTCTTGCCCCAGCTCTTCACCCACCCACTTCCTAGAGGTTGCTGCCCACCAGAGCAGGGATGGATAAATGTCCCCTGAAATGACACAGTTTACAATGATAAACTTGCAACTTGCAAGAAATGAAGATTGAACTAGTTCTTGCTGCAGCCATGCAGTTTGATCTGCTGCTGAGTGCATATCAATATTTTAATGTACTAGACTGAGGTACCTCCTATATACACAGATGCAGTTATGATCAAATATCTTCCTAACCTTCTCTTTGAATAGACTGATCTCTGAATCTTTCACTGTAAAATGTGCATTTGAGACCTCAAATAAATTTTGTAACTCTTTTCTGAGCTGTATTTCAGCATGTGGAGATGAGGCTTGGATAAACATTCCTGGACAATCATTCTGCAACCTGTATTAATCTACATAGACCTCTTCTCAGTGAAGAGGGGGAAAAAAAAAAAAAGTGAGCCCTTCACACAGAGGCTTCTTTCCAAATAAAGTTTCCAATCCTGGAAGTGTGACCCGATGCTAGACTCCTCCAGAAAAATGTGGGTAATTAAGCCTTGCTATTTTAACCCTCCATTTAAAATCCCTGAGAGAGAAAAAGCAAATGGCAAAATTAGGGTCATTTGAATTAAATTATTTTTCTTTGTTTTTCACTGCTGTAGTGGAAAAGGTTAACAGGATACAAAACTTTAGCACTGAAAACACATTATTTTATTTTTAAAGACAAGTACTTTCTTCCAACAAGGAGATGGCAGTTTAAAGCAGGATATTAGGACTGTTCATTTCCACACAGAAGTTCACTGAAGTAGCTGTGAGACATTGTGTGACCAAATTAATATGTATGAGAATGTCCAATATGTGCATGCAGAACCTCATTGTTTTTATGGCAGCTCGTTATGCAGCAATTCAATGAAGTCAGCAGTGTAGTCTGAATTCAAGTTACTTTGCAGTGAATTGGAATCTGGGAGAAGTATGAGCTACCTTGCATTGCCGAAGTAGGTGAAGTTCATTAATGTTCATTTTGGGAATGATTTAATGATGAGCAGTTGATACATTGCCAGCTCATAAAGTCAGCTCAATATCAACTCATTAGCAGGAAGCTGAACTCCGAGTTGTTCTGAGACTTGTACCTCAAACAACACTTAAGGGAGAATCATAATTTTATTAAAAGAAAAAAAGTCTTCGATGTAAGAAACTATTTTTTAAAAATAAGATTAGAGTTTATAGAAGTAATGCTGGAGCTGCCTTGATATTACTTTCCAGGAAAGCTCTCACCCTTAAAAAATACAACACGAATAACACAGTATGCCAATGTCTTTCTCGTGCTAACACAAAACCACTATTCTTTGTAACCGTTAGAAGCTGCTTACATAGAAGGCCTGCTACCTTATACTTTTAGATCTAGGAAATCAACACTGAATTTAATTTAAACTCAGTATACAAAAACAAATCAGTAACACCGTATCAAAAGCACAGACTACATCTGGTCTCAATCAGTTTATGTACAACATTCAACACACTTGAAAGCACACCACCCACAGTAACATCTCCCAGTGTGCTGAGAGCTTCCAACACCACCTTCCTTGCTTTCTTTTCCTCATTTAGTGTGTTCTTTAAAAACAGACAAATAAACAGACTTCATTTTCATGATTCACATTTTCCATAATCTTGGGTCTGAGGCACTAGCTCCACCTTTTTTGAAGCTATTCCTGCATTTCTTCATTTGTTGTCCCAGGCACCAGACAATGTGATCCATAAATTCCATTGATCTGGAATGTACTCTGCAGCTCCCAAGACGTTTAGAACCAATAGATTCACATTTCTTTCTAAGTATGTTATTTGGGAATCCCAAATACCTGAGATTCTTTTAATTGTTTGTTTAACCAAAGTACTGATGTATTGACTTAATTGTGTCTGTTATCATTTATCTGCTTAAACAAGCAAGAAATACTAAAAGATAACAACATTGCTGATTGATTTGACTGCGTGACGTTTGATGTAATCCATATGGGCCACAAAGTCAGCATTAGGTTTGCAATCACAAGAAGTCATCTCCAAAGTCTCAAGAAAGAGGAAAGCTGTTAGCGCTAGGAGGAAATTCAATTCCTGTAATAAAGAATCATTTGTTTTGGTTTGTTCACCCCGGTGACATATATGAAGGCAATGTCAGTAAATCAGCTGTCAGCTGACAGCGAAAAACTTAGCTCCAAAAAAATAATTGCAAACTAGGATCTGCCAGTTTCACACCTGGCAGTTTTAAAATACTAATAAAAATATGAAAACCTGTGACAGCAAACTGATTTATAAAAAATCCAGCAAACTTCTGTTATTTGTAATGTGCAGTTTTCTGCCTCTTAGAAATGATCCTTGAGAAATATTCATAGTTTGAAGATCTTATTACCCTGTGGATGTTTTAAGATGTCCATGCCCAGGTGTGGGCTTTGAGAGTGGACCCTATTTTTCCCCTCCAAATCAAAACAGTGGATTCTCGGGAGGTTTTTTTTTCCTCTTAGGGGCCTAACCAGCTCCTGCAGCTTAAGAAGAGAGAGCAGAAGCTGATCATATTTTTGATGCAGATCTGTTGCAGTTTCCCTTTGCGGGAAAGCTGGAAGCTGTGGAAAAATCAGAAAGTGAGAAGCAGAGCCAGTAAGACTCAAAGAGAATACAGGGGAAGTTCTTGCTGAAGTTTGAGATGATTATATCAATTTTGAGCACCTTAGAAAAAGCAATTTTGTTTTGCTCCTGGTATATTGTATTTGTTTGAGTAAAGCCATTAAAAGCGTGGGCATAATAATTTGTGTGGCAGCTTGTGACCCATGCTGCTTTTTCTTGCCTTTTTCACCCTAGTTAAACCTTAAAAGCTTCCCACATTATTGTCAAATACTTCTTGCAGCTAAGAAGATAAATGCAACAAATAATCTCCTGTTAACAGGTGAATTGCAGGTTCTCCCTACTGGAACAGCCAACAAACATTTTCTGTATGAGGCAACAGTTTGTTTTCATTGAGCTTTGAATGGAAAATACAGACAAACTCTGTGAACTGAAACAGTTTTGAGAACAGAAAAATGGGAAAATTAGGAACCTAATGTTTTGCTGTGTACCAAGAATGTCTGTCATATTATGCCAAGCACTTCCATGAAGAAATTAGCAACAAACACTTAGGACTGTACTTCAAGAGAATTGTAACCAACTTAGGTGTACAAAATATTTGCACTGGAGGCAGTGAAAGGTAAGCTGACAAAGAAAATATATGGTGTTACATCCAAACCAGGTAAACTGTGCAGAGAAAGAGAGGCTATGCATTTCTATCCTACAAGTCACCTCTGTTCTGCAGCTTTTAAATTTTCCCTATTGGAATAGTCTCATCCAGGCACCTGGGTCTCTTTTAGGCATCAGGAACTACTTAATGATCAGGAACATATTTCAGAATAAGGAGATTCATGCTTACGGCTGTCTCTTTTCCATACCTAAAGTGTGCTGTCTTTTGAGGAATAACATAAGATTGTGATGACAGGGGTTGTGGTTTCTTGGAGGATCCATGTTTGATGTCAGTGTTAGGGGCTGTGGATACAAAGCTGCTGGCTCAGCTATAAATGGTCTCTAGTGGCCTGAGTTAGGGCTTCAAAAAGCCAGAGGCCACAGTACTGCCTTGTCTGTCCTGCTACCTCCTTGTCTGTCAGACAGTGTGCATCACAGCCTGGCTTGGACACATCTTTGACCTCAGCTTCCTCAAATGGTGCTGTTTTCTTCTCTGCTGTAGGAGGCTCTCATAATGAAGCTAAATACTGCTTTTCTTAGTTTCATGAGCTACCCTTTTTATTCAGGGCAAAGCAAGCAGAATATCCTGCAATTGCTCTGCTATTTTCCCTTCTTTATAATCTTTAGACTTTTCACTGTCTCCTGCTGTCTGAGGTTGGATAGGGAATCAGTGTTTCCTGATTGCTAATGCCAGGCTGTAATGAATGCATGTTTTACACTGCGTTGCAGCCTTTCTGCTGGATTTGGTTTGACATAAGCTAGTGGGACAAGCTGTCATTTGTCACTCTCATGATGTTTTCCTTGTGAATGGGTTCTTTGGCATCCTTTTGCCCAAAGGACAGTCAGACACTCTTCTCTTGCCTGTTCTGTTTCCTTCCCATGCTTATTGCTCTGCTTGTGCCTGATGCAGAGAGGCAGTTGCTATGCTTTAGGAATTTGCAATAGGTATTAACCTAGGGCACAGACACTGGTATTCTTGATATCCAAGGAAAACGTTAAACAGCTGAGGTAGGAGGGGGATGGCCGTACCTATGAACGTAGCTGGTGCACTGTGGAAACCTTAGCTAATTATCTCTGGATGAAGAAACTGTCAAGGTCTGCTGGCCGAGACATTGGAGGCTGTTACCTGAGCAGTTCCATGGGCCCTGGGCAATGAGCCAGTGCAGCTTCCAGCCTCTGCCAGCCCATTAGCTGCAAGCTACTAATATGACACATCCCTCACGACTTGTGTCCTCTAAAGCCAGCGCTGGAATCAGTCCCAAATCCAAGCTCCTACCTCATGCATTTTTTCCCAGAATTTCAGTTTTTTATTAGAAACAAGCCAGCAGACACAAACATCTAACCATTCCTTGCTGCTTAAAAAGCACACACAGCTGATGCTGTGGTGCCTGCTTTGGTGTACAATAGTACTGATGAGAGATGTGAGCACACCAGAGACCTCACTATGGTGCTGATGCTATGGCCTAAAGATTCGCGAGACCCTTCCCAAATCACCTTGTGAGACGTCGCCATGAGTAAGAAGTGGCAGCCCCAAGTCTGCGCCTTCAGGGAAATACATCTACAGGCCTGAACAAGCATTGAAATAAATGGAGAGGAAAAAGAATTTGCCTAGGCTTTGCTTGGCTGGAATGGAAGGGTAACTACCGGCGCTAATGCTGGCTTGGAGGCGGCAGAAAGCAGCAGCCCCAGCACAGCATCCCGTGGCAGCGCTGGCGGCAGGAAGAGTAGCTTAATGACCGGTGCAGTGGGCTTCTTGCTGGTACAACTAACACACATCTACTTTCTAAAAGGACACCTCTCTACATGTGTAAGACAGCTCAAAGCTATTTTAAGCAGGCACCAGCCTTGTCCAGGTCAGCCCAGGCAGCACTGTCATCTCCAAAGGTGGGAGGAAAAGCAGCTGAGTGAACACAACAGCGAAGGGTCGATAGCCCAGCCAGTCAAAAAGCGCAGCATCCGTCCCACACTGGCCAGTAATCTCACAGAATGACGAGAGTCTGTGGAAGCTCCTTCCTTTCACTGGTGGAAGAAGGCAGCTGGGCAGAGCCCTGCCAGGAACACAGCGCGGTTTGGGCTGTGGGTGACAGATGGCTGCCGGATGAGCAGAGGTCTCCTGGAGGAAAGATGACCTGCACCAGGGCCAGGGGCTGTGCTGGAGGACTAGGGCATGGTCTGGTGGCACTGGTAGGACTACGTTGCTTTGCTTTCAAGAGGAGAGGAGTTGTTGACCAGCCTGCATGACAGCTGACACGAGCCAGCCCGAAACAGCCTTGCAGCCATCTGAATGGCTGCTGCATCACAACATCAGCTGCCTTTGGGTTTTGTAGTTTTGCTCTCTGTGGACTTGTGTTTTATTGAAGGATGAATGTCTGTCTCAGTCTGTGGCATTTACCCAACTTTTCCTCTCTAAAAACTACTGCACAGGAAATCTCACAGTAGTGACAGGAGGAAGATGGAGCCACGTCTGCACGTTGACTTCAGTCACAGGCCTGTCACACACACAGAGTGTTTGTCACAGTCTAGTGGTTTTGGCCAAGAATTATTTTTTCAGCAGCCTTCATAACCCAACAAAACCCATTCTACAGGTTTCTTCATACCAATAGAAAGATGCCGTACAGACCTACGGCCTGACCCCCTCCACCGTGGAGGGGAAACCCCATCTGGGTGTGTTGTGCCTCTTCAACTGCAGCATAGGAGCTGCCTGCCTTCTGTATAGGCAACAGTGGCAGCAGGTGGCAATAGGTCTCTCACCTGAGGTAACTCTGTTATTAATGATGGAAACAGCTGAGCCCACTTGTGGTCTTTCCATCCTTAGGCTATTTGTTACTGTTCCTCAGCAGGTGGCTGTCAAGTCTGCAACTAAGATGATGGAGGAGCCTGGGAAAGCTCCTTGGTGAGCCTGTGTTAGACTTCTGGGGCACTTTTGTTGCTTTTCTGTGGTAAGTGAAGTTAACCCAGATGGGATGAGAATTCCCCTTACAGTCTGTTTTGCCGGCTCTGTTGTATTAGTTTGGACCTTCAGGAGTGGGTTGATAACTGATGGTGAGCATGCAAATAATGTTTTAACATTGTGTAGCTGTTTCTGCAATATGCGACCATAAACTAACGAAGGTTCCGTACATTATTTCTGTTTTTTCTGAATACATCCATGTTGCTATCTAACCTTGCTTTGGATTTTCTGGTACCTAAAGTCCTTTAATATTTTGATATGTAGGCTGATACTCAGGAGCAGACTCAGTGCATGGTTCTTTCTGTGTCACCATGGTTTTCAGCCCAGGGCAAGGATAATGTATAGTGGTATCAGCTTCAGTTGACCTTGATAACTTAGACTAAAACCTGGAACAGTTTGGTAAAGGCTGTGTGTCCTGTTCAGTCATTACTCCTGTGGCATTAGTATCCGCTGAGGGAGGGACCAGACTGGCACCAGACCCACTCTCTGGCCACAGCCCCCCTGAGCACCCAGAGCTGGCAGCTGGGCTAACAGCATAAGAGAGAGAATGCTGTAAAAAAGCAACCACTTCAGAGCCCATCTGAGCCAGCAGAAGATATTAGTGCTCCCAACTGCTCATCAGCCACAATAACCATCCCTGCAACTTGCTTGATGGAGACTCCCTACTTGGCTTTAGCTAAACCAGGCATCTGAGCCATCTGCCCATGCTGTCTGAGGACATGGTTGCTGCAGGAGCTTGGCAAGTTTCTTGGTGAGCACTGGGACTAGAGGACAGGAGGTTTGCTGTCCTGAGGGCTGGTCCCTCAGCCACACCGTACATCACTATAGTCCCGTAAGCAAGCAGCTTGGCACCAACAGCTGAGTGGGTATTGCTCCCCTGCTTTAAATGATATTTCAGAAAATCATATTAACCTATGAAAACTTACTAGTCAGATGACGAGAGTCTACTGGGTGCTTTGGTATTTAGATACCCAGGAGGAGAAAGCTTGCGTTTTCTCAGGCACGTGTATTTCTGAGTGTAATGTTCCATTAATATCTTCGGCTGTGTGTACAAATAGATACAAGCTTCTTATAATCTTATGCAATTGTTGATAGGAGCACTTTTCTGTTTTGTGGTAGCTTTCACGACTTTCACAGCAACTACTTTGTTTGGGTCAGTCTGTAATCTTTCTTCAGAAACTCAGTGTGTCAGAAAAGCTATGGGTTTATCAAAAAGCAGCAGTTTAATTTTATAGGCACACCTATGAATTTAATTTTTTCTCTAAAACTTTTCTTAAGTCCTTAAAGGGCGATTCCAAACTCAAGAAGGGAAGATTTGATTGCACTGTCTCAGTAAACTGTGTGATATATAGACGTACTGAACCTGACAAGTGAGTGTTCATTAATCCTGAAACATGTCCAAGTCACCTGTAATTCCAAAAGGCACTGCATTTAAAATGAAAAGTTTCCCTTATGATAAAGGCCTTTATTATTATTATTATTATTATTATTATTATTATTATTATTATTATTATTATTTCTTATTGCTCTCATCCAGCTGTAACTGCCAACATGTGCTAGCAAGGTCATTGGTAGGTAAGTTTTCCTCACTTGGGGAACTGTCAGAGAAAAACATTCTAGGACATGGATATTCTCCCTCTGCACCCCTTCTTAAACTGAAGTAAAAAAAATTACAGACTACCTCAAATCAGCTTGTAGAAAGAGTAATCTCTACCCTCCTGAGGGCTATGCCAAAGGGGAGCAGGACTTCTGAGCTGGAGCAAATCTGCCTTCCAGTGCAGCCTCCCAGCTCTGCTTTTAAAGGAGATGCATTTGATGCTATCATTCTTAAGTGCTGCATATAACAACAGAATTTCTTCCTAGGGTTTCACAAAAAAATCCCCTTTTCTAGTTAATGCTGCGAGTCTTGAAAAAGTTGAGGTAGCTCTAGAACATAATATTTTAAAGATTCCCTTTAAAATTGTTTCACAGTGAGTGTTTAAATCTGGTTTTCTTAAGTGGCCTAGGCCAAGTTACACTTAGAATTTATACAGAAGTTTGCTAAGAGGGGGAAAAAGAAGAAAACTAATAAAGAAAATGTATTTGTCAGCATAGGCAGCACCTAAAAATCTGGCGAGAATGGCCATGACTAGCAAGAGTAAGTCACTTGAGCAATTTCTAAATTCTGATTAAACCATTTTTTTGTTTTACAGTAAAGTGAATGACTATGTGTCTCTTATTGTGTGCTCATTTTTACCTAAAGCAAAAGTATTTCCAAGCTGTGGCCAAGCCTTTTTATGAGGTGCTGATAACTTGACTAAACAAAAGTACCTGAAATCTCTGGACTGTCTATTCTTGTGGATATTCACTGCAATTTTGTAATTTTTGGCAATTTAGGGAAGGTAAAATTGCCACTCTGAAATCAATGTGAGCTCTGACATCTTTTTCAGTAGGGCCAGTATTCCTGAGAGTCCATTACCTGAGGAGCTCCCACCTTATGGATGGTGGGTAGTCCAAGTACTTATCTGAACCTGTTGAGGTTTTTTCTGTCACTAAATAAGAAGCATATCTGTCCTGCTTTTTGTGGAGACTTTTTTATTTTGTTTAAATACAGAAAAAGACTGAAAAGCCGGAGCGAGAGAGTTGTTATGATTAGATGTGCACCTTGGGGAAGCTTGAATGCCAGACCCTCTGCAAGGGCAATTTGCATGCTGTAAGCAAACCCTGTGCTTACAGGGCTTCATTAAGTAGAAGCTCTTCAAAACTATTACTAGGCAGAACGATTTACTTTGTCTTCAATGACAACAAAGCAGTTTTTACTCAGGACAATTCGTACCATGGCTACTATACAATGAAAGGGCAATGGATGTGCCAAAGCATTTTGTTTTTACTGGGAGATGAATTAGCTGAGGTCGGATAACCAGGTTCTAAAATGTGATGACCTTACCTAGCTGTTAGTAAAACCTGCAAGCACCTGTGGCCCCTTGCATTTTAGATCAAGATAACCATCCCAAGTTTATCTCAGTTTAAATAAAAAAACCCCCAATCATCCTCTCCTCACCCAATACCTTTGTAGTAGACAAGACAGTGCCCTCAGTCCTGAGAGACCTGTTAGTTGTCTGGCTTCAATAAAAAATTCTTTTTACATTTTCTGTAATTGAATCTTCTCTCTGGGACAGGAGAAGTGGCGGAAGAAAGACTAGGTGAGTTTGGAAAAAGAGAGGAAAAGTGCAAAGACATGGAAAAGAAGACAGATACAGTAAACTTGAATTAATACAAAATTACCCTGGAAAGACCTAAAATATTCTGATTTCTACTTTGTCTTATTTATACATCTTAAGAGTGTTTTCTGATTGTTCTTTAGTTCTAGAAAATGATAATTACTCCATACTTGGCAAATACTAATGGCTTTCATAGATTAAATCTGTGGTAATGTCTATGCAACCTAATAAAGCTGGGTAGTTTATACTGCAGTGCATTAGGATTTCTATTCTTACTGTGTTGGCAAGAGGGAATATGACAGCAAGGGAAACAATTCTAAGAGCATGCAAACAAAACTCAGGAAAGACTTGTGATTCTTCTGACTCAGAATAAAATGAATTTATAATGAAACAGTCTTCACAAAAGGGAGCCTTTGATTCTTCACTGAATGTTATTTTCTAGAGGTATTTGACAGTGTTGCTCATATCTTGGAATCTAGAGAACAAAGAGAAATGATTTTCATTTCTTTCCCACTAAAACATTCCCTTGATGTTTGAGTTCAATTTTGGTAATACTCTAATAGGTTGCGCTTGTATACAGCTTTCCATTTTAAAATCTGGAGTATCATATGTATACTGAGCTAAACGTCACATACCCTAATGGTGTTAAGGCAGTAGTAATATCCTTGAATCACAGGAGTGGAAAGTGAGGCATTGAATATGATTTCCTTAGTATCCCCCAATATATCTGAGGCAGAGGTGAGAGGGGGCAGTCCAACAGGTTTAATCCTGCCTTTTTTTCCTCCATGTGTACTGTGAAGCTGGATACCCTCTGAGATTTCCTCTGTCTGTGTAGATTTTCTTCTTTCCCAGAAGAAGAGCCTAGGACTGCAGAAACATGTCAGTGAAAAGTAGCGATGAAAAATGCTGATAAACTTGTCTATGGCTTGGGACTGAGTGTAAGGACAGAACATGGCATAGAGATTAGGATTTTCAGAGATGTATGGTGGATCTTCCTACAGCAGTTTAGGGAAGTACTTGAAGCAGACGTTTAGTCTGAACCAGCAGGATGGTTCTTGTTGTCTATGGACACCACTGTCCCTTTCTGTTCTTCCTGTGCCTGTGAAGGGGGAAGATTTACTCAGCTGCTCGTGTGCAAACTGTGTGGAACAAAACCATAAAAATGCCAGTTTGGGAGAAGGTCTGGCTAAGCAAGGGCACGTGGTCCTGTCAACAGACTCCTGTGGGGGTGTGGGGAGGGCACAATTTCTGGCAGAAAGTGTGGTTAGCTGGAAATAAGCATTTAGTGTGCTTTGTGTGTATATGTGGAGCTTGCAAAGTTGAAAAAAAAAAAAAAATTTTCCACAAAAATCCTGGGGTTTATGTCTGAATGAATTGTTTCATTTTATGTCTGTCTCCTGGCTTTTTTATTTTTATAAAAGTAGGATTTTTCACTTTTGCTTTGCAGAATTCTGAGGCAGAGATACTAATCAGCTTGTAGGTGTACTTGCTACATGCCACGTATTTGCATACTGTACGCTGTTTTCACTTCTTGTTAAAATAATTGTGAATAGTTTATGAAGCCGGTTTCCAAAAACTCTGACACTGAGCTGGGTACAAACCCAAAACCCTCTGTTTTACAGTGCATTTGAAGAAACTTTCTGAACTGCTGCTTCCTTGCCTGTAAATCTGCCCATCAAATGCCTTTTAAATGCCCACTGCTGGGCACCAAGTAAGTATTGTCTGTAACTATTATGCTCCTTGCTTCCTCTGCTGTAAATGCCTACTGACTGTCTTTCTGAAAAGACAAGAGTTCATTCTGTATAAAGTCCAATACAGGCAGGGAAGGAGAGGCAAAACCATGTGGTCTGTTGCACAGTTTTCCTTTGTATCATCTAACATAGTTATTTTTAGAAGGAGGAATAATTTCGGGTCTTTTGTGTGTGGATAAATGTGATAGGACTGAAATATGAGTCTGTATCCACAATACCTTGAATGTATTGTCCTAAAATATTGCATCAGATTTAATAACATATAGGACTGGATGGACAAATACCTATCTGATCTTCTTCCATTATCTTTACTCATAATGAAACCTAAAGCAGGGATTTCCTTTGCTCAAGCTTTGCGGAGCTGTATGGATCTTATCTCTGAGTTGAAGGATCAATGAGAAGACTTAGCAAGAAGTTGTTTATGCTGTGTTAGATATCATTGGGAGTTTTTTCACTGTCATTGAAATAGTAAACTTTTATGGAAACAGATCAGTTCCGGCAAGGAACAATTCTATGGGGGAATGCAGAACAAGGGTTTGTCTGTTGGTAGGTGTAGCTGCCAGAGATCTGCGTAGTGTCCCCATTTGACTCTTTCAAAATAATGTTGGTGAAAAAAGGAAGCTTTAGCCGCGTAGAGAAGTGCTAATTTTAATGGTTGGTCTTTGACTCTCTTAGGTGGTCTTTGTTTTCTCTGTTTTCATGGTGCCTACTGAGGAGCAATGGTATTGCTGCTTCCTCACTGAACCATGGCATTACTGAGCTGGGGCTAACTAGCTGTGTCAGTGCAGGTGTGAAATAATGTTCATTCGATGAAAAATGTCTCTTTAAATACACAGTTCCTGTG
Source organism: Caloenas nicobarica (assembly GCF_036013445.1). Lineage (NCBI taxonomy): Eukaryota > Metazoa > Chordata > Aves > Columbiformes > Columbidae > Caloenas > Caloenas nicobarica. Next base: position 73,263,169 of record NC_088247.1, read on the forward strand.
TGTGTGCCTGTGTTTCAGCTGATCTCTGGAAGTATTCTAATGCTCTCCTGCTTGCGATGCTTAGATTCTTACAAGTTTTGAATTCAGTAAAATTCCTTTCAGCAGATTCCACTGTCTCTTTCCTACATCTTGTACAGTTTGATTCTCCTGTTAATGAGAAAGAAGTAATTTAGCATTGTTAATTCCTTCGTCTTGTGACTCTTCAATTGAATGAACAAAAAAAGATCCATTGTGCTCTTTACAGTTATTCTGGGTAATAATAGTCCTAATAGTTATTTGTAAAATATTTTTTTATAAATCCTCACCTCTACCCACAGTTTTTCATGTTTGGATGACATGGGAAGAAGTGAGTCACCATTGTCATGCTAATGCAATTTCTAATAACTTAATAAGGGCTTATGAACTACTTAAGCTTTAATTACATTGTGGCAGGACATACATATTCTATAACTATATTTAGAATTTTTCTATTTATTCTCTCCTGTTTTTACCCTTGATGAAATCTCTTGGGCAGCTGACTTGTTTGTGGTCCTGATATAAAACTGGAAAGTGCACATGAATAGACACTTTTTTAAAAACCAAAAATTTTAAAAAATTTTTTAATCAGGGACACAATATAGGTGGATATTCATGCAGTGATTTTAGTCTGTTCGCGTCATCCTAGGTGGTATAGCAGAGCTGAAGCCTGAGACAGGGAACTGCATGACTATGGGCCTGAAATAGGGTTTTGCAAGTACCAGGAGAGTCCCCCAAGGAGCAGGGGTAACTAGAAGGTGAATGGGTACAGAACCTGTTTCCTCCTCTCACTTGATTCACACTTCACTGTTTAGAGGTATTCATGGTTTTTGGTCTGTTTGTGGTGGTTTTTTTGTTTGTTTGGTGGGGTTTTTTTGGTGTGTGTTTCTTTGCTTGTTTGTTGTGGTTTTTTTTTCTTTAAGAAAACCCTAGGTAATACACTAACCTTTGTCTGGCTGTGGATGGGAAACTATCACCAAGCACCAAGTCAATACTACATGGTTCTGAGCAAAAATCCTATTTTAGCTTTCAGATTCATCAAAAACTCTGATCTGAGATTACATACTATTTGGACTGGGTTCTTGGAAAGCTTTGCAAATGCGGTCCACTTAATAATAAAACTTGAATTAGCTGTGTTCCTCTTGGTTTAGGATTTTGCTTTGGCAGTTTCAGTGTGGTCATGTCTTTTGTTCTCATTTTTGTTCTGTCAGACAAATCTAAAGTGTAAAGAAGATGAATGGCTTTTGGGGCCCTCTGTGTAACTTTATTTGATCTTTCCCTTCCAGTCAGCAAGCCAGAAAAGCCCTGGCATGGTTCCTCTTCCTGCTTCCTTCTTTGGCAGCAGTACCTGATGGGAAGCAGTACATGAGGTTTGCTTTCCCTCTCCAATCATGCTCTGCAGCTCAAGGCCTAAATGTTGCGATTCAATTTGTTCTACCTCTGCCTTTCTCCTCTTATACCATTCCCTCAGGAAAAAACTACCAAACAGCTGCCTTCATTATGCTGCATCTCTGAAGAGTAGGATAACAGTACTCGGGCAAGCCAGAAGTCACTCATAAACAAGAAGATATTGCCTTTATGTTATATCCCATAACCATTAAGTTTCTATCGTCCACTGCTATTATGAAGATCCTAAGAGTACTACTAATGTGACACAGGATTCTAGTCTGGCAATGCTTCTCTAGAGAAAGATGCTTAAGGATGATGTATGAAATAGTGCAAAATAACTAAAGAAAAAGATGCATTATGTTTAGAGAGGAAATGAAACCTGCGCTTTCCCATCCTTTGGGATACTTGGGAGAGGGAAAAAAAAATCTGTTCTGGATTGAAGCAGACTCTTTGAAATAATTGTTGAGAGAAAAAACAGGTCTGCAAACTTGAAACCAGAATTTTAGCACAGGACACAAATCCAAGGCTAGGGTTTGGTTCAGTGAAGTCTTTGGGCTGCCAGCTTTATGATGGGCAGGACAGGAGTCCAGAGCTCCTGGGATTCCCATTTCCCCACTAAGGACTACTGGTTTAGTCTGGGATGTCAGAGCTCTGCCTCAGGATGCTTGGAAGACATCTCACCTTGCTTCAGAAGCATTCAGCCAGATGGTCTGCAGGGATCCTGCACTGGCGCTAATCTGGCAAGTTCCTATTCTTCTCTTGGTAGGTGTCTGATACTGCTGCATTCCTACAGATGTTTTGATTTACAGGGAATTGCTGGTTTTCAGGAACAACAAAATATTTCATTGAAATATGTCTTCCTCTCATAACTATGATGTCCTAAACCACAGAAATGGAAGCCACTTATCTAAATTGCTGTTATATTTCAGGTAACAAAGGGAACTTCTACTAATCACCTCGTTGTTTCCTACTCTCTTTACCATTGTAATAAATACAGTCTACTCAAAGAAGTCTTTTGCAGTTCCTTATGAAAGGAGAGGTAACTACTGAAAGCTAGTTTTCTGCTATTTGCAAAAGTGTAACACCATTCAAATCTGTAAGACCTCAACATCTCTCTTGTCTCAGGTGACAAATGAATCCTATGTGATGATTGACCTTCCTAGAAACAGACACTTCTCCAGAAAGACATCAGATCTATTGGTTCCCAGCTGCTGCTAGGTAAAAATCATTATCAAAGCACACAAGGGAAAACTAGTTGCTTAACTCGATGAACATATTTCTTAGAAAAATCCCTAAAATAATATGAACCAACCTGGACATAACACATGATTGCTTCTCTGGGCCTTTGAGGGGAGAAGGCTGTAGCCCAAAATTGATAAGATTTGTGGAGGTGAGCAGTAGAAATCAAATGGTTTTGTGGTGGTGTGGGGTGTGTGTGTTTGGTGGTTTTGTTTGTTTGGTTGTGTGTGGTGTTTTGTGTTGTGGTTTGTTTTTTTTTTTTAAGTAAGTACTTCAGAGTTTAGATTTAGTTTGCTGTCTGCCTGTTCTTGGAAGTGCAGTAGATGGTGCAAGGTCAGAAAGTCTCTCCCTTGGTAGGCAGTTTGCTTGTTTTCTCACTTCATGTACAAATGGAGACAGTGTGTGCTCAGTCTGCCTAATGGATTAATTTAATTAATGATTTTAATTTCCCACTAATAGAGTAGCTGCTGATTGGCTAGCAGGCCTTCATGCTGCAGTCAGGTTTTTCAGGGTTGGGGCAGAAGTGACATGTGAGGGTGAGAATCTCCTTGGGTATATCTGCCTGAAATAGCAGGACCTTAGTCCAGTCCTTCAAACGGTTCATTTAAATGACATGCATTGCTTGGCATCACTGAACCGGGCTGTGACTTTACAACTTTTCCCAGCAGCAGACTGAGATGATACTTCTCAGCCTTGGCATTGTGTCCCTTGTTCTGATAGTACCATGCTGCAAAAGAATATGGTGAGAAGATCTTGCTTTATGGTTCTGGACAGTTGTGCTGGCTGCTGGTAAAAGGCAGTAAGGGACAGCAATGAGCCAAGGCTCTCCCTACCTGTAAAATGAGAGAAGAATCGTTTCTCCTTCACTCAGAAACAAAGATTTTGGTGGGGGCAGACTTTGGAATAAGGAGACTTCTTGTCCCACCTTTCTCACCGAAAGAGATCCTAGTGGGTATGCCCAAATCTGTCTCAGCAGCTTCAAAGCAATATTGAAATCCTCTGAATTTAGTAATCAGTATGTTATCATAATCTATACCTATTTCCTGCTCCCTGCAAAACAGCTGAAAGGAAAAACATTTCTGTAAAATTTTTGTAGAGAAAACTGTTACAGTTAATGATATTTCTGAGACTAAAATCAGGAATAGTAATTCAAGAAACGTTTGTAATTAACTCTCACTTGTTCTTTCCTCATCAACATCCCCCACCCTGCAACACAATATACACATGTAGCCCTCCTGCCGCAGCTCATACTAAATTCTATCCTCTAGAGAAATGCAATATAAAGTAGGATATAGAGCATGAATCTAGTAAGAATGTACTTGGTAATCCAATTCTGGGTTGCTTGTTTCTTGTCCTTTATTGCTCCATTTTGTCATTATTGAAACTCCAATATGTTGCCTGTATTACTTTATATTCCCCAAGTTTGCTGGGTATGCCCAGCAGTTACTGCCTCTCAGTTCTGTTCCTTTGCTTCAAAACAGAAAGTTCAGGTTTTTGGTAGGCTGTGAAAGTCACACCATTTATACTCCTTCAACTTCCTGGTTGCTGTAATCACCTACTGGATGACTTTGCAATATCAGAACTTGCATGAAAGCATCCCATGAGGACCAGGCAGATCTGATTTCTTTAGGTTCAAGTTCAATAAAATCCTCTCGCTATTTCCCTTCATAGGAGACTGAATGTGGATGATTGTCTTCTATTGGACAGTGAGTCCTTAAAATGAATTCTCTGTCACTTTGTGTATCTTTACATTTTGTACCTTTTTTTTTTGTCTAAAAGACCATTCAGGTGGTGATCTAAGATATAGAGTATTATTCAGCTTCAAAGGTACAGCATATAATGTTGGGAATTCAAATCTGAGATTGCTGCTACACTGACAATAAGCCTTTGTAGATAAGTATAAGGAGGAAAACCTTTTTAAAATTAGAATAAATTATCATGAAATTGGAGGTTTTGATCACTAATTATCCACAAAATGGCTGGAAATTTTGAAACGTTGGGTTTTGAACAACAGCTCTGTCCACTGGCATTCAATACGTATGTCTCCATGAATTACTTTATGTCCCATTCTCTGAATTTACACTGTGTGAAATCAGTAAACCTTGTGGAAAAGAAGCAGAAGAGAAATGCTGAAGGTGTACCTTTATTGAAAAGTTGAGGTAATATATCTTCACAATAAGTCAATGTAGCTCAAGAGATTGAGGATGCACTGAAGTTACACTCAGGTGGCTGCATCTGTGTCAGTGCTGTGCTCACTCGTGTATGTATGAGACTGAGACTTCTGGGACTCTTGCTAATTGTACTATTTGAGATGTCCTGTGTAGCACACAAGCTGAGGGATTTTTTTTTTTTTTAATTTTTATTTAGTAGCAGCTGAGTCCTCATGGACAAGTTGCTCAGCAGAGCTTGCTTAGAAAGACACAAACAGAGGCTGCCTTCATGCTGGGCAGGAACATCAGCTGAGACACCTGAAACTCATCTTCAAAACCAAGGTTCAGCTTGACTCAGGCTTGTGTTTGGATGCGCAACCACACTCTCATTGTGGCTCTTTTTCTTTTAAAAAGAAACTTTATACAGACTTGTGAGTTTTGATGTTGCTGTCTCAGGAGAAGTTTTGTTGTCATTGCCTGTGACTAATTACAGATCCCCTGCAGTCACTGGCATACACGAATTTTTCTTAAATTTTGAGCGTGTATCTCGCATCACAGTAACAAAGGCCTCTTGGGTTGCCAACCTCAGCTGTGCCCTCAGAATACATGCTGAGCTGAGAAGTCATGACTTTTTTCAGCTCTTTTTTTTTTTTTTTTTGTCTGTACTTCCTGGTTTGATGTGTATTCGTTTCATGTCTCTGTGTCTGCTCCCTGAGAGCTAGAAACTTATTGAAAAAGTAAGAATCAAATGGAAGATGCTTGTGCAAGTCCTGAACCGCGGCTGTGATTAGAGCACTAGATTAACAATACTACTCTAAGAGCTGACCATGCTGAAGAATTATGGCTGCATCCATTCAACAAGCCTAGTGGGGGGATTAGAAGAAAGTGTAAGGTTGGTACCAGCAAGAACATTGCACATCATTATGTTCATAAAAAGTTGCTCTGAAGCTGTTTCTGTGGGTCAACAGCTCGTGCTATGGAGAGATAGCTCAAGACTGAGATCTGTGTCCAGGGATTTGAAGCCCACTGTGGGATCTATGTGCTCATCTCCTGCATATTGCAGCCCATGGAAACATGCTGGAAGTAATTTCCATTTCAACAGATGGTTTTTAGAGTGATGAAAGGGTTGGAGAGTGATAGTGGGACTTCTGGAGGGAGGGGGACAGTGAAATGTCAGGGAGGCCTGTGTCTAGTGGAGTCCCTCAAGGGTCAGTTCTGGGACCAGTACTATTCAATATATTCATCAACGACTTGGATGAGGGAATTGAGTGTACTATCAGCAAGTTTGCTGATGACACCAAGCTGGGAGGAGTGGCTGACACGCCAGAGGGCTGTGCTGCCATCCAGCGAGATCTGGACAGGCTGGAGAGTTGGGCGGGGAAAAATTTAATGAAATATAACAAGGGAAAATATAGAGTCTTACATCTGGGCAGGAACAACCCCAGGTTCCAGTATAAGTTGGGGAGTGACCTGTTAGAGAGCAGTGTAGGGGAAAGGGACCTGGGGGTCCTGGTGGACAGCAGGATGACCATGAGCCAGCACTGGGCCCTTGTGGCCAAGAAGGCCAATGGCATCCTGGGGGGTATTAGGAGGGGTTTGGTTAGTAGGTCGAGAGAGGTTCTCCTTCCCCTCTGCTCTGCCCTGGTGAGACCTCATCTGGAATATTGTGTCCAGTTCTGGGCCCCTCAGTTCAAGAAGGACAGGGAACTGCTGGAGAGAGTCCAGCGCAGGGCCACAAAGATGATGAAGGGAGTGGAGCATCTCCCTTATGAGGAAAGGCTGAGGGAGCTGGGTCTCTTTAGCTTGGAGAAGAGGAGACTGAGGGGTGACCTCATCAATGTTTATAAATATATAAAGGGTGGGTGTCATGAGGATGGAGCCAGGCTCTTCTCGGTGACAACCAGCAGTAAGACAAGGGGTAATGGGTTCAAGCTGGAACACAAGAGGTTCCACTTAAATTTGAGAAGAAACTTCTTCTCAGTGAGGGTAACAGAACACTGGAACAGGCTGCCCAGGGAGGTTGTGGAGTCTCCTTCTCTGGAGACATTCAAAACCCGCCTGGATGCCTTCCTGTGTAACCTCACCTGGGTGTTCCTGCCCTGGCAGGGGGATTGGACTAGATGATCTTTTGAGGTCCCTTCCAATTCCTAACATTCTGTGATTCTGCGAGTAGAAAGGTCTCCACAGTTTCAGGAGCTTTAAGAAGCTATGGTTGTGGCTCTTCTCCCACACCCCACCTCTCCAAGTCTGACTTGCTCTCTGCTCTCCCCTGAAGGTACTGGCCCCCACTGCCTCTCTTGCCTGGTGCAGTTTCATACTGTAAAGTCAGGAGGAGCCATGTCTTCCACCCCACCCTGCCCAATCAACTGCCCCCAGCCCTGCCAGCCACTGGGCTGCAGAGAGGCAGGGGTGCAGGGCTGGGTCCTGCAGCGAGGAGGAGCAGAGCTGGGATGTGGGCATAAAGCAGATACCTCAATTGTGCTGCTGCTGGCAGGGCTGCCCCATGCATGTGACAACCCTTCTCCCAGCAGTAGGGGCTCTGCAGGCACCTGGTGGCTATTCAGGCTGGGATGAGTATTTCTTATCTCCTCAGATGCAGAATATGCAGATTACTGCTCACTGCAGGGTGCTGACCTGCGCAGCTAACTGCTGTGTTGGTGGCCTGCTCCAGGTTCATTTTTTTATGTTGTTGCTGCCAATATATTAATATTCATATTAATGTTATTTATTAAGGAAAATCAAAGCAGCAAAAATCACATGGGTCACCAAGTCTAGTCTCTTATGACTGCAGGCAGCCAGAGAAGAGATGTTGGTCAGGACAGCATCTGCTTCTCCAGCTTTAAACACTCTGTCAAAAGCAGGGTGGCTTTCGATAATGAGGGTCAAGATTAATTTCTGCTCAGAGTACAACAGTTCATAAGGATTTCACAACCCACCATAGTCTATTCATTTAAATGTTAATAAGATTCCTGTTCTGTTTTGATATGTAGAGAGGATCTTGCTTCTTTACACTTTATTTTCCTTTCTCCTCTTATTTACAGTCTTGCTTTAGCAGTTCAATCCAGTTTTGCAGATAAAAAACCCCATTTGCTTTGGCCAGGGTGAAAATCTCTTCTAAATGTACTTTTCAGAGAAGCATGTGCTGGATGTGAGCAGTTCATACAGGGGCAGCAGAGATTTCCCCACCTCTTTGGACTTACTCCATCCAGGACACCAGCCTTTGTTTTGCTTTCAGAGCTCCAGTCCTGAGAACAAAGGCCTGTTTCACCGAGGCGGACCCTAACAAAAAGCGAAAATGCACCCTTAAGGCCTCCACAAGTGGCCACTGGGGACTTGCTGCTTGGAGAGGGCAAATCCAAGATAACAGCATAGTTTCTGTGGGAGGCTGACTCCACTTAGGAAAGGATGGCGCTTTCCCCATGATGTCGAGCTGGTACCAGAAATAGAAGCAGGCTGCCTCTATGTACCATGAGGTTTCAGTAACTTCATAACAATGACGTGAGTAACCCTGTGAATATGTTGTAATGGTGACAAGAACCTGGAGATAGCAGTGTGCATGGTTTTCTCATTACATATTCTAGATACAGAAGGTAATAGGAGTCCAACAGTACGTGATTTAAATAAGACCCAAACTATTCTATGTCTCTCTGACATCTCTCTTGGGAGTATGCATTAGAATTAATAGAGAGGGAATTGGAAAGGTCCTGCTTATTTTTTTAGTTATGGTTTTAATCATTGCAGTGACACAGAGGTCCGAATTTACCTTGGCCCAATCTATGACCACACATGCACACACTAAAAAAAGTTCCTGTCATCACAGCCTCAGATTATAGCATGGCCCAATGATAGATCTATTTTGAGTTTAAAGACATCTGTGGTCCTACTCTTCAAACAGTAGAAGCAATCAAACCCTTTGGGGCGTCATGATACTCTTCAGATGGTGGTCTATATGTGTGCTAGTTCCCAGGTCAGAGGAGTGTTCTGGACCCTTCAGGTGTCCACAGCACGGAAGAACCACTGAGCTTCAGAAATGGCAGGGGAGAAGGGCAGAAAGGAAACCCGTGGGCACATCTACCTTCTGTAACCCTGAGAATGCCAGGAGAGAGTGTTTTTAGATTGTGTGCTGGTAGGAAGATGCAAATGAAGAACTGATCTCCTGTTGCGTGACACCCGGCAAACAGGACTTGGTGTTCCTTGTCAGAGAGCAGGGTTTCTGTAACAGATACCAGGCTCCACTGCCAAATGCTTCCTCCTGATAGAACAATTTGAAAGATCTCAAATTTTTGGGAACTATTGAGTTCAGAGAGAGTAGCAACACAGCTGAAAGTGCTATGTAAACAACATATGTTAGACGTCTGATGTGCAGAGCTGGTTTGCTTCACACAGAGCACTAAAACCGGTGTAGAACATAGGAGCTCAGTCTCCCATTTTACCAGTGCAAAAGAGCTCTAAAAAGCAGAAAGGTGGATCTCTATTTAGTTTCGTAGTAAGATAATAGTGGGGTGGGTTTTTTTTGTATTCTGTTGGATGCTTGCATAAGAAACACCAGTACATGAGTTGTATTTCAATGAGAAGGCGCAGTCAGAACATAGGCTCAATATTTATGCTTTGATTCCTCTATGATGACTTTTGCTGTCTAAAATGCAGTCATCAGGCCTAAGCCAGCTGTCTAGGTACCCTCGGTAGCTGGAAGGGGGGTACCTCCTGAGGTCAACTCAGCCTTTTTTAGAAGGACTTCTAAAATAAGCAGGATGATTTGTCATCCAAAGGTGACTTGCTGTTTCTTTGTTACAGAGCAAGCTTTAGATGTCTGGTTTATTCTTACGTGTTTACCCTTTATATAGGCAGAGTTCGCTAAAGTGTCCAAGAAGTCTGTATTTAGGAGGGTGTCCGGTTAGGACTGATCAGAGATCAGTGCTGGCTGTGTTGCTGCTTGTTGAGCTACTGTGTGAAAGCCCAGCCTTGCCAGGCCCGCTGCAGCCTGGGCAGAGTCCTTATTTTTCATGGCATCCAACCATGAATTACTGCAACAGCACTAAAAAGCCCTCTGCAAACTGTTATTTTTCTCAGTTCTGACTTGCGTGTTCTCAATCGATTGCTATTTCTGCTTTGTCTCCAGATTCATATTCGAGTGCTGTCTTACTTGCTGGTTTTCTTATGAATTGTGCTGCTGGTGCTCTGACAGCTGAGCGCTGCCTTGGTGGTGGCATTACTGCAGGGCATTTGTGCTGTGCCTACAATGACAGGGCCTGACATTCAAAGCTTGGCTTCATCCAGTTGCTTGAGGGGGGTCGAGAGCGAATTCTTGCCTGCGAGCTGCAGCCTTGATGCCAAATCTTTTAAGGAAGCCTGTATCTCGGAGGTGAGAGCTCCCCTTCTTCCTGCTCATTAGGTGGTAGGATCTGCTACAGTGGTTTGACTTTTACAGTGCCACAGGCAAGAGTTGCTGCTGCTTTTTGCATTTTTACCTGGATCATTGGCATTCTGCCTCTCTGCGTTTGAGACTTGGATTAGGTGTCAGATTCAAGAGGAGGCTGTAAGACACAGAAGCATGCTGACTGCTTTCTAAATCAACCCTGATTAGAGATGAAAAATTCATTTCTCTTATATATAATATATATTTATGAAAACATTGTCTCTCTGCAAACATTAGCATTTTTACCAACTTATTACAAGTCAGTCAAAATAGATCATTCTTTGTGTTTGTGTATTGTTAAACCTGCCTGCATTTTTTTGATTTCTGACTATTTTCTGTGGTTTGTGGTGTGTGTGTGTTGTTTTTTTTTCTTTTTTTTTTGACTTGATACTATTGATCTTGGTGCCTTGTTTCTGATACCTAGCACTTGTGTTGCAGAGGAGAGAGACAGAAATAGAACATCAGATCCCTGCTTGGTTGGGAAGGCATTCATTCCCTTGCAGTGATGAAGAGGGTGACAGCTTCTCAAATGATGGTGAGGGAGCGAGCAGACGGGTGAGGGAAAACCCAAGCCGGCTGTCATTGCAAAGACACTACGATGGTAGAAACGTTATGCACCAGAGCAGTATGAAGGAGTAGAAAATGGGTAAAAAATTCATGCATTCCCTCCACTCAAGCAAAAATCCTGTATAAGCATGTGGATCTGTCTGATCTCAGGCTCCTTGAGGCTCCATGTCTGCTCAGTGAGCTGGCTTGCTGCCTTGCTTCCTCCCTCTGCTACTTTATCCTTCCTTCTTTGCTCTCCTCAGGGAGAAAAAAGGATTTGCTTCCTTTCAAGTTTCCCACACTCTACTTCCACTGACCAGTTAAGTCTTCAATAATTCCCCATTTCTCCTTGCCTAATTGCCCCTCTTAGTAACCTGTAGATTTATGTATTTCCTCCAGTTTTTGACTTCTGAGACTCAACATAATTTTAGACCATAAATAATACTTTTATACAACTTTTCAGAACCGTACTTTTGATTACTTCAATATCTCCTTTCTCACAGTTGTTCTCTATCGTCCCATACGGTATGTGCTCAAAGACAAAATGAGCTGTTTCTGAGTACATCCCTGTCCTTTTGTATTAGCATTTTGAACATGCTAGTACCTTTTGAGTCTGCAAATGGCATCACAGCTTACGGATGTCTTTCAAATATCCAGGAATAGAAGGAACTTCTGCAGCTTATGTCTTCGAGCTGCAGAAGTTGTGCTGGATGAGTTCAGGGTTTGTTTTATGTAAAGTGATCTATGATGGGATCCATCTTAAGACTGCCTCTGGGGGGCTTCAACTAAACCATGCACAGCTCCACTCACCACTCATTGTCCCCTGTGCTACTCCTGCCCAGTCCTGGATGGCACAAGGCAAAAAGGCGAAATTCACCCTGAGGATAAGAAATGCCCAGATTGGTTTTACTGGAGCAAGAGCAATGGCAGGGACTTCATCACATGGGGGTCTTGGCTGGGAGCACCCTACAGCAGGAGTGAGTTCCAAGTGGATTTGGGGAAAGTAAAACATCACTGCCCCTAGAGCTCTGCTGCTGGCACTGGTGGTGGCAGGATCTCAGGGCTGTGCCCATTGCTGGTGCTGTTTGCCAGGATTTGGCAGTAGGACTCCACAAGGACTCACGAAAATGTAATGAACTCCTCTAGCTGCTGTTGTTGCGTGTTATCAGTGGGGCCTTTGGGGCTCATGTTTTCCACAACTTCTTGTCCTCCTGCCAGTAACTCGGTAATCGAGAGCCCCGTTCATACCATGTTGTCAGGACCATGCTCTTCAGCATGTCTTCCTCCATGCTGTGTGACAATGTTTGGAAACAGCTAAAAAGGGCACAGGTTAAAATGCAACTAATTAGTAAATACAATGGGAAATTTGAGATACCCGCAAACATTGTGTCAGAGAAGAATGAGCTCAAGTTCCCAAATCACACCAACACCTTCAGGTGCCCAACCTCAGGCTGCTGAGGCTGTGACAAAGTTTGTGTTACTCGTGTTCCAGTAGTGCCTGGAGGTCTCAGTCAGGAACCAGTGCACCACAGTGCAAACCAGCATCAGCACTTCCAGATCATGCTCCCCCACACAAAAGAATAGGCCCTACACTGGTTTAATTCACACAAAAAGATTTTTCTAAGAATTTCCCCTACCACTATTACATAGGACTACCTAAAGTGTTTGTATAGCTTTGTTGGAAGTAGTTTGAGCTCCTTGCAGGCCAGATCCCAGTGGAGTCACTGTTGTTTGCGCCTATCAAATGTCAATGTACAGCTTTCCTGAAGGGACAAAGTGACAGCTCTCAAAGGGCTGCCCTACCTAAATTTGCTCAGGCTTGTGTCATGAACCAAACTTGGGCACAATGGCCTGTTTCACCCTTTGTCAGTGGGGGAAGCTGAATCATGGGTAAAGCATACAATCAAGGAATAACAAAAAGTCAAGATAATCCCATACTTACTGAGTGGTACTTGCATGGCTTTTGTTGGGTGGTATGCGCGTAAAAGGTTTGCAGCCCCAGCAAGGTTTCAGAGGAATCTGATGCTACTGGGGAGGCCACTGGTATCTCGCCTGAGAAGCAGAATTTCTGTGGTGTGTTTATCTTCTCCTTGTTGATAAGCTAACATAGATATTTGAAACTCTCCTGTATCCTTGTGGCTTTCTTGTGGCTGTAGTCTTGTGTACAGAGCAAAAAGTTCAACAGTCTATTTGTCCCGCTGTCAGATAACCAGGGCTGGGTGTATATGAGAAGAGAGGGCTGGGTTCAGCTTGAACTGAAATTAGCACTTGTTAAATCCCTAAATTAGGACAATCCAAAACCACTTCAAGTTTTCAGGTTCATCATAGCTCTCAGCTGTAAGACAGAGAGAAGATGGATCTGTCCTTATAAAACTTGGTGCAAAGTACTGTTAGAAAGTATCTTGTTATGTCAGTATTTTTTCACTCTTGGCACTAAATGATTATTTTTTTACTATTTCTGTTTCTTAAAGCAGTTTCATGCATTGATAAAATGTAGTCATTTTTCTGTGTTTTGTGTTGTAGACTAGCCACTCTTGAGCAGACCAAACATATTTTGTTCCCTCCCTGTCCTCACTGCAATACAAAATGGCAAAAGTAGTTAGTCCACAGTATGGATGAACTGATTAGATTTTCACTTTGGGGAACAGATACATTTTAAATTGAGAGCCTCTGGAGCAATATCTCCCTTCCTAGTACAGAAGTTGACTGGGACTCACAACAGCACTGTATTTCTGATTTATCATGCACTCTGTTTCACTCGGGCAAAATGGAGCTGTGTAGAGCAGGGGTTCAGCAAACAGTAAATATGTAGCAATTCTTTTTGCTGGAGGGGGTGCTCTGAATTTGCCTGGGGGCGCAGGAGAGGGGCGAGTCACCAGGATGTGCACAGTGCTGATTCTATTATTATGCTCCCCACTGTCTGTCCACCGTGGCTGCTGAAACAGCTGGATACTGGAGATGCCTCAGTACTTAAAGATCTTTGGGTAAAAGGTATAATTAAGTCCTGGCATTATTCTATAACTTAAAAACTTTAAAAAAAATTGCTTAAAAACTCTGCTTAACTCCAAATTTAATTAACTTTGCTTTAAACAAAGATTATTATAGAACCTTGATCTGTCTGAAGCTTTATCTGCCAAGTTTCACTGTGGGCTATGCATTTACATGGCAGGGTTTTATACACTCCTGAAACTTGTGGTTTGCAATGGAAAAACTGGAAGACTTGGTAATATTAGCATTAACAAACATTGAGGACAATTGAAAACACTGTCTCTTGCCAAAAATCGAATTGTAAGAGTTTAACAGATTTTCTTGTTTCATGTCCTTTCACTTTAGTAACAGAGATTGCTCCTGGATTTGTACCTGCACCATACATGTCTATGGCTTCTCTGTCCTGCATCTTCTACCTATGAGCTTGGGGTGAGAACACAGCCCTCCAGTTTAAGAATTGCAGTACTTCTGCCCAGTTTCCCAGCATGGCCATGTGTATGTGATCAATGGCTGGGGACACTTCAGAACTTCCCGTTTCTCAGGTCAGGCAGTACGATGCCCTTTGAAAATCCCTATGTCAGGGAAGAAAGGTGGAGGGGAGGCGGGAGGGATACTCAAGTTTCACAAAGTCTACAAACTGCAGCCAGACTCAAAAGCGCTTAAGCACAGCCTGACTGCAAAAGGAATTCAATATTCCATTCTCCAGAGTGAATGATGCTGATCAAAGAATCCACTTCTGAAAAGACAAACTCTCCTGTCCCCTTCACTTCCAGACTTGAAGGAAAAAGTATGAAAGATAACTGTGCTACAGGAGCTGCCAACCCCCACTTCCTTTGAGAAAATACTTTTATTTTTTTCTGCCAACCTTCCTTTCTTATATCAAAATAGTATTTATTTTTTAAAAGGGGAATGCTTAACTTCAGTTATACTGCAAAACTGGCTTCAAAAAGGTAGGACATAGTTGGGGTAGAAAAATCCATTAGGAACTGCTAAGCAGATTTAAACAGAGCTGGAAGTGCAATATTCAGATAGACACCAGGAGGATATAGCCCAGAAGTGCAACTCTGTGCCTGCCCCTGTGTTTCCAACCATGTGGTGATACCTACCCTTGTCCCTCAGCAGCTGCTGCTGTCAGAGACTGGTGAAGCTGACCTTTGGTGTGACAGAGGACAGATGTCATGTTACCTTACCCTGGTAAAATAGGTAATAAGTTTATGTTCCCTGCTGCAAAGAAGGGACAGGTCCACCATATCACAGTCCTGCCTGTGTCATCTGTCCCCAAGAGGACTCATCCTATATACTTAGCTTTTGGGAGCTGATAAAGCTGTTAGTGCTGAGCACCTTCCCTGGGAGCATCCTGCTCTCCCTGCAGAGCACCTGCTGCCCAGGGATGCAATTCATGGCTACCTCTGTGGCAGCTTGAGGTAGATGTTTTCAAACTGCTCATTCCCTTGTAAGAGCTCAGAGTGTTGGAAACGCTTCTGCACAGGAAACCAGGTATAATCCTTCAGGCCTCAGAAGGACCCTCAGAGAGGTTTCCATTCAAAACACCAGTGCTGAAAATATGAAAGTGTAAAACTGCATCAGATCAAATATTCGTAATTATAGCAAGCATATGAGACAAAACCCATTGTCATTTATCTCTCTGGGGACACTGCACTTTTTGTTTGAGCCCTATTATTGGTGAAGTACGAGTTCTAAAATTATAATAATTAAAATGATGATTATAAAGTGTCAGGGATTGTAATTTTTTTTTATAGCTGGGAACAGTCTGTTCATTATTGAAGCAAAGATTTGGCTTTAAATTCACATCAGTTTAAAAGACAGTGAGAGGGGGAGCATGTTGATGTGAATGCAGAATGCATGCCTGAGTGCTAAGGCCCCTTCCTGTGCTGCAGACTGGATCCCCCTTCTCCTCTGTCAGGCATGGAGAAGGGAGCTGTGGTGAGGGACAGTCCTGGACTGGACTGGAAGGTTGGAAATATGTCACTACTTGACCTTCTGGGAGCCTGCTGGTGACTTCTGCTGCTTTGTAAACACCAACTTGGATGGCTGCTACAGTCTACTGCTGGGATGTGGGAGAGGGCAATACGTTATTTCCATTTTCTGGAAGGAGAAGTTGAGAGTGAACAATCAAAGAAAACCACTGGAGGCATCAGCAATTGGAGTACAGGAGCCCCTTAATGTCAAATGCACCCTCAGTTCATCCCTTCATGTTGTGTGTCTTATGCTGGAGCTTATTCTCATTGTGAAGTCCCGGCTCTGTCTCAGGGCAGAATGTGGGGTGTCTCTGGCCAGGGCAGCAGCCTCTGCCAAACATGGTTGAGAATCTCAATGGTCTGGCTTTGAGCTTTGTAGTTTGCCAGGGCTAGACTGGGTAACTCAAACGAGAGAACATCTTGAAAGTCTGAGATCCAAAATACTTTGTATTTTCAGATCAGCTCATCTTTGGGGATGAAATGGCCCCAAAATGTCAGCTATGTCTGTTCTGTGTCAGAAATAAATGAAAGCTGAGATGAGTGTTAGCATCGGGCACCCATCCAAAGCTGTGGGAGAGAGGAAGAAATCTATACCATGGATTTTGAAGAGCCCATATGTCTGATCTAGGACTGGCTGTCTGTCCTTTGCTGGATCAGGCCCACCTCTGTGAAGAAGAGGTTAGGTAGCAGCTGGGAGTTGGAGGGGAAGAGGAGAAGAAAGTAAAGGGAATCAGGGAAACATCGATAAATTCTATTTAGTGAATAACACAATGCATGTAGCAGCACAATGGCCTTTTCTGCAGGCAGATTATCCCAGCCAGAGTCTTTGCTATATTAAAAAGAGGGGGAAAAATAGAGCACCAAAGAAAAGGAAAGGCGGGCTGTACAGCAGCAATCAATGCTGCCCTTTGTGCTGCCTGACATTTGAGGGACTTGTTATCAACGATTGCTGGCTGCTTTATCTAAATGTATCTCCCCAGCTGCCAGGCACAGCGCCGATAGGCAGCGGGACGTGCCGATGTCCCCAGCTGATACCGTGACCGCCCAGATCACCTGCCTGCCTTGCTGTCAGGGGCCCGATGGCTTTTGTCACTCCAGCGCTGGGATGCTTCTACCTAGCCCCTAAAGGGGAGAGAGGGGCTGGGTTCCCCCCCACTACACCTCCCCTTCCCTATTAGTCACTTCTTTGTCTTTTTAATGAAGAAGGAAGGAAATAAAGACCAAAAAGGGCCAAATTAATTTTTTTTTTTTTTAAGTCAAGGAACTTGGGATGTGGGAAAGATGTGTTGCAGAAAGGAAAATTTACTTTAGTTTTTGTTTGTCCTGCAACAACATTGTCATCTGCTGCTCTGGCAGAAATTGCCTTATGTGCTCTCGCCTTCTCTCTCATGCCTTTCTGCAAAAGAGTGATAAGAATAATCTACTGCTTGACTGCTAGGTTGTCTCTTAGTGTGGGAAATGCCTCTCTAATATTTTCTGTTTGTTTATACAACAAATATACTTGTGTCTATGTAATGCAGAGAGCTGTACCCACCAATTTGCATGCAATTATTAATAATTTTTATGACTAGAAGATGATGAATGGGCATAAAATAAAGGTTAGCTTGTAGCATGTCCTAAATCCTGGAGGGGGTGTGTGTGTTTAAAAAAAAAAAAGTTCTATTGCAGTTCAGTTCCAGCCAGAAAGTAGCTGCTCTTAGGTATGCAAGCTGCCTAAAGGCACCTTAATTCTTGCTAAAAAGTAGCCAGTTATTGACAGAACTTAAAGTACAAAAGCTCTGGATTGGTGTGGCCTCTTATTTCAAGAGACAGCTTAAATTATTACCTTTGCTGCTAAAAAGGTTTTGAAGTCTGCATGGAAATGTCAGCTCATAGGCTTGCATGTGTATTTATTCTTGCTTGGTGCTAATGAAGCCATTAAAAATGCAATATGGCACAGCTGAAAGATTTCCCTAAATATGAGCATTTTCTCCTGTCTGTGACTTCTGAAGAAGCACTTGGGGGAAAAAAAAGTAATACATAAGCACAGTAATACAGAGGCCATTGTATTAACTAATCTGCTTTTAATGATTCTTTGCCAAAATGTGAATGTAATTAGAGCTCTCAAAAACAGATAATTCCAGGAGAAGAGAATAAATTCTTATCTGTCTCATGTTCAGCTGTCATATGTCAATTTGTATATTTAGCATATATTTATCAGTTACAGACCCGATTTAATAGTGTGCGCAAATTGCTACCTTGACCATAATTGAAAACTTCACATGCATGTAGTAGAAATTAATCTTGATAGTGTATTTTGAGGAAATTCAGGCCTATTTGGAGTACATTTTTCTTGATCATCACTGTCCCAGGGAAAGACTTCTGGTACCGTTGTCCTTATATTTCTTCTGCAGTGAGTTACATCAAAAGACCCACTGGGAAGAAAAGCAAACATGGGGAGAGGTGTTGCAGACCATAAAATCCCCCCAGAGAGCCAGAACCAAAGCCCAGGTGCCAATATATACCTGTTTAACAGAAGAAAAACAAAATATTAATAAAATACAAATTTGCCTTTCAAAAATGAGACAACACATTAGCGCTTCAGGTGTTCAAGCTGAGCACAGGTGCTGGTGAAGGGTCTTTGAGAAAGCAGTGTGTTAAGAATCCAGCCTTGATCTCTGAACTGGATATTCTCACCCTCCTCCGCAGCTCCTGGTTTTGGCTGGGTTGTAGAATTCTTTGTGGAGCCAATGCTGCTCTTCTGTATGAGAAAAGGGAATAATCCTGACCGTGCTGAAAAAGGGGAGAACATCCTGCACCCCTGATACTCCTCAGCCCTTCGCAGCCTTGGGCAGCACTGCTCACAGAGCACAAGCTCAGCTGTGCACATGGTATAACCTTCCTGAGAATTTCTCTTTCTGTGGCATTAGGAAGTCAATTCCTCCCAAGAGCATGTTTATATCAATCTAAAATTCATTTTGTCTGAAATATTTATGATTTTGGGCAGGGGAGGCAGAAGGTCTGGGTGTTGAGTGTGGTCAGATCAAGTTAACTTCAGCTGGCAAGGTTGATGAAAGTAGTAATCTCTCTGTCCCTCCTCCTGTACCTAAATGAGCATTTATTCCAAGCCCTTTCTTAATGCTGTAACATAATTCATTAGGACAGCCTTAATGAGCTGGTAATTAGTCTGGTGGGAGGGGGTGAGGAGGGGAAATAGAAATGTTAGACAGAGAGAAAGTCGAGCAGGCTGGGGCACCTTAAAGAGCCCTGAGAGAGCCTTTTGTCAACAAAATGGATCAGGCTTGCAGGCAGTAAAACTTTCAAATGACCTTCGTGTCAAAATATTAGGCTGCTATTTTTCGCTAGATGGTGGTTTCATAAACATAAAATGTGCACATATCATTCAGAGTGCTGTAAAATTTGTCTTAAGCATGCAGTGTTTTCTTCTCTCCCTCCTTTTTCTTTTTTTTTTTTCTTTGTTGCAAGACAAATATCACCTCTATGTAGTATGAATGGGGGATGGTGTAAGGAGAATGGCATCTAATGTCACAAACTTCTGCTTAGTCTGAAAGTAATGTTAATAACTCCTCATCTTTGTTCTGATGAATTTGAGTGCTTGCGCTTTTTTTTTTTCCTTTTTCTGGAGGGAAAAAAAAGTAAAATACATAAATCAGTATACATGCTAGAGACAAATTGAGAAATGGTGATATTTTCACTTGTAAAATTCAGGAAAATTACTTAGATGTTCATAATTTGGGGCAAAAGCTAGATGTTAATATTGCTCTGTGATTTAGAAGACAGATGTGGTATAATAAGAATATCAAACCCAACAGCTCATTTCTGGAGAAGCAAAGTATCAAAACAGTTGGCTATTTAAGTGCTTTTCCTTCGGTGAATTCTTTATTTCCACAGTTAAATTTTGACATGGGGTTGGAGGGTGGAGAGGCAGCTGGTTTCCACAAGGCAAGGAAGCAAGTACTCAAAGAATCCACTCGTTTTGCATTGTGCTTGTCTTGAGGTTCCTTCTCTGCCCTTCTCTAACAAGACCCCAGAGTGGTGGGACTTGTGTAACTTGAGTAAATAGCAGAAGGCTGATAAAACATGGCTTGAGTTGAACCATAGGAATGTGCAAGCAGCAATAATAGGGGTAAGTAGCCAACTCAATAAAAGCAAAAACTAAGGGGATAGCAGAAAGAAAACTTGACTTAGTGATCTCTTGTGCAGCTATGAGATTTCTTTCTCCACCATTGCATCACATCACGCTGAAATGCTAAGCTGTGCCCCCTCTGCCTCCTATCTTTCACCTGTATTTCCCCTTTGAACACCTGAGCCATTTATTGCTTGTGAACAGGCATTACAATTGCACAGGGGGTGATGCACTGGCAGCCCAGCCACTGCATGGAGGCCAAGTCTTCCGCCTGAAATAGCCACAATGGTGATCACAGAACCTGGGTAAGGGGAAGCCAGACCTGGGGTTAAGAGACATCACGCCCAGCTGCCCGGCAACTACTTTCTGACTTGGTGTAATCACGTGATATTTAGACAGACATCATATGAAATATTATTGATGTATCTGGAAGTATCAGGACCTGAACCAGTCTGAGGAATTTCCTACCCCTTTGGTGTGCCAGACAGACTTGCCTATGGTCAGTTTGTTGTTGAAGCTGGAGACCGGTTGGGTCTGTGCGTGAAGGCCACGTGGGGCTGGATGTGTCAGGGACTGGCGGTGTGATGGGCTTTCCCTTTGACATCTGAAGGCCATCTTTCCCACATAAAGCACGAAATTGAAGGAGAAATTTAGACAAGGATGAGATAATGTCTGACTTTTCCTCACGGACTCAAGCAAAACAGGAAATTTTACTTGCACTTGTGAAAAGCTTAAGCCTGGAGTTTCACATTGCTCTTACTACCCATTGTGTGAACAAAACAACTTGGACTTCCCCCCCCCCACCCCCGAATTAATGTCAAATACTTTGCCAGTGTTACAGTTGTGTTCTGCCACAAGAGCTGAATATGGATCACAATGACCTCTGGAGAACAAGCTGTTGAGTTAATAAAAGAGGGGGGTTATTTATTTATTTATTTATTTATTTATTTATTTAGCTACTAGGAGAGAAACCGCGTACCTTACCGCATCTGTAACATACAGATGTATTCAAAAAGGCTCCATGTCTGTTCATTTTAGCATGGGGCAAAACATTGGTGTTACCCTCCAGCGACATTGAATCTTGCTGGCTGGATACATTAAAGCTACTGATGAAATTCTATATATTTTTTTCCCCCTTCTCTTTTAAAAGTTTTTCTTTCCTTTTTTTTTTTTTTTCCCCCCAGCCACTTACTGGAAGAGACAATAATTTCTTTTACGTTCTAACATGTTATATTCAGGAAGTTCCAAGCACACAGTGCAGTAGTAAAGTACAAAAGCTCAGTAAAGAAATATCTGATACATGACACAACTATGATATGTCCCCCCCCCAAATTGTCTTCCAAGATCTGCTTTTTTACAGCACAGTTAAGATTCGGAAGATTCCATCACATATATAACTGGCGAGGCTGCAAGCTCAGCCTAGCTTTCCTTATTAGAAGGTTTTTAAAAAATTATTATTATTATTTATTATTACTATTTTTAAATTATTGTTATTGTTGTTATTATTGTTGTTGTTGTTATTATTATTGTTATTTTAATTATTTCCCAGACCTTGATTTGGGCTGAAATTTTCTCTGCTGGGTGTCTACTGCAGAGTGAAGTTCGTCATTCTGGGGAAAAGCACATTTTAGCAGGGTTAAGGGAAAAGTACATGCTAAATTCTGGTGACTTTCTTTGCAAAGTCATACTACCACCAGCCAAGACTGAAAAGACAGTATTTTGACTGGGGGCTTGCATTATTTTTAGAGGGGTATTTTCTTCATCTCTGTGATTTGACAAATTTAGCTAAATTCTTAAGTTTTTAAAAATCTGTAGCACATGCAACTCAGTAAACACTTTCTAGGTGACAATGATGTCCTAAAGAGAGGAAAAATAAAATTGGAGGGGGAAGGGAAGCTGAGAGAGGAGCTCAGACGAAGGAGCTGAAATGCTGCTGGGAAGGAGGCTGGGGCAGCACATGGGGCATCAGGCAGATTTTGAGGCATATACAGGGGATGGAGCTGGAGACCTGTCTTGCCAGGCAGGAATTAATTACCTGTGTTTAAGTGCCTGAGGAATGGAGGAAAGAAGCACCTTGGTGAAGCAGAGCAGGACTGTGAGGGAGAGGCTGGACAGAATAGAGCAAAAATGAGCAAGAAGATCACATTTGGTATCAGTAAATGCAGAGTTATCTCTGTCCATCACAGCAAATGCCTCCTTCCCTGCTCTGAAGTACCTGGAATAGCATCTCAGGTCCTTGAATTTTAGGATTTGTCTGCCATCAGCAAATAGCCAGTGCATTGATTGGCAAAGCCTTCCACCCCCTCTGAAAAATCAAATTGAGTCACAAATTAGTGGTTCCTTTTGGCTTAATATCCCCGTGGCTTGCCTCTATGTACCGTGGAAGTAAATTAACTGTGAATTAGTGCCAGGGCCATAAGGAACTCACACAGAAGTTAATAGTTCTGCCTTCATAGCAGGGACTGAATAATGTGCAGCAGAGTAAGAGCTAGGTGAATACATAGAAGAATACAAACAAAATATTGAAGAAATGTGATCTATGCTGAGGCAAGGATTCCCAAGGCAAAATATTACAATTATGTAATCAGGAGTGGTATCCTAATGTGGAGGTAGTGAGTAAAGCCTCTGCAGGCATTCTCCATTCCAGCATGTCCTAGCTCTGCTTTGCCACCTGAATAATGATCTTAACTTACACATTTTGTGAGATATATTTATCATTGCACTTTTCACCTACCTACTGCACAGTGTTGAGTGTCAGCAATTCACTGTACACCATCCCTCAGTAGCAATGTTATTTTTCTTGCTCTGGAAATGCCAAAGCTAAAGTTGCCCACATAACCGCAACTGTGGTCCCCTGTGTAAACACATTACAAGACAGTCTTTAATTACATGAGTTTATATTTTATTTTTTTTCCCCTGCTGCATGATGCTCAGAGACATCTGGCTATATCATTCAAAGTGCGGCCCAGGCCTTATTTACCTCACACCATCCAAACAGTGTACTGAATACAAAATTATTGATTTGCTCTTGGGTATTTCAGCTGTGCTCTCAGCAGAGCATTTGAGTACTTTATAGACACATGTGGGTTTGAATTCACAGCACCCTTGTGAGACAAGAGGGTGACAGTATTCCCATTTTACAGATGGGGAGCTGAGTCACAGGGAGATTAAGGTCAAAGGACCCACTGATTTTTGGGGCCTCAGTTTGATGCTTCTGAGTACTTAGTGTTTTTATAGCTCAATATATGTTCAAAGCACAGCTCCCAGAGACTTCAATTACAGCTTCCAGCACTCAGCACTTTGCAAATCAGCCCCCAGGGTTTCAAGTCAGGCATCCAGAAAATGAGGAACACACAGTTAGTGACCACCTGTGGTTTATAACTTGGCCAAATGTGCGTGGATTTTCATGGTGATAGCAAAAGGCACCTCTCTTATTCCTGGGTGAGCCTTTTCTCTCTATCAAGCCAACCAATCCCTGCAGTGAAACAGAGTCTCTCAGGGGAGCAGTCCCACACCTTGTGAAGCAGGGATGCAAGAGGAGGGGACCATTCTCTTTACTAGCAAAACAAGACTGTTTTATGTCATTTGTGGCAACAGCTGAAATCGCCTTTGTTAATATTTCAACAGCAACTCACCTCCAAAGTCTTAAGCCTTTACAGTAAAATTGGGCAAAGTTATGGGAGACTTAAAAGCATGATGTTAGGCTGAGAGGTAGTGGGCACCCTGCTTCAGGGGCTTCTGCCTGCTCTACTGCTAAAACTCTGTAGCAGTATACTGAAGGTAAAAGGGTGATAAACTGAGGCCAGTACTCTGCTTCTGCATCGTACTGGTGTGGGAAAAAGAGTACCTTTTTTTCCTGGCAGACCACAATTATAGCTATGCAATTGGCCTTCATAAAAAGCATTTAAAATTTGAGCAACGTGGAACTGGAATGCCCAGACATAGGTCACTAGCTTTGATAGCATTAACAATAGATAGTGGTGCTCATGCTAAGGAGGACGCGTTCTATCAATTAAATAATAAACATTATTTGTTTTCTTGAAATACAGAGAGGTAAAACTGATCTAATCTCATGGTTATATCTATATTCCACACCTTGTTCTCTGTGCTGGCAAATGCTTATTGCTGAAGGTGGTGAAACACAGCTGATGAAATGAGCTGGAGTTTGCTTCAATTTCATAAGGAGAGATATACTTGAAAAATTGGCTCATAGAATTGTGTAAATTGGGGTGAGCTCCAGTGTGGGGAGAACAGGAGGCACGATGCACTAGAAGATGCAGAAGGTTTGGACTGAGAGAGGAAAGCTACTTTGAGAATTGATGCCAGGAGCTGGGGAGACCCTGTGTAAACCCAAAAATTATTTCTAAAGAAGTCAGTAGAGCCAAAAGAGAGACACAAAACACTGGCAACGGACCACTAAGATCTCACAAGAATCCAGCCTCCTTGGAGGAGCAATACATGTGAAGAAATGGCTGCTCCTTGTTTGCAGGGTTTCTTGTTTATTGCGTGTTCATGGTGCTAACGATGACCATTTTCCTTAGCAGCAGCATATTTTGCTTATTAGTTTTCCCACTGTTCCACAAGAAAACTGAGAGGCATTGCTGATGGACAGTCAGATCGCAAGGAAGCAGCTTTTCCTGCATTGACAGTAATTGATGTCCTGCCCATATGTTCACGCTTGCCATTACCATTGCAGGCCTTTCAAGGTTCAGTGGACTGTCCAGCATCCTATCTTATCCTAAAAGTTTGGTTATGAGAAGGACACCTTAGGCCTCAGAGAAAGCAGTGAACAGATTTCTTCCCACTGTTTCCAAATAATTCCCCTTGCTGTCTCTGTGTTGGAAGGTATGTTCTGAAGAACAACATTTGAGACTGCGCCTTAAAAATATGGAAAAAAGGAGAGAAAAGATACCTACAAGGAAGAAAGCATCTTTCTTACCTAAGTGTGGCTGAATCCTGCTCAGCTTTTGTGAGCAACTGCCTTGTATCAACGAAATTATTTGTACCAGGTAGGCGAGCAACATTTTTTCGACGGCAGTGTTCAGAGGGCTCAGAGCAGAAGCAGCCTGTACCCGAAGGAAATGAAAACAAACGCAAAAGAAACTTCCCAGCTTCTTTTATCAGCAGTTTTTTACAGGTCACCTTTAAAAGGTTTGCATTTATGGCATCAGTATTTGAACCTCCTTTCTGTACAATCTGTGTGTGTAGGCTGAAGCAAGACTATGAGTGCCTGAAAAATGCAGAGGCTAATTATGGCAGTGTGAAAGTAAAATAATGAGACCTTGAGAATGTGACTGATAAGCGGTTAGATAATAGGCTAACAAGCAGGATGTCTGTCGTCCATATAAGGGCTAATGAAGGTCTCTCTGTCCTCTGCTATTGCCTGAGGAGGATGTACAGATGGAAAATATCCCAGAAATGGCATTTAAGGATATATACCATGTACCGACTGCATGGTGATATAATGATTTGATTTGGTGAGGGCTTAACCTATGGATAAAGTAATTACTCAATTAAAAAGTGCACACTAGATGCTGATTACCAAGTGGGAAATGCCTGAAACAAATGTTTACAAAGGAGGTGGTGCTTGGTTTCTTTGCACTGAGGCTACTGCGCACAACCTGGACACCTGCCCCCCGAGCTGGGCTCGCAGCCCACAGGGCTATATTGGCTTCAGCGCCCCAGCAAGGTGGCACGGCAAGACCAAGGGGGGCTGGTGCCTGGGGCTGTTCGTCTTGAGACGGCTGATAGAGCTGCTGCTCTTAGGTGTAAAGGGGGCATCTGGCTCATGTGCATCCCTCATGTCGCAGTAATGCAAGAGGAGCTTTGGTGATAACAGCTCTGTGCATAATGATGCCTCTGCTGTATTTTCACCCCCTGTTGACTGACTGACTTGGTAAACATGCAAATTCTGACCCATTGGGATGAGCTGTTCCAGACAGGGAACTGGCGAGTTGAGCACTCCGGCAGGCTCAGAAAATGGCAAGAAAACAAAAGAACAAACAAGCAACCCCATGACCGAAAAAGATTAATAAAAAAGCACATTTTTGCCATTTGGTCATAAATAGTACTGTTCAATAGCACAAGAAATCATGCAGACTGTGCAGGGAGACATAAAACCACTGAATTATGTATTAATATGTCATATAAAAGGAAAAAGTACTAAAGAAATACTGTAGGAAAAATAAATAAAACCACCATTAAAAGTGAACATGTCCCATTTGGTCAGTTATGCCAAACATAAAACAACAAAGTGCTATTTGTAAGTTAACAACACTTTTAATTTTACTACTGACTTTTCCATTATAAGCCATACAAAGGTGTGGTTAGACTGTAGGCTCAGGGATTGATTTTATGTCTGTGCTCATCTAAATCAGTGGGCTCTTAAAATATATATTTAGATCTGTATCTCTTTGTATGTATGTGCGAAGGAAGAGAGGAAGAAAGAAGTTGGAAAGCTAGGCATGTGTGAGCTGACTGATGTTAAATTGCAGCTGATACCCTCTCAAGGTGGCTGTTTAGGTGAAAGGAGCTGGACGTGAAATCAGCTGGTTGTGGCTGGTGCTTTCCAGCCGCCGTGTCTGCGGAGGTGGGATGCGGGCACAGGTGTAAAAGTGATGCCCTGCTCGCCGCAGCCCGGGCTGTCCTGTACAGAGGAGGATCTGTTCAACAGCGCCTGTGGGGCACGGCTCAGCCCCGCTCTGGCTGCAGCTTTGATTTCACTCCGTCCCCCAAGCATCCCCGGCTTTAATGCGAGATGACAGGTGCCGCTGCTGGCCAGCCTTGCGGAGCTGGCTCTGGGAGACCGGCAGGATGTGGGGAAGAGGCTGCCCACATTTGCACAACTGGGCCCGCTCTGTCAGAGCGCCAGGACCACCAGTTTGCCTACCAAGCTGCCTCGCACATCGCTGGGCAGGCTCTAGCTGTCCCCTTTCACGCTGGAGCGGGGCTGTGGAATGTATTCATCCAGCCTGGGCTGCTTGGCTCGGGATGCAGCTTTGGGGCTGTCAGCCCCGGTGAGTCCTTCCCTGGCGGCGACAGGCGCGGGGGCAGACCGCAGCGCTGCCTGGCCGCCGCCAGCTGACGTGCCCCTGCTGAGCTCTGAGTGGAGGGATTAAAATAAAAAAAGGGGTGGCGGTGGAAGATTTTGCTAGCAGAAAGTGCAAATGACATGGAAACCGCTATGCTGCTGCTTCATTAAATACATTGGCCTGCTAGAGCTGCATTGCAGATCTCCTCCTGCTGTATTTTGAGCAGCAAAATTCCCTTTGGTCAACTTCACTGCAATTCACCTGCTTTTCTTAGTCCAGCCCCAGTGATGCTGGTAACATCTTTGTTGGGAGGCAGAGGCTGGGAGCTGCCGCGCTGACAGCCGGGACTGGGCCAGGTGCCCCCACACCTGCGCGGGGGCTGCTCCATCTGCCGCCGCCTGTTCCCATTCCCCGCTGCGGCCTGACCGGGCCGTGCTGGCTAGAGGCTGCAAACCAACACCAAATGGAGGCAGTGAGACCTGCCAAGGTTATCTTCCCTCGGATGCCTGTAAAACGTGGATGTGTCACCTCTGCAGAGGGGAAAAGGGTCTGGCTTGGCTTTGGTGTGCAGATTCACAGAGCTGGGTCTTCAAGGTCCTTTTTGGCAGAGCCTCTCTCCAGCGCTGAGAAAACACTGCCTTTCGATACTGTTTTCCTTTAATTTTAGAAGCCTGGGACAGTGTTGTAGAACATGAGAGCAGAGAGAAAGAAAGAATAAGAGGCAAGTATGTAAATAATCACAGTTAATCTGAAGGTCTAATGGCCTGCCTGCCTTCCTACTGTAATTTACCATATGCTCTAGTACTTGTGTGAGACTCCCCGGCTCATGTGTTGTGAGTTTATGTAAGTGTGCACAGACCTTTGGCAAATTTGTATTTTTATTATGTAGAAGCTAACATTTAGCTTTCTTGTTGTGGGTATGTTGTAGCATATGTTAGTGTTTATGTTGCAGGGAAAATGAATCTCTTGACTAGAAAATATTTTCTTTTAATATTCTAGCAATTTGTTATTTTGACCTTTTTCGTAATGATGTTTTCTCAATAGCGAAGGCAAAGCTAAATGGGACAGGCCACGTAAAGGCTAGTCATTCATGTGTGACACCCATGGTATATTATTTCTTCTGAGTCCTTGAGGGGATAATGACATCCAGGTATGATTCAGAAGGTCAACCTGAATTGGAGGGAAATTATTTCTCCGAAGTGCGTATGAAATGGGAAGTTTTTTTCTTTTTTCCTTGCTATTTCAGTTGGAAAAACCTATGTATAGCAGGGATGCTACACCCTTTTTTCTTAGTTTTCTGCTTTGCAAAAATTTTTTCAAGACAATTTTATTTTTAACTTTGTCATGGCAAAATCTTCAATGTTTTCAGTTGGAGATATGTTTACATCATTGATATCTGTTTTCTCCAGGGCCAGCAAAGAGGAACCCACAATATGTTATTAATGGAACAAGGCCAATAGATAACATGCTGTGATTTTCCACAATTACTGAGGGGAAAAATATAGTTCTTGCATCAGTTTGAAGTGTTTCAAAATTGGGGCTGTAGTTTTCTCCCAAAAGTCTGTGCAGGAAATGCCAAAACCTCTCTGAGTTCCAGAGTACCTGGATTGGGCATAAAGCCTGAACCAGCCCTAGGGGTTGGCACCACAGCCAGACCAAGAAATGAGTCCCTGCAGTGGGCTCCTCCTGCATCCTCAGACTGAAGCCTGTCCTCTGTAGTCCCTGGACTGGAGCCTCAGAGTAGCTCTCTGAGGCTGCTCCCATGTCTGGAAAAGCCACTCGAATGTTTAAGGGAGAGTAGGAGTGGTCTGTCTTTTTCTTTGGTTCCCACTAATTTCATTTTACATCATTCCCATGTGCTCTGGGCCTGACCTTTGGTTTGTGTTTTGAAATATCTGCCGTCTGTATTCACAGAAAAGTCTGATCTGATTATCTGCAGTCCTATGACTTTGTACGCTGTGTTCAGGTCAGATTCAGTAATTATTGTCTATAAGTTAATAGCTGTGGGGTTTTATGACTTCATGTGATGCCTCACGCAGTGCATTTGAATTCACAATGAACAGTGACAAAGGGTGCTTTTTCTTGCCTGAATATTAGGTTCTGCATTTGCAGCACTGTGAGCATTGCTGCCTGTGAGTTCCATGCAAACCAGACCAGGAAAATGCAGGGAAATCTTTTCAGTTCAGAAATAAAGTCTCCTTGGACTCCATGTGACAGGCTGTATGGGAAATTTTCTGTTTATTTCATGCAACCTTGCTTTGACTGCAACACATACACTTCTAAACTATGCTTTCTGTGTTTAAAATAATAGGACATATTATGATTGAAGTCCCAAATAATTACTACTACGAGGTTTAGAAAATAAATTATTGTTGAAATATGCTTTTCACCTTGATGTGACAGTATTTACAGAACTGATGATTCCTGAATCTCTGCAAGCGGTGTGTTCCAGGGCTGCTGGACATAATACAAAAAAACCTCTGACACTCAATGATTTATAGCACTACAGTGTTTCTGTATAAGCTGCAGCCCAATATCAACTGAGTACAGAACATGACCTGGGCAACAGGGAATCAAAACCTCATTTAGTTATATGGAAGCCTAAATTGAGCAGTGTTTTAAAAATCAACAGGATCTTAAAATGAGTCTTGTAACCAACTCAGCAGCAAGTGAAAGATTTTGGATGTGAAGAGGGTATTTTTCACCAGCTTTAGGCTGCGCTGAAGCTGGGACAGCGGGATCACGTGCAGCTCTCACATCTGGTAACTGTCCCTGTTTCCATTTTTAGCTATTTTGCCTCTTTGGATGCTACATCAGAAACTTGTTTTTTTTGTTTGTTTCTAGCCAGTTTCATTGTAGCCACCCCGTCAGTGCTCTCTAATGTGAAACCAGCAAGCAAAAATCTTGCTTCCAAACTATTTGCCAAAAATGGCAAGAAAACAGAAAATTTGAGGTTCTCTGACATCAAGCCATCCATATGCATTCTCATTAGGTAAGGTTTGCTGGGTTTTCCTTTTGTTTCCCTTTAAATGGGAAGTTTGACCCACTGAAAATAAGATTTCACAAACTGCTGTAACTGACATATAATAGAAATGTTGAGATGTGCTCTCTGTGTTAGATGGGCAAAAAAATGCACGTGGGGGAAAATTTCTGCACAACTATGACAATTTTCTGTATGGTGCATGGCTAGCATTCCTTCCCATTGTGAAATCATGAGAATGTAAACAACAGGCTTTGAATATTTTGTTATGAGAGTTTTCCAACAGTATTGCTTTTTCTTAATTTGGGTGCTTTCTGACATGTACCACAAAGACAGGAAGATGTTTACCTAGGAAAGGTTAGATTATTTTGTGAGTAAAATACCAAGGAAAAGGACTAGATTTTCCCTGTGGAAACTCTCTGCACTGTTCAGTCTCTAGTGCCTTCAAAGCGCTTACCAGGTGCTGCAGGGTAGAAGCGATTAATACCGCACTGTCACCGCCTGCTCAGCCTCTTCCTCTTGGATACGTCCCAGCCCACTCTGGGTGTATCCCCCAAATTGGAACCATGTGTCTTCAAGCTGTCTTAATCTGGGCAGAGTCCAGGGGTTGTCTCTGATCTGGGTTTCTAGCAACATTTTTGTGGCACCGAGTCTTTCTAGGACTGCTTTCCGAGCAGAGATCCCAGAAGCACTGAGTTGTTCTTTTCCTGACGTCTGCAGCCCAGCACTCCCCATGCAAGGTGTGTTAGCTTTCCCGCAGGGAACAGGGTGCCCTGCAGTACAAGCAAATGCCTGCTGATCTCCCTCTCCTGACTGAGATTTGTCTCATCTCCTGCTTTTCCTCACCATGCTCTGTTCTTCAAAACCCTCAGAGAAAAATGTTTCTTTATAATTTTGTTCCTCTTAGTCAAGATTGATGCTCGTGCTGATAGTCCTGACTGATCAATCTATTCTAAGACAGAGATGTAGCCACCTCTCAAAAAAAACCCCAAAACACAGGACAAGGACTTATACCAAATATTCGTGAGTGTTTCAATGTACAAAACGTCTGTGATCTCAAAGAGAATTCAAAAGCTGCACCTCGATTCCTTGATCTGTGGCACAGAGATACTTATCCTGTGTCTGCAGTACAGTAGCTGTATTTTTTAGAAAGCTGTGTGTGCAGACAGATTTTTCTGTGCTTTCTAAGCACATCTTGAGGAGATTTTGTTTTGTTCTGGATAACCAGCCACATCAACAAACGAAACTGTCACACGTGTCTCCACTTCTGTAGAAATACAGTACATGCTGGTAAGTCTGACCTATTAGGCCCTATTTAATGCTGTTAAAACATTCCCACGTAGGATTTCATCTGGGTAAAATCCAGCTTTCTACGGGAACACAACGCATTTGAATTGGAACAGATTGTTCCTCCTCAGTCTATCAGTAAAACCATTGCACTGGCCTGATGTAGCTGGAAACTGCTCTCTCTAACGTCTTTAAGCCAGAAAGATCTGAAGTTGACAAAGTGTTTGTGACATCTCTTGTTTCTTGCTATTATTCTTGATAACTAGGCTCTGGGGAAAAGTCTCCAAATCCTTAAACAAGCTGAAGAAAATCACTCCCTGTCATCTGCACTCCTCAGTGGAAACTCATCTCTGCTTGCTCTGCACTTGTTGGTGGAGGATCCACATATGAGACATCAATGACTGTTCCACCAGCAGAAAGGGCACTTGCTGTGGAAAAGGGTCCAGTGGATGCACTGGCTGGGAGGAGGGATTTTTGTCTCCTTGATGAAGTTTCATTGGCTTGAGCAAAAGAAAATGCACATTCCCAGAAAAGCCTGGAAGGATGCCTGGTCTCAAAAAATGAATGAGTGTTCCAGATTCTTGTTTCTTTCCTTTCTGAGGGAAAATTGAGGGATCTGTATAGTTGATGCTTGGCCCTTTGCACAGCAATGTCAGATGCTAGCCACTCTTTGCTCTCTAAGAATGCGTGTAACTGCTATGATTTGGCATGATATAGGCAAACATTCCTATTTTTGCTTTTTATGATCTGCCTGAACTTGTATACCATATTTGCTACCATGAACTCTGAATATAAGTCTGGTTATGGGCCAGTTAAACACAGCATATATAGCCACTTGGAAACCTTTATTACAAAACACTCGCTTAACTTCTTACTGCACATGTGCCATTAGAACAAATAAATCATAGTAATATTTTGCATCATGGTTGCACCTGGCAACTGAGGATCTTGATGCATTTATGAAGTAACTAGATTTACTCTGACTGTGTCTTGCCAGGTATCTGTTTCTTTCAGTTTGTATAAGATCTCTGTGAATAATTTCTTTTATAGATTTGAGCTTTTTCTCTTTGTGAGCAGTCCAGTCCAGCACTTTGTCCACTTCCTTGGTGGTTCTTGTAAAGAATTATTGCTGAGCAATTCTTGATCTTTATACTGATCATGCTGATCAGATGCATAAGTAACTCAATGTGCTCAGTAATATCTACCTCACATTTTAATCTTTCAATTCCTGTTAGTTATAAACTAATATTCATTATAAACTATTAATAAAGAATACTTGCTTAAAATTTACTGTTATGGGAATCCCCCAAATCCAGGATATATCATGAAAAGGGAACACAGAAAGAGTGTACATTTTTGAAATTTTGGAGGAATTTGCGTAACAGTAGTTATGAAACCTGTGCTGAGAAACCTGAGGCCCAAGCATGACACTTTTTTTTTCTTTCCCTTTTATTGTTTAATGTCATACAGCAGTTTTGTGGCAGAGTGAAGTTGGAACAGACTTCAAACTCGAACTCTTATCACTGGAAAATTTCCTCATGTGGAAGAACTGGAAGGAGAACAGATGCGTACAGAAAATGCGCAAAGGTTGCCAAATCTTTCTGTGCACACCCAGGGCCAGCGGCATGTTAGGGACTCTGCAGGTATTCTCCAGGCAATGCTCCTGCTCCACCACTGAGCTGATCCTGCAGCTCTCACTGCTGCAGGAGTTCTTTCATGTTAACTTCTCCTCTTTTTCATCTACAGGGAAGCACAGTCAAAGCACATCATTAAAAACTCTAGAGCGCTTGAACATTTCTGTAAAGCAAAAGACACCAGTTAGTAACAATACCTTACTGCAAACAGTCATAGCCGTATATGTGACCTTGACATGCATCAGAATTCTCAGAAAGCCATTCATGGTAATACTTCTCATTTTTCCTGGAGGCAGAGAACATACTAGCAGTTCAGCTTTTAGGAATTGCTTTAAGTTGGGAAGAGTCAATGGACCAAGCTACATTGTGCTGCAGGTGGGTAAAGCTCCTTTGAAAGGAGCACTCACTCTCTTCAGTGATTTTTGTTCCTGCAGCGGTGAATTTGTTTCCTTGTCCCTGGATGACGAGACCACCTTCTCTTTTTCTAGTTTTTCTCTTTCTCTTTCTTTCCCCTTTATGTCCTAATTCACTGTTGTCATGATTTATACTAGCAATACAATGTGCAAGACATGAAAATCTATACATCTGTCATACGCCCATCTGAACACTGAGACATGACATTTCAAAATTATCTTTTCCCTATACATTTATCATAATTTTTTTTTTTTAATGAAAAAGGAGACACTGTCTTCTGTGGATTGAAGCAGACTGAAGATGGTCCAGCACCTCCAATATCCTATGTCATGTGCTCCATGTGGCTCATAGGATAGAGAAAGGAGAGCACTGCTCTCCTGTGGCTCTCTGTCTGTTCCTTTGGCCAATATTGTGGAGCTGAATATTTTATGATTCTTGTAGAGACTAAGGTAGCGTGTTATCCATCAGTGGCAATTTGAGGTTTAGTGTAAATGTAAATTGTTGTTTAAGGAATAGTAAGGATCTGTGATGGCTTGTTCCTGCAACTGGCTGATCTTTATCAGCCTTGTGACAGTCCCACAGGGACAAGAGGTTGTAATTAGCTCATTTATTATTGATTCAGTCTTTGCACAATTATTTAGAATTAGGCAGGGTTCAGTGGTGTTTTAGAGATCTGAAAATATGTACATAAGAGCTGGGAATACCTGAGTGTGCTGAAAGCAGCATGAGGCGAACATTGTCCCAGGAACCGAATGCAATTCTGCCTCTTTCAAGATCTGGAAACAGGTGGCAAATTCTTGAAGATATGTTTTGCTTCCTTTCCCTCATCTTCACTTCCCTCTTCAGTGTAACTCAGGAAGAGACTGAGCATAAATGACAAAACACACTGACAGAAAGGGTTCTTAAAAAATTTCAAGCCCAATCTTAGATCTTCCTTCCCTGGTCACTCCCTCCGCAGGCAGAGTCCTGCCTCCCAGAAGCTGTAAGGCACTGGAGCCTGAAATTAGCCGTGTGATCTTATTACTGCAGCCCTTGTGCTTTTTTTCCACACATCCACATATTCGTAGTTACTCTTGTTCTTTATAATTTAATTTTAGACATAACATAATCTTGTTGGAATAAATGCTTGTATCTCTTTGTGGTGCCTTTTTTTTTTTTTTTCATAAAACATGAACCGTAGTGTCTAGATGCTAGGCAAGAAAGTAGGTATAGTGTAAGGACCAGATATAAACATGTTGTAAAATCCTTTAACATGTAGAATGTCTGTTAAAAATGGTAAAAAATTTTGTCTGGAAAACAAAGGTCTTTGACAAAACTGGTTAGAAATAGTTTTTCACTACTTTTTTTTTCATATGTGGAGCTTCTGAACACAATGTTTCCTCTGATGTCTGTATGTTTTAGAAATGAAAGCTTTCTTTTGTTAAAGTGTAAATAGGTTTTTGAGTTAAGAAAATAAGACATCGTCTTCATTTTAGAGTGTTTCTTGCAAAAGTTTTTAATGTACCTTTTTCATGACAGAAATTGCCTCCTCTTCTCGTTACTGCCAACTATTTTTTACTAGCTTACACTTGGATTGGAAATATCCTGAAAAAATTACTTGTGGTTTTGCAGGCAGTGTAATAGATAATTTGGAAAGGAAAAAGACAGACAACTGACTAATGCTATAAAAAGAAGATGTTGCTAAATACTGAATACCTCCTGGATGTGCATCAATTTTATCTATATTAGATCTAAGCTAAGTACTAATTATGTTAGCAGCAGTAAGACTAAAATTCAAATATATAAATGTGGAGCAAGTCGATGTCTGTTATTGGAAAGAGAGTAATTAGTTGAGTAATTAATTGACCCATGATTGGATTTTTTTCAGTCAAGGTATGTAAGCTGAATACATTGTTCTTTATCTCATCATAACTAATTGTTCACAGAATGCATATGTTACATTTTGCCACTGACATTTGGATTCTACCTCATGTTATTAATACAGTGGTTAACATCCACGATTAATTTAATAGTTTTGGCATGGTGTCCCATCCAACCAATCAGCAGAACCATCTATAATTTTAACATTCAATGCATTCTTCTGCGTTTGAATTTTCCTCTGAAGGAGGTGGAGATGCCTGGGTGAAGAGGCTAAACTTTTGTTGAACTTCTCTCATTTTTGAATTAAAGTACCATGGCATGTAATTAAGACTAAGGTGTTGGTGCATTATAAATTTTTGCCAATGACATGTGGTATTTGAGATTAATTTGGCCTTAAGTCTTGTTGTTTGAAAGATTTAAGAGTAACATTTTAAATTAGAGTCCCAGCTATGCATTTAATTTAGATTTAATATGACAGTTATTTGTTCTGCTAATAAAAACCCCATTGCATATTAAAAACATATTAATTGAGGATTAAAACAGATGTAGTAGATTTAGAAATCTTTGAAAGTATTTTAAAGCATCAGTTGGCATTTATGTTTACTGTAAATATATTAACAGCATTAATGTGATCATCTACTTATAAATCTACCAGATTTTGTCCAATTTAGAACAGAATGTTTCTGGTGCTATGGCCAACCGTCTCAATTGAGCTTTTTTATATGTTGTTTAAATTATGGCCTTTTGACTACAGTTTTAAGGTGCGGCCACTGCAGATGTGCAGTGGCTTCGCTGGTCTGTGAATGGAAACTGGTAACTGTGCGCTAACTGTGAAGATCATGTACATCAAGTGATGCCTCCTTGCAAAACAGAGATATTTCAAACCAGACCTTTAAGTCTCTTCTGGAGGCTGGGAGCCTCCAGTTAGGAGGTGTTTGTATATTTGCGTGTGCATAGTGATCGTATCACTCTGTTGGAGTGGTGGTCATATGCAAAAAGTTGCCACAGCTTCATTGCAGAATAGAATCATAGAATAGTTTTGGTTGGAAGAGACCTGTAACATCATCGAGTCCAACCATTAACCTAGTACTGCCAAGTCCACCTCTAAACCACGTCCCTAAGAAAAATAATCTAAGTGTCTTTTAAAAACCTCCAGGGATGGTACAGGTCAACCTGGGGTGTCCCGCTACCCTGGCTCAGCAGCCTCCTCTGTGCTCTGGAGAGGACATAATTAACCCTAGGGATAGCTGTCAGTGTTGTGTAGTTTGTTTTCCGTGAAGTATCTGCTCGGGAAGGCTTGTGCTATTTGACAAAGTAAAGCTGGCTGGAGCTGTTGGTGGAGTCTTTTTGTGGACTGTGTTAAACTTATGTCCTGTGTTCCCGTTCTCATCTTTTTGGACAATGTAGTTTGTGACCCAACTTGCAGAGAGGTGGTTGACAAATTTGACCTCGCAGGTCCCTCGCTGAGGAATACTTTAGCTTGAAAGCCTGCTGGAGGGAAGAAACGAAGGGAAAGACTTCATCTCCTCAAGGAGATCTTTTCATGGAAGATCAGGGAATGCTACAGGCATTGGAAGGTATGGGATAATGTTTTCCTTCTGTGTGTGTATGCACAATTTTTTTTGTTGGTTGGCTTTTTTGTGAGATGGCAATCAGTGTGAAGGAGGATGTGCTTTGCCAGCGTAATAGCCTTCTGCTTTTCTTTTAACTTTTAGGGAGATAAGAGTGTGAACTATATGGCTGTGCTGCTCTGTAGCTCCAGCCAAACTTGTCCTCTGCTTTATGCCTTGCAGAAAAAGTAGCCCTGTCTGGCTCTGCTGACCAGTTAATGCCTCAGCAACAACCCTGTCCTATTACTCTCCTACTAATACTGCTCAACAAGCTGTGAGCCAGTTTCAGGAAGGAACCACATTTGATCTGATGAGAGCAGCATTCCCTAGCACGCTGCAAGGCACTGGGCAGGCAGTACGCGTGGTCTTGCCTTGAGGGCTGTAATGCAGCCTTGTAGTAGGATCTAGTAAGGATGTATTATTATAAATCCTTATCATGTTTGTTTCACTTTTCATTCAAATTCCTTCCAATCTTTTGATATTTGGCCTCGGGGCAGATACAGCTATGTATCCAAAGATGGAACTTTACATTGAATTAATGTGTATCTCTTTGCCAGTTAAGAAGTTAACGAAAAAAGAGTAGGTGTCACTGTTTTGCTTATGGTGGGAATTTGATGATGCACTGAACCAAACACAACACACTTCCAGAATCTTAACTAGTTTGATTGCACCATCGACACTGTTATTTCGACAGCCCCGCTCTCCAGCATCTGGCATAATTGGAAGCAGCAGCCAGCAGGTATCAGATGTCAGTATGAATTGTCTCCTGCTGCGTGAGCACTGACTATGAAATTGATTTGCTGTCTTTTTTACACAGTTTTGTAATGAAAGTAACGTAAAGTCCCAAATAGACAAATTCTGTATCTGTGTATGTACTTAAAATAGGCATATGTATGAAAATTAGAGAGGGGAAAATATATCAGGAGAAAAGCAGTATGACACTGTCAGATCCTGTTTCCTCTCAGGTGGTTGTGGTGGCAGATCTCCTCATGTTTCTGAAGAAGCTGAGCTAAACCAATAGCTGGAAACCAATTTCTTTGGGTACTTGCATGGAATGGATCAAAAGCATAAAACATGAGAAAGACGAACCCTTCGGTGAGTGAATTTATATCTCTATTTTAGTCACTGGAGATAATAAGGTGAGAGAGAAACTGTGGAAAACAAGTCTCCAACCTGGAGCAAATTTTCCCCTGATTTTTCATTAGGATGATTGAGACTCTGAAGACTGAAAAAAAAAAAAACCAGCCTGAGCAAAGTCAATGGCAAATTTCAATTGATTTACTATAACCAAGAAGTTGCCTCTGGGTATATCAGAAATAAATGACTGTCTGTTGGTGCCTTCAAGACACTGTCATACAGAACAATATCACACACATTGATAAAGGTAATGTCTGTGGGACTGGGGTCTTGACCACTGATTTGAGAAATGATAAGGGAAGATTAGACCAGATACAAAAGTGGTGCCATTGTCCCGAACCTTGAGAAAAACCTTTGAGAACTCCTTAAGGATTACTGGCTTCGAGGTGATGGCAGTAGGAGCACAGGAGGCCTGGCTCTGCTGGCAAGAACTGGCTGCCCTTCACAAGCAGGGTTACAACTGTCTAGGAAACAACAGTGTTTATGGGCGTCTTCTTCAGCTTGAGGCAATACTTGGCTTGGATACAAGAAGGTTTAATCAGCTCCTACTGTAATCAAATTACGTAAAGTTTTTCAAAGAGCAAATTGCAACAAGTTCCCTTCCTAAGAAGTCAGGGTCAAAAACCTTTTTAGCAAAATCAGCTTGGGCATTGATTACTGAGCATGGCTACCTTTTAGACAGGCACAATGGAGAAAAACATTCCCAACATCTGGTTCAGTGGGGCCCAAGTCCAGTGTTTGTGTTTTTGCTCTGACACCTAGTTGCATAGCAATAAGGGGAGCATATGATACAATAATCTATATATAGGATAGGTGGGGCTGAACATTTGACTGGAGGCCAGCTAGTCTGGTATTCCAATCTTGGTGCTGACATGAAGGCAGCTGGTAACCTTCGGTGAATCACTTGAAGTTCTTCCTAAAATTCAGAACCTCTGTGGATAAGGGACTGGTCTGTAACTGTCTTGAGATTGCAAGTTGTCATAACTCGATCCAACAGGACATTTCATATACAACCAGATCATGGTTGCCCAAAGAAACATGCCACCTATTCTGGATAAGCACAAGATAATTTAGAGGGAGCTGGCCTCTCTGCTCAGAGGACAGTTTCCTCACAAAAGCAGCAATATATATATATATATATATATATTTTTTTTTTTTTTTTTTCTTCCCTGCAGAAACAACCAACCTGTTTTGTATCTGACCTCGGGGGCAGCTGGAGGTCAGTCATTTTAAGCCACTGGTCTCCTTTTTCTCCGTGCAAAGCACAAGCAATGGTGTTTTGGCCTCTCCTGATACCTTGACTGCTTCCTTTCCTCAGCCACCTGCTGCCCTAGGTAACATGTCACTTTCCCGATTTCTGAGGTTAGGTCTGATTCCAACAGCAAGACTACAATCAGATGCTTACCTTGTCTGACAGACTTAGTCCCTTTTCCGTGGAAGCAGAGTTCCTGTGACCCTTTAACCCTATACTTTGACCCCAAGGATAAGTTAATTCCACCTGCAAGAGGGTGCTGCTATAGAGATAGTCTCTGCAGCTCAGTCCCCAGAGGGACATGGTAGAAAGAAATCCTACCACCTCTATCCCAAAGCACTGTTTGGGCTTGCTCAAACACAGGATGCTACTGACTCAGCCAACCCAATTTGCCATTGTGTTCTTCTCCCCATTTTTTTGGGATGCTTCCTTAAGGTGTGCAGGCCTCCAGCTGCAAGCAGGAGGACTCTACTTCTTGCAACTGCAAAAAATTGTATGTTGTACTAGGGAAGCTGTTGCCAACTGCTCTGGCTGTCATTGAAATCAGAAGGAGAGGAACAGGGATGTAACCCAACACCATTTCCTCTCCCATGTTAAGGAAGAAAAAGCCCCATCATTTATTCAAAAGGTACTGTTACCAGGGTCAAAAAAATTATTCATATTGATGCATTCATTGGTGGAGAAAAGAGGATTTCTGCAAGAACGAAACACAAATCTGGATAAACTAAACAGCAGTCTTACTGCAGTGCATTTTATAACGCATTTAACAGATTCTTGCAAGCTGTGACATTCCAGCCTGTTTCCTTCCCTTCATTGTTGTGCTGTGGAGGTGAGTGAACAGTAATGCTGGGCATCACTATTTCTGAGAGCCTGCTCCCACTCCACCCTGCAACACATTGCTGTCATTTTACAGCAACTTTTCTTGCTTTCCACCTTTATTGGACCCCTTATGGGGATTCAATAACCCACATTTCTCGATAGAAGTTGAGTAGCTAAATCCAGTATGGTAGGTGAAGTCTCTTCCAGAAGTGGCCTAGGAGGATCCTGAAGTGCTTTTCCTCGCTTCTCTCATGTGACTGTTCAACTTCTGCTGCTCTCTTCCCCTAGTTAATTTCTTTTAAAAGGAATAGGCCAGTTCAGCCCTCCGCTCCTGGATTCTCTTGAAGAGAAATTTTAGGGGGATTAGTGCAAGCAGCACTGCTGCCTTCTTGCTGAAAACTTACCCTTCAGCTATTGTTTTACTAGTAGTAAAACCCTTGTGACTGCATGAATTTTTTTGAATGTTTTGCTCTTCACTTTATAGCAAATGTTGCTGCACGCACATATGATGTTAAGCTCCTCTTGTGAGCATTTGATTTGTAGTGACACGAATATGACACAGATGGACATGAGAACCCAGCTGTTGACTCAGTCTCTCAGTGCCCTTTTGTTTTTGGCTGTGACCTGGTCACGTAGTACAAAGAGTTTCCTGCTGAACTTCATGCAGCTGCCTGGCTGAAAAGCAAGTGAGAGCTTTATTTGTCCTGCCTGCAGGCCCAGATCTTCTTGGAACCAGCTCCTGGATCCCTCCTGGTGTGGAGGCGGGTGATATCACTGTGCAGCCTTCCCGAGGATCCTGGCCTGTCTGGAATCTGCCATCAAGGATCTGCAGGACATTACAGCCTGTGTTTCGGCATACTGCTCCAAACAAACTGCCCCAGTAAGGCTCAGGCTCCCTGGGGCTTCAGAGCAGCACTGCCCATTTATGTCAAGCAGAACAAACTAAGTGACATGTGGGGAACATAAACTGAGGCTTGGCTGGTTTATGTTCCTTTTTAAAAAATTTGTTTTCACAGTTTTACACACCCCTCCTTGGAATCCCTTACGCTGTCAGGAAAACTGCTCAGGCCTGTTTTCCCATTTTTTGCTGATATAAAAGCTCTAAAGATCTGTCTTGGTCCAGATGCTTCTCGAAACGGCTGCACCACATTGCATCCCACCCAGGGCACGGCAGGCACACAGCCTGTGCTCAGGAGTCAGAAGTGTTTGGGCCATGCAACAGTCTACAGCTCTGGGGCGCTGGCAGGCAGGTGGACAGTTTTGCCTACAAGTGAAACGCAGCGCTGCTCTGCGGCTACCCGGCACAACCGCAGGTGCCCAAATAGCAAAATGGTGTGTTATTCAGTTGGCACAGATATTTGTCCACTAGTCTGTCAAGAGCTGCATGACCTGAAGTTATACCTCTGCCACTGGGTGTCTGACAGCCCACCCTGGGACCCAGGCCTCCCTGTGTTAGGTGGAGCAGAGTCACACTCTTGGCACAAACAGCCTATATAGTCCCAGGATAAGATGAGGTTACAGACACAGAAGAAAATATAAAAACCCCACCAAACTATAAAAACAATCTACACATTTCTCAACAGCCTTAACTGAAACGATTTAATTCTCCAGTACATCTAATTAATTTGAGTATCGGTTTTCTTTCTTAAGTGGGAGTTTTGTTTTGCAGCTCA
The DNA here is from genome assembly GCF_036013445.1 of Caloenas nicobarica. NCBI lineage: Eukaryota > Metazoa > Chordata > Aves > Columbiformes > Columbidae > Caloenas > Caloenas nicobarica. Next base: position 73,304,714 of record NC_088247.1, read on the forward strand.
CATTCCCTCAAAGTGATACACGCTTCCCTTTACCATCTCCTGACATGTGGAGCATCACTCTTGCACCTCTTACATCTTCAGTTTTCTCACATCCCCATTTCAACACTAGCTAGTGATCACATGAGACTGCAATATTAGGAAACCATTTGGTATATTTTTAGCGGTGCTTGGGCTGAAGTAGCAGTGAGAAGAGACGAGTGCCAGCCACATGTGACTAACCAGCTGTCTGTGGCCCACATTTTGGAAATCACTGATTCAAGTAACTGGCAATAGGTTATGGAAAGTTTCTCTTTTAGGTTGCTATTTCAAATTGACCCCAAACAAAACAAAGTAGGAAGGTCATCTTGGCTGTAAACAACTTTACCATGTGTAGGCAACCTTCATCCAGTTTCTCTGCCTTTTAATAGAAGTGAAAAACTTTAATTGGAAGTCTCTTTTGTACCTCTTTAGCTACAAGAGCAGCCAGAACATTGCTATGCCTGGAACGGTGAGGCTCTGTGGCTGCTGTGAGCTTCTTCCCCACTCTTGGCCACTTGGTCATGCTGTGATGAGTGCTGAGGTGTTGTCCTCTGTTGTGCGGAGAGAGGGGAATCCATTAAGCAGATCTGTATCCATAAATCTCAATGTGACAGCCATGTAACAAAAAAACCCCACATTAAATATTTGAATCGTTTTCCTTCTCCAACCTGTTGTCATGCACAACTGTTGACTATGACTCCCAGCTCACCTCCTTTCCTGTCTTCTTAATCCATGAGTATTTTAGGAGCCAATAACTCCTCGTCAGCTGGCCCCTATTGCTATATATGCATCAAAGGCAGCCGACTGCTAAAGTTCTGCATGCTTCTGGGGTTATTTAACTGCACATATGAGTTGATCTTGCATTCCTTGTATGTCACTCATCTGTGAAATCCCCTGCCCCAGTTTCAGCCAAGCTTGTTTTATCATATTCCCTCCTTGCCAGCCCAGCAACCCGCTCCAGTCTGTTCCCTGTCACACCGGGGAAGGGAGAACTGTGTCTTTAATGTGTTTTGCCTTGATTCTAATGGTTTTCAGCTTATTTTCTCTTGCTGATCCCCAGACCATCTCTGAGCACAGCAGAAAGTGGGGTTGGGATCTTTCTAGGCCCTGGCACATGTACAGGGTAGGACGAAGAATGACTCCTACATGTTAGCCCTCCCCAAATCCTAAGACCTGACCCATAACGAGCCAGTTCTGCTTAGGGGAACAAGACCACAGCATCTAGTTGGCATGGGGAAGCAGCCAGAGCAGCCCGAGTGGGCACCCTGCTAGGGCTACTCCATCCCAGTGTGAGATTTGTGTCTCCTTGTAGAACTGAAGCCTTTGTCAAGCTCCCCAGTCCACGTTGCCTGCCGAGGAGGTGACAAGCACCATGCACCAGCCGTGATGGATATTGTGGGACTGAGTTCCTCTGTATTTTGACTGGAGCTGCAGTTTGATTCTAAAGAAATGCCCTCAGCAACAATCTTTCAACCTCCAGGGAGGCTATTTGTTTTATTTTTTTAGGATGCATTTTGTAAATCACACAGGTGATGGCAAGTTTATGTATTTGGATGGCAAGATTTATGTTGCACTATTAGTTTCAAGGAAATCCAATTGAGTGTGTGGATTTTGGACTCTTGACCTTTAAGCAGAATAAGTTTTCTGAAGGAGTGCAAAGTAGCTTGTTCATCTCCAGGTGTGCTCTGCTGAATGAAAATGCCCTCTGCAGAGACACAGCAGAAGTGAAGGGTGTGAGCTCCTGCATTGTCTCCTTGCTTCCCTTGCCACCCCCAGCCAGTGCCTGGGACACGGCATCAAGCACTGTTCCCGTGGACTTTCCCTCTCACACTGCGTGTTTTGCAGAGGTTCCCAGGAAGGTGGAAAGGGCTCCCCCAGTGCTGGCTCCTGCGAGGAGTGACAGTCACCACCCTCACTAGATGGCACCCAGGGTGAGGGTTGCCCAGGTCCCGCTGAGAACGAGGAAGGGCAGGGAGAAGAGGAAGGCGTTCTGTCCCCTGCCTGGGACCTCTGAAGGACTGGGAGCATGGCTGTGATGCTCCAAGTCCTGTCCCTCTTCTCATCCCCTGCCACCTCACCACCCCCTCCCCAGACCTTCCCTGCCTCCCCGCGCAGCTCCGAGCTCCTCTCCCTGGCACATGTGCTATTTATTTAGCTTCAGTGCTATCTGAGCTTTCTGCTCTGCTGGTTTGATTTCTCTCAAACTACAAACTCCTTTGACAGAGGCAGCCCATGACAACACGCCTTGCTCCTCTTTCCTTTTTTTCCCCCCTGTTTTCTGCCAACGATCACGTTTGAACTGACATTGGCTGGTTGTAGGTCAGATTCAAAGGTATCAAGCACTGTCTGAACATCCCCTTGCGCTATCAGCTCATGTGAAAATGAAGAGTCTAGAAAACCTTTGACTGCACAGACTAATCCACTTTATGGGTGAGTTCCTATGGTTGGCAGACTTCTCTGGAGACATTCAAATCCAGCCTGGATGCCTTCCTGTGTAACCTCATCTAGGTGTTCCTGCTCCAGCAGGGGGATTGGACTAGATGATCTTTCGAGGTCCCTTCCAATCCCTAACATTCTGCGATTTTGTGACTTCTCATTTAATACAGGGTCTCCCATATTTTACCCTGAAATCCTGCATCCTGTGGTGAAGAACAGGCTTGCCAATTGCCCTGGTGTGTTTTCAATAAATCATGTAGATTTCTGGCCTGAAATATGGAAAATATTACCACCTTACAGTTTTCTTCACAGCTTCCTTGATTGTCTTAGAGCTGCTACATTGCCCTGCAAGCAGGGGTGGTTATAAGGCAGCAACAGGGAAGACTGGGTACCTGAATGATAAATGGGGAGCTGCACAGACAAGAAGTGCTGTGGCAGTGGGATGGCAACATCCTATATTTTAAAAATGCTGATTTATAGGGCTACCTCTTCCCATTTTATTTCTCAAAAATAAACTGATGCCATAGAGAAGCTTGTGGGTGTGTTAAATGATTAAGACCCAAATGTGGAGGGAGAAACAAGAACCAAGTCACAGTATGTGGCTGTTGAAATTGAATGTTCCCCACCTTTTTTTCTTGGTGCACTCTTCTTAGGAGACTCTAATGGAAGTGTCCCCAAATCTGGTGTACACAACTTACACTGAAGCCACAAAATTCCCAATGTTTGTGAGTAGGTGGATTTTAAAGCCTTTGTAAAACTGAATGTTTAAACGAAGATGAGCTTCTCCCCTGTAATTGTGGGGGGGAAATTGTTTTGCTTGAGTCAGGGCGCACATCTTTATCCTGTTTAATTCAGCATCAGCTTGAATGAGACTCTGCTAATTGACAGCAGCTGAGAATCTGGCCTTTTTTTTCGGGAACCTGGAGTAAAAGGAAATGAGGGTCAGTGGCTTAGAATTCACAATGCCCAGCTCCTGTGTGTTTTCAGTATGCAGCACTCATAAGCCATCTCTTGATGAATATGGCCTGAAGGGATGCGGGCAACTTATTGTAATTTTTTGCTGTGCTCTGTTCGGATTTATTTCCTAGTCAGTCAGGTGGGACACCCTGTAGATTAAGACTTAGCACACACATTTTGAATCTGTAGACTAGTACTTGAGGTGAAATAGGAATTGCTTTATGTTTCAGAGCAGTAATGGCCTGAATTGCCAGAAATAACCATAATAACAAACTGCTTGTTTCCTGAGTCAGGCATATAGTGCAAACAGCCGTAGTCTCGGTGCACCGATGCTCTCTCTGTTTTTTAATGAAAATAACAGGGATGGGAAATGGTCCAAGAAGAGTTTGTTCCCTTGGCTTGTCTGATATTCTTTTTAGAACTGTCTACTGCTATGAGGAAATATAATTACAGAACTATTTCAAATATGTGGGTCTTCTCCTCAGAAGAGTGGATGGGTTGTATGCAAACATGGAGCTGTATACAATATGTAGGCAAACCAAAAAGCGTGTGGATGCTGAAATTTCTGTTTTCTGGGAGGTTTCTGGGTGACTCTCCTAATTTTATTAGAGCTGTCACATAGAATCCGCCTTTCCAGCTGACAGTCCCTCCTTTGCTTGCTTGTCTCTCTCAGACATCCTCCCCTCTTGTATCCACCTTCTTGTAAGCTGGTTTATTCTGTCACTTGCTTCACAAGGACTTTTCAGGGTGTTCTGTTCAGATCACCAGCCCAGGTGGGTTGGAGAAGCCTGTCAGCCTTCTAAAGAACAGTTCACATCAGAGGATTTCATTGCATTCCTGTTCAAAGTCCCCACCTAACAAGGAAGTCCTCTCTGACTCTGTAGCTTTCCTTTCTTCTCAGGACCTTCTGCATTCCCATCTCATATTGTGCATTGGCTGTGAGACTTCCGTCTTTGAACCACTAAAATGTCTATAGTTGTCTGTTTGGAAAGGCTCATGAAGGCGCTAATAGAGTACACGCACGACCATCCAGGCCTGCATTTCTGCTGACAAATGCAGGGCCTAAAATTGTGAGAGCAGTGATGGAGATGGTAATGCAGACCTGTGATGTCAGATGTGATTTTTTATCACCATTGAGGTAATGGCCGTGTGTCGAAGCGCCACTCGATCCCAGCAGAAGCAAGGCAGACCTACCTGCATACTCTAAGCAGTTAAAGACTTGCTCAGGGTGCATTTTGGGATGTGGAAATTTTGGCTTCACTGGTTTCTGCCAGCTTGAAATAGGAATCCCTTCTTGCTTCATGGCAGACTGCCAAAAAATGAGTTTGACTCCACATGAACATGAGTTTGTGCCAAGCAAACATGTACCATAGGCTCTCATGGCAGAAATGGCAGCTCATGTTGACTGAGACTGAGGGAAGGAGGAACACAAGGAATGAGCCCTCTTGTCAGCCATCCTGTCGATCATGATCTGTCAGCTGCTGCTTGTGATGAAACTAGTCTTTGGGGGATTTCATTCTGCGTGGCTGGCCAGCTGGTATGTGTTTCTGTCTGGGCTCTGCAGCCCTGGCCCTCATTTGAGGAGGCAGGCCTTTTGTTCTGTATCAGGCTTCAAACAGTTTGGCATCTGTTGGTTTGTGTTGCCTGCTCAAACATTTGTTGCGTTAGTGGGCTTCCTTCTAATCACAGCTCCAAAGCATTCTGCTCCCCTGTGACAGTTTCTGCTTCAAAAAGTAGAGGTAGATGTGTGCTGGCTGTGAACTCTTGAACCTGCTTTTGTTGGAGAGGTGAGGATATTTGCACACAGGAGAGAGAAACTTGCTACCATGGTTTGCTTCTGATTAACTGTTTGGTCACACTACAGTTTCTTACCATCAGGGCATGTTAGTGGTGAAAAGTACAAGTCACATGTAATACATACTTCCACTGAGTTGGAGACAGCAGAGCTGATGGACAGAAAAGAGTGGCAGTGATTAGATACGCAGTAGTGATTCACAGCCCAGGATTATAGTTTCTGCAATTTGCTTGAGTTTGTACAACCCAAATATCAGATAACATTACGATTTACATTTTCCATGGAACACCGTCTCAAGAACATATTGATTTTTGCTGCATCAGATTACTCAGGGGTTGAAGAAAGCCAAAAAAAGAATTTTACTTTTTTCCTGCTGACATTTGAAAAACAGGATTATACAACTTTGCATCGAGGCCCGTGTAACCTTCGGCGACCAGCCTTGGAAAGTCGCTAAAGATTACAATTTTTTAAGCTTTCTTTAAACAGTTAGGAACTCTTTTCAAATCCCTTGAAGGCAAGCATTAGTCTGTTCCTGCCACCTTAGCCACAAGTAACATACAGACTGAGGCAGGGAGAAAATAAGGTAGATGACTGCAATTCACCCTTTGGGTTAATCATCACCCTCTTTTTGCCTCAGATGGATCCAAAGACCATTGGAGGTTTTCTCATTTGCATCCCTGGGCTTCTGGATGACCAGCCGTGACTTGAAAAGCTGCTGTCTTCAATATCAGTGAGCTACCTGGAGAAGGGCGGGTACTGCTCAGAAGAGTGTTTCTGAGAGTCGAACAGGATCGGTCATCGCTTGCCCTCCCTTCCAGTACTGCGTGTTGTAGCACATGGTCTGTGTCACACTACTGCAGCACGCAATACCTGCTCCTCCAGCAGTACGCAGTGTAGTTAATGCTACAGAAACCAGACATTCAATGCTTGTGTTTTTTTTTTTTTTTTAATTATTTTTTAATTCAGTATACATTTGTCTATGCTCTCCAATTAAACTGTTTCCAGAAGGACAAATTAAGAGACCGAGCAGTTAAAAACCCTAATGTTAAGGCACCTGCTGAAATGTACCAAATGTTCAGAGGAACTGAGCCTCTGTGTTCCCCCAAACCCACGTTTTTGAAGGAAGGAAGTCCCTGGGCAATGCAACTGCTCAGTACCTCCCCCAAATCAGGTCACTCTTAGTTATATGCCTACTTTAGTCATTGGATTTTGGCCTCAGATCTAACATGTGTGTGTGTGGAAGTCAGTGGGGAGGAGGAAGCTGAGATTTTTTTTTTTAACTTCTCAGCTGCTTTGCTTAGAAGCCACAGACTTCTCTTTGTAAGCATGCAGCTGTGGCTAGTCCATCACACAGTATTTTATTTTAGGATGAGACAAGCACCAAGTCAACGTAGCTCCTATTGTTACTTGTCTGTCACCCTATGTTAGCAGAATAGAATGCACACAGTGTTCGCCAAGGAGATGTGGCATTAGAGCTGCATATGTAGATGAAGGCTCTCCAGATGTGTTGTACTGAAAAGTTCAGAGCCCGTATCATGCAGCAGTTACTTTTTCTCCTCTTGGAATCTGTATAATTCAATGAGGCACCTCAGACTTGATAGTCTCAAAGGAAGTAATAGCCTTTGCCACAGCAGGTCACTCTCTGATGCAATGGGAGGAGACATCTTTGCAGTGCTGCACCAGGAGTTATGCAATCTAAAATGTCAACTCGAAACATGTCCAAACACTACTTCAGAAGTAGCTGTAGCATTGAACATTCAGGTGCTGGAGATGCTTGGGTACTCAAAGAGTATGGCGTCTCAGCAAAATGACTTTCGACATGCCTGAGAAAACAATGGCACTTGTAGAAATTGACCTATTGAGAGATTCAGTTTGTAGGGTAGGAGAAGGAAATTACCTAATTGTTTCAATGCACTAGAAGAGGAATGTATTTCTTGGGAGGGAGAACTCTTGATGTAATTGTGATGTTAAATCCTGAGTCTCTGTTCAAGAAGGAGGGATGCCATGGGTCTGTCTGGGATCAGTGAACTTTCTGCTCACTTCTTGATGTTATTGTGGGGTACATTTGCCTTCCTTTGCAAAGGATGGTGATGTGTGGGCTTTTGTAACAGTTAATCTCATCTCTTTTCTTGCTTCCCAGTTTACTTCCTCAGCATACTCCATTGCAAGGACAAAGCGTGGGGACCCTGTGTGAAGAATAGCTCTAGGGTAAGATAGAGACTGTAACCAGCCCAGATTTGATGATCTCATAATATAGGCCTCAGTTTTGTTGCACCAGTGTTTTTCTGGCTTCAAAGGATTTGCCAGGGTAATGAAACTGCTCCATGGGGAAAAAATGTTTCTGTGATATTTGCTTCTGTATACCAGAAATTACAGCAACATCTCTCACCAGACTAACTATATCCAAGTATTTAATCTCAAGCATTTGAATCACCCTTTATTAGTTCTTTTGCAGGATTCACAGAAGTATAGGCAACACTGAATTGCTAAAGAGGTTGGTATGGAGACAAGTGATGGTAAGGTCAGCAAAAGCCAGAAGTTAAAGAAAAAGACTCAAGCTATGTCGAGTAGGGCTCGCTTGGGAAACTAGAGGAAAAGCCTCAGAAAGGTTGGACTACAGCTCCAGAAACCATTGAAGAGGTGCAATGGTGGATGCTAAAATGGTGCAATGGATCCTAAAAATAGAGACATCAACTGGCTGCTGTTCCACACACTGCCACCTCCTTCTTGGTAGCAATTATAACAGAAAGTCTGATTTTCCTTGGCTTACACGTAGAAAAAACAGGGGAAGGGGCCACGGCCCACTCCTGGCATTCTTGCAGCCCAGAGAGTTGCCTGTCTTTGGAGTAGCTCTGCGTAGCCTTATCTCTTAGGCTCAACAGGTCCTTTTCCAAGCTTATTTAAGAGTTAAAGGGAACTCAAGCAGTCACAAACCCTGTCACCAACTGAGATTTCTAGAGATGGTACATCATGGAGGAGGAGAGAGACCATGAAGGTCAGTTCATGTTGTTCACAGCCAAATGTGTGAAGCAGTCTGTGGTGCTACATGGGGCCGGATGGGCAGATGGAGGTCTCTCAATGTCCTCCCAAACCTCCAGCACAGGAACTTGGGGATTTAAACACACCAGAGCCAAGTTAGTTTGCATCCTTGGTGGATAGGTGCTCACCAATGCAAATGGCTTGGGAAGAACATGAGGGGAAAAGAGAAGTAAAACCCACTAGTCCATACATGTGACATATTGCTTCTCCCTGGATAAGTTACAAAGGAATGCAGTACTTGGGGACTGGACTGCAGGTAATGGGCTGAGTGGCAAGGGGCTGTGGTGATAGTGTGGAAGGACGACATAGGAAGACGTGAAGTGACATTTAATTCCTCAACTTTTCTTACCTCTTCTCTTTATCCGAGATTCCGAGAGATTCAAAACTCTGGTAGATACTTTTTTGACTTTGCAAATTGGAGAGTGTATTACAAAGTAGAAATAATACATGTGATTTTTAATGCTAAGTGAATGGCAACTCACAGTAGCTAAGAATTTTGAATGATCAGTTTGTAAATTCATTGTCTATAACTTGTTTTCACAAACAATCCCTGAGGCAATTATGAACATAGAAATAAATTCATAGTGAGAATGACCTGTTTACAGATAATTTCTTTAAATAAAAGAATTGATTTAAAGAGAAAACAACTATCCCGTAGTGAATTATTTGTTCATATCTGTTTCTGAGATGTCTCATCTCCTTCCATAGATTTCTATTAATAAGCCTGCATGCATGAGTCACTTGTGATATGATGAAACAAGGCATTTGCATGAAAAGAAATTCTTCCATCTTTTAAAAACACATCTCATCACTTCTGTGCTTCCAGTTTTTCTCTCTACACCAAATCAGGATAGGAAATACATATAGACTATACACCACATGATATCCTGCACAGTTGTTTGATTCCATCATACATTCATATTATTCATGCTGTTATTTTTGAAGATGTTAGAGAGATTTTTAAACAATTTTTCATCAGCAGCATGTGCAATGTTTAAGGGACATGTTTTGGAGAGCTTGCTTTCTACAACAAGGTTTCTCATCAGTGGATCTTTTTAAAAATTATGATGTGTGATTTTTACTTTTTGCTGAAGTATCTTATTGTCCATGAAGATTGACAGTAACCTGGTCTGCAGCTGTCTATTTATATAGCTTCTAACTGCATTTCTTTTGTAATGATGTGCTCTGCATGCCATGCATGGATCCACAAATACAACAATACAATAAATTAGAGAAAGATGATGATTGATTTAAGAGAGCTATTATTTCTACCACACTCTGCTACTGGCATACCGGGACTGCAGTGTTAACCAGGCTTTCCACTGCTATCAGTGTCTTTCGGATAAGCTTTAAATAACCACTGGAAAAACACTCTGGACAGCTTTATGAAGATAATAACAGCAATTAAATCACGATTCTTTGGGGAGAAACCCTTAGCAAACCACAGATGAAAACTTCTCAGTGAAATCTCCTCAGTCGGGTGTATGGAGGCAGAGAAACCCACCGCGCGGGCAGGATTAATAGGGCCCTTGTTGGGCTGCAGCTGGCGTCGCACCCCAGCAGGTGGGCAGGATTTGGGCGCGTGCCTCCGCCAGACCCCCGTGCTCCTGCCCGCCTCTCGCCCCATCCTTCTGGCAGCTGGCGGGGGCTGCCCCCTTGCTCCCCTCCCAGAGCCGTGCCCGGCAGCTGTGTGAAGGCTGCAAGGAGCCTCCCTCCCCCGTGCACAGAGGTCCCTGTTTATGGGAAAGGCAGAGGGCAGTGTCTGGGGATGGACAACAACCATGTGCCTGGGGGAATTCTGGGCTGGGGAGGGGGAGCGCCCCCAGCTCTCTGGCAAGACAAACAGCCAAGCCCTTCCTGCCAGAGCAGGCCCTGCCTTGCTGATTACAAGGGCGTGGATGTTTTACTCATTTGCAGAGTTTCTTTCTTTCAAGGATGGATTGCATGTCCAACAGCTACTAATACCTCACTGCAGTGGTCCACCACCTGTTTTCTGGTGGGTTACGCTGGGCTTAAAGCATGAGAGACTCTGGGGTGCAGCCACAGGGACTCTGCACTGGGACCCACAGCTTCACAGAAGGCTGCTACTGCACAAAGCACGAAGATGGGCACTGACATCTGTGGTGGGGTTGGAGTCTTTACTCTCTTTTCTCCTCCACACTCTTTGGAGGGTTGCCCCTACTCAGGGCTAACAGCAGCAAATGTGTGGTAGCTCCTCGCTGGCCATGGGGCATGGCCTGGCATGGCACTGCAGGAAGCTGGGCTAGCACTGACTGGTACCCGGGTTCACTGGCTGTGGAGGAGACAATGTCTCCTCTCCCTGCCCATGCAATCCCAAAGGAAGATGGTTGCTGTGGACAGCAGAGGCTGTGTGCATCGTGAAGCACTTGCTGGACATACAGCGGTGAGGCATGGAGTCCTGTCTCTGCCTGGGACTGCAACTCGAGAGCTTTGCCTATGGTAAAGGACTTAGCACTGTCCCTCCAGGGACATACACACCCTGTCATTTGCTCTTTACTCTTTCTAGGACAGCAGTGACAGTGGGGCTCACCACCTGGGTAATCCCATAGGTTTCTTTGCCCCTGGGTCCCCTGCTGCCTGTTGCAGCCACAGAGCAAGACCCAAGTCCAATCCACAGTTCTGTGTGGAGACATCCAAACGTGTCCTGCGGGCAAAGGCTGATGGCTTGTTGGTTTGGCAGGCCCTGGGCAGGAGCAGGTTCCCCCTTGGTGATGCCCTGCTCTTCTCCAGCAATTTTTTGAGAGGTGCTATTTAGCCCAGCCAGCAGCCCAGCTGCCAGGGATTCAGACCAGTTTCTCACAGCTGCCAGTCAGTAGCTTATGGACAACTGGAGCTTGCACTAGGAGCAAGTAACAGCTGTGGGAGTGGATCCTTGGCTTTTCGTGCTCTGTACACTACAGCCCCACAGAAATGGGAAAAGCAATGCTAAGCTGCAATCTTGTTTCAGGCCTCATGTGAGCACTGAGATGCAGAGCTATGGAAAGCAGGTTTGTGAACCAGAAAAGCTTTGGTAGAAAAGGAAGAGAGGATATCAGGGATGGACTGGGAATATCCAAGAGGCATGAATAGCTGTTCCTCATGGGTACAATTATCCAAGTCATTGCTTAATTTATTTTCCTCCCATATCTAGTTGAGTGCTCACTGATTTCATGGTGGCCTCCCAAATGTCCTGAGACTTGTTCCTTTGCTGGCTTCCTCTAGGAATAAATAAAACCAAGCAGTTAACTGGAAGTTGTGGCTATCTGAGGACTGCTACTTTTGTGGAAAAAAGCTCAGTGTTATGTGTGTGGACAGTGAGCCAGCAGTGAAGCCAAAGCGAGGAATAATGGTGCCTTTAAAGCTTCTTTTCCAAATGCCTGCCATTAAGGTTTTAAGTTCTGAAAGGAGCTTATTGCTTTCAGGCAGGACTGTTTTACCACAAGAAAATTAGAACGAGGAGGAAGAAAGAAGAGGGAAGGGGAGAGAAAAAAAGGACTCTTGTATTGTATGAAAACAATTGAGACTTAGTGGAAAGTGGAATTGGTTACTAATGATCTGTGGCTAAGAAAGCATTAAACACATTCAAACTCCAGCCTCTGTGATGATAATACTCAGTGGGTGAGAGGAAGGCAACATGAATGTCAGGGAAGCAGGAAAGAGCTGTAGTCCTGCTGCAGCACAGCGTGGCTGCTGCCCTGGTTTCACCGCTCAGCCAGAGCTTCGCTGCCTTGATGCCCACTGGGTACCAGCGATGCACTAGTGATCAGCAACTGCTTTCGTGGCTGCTCCTTTGGGAAAAGCAAACAATTTTTTGTCTAACATCTGTCCATTCCCCTCAGAGTCCTGCCGAGAGTTCATTTGAAATAGGGTAGTCAGGAGCCTCCCCTGCAGCAGGGAAGAGTAGGCATCACCGCTGCGGGAGCTGCTGGATAAAATCCTATGGCTTGTGTTACACAGGAGGTCAGGCTACATGATTATTATAGCAGTTCTTGCTGGCCTTAAAATCTACGTCATTGTCTGCTTCAGTAGGGCTGACTTACAGCCTAGAGGCTGCAACGCAGGTGGTTTTTTTTTAAGGAATGATGGCATTTAACTCTTCTTACTGCCTGCTACCTGTGACTTTAATTTATGCTACTTGGAAGACTATACCTTATGCATTGGGTTCATAGAAACTGGTTTAGTTTTCATTTTGTTTTAAATATATGTAAGGCCAGGTACTTTTGTTGTGGCCACAGCCTCTGTGAGTAGAGAATACCTGACATGGCTCTTCGCACACCCGGTCTATGGCACAGCTTCTCCCCGGCCCTCTAAGTAGACCATTTGCCCTGTACAGCCCTTCTGAGAAGTGGGTCCTGAGTGCATCCCTGCCCTATCCTGGTGTCCCTGCACAGCTTTCCTCTGCAGCCAGTACCAGGACAGTGGGGAGGGCAATCTTTCTGGGATCATTACACTGCCTGCCTGCAAATGCATCAGGCAGCAGTGAGGAAGTTGAAGGCAAAGGTGTTTCCTTTCCCAGTTCCGCAGGCAGCCATGGCTGCCCCGGTGCTGGATGGGGCTACATAGGAAACCTGGCTCACATTACTGTGTCAGCCACTGCACCCTCAGGTAAGGCAAAAGCTCAATAGGTCCCGGTATCACTTCACAGTTCACACAGTGACGTGCTGCCAGATACACAGGTTTTGTGTCAAAACCTCAGTCTGGTCTCAATAATTGAAGGCATCTGGAGTAACTCTGTTTTTCTGTCTGTATGTGTCCAGGGCTCAGCCCTGTGAGATGGTGAGGTTGGCTGTATGTCATGAGCCAAAAGGGAAGGAATACAGGGGTTAGCTAACCAGGCTCCATTTGGAGACTCTCATTTTATTACTTTGCTAGAATATTTTCTACTTGATGACTTCAGTCACAGGCTTCTTTGTTTATTTGCTCTGCTGCTAAACTGTGATTTCTGAAATCACTCCCTGTTGGCCTTTTTATAATTCTCAACTTCCCTAATAACCTTAATTTTCTCTCTCAATTTTCTTCTTCAGTGTTAACACCTGCTATTTTATTTTTCTTTGTAAACTGGAAACTCTTATGGCAGAGCTCTCTTTAGTAGAGTGGCTGTAGTGAGCTGACACATCCTAATAAAATCCTTTGCTCATACAGAGCTCAGATACTAAGGAAATTTGAAATACCTGTAAAAGAGTTTTCTATTCAAACAATGAAAAATCATTTGTGTTCACTAATATTGTTTAGGAAATTCAACAGAAACAAACAGCATGATTATTTCAGTCAGACTACAGCTTTTGATCCTGCCTGTATACCTGAATTATTAGGGAAGGAAAGGAGGAATCCATTGCATCTGATTTTTAAGGTAATTAATGTAAAAATTATGTAATTTTTAATGTGTCAAAGAGTGCAACTATATGAACCAGTAGAAATTGAACTGTTTTGCACTCATCAGGAAAGCACTATTGCTGGGAAATCTCTTCTGTATGCTGTCTCTGTTATATAAGGCCTAGATGTGCTAGTTCTCGCCATCACACCCAAAGAACTGCAGAAGAAAAATTAGTTTTTCTTTAACAGACCTGACATATTTTGTGTTGCGGATAAAGCCAATCTCTGCTTATATATCTCACTAGGGTTTTGCCTGGCATTGTCTGCTAATTTTGGTCTCACAGAATCTCAGAATGGTTTGGGTTGGAAGGGACCTCTGGAGACCATCTAGTCCAACCCACCTGCTAAACCAGGTTCACCTAGAGCAGATCGCACAGGAATGGGTCCAGGTGGGTTTCGAATGTCTCCAGAGAAGGAGACTCCACAACCTCTCTGGGCAGCCTGTTCCAGTGCTCTGGCACCCTCAAAGTAAAGAAGTTTCTCCTCATGTTCAGATGGAACCTCCTGTGCTTCTGTCTGTGCCCGTTGCCCCTCATCCTATCATTGGGCACCACTGAAAGAAGTCTGGTCCTGTCCTCTGGAAATATTATTGAAATATTAATAAACACTGATGAGATCCCCTCTCAGCCTTCTCTTCTCCAGCTTGAACAGACCCAGCTCTCTCCATCTTTCCTCCTAAGAAAGATGCTCTAGGCCCCTAATCATCTCCATAGCCCGCTACTGGACTCCATCCAGTAATTCCTTGTCCTTCTTAATCTGGGGAGCCCAGAACTGGACGCAGTGCTCCAGATGCGGCCTCACCAGGGCAGCATAGAGGGGGAGGATAAACCTCCCTCGACCTGCTGGTCACACTGGTCTCATTTGCTTCTGTGTAAACATAGTGAAAACTGACAGTCCCAAGTATTGCCCAGTTTACAGTGAGGGTGCGTCAGTCAGAACTGGCTCCAAAGGCTGTATCCTGCATCAATGTAAACCTTGGCATGACATCAGTGTCATGACTCTGGACCCACATCAGCAGATGTGAGACGACATTTTCCCTCTTCTTTTGAGAGTTGTCCCAGTCTTCAACAAAAGTGTAGTTCCATGGGGCATCTGGTAATGTTTAACTTCTCTTGTTAGCTCTGAGGGAAAGTCCATCATCTCCTCTAGGTAGCGATTGTATCTGGAGTGGATTCCCTCTTCTAGTTGTTTTGGACCACAACCAGTAGTGGAAGAGACTTCCCACATCACCTTCCATAATGAAAAGGTGATACAAGAAACTGGAGTGCAGCGGATAATGCAAAAAACAAGACATAATGAAAGTAGTCTCTGGACAGGATTAAAGCAGAAGGCTCTCTCCAGATATGCATCCTGGAAATGGCTACCTTAAGCAGCATACAGATACTCTTACTACATATGCCTATTCTTCATGTTCACAGTTCAGTCATTGACGTGTGTGCATTGCTTGCAATACAAGAATTTATAGCTCACCTCTTTAGCATTTATTTCTACCCGTGGCCACTCCTGGTCTAGACTGAGACAACTTCCTGATGACCGATAGTTTTATGATGACTTAGAATTCATGCAAAGAGGGAACTGGAAGCTATGAATTGGTCTGGTGCTTTGCTCAAGTCAAGTTCCCTGTTAAGAAACTGATCCCTAAGTCTGTAATCAACACATTCAGAAGGTAGGCTGAATGTATATGATTAATTATTCATGCCAATAGATCCAAAAAGTCCATTTCAAGGACTCTAGACCTGAAGAGGTAGATACAGAAAAACATGAAGTCCTTGCTCCAAAAACCAGACAGTTTAGATATTGAACAAGATGTGCCAAGTGATACAGATACCTTTCCTGTGAGGGCCATCTCTTTTTGTTTGCTCTAAGTCTAGCTTTTATGAGCTTGACACTCTGCTTCTTGCAGTGGATAAACAGTGAACAGTCACTCCCTATCCAGTCACTCCACATCATTCATGAGTTTTCACAGCTCTATAAACCATTCCATAGTTTATCCTAGTTGGTATTTCTCTGAGCTTTTTTCCACCTCAAATGTATCCTTTTTTTGAGATGAGGGGACCCTAACTGAAAAAATATTCAAGCTGTAGATGAACAGAGTCACAATTATGGGGTTTTTTTTGGTTTTGTTCCTGGCATTTCAGTGCTTTTTTTAAAAAAAAACAAAACAAAACAAAACTACTGCGGATAACTGAGCTGATGCTTCAATGGAGCTGTCTATTGCAACTTCAAGCTCCCACTCCCAAATGGTAATTGTCAGCTCAGAGTCTAGCATTTTATTTCACTGTGAAGGGTATTTGTTCTGTTGCAAGGACAGACCTCCTGTTTCATGTTTTTTGGCCAATTATTTATGCCTACCAGGTCCTTCCCTTTTATCCCATGGCTGCTAAGTTTCTTTAGAAATCCTTCATGGGAGACGTTTTCAAAAGCATTTTGAAAATCCAGTTGTACTTCACGTGACTAGCTCAACTGACCCATATGCTTGTCAGCTTCAAAAAATGCTAATGGATTTTACAAGGCAGAATTTCCCACTACAGAACTGATGTTGGCTGATGTAGATTGCATTTTGACATGTATCTTAGGTAAAGTCTGCCCTTTATTGTATCCTCCCTGGTATCACATTTGCTAGCCTTCAGCATCCATGGTGCCCAAAAAGTTAATGTGGGAGATCACATACCCTTATTCAGCTATTACCTCCTTGAGTTTTCTCAGAACTCTTGGCTGAATACCATTCAGTCCGGACAAAAAGGCTTCTAGTGAGGAAACATCCTCAGTTTCTTCTACAGCGAGCAGTGGTGCAAGTATTCATTCTGCTTTTCTGCAGCAGCCTTGCCCTCTCTGAGCACTCACCCTGGCTGTCCGTGGGTCCCATAGACTGCCTGGCAGGCTTCGTGCTCTGATGTGCTGGAAGAGGAATTTAGTATTACTTTTGATTGCTTCAGCCAACTGTTCCTCAAACTATTTTTTTTTTTTGGCCTGCCTAATTATATCTTTGCATTTAATATACCAGGGTTTATGATCCTTTTTATTTTCTTCATTTGGATACAGCTTCTGCTTTTTGAATGATGCCTTCTCAATTCTAATAAACTCTTTTACTTCCCAAATCTTTAGCTCACTGCTCTACCACACCTGCTTCTTTTTATTGTTTCTCAAGTTTTTCCTAACAGACAGTATTCACTGAAGCTCAGCTTTCAGTAGGATTTTTTTTTGGTAGTCCCTGTGCTGCCTGTAAGGATTTCATTCTATTAGCTGTCTCTTTCAGCTTATTTTTTAACATTTCCTCATTTTCATATACTTCAGTTTCTCAAAGTTTAACACAATTGTCGTGGATTTTTGACCTTTGCTGCTCCCGAGAGGATATTGGATCTAAGTACATTATGGTCACTGTTCTTGAATGGTACTCTTCCTGGGAAATTTTGAACCAGTACTTAGATGATAGTCTTTAGTACCATGACACTGGTACTTGCACGAGTATCAGTGGGACTGATTTGAAGGCAAAATGGTAGAAGTGGCTTAAGAAGTTACTTTTTAAGTATTAAAATGTTATGGAATTTATCACAGACCAGCAAAGAGGATAGTGTGGAGATGGACTGACTGGCAGAGCAGAGCTGGGTCAGGTAGATGTGATGAGATGGAGTCACTGCAGGAAGTATCAACAACAAGCAGAGGAGAGGAAACCACAGGTCAAAACCATAATTTTGGTAGCAGTACTTAAAATGGATTTGAAGGGTGATCAAGAAATATTATGGTTGCAAGGTGTGGCACAAGGAGATAATATGGCCTTTCTCCATACTAATTCCTTTATGCAAACAAAGCTTCCTCTATGCAAACTGAGTCAACATCCTGAATGCATTTGGGCAATGGGTCCCCTGTCTGAACCAGTTTATATATTAAAAACTGATTCAAACCTTATAAAGTGGTAACCTGATAATGCATGATAGAACTTAAGGGTTAGAAGTTGTGAGTAGGGCTGATGGCCTTGAAAATATACCAGAGTACTGCAATATTATGAGATTACTTGTGCCGTACTGACTAGAAGATCCTCCACTAAAAGGAAAATTAGCCGAAAAACCTCAGGTCAGAAATGGTAGCAGAAGGCTAATCCTTCAATTAATTAAATCATTGCAGACGAGCCTTCTTTATGCAAAGGGAGCAGATAATTTTGCATTACTGTTCTGCACATGTGGGCTTTATTCGCTGAGGAAATGCAATCATCAGCCCAGGCAGTGCTTTTCTCCTTGCCTTCTAGCCCCTAGCTTACAAATGAATGTGCGCAGAATGGATGTGTGTGGTAGTAGCTATATTCTTTTCCCCTGATTTATTTGGTCCCATACACGCTGACTACATCAGGCATTTGTTTAAGTGTGCCTTTCTGGGTAACTGTGGGCTGGAAGAGTATTGAACCTGGTATAATACGAATCTCTCAATAAATAAAAGATCTCCTACTAAATCTCCCTTCATAAAGGCTGAGAAGAGAGATCTGTAGCATTCCACCTGTGTATGAATCGATTTCAATCAGCCTTTAGGAGGTTTCAGGCTGTGTTAGCTGCAGGATAGCATAGAGCAGCAGTGAAGCTGCCTTCACCTCCCTTATTGACAGGTTTGTTATGAAACATGGAATATTTAGATTGAGGAGATTCATCCCAGTACTGCAGACACCCAGCCCTGCCATCTTCACTTCAAGTCTATTGTAATGCAATCCACAACCCCAGCTTCCCCATCACCTGCAACAGGGGCACCAACTTCTCTGCATAAGCATTTTCTGGAAACTAATTAGCTCTTTAAGGATGGGGCGGGGGGGAGGGAAGCGAGATATTTTCTGGTGACTTTTTTTAGAGCGATTTCTGTATTTGGGAAAATGGGCCAACTTTCCCATTTCAGAATCCTCTGATTCAGATATGGGCAAGGTGAGAGGTTAGAGGCCTCACTGTTAATGAGAGAGGCAGCCTCTGATTTTTACACTAATTGAAGCATTTACATTTTTCAGCAGAACTAAAATGCAAAACTAACACATTCCTTGGAGATTTATAACCCCATGATGGATTCTCCTATCCTCTCTCCCTTAATTATCCCAAATTATCTGAACTCTCATGAAGAAGAAAGAAATTAATATTAATATTCCATTTAGAATATACTCTGAAATGCAGTAGAAAATGGAGGCAATAATAATGATAAAGAAGGTAGCTGAGATGATTTGGAATATATAATCTTTCTTCTCTTCACTGCAGCTTCCTTATACTAAAGTAAGCCAGGAAAACTCTGTCTTGCATTCATTTACCAGAGCAATTTTTGTACTGCATTGACTTCCAGTATGTAAGTAAAAGCTTGGTAAAATATTACTTTGTCTGTTAAATATAATATTTTGGCTTTGTGCCTTGATTAAAAAAAAAAGGATAAAAGTAATTGTATAACTTTTTCTGAAGAGTGTTTGTACATGGGGGAGCAAACAGGCAGGCAAGGCTCATCACTGGAGAGTAGACAGGAAAAAACAGCAAGAAAGAAAGAGCAGCTATAAACTGGATATGAAGGGAAGCAGAAATTATTGTTTATATTGAAAGAAAGGAGGGAATTACAGTTATCTGAAGTGCAAACGGTGGGGTCAAATTAATCATAAGCTGCAAATGAATCCATATATGTGTGCCATAGGCCAAAGGAGAGGGTCTGCTTGCATGAAAGAGACAGGCAGAGAGGTGCCACAGGGACAGTGAGAGGGGAAAAGGAAGAATGTCTCTTCATTTGGATGATGGGCTCAAAGCACCTGGTAAATCTCCAGTTAGCCACTGACTAACTACTGATGGTGAGTTACAGGTCTGTAATTGGCCTTTGCCACTCAGAGATGGCTCCCAGCTGCTTCCCCAAATTCATAGATCCCAACTCCAGGGCATCGGCTTTGGTCTCCCAGTACCCTGAAATTTGGTAGTTATAAGACACGAGTGAAGGAGAGGCTTTGTTTTTGTTAAGTTCCTTAAGATGGAAAACAGCCTCGAAAATGGACCTCAGTGATGGGATACCATTCACACAGAGTGCACATGTAAACTGAAATTCAGCTTTAAATGAGAGGAGCCAGAGATTTTCAAAGGACACATCACCTGTGAGCATCTTGGTTTACAACTGCCTCGGTGTTACACTGTCAGCTGTGTTTAGAACTGTTATCCTGTAAAAGTAAGGTTTGGTTTCTCAAACTATATTTTGTGTCAAAAATGTAACTTTTTAAAGCCAGAAGGGATATAGGCTAACCCCCTACTCTCCTATTTTTGTAAACCCTTTCTTTCTCACTGTCTTAGTACAATGTTGACAGGTTGCTGTAAGGGTGAAAGACATCAACCAAAGTGAGGCCCATCCACAAAGCTGTTGCAGACAGCATCACATATTGGGCTTGAGGATGGATTGTGGGAGAAAAGGCTGTCATATTGAAAAAAAAATAACCAAAACAACAACAGAGAATTATATTAAAAATGGTGAACAGACTTGAGATCAGCTGTAAACTAAAAAAGCCATTTTGCTGTTGCTTTTTAGCTTGAAAATAGCATTTACTGGTTTTGTAACGCTTTGCCTCCTCTGTTTTGTTTGCTCGGCTTTCAGATGCTGAAGATGTTTGTAAGAAGTGTTGAGACATAGAGCTACATGTAGAAATACATAGAAGCTATTCACAGTCAACATCCAGTAGAGCTGGGTGTCGATGGTACATGGGACCAGGCATATGTACCACCTCAGGTGGCCTTACCTTGGTGCTGTCTCGAGGTAATAACACACAGAAAGTAGACAGAGGATGCTGTGGACTTGCTGGGGACAGACGCCACAGCACCAGGTGTCGCAATGCTGCGGGTGGAGCGGAGCGAGCCCCTGGCTTGTGTGTGGTTGGGGGCCCACAGCACATGTGCAGAACTGCAGCCGGGGAGGTGCCGCACGGGGCTGCCGTGGCCGCTCTGGGTTGTTGTATGCCGGTACGATTGTGGTGTAGCTAGGGGATGTTGTGGATTGGGTGTTTTGGGTTCATTCTCGGTCTGGAGCATCTGTGTAAGGAGCTTTTTTTTCTTAGTCTTCTCTAACAGATCAAAATATTTGGGAAGCATCTCTAGGTCCTAACACAGTGTTTTGTTGTTCTGTTCGATATAGCGACATTCAAACTCAGGCAAACAATTTTGTGATCCTGCGCCCTTGGCTTTATTTAAAAGTGAGAATGAAAACCAAACGGAAACAAAACCCACTGCTGAGAATGTTAGCAGTAGCTACAGCTTCTTGGTGTGAATGTGTGTTTTGAATAGTTACTAGCGAATATGTGACCTTTAAACATAATGAAATGGGGAAACTAGATTTTATTTCATCGAGCCTGATGTAACAATCTCAGTGTTATGCATTGCAAGAACACTTGCAATCCACCATTGAGAAACAGTAACGTCATGGATAAAGCACCAGACTGAGATTTAATTTTGGTATGGCCATAGACTTTCTACATCAATTTGTCCAAAAAAATTAACCAAGCCCCTTAGCCAAGGCTTTCTTACCTGTGAAATGGGAATGATAATCCCACAATACCAGTCTGTGACAAATACATGAATATTGCAGTTTCAGATTATTTTTTTCTCTTGTCCAGTTATTTCAGAAAACCTGACTAAAGAAATGAAAGCTGTTACTTTACACATCTAATGTGAATTGGCTGACACACGCTAGACTGTTGAACGTCCCAGGATGAGAAATTAAGATAATTTCTGTAAATTATTGAACAACTGATACTAAAAGGACAGTATGACCAAAGACACCTCTTACTGACCTTATAATCACTGAAAATTTCTGCAGCAGTCATAAAAAGTGATGCATCTTAGTTACCTTCCTCATTAATTTTGTTCATTGAGTAAGAGACATGAGGCTAAAACAGGACATTTTTGCTATTAAAACTATGATTTGATTTCCAAATATCTTTTTTATTTGTTCTGCGGCAAACATTTTATGGATTGCTTTCCTGTTTGTCATTTAATGAGCAGCAAGCTATTCTGCAAACTGTCACAGAAGAAAATAGCACATATGAGAGCATGAAGAAAGAAATAAAACTGCACATGCTATAAACTAAACAAAATAAATACAAGGTATCAATGCGTGCCTTTTATTACATATCTTTTTTCTGTATTGCTCTGGGTGAAAAGAAGTATTCCACATTTCTTCATGTGAATTAAGATAAGACACTGAATTCCAGCAGCTGCCTGGTACATTTTCTCAGTTTGGAAAAAGAAGAATGTCTTTCTTTTTCCATTCCTGTTTTCATTTCCTTACAGCTATCTCCTGTGCATCACATATAGAGTCTGCAATGGTGCTCATTTGCAAGAAAAGTGCCACATGTGTGTGCACCGTGGTCTGATTGTGAAAGACTTGCCTTCCTTCCCCTTTCTGGAAATCCCAAAGGCCACATTTGTCAGATAGTCACTTTGCTATGAGTGTGTAATTAAATGTAAAGCACTTTGGGACGTTCAGCTGTATAAAGTATTGCTACTGAAATGCAAGTTGTTTTTCTGCAGACAAACACAAAAGGAAAAAAACCCAAATAAACAGCAACAAAAAAAACAAATGAAAAGGTTTCTAGGGAGAAAAATGTGAACACTGTTAGATAAATAAAACATTAGAAAGAAAGGAAAATACTTCCGGAAAACAAATCAATAGGATAAAAGAAAAAAAAAAGATTTATTTGAGAAAGTTGACAGGCTTGCAGAAATTTCTAGCTTACAAGCTATTTACAGAGAGAAAATATGATGAATCAAGACACAATAATCAAAGTAAAAACCCTAGGTATTAAAATTTTAACTCTAACTTGTAGAGAGTCCAAATCTTTTCCTCTGTGACATAAATTTGCACAGGCAGTAGAAGCTTCCAATTACAGAGTTTCTTCTGTATTTTACATCCTTGGAGATAATGTTTGTCCTTTTGTAAAATGAGTGGGAGATTCTGTCCTCCCCAATTTATGGCTGCTACGTGACGTATTAGGAACTGGAATTATTTATAAAAACAGAAAAAAATTAAGGCTTACCAAGCTCATTGTTGGATAGTTCTATTTATTCACTGTAAAATGACATTTATGCTGTGATGAAACAGTGCAGGTTTTACCCTGAATTGTGTTTTGTCTGTGGACTAGACCCAAAGTATTCAATGTTTCAAGTAAATGCTGCAACCACAGGCTTGTAGAAGTATAGGCGTAATATATATATATTTTTTTCTCTCAATTGTTTCTGGTGATTTGCATCCGATACAACAGGAGGATCTGCATGGAGGTCTCCCCTTCCAGGGGAGCACCGTTGCCCTCGCACGGCTAAGTAGGCAGTCAAAGAACAAATGACACCACATCCTACTCCTCCTTGCTCTTTTTGGAAAGGGAGCTCATGTATAAAACCAGTGTCACTCACCTGCTTCTTCCTTCACCCAGGCCGTTTTAGGAGGTTACTGCTCCACCACCTCATAACTCTCCTCAGCGGAGGTTACCATCCCCTCAAGATCTTCTGAGGGAGCATCTGGGGTGGGGAGGTGGCAGCAGCTTTTGAAACATGGCAGAGGCACACATCATCTTCTGACTCCAGCTGTGCTAAGTGCATAATTTTTTTTTTTTTTTCAGTGAAAGTGCCTGGAAAGTAAGTGGAATTCTAATAGTAACAGCTTTGGCTGTTTTGGCATCAAATACAGTGAGTGAGATACGATGCATTCTATATAGATATTTCCCAGATAATTTAATAACCAGAACAGTTAATCATCAATAAATGCCTTCTATTGGACAACTAGCTTTGTTTCAGTCTTCAATAATCACTTATCAAAATTCATGTTTTGAAGGTCCTGGATTGCTTTAGCTTTGGTAGCTTCCTCATAGTGGACTGCATTAACTCCTCTTATCTCCTAGTGGGTCCTTGCTGAATTGAAACTAATGGGTTGATGGCAGCTCTCTTTACAAAATTCTCATGCTTCTTGGTTTTGGTTTGTTATGTGTGGAAGGCCAAAGAATAACAGAGGTGGGAATTGCCTTTCAATTTTTTAGTTATCTGCTGCACTTTTAGTTATTTCTGATAAAATGTCTCGAATGCGTCAATTCACTTAGTCTTAGAAGTATGATTTCATGAAAGCTCAGTCTTCTTCCCGGTTTACAGGATACATACTAACATACATTTCCAAGCCAGGAACGCTTCGAAGCAAGAAGCCGGACTACCCTTTCATGTTTTGCTTAAACTTACTC
Organism: Caloenas nicobarica; assembly: GCF_036013445.1. Lineage (NCBI taxonomy): Eukaryota > Metazoa > Chordata > Aves > Columbiformes > Columbidae > Caloenas > Caloenas nicobarica. Next base: position 73,328,530 of record NC_088247.1, read on the forward strand.
AGTTTGGGCTGAAGTCCCTCTCCTGGAATTTCATAGTCAGCTTGAGCAATGCTGTGCACTGTCACTTTATTACTAGGTATCTGAAATTGTTTTGGTTAGACCTGGCAAATTCCAAATGTTAGCTTTGTGTTTCCCCTTTGTTTAGAGAAATAATCCAGTGTATTTGATTTCCTGAAACACAAAACTATAACCTATTAAGAAAACATGTCTTGCTGGTTGCTTTGCTTCTGCCCTAGACTGAAACGCAGTGGGAAAATGGGAAAAGGCCTCAGCTGAAAGAGAAAGAAAGAAACACACTTGCACAATTAAAACCTGGATCCATAGAAGTTAAGTTTTTATCGTAGCTTTATTGTTCCTGTGTTTCTACTAACCTTCTCATTTCATCTTATTGTGAGTAAGGAAGATGATGTACTGCCATGAATGCTAGCACATGGTCTAAGCTCCAGCTTTCATTATTACTTCCATTATCACAATAGATCTTCATTGGCCTGAATTGCTAACATTCTTATAGGAATGATAAGACTAAAATGGCTCTGCCTGTCATTCACTGATGTATGAATCGACAATCAAATGATTGATCAATTTTTCTGCTCTTCAATAGCTTCTTTCAAGCTGCATATCCTGAGTTACTGTATAAAATGCTGCAGTTCCAGCTAAGTTTTCTAAAGGATAGGTAAAGCAAATTAGGCAATTAGACCTAATCTTAGTTTTAAAAATTGAAAATCCATTAGCGTCTCTGTCTTGCAAGAAAATACATCACAAAATCTGAATGGGAAACGTATGCTTAGAAAAGAAAACTCCTGTAGACCTTACAACCTGCCTGTGAATGGTTTTCATTAATTTCTAGTATGTTTTTCTTTTGTTCATTCTTTCAAAAAACTTTGGACCCTAGAAGCTTTTAGGAAGGTGGAGCTTTGAAAGTGGAGCAATAGGAAGTGCTAAATATTTTATTAGTGATTTATGAAAACATGCTTTTGCTTTATTCTTTTAATAGAATAAATCTCGACAGTTAGCAAAATGATGAGGATTCATGTATGAAAATGTATTGCATGGCAGCTTCTGAATAATGGATTTATAAACAGTTTCTTTAAAAAAAAATGTCAAAATGGATTACAAGAAGACTAGCAAATTATTGTAGTCAGATCAAACAGAATACACAGCCCATTAGTTTTTTCTGTAATGTCTGCTGTGTCCTGATTGAGATCACCCAGTCTTCATCTAGTTCCCTCTCTAACAGGAATGTCATGTTACTTCTGTTCGCTTCCTGGTGTTAAAGCAAAGAGTAAAGCAGGTGAAACTCTGAAGAATTTAATGTAAAAATGCAATGCTCCTTGATTTAAGTTAGGTTTCCTCCAATATCTGTTTTTCAGTCTGTTTAGTCCTTTTTGCTGTTGTTAGTGAGCATGTGCCCTTCATGGTATGCAGGTAATGATTCACTTTTTTAACACTAATATGACCAGAGTTGCATATTCTACACAATTTGTCAAAACTAAGAAACAATAAAGAGCTTCAGAAGGAAAAAACACCACCCAAAGATAAAAGACAAAAATGAGACAGAAACCATCAAAATAGAAAAGCTGGGGCAGACAAAGGCTGGGTAACCATTTTGACAAGCTCACTGGAAGCCACTGTGCTTTATACTGTGAGGGCTTCATCCAAGTTTCACTGGTGGCAGTAGAAAGACTTCAGTGGGCTTTGAAGCAAACTTAATTCGGCCAATTTATTGAATGATTTCTTCATTTTTGTGACACCAGTCTCGTTGCTGAGCAGGGATGAGGAGGAAGGGGGTGAGGGGAGGCCAAAGGAAAGCTGACCACACAAATGTTATGTTGGAGGCATTAGACTGCATGGGGCAGTTCAACCTCCACAAAAGACCAAACTTATTCCCATGGAAACCAATGTTCAAAGATGAATAACTAGCCTGGCTCTCAGCAGTTCCTTTTCCTTTTTCTCTTTTCTTCTCTCTTGGGATGTTTTGTTGTTGTTTTTGGTAAAGGGAAAGAAAGAGGCTCTTCACCTCCAAGCAACTTGAGAAAAGACTGGCAACATTCATTCCACTAATAAGCTGGCAATTAGTGCAAAGAGGAATGTCCTGGATTTCTCAAAGAGAAGTTTTTTTCAAGAGGAGCTAGTCAAGATGTTGATGGGATTTTGTTTCTCTCTCCCTTTTTTTTTTTAACTTTTTTTTTTTTTTCTGAATAGGACACACTTTCTGGGAAAGGGGGCTGCTAAACTGGTGTTGTAAGTCTGCCCTCATGTGTTGGATTTTAGCTCTTCAGGAGACAAGTGAGCTCAATGGAATCCACCAGATGTATTGTGGCACCACCCGGGTACAGATTCTCAGGTCTGCTGTTTTTTTTAAATTTTGAGGTTTAAGTGCTGATGTACACATAGCAATAGGTTCCACACAGAGGCATACACCATCCATTCGATGTAGCAGATATGGGTCATTATCATTCTTGTGCTAAGTAGATAATGAATTCTAAGGGAATGTTCCAAAGGTGTTGCTGATGGTATCAGTGTTATAATGTGTTGCAACTATTGACTGACATAAAAAGAGACAGCCAAAGGTGGACTGAAAAACAGGAGAACTATCAACTAGGTTTCAGTAAGTAAGGAAGATACTTTCTGTCTCAGTAGTCTGAAAGAAATACTTTGCCTTTGGCTTCTTGTGAGGAGAGTTTCAGAGGGAATACTGCAGCAAATAGTGTCATATGGGAAATCTCCAGTGTGAGTCAGCATGAAACTGTGCTTAGATGGGGCATGAGTGGTTCTGCAGGTTTTGAAACTAATGAAGCCAGGTCTCCTGCAGATGTGCATCTGGGGCCGACTGACTTTGCTGTCTCTGAACTTGTCAGTGCCCACTGAACTTCTGCTGCAACAAGTATCTACAGAAGAGCTTTTCCATCCAAAGAGAGGCTCTTCCATGTGGATCCTCTGATGCCTAAACGATGATCTCACGCAGCAGCCTTTCCTTTAGCAGGGAAAAAATTTTGGTTGCTCTCCCTTTTCCCTTTCCAGATATCTGTTTTTACAAAACTTGTAGGAACATAATTGTCTTTGAGAGTTCTGTCCCTCTATTCCACTTGGCTGACATCAGTCAGTAGGCTCAAAATTGTTAGGGAAACCAGCCAGACAAAATGATTGCCTAAGCCTCATTTCCTTAGGAAACTAGGCTAAAAAGTTAATATTAGCAATAAGTCCTGAATTGTAGCTACCGCTGGGGGAATGCAGCGTGGCACCACAAGCTGTGTACGCCAAAGCACAGTCTGATGTGTCACTCCCATTGTGCTTTTGCTGTAAATGTTCTCCTGGGTCCTGTTAGCAAACAAACCTTGCTCCAGCTGCTGTGGGTGAACGGTCATAGCACCATCCTCAGCAGGGGGGAGTCACAGCCTGTTTGGACCTTGGCTTACCCACTGGTGTTTTTGGGATCTGGACCCCTGCTCACCGGAAAGTGATGGAGACCACACATCCATTTAATCCAGAGCTGAACATTGCCTGGCCTTCTGAACACTTTGGACCTGTGCTCAAATCAGCAATTTACAATGGTTTTCATTTCCTGTTGCCAAGTAAACAATTTCCATGGCAAGTTTTTAAAAAATCTTTTAAAAGGCCTACATGTTCTTCTCCACTTGAGTATATGACTGTCAATTTGTTTTAACCTAAATTCTTTTTAAATTTACTTTAAAAAAAATTTTTAGTTTTCTTTCTAGATAGTGGTGTATGGATATGTAGTGTGAGAAATCTATTTTCTGCTTCAGTGAGTAAAAACCTGGGTCTCTGTTGCTGCCCAGGGTCTGCATTTTTATCTGCACTGTGTTGTTCATTTGTCCATGGGATGTTTCCTCCCTTTCCTCCTTCCACTTTCTTAGAACAGTGCTTAAGAAATTACATTTTTCTTTGCAGAAAACTGAAATGCTCATGTCTTTTTCAAAAAAAAGAAAAAAAAGGAAAAAAACATATTTCAAAGCAGAGTCTTCACTCCTCATCCCATAGGGTCACTGATAACCACTTCACTGAGATCCATTCCACTCCCTCTGTGTTTTAAGAAGCTCTTTATGTACTAAGAAAGGCATATGGCCAAAGCTGCTTGTGCTGAGATTTTTACTGTGTGAATATGAAGCAGGGCGATGGCTTTGTGACTGCTTTTCAGCATGAGCTTATCTTTAGTATTTTGTTTTATCCAGAGGCGTTGACCTTTCAATTATCAGCCACTCTGAAAGGAAGGAGTACAACCATGTCTTGTCTGTAGCATCTTGTTCATGGTTTATATGTGGCTCAAAGTTCTGCCAGAAACTTAGTGCAATTTTACTGCCTGGTTTTACATTCTGCCTGTGATGCACTAATTATCAGGGTGTGACAGAGCACTTATTTCCTATCATAAACCAGGACTGTTATGCAGGAATGAAATTTTGTTCAAGTCATGAAAGGATGTAACAATATGAAATATTCTCTGAGGGCCATATTCTGATCCTGTTGATATTGATGGGAATGTTATTTCTGTCTTTACTGAGAGCCGCATAGTGAAAGACAATGATATTACAATGCCTGCTTTTATTATTTTTTTAAAGAAACATTTCCCCACAGTTCTATGAGCACTGGACAGCTGTACACATCAGCTGATTACCTGGTGCAGCACTAGCACAGGATATTTAGTATGCTAGAGAGCCACAGTCTTTCTGGATGTAAATCAGTGTAGCTCCTTTCCCATTGGGGTCAGTGCACTATTTTATATTATGAGGAAATCTTGCTCTCAGCTTCAAGCTAACATTTCCTTCCCCTTTTAGAATGGAAAAAGCAGAGACTGCACTTTTAATCCATTCCTGGTTAAGGGAGGATGGGAAGAAAGAAATAAAACAATTTGGAGACTGTGTAGTAGTTTCCTACTTCCCTACTAGTAGCACACAGTTAATGCACATGACTTAATGGGAAAACACTTGCACTCAGCTTTACTTGCCTATGGCAGAAGAGATAATGAAGTATTTCTGCTTATACTGTCACAAGCCCTGGCTTGAACAGCAGAAGCACAGGTGGAGACCAGATTCAAACCAAGAGGAGAGGTGAAGAGAATGCAGCCTCCAGCCTGGCCAGGGCCACTCTCAGAGACACTGGCTGTTGTTGTAGACTTATGGATTGTGTTAGAGTCTCACGTTGCTGTCAGTATCAACGTTTTATATAACATATTCAGAGGCTGATTGCTATTTCTTCCACCTCTGTGGAAGAGATGATAAAATTTAAGGATGAGTAAGAAAGGTGGTCTATTTAGCAAAATTCCAGCAGCCTAGATAGCCCACAGTGTTCAAAACATATATGATAATACATTACGGTCATTTCTGGTTGTAAGAGCAGAATTCAACCCTGAACTCATTTACACGATTAAAACTAAGCCAGAATATCCCACCATGCTTTTATAACACTGGAATGCAAATTTGGATTTACAGTTCCAACTTAGTTCCTTTCCTTACTGATGTTCCTCCCCTTCACCCTCCTCCTGAAAAAAAGAAAAAAAAAAAAAAGCATTTGCGTCTTTTACTTCTATCTTAAGTATCTCTTTCTGATCTCCTACAGACTGAACCTTGACAATTTTGCAAGGAAATAGACGGTTCTTCTGTTCTACATATCCCATAATTATTTGCTTCTTGCACCTGTCAAATGCCACAGTTCCTCCGGGAGCAGGTCCCTGTTCATGTAATCTTTCTTCCCCTGTAACCAGAGAAAGAGATAAAGTTACAGGTGTCAGTTAAGCCATGACCGCTTCTTTGATCTTTGCCCGTTTTTTTTTTTTTAGTTGGAATGTTTCTTTCTAAGTGTTTTTTTCCCGTGTAAATTTATTTTCAAATAGAGCAGCATTTGTTTTGTTTACAGTAAGCCTGGAGCCCCAATTCTGCTTGTACACCAGTGAAAGACAGAAGTGATTCCCCTGATCTCAGCAGACCGCACTGTGTTCAACCTCACCCACACAAAGAGTTCTGGGCTCCCTGTCACTTCATTCAGAGATGAGATCTCTGTTTGTGAATAAGCCTTCGATGTGCGCTTCAAATCCATCCCTGGTTTGAGAAAGCACACAGATACTTTCCTGAATCAGGAATACAGAAAATATTCACTTTTTTAACAGGACAATTTCATGATAAAAAATCAGGTGTCCTAAAGGAAAACCAGATCCTTGCTTATTTTCTGCGGAAGTAACATATCCTTTGTCAGAACTGGGTCTCTTTCTAACTGCTGTTCTGTAGCTGGAAGTATGAAGCAAACATGGTTGGGGAGGCCATGTCCTAGTGTTGTTCGAAGGCTGGACATCATCATTACTAGCTCTCTCTGCATCACTGAAATGCAAAGTCAGGCTCATCTCTGTGCCTTGCAGCCCAGACATTCAGACACTTTAGTAGTATTAAATCTCCAAACCCCACGTTTTAAAAACGAATGCTATTAGCCAAGGCAGACATTTTGCACGGCTTGAGCTGGGCATCTGACCTGACCGCTTTAATTTTTGATTCTGATCTTTCTTTCTCCCTCTGGTTCTCCTGTCCTTGCAACAAGATGCTGTGCTACCAATGTAAAATGGCAGGAGACTGTCTGTGTTTCTGAAATAAATCATGACATGTGAGGTTTTAAAAAACCCTGAAAACATTTCTGCACACACCCTTTTTTTTTCCTTCTTTGTTGTGCTTTCCCTTTCTTCCCATGTTAAAGCATTCACTTTGGGGTAGAGCCCAGATCGTTTTATTTTGGGCTTTCTTTTGCTGCAGCTAACAATGCCTTTTCCTCCCTGCCCTGCTGAAAATGCCCCTAAACGGTGGTGCAGACCTGGCACAAGCCCCCCACGCTTCCCCAGCCCCCAATTCCCGCCCCCCCCAGCCTTCATCTCCCCCCTCTTCCACCTCCCAAACCTGTCTTCCTCCCTCCGCCCAGGCCAAGGGTTGCCGCTGGTGTCACCCGCACAGCACCACTGGCCACTGCCCATGGGAGCCTCCCGAAGTGTGTATGTATGTATGAGTGCTCACCTCTGTGTATATGTATATATCCATATGTTTTAACCCTCTGTGAAATTACTTCCTATCTCAGCGTGGCATGATAGAATTCAGAAAATTTCAAATGCATTAGTTCAGCTGCATTTCCCTATACCTTAACATCAGGCCAGGTGGCTGGACAACACAAGCTGGAGGTTCTCAGTAGCGTATGTTTTCTCATCTCAGCCTGTTGAACCACTGTCTTTAAAATATTTCTCATTGGAAGTAGATGATTTTAAAATATAAGGAGGATCTCTGAGCTTCATATTATGTTTATTCAATCTTCAACCCTCCAAACACTTGAGAATTCGAATTATTCTGCTAGGCTTAATGAGGCTGACTCAGAGTAAAGTTACGTGCATATAAGTCAAGGACAGGAGGCCTTGATGTTATGCATTTTTAGGGGGCTATGGGGTTTTCAATATTAATGTTTATTACTGAACAGTTTAAAGGAGAGCTGGGGCTGTACCTTTTCATCAATGCTTGCTACTTCTTACCTTGCTGCAAATGAGCTCTTTGGGGGGCTCTGGAATGTGGAAATTTGTTTGTGGAAGCGCTGCAATCTCTCCGTGCAAATCTGAGGGCTCCCTGTCAACCACTCCTACCACAAACCTTGCTAACAGGTACAGCTGCTAGCTCGGTGTAGGTTCATGCCGCTAACCACTAAGCTCTTAGGTCAATGACTTTCCCTTTGCCTCCATTTTCCAGGTGGTAGAATAGGGAAAACCACTTTGGATGTCTAAAATGACCAGCATGAAGCATTACCATGGGCTGTACTGTGATCCCTAACACAAAACACAAAGAAATAGGTGAGAAAATTTGACTAGACTAAGATCCTACTCATTTCCACATCCCAGTTTCTTTAGGCTTTGCAATTTTTTTTTCCCTTCAGTTGCCTTTGACCTTCTTTTTTTCTGGTTCTGAAGAGCACCAGAAGTCCATTTTTCTTGTGGCTTTAGCAGTTCTGGGCAATGGGACTGCAGGAAGGACTGCTGGCCTCGCACTGGAGATCTGAAGAAGCCAGGCTTTTTATGGTTCTGGAGAGGAAAGCGTTCGGATAGTCTGGCAGAGATGCACATGACTGTGGGAACTTTTCAGTGCTGGTCTGCACTAAACCTCTAGGGACCCCTTGCAATTAATCTTACAAGCTTCTTTGGGGCTTTATCCTGACCTCACCCCTGCTCCCATTCACACATATAGTAAGAAAAATTCCTGTTGAGTCAGCCTTAGGAAATGTTCAGAAGAAAACTCATGATTTTTTTTCCTAGATGTGCTTTTTGTTCCTCTCAGGCAGCCTCTGGACAAAGCCAGGTGCCATCCTAGCCAGGCTGCATGGTGGATTTTGCTGAGCCCAGCTGGAGAGTGAGTTTCTCTTCCAGCTTTCCACAGGTGTACAAGCGTGCAACTGTCTTCATGTCATTTACACGGTATGAGAAAAGCCTTAACATCACTGCTGTCAGAGCAGAGGAACAGGTACCTCTTATTTTTTTAGTGTTTTTTTTCTAATTTTGTTCAAACCTTCAGATGCATTTTTGCGTATCTGTCTTTATAATTTTGAGCTGGTAAAGGATTTTGGCCCAAAAATGCTGACCACTGGAAATGGAAATGTTTTGCAGAAATATCTCACTTTAATGAAGTAAATATCGTGTTATACTCAGATCATTCCCATGAAATTGAGTATTTGTCCTCTACAGTGTGGTTTTGGGTTTTACGCTGTATTGCAATATTCATACTATAATTATAAAAAATGCATAAACATAGCATTGCTTTTGGAATATTTTCTTTCACATAAAAGTTATGAGGTTATTGACTTTTTATCCCTATTCTAATTGAAGAATCTGAGAATTTTCTACAAAATAGAAATTCCAAATTTTAGTTAGCTTTACTAAAACGATCATCTTCCCTACCTTGCAGTACAGGATTTTGGAAAGCCCCACTCGTTTCTTCACAGTATATTGGGGAAGAATGAAAAGCAGAAGGACAGGAGAGGGAGGTGTGTCTGCTGGTGATTTGAAACCTAAGCAGGACCCTCCATTCCAGTTTTATCTATAAAAACCTTTCTGGTGTGAGACAGTTGCCTGCTTCTGAAGCCTTCTACATATCTCTTGAAATCCCAAGGATCCTTCTTTTTTTAACCTGTATTCTATCCCCATTGCCCTTGAGATCCTATATTACAGCTGCTTTCCAAAGAAGGATTTGATAAGAATATCTCTTTTGGACCATGTCAGTGTTAGAGAATTGCTGTCAGGCATCAAGAGATGCTCTTTCTCTTCCCCTGAGGCTTTAAAGATGCTATTCTAAAATTAAAGTGTTTGGTATAGATAAGACGCTTAGGGTTATAATGAGGTCAAGAGTTGCTGGCATTTTCCAACTAGATATTTTTTTATAAGTTGATCTGATCTCTTCCCGTGTTATTTTCCTTCTTAGACAGATAAATATAGACAGACCAGGTAGAGAAACAGTCAGGAACAGGAAGCTTTTGAAACATATTCGGAAATTATTCTGATTGCATTGTCTAAGTCAAGTTGCCTCATTTGATTATGCTGGCATTCTCTGCAATGCAATGTGACATGGAATATGTGATGTAACGAGATATGCCCGCCAAAACACAATGTGCTTTGTTTTAGTCAGAATGTATTAATCCACTTACTGAATAATTGACCCAAAGAGATTCTGTCAAACAGTATTAAATTATTCACTGGATTTCCAAACCAGCAGACAGTGTCCTTTAAATATTTAAGAATAATGTCAAATAATTTCCCCCACAAAAAATATTCTTTTTTGTGTTTGGTGAGGTTCCCTGGCTCTTCTCTGTTGTTTAAGGAGGGCAGGATAGTTAAATAAAAGCCAGCATGCCCTTCAGAGTTGCCATGTGAGTGGGAGGGCAGGGGCTCTCCCACCTACTGACACTCCCAGAAGGAGAAGCCTAATGCTCCCCCAGTTCAGCGGTCAGACCCGGACAGGTGCCATACCATCAGCACATTTTCACCGCCTCACCCATGTGTTTCAAAGCAAAACCCAAACTGTCCGCATGCATATACATATATGTTCCCACGTAGCGAGTTCCCCCAGAGAGGGTGCAGCAGCCAAGGCTGTGAAGTGCCCTGCTATTCTCTACCCTCAGGCTTTGCAGTGCCTCTCTAGGTGTGCATTATGAGATAACAACCTTGCCGGATCAATTTTGGTGTGGAAAATAGGTTTCCTTAAAAAGGGATACCAGTATAGCAGCATTCAAGTTCTACCAATTACAGTGTCTGACACCTTTCCCCTTGAAGGTTGCATGCCGAACGAGTACAGGGTATATTTCTGGCTTGTTTAAAAAGGATGAGGACAGGCATCTGATAGCTTACCTTAATTATTCCATTTCCTCTTCCCTATATACATTTCCAAAATCTAATTATAGTGCTTGTGGCCCCTGCTATCAACCAGCACCCAGAGATTAATATAAAGCCATGAGGAAGACGGCTACCTCCCTTCACGCTTTCCACAACATTGCAAATGTATTCCAGCAGTCTTTTGATACTAATATTTTGATACATTCATCATTGTGTTAGCATCGGCAGTGAGCAATATTTACAGTTTATAAGCTCTTCCAGGACCAACTGTTCATATTACTCCTATTAAGTCCATTCAATTTTCCACCTGAAATACTACATTTGTCTAGTCAGAGTTTGACATCTATTTTAGGGGGGGTGGGGGATTTGCTCTTAATAATAAGTTTTATTTAATTGTATGTTCTGTTTCTCCCACAGAATACACTAGGCAATCTGTTATGTATTGTCAATCAACTAAGATGCACTTGGCTGCATTCTCAGGTTTATTATCTTGGTCCTGATAAGGGGACATTTTTGTGTGTATGCATGTATGTGTGTGTTGAGGTGCAATTGCTTATCTGTTCTTCTGTGGCTTTATTTAGACTGAAATTTGCTGCAGTGTGCTCACGAGTGCAGGAATGCTGTTCAGGGGTGTGCTCTGTGCGCGGTCGGTGGGTGGTGGGCAACCCTCCTCCGTACGTTTGCTATTCCAAGCCACAAGTGTCGTCACACTCCATTCCTTTTTGTAAACAACCAGACTCCAAACCTATTAAATATTCTTTATTTGTGAAAATAAATAAATACAGTAATGATTCTCTTGCATTTGCCTTCCCTTAGAGGCATTTAGATCTGGTTTTAGGAGACAGCAAACTCTACGACTCTGCTCAGCCACAGTTTTAAAAGAGGAAGCAAAGCCCCAAATAAATAAAAATATATTGTAATTTCTTCTTCATTTTCTTCTTAGTGGCATTATTATTGCTACTCTAGGGCAGTGAGGGTGGGTGAGGTGGGCAAACCATACCAGCCTTAAAATAAACTTTGTAACTCCTGCAAGGACTAAAACTCAAGACTTATGTAGATCTCCAAGCTTTTAATACTAGAATTGACACAAATATCATGCAATTCAATGTTCTGGTATTTTGGAAGAGCAAGAGCAAACCAAGACTTGGCCAAAGAATGCACCGGTCCATCAGTTTGCCTGGCACTTGCCATTCCATGGGCTCCCCTGCCAGAGCCCCATACTCACTGCACAGGGAAATTCCCTCCCTGAGTGAGGGAAACTTCGTCCTGCAACAAGCTTCCATCTTTTTCTCATACTTTCTGTGTGGAGAGATGCCAGGGTTTGCGCCTGGTCACAGTGTGTGAAGAGCATGCCCAAGACCCTTGTTAGCCATCACTGCATGCGACAAAGGTGACGGACAGAGCTGGTCAAGAAATACGTTTTCTGTTAAATGGAACATGAACAAACAAAGCCATAGTAATTTCCAGGAAAAAAAAAAAAAAGGAAAGGAAAGGAAATCGAGGTCATACCAAAGGATTTTTTCCCTAACAGAATAAGAATCTTTGATTCTAATTTCAGCCTTTAAAAATGCTGTATGATGAATGTATGCATATAAAGGAATGAAAAGCCATAATATTGAAACAGAAAATCTAAATCTTCTCTTTCAGAAATGACATGCTAAAGCACTCTGATCTTCCTTGGATAGTTAATTTCTCTGTGTTTCAGGTTTCACTTCTTGCAGCTTTCTTCCTTGCTGCTGTACTGACGTCTCAGGTGGTTGATGCCCAGGCTTCTCCCTCAGTGTGCTGTTCATACCATACCTGTTGAACAGGGCAGCACAGAGCCATGGCAATGACTCTGTTCTTTTGAGAGGGGCTTCCCTGAGCACCTCCACCACTGTGGAAGACCAAGCAGGCAGGAGGGGAGGGCACAGCATTGTCCCAAAGGGTACATCTTCCTGCAGGAATGTGCCTGGCTGGGTGGGTGTTCTCCTCCAGCCCCAGCAAGGAGAGAAAGAATGAATCTGCTTACCATTCCCTTGTGCAGAGGGGATCACAGGTGCCGTGCAGGCACTCTGCCCTTCCAATGAATAAGAAGGAGAATATCTCCCCTTCAGTGCTGGGCGAAAGCCCTGGGGCTAACAGGCGTCCCCTCTAACCTTGCCGTGGTGGGGGTCTTGCAAGTATAATCCTCCATCTGTATCTGAAAACAGAGAGGTAGAATGATTTTTCCCAGGTATTGGTCATTAGAGTTGGGGTAAAAAACTCATCCTTCAGTTTCCAGTCTGAAGCAGCAAAACCCACATTCTTCCTAGTACAGGCTGTGAGGCAGCACCTGTAGTGTGGTGCTATGCAGGTAATATTCGTTGCACTGATGGGCATCTACTGCATAGCAGGCATAAAATAAATTAAATGAATCTGGAGGCCTTGCCTTGCCCAGCCTGTGATGCCAGCAGGATGCTGAAATGTTGCTGGCTGAGTGGCACTACTGCAAACCAAGCTTTTCGGGACAAAAGCCGCCGAATCTTTACAGAGAAGCACCTGAAGCCTCAGGTGCTGCAGAAGCAGCAGGCGAGGCGGGATGTGTGCTCTGTGAGAGTGTGTGTGTGTGTGTGTGTGTGCGCGCTGCTGGGCTGACACCAGCGCCAAGCAAATGTCTTTTGAATGACTCGGTGCCAGAGGGGACATGCACAGCATCCCGAGGCAGCCTCAGCGAGACATCCGACTGATTAGATATTGAGGTCAGGCGCTGAGATACCAAGGTCGTGCCACGTCCTGCTTTCCTCGTCCAGCTGGGCCCTGATAAAATAGCAGCTGGTAAGACCACCAATCAGATAAGGTGGCAATTTTCGACAGTCTCAAATTATTGTTGCGGCAAGGGAGGTCCAGATAAGATCAATCAGTTGCTGGAACAATTTAGCCATTCCTGAATTTTTTTGTTCCTTCCCCCTGTCCCTTTCTTCTTTCTGAAAACACAGCCTGTCTTGTGAATGCAAACACAGGGAACACTCACGGAGTCCCTCACCATCCTCAGAACAAAATGCAAAGGTTGATTTATTGGCTGGATTACTGGGAAACAATAATTCTTTGCTCTTTATGATGTTTTGTTGGAAGGTGCAGTACCCTCCAGTCAGAGCAGTGGGATTGCAACGAGGTTTTCACAAAAGGGGCTAGAGAAGGGGGATGGTGACGAGTACGGCAGCTCCTCTAACACAGCAGTTAATAAGACACCAGCACATTAATCATGTGACAGGTATTGAGTCTAACAGGGCAAGGCAATAGTTTTTAAAAACAGCCAGTTAAGTTACTACCTGATAAAAAAACCTGACTGAATACCAGAGGTTTTATGCCACTATTTGCAATTAAAGTTTTTTTTTTATCCCTTTTTGCCTTTTTTCTTTTAAATTTTTTTTTCCATTTGAAAGTTTTAAAATGCCTTTTTGGACCTGTAATAAAATAGGAGACAAACCACGTGGGGCTGTAACAGAGGGCTGGGCAGTCCCTTTCCTCCCAACCTGCTGTGCCCCAGGCTGTACCCTGGGTGTTTGCACTGGATCGCATCGTGGTCCCTCTCCTGTGCTGTGTCCCCAAATGCGAGACACAGCTGAATGACTCATGGGGTCATGGCGCAGAAGAGAGGCTCCGGTGCTGTGATGCAGCCGGGATATATTCCTGATCAAAGGAGACCTGATTCCCAGCTGCAGCCTAGAGATGTGGCTCCCCTCTTTCATGTGGGTCTCCAGGCAGCTTTATCGTACCAGACCATGTACATGTCAGCCTCTTTTATTGCCACCCGCCTGATTAGAAGTGGTAAAGTCAAAGGAGAGGAAGAGTTGGGGTAATCCTGATGCACACCCACAGATCAGCCCGTGCCTCCTTGGTGTCCTTTATTTAAAGAAGCTCCAATCATTTTAATTCTGTGATTAATGATGTTGTAGCGCATCTTATTTTTCTTTGCTAAAACCTGTTCATTATCAGAAACTCTATAAAACAAAGGAAGAGAACATCACTGATTGAACTATTCCCACAATTTTGTAGGCTTCCTGCAAGTACATCTGCCCATGCCCTTCATTTTGAGCCTTCGTCAAACATGACTTGCCATGACAAGACGGAAGAATTGGGCAAGACCAAAGCACACAGAGCAGTCATATATGACTAGGTGAAATTTTGTCTTGCTTCCCATATGACAAATAAAGGTTTCCAGGACCGTGTCTCTTGGCCACCACTGTATGATGAAACAGGCCTTTAAAGTATAATGCAAACAGATGTCAATATTGAAAAAGAATCATAAGAATTACCTTTCTAGAGAACATCAGAAGTCCATCTTGCTCATTAATTGGTCCCTGACAATGATCAAAGCCTGATGTTTCAAGGGAAGATAATAAAATAATTTTAATAAACAGAGGCAAAAATGCACCTTGCTCCGATCTGGTGCTATGGGACAAAAAAAGAAGTCATCTTGACTCTGGACTACTCATCATAAAATGCCAAGCAAGGTCAATAGCATAACTATGTGGCTCTGCTGCTGAGAATTGTAAAATGGAGTTTCATGGTCAGTGCTGGCAGACACTACAGTAAGTACAGCTTCCAGTGGGGTCACATGCTTGCAAGATGCAGCCCATAAATTTGGGAGTAGATCATGTAGTTAACACACCTGATTTGCCTGAAAATCACCAATTTCAGGAAGGCTTGTGGTCTGGGCTGAGGAGCTTCCTTTACTCCAGCTGCAACTCAGTGCAGCTTTTCCTGAACTGATACATGTGAACATTACTCCAATAGAGATAAGGAAACCGTACCGATTCTCAGCAGCTGAAGACCTGAAACACAGTTTTGAGATGTTGGTTTGCTTTGATTTGCCTTTTAAAGGTTGCAGATTGCATTTGGAGGTCTTTGGTTTTATGGACTCAGGAAGATATTTGACAGTAGTAGTGCTGAGTAATGGCTGCATGGATTTCATTATGCTAATCAGATAAACCTTTTTTTTTTTTAAAACATATTTTTTTGTGCCAAAGAGTTGAGCTGAGAAATATTTCCTAGCAAATAATTTCCTTGCTCGAGAACGAGCAAGTTGTGATATATTTTTCTGAAAAATAATTTTAAATTTATTTTATGTTCTCACAGCTATTCCCTCTGCAATTTCTTGTCACATCATACCATCAGAATATGCTGCAGGTTACAAGGCAACTGAGGGAGATGCCTGAGTTAGTTTTAACTGAGTGGTAGTTTGAAATAACACTGCTGCAGATACATTTCTTCTGGTATCTAAGCCAGTTTAAAGCAGTTGGCTATCTCTACTTCACGCTGCTGTCTAGGATGTAGATATACACTTCCAATTCTTAGTCAATTAACAGCAAATATTGACAAACACTCTCACACTTTAATATTTGTTTCTCAGTGAAAAATCCTTCCCTGAGTACATTATGGTGTAATTTCACTTGTAGCTGAATAAATACAAATATAACTCATGCAGTCATGTTTGCCACCCACCTCTGTCTCTGCAGTGCTCTACAGGCACATCGAGGGACACTGCAGCTCACAGGAGCAGCGTGGTCGGCTGGAGATGCTGCTGCTGCTGGCCTGGCCACTCGCCTTCTGGCCAAAGGGAAATCTTGGCCCCATTGAACTCACTGACAAAACTCTTGTTGGTTATTTGTTGGACCAAAATAGAATGCACAAAGAACGAGACTGCCTGTTTTCTCTCCCAGAAACAACTGGACTTGGCAGCTGGACTGTCACTTTGAGTGTTGGTGCTAAACAAATCACCTCTCTCTCTGTCATCTTCTCCCTCTTGCCCAACATACCTCTCTTTTTCACTGTGTTGTTCTGAGCATATGACATAATTATCAACATTAAGAAAGGTTTTGTTTCTTCTTTCCACATTTCGCATTTGGATTATGTTAGCTTTTGGGTGTTTTGTGTGTTGGATTTTTTTTTGTGTGTGTGTGTGTGCGTGTGTTTCATTTTGTTTTGTTTTTCCCCTACCAATACAGAAGTACAGAGAAGCATGAAGTTGTCTTAAAATTGCCAGAGCACAGATAACTTGTGAAGGATTTAAGTCTACCTAACTCCCGCCCAGACTAGCTCCATCTCACCTAGAAGCCCTATCTGCAGTCCAGCCCACTGACTTCCCAGGAAGCTTTTCCCTGCAGACACTTGCAAGTATTAGATAATTTCCTAATTAGTCTGAATGCACTCCGATGACTCCTTTTTAGTTGCATATCTGCGCTTGGAAGCAGCTGCTCTGGTGCCACAGGCACTTTTCTCTGAGCCAGAGCTGTGGTGCGGTGGAAGCAGAGATGGACACAACTCACGTCCACCTCCTTCCCCGGGGGGAGCTGCGAAGTTTACGAAGGGATGGTGCTATGACACCATGTAGGAAGGCAGAGCCCCTCTGCTTCAGGACTGATCCCAAGGACAGCAGGAACATAACAGCTTCTGCTCCTTCAGTCTCTTCTCTGTGGCAGAAGGATATCTGTGACTCAAACCTCAGGAATATCTAAAGTCCTATATTGTCAGTGGAGACTGAAGGGGCGATTGAGTTGTATGGATAGATCGCCCTCCGGAGACCTGTGAAGCTCTCTACCTATTTGCACCTGCTAGAAAATGCAGGAATCATCTGGCATCAGAAAATTAAAATCTTCTGAGGCAGCACCTAAATAGGACTCTCAAAGTAGACAGACTGGGTTCCATTTCTGGTTACTAGGCTAAAAACTGATCTATAAAGAATTTTTTTAAAAAAAGGAGGAAATGGAATCTTTCAGCAAAAAAACCCACTTTGTATTTTGTCATTCTCAGCTCTTTGAAAACACCTCAAAAGTTTTTTTGGTAATTGCTATGCAAACATTTTTGATGTCTGTGCAAAAACATCTGGAAGCTTACAGTAGCATCTGGACATAAATATTAAAAGCTCAACAAAAACCTGATGTGAATTAGCCATGTGGATAGCCATAAAAACCATAACCACAAAAACCTGCTCCAAGTCTTCGGCTGCAAAACTGGATGCCTTCTCCCTTGTTTTTAGTGTGTTTATGAACTGACATTCAAAAAGTGAGTGGTCATGACTAATGGTTGGGTTTTCTTCCATTTTTGCCACTATTAATCAGACTAGAAATTCCCTCACCTGATCGAAGGGGTAGGAAATGTCCCTCACCCCCTCACTAAGTCCTCTGCCAAATTTTTTGTGTTCTATGTGATAGTTTGGCTTCTGGTTGTGAAACATGTGCTTGCAAGGCTCCTTCTCCTGCTGGACACAGCCTGGACTCCCACCGATTTTGTGCTGTGGGAATGCAGTGCCATGGGCAGAGCTACCTGAGAGCAATTGCTGCGGGCAGTCACTGCCCTGTACTACAAGAACGGTGGCTTTAGTCTGCCTGGGTCTTGCTCCAACATTCCAGCTGGAGAGATGTGCTGTGAGGAAAGAAACCTGTCTCTAAGGTCTGTCTCACATAGGGCAGATGAAGGAAAACAACAGCCCCCATCCAGCTCTCACAATGCCAAAAAGCAAGCTAAAACGGCAATTCCATGATTATTTTTCAGCCTATGGAGTCTAGTCTCACGACTTTTGAGCCTCTCGGGTTGAAAGACTTGCAAGTCGCTTATTCAAAAGCGGCAAGGACATGAAGACACCTAAATATCTTTGGTTTTTAATGAGTCTGCGGTGCAGATAATCAAAGGTTTTAGAACTTGACAGGAGTCAAGCATGTAAATGGGTTTGATAACCCAGGTCTTATTACCTTGGTTTTCTCTTGCTAAAACCAGAAATAACAGCTTTTCCCCTCCAGAAGTGAATACATGAAAGGCTGAGCAGTGCTAGTATAATAGAGATCCCTTACATTTTCCAAAGAGAACTGAAAATGCACAGTTCAGTGGATAGGGATCAACTAAGCAATGCTGGATCTTCTAGGTGCCATCACTTGCTCTCGTCTCATCTTTTTCTCATTCTTACTGTTTTCTTCCTCGTCTTTTAGCTTTGTTTGCTCTTTCACTGCAGGCTTCAGTGCTATTCACCTTGTTCTCAGGAGGGGTAAACTGCAAATTGTCTATATGTCACCACCCGAGCCAGACTGCTTAAGGAGTGGACTTGTTTTTATAAAGGTATTTCTGTTTCTTTATTTTCTGAAGACATATGTAGTATTTCATGATGGAAACAGAAATGCTGTAACTGGCTGTTGCCCTCTGCGGTTGCTAACCCGCTAGGATATTCTGGATAGGATCAACTGCAAAGTGAACGAATTGCTCTAAAACACTCTCAAGAATGGAAACACACAGATGTTTGTATTTTATTTCTGCCCTAATATTTGGTGAGGACTCTATAATTTAAATAAAAGGGCTCATTTTTCCCCAATGTAATGTCTTTTTACAGTGTGGGAGTTATAAACATTATAATAATTTTACCACTTTCATATTTAAAAATATGCCCTCTAAGCATTTACATTCAAGATTTGTTTTTCTTCAGATGTGTAAATAACACATAGCAATTTGCATCTCATGCATAAATCTTTGTCTTGTTGACTGCAAATTAAAAAATAATAATAATCCAGCCCCCAACCCCTTTCGTTGGCCTTTTTTCCCACCTCCTCATATTTATGGTAAGTTAGCTGGCTAATTCTTTAAAGGAGAATTTTGAAGGTTTATGTGTGTTTAACAAATTATCTGACTGAAGTTTTCTTCCACTGAGTAATAAGAAGCCTAGAGCTGATTAATAGTGCTTCCTTTTCCAGCGCTAATGAATGTTTTTTTCAGATTTTATTCATCCCAGATGAACCTGTTTTAAATAGTGTGTGTGTATGCGTGCATGAGTGTCGCACTTTCTTGGGATTTATCCAAAATGAATTTAGTTTCTCAGTACCTTGTAGGACAATATCAATGCTGGCTTAATCAATTTCAATTTGCTGTTAAAGCAGAAACGAAGCATTTATCAGGATGAGCCAGGAAGGGCTGAATGAACATTTCGTGTTGCTGAGGACTCTGTGAAATTTACTCCAGGAAGTTGCTGGAGCTCTGAATTTACCAGAATCTCTGGTCTGACTTGCACTTAGCACCTTCTCTGGATACACCCTCAGAGTGGTTTTACTCTACAGGTTTCTTGCACTGGCAGTTTCTGTACCTACTGATGAGTATCGCGGGTCTCAGCCCACTAAAAATACCTTCTCTGGAGAGTCTTGCTGCCTTCATAAAAATGCAACCAAAATATCTCATTGAATCATCTTCCTCAGCTCAGACCAGCTCTGCTATTTATGTCTGTAGAGTCACTTCTGCCTCCCCGAGTGCTTCACACCGAGCGCCGGAGCCAGCCCGGGCAGGCGTGCCGCGGTGCCAGCTGTCACAGTGGGAACTCTCCGGGTGGGTGAGAACCTTCTGCTAGCACGGCGAGCCCTGGCCCCGGGTGCTGCAAACTCCCCAGCTCTTGGGGGCAGGTGGAGTTTTAGTGATCAGCTTTAAAGGCTGTGGCAAGCAGTGGGTGAGCGCTTCCTCTGCTGCCACCTGATCACAGCCAGGCTAATTTTAAATAGTGAGGAAGAGCAGGGAGGTGACAGCAGGACAGTCCCAGCTGTTCATCCCAGGGTGGTGAGTGGCACTTTTATTTGGAGAGGGAAGGCAGGAACTCCCATTTCACTTCATAGGCTGGGGAAGTAGGGAGAGGAGAAGAAAACTTCCCCCGGGTTCCTGTTTCATTTCAGAAAATTGTTCTCAAAGACTCACCCTCTCTTCCCCTCCTGCAGGTTATATTTAGTTTTAAGCTCTCTTGGCTGCTACATTGATAGGTCCTTACCATTTCCACTGCAATTAATCAGAGCAGGGTTGATTAAGCTTTTGTCTCTGTGTTAATCAGGATCTTTCTGTCTAAAATGAGGAGACTTTTGCTGCCTGAGCACCCCGCTGCCCATCCCATCCCATCCCATCCCATCCCACACCATCCCATCCTGCCTGCATGGCTGGGCAGCCAGGCGTGGACAGATTAATGTGGGGGCCGTTGTGCTCCTGCGCTGAAGTCATGTGGAGGAGGTCTGAGGAGAAGGATGAGGCAAGCGTCGTGGCTTTGGTATGAGGAGTCGTGAGGTGGATGAAGCCACCATTTTAGGGAGCCTGGTACCCGCTTTTGTGCTGTGGCATGAGGGGGAGATGCAAGGGGCTGGAGGGCCCTACTCTGCAGCACAGCCAGTCTCGTCACGTTCAGTACAATTCTTCAAAAGCTTCTGGAATACAGTATGGGGTAGCACTCCTGCCATACGAACTGAGAAGAAAGAGTAGTTTTGTAAAGAAAACCATATTCATGGTAAAGAAGTGAGAGTCCCAAGGAGCTGCAGGTCTCAGCAGCTGCTTCCAACAGCCCATGAGCTGTTTCTGTCCCCACTTCACAAGGAATGGAAAGCATGGCAGTGTGGAGAGAAATCATAAGGGCTTTGGCCCTTGCCATGGGTTTGTCTGGATCACCCTGAGGCAGCCAGGCTCTCCCTGAGGTCAGTGGTCGTTTTGGGAGGGCATGAGCGCCAGAACAGCTATGAGGATGTGTGACACCTGTGTATTTGTAGAGGTTAATCGAAAGAACAAACTGTAATTGCAGGAGTCCCCAGCAAGGCCAGTCTATAGAATCACATAGAATCATTTTGGTTGGAAGACACCCTCAGGATCATCAAGTCCAACCATAACCCAACTCTAGCTCTAAACCATGTCCCTAAGAGCCTCTTCTATGCATCTTTTGAAAACCTTTGGGGATGGTGAGTCCACCACTTCCCTGGGCAGCCGGTTCCGATGCCTGACAACCCTTTCCATGAAGAATTTTTTCCTAATATCCAATCTAAACTTCCCCTGGTGCAACTTGAGGCCATTTGCTCTTGTCTTATCAGTTGCTACTTGGGAGAAGAGACCAACACCCTCCATGCTACAACCTCCTTTCAGGTAGTTGTAGACAGCGATAGGGTCTCCCCTCAGGCTCCTTTTCTCCAGGCTAAACAGCCCCAGTTCCCTCAGCCGCTCCTAATCAAACTTGTGCTCCAGACCCCTCACCAGCCTTGTCGCCCTCCTCTGCACTCTCTCCAGCACCTCAATGTCCTTCTTAGGATGAGGGGCCCAAAACTGAACACAGGACTCAAGGTGGGGCCTCACCAGTGCCAAGGACAGTGGCACAATCACCTCTCTAGTCCTGCTGGCCACGCTATTCCTGATACAAGCCAGGATGCTGTTGGCCTTTTTGGCCACCTGGGCACACTGCTGGATCATGTTCAGCTGTCTGTCAGTCAACACCCCCAGATCCTTTTCTGCCGGGCAGCTTTCCAGCCACTCTTCCCTGAGCCTGTAGTGCTGCCTGGGGTTGTTGTGACCCAAGTGCAGGACCCAACACTTGGCCTTGTTAAACCTCATAGATATCAGTTTTGCTGGCTCTTCACAGCCCGTGAATCCGGCTAGAAGATTTCAGCCATTCTAGAGTAAGGCATGACTGCAAATCTCAAAGCTCTTTAAAAATACACATTTAAACTCAGCTGAGTGCTGAGTATGGGAGTGGCCGCTTCAGAGGTCTGTAGTCTGAGGTGCAGAGGGGTTAAAGTTATTTGCGCAGAGACTTAAGATGCAGAGGGAAACTGGGAGTAGAGCTGAGGAGTTGCAGTTCTTAATATGCCACTCCAACCACTTGTCCGTAACCCCTCCTTTTCAGTTAGTAGCAAATGATAATTCATAACATTTCCTCTTAGAAAAGCGAGTGTAGTATTGCTCTCTAAAGCAACCCAGGCCAGAAAACTTCCAGTTAAACTTGCAAAAACTGCAGAAAATATTTCTGAAGGACAGACACAATATACATCTTTTTCTTCTACCTTTCTAAACACCGGGCTGTGTGATCCTCTTCTGGTTTTCAACAGAACTGATGAGTTGCAACTCCAGTTCAGCTTGCAGGACATAACATTTTATTTTGCCATCTTTGGTTAGCAGATCACATCCTTTATACACCCGTACTTGTCAAGCCACGGCTCTGTAGGCAGAGATGAAAGTAGCCGGAGAGAACATGTTTCATTTTGCTCATATAGGAGAAGATGACAAGTAACATGATCTTGACCTCTGAAAGTCAGGGACAGCTCTGAGGGTGGGTGACTTGATCCAGGACTTCTCCTGATCTCAGAATACCAACACATGCTGGTGCAATAACACAGACACAGATTAACTATTTGGAGGGGGACATGTTTTCCCAGTGGGCGCTAAATTGTGTTGGGTCCTAACCCCTGTCATGCCAGACATACATCTAGAATTAAGTGTATTGTTTGTAATTTAAACTATTTTTTTAGTAGAAAAAAAAGTAAGCTGATTCTTAGTAGATTGTCTTGCTAAATCTTTGGGTGGAGAAGCAGCAACTCCTTGAGAGAATTCCATCTTCAGATGATGTCACAAGAACTTCAGGGTTTTATTGCTCCCTAAGTAATGTACTGTCTCCCTTTCCCAGGAATCTAGTTTTATACCAGCAACAAACAGCAGGGGAGCCAAAAATGTCATCTGCAGGACATGGTAGAGTCACAGAAGTAAATGGGGCCATAAACTAGAAATTAGCCAGTGCATTTACAGATGTTCATTCTAATCCATATGCAGCTAATATACCTCAAAGGTCTTGCAAACAGCACAGAATCTGCTTTGCCATGTTGCATGGAAAAGTGACGAAGTCACATGATGCTATTGTTTTGATCCTTTTCATTTCCTAGCTGCTAAATTATATTATAAAGCACTAAATAAACACTCATTATTTTCCTTATATAAATTTATCATGTAGCAATTACTGCAGTTAAACTCAGTGTGGGTATGTGATTGTAAATGGGAGGTGGCAATCAGTGTAATTAGAAAAGGAAAAGATGTGCCTGCAAAACAGCCTCTCAATTACAATATTGCCCACGCTATAAACACCCTACCACGTGGTATGTCTCTCCTCAGTTATGCAGTGTAAGTTCTGTGTTGATTCAGGCTCGAATTACACAGTAAATCTTGTTTGTGAATTTATAGACTGTCCCTTTGAAGGCAGAATTGTGCCACCTATTTAAAGTTCTTTTTTTTTTACTGCAGCAGCATGCTTTTCAGATGTAATACCTTATGCGCAAAATCCTTGAGTGACAGCAGCTTTGCAAGCTCATGATACTTATAATACACTACATATTATCAATAAAGTGTTGCAAGGCATGTCATAGATCTTATTAACATAACTTTAAATTATGGGTACAAGTTTGACCTATCTGTTGATGGATTAGAAGCAAAGCTTGGATTGTTAAACAGAAGTAAAAGGCTCGGGGCATGATTAAACAAACTGTTCCAAGCAAAATGTCTGTATTTCACTATAAAAAGTCAAAGCATACCTGAAAAACTAGCTGTCCCCGAGGCAACTTACAAAGTTTAAAGAAAACCAGAAATGAGTAGTAGACAGTAACGAAACCTTTGGCTGCAGGCGACGCATAGATCGCCTGCCCATTTTGTCCCATTTTGGTCTTGAGGTTCATTATGTCAAGAATAGAGAGTGCAGTGACAAGAAGGGTTCGAATAGATTTTCTGAGAAATATCTATGATGTTTGTGCATGCTTAAGTAGCTTGACTAGTTTTAATGTATGGAGTGTTGGGTTGGTGGTTTTTTTCTTTTTTTTTTTTAATCGTGGATCCTTTGCCACATCTCTTTGTGTTGTTTTCTTTGTGTTGGCACTCTTGTTCTCAGTTTGGCAACAGGGAAAAAATTAAGGCAAGTCATTTAGGTGACTTGCCTGCAATTATATAGAAGAACAAGGATAGGGCCAAGAATACCTCATAGATGTTCTGTTTCCTAGCCGTCTGCTTTATCGTGGAATATTCCTTTACTTCTGAAAATTGGTCATGAGGAGTGGCCTTCTATAGGAGGATAAATAAGGCTCTTTTCCGCTATGCTGTTTCTGTTTAAAACAGAACTTAATTTTCAGGATGTGAACTTCTGGTTTAGGGTGGTGGTGATATTTCCTTAGTCTGGTAAAGATGGGAGCTGGAAGGCAAGAAGCCCAGAAATGACTGCCTTTTTTCATTATTTCTATAATTTCACTTCTGGATCAAGTACAAAATCATGACTGGGAGAGACCTCTTCCATTGACTTGGGAGGGAATGGAGAGAGACATTTAAAAGAAATGTGTCCAGCTGGTGAGTAAGCTGGCACGCACCACTGAGTCGTTAGTAATGTTTATTCTATTAGAGTGGACAGTCTTTTGCTGTTGACAAAAAAGCTAACTCAGTCCATTACACATTAAATTAAGAGAACACACACATGCACCGTAATCAGAACTCTCTCCCTAAGCACTGATCAGCAATAATTACCTTTTGGGTAGGGGGCGGAAAGAGATAACCTAAATACTTTCAGGTTAATTATTACTCTCCCGGGCTTGGAAAAATCACAGCATTTTAACAACAGCAACCATTCTGTGCCTGAGGTCTTTTGAGACCTAAAATTGGCAGCAACAAAAGAACATATATCTTTGGACAACAGTGCTATAACTCATTCTGCTGCTTTGGTGGTGTTTTTTGTTTTATTTTGTTTATATCTCTCCCAGAGTGATGTAAAAAGCTTTATTTGATGAGTTTAAAAATGTTAGTTTTGACTCCTACAGCTTTGTATGCTGAATAAATAAAGGCACAAATAAGAGCAGCTTGAGCCTTGCACTGGACTTCCTTGTCTCTTTCTGTTAACCTTAAAGTTCACTGTGCTGAAAACTAATAGTGTCTAGCTGTCAAGGAGCCAGAATAATGACATTTTGTGCCATTATTCTAATGTGTTTTTCACTGTGCATTTTCTTTAATTATTTGCATGAGTAATATCATTATGTATTCATGCCAATACAATTCTGATAATTAATTTACATGACGGCAATTTCTTAATGATTTTGATGTCAAAGTTAATAGCAACATCTGATAGTTGATCTGTCAGTGCTGACATAAATTTAACTTTTAATGTATTAATGCCAAAACCAACAGCAGCATCAAATTACATTGGAGAAAAATAAACATCCACTGGGTAGAAATTTCAGTGGCAAAGTCTTGATCCTTACCCAAGGTTTATAGGTTCAAAATAAAACCAAGACCCCTAGACATGATACATGTCAGATTTTTACTTTATCTTGTTTAATTTACTTATTTACATCAGTAATATTATTGATGTCTGATATTTAAGAGATCAAATTATATGATGTTGTATAAAAGATGATGTCCTCTTGCCTCCAGCACAGTGAAAAAAAATACATTAATTAAGCTTTTATCTTTCTGGTTCTTTAAGCATGAACCCTCAACTGCTCTGCAGTGGAGGAATTTAGGACTAGTGTCTGAACCTGAGTTTGTACCTTGGTCTGTGGCTTCAGTTTTCACTGTGTGGTAATAATATCAGAAAAATAGACTTTATCTAGAGGCAAATATTGTGAATATCAATAAACCAAGAAACAGAGCAGTGCATAGTAAGGTTTGAGATTAGTATTTTTAGTACATTTTTACTGTATGGAAGTGATGCGTAGATAAAGAGATAATTGCATGTGTAGCTGTATATATGCACGTCTTTTTATACAGGCTTACGTAAGTGTTGCAAGACAATTAACACAGAATAAAAACATATTCTTCAGTCTTTGTCCAGGTGCTCTGAAGATCTCTTTAGAAGTTTATAGGCATTTTTATTTACCAGTTCAGTATTTTAGTACACCTTGGTATTGAAAAAATGTATGTGAAACTAATTATGGTAACCATAAAATGGTGATAGTTGTTTTCCCTTTATTTTTTTTTAATCAAAAGTGAAGCCTCATTGCTAACATTTAGTTTTTAACCCGCTTCAGTCAGTTAAATGTACAGATGAAATGTTAAAAACCATTACAAATAAAATTGAACCTGTAATGTATTTCAACCTTTTCCCTAATTGGCTTTTCATCAATGATATCCACTAAGGGAGTGCACATTTCATTTTATATGGCGAGGAGATAATTATACAGCCTCAATTAGACCTTTCACTGCTGGATTATAAAGAGCTGCTAGTGCAGACCCAGATCATTTGCCTCTAAAATGCACAACCTTTCCTTCCTCAGTGCCCACAAGCAGGTTGTGTGTCCCTAACTGCTGAGCAAGAAGCCTGCATGTCTGATTGCGTTCAGCTTGTCTTAGCCTTGCTTTCAAAAACATGAGGACACATACATGCTTGAAGTGACTCCCCTCAAAACTCAGACCTCTGAGTGGGAACCTTTTGCTGTGCCTGTCCTAGGGAGGTGAATATTGCTCCATGTGGAGACAAATTTTGCTGAATGAAGAGTTCTGCTGGTGACAGTGAGAGTGCAAAGAGATGGTAAGAGGAGGCCAAGGTAAGTGGTTTGCTTTTTAAATGGCTGCTTAAAACAGTGCACAGTGGAATGCTGACTTTGGCCCTAGCGCACAGCTGTCCTCAGGCACATAAAGCGTGCAGCTGCATGGGAGACCTCTGACACAAGCACAGCTCCTCTTGCTGCTGGCGGCAGCACAGCTGCTGCCACCTCCTGCCTGCACCGCCTGCTGCCTGCACCGCCTGCTGCCTGCACCGCTTGCTGCCTGCCCCTGCCCCAGTGCCCGAAAGGGGATGCGAGGCACCTGGTGCCCCATGGCAGTGGCTTAGTTCCCACGGGATAGGAGACGTAGCAGGCAGGGGCAGATGTGGGAACGGGAGGTACCTCTGTTGGGAAGAAATTGTCCCGTGTAAGAGACACTCTAGTAATAAAGGCGGATAGTTTATTGGGAGGGTGACATGAGCAAATCCAAGCATCTATATGTGGTGCTTGCACCTTTGCAAGTGCACAGGAGATCTTTGCCCATGCGCATGCCATCTGTGGATGCACACCATCTGTACACCCGTGGGCCCTGTGCTGAAGTCCTCCCTTCCTCCTCCTCTGCTCTTCACTTCTGGAGGGCATGTTGGGAGGTAACGGTCTGGTGCTTAATTCCTCACATGCATTTCTGGGGAGCTGTACTTTGGAAGAAACCTGTGGGATGAGAGGGACTTTGCTCAGAATTTTAAGCTGTCCTATGTAATGCACCATGAATGCAGGTGTGCAGCTACACTGCTGCAGACTCCTGTAAGTGCAGTGCTTTGGTGGAATACAGGAGAGGACCATGGATGAGAGGAGATGCCTGAGAGCCCTTGGACTCCAACCAACCTTTGTCAAAACACGCAGATCTTGTAGTACATCCAGATGTTCGGACATAAGCAAAGCCTACTTTAACCTTTTGTTCTTAAATGAGCATTGGGCTGAAGCAGACACCAAACATACAAGTAAGGACAGTGAGAGAGAAGGTTGGAAAATAGTCTGATACATGTAATGGAGATTTTTTTGTTACACAGGTTTTGTCAAGCATGCTTCCTCCTCACGCATTTTCTGTGGTGAAGATCTGGAGATGCTTTCCACTACCAGAATAACTTAATTTCAGAGCCATTTTTGGAGGGTGTAGAAAAGGGAGACTTCTTTCTGTGTAAAATTACCCTGTATTAATTATTTTTTTTAAATAATAGAATTTCATTTTATGAGAATTTGAGAAATGAGTGGAATACTAACTGACTGGCATTTTTCCTTGGTCTGAAAAGGCATGGTTTATAGCTGCTCAAGTTTCCTTTGGAAACCAGTTAGTTAAGAACACATCTCAGTTTTAAGAATAGCTGCTCAACAAGGAACAGCATTGTAAATGTTATCTTTATTCCAGGTGAGTGGAAAATCTCTTCAAAGCATTTCTGAGAAGTGTTAGCTTTGTGGGTTGATTGTTGGAAGGTGTAAGAAATATGACTGTGATTGTGGTTTGCACACTGAATGACTCTCCCCCACAACCCAAATGGCTTTCTTGCATGTGGCATTTCAGAAACCCCTTTTTTTTTGCCATAGAGCATGTGGAAATCCTGTGCAGAAAATATTTTTTTGGTGCAGGGCTTGTCATGAGTTGGACAAAACGTATCTGAAATGTAGTGTAGGAGTTAAAAACCGAGGTTTTATACATTCAGAGCTATCTGATGACTGGGACCATTACTAATGAAAATATGTTTGAGTTTAATGTCAAAATTAAGTGTCCCATACAAGGGAATGACATTAATTTCTTCCCTCCCCAAAATTCATCTTGAAGTTTCCATAGCCTTAAATCTGACCCAGACAGCTTCTGAGTCAAAAACTGTTCCCCATGCCTCACATAAACACTCAGGCATCTCACGTTATCTTCCATTTCTTCAGTCCGCTAATTATTTGCCACACTCAGCTATTGTGGGCTATCTTAAATTAGCTCCCTAGTGACTCAAACATTTATTAACTGCTCAGGTACTGGGAGTTTGGCATGTGCATGAAGGTCTGGGGCCTGCGATGTTGTAATAGAAGTTTTTAAGGACACAGATGGTGGTCTTTCTGCACCCTGAAGCATGGCAGAGGGGGACAGTGCCTGGGGACAGGAGTGTGGCTGGGATGTCCCTGCCACCCCGAGGTCTCTGGCTGCTTTGGCTGTGGGACTACTCACAGCTGCTTTAACACAGGCCCCGCACCTAGGTGGTTTTGGAACAATGGGTCCCACTGAAGACAGCAGATCCCCTGTACATCTCCTCTTGGCCATGCTGGCCAGCTGTACCACCCAAAGCAGCGGGGGCTCCACCCCTCCCCTCCACCATGGAGATGTGGAGTGCTCCCCAGGAGGTGGGCTGCATCTTGTTAGCAGTGTCCCCTTGGGTCATGAAGCCTGAGGGAGATGGCAGCAGCAGTCTACTCACTTTCTTTCATCAGTTGTGAGCTCAGGGGTGTGACTCTGGATATGATCTAACTGCTTTGGTCCTTAGCGCAGAAGTTGATTTCTGCAAAGGCAGTAATTAGTCAGTAGGCAGCCTAGCTACTGAGTACAATGCTCATTGTTTCTCTCCTTGACAGCTAGCTCAGGCTGGTTTTTAACACACACACACACACACACACACACACACACACACAAAAAGCCTTCACTTTAAAAGTCTTTTTGTTCCCTCCGTCCTCCACCACTACATTTCCTTTGCAGAAACCACACTGAACCACAATGCACTGTGGCTGGGGTTGCGGAGCCTTTTTAAGGTGTCATTTGGTGCACTGGTCCAGAAGCGTCAAACTGGACTAACCAGAAGAAGCAAGCAGTGTGTTTTGGTGGAGGGAGCCTCTCAGTTCTCATTGCATGCACTGTTGCACATTGAGCTGGGAAGAAGTTTTACAGGAGAAGCTTCGCATGATGTTTCATGGCAGCTTTGTAACAACAAGTAAATTATTTCCTCCAATACTTGTTGAGCTGGGATTGATTAGGCTGACTCAGCCCTGTAACCGCTTGCATGTTTTAAGTCTGCAAAGTACAAAGAGATTTCAGTGTAACTGGACAGTCATTAATGTCCATTTATTCCATTGTATTTGTCACCCAAAGCTTTCAGTCATTCAGTTTACTGACTAATTGTACTGAACAATGTGTTTTTAACACAATGTGTATTTACAGTCTGTAATAGTGGAATGCATAAAGCCTTAAAAATATGCTGTGTTTGACTCCTAAATCATATGATTTTCCAAGGGGTTGTGTATATTTTTGCATCCACTTTAGACTTACACACATACAGTATTTCGAATTGTTTACATGTTAGAATCCCTTGCATTTAAATAGCTCATTATGCAAATATTTATGAAATACATGGATATTTATTTTTACTGTACTCTCTATTCAATCACTGAGCTGAGATTTAATGTCTAAACATTGTCTGCAGAGACGCATGTAGTAATGAATTATGAGTAATTATGTACTATATACAATTATACAACAAAAATTACAGATTCAAAAAATATTAATGTTGCAAAGCCAAACACTCAAATTTATGGAGTATCAGAGGTAAGGTGTAATCCTAATTCAACCCTCAGTTGTGCATGTGTGCCTTATAGCATGGCCTTTACTGGCCACACTCCGGTTGTCCCCCAGCTGCGATGGGTGCGTGACTGTGTCCCAGGCCAAGGCTCCAGGCTCCAGCCAAGCCTTGGGATCAGACCAAAGCCAAATTTGCAATGTTTCCCAGACAAGAACTTTTCCCTGGATTTGGTCACCTAAGCAACTGACCTGGCTCAGTGAGCATGCTTCTGATTTTCCCACCCCAACAGTGAGAGCTTGCAGCAAGAGAACACCCTGCACTAATTCACCTCTCAGTCTGGAGCCATATACCGAGCAGGACTAATTTTCCGTTTGAGACATTTGAAAGAGCACTGTGTTCTCATATAATCAAAGACTGAGCCTGAATTACATTTTGTTGAAAGGTTTTTTTGACCAGAATATCTTCCACCAGGAAATGTTGCTTTGTCGGAATTGAAGTGTTTCATAGGAACATTTTGTTCGTGATGATATTTTTGACAGAAAAAAATGTGAGCATTCGGAAACTAAAGAAGGTATTTCTCAGTGCCAGTTGTTTCACTGTAAACCTGATTTCTTTTCTTTTGGTTTCAGAACGTAGAGTATTTACGTTTAAATATTATTAAATCACCTGCAGAATGACCTTGAAATGTTTCAACCCTGTTAACTGTGTCATTGTCCAATTTGATTATTACAAGACTGCAGTAAGTTTGGGTTTTAGTAAGCATGTTCTTCAATGGCCTTTGTGCATGTACGCTTTCCTACATTTTAAGAAAGCAAGCGAATCCCAGAAACTTAATTTCAGCAGAATTTAACAGCTGTGAGGATGACACCGAGTCTAAAAAAAAAAAAAAAAAAAAAATTCAAGTGGATAAAATTTGCGTAAGTTATAAGCAGCCAAAATAAATTTAGAGATTAACGTGAGTGATCTCAATAATAGATGGCATCCTTAATTCCAGCTATTACATTGCAAACAATTTGTCCTTGGAAGTTTTTTGTTTGCTTGTTTTGTTGTTTTTTGTTTGTTTGTTTTTCTGAAAGCAGTAACTGTATCTCATTTTAAAAATAAAATTATCTATAGAGAATTTGTAACACAAAAATGGGTTATTTGAAGCAGTTTTTTAGTGTTAGCTGGATCAGTGATGAATATGAAGTATACAACTGCCAACAGGTAAAAACTGTTTCTTAAGCTAATTTATAGCAATACGAATCCTGCCTTTTAATAAAAGCCAGACTAAACAGAAGCGCCTTTAAACTGGGGACAAGTTGGACTACAGTAATATCATTTGAATAAAGATTTCTCAGGATGCTAAAATGAATCTGATCCCAAATATTTTATTTCTGGTTCACAAAACACTTTATAACTTCCTCGGGTGCTTATGTTAATCGACTTGTAGCTCAGCATATTCTGGCTATGGAAAAAGGTAAAGTAAAACAGTGATGAAGGTGACTCTCATGTAGGCAAGCTCCAGGACTATTAAGAATCTTATTAAAAAGCAATACTTTCATAACATTTCCTACTAAATAAACAGTATTTGGCTAGTGTCTGGCATAAGGTGTAGGGCTCCAATTCATTATTCAAGTGCTGTCTCAAGACATTTGGAATCAGGAGTGCTTATATCAGGCATGCTCAGAAATGTAATTTGGGTAGTAAGATCCACCTCCATACAGGACACTGCAACAAGGACTTGTTTGGCTGTAAGTTTGTCTGCTTATTCTGTGAAATATTAATTGTCTGGGTAAAAGAGATCACCCTGGTTTCCACAGACTCTTAGCCTGAGGTGGCCACAACCCCTTCCAAGCTTTTTTTCACTTCTCTACTAGCTGTTTGTTGTGGATCTTAATAGCTAAATCAGTGTCTGATCTTGTAAGGACTGATATTCTTGAACAACTTTCCTACACAGATATCGAGGTGGGGAGAAAGTCAGGGGGGATTATGAGGTGAATCTCAAAGCATTTATGAAAGGGATTATAGACCAGTTATCCCCGCAATAGCAGCCAACTGTGGTTGATGGTTCAGGAGTTTCCTTTGCTTGCCCAAGTGGACTAGTCCAAACTCAAAAGGACTAATGTATTTTTAAAAGCTCCAGCTTCTTTCTGGAGGCCAGCAAGAGCTAGATCAGATCTGCTAAAATGCAGGCCCAGAGGTCAGACATGTTAGTCTTCACTCAGATGCCATTGAGGTCCTGTGTCTTCTGCTGGCTTCTTCTCCCAGTCCACAGTGTGGTCTTGGGAGAGTCAAGACATGTACATGTCACATTTTCTCATCTCAAACAATGGAAAAGGCATTCCATAGACCACTGTTTTGAAGGCGGTGATGGGAAACAGCTCTGAGATGTTTGAATGAAGTGTGGTAGATGTGCAAACCATTCTTCCAGTAGGCCTGCAACACGGAGTCCAGGGCTTGGAAGGCATAAACCCAAGTGTTTCTACAGCCCCAGTTTGCTCTGCTCTGAAGTTAAAACTTTCACTCTGCTCCCCTGGCTCACTCTCCCACTACTGCCTCACACAAGCTCTGTTTCAGGTAGGAAGCAAAATGCCTTTAAAAAAGAAAGAGAAAAGGGAAGGCGACAGACGCACCTGTGCATTTCACGTGTGATTTCCACCTGCCATATAGCTACAAAAATGTTGTGTTTATTTATATATAAATAAATATACATTTTTATCGCTGCAACTTGTAAATAGGAAATGAAGTCACAATCCTTGAAATTATAATGGCAGGCACACAAAGACACAGTTGCTGGCCCGGAATTCAATTAACAGATAGCAATCACCCTTGGGTGACTGTGTGAGGTGGAAATATACAGGCATGCTAATAAGTAATATCTTAAAGCCAAGGCGTTTATCAGCCGGCAGCCAGACGTGGGCATAAGTGTGGGCAGACAGCACTGCTCTGGGATATTTAATAAAACCCACTCTCTTCATTTGAGGATTTGTGTTTAATCATTTGGTAACATTTTTGAAACATCCAGGCTGGGAAGCTTCTCAAATGGAACTGCTTAGGTCAGAAAACAGAGAGAGTTATTTACTGATACTAAAATAGCCAAAGGAACAGAGTGGATTCTAGGTAATATTAACAAAATTCTTTGTTGCCATCTTTTTGACCTTTTAAGTTTCTGGGGTATGCCTGCTACGTGAATCACAGCCTTATCTGGGGAAACAGGCAGAAAACATTCTTTAATACTGGGAAAGCAAATGATTGAACTGCTGTTTAAAATAAAATTTTTAACTCTTTTTTGCTTGGTCGAAAGCCTAAAGCTAAAACAGTTTTCTTCTAGGCTCCTTGAACTTTAATTTGCATTGGATTTGGGACTTTCAAAGGCTTCAGGCAGGCCAAAATTTGTCATTCACTGAAAGATGTTCAATTTAAACTTTCTCATCACGGCTCTCTCTGTGCCACAGCAGTTGGGTGAATTCACAGGACTGTTTTGCATGGCTAAATACTGCTGCTTGGAGGAATGGCAAATCCAGAAGCAAAGTCACAGATTTCTTTAAAGGAAGGCAGTTAAACTTAGTAAAATATTACTTAGGAGTTTCATGCAGAAGAAATGTAAGGCATGGTGTCAGTACATTCTTGGGTGATTCTCTGGGGTTAGAGCATTCATCAAGAGAAAGTGGTTTGGAGGACGACACGTGGAGGCCAGTCAGCCTAGCTTTGGGACATGCAGGAAGCAGCGTGTGTCAGCCTTTATCCAGAAAGCCTGGAGGCTTTTCGTTAGGAAAAAGATGGCATTGCTGGTAGATGCTCTCATTGCTTTTGGTTTTGCCTCTGCTCTGAGTAGGCGGTCGTGCCTCTTGTGGTCATCGGCTCTGCCCCTGTCACTGGGCGGTGGCCATGAGAAGCTTGTGGTGCTTCCACTCCTGCCCCGAGAACGGGGAGCACCCTCTGGACATGCTGCCTGGGGAGACCAGATTGTCCCTCTCCTTGATACGGCTGCCTGCTTTGCTTCGGTTTGAACATTTCTGATGTCTGTGCAGGCTCTGGTGGTCACCAATAGCCATGTAGGAGCTAAAGCAGTGGGATGATTGTCCGATTTGCACAGACCCTTAGCAATTTTGCTTTGTCAAAGGAACCATCAAAGGCATACGTGGGCTGAAACAAATGCAAAAGACGAGCTGTAGACATGCTGCAAGAACCCTCTAGCAGGTACTCTCAGTACCTGCTCCTTTTCCTCAGGGGATTCATGTGATCTACACATCAGCGGCCAGAGCCTCCTCTGCCAGCCGTTTCCCTCGCTGCTGGCATGCAGCCCAGCCGGGGCTGTGCTCAGGAAGCTGTAAAGTGGCTCTGAATAGCGGCTGTGAAGCTGTCCCTGCGCTGCTTCTGTCACAAAGAGTTTTCAGTGCCCGCCTCACTAATGGATGGGTTCCTCCTATACAGAGTGCCGAACAATGCGGTGATACATTCAGGTTTTATTAGTGTGAGTTTAGCGTGGCCGCATTATTCATAACGGCAACACTACAAGAGAACTGCACAGTTCATCCCAAACGGGAGACCATAAATCCTGTAAGCCACGCAGCACCATCAAATGGTGTGTTTTCACCACTTATTTTGCAGGAAAGCTATTTGTATTCCCTCTGAATGTAAACCCAAGCTGTCTTAATATTGCAAGCCCAAACTGTGTTGGAGGAGGTAATAACAACAAGAAATCGCAACCAGTACATTTTAGACAATGCAGTCATAACTCCGTGATACCAAGGCTGGGTACCAAGAAAGAGGGGATCGAGGAGCAGTGTGGCAGGGTGCTGTGGCAGGGTGCTGTATCACCCGCCCTGTGCAATGCTGGGGGGGCTCAGCCCCTCGCCCATGTGTGAGTCATGGCAGTGGAGCCCTGCGGTTGCTTCAGGACTGAACGTCGGTCTCGTCTAACGTGAAGCATGCATGTGCAGATCTGCGTATGTATGGGACAAGGAGAGACTTGTTTTCTTCTCGCTTGGTTTCCTTTTAGAGACAGCAGCTGCAATAGCAGGGTGTGTGAAGTACGCTCAGTGGAGATACGTTAGTGGGCAGAGCGTAGGTAAGTTGGTCAAAAGTTCAAGAAAATTGTAATTTATTGTGACGAGGACACATCACCTGCCTGACATAAATGAGGCTTTGCAGGCGCCAAGAAGCAGTTCAAACTCTGTCAATTTGTTGCCATGCTTTGCTATGGAGACTGACAACGAGGGAGCCAGCCCAGGCTCACAAGGAGAGCAAGCAGCTGCTCGGGAGGAGCTGGCCTGGGAAAACTGCCCTGCTTCCCGTAGGCACCAGGTGAGTGCTAGAGAGATGAAGCTGACTTCTGTGTGCTTCTGCACTCGACCTAGTGACCCAGAAATGAAGGGCTGCACAAGCTATTACCAGTCTTTTCAGCTACCGCCTCTTGCAACACTCCTGTCCCCACTCCAGCAGCCTTCGCAGAGCCTGGAAGCTGGGCGGCAGCTGCCTCCTCATCACCCATGCCTGAGCACTTTTTCTGTGATACTGCACAGCACTCATTAAAGGAAATGTTAATTAGAAGAATTGTGTACATTATAGATGGTGACTGCTATTAGTTGACTCAGAGCTGATGGCTCAGGGGAATTACAGAGCAGCCTCTTGTAAGTTTTACAAGAAATACTGTCTGAACTTGTGGAGACCACCCCCCGCTTCCTCTCCTGCATCCACACCCTTTCGGGTACTGATATTAAAACAACTAACCTTGGGCTGAGAGAGGAATCTCTGATGCCACAAGTCTTTCAGCTGAAGCAAACTCTGCACTTCTCCAGTTACTTCATTTGCTGTTGATATTAACACTGGAAATGCTGACAGCAGCTACTAAAGGTTAAGCATATTTGTAGAAAATCAATAGTGTGATGCCCCCTTATCCCTCTCCCCTCAGCTTCTAAGGGGGAAAATGGCCCCTAGGTACATGAAGAATTTAAGTTAACATTTCTCCAACTCAGAACGCATGCATTTATGCAAGAGGCTTACAGGATATCTTTTACAATCCTAGTATAGCAACGCTCCTCTTCCTTCAGTGCCTGGAAGAGCAACTGAGGCTTCTGCAGTGTTGGTTATTATGTAGGGCATGTGTTTTATGACGATAAGTACCTTGATTGTCTCTCACATAGCTAGTGCTTTCAGAAGTTTTCACAGTGCTTTTATGTGTCTTTTTCCTCCCTGAGATACCTGTGTTCAGTTCAGAACTGATTCTGCTTCTGAAGCAATTCATTAAACATCTTCAGTGTGCCACTTCTGTGAAGAGGTCAATTTGTTCCTTCTGCCTAGTGATGCAAAACTCTGGGCTTCAGCTGGTAAATGCATGTATTAGATGCATTTCTTGCTGTTTAATTTAGGCTTTCTTGCAGACTATCCTCTCTAGCAATCCCTTCCTTTAACACAGGCATTTATTATTCATGAAATGTGGAGACTGATGCCACCGTACCAGTCCAGGACAGGTGCAGTTAGATAGTCTGGCCTCCTCTGTGCACCATCTTCTGGAGGAGACATTTTTCAAAGGACAGAAAGTAGCTGTTTCTTTCTCTTACATTCCTTTGTCTTCCTTACCAGGTGCTAGCGTGGTGGTGGATTGGTACACTCCCATGATAAGGTTCCTGGAGCACAACCAGCCTGAAGGTGATTCCTAATGCAGCTCAGGCACAGGCTGCTGGATATCTATCTCTGGCTTTCAGTCCTCTCTGAGATGGCCTCCCTGGTGGCTAAAAACAGGACTCTGGGAAGGAGTCCTGTCCCTAAACCCAATCTTGTAAGGTTTTTTCCTTGCCTTACTCCTTGAAGAGTGGATTCATCCTTAAGTGTTCAGGGAGGTGTTATGTATGAATCCCCAACCTCCCGGGTCCAAATGCTTGTCTGTTTCTTGTCTGTATCCAATACAATATTTTTCTTTTTAATATCTGGCTATTTCTATATCTAAATTGACCTGGGTCCCGTCTGCACATATTAGACACAATAAGGCTATTAGTAAAAACCAATTTTTTAGACTGGATGAAGATGGACCCAAAGTAAACTTTGCTTTGATCTTGTGAAGGTCCTAGATAGGCATTTTTTTTCTTCTTCTTTTTCCATAATTCTTAGCATTGTTCTGGGTTCACTTTTATTTTGCCATTGCAGCTAGGAATATGGCTCATGGTGTTTGGCTCTCTCACCAGTTCTGGAGAGAGCACATTTGCTGAAATAAAAATTGGTAGGTCTTCATAAAGTTGCCCCGAGGATCTTGGTCAATATTTAATTGGTAGGCCTGGGACTGCACATCCTGAAGTAAATGGGACCGCTTTTATTGGAATATCAAATATATTAATTAAACTGTCATGCAAAGACAAGTATGGACACATGGAGTTGATATTTTCTCTGAACAGTGATTTCTTTGGTTCAATTCTTACATTGCTTATTGCAGTAGTTACAGCTTTTTTGGCAAGATTTTTATTTAATGAAAGTGATTGAATACAATTTTATGGGCTGTATTTTGTCTTTTTTTTTTTTTTTCTTTTTTCAAAGTAAGACTGCAGATTTAAGAAGCAAAACTGGTTGCAAAAAGTACCTGGAGAGCACAAATCAGTGGGGGCTTCAGAAGTAACAAATTCTCAGTGCTAGTAGCTTGTGGAAACTTTGCAATTATATTCCTCCTGTAATAATAGTATTTTCTTTTTTTCTTTTATCATAAAAATGGTCTATAGAAGTATGTACTTAAATCACAAAAAATGTCCAGTTCTCAAGGATGCTGACCAATTCGTTATTCTTTGTTTTGATTTAGATGAAATATTTTCAGCCTGTGGTTCATTTCCAAACAAACAAAGCCAAAAAACCCGAACAGTAAGCGATGCCTCACATTTCCTGTTGGAAAAGATTTCAAAAGCTCATAAAATGTCTCCAGCCCATACAATATATCACGTCATATTAATTTATGGTAGTCAATGAACAGTCGGAAACGGTGGAGGAGAGAGATGGAGAGCCTATAATATTTTGCTTTATTCAGAACTGTATATCAGAGCTTTTTTTTTTTTTTCCTTTACACACCAGTCAGGCACAGCATCTCCTCTTCCTTGCTTCAGGAAGAAAAAAAAAAAAAAAGAAAGAAAGAAAGAAAGAAAGAAAAATAAATAAAGAAAGAAAGAAAGAAAGAAAGAAAGAAAGAAAGAAAGAGAAAGAAAGAAAGAAAGAAAGAAAGAAAGAAAGAAAGAAAGAAAGAAAGAAAGAAAGAAAGAAAGAAAGAAAGAAAGAAAGGGCATATTTGTATTATATGATGTTCTCCAAGTAGCAAATTCCCTCTGCCAACTATCCGTGGGTGTGCAGCTCTTCCTCGGGAACATGCTGTATCTTCTGAGTTCCTGCGTTTGCGATATCACAGTGCTGTTGCTCTGCAAAGCCATGAATGGGGCCATTATGAGGGGCCGCTAGATCATTAAGATTCTGAGAGGGGTAGGCTGCTAAAAGCGTGTTTAGTGAGGAAGTTACAAGGCCAATAAAAAAAAAAAAAAGTTTTTTAAAATTCCGATTGTATTCTTTTCTTCTGTGGGTCTAATTTTTCAAGGTCTGGCTGGATCATATTGAGGTTTTCTTTCATCACTTTTTTTTCTCTCCACACCAAGAGCTGAGGCTGGAATCTAAGTCCAAGTTAATGAAGCTGCCTCAAAGTTGAAGAGGGAGAGAATGAACCACAGCTCTGAGGCACAGACCACTGGAGATTCTTCTTTCAAACCCTGTCTCTGCCGCTCACTGGAGTTATTTGATTTGGGAACAAGATAAGAATTCACAACATCTGATTTGTAGAAATAACCTGGAGGAAGGAAAACCCGTCAGAAATACTAATTTCAGATATCATTTTCATCTCTCAGTTTCCTAATAGTCTTTCCCAGCTCTAATAGCATTAACCAAACATAAAGCCCAGACCCGGGGAAGTTGTGCACCAACTGACAAATGAATCTCCAAATAGCCCACAGTTCAGCAGTTCTTATTCTGTCAATACTTTGTGACCAGGGAAGGTTTGGAGCATAATTCTCTCCAAGTTATTAATCTTTTCCCTTTCTCTCTCTCTTTTTTTTTTTTTTTTTCCCTCCAGTAAGAAATACACCTGGCAACTCATTGCTGATTTCCCAGGAGTGTTATTCATGCCAGTTTATTTATGTATTTATTATTCAGGTGCAAACTATTGAAGTTCCTTGTGGTAACCTGCAAATAGAACTGACAGAAGCAGAGGGCTGGCTGTCACACCAAGTGCTGCAGAGCTGAACAGAGGCATTGTGGCTGCTACAGCCCCTAAACTTGAGGATGCGAGGAACAGTTCTGCCTGCCTGATGTTCAGGGCTGCCCAGGCCTTGCCTAGAGTTGCTAGACAAAGTAGTCAGAATCCTTAAATTAAGCAAACCTCTGCTATAAATGCCTAACTGTGTCAGCGGAGCAGCTTCCACTATTGACTGCAAGGTGTCTTCTCATTGTAGAGATATATCATTGGCAGGCAATGGGAGTATATTTATGGCTAACTCCTTTGCACACTCAAAATTTGGGCTTCAAATAGTATTTATTAAAGTCAGAGTGGTGTGTGAGGGCAGGGCCACTGTGTGATTTATCCATTGCTTCCTCCTGCAGGCAGTGGTGCAGCCAGGGGTTTCGGTGCATCCCTTGGTGGTGACCCCCTGCAGTTGTGGGGGACCTGGAGGCAGCAGATTATGGCTCTCAGCGCCGGACAACTCGAGGAAGGTTTGTGGGGTGGGTTTGTGTCCTGTGGGTGATGGTGTGGGGGGAGACGGTGTCCCCCCAAGCCGGACACACAATGGGTGGTGCCTAAGGTGACTGTAGTCACGCCCTTTCTCTAAAACACAAGACATCTTTTCCCTTGTAAATGTTGAGGCACACATGCTGCCTGTCACCACACACTCAAAATTTGGGCTTCAAATTTTGTTTTGATTACAGTTATTTATTAGGATTATGTTTTAATATTTTTCTGAGGAATCTTGTTCTGCATGCCTTCACAAGGATTTAATTGTCTTCACCAGGCCATTGAATACAACTGTGTTTTAGCATGTTAGCATAATAATATATTGTGTTAAAGTCAAAACTGCAACTAGGAGAAATCTATATTAAGGCTGATAAGAAAAGGAAAAATTCAACTTGGAATGTGGACAATTGCAAAATAAATAACATCTCTAATATAGCACTTGTTTCTAAGCTCCCTTCTACCTATTCCTGACTCTTTTACCAGTATTTCTGATAATTTATACACATCCATGTTACACAGTCCTTTGTTAATGTGTGAAAAACCTACACAAATGGGGTTCATTGATTATACAGAGGAAGAAGTGAAATGCCTCTTAAATGCTTAAAGGAATCAAATTGAAAGATTTGTCATTTTTCTTTATTGACTTAGTGTTGTTCCCTTTCATAATGAAGGATAAAAATGTGATTTTGAAGTTGTTGTGTTCATTTGCATGGTATATTGGTTCCCATATGGTAGGAATCTCAGCGGGAATATGCTGATTTACACTAGCAGAAGTCCTAGTTGCTTATTTGAATGCCATCTTTCTATGTTATCCTGGTAGAGACATAAGGTTCCTGTGTTTTTCATGTAACCCTGTCTCATCTGCAAAGCTCAAATGTCATTGCCACTCTGGGAAAGATTACTGGTAAGAAATTTTTAAGCTTCAGATGGATTATTAATTTTGAATAGGATCCATTTTTTTAATGTGTTGAAAACCAGGCTTAGATCCAAACACCTCTGAAACTCGAGAAGATTCAAACTTCGATCTAGACTGAATTGTGCAACTTAAATCTATTTCTAATATATAGATAATTCAGTGTGCAAAGAGTGTACATGCACATGTGTGTATTCACACACATAGATGCGAGACATATATTGGTACATATCTGCACAAATGTATGTATCTTGCTTCAGGGTTGTACTTGGAAATAATAAGTGACTTATTTATCTTCAACTGGAAATCCATGGGTGTTGACTGTATTTCCTAAAAAATAATTCAAATTTTAAAAATTTGAAAATAATTTCTCGAGTAGCAAAAGAAGTTACTGATGGAAAAAAAATCAAAGGAATCAATTGCCTTTTTAAAAAAATATCTCTCTAGATTTTAGACATGTCTAAATCACTTCTACATAACTAGGATATTCTTAAATGTTCGTTAGTTCCTCATAATTGTTCTGTACTGATGTCAATATAAGAATTTTATCTGAAGAGGTTCATTCTTTTTATGTGGCTAATGCAGTGTATATAACTTAAATGTTGGAAGTGTGAAACAGTGATTGGCAGGAGGAGGGAAAGGATGTTGTGTGGGCTGGATGGCAAAGCAGGGAATCAAAATGTGGAAATAAAGTAGACGCAGAAACATTCCAGTTGTTTTGGAGAAAATCACTGTCTGATTTTTGGTTTTGCAGAAACAAAGACAGGGTGGCTTGGATTTGAATCCTGTTTTACCAGCAAATCCAGCATTCAGGATCATTTGCATAACCAATTCCAGCTTTGGCTTATGTCTGTTCTGAATAAGCAGGTAAGCAGTTTGGGTATTTTTCAGTTCCCTGAGGGCTGGAAGAGGAAAGATGTGCAGCACAGAGGACTGAAGGAGATGATTTGTTTAACTTCTGCTAGCCTGTGTGGATGCATCTCCTTGAAGGCAGCAATGTTTGGGCACCCTCATTCCCAGTACCGACTGCTGCTCTCACAGAGGCGAGATGTTCAGCACTCAGTGCTTCAAACACCTATTTACAAAGGTTTTAAATGACTTAGGAACTGATAAGAGCTGTCTCCTAAAAACTGGGAGCGCTCTGAACCTGCTGCAGGTTCCAGCTTGGTGAGGGGGCCTCCACGTGACACAGGAGAAACAGGGAAAGCAGCCAAGCATTACGTGCCTCCCCAAACCCTCATCTATAATCTGGTGCTGTACTGCAGATTGTTCCTGTGAGAGCACCCAGATGTATAGTTGGCACCCAAAATCACAGGAACTAGAACAACTGATTTTGATCAGCAGGTTTGTAGCCATAGCTTTTGTTTGTTTGTTTTCTTTTTTTTTTTTTCTTCCCCATCTGGATATGATGTTAGAGCAGAACACAAGCCTTTAAAATGGAGAAAAGCTACATTCAGATTAATTTTCTCTCTCATCCATGGACACATGCAAGGTTGAAAAAAAAAAAAAAAGACTATGCTGTTGAGGAAATGCAAGTCATGGTGTGCATTGTTTTGAAAAAGGTAGATATTTGGTTAATGCCAGCACTCCAAAGACCCAGACAAGACTCTATCCGCCTGGCGCAAAGTGCCCTGCAAACACAAGGTACGAGACAGCTCCTGATCCCAGGAATTTGCCTTCTCTGTTCATAACCTGCACAGAGGGAGGATATTGTGCCCAAGGCAATGGAAAGGGCTAACTGGAAAGCTGAGAGCAGAGCCCAGTTCTCTGGCCCCATGCCCTGCATGAGGAGCTTCGCTCTGAGTTGCTGACACTTTTCCCGCAGCAGCACTCTGCTGCACTAATTGGGATTAGGTCCCCACTGCACTTAATGCTTCCTGAGCACAGAGGAAGAAGCAAACCCAGCCATGAAAAGCTCAACAGTTGTAGCTGCTTAATTGATGGGGTTATTTTAAATCCAGTCAGTTAAATTGCTGTAGACACCCTTTATTATAGCCTAGGCAATTTTATTTCAAGTTAGCTTTAATCAATTAGGAATTGATTTTAGCTAAGTCGGTATAAGAACATCTGATCTGGTTTAACAAAATTGGTTTTAGAGAAGTGAAATGGGTAGATTCAGCATGGGCCCAAGGAAGGCTTTCTGTTTTCCACTGCTAGTGACCAGGTAGAGGATGGCTTACTAAAACTCTAGATCCTGTGCAGGCACAGCAGATCCTACCCCAGTCTTAAGTCCTGGTGAAACAATATATGTGGAAAGGG
The DNA here is from genome assembly GCF_036013445.1 of Caloenas nicobarica. NCBI lineage: Eukaryota > Metazoa > Chordata > Aves > Columbiformes > Columbidae > Caloenas > Caloenas nicobarica. The sequence continues at coordinate 73,371,563 of NC_088247.1, forward strand.
AAATAAAAGGGGTTACTTGAATGAAGGACTCTCTCCCCAGAAGCTTGTGCACATGCCCACACACACATCCTCACCCTGACTGCACTGGTCAGTGAAAGGGTTTGGGAACAGCAAGTAAGGTGCAAGATAAGAGCTTGCTAACTCTGCCTAGGCTATGGCTCCCCAGGCCACTGAGGCAGCAAAACATCTTGGTCCTGCTCCATATGATTTTAATGAGCTTGTTTTCTGCCAAATTAGTATTTTAAGGAGGTTTGCAAAGCTAGGTGAGCTGGAAGTATGGCAAGGAGAGCGGCTGGGAGCGGGTGTAGGAAGCAGGAACTCCGCTTCTGGGCAGAGGCAAGGCATTGTGTTGTGAAAATGGAAATGCCAAGAGAACTGAGAGTTACCAATGGAGAATTTTGAGAAGTGACCAATTTCTAACGCTGTCTCACATTCAGGACTATGAAACATTTGCAAGGTTATATTATTTTTGATATTTATTTCTCCAAAATATTATTCTGATATTTTAACTGTACTGTAAAATTGGTACTATGTTTAAAAGCAAACAAGCAAAAAGCACTCTCCTGTTACTTTCAATGTGCTGCAGTTTTTTTTATCGTAATTGTTATGAGTTCTCATATGGGAACTTTTTATCACAGAATGGTGAAATCTTTCATTTTCATAAACAGCAAGAACAAAGCTACTGCAATCAATGACCTGCACTTCTGGCACTATCAGAAGAAAAAAGCAGGGTTTCTACCTAGGATTTATTTACTTTGTGCCAGAGCTGTTTCCAAGATTCATTTCTTCTATAGGTACAAGTAGTGTTAATGAGATGTTAATGTGTATGTAGGTGATGCAGTCATAGATCTGTCTTTGATCAGTTGTGTTATCTCCTTTTTTTTCTTCTTTTTTTTTTTTTTTAACAAACAAACAAACAAAAAAACAAACAAACAAAAAAAGCCCCAAAACCTTGAAAAGCTGTTTGCACCATGAGAGCCTGTTGACTTCACAGAAATTTCTTCAGGAGCTGAAAGAACTTCTGAAAACAATGTGCAGCAAAACTCCCACTGACTGCAGTGGGGTCAGTATTGTTCCTTTGATTACAATTGTTTGAAGAACAAAAACATATTCCCAAGGGTTTGCCTACATGCAGTTTTTGTACTGCTTTAAATATAGGCTTGAAACTAGTATATTGAAAGCAGTATATAGACCCCAGTACAATGCAGTTGTGTTATTATCAAGAAGTTTATGCCAATCTTGCCTGATCCCACAAATGCAGAGGAGCTCATAGTGCCCCCCTATCTATATCAATACCATAACTCTGATGTTTTGTTTTAAAAACGCACCCTTAAGGAGCTAACTTGGCACAAAGACCAGATGTATTAGGCTTGAGTTTCTTGGCTGATAATTATTTATACACATGAGAAATGAAAGCAAAGTATTTAAAGCAGGAAAGCTCTACCCAGCAGAAAAATGATGCTTTCATCTTATTGATGTGGGCTTCCTTATCCTGTCATCTTTGTTATCGCTCTTACTCATTCTTGCTGACATAAAGTGGCATTGCTGCATGTTTATCTGAGTGTCATGAAAAAACAATCAGAGTGTCTGTGTCTACGTATGTGGGACCTTCACAAAGTGAACATATAGAAAGTGGAGTTAAAAAGGTGTTTAGTTCAATGTTCATGTTTCCTTCACCAGACTCCCCAGGCATCTCCTTAAGATTCTAATGCCCGGAACAGCTACGTTTTTGAGCGGATGGTTGTGCAGGGTTTCTGCACACACTGCTTTTGGTGGATCCCATTTGCTACAGTTGTGACTTACAAGCTGCCAAGAATTGGCTTCACCATCCTGGGTGCTGCACAGCCAAGCCAGCAGACAGGTCCTGCCTCCTGTACCACAGCCTGTGCCGGGCAACTGGCGTGGCCACGCATGGCAACAGGAGGTGTGAAATGCACGGCAGGAGGCAATGGTGCCATTCAAGCAGCCAGTGTGCTGGCGCTGAAGCTTGGGGAGGGCTGGACGTGGGACGTTTCCTGAGGAGAAGTAAAGCTGAAATGCAAAAGGAGGAAAAATGAAGTGAGAAGTAGAAGCTGTGGAAGACGGATGCTCAGAAGAAAACCATGCTGGATGCTGGAGGAAGCAGCCTAGCAGCACAAATTGACAACCCAGTCAAAACTATAAAAACCTCCAGGAGCAGCTGGAGGCTCCCAGTGCTGATGGTTCTGTAGCTTTCCCTGCTGTCTGGGGTCTCATTCTTGTTCCAGTTTTCCCCACAGACCACATGTCAGGAAGAGGAATCAGACTTGAATCGTGAAGAGGTGATTTAAATCAGCTGAGTTGGGCTGCTGTTCCAAATCCTATTTTAGATTATGCCTCTCTAGCAGCTACAGAAAGCCCTGGATAGATTATCTTTGCCAGACTTGAGTCAACTTTTGGAAGTATTCTCCACACCTTCCTCTTCCTCCACTCTCCTAATTAACCTGAGAAAAAGGTGGGAGGGAAGGAGAGGTGGCTCATTGCATGAAGTTATGTCCAGGGGCTGTGGAGATGGAGAACAGCTGGGAGACTGGGCCCCAGTCTTTCCAGCCCACCGAGTCCAGAAGTTTCTACCTTATCTGCCTCTGATGGCTCCAGTTCTGCCTGTTTCTTTTTGTTTGTTTGGAAGAACATGCAAACTCCTAAACTAGGAGACGGAATATTTAAACCTAATAACAAAGAAGAGTCATAGTGAACTATGCATATCTGCGTATAACTCTTGGTTATAAGCCTGAGTGGGGTATCTGGGCTTGCTAACCAAGCCTGAGTGAGCCTGCAGCAGAGGTGGATGTCTCACAAGGTAAAATGGATGGCCCTGGAAGCATTTGCTGTTTGCAGTGAGCAGCTCTGGCAACAGCTGCTATGGATTTCCTCATCTTCTGTTTCTTCCTCCCCTGCCCCAGGTTCATGTTTTGTTGATCCAGTGGGGGTTTAATGTGCTTTCTAGTTTCCTCTATTTCTCTTTTTGAGTGTGTTTTGATTTTTTTCATAATGAAGTTGCTGTTGACTAGGTGCCAGCCTATTTAACAGCTGCCTGGAGATAAGTGCTCAGTGCTGGCAGTGCCGTGCAGGCAGCCGGAGCAGCATGAGCAGCAGTGTTGGAGACACGGCTTGGGTGGGTAGCACCCTGTCTCCTCGGCCTCTGGGTTCATTTGCACCTTCAGCTGAGCTGCCAAGAGCACGTCGTGGATGATGCTTAATTTTGGAATGGAGACTTAGTGTTTTGGATGTGAAAGTATGCCGTATGTTTTCACACCCGAAAAGCTTTTCAAGGAGAGATCTGAGATGTTTCCTTTTATGTGCATACATTGAACTTTCTTTGCCTGGTTTCAGACTTTTTTTTTTTTTTCTTTTTTAGCACATATGGTGATTGCTTCCAATGTGTGCTTATAGAAGCTGGAGACATTTGCATTCCTAGTTTAGGAGGAGATGGAGACTTGACAGATATTTGATTTGAGTTGGCTTGTTATTTCTAGTTCTGGCTTATTGCAACCAGAGTGCCTACTGCTGTATCTGTATTGATTGCAGACAGACATCCTGAGGGATAACTCTGTCTTCCCTTTCATTTGAAAAGGAAAAAAAAAAAAAAGGCATGTCTCCAGCCCTGCTACTTGTGAAGACAGACACAAATATGTAATGCAGACTGTTTGAGATTGAAAGTGTGTCACTGAGCTCTAAAAAGCCATCATTTATTCACCCTGTCTTCTCTGTCCTTCTCTGATGTGCCCTTGGTGACCCATGGCACTGATGCTCAGAGCTGTGATGGGAAGGCTGTGAAAAATAAGTACTTGCCATTGCTTGGGTTAAACTGGCAAGAAACAGCTGAAGTGAAGTAGTGAAGGATAACCCATCTGAATTCAAAGCTTTGCCAATTCCAAAACCGTGCCAACACCCCCCACTCCCACCCCCTTATTAGTGTCCAGTCAGGCAAGCTCCACCTCAGCCCTGTGTTTAGCAGGTTTGGGATAGTTTCCTTGGGCCTTGTCCAGAGAGGAAATGGCTGGGAGGTTAGCTTACATTTGCACCTCTAGAGTATCAGAGTCTCTGAGAGCTTCTCTGGCAGCCCAAGTGTTGTTCCTAGCAGAGAAAGGCCCTGACCACGTCGTGTTGTCTGAGCGGGAGGAAAAGACAAATATGAGTATCTGCTGGCACAGAAGGGCTTGCCTCTGTCGTCACAGAAATTGAATCAAAGACTCTGCTCCGGTTCTTCGTCACTGCTTTCTCTTAATCGACATACTTGGGCTGCTGCTCTGACTTTCATTTAAGGTACTGCAGGGCTTGGTCTCCCTGAAAATGAAGGCAATTCTTACAGGTAAATATGGGCTAAATTAAAATCCTCTAGTGTGGGTAACAGCTGCAGGGCAACTCTTGTAGCAGGGCACTCAGCACGGGATAGTAGCCCAGGAGTTTACCTCTGGCCTCTCCATTGCACATTGCCTAAGAGTCTGTGGAGTCTCTGCTGGCAATGCCTCCCTGTTTAAAGCCAGCATGGCCAAGTTCTCAAAATCATTGAGGATTCCCACAAATGCAGGTCTTCACCTCATAGAATGAGAAGACAGCCAGCCTTTAGCTTTTGTACCTCATTCCTGCAGCTCCTAGAAGTGAAAATGAGGCTAGGAGAAATGGCAAACATCATACTTCAAGCCTCAAAAATCTGCAGTTGCCAGGGTACAAATCTCTTTGAAGCAACATGCTTACTATGTTTCATTCAGTGAATTGATTTGATAGCTTATGTTTCTGTGAAGCCACTGCCTCACTTGCTCATCTAGTTTTCCTCCCTGCCTCTAACCCCAGAACACAGACCTTTCTAAACAAGCTACCTTGTCTGTTGGAAGGAGACTTCTTCTTATTCCTGCCAAATGAGAGAAATTGAAAATCCTTGCTGAGCAGCAGTAAAAGAGCAAGGTTGCTGCCTGGAATTGCATCAGGAGCTCTTTGCTTATTAGGCCTTGTAACAGCTGCAGCAAGTAGCTGAGCCTGTTCAAAAGCCTATGGATTCTTTCTTGCATTAAGTTAATTAGTAAGAAATGAATCAAGCAGCTAACACGTGAAAGAAAAAGATTAGGTATCTCATATCTTGCTAGCTCAGTGGAACTGCAAGGAAAAGGGATCCTACTTGTCACTGATAAGAAATAAGTGTTTCATCCTTGCTTCAATTTTGAGCAAAATTCATTGTGTATTTTACCTGCTGATGGACGGAGAACATTCAGCTGCTGGGGCGAATGTGATAACAACTAATCCAGAGAAACTTGTGTGACCAGGCAGTGCTTGCATACAGTTCTGCCCGAACCACTCATTTCTGTCTGAGAAACACCGTCTCCCAATTCCCTTCTGCGCTCACTCCAATGGAAGGCTACAGGGAGTAGGAATGGCACAAATGAACACGCTTACTCCTCCCCAGCACTTAGCAGCACCAGGAAAATAAGGCAAACAGATGGGAGCCAATGTATTATCAAAATGAAACCTTGCCCTTTGTGAAAATGTGCCAGTTGAAGAGGAGACAGAATTCTTATTGGTGTCCTTCACCATAGATAGCAAATGTGACTTTTGGCTCAAAGGTAGCTAGCAAGTGCTTTGCTTTTTAATTCTTTTAGGTGCTTGTCATCTTGGCCAGGTGGTCTCTGAGCTTGGGATGTGCAGAAGTATGAGACTTCCCAAAGAAAGCTCCAGATGTTCTTGGCAAACTTTTTTGTTTTCCCTAAATCCTGCTTTCTTTCTGAGCCTGTGGCTGGGGCTCAACGTTGCCCAGAAAGGTTAGCAGTTACTTAACAGGCTCTTGAGCTGTATTTTACATGGACAGGATGCATTTCTATGTGGAGTTGGGGTGGCAGGTTTCCTTGCCTTGCTGACAGGGTTTGTGTTGTCATGGACAAAACTTGCTTTTAATGGGTATTGGGATTCCTTTCCCCTTCATATGTTTAAATTGTGACCCATCTCTTCCCCTGCAGCTGTCCTCTTCAGACTGCCAGCAGCATCTCCAACAGCAAACAGCTTGTGCATCCTGGCCAGTCCTTTTTCCCAGCTTATAAACATGATGGGAGCTTTCTCCACCTGCAGTCAGTGTTCAGTTTCCATCACTTGCCATGAAGTGAAGAATGCTCCTGCAGTATTTAAGGAGGAACAGATTTACCTGAACATCTCCCCGGCCTGCTTCTTGAGAAGAAGCCATTGCTTATCTGCAAAACTTGCAAGCCAAGTGCTTCTTCAGCCTGAGTTTTGAAGGGGCAGCTTAAGGCTGCCTCCTTCCCTTCCCCACCACAGTGCAAGCTCACTGTGCCCACACAGAACGCTCTTAATCCAGCTTCAGTATCTCCTCTGCTTTGTGTGTTTCCATCAGCAGTAAGTAGCCTGTTGAACAGTCCTCTTCCTCTACTTCATCCCCTGTGGCATCAGGAGCAAGTAAGGGTGACAAGGAGGAAATTTGCCTGCCAGTTCTGAAAGTGGAAGGTTGATCTCCTTGCATGGCTGATGGTGGAGCTGGGGCCATCCCACAAGGTATGTGTACACACTCATGCACTACTGCTAGCCTCAGCAGCCTGCTAGGACCTTCGCTCACTGGGGTAGCTCCCTGGTCTAGCTAAGTTTATAATCCACTGCTAAATAAAGCTGGGGGTTGTCTGGCAGCCTCTGTGTCCTGGGCTCCTGAGATCTGCACCCATGATCCCAAGCAGACCAAGCTAACACACTAAAACTGGGTAGGTGGGTATCTGAAATTTTAAGTTTTATACTTACTTATATATACAATACTTTAAATATATCTATGTATAGTTACTGAGGAGAACTATAAGTGTATCACTCGGAAACCATCCAAACTACAACACCACAGTAGAAAGCTGGATCAGCTCCACTGAAGCCAAAGGAATAAGGAATCAGATTAATATCCAGTTTTACTTGGGTAAAGAAGGATATTTACATAAAGTCCAGCACTTCAAAATGCTCAATGTTTCTTTTAAGCCCGTGAAATGTTGCTGTTTAAATATACGTGATGCAAAATTTCCTTTCCTAGTTAATAAGAACCACTGCTAGAGAGTTCACTAGCATGAGTGGTCTTTTCCAAATTAATTTTATACTTTAACTAGCGTAAGTACTGTTCTTCTAGAACACTAAGAGAATATGGAATGAATATCAAGTTCTTCTCTCTAAGTTTGACATTTAAGTATCATACACTGAGAGGGTGGACAAACTGAGAGTCCTAAATACTGCTAGCAATTCCATCTAGCTAGTCAGTTTATGTAAAATCATTGACCTTGATCAGAGGATAGACCTTTTTAACACAATCAATACAGGTGCAATCAGATAAGAACATTCTACTGTTTTATTAAAGTGCATCTAATTCAAAACTCAATAACTCTCACAAATCCTTAATCAGAGAAGACATCCTGGGAGGTATTTAGGTGAGTGATCTTATAACTCCTGCTCTCTCCTTGTTAGGATGGCATTTTACAAATAGACATGTCTGTTTCCTTTTTACCCTCTCTGCCATAATTCTTTCACTGTACAGTTGTGTTGATTATCATGCATTTATCAAGACTCCTTTCCCTTAATTTATTTAGAGAGATTGAGTCAAATGACAAATTCTGCTTACCCCATCCCCCAGCATCACTGTGGCCAAGCATATAAATGCAAATGTGGCTCCCTTGCTGGCACATTTGGTCCTACGTTCTAGTCCATGGCTTAGATGTGTTACACTGTAGGAGGTGCAGTGTTAATGCATGCTGTCTAACTCAGGGTGGCCTAGGATAATGAAAGAAAACAGTCCATGTGCAGCATTATGTGATAGTTTAAGTAGAATGAAAGCCAAAGGCAATGACTGTATTTTTAGAAATGGTTCTAAATCAAAATGATACATACTGAATATGACAAAATAAGCACATGGTAGAGAGCTCTGAGAGCACTGCTTACAGTGAGGTAATTATTATTCCTTCCAGGTGCCCCTCAGCATGTTCCTTGATAATGCAAAATAAATTGTAATTTGGAACAGTTGAGCTGAAGGCTGATTCTTTTTTTTTTTTTATTATTCATTTAAGTTCAGACATGGCAGGCTAAGGGCATAAAGTTTTAGCATAAGTGCAAATGGCTACACATGCCTTGTTAGACCCCTGAATCCCTGCATCATACCAAACAGTGCTTAGCCAGTCTAGATAACAAAACTTACAAAAATCAGATAGGTTTGTAACTATACACAGCACAGAGTGGCTCAAGGAGCTGCAGTACTGTGACAGTCTCCTTAACATGTGTGTCCAGTGACAAGAAAGGAGGTCCGGATAGTGGCTCCTGACAAGTAGGAGCCTTCCAGTTGTGATTCTGCTCCTTTTATTCCCTCAGACTTGAACCTAGTTATTTGGAAGCTTCATAACTTTTTAAATTATGAAAAAATTATAATGTGGATATTTTGGGTCTTCCTCAATGTTTTTGCTTGCTCTGTTTCAATCAAAGTAATGCCTACAAAGGACATGATCTATTATGTTTCAATTGTCACATGCACAAAATCACCTACATCTGAGATAATTTCTCAGATGACCTGGAAAGTGCTTTTCAGAAGCAGACTTCCAGGTCTCCTATACCAAGTGGGTCTACCTAGTGGACACAGTAATATCTCTACTGGCAGAAACAGGACCTGTCATTTCTGTGAAGGGTGGAGAACTGTGATCATGCAAAGCAGTCTCACATCTCAATCTGTGCATCTGGAGCTCTATCCAGGATGCTGGACTGGGAGCTGTTGTGTTTGGCACCTCAGCTGTTTTCTTGTTGTGTGCCCAAGCCTGTAGCAAGCACGTTGATTCAAGACCTATGTGTTCGGATACAGCAGTGCTGCACTGTCTAACACATGGAACACTTTTGAGTCCATGCAACCTTTAAAGCATCTGATACAGTTTCAGACACAGAATTTATTAGGGCTGTGAGCACAACCTGTGTGCAGGAAACATGAGGTGGATCAGAGGGAGTGTCTGTGCTATGCAGAATTGAAAAGATGAGCATGTGGACAAAACCTGACTAAAGAAATCATTGCCTCTTAGTCTGTGAAAGCTACCATGAGGCATCTTCAAAAGATTGGTTTATTTTTAAGAACAAAGACACTTTGAGCTAAAAAAAAAAATTGCATCCAGTTTCTTATTTTATTATTTAACTGTGATTATGAGTAACAACCACTGCGCCACGTTTAAAGAAAAATGGTGGCTCTGTCACCTGGATCAGCCCTGGATATACCTCTCCAAAAAGGAAATAAATATGTAATGCTTTCTTCGAGCTGAGACTGTTCACCTCAGCAGTGGTATTACTGCTTGAAAGGTGATGGGCTGAGCTAGTTAGTTGTAAGGAGACAGGTTGAGGGCAAGAGAGCCAGGGAGCCCTATTGAAACCAGTTTGGTCGTGCCGCTACAGATGCTAAGGGAAGCAGAGGAAAAGGGTTGATCCTTCTTGTCCAGCCAACACAGTACTTGTTGCCATCACAGATATTCTGCTCTTCTCATCTATTCACGCAAGGAGCGTGAATTTCCAGGGCTCTGCTGTAGGCCAAGCAGGCCTCGCGGCGGCTACTTTGCTGTTTCTGGCTGCCTGCCCTGCCAACCTGGACGGCTGTTTGCTTGTCTTGTGCCTCATCTCTACAGTCTCCACCGCTCTCCATGTCCAGGAGTGTACTTGTTGTGTACAGTGAAGATGATGCAGCAATTCCTGAGGCACTGCAAGCCCTCTCCAGTACAGAATGATGCTGTGTTGTCTTAGCCCGGGTCCTGAGGTCAGCAAAGTATTAGCACTGCGCTGTGCAAGACCTCATCACTCCATCATTAGCACCATCTTCTCCAAAAGGCCAAGCTCATTTATCAGATTCCACATGATGACTGGAATTACTGATGAAAGTGTTATTTGTTTGTGTGGTGTGTGGGGTTTTTGTTTGTTTGTTTTGTTTTGTTTTTTCCTCAATATTACTGGGCAGAATTAATTAGACTCAAATATCTCTTCAAAATACAGTTTCAAAAGAACATGTGCTGGATAGTGGAATGGCTGAATATAAAGGTACGCTAAGTACCTTGGCCTTTGCCACAAAAAGCATTGCTGATTCAAGCCATTGCATAAAAAAGAAAGGATTTTCACTGCTTCTGCAGTCCTTCAGTCTCTCAGTAGTTACTGTAACTGGTCTTATCTTTTTTCTGCAAGGCAAAATAATGCCCTCTTTTTATTTTGTAATGAGAAGTGATATCCTACCATCTCTGAAGGTGTTTATTATGTTTTTCTGCTTTTATAAATGCAGACCCCATCATCAGTGGAATAGAAACAAAATTAAAAATTATCTCTGCAAACTTCCGTGTGCTGGGCCCGCAGTTGAGAAGCAGCCTTGTTGGGGAGGGGCTGGGAAGTGGGAGAAGCTGGTGTACGGATGTACACAACACTTTAGATGAAGAGTTAAAAAGGAAAATACTGTTTCTTAAAGCCAACGGTAGAAAGAACAGTGAAAGAGAAGGAAAAACCGTCCAGATGCTGCATTATGTCCACAATGATATCTGACAATTCCATATTAGTTGAATAAAGCCATGGGCTGTGAGTAAGTTTTGTGCTTTTGCCAGATGAGTTTGGCTCTGAAGGATTCCCACACCCGGTGGAAAATAAGGATACAAGAGATCTAATTAAAAACGGGAGTTTGAGATGCACAACAAGACTTTAAACTCTTCTTGTATTTAATGGAATTTGCTGTGGTGCTAAAATAGTATTCCCCCCTGTCATTCTGACATGAAAAACATTAGTGAATATTTGATTTTACTGTGGAACAAATTATGGTAATAATGAGTCTTTGAGAGAATAAAAAAAGTGCTCAAACTGGTACAGTTTCATTTAAAATGTGCATGTTAAAAACAGAGCAGATACACAAAATGTTGTCTTCTACTTCATCAACAGACTTATTTTATGAGATGCATGCCCTTTCAGGGTAGTGCTTGACACTTAAGATTGGCCTGTCTCAGCCCCACTCTCGGTGCAAACTTCATTCTTCTCTATGTAATTTGGGCACTGGGAATGTATGAACAGTCAGGTTTCAGCTCCTACTCAGCACCTCAAAACTTCAAGGTCAGATGTCAGTGGGCAGAAAATCCTCCCTGTCTTTGCAGCTGATTCTCGGAATCAGACTTTGTGACATGAATAACTGGGTACATCCAACCAAACAATGTGAATAGCCAAGCAATCATTTGTGCTGGATTTGGTAAACTTATTTCTTTAATTTGCACTTACTTTCATAATGATGGTTGAACTGCAGGCAAGAATGCAAGGAGGATACCTTAAAGATGGATGGACCTAGAAGGATTTTTTTTTTTAATAATGAAGTTGGCAATTCAACCATTGCTGAAGTGAGTGCTGTCACCATACAGATGCTACCTTTTGCTTTTGATGTTGCACTCTTTTAGAAAAGTTGGTAATAAAACAGCTTCAGCTTTCTACTTGATGATGAGATGAAGAGTCAAAAGCTTCCAAAATCCAGGCCTGGCAAGGTAACTCTCCATGACCTTGACCAAAGGCCTTTCAACTTCACTTTCACTTCTTCCTTGGTAAAATGAAAATATCTATGGACTTGCAAGATTTATTAACAGGTGTGTTTCAGTGAAGATAGGAGGTGCTTTGGTGCACACTGAGATCAAAAGAAAGACCTCCAGTCGTTCCAGTAGGTTGGGTCACATTGTCAGTGTAGGATGGTGTAAAATAAGTTTCCTTCTCCAAACAAGCCCAGTGGGAGATTCTCTGGGAAGGCAAAGAGATGGTTGTCCTGTCACATCTTCTAAATGACCATGGCTTTGCAGATTTCATGGGAAGAAGCTGTAGGAGGAACATGCTGGATTGATGTGCTCTATACACCGGTCCTGCCTTGACACTCTCTTTTCAGCAGACATTGCTTACTTTCCACAATGTCCCAGCCCTTTTATATGTCTGTAATTATAACATGAGGGAGAGGTGTGTGGCAGAGGGAAAGCTACTTTTTGCCCTCATAAACACCTCTTCATCATAATTCCCACTATGATGGCTTTTATCAGAGGACACCTTCACAAAGCTCCAGGGTGAACCTGGCTCACCTGTGTGCATCTTCAGCATTACCACTATTTGTCTTTCACTGGTTATGAATGAAGATTCCCTGAAGGTCATAGCTCAAAAAAAAAAGGAATTGCAGAGTTTTTAATCAGCAGGAGAGAATGATTTTGTTCTTCTGTCTTTAGAAATCGGAAGTGTGTGTCTTCTATGGCTTGAGTCACGTTGTTAAACAGAAATGTAGGTATTACAGCAGGGATACAATTTTCTTGCCGATGTTATTAAGGTGAATTTTACTCTGTATTTGTGAGATAGTCCCTGTTCTCAATATCAGTGAGTTAATGACAAAAGAATGTGCATGATAAATATCAAGTAAAAGATCTTTTTGTTATGCTGGGTTGGCTTAGTTTTATAAAAGCATCTGAAAAATAAAAATCAAGCAGGGTATAAGTATGCATTCCTTTCCTAGGGATGCATCATATAAGCCTTTTGCACATTATTGAGTGATTAAATGAAAAAGGGTTGGACCAGAGAAGATTTTTGTCACTGAGCGAGCCTGTTAAAATCACTCTATTTGACACAGCCAGAAGTGTGATGTTTAAACAGAGTTTGTTTGGGACCACGGGTCACTGTGGGGCAGTCTTGCCCACATATGAAGCACACAAACATAGGCTAAAGAAAAAAATAAATGTCAGGAGATCTTATGAAGAATTTGCACAAGATGTTACTCTTAAATTGGGTGGAGAAAGGAAATATCTCACAATCAAAGCTTCCACTATCTTTACGGTTAGCTGCTGTCCCAGCCAATAATGTAGGACACATTTAATATAATGTCACTGTATAATGTAATCAGACTGTCTGAGGGATATCTTATGCTACTCTGATAGTCAACAATCAAGTGTGGTCAAGGACAGTCAAATTGTTTTATTGCGCATAACTTGGCAAAGGCTAAGGAAAAACGTGTATGAATTTAATGGCTCAAGGCTTTTATTACTCACCCAATAGGTGATTTTTTAAATGTACTTTCTTGCCTTCATGTCAAATGCAAAGTGAAATGGATGGCTTTAAAAATCATTAGTTGGAGAGAAGGAGAGAAAGAACAGCATTCCTCTGATGTCAGCCTCCAAATTGGTCTAAAGAGGACGTGAAGGCCAGCAGAGAAAGTCCTAGAAGACTCAGGAGAGCTGTAAAGGGTGACACTACAGGACACATGTCAGTCCAAGTACAACAGCCCTGAGATTAGAGGACAGGCTCATGGAAGGGTTAGTAACCACACAACTGGAGAACGACTGCTGCCCTGCAAGACTGCATGCTGTTTAATAGGGCCTCAAGATTAAACCTGCCTAGATAACCATGCCATAGTAGTACTCTAGAGGTCCTGCCCACCTCATCTAATCTTCCTTTAATGGAGAGCGGTCCACGGGAATGACTCGGGAAAACAAGGGTTTTGCATGATTCATGTATGAGAATGAGAACAAACATTTGATTTGGAAGAGAAAGAAGAGGTTTGGAGAAATGAATTCCCATTCTATGGAATGGAAGTTTTTTTTATTTTTTCCCAAATCATCATCAGATTTTCAAAAGGGTACAATAAGCAAGTCAGAATTAATTTTTTCCCTTCAAAGTCCAGGATACAATTTTAGTAAAGTGAATCTTTAACAAATTATTTAATCTTTATTACAATTCTGCTAGCACAATAGAAATAGAAATTACGTTGAAATCAAATAGAATGAAGAAGTAATTATATATTGACCAATATCCTTTACTTTCAAAGTATATGCTATTAATATAAATGCTCTTCTTCATGTATGTCAGGTAGCCATGATGCGAGTGGCCAGGACAATTCTTTTGATAACCCACAGCAATGTCTACAGGTTAGAGATTATTTTGTTGATTTGAGATGGTGAGGAGTGTGAATGGCCAGAGTACAGCCACCCAAAGTACAATTTAAACAGGAAGTCATAGCTGGCATGATACAACTCACGCATTAGCACCAGACATTCTCTGTCAACTGTGAACAATCAAAACTTGGTTTTAATTTCTATTGCAAAAAGCCACAGCGCTGGTACCCAGCATCAGACAAGATTTGCCATTGACTCAGCGTTGGTTGAAAACGCAGAGCTCCACCAGCTGGAACATGACCTACAGAAACAACCTGGCTCCCCCAAAAACAGTCTGGTCTAACACTAACTCCAACCCCGTGCATCTTGTAAAACTTGACAAGATAATGTTGAAGAGCACAAAGGCTTTAATGCAGGGTTTTGTGGAAATGACCACTGGCTTTAGAATGTACACAGACATAGGAGGTAGGCTGGCTGACTTCTGTCAGGAGATTTCCCCTGGAGGAATGCTGGAGATATTTCGTTGGCTAAGAACAGACAGGAACATTAAAGAGTAATTTGTACTCCAATTAATTTTATTTCTTTTTCTGGATTATCTCCGACTTTTATCGTGACCTTGACATCTTTCATATGGTCTTCATAAATTTACACTGCACAGTTGAAGTTCGTTGAGGAGTTTAAGTTTCAAGCAGGATTGAAATATTTTAAAGGACTTTATAATGACACATTAGAAGCATAGCAAATCCCTTGATAGCCTAAATGGATGGAAACATTCTATAGTACAAATGAGTTAGAGATTAATTCATGGCACCTTGTACAGGCTTGGGGAATTCTGCGTGTTGGAAATGGCGCTGCAGCACAAGCAATCTGCCGTATGGGAGAAACAGTCTCTCTTAGCCTCTCCTCACTCCCCAGAAAGAGTGTTTAGGGGAGGGAAACTTTCTTCATTCACTGCCCTCCCTATTGCAGCCTCATTATTGTCAAAGAAATTGGAGAAAGTGAAGGACATCCCTCTGTGTACCGTAAGCTTTAGAGAACATAGCATGCATCATAAAAAGAACCCAGAACCCAGGAAAGAGACGAGTTCACATATAGGAGATTTTAGACTAAGAATAACTAGATGCAGCTGGCCACAGAAAGAGGGTTTAGAATTCCTTTTCTGTTGGGACAAGTGACCAAAATGTTCCATTGTAGTTAGAGCTAGGAAAGCTTTCTATACTCGCAGAAGTCTAGCTGAAATTAAATCAGGACTTGGAAGCAGGTTTATATCTTATGTGGAATGAACACCACATGTAGCAAACAGGATATTGTTAGAATAAAAAAAGAGCCTCTATAAGGTGTCATTGCTGGAGAATCTTCAGTTGTCCTCCATTCTCCAGTCATTTCTAAAAGACGGAAGCAAAAAGGAGAGTCAAGAAGCATGCAGATGCCTCCTCTTCCTCCAAGTAACCAGCAAAGGCCGGAGCTAGTATTTCCCTTAGGGAATGATATTTTTTTAATGTCTGTAGAAGAACTCTGTCAAATAGCTCTTACCTTTCCCAGTATTTCCTCTGGTTGAAACCAAATGTACCCTTTTGCAGTGGCTCCAGGTTAAGAAAGTCCATGTGCTTCTGTGTGCTTGACACATTGTGACTGGTTCACTGTGGTGGTGGGTTAGCCCTGGAAAACAGCCCAAGTCCCACCCCGCTGCTCATTCACAACCCTCCTCAGCACGGCAGGGGGACAAAACAGACTCGAGCTAATTTAATTAATTGCCAATTAAAATACAATATGTGAGTAAACCACAAAGATATACCACACCTTTCATCTCCTCTCTCCCAGGCCCAACTTCACTCCTTCACTCCAGACTCCTGTACCTTCTCCCAAGCTGTGCAGGGGGCAGGGGGGCAATTACAGTCAGAACATAGAGGCTTTTGTTTGTCCTGTGCAGAGGGGACTTAGCTGGGCTTCTCGGCATTCTTTTCTGGAAGCACTCCCTGCTTTTCCTGCTAAAAGAAATATAGAGCTTGTTCTTGAAAGCAGTGTTGCACAAGCACCCTTGGGTAATAGTTACAGCTTCTTCATGAATATCACCTTCTGAGCATCAACCATCTACCCAGACTGTGCTGGTTCCCTCCTAACAGTGGGAGAAAGAGCAGCAGGCAGCTGGTAGAACAGCTGCTGTGAGGTGAGCATAGATCCTGCCTCAGCACTTTCTTTGTGAAGATTAAAGGTGCAAGTGTGTCAATCATCTTCTCTGTAAAGGTCTGAAAAGGCTGTCAGAGTTCAGTATTTTTAGCTCTTTGGCAGATTATCTCTTTTATTTTTAGAGGTAACAATAGTTCTTAGGTTAAGAGGGAGACAAAAGCCTCATTAGTTTTGGAATTTCAAATCAACTAAATAAAGCATTGAGGAGATTTTTTTCCATAGGAACCCGAAAAGTTGCTTAAAGGATGTTGTGAAAAACAAGGGAAAGCCTCCTGCTTAAGGGTCTCTGTGCTAATGATATACAAATATAAGCAGCCTTAGTCTGCCACAAGGCAGCTCTGGAGCCTGCTCTACCCCAGCCAGCACAGCAGCAGCCCCTCTGCTGGGGGCACAGGTGGTGTCAGAGACCACAGCCTTTCAGAGGTGGAAGAAGAGAAGAGCCAAGGGTTCCTGTTGGATTCTCTGCTCGTGGAGATGTCAAATTAAAGGGCCACAACTGCAGACTACCATTTACCAAGGGCTCATGTAATTTGGACAGAGGCCTTACAGGGTGTCTTTGTCCGCTCACGGCTGGCAGGAGTGTCGCTGCAGGCAACAGAGCAGTCTCACAAGTCCCACTCACAAATCAAAAAATGTAACCATATTTCTAGTTTGTTCAAAATCAAAACTCAGTATAAAGATACAGGAACTTTTGTTGTGATTTTTTAACTTTTTCTCCAGTTGAGACCATGCTAAATGGACGACATCTCTTAGCTCTCTTCTAGCATTCCTTCAGCTCTGTTTTCCCTGGTTATCTCAGATAATTTTTTTCTTTTTTTCCTCATCCAGGATGTGATAAATTCAACTACTTTCTAGCAAGGCCTCTTATATCAGGAAACTGGACCTTCACCATGATGGTTTTTGGGAATTTGGGATTTTTTTTTTTTTTTTAAAGTAAAAGCCTTTGTGTTGAAGTTATACTTAAAATGAAACTCATTATTGATGCATGATGCTCATCCAGCAGACCCTGAGTGTACCGGTGAACCAAGTGGCTGCTCCAAGCAAGAGCACTTGGGACAGAGAGGACCTGGCGCCTTGGAGTCTGCTGAAGAGCATTGCATTTCCATGAGGCATTTTGTCCTATTTCATCCTGCCCTTCCTGTCAGGGAAAGGCTTTTTGCAGGAGCTCCATCTACTAGCTTTCCATCACTGCCTTACTGCTGACATTTTTTCCTCCTTTGCACTTTCTGTAAATGTGCAAAAGAGAAAGAAACGAAGGATGAAAAACTATATTGGAATTATACTGAGCACATTTCTTTTGAAAGTCTGATCTATAAAAATGAGTACATATAATTTTGCTATTATAAATATGTGAAATAAATGCATTAGTTAAGAAGTTAGGCTTTCAAAAGTGCTAATTACTATCCAAATACATTTTACAATGTTTTAATGAGCACTTTTTCATATCATATTAATATCCATTAGCTATATTCATACTAGTAATGCTAATAATGTGCAAAGCCATTAGTTAGCTACAAAGTCAATAATGGATGATACTGATTTCAAGCCTTCACTGTGCTAAAAGGTTCATACTTCTTTTGGTAGACTGGGAGAGCTAACCTGAATTTTCATCCACCTATTGTGACTGAAGATATTCAGTCAGGTTACTCAGGCAACTGTGGGGTCAGTTACTGAGGGTCTATGAACCAAAACATGCATACTGTTCCACCTCTGTCTTCTAGAAAGCAGGAGTTGACTACAAAGCCAATTGCCCTGCCTCTTGAAGAGAGTTCTGAACATTTCTATTCATGGACTCTTATCTCGGCTGCCTTGTGACTCCTCCATTAGTAATTTCTCATTAAGAAATTTCAGCAATACTTCTTAGCTGAGATGTTTTTAAAGGTAACTTTGGAATATTTCTTTTGATCTGAATGAATATTCAGACAGATTATCCTGTTATTCCTCCTTTGAAAACACTCACTGTTATTTTGCAAAATATGTCTATAAGATGTAATCATTGTTTGGGTGGTAGATTGAACCAGAAACAGTTATGTGGAGAAATTCTAGTTGAAGTTGCACTACATTTGCAGCCACATTTTACTGCTTGCTTTAGGAAAACATTTATAAGCTTATTTGCAAGTAAAATATTTTATTACACTAATATCAGGAGCATTTTATGCTACTAGTAAAATGTGTGCATTGTTTTAGAGACTGTTTCTGGGTTGTAAAACTAACCATGTATCTTGTAAATCAACAGAGAGAAGAAACCTCAGTGGTTGTCTCAGATATTAGGCATACAGCTTTTAATAATAGTGTGTTCCTGTCTAATTTTTAATTTATTTAACCACAACATCTCTTCTAAATTAAGGCCTTCAAAATGCAAATATTGAAAACTTCTTTAATGCAGAATACATACATTTGACTTCCTACTTAGTATCTTTCATTTGCTTTATTTTCTTTTTCAGGGTGTTAACTTTCGGGAATAAATTGCTCTTGGCTCTAAAAAGGAATTCTTACTCCACATGTTCATGAAATGGATCAGGCTCATTGTGGTGCTGATTGACTGTAATTAGATGCAAGACTGATGCATCCAGAAGAAGCTGTTCCATGTATCTCATCTGTGTCTGGTACTACCTCCTTAATCTCTTTACCAGATTTGATTTTTCCCTGACAAACCAACACATACCTATTGAGGAGGTGAGATTATCCTTTCAGTGAAAGATCCACATGGGATGAACAGAGTGAATGTGGACAGAATGGATGAAAACTTCTCAGCCCAGTGTAAGCACCAGCAGAAATGGGTTTGGGGAAAAACTTCTGTGTCTTCTTATTCCTACAGCAGAAGAAACCACAGCCAGCAAGCAAATGGAGTGGAAGATAATAGCCCACGTTGCATCCTCTTGCTGTGATCATGGTGCTCCTTCTCATTGTCCCCCTTCAGGCCATGTCATGAGGACTGACTGATGATGGGAGTCTCACTGAGGGGGTGGATCTGGGGTCAGGGGGCCCTTAAAGAAGATAAAAGCATTACGCAGCACAATTAGAGAGCTGAAGCCCACTACAGCTCTGCAGAGGCTCGAGGCATGATTCCTTGCCAAAGTGAACTAAATCAGAAGTAACTCCATTAAAGCAGGCAGCTTAAAACCTGTGTGAAGGAGATCAGAAGTGGGCCCCATGTGGGAAAACACAAAGCACTTTAGATAATTGTGTGGAGAGCAGGCAGCAGAAAAAAGTAATATCCTACCTGATAGAAATCTTGATAACCTGGAAAACTAGGTGAAAGCCAGGAATGTAAATATCCTGTCTTGAAAAAAACAAAAAACCACACAATCTTTTGACATTTATGAAAGACTCAGTCTTCTAATGAAATTAAATACTAAAGAAAACCTAACATATCTGAATAATTCTTGTGGGGACTTCCCAGGGAAGGAAGAGGACTCAAAAGTGATCCTCGTTGTGGTGCTGGAAGAGAGGGGACTGCAGGCTTGAAAAGCCAAACTCGAGGAATCAGCTAAAAGGACAACAATAACCTTTCATTTTCTCCTGTGATGTCAGTGACCTGGACTCAGAGGAAAGAATTTATTCCCGAAAAATGGCCCTACAGAAGAAGGAGCGTGGGTATTAATCTCCTGCAGATGAAGAGAATACTTTGAAAACAGGAGACAAGTCTTCTGGGGTTTGGATTCTAAAAACTAATTCTCCTTTGGAAAAAAAGACCCTTGAGTTGGGCTTAATCCACAGTACTGCCACTCAGGGACTGACTATAATCTGTTTAGGCTCATATCCTGTGTTTACAAGTACTGGAATCAAATACTGACAGTACTCAGTAGTGCATAATTAAATTCTTACTCCCCATTGAAGTCATTGGCAAAACTTCCACTGACTTCAATAGTGCTGGATTAAGCTTTCACTGAATGTTGTAAGAATCCAAAAAGCAAAATCAATCCAAATTTTGCAAATGGTCTCTGTCTTTATTGTGGATGAAACCATAGCCATAACCTAAAAAAAACCCCAAAACACCAACCAAAGCAACAACAAAAAAAACCAGCAACAAAACCCAAAACCCAATAACAACAAAACACAAAAAAACTCCCAACCAAAACTTTATTGTGAATAAAATAAGGATAAGGATTTGTATTGTGTGTCCTGAATGCTTTTCCAGAAGGTATTCAAAACTGAATCACTTGGAGGACTACAGCAATAATAAGAATTGTGTAAATATCATGTAGCAAAAAATATTCCATGGTTAGTCTGCTCTTTTTGGCACAATCCTTCTGGCAGAAACTTATACATTTATTTTGTTGTTGGTGAGTAATTCCTGCTCTGCAGATGGTATATGATGTAGATGATTCTTTAAGTCCAATTTCAAGCTGTAGCACTCTGGTTTATCACAAAGTGCTTTCCTGTAGTCTGATGGCAGGACCTATGAGAAGCCAGTTTCCAGTGTTAATTTTCAAATAAATCCAGTTGCTCCATGGGTATATCCCTCACTATTAAATTACAATTTAAAACCAACAAGCAGCAGGAGTGCCTGACTGAGAGGAAGTTCTTCCTTTCCAAGCTTCATCTATACCATGTGGGCCAAGGTTGCAAAAGTTTGTGAAACTGTCTATGCTGTAGAGATTTTTTTGACAAAATAAGTATAATTTAATCTTACTATAAATAAAACATACCAAAACAAATTGACTAGCACAGACTACCCTTATGTAGAAACAGCAAATATATTCAGACCAGTAATAAACCACAGCTAGAGATGTATGGAATGAAAGGATGGCTTAGGGGATTATTCTGGCACTCACTGGATAAATGTTTGTCGATAACTGCTATTCCCAAACTTCAGTGACTTAGTCATAGCAGTGACCTCTTGTCCTTGCTGCAGTTCCCTTTGGATCAGAAGGAAATTTCTTATTTCCTGCTAGGAAAGGTGAAGGGTCCATTTCTTCAGTGAAGCAACAGCTAGGAGAAACAGTTCACCCAATTAACAGAAGTCTCTCCTGCTCTGGTGTTGTTACTGCCGTGGGAGAGGACTAGGCTTTCTGCTCTTACCAGCTGAACTATATCAGTAACACTCCATCCCTCAGTCCTGTCTTTGAGTTGTCAACATTTTTCTTTGGCTTTAGTAGTGACATAATGGGCTAAGTAGGGCTCAGGCCGATGCTGCATATCTGCGGGCGCACCAGAATAGGACTGCAACTGCTGTGATCACTCACCGGCATGTCAGACCTGGGCTGCCCTTCTCTGGCTACCCGCTTTCCCTCCTGTCCCCCCGCTGCCCCAGTAATCCCAGCTCCCCTTCCCTTGGACAAAAGGAGTTGTCTACTTCTGTCTCACCTACGCCTTAGTCTCCTTTTGCCTTCTGCCTGTACCTACCATGGTCCAAGGCTTCCCAGTACACAACTACCGTACGTCATCAAGGCCTTGGTGAATACAATTATGTTTTTCTGACACTTCCCATAAAACAGTATCAGCGGTGTGTTCCTTCTCGGTGATTTTTGATTACATCTGAAGATCTGAAAACATATATGCAGTCAAAATGTTTCTACTTCATGTGTTTTTCTTTCTGAGACATTTTATCCTTGCTTTTATTCCTATTACATTTCTGCAGTTTCTGGCAGGTCTTTTTCATTTTTCAATGAGTGTGGGAATCTTACCTATCAGTTGCACCAAAGAAGAAAACCTATCTTTTCAAATATTTATGGGAATAAAATAATAATGCTATTATCCACACTCTTGATTACCAGGATTATCTCATTGTATATATACAGATCCTCCTGATAGGCAGATTATGTGATCAGAAGGTTCTTAGTGGGCCCCAGGCTCAGAGCACACATTAAAGCGGATCAAGCCTGCTTTAATTCATGTGCTGCTTCACTAATGCTCCTGCTCTTTCTCAGGAGAATTTCTGAAATTTTATTGATTTGGGGCCCAGTGCACTGCCCACTGAGGTGGACGGACAGTCATTGACCTTGATGGATAGTAAACTGGGCTGGCTTGATGGAGCAACATGTAAAGAAACACATATTTCACACTTCTAGGACTAGAGGCAAGTCAGTCTTTAGCATATGTTGGCAGACCTTGAGTATCTCACTCTTATTTTTTTAACATTGTTAACAAATGCCTCTAGAATCTGGCAAGCATGGCTCCTTCTAGCTATGCACAAATCTGTGGTGTTTAAGGGAGCACAGGAGAGGGCCGACTGTGTCCCTTGGAGAACAGAAAGGAAGTGGAACGCCTGCTTTGGCTGACCTGCCGAGCAGTTTTCAGGCAGGCAATGGGACTTGCTTATGAAGTGGGTTTCCAAGAAGCCGGCATCTCTTCATGGCTCAGCTAGCATGCAGAAGTTTGAGCAGTGAGTAGAGGAAACTAGTCTCCAAATTTACTTTGGCCATCAGCATTTTCCTTTAAGAGGCATGATTGTCTTCTGACTAGAATATGTGCTCTGAATTACTTAAGCATTTTGAGAAACTGCCTATATGGAGTTTGAAAACACAATAGTGCAGAGATAAAAGACTGCTTTAGAATTAATGATGGGGACAGAACTGAAGTGACATCTGTGCTGAAACGCCACTATCTTAAATTTTTCCTTTCTACTTACTGTGTTTCTGAATGTGCCTGTGGCTTCTGCTCTTTGTCACGGGTGTTGGCAAATAACAGAGCTAGAAGATGTCAATAAACAGGGACTTCAGCAATGGGGAGTGTTATGGGGTAGGAATGAGTTTTTGACACTGAGTCTGAGAAAAGTAAAGGCAGGAGAGAAGTGGAAAGGTCTTTTTGCTTAAGAATATAAAATAATTTGAAAATTGTAGGTGATAGAAGAGAATAAGTGAATAGGTAAGTTGTCTCAAAAGGAGCAATGGGGGTAGATGCAATTGTTGAGGGAAGAAGGTCCTGTGGATGGGGGAAAAATTGCTGCACATGATAAACAAAGGTAGAAGACTTGAGTTTAAAATTCAAGGATAGCAAATCATTGAAAAAGGGCTTTAGAAAGTTGTGGCAGCCAAAGAGAAATGACAGTAGGGTGAGTTCAGTAGCAGTGTTTTGAAAAGATTAGGCTCCAGTAATTTCATTGTATAATATTCCTTTCCTCACTCCACCTCTTCTTTCATAGAGAGGAGGCTTGTCTATCACTTATTTATATTTAAAATGTAACTGTCCCACGTGTGAGATGAAAATGAGAGCTGGTCATGTTTGTCTTCAAGATCCGCCACAGATATAAGGTCCTATGAGAAATCCTCTATTTGTCAGGCCTCTAATATTATACTCTGACAACATTATGCCATGGCAGTCTAACCTCCCCTGGGACCCAGCGACCGGCCTGGCTGTGATGCCAAGCTGCCCAGTTTAATTTGCTCTTCCCTGAACACCGGCTTTCAGTGTGGGAACGATGCTGTAAAGCAGAGGAACACTCGTGCGACTACAGCCACAGAGCAGAAACACAGCCTTCCAAAATAGCTTGTGTCTGTCCTTTTGGTGATCTGCTTAATGTCCTGGCCCTAATAAAAAGGGAATGTACCTTCCAAAAATATTATTTTGGAGGCAGACAGCAATGTAGTCTCTCAAGGGCAAAGCTGAGAAGCAAAAGAGAGTACTGTTGAACAAGACCTTTCTTTTTGTTTTTAATTTAAGGAAGGCCAGTTTGGTTAAGCTTGGGCTGGATGGCTTTCAAATGCAAAACCTCCAGGTTACTTTAGGTGAACTTGATATCGTCTTTGAGTCAGACAGACTAGTCTCTTAAAATGCAGCAGGACCAAAAAAGGACTTGTGATTAAGGAGTCTGCACATCCTTGGTGTCTTGGAAGCGTGCCAGGGTATGAGATGATATTTCAGTCCTTTGCATTCCTAAGAATGTCCTTTTGTCCCATGAAAGGCTGACATCTTCCTGTGTCATAACGAAATGATGAGCCAGGGAGGGAGGTGTCTGCCTAATGAATCAGTCTAGAGACCAGCTAACAGGCTCCTGGTAGGCTGATTGACTGTTGCTTTTCTGGGCTGTGAAATGAAGGGTTGTCAAGCTCTGAGGCTAATTCCTGTCCTCTGGCTGCCCCCTCTTGGCTGATCCACCAAGTCTGTGATGGACCTGGCATCCCACGTATCTCACAATACTTGCAAGGGCTGGACACAAAGAAAAAGGATGTTCAAGAAAAGTCACGACTAAATGTCAAAATCATCTTTTTCTCTTTTTCTCTGAATGTGATACAAAGTGGGAAAGTTGGGCTTTTTTTGTTTGTTTGTTGGGGTTTTGTTTTGGTTTGGTTTTTTTGGTTTTTGTTTTCTCTCTTGCCAAGCTCTGTATGGTTTAAGTTTAAAAGCATGACAACCACACAGTTAAACTTTTGGTATGCTGTACCGGAAGCTGGCAGCTGCTTTCATTTCTGGTTAGATTTACTTTCATTGCTGGTTCAGATTTTCTTTCAGTGGTTTCTTGCACACAGAACCTCCTGTGCTAAATCATTGCTAACTTTATAAGCATCAAATGGCTACAACTGCTAAAAATCACCCTTGTATGAAGCAACTGCATCTAAAATTCTGGATAGGTAGACTATTCTCAGTTTAGGTCAAGCATATGGAAAAGTGGATGCCGGAAGGTCTGCCCTCAGCTATTCAAGTACACGTTGCACTTCAATGGGTGGGAACTGCAGGTAGTTTACTGAAGGCAGAATTGAGTCATTTCTGCTGTAAAGTAGCTCAGAAAGATAGATCATTTTTCTGCCATAGTAACTTATGTCCTCATAGATCCTTCCTCAGAAGTACATAAGAGCTCTTCTCCTAGACTAGAGGGCCAGCTAGGTCTATATACTAGGCTGACAGGGCTACCAGCAGATGCTTAGGAAAAGAGTATATGCACAGGGCACATACAGTATGACCTTCGCTTTGGTGCATCCTCTTACCATCAGGAGCCACCATTTTTGAGACTTATTATGTAGAAGTTGCTTAAGACCTGTCACATTTATAGCCTCTAATGGACTAACTCCTGGTTTAAAAGTCGTTGTGTTCTTAATGCCTATTTGTATGCTCTATGTGTAGCCCTGCTAAATTTGTGAAGTCCATGCAGATGTAGATGCTTGTCTCTACCATTTTTTGACTAATATATTATAAGCAATGTGGTGAACTATTCTTCCTTTATGGAGCCATTTCCAGTTCTATTTTCACAACTAGGATCCTCACATGCTACCCCTTTTCCTTGACATGGTGTGTGGGCAATTCACACCCAGAAAATGCCAGCTGTTCTACTTCACGAGGCAGCTGTTTGCAGATGTCTTTTCAAGACATGCCAGGTGGTCAGTCCATTGACAGGCTGTCCAGAACATTGTTAGCTATGGGCAGAAATAGTATTCCATGAGTCTGTGAAGTAGGGAAAACACAGAATAATTGTCCTGTTTTGGTCCTTCAAGCATGCAGCAGGAGCCGGAAGAACCTTCTTCATAGCTCCATGCCGCAGCACTACAGATGTCAAGCGGCTGTAGTGATGACCATAGTAACTTAGAAGTCAGTACTACCAGCCTTACCTTGTATGATCGCATTACACAGTCTGTACATTAGAACTGATTCCTGGGGACAGCAGCAATGCAAGTTGCAGAACTTTCCCAGGCCTCCAATTTAAGGTGATCATGAGGTAAAACAGAGCCGAGAGCAAAAAGTCCAAAGACAGGGCAACAATGAGAGTGAGGGATGCAGGGAATCAAGAACGGGAGTTGTGCTACATAGGGAGAAGAGACAAGTAAGAACCTCCAATGACTCAAGCTGTCAAAAATAGAGCATGTCCTTCTACCAGATGTGTGGGAGGCCAAGAGAAATGGGATAAGCAACAGTGCTATGATACATTTTCCCATGGGAAGCACAGCCCTGCTTTCTAGGCATTCTAGGAGTTCCCTTTGTGTCTGTGTCCATATGTTCTGCACTTCACCTCAGGACATCTGAAGGCTGGATAATCTGATCTACCAGTCGGTAGTGATGTGAGGACTTTTCAGCAACTGTTTACTGCAAAAGACAAAGTTCATGGTGTAAGGCAGAATTACTGTTTTGAGACAGGAAATGGATAGAAATAGGTTTTGAGGCCTATGCCCAGCAAAGGTAATGGAAAAAATCATGCACGCTAGCTATGAGCATGGATGCTTTCTGTCTAACATGTGCCAGTTTGTTGCATTCGCAGATGGTGTATCAAGGGAGCCCCAATGGCCAGTTACAGCAATTCCTGCACTAATGTGAACAGAGCTTTTGATTTCATGGTTTGAAATAAAACGACCCAAATATAATTACACAAGCTTATTAATTTATTTGTTATGGGTCGGTAACCCTTCATAGTCTACAGCACCAGTTACAAGAAGGGCCAGGGGAATTAAAGCTTGAATTTAGCGCAGTCAGATTCCTATATGGAAATTGGAAGAAACGAAGCACTAAATTGCATGTTTTATGATGATATCTTATTAAGAAACAATTAATGCCCAACTTTGAAAGCACCAAATTAATTCCGAACAGGAGCAGTATAAAAAGAACATCCTCCTGAAGGTTTCAGCTGAGTGATATATACACTGGTTATATCTATATATCCAGTCATGTAAACATGGACAGATCTTGAAAGCTGCCAGTGCAGGATAGCTATTTGTGGGGAATTTCTCCAGTGATGCTGGTGATACTTTGTCTTCAGGGCTCCAGGAGCATTTCAGATTTCAGTATACAGAGGTATTAAGATTCTTCTTCTACAAAGTGAAAAGAAGTTTGTTGGATCAGATTTCTTCCATTCCCAATGCATTAGGCTGTTATATGTGAGGTGTGTGCACTGAGTGAATGACTATGGTCTAAACACAATTCACTGTATTTGGGGGCTTAAGCAAAACAAAGAGGCTGTCCCACCCAACTTCAAACAGAACAGAGAAGAAGGGGGTTGGGCATCTGGTCTGATTGAGTGCTGCCAAACACAAATGGGGTCTTTCTTGACATTCTCAGAGAATTATTGGAGCACAAGTCTTGTGAGGAGCAGCTGGGGGAACTGGGGCTGTATAGCCTGGAGAAAAGGAGTCTGAGGGGAGAGTTTATCGCTGTCTACAACTACCTGAAAGCAGGTTGTAGCATGGAGGGTGTTGGTCTCTTCTCCCAAGTAGCAAGTGATAGGACAAGAGGAAATGGCCTCAAGCTGTGCCAGGGAAGGTTCAGATTGGGCATTAGGAAACATTTCTTCATGGAAAGGGTTATGAAACCGTGGAACAGGCTGCCCAGGGTGGAGTCACCATCCCTGGAGGTGTTTAAAGACGTATAAATGAGCCTCCTATGGACATGGTTTAGTGCTAGAGTTAGGTTATGGTTGGACTCAATGATCTTAAGCATCTCTTCCAACCAAAATGATTTTCTGCTTATATGATTATTTCTGTGTGCCAGAGTGGAGAAGCCATGAAATCAATCCATAGATGTTACAGTATGCTTTTCTGGCATGCAAAAGGTGGCACTGCAGGTACTGGCCTTATCAGTTAGACCTAGAGGTAGTTGGAACCTTCACATAGAGCACCTCACAAGAGGACAAATATTGACCATTGTGGACTTGATTTGAGCCTGAGACCCAGAAGCAAGGGAACTGCATACTGACTCAAACTCCTCAAATAATCTTTTATGGGCTTTTACCTCACATGGTGATGCAAAACATTACCTTGTGTTTCTTCCTTGAAAACTGTCTTGATGTGTATGATTCAAAATCAAGGGAAAAACTGTTCAGCAGGGATAAAAATTAAACCTCATTCATTTTTCTCCCTGGTGTTTTCTCTATTCAGTTCACAAAGAGGATAAATATGATGGCTATGTCAGTGTTAATGTTGGAGTCCATGAGTACAGCTTCAGCCCAAGAGGCACTTTATGCCTGAGTGACAATCCGGTGGCCTCCACAACATAGGCCTGCTCATAAACTTAATATTAGATGACACGGCTAAGTGTCTTCCCTCAGAAGTGGGAGCTATGAGATTGAACCCTTTTTGGTGAAGAGGATCTCAGCCTGGATCCTGTTTGCTAGGTAAGTGCCCTAAAGTGATGAGGAGTATGCCTGAGGTGGGACAATGTTTCAATGCCTTTTCCAGAGTTTGCACTAGATTCTTTTGTTGAGGTACATATAGCCAGTGGGAGATGGCAACTTTCAGCTACAGCACAAGCACTATTATTTATAGAATTTTTCCTGCCATAGGCTGTAATTAAGAAAAACCTGGATAACGGTGATGTCTCTAGCCTTTTGATAGCAAAAAGCATTGCTGTTAAATTAAATGACTGTTCCATTTTTTTAGAGGATCTGGACTATTACACATGGCTGTAATGCTTTTTCTAAATTGGAGTAAAGATGATGCATTTGTCTAAGGCAGTAAAACTGAATTCTGCAGATGATTATTTTATTGCAAATCATAGAAGCTTATTATAGAAATGTAAGAAGGAATCAGGGCATTACTTCAGAAGGAGAGAAAAAAACTGACCCCAACCTTCTCTCAGCACTGAAATGAAACCCAAAGTTATTTCACATTAATTTTATAGAAGGAGTCTTATCAGGTCTCTTCTCACACTTGACATTTTGCCAAGTTCTTTTCCTCCTGGTGCTTTTCTCGCAGGATACAGTGAAATTTAGCTTTCGTAAGTTGCTTGGGGCCTCCTCCAAAATCCTAACCCATGATTTCAGGACATGTTTTCCTCATTCTGAAGATCTTGTTGCTGGACCCGTATCTTCCATCAGTCTCTAGCTGGGTTCTGCCTGTCACTCCATCCAAATGTCACACCTTTCAAGGCAGTTTTGGTGCTGAGGGTACTTAAGTATCTCAAGACAGTGAAAAATCAAGTTGTTGAAGGCGGTGATAAAGGGCATTGAGAGAAATATGAAGACTGGTTTACACCTCAGTGACTTCTGTGCAACATAGAATCATAGAATATAATCATTTAGGTTGGAAAAGACCCTCAAGATCATTGAGGTTAATTGTAAACCTAACACTGCCAAGTCCACCACTAAACCATGTTCCTAAGAGGACATACAGTATTCTTTAGTAGCCATTTACCTTACTACTGCAGGTAGCACAGATAAACTAGCTTTACATTACCAAGCTCAGGTGCTGCTCAGTGCAGCTGCAGCAAGACGCAGCAAGGCATGCACTGCACCTTAGGCTGGAGGTGCTGAATTAGCTCACACTCAGATCTGTGCTACATCAGCTTCACCCATTAGGGGCGTATGAGCTGTCGGGTTTAAAGCTAATTTAGCTCTTCCTGCATAATCTCTGCAGTCAGTGCTGCCAGTCTGTTGCATCATCATGTCCAATGGTTGCAAAGAAAGAGCGAGAACTGAGCTAAGGAATCAGTCTAGTTCTAAGTCCAAGAGCTTCAATTTCCTCCTGCCTCCTGAGGTATTCAGTGGTACTGCTCAGCTTGTGTGAAGGAAGCTGAAGGAAACTTCTTAGCAAAGAGTGAAAAACCACCTGCTAAAGGTTTGAGTTGGCAATGTTTAGGTCAAAACCTCACTTTCAGGAGAACTTTTAGGAAAATCCCACTCACCAAGGCTGCACTACAGGGCTGGTAATTTTAAAAGTGAAGTTCTTGTGTGATAGCCTTTGCACATTTTTTCCCCTGCAGCCTGCATTTGGCTGCCAAAGTACAGCTGATGTGCCGATGCTGCTCATTCCCACTGTGCCAGTCATAAATCTTCTTCCTGTTGCATTACACAACTCCTCATCAAGACCTCATGGCTGCAGTGTCAGGATTGAATTAAAACATCATAAAGAAGTCTTTGGGGAACGGGAGACAAGATTATTCTGAATGCAATGCAGAATTGCAGGACAAATGTGCCTCTGACTACTTATAGGTGTCCAGGGCACAATTCAGTCGACTAAGAAAGACTAGCCAAGAGATCTAGGATTAGGCAGATGCTACACAGTAAGCTTCGTTTCTCTGAAATATACATAAGGGTGGTAATTTCTGGTATGGTTTTGTGACTAGCATTGCTTGAATTCTACAAGAAAATACAAAGATGCTGCCAAAAAAACCAGAATGCTGAGGCCTGAGAAAGGGAAGGAGAAAAGCCAGTCTACCTACTTCGAACATTATTTGAAACAGATTAAAAGGTTTCTGATGTTAGGTAAAGGTTATAAACAGAACTTCCAAAACTTCTGGGAACATAGTGACTAATTATTTAGTTTCATTTTGCTAAAAAATACCAGAATATGAGGTGGAGCAGGACTAACAGCTACCACCTAATGGTTATCACTGTGCCTTCACCTAGAAAATTACAATAACTGTGTTTATTTCTGTCCCTGGTCCACTCCTGTTAATCTGAGTATGCCGTGTCTCCTACACCCCTGTTTTTGTGTTTTGTTCCTGAAACACTTGGATCACCATCAGATTACTTCCATTTTATGCTAGGGCAATTCCACTGATTTGAGCTAAATACAGTGAAGTTATTCTGGAATGACAGAGCAGTGATTTCAAAAAATTATCCTGTAATAGTAATTATGGCCCCTTTTTAATTTATAAATAGTGCAGTTCAGTGGTTATGGCTCTTAAGAATTAAGATGGTCAAATCAACAGATTGACAACCGTGCCTTTGTCACCTTCGTGTGTGTGTATGTAAGAGAAAGGGGAGCCATCCTATTGAATTATCTCTTCCCTGCCTGTCTGGGTTCCAGCTGGTCCCACTGCTCACTAGTCCAGCAGCAGTGTTAGTTCACTGCATGTAGGATAACCCATTTCATTCATGGCTTTGAGCCAGAGCTGCAGACTGCCAAGGAAGAGAAGGATCTGACACTGCCTCCCATTGCTGCAAATGAGGATAACTATTGATTTCAGGGGCATTAGGCAGCTTCAGACCCAGAAAGCAGCCTGGCCTGCTGAGATTGGTTCCTGTATGGGGAAGGACAATTTTTTTCTCCCAGCATCCCTTGAGCACATACATGGAGTTACACAAAGAAATGCTGGAGAAAAGAAAAGATGATGTGCCAACTCTTTGGGATTGGTGATGCGTTTTGTATGACATTTACTATATTTTCCTTGATATGCCTGAAAGGAAAAATGGAAGAACAGAGTGTTTCTTTTCAACCCCAAACTAAGGCTTATGGCCAAGTTTTTAAATATACATATTTAAATCAACCATTTAGAAAGTTTGTAGCATAGGCTAGCCCACTCTTACTAAACTGAATTTCCTGTGATAGTTAAAATTAAATCTATGGGGGCAACATTTCATTTATTATGCTCCCAAGGAAAATAAGGGATAAGAACTGTAAAGATGAAGTTGGCAGCCAAGGCTGAGGATAAAGACTTGAAAGAATCCCATCAATTCCAGAGGGAATGTGCAAATTCCTCTAATAGGTCTGTGTCATCTTTACTGGAAGCTGCTTAAACATGACTAACATTGTGAATATTTGGCTGTACAACTGTGCCTCTGTTAGAGGTTAATAGTGGTTTCAGTGGGTCAAACACTTGACATAATTACTGCCCGGGTTCAGGGTGCTTTGGAGGTCTTTTCAGATCCTTTATGCAACTTCTCCCATGCCACAGTGATGAATGGCTACTTTACTTTCTCAACATCACCCAGTGCTTTGCTGCCACCAGACAAGGAACTGTTTCTCTGCTCCATTGAGTCTGAAGGATTTAAAGTGGAGCCTTTTTCCAGATCTCCACTAAATGCCTTTCTGCTCCCAGTACTTAATAGACCATCGCTGGTCTACCTGCCTTTCATCATATAAAACTCCATTCCCAGTGTATAGATTTCTTGGGTCTCAGACCAACTGTGTGTTCTGATGCATTAAAATGTGAACCCCAGCATGGAGTCTCGAGGGCTGGGTGTCATCTTGCTGTCATTGCCTCCCTTGGGCTTTTCATGCGAATAACTGTGATGGCTTTTCTGATGCTGCAAGATGTAAATCTGTGCATAAAACATTATATCCACTGTTTGGATTTTGTTTTCTCCTCTCTCACCTGTGGCACTTCTTCACAAGTAATTGTTTGTTTTATGAGATATTCTGCCTCATATTTTCTTGATTATATTACTGTTGTAGTTAATAGGCAATGTTAATTATATTAACATAAAGAGAGCTGAATTTTTTTATTCATATCATACACATTGTTTAACTGCATTTGGCAGGCCTTTAAGCAGAAATTGTTTTTATGTGTTCCTGAAGGAATAAATAAAAGGTGGGGGTTTTTTTCTTGTTTGGTTGATTTATTTGGTGTTTTTTTATAGTAAGCAGAAAGGAGAAAATGTTTTCTCCATCAGGCAGGCTGGCTTGGAGAGTATCAAGTCACCTGTGTAAGCAATGATTCTTTATCCAAATTTGTAATTAATTCTACAGACAAGAGACATCTATCCATCTATCTATCTATCTATCTATCTATCCATCCATCTATCCATCCATTCTTTGCTACAATTATTTATATTGCACTGTGTGAAAAGGTTACTATGAACATTTAAGTGCCATGATTTTTTTCACTCTTCTGACAGAGTTTGACAAAGGTGGTTGTTAGTGTGAATTGCTGTGTGGAATGTAGATGCTTAACCTTCTCTGCAGCACCCAAGAAGCTCCCAGACATCTGATATTTCATAGTCCTGATTATTGAAAACAGTTCCAAATTTACTTTCTGAGTTAATCTACTAGTAATCTTTTCCCAGAGGTTTCTGTTTCTGTGTATTTTCTTGAATCTGCAAATCTTTAGTATGCCAGAGTGTAAACAAGTCATACCTGCCTGATCTTCCCTCCCACCCTTCTGACTCCCCTCAGGATAGATTCTTTCCAGTCTCTACTTCTCCTGCTCCTTCTTGCTGATTTTTGCACGAGTACAAAGGACATGGAGAGGAACAGAAGGATGATTGTACGTTCTGAGATGAAGAAGGAATCTCAATTTTTTGAATAGAATAATGGAATAAAGTGGTTTCTCCTTTGCATATGTAAGGGGAGTTTGAGACCTCATCCATTCCCCGTGGAACTACTTTTTATAACCTCTGAATCTTTCTCTGGGAAGATGCCTTGAGGATAAATATGATGCTGTTTTCTATTAGAGTCCAACCTGGCACTTGAAGCTTGAATGATGCCAGCATTTCAGAAGTGCTGACCATCAAAAGCTCTTACTGGCTTCATTTGCAGTTCTGATGCTCCAGGGACTAAACTAACTGAGGTAGCACCTAAGTAAGTTCTGAAGTGTGTAACTGAAAGCACACACATTTGAAACCTCAGCTCCTGGTGATTCTAAGTCCCCAGTGAAGCTTCTCCACATGACCTAGAATTGCAGCAAGTCCAGTAGTAGCAAATGAGACTGAATGCTGTCTCTAGATGCTGCTAATGCATAGACCACTGCAAAAATCCACTCTCAGTACTGAAACAAGGAGAAAGGGTTTGCCTGATATTCTTTGGTGTTCAAACTTTTTATTATTTTCATTAAAAAATCCACAAAGGAATATAACAAATAAATAATATTGAATGTTGGTAAAAATTGAAATATAAAATGCTTCTATTATACAATAAAGCAATGATAAAACGGACCAAAAAAAAAGCTCTAAAAGATTAAAAAAAAAAGGAGAAAACATGACAAAAAACACCCTGGATTTGGTCAAATGTTATGGTAATATCAAAATAAATAGTATCACAAATATCATATTAACACATTGGATCGCTCTTTCTCTTTTTATGTGAAATTATTACTCTTAGAATCCTGTTGACATCCTGCCATAATTAACCATATATATAGGAGGCCACAAATCTGGTGTATATTTTGAGAAGGGATTTTATGACATACGTCTCCAGCTGTAAAGTAAAAACAAAAACAGAGAAACAACCAAAGCAGCCAGGAGCTGAAATACTATTGCTTGTCTTGTATTAACTGGTTCTTCATGAGTTTTTGTCCACGCCGTGACGGTGCTGACTGGTTAGGGTATTTCAGAGTCAGAGGGACTGCATCACTCTGTGACACCCTGGGGAAAGGGAGGAAGTCTGGTGTTTGCTCTGCTCCAAAGATGAAGAAAAACCCTTGAGAGAGCAGAATTGACCTGGCTTCTCCCTGTCTATTCATATAATATGAAACTAGATATTGTCTGTCAGTACTTGTACTGTAGATCTCCCAAGCAGAGCCAGATACTTTTTGCATGCGAGGCAGACGCTCTGAGTTTATGTGGATAAAAGCTCCCTAAGGGGCAACCATGGCCCAGATCCGATAAAATATTCAGGTTTCTCACTTCCCACTTAAATCAATGATCAGCTATTAACTGCCAAGCATTTCAGGAGTACTCCTAGTGCCATGGAAAGATCAAAGAGGAGCAAGACCTTAACCTAGTAGTGAGATATTTGTGCAAGGAATGAGGTATTTCCAGAGAGCAATATATATACAATGAAGAAAAATAGGCATACTGAAAACACAGAGCCATGAACTAGATTTTGGAGTTAATGAAGTAATTCTATGCATCCAGAGTATTATCGATGTGGACAATGGTTCAAAGAAGAATGAGAGAGAACAGAAGAAATCAGAAATATTTGTTCTGTTTTACTTCTGTTATATCCTTCTTGCATGACCAGAGACAAGTAATCTGAATGTGAATTATCAAATGAGTTCAGCTCACATTTAAGCACCAACACAGCATCATCTATGGTCATAATAATAGTAAAAATCTGCATCTCAGGCTGTTTTAAGAAATAACATAATATGCCATAACAATTAATATGTCTGGGATTACCCAAATATACTTTGGAGAGGGAGTAAAGAAGGTGATCTGAGGCAGAATCTCAAAGATTTGAAGTCTCTCAGAAAGCAGAAGTTGCTAGAGCAAAAGAGGAAGATTGAGGAAATGAGGAGATGGCTGGAGCACCTCTCCTATGAAGACATGCTGAGAGAGTTGGGGTTGTTCAGCCTGGAGAAGAGAAGGCTCCGGGAAGACCTTATAGCAGCCTTCCAGTATCTAAAGAGGGCCTACAGGAAAGATGAACAGGGACTTTTTACAAGGGTGTGTACTGATAGGACAAGGGGTAATAGCTTTAAACTGAGAGTAGATTTAGATTCAATATAAGGAGTAAATTCTTTACCATGAGGATGGTGAGGCACTGGAACAGGCTGCCCAGAGAAGCTGTGGATGCCTCATCCCCGGAAGTGTGAGGGAATAACACAGGAAGCTGCAAATCAAGAAGGTCATTAACATTGAGGCTGAAGTCTCAAATTAAAAATTGTGATGGAAAGAACCAAGAGAATCCAGAGGTAAAATTAGAGGGGAAGACTGATGGCAAGGAGATGAAGGCATAAGAGATGGCAACATGGATAGAGGGGAAAAGAAGTATCAGCTACAGTGCTGTGTGGAAGATAAAGAATGGGAAAGGGAAGGAGAAAGAGCTTAGAAGGGAATCTCAACTTTTCGACCACAGCCAAGGCCAGGAAGGGAAGGAGGGAGAAGGAAAACCCTCTTTAAGTGAAGGTGGCTGCAGACAGCAGACAGAGACCTAATCTTTTCCAGAGTGAGATTTTCATAGCTCCTGCTGGAAAAATGTGAAAGCCTACTTCTTCAGCTCATGGAGGGCAAAGAAAGGGAGGGAGACAGGATAAACTTGTCAGTGTCTGTGAAGAACATAGATAGAAGGTGATAGGAATGTTATATAAGAAGAAGGAAGACTATATTCCTAAAGATTTTCTTTCCTGAATCTAATTACCAGTATTCACAGCAAAGCTGTGAGACATTGAAGCACAGAAGGGAAAGTTTCAGGACAGACTATTTTAAAATATACCTGCCAGGAGTCAGTTCTTACAAAATAATTTTAATTTCCCCTGATCTTGTCTGGATAGAGTTCAAAAGCCTTTTAAATCTTGCTTTGGCCTTCTGCCTTCGTAGCTGTTTATTTCCCATGATTTTTATCCAACTCAAACTTCGGGGGCTATTTCACTGAGCTGGTTCAAATTTAGCTAATACATCCCTTCTTTCTTAGACCAATATCTTAAATGACTGTAACTTTGCAATGGTATGAGCTTTTCTGTTATAAGTAAAAGAAAAAGGTGATGCTCGTTGCTTACTAAGAGCCTGGTGCCAGACAAGACAGTCCAACCTTTAGACAACCTTCAAGAAGAGCTGACAGAAGACAGGACTCTCTGTCCTGTGAGTTTTTGTAACAGTTCCACATGTATTTTCACCTAGAATCAGGACCAAAAAAAAAAAAAAAAAAAGAAACTTCACATTGCAGTAAAGTTCTTAAAAAAATGTCATTGTAATTAAAATTTTCAAAATAGTAACCTCTACTTAAGGCACACGTTTATCTTCACAAATGCTTGAATGCCAACAGAGTCTCATGAGGGTTGCACTTCAGATACCCACAATTATCTGCCACTGCAGACAAGGCTGTCTTTCTGGCTTCTGTCCCACAGCACAGCCAGTCCACCAGAGCCCATGAGGCACACCTGCTGTGGATGAGACCACACAACCTCAGAAGAAAGATTTCTCTAAGTGTTGTGGTGGGGAACTGTTGGTACCTCATAGTAATTATGTGGAGACCCAAGGCTATTTCAGCAGACAAGGGCCTTCTAAACACAGCTAAATATTTTTTCTGTCGGACTTTGTGAAAACAACATTTTTTTGTATGGGATGTTTCCTGAGCAGCTTCAACTCAGAGCCGTTTCTACCTAAGAAAGAAAACCTCTTCCCACAGGGGCTCTGCTTGCTTCAGCCAGTGCTGGGTGGTGCAGGAGGGCCTTGCACTGTGGTCCATGGGGCTCTGCAGTGCTTGTGAGCACCTGACTGATCAGCCTTGCTTAGGGCTGGAATGGGAATTAGAAGTCATTGGAAATAGAGTTGAGCTCTTTTGGGATTTTTCTGCAGTATATGAAGAAGGCCTGAAAAGCATTTTCATTTTTCAATTCTTTACATTGACAAATCCTTTATATATTGGTCATTCAAGCCTATTGTGGCCAAGAAAAGAATTAATGAAATGGTGAAGTCAGAAGACCCAAGTGGAAGAAAGCTGAGGAAAGAAAACACCTCAGGCAGATCATTTAAAATTCTGATGTTTTTCTTAACACCTATTTATCCTCAGTGGATTAACAATTTAGGTAAATGGCACCAGTGTCAAGGAGTTACCACCTCAGTCCCTGCAGTTGTGGAGACACAGGGACCACATATATTCTCAGTGGGCATGTCTACATGATTGATGGTACTGAAACATCTATATCAATTATAAGTCTGCTGTTTTCATTTTGGCTGAAGTCTGTGCAAAGGAACTTTCCTGTTGGCACTATGTAAGTTTATTGAAGCCAGTGAACTGGTTTATAATTAACTGAAATGTTCATAATGTTATTCATACCATCCTGCACCGGCCCAGGAAGCAAAGATGGCTAAGAGAGGGTTCCATAGTCAGCATAAATTAATTGGAGACTGTCCTGCCATCAAAAAACATAGGGTTGCCCTCTGTGAGCAAAGGGCACAACATGTGTCCAGGGCTGAGTATCTCTTTGGTGGCAGTTTAATCTCAGACCGGCCTAAACCAGTCATGAAACCACAACCTCATATTTGGATTTTACTGCATGGACAAGATCTGAGACCTGAGGTCCCCTGCTAAAACCAAGCAGAACGAGATATGTTGTTGGCAGTCTTTTTAACAAAAAGAACAAGGAGGAAAAACTGCCTCAGGGAAATAAATGTCCCCTTGCTTTATCTCAAAAGACTGGTTAAAAATATCCTTAGTGGATCATCTTTATGATAGGAACTTTCAGAAGCACCTCGGGAGCACAGGTCTGCTCACCAGGTCAAAAAGAGAGCTTCATACTGTTGGCTGGCTGCAGGTGGTTTAGAGAGTGTTGACAGTTTTGAAGAAGGCATGGTTTGTGTTTGCCCTCTGAAGTTTTGGCATAAATCATAGAATCATAGAATAGTTTGGGTTGGAAGGCACCTTCAAAGGTCATCTAGTCCAACCCCCCTGCAATGAGCAGGGGCATCTTCAACCAGATCAGGTTGCTCAGAGCCCCGTCCGGCCTGGCCTGGAATGTCTCCAGGGATGGGGTATCTACCACATCTCTGGGCAGCCTGTGCCAGTGTTTCACCACCCTCATTGTAAAAAATTTCTTCTTCATGTCTAGCCTGAATCTCCCCTCCTTTAGTTTAAAACCATCACCCCTTATCCTGTCCCAACAGGCCCTGCTAAAAAGTCTTTGTTATGGCCACCTTTTAAGCACTGAAAAGACCTGGACCCTTCTTTTCTTCAGGTTGAACAACCCCAACTCTCTCAGCCTGTCCTCATAGGAGAGGTATTCCAGCCCTCTGATCATTTTTGTGGCCCTCCTCTGGACCCTCTTGAACAGGTCCATGTCTTTCCAGTACTGAATGTTTGATTTGGTTTCCTTTGGTTTCATCTAGACAGCTAACGTGGTGAAGGTACCTCACTGCTAACTCCTGTCTGGAGACACAGAGCCTGCGTTTAGTACTAAGTAGCCACAGGCCTCTCCTTTTTAAGTGTAAAAAGCTATGTCTCTTATCGTATGCAAGAGTTATTCCACAATAAAAACACAGTGAAGACAAGGCTCTTAAGTTTTACCAGAGGAAAACTGACTGAAGTCAGGCTCACATGGGGTACAGGGCTGATGTTAGTGAATTCACCTTAAGGCAAAACTAAAGCATGTTGCCTGTGCTTTGCTTTTACCTCTGGCTGCACAAGGATATTACTGGCTGGGGGGGGTAACAGAAAGCATCAATATAGAGACGGTTTAGGTGAAGCAAGCAATCTCTCCTTGCCTATTTTATGGCACAATAAGGTTGTCTTTGTCTCTGCAGATATTTTTGCAGCAGTATTGTGAATTTGCGTTAATTATCCATTGGCAAAAGCTACTTCTTTTTTTTTCCTGTGAAGATAGTCTCAGTGAAAGAGCATCGCAGCTCAGGCAGAGGGTAGGAAAACCTGCATGAGGGGATTGCTGCTAAGACACACTTGTGTATGCAGCACGTACATCTGCATTCTTAGACGCATTAGAGTCAAAAACCCCCAGCACACTGGGAACTTAGTGCAGGCTAAATTCTAATGCTCGCTCTCTGTGTAATGCTGTTATCCTATAATTTTGCCTCAGGACAGGCTTAGCCAAGACTGCATACATTTATCTGTATGAATAGCAAGTATTTCACGGAAAGTAGGAAGCAAACCAGGTGGGCTTGCCGGCCAGGGAAGTCATGGTTTTACTTATAATGAGTGAGTGTGTATCGAGCGCCTTTCTCCATCTTCCCATGTTACTTACACATCCAGCTGGTTTTTGCAAAGAAGCTTTGCAGGGCTTGTTGCTTGAAGCCTGCATGTTGCTGAGATGAGGAGGCCTGGGATGGTAAGCCACACCAGTTTGGAGTCTGCCAGCTTAGCCGCTGTTTGCCTGCTACCACGGGTAAATGCACTTAGGAACCTTCTCCCTCTTTCACCCCTCTGCTATTTTTTTCTCCCTTTTGGTCGAGGACAGAGGAAGCTTTGAAAGCTTTTGATAAACTTATGTAATTGGGTATGTTTTCCAAAGCACAGCTCTGTTCTTTCTGAGGGCTTAGCTAAGAACATTATTCCAATTTTTCTCTAGGCCTTCAAAAGTGCCGATCCTTTCAAACATGTGCAGTGTGAAGGATTACAAATTTGTTTTTCAAAGGACCCCAAATCCCTGCTGCTTTCATCAGTTCCCCTCCTTGTGCCCCCAGTTTTCCTTCCCCCACCAGCCTCGTAGCTCCTGCTTCAAGCCACAAGACGCTGACACTCCCTCTTCTCCTCCTCCTCTACCTCTCACTTTTTCATCCTCTTTTCAGCTCCCCCCACCCCAAATATTTTTTATATGCAAACAAAAGTGCAGAGAAGCTTTGCCATGGCAGCAATGCCGCAGCAGGCCCTCCCCTCCTTGTGGATGCGAACTCTAAACTTTTAAAATAATGGCCTGAAAAGAACAGGAAGGGGACAGCTTGAGGCAGAGAAAGAGAGTGAGGGAGAGCGCAAAAGCAATGAAAAGTGGGACAAAACATTGGAAATGCATTCAGGCTGACATCACCACCCTTTCCCACAGTGGTCATTCACTTAGGAGGCTCCAGTGTCCATTCACTGTCTTAAAGCTAGCTTTCTAGAGCCCTGGGAGACCATCTTTCCCAGCCTGAATGCCTTTTTTGTTGTGAAACAGTGAACTGTTTCTGAAAGCTACATAAAGGGCTGAGTAATTCACTGCAGTTGCCAGGAAGTCTGAGCGACTTGTGAGCTAACAATAGTTAACTTTATCTGCTGGCCTGAGCCCCCCTTCCAGCTGTAGGTCCCGAATTCTAATAAGGGCTTTACTCATGCCTCTGAGGTTATGGTAATATTTTATACATCTTTTTTCATTAAGACACAGTCATAGCTACTTGTTGAGGCACCGGAGGCAAGTGCTGTTGATTGGTGAGGGGAGGAGGGAAGAGGGGGAAAGCAAGAAAATAGCTTTTTATATCAGGCAGGCATTTTGGCCATTTTATACTAGAAATATAGACTTGGTTTGGGGGAAACCAGGAAATGTAATATAAAAAAAATCACATTAAAAGCCCCAGACTCAAGCAAGACCTTATGATTGTTTTCTAACCGTGAAACAGTCTCAGCTTTTCATATTTTGGGTCTGTTGTTTTTATTTTTTGCTCTCCTCCTTTGTCCCTGCACTGCAGGCATGATGGTGACAAGGAAGTGGGTGATTCATGAGGCAGTAGCTGAATTTGTTTGGGTTCCCTTTTTAATCCAGATTTGGATGTTGATGCTCAGAAAAATTCTGCACAGTGACAGTACAGCTGGTATAAGTAAGTGGTGACACAAAACAGTGATTCATACAGTGGTCCTGCAACACTGATAACCACGGTGTGCCTTTGGAAGATGTGGATCATCATTTTTTTTGTTCACCTTCTGAACTAGTTGCTTTCCTGAGAACTAATGAAATCAAGTTCAGTGCAAGAAAATTTCTAAATTATCCCTTTGGCCTCTGATGCTTTGGAAAAGAAAATAAAATGTTGCTTATTCCTCACTTTTAAGCAAATGATCACTCGTAATGCAATTTATTTCAGAACATCGCTATGAACATTCCTGTTCAAGGTAAAAGATGGCACAGCTTGAACAACTCTTCCGTGTCTTTGGTGTGCGTATCTTGCTCGCTGTGCCTTGAGAAATAGCATTAGAAATGCCTGGATGAAAATAAAAGCACATCTTTCAAAGTTTCACTCAATACTTTATTAATGTTTATAAAAAGTGATTGAAAGATGCATGCAGGTTTTGTAAATTTAAACCACAGAGATGGCCTTGATGTACAGCACAGCAATACTGTTTTCTTGATCTGCACTCATGACACCAACTGATGCCAGTGGGAGCAGCATATGTTGTGGATGAGGTCACTACAGGGTCGCTGCATAGTAAATAAGTTGCCTGGCTTTTTGGGTAAGTTCAAGTATTGAATCGCTTTCATATCTTCTCTCCAAGTGACCTTTACCAAGGGGGAATACCATGCTCTGATGGAGGGACAGATTTGAACTGGCCCTTTTC
Source organism: Caloenas nicobarica (assembly GCF_036013445.1). NCBI lineage: Eukaryota > Metazoa > Chordata > Aves > Columbiformes > Columbidae > Caloenas > Caloenas nicobarica. The sequence goes on from NC_088247.1 coordinate 73,413,048, forward strand.
CTGTCTGACAGCAGTGACTTCTGAACTTCGCTGTGGGTTTGCCTTGACAAGAATGAAAAGCTGCTTTCAGAGGGAAGAGGTTCACAAGCTATGCGTTGTGTGCACACACAGGCACCCATACATCCCCCCCTCCCCAAATACTCTCTTTTCCCTTAATCCAGACCAACTGCGAGAGCAGTCAGACATCAGAACAGCAGAGCCCACAGGTAGCAGAGAGAGGGGAGAGCAGAGATGCAGGAGAGCCGTTTCACAAAAGACACTTTTAATCATGAACTAACTGTAAAGTCATCAAAGCTATGCCGGTGGCCATGACTGAAAGCTCTGACCTGCTGGTAGTGCCACTTTCTCTCTTCAGCTGAAACACATAAGCTGAAGCTGACTGTGTTGTATTTTGACAACCCATTTAAATAAAATTAATTTATTTGCTAATCCTCTGGGGGAAGGGTGTATAAATTAGAGGGACTAAGGGCACACAAGAGAGAGAAAAGGAATCCAGCTTTCTAATTTACAGTGACCTTCAGGATTCACCATAAACCTTTACCAGCCCAAAATTAACATTTCATCTCATTCTGGAAATAAGTTTTGGTGCATGTAAAAAATCTGACCACTCTTTTGAAAGACATGACCTGTGATGCGGCCTTAAAATTTGTTCCTTAATATATTTGTTTGCCGCGTGTGTCTGTATGATGTAATCCCCCTCTAATCATTGCCTCCCTGTCAGAGAACTGTAAAGCAACTGTGTGCCTCGACTAGATGCAATATGATTTAGTTCTGTCCATTCAGCTATCTACCCACCAAAATGTGCAATACTGGGGAATCACCATCAAATTTGGGCATGATATGATGCCAGGAAAGAACAAAAAAACCCTAAAACCAGAAAGGACTGAAAGAATACAGTAGCATTCCTGTATTTCAAACTGATAGGCAGGATTTCTTCTGGAAAAAAAGACAGTGATTGAGATTTTTTTCCTTTTTGGATAAGCAGGTTAAACATTTTACACCCTGTGTTGTGAAATCTCAAAACCTCAGCTGTGGAGTTACCTGGGATGGATCTCTCTACAGCTTTTATGTTTTACTTGTGCTTTCAACTTCCATAAAAGAGTCTCTTTGATCTCAGTGCCCTACTCAGCCACCTTTGGCTACTAATGCTTTGTCTTCTGCTTTTAGTGACTTCTTTATTTTTTCTATTTCTAAGCCTGGTCTCTCTTCTGTTCTGGCAGACCTGTTGATCACTCCCTGAGTTTTCATTATTTAGTGAGATTATTTCTCGTCTTCTGCCACCTGGGCTTTGTCTCGGTTGTTCTTGTTCACTCCTTCTTCAAAGGCTTCTTTGTCTCCAAGCATCTCCTGTTGGACTTGGCTTTCTCTTTTGTTAGGAAGTTCTAGCTCGGAAAGCCTCAGCATCCTACCAAGGACCATGTTAACTCCTGGTAAATGTGTCCTACAACCCTAGAGCTGCTCAGAGTTAGTGTGGGATCCAAAACTCTGTGAAGAACAATTAACTAACAGCACACAGATCACTCAGACAGTTCTCTGCTCTTCTCCTGACAACCTCTGTCCTGGAGGCAGCCAGATGTTCCATATTCATAGTGCAGGTTTGACTTGCCATGAAGCTCCTGCATGAGAAGATCTAACAGCTTTCCACCCATTTGTGTCTTGGGGACAGCATGAAGCCCCAGAAGGTGAGCTGTAAGGGCAGACTGGAACTTTGCTGGCCCAGTTCTTCCACTAGACTGTAACGTCTATCCAAGCTTTTCTGCATCTGGCTTAAGAGAGATTTCTGCTGAATCAGAAATGGCAGAAAACCCTTAGCAATGGTATCAGACACCGAGGGCAACAGCGTTCTTCCTCACTCTCTTCCTCATGAAAGGGCTGTGAAAAGGTAAGTTTGTGAAAGCTGTAAGAGTTGTATACATGAATAAAGGGACATTTCATCCCTTCATCCCTATGCCAGTTCTCAACTAGGATCATAGAATCATAAAATAGTTTGCTTAGGAAGGGACCTTCAACGGCCATCTAGTCCAACACCCCTGCAATGAGCAGGGACATCTTCAACTGGATCAGATTGTTCAGAGCCCCGTCCAGCCTGGCCTTGAATGTCTCCAGGGATGGGGCATCTACCACCTCTCTGGGTAACCTGTGCCAGTGTTTCACCACCCTCATTGTAAAAAAAAATATATTCTCCCTTATGTCTAGCTCCCCTCCTTTAGTTTAAAACCATTACCCATCGTCCTATCGCAACAGACTCTGCTAAAAAGTCTGCCCCCGTCTTTGTTATAGGCCCCTTTTTAGTACTGAAAGGCCTCAATAAGGTCTTCTGGGAGCCTTCTCTTCTCCAGGCCGAACAACCCAAACTCTCTCAGCCTGTCCTCACAGCAGAGGTGTTCCAGCCCTCTAATGATTTTTGTGGCCTTCTCTGGGCCCTCTCCAACAGGTCCATGTCTTTCCACTACTGAGAGCTCCAGAGCTGGATGCAGAACTCCAGGTGGTGTCTCAGCAGAGCAAAGATCACTATTACAAGATAAAGTTGAGGCAGGAGAAAAGGCCTTTCCTTGTTTTACACCTTTGAAGAGTAAATATTCTAAAATAAAGCTGCAGAAGATACAACAAACCTAATGCAAGCCTCTTATACCCAGCATTAGTATACCAAAGTCAACAGCATGAACCCAACATTTGGAGTTTGCCTGTTTATTAGCTGGATTGCTCCATCTTGACGGTGCACTGGTTTAGCACTGATGTAGCACCTTCACAGTCAAACTCTGTGAGCCTTCTTTGAAATACTGTAAGCATTTCCTTCAGGTGGCCAGGCAAGCAAAGCGAAATGAAAGCTGCTGGTGGGTGAAAGGCAGAAAAAACACAGGATAAGAGAGTGTGATATTTCTCAGAGCCACACTGGGAACACTGCAGGAATCCTAAACAACACATCCATGCTGAAAGGAGAGAGGAACATTTTTTGGCTGGAGTTGGTGCAAACAATTACTGTGCAAGCACTGAGATCGGGCCTGCTGCCTTTATTTATTTTTTTTTTTAGGGGCTCAGGGAATAGATTTGGCTGCAGGGTAATGGGAGGCAACTCCTTTTTCTATTTTTTAGTGCTTGCCTGTCTGTGTGACACAACCAGGAAACTTCACTTCTGCACTGGGAAATGACACTTAAGAATCGAGCTATTCAGAAACCTAATGTTTGCCCAGCTATTCTCTCAAGTCGTATTTGCCTGTGAAGTCTAATTTCAACTGCATGTATATCTTTATCTTTTCTGAAGCAGGAAATATTAATCACTAAATCTGATTGGTCTCACTGCTGCTTACCCCAGGGCAGCTTTTTTAGCTTATGAAAAGTGGTGTCAGTTGGCATTGTCATCCACATGGCTTGATGAGTAAGAGCTGAAGCTGAGCTATTTCCATTTTAACTAGACAATAAAGCAGAGAAGCTGATAAACGCTGAGGTAGGGTAGATTTCAGCAGGGAGGTTTTATGAAATGAAGTTTTCTCATTGGCCTCATACCCATCCTATTACTGGAAATGGAGCTGCCTATGCTCATCCTTTTAATGTTTTTATTAAGAGATCTCATCAAAAGACAGGAGAAGACTCTGCAGCCAACCGAGAAAATTGAGGGGGAAAAGGCTTATTGTTATATAAATGTCCCTTCCTCTCACATTCACAGAGCTGCTCTTGATCCTTTCAAAGCAGTTTCCCTTTGAGAAAAGAAGATGCCGTTAGCTCAAATCATACAAAGAAGATATTACAAGTTAGTCTTTTATGTTAATATTTTAGTCCATTAATGCCATTATTATTTATCTAGCACAAACTGAATGCTAAGGGCTTTTCAGATAGCAAACTCTGTGTTCCAGCTTATGGTGTATGGGTGACACACGCATGAGGATGTGTGAGTTGGCATCTAATTAGGTGCTGGCCTGCACCTGAGAAGATGGGCACTGGGATCCCTGCTCTGCAGCACAGGGCTAAGCCAGACTAAACACAGTTCTCAAAGTTGCTCAGCTCTCAGCTTTGAGGTACAAGGCCTGATCTCTCAGTGCATTACTTTTCCTGCTGGTAAAAGAGGAACCGCTATGCTTTGTTGCTGTATCTTTAGATTTCAGAAGGTGTCAGGAAACACAACTTCCCATGTAGATAAGGACTACTTAGCATACCAGGACATGCTCTCATTAGAGGCCTCTGTGCACTGCTACAGCGTGATACCTTCAATAAATGCATTTCTTCCTCTGCCAGAACACTTTTTGATTTTCTGTACTCAGTTCCACAAACAAGCAGTGAAATTTCACCTGGATTTTTAACAAGTTTGCTCCATACCTCCTTTAAAGTTCCTTTTTTTCCTTTGAAGGATGAATACTTTAAATTGAACAGAAAAGGTAAGGGGCAAGCTGAAGGATAGGGGCAAAGCTTACAATGCTTAGGATGAAGTTTATTGTAATTTCCTTCAACATTCTCCCTCCTGTGCTCCCTTGGAGAGAAATTTGAATAGAAAGCCCAGCAGAGTTGATTCTTGATTTCTCTGGATACCACTGAAGAGGAAAATTCACTACACTTTATTGCCTAAGCACGCAATACCTTCTGCTCTCGATAGACAGGATTTTCTGAGCTGATGTACTCACCTGTCCTCTAACAAAGTCTCTGAAAGCTGGAGATAAAAGGTCGACCTGGTCCAGAGGGTCTTCTCCATTTTGGGTGGCAGGGCTGAGGTTAAGCAACTCCATAGGGTCACTGCCCCACCTCCATGCTTCAGAGAGACCCTCTCATGACAAACAGAAGTAGCAGGTTAAAGACAGGGCGGGAAGGGAGAAGTAGCTGTATTTCTTCTGATCTTTCCCACGTGCCCAAGGCCTTGTGCATGCCAAAACAGAGGTGACACAGGCACAGCAGAAGGGGACTCTTTACTTTTTGAGGAGCATCAGGGCTGGTCTTGATGAGCTGGAAAGAGCCTTTCCATGTGCATTGGGGCATCCTGTGGCTTCACAGACAGCAAAATGCTCAACAGGGATGTGCCTGAGTTCAGGTTTCACACAGCTCTTTCTGAAGCCAAATGCCTGCATGACATTGTGCTGTAAACTATGTCATTAAAGATCCTGAGACCCAAGGTCCTCTGTAGGGGGGACCGTGGGCAGTCATCTCTCACCTCTATGCCAACCCCCCTGGGAGTCATTGCTCACATACCAGGTGGTATGGGTCAGGGAGTCAGCAGCCCCAGATACACCACCTCCATAAGGATCTAGGAGACATAGACACACAAACACATACCCGGTGCCAGAACTGGACACCTCTGAAGCTTTGGGGTGTATAGTGCAATTCAGAGCTTGGTTTAGCTCAAACAAAGAAAAGGCGCAGCAAAGATGTTTGGTTTTGGACCCCTGCCTATAGCTGAACCACATTATAGTGTTGGTCCAAGTATATTTCTACTATAATCTCTGTCTGCAAACCTAATCCTCCTTTATACATAGGATGATGCCTGTGTGCACACCTGGGCAAATGCAGAGACGTCTCAGGGGAAGACAGGCAGTCAAGTGGGGAATCCTGCACATTGGGAACCCACATGGAGCCCAGCTGACTAATAAATAAAGGAGGGCTGGCTTCCAATGGTGCCAATTTCTTAACCTTTGGGATCATTAATGACTTTTCCCTTCCACTGGAAAAAAAAAATCCAGCAGTTCCTGTGTTTTTTTCTGAGACACAAGCAGAGCATCTAGCACCACAAATAAGTTCATAATTTCACAGGCAAAATGCCAGGAAAAGTGAAAGCAGATTTCTCCCTCCAAGGCTCCAAATATCTTAGTGATCCTTTACTTGTTTTTCAAATGCTATTTCCTTTTTGTTCAATCATAGGTTCGGGTCAAGACACTCTTCAAAATATCCTGCCCTGTCCATGTGCATTTTCTTAACCTTACAGATGATCACAGTTTCCTGCTTTGCCAGCCGAAACAAACACAACACAGAAATGCCTATACCGTCCAGAGTAGTCACTGAATAGCTCTCATTTTTAATTTACCTACAGATGGATGTAGTACCCATCCATGTATTTTTTTTCCTTATGTTCAAAGCCAGCATTCACAGAGTTGGCATAACAAGTATTCAAGAAGCTGTATTTGCTGTGAAACTCATCGAAAGGAATTAGCTGCAGTATGTGAATAACTTTAGATGGCAGGGCTACAAAAAGAGTTGAGGCTGATAAAGGCCATAGGCAGAATATGCAAGCCCATTGAAATTGAAATAATGCCCTGTCTTCCTCAAGACACTTGCAGCCAAGGAGCCCAATGGGTTTTCACAAGGGCTAGGGAAGCTGATGGCATTCTGGGACAGGGTCTGCTTGCCCCGGGCTCCTTGTTGGAGAGGAGTATTTAGGACAGGACAGATCTGAGAGGATGGGACTGTTCTCCCTCCCCTACCTGCTCTCTGAAGGACTAAGCTTCCTCATCACAGCTGGCCATCCAGTCCTGCAGAAACATGATGCTTTGGCACAGTGGGAGTCCCAGCATTCTCCTCATCTAGGGAAGTGGTTCAGGGAAGAGTAATGTAGAGTGGGGCTTCGCTACCTTTCTGTGGGACTGCTGCCACACTAGAGCAAGGTGATATAATAGCTGCAGCATTTGCATCAAGTCACAGCAAGTGAAATTCTGACTGAGTATAATGCAAGAAAGATCGCTGTGAGACTGGTTCAGCACTGAAGCAAGTGCCCAGCAAGGCTGTGGACCCTCCATCCTTGGAAACAGCAAGAGCTCAACCAGACAGGCCTGAGCAACCTGCTCTAAATTTATAGTTAGGCATGCTTTGGGTGGGGGTTTGGACTGGAGACCTCCAAGGGCCCATACAGCCTAAACTGTGCCACAATTCTATGACAGGGAAGGATGAGCTCCTCTCCTCCTCCTCTCCTCCTCCTCTCCTCTCCTCTCCTCTCCCTCTCCTCTCCTCTCCTCTCCTCTCCTCTCCTCTCCTCTCCTCTCCTCTCCCTCTCCTCTCCCCTCCTCTCCTCCTCCTCTCCTCTCCTCTCCTCTCCTCTCCTCTCCTCTCCTCTCCTCTCCTCTCCCTCATCACTCCACATCTACACCTGATTTTGAGGAGAAGCTCACATCCTGGCAGCAATTTTACACAGATTTTTCAAAATGAAATGACTTGTTGAAGATCACAGCACACTGGCAGCAGAGCATGATTGTGCCCTGGTAGTCTGAGCACTAATATTTTGTAGCCAGAGGACAAGCTCTTCCCTGGTCCCTCTGAGCAAAGGAAAATAACATTTCTGTGGGCAGCCTCTGTGAGGAACCTGTCACCATGGTGAAATGCCAGTTGTGATTATACTATGTAAACCTCCTGAAATCCACGTGTCAAATGGCAGAACATTAACCTTAAAATTAACCCCTACCAATCACATTAAAAGGAGAAGAATTGGCATATTTAATTTTGCTTAATACTCAGCAGGAAGAGAATGGACTCCAGCCTTTTTCATTAATATTTAATAAAAACTTTATTAATTTTCTTAAATAAAGGGTTTAATGTCTGACTTATACCTACTTCTTGGATCCCAGTGGAACTCATCGTCTTTGCTGTCAGCTTTTGCATTTGCTCTTGGGATCTTCTTTAAAACAAAAACCAACTGTTTTTTCTCCTCCTCTTCTTCTTGACAATGAATCCTAGAGAAGTTAGCCAGACTGCAGGACAAAGACATTGCTGCTGTCAGGATAGCTGTAAGAGTGACCTGTGTGCTGTTTGAGTTGCAAATAGACATGGACCTGTTCCTCATGCAATGCATAGCCGGCCACTAAGGGGTTCAGCCCCTCAGGACTCCCTGAGCTGTTCATATGCCCCACTTGATGCACAGGTAGCTAGCAGTGCTGCACCATAAATAATTCATTAATTAACCATGCCATAATGAGATGCATGGCTGAGGTGGCTGTTGCAGGGCTGAATTGGGGCTCCTGGGAGTAAATACAAAACCAAGCTCAGCTGCCGTGCAGGGGGGGCAGGCACAGCTCATGAAGAGGGTACCAACCCTACAGTGAAGCCAGTATGCTTTATGCACCCCGGGGGTGACCTGGGGATCTGGCTGCACACCTCAGAGCTGAAGAGGAGGGGTGCAGGGAAACCGCCTCCAAAGCCAGCACTACTTACTGGTGTGGGGCTGCCTGCCCTGCAGGCGGGGAGAGGGGAGCGCACAGCCCCCAGATACCCCCTCGCCCCCACTTACCCCCTCGCCCCCACTTCCTGCCCATGGCGAGCGGTAATTAGCCGGGGAGCGTGTTAATTTGCTGCCTGCGCTTAATCCTCAAAATGGGCTTTTGCTTAATTTAATGACAAGACGCATTTTCTTCCTGGCCAGTTCTCGCCACTTATTTACCCCGGTGTAGAACACCGGACCGAAAAGGGACCAGGAGGAGGGGCCGCCCCCCGCCACCCCCGGGCGCTGCTCTCCTTCCCCGGGTGTTGCGTGCCGGTCCCCGGCGGCGACAGGGGCTGGCCAAAACAGAAATGGTTTCCCTTTTCCTCAAAAAAATGTGTTGAAATGAAAGAAAGCACTTTTTGTTGGGACACTGGGGTTGGGGAGAAATTATTTTGGGTCTGTGCAATCTTTGCATAAAGAATAATTTAGAAACAGCGTCTTGATATCCTAGATTTTCTTTTTTCCCCTCCCTTGAAGCTGTGAAATTTCCTGAGCTATGGGAAAAAAAAGGATCCTTACTCAGGTTTTCAGGTCAGCAAGAAATTTGTGATTTTCTAAGATGAAATCACTGTGACTTTTCCCTGGTTTTGTTTGTGATACACGCCCCATACAGGGAACACATCGCACGCACCTTTGGAGCTGAAAGATGAAGCTGAGGGAATGGTTCCGGATTTGCCTGCACATAACAGTGGTTAATTGGGCCAAAAGCCTGTGACAAGAGCAATCACAAATGATTTCTGAAGTTGATTGTATTACTCCATCACACAGAAAAGGCAAACTACAGGCCCGCTTTTCTTTCACTGGATATCATTAATTCCTATTGATTTAATCACTGCTGGGGTGTATGTTAGGCAGGGACAGCGCAGGGCGGGGAGAAAAGACCCAATAGCAGAAAACCGAGCACTGTCTTTAATCCTAAATATTCCTCACAAGGAGTCACTGAAAGGCCTAGGCTACAGGATAATGTTCATACACCTACTTTTTTTCTCTGTAAACAGCAAAACATTTTATGAACAGAGTGGGGAATACGGATAGCAAAGTCACGACTTCAAGACTATTTCACTGCTTATAGTAAAGGGCTGCAAGTCTGGATTTGAGAGGTTGCTAGTTATCATGCTGCAGGGTCTCGACACAGCAAACAAATCTCTGCAAAAATGGAAACACCTTTCCTGTGACAGGATTGCCACTGCCTACACAGCTATTGGCGGTTTGCAAAGCCTGTGTAATAGGTCATGGGGATAAAGGACAGAAATATTTCTAGATGCAGCACTTTTCTGCTGATTTCAGGATTGCTCGGCAAAGCAATATGACCATTCTCACGAATTCAGCTCTTGCATGTACCCTGTTTCTTCTTGAAAACTCTCTCCAAAGAAGAACATTGTCTGTCAAGGACATTTAATCCCTATTCCTCGTTCTTAGGGGGTTCATTCATGTGGCAAGGAAAGACCTAAGTGAAAGTGGGCTGATGTTCTAATTTTGTTCTTCTACTTTCCTTTTGCTTTACAATCTATTTAGGATTAGGAACTTAGGAGATGTAATTCTCCCAAAATGGAGTTTCTGTCAAAAAGAAGTAGGGACAAGGGAAAATCTTAAAAAGTTCGAAACTTCTTGTTTCAGCAATCTTTAACTGAATAGTACTTTTAAAAAGTTCATAAAAGTGTTTTGTTTTGACATTGTCCAAATGAAACTTTTTGACCTTTTGTATAAAAATGGCATTTTTCATTTTAAAAGTGACCTGAGCTAAAAGGAAACAAAGTTCAACAAAAGAACTAAACACCTGGAGAATGAAGTGTACATTTCATTTTGGGTTGAACAGTTTAGTCTGAATTACCCCGTTGAGAAACCCAAAATAACTTACTGTAATCGGAATGGTATTTCCCTGATCCATCTACACAGGACAAAAATAATAAAAACATCTCTTATATGCCTCATCTTTAACTGAACATGTGGTTGGACAAAGTGAACATTTTTTTATTTGATTTGCACCAACAACAAAACCTTGAATGACAAATGAGCTGCCTAAGATGCTTCTAATTTCTCTGGTGAGTTGGAGCAGGTCAGTTGCAAAAACACAGCAGCAGCCTCATACTTCTTGGTGATGTGAGAAACACAGCTGTGGATTGTAAAGCAATAGTGAAAATAATTAGGCTGATGGTCAGCCCTGAAACTGGCCAGCTGCAACTAAATTTCTGAGCAGAGGCACTACCAGCTCCTTTGAACTGTTATCTTCTCTTGTTGAAACATAGCCCTAACACCTTTAATTTTGTTGTTGAAACCCCGTGTTACTGACCTGGCCGCCCCAAACATCTTCCTTGGAGCTCTTACCACATTCGGCACTGTGGCTGCTGCCCATGTGCACTGAGCTGGGAGGCTAAAAATACCCCAGTTACAAATGGTACCACATAGCAGGAGCATTTCTTTCTCCCTATGAAATCCCTCCATGGGATTGTGTTACCCTCCCACCTTGGCCAGCACATGCCGTCTGGGATTATCCAGCCTGTGAAACTGAGACCTGCCAGGGGCCACTGCAAACCTAATTCTGCCCTAGGACCAGAGCCTCCTGTGAGGGCAGGTTGGAGACTCAGTCATGCTCTTCTCAGGTGCTTCCTCTGGAGGTACATCTCTTCAGGGATAGTCCAGACTTGGCCGGAGGTGGTGGTCAGTGCCCCCTCACTGGTCCCCATAGTGACTTCCCCTTCATGCTCCCTGGCATTTAAGCTCTGTTGTAGTTCCGCTGCTTGGTGCTATTGCCCAAACCCAACTTTCACATGAGGGTTTTCTTTCTTCTTTCCTTTGGGAAGCCTTTCAGATATTTGAGGGGATAGGAAGGGCTTGGTGACTGCCGTGCCAGGAGTACATGAATAGAGCAGGGGACAAGTGTGTAGGAAACTTAACTCTGTGTTGACTATACCATCCAGACACTTTGGCTGTCACTCCTTACCCTGTAAATATAGTGTAATCTTACCAGCATGAGTAGAGCTTCCTTTTTTATCTGTGCATGAGGTCAACCTTTGGCTTAGAGCCTGTCCTTGCCATTGTATACATACATATATATGTATAAAAATAGCTACATAGATACATATAAATTAATGAAGTTCAGCAACTGTGGAATTAAGAACACAAATGTCACTTTAGTAGCTTGAAAAAAAAAAAAATGATGCAAGGTTTAGCCGTTTCATGTTACAACAGTTTCTGCAAACAGGGTGTCAGGAGGGACTGGGTGACTTAAAAAGTTTGTGATGAGGCATGGACCCCTTCGCCCTTGACTGTCTGGTTGAGATGTGACTCCATGGAACAGTGCCTGAAGCTTGCTCCCATCAAAAGCAGTTTGTGTTTTTTCTGCTTCTATTCAGTGGACAGAGACCTCTCTGAAACTGCCAGACCCTTTGGTCTGAGCTGAAGTTCCCCCTGGAAAAAAGGCTGTAAATAGAATAGGTGAAACATGGTATTTATTTATTTCAGGGCCAAGTTAGACTGGCATAGCACCAGGGGCATAGCTGCATGTCACCTGCTTTATGCAAGGAGAGCTTCGGGACCCTGGATATACTTGCAGGATGTTTCATGGGGACAATTGCTGGGTGTATAAAAGAGCAGTTTATTACAGCAGAAGCTCTGCTGATAGCATGGTGCCTGCAGTGCGCTCACGAGGATGGCCGGATTATTAAGGGAAGTAAAAAGAGCCTTTTAGAAGTGTCACTCCTACACACCAGGGTACAGCGGGAGGTGCACAGCGGCGGTCTGTGTGTCACTCACAGCAGGGATTGCCAGCACAATGGCTTCTGTTTTTGCTGCCTGTTCAGTATTATTTGTTTTATGTTGATACTGTCGATGCGCTTAAAGAGATTATATACTTTTCCCATGGCATAAACAAAATGACGTGCATTTTGCAAGGAGAGTAATGGTAACGAGAAGTCAGGCTTCAAGGGGAATGATGGTAAGGGTGACAGCAAGGAGAAATAAATCTTGTATGCTCAACTTGGGCTGAGCTGACTGCCATTTCCTTAAATAAATTAAGAAAGTCAAGTCCTCATGTTCTTACCTTATAGGAAGGGGGAGAAGGGGGAACAGGCTGCAACCTCACAGCAGGCAGTGCTTTTAGTAGCTGATCTCTTACCATTAGCTTGAATTCAGCTTCAAAAAAACCTTGAGTTTGGTGGTTCTTCTCAGGCCTTTGTCAAATCTTTGCCCTCTCCTTTCCATCCCCTGCCTCGAAGCAGCCCAGAGCTAGACATGATCACAGAGATGGAGGATCATGTAAGAGCTCCTCTGGAGACAGCCATGCTTAAAAGGTCACTTTTGGAGCAGTTCTGGCCCTTGTCCCCCTACCCCACGTCCTCCCTCCCACCCCCAACTCAAGTGTGTAGCCGTGAACTAGACTGAAATGGGAAGGGGGAATCATACTATTCATAATTCCCAATTGCTGTTACCTGGAAGGTGCTGAACGTTCATTTGTCCTTTGTTCCCAGGGGACAACATACTGCAGTTTGTTGTCTGGATGTTTTTTTTTTTTTCCCACCCAAATACAGAACGGTGGCAGCTGAGCTGCTGTATGAGAATAGCATTAAAATGTGTAATGCACCATAAATAAAAGAAATAGACAGCCAGGAAGCTGTGGTAATCACTGCTTTGAGGTAGCATGAATTATGATGTGTGTATATATGTGAGCAAGTGTGCGGGGGGGGTGTGGTTTGAGGGCTTCATGTTCATGTTTCTGGCTGTGCTTGTTTTGACTCAGCTGCTGTCGCTCTGGGAAGAGAGAGAACTCAGCCTGCCATTTACATATCTCCACCTTCGCACTGACAGCTGCTGTCCCTTGACTCAGAGGAAAGGGATCTCAACCTCCACCGCCTGTTCCCTTGGAGTCCCTCCCTCCTCCTCCTCCTTGACCCCTCTGCCCTTGCAGCAAGGCAGAAGGGGGAATCCTGGCTGTCTCCCAGGGACCAGGTCACTCCTCCTGTCACCTAGGGAGGATCCTGTAACAGCCTGGGCTTCAACATTGCATTCCAGAAGTAGCTGATTTATGTTTCTTGGGTCGACCTTAGGCTGCTGCTTTTTTTTTTTTTTTTTCCCCCTGCTGACTTCCCATTGCGACCGGGATAGTGAAAGCAGCAATGGGCGTGCTGGAGTTGGCAGGTGAGGATATTAACAACACAGCGTCATGTTTCCCTCAAGGTACTGAACATTATAAAGGTGGCCGTTGAATCCTAGTGCTCTTAGATCAGTAAGATACCCACAGTAGGTGGAAAGAGAGCAAAGCCAGCAGAAAAAAATTTAGCATGGGTGTCTCCTTGTTGATTATCTCCTATTGGCGTCCCAGGGACTCCTTTAGCTGGCACAGCAAGCCGCTTGTTTGGAATAATCTCCTGCCCATTCTTGCTACAGCAGCAAGACAGCTTATTAGAACAGCCTAGCTTTCTTTTTGTACTCTGTGCATTAATGTTTTACCTGGAGCCAATAGCCTCCCTCTGAAAAACTTGTTTGGTCTGAATAGCCACAAATGAGTCTAACAGTGCTTAAGTGCTGCTCTGGTTCAATGAATTCCCTGACCTTATGATAATTTAGGTGTCACAGGGCACCAATAAATGCCAAAAACTGTCTTCCAGCCTGTAACTAGCTGCATAACCACTGCAGAGTGCCATGGTGCTCAGCCAGCCTGCTGGGCCCATTAATGAATTGTGAGCAGCAGAATCCCGCTGGACCCACGTCTGTACACCCCTGCTTGTGGGTCCCTGGCTAGAGAGGGGACGGTGTCCTCAGCTGCACGTTATCACACCCGCCTGGTTCAGCTCTGGGCTCTGCTTTCAACCTCAGAGTGAAAATATCAACTAAAAGGTTCAATGGGTAGAGACTTCTTGAAACGGTGATATACTGACATAACCAAAGGTCAAGCACAAACTATGCAAGTGAAGGAGTGATTTTAGCTAGACAGTTTCAATGGGAATTTGGTGCCTAGATATCTCTGGGCATCTGGATCTATTTTTTCCTGCTGTGGTCATTTAACACAGTCATTATTTTATTATCATCTTAGTGAAAAGTGAAGGTTGTGCATTGAAGTCTTTGTATGTATAGGGACTGCAATGCATAAAATCAGCAGGCCACCCTGCTATTTTTCTCCAAGGAATAAAGATGCACCTTGGTGGAGCTGAGTTAAGTCTGTAACAAATCTCTTCCCAACTCAGCAAGGAACTGAAAGATGTGCTTAACTTTATTCACAAGCTTTAAAAATTTTGTGAAACAGGCGAAGCCTTGCTTCTGCGCAGCATAGCTGCACACTAATGGATGCATTAGAGAACATCGTCACAGCGCACGTATATTGCCACACATGGTAATTACTCAAATTGCAAGACAATTATCATTGCAATACAGAAATAGCTGACTTGCACTTGCTTCACAAATGCTAGGAAACACCTTCCTCATTCAGACCTAGCAGGCCTAATTCTGTATTATGTTGTAGCTGCCCTCCAGCAACACAAAAGGCCTAAAGAGGCCAGAAATAGCCTCTGGGGAGCAATGTCTGACATAAGATGTTCATCCCAGCCCATCTGTTGGTGTACCGCAGCGCCTCAACACTAGCTCACTCCAACTGTCTCACAAACCTCTGCCCAGAGCCCTTGTTGGGAAGGGGCCACGTGTTTGACATGTGCAAGCAGAGAGCACTGCCTAGCAGTTACGCGCAAACAGCTTATGGTCCTAGGGGCTAAATTAAACTCAGTTCAGGAGGCGACAATAATTCATGAAGCACCCCTTCCCTTCCCCCCGCTCCAGCTCCAGAATGCCACCTCCTCCTCCCCTCCCTCTTGCTGGCTATCTCCTGGCAGACCCTTGTTAGTGTCTCCCCCTGCACAGAGGTCAAGCAGGAACCTGAGGGACAGTGCAAGACCTGGAAGGGAGCCAGTGACAGTGTATTTTGCAGTGGATGACGAGCAGGAGAGGGAAAGGAAAAGCAGCCTGTGACTACTTCATCTCAGTGAGTGGCTCCCAGCAAAGTGTGGCATGACAGAGGGGAATGCTTCCCCGGACGAACCCCACGAACCTGTGGCGTGCCAGCCTCTGTTTCTGGAGACAGCACAGTAAGGTGGGATGTCTCTGCCTTCGTCCTGGAGTGCCAGCGCACAGTGAAGGGGCAGAGGGTCTCGGGCAAGAAGAGGCACTCCTTGTCTTGCAGAGATCTACAACCTCTCCTTGCCTTTTGCTCAGGACAGAAACACTCTCCTGTCTGCTTTTTCAAGTTCTCTGTGGCTCTGTCCTGCAGAGAGAATGGAGCTGGTCGATCTTCCCTCACAGGGGCCACGATGGCCTTGGGCTTTCTGACCCTGCCACTAAAGTGCAAAGCAGAATGCCCCACTGTCCACCTGCCAAGCACCCATAGTTCAGACACTGGCTACCCTGTTCTCTTCCTTCATTTGGATGTTGCTCTCAGCATAAATCACACTTCTGTTGGGCCCAGTATTTTCAAAATTATTACACGACCGCAAAAGTTATACAAAGATGAGAAATATCAACTGCCCTCATCTTGAGATTACCTTTTGCTCTTTGTAGAGACCAGACCTGGAAAAATAACAATACAAAATGGCTTCGCCTGAGTTATCTCCCTTGTTTGTTAGCTTTAGAGGCTCAAGCATCTGATAAAACCCTAAAGTTTTAAACACTCTTTCTTGATCAGAGGAAAAAAATAAGTATTAAGCTTCAAATGAACAGAAGGAGACTCTGCAATGCAAGAGTTATTTGACACTGCAAGCCTAACTATAACAAATTATTCTGCTAATTTCTGTAAGTATGTAAAATGTACTTAAATCAGCCAGAATGTTGGTATATCCAGACTTCTGAGGTTTTACTTCCTTTGCATTGCAGAAGAAAAATAGATTCTTTTTTTAATGAAGCATTATTGACACTTCAGTTCTCCCCAACTAAAGTCAATGGAAGGTTTGTCATTGTTTTAAATGAAGTCAGAATCACACCGTTCCAGTCCTGTTTAGTGTCATAAAATTGTTGAGCTGCCAGTTTCTGTTGGCTTGTTAATGGCTTTTTAAATGATATTTAAAGCATATAAATTATTTGTATAGTGATTTATTCTACTTTGCAATTAATTGCAGTCACTGGAATATATTTTATCTTACACCGGGGTTTTATTTTACATTTTGAGGACATTATATTTTCATTTTTTATGGTATTTGAGAGCTTTGCATTTGTCCAAAAGATGTAAATATACCAGTGAAAGACTGGATGCAAATTAAGTGTTCTACTTTCAGACAGTTTATGACATTCAGTCAGTGTCTTTGTTGAGTAGATGTTTACATTTAAATGTGGGGGTTTGTTTTGTTTTGGTTTGTTTTTTTTGGGGTAAAGCTTCTGACACATTATTACTAGGATTTCGGGTAAATCCATTATTGTAGAATTCCACATTTTTTTCTCCATATTTTCTGGGTTTTTTTCTTTTTTCTTTTTATCTTCAAGGAATAACAAGAATGAAATATGTATATAAAACCATGGTACATCATAAAACATATCACATTTGCTTGAAGATACGAGTAGCATGAAAATATTAGTAGTTATAAATCCATCTCCAAGAAAAATTACTATGTTTCTCTGCATTCAACCAGCTGTTCATTAGATGGAAAGATATTTTCTCTAAATTGTATAAGTTTTCAGATCATGTATCTCCTTTTAATGGCTCAGTCTCTGAAGGAGCATTCTTCCAGTTGTTAAACTAGCTCTCAACATAAAGTCTTTTCTACCGTTTATGTGCATGAGGATGAAATTTGTATTCACACAGAGCTAAAACAAGACATATCCTCTTTCCCCTGAAGATGTGTTCTCCCACCTTTAAGATGCTTATGCTCTTGAGGTGTGGAAGTGTGTGAGAGCCACAGAAATCAGCAAAGCAGTTCAAACTGCAGATTTTTGATATCCCTCTATCCTTTATATTTTATGGTCTTCACTGGGCTCCTGGCCTTGACAGAAAATAGACTGTGTTTACTATGAAAACCTGAAACTAGGAAAGCTAGAAAATGAACTGTGCTACTCCTTGAGTAACTGTCAATAATGCATGGACAGAAATAGAGCATGACACGAGAGGTCAGCATGGGGGAACTCTACTAGAGGTACCATGGGATGAAACAGCCGATGTCAGTGTTACGCCAATACCAATGGCATTGCACTCCTGTTCAAAGGCTCCACTCCCCAAAGAGCTGTACCTCCACCTACTCAAAGACAGCTCCCCTGGTAGAACTGGCAATTAAAAGTGTAGACTTTTAAGCTTTCACTACTTGTGTCCCTTTAAAAATATCTCCACTTTTACTAACAGCACTCTGCCAAGAGGAAGCTTGCTGTCCTTTAGCCATCGTTTACCACCCCTTAACAAGTAGCCACCTGTGAATGTCCATGAGTCTGCAAAACATGGTCTGAAAACCCAAGCCAAAACCAAAGCAGAGATAGTGCAGGACAGTAAAGTGTGGATACATGAGGTGGGTTGATAAAGCCTTTGGAGAGTCTAGAAGACATCTCAGAGCTGAAGTCAGATACCCAAGTCTCAGCCTGTGCTTTCATCTTAAAAACAATTTTCCTCTCAGTTTCCAAGAAATGTGTATCTAGCTAGCAACTTCTGGTTACTTCATTCAGGATCAGTGGAGGCATTTAGTCAACAGCAGTCAGCTCGAAAAGAAACGCTCCACTAAACAAAGCTATATGGAACTCAGGTATGGACCAATTTTGTTAATTCCTATATGCCTTTCACTCTCTGGTCAATATGGCTCAAAATTAATGATATGCAGAACAGATCTGAGAGCAGTTACTATGATAGTGGATAGGTATCAATAGTGTCTAGATTGTTTATACTGATGCAGGTGACACAGATGCAAAAACACTCCTGTCTGTTAATGTCTTAGGTATCATCAATCTAGTATCTGGGTTTAAATTCCATAAACAATGTGGGAGTTTTCATGATATTTTTACAATATATATGATTGAGTGACAATTTACCCCCAAAAGTGAGATTAGTATTTATTCAGAAACACCTTTCTATTTAGTAGTTCTTAAATGAACACATAAATTAATAGGTAAGCTTGTTAACAACTCTGAAATATAATTAGTTTGTTGATGTAAATTGTTACTCAGCAGGAAATTCTGCAAAATAGCTCCACACTTTTAGTTGCCGACAGTCACAGTTCCTTAAATAAATTATTTCTACAAGTTCCATGAAGCAGCTTTTAGATGCTTTTATTTCAATGAAGTATTTTATATTACTCTGATGGTAATATTTGTTCTTGTTTCGTAACATATCTTCTCTCAGACACCAGACATCTGGGAAAATCTGAAACCAGAAACTCCTCAGAAGCACCCACTCATCAGGCTTGCATCATAGGGTTAAAATTCAGAGTACAGGGTAATAAACTTTGTTGCAAAATTCTTGACTCCAACCTTTAGCAGACAAAAAGAGGAATTTCTTATAATAAAGCAAGTTTAGCCATGTGACAGCAGCGGATGTCTGAATGCTGTAGCAAATGGATGCTCTCTGAGTTATAGAAATTGAAAGCCAGTCATTCAAACACCAGTTATTTTGACTTACATAATTAGTGGCCATTACCACCCATTTTAGTTGACGGGTAGATGTTTATTTACTTTTGCTTCATGTCCCCAGAGTAGCACAAAACAGCCTCAGCACACTGATGTGTCCATCAGCAAAAAACACCTATGCTGTAATCAGAGGTGTCATTGCAGCAATGGCAGGGACACCTCTGGTGGGGTTATCCTGGGTACTGCTAGAAGGATGCTCAGCAGTATGGTCCTTAGTGCACAACAGCTGCCTCTGCATGTGCTCATCATTTCTAGGCAGATCTATCCAATTTATCCTGAACTCCCAGTGCCACAGTGTGCTGCTGCTGCTGCCCAAGCTGGTTTGCTCAGTACTAGTTCAAATATGTCTGTTCCTGCTGAAATCACGACTCTGTGAACAGGCCTGTGGAAACAGGGATGCACCAACCCTCCCTTTTAAAGTGGTCGTGCAAGATCTGCAAAGTTTGTGTAGTGGAGACCTCTGATGAAGGAAGTTCTCTGTCAACAGAAAGAGCAAAAAATAGAGGCAGAAGCACAAGCAAGCACAGGAAATGCAGCCTTGCCAGTGCTCTGGGCAGCGCAGCAGCTTCCTGGCTGTCCATGCTCGCTCGCTCCGTGACTTATCTGCTGGCACCATGGCTCTGCAGATTTGAGTAGCCTTCTTTGTGAAGACAGCTCAATTGTCTGAAATGAGACTGCTTGTATACTGTGTGAGATTTTCATGATACAGACAGTTAAACTTTAGGAATTGAACAAATACAGCCAAATGTCCAATGCATGAGACGGTGTGAGTTCAAGTGCTACACTTGGCTGGTGTGAACTTTCTATAAGGATGGAAGGGAAGGCATACAAATAGCTCATTCTTTACAAAAACAAGTATTTATTATTCATTCTTTTTATTTAACTACCAGTAGAAGATAAGGTGAAACAAATGATTCAGCTCATTTTCCATTATTACAGCAACCCTTTCTTGGGCTCACTAGTGATATAATTTATGCTTGTTTCTCCATTTACTACAGTTGCCCTGTACTGGAGTTTAAGCTCTACCTTGCTGTTTACATCTGATAGCTGGAAATAATACAAGGAGAATGTTTTTAAAAGAAATTATTACAGAGAAAGAGAAGAATTTCTATCACCATGATGGTGTTAGAAAAGGAGATCTAAATTTTCTTTCAAACAATACACCAACTGCTTAAATCCTCTCACTTCTGTGAATATTCACAAATATAAGAACCATGGGTTACCTTCCCTGTCGCCTCAAGAACCAAATATATTGATAAGGCAATATGAAATAGAAGAGCAGTTTTGACTTGAGGATTCTTCCCCTTAGAGAAACACATGCAGAGAAGCAGCTGTGAAAATAACTTAAATAGTAAACTTAATAAGCTTAACTTAGTAAGCTTCGATGCTAGTGTCATGTTTGTACCTGGTACTAGAGGGACGATGTTTGAGGGTGACAGATGAGCATGCTGGTCTCTTCTGGCTTTAAAAATCTATGGAATCAGGTATCTCAGCCCTGGAAAAGTGCAACTGTTTTCTCTGAGGCAGACAAAGCTACAGAAAAGCATGTCAGACCAAGACCTTTCAGGGCACCTTGAAGGGCCTTGACGGAACAGAAGCTACACCACAATAGCCCAGTCAATGGGAATATTGCTAACATGACACTTGAAGAGTCCAAATTGGCCTGTGAAGGAAACACAAGAAGAAGCAGCCCTGGGCATTTGTGAAAATTTCCTTCCTAGCTGCTGTTGGCGAGTCCTATGGGCTAGGTAACTGATCCAGTTGTGAAGCTTCAAGGTGAACATCTGCCCTTGGGCATATTTGTGTTTACTCTTATTTGCATCTGAATTTGCTGCAATGAAGAATCTGGAGATGCCTCCAAACCTCAGCCTCCCAGCCCAGGCCTGGCACCAAGGGCAGGACAAGGACGGGACAGTTGGTGTGGCTGGGCTGGTACAGCCGGCCATGTCCTGGGGAGGAGAAGCCGTGTGGCTCCTGCCCCAGGCTCTGCATTGACAGCAAGGACCTCTTGACAGAGACAGTGGCTGGCTGACAGTGGCTGGCCACCTCCTTCGTCCAGGCCACAGATTTGCAGACACTATCCCCAAACAACAGGAGATAGGCTGGGACAGCTGAAATTTGGCCAGTTCAGGTGATATGCCACTTTGCTGCTGCAGAGCTCGTTATGAACCTCACAGCCCTTTCTGGACCTAGGGAATTCAGTTAAACGTATTGGCTTGTTAACGGTGACTTACCTACCTTCAAGATTTAGTGTATTTAATTTGTTCATTATCACATGTAAGTGTATACCACTAAGGATATGAGGGCCATCAGATTCCCAGATATTAGGCAACACCACTTTTCTTGTATTTTAGCTTAAAATTTTTAGACTGATAACTGACTTCTGATTTACAGTGACACACAATATTTTTAACCCCTTTTTTTTGGCAGCTGGGTTGTCAAAGACACAAGAAAGCAGTTTTACTTCCAAGGACAGTACACAGCAAATCTCAAATCTTGGTTCACCTTCAGTAGAAGTAAGGTCTCTGGAGTCTGAGGTACAAATCCTAGAGTCAATAAATAGCTGGTTCTTGGAGCAACTAATCTGAAACCCCCCCAAAAAAGAAAAAAGAAAAAAAAAATACCCAAAAAACCCAAACAAAAACTGAAGCAGTGCATAGGTGCTGGATCAAACTGTAAATACTTACATCACCTGAACCAGACTGAAAACATGAAAAAAGTGAATGATGATCATTTTTAAGTTATAAAACTGGGAATCTACATGAAAGCAAAGAGAAACAGTTAAAAGGACTGGGCAAGAGAATTAAATGCTTTGGAGGAGTATGCTTTACTAGAACCTGAGAGTCAGTGTTATCACACATATTTTTTTAAAAGGTCCAAAAAGATTTTGAAACAAGTCAGCATGTTTAAACAACAAAGTAGAGTAGGCTATTAGAAGTAAAAAGCTCATCCATTGGAATGTAGAAATCCCATACAAATGAGGAAAATAAAAGACAAGTTAAACTCATCCGGTTGAATGTAGAACTCTAATGAGGCAAACCAAAAAAAGATTTTGAAGAGCATCTTCCTACAAGCATGTAAGTGACTAACATGAACTTTCTCAGAAACAGGAAGCCTGTTGGAAAGTCGATGGGCTGAGAGATGATTAAGGTGCAAACGGGATACTCCAGGAAGCTAGGGCTGTGGCGAGAAAGCTAAATGAATGATTTTCGTCAGTGTTCTCTTCAGAAGAGGTCACAGAGGTTTCCTCACTTGGACCATTCTTTACATGGACAAGCCTGAAGAACAGTCTCGAATCGAACTGTCAACAGAAGAGGTTTTCAGAGCAATTAAATAAAATGAATGGTAGCAAATCTCAAGGACCAGGTAGCATTCAACCAAGCATTCTAAAGAAACTAAAATATGAGACTGCTAAACTACTGATTTCTGAAATCACCCTTGAAAGTAGAGAAATAGAAAGTGGCAAATGTAATGGTAGTAAAAAAAAAAAGGTTTAAAGAGCAGAGCTGAAAAACTACTGACCAGTAAAACTGATTTCTGTACCAGACAAATTGGTACCGATCATAGAAAACAGAATTGGTAAACACATCATTTTGTAGAGAGAAAACATGTCTCACAAATCCATTAGCATCCTTTGAGGGAGTTAATGAGAGTCAGGCTAAGGGCATGCTGCCTGATATGCAGTGGACTTGGGTTTTCAAAAAGTGATTCACATCACCAAAGGGTCTTAAAGAAATGAAATGGTCATGGAATAAAAGGGATGTCCCCCCACATGGTTTAATACATGGCTAGAAGAAACAAAACAAAGATTAGGGATAAGCTGCCATCCTTACACGGTGGAGGAGTGGGGCCTGATTGAATCCCACATGGCTCCTGCTGGGACCCATGCTGTTCTGAATTAGACTTGATAGAGAAATGGGGATGGAGCTGGGCTATACTCCAATTCTGTAGCTTTCAACTGTTTTCTTTGATCAGGTAAACAATTTAATTGAGTACAGAGTGCACAGCTCAGTGCACAGGCCTTTGTGACCAGGAGATCACCGCCAGTGTTGTGTTGTTGAGATATTGTGGGTTGGCAAGTGGGATTGCAGAGAAAGTTAGAAACTCTTTCTTTCTTATGTTGGAAGCCACAAGAATGGCAGGAAGCAGAGAATATGTCACGTATGCCTCAGACTTGGCAGAACTGGCAGATATTCCTTGTGTGTATGTCAAGCAAATTAAATGCTAATATTGACCCACTACCAGCAAGGACATTTGTTGTCTGAGGATGAGAGAAAAGAAGTGATCTGCCAGTCTGTAGGCCAAGATGTCTGAATTATGGTACTACAAAAAGGAGAAAGTTTTTGTCATTGAAACCTCAGATTTTCCCAAATTGCCACACTAAACAGTTTTAGTATCCTCTTGTATGAGTCGAAGCTCTCTTTATGTTAAATGTGGCAATCCAAGAAATCTAGGTACCTTTTTACTGTAGGTATATGGGGAAAATCGAATGTCAAATGTTAATCATACGTGGTCACAAGTAGAAATGGTTTTCTCTGTTTTAATTAGAGTGAACCTTTTCAGACATTCCCAAACCTCAGCCCATGAGAGCCTTAAGGCAAAGACAACCTTTGTATCAACAGGTACGCATCTATGTTCTTTCTTTGATATTAAATAACTGTAACATTTCTCCTTTAGAGAAGTTATGGTACCATTAAATGAGATGTTGTTTCAAAACGTATCTTCCAAATAAACTGGAATATAACCGTTGCATACAATGATCATAACTGCACTAAGAATCTGTTCACAAAGTGTATTGATGATACTTAGGGTTATATTTCTAAGTCTTTTGCTTGCCTAACAGCTGTTTTGGGGCATGGTAGTTAGCACGATTATGTACTTTTTACTTCCAAGTGGATACATAACAGCCTAACAACAAGTCTCTTGTGTGAGAAATGCCTGTATCTCACTTTCAGAGGAGCCATGAGTAAAGAACAGGTAAATAAACCTCTGTATGGTTTGGTACAGGTTGCATACATATACACTCTCACACCCTCGTGCACACTGCATTTTGGGATGGGGATTGGGTGTAGATTATATGGCAGGTACTGCATACCTGCGTTGGGTAATCTGACTGGAAAAACCCTTGTATGGGGACACAATGATTTGCAGAAGTGAAATCAGTGAAACTCCCAAGAAACCACTGCACAAAACTGTCTTAATAGCTATAAAAATCTACTTTCTCAAGTTTACCATGATGGTGAATCAATGAAATTGGTGAAATTACTGATCATTCAACTGTGCAGTTTGGCACTGCCTTATGCTTTGTGTAGTAACAGACACTGCCAATCAAATAGCTCCAAGCTCTGGTTAAAGCAAATCAGTTCACATCGATTGACACGAACAGTACTATGACAGGTTACACCACCTGAAATGTGGAATTAATGTGAAATGCATTTCCAGTCTGAACTGACAGTGGTTTATAGTGATGGTGAGCAGCTGTCAACAAGGACACAAGTACATGGAGACAGAAAGCATGGAACATCCATCAGGATTCTTCTTTTACTTATTTTGCACAGATTCAGTGAAATTGCTTGCATTTGCAAGGATACCAGAAGACAATTAGGTCAAGTAGCACAATTTTGTCCCTGAAGTACTTCCGTTGAAATGAGTAGAATGATAATCACTTATTTCAGGGCTAAATTCAACCCATTATTGTTTCTGATGCATTTTGCATAAAATAATCAGTTGATGAGTTCAGAATAGGAAAAGAAAAAAAATATATAAATCTGTTTCATAATGTTCCTGAGCCACAGCTTGCTTGAGGCTGAGAGAAACTTCTGGGAAGTCTCTCTGTATCTTTGCCTTGTTCCTATACTCTTCTCCAGGCACCTATTATCAGTCAGTGTTGATAGCACAATTCTGGAGGAGCTGAAATTTTGGGTTGAGTATGATGAAAGGGCAAACTCCCCATATTTCTGCATCGAAACTAAAATACAAAAAATTCCATGTAATTTCATCCAATTATCTTATATTTCTGAGAGATTAGGGAACTACAAAACTGACTAAAGCAGACAGCTGCCTGAACTGACATCACATCATTGAATTTTTCACCAGTCATCTTCTCTTAATGTATTTGTTAATTCCTGTCCCAGCAAGACTACAAATGAAGCTCAGCCCAGCAGTGGAAAATAAGAATAAACATTGATTTAGTAGAAGATAGACTGTGTCTAGGGAACAGGACATCTATTCTGCTTGGACAATGCCCTTACCATCTGTGGGATGAGGTGAACAGATAATAAGTACAAATCTCTGTTAATGTAACCATAAAGTTTTACAGTTAAAATTGAAAAGGTCAAGCAGTGAAAAAATCAAGGTTTCTCAAGCAATCTTTAACTTGGCTGCATTCCATAGCTGAGGTATTTTCTTTTTTTTTTCTTTGTTAAATGTGTCATGTAATATATTCCTCTTTGATGCTAAATATGTATGATAAGTATACAGGGCATGAATTGAGGTAGAGATAACTGTTGCTATGGGAACTTTAATTTTTGCATTTGCCAAGTTTGAATCTGTAATAGTGAAATCATAAGATTGCAATGGGGGGGAGGTGGGTGTCACATCCCTATGACCATTTCTTTGGAGGAATCCCTTCCTATGTACCTCCCTGCCAGCTCCGTGCTCTCACATGTCTGACCACCAGCAGCTCCCTGTGTCAGGATGGGAAACACTGGACTCTTTGTATGCCAGGCTGATTTTTTGGAGAGGCCGTTGAGGTCTCTTCTGATCCTACACACTTCCAGGTGAGCCTGTAGGGGCTTGGAGGTAGGATCAGGTCTGGCCTGTGTTGCCTTGTTCCAGGAGTTCATTAACACAAGTCGTTAGCTACACTTTGGCTATTCCAAATGCCTTTTCCCTTAGCCACTCACAACTACAGGGTTAGAGAGCTACAAAGCATCATATTTTATGTTGTGAAGAGCCAAGATGTTTATTGCGTGGTAACTTCTACCAGACACAACCAGAACCAGAAGCCCTGCTCCAGGGGCATGAAAAAAGGTATTTGTTCCCTGAACATTGACACCTGCAGTTTCCTAGAAGGATATACTGCACAGATACTTTCTTCTTTAAGGCCCTTTTCCTAACCTAGTCTTAAAATGGGAATTGCTGCCTTGCTGCAATTCTGATATATTAGTGTTTGTTTACTCCCAAATAGACCTTAAAACCTGAAATATCAAAAGCATGAAATAGAACTGCAGAGTGAAACATCTGCTTGGAGATAACGAAACTGCTCGTTTCATCAGCCTCCGAAGTGGTTCATCACCTCATGGGAATTTTATCTGATACCCTATATTTTTTACGCTCCTGTGGCTCAGAATTTCTGGCTGAAATATAGCTCCCGAGCAACCTCAGTTCCTAGTGGGGAGAAGCCCAAACTCAGTGTCCGTTGCCTGCTCCTGTGAGCCTCTTCTGAAGGAAGATCCAAGCAGAAGTTATATGGGAATACAGTCCACTGAGGAAACATGCAGCCACTTTTGAGACATTTTGAGACAGGCTGGTGAGGTAGCCTGGATGCCTTCACAACTTGTGAGGGTATAAAACACTTGGTTCTTACCAGTTTTCTGTCCAATGAGTTTTCATAGTATTAAATTCAGAAGAAAGAGAGAAAAGGAGAGGGAGGGAAGGAGGGAAGGAGGGAAGGAGGGAGGGAAGGAGGGAAGGAGGGAAGGAAGGAAGGAAGGAAGGAAGGAAAGAGGGAAAGAAGGAAAGAAGGAAAGAAAGAAGGAAAGAAAGAAGGAAAGAAGGAAAGAAAGAAAGAAGGAAAGAAAGAAAGAAGGAAAGAAAGAAGGAAAGAAAGAAAGAAGGAAAGAAAGAAGGAAAGAAAGAAAGAAGGAAAGAAAGAAAGAAGGAAAGAAGGAAAGAAAGAAGGAAAGAAGGAAAGAAAGAAGGAAAGAAAGAAGGAAAGAAAGAAGGAAAGAAGGAAAGAAAGAAAGAAGGAAGGAAAGAAGGAAGGAAGGAAGGAAGGAAGGAAGGAAGGAAAGAAAGAAAGAAAGAAAGAAAGAAAGAAAGAAAGAAAGAAAGAAAGAAAGAAAGAGGAAGGAAGGAAGGGAGGAAGGGAGGAAGGAAGGAAGTTTTGCTTCTCCTCGAAAACACACACAGTGACAGTGACAGGAAAGTGACAGTCAACAGGAGTTGAAAGGTAGCTTCCCAAGCAGGAACCTTGTGTGACATCACTTGATGAACAAAGTGTTTATTCTTTCTTTCTTTTGGGATGATCACCCATGCCAAATATTCTGGCACGTTCCTGAGCCTGCTGTCCAAATGGTATTCACTTACTAACAGGAACGTTTGTCTCTGGGTAGTGCTTTAAGTTATACCACTGGGGTTTGCAGGGCATGAGAATTTTCAGTGCTGGAAAGAGCATAAAAGCCCCCCTCCTTTCTCTACAGGCAGGCAGAGACTCTGCATTCTCTCCATGTAGGCTCTTCTTTGTCTTTAGTCCAGAGATTGTCTTAGATCCAAGTCAACCAAACAAAAGCTGATTATCTCACCTTTAAATAGAGGGATTACGGCAGAGAAGTTGAAGCTGGATAACTGATCTCCCACTTGAGCAGCTGAGGGGGCTAACCCTTCACATGAAACAAATTTGAAGAAAGGAGGGGAAAAAAATTCCCAAGCTGAAGATTAATGCAGAGCCATAGCTCCAAGCGTCACGGCTGACATTTGACTCATCATTCATAGTTATTTGTATCTATATAAAAAGGGAGCACAAATAAATAGCAATTTTAATTCCCTCTGCAGTAGCAAACCAGCTTTTCCTCTAAAAAGGTTCTCCTGAAGGGAAACTTTCTTGAGAAGCTTTAAAAAGAAGAAAAATACCAATGTCACTTAGTACTGACATCTCTTTTCCCACAGCCCAACAACAAATTTTTTGGTTTTCTGTTTGAGAGGTATATTTCCTCCTGCTTATGGTGGATACCTTGTATCTAAATGGGCTACACTTCAGTTTCTGGAAATACTGTCCTTGGAGCAACTCTCTTCTAGGAATACTGTAGAACAGGTCCCAAATTAGTTCAAAGAAATGCTCTGCAGGATTCAATGTTACATATGTGCAAAGGTAATTTTAAGCAACCCTGTCATTTCCCCAGTCCTTGTCTGCTTATGCTGGTTGCCCTGGCACAAGCTAAAGCATCTTAAAAAATATCTCTCCTCTTCATTGGTGAAACACAAAGCAAGAGTGCTTACAGCAGCCTGGGTGTGTTGGGGGAGATTTGAGGGCTCCTGGGACTCCCTGAGGCACAGGCACACGTATCTCTTCCATTTGTCTGACCACATCCTTGCTGCAGCCTCTGCTGGAGGAGTTTACAAGTTATCTCAGCATTTATGTGCTCATGAAGGACTTTCCTGCACTGGTACAATCTTTCCCTAAGTGCTTTGTTGCTTTGGGCTAGCAGAGAGATGGAGGCCAGTCTTTTTCTTCAGAATAGATGAACACTGAAATCGGTTTCCTGACCTGACCACACTGGCACTGTTTTGACTCTCAAATGTGTATATTGGTAAAGTTCCTATGGATCAAGAGTCCTGACAGTAAGAGAAGCTAGAAACTACAAGAGCTTGTTTCTGTTCTCTGTCTAACCCACAGAATCTAATGCTTGGAAATGTAACTGCTGAAGACAACTTTTTCACTTGAGCAACCCATGTGGAAACAGGGCTGATTCTGCTTTAAGCTGCTGCAATTTCAAGGAGATAATCCTGATTTATACTCCGGTAACTGAGAAGAAAATCAGATCCATTATATCCGTAAGAGCACTCGTATTATAAAAGGGCTAGAGTTTTAAACTGTCATTTCAGCCAAGACAAATAGATTTTCGTGTCACCCGTCCTCACAGCCCATGACAGCTCAGAGCTATTGTAGATGGATTTTTGAGCTGGAAGAGGATAGGAACAAGCTATGAAAACAACACAGAATGTCTTTTTGGCATTTTACCTTTTCCTTTGGTCTTCTTTATATCATCATAATCTAGATAAGAAGCAGCAGTGTACAGTATGAGTAGCATTTTCATGTCATGCTGGCTACTGAAGAAGTGGAAGATACAGCTCAGTTCAAGTGTCAGACATGCATTGGCAAGATTAATTTACAGCAAAGTCAGAAATCTGAGTAGGTTTGAATTATGCACCTACATAGTACAAAAAAAAATATTGCACTATGAAAATTGTTGTGGCATAGTGCAGAGGTGAAAGAAGAAACCAGTTTCATTTTACTTTAAGGATAACATTGGAGTCTGGTATTAAGCCAAGCTTGTATGAATACCTAACACTGGCATGTGGAGAGAAAGATATTTATCGTACCGAAGTCAGACAAAATTCTCTTTTTCTTTAATTGCTCTGGGGAAATACGGATTTACACCTGAACCAATAAAAGCAGGATAAACTCCTTTTCAGCATGCAAGAAGAGAAGAAACACAGATCACTCTGCAAAGCAGAAGAAAAGATTGCAAAGTAATTTTCACCACCAAAACACATTTTCCCCTCCAGTACGAAGCAGTGGGGAACAGCAATCAAAATTGATTGTTCCAGTTAAAATTCTGCATCACGATGTTACCGAAAAAGTAGCATGATGAGCTCAGCTTTTCTGACATGTCGTAGTAAATATAGACAGGATCCTGTTAAGATTAAAGAGTTCTTTGGCACATCATACATTTTCTTGATTCACTGTGCATCATTAAACTTTCTTTTTTTTATGATGCTTTGTTTATTTCATGGACAAACCATTAAATTCAAATTACATCTTGAAGGAAATTTACTTTGGGTCTTACTGTGGAAAACTCTCATTATCTGTATTTCTAATGTGGATGAATGGGTCAGATCCTAATACCGGGTTGACAGGTGAGATGGTTGTAGACATACCTATAGCACTACAATTTTTGCTTTAGCAGTTTCACTTCTATGTTTTCTGTGCAGAATCTTCAAATATTTATGTAGGTATGTAAATCAGGGTGATAAAAATGATGGAAAACCATTTTTCCCTCCATCTCTGGAGCCATAATTTTAATGTTTTATTGCTATTATGGTGACGTTAAATAGTCAGTAAAACAAGTATATATGCATTACACAGTGTATAAACAGCATTTTGGGCAACTGTCTAAGATGTTTAAAATTTTCCCATGCCATGATATTTAAAATTGTACCCTTCCTTAGAATCGCTTTCCTTCGTTGGCTGCTCAATGGTAATGAATTTTATGAGTAAAGAGCTAGAGCTGTGTAATCAGATTCATTATACAGAAGTAGAAAGGTTTTATTTGCCATTAATTTAGAAATAAATTGTGTCACTAAGTCTCCCTCTTCCTTCATCGAAAGATAAGCATTTTGTAACATTTAATAAATTGCAAAGGTGAGTGCTCAATTGAAGGTCTTGTGCAATTCTTGAAAGTCTTCTAAATATGATCACAGTTTCTTTAATCAGTTTCTGGATTGTGCCCCCTGAGAATCCTCCTTCTTCCCTCTCTGCCCTTAGGTTAGGAATTGCCTTATGCAAATAACACAGCAAACATGCCTATCTCAAAAATGAAAACAGTTTTTATATTTTTTTACAATCGCAATTCTAACTGGAGCTCATTTTGAGAAACCAGTGACAACAATGATTTCTGATTCATAGTCACTCTTTGTTACTTTTCAAAACATTTGTTCTTGTAAGCTCTACTGTTGCTGACTACATTAGTGTTTACTACATATGGATGCCATTATGCAGGGTGCTGAGATTCTTCAAATTGCACAGAAGGAGTCTAGCATCTTGAAAGATGTGCACAGCATCTTGCAGGATCATATCCAAGCCCTAGAAACAGACTTCTGCTTACACACAGATCACTGATGCTGAGGGACCTTCGTGATAATGCTAGAATTTCGTTTTAACTTGCCTGACATTTTTATTTGTTATAATGTTTTGCTGTTTGCTGAAAGCCCAGTAAGATTCTGCATTATAAACTTTTCTCTACCATTACACTGCATTATTGTGTCAGGAAGAAAGAGAATTCCAAGGTTGCCTTCCAAGATGCATTAAATTGTTCAACAGGACTGCAGGTAGACTAATTATTGCATCTGACATATACCCCGGTTGTCAACTCAGCCTTGACAAGTCAGGGCCTCTGGGGGAGACCCAGAGTTATCTGTACTACTCATTCAAAGATGTCCTGGAGGTCATCTGCAGGAGACCTGATAGTCATTCGGGAAGAAAAAGTAAAAAGCATTCACTGCCTTAACTAGTACATTCCTCTAGGGAGATTATGGAAATACCTGAGTAACTGTCAGCCCAGAAGGCTGATAAGTGTAGTAGTTCCTGAGATAGTCACTGATTTTCATTCTGGTAAAGAAAGCCATGCATATATTCTCCTAATCATCTTAAAACAATATGCATGTTATAGTCACAGATGCCATTTTCCTCCTTACCCATGGAATAGTGCTTCTCCTTGGAATCAGTCTGGTGTATTCCAGATAGTGTACTAGCAGTAGGAGCACAACTACTATTCTTGGCTTTAACCACTGTAAAAAGAGGATTCTCCACTGAATCGCAATCCTTCCCCTCACATTCCTTTTATACAAGATGCATTTCAACCCGGGAGCTGATATTAAGCCTGTCTTCACAGCAGAGAAGATCAAGAGCATATAATCTGTGGAGCACATCTCACTGCATGTAGGCCAGGATAACACTGCAAAAAGACATCTTAAATATCGGCAGTTAGACAGTTTCTCATTTTCACAATGTTCCTGGGCTCCACCTACATGAATCATGAGATCCTTCGTCCATTGATTCAGTGAGAGCTTCAGCAGTGCCTTTCCTTGTAACATCCTCATCTTCTCCAGAGGTCAGCTCTTTCACATCTACTGACTGACCAAGATTCTCCCTTGACACAAGTTGAGGTATTTGCACCAACCCTGATGTACTTGTAAGGAGATTGACAGTGACATCCCCATCAGAACTAGATCCTGTAGAAACTACTCTTCCGATAGAGTTTCATATGCCTGAAATATTTTCAATGTGGCAAATAAAGAAGGAGTTTTGTTCTGTTGGTTGCATCCTTGTAATAAATAAACAGCATCAGTGGAGTTCCTGCTTCCATTCAGCTTCTGCAACCACAGAGGCATAACAATAACCAACCTGCAGATCTGTATGTTTTTTTCAACACTGTGCATAAGTAGGAACTCTGAACACTTCTCAGAAGTATATAGGGCAAACATTTCTCTTTTGGGAAGAGACAGAATTATAGTATATAAAGCAAAATTGTTTTTCACAGGACTCAGGAAGACTTTTCATTGTTGATCACGCTTCATAAACTGTAAGTGTTCATCTAAAACAGCTCACCATGAGGAAGATGGCCTTGTGGTATTATGCTCCACTGAGTCTTCTGTCTAAAGGTCTGTCTGTATTTCTCAGTCATCTGCCATGGCACCCTATAGGGCATCTGCATAGTACAATGCTTCCCTGAACGTTGATACTCAGGTTATATTCAGCATCAATGATACACATGCTTATTCAGTAAAGAAACCAGGCCACACATTGTTATGGTCACTGGATAAATGCTGCCATGCCTTGGAAACATCTCCATTTCAGCACCTGTGGAAGATTTCCCTGAAAACCTTCACAGTGTGCATTTACAGGCATTTTGACAACTAACTTCTGTGAAAATTGATGGGTTTGAAATCTCAATGTCTTTAAAATTCTAGTCCTTGACATCTACTGCTTTGAAGATGTGAAATGTTCTCCAGGGAAGAGGAGTGGTCCCCATATCCTTCATAGACATCACTGTAATTCTGGATGTTTGTCAAGTTCTTTGGGAGTCTTGGTAACTCTTCAGAGGTAACTCTGTGTCAAGGTAAGCACAAGCTTTGGCACACTTGGAAAGAGGGCCTGTGTTTTAGTGTTTTGATCATTTTAAATCATGATATTCTGAGTGAAGAACAGCTGAAACACAGGCAAAACTATAAACCTTGCTATAGTGTATTTGGCTCCCTGTAACAAGATCCTCTCTGGTCTGGTGGTATCTATATGATGCAAATAACCTCTAGGTGCCTGGCAGTCTGCTTTGCAAATATGTTGTAATCAGTACTGAAGAATTAGATTAGTTTGTAAACCATGCAATTATTTATTTCTTTGTCTATGTTGTAATAAGATTGCAGCTGTTTCCTTATTCCCTATGGGTTTTCTTTTTATTGTTGCTACCATGACATCCACACCGTAGTGCTGACTGGATAGGTAGTTCAGTACTGGCATGCCAGTACCAGCTGGGCTGCTTTGCTGGTTGCATCTCATCAGGCCCCATCTTTGTGTCTGGTGAAGGACTGGTAGGGGACAGAGTGAATTCTTCTAATGGAGACAGTTGGTGAATAGGCTTCTTGTTGCCATTCTCTCCACTAACAGCCTATTTCCGGTCTCAGCAATGGTGTTACTTTCTTCCTTTTCTTCCTCTGCTTCTCCTCTGTCACTAGCAGACCTGATTTCTCTCTCTGGTACATCAGACATGTTCCATCAGTATCCACAAACTGCCACTGTCACTGATCTGGGATATCACACCAGAGAGTCAGCCCTCCTGATCCCCCTGCGATTTACTGGGCTGCTCCTTTTTATCATAAAATCCTAATATGTATTCCTTCATAAGGCCATCTTCTAATATATGAATTTCAGTAAAATCACCAGATCTCAGAGACTCAGAGAAGCTTGTTAGAAAAATCATTGTGGCTTGTTTCTTGCTGTTGGATTTTCCAAATGTGCTTAATTTCCTTTTCCAGCACCCAGAATGCACATCTTATTTTGCTACTAAATGTTAGTAGAAAATGAGCTTTGTTTAATTCATTGGGCTTTTCACAAAATGTTATATTTATACTAGAATTTTATTATATTTATACTATGGCATAAATATTTTTGCAAGTATACTACAAAACAGATTGCATCTCCCCCTCACTGTGAATTCAGAGAAAGTTTTCTGTATTTTTCTGAATGTAATGGTGTCTATTGTTTCTGAGGCCACTGGTTCCAGACATAGTTACTGACAGACACACACACACACACTTACAAATACAGTCATATAGATAGATGGTCATATGGATAGACAGCTTTCAAATAATATAGCCTGTATTTGGGAGCCTGCATTAAAGAGGTTTTCATAGAGATTCAAAACCTGAACAAAGCATAAGGAATACTTAATCAAAATAAAAATGAATATCAAACCCTGAGGAATTGGTGAAATTTCTGAAAAATAAGCCTTATCCAGCTCAAAATTAGAAATGAAAATAGTTTCTATTTTTTACTGTTTCTCATTCAGAAAAATAATGTTAATGTAAATGTCTTGACTTTGAAAGTATGCATTTTGATTTAGAGTTGGTAAAATCTTTTTAGAGAAAATTAACTAAAAAGCTGGCATTCTCCTAAAAGTAATTCCAAAGTGAAGAACACATTTCCTTTAGTGAGGTTAAGAGATGGTGTTGGAGTCATGGCACTACCTGATGGTTTAGGTTTCTGGATTAGCAGTTAGGATTTCCAGCTGAAGGGTACCAGAATGGGGATGCTGGTTCCTCACTCCAGTGTGATAGCCAGTGATGGCTTGGTGAAAGTGCACGCACACTGTAAGGAGCAGATGATGAAAGCTCAAGCTGTCCCCATCTTAAAACGCCCTACCCATGCCTTTTGCCCTCATGCCTTGTATCCTTGCTTGTGCTGGAGTTCAGCCCAAGAACGAGGATTTAGGATACCACCTGGCCTACTGTGTAAGTTCCACTGCCAACACACAGGTTCTCAGCCTCTCCCAGGTTGCTTCATAGGGGGAAAGCCAAATCCCTCTCTTTTTCTGAGAATACTCTAACACTAGATTACACCACTAGTGTAGTGGTATGAGCAAGAATTACCCCAAACCTTTCTGAGCTGTCAGGGACATGCTGAAAAGAAGGTGTCTCTGCTGCCTCTCTCAACCTGGGCTGTAACAAACCCTTGAGAGAGAAATTTCCCCCCAGAATGGACACCTCAGAGGATGTCAAGGAAATTAGGCAGACCAGGAGCTTTCAATCCAAGTTGCATCTAATGGTTTCAAGTGTCCACAGTGTAAAAAAAGTCCTAGGAGCCCATAAGACTGCATTCCTATTTGGAGCCTCAAAATTTTAGGCACTGCTGTCTGCAGCAGGTAGGAGGTAAGCAGACTCAAGCCCTTCACTCATCTGAAAATTAATTCAGCTGGTTCATTCATAAATACTGGCATGTGTTTGAAAAACTGCTGAGGTATCCAGACAAGAATACGCAGTATTATCTGGAAGGGTCATGTGAAGGGAGATGACTAAACCACAAC
This sequence comes from Caloenas nicobarica, assembly GCF_036013445.1. Lineage (NCBI taxonomy): Eukaryota > Metazoa > Chordata > Aves > Columbiformes > Columbidae > Caloenas > Caloenas nicobarica. The sequence continues at coordinate 73,448,085 of NC_088247.1, forward strand.
CGTAGGAACATTTTAGGGCTAATCTTACACCGTAATCCTCTACAGAGTTGGGCTCTAATTTATTACCCTCTTTTATGTGACAGTACAAAGGGTAAATGAAATGCATTAACAAAATTTTCTGATGGTTGTACATTGGGAGGCACCAGAGAGGAGAGATAGATACTACAAAAGGGTCTAGAGATTAGAAACATGATCAGGAGAAAAAAATGTGATTAATTTTAGGAAAACGCAAGCTAGTGGGTATAAAGAAAATCAATCAATGCACAGATACCATAAAGCAAAGAGATGAAAGCTTTTCATTTGCCTCCATTGTTTCTTCTGTAAAATCTTAAAGCTTTTTTTTTCCTTTTTTTCTAGGGGTTCTTGTCAAATAAAGACAACTCCACCAGACCCAGATGTCCTGGCTGGCCTACTTACTGCTGCTGCAAGAATAAGCATGTGTTCCAGGAACTATTTCATAGGCACATCCCATTAAAAGGATGTGCCAGCCACACTAGATGGGCACATTTGATGGATGCAATTAGTATGTCATTCTGTAGTGTTTTACATCAGTTTAGGTGAATAAATTGTTAGGCATGAGAAAAAAATATTCTCTGTTAAGGTGGCTATAGAATGTTAAAATAGAGTTCGATTCAGAGACCACCAAAGTCAATAGGAGTCTCAGTGTTGATTTGGATCTGTCTCTCCAGGTTGTGGGTTTTTTCTTTTTTCCCCCGTCTGCTTGGCTGCGAATTCAACAAAACTGCATGTCATTTGCATTGGGAAGGCTATTCTCACAGCTAGAAATCTTTTCTGTTAAAAAAGACAGACCTCGGAAGAGGAGGAGAAGCTGGTCTAGAGATCAAAGCAAATTCTGCACTTTTTGCAGAGTTTTCATCAGTGCAGTGCACGTTTTCCTTTTGTTAGAGTGCCAAATGTGTGGTCTATTACACAAAGCAGTACACAGCCCTCTGCCCTCCTTTCCCAGAGGCAATTACTTGTACTGTATGGCACTTCCTCATTTTCTTGGAAGTCCTGGCTCTATATGAAAAGGAAACTCCAGACCATTTATTCAGTGTACAAGGCAAGTGCATGAGTAACCTGGCAGCACTAAATTTGGAGACACCAGCGAAAGGTCTTGGTCGCATATTAAGGAGGATCAAGCTGAAGTGATCCAATGTTAATTGCTGTGACAGTGCACAAGACTTACCTTGAAATTTCTGTGTAATGCCATTTTGTTCCATCAACCAAAATAAAGTTATAATGAACTCTCACATCCATCTGTGGTGTATTTTTTGATGACTGTGCAGCATTGGTATGTATCCCCAGAATCTGAGAAGTATAAAAATTAATAGGCCTGATTCCACACTACTGAAGTACCTAGGAGGTTTTCCATCAGTTTTGATGAGAGCTGAAACATGCCTTTGCTGAGCTATTTGGGGAAGGAGAAGCTTTCTAAATAACATATTTCTTTAGCTCTGCGGAAGGTTTTTTGGGGGTCATTGTTTGTTTTGGGTGGAACGCACATTTCCAGCCACAAACGAAAGGACTGCTTATCCCACCTGACAAAGCATATTGGCAAGATAAGGAGACAATAAAATAAATGCAGTCTCCAGCTCTCAGGCTATTTGTTCTGTAAAAGCTAGGAAAAATAAAAACAACTCGGTTTGTGATATGGCCAAAGGCTTAATTACTTAAAATTCCTGCAGTCCCAAAGGCCTTGAAGGAGAATAAATTACAAACTCGGATGCCTCTTCCTTCAGCAGTTGCCAACTTTTATAGCAAAGGAGCTCCAGCCCAAAGGGATCAGTTAGTCATAACTGGGGACACAGGATCCCTCAGGCTGTTGAAACCAGGGATAAAAGCAACAGTAGACTCCACAGTGGGTTATCAGGCAGAATTATGGCAGCCATATCTCCAGGCAACAGAGGTGTCGATAGTAACAGGAAATTCTAGCAGAAAAGAGAAGAGCCATGTTCTACTTCTCACACAGAAACTAAAATAGCTTTCTTGGACAATGTCCAGGAGGAGAAGCCCAGACTCTCAACGCACACCTAAATTCTCCTCCTGCCTCCCCAACAGGTATAGCACTACCTCAGTGAGTGGCAGGGATTGAAACTCAGGCAAGAATTGTCCCTGCCTCTGCTCAGCCCACCGAGGTTGCCTCAGTCTCTTCCAGACTCGTTTGCAAATAGCCAGCTCCCCTGCAAGCCTTGAATGCGTCTAGACATTGGCTAATCCCTTCCCTTGTGCCAGCTGGGTGACATCAGCATACTGAATATCGCTACAAATCTCTGCGTGAGCCAGGTCTCCCAACACGCACATCATGCACAGTTCCCATGCTACTTTGCTGGAATCACTGCAGAAGAGAAGAACGTTGCTAACAGCTACCTGTTAGGGTCTCTCAGGAACGTGAAGGTGACAACGTCAGACAGCAGCTCTGGGCATCTGTGGTGGACTCTGCAAATAAGTAATCAAACCTCGTGGTCATTGCTATCCTTCTCTGCTGGACACCAAGGAACCACTGTGGATTCTGTTTCTTTGTCTGTACTAAGCAGGAGTTAATCCAGCTGCTCCAAATATATTTATATTGCTGTATTAATTTCCTATCAAAGCCTATAACTTTTTATCATGTTCAGGTAAACCTGAGGATTCAGGAAGTTGCTACTTGCCATAAGGGTAACTTCAATGATCTGCCACCTGGCTGATTGTTCACCACTACACAAGGCCATCAGCATCAAACGGTCAGTCTGCTGAGCACTGGCTTCCTAAAAGCTATTCTAAGTTCAGTGGCATTTTCAGTCTGTGTTATGTATAAAAGAAAAAGGAGAGCTTGTCGGAATAAAGCCATTTAGTGTATACTCAGAAATACCTTTAATTGTTGCATGGCACTTAAATACTTAGAAAATCTTGAGATCAATAGATCGATCTCACTGAGTCATCTGTCTCCCACCTATTCAAATGTTCATGCTCAGCATTGTAATTATCTCAGCACCTTTAAATTGGCTTTTAGGAGTATCAGAATACCAAAATAAGGGCTGCACCCGTTTTTCTAAATAAGACTGTTCTGGTAGCAGAACACGAGAAGAACGCTGCAGAGGTGGAATTTTTGGGGACAAGGACATCAGCCTTCACAGGAACAAGCTGGATCTCTGCGCTGTTGCTGAACTGACAAAAATTACCTAATTTTCCAGGAGATAATGTTCATGTGCAACTTTCAGTACTTGTATGTTACAGAAGAAAACTGAACTTGTCACTGTCTGCTCAGCACATTGATCTATCTAGCAGTCTAATACCCTGACAGCAAAAGTTGCCAATATTCAAATCTTCAGAAGATGAAAGATCCCCACATTGCACCTCACCAATTGTTCAGCAGTGCATAAGGGGAGAAAATCTCCTTGTTGATCACCTATCATGATCAATTCATGCCTTTAGGCATGAGATCTAATTGCCTTTAACATTGTCTTTGGTTTGAAAAAGTAGCATTTGTAAAAATGGTCTCTTAACTTTGTCTTACTCCACACCGAGGGGCAACAGACACTAGAACTAGAAACAATCATTCAAGCACCAACCTCTGAGACAAGTTAATTAGGTTTTAAATGTTTACCGTTTTAGTAAAATAAATAACTGACTTTTACAACTATATAATAATAAAAATAGTGGTTTTATCATCTTCTGCATTGTTATAACAAGAAAAAGCCACCCATACAGTGACTGAACACTGCAGTTTACAGTATTAACAAGTTTTTTCCTCCTTTTTTCCTACCAGGTTTTCAACTCTGGTTATCAGAGACCTACAAAGCAATATATTTTAACAAACAAAATTAGGCAGATGTATCATCCACTGTGGGATTTGAACCCATTGTCACTGGGGAAAAAGTTACAATTTAATAGATGAAGATGTCAAACCACATTACAGGAGCTTTTGCGACTGCATATTTATCACAGTGTCATAGGGGTCCCTGGCAAACCAAAAGATTTCACTGTTTATTCACAGTGAAGACACTTAATTAATGACTAGGCCTAATCAGCCTGTTTTATTATTTACAGGGATTCCTACATGGCTTAGCTCAACTGATATGCAAACAAACCATCCTCAGCCTGTTCTAATTAGTAATTCTGAACCAGACTCACAGAGTGGCACTGTCAAGTAGCTCTTTGGTGATTTACAACACCTCCTCTGCCACATTCACATTACTCGCATGCAAATGAGCTGCCACCCCTGCAAATCCTTCATTTTAAAATACAATGTGCCATCTTGTTGACTACAGGAATGCCCTTATCTTTGCACATGGCTTAATGGAGACAAATGTCTGACTTGGGCAGGTTTGTGGAGACATTCATGGACACACACATACACCGGATGTAATTTCAGAAAAGTTTAGGACGTGGGGAAGAAAAACCCTCTGTTGCCTCTGGCACAGTTGCTGCAGCTGAATTCTTTCACTGAATTGTCAGCCCCAACCTCTCCGAAAAGGAGTGGACTACACATTGTCTTGCACTTGCTAAATTCACTTCCATTGCTGCTAAATAGATGAAAGGCAAGGAATACGTGTCAGAGTGGATGGCAAGTTGTATGAAATCAGTTGCCTCCAACTCCACGCATAGGTACTGGGTGATCTCACTGGGTGATCTCACTGGGTGATTGGATGCCATACTGGGCTGAGGATGGAAAGAAGCGGTTTCTCCTAGAAGAGGTTAGGAATAAAATCACCATAAAAATACATATAAGAATTAATGGTTGCCATTTGCACTTACAAATGATTGCAGAATGTTTCACATTTTCAGGTGAATTTCAGATTCACAGTGGGGAAACTGAGGAAAAGAGAAGGTGAATGATTCAGTCAAGAAGATATGCTGCCAGGTGGGGATGGCACCAGTAGATTCACACCAGCAGACCTCATTTTCTCTGAAAGCAACTTCTGAATAGGGAGAGAAAACATTATTAGCAGAGCAATATAAGCCAGATGAAAATAGCTCATCAGTGTGAGTCATCCCACTTGTGACTGCTTCCTATTCTATTGTGAGCCACGCTTGAGAAACACTGTAAAACAGCATATCAGCAAGAGAAAAGATCTCCCTCAAACCTACTAGCTTGACTGCAAAGCCAGTGCTACTTAGATATTTACAGGAACACCTGTCATGTTTGTTCAGCTCAGGGGACATCTGTGGTTTTGGGGTTGAAACGTGGAAGCTCTGTACCAGGAAGCATATACCTACATACACATGGTTAGTTAAGTGTGTACATGTTCCCAGGCAAGGCTCGCTTTAGCATAAGGTCAGGGGGGTTAAATTACCAACACAAAACAAGCCACCTGTTACACAATATGCAGCTTCCCAGCCCTGGAATGCAGGAAGATCTGCAGCTTATGGAGGGCAGATGTTTCTCCAGGCTTCGCATTGCACCAGGCATCCCATCCTTTTCACAAAGATGGTACTGAAAGGAACTAATTATTAAAGGCTCACTGTTAAATTGAACTGAAGCTCCCTATGGTGGTGCCACCAAGGTGTTTCCTATTCAGTAATCTCATTAATGAGATGGATAATAGAATGGATTGCATTTATTAAACGTGGAGATGATACCAGCCTGGGAGAGGCTGCAACACATTGGAGTACAGGATGAAAGCTCAAGATTATCATGACAAATTGGAGAAATGGTCTGGGGAAGAAAAAAAAATCAATCAATTCAGTAAAAGTAAGCGTGGAGTGCTACATTTAAGATATTGTACAGAAATAATGAACCACGCAAATAGAAGGTAGGAAATTAATTTATCTGCAGTCATTCCACAGAAGAGGATGTGGGCCTTATAGTAGACTGGAAACTGAATATGAGGCAACATAACTGTGAAAAAATAAAGGAAAGCAGCATACTGTGAAATAACAACACAAGCACTGCAAGTAAAACAGATGAAGTAGATCTGTCATTTTAGTCAGTTCTGGTAAAACTTTAACTTAGGTAATCTTTCCATCTTCAGCACCACACTTTGACTGGTGAAAGTCCAAAGAGAAATAGCGATCTGGAGGCTCTTGAGGGAAGGCTAAGAAAACAAACAGACCAACCCAAACCTAACTGCATAATTCTGAAAAGACTTGAAGAGGCAGATCATGGTCATTGCCAAGACAAGTTTACTGAAAGGAATAGAGCAGATTTTTTCTGTGTTCACTGGTAATAAAACAAGGAGCAATGGGTTTACTCCTAAGTGCAGCAAATTTTAGGCCAGACATCAAAATACTTTTGACCTGGAAAGATAGTTTAATGCTGGAAGAGATGTAATGACGTGAGAAAAAGGAACAAAGAAAAAAGACAAAAATAAAGAATGAGGAAACTATCTATACATACAATATTATTTTTATTCAGTGGCTCAGTAACATCTATTATCGTAGAGTATGTGAACAGCATTGGGGTATCTAGGATTTTAAATAGCTTTTTCCATCACAGTCAACTTATGGACAGAGTTTACTCAGATTTAGAAAGGAAACAGGGCATAGCTTGATAAAGCCGACAGGCAAATGGACAATTTATCAAAATGTTATGCACTCAGTTAGATAAAAATCATTAATTTGTAACCTGGCTATTAAGAACCGTCAAGCCTCAAGTCAGGCTGGCAATTCTCAAGTTTGAGTATTCAATTTGTAGTCTGTAGCTTAAATTAAAAAGTCCCTCTTTGCGTCAATCTTCGCTAATGTTTGTAAATATAACAGGGACGTCTGGCATCAGTCAGCCTGGTTCTGAGTTATTACTCTTCTTGGTTTAAAACAAGCTTGAGAAGGAAGCAGAAATACAACAATGCCTCTTCTGCTTGAGGCTTTGGAAATACTGAGAGCATGCAGAGGGCTGTCTAAGCCCCCAGCCAGACTCAAGAGGGTTAGAGCCAGCTGCACTCACGGCATGGTCCCTGGGCACCGCTCTGTTCCTCTGCGATGACAAGACCTGAGAGGTTGACGTGGACATGTCTCTGCTGTCAGGTACATCCCATGGCCAGGGCAGTGGAAACAGAGAGCCAAAACCTTCCTTCTGCTAGTTGCGAAGAGGTGATTAGCCACAGGTCCTCCAAATCCAGTTACAGCTGACAGTTTCCGCAGATAACATGTACAGTGGGTTAGGGGGAGCATAAAGTGAGAAAGAGGGAACCTTTCTCCTGTGTGCCTTTCTGATGGGTCCTCCCACAAACTGGTGAGTTGTCTTTAGTAAAGTTTCCGGTAGTCGATAGTCTCATAACTCTTGCTTGGCTGGCAACTGATTTATTCATATGTATATGGAGTAGGTGGAGACATGCAACGTCAACATTACTCTTGCATTTCTGAGATGTATAATTAGGTTACAGAAATGTTTAGGGTCCTTCCTGGGTGTTAATGACAAGATTTACATGTGTGATTTTAAAAAATGAGTGCATTTGTTTTTTGTAAACAAAAGCTGACAAACCAAGTGATAACATTTATCTACACTGTGCAAGAAGTGGTGTGCCAGCTCTATTTTGTGCTACTTTTCACAGAGACTCCAGGAGCATTCAGTACTTCATGGAAAGGGAAAAACCCTTTGGTGTGTGCAGGAATGACTCTTACCTTAGGAATAGTGGGTCTATCCCCACCATACTTTATAAAACTCTCTAGAGTCTGGGTTTACCATTCTGTCCCAATAGTGCTGTGCAGTAACAGCATAACAAGTTGTTGACTCTTACTTATTACTCACTGTAAGAAGTTTCAGTAGAGATTAATTTCTTTTTAAAGGCTAATACACATTTGAGTTTTGCTATGTTTGCCCATGCTCTCTGTTGGAAAAAGTTGTATCAGTCTTTTCAATGTGATTTTCCTGTTTTTCAAAATATAACAATCAAATCTTTGTAACTTGCTAATATTATCTGTGTAACGAACACTTGATATTGTTCTTGCTTTTTACAATAGTCTTCCCTAAACTTCTATTGTGTTATATGCACAAGCATGTGTGCAGGTGCACAGAAGCATGTCTAGTACATAAATTTTATACTGAGATCTCCACCAGCTAAAAAGTATTTGAGCTGCCAGTGGGTATGTGTGTTAACAAGTTATGTTCTCATCATAGATGTCAAGATGAGTATCTTGGAGGCTGCCACCTTCCCTTACTTACCTAAGGGACAGCAAAACCAGTGGAGAGCAGCAGATCCATACATAGACTTCTCTGCAGTCCTGAAGGATAATTACTGCATCAGATAGGGCAACTTGATTTCCATGGCTCTTTTGATGTGTAGTATTTTAGCTGAATTCATTCAGATGATGGCAGCTGCCACAGTGGCTATCCACTAAACCCCCAAATTTTCTCCATAGGGACTGCATGAACACTCTTGAAAAACACAGAACTGTTTTTCATGGGATCCAGCATTCAAGGGTGAAAGCAAGAGACCACAAGGAGCCACAGCCACTATTTGGCAGTTTGCAGGGACAAGGACAGCACAAGTCCTGGGGTGCACAGCATTTAGGTGCTGCTGCAAGGTCAGCCATGGTCATACACCTGTTGGGAGAGCATGCTGCAGTCTCTTAGCTGCAGCGCAGTCACCTGCACCTCCTGGTGGCTCTGGGGCAATGATGCTTCTTGGGTTTTGCAGTGAAAAGCATGCTTCTCCTACAGAGAGCTTGCAGAGAGCTTGATGGTAACACTATATTCTCAACACACTGATTTAGTACTTATTGTATAATTTTAGGCTTGCAGTTCTGGCACCTGGTTCCTTAACTGCTTTTCAGGTAAACCTTCCATTAATTCGTATTAGACTTTATTCTGAGTGATGTTGATGAGATACCTCACCATTTCTGGAAACAGATCATATCTCTATTACATCTGATGCCAAGAGTCCTCCAGAGAAAGAAACTTTTAGAGCTATGTTCCTGGCTAGGGGACACTGGTAAGACTGTATTGATTTAAATAAAGCTCTTCAGTTAGACTTTGGTGCATGTCGGAAGAAGTGGTAAGGAAGTGGACAGATATTTTTCTTAGTTCTTATACAATTTCCTGCACGAATATCCAATTTCAAGGTCCTCACACAGACAACACATCTCTGTGTGACAGTGTCATCCTATAAAATTGTGATTTAACGTATAAAATGTCACCATCACGTTTTTTTCTACCATATCTGATGTGATATGCAGATATAGAAATGTATGTATATAATAAATTGAAAAGGACAGTAGCCATTAAAAAAGTGTTATCTGGTTATGGTCAAAGATAATTTCGATTATATCCAGGGAAAAATTACATTTAATATCATACAAGTTAAACTATGTAATGCAGTTTCTCAAAATAAACAGAGCCTGCCTCTATCGGAAATTCTGAATTAAGGATTTCTCTCAACTTTTAGAAATTAGTTTCTCTTTTATACATAAAATTCAAAATTAGTATGAAAAGAAAAATTACATAGCAACCACAGCTGAGACTGTATCAATTCTGTATTCTACTTCTCTGTGCAATGCATGCTTATAGTTACATGATGATGCTTAATCGTTCCTGAAGAAATGCAGTCTTAACAATTATATTCTTACAGAGCCTTTCAAAGTTGCATGTGTAAAAATATTAAAAATAATTACCCAAAGAATTGGCTGTATCCAAATAATCTTGCATTGGGTAATAAAGCACAAAATGGCTGGTGAAATCACAAGGCTAATTTCAGAATGCCTTTCATAAGGATTAAAAACCACAATGATAATTTATATTTGTTCTGTTAAATGTGACAAAACCTTTATTTTTGACAGGATAGATGATATTTTAAAAATCATTCCTCACCTATCCATGATGAAATCTCTACCTCTGAGACTCAGGATGAATGTTACTGTGAATTTAAACAGGAGCCAAATCATCGCAAAAAATTGTCTTTGCAAATCCCATCCCAAAAGAGTCCGAAGAATCTTTTTCCTTTTTTATTTTTTCTTTTATTTTTTTTTTTTTCTTTTGATGGGGCATCTGACAATGGCAGTAAATAAATACTAAGTACATTTGCTTAATTTCATTCTATTGGGATGAAGTTATAAATTCACATGGGCAACATGGGTGATGTACCTTTTGAAGGGTTATCTCTGTGATGGGAAGGACTGAAAATCAAATCTTGTGCAAGAGGCAGAAGCTCTGAGGAGACCTTGCAGAGGACAGTTCCTGGTAAGCCACCAAAAAGCAAAGGCAATGAAGTGGTGTTAGCAAAGTATAAGGAGCTGCAAGATAGAGCTGGAAGAGTTGTCACAGAGTAAGATGAAGAAAGCTTGAAATAGGAGGGCCAAGAAGGGGGAGCAAGCAGGAGGGGAAGTGATGAAAGGACAGGCTCCAATAGCTCAACAGACCATTAAAGTCATGCTCAGCCTCTGCACAGACCAGTCTATCAGCAGTGGCCTATGGGCCAGTAGCCAGGTAAGTCTTTGTTTCCTCCCTGGAGTGAGAAATGGCTATCAGAACCGAGTGACTGCGACGGGTGACTGGAAAAGTACTTAGGGAGTTGTACCGTTGATTAGAAAAAACACAGTCCAGGACTACTTTATCTAGATATTGGGGGCAGTACTGCCTGCAAACTAGGTATTGTTTGAAGAATTGAGGAATCCCCCAGGTGGGAGCTGGAGGGTGATCTGTCACATCAAACTGCAGAAATAAAACAACTTTCAATACTATACACTCTTAAAGTAGGAATCAAATGGAAGCCAGTGTAGAGAAAACAAACAAACAAACAAAACAACAACAAACCTACCAACCAAATAAAAAAAATCCACCAAACAAAACTACACCTACTTTTAAACAGTTTTGTTTTTTAATCAATGTGAGAGATTGTATCCACCATTTTTCCTGTATTGAACTGGATTGTCACTAACAAATGGCAGGAAATGCAGAAAAATTTGTTATAAACTCTGTGTATAAAACTCTGATTTCAAGCACATTTTTTTCCCATGCAGGCTCATGAGTTATGACTGCTTCAGAAACTAAGGTTTAGAGAATGATGAAACATTTGGATGTGGGTACAGGCAGAAAGTAGCCTATTTTAATAATTTTTGCTGAAGACTGAAAATTGAAAGTAATATTTTAAAGAAAGGACTCAATTAAGTTAAAATGAACATGGAGTGGAGTAGCACATAGTTGTACAAAAACCCAGGGTTTAACCATGCCCCTTACAGCTCATTTCCTCAATAGCAGGGATAAGTGCATTATCCTACAGTAACTCATTATGTTTTCTACCTCCCTCTGTTCTTCTGCATCATAAGTGTTCTGCATCATTAGTTATGTTCTCTTATGCTGTTAGACACTGAAATACACTGGGGTGGGGATGTAGGCAGGAGGTTGTTAATTGCCCGGCTGATATTGTGGCTATCGTGTGAGGAACCAAGAGTAAGTTGCTAGAAGGGAGATGGTAATGGAAATAAAAAGAAAGACTGTGGGATTCTGTAAATCTCACCTGTGACAGGAACACACCAGAAGAGAAAGAGAGAGAGAGATCCTCCTCCTTGGGACAAGCACCTGTTAGAAGTTGACTAAGGAGTTGAGGGGCTTTTGATCTTGCCCCCTGAAAATGCTGCTAATCGACAAGGACTGTGCTTGTAGCACTCTGAAGCTGGTGCTTGCAGATTAGTCTTGAACTACTAGCCCCAGGGCAAAGTGCAGATGAAATGTTTTCGCTGGTTGGCCTTGTATATTACAGACCCTTTTCTTTTCCTCGGTTGTCAGAAAGGCAATATTTCACATGATCTTGTTGAGACCTTGAAGTGCCAGAGGCATATGAATCCTAGCTCAGAAGACACATAAAGACTACGTGGGCACCAGTCTAGTTTGTGATTTTAAAAGAGTTTCCCCTGAATAACCAAGACAGAGTTGTGATTTTGCCCCTCCTTTAATAAAGACAAGGGAATGGGGTGCAAGGTCATTTTTTCCTTAGCAAAGGGAAAAACAAAAGGCAGAAAATGTGAGAGTCTTTGAAATATTGCACAGCTGATAGTGACATTGCTATTGTGCTGGCTCCTAGACAAAGTAAGGTTCAGTGTTGGCTTTATCAAGATGAGCAAGATGAATTCTCTGGAGAATGGAAAAAAATAATAGGCCATAACAAAAGAACACCAGCAAATTTTGCTTACACAGATCTCATGGGAGTGCTTTCAGTTTAGGGTTATATGTTTTGGGACATATCTTTATAAGATGACGGTTATGTCTCTTTGTCTGATGGATAAAATAGGTTGACTATAGGGAGCTCTTGGCTGTGCATATCGCTGATGTCGGTGTTTTGAACACATCCTGAACCATGTAGGATGCACTGAAGTGCACAGTACTCTGAAGCACATCTCACTCCCTTTAAAAGACTGGATCAGCTGCAAGCCTTACAGGATGAAAGGTGTACATCTGGGACATGACCTGAGGAACATCTTGATGGAGATTCTGGCTGATGAAGAGCTGTCACTACTACCAGAACCCACGGCTAGTCTATGGATACCCTAGAGAGGACTAACGGCTGAGAAAGACTGGGACATGCCACCTGTGGGAGATGGCTACGATACCTGAAAACAGCCTGGAAAAGGTGAGAACTAAACTGATGTTACAGGGGTGGTTTTGGTTGAGATTTGTCATCTACACCAGTATCAAAACAACATACAACTAAATTTGGGGTTCATGTAGAAAACATGATGGAGTTAGTAAGCTGATAAAGGTGAAGGAAAATACTGTGAAAGATCTCCCCGTGGAGAACACAACTAGTTTTATTAAGATTATGAATGTCAGACATTATTTATTTATGCATACAATTTGCTAAAGGGTAAATCCAGACACGACAAGGACTTTGTGTTACCATCAGTGGTACATTAATTTAAATACTTTGTTTTGCTTTGGGTTATCTCTGCTCTGGGTTATGCTCTGGGTGACAGAGACCTGTATGCTTGTGCCAATATGTTTGATGGGCTATTGAATTAGCTCAGCATTACAAAACAGCAGCATCCCAGGCTTCTTAAATTTTTCCCCGTCCTTCAGTACTTCCTGCTACAGTTGTCTAAATCTGCTCTTGCTCGAGGTGTTGACACAGAAAAGCAAGTTTTGCCAAGGTTATTTCTTTACACCTAAAAAATTCCAAAACCTCTACATGTCTTGGACTTTAGGTGAGTTTTCTCCTGGTTTAAAGAGAAACCAAGCATTTCAAGAGCAAGATCTTTCCTCCTTGTTTTATGTGGTATTAATTTCCTTCCCAGCTCTGTCCCACAAAAGCACCCTCAAATCTATTGAAGACAGTGAATCTTAAAGGACTCAGTACCTCCTACTGTGTGTGGCATCTGCATGTCTAAGTAGAGGTGTCTGGGAATTTCTCAATGAAAGGAATTCTATTTGGAAACTATGCATGCACAGGGAAATAACACCCAGATACCAGAAAGCCAGCCCTGCCTGCCCCAGAATCATTACTGCCATGGCTGACCTCTTTCTGAAATTGTTTGTTCCCTTTTCAAGTCTCATCTTGCCCAATTCAGCTGTAGCCCAGCTGATTGTACAATGAGCTCCATTAAGATACAGCAGGACTCCAGTTTAGAGATCTTCAGCTGACAGAAAACTAGTTTTTGTCCAGTTCTAGATTACAGTCCAAAGGAATGGACCTCAAAACCTGCTACTGGTCTAGGTGCTCAGCAAAGGTTGTTACAAGTTCTGCAATTTTTATCCACAGTCAACGTCATAAATTGGCATCCATGGAAATTTTGTCTATTTTCTTAAGGGAGTGCTGGAAAATGCTTCTCTTCCTTCCAGTCCCACTCTTGCAATCTTGCAATTGAGACTCTACTAATCAATCAGATCAGCTGTTGGTAAAGTGTGGTCATATTCACCTTTAATAAAGCTATAGCGATCCTACTGGTGATCTGACTTCCAAGAACATTTAGATAATAGAGTTTTCTGCTGGAAACAGTGACTTCTGGCAGTGAAAAGTATAAATCTAACAGCTTTCAGACTGACCTGGAGCTTGCTTTTTGGAACTGATGGACTCTTGGGTCTCTCATCAATATCACAGAAAGTTAGGGATTGGAAGGGACCTGGAAAGATCATCCAGTCCAATCCCCCTGCCGGAGCAGGAACACCCAGATGAGGTTACACAGGAAGGCGTCCAGGTGGGTTTTGAATGTCTCCAGAGAAGGAGACTCCATAACCTCCCTGGGCAGCCTGTTCCAGTGCTCTGGCACCCTCACTGAGAAGAAGTTTCTTCTCAAAATACTGTATTTTGCTGATGGGAAAACCATGATAAGAAAGGGAAGTAGGTGTAGGGGGGGTGCATACATAAAGACATGGTCCTGTAAGCAAGGCCTGAGACATGTACACATCTTGACGAATATCCTTACTCAAATTAAATCAATGATAAAGCTAACTTTGTTTTCAGAAGGATATGGTTTTCATGTCTGCCTGTTATACATATCCCATCTCAGTCTTCACTAATCATTTTATTGCTGCTTTTATGTTGAGAGAATATGTGGCCAAGATCTATCTCCATGTTTTTCAGCTTTGCCTCACAGACTGTGGAAAAGACAAATCTATAAAAATAAAAGGAGTTAACATTCCACAGGGAAAAGACGATAAAACTGCATATTTAATATTACAGTTTAGTTAGCCAATCAGATTAACATTTCTACCATGTTCTTATCTATAAAAAACCACATACAACTCTGTTTAATACTGATCAAAAGATCATATTCTGCAACAAATATCAACGTGTGGACTGGAATCAATGAACAGGATTAAGAGAGGATTGTGATTCTGAAAATCCTATGCATAACAGTGAGATTGTTCCCTTGGCAATTAACATTGCCAGCTGGAGTATGAGAAGATTCAGACACAGGAAATTTCAGAACTTACTCAATACAATAAAAACAAAGATTTCCAGAGAGAAATGACAACTTTTGAAGATTAGAACTAGTTTTAGGTCTTGATCCCATACATTTTAGTAAATTCTTGAAAGATACTCTTAACCCTGAGCCCTAAGACATTTCTTATGACATTCATCAAAACCAATGAAGTGTTACAGAGCCAGCCACCCAGATCTAATGCTGCCAATCAATGAACTGGGGTAAAGAAACTTGGGAAACAAGGAAGAACCCTACTTTCAAGGAAGATCCTTTCTTTAAGTAGGGTGTTCATGGGCTGTCTGTTTTCATATTCCTGGTGAGAAGTGGAAACCAGAGCAGAGCAGGCCACCAGGAGAAGAGTTGCCCCCCCCCCAATAATCATACAGGATTTTCCTCAAAAGGTGTTACCCATCAGCTAAATTTAGATAGTTCAACATCTGTACAGGTCAGCAAGTGACGGGTCTGGTTGGGGAAGGCAATAAGCAGCAACATGCTAAAAGAAGGACCATATGAATTATTATTAATCTAATCTGGGAAGGAGGGAGTGGAACAGAGAGCAAAGGGACCTATCAGAGATTGTTTCTCTATGTTGTTTTGTTTCTCTTGTTTTTGTTCTTTCCCGAGTAATATGCTGTTTGAATAAGCTGGTTTGATTCACTGCTTGTGAGCAGGGAATATATTGCTCACTAACTGTTCTGACAACTTGATTTAGTTTCTCTCTGGTTTTGGATGATGTCTCAAGATGACATTAAAAGCAGACATCTAGATGCAGAACCTGGTCTTCGTTGCTGCCAGTCAGGGCTTGGCAAAAGGGTAACCCAGTGAGATGGCACACATTAAACAAAGTTGTCTCCAATATGTCAACCAGCTCTACTAAATGTCCCATTAGAAATTCATCCAGTATTTTTAATTCCAAGGAATTTGTTACAAACATGCCCTAATACATACCTACTACAACATATCCTACCATACCTACTGTAATGAGTCACCTCTGGGGTGCAACACAAGAGCTGTAACCATTTGAAGCTGCAGGAGTGGGTAATATATCAGCAGCACACAAATGATTCCTCTCATTTTCTACACAATACCATGCCAAAATTTCTACAGCTAAACAAATAATATCAGACAACATTGTATGGCATCTCCTTCACGTGGGTGGCAACAAGCGGCATAGCATAAGGGTTATTATAAATATTATGAATCTATTTTAAAAGGAAGTCTTCTTGCATTAATGTTCTGAAGCTTATCAAGTTAATGTGACTTTTACATTTTTTTCAAATATCTTTCCAGTATCCTGGAAAAGAACCAAGAAATTAATTTTTCTAATTTTGTAGCTTTTGTTATACACTGAGGTCTGCAAGAACTAGAAGAAGAAGAACTAGAAATATCCCTGTAAATGCTGACAGGTCTGAGTGGAGACTTTGTGGAAGCAGAGTTTGCAATTATGTACCTGTGAAGTCCTGTGTTGGTTTCACACACTTTCTAGAGTGGTCCCACTGGGCTCTGTTTGCAGGGGTTTGCATCTTCATCTGCAGGCTTCAAGCAGTCTCAGTAAAAGTCCATTTAAATCAGTGCATTTTTTTCCTTAACCTGCTAGTGTTAACTCATACCCCAGGAAGTCCAGTTCTACATTTTACTTACAAGGACCTTTTAGGTTTTATCCTAGAAACCTTTTAATCCCCTCTCCTCAGCTCTTGTCACAGCTGAGATTTTCCCACAAATGACTGTCAGTCCCATCCCCACGTGGCACTGTGGGGTGGGGAGGACTGCTAGACTTCACCTGCCCCTCAGAGCTACCTCATTTGCTTCCCCTTTCTCTATAGGAAAAGCAGGGATGGATTCTTCTGCACAGTTACCTTAGTTATCACTCTTTAAAAAAATCTCCCTCTGAGGTGGATGTATTACTTTGGGGTATTTCTCTGGTTCTCCACTATCCTACAGTCAGGTAAAATGGCCAGTGAACCTCTACTTTTCTGTTAAAAATCTGTAAATTAAGTGTCCCAAACAGTGACCTTTATGTAAAGTTAAAGCAAATGCAGAGTCAGTGATAAAAACAGGTAACAGTATAACTCAAATTACAGCACCGTCTTTCATGCACTTTGTGTAAATAAATACCAGGTTGAGGAAAGGAAGGAAAAATTGTATTATAGTAGAATTGGTTCAGAACATCTTTCTTGATTAACACTCATATGTAAGTAGCATTTAGGTAAAATGTCCACTTGCCCTCTAAAAGCAATGTGCTCTCATTTAATACATTTATCAGCAATACTGAAGTGCAGTGTTTTTGCTGGAAGCCATGAAAATAGCCCCAGCTCTGAATTGAATGGCTGCTTTTGTCTTCTTTAGAAGCAGAAGGATTTTCCTTATCCAGGGAAAGAAAGAAGTCTTTTCAGAGAACAAGACTTTGTGCCAGATTCTCCGCCAGGCATTGTGGGGTGTTTTGCATGACCTGGAGACGCCACGTTGCATCAGCGAGCCTGGCAGGTGGTGTGGGCTGAGGAGATGGAGCAGCTCCACGCAGCTCTGGGTGCTGGCACCCACACTGCCATGCCGGGCAAGCACAGCACATGCAACAGGTTGTCACCTCAGAGGACACAGCATCCTCTTTTCTTCCTCACTCCTCCGTTCACTTTCACCTCCTGCTCTAAACATCTCTGACAGTCCTGGCTTAACATCCTTGCCCTAGTAGAGTCCCACTCTGCAGGTGAGAGAAGCAAACCTGAACTCTCTCCTGAGTCCAACAACACTACTTATTAATCAACCAGACAGTTCATGGCTGACAGACATAAGGGCATCCCTCTTAGAGAGAGAACATGTTGTTTCCAGGGAGCTCATTTCCACCATCTGCCCCTGTGAAATCTAGGAAACAGGATATTGGGAAGCAAATTCAGCACAAAGATAAATATGTGAAGGTCTGTTGACTTCAGGGTATATTTCTGTTGCATTTAGCTTTAGGAATTTAAATCACAGTCTTTCCTTCGCCCCTCCCCCCCATTACCACTCTGGTGTAGATGTCAGTAGACACACACCACGCCACCTAATTCAGATTTCAGCATGATCATCAGTGGAATTCCATTACGTTTTGTCATTTGTTATTCAATTGTTTGCTTGTGCAAGGAAATGGTTTACATGGTACACATGACACAAGCAATGATTACATAAATGGTGCTATTTTACCAGATTGAAATTCTCAGAAAAACCACATGACCTAGAAGGACCACCGAGCTCTACCTGACCAGAAAATACCATTGATGGTACTTTAGGCTGTAGGTGGGAGAAGCTGAAGAGACTGAAACAATACAAAAAGCTCATTAATATATACTTTCCCTAAAATGTGTTTGGAAATGTATTTCTAAATAGCTTCTTATTCCATGCTTAAAATGACCAGAAAACTTCACCCATGGCAATGTCATTTTGTCATGGCTGGTATATCTCTGGGTTTGATGTATAGACTGTAACGGATCTTTTGTTAACTAATGCTAGTTTGGAAAAAGGAGGTAGACTGCAGGTCCTTCCCTATCTCATGTCATCTATTCAAGGATTAGGAAGCATCATCAGACAGTCCTTTCTTAGACAGTACTGAAGGAATGGCTCCAGGGCTGTGCTTATTTACTCCACCACTTCTGAGTCTGTACTCATTTACCTAGTGCAAATTGTTTCTCTTTTTACCCCACTTCTCTTGGACAGATACACTTTTAAAACAAATAAAAGAGCAAATAAGACATTCTTCCACATACACCTGCCCTGAAAAGGACAAAAAACCAAATAGCATGTGGAAATGTTAATCGTGTTTTTCAACGTACTTCTGGAGGGAGCTCAGATATGACAGTGCTGAGTATGGCAGAAGCACTTGAATAAATTGTACCATGAAAACTACATCTAAGTAAATGTGAAGGGAAGAGATTTTTTTGAAACATCCTGAACACACTGGGGTTTTTTTGGTTAGCAACTACTGAATTAAAATATGGCAAAACCAACTGGGAAGTGCTAGCTTTCTTTTATAGATTAAGCCCCTTTATCCTTGCAATTAAAGAAAGTGCTTTTTCAACGTCACCAATCCTTCAACAAAAACAAAGATAGAACTCAATATTCTTGATAGATCTTGGATAAAATGAACACAGGAAAGAAAACCTTTCAGACTGGTTTTATGGGCTGGAAAGAAACAGGACTGCATGTCTTCTCTTTTTTCAGCTCTTAATGGCACAGTGCGACCTCTGGCAAAGTCTGTTGAAGCCAATGGAGTTGTATCAGGGATTGTTCTGGCTCATGCTCTGAAAATGCTAGTAAATAAAAGGCCGGATCCATATTTCTTCACTGTTTTATGTTAAACACCTTCTTGCGTATGACAATAAGAGAGGGAAGGAATCTTCCTCTCATGCATTTTCATAAAGCTTCTTATGAACAGAGAAACATCGGGGTTTGGCAGACATTCAGCCTGGTATCTCAGAGCGGGAGTGGTGCAGGGCTGTGAGCAACCTTCACAAGGCAGAGTGAATCCCCTCAGCTGCTTCTCACACAGAAGAATATGGGAGCCAGGAACCAGACTGTCTGTGCAGTTTCACAGCCTGCAGATGGGGTGCATGATCGCACAGCGCAGCCTTTCCAGTGCCTGTGACAATTTAGCTCATACTGAATATACACCAGGCGTACATGGCGTCTCTTGTTCTAAAATAAGGATTCGCAGGAACACAAGATTAATAGACACTATCTATTTGCCTAGGACATCTTGTGCCCCTATCTCTAAAAATTTTTTTTTTTCTTAATATGGTTTCTGACTGACTGGCAATCAAAGTGGCATTTGATCTTTAAGAAAAGGATCAAGAAGAAACAAAAGGAATTTAACTTCCCAACTTTGTGTAGTAGCAATCCTATGGGCTTTTGGGGGGAAGGGTGCCATAACAGTTCCAGAAATATTGGGAGTGGCACATTGCCTGAAACAGCTGTAAGAGGCAGCAGAACAAGAGTGAACTTTCAGCATCCGAGATTTATGTGTCAAAAATGCCTCAGCCCTTTTACATGATTTATGAGCGTTAAAATAGAAAGTAGAGTCCCTATGTCTCAGGTGGTGAACGAGCAATGCTTCTATAAGATTTAGCTCTTTGCAGGCAATTCCTGAAATTCCTTAAACCCCTGAAATTATAAGTGATTGCTTTGGAGGGGTGTGAAGTCTATGTCTGTATTTCAGTCTGAGTTGCAGTTGCTGGCTGCAATCTTAGTGAAATTTTTGGTGGCAGAGAGATCCTAGGAGGCCATGGGGGAAAAGGAGAGAAAAGAAAAAAGCAGTTGCATTTTGAAGCAGAGTTATTTAATAAACACGCTTTCCCCATAAATAAGTCTGGGAACCTCTTCTGCTATACTGTGCCAGCGTGGATAGGCCTGTGTTTACAGACGGAGGCTTGGCAGCATGGATGCTTGACTCATGAAATATACAGGATAAACTCTGCAATCTGCTGAACGTGCCAAGCTGAGAGGCAGATTTTGTCAGCTTTGCTCCTGATGAGTAGGACTGTGCTCTGCAGGCAGCACCTGACTACTTGAGAAGAAAACTACTACACAACAGAGGAAAGTTGTCAGTGTTGACCAAAATAAGCATGCTTTTAAAAAAACCTGCTAGTGTGGGCAGAGTTTCCTTAGAAGGAGGAGGTTTTGCAATGGTCATTGAAGACTTCCATTTTCATTTGTTTCCCATGTCTATCTCATTTTAAGCAAGTGCCTGCTTACTGCTAATTTTTCGCAGCCGTATTCTTAAAACACGCTTTGTACAACACTTGTCACAAGCACTCTATAAGCAGGGTGCATGACCACGCAGAGATTCATTTTTAGAGCAGGACGGTACTCCAGGAGCTGTTCTTTCAGCTGAATGTGTGGGCTCAACCAGAGAATATGCAGGCTAAAAGAGGAGAGAAGGCTCAATTAACTGTTTCCAGAGTGCCTAATGTACTCCATCGCACCCATTTATGGCAAATTTCTCTGTAGTTAAATGGGAAATCTTTTCCACAGCTTTTTTTCAAGCTCTTCAGTAGAATTTTATGGAGAATTAATTCTGTGGTTCAGCATTTTAAATAGCAATTTAAGTTCTAATTTTAAGAATAAAATGTTGGTTTTAGCACTATTAAGATCTATAGTACCTTTCCTTAGCACTCCTTATTCTTGGAAAATGTAAAGATCTGTTAACCGAAGGCCTGGAGAATCCCAGTTAACAATATTTGTGTTGCTGGTGCACCTGAGGGGCAGAGGTGGAGCGGGCAGGGGTTCGCCCAGTCTGAGTGACTTCATCATGACTGTGAGTGATCCTTGCTTAGAATGTTAGAATGACTTTCTGGGTATATGTCAGAAAGGGTAGACAGACAGTTAATGAACAGCATTTCTTTTTCCTTAATGGGATATCTAAAAAGAAAAAAGTTCAGGCTTCATGTCCTTGAGTCCCAGGTGGAGGAGAGAAGACATCCACCTTGCCTACTTCATCTTTCCTCATTCCCTGGGAACCCAAAGTCCAGTTCTGCAGCAAATGGTGTAGACTGATTAGTGAGTGCTTACTTTTTGCCTGATCTGCACATCAGGTTTCTTCATCTATGCTGTTTCAGAGAGTAACAGTTTCTCAAGTGTCTTTGCAAATGTGATGACATGCCCTTTTTTTTTGTATGAGGTTATCAGCAAAGGAGGTATCTGAATGATCATCCACTTGCGCCTGTACACAGGGGCACACACATGTTTGGGCCCCTTCCTGACCATGACTCTGGAAAAGAAGGAGGCTTTTCTTGCATGTAGAAGTCTAAGTTAACCATAGATTTAAGGGCCTAGTAGATTCTTTATATTAAAAGAGCAAACACCACTCCTATCATTATGAATCACTGTTCCTGATGAGTCTAATTCTTTTAGCTGCCATTACAGCAGATGCTCACATATCTATCCTCAGTGGCCAAATCAATCTTCCCAAACTCACCATAAATATTCCAGGAAGAATACCAGATACTATAACAGCATCTCCTGGCCTTGGCATGAGTAGATAGAGCTGCTCCTTCAAGTCAGCTTTTCAGACAGCTTACCTGCAAAGCCTAGGGGTACACCAGATATGGATCCCTTGCTGAACATTGCTGTTATATAGGCAGATATTCACAGTGACAGCATATTTCCCTGTTAACAGCCTTCAATACAACATACTTCTCTCTGTGGCTACGTCTCTCAGCTTTATTCATCTTCAAGTGTGTGAGCTCTGTTGTGGTCAATTATAAACTTTGGGGACTTTTAATACGGGGCATTTCTCAGAACACAAAGCAAGTGAACAAACTGACATCCCCTGACAGACCCTGGAAAATAGAAAGTGTAGTGAAATGAAACATATAGATTGCTCATAATCTCCCTAACTACGTGGATTATCTGCAAATAGATTTATACTTACATGCTACTTTCTTTCTCCCCATCATCTGTCTCTTCCCTTCAGCTGCTAACCATCACCAGTGTGTCTGCCAGCATGGCCGTTCCTGTTTTCCCATCTCCTCTTGGAAATCCTGTTTCCTATGGTCTTGTTCTGTACAAAACAAGTCATAGAGAACTAGAAAAAAACATTTTCAATAAGCTTGTGGGTTCCTGACCTTAGCTTCTGCCCTTCCTGTAACTCTGCTGGATGACTGTTTTATCCCATGTTTCCTCTGCTCTTGTACTGGCTCTTCTTTTCCACACTCATGCAAAACAAGAGGTCTTACAGGAACTAAGCGTTGAGACTCATCTAGGAATAAACCTATGGACAGACGGTGGGTACACGAAAATAGACAGTTCCACCCCCAGAAGGTTGTCAGCCTGTGTTGCTGAGGTTGGCAAAGCGTGGGACTGGAAAAAGCATGGAGTCATTTGGCTAGGGCTAGGCAGCTGCCAAGTGCTTAAGTCAGTTTATTGTTTCCTATGTAGTAGACAAAACTGCCTCTGAAATGCTTGGGGTCAAAATAGATAGATGAAATGTTGCTTTTCGGATCAATTTTTGCTTTGTATCTTCCATGTTCTTGTGTTTTTAAGTGTTTTTCAAGGCTGCCTGAAGCCTTGGGTTGGGTGATTTTTGGCATGGACTTTGAATAAGATTGAATTCTAGTTAAATAAATATAACGAGATTCTGAAACAATTGAGTTACTCTTAAGATTTGCTCATATTTATCTATAATTTCATTTATAGAATATTTGTAAGGATTAGCACACAACGGCCCAAAAGAAGCATATATATTGCAAGATAGCATTATGCTTTATTTCCCATAGTTGCTGCTGGGAGATTTCCTCCCTCAACATCTTTTTGTTTTGCTGTGCTTTCTTTCAGTCAAGAGGGGGCCTTTGCTGGTGCAAATGCTGTTTTCAGAAAGTAATCTTACCCACTGTCCTCCTACAGCATGAAACCACAGCACACGTAGCAGGTGGGGTTTACACAACACTGTGTGCAGCAAAAAGCATTTCGTCCATCTCTTTATAGATCTTGAATATGAAGAAACATAATTGGAAAGCAGAACATGGATTCAAAGGAGATGGCTTACTACCCCATGTTTAACTTCGTATGTATCAAGGCCTATACCTTAGGAAAGTCCATCCAGTTTAGGATGTAGCACAGCTGGATGAATATCATAAGCATAAAATGTATATCCAGTGGGTCTCATAAGGGTCACTCTAAGTCCCAGAGACCTCAATCAAATCTCCCCTACCACAGCCAAGAAAACAGCTTGATTAATTTTCCAGAGCTATTATCTTCCCTTGAAAAGTGAATCCCTTCTTCTCTTTTGATTCCTGTGTTTCCAAGTGTGTCTTTAGGATTGGATGGACAATGTTGTAAGGAATGTTAGGTGGGACGCTAAAACTCTAGCTGGGCAAGTTGTACCTACAACCAAGGGAGAGACAAAGGCTCACCTTTACCTGATACTACGTGTGAATACCACACTTCCATGCTTACACCAGTTTTTAAAAATAGTTTAATTAAAATATTACCATAACACCTTTTAGAAACATACCTAGTTAAAATCATCCTTGTTTAGAAATTCTTTCCACTCATCACAAACCTCATGGTTAAGAGGCAGGAGCTTCCAATGATGATTTTCCATCTATTACTTTGGATATCTAAAAGAACTTTTTGTCATTGACAGTGTGGAATCTTTACGGTTGCAGTGCAATGTGATTTTAGGAATATTTTTAGGTTCCTGGTGGCCTGAAAAGATTTGCAACTCCAAGTTAAATGTGTAGGCTTCTTACAAGGTATGAAGAGTCTGTTGTCTAAGATTTAGATCCACAAAAGGCAGCAGAGTGAGGGGGGAGCGGGACTTGTAACAGGAAAAGCCAGAAATGAGGTAGAGGAGGGAACAGTGGTGCCTTTCTCCTCATAAAAAAGCTCCAACCACCAGCACATCCTGAGCTAGGCATACTTTAGTTCTTGGGTGTTTCCTGACTTGGGCCTTGCACACAAGAGCAGCAGAGGCAGGCCCCTGCCTGCCTGCACATTTGTGTGTGCAACTACATGAACTGTCAAAATTAAGACAGATGAGCTCACAACTGTATAGTGGGGGCTAGAGTAACTTTGTTGTAAAGGTTAGAGAAACCTCTCATGGCACCTCTAGTCAGCTTAGCTGAGGTTTTAAGGATTTCACATGTAGACTGAGCCACACACAACTGTGTGTTGGGCTCCTAAGTCTTATCCAAATCTCTTTATGAATGCAGACCAAAGGCTTTCCCTGATCTACAACATAAACCTAACTCCTCTCAAGAGGAGCAACCCATGGCCTCCAGTGCAGGTCAATCAACATGACTGAGACGTTTCAGATGGCGTTACCAGTCACAGGATAAAGCCACCTGAGCTCAAGCAGCATGGCAGAATGTCCATTTCAAGGAAGACATCTGTAAATCATAAAGAGGCTAGGATTACAAACCAGTGTTTCTCTACTAATTTCTCAAGCAGGAGAGCTGAATTAAGGTGTAGGTACACTCCATGTTATGCAGTATAATATAATTCAAACAAGTAAATATTCTGTAACGTAGTTGTACTTTATCTTTCTAAAGAAGCCCGTACCAAGCAAACGCGCTTCACTAGTTATGTAAAAAACTTCACTGTATGTATGCAAGCAGGAGCCCTTTCTCATCACTGTGGCAACCTTCTAATATCATAAAGCTTAGAAACTAATTGCTGCTGTGTACAAATGCAGTTGACCATCCCTTCTTCAGTGAGTTTATGATATATTTCCTTGGCAGAACATTAATAATAGACTCAGTGAAACACACAGAATTTGCCAACACCTCACAAACACCTTCCACAGGAAATCCACAGCAATGCAGTTGATATATGTTTATATTTACAGATGAGATGACATACACCATTCAGCATTTCTCATTAAAAGTTGTCCTTATGTCTTTCTATTTTTCCTAGCCTTCACTAAAATCTGCAATTCATAAAAAGGAGCAAAAAACCAGTCTGAAAATAGCATAAACTAACAACATGCTATTCATAAATTTGAAAATGTTCTTGCCACCCAAAGCTTCTTTAAATGGATACCATTCTGAGTCTTTAGTGTCTCAGTCTGTTGCTGATCATAATCCTCTGTCCTGTAATTAATTTTTCAAGAGTTACGCTCCTGTTCTGTAAATCAGAGAGTTTTGACCCTGAGTGGGTATACTGCCCAATCTTGCAGGGCAAGAGTTCTCTTTCTGTGCAGAAGCACAGCTCCATGTACTCCTCAATAAAATTACAGAGGTCAGTGGAATAAACCCCAGGCTCCAGTGGCTCCCTGGGACCAGCCCACAAAAGAACTTTTCCACTCCAGCATATTGATGAGGCAGATAAGTTATAAATTCATCAAATGTTCTATCTAAATAGAGAATTAAATAAAACCCCCACAGTAACAATACACCTATATTTTTAACCCAAAAACTTGCGTGTGGTTTCGAATCTTTTTCATTCAGTTATTCGTGGCAAAAGAACTCCTAATAATGTTTAGAGAACAGATAAAGGCAAGCAGGAGGCTGTAAGTAATGGATGTCTAGGAAAGCTGTCTTAAAAACAAGTATACCTGTGAGGAACAATTGGCAGACTGTTGGGACTTTTATGGATAATTACATTACACAGGCTTTCATAATGTCAGATGTAATATAATAAATAGGCTTCTCACTTCGGTGTTCCCTATAGTCAGCCAGAGCTATCTGGAAGACAATTCTTCATTTTTCTGGTTTGTGTGAAAATTATGTCTTTTTGTCGGGAGCTCTTTACTTTGTGGAACACCACACAGCCCAGCAGTTACTCTTCACAGCTGTAATTAGATTATATCAAACTGGCACTGTTGAAACACTGGTGCCTGCATTGTCTCACTCAGCTCTAACTCCTGAGCTCCTCCAAAGCACTGAGCTTGCCACAGTGATGCCTGCTGAGGATGGTGATGGTAGACAGGTGAGGATGGACCCTACCCTTGGAGGTGTTAAATACACCAGTCATTGCATCCTATTCTCTCTTTGTTGCTCTCTGTAGTTGGAAGTACTCTGCACTTTGCAGAGGGTATTCTGGATCTGGTAAGAATGGTTATCTAACCTGTTATTTTCCTATGGAACCAATTAAATTCTGTTGGGAATTTTTTTGTTCTGTTTAAACCAGTATAGGAATATCAGGCATAAAAAATATCCCATTAGGGAATACATATGGAGCCTATTTACTTTTTGCCTTGCCCTGTGCACAGACAGTTTATCAGGTCTTTCAGGAAAGCATCAAGGGAAAAGAATCAGCAGCTTTTGAGCTGTTGTGAGCTAAGAATTTTGCTGGAGGGGCAAATTTCAGGTCTATGCTTCTCATTTTATTCTCCCCTGCCTGCCTGCCTGCCCAAGTGGTGGATGTCCATGGTAAAAAGGCATTACTGGTCAACCCTGCACCCAGTTGGGTTCTACTTCTCATCTGAGTGCTCCAGGCAGGTTCCTGGAGAGCTGCCTGTGCCCGCAGGGAGGAAAGAGCAGCACCCAGCTTCAGCCAGATTTCAGCCAGTGTGTGCTGGTGCTTGAACTACTGCCCAGACATGCACATGCAAAAGACAGAATTTGGGAGCAGAGGCTGGGGTAGATTTCCCCTACAACACCCCCTGCTCACACAGGACAGTGCTGGCAAAATGACAAGCACCACCTGCATGGTCTTTTTCTCCCAGCTTCTCCAACATAGTCAAAATGGTCACACTACCATGATATGGAGGATCAGCTCTTTCTTATCAAGCATCTCTGTCTCTTTGAAATGATGGTGCTGAGCCTGGTGGATCTGTAATAAGCTGGATGCTTAAGCATGGCGTACTTAACTGCATTTCTGGATACAGCTTGAAGCAAGTGGATTTTTCAAGCAGTGGGGTGAGGAGAGCTCTTGTAAGGTTTTATTGGTTGGTGGTTTTTTTTCCTTCTGTGTCTCATTCTCTCCCCCCTGCCCCACCTCTCCCCAACTTAACCTATAAGCCAAGTGCCAGTGAATGGGGTAGGTCTGCAAAGGTAGAAAGCTCCCAGTTTGTCCAATATTCCAATATTTACCAGAACCTTATTCTAGGCACTTCTGGTAGCCATGTGAGGAAGAGACCAAAATAAATGTAACCATCTTTCACAGTCTATTTGAGGAGCCAATATTTTTATGTTGCAATGACATGTGCATTTAATAAAGATATAGAGTATTCTGAAGAGAGTAAATCTGCATCCTTATCTTGGAGACATTTAGAATGAAGATTTCATTTAATTGTGGCTCACTGCTGAGCACAATTTACCAAAATGGCAGTAAACTGCTATTGAACTGTAACATCTAAAGATGTCTAAGTGCTTGGATAATTTGTGGTTTTTTTCCTCCTTTGGAAGATAGCAATAAGATAGCTAAAAATAGGAAGAAAGAAAGCAGCACGGCCTTCAAAACAAAGAAGTGGTCAAGTACTTAGGGGCTCCACTACAAGCACCGTCCCTGAAAGTGGTACACCTTGACCACCTTACTTTTGTTCACATAGCTGTAGTAACATAACAACCATTAATATTAATAAAATGATGGGCTTGTATCCCAGAGAGATGCAATCCAGCACTACTGGTGCTTTTGTAAATTTGCAAGCACTTTAAGAAATTTGCTATAGGTAAGCCATGGACTTAGCTTTCCTTAATGGAGTTTCGCAGACTCCTTAAAAGTAGAGTGTCACTCCTTCTGCTTCCTCCACAGCCAGAGGTAAAAAACAATGGCTGCAATTGCACAGGATTTGTTTCCATGGCTGAATCATTTTATTATCACTTAGTGCAACTCTGAGGGTTTTGATTCTGCACTGGTGGCCCTGGGAGCTCGCTTTTATCTCTGCCCATTAGTGGAAGACCCCTGGGGAATCAGGCCAACAGCACTGATGTGCCTGTGACAAGCTGCACAGGTTGGCTGTAGTAACTTGTAACAGAAGTTGTGCAAGTGGTAGCTCTGAGATGGGAGTGGGAGAGGAGTTTAGGAACAGTATAGGCAGCAGGAAAGAAGTGGGAGAAACCAAAAGGAAGATGCTGGGAAGGAAACAGACTCCTGAGTTTTATCTAGGCTTTTCCCTTTTTTTAAACAATCTTTTATTGTGGTTTTGCTGTTGTGTGAGGGTTTTGTTTGTTTTTGTATAATCTGGACATCATGATGCAGGCTGTAATCTTTGTGTTCGCTGGGCATAGAAAGTGTTAGTCACAGCTGCAGCAGATTTTGTTAGGCTAAGCAATAGACTCCTCTTCCTTGGAGTGGGTAAATGAAGGATTCCCAGCAGTCACTGCTCCACAGGGACGAAGCACTGGGAGCAGAGATTTGATAGATAGCCCTACACGACATCAGTTCTTAGCTACGTGCTTACAATGACAATGTAAATTGGCACCTGGGTAACATGTGTCGAGGGTGTTATGTTGAAGCAGAATCCCAGGAGGATGCACCTTCCCTCATTCTTCTTAATAGATGGTGTAATCTACTTCTAGGAGATAACAAATAAGTAAAGTTCATAGCTATTATTAGCTTCAGCTAACTTTTAGCATGCAAAATTCACAATGAACATATCTTGCATTCATGTAAATCACATTGACTAGAAAATACTATTCTCTCCCCAAGACAACAATCCTATGTTCCAAATATTCTATTCTAGTGATGCTAGGGTGTCTAGGGAGGGTTATTACAATATGAAATTTAGAGGAATCACAGGAGTTGAATGTTGGATGAATTTTCTAGGTAATGATGTCTTCAGCTGTGTTTGTATGCCCAGGCAGGTGAATGGCACACTGTAGAAAGGAAGAACGTGTTGTCATGAGAATCCCTCTTCCGACCATCATCCAAAGGCAGGACTGCTCACATTCCTCTGGATTTGCCAGAGGGATTAAGGAAACACAGCTGCTACTTCTTTTTTTTTTTTTTTTTTTTTTTTTTTTTCCTTTTTCCCCCTTCCCTTTAGAATTTAATTTTGCATATTTGTTTTGCTATACATATTGAGTTGTTCATCTCTGCCACTTCTGTTAGCAAGTAATGAATAAATAAAGTCAAATGAGCTGAATGAGTTGTCTGAAGAATAGTGTGAAATTTACTTGAAAAATCATTCAGCAGTTATTTGAGACAACGAAGAAAACTGAGAAAAGTTGGTTGCATAATTACAGAGCTGGTGTCAGCAGCTTTCAGGTCTGTCTGCAGCTTCTCTCCTGTTTTGCGCACATGCAAACAGGAGAGCTTGAGATTTTTGCCAGGTAGCTGTGCAGCCATCCATTGTGCTGAGGCTTTGCTGGCCCCAGGAAGACTGCTCCAGGGCTCAGGGGAAAGATTTACAAATGCATTTTCTTAGTTTCGTGTGCTACTTTCTAAAATGAGCTTTTCACTTAATTCAGCCCCGGGGCTTAGAGTTCAAAGCTCATGCCCACTGGCCATGTTGTAAAGTAAAATAATGCCCAGCCAAACTGCTGGGACAACAAGGAGAAATTATTCTCCTCCATTTCTTTGTTTGCAACTCGCTGTATTTCTAGTGGAGATGAAAGGTGCTGGGCTGGCATCCTTGGAGAATAAAATCCTTCACTAGTTTGTGTTCGTTCAGTGCAAGACTCACACCGGGTTCACCAATGAGCTGCGTTTCTGGCCAGAAAGGGCTACCCCAGCGGTGCCAGAGTAATTCCATCATCTGCAGCTTACTCAGTCCTTGGCTGCCTGGAAACTCTCAGAGTTGTTAATTAATGTCATTTCTGGTTGTACTTTTTGTAGCATAGACAGCAGCTTCCCAGGACTGCACCGAACCCATGAGGCATTTCAGTTTCACACAGACCCCAAACAGCTGTCAAATGGTGACAGTGCTCAGCCACTGCTGAGCTTGACCAGATCTGAGACAACAACCTTGAAAGCTAAGGCTCAGTATGGATTTGCAGCCCTGGTGCACAGGGGGAAAAAAATATTGAGAGCAATAGAAGAAAGGTGCTTTTAGCTAATAATGAAAGGCAAGTGCTATGAAAAGTGTCCAAAAACATTGATTCCATTTCTAAGTGCTTGCTTAGTTAAGCAACCTAATTGTTCCCCTTTCTTATGTGATGTTCACAAATGCATGATGTTCTGAG
Source organism: Caloenas nicobarica (assembly GCF_036013445.1). NCBI lineage: Eukaryota > Metazoa > Chordata > Aves > Columbiformes > Columbidae > Caloenas > Caloenas nicobarica. The sequence goes on from NC_088247.1 coordinate 73,478,393, forward strand.
ATTGGCCTTGTATCAAAAGATACAGATATTTGAATTTTCATATCAGCAGCATGGCAAAGAACAAGGACTGAAATATTGGCCTGTCGAGGTCAATGGAGTTTTGCCATCAACATTCAATTGAGGCAATTTTCTTCCCCAGGCACATTGTGAATTGAGAATAAGGCATTAATCCTCCAATTTAATTTTTTTTGGTCACCTGCAGTTCAGAAAATATACCTATCACTCTTGGCCTTTAACCAAAAGGAAGTGTTTTACGAGCAACTGAAGCATGTTTCTTCAAGATTTACAAAAAGAATAAACTAGAAAAACAGTATTTATCAATGAATAATTTTGGTCAGAAAAAAAAAGGTGAAATGAAAACAGAACTCCTGTTATTTAAAGGATGTATTAGAAATCTCCCCAAATTTCTTTTAGTACTAGAACAAAACTTGCTTTAACAGCAATAATGTTTGCTGGGTTATTTATATGTTATTTCTGAAAAAGCTGACTCCATACAGCAAACATACATAAAATAAATAAAAAGAACTTTTTAGTGTTATACCTTATATGCCTTGTACTACTTTTTGCTTGAATCATCAGTCTATCCTGCAAACTTTTTTTAATGTCACTAATAGCGCAGAATTAAAACATGGTTCTTGAATATTATGTCCTTAAGAGAATGTTTTTTTTCAAATGTGTTGCATTGCATTATTTTTTGTTTTTAGTTCTTTCCCCCAATCTCAGGCTCTTCACACGTGCTATTTACTTCGAAGAAGCCTCTAATCCAGGGGTGTCAAACTCATTTTCAGGGGAGGCCACATCAGCCTGGCGGTTGCTTTCAAAGGGCCGAATGTAATTTTAGGAGTGTAGAATAAATGTAGAAGTAGTTACGTGAAAATGAGTTTGACATCCCTACTCTAATCCTCCTCTAATTTTTTGGGCTCAAGAGTAGCGGCGTAGTGTGTAACTGCTTATCAGCTGAGTTGCAGCAACCATTCACCTCTTGCTGATGGCCTGTGAGAAAGTGCAGTGCAGCAGAAACGGGGGTTGTTGTAGAAACGGTTGTCTCATTTTTACATGTAACCACTGGCCCTCCTCTCACCTGACTGCTACCGAGTCTCTGAGGGGTGTTACTGCTCCCAGAGCAGCACTTACTGTGTTGCTTGCGTGAGCAATACTCATCTGTTACACTACAGTTTGCCTTAAACTGTCAGTGACAGCACTGACTAGAGGAAAACTGCTTGTATAACCTGTTCTCACTTTGCTGAGGGATGGAGAGAGTGAACTTCAGCTATAATGCAATAATGCTATCTAACTTCAACTGTTTTTTAAATTATTTACATGTCCACTGCCAGGGTCTTTAACACTGATTTAGTAGAATCAATAAAAAATATCAGACTTTTATTATGTTTAGGGCAAGCGAAATGCAAAATTATCTAAAATAAGAATGTTATAGAATCATAGAATAATTTTGCTTGGAAGAGAACCCTCAGAATCATCAAGTCCAACCATAACCTAACTCTAGCACTAAACCATGTCCCTAAGAACCTCGTCTAAATGCCTTTTAAACACCTCCAGGGGTGGGTGACTCCACCACTTCCCTGGGCAGCCTGTTCCAATGCCTGACAACCCTTTCCATGAAGAATTTTTTCCTAATATCCAATCTAAACTTCCCCTGGTGCAACTTGAGGCCATTTCCTCTTGTCCTATCACTTGTTACTTGGGAGAAGAGACCAACACCCTCCATGCTACAACCTCCTTTCAGGTAGTTGTAGACAGCGACAAGGTCTCCCCTCAGCCTCCTTTTCTCCAGGCTAAACAGCCCCAGTTCTTTCAACCGCTCCTGATCAGACTTGTGCTCCAGACCCCTCACCAGCTTCGTCACCCTTCTCTGCACTCTCTCCAGCACCTCGATGTCCTTCTTAGGATGAGGGGCCCAAAACTGAACACAGGATGCAAGGTGGGGCCTCACCAGTGCTGAGTACAGTGGCACAATCACTTCTCTAGTCCTGCTGGCCACGCTATTCCTGATACAAGCCAGGATGCTGTTGGCCTTTTTGGCCACCTGGGCACACTGCTGGCTCATGTTCAGCCATCTGTCAATCAACATCCTCACATCCCTTTCTGCCAGGCAACTTTCCAGCCACTCTTCCTGTAGCGCTGCCTGATGTTGTTGTGACCCAAGTGCAGACCTGGCACTTGGCCTTGTTAAACCTCATACAATTGGCCTCAGCCCAATGATCCAGCCGATCCAGATCACTCTGTACAGCCTTCGTACCCTCCAGCAGATCAACACTCCCACCCAATTTGGTGTCATCTGCAAACTTACTAAGGGTGCACTCAATCCCTTCATCCAGATCATTAACAAAGAGATTAAACAGAACTGGCCCCACTACTGAGTCCTGGGGAACACCACTTCTGACCAACTGGATTTGGCTCCATTCACCACAACTCTTTGGGTCAGGCCCTCCAGCCAGTTCTTTATCCATCAAAGTCCACCCATCCGGGCCATGAGCTTCCAGCTTCTCCAGGAAAATGCTGTGGGATAGTGTTTTGCACACTAATTCAACTAAAATGTGTTTTAAAAATTTCAGTTTTGTACATGATGAGAAGTGAGTTGAGGAAGAATAAGAGAAGTAAGGGAAGTAACAGAGAATTTCTTGGATTTGTCTCTTTAAAGGTACATCACTGTTGTACCACGCAGTATGATACAGTGCTAACAAAAGCAGTCCTAAGATTCCAGAGACATTGCAGACAATGAAATGAAATTTTTCTGCTGTATTGCCCGAAACAATAAAGACAGCTTTAAACAGCACATCCAGACACAGAAAGCAGAACTTCTCAGCCCTCCAGGTGAAATGAGATGCACCATTTACCTGTAAACTTCTATATAGGAACAAATAGGCAAAGTAGAGTGGACAATTTCACACGTGATGGCAGTATGTGTAAATTCAAGCCATTTTCCAATGCACAGCTGTTTTGGGGCATCTCAGAATGCTATTATATTTATGAAGACTTTTTAACTATTGAAAAGTCTGGTTAGTCTTCTCAGGGCAGTTAGCAAAAATCTCCTTTGTCCAAAACAAAGCCTGTATTATTAATACAGGAACTATATGAACACAGGTAATACATCTGGATTTGCCCTTTTGAGTCATCTTCAAATCTCCAAGTCATATTTACTTACAGTGAATTTAATTTCAGTAGAACTCCTACATTTCAATGAATCTGTTTTTATTGCAGATAGGCTTTTGATACCAGTCTGTCTTGAGAGGCATATATACTATTGGTCTCAGGAGATCCTTTGGTATCAGTAGGATTCAAGACCAATAGAGAGCCAACACCTGAAATTCATAGACACTGATGCCAAACAATTTTGATGCCTATTGATAAGCATCGATACCTTTAAGACTTCATGGGCTTCTATATCTGTCAGTCTTGAGACTGATTTTTGTATTGGTAGACATTGAGACCTATCAATAACAAGACCTTTGAATATCGATAGGCATTGACACCTATAAATTCAGGCACCTATTTTTAGGCATGGATACTGAAAGCTATTGATGAATAGATATAGATCAGAAGGCATAGATACCTTCTGATCTCAATAGCTGACTATACCTTTCAGTCTCAAGACCAGTTTTGATACCAGTAGACATCAGCACCTATAGATAGTGAGACATTTTGATATTGACAGGCACTGACGTCTATCCATTTCAAGATGTAAGCATCAATATCAATACCTAGTGATATGCACTGATGCCTTTTCATCTCAATAGACATCTACATCTATTAGTTTCAATAAATTTATTGATATCAGTAGACACTGTGACCTATCAGTAGTGACACCTTTCAATACCTGTGGGCATTAATGCCTAGCAATTTGGATGCTTATTGACAGACATTGATATCTATAGATATTGGCCAATAGCATTAGGCATGGATAACTTTGTCTCAACTTGTGTCTATTCCTATCAGTCCTGAGGCTGATTTTGATATTGTTATCATCAACATATATCAATAGTGAGAGTTTTCCATATCATTACTCATTGATGCAATAACCATCTACACCAATTTATCTAGAGACTGCTTTTGACCTGAATAAGCATTGAGATCTATAAATAGCAGGACTTTTTGATATTCATAGGCATCAATACCTTTCTATCTCAATAGGAATCCAAACACTTCAGTCTCAAGAAACTTTTCATTACTGGTAGGAATCAAGACATAGATAGTGAGCCCTTTTGATGTAGATAGGCATCGAGGCCTATTAATTTTGACATCTATCTAAAGGTGTTTATATCAATAGGTTATTACCACATCAATGTCTATCAATAGGCAGATACCCTCTCATCTCAATAGGCATTTATATCCTTTGATCTCAAGACATTTTTTATATCTGTACAAATCAAGACCTAGAACTAACAAGAACTTTCCATATTAGTAGATTTCAATACCTATCGATTGCCGACTCCATATTAGTTAAAGGACATAATGTTTTCTACAAGATATTAATGATCATCTTGTAATGTACTAAAAGTTAAAAGACTGGATACTTGCCAGCTAAATATGGCTGCAAATTAGTATTTCCCTAAAACTTCAGGCCTTAATAAGAAATTATGTGAAATAATGAAAGTTATTCTTTGAATGACAAAATTACATAATATACTGCAGTTAACAATCAATTTTTAATGAAAAATTATTATCTAAGTGCACATAAATTTCCTGATAAGTATCAGTATAATTGTAAAAGATTAAATCATATAACACATAAGAGTAATTGTGATGTAATTAACCGTTGATTATTCTGTTTCTTCTCCTCTGTTGTGAGTGTGTATAGGTAGACGGGACAATTAACAAGTTATAAAACAGTTTGCATTGATTTGTACAGCTCTGATTCAAAGCAGAGAAAAATCCCAAATGGGCAGCAAAATTAAAATTGCACTGTGGCAAAAAAAAAGAATTAACTTTGTTCCATTTTTTTGCCCTACTTTTTCTGAAAGCCTGTAAATTAGCTGCTACTTAGGGTTCTTATACAGAGCAAAGCATTTGTTATCCACTTAGCCCTGCTACTCGTCTCTGCTACAAAAAATATCAATGTTAGTGCACTTCCACTGAAAAGCACTCAAGTATTTAAAAAAAAAAACACACAACAAACCACCAGAAACAATTAACTTTGATCTAAAATCCAGCACTTATATATACAAGAAATGGAACTCGAAGCTTACTAATGCATTTTCTGTGTCCTTTTTATTTGTATTGAAATAAAGTCACTTCATAGCAAATGCACTTATTAGTTTCTCTTGTATCTGTGTTCTTTCCAGGAGGACCTTAATTTCTTGCTATTTTTGTCATGTTTGTTAAGATTTTTTACTGGTCTCCACCAACAATGTTTCAGTGAAATAATATTAAAATAGCACAACCTAGCACTGTTTGTGGATCACTGCCTTTAATTCATTAGTTATTCTGTAGTCAGTGATATTGGTCTTTCATCCATCATCATTACAACTTGTTATTGAGATGCTGAAAAAAACTAGGAAATCTCCAGTACCTTGATATACAAGAGGATGAGAGAATTAAGTTGGATCCTAAAGGATGGGAGCATTCACAACTGGCAGTGCTTTGCAGGGGCTCAACTCTTACAGTCACCAGTCAGCTCACGACCCACTTGTTGGAGTGCAAATGAATTACTCATTTATATAACTGTTTAGGTTTCAAATAAACACTGAATTTTGGATGTACTTTTTTTCTTTTTTGTTTGTTTGTTTGTTTGTTTGTGGGATTTTTGTTGTTGTTGTTGAGTTCAATCTGTTTTTTGGACTGCAAAACCAGATATAGTTAAATACAGACGGCTGAAATAATCTCTTACTCTGAATACTAAATCTTGAACTGGATTTGTACTTGGGTAGATTTTCTTCACCATTTCTTTTTATTTCACTCTATATATCCTTTTAATTAAATTGGGTGCTTTCTAGAGCTGCTCAGCTTGAAGGTTTTGACCCCTAATAAGTTACAGAAAATGTATTATAACTTCCGTCTTTTTGTCTCCTCAGTGAGCCTGAATGCTGACCGGGAGAGATCATGTGCGGTGACCCCAGTTTATGGGCTGTAGAGGCACATTTTGCTCTCAGGTTTCAGCTGCGGCAGGCACTGTATCCACGTAGGTGGTATATAGATTTTCAGGGCACTTCCATGAATGCAGCCAGTCATCAGATGTCAGCCTTGACTCACCATGAACTCAACAATTCATATCAGGATGTGGTCTAGTCATCTACCATCTTCTCACAAAACCGCTTCCTCGGGATCCCGTTTATGTCAGGGTATCATGGAAGGAACGTGTGTGCCAGTAGCTAACCATGCTTACAAACAGAGGATTTATTCTCTTTGGTTATAACAAGATCATCAGGCCTGCTCTATGCAAACTCAGCTAAAAGATCTGTCTACACACTTAAATCAAGTGTGGTGTTTTGGTTTGTTTTTCATCACTCTTGTGTGCCCATTGTGAATTGCCCACCATCCTTATTCACAGTCTGTATGAACAGTATTGAGCACTTGTACATCAATTTGAATCCTGAGTGGCCTGCTTCTCTGAGGATGTACCTAATCCTCTAAGCCAGGGGTGTCAAACTAATTTTTACCAGGGGCCATATCAGCATTGCGGTTGCCTTCAAAGGGCCGAATGTAATTTTAGGACTGTATTAATGTAGGAATGGTTACTTTTATACAGTTCCCAGTGAAAATGAGTTTGACACCCCTGCTCTAAGCCATCCCATATTACACATTTTGTCAGTTGCTGATTTTGACTCACTACTTGAACGCTCCAAGAGCATGGGTAGTCAGACTGTATGCATATTCTTTATTTTAATTACTAAAACATTATCTATTCTTTCTCTCTGGACACACTATATGACAAAGCATAAAAGAATCATAGGTAATAAATTTAGCATGGTATCTGAATGTCCTTTGCAAGGTTTTTTTCACCATGTCAAGAATTCCTCTCTGCTTCATTTGCCCAATGCATTTACAGCTGTTCTAGTGTCATGGTTTAACCTGGGCTAGCAATATAACCATGATAGCCGCTCACTCCCTCCGTCTGCCCTCCAAATAGGGAAGAGACTCGAAAGGGAAGGAGAAACTTGGATGGAGATAAACACAGTTTGATAAAATAACAAAATACTAATACACTACTAGTAAATATATATACAAAATAGAAATAGAATATAAAATAAAAGATACTCGATACAATTCCTCACAAACTCCATCTGCACAGAGCAGCCAGTCCCAGGAAGCAGCACCCTGTCCCAACAGCCGATCCCAGAGAGAGAAAAGAGGAAAAAGGCAGAAAGGCCCGGAGGCCTCTGCAAAACAGCAGGATGGCAAAAGGCCAAACTAAGGAAAGTCCCAAACAGAACTCCTCCGACTCCAACAAAAAAGAGCAAAGAAAGCAAAGAAGAATGCGAGAGCCCAGAAGGTCCCGACTCTCCTTAAATATGAAGCATGACGTTAATGGGATGGAATATTCTTACTGGTCAGTCTGGATGTTAGCGCCCCCATCCCATCCATGCCTCCCTTCCTCAATGCCTCACAACTGTGGGCAGGGAACTCAGAACATCCTTGGCTCTCACACCAGAGCAACTAAAACATCAACTCTGTCCTGGGGTGTTATCTTCTTGTTTTCAAGCTAAATCCAAATAATGACTGTGCTAGCTATGAAAAAGAAAGGTTTCTAACTGCATTAAGAAAATTAACTCAGTCAAACCAGCACATCTAAGTTTCCCTATTAGAAGCTGTGGCAAAGTCTGTACTGCAGAGAGGTATACAGTCTAGCACTTTGGGATGACTAAGGAGAAACTGTTGGCTTCAATGGCCTGTTACTGAATGTACATGTCTAGCAAGTCCTTTTAAAGAAGGTCATGAATAACGCAGATCCCTCGGGTGAACCTTCTCTTCCTTGCTTGCCATTTCAGAGTGAGACACACATGCACGTAATAAAGAGCATATTATGAAAAGACAGTCTCTAGATGACAGAAACATCGGTGGCTGTAGTGTGGTCAGCATCAGAAAGCCAAGTCCAAGTCCTTCTGTTCAGACATGTATGCAGACACCACTCATTCTGGACCTGTTTTCTTTAGCTGGTGATACAGATGCGTTCAGGTAAACACATGGCAACTCTAACACCGCACGTGGGCATGAATTTCCTAATCAGCTAAGTTGCTCTTGCCTTCTGGAGGTGTCACAGGTCACACATCCCACTTCTTTGGCATATGAGGGTGTGATGGCTCTGAGCTCAGCAGGACACAGGCCTCAAGGAAGAGCAGAAATTCCTTGAGTTCATCCTCTAGGATCTCCCAGCAGGAAAGCCAGCAGGCTTTCCTTCAGCCTGTTTGCAAGGGAGTCAAAATATACGCCTGCTCATCCAAGACTAATAATGAAAAACCCACGTGGTTGTGGATGCATTACCTTTGCTTGTTGCTCCAATGAGATACTTGAGAACTCTTAATGTGCCAAACATCACTGTGAATTATGGTTACTTAACTGGTGCACCAGAGAAGCAGCTACTGTTCTCTGTCAAGCCGGGAACCAGCGGGTGTTAGGTGCTGTACAAACACCTCAGGAAACAAAGTCCCTGCAACAACTATCCCATTGAGTGAGGACAAGTCATATTATGCCTGCAGCTGAAAGCTACAGCAGCAGTTTCCAGCTTTTAGTGCTTCAAAATTTTTATTGCTAGTTAAATAAAAGCAAACCGAAGTTTTCATCTAAATGAAGCCTATAATTTTGTGGGACCCAGTGGTTACATTTTTCATGTGGTTGTAGGAAGGGAATGAAATCTCTGGGCAGCACTTATTATCCATTCTCCTGGGCATTCGTTCCAAATTCTGACACAGATCAGCCTCAGGCTTTCTGGTTATTGATCTCAGCCAAAAGGCATATCTTTCAGCTCCAGCAAATGTTTTTGCTAATATATTTTCCTTCCAACATTAATACTCCCTCTAATTTCAACCTCAAGAAGCAGCAATAAATTGCAGTCTGTGGCTTTAGCTTGTAAAAGTAGAGTGGACCATATGAATATGTGTTGGACAGCTTGTCACAGCCTGCTGCAAAATCCAATTAATTCTGAGGTTATTATCCCTTCCTTCACTACAACTATTCTAATTGGGGAGAATAAGGTTGAATGTCCAGCCCAGTATTAGAAAAACACCAAATCTCAATTAATTAGCTGAGATCCCATCAAACTTGCCTATAGTATCTATTGAAATACATGGAGGAGTTTGAGCTTGTTATCTAAACATACAGGCAGAAAATGTCAGTGTTCCTCCATAAGTCTATGAAAGCTACCTTAAAATACAACTGTGTATCTTAAAGGCCTTGACTGGGCCAAGTGCTGGCTTCCTTGTTGGGTGGGACTGTTAAAATTTGTCTTTCTTCTGGTGGGTTATTTCCCCATAGGCAGGTTGCCTTACCCAGCTGAACTGTTTGTGCCACTGGTGTTACAGGTCTGCAAAGGCATCACAACTAGGAGTGTTGGCCCAACCTCTCCACACAGCCCTGCAAGGTGAAAAAAATCTGTACCCTGCAAAGGGAAGGTGCAGCCTTGCTCCCGTGGTAAGACAGAGATAATATTAGCTGGAGATCAGGATACCAAATCAAGATGTTATTGTTGGCCTCTTGGTGCAGTGCACCCATGCGGTCCCTTCCTTGGGGTCCTGTCCAGATACATGGGGTCTCTGCAATTTGCACATCCCATGATGAGATCTGAAGCCTTCAATAGGGCAGTTGATGGCTCTTTAGCGCATTTTGTGCCCCACTGTGCCTGTCCTCATGTACACACCTAGGGTGGTGCCAAGGTGATGACAGTCACATCCTCCCCCACATGGTGACTTCACCTCTGCCTGGCTGGGGGGGCAGGAGGGATGCAACCCTTGACAGGGTCCTCAACAAAGGAGGTGCCCAAAGTAGCTGAGAAGCTTCTGGACCATATCATAATGACCAGAACCAGATCTGACCAGGCTACAAAACTGGGGTCTGGCTGAAGATGTGCTTTGAGTGGTCTTCTCGGAGCAGCAGGACTGTGAAATGGAGCCCTCTCCTTAGACTGGGATGCTGTCAAGGAGACTTCCCAGGACTGAGTGCACCTCACCTCCTCATTTGGTGAGTGGTTGTTTCTCTTTTCTGGATATATCCTGAGAGAGCCCTTGCCTAACCCAGACAAATGGTTATTTCTTCTGGGTACCCTTGACTGATAGAGGCCTCTACTTTTGTTTCTTGTGAGTGTATGTGTGGACACTGTGGATCCTCATTATTCTTAGCTGGTCATACCCCAATAGTCTCCTCAACTGGTATCTGAATCTGTGTTTTATGTTGTTGGAGTGCTAACTAGTTTGTATAAACCCTGTTTCTAGTTGGTTTATTTGCTATACTTTTCTGGCTAGAATAAAGTCTGTTTTGGAGCTTGTTGTCCACCTAAATTGACTTTTGGGGTGCCTCCGTGACAGGGTTTTACTCTGTCTCAAGTCTTAAGCAAATCAATTGAGAGCATATGAAGACAGGACAAAAAAGGACAGAACATTGGGCCTGCTGTTCGATGACTCTGATACAAAAAAGTGCAAGCTCTTTTTCTGTTTTTAACCTACAGCTTTCTGAATTACTTCTTAAACAGGAATATGTAGCAATTCCTACAGACAGATTTAAGGAGCAAATCACACCTTCCCAGAATACATACTTTATTATGTGCACTAGTATTATAATATCTCAGTTAATTACTATGAATTATTTGCTTATTGTTGCTTCTTGGAATTTATGGGACAAAGATCAAGTCTAAACAAATCTTTTTGATCTTTTAATGGATTTTGTAAAGGCAAGGGTAAGAAAATACTATCTGTATTTCTATATATTTGAACATTATTAGAGTTGAGTTTTTCTTAAGATGTTGATGTAGAAAAAAAGGAAATTTCATTTCCATAAGCTACAGAGCAAGTCTCAAACCTAGCATTAAATGTAGTTACACAACTCTGTGAATGATAATAACCCTTTGTTTCATTATAAAGCTGACATTAGTTTTTCTGGAGGATACTAACAGAAATGTTTCAGAAGCAGTTAGTGTTAAACAAATGGTCTGGCTCTTGGGTGACATTAGCTAATCAGATATAAACAAGGACTTGAAAAATAGGATAAAAACAACTTAATTTGTAAACTGCATATAAGTCAAATGGCTTTTGCTTGCCCTTTATATTCCGGAGGAGTTTTCTCAGAAATAAGCTAGCTAGATAAAGAAAGAAGACAATGATATTTGTCTGGATCTGTTCATATTCACCTGAATCTTTACCCACCATATTTAATTCTTATTTTTATTATGCAGTTCAGGTTCACGGTCTTGAAGCAATTGAAAGGCTGGAGCTATCTTCTGGTCATGGGCTACCAAGTTAGCTCAGGGCCATGCCTTGAATTAGCCACCTCACAACTGAAGGGCCAAGACCGGTCCAGGCCTGGACAACTTCTGGTGTGGATGGGAAGAAGCAATGGGCACAAACTGAAACACAGGAGGCCCTGTCTGAATATCAGGAAACATTTTGTTTACTATGAGGGCGACCAAGCACTGGAATAGGTTGCCCTAGGAGGTTGTGGGGTCTCCCTCATTGGGGTTATTCAAAACCATCTGGTCACAGTCCTGGGTAGCTGGATCTAGGTGGCTCTGCTTGGGCAAGGGAATCGCACCAGGTGGCATCCACAGGTCCCTTCCAACCTCAACCAGTCTGTAATTCTGTGAAGAGCAGCAAGGACTCAGGGAAAGAGCCCTGAGCCCATTGTTGCTGCCTCGGAGCTAGAGATATAAAATGCTGTGGTTTGGCAGGGCGACTCTGCCAAGAGTCTCTGTGCCATTTCCACAGCCCATAGTCCGGCCTCTTCCTCAGCAGGAGAAGCTAGCTGGGCTATCAGTGGCTCTGACACAGGAGCCATTGTCAGAGACAAAATTTGTTGGCATAGGCAAAATCCCAGCAGTCCAGCCACCCCAAGCAGCTGCCTACCCTGCCTATGGCTCAAGACAGTCCAATCTACAGCTCGTTCATATTATGTTCTTATGCACAAATGCTGTCTGCATGCCTTTTCACAACCCGCAAAAGCCCGCCTCCAAATGCAAATTTTTTTAGTAGCTTCAGAATGTACTGCCTTAAAGATCTTCAAAATCCATTACTGGATAATGCTTGCTTTTTTTTTTTTTAAACTGAAGTATAACTAGAAACATATTATTATGAAGAGTGGCACTCTTTTAAAAAACAGAGTAACTAGAGTGAATGCTTATCCTGGCAAGGTTCAAAGGGTTGCTAAAGCTTTTCTATAACCTGTAATTGGGTATCATATTTTCCAGAAACTCATTATACTGTATCTGTGAAAAATGGTTTTGCAGCAGATAACATGAGCCCCCTTCATGCTGAGTCCATGCATAATACAATGACCCAAGTCGCAGCACAAGGTGCTACAAACAACTGAATTTGTTGTTGACAATTCATGACAAGCTGAGTTCAGATTTGTTGTGCAATGCAAGGAATTGATAAAAAGTGATCATTGGACAGATGTGACCTCGAATTGAGCTTATAAATGTTCACATTTGAGAAGTTTTTCCACAAAATTATTTACAGTTCTGAGGAGAAAAAGAATATAATCTATGGAGTGTTGCCAAATTGCTTGGTGGGCTGTTAGTGATTGCATGACATCTCCAGCCCAAACTCTTCATCATGTAGACCCTGGACAATTTCTAAGCCAGTCCTGCTTAGACTGGATTCCTGACAGCTATTTCTGCCTGTTGATGATAACTATGATAAGAAATTTACTTAAGCTGGCCACATCAAAAAACTTCATGGGCTGTAGGTGGCATCTGATCTATGCACTTAATTAGCTTGGGACCTTTGATGTAGGCATCTACTTCAGGGGTGTTTCCACATTGCTCTCAGCATGCCTCTCATGCAGTAAAGGGATATGAGTGCATCTCATTAGCAGGAAAAAGCTAAACACATCTTGCTGTGCTTGCACTGACCTCTGGTTTCCAAGTTCACTCACGTCTCTTAAGTTTGCTCCAACAGACACCTGCAGTTTCGTAGTGATCTCCCATGAAGGTACTCATGTAGTTAAAATGTAGAAATCTTGGCTTTAGATGTTGTAGACACTGAATCCTCATCACAGTTCAAAGAGAGACTGGAAAATTAATGGGGTCTCTAAATTTGTACAAAGCATAGGCACATCAGGAAGTGCGTGTGATATATATACTGCTGATGGGTGAAAAAGTAACTAAGCAAGAAGATTTAGATGTGTGTCCTACTCTTCTTCTCTTCCCTAAACATCTGCTGTTACTATGTCAAAGACAGAGTGAGGGCTTAGCTGGCTTTTTGGTTTGACCCAGTGTATCTGTTCTCACGCTAAAGAGCTTTGTTTACACAAGGGACAGACAGAGGTTCCTTACTTATGCACTCTGTATTGTTCCCTGGTGAATACGCAGAGGACCCAAGTGCCTGTATTAGATGACTGAAGTTTGAAAGTGTGCCTCTGCTCTGAGACCCTTGAAAGAAGAAGAGGCATCATAGCAGAGGAATGGATCTGCTCAGTTTGGCCTGGCAGTCTGAAAAAGGTCTGCAGGAAATGATTTATTCTGGATTTTAATTGGTGGCATGAGATGCTCCTTCACTTTGTAAGCTGTCTCATCCCCCCTGCTTTGGGCCTTTTGTCAAGGAGTATGAGAAGGGGCTTGAGCCTCAGGTCTCTTTCTGTGATTCAAAGCTGCAGGAACACCATTCATCACCCAGACCAGGGACTGAGACATCTCTTGCCTTTAGCCCGTATGTCAGCTCACACACCCAGGTCAGGATTATGTTCACCCAGTGATGTGAACTGATGGAGTTTTAACTAAAAATCTTGCCTCCCTTCTTTAAGGCTAGATAGCAACGAGGCTGAAAATTCAGATTTAGAAAACTAAATTTGAATGTTTGTGAGTCAGTCCTTTATGGTAACTATCTGTAAGTAAATTAATTTCATTTTTATAAAAAGTTAACAACCCAAGACAATGAATATGAAGGATTTAACCAAGGTGACTTAGATGACATTATTCCAGGAATAAAATTCAGCTTAATTGTGATTTGTGTGTTTAAATAGAAAGACCTTTAAATCCTGGTTAATCTGATATAAACTTGTATTGCCATTCCCAAGCACTGCAAAATGTCGAGGCAGGCTCCAAACATCCATGATGTAGTTTCAAATATTGTTAGGTTTTTCTCTCCTTAAGTAATGGTTTATTTTTTCAATTTGCTTTCCCTTTGATTGTTTTTCCCTACAGAGATCACACTTCCATGCTCTTCTCTGATATCAAGAAAGTGAAAGAAAAACAGTCCAAACTCTCATATCATCAGTTGAGGGTTTTTTTTTTTTTTTTTTTTTTTTGGGGGTGGGGGGGGGAAGACAAAAAAAAAAAAGGAAAAAAAAGAAAAAAGAAAAGTAAAGACTTCCAAATTAGAGAACATGGCAAGATTTGTCATGAGCTCTGAAAAGGGTAAATATTAATGGAAATCTAACAGTATGGTTCTCCTCTGAAATGGAAGACTTCATTTTTCTAGCACTAGCACAAATTCTCCTAAGGTTTGCCCTAACACAAGGAAACTATTCAAAAAGTAGTCATCAGAGAGGAAGAAAGGGAGGGAGGAAGGGAGGGAGGAAGGGAGGGAGGGAGGGAGGGAGGGAGGAAGGAAGGAGGGAAGGAGGGAAGGAGGGAAGGAAGGAAGGAAGGAAGGAAGGAAGGAAGGAAGGAAGGAAGGAAGGAAGGAAGGAAGGAAGGAAGGAAAACTTTGCTGTTTCTATCTTAGACATGGGACCAGAGATCAGATGTGACCAGAGGACAAACCAGTTCCTGGTCTTGACAGGCTAAAAATAACATAGAAGAAGAGCAAGAAATGTAAAAAACGTCTCTCCTGTATACAGCTATGATCAGTCTGCAGGCAGACAGCAGTATGAGATGTGGAGACTTTTTTTTCACTGTCTTTTTCCCTGGATGCATCAAGCTAACCAGTCAATTAGAGAGCAAGATAACGTGTCACCCCAATAAGCTCTGGGCTGTGTCACTGGAAGCACTCCATGTTTAATACCCATACTTATTGTTTGTTTATTTAGTTACCCATACAGTAATGCTTATTGTTAAGTCACTTGCAGGGTATTTAAACACATGACAGTGCAGTCTCAGCTGTCATGCTATCTTTGTGTTCATTGGAAAAATAAGAATTATGAGTAATTTTAACATAGTTAAAAGGATGAGGAAAATGAAGGTGTCGTTTCCTGTGACTTGCTGGAGGTAGCCCTGGCACAACCTTGACTCTGCAGGGGAGAGGATGGCCTAATTTCAGCACAGACAGTGTGTGGTTTCTCTGCTGAGATTGCCACTGTGGCCCGTTCAGCAATTAATGTCACTGAGGTCACCAGGCAGACATGAGGTGGTAACAACTTTCAGTTGCCACTGAACTGCCTGGATCCTAGCCAGAGACCTAGAAATTGAAAGTTTTGCAGGCTGCTAACAGTCCCCTTAGCTACCTTTACTTAACATATTTCAAGCTATGGAACAACAGAAGAAAAAAAAATCAAAGCCAAGCAGATGTTGCAGGGATGATAAAGAAAGAGGCAAGAGCAATGGGAAATTGGGTTGGCAGGCAAATGATGCAGAGAGATACAGACATCAAAAGGAGCAATTTCAGATGTCTGTCTGTCACTGGCTATCGGTTGCACACCCATCCCATATGGTTTTAATACTGAATGATCATGTGTAGTATCTGCTTCTCAAATATATAGGATTTTGTTCTGCAGTTGATTCCCTAATCTGCGAAGCGAAAGACATTTTTTGCTGGCAATTAGTAGTGCTGCAGTGAGTCACTCCTCTCCTGGTGGTTCACTCCCTCCCTCTCTCCCATAAATGCTTCTAAGAATAGTTGCTATAGAAATATCTTTCACCTAGGGGAATAGACCAAAATAGTAAACTCTGTCCCTAAAAGTTAGGATTCCCCCAAAAGCCCTCGTTAGTGTTCAGAAGACTGTTAGACTAGAAAGAATAAAAGCCTGAAAGTACCTAACAAATGTGTTCCTTATCAGTTTACTTTTCACTATGATTTATGCTTAAAAAGTACAACAAAATTTCAATACGTTTATGTTTCCATAGGGAGAAAGAGGTTGGTTTCTTTAACATCCTTTAACCCATTGCTAATGTCATATGTTGACATCATTTTTCTTATAAGCAAAGTATCATTCTGCCACAAGAAAAAAGAATATCTGAGTCCCAGTACATGGGCCAGAAAGAGGGGCAGAAGCTGTGCCTATGACAGAAGGCACATGTTACTTCCACAGTGCTGAATTTTGCAGTAAGCTTTGGTGCTATAATAACTCAAGTAACTCCAAACAGTTTTTTGTTTGTTTGTTTGTTTGTGGGTTTTTTTACTATAATATCAATGAGAGGATGACAGAAAGTGTGCTTTATGCAGCAGAAATTGTAGCTCTCAGTTGACTGAGCTTGTGGAGTCAGCCCATCTGGACTGATGTAGTTTTACATGGTCCTGTGCAGCTCAGTGGGCCTGCCAGTCTCTTTAGATTCTGTACTTTAGGTAACAGGGATGATTTGCCACAGTGACGTTTAGCAACTGGTTCATCTCCAGGGATCTAGAAACTATGACTTTTTAGATGGCACTTTTATTAGCTTGCTTACCCCCTTAAGCAGGTTTGAATGGAGCTAATAGGCCTGGATTCTTTATTTAGTTAACCAAGAACTTCGAAGTTTTCTGCTCTTCCTCTGGGCTTTCACAACTAAAAAGCCCTGGTTATGCCCTCACATGCACTGGGATCTCAGTTCTGCTGTATGCAAGTTCAACTCTGCCTTATTTTGCAAGTAGAAAAAGCCAGACACAGAGAAGAAATAGCCCAATCCTCTTCTCAAAACAAGCAAGCTTTGTACGTTATAAAAAAAACCCCTATTTGAGTCAAAGCAGCTGATGCCAGGAGAAGAGCCTTTTAGACCAGAAGAGGTAGAGAATGGGCAAAGGAACAAAAGTGGGTAAACACATTGAAGAATATGGGCTGGCCCATGCCATTTTCTTTTGCTACTTGAGCTCTACAAGACATATGTGATATTCCCAGGAACCTGGGCTCAGGAGTTTGTGGGAAGGTTTCAATCAGGAAAATAAAAATCACAGCAAAGAGAAACACGTACTTCTGGGCTATTTTGCTGTCTTAGTCTCTTCTCTGAACATACTCTGAATTGTTGCCCGCTTAGTGCTGCTGAGTATGGTAGCAGCACCAGTTGTCACCAATTGCTCAGTTCACCATCCTGTGGCTTGCTGTCCCCTCAGGCGTGCTTCAGACACAGACTGGCACCATCCTGGGCAAACTGAGAGTTGAGTTTAATTTCTAATATAATGATTTATTCATTGGACAGTGGTGCAGACTGACAAGCCTGAGCTTTGCACCATGTAGTGCCTTTTGAAGGCAGGTTTAGCAGTTCCTGTGCTCCCTCAGCTCGGCAGCCCCATTCACTGGGTTATATGCTCGGCCAGGATAGCTGATGTGAATCATGAGCCAGTTTGGTGCTCTGCTTCTTATGTCCTAAATCACTGTGCTTGCTGCTCTGACAAATTCTGATACGGTGTCTTGTCATAGACCAAACATGATGCTGTCCTGGCAGCTTCCTTAATGCAATTTCCTGATACAGGAATTCATGTAGATTTGGTAAGGAAGGACTAGCAGGACTGCAAGGAGTAGGTAGTGATTTCCTCCAGAAAATGGAAGGACTGGTCATGGCAAGGGAAGACAAGGTCAGCAGATGTGCCATGATGCTGAGGAAAACTATGGCAGGATAAATAGCATTTGTTCCAGGTGCTGAAAGCATCTATCCCAACCAGAGTATATTGGGTTATAGCTGGGGAGGGAAGTACAGTCGAGGTCATTCATGCCATCAGATTTTGTATATGGGCTGTATAAAGCAGGATTAATAAGACCCTTAAGCATTGTATCACTGCTACTGTTTCATCACAGTTCTGCATCCAAAAGCTGGGAATTAAGATGTGTCTCCGTATTATCCCTGGGGTCAGCTCTGACATATTTATTCTATTTTAATTAGTCATGGCCACCTCCAGGTTGGTTCAGGGGATCTCACAGTGAGCATTTAAATCCTGTCTTACTTCATTGGGATAAACAGAAGGATATCTCTGGCTGTCTAAGCTCCAACACTGCATGGAATTTCCTAAGCATTAATTCCCAGTACAACATTTGCTACAAAGGGATATGCACACTATTAACTCTCCAAGACAGAAGGGCAGTCTGGAAGTGACAGCAGAACATGTGTGTACATTTATTTTTGGCTACAGAAAAGGCGGGCCAGGCAGAGTGTGGATATGCTGCCCCTTCCCATTCCCACTATGTTGGCAGGAGGTTGTCCTCTCCGTTCTGTCTCCGGCACCATCAGGCACAATTCTGCTCGCAGGTCTGTACCGGTACAGGGGTCCTGAGGCCCCTCACAGTCAATGCCAAATGTGCTACATAGCTATCCCATCTCACCACACTTGCACTAAGTGAAGGAACTGCAGTATCAGCAGGACATCAAGGGGAGCAGCCCTTTCAGCTGGCACAGCAGGTGTTGAAAAGACCGTTTCGCCTACGTTATTCTGTTCACTGTAATGTCATCGCCAATGCTGATGTCATATATGGTGGCTTCACTCTCCTCTGGTGGAGGGGGAAGGGTGGAAGGGCACATAAAAGCTTAGATACTGAAATCCTCTGTGAATCTCTTTCAGATGTGGCAGAGTGGTGACCAAGTTTAAATTGCCCTCTGTGCCTTCTTTTGCAGAGGTAAATATCAAAAAGAAAAATTCAGTGCTACAGTGATTTGCAAGAATAATTAGAATGTGGCTTTGGTTAATGTTCTCAAATAAACAGCTGAAATACCAATTTTTCTCCAGTTGGCTGAAGATCATGAACTATTGCAGCCATCTGAAAAGAACAGGCAAAGGTTTATTCAAGTTTTTAAATAAACATGCTTTGACAGTGTTTGTGTCCATTTTATGATTACTTCCTACGAATATTCTGGGAGAAAGATTTCCTGGCAAGAATATACTTCAAAACAGTCAATATTTAAAGTATTTACTGACAGCAGATTTGGAATCCTTGAAATTTGCACCAAATACTTGATTTGCAGAGACATTATCCACTGGAAGCACAGAAATATCATGTGAGTAACACATTAAGTCCAAACCAGTTTGATTTTGATTTTTATTTTTAAAAATCTACAAAAAGCTGCTCACAGACAAACTACAATTTTTGGAAATTATCCACAGAGTAAGTTAAAATGAAGAATAAGGTAGGTAACATCACAGACTGTTCAAGGAGACTAATGGACAGGAAAGAAATAGACTATATGCCCAAGTAAACTATTTACATTTTTACTGCTGGAAAATTCGACATTCAGCTCTACTGACAACTATACATCTGTGCAGTATTCATGTCCCAATATGGCAGGTGTTTCAAAATTGTTCTTCCTAGTGTTTACCAGAGAGGTTTTCACTTAAAACAAAGAGATGGCATAAATGAATGCAGGAAAAATAAAAATTAGTGATGTTACTTTTTCATGTTTTTCAGCAGTAACTTTTAAACTGAACTTGTTTTACAGTCACATTATCCTTAAACTGCCAAATCACTGGTATTCCACATGCTGCACTGAACAGCACGTGGCTATGCATGCCCTGACCCTACCAGCTGTCCCACCATGGTCTTTGATTATCCTTCTAACACTTGGACTTGCAACCAGTTGTTCTGTTTCCCTTGCCATGTCCTTAACCCTTGCTGTAATGTATAAATATTACAATGGGTTTTCTCTGACCTTATGTGGCTTTGCTGTAGTCTTGTCATTATCTCTACCTCACAACTGACTGCTGATCTCAGAGCAGCAATGCTTCCTTCTGTATACTGCTAATCATTTTAGCTTCTTCTCCCTCCCTTTCTCTTTCTAACCTTTTTACTGGTTTACTTGTTCTTCCTTTCTAGTGTATTAAAACAACCCTAGAGGCTGAGCCTCTTATTTCTGTTTCTTATTTTAGAACTCTTCTTGTCAAGTTGGGCAGCCTTGACAACTGAAGAAAAGAAACTTCAGGTTAAGTCTGACCACTGAAAAGAGGCTTCCGTACATAATAATGCATCATGCCATTTATGCCGTAGAGGCTCTTTGGGACCCTCTGCAATGTGGCCTCTGATGTAGTATGCAAAACAAACCAGACACATGAGAAATAGGATTTTGAAAAGCAGGCAACTTGCATCCAAGCAAAGTAATTGAAGCTGCCAACTTCAATAAATATATAAGGATTTGAAAAAAAATATTAGCTATATCTTTGCACACCCACATTCCATAAATTCAGACACCCACACAGTTTATCATATGTATTGCATGCTACTTCTCAGGCAAATAGCTTGGAATTTAAAATAATAAGTGAGTTGATAGTTTATTTTATTTAGGCTATATTCATGCATATAGGAGACTGACTATTGAAACACTGCTCTTATCCATCCGCTCTGTAAATGCACTGATTACCTGTGTATAGAGCAGGCAGTAACTGCATTGAACACTGTCAATTGGAAGAAGCAGCCTACCTCATGGCAAAAATTCTGGGAGTGAGCCAAGACAACTTTGACATGGATAGCAAAAGTTTGATGGTGTGACTCCCTTTGATATCACAAGTTTGATGGTTTAACTTCTGTTATGAAAATGACTCTAACCATTGAAGCTATTTTTGCTTTTCTGCAGGTTAAAAAAGGACAGAAACTTTAAATAGTATATCCTAGTCTAATTCCCGTTTGACTTTCTAGGAAAAAAAAAAAAGAAAACAAAACCAAACCAAAAAACCACCTTTCAGTTTTCAGTTGCACATGGTATGGCACACTTTGAGTTTACTCTCTCCTCATGACCTTGTGATAATTTCTATGTATTTGGGATGGAGTGGGGATAATGGTAGGGAAATAATCTACAAAGAAAACTTCAGGTAAGACGGTCAATGTCGTGCTGCCTTACTGAAGTCAATTCTGTGCCCCTTCTGCACAAAAAATGAGATGATTCTCCTGCTTTTCAGTTCCTCTCCAAAGTGGCTTCTTGCCTTACTTAGTTTTGGCCACAAAATTAGTTCATTCAGAGCCTGGCCTCCTGCCATATTGCAGGTAGGAAGAATTGCTCAAATACTTCCTAATTGTCCTCAATTTAGCTCTAGTTCTCTTGTTGGAAGGCTTTTATTTCCATAGCTAATGTTACGATTGGCTCACTTTGGCCCTGCATGCTAGTCCAAGGCTTCCACAGTCTGATGAGCATATCAAGCTTGATCTTGTGCCATTGAAGTCAATAGGAGTTTTGCCATCAAACAAACTAGAAACAGGAGGCAATCCATAATTAGTCAACTGATTGCTGGATGCAACTTGCTCTTTAACGGTCTCTGAATTATTATTTTCTGCTGATCTGTATCTGACTAAACACTCTTGCCAGTGTATTTTTGTGCACTCCCCTCTTCCCAGAGTGGTTAATCAAATGACAGTTGCTGCTCATTTTTGTCAGGTAGAGGGGACGGGATGGCATAAAACCCACAAAATATAAGCTAAGTAAAAGACCAGAAGAGCCAAAACCATGGATGGCTGCCGTTGGGTGTCTACCACAGAGTCAGTAGCACCAGGGCCATCCACTCACCTGAGTCTATCATGAGCAGCAGCAGCAGCTCGAAGCTCCTTCAGCACCGCGCTGCCGCAGCACTGCCTGATCCTCTCCCACCGCATCGCGCCTGATTAACAGCCAGTTGCCTCAGCCCCGCGCTTGGGAAAGACTGTCCGAAAATTCATTTAAACCAAATGGGCTCTCATTACTCTCAGAGTCCTCTCACAGTGCAGCACAGCATGACTCTCGGACTATGTATTATTTGGTTTTAATCAACATTGCCGATATTTGAGAGAAGGAAAGAGAGCGAGGTTTCTACTGCAGCCTTTAATGTGTCTCTAGTGAGATGCTGTTATATATTGGGCTGTGTCTCAGTATAGGGACTTACTTGACAGGCCCTGTCATCGTCTGCCTCCAAGGTTATCATTCATGCTGCTGGGAAGACAACTTTATTGGACTAAATATTGGCATGTGTCTGTGTGGCCCACACAGGTAAAGACTCTCCCCGGGCCTCATTGTTGTGTCTGAGTCACTATGTGTGGGTGTAACAACTGCACTAGTTATTATTAATCTCTCTGAAACCTCTTTATGGTGATTAAGGGAGTACTGTGTGAAAGCAGTCTGCTTTGTGGGCTCTCGCCAAGGAAGACCCAGTGAGCAGATTTTGTTGGATCCTTCAGCCAAACTGCTCTTTTCTTGGCAACTGAAATGCACATCAACATAGATGCAATGTCAATTTCCAGCATTTTTTTAATGTACTTTATTCATGGTTTTTGGATGCTACACAAACCACTAAAATCAAAGCACAGTACTTAACAAAGCCAGTCACTTTTCTGATGTGCCAGTGTATATAAATAAACATGAGCAGAACATTAGAGGTCACATTTAAAAGACAGAAAGAGGGGAAAAGCACGTGTGTTCTTGCCTCCAATCCCACTTACGTGGAGAAGGGGCTTCAGGGAGGGACTTTGATATGAGTCGAGTGACAGGTATATGTCAGCAGGTGCTGGACCACCCTACACCGTGACCAGAACAGCTCAGCAGATTGCCAGGGATCTGCTCAGTTTTTTCTCCAAGCTGACTGCTAAGGGCTGGGCATTTTGGGATCTGAAGAGTCGAGTTCTCGCTGAGTTAGCTGTGAAGATGAGCTTATGTAGCAATGGCCTGCAACTACATGGAAGGTCAGGTAAACCCAGCTATAGGTGAAAATGATCACAGAGAAGGTTTTAGCCTCTGTATGTCACTAAGCAGGGCTGGTAGCTAGTTTCCATGGCTGAGTCAGTGGAAGGGGAACTCCTGTTCTCTAGAGGAAGACTCCAGGAGGTTTCATCTGACCCCAAATATTATATTTTCTTTGAGCTGTGGTATCTTTCACTTCTGTTTACTCCTGTATACATATTTTTTTAAAAAAAAGCTCCCCCTTTTTCTCTCTCCCCATCTCTATTTCTGGCAATTGATCAAAGCCTGGGTTTACTATTCTACTATGTGCCTCATGACATCTTGTCCTCATACACGAGAAAGTGACTGTCTCTAAAGCAACTTTATGAGGCTCAGTAAAGCAGAGTAAAATAGCAGCAAACTGAAGTTTTTCCAGCTTAGTCTGTCCCAGGAGAGCTAGGCTGGGCAAAAGCAAGGCACTGTGAAGGAAGCAAAAAATAAGAATAAAAAAGAAACCAGACAGTCTCAGGAAGGGAGAAAAAGCCCCAGAATTTAACTTGAGGCAGAATGTCAAATAGATATTTGGAGTTCAGAGTACTACACCAGCCTGACTATACTCAACTTTGACCACCTACAGCAATTTTTACATCACCAGCTTTGTGCCATTAAGTAATTAATGTTGCGGTGATGTACCATTTTCTCCTGTATCACTGCACTCACTACACATCATACTGTCATCATTTCAGCTTCTGTTGCATTAAACTACTTAACAGGAAACACTTGCTTTCTGAGTTGATCTATTCTGTGTACATGGATTATGTTTGGGGTTTTTTTTCCCCATTTCCAGAGAGCAACAGATCCAATATGCCCAAGAGGCCTCTAAAACTCATTTAGTCCATCTATAATGCCAATAAGCTTACCCTTAAGAAAACAGAAAAGAACACACACAGGACACTCTTTGCTAGCTTAATTTTGTGTCCCATGCAAAGCATGTCATATTCTTCTACCTTAGTGTACACAACCATAAATTGACACTGACTAAACGAGGTTATTTCTACAATGAGGGGTATTGGGCTGTATGAAATTGTACACCCCTGAGCGATATTCAAAGAGGGTTATGTAGTCAGAGCATTACCCTGCCTCTACAGCAGGCAGAGGAAACGTTCTTGCTTTACCATGTTTGAGATGGTGCCAGTTATCTCATTTTAGTTTCACCTGTTTTGTTAATCTGCATCAAAAGGCTGCCTAATCATGACCTTGACCCTCTAGTTCCCACAGAGTGATGTACACGCACTGCTGCAGCAGAGTGATACAGCTGCTCCAATGTAGCTCTGCTCCCTGCAGTAGGAAGCAAGAAAATGGTGGGCAAATGTCCTTTCTTCCCCCTAGGAGCTACACAAGGGCTGGAAAGAGTGAGATCTTTTACTGGGACTTTGAACTGTTTATATTTAGATGAAAGGCAATTTATAGACTTTAAGTGATACTAAAGAAATAGGATGATGAAGACTTGGCTAAAAGGAAAAATAAATGCAAGCTTATGTGCAAATGAAATCATAGCATCCGACACCACCAGTCCTTGCTGGGTTGGCCTATGTTAACGGTCGTGGAGGAGAAGTGTTAATGACCCCTTGACCTCCCCAGTAAATCCACACTTGAAAGGCAGGGGATTAAAATGTCTTAAAAATCATGTGCTGGAAACTGAGAGAGCTTAACATTTTCCTTACGCTGATGTCAGATGACTTTCTCAGCACCTGCATTGATTATACGTGCTTCAGCAGGTCAAAACAGAAGCACAGAAGTGCTTGTAAAAAATTTTAGGTGTCTTAACTTGGCATGGCTTCACCTTGCTGTCTTTGTTGAGGGACTGCTATGATACATCTGAACTGCCTCCACAGATTATCATCATCCTCTTCTCCTTTCCATTTTGTGAGTGTGGGAGTGCACGAACATGTGAGCATGCCAGTGCAGGATGCCCCTTTTAAATTTGCAGACCAGTTGTGCTGGACTCAGTCAGCTGTGCTTCCTTCAAATGGAGTAAGAGTTCACCCAAATTCCTGGCTTTGTTTAGCAGCATGGAAAAAAAAAAATAGAGAAAATACAAGTATAGCAGTAACCCACCTGGTGAAAGAGGCGAAAGATAAATATCTACCATGTAGTTAAAAAAAATTAAAAAGTTCAATGTTGTAAAAGGAGAAGAGATAATAATCAGTATGCTAGAATGAGATGTGTTGACAATTACAGGGGAAAATTAATAAGATCCAACAAAAATAAAATCTAAAAGAGAAATTCAAATTATCTAAAGCCAGAGTCCCCCAGAAAGAAAATCCTTTTGCATGTTATTAGCAAATCTCTATGTGATACTGATAAAACCTTGTCTGATATTACAACAAATATGAAGAGGAGACAGCATTACCCAAAACCACCAGCAATCTGCCTCCGTTCAGTCTTCAAGTAATGCAGTTATAAGTTCTGTGACTAACATGAATGAGTGAAGATTTTTACAGCCAGCCTGCCTGCACAAGACACAACTGCAATGAAATTGCCTTCTTACTCCAGAGAGACACAAAATTTAACTTGTAGCCATCAGAGACCTGTCTGCAGAGCCACATTTGTACTAGGGAAAAAAACCAAAAAAACCAAACCAGGCTCACTTTTTTGGTTCATGTCCTTTAAATTGTTTTGAAATTATGTCCACAGGAGCTTGGAAATATCATTTACTACTTGATGTTACTTAGTACATGTAAATATATAGATATTATTATAATATTGTAATCATTATGTAATTACAAATGAGTGGTACTTTTGTCTGATATCTTGAGGAACCCCTCCACTGCCATCCACTGAGTCTGAAACCAGCAGCTGCTCCCTCCCCACACTGAAGGCAAGTTCAAATCTCGGTTGCCCTAAACATATTTCTGAGGTAGTATCAACTGCTCCAAAGCCTTACAAGGAATTCATAGCACCTGTTGGTCCCTTCCACTGTATATTATGTATATATCAACTTGTGGGCTGTCATGGCTCACTGGCTGGTACTTACTCAGAGACAGATCTGCCATCCATAGTCACCTTCAGTAGCATCTCAGTGTGTGAATAATCTCCCTGTAGCAAAGCAACCACCTGTAGGTTCTAGAGCATTGTTTGCAGAAACCCAGCATGATTTCATCCTGGTGGGAGGCCTGAGCGCTCAGCCACTGTAGGTGCTAACCAGCACGTGCTGAGGAGCATACTTTTTGTCCCAAGTCTGGTTGCAGAATCTGAACCAGGAAATCCTGTGGGCTGAGGATGCATGAGCCTGCATTGTGAAAAAGGGCTGTGCAGTGGGCCAACAGCTTTAGGAGATGAAACAAAACTGGGTTATATTTTATGTTACTAACTTTTAGTATGGTTTAAAAGCTGGTTTGTTTGATTAGTGTCACTTGTTATTTCTAGTGAGATCAAAAATATTTTCAACATAAGAGTAATCTTCCAAACAGAAAAGTTATTTATCCCTCTGATACTCTCTATCTATAAGGTGTTTGTATTTCTGAAAAAGGCACACTAATATATAACATGCCAGAAACAGTACACATATCTCAGCAAGACTACAGGATAACAGGCTTCTGAATTCTTCAAAGCAACCTAGAGTTCATTTTTAGGATGCTCAATATTTTTCCCATTTGGAAACTCGGTATATTTTGTTATGTGTGCAAGGGAAATGAGGGACTGGGAATGGCTTAATTAGGCACGTTTTTTACAACTAACTTTTGTCAGCCATGGGGAAAAAAAAAAGCCCACACTGTAAAACTTAGCACTACTGTAAATTGGATATTTAGCAAAAATGAAAAAGCAATTGTCTATCTCTCTGACAACCATCCATCTTCAATATTAGTCATCCTCAAAAAGTCACACAGAAGTGGTTTATCTGAAAATGCTTTGAAAAGCCTCTCTACTGTCAACCCACACAAGAAGACTTGGCCCACACTGCTATGCAAGCGCATCGCAGAGCAGCCTGCACTGGTGAGAAAATCATTCAGTATTACTTTAGTTTCTTTGTTTCATTGCCTAGTGATATTCTTCACTTTATTTTTCACTTTAGCTACATGTACATCTCACCTCCACAAGAAATCAAATTATAGCAGAGCCTTACACATAATCAAAGTAAAACAAGAAACCCTCTTTAACTGAGCAAGATGGAACTCTATTTGGATGGTAGCCAAATGTCCAAAAATTGGAGAAGTGGCTCCTGAAGACTGTAGGTAGCCAGAAAGAATGTCTTAGGGGCAGCCACAGTCATTTCCGAAAGAAGAATGGTGACAGCCTTGAAGCACTGGGCTGTGTGTAGCCCAAAGGGCTCTACCTCCATTGCCTCCCCTGCTGCCTGGTGAGGAGTGAACAAGAGCACCCCATATGTACAGCAAAGCATGATGGAGCTGATATTTTGACTGCTGTGAGGACACACAAAGCATGAAGAGCCTCTTTGTGCCCCGTACCCTGCTCTACACCAGTGCCCAGCTTCAGCTTCCTTCTACCTTGCACTATTCCAGTGCACAGTAGCTACGAAAAATGTGGAGGAACCTGCAGGAGGTAAACACTTATCACTGCTGCTAGTCTGAGTTGTGAAAGCAGGCAGGAGTCTTTGTGTTCAACCGGAGGGAGATGCAGCTCTGCCATGGAAAAGAATTATAGTAATATGCTTCCAGCTAGAAAATTTTAAAACCTCCATAGGACTTCCAACTGCTGGGTTTCTTTTTTTTTTTTTTCTTTTGTTTTTCTTTTTCGGTCTGAATTTCCTCTTTTGTTCTCAGACCATCACTATAATCCTATGTAATGGAATCTGTTCATGCCTCTTGGTCTCTTGCTGTGTTTCATTTGCAGCTGTATGGTGTACATAGTAATTAGCTGCTGATGTACTTTTATCTGGTCTCTAGTCTTTAGCATGCTTTATTGTACTTCACATTCTCCATATGCTCTAGAAAGTCAGTCAAAGTTCTAATCTCCTTACACAAAAAAATAACTTTGAGCTGCGAAGCCTGACACTGGTATTAAAATGCTTGATGGAATTTCTGTGCACATGCACTTGTGTGTGTGTGTGCATGTGTGAGTGTGTACCTGTGGTAGAAAGAATTCAGGAGAGCATACTTGTTAGTGCATTTGGCAAATATACTAAAACAGATTAAAGAAATAAATTTGGTTTGCATCTGCAAGTTTCAAACAATTATCTTTTTCTGAAGGAGAGTTTTCATAATAAGCATGCATATTCTTCCATAGCAATGTAAGCAAACATCAGCAGAGTCCCAGTCTTCTGTTAATTTTTGTGATACATTTTTGTGCCTCATAAGCAAGTATTTATTGCCATGTTTATACCAAGAATGTGGGAACAGGGAACTGTGACTGATTAAAAATTTCAAAAATTAGGAAAAAGGCTAGAATCTTAATAATTAAGACTATAGTCAACAGGATAACTTTCATGAATGAGGTTTTGGAGCAAAATAGAATATTCAAACACAGGCTCAGTTATTTGGATGAACACCTGATCCCACCAAAGCATGTAGAAAAGGTAATTTCCTAATGTGCCATGTGAAAGAAAAAAATATTTCAGTACAGTTTCCTTGTATTGGGACAATAAATGTTTTTTAGAAAAGCATTTCAGTAAAAACACTGCTTTGGGCAAAATTAAAGCCCCCTACCTATAACACAAACTAGAAATATGTATAGTTTTGCTGGAAGCCTAGCTTGTTTGTGTGTGTGATAGAGATAAATGTAATCAAAGTGAGGCAATTTCAATAAAAAGGAATCAAAAAGACATTTTACATTAAGCTGCACTTCCATTGTGCCCCTTGACAATAACTTCACCGTATCCGTACTTTCTGTCAACATATGGCTGGGACTTCTCTGGAGGAACTTCAGCATCCAGGAAGGCTCAGGTTCCAGTGTTGCCTTTGCTGCAATGAGCCATCTACTTCATGACCTATGCCTGTTACTAACAAGTTAGGAAGATGAGGCCATAGAGGTGACTCCCTGGGTTCCTTATGTTTGTGGTATTGAACAGAGGTGCTAAAGCCAGAGGAACTCCTCTCTGACAGGCCTTGGGGGAGCAACTTGTCACGTTACATTATGATAGGCACTCCCATGCCATTCTCACCTCCACATATAGGTATCACACAAGCGTTACTGGATCTAAGTTGCACAGCATCTCCGCAAAAGGAAAACACCAGTGCAAACAAAAACACAGCACAGGCTGCAGGTACAATTTATTTGACTAAAGGTATCTGTCCATAATATAGATGCTGACTACAAACACGACCACCCCGATATGGCCAGAAAGAAGCAGTTCCCTCTGGCAGATATTTATCTCATCCTAAGACAGCAATAAAGTAAGTCTGATGCACTGCATTCCTGACATGTCCATTTCTCTTCATTTCTAGCTTCCGAAGGGAGACAGAAGTGACCATCTCAGATGTACAGTGTAGTCATCTGTGGTGAGGCAACATCATTTTCACCCTACATGCCAAGTCCACCCCAAGTAAGATTCACAACCAGGCACAGCCCTGTTTCCCTAGCAGCTCGGGCAGGGAGGAGGGATATGCCTAGGCTGGTCCACCCATGTGTAAAACCAGGAAGAAGCTAGCACTGTTCTCAGTAGATGATCTGTGTACCCAAAGTCCTTTCTCACCTCTAAGCTGGTCTCCTGGGACTCAGCTGAGCTGTTAGCAGGAGGTCGCAGTGCTGCCTGCTCCACCAGCACTATCCTCATCAGTGGTCCATGAACGTTACCATAAGCACCGAGAGACTGAGTTTTAGGAGTTGGATATTTTATTATTTTGTGTTTGTAAGAAAAGCTGTTTGTCATCCTCAAGCAAAGCAGCCACAAGAGGTTGCTTAGTTACGTCAGGATCACAAGCTACAGGCACAAAAATGCAACCCCCCAGTTCTGCCTTTGTCACTAACCCCCATCCTTCTTCCTTCTGATATTTTTTAATTAGATCACCATTAATTTTCTCTTTTCCTTCACTTGACCTTATTTCCCACTCTTTTTCTTCCTGTCTTCCCTCTTGCTGGAAGAATATGCCATTTTCCAGGTGAAGAAAACAAATTTTAAATTGCAGACAACAGCAGGAAAATCCTGCATGGGTTCATCTTTCCTCTTTCCAGAAGGAGAACTGGCAGGAAGCATAAATCATCCCACACCCTCTGCATGGCCATGTCAAACCTACCTGGATCTGAGGCATGGTACAAAGTTCATGTCTTGTTCTGATATTCCCTCGGCAAGTCAATGGGCAAAGAGGCAGAAGGCAGTTAGACCAGCTTGGTCCTCATCTGACAGCCAGAGTGATGGGCAATACCTCTCAGGAGAGACCAGCCTTGCCCTGTCTGGGGTCCCAGTAATGTTCATTGCTCCCATTTGGGAGCCAAAGGGGGGTTGAGGAGGCACTAAGGGCCACCTCTGAACTTTAGGTCCCTCCAGCCACTGTAAACTCCCTCTGTTTTTTTTCTTCTCTACTTCTTTTCTTTCTCTCCTCATGCAACCTTCTAGCACCCCCTTCTCAGTAAAATGCCACAAAGGGATGTAGAGCAGCCTGGCACTGGCCTTTCAATATATTTAAACACTAGCAATTCACTGAGCTGGAAAATTGTAAATCTGCAATTTTATTGAAAAAGATGGTCACCCTGTTCTTTGGAGCCATGTTCAGAGACAGCGGAATAATTAATGGACCCTATGTGACACAGAGACAAAGAATAGCAAATTTTAATAAAACTGTTGGGATGATTGTTTTAATTTCTAAGAAACAGACTTCCTATGTCTAGTTTTGCTTACTGTTACAAGAAGAGAAAGGCTGTTAAAACCATCCTGTGCAGGTGAAAACATTGTCACACAACCTGTTTTTCCTCTGAACTAACATGAAGGAGGACAGCAACTGGTACTGTGGAATTAGTAATGTCTGCTAACTGTGTATGTGATACCTACCCTGCACCGTGTCTAGACACCTTCCTGGCATTTCATGAACAGCATTTCAAACCAAAACAGAGGCAGATCAGAGCTGTCAGCACAGCTCATTTTAGTTATAAAGTGCATCCTTACTTGATGCGATGCTGGGAAAGTTAAGCAAGACACACAACTCAAGTAAAAAAAGCTTTCAAGTGGCCAAAATAAAAGGAGAGGCAAAAGGCCAAAGTGGAAAATAAAGTGGAAAATAAAGGTGAAAGGTTTCAAATGTAGGACAGGAGTCTCTCACAGAGAGGAGGAGTATAAATGAAATGAAACACAGCTTGTCATCATCCTTTTCACAAAATGTGGGTGGACTGATGTAGCTGTACTGAATTACGGATAGTGTTGTGAATTATGTGCGTAAAGAGCTACTACAGAGATGACATAACCCCAGTTTGGAGGAGAAAAAGGCCACAGAGCTGTAAAACCTGGCCACAAAAATACAGAAGAGGTGATGAGAGAAGAAGCGCCACCTTCTTCAGGGAAACTCTTTCAAATTAAGGACATGGTATGAACTAAGAGCAGAATATCTCCTCCAGAATAACTAAATGTGCACGTGTCATTTTTTTTGGAATAAGAAAACTTTTTCCAAATTAGTGAAGCCACTTTAGCAGAAACAAATCTTCCAGAAGAAGTCATTAAGCAGTTAAGGCCTCTGAGCAAAGAAGTCCTCTGCAGAGAAGATGCGGAATACAGCAGCTGTAGAGCAAGCTCTTCATTGCTGATGGCCACTTGTCTTTGTTAGATAATTAAGATTTCCTAACACTCAAATGAAATGGTTGACTGGGGCCTAAGCCTTCAGCACTCTTAGGAGGATCTCTGCCAAGCAAAGATAACTGAAATGCCAGGTTAAAACCAGACTTGTACCCTTTCCGTTCTTCTTATTCTGCCAGTTCTGTCATTCAGTCTCTTTAACACATCCATCATTCAGGAGCTGAGTCTTGTGCTTAGTCCCTCATTTACACAGCAAGCCCTGCAAACATCAGGCATAGCTGAAAGGGCGCGAACTAGTGAGGTCTGTCAAGAGCAACTATTCATTCAACCCCATGATATTTAAAAATAAGATAGAAGAGCATATCAATTTTTTCCCCTGCTTATATTAAGCTGCATCATTTATGAATACAGCCTGTGTACTAAAAGAAAAACATCTGCTGTGAGCTTGGAAAACAAATCATTATTGCCTGTTAATATATTTACATAAATATTTGGGGAATTTGTATATTAATTTTATATTTTGTAAAGGCTTCTCCCTCCTGTTAGTGCCATAGCCTCTTCAGCTTCTTATTTCTGTGCTCCCAGCAGTTGCACACAGTTATAGCAAATCAGGCCTGATGAACCACAGGCACTTTCACACTTGTTTCCATGGCTGGGTGCAGCACCCAGTGAGAGGAGCCACTCAGGCATATGGCCTGTAATAAGCTGAACTCCAGCGAGTTGGAACATCCTGCTTCAACAGCTATTTGCCCATTTGTTTTCTTGCTGCAGCTCTTTGATTATTTCCCTCCCTTTGACAGAATGATGAAAGCAGCCACAGGGTTTATGTGCCACCTCCACCAAATGTTGCCCATATTCCAGTAATCAGGCAGAAAAAAGGGGAGATGGGTGGGGATAAGGCACTCACTGCGTTTAGAATTCCTGAGGGTTGAAAGGCACGTGTTTTACTGAATATGTGCAGCTAAAACTTCTCAAGCCAGCTAGGGAGGTTTGTGGTGACCACCTTTCAGCTGAGGTTGTCCATTCAGCAACTGGCAGTCTTAGTTTTCTCTATTACACCAAGACTGGGCTAATTGTTTTTTACAGTAGATCTCCTCCGTAATTATTACAGCATTTTGTTTAGAGGCACATCAGCTTAAATGTCTTTGAATACTCTAATCCATCTCTCTGAAAAATACCACTTAAACAGGTGACATGCCTAGTGCAATGCCGGAGTTGGAAATAAGGCTGAAAACCTTCAAACAAATGGGTGAGCAAACACAGGGATTTGCACAATGTAAACATCTAACGAAGAAGCAAGAAAGAGGAAAAAACTTCATCCCTGCACTAAAGAATGTCAAGTCATACCATTTCTGAGGAGATTTCAAAGGGGCTTTCAGTAAACCAGGCCTTGTTTCCCTCCTCTTAAGTCTATAACTTGAGCACAAAAGTTGATCAAACATTTATTGCTGCTGAAGATACAAGACAACAGCTAGGTTGCCTTCTGAGCCCTGCGATACCATGGAGAGCACTCTACATTTGTCCTAATTGGAACCCACTGAAAAGTTTTACATCGAACTGTTTTGCAACAGAGAGTGGAGCTTTCAGTGGCAGTGAATTTTTCATGAAATGGTTCTGCTTTCCACAGAACATTTCAATTTTTCATTGAAATCCTAAGCAGGCAAACCAAGAAACTAGATGAAATACTTCAGTTCTGAAGGGCCACCATGGCACTCCAGAGTTCTCAAGTTCCTCCCATTCCCATTCTTTGTTGGGGACTTGGCCCCTCCACCAAACTGCATTTCCCAATGATGCTCTGGCCAGGCAGCAGTGCTGATGCACACCTCCCCACTGGCATGAGAGAATACCTTTCACTATGGAAGATGCAATGACATCAAGGAGTCATCATTTTATGTTTGTTGGGACTTGCAATCCACTACCACTGAACTCAATTGGTGTCAAAGGAATAGGGAGGAAAAAAAGCATGAGTATAGGGCAATATGGAAGAGAAATTGGCATGGATCCTTTCAGCCTTCTCAACTGCAGCAGCTATTTTGTATAGGAAATGAAGCGGTGCTAGAGGGCCCTCCAAAAATGAACAGGACAGACACTGAAGTATGAAAAAGAGGCCATTCAGCTGTGCTCAGCGACAGCCACTGCATGTGTCAGCCAGCTTTCATATAGAGATCAGTCCAGCACCCAGTCTGAAGGTCAAGGAGCAAGAGAAGTTAACATGTTATGGGAAGGTGAGTTTACACCCAAATAGCATGAAGAGGACCACAGAAAAGCACAGAGAAGATTCAGGGAAACAGTCTTTGACACCCTCAAGCTGAAAGTGCGCACTAACAATAAAAGTAACCTAAAGCCAATTGGTGACTGCACTTTTTTTCCAGAGAGGTGTGCTTTTGATTTCTCCAAGCAAAGTCTCAGCTGGTGTAATGTAGATAGCTGATTTCAGTGGAATTCACGTCAAATTACCTGTTGAGCTTCTTGTCCTTAGAGAACTGGCATATTTCTAAGGTGAAAAATACGTGCTTTGGCTATGCTCAAATTTATGTTCAAGCAGAAAATACCGTGAGCTGGAGGCTTCAAAACTGACAATGCTTCCTCCCAGCTATTCAAACAACAGAGGTAAAAAGTTGCTTTCACTCCTGAGATCAAAAAAAGCTGGCATATAGTTTTGAAAATCTTCTGAAGAAAGGTGAAGAGTGGATTGTTAATGTAGGGAAGCTCTTAAAAATATCTGCAAAGAGGATCAGAAATAAACATGCAAAAGGAACTTGACACATTTCTCGAAGGGAGAAGTTATGAATGATTTGATATGTTTGAAACTTGGTGAGAAGACTTGCAGAACCAAAAGATCAAGAGACTCTTGATCAAGGGAATCTAGGAGAGGCAGAAAGAGAATCAGAGGTGAAGGAATATAAGCTCATAGCAAAAAATCTTTTTTGTTGTGTTTCAGACCCTTTTTCTGGTTAGAGCTGTGGTGGGCAGGAAAGGACAGAGATATGTGAGCATCTGTCTTTTAAAGCTGGACAACATCCATTGAGCCTCAGAAAAAGGTTTGATTTGGATTCTGTTTGAGGAACAAATTGATAAGTTCTGAGTAGTCCTCATTTACTCATCCTTCTGTACAAGGGAAAATAATTGGTGAGTTGATCAGATAAGGAAATGCTGAACAAGGTACCCAATTGTAGCAGAAAGCTGATCTATGGAAAGAATTAGCTTCTTGATTCTCTGAGTCACATAGAAAACTTGAGAAAGATAAAGAAAATTATCAGGTGCTGATGAGGAATTTACTGGATTGTTTTGACTGTGCCAAGTGGCTTGCAGGGCAGGATGTTCAGCAGTGCTTCTAATGATGCTCCAAAAAATCCTGCCATATGGTGTCCCCTGAGCTTAACATTGGTGGGCAAGCATGTATGTGGATAACATGGGTCATCCATAGGAGTTCAGTGACCACACACAGAGTAGCACAGTTAGAGAGAGCCATGACTACCCTGTCTTTATCCATTACCGTTCCATCCGCACTGGCAAAGCAGAGACTAGTTTTAACAGCAGAGAAGTGCCTAGCATGGCTGGAATTGGCATGCACCCCATATGCTGTTGAGGTCTTTTACAAGGCTGACACCTCCAGTTGGTGCTGCCTGCCTGGCTGCCACTGGTTGTCTCTGTCCTGATGCGAGGGCTCACTGGCTCAGCTGCCGCAGCAGCCTGCAGCCACTGCTGTGGTCATCTTTGATGAGCTGAACTTAAAATATAAGTTTCTATTGAGGCGGCCAATGACTTTTCTTTCGCCAAGATGCGGATGCTGGCAACTGTTTTAGAATTCCATGTTGAATATTTCTCTGTGCGAGTGTGTATGTGCACTGTTATTTGCAATATCCGCTTAGAAGCAGTAAAGCAAAATGCCTTTGTCAGCTTTGCCTTTTTCTATTTGACAACTGCTGATGTCATTTTACTTTTGTTTGTGAATCTCAGCCTGCTTGCTGCTGAGTCACAGAAGAAAGCAACTGATAATAAATATAGGCTCTTATCAACCCAGAAAGCTGTAGACCACTGGAATGACAATCAGAAAGAAAGTCTTTCTTAACCAGCAATAACAGAACAGAAGGATCCTGTTTCCTGTGCAGATTTCTCTGTCACTCACAAGCTTTGACTGATGTGGGCTGTATCCTCCAAACCAGAAACATGAATATCAAGAAAGAGTGGCAGAGACTGCCCTCATCTAGAGGAACTGGAGCGCAGCATTGCCCTTACAGGCCCCCTAGTGCAGCTATCTGCTGCTAGGGATTTTATAATGCAAAATAGGAAGCTGAAACACAGAAAGACAACTGAACCTTTCACATCCATGTTCTGATTTCCAGAGGATTTATCCTTTATCCATCAGACCTTAGCCTTTCAACTTGTTTGACTGAGGCATGAAATATTCAAACTATTGTCCACATTTTTAAGTTTTAGAAAAGTTCTCTTATTGCTAAGACTAGCACATTTCAGATTGACTGGAGGATGATGGCATCACAGGACATGACTGTGAATCCACATGGTGCTGGAGAGGACAGATCCACATGGTGTGTGATGATACATTTCTTAGCAAATTGGCAGGCTGTAGAGTCCACTGGTGCACACCACCATCCTTGCAAACACAGAGTCAGGTGAAGTGTAACTACGATGGGAACTTCGGGCTAATGAATCAAAAGACCTGACAGCAGGACCCTCCTGCTGCATAATGGCAGAGATCACATGGTTGTCCAGCTGGTAGGTTGAGAGATGGAATGAGACAATGAGATGTATCTTTTCTTCCATATGAACGAAAGACTTCCCAGGATCTCTACAGTGACAGAACAATATGACTAATCCCTGGGCTTGGAGGTGTCCTTCAGCCTTATTCAAGACAGCATATAGACCCTCTTATGCTCTTCACTACCACAGTCCAAAATATTGTCATCAACTGTAACAGTTTCAAACCAGCCGCCACAAAGTCCTACCTGTTTTCCTGCCAGAAGCAGTGTTTCTGAAATACTGTCGGGAATCACAAGAAGGATGTTGGAGTGCCTCTGAAAAAAGTTGGTCACAACAGGGGAACCGCTGGATCAAAACATAAGATAGGCCAGATGAGATTCCTGGAATTAAACTCTCACTAAAAACACTGGTCTCTTCATGGGTGTTTAGGCCTGAAAACATTCTCTGTTTCTCACGGACAGGTTTATTTTGCTGTTAAGAATTCACTCAAGCAGGCAGCAGAGCAACGCACAGAGACTTCCCTCAGGGCACAAAGAGCAAAGAAGTATCACTTCCAAAACTGCGACTGGCAAATCACAGCAGTTGAAGGTTGCAGTGCAAGTGTAGACTTTCCTATATGCACAGCTAGTAATGTAGCATGTTTGGCTGGCTTCCACCACCTACTGTTCTCAGCTTTCTCCTTTCTTTTCAAAGTTGCATCACATACAACAAAGTGCTGCTACTTCCAAAGTCCAGTCTCCTGAGGAAGCCCAGAATGTCATTCTGCTGTTGCCCATTTGATTTGCATCCACATTAATTACTCAGGCAGTAATTGAAGGGACTTTGAATATTTATTAAAACTACATCAAAGGTGCAGTGCTATTTTCCCTTCTTATATGACCTGCAAGGAAACAGAAAAAAGCCCCAGATGATTCCATTCAAGTTATTTAGGCCCATAGCTTTCATCTTTTTTTTTTTTTCCTAAGAGGTTATAGGCTGGGTTTTGGTTTTGATCTTGCCAAGGCTAATTTAGTTCTCTGTGGGTGTTTCAAGGATTTTCCTAAGGAGCCGCATTGTTCGTAATGACATTGATGGTGAAGGAACATCAGCCCTTCTCCAAAGTCCTACACTGGCTGAGGGGAAGGCTCCCAGATTCACGTTCTCCTCTTCAGGCCAAAAGGTACACTATAGCCCATTTATTTCAGAGACAAATGCCAGCAGGAGTGAGATCTGCAAGTTTGCCTGCTCAACGTGAGCAGCAAAGAGAGGCTGATCTCCTGCCAACCAAGAAAGTTGAAGTGATGAGAACATTAGCCTGCTAAGCCACAGTGCTAGACCTGATTGCAGACTTAGCAAGGATAAAACACATTTTATTTACTGCAAAGTGATAGCTTCAAATAGATATTCAAAATACATGGCTGAAATATTTTATCATACTTACAAACAGATGTCATTGCCTTGGTGCTAGTGGAGCACACTACGTTACACAATTACCCTTTTCATGGGTTTGACATTAATGCAACCATAAGCACAGGATTGACTGCAAATCTATTTATTCATTTATTTATGACAATTCCATGCATTAAATAGAAAAGCATTAACATTGGCTGGCCTTAGGGATTTCTAATTGTTTATCCTTCCTAAAAATATGTGCACTTTCTTTAAATTAAAAAAAAAAAAAGTAGTGGTTTTGTTGTTCAGTGTGAGCTATGATTTTCCTTTGTTATGCATTATGGCAGCAAATTTAAATAGAAGCACTTCTGAACTCAAAAAGAAATTAAAATGACAGAAATAGAAAGTTTTTCTGGTGTCAGGTGTGTCAGTGACCTCAGTCCAACTTGTCTGAGGCTCGATACTTTGCTCACTTAAATCAGTAGTCAAAACCCCTTGGC
Source organism: Caloenas nicobarica (assembly GCF_036013445.1). Classification (NCBI taxonomy): domain Eukaryota; kingdom Metazoa; phylum Chordata; class Aves; order Columbiformes; family Columbidae; genus Caloenas; species Caloenas nicobarica. The sequence continues at coordinate 73,516,491 of NC_088247.1, forward strand.
TTTCATGGGATAGAAACGGGGTTTTAGCAGAAACACTTACCACTACCTGTCTCTACCTTCTGCAGTGTCTGATGTTGTGGTATTTCACAAAACACAAGGTGTTTTATTTTCCTCCTACCCCAAGCACACATAAATAACAGAGTATTTTGGCTTTTCCAGCATGTCTGTTTTGTTAGAGCACCGTTCTTTTCTCATGAGCATCAGCCTGGGTTGCAAGCGGGATTCATTTCATGTCACTGCAGCTGTGGAAAAAGTAAGGAGGTCTCATCCATGATATTTGTTTTTGCTCCCTTAGGACGACAGATCTTTCTGTTTTAAGCTGTCTTCCAAATAGCTGTGAATCATTAACCTTTGGAGCTGCCTTTTGTGCTGGTGCCTCACTGTACAGGAGTCTGAGAGATTAGAGTAGACCAGACATCTAACTTCTTGACGGCTGTGACTAGTGGAGATGAATCCCACTGTAGGTAACATCGTCTGCCATTTTTTTTAGTCAGGGCTAGTTCCAAGTCACTCTAGCACAATGCTCGTGCTCACCTTGGGTTTTGTCCTGGACCTCAGCCACAATTAAGTCCCTCACAAGAAACTCATCCCTCAGAACTTCAAAGCCAGGTCTTCACCTTCAGAAAATAGCACTTGTGTCTATTTCACCATTATCTTTTCCCTACTCCTCATGAAAAAACATGCGTTTTCAGGGTTAATTGTGCACATGGCATGTTCTCTCTGCAGTTCTGTATTGCATTTTTATAGTTAGCCTTTGCTGTCTACACTAACTGAAAACTATTAAAGACAACAAGTACTTCAAAACAAGCAGGCATCAAAAAGAAAGCTCTCTTCTATGTATCTCCTTGCTGCTGGCGACCATTACTTGCAGTTACAAAGCAGATAATTTAAACCTTGTCTAGCTGTCTCCCACATTTCTAAAGCATCTCCTCCCTGACGGAGCTTTAACTTTAGCTGTCCTATTCTTTCACTCAGGTTATTATCTTCACGTTACTCCTGTTAACATATCTTGTTGAGAAATCACTCAGGACCAAGGCATCTGACAGAGGTCTGCTGCTGTCAGTGCCCGAGTCCCAACTGTTCGAGTTACAGGAGTTGCATGAGCTTCTGCAACACAGCACAGCCACCAGCAGCCAGGGCCTTCTCTCTTGCTGACTTGTTAGTCATAGGTACATCAAGGAGTGGAACATGTATTTTTTGAAGCTGATATTACCAAGGTGGCATGTTCCCTGAACTGACATTGTGGTTTGCATTCTGGTGTATTATGGGCTTATTAAATATTTTGGTGTAGATGTCACAGCAGGTAACTAGAAGATGAGATGGATGTTGAGACCGAGGATTTCAAATAGCACCACCCCCTCTGCATAGGGCCGAGCTGCTCTGTCTGCATCGTAGTCTTTGGTCCCCTATTTATCTGCAATGGGGAACATATTGCAGGATGTTGTGGCTCCCCCTCCTGCTCCCACCACTATGACTCCTTAACTGTTATTCTAATCAGGTTGCAGCACCTTTGATATATAAATCCAGTCCTCCATTTACACCCCAGCATACATCATTGCTGCAGTTGTCCTGATGTGTGCATATTTATATTTATAAATATGTATGCACTCAAACTATTTATATGTGTACATTTATATATACACACAAAAACTCCCTCTTATACACACAAGTATAGATAAATATATATACACAAGCATATATATAAAAGAATCTGTGAGCTCTTGTGACCTATAATAGAGAATTACAAATTGGATAGAGAATGAATGCAATTTTCTTTATCCCCCCCCCCTTTTTTTTTTCTAGAATGGGTTACACATCCTGTGAATGGAGCTAGAGTAAAGCATAATTTGCAGCACAGAAAAGAAATGGTTTTGATGTTTATGAATCACTACTGTCAAATTTGTACAAGTAAAATACAGTACACTAGATATATATACACAGCAGCCTCCTTCATGTTTAAAACATTCTAGAGAGCTTAACAAGTGATAACCTAAGATAAAGCTACTGTTGGGTCAAAGAATGAATTAAACAAGTGTTGCCTTTAGTCTTGACATGAAAGCATTTACAGAGCCAATGTTCTAAATCTCTGCTGGCAGAATATTCAGAGGTAGCAAACCAAAGAGCACTTAAGATGCACAGGCTCTTTCAGCTATGGATTTATAATGATATTCCTGTAGAGCACTTGTAGAACACAAAACCTGACTTGGGCAGTAAGGAAGTAATACCTCAGCTGGATATGTAGGGCCTGGAGATTAGATGAGTACCTGGAATACCTTCAAGGGCTAAAGAAAGCCTGAGAATAGATCACGTTCTGGGGGACTGACAGCAATAGCAGCTGGTGACCTTTCCCTCCCCTTCACTGCTTTCTTAAATTCATACAAGTTTTTTCTTGCTTACATTCAGGTACATTTCATGATTATGCAAGTGCCAGGCTGAAAGCTCCAAAATGGGTATCCTTGGCACAATGGCTACAGCCATAGTTTGCCCAATAAACTACTTTCCCTCTGTCCTGAGTGAATCAGCATGAAGCAGGGGAGAGGGGAATTCCCCCCTGTGGCAGGTCGCTGAATTTGGCCGAGCAGTTAGTTGTGTTGCTTTCATGATGTGGATACCTGTCAGCCAAGATTCAGAGAATTGGTAAGATCTGGGTGGATGCTCCTTCCCATACAGCATTGAAAAGCTGAGGGATAGTTATGACTTCCAGTTTTTCCTCAACTGATCCCAGCTCAATCCAGTTCTCTGGTGTGGATCATACTTCATCATAGTCTTGGTAGACATTGTACTGGAGTGAACCATTTGTCCCTTCTTGAATACCCAAATGTACTTTAAAATGTATTGCATTCACTTTTGAAAATCACTGGTTCATTTAAACAAACAAACAAACAAGCAAAAACCCCCCCAAACACAACAAACCTCCAGGAAAACCCAGGGGCTGATAACAAAGATAAAACTCTGAGGACATTTAGAACAAGCCAAGACTCTGGTCCTGACGAAAGTCTTTCATAGTTGTAACTTTTCCATGTGAAATGCAGTAGACAGAGCCATAGACTAAATTGTGCTTGATCCAAATTTTATTTTGAAGTATGTCCCGCTGTTTTGAAATGATGTTTTTTGTTGAGAATTCCAGTAAAGAGTAAAAGTGCCTGAAATTAGAAGAAAGTGAATTTTAAGTGCTTAACTCCAGAATTGCTATCCAAATCTCCCTTGATGCCCACATTCTATCTGTGTCTTGTATTTTATTTTCCTTTCTGTAAGCTCTAGAGATGCCCAGGATTCTGTTTTGCTGACTACATAAAAACACCCTCTGTCTGAGCATCTCCAGTCTAAAAAAATCTAAAACTTACACAGACTAATACTTGCCATAGAGTACACCTCATCCATAGGGACAGGATCAGACACCACACAAAAGGGACAAGCTCCTGTATTTCCTAGGAGAGCCTGCTGCTTAGGAAATGGCAAGCACAGGGTCTGTGCCCTCTGCAGCCTGCCAAGGTTCAAGTACATGCGTCCACACAGTGGAAGGGGTCCTCACCTGGGCAGGACAGGCCAGCCTAAGCAGAGGGTCTCTCCACTGGGCTCACTGCATCTGCACAGGAAAAAGTATACGGAAATGGTGGGATGAGAGACAAACGGGATGTGAGGAGGGCTCAAGCAGCTGGGGCACTCACCTGCACTCCTGCAGACGTTGGGAGTTCTGGCACACCAAGGATGACAACAGACCTGCTACCTGTGAACCAAAAATTGCATTTCACAAATCCCTACCCTTGTGCAGTCCCTGCTTATATGGTGAAGGGGCCAAGATGCACACCTCACACCAAGGAGCTCACCTCTCAGCTGTGTGAGAGCACACCCCTCTGCTGTCATGGTGCTGAACGTCTTTGTACGTAAAAACTGCTTAAAAGGTTGCTGTTAATACGTAGTAGAGGTTAATTCCACAAGTCGGGAAAGCTGATGTTTTGTCTCAAAACAAACACAATGTATGTTTGTACTGGAAGTTGTAAACAAGGAGGCACGCTGGGTAGGTAGCCTCAAGCTAGCAGAATTTTTTAAAAATCCTGAGACTTGCCTTTACATTATTTATAGGCTGCAGAAGATTCATTGTTTATGAAACAACAGGCAGCCCTTGTGCTACATCTATTGACACAGTGAAACATTCTTGGATTGAAATTTGCTTTGATATCCTATAGAGATTTCCTCCTAAAGACTGAGTTTCTTAAATATGCTGCACTCAAGCTTACCCCTTCTCTCACATGCACGCTCTCTCGCTGCGTCTCATATGTTGCATACAACACTTCACAGTGAACTGAACCCCATGTGGGGGGAGAGAATTATCAAGGGTGTATGGTATCTTTAAAGAGCAAATTAGTAAAACATTGATTCTTATTAAAAGAAACAGAAGCAAATTTCATGAAGGCGCTGGCAAAGAGTGAAATAACTTATGTAGAAAAAGTTGGTGTGTTCTTTGCAGAACACAGCATGAGATAAAGACGCTACTTTTATAATACTATCAGAAAGCAGGGAACAAAGCAAGAAAGAGTACGGAAAGACTAATTCCTCCCCCAGGAAAACAAGACAAAACACTGTCCTAAGAGAATAGTCTGTACTCATTGTCATCCTTTATCCTTCATGACAATGCAAAAGCAGACAGCAAAGGCTAAGTGGGTCAAATTCCATTGTATGTTACTCCTCTGAAGTCCAAGATAGTACACCAGAGATTAAAACAGACCATGTCAGACTCAAAACTGTTTTTGCATTTTATTTATTGTTATTTATTGAACTGCAGTAGCCCCTAGAGGCTCTCAGTAGGACTGCTGTCCTGTTGTGCTCCAAGATCTAACAGAAAAGGACAATGACAGGACACCTGGGCGCTCACTTCGATTTCATTGAGGTCTGGCACAAGCTCAAAAGTCTTCTTCTGTGCTTACTTTCCAGAGATCAGCTTCATGTCATCTTTTTGTATGTATCACTGAGTGAGATCCTCTGATAGAAGACCCCCAAAGTTGGTGAAATTACAGCTACACACAGCTTGCTTTTGTCTGCACCAACTCATCCTCACCTCTTGCAAGCATAATAACTCATTTGCCAGAGAAAAACAATGTCCCTGACGTGTCATAGATGAGCTTCACAGCAGAGATCTTCTCTTAGTCAGTCCCAAGAGCTCCAGAGGAAAAACAAAAAAAAAGAAAAAAGTCAAAGTTAGCAGTACAGCTGTCAGAAAAGCACTGGGACAGTTAAACAGGAGCTTCAGTCATTCCCCGTGGGCTGGAAAGAATGATGTCTTGTCATGTGGAGCTGTTAAGAGAAAAGTAATTAAAAGCTAAGAAAAAAAATAAAAGGAGACCTGTAGGAGTACCCCCTCTATACCAGACATCTTAAATTGCTAAAGCCTGTTTTTTCTTTATTTGGGGAAAACTGTAATTTTTTTTTTCTTCTTCTTTGCCATAGCCTAAGTCTTCAAGCTATACCATTGCCAAAGAAAGTAGCTTCACTATTACATAGGCTTTTCTTTTTGTATTAGGTTTCTTTTAAGCATACTAAATTGTTTTGTAAACTTCATGAAGCTCGCTAAGGTCTTGCAAAATCGGTAAATATACTTTTAATTAATAATAATGCAGTCGTTGAAGGCATAATTGCTTCTATCACCAAGATTCATTCCAGAAGTGGATGTGCTGTAGTATGTTTGAAATCCAGAGGAGGTTTGACATTCCAGAGCAACACTACTTGGTCAGTTGGGAAAGGACGTGCACGACAAAATCACATGTATTGAAAGGACAGCAAAGAGGGCTCTTGCTTTCAGAAGATAATCTTCAACACTAAAAATTACCTGTAACAACAAGTCTTTCTGGCTAATCCAATTTGTCTGAAATAATCAAGGGATCTTGGCAAGAATCTTAGTCTTCTCCATATCCCAAAGACTGAGCCTTTCAGCACATGGCTATGTCCTGATGCAAAGGGATTAGGGCTTCCTAGTCACCTGCCAACACCAGTTCTGCAGAGTTTTCCTCAGTGACTTCCTCTGTTGCGTGTCTTTGTGTATCGGTACCTACTAAGGCTGGATGGAGCTCATGCCTCAAGATATTCAGTTATGACCTTTTAGCGCCAATTCTCCTGCTGGCTGTGACATGAGGTCCTCAATGGAAGATGTAGAAGGGATGCCTTTCTATCTGCTTTTTTCAATAGCAAGCCAAGGCTGGTTTCTTCTCCTCAAAGGTAAGTAGTGAAAGGAGAGGATGTGACAAACAGGAATGAGAAGGAAAAATCATCCAAGCACACCCATGGGAAGGTCACAGTTAATGAGGAGAACATGTGAAGAAAAGGATGTGAAGAGTACAGTCTGATGGAACAGTATTTGTCAGTATGTCACTGCTGCAGACCCGGCATAGACACGTAAGAGATTAAGGAGACAGGATGTAAAGCAATCATAACCACTTTTTCTGTAGCTTTTCTTTTCAGTTAAAGAAACCCAAATGAATTCACTACTTGCCAATTTAACTCTCTACTTAGTAGACACTATGGCCTGCCCTGAGTAAGCAGGGACGCTGGGGTTCCCTGGAGACACCTCCCTGGGTACTTGTACAGCACCCAGCACCAAACTGAGGATGGTCCCAGCCCAGCAGTGAGGTGGGAGGCAGGAACCCCCAACCTGTCTGCTAGGGGCACAGACCATCCTGATAGACATGGAAGGGAGCACATACACTGCCTGGCAAGGATGCTCCTTGTGTATGTGTTGCACAAAGCCCACTGCATGTTCAATGACCAAGTTCCATACCTTGGATCACTGGGCTCAGCCAGGCACTTGTTCTTGCTGGGAATATGATTATTCAGCTTTTCCTCAGGTCTGACCTAAAGACCATCTACGCAAAGGTAGGGGCTCAAGGCAAAAAATGCTCATAGGTTTCACTTATGTATGAACTGGAACAGAATATAAACTAATGCGAAAGGGAAGCCATACTAATAATAATTTATCATGTCAGTGTGTGCAATGGGTGGTATTAATAGCATGCCTAATATTTTTTTGTTAAGTCAGAAAAGACGCTCTGGAGTGCTATTGCTAATGACAGTGCTGCATTGTTATGTAGATGAAGCTTCAGGCCAAAAAGATTAGTGGTGCAATTCATACTACATTTTAGTGGAAAAAAGACAAATCTAGCCTTCTTTTTAGTCTCCCTTTAGGGCTGACTTTTTTCATCCTTTGGATCCAGGATGATTTGGACTACCTTTCTGCCTGGTGTGACCAATGTAAATTTAACAGCAGTATTCACAATGGACTTAGGTGTCTAGAAACAACATTAGGATCCAGACTCTCTGGATTGTTTCATGTTTCCCACAGAAGGAAATCTGTTTTGATGTAGTTTTTCATGTAAACTGGGCAAAAATTAAGTATTACATTTCTAGCCCCAACCCCTGACCCCACACTACCCTAATGCCTCCACTGGGCTTCATAAACACAATTCTTTCTGAAAGATGTTGTCAATGGGAGCAGAAATACTTTTCTGTGGTGTGTGATTAGAACAAGCCAAGAACTAACCAAAAGAAATACCCTCAGCAGCTGGTGAACACTTGGGATCTGCATAGTTGCCAGCTCAGCAGGAATGAATGAGGCCTCCAAAACTGTGCCAGAATTGACTTGGTGGGCCACTGCAACTTGAAGTTAAGAGCAGTACGCAGTATATATTCATAAATATGTGTTTTCCTTCAGAGTTTAAATTTTCCTTCAGCTCAGGCTATGTAGCTAGTTTGCACAATGCAATTAGGAGAATTTGTTGCTGCAAAAAATTTGTTTGCAGTAGTGGTTCAATCAGGACATGTGAGCCACAATCGAATCTAATTCATTTTTTCCTAACTGTATGGACTCCTCAATACTAGTTAGAGTAAGAGCTCATTACAGTAACAGCTCTGCCTATGAATATGTACACGAAGCACCCCTGTTGTAAAAGCAGCAGCCATTTTACATTGTCACTTCTAGAAAAGAATTTGATTTCCCAGAGTGAGAGAGTGCAACACAGGATGATCGTGGATTTTATTCGGGCTAGCAGCTTCAGCAGTAAAGTGGTGGGTGTAATCCTTAGAGAGAGGTTCTACCATTTTAATCACAGCAGTAGAATGGTAAAACTCTGTGTGCAGGCAAGCTATAAAATAAATTTTGAGAGCCTGTTCTGAGCTATGGCATTCCTATATTCTTGCTTTATACTTTTTTTTTTCGCAACCTCCGTGAATTAGGATGAGTTATAACCTAATGTTAACTTAGATGAAGGCAGAGTTTGCAAGAGGTGCATGCAGAGAGAGGGTTGTATATTTTGGGATGGTGCTCTGTAGCTCAGATCCATTGCTTCATTTTTGATTTGCAAATAGCAAAACTATTTGTTATTCAGTTTTCAAAGACAGCAAAATGTGTCAGCTTGTCACACTCTGTAAATCGGCTGTCAATAGGAACTTTAGAAACAGCCCATCTTCCCTTACTGTCTAGCAAATAACAACTACCAAAAAACTATATACTTGCCTTTTATGTTCTTCGGGAAACAAGAAAGCAAGAACAAAAAAAAATTAACATTAGCCTCTTCCATGGAGACTCTTTTATGTGCTGGCACTACAAACTTTTGGGATATTTCCTTATTCTGGCTTCATTCACTATATCACCATTAGCTTTGTGTTCTGGATAGAGTGGTTAAAGGACTGTGAATGCTATAGTTAAATTATTAATGTTGCCTTGGTTGCTAATCCAGTGCTGACTGTGTGTTACCTTGGATTGTGTGGCTGGTTATAGTTCACTGCCTTTTGTCCCTGTCTTCCCAGGGTACCATCTCTAAGCAATCACCAAGTCTGATGTTTTCTTGTTATCTTGCTAGTTACTAAGCAGCTCTGTTAGCTTTTCCTTTGGTGTCACAGCAACAGCATTAATAGACCTGGATTTGACCTGGAATATGGAAGTTGTATTTCTATCCACAAAGCAAGCCCAGCTCAGCCTGCAGCACAGTAGGCTTCCTTGCTTTGCCATGCCAGACCTTGGTTGAGCTGCCAAAGTGGACTAATTAATGCTATTTCTGTTGCTGTCACCTACATCCAGGAAGATAAACTCATACCACACAGCTGAAGTCATGCTACCAACTTTTCTTTATTCCCATGCAGGCCCTCTGGATTTGAACCACCAGCCCGAGACTGACTCCATAGCCTGCACAAATTCCTAGAGCTATCTACTGGCTTTGCCATGGATTGTTTCAGCATTGTCCAAAAGAAGTAAATAAACCAGTGGACAGAGCCAGCTGGGAACTGAAATTTTGGTTTGCAGGCTCTTCTTCATTTCAATAATTCTAGTTTCCAGTTAGAATAAAAGCTACTCCTAAAATAACCATTTGCTGCAACTGCAAATTCTTTAAAAAATATAGTAATGGACAATTTTAAAATATTTTGCTCTGAATCATTTCACTTTGGTTTTATATGACATTCTGTGCTGTAACAGTACATCTTTAGTATGTCTAATATCATATACAGAAGATCTATAGCAATCACAGAGTCACAGAATCACAGAATGGTTATGGTTGGAAGGGACCTCTGGAGATCATCTAGTCCAACCCACCTGCTAAAGCAGGTTCGCCCAGAGCAGATCGCACAGGAATGTGTCCAGAGGGGTTTTGAATGTCTCCAGAGAAGGAGACTCCACAACCTCTCTGGGCAGCCTGTTCCAGGGCTCTGGCACCCTCAAAGTAAAGAAGTTTCTCCTCATGTTCAGATGGAACCTCCTGTGCTTCAGTCTGTGCCCGTTGCCCCTCATCCTATCACTGGACACCACCAAAAGGAGTCTGGTCCCACCCTCTTGACACCCACCCTTGAGATATTAATAAACAATGATGAGATCCCCTCTCAGCCTTCTCTTCTCCAGGCTGAAAAAATGCAGCTCCCTCAGTCTCTCCTCATAATCATTTACAATACTCTAAACAACCCATCAAAATGAAATGCTGCAGCATTATATTTTGAATTTTCCCTATAAGAAGTAAATAATTGAACTTCTGCAAAATACCAGTTTACGTGAAGCCACATTTTTAATGGGGAGTTGGTTTTCATCTGCTGCTACCAACAGTTACAGGCAATATCACGTTACATTTATTTGGCATATCAGAATGCACTAAGACATTGGGGTTTTTGTTAACACTCACGGGTTAGTCATACATAGCCAGAAAAAAGGCTACTTACTCTCTGGATCTGGAGTTTTTCTCCTTTCCATGTTGTTGTCAGGCTTGCTTTAGCTGGTTTCTTGCCGTGCTGGATGTCATGGCCCATGCCTCCTTTCCAGGCATTGGGAGGCAGAAGCACAGGTGTGCCCATCTCAGGGGCCTGGCAGGGACCCTCTCGAACCCAAGGCACTGGAGTGGCAGAGGGAAACCAGTGCTACCCTGGAGCCCAACAGAGCATACAGAGGGGAGGTCACCCACAGTGACCTTCTCTTTGCAAGGAAGTGCTTGTTCTGAAATGGTTGCTTGTGTTTTCTGGCCCACATAATACCTGCTTTTTCCTTTCATGTGCCAAAAACTCATGGTCAAAGTGCAAGAAACCTACCCTGAAGCAATTCTCCTATATATGTACATAAACATGTGTGTAACAGTTGCACTCTCCATATCCCTACCGACTCTGCCTTGAAAGCAACAGAAACTGCCGGGCTGATGGACCACTATGGTCATCCACACCCCCCTTGGTTGACAGACAAGGCCTTTGACCAATGAGATGCCTTGGCTGAGACAAGTTTCCAGACCACTACCATAAATTACCACAGCTCAGCTTCAACTAGGGTATAAATGGAGTCTGCCAGAGAGTGCTTTGGAGTAGGTCTTCCTCAGAGGAACAGGCAGGTAGTAGAAGAGCCTGCTTCTTAGTCTGACCAGCTAAGGAATATTCCTTAAACACCTTGCTGACTTGATAGGTGATCTGGGTACTCTTGAGAGTCCTCACTTTGAAACAGAGCAGGAAGATGCATATTATGAGTTACCACTTTAGAGTTTTGAGATCTGATCCCCTTGAGTTTGAGTCAGTTGTGTAGTAATTGAACTCCTAACCAGTATCTGAACATGTGTTGTATAATGTTGTCAGAATGCTGAATAATTTTGGATAAGCGCCAGTTATAGTTGGTTTTCTGCTAAACAGCTTTTGTTAGAATAAAGCCTGTTCGGAGCTTGTTACCTGCCTAAATTGACGTTTGGGGTGCTTCTGTGGCAATATGTTTTTCTACAGTTATCTTTACCCATAGAGATGTATTGTTATCAGGTCTGTATTATTTTTAGATGGTTTTGCCCATCTTTGATATTGAGGAAAAAGGTATTTTAGTAAAAAGCCCAAACTCATTTCCTTGCTTTCTGAGCTCATGTTTTTCCTTGGTATACTTGGAAAACAAATACTGGCAGCCTTTGTCAAACTGAGGACAGCTGCAGTGCCAGGGAGGAGGATAACCCCAGTCTAGCAGAGCGAAGAGCACATGGCTTCCCACCCACTAAAATCTCTGCTGCCTTAAAAAAACACTCCAAAGCAGCCCATGCCAACCCAGCAGAGGCATCACTCTATCACTCTTCTCCTCCTCTCCAACCCTCCTGCAACCTCCCTCTGGTGTGGGCTCGTCTTCCGTCTGCTCTTTGGCAGGAACCTCAGCAGGGGAAGTTTTTGTACCAAGTCTGCCAGGCAAGTCAGGATGCTTTATTTCAGAGTTTGAGCTAACATGAAAATTAGCAAAAAGCAGCAGATAGATGTATTGTTTCCAGCCACTGAGACACTGTCAAAGATCCACTGTTTGACATCTGTATCCATAGGAAGTCCTTTGCTCTAGATGTTGAAGCAGATGACAGACCTATTGGATCTTTGACAAGAGAGAAGACCTTTAAACTTGGCTGCCTCCTATGTCTTAGATACACTTCCTTATCATCTTGTCTCTGTAACAATTTACTGCTTTATAAGGGGTGATAGCACCAATGAGTCAAGAAGCTCTTTGCTTTGATTTTCTCAGTGGAATGATTATCACGTGAAGCCTGTTACTTTCTGCAGTCTTGGCAAGGCAACTTTCAATGCTGGGAAGGAGCAAAGAGAGCATTTACTTGGAAAGAGGCAGGAGCAGGCATACATTTCAGAGGGAATGTTTTTGTAGTCTGCACCACAGAGAAGAGCCAGGCTGACAAATATGGCTTACCAGGTACAGCTGGATTAACGATGAACCAAGTTTTCCTCAGTGACAGACAAGAGCAAATGATATTCAGTATACTTCAGTCAATATTAGATGCTACCTGGTAGTAAACAGTTTATTCCCATCTGTGCTTACAGACCAGCACTAGGGTTGGGGAGCCATTCTGATCTGTATAGCAAACAATGTAAAGAACTTGTCTTTGGCGCCAACAAGAGCACTGAGCTGGGGCTCCTCGCTAGCCTGTGCCATGCCAGGTCAACTCATGCAAGGCTACAAAAGAGATTTGCATTGGGGTCAGAGGACGGAGGAACTTCTTTGTCTCTCTGCTTTTTGAAAGAAGAATGGGATGGACTTTAAAACAGAAGAAAATGTTCCTATCAAAAAAAAAGAAAAAAAAGAAAAAACAACTCCTCACTCTAATATGGCATTCAGCTATATTTCAGCTAAATTTTACTAGAAATCTGAAGCAAAACCGAAACATTGAATGCTATTTCAAATGGAGATTTTAATTTCATTTTAATTCGTGAAAACATTTTACTTATAAAAACTCATGATTTATAACGTCATACTGCCTGCATATCAGTTTGTGTGTTCCTTCCTTATGTTTCGAATCTCTTACCTGAGTTCAGCCAAATTTGACAAAGACATGGAGTCCTCAGTAATAATGAAGGCTCTGCAGATGTCTTGACTATCTTCAGAACAGTCTTTGGGTGGCTGTGCAGAGACCCTGTCAGTGGCTCCAGCAAGAAGAGACAGCAATGTGAGTTCACTCGTTACACATCAAAGAGTTCACACAAGAAAAAGACATTATAAAACATTCCAGCATTTGGAGATTTTATGTTAGAGCTCTAAATAGCCACAAATTCAAATCCATAGGAAAACAGAGTCACTACATCTGCAGCTTACAGAACTGCTTTTCTCCTTTTCATAATATTTTTCTGTTTTCTATCCCTAAAAGTATTATAGAAATGAAAGGCATGTAATGTTCAATTTTCTTCAGTTTCCTGTCTTTCTTCCCTCATAGTTTTTAAAAACTACCTGCAGCTACAAGTTTCCAAACAGAAAAAAGAAGCAGGAAGGTCTGTAACTGTTTTTTGCTAACTTTCCCAAAAGCAAGGAATGTTTGTGAAAGCAGACTTAGCAGAAAGTAAGCTTTGTCTTAGGGAGAATCTTTTTAGGGTAAGAAAAGGTAAAATTTCTAGAAAGGGAAAAAAAATTCCTTCATTTCCAAAACAAAATGATAGTGCAAAAATATTTAAAAGGTCCATATGAATTCCCTGAAGTTAAAATAATTGAAAATGTCTATATTTTGATGTTTAAGCAACAAAACTCTAATGTCCAAGAACTACATCATTAAGTGAAGGCCTCATTTCCCATACAAATGCAGAAACATTCCCTATAGTATATTTCCTGTGATAGGCTGCTCTTTTAACACATATGCCTATCAGTGACACTTGAAATATATGACTGCAGTTTTCAGCCACTGAGGGTGGTTTGTTACAAGTCTGCATGTTGATAACAGTGAACATGTATTTGTATCTTATTTTTTCAGTGTCCAAAGGGCTCTTAAGTCTTTCCCTATAAACAACACTTAAGTACAGTTACTGGATGCTAGCAACTGTTTTGCCATTAGCTTCTCTTGGGTCAAGAAGGCAATGAAGATTTTTATTACGTAGGTCTTTCATGGAAAGCCTTCCCAGAGCCCGGAGAGATACACCTTGCCTTTTGGAAATTTTGTGTTTTCACATATCTGAACATGAGCCTTTTTCTTTTTTTTTTTTTCATTTATTTTCCTTCCTGTGATGATAGCTTATTCACTTTTGGACCAAAACAAGGAAGGGGGTATTTAAATAATGGTATTCCTAGCTCCTGTTTTTCTGCTCTTCTGAGTGTCTTTTTTTTTCTTCCTTTTTTCCCCCCACCTTGAGAATAAGAATATTTATTGTCTTAAAGATAACCTTAGTTTTCCGAGACCAGCTTATCTGGGGAGCTTGGTGAGTTTCTTATCTAGGAAAAAATGAAGTGCAGAGCACAAATGGAATTGCTTTAACAGCTAACAGGATGGGATCTACGTGAAATTTCCCCCACTGCCTCAGCTGTTCTCACTATATGTCAAATCACACTTTCAGAAGGATGAAATACATTCATCTCTGCAGACTTTGATTTGGCTGCTACAGAACCCTGTCCTTCCCCAAAACAAAGGCTTCTTTCATAGTCTTGTACAAGAGAATTTCAATTTACAGACTAAAGCTGTATGAAGTTTCAGGAAAATGAAGTTATATATAATTGAAAAACATTGTCCTACACTAATTGACATGTATCTTGCTAAAACCTACTTTTTGGGAAAGCAGAGTCAGGCAGTGGGCCCCATGGTGGGCACCCAGGTGTCTCTCTCTCTGATATTGCACTGACAAGAAAAAAAAAAAAGGGTAAAACTTTAAATTCCTGAGTGCCAGCTTAAGTAGTTCTTCTGTACAATCTGAATATACTTCAGCCTTGCAGACTTCATTTAAACTATCCTTCTAGAGCACATCTGATAGCCTGCTGCAGTGCTGTCAGATGATGCCCTGCCTGTGCCTTTCCACTCACATGATCCCATCTGCACCCCTTCTTTGGCATAACATCAACACCCCAAACCACAGGGGCACTGGGATCTCCCTGTTCCTCCCTGTGGTCTGAAACTCCAGATTGGTGATGGGCAACATCAACCCTCACACCACTGAGTGATCAGCTGACATTCAGGAAGCCCTCAGAATAAATCACACACTATCTTTACCAGCTGGCAGAGGATGGCTTGGTGTTACAGAACTCCTGCAGCCCAGGACCATACCACCCTCCTCCAGATGAGGGAGAAGAAGCGGTGTTCCAGTGACACGCCTAGACCCAACTGAACACCAGGCAAGAGCCATCATTTCAGGGGAGTAAATTCAGAGAGTGCCACCAGTGACTGTCCATGCGGACTCCTCTGTCATGAGCTCAGACGTGTGTCGCTTAAATGATGGACATGTATGAGTTGCATGACAGCATGTAAGAACAGCCCACACTGAGCTCCAAAGTCAATAAACTTCTGCTTAGCCCTGTTGAGCACTCTACTGGCTATGAAGCATGTGAGTTTCACAAATATTCTAAGGGATTTTTTTGGTTGGTTGGTTATTTTTATTTCAGTGCCCATGTGTTCACGAGCTCCATTTCAAGAAGATCATCACGGAGCCTGTGAATAGCAGTGACTTTTAATTGCTACCTATCTGTATTGGATTTGAACCAGTGACCCAGAGATGAGAAGAACCATTCCTGATCCCATTACCCATCTCCTGAGTCCACCAGTCCCTGAAGAATGTGGTTCATTAACTGAACTGCTCTTTTGCTGACTGTATTTTTCCAGCACCTCATAACCTACATGAAATTATAATATTTTTCCCATTCTGACTGTATGTATGTCAGATACTTACATATCTCCAGTTACTTTGCTAGCTAGCCTCATAGGAGTTGTGTAAATGGCATTATCAAAATTGCATCTCCCTGATTCATTATTTCCAATTTTATAAAATAGCTGAGTTAGTGAAGACACTATCAAAGGGGTTTTTAAATAAACATGCTTAATCTTTTGGAGATTAAAAGAGATAGTATGGGTGACATATAATGATTATTTTACCCCAAAGCCATCAGAAATACAACATACAAGAAAAACCCATCAAATAAATAGGCACAATAGAGAGCATTTCAATGAGAAGATAATCACACTGCAGGATTTGCTTCAACTTAGTGGCCTAAATACTGCCCTATATGAAAAATACAATGAAAGAAGAATATTAAAAACAAAACAACAAAAAAACCAGACAAAAAACCCCCAAAAAACAGATTTATAACTGAGTCTGCTTAAAAAAAGGTACTGCAACTAAAATCTAGAGTAATTTATTTTTAATTCATAGGATCTAAATTTGTCAAACAGACATTAAAATAAGAAGCTAGAAAAAAACCAAGGTGATGAATTTCTGGCATGATGCGCATTTTTATTGATAAGAGTAAAATGATTAGGCAGTGTGTCTCTAAGCAGATATCAAGTAAATTACACTGTCTGACTATCTTAATATTTTTCACAGGTATGTATTGTACATAGAAGAAACACATGGCCTGCCAGTGTGGAAATTTATTGAAAGCAGTGTAGATTCACTCTGTAGAAGAGGAATTAATTAATAAATCACGCATCCTTCTGCAATTCATCCTGGCTGCACAGGGATGGCTGGTGCAGAATAATGCAGTTTTCATATACCATTCTGGGCTATTAGATGTACAGATGCTATTAGGTTCTGTCCAGATCTTCTGTTGGTGTAACTGGCATAAATCAAGTGAGGTTAATTGAGCTATGCAGATTTACCCAGGTAGATGGGAGAAAATCACATATTCATTTATAGCATGCCTGAGGAGCCCAGAGAAGGTTATTTTAAGGCATATTGTGTTCTTCGAAGTTAGGAACCTGATTAACTCTTAGGAGCAGGTGCAGCCTCTTTGTGACTAATGGCTTTTCCACTGACTAAATATTTGGACTCATACTCCATAGGGCTCAAGCTTTTTGCCAGATTTTCACTGAGAAAAGATCACATTTTTACTGTGTAATTATTCTGTTAATTAAGTTTTCACACGTGTGTCATGTGCACTGTGGCATTTCATCTGCCCTCAAATCATTCTACAAAGAGCCAACGTAGGAAAAAATCAGATATGCTACCTGGATACAGGCTTTCACTAACAATTTTAGGTCACATCTCTTACCAGCTGATTGTCCATGTAGCCATCTGACTAGCGTATAGCCTAACTTACGAAGACCCAGTGTTTTCCGACAGCCAAAACCAGTGGTCCAAGAGAGCCATGGATCACTCACAGCAGCTGGGAAGGGAAGAGCTTTGCTTGACCCTTCTAAAAGACTGGGCTGAAATCCACTCCCTCCCTTCCTCCCTTTCCAAGCATTTTGCTTTAATAAATTTTGCTAAGATAGCTTCAAGGACTTCAAACTCAAACCCACCCTTCTAATATTGTTTGCTTAAGTGGCATTAGAATGAAAACCTCACCTCAGGTAAGGAGCCCCACCACAGATCTCTTATCAGTCACCACCTATGAACACTACATGCTATGTTCACATCAGCATCAGGAGAGGAGAAATAAGCAGTCACCTCCCTTTTGCTTGAAGCTACAGACAAAAGATTTTTACTCTGTTTGACTTATTTCAGCCCAGCTCATGTGACAAATACATTTCATACCAGCCAGTGGGCAGGCTCGCAGCTGCTGCTGGAAAGGCAGCAGTTACAGGGAGCATTGCAAGTTGGCCTAATGTCTCAGATTTCTTCAACAGCTCTTTGGTAGTTCAGATGCCAGATTCATCTCTGCTGGGCTACAAGGGTGTCCCCTCTAGTCAACTGCACATGTTGACACTGTGCAAGTGTTAGATCAAGGTCTCAAACATTCGGAATTCCCAATGTGCATTTTGGCTTAAGTACAGGGAGGACACAGAACCTCATGGCTTTTGAACATTGCTTATTTTAGTTCCTAACATGTCTAGAAAACACGAAGTTATTCAGACTTGAAAAATGCTCCTTGCAATTGATGGTTGGCCTGTACTTATCATGTACTGGGTGTTAGATGTAATCAGGCCAGACAGTTCTTGATGGCTAGTGCCTTGCTCTCCTAGTAACCAGAGGAAATAGTAATATAAAGTGGAGGGAGGAATATGGCCCTTAGGTTTAGCATCAAAATTTAATTTTCCTATTGTTCTGTAGATGTATAGTACCAACGGTACTTCTCAGAAGTAGTAAAATACATCAGCTTCTTGTTGGCATGGAAAAAAAAAGATCAGCTGTTCGATATTCAAACACGGCAGTCACATATTTGCATTGACATGAATGAGAAAGATTTCTCAGTCATTTCAGTGAGAACTTGGATGAAAGAAACAGATCTAAGGGTTTTTTCTACTGCTTCTTTTAACACAGCCCGCAAGGTACTTTTCTGCCTTCTCCTTTTTTTTAGCTTATCAATATGTATTTCAGAGTTTTTTACTTTAATGTTTAACACATCTTTTTTAAAAGGAAGCACGATCAGTTTCTAAGGATGCTACTTGGAGGAACAGTGATACAAAAAGGCAGCCACAGACTGGGAGGAAAACTTTCAAAAGCCCACAGGAGGTGACAGGGATGGAAAGCTGATATTTTCATGGCAAGTCGATCCCTGGTTAAATTCAGCTGGTGTATACTGTAGCCTTTCACAGGTTCCAGGTAGTACTCTGGACTAGGATAGATCTCTATCACTAGTGCTGAAATCAAGGCCAACGTTGTACGGTATTAGTGCCATGCATCGAAATGAGAGCCCTGAGTTCTGCTTTTCCCTTCAGAAAGCACTTGAGTTCATTTATCCCACCTTTTAATCAGGCACCACTTCCCTTTTGACTAAAGCTTAACCTAAGAGAAAATCTGAGTACAAGCTGAGCAGAAGAATCCTGACTTTAGTCAAAGAAGAGTGGTTTTATTCTTGATTTGAGGCAAGAGGCAGTTTGATCTTAATAATATTGTGCTGTAACCTCCTCTCAAATTAGACACTAAGAGTTCTTTTACTTTTGTTTCTGCAGGTCTTTGGTAGGTGGTTCGCATCTTGAATATGATTAGCAATCTGTACAAAAACACAAAGCTAAGAATAACGAAGTCAATTAGGGTTACATTCAGGTATGCACGCCACTCTAAAATAGTAAGGATTCAAATAATTATACAGTTCAAGGATAATACATACGAGTGTATCCCTTGAGAATCTTCAGTTCATCCCCTGATCCGTATTTCTAATTAATCCTTGAGCCCTTTTGTAGGTTAATACAATTAACAATAGGGATAAACCCTCTGTATTCTTTAGTCAATTGGATTTGCAGAACTTGCTTTTCTTTGCTATGACCAGCAGGGTTCCGAGGAAACCCTGCTGCCCTCTTAAACCTAACTTAATTCTAGCATCAGCCAATGACAGGCACACAAAACCACCTCTTTTTAAGAACACTAAGGGTACCAGAGAAGGAAAATCAATTTAGTTCAATATTTCTTCAAATGACTGCCACACAAACCAACATGTTTGACCCCATATATACACATTTCCTATCTTCTCATTGTACTCTCACTATCCAAAATGAAAACTGCCAGCATGTCCTCGAAGGCATTAGATTTAAAACCAAAAATGAATACATAAAAACAATGTTTTCCCTCGGGAATTTAAAGAGGGAAAGGCTCTGTAGGGTGAGACTGAATTGGGCATAAGACACTGATCTCTCCTCTCCTCCTCTCCCTCTTATTTTACTAGCCTGTTGGTGTCTTTTCCAGGTCTTTCCAGATGGATGTGAATCACAAACACATGGGTGCTGCTCCCCCTGCCTCTGTCTCTTTCCTTATACGTTCATTAACTTTCTGAGCTTCATATTACAGTCATCATAGTTCAATATGCAGCTTAGATTTTCCTTTTAATCACTAACAAATGTGTAGTCAGGACCTGGTATACTTCTTTTCCTGATCACATATAAACTGTATATGCAATATTGGGTCTCCTGCCCCTTTCCATCTCTCCTTTTTTAGTGTCTTCTCCTTCCATGCACGTTGGGTTATCCAGTCTTTGATTATCACACCAAGGGTCTCACTGGAGAATCTCAAAGGGCAGCACTAACTGGCAATGGGTCCTCTAGTTTCCAGTGTCTTGTTAACCTCAGCACCACATCTGAACCATTTTGGCTTTCCACCCACTATTAGATGTTCAAAGCTTCTTCGGTCATGTCCTTCATCCCTAGATAACTGCTTGCAGGTGAGTATTTACGTTCTGTTGAATATCTCTCCCTCAACAATGAGACAGAAAAATAAGCATTGATGAAATACCTCTGCAGGACTCCTGTTTTCCCAGAAAGAGACTGGTATCCTGATTGCATCCTGCAGCTCTCATGGGTGTACTGAAAGAGCCTGAAAGCCCACACTCACACTAGATGTTATTATTTTCTTTTCTGCAGAATCTCAGAAGGTTTCCAAATGGATACTTTTGTTTTGCAGGCCCATGGAGAGTCTATGGGTTTTTTAGTTTGAAATTAAAAAAACAGTAAAATGACACCAGGCATTTTTAGTAAAGAATTTGCTATGGAATATAAATACTGAAAATTGAGAAATTAAAGAACCATTTTAAAGGGTTTTTGATTAAATCTATATCCCCACTGTCCTTTATCACTGTGTGTCCATGCCTTCTGTGGTTCCTTTTTCCATTTTCAAAAGCATCTGTACTGCAGTGAAGGAGTTAGGAGGTAAAAACCTTCATCTGTGTGGTTATACATTCA
Source organism: Caloenas nicobarica (assembly GCF_036013445.1). Taxonomy (NCBI): domain Eukaryota; kingdom Metazoa; phylum Chordata; class Aves; order Columbiformes; family Columbidae; genus Caloenas; species Caloenas nicobarica. The sequence goes on from NC_088247.1 coordinate 73,536,977, forward strand.
AAATGTGTGACTGCAGAGCGGAAGCCTGAAATGAAAGGGCTTATTAATAACATTTTTTATTCATACAACAGTAAGAAAAGGCTTCATTTGTTCATCCCTTGATCGTCTTTTTCTTTTCAATTACCTTTTTCTAAAAGCAAGCTTAATGTCGTCTCTGGATTCCAGCAGGTTTCCAGTTAAAATGAAAACAAGACAAAACACTTTCAACTTCGGGTAGGTTTTCCTGTGACTTTTCCCCTATCATTTTATCTATTTGGTGATAAAGCATTTGATATCTACTAACCTGAACTGAGAAAAGCTAATTTTTGTGGAGGCCAACAGGGCTCATACCTCCTAATCTGGGTGCCAGTCCCCCACACTGGCTGCCTAATACGAGGACTTCCCCCCAGTCTGGGACCTCAGAGCAATCCTGCACCTGGGCTTACCAAGTGGGAGAAATCGTCCCTTCTGGTGGTCTCCGGGAGTCCAACTCTCAAGTGTGCCCCAGTGAAGAGCTTCCCCATCTGCAGAGCTGTGGCACAGCTGCCCTCACTGCGCTGCCCCAGTGGTGGTGGTGGAAAAGGAGGGCACACAGGAGCTTGGTGTGAGGTGGTGTGGAAGACCTGATCCCACTCTGGGGTGTTCTTCTCCCCCATTTTTCTCTGTTAGTTGGCTCATCCTCCTTCTGCCTCCACGCATAGTTTATACTCCTACTTCGCCAGCAGTGTATCCTGTAGAGTTCTCCCAGATCTCATGTTCCCACAATACTGATTGTGCCCCATCTTCTGAGCTGGGGCAAAACAGTCCAGACTTTGTGAGTCTGTCACAATGAGATGAGGGCTTCTAAGCTGAGTCAAACCTAAATTGTAATAGGAATGCAACCTCCTACCACAATCCAGCAGAAGAGTATAAAAGAAAGGAAAATGTCCCACCTACAGAAGTCCGATTTCCAATCAGACTATGCAGGACTGCCTTATAAATATGATTCAGAAGGGTGTAAAAACTTTGTACTGATGTACGTCATGCACTGCAGGACTCATTGAGCATGTATGGCTCTCCAAAATCTGAAATAAAGTCTTTCCATGATCCTGAAGCCTTGGCTGGTGTTGAAAAGGAGACTTGAGTAAAATGAGAGGAACGCCTCTAGATAATTTTGTGCAGATGGTAAATGATCCTTAACCCATCATTTCAAACTGAACGTGCAGCCCACGGCAGAACTTTCTGTCTCTATACAAAGAAAAGCTTGTCCTTTTACTGTAACATTAATTAATAGATGTTTGCAGTATTTCTTGTATAGCTTTACTGTTTGTGTGGAAGTGACATTAATAGTAGTTTAGACGTCTTACAGGGGATCATCTATATTTCTGCTTGCGGACAAGGTTTCCAGTACTTGAGTTTGTTGAATGCTAATTAACACTAGCCCCCAGTGCAAAACACTTCTTAAGAAAAACCAACCAAGCAAAAAAGTAAATAATATGCTATTTGACTAATTTGAGAGGAAATGGCATTATTTTTAAAAATCAGAATTATTGGTAAAATAATTATCAAACAAAAGCTTCTTAAATGTACTTTCTGGAAAGCAAACATAAAAGCCAAACAATAGGCAGCTAGAAACATGTAGAAAGCAGCAATCATTTGTGTGGTGCTGTAAACTCCCCAAAGAAAATTTATCTTTTCCTTATTGAAGGTGTGTAAATGATCTCGTGACTGACAGGGATCAGTCAAAATACCTTTGAGGTTCTCTGTACTAGGAAAATAAATGCTTTTTGGCTCTGCAAAGTATATTGTTTTCTGGTTCCTACAAACCAATTGGAAGAATAATCCATTTAGAGAAGCCCTGTTTCCAGTCAAATCAGAATCAGCCAACCAGCTGATTTTTGATGGGTTATTCTGTTTCCTCTCTGATTATGCTTTGTCAGCTTGCTAAGAGGGTTCGTTATGGGAGAGCTTTTGATAACTGTGTCCTTTACAGAGACAGTCTAGTTTTTCTTGGCTATGGACTCTTTGCAGTAGAGTTGGTGCCATGAAATAGGGAAATGAGTGCTTAAAGAGCTATTTTTATGGCTCTGTAATTCTACCTTGCTTTTGTTATTTTTTTCCCTGTGATTTTTCTTAAGTCTGGTACCTTAACAAGTAACCCACCTCCTCCTTGCAAGTCAGGAGCTATTATTTTTAACAAAGCCGGCTGATTGCTGCCAGCCTTCTGTTTAGCAACTATTTCAAGTATTTATCCTAGTCAACTGCTATTGATAGCTTATAGCATTGTCTGTAAAGAAAGATACAGCTGCACATTGAGCAGGTCTGTGTCACCGCATACTCTGCAGTTCTAGTTAATCCTCCTTGCTCCCTAGTCCAGTGTGTTGTAGGAAGCCCGGATTCACCTTTTTGTTCTAATTCAGATCTGACATACCCAGGAGAAGAATGAATACCCTCCCTGTCATCAGGCCATGGGCTAGGCTAGGCTAGACCATCTTCAGCCTGTCCTTTCATGTACAGACAAGGAGGGCAAACCCAGGATGGCAAGACCACAGTGAGGAGTGCCATCGTCCCTCGCCTTGGTTGCTCAGTTCTAACCGTTCCCAGGTGTTGGCAAAAGTACGTAACATGCCATGTAGAAACATGGATCAGTGAATGAATCTGGTTAAAATCTTATCCAATATAAACATGTTAAAACCAGTTTTAACGTGGAGAGGTTTTCTCACTTAAATATGGCTGTATTGAGGAGAATTTCACACAGGCTATTGTTAAGGAGCACTGACAAAACAGACTAATTGATGCATACCAAATTTTTATGTTTAAAAGTACCTTTTCTTTTTGGCAACAATCTTGTTTGTATACTAGTTATAAGAGATCTGGTCTTGTGGTTAAGTGCCAGCAGGAATGAAAACTAAACCTTGAGGGTAAAAATTGCTTCAAGAAGCCAATCAGAACATGGTGATATCTTAAAAAAATTCCCTGCACCTTCTTGTTTCCTGATACTGGGTGTCATTGGAGTTCTGTGTTCACTTTGCTTTGAGGAAGCAGAGAAAACAACACTGAAACACCAAATTAATTGCTTTCCAGTCAACAGTCCTTCTGCCAAACATATTAGATTACTCATTAGCTGACCATCATTTTTAAAAGACTTTGCTTTCTGAATTACGTCCAATTAATTGCAATTATCCTTAGTTTGAACCTAAGATCCCGTCCTCAATATACTATCCACTAAATGAAAAGAAGTTTTGACACTAATCTCCCCACATTTTTTTTTTGTATGCAGTCCTGCATAATCCAAACAAGAGTGCATCATTATACTAATCTCAGACACAGAAATCTGAATCTATATTGAATGGACAGGTAAGATTACTATGTCTCATTACCACATACAGACCTTTCTGCAACTGTGTTTTACACTTAGGCACTTAAAATGGCAACCTTTTTGAGGGGGAGAAAACAGTTTAAATATGAATCAAAGCATTTGATGTAATTAACGTAGTTTTAACATCTTGACGAGATCATAAAAGATGGAATTAGCTGTTGAGAGATAGCACAAATGTGACATTCTAAAGGGCTTCACAGTTCTGGAGTTTTATCTCATGCTCTGCTGAAACTCGTTAATGTACCTAAAATGAAAGCTGTGATTTTAGAGAAAATGAAATTAAGGTTTTGCATGCCTATTTACATGCAGATTATTGTAAAGAAATTGTATTACCATTTGTTCCAAGAAATTCAATTTGGCCAGGTGTTCATGTGCAAGATAAATAACTATAGCTGTGATGTGTTCTGTACAAAACTAAGGCAGTTTTATATTAGAGATTTTCCAGACAACTTAGGTTATTATATCTAATCTCAGAGTAAGCATTGAGAACCTGTAATAGACCTTGGTGGCTAGAAATCAGGCAAAACAATATTTACATTTCAAATGCCAGTTTCTTACAACTTGTCTGTACTGTGTGCGGGACTAGAAACTTAGGACTAAACAAAACGGCATCTTCTGTTATCATGACATTATGCAGCAGCAGCAAAAAGGAACATACCATTTGGAGCCTGTTCCTGAAGCACAGCCTGTAGTTTTCTTCTTCAAAACCTATTCATGGCGCTGTCTTTTTTTTTTTCCTTTAAAGGCCTGGTGAAAGGAAAAATGTGAATTAGTTAACAGTGGTGATGATGACAGTGACATATACTATTCACTTTGCATTTGATATAGAAACATCCTACAGAGTAAGCAATGGTACCCAAGACTCCCAGCTTTTACTGTTGTCCCCTCTTTCTCAACTCTAGCTACATTCTTTTTCATGCCTTTCTCCTCACCTCACTTTCACTCCCAGTAAATTTTCTCGATTTCTCCTTTTTCAGTAAAATAACTTCAACATGACAGGCAGAAAGTACATCCAACTCTCACATGGTATTTAGGACACCTTAGTTAGAAGTTGCAAATGTAGTTTTGAACGTCCTGATCAAGGAGTGAGACAAAGCAAATTTCCCAATTCCATCCATAAGATACTGCCTTCTCACCATTGAAATTAAACTTTATTTTGCAATTTTGGGGGAGCCCAATACTCTTGGCATATTGTAGATTAGTTATGAGAATGTCTATTGATCAGAACCACTAAGGATGCTGAGAGGAAGCTTGGAGTTTCCCCAAAGATATCACTATTTTTCCTTCACCTCTCAGAGACATTTCCATACCAGGGATCATACAATGCTGCTGCACTTTGAAAAGCCACTAGTTCATGAATAATTTTTAATTACCACTGTGTAGGACCTAAAGTCATCTGTAAGTACAGAGAACCCATTGCCAAAGGTGATAATGATAGACACTCTTTTTTGAGCAGTTTACAACCAAATGGCAGGAGACAAAACAGGAAAATTAAGCCAATGTTGAAGTACCTCATGGTGCCTTAGCCCCTAGCCCTTGCCTAATCTGTTGGACTGACCTTTCTGAACTACAGAAGAATCTTCCTCTAATTTTTCTGATGCTGATGCAAAGAGTATAAAAACCAGGGTAGGCACAGAGAGATTTTGCCTCCCAGTTTTGGGCATAGTTGTGGTGCTAAAAGAGCAGCCCAAAGGATGAACTGCAACCTAGGATTCATATTCTGGTCTCTCCCTATCTCAGGAATGGAAAAATTAGTCCAGGCTAGTCTTCACCTGACTAAGATGGCCCACTCTGGGTGGCTGGTGCTCTGATGGGGATCCACGTACTCAGTTCTGCCTATGCTCTGACTCAATGTCCATGTGCATCTGGGGAAGGACACAGTGGCCCTGTGAGTCTCTCTGTCTCCTCTGCAGTGGCATGTGCCATGCGATTAGTAATGAATCTGCTGGAAATACCACTTGCCATATCCCGTCTTTTCCTTGTGCTTAAGTTTTCCCATTTCTTTGGAGAACAGAGGAGTCCTCAGAGTGATGGTGACATATATGAAATTATATAAACTATAATCTCTAACAAGGATTTTTATATACACACACGTATATATGTTTTTAATGTCAAAGGATCTTCTTACTTATTCTACTTCACATTTCAATTGCACTGTACAGATTTCTAAATCTGTTCTCAAATATTTTTTGACTAGGTCTCTGAATGTCCCCTTAAATTCAGATGTCAGTGTATTTGTCTAGGCCTACTTGCAGAACCAGCCAGCTGAGAAATGGAGCGTGAATTCATTAGCAAATCATACCCACCAGAACTGACCTTGCAACCTGCCTGAATCAAAAGGAAAGACTTAGCTTGGCTGACTTTTTCTGTGGAAAAACAGAGGCTAACCAGCACAGTCAAAGAGGGCAAGATTCACAAAGAACGAAACATTATTGTCAATCTTGTAGCATCAAATAAAAAACAATAGAAAGAAAAAATATAGAAATAAGTGTCTAAGACTACTCCAGTAGATGTGACAGTTGCTTACTAGCTTTTTAAAAAAATGCACAGGTAGTCTTTATCAGTGTGGAACTGTAGAGTCACATAACGACAGCATACCCATTTTCACTCTAGGGAAGAGAGCATTTTACAGCATAAAAGAAATTGCTGTAGTGACCCAGGGGAGCTGCCAACGTTTCTTGGATCAGGACAATTAACCAAAACAATATTGTTAATTTTGCCACAGGTTTCAAATGATCTAGAAAGCAGAAAACACACTTTGCGTTAATAGACTCCGCTTAGGCTCTGTAACAGAAGGCAATTTCAGTAAAACCCTGCAGTGGCCAGGGCTGTGAAAGAGAAACCAACACACCTGCAGAAACAGATATGTGTGGATCTTAACAGTGCAGCTGAGCTTCTGTTAGCTGCGTTGTGAGAGTCGGTCCGAAGAACAGTTTCTGCCTGAACATCGCCATCAGGGACTTGGAGAACAGAATGGACTGAGAGAAAGAACTGGACAATGATTTGGAGGGAGGCCTGAAGCAAGGAATTGCGTTGTGCAGGTCTCTCCGACCTGGGGGCTACAGGTGCTGTATGGACTCTACCTGCTGCCTGAGCCAAACTTGCCCCCACCACCTGAGAGGAATTGTGTTACAAAGGCCTCTCTGACCCGAGGACAATAATTGCTGTCCAGAAGATGGATTTTCACCTGGTGTTTGAGCCAGACTTGCCCCCCACCTCCTCCCTGTAACAAAGACCAACGAAGAAGAGCACGTGCAGAGGCTCGCCAAGGGTCTTGAGGTCACCCAACTGACTGGTAAGAGACCCCTGAACCGAGGCGACGCAGGCGCAGACGGGCCCTGGCAAGCGAAGCGGGGACTTTTTGGGCCTGCGCGGTTAAGCCTGGATTGCGCAATAAAGGCGGAGATTGGCCTCGATCTACGGGAGTGAGGCGGGGTGAAGAAGCATAAAAGACAACTCCTGATGGGACATCATGGAGATCTCCCCACCAGAGGATCCTGAACCACGACGGGGGACCGGCAGGACTCTCGTCACGGGACCCGAGACCAGAGGGACGCCTTTGGAGCTCGTTCGGTGGTAAACCCAGCCTCATTTCCGCCTTTTCTTTTTACCTTTCCCTTTTCCTCTACTCTCTTTCTATTGCATGCCGCTTTACGGGCAAATTAATAAAGCAACATTGCTTGATTGAGTTATAACCCCTTGGCATTTTGGTTGCCTTAATTTTGCGCCTTGAGATCAAGGTAAACGAATCATCACGAGTCCATCACCGAATGGACCGTGACACTGCGTTCAGAAGGGAACAGCCTTGACCAGCACAGGCCAGTGCTATGATACGCCCCAGCTGGCACCTCTGTCACCTCTAGAATCACAAAGAGCTGGCAGCAGCAGTAATCACCTGCACACAGTGCCTTTCCCCACCTCCTCCCCCCTACAAGGGTCTCCTGACATACACATCTGCATCACAACAGGCATTGCCCTAAGTAAATATTAGCTCCACACCACACATACTGAAGTAGAGGTCCATGCCTTATCCCTGCTTACACAAGCCACTGGTACAACTAGTCTCCAACAACAGTCCCTGCCGAATCTTGATACCCACACAACTGTGCTTACAATGATTTTAGAAATTAGCAGCTTTGTGAGCCCCTCAGCCTCAGAAGTGGTGAAGCAGGAGAACAACCCATGGCTGCCTGCAGTGAAAAGGCCCATAACATTCAGGCTGTTAGCACTCCAACCTGTGCCATAGTGGCTGAGGCATAGGCACATCTGAGCTGGTGGCAACAGCAGTGGTTTAGGCAAATACTTGTGCCAGGGACGTACTACTGCGTGCCGCTGCTGTGTGCTGATGGAAGACAAGGCTGTGATAGACACACACACACCCCTGCAGCAGCAAAACACCACTTGCAGAGAGCATTGTTTCTTTGTCAGGAGTATTTCTTCTTTTCTCCTTTTTGACTAAATGACAGGGACCAATTAAAGTAATGAGCCTTCACAAAGTATTTCCCTTGGCTAACATCAGCCTATATTAATGTTTGTAGAAGTGCAGTGTTTGGGCGGTAAGCTTTGTTGTGAGATGTTAACACTTCGCAAGATGCTTCTAAGTCCTGTGAAGTTCTCCATCTATTAGACTGGTGTCTTCATCAGGTATAACAACCCCTCTCCTGTTTCCCATGGCTGATTGTATTGCAGTGGCCCTGTGGATGTGAGCACCCAAGCAGCACAGCTGTTACTGCCCAAGGTCCATCTTCTCCTAGAAAAGCCATAGAGGTAGGAGTCCCAGCCAGGCAGTTTCTCTTCTGTGAAGAGAGCCTAATTTTGCAACTGTCTCATTTAATGTTTTTGTTTGTGGAGTGGGTTTTTTTTTTTTGGGTGGGGGAGCCTTAAGCTAAAATATTTTATGTAATTCTTTCAAGTTTGATCTTTCTGAACCTACTAAATCAGCTTTGGAAAGAAAGTCACAGGTTTGATTTTTTCAGATAGCTTGTTTTCATAACTGTTGTAATAAATTATTATGAAGAAAAATTCTCTGTTGAACTTGACAAAGCTTCTGCTTACCAAAAAAAAAAAAAAAATAGATATTTGGCTTGGATTCTTCCAGCTTATTGTAATTACCCCTCTTATTATATTCTTGTGAAATGCCAGACTTTCAAATATGTTGCAAATGTAAACAGTAAAAAAAAATTAAACGTGGAGATTGCACCAAAAAAATCCCGGAAGAGTTGTGTATTAACTTCTGCAGTTCCTGTTTCAATGTTCAATCAAGCAAGTGCTGTGTCATGATGGGTGCAGGCCCTGGAATTTGGATCCAGATATGAATCTGCTTTCCTTCCAAATCAGGGCCTTTCCAGACCTGTGACTGCCTTCCAAGTCTGTCACTGAAACTAAAACGAAGTCATTTTTCCACATTCTAGATTCAATTTTCATAAATTGTGGGCATTTTTTTCAAAGTTCAGTGCCCAGTGCTAAACCCTTGGAGTGATAAATGAGCATCGCTGATGTTGAAGGACTGTAACAGAATAGCTACCTCAAGCTCTGATTGTAGACTTCTCCTATGATTCTCTTGTATGACCTGAGCATCTACTTCGTTATTACAATGTATTCTGATCAGAATCGCAGCCAGTGAAAACTGCCCAGACACCTTGGTGGGAAATCAGTACAACAACCACACAAGGCTCCCCCTCTATGACCAGCTCTTGTTCAAGGACCACATGAGAAGCAGGATGGACAAATGAGGAGACGTACAAGAGGAGCACTGCATTTAGGAGGAAGAAAAGGTCTGAGCACTTTAAGTATAGTCCAGCACCATGTGCAGGAAAACCAAGCTAAAGAGAAAAGAGACAAGAGCTCAGCATACTTTTAAATATGGGTACACCTACAAACTTCCAAAGGGGCTAAGACCAGTCTTAAGGTGGTGTAATCCAGGACTTCTGCTCTTTTGATGAGGCTTATTACTCATATACAAAGTGCTCTGGACTTGATCAAGTATATCAATGGGAAGTCTGTAACAACATCCAAACCAGAGAACTGGGGTCCTAGCAAGCCAGATGACCTTCATATCTGAAAATGACATGTCAATGTCAGAGTGAAACCTTGCACTTATATATCAACTTTACCTCCAAACACACCAGACTATATGAAATGATTTAGCAGCACCAGGTTATATTGTCATTATTATCCCTGTTTAAAGATGAAGATATTTACCAAGATCCTGGACCTGGAAGGAGTTGCCCAGATGACACTACCCTGACACCAATGGCAAGAGTGTATGTCACTTTGCAGGATGATGCCCTATCTGATCATGCCAAACACATAGAGGGCACTGCCCAGAATACATATTTTAGCTCCAGAAAGCAGCTCCATTCAGGAAAGCAATTAGACATGCCCTTAAACTTGAGCATGTGCTTTTCTGTTCCTGGAACAGAATACACAGCTCCTGATTACCAGTCTTTTGCTCAAGGCATTATTCTTGTCATTGAGAATAATGTTGTTAAAAACTTGAAGGAAATAGTTCTTTTGGATCAATCTAGAGGGCAATTTCATCTTGGATTCTTCTGCTGCTACTGAAGTCAGTGAGAGTTTTGCCATTGATTTCAATATAATAAGGATCAAGATCTTAATGCACACACTAACTTGTAATTGAGTAAGGTAAAATAATTAGGCTATTGTTTGCTTTGCACTCTTCTGAGGTATTTTGCAAAATGATACCCTTCATTTTACTTCAGTGACAGCCAAATATTCTGAACAGTCTGTGCCTTTGCATCTTAAATATAATGCCAATTTCAAAAAACCTCTGCAAAGACACTTGTCAGATTTGAGACTCCTTTTAACAGATATTTGGTAATTGTTGCAAGTTGTTCACAACACTCTAAAACCAGCTACAGGCAATGGTTGCTTTTATTGAAGAAAATAGAATGACCACAATTATGTTAAATTGCATTCTCTAATACTTGGAACTTAAAATTGGAACTGTGCTGAAAGGAACAGATAGTGCACAGATGTTAATGTAATTTACACTAATACTTGAAATTAAATTCCACAAATTACACTAGTCATCTTTACTTACGTAAGTAACTATTGGTCACTTAATCATTTGTTAATGATCATACCAAGGCAAGACAGCTACATGTCAAACAATATATTATTGCTGTAAACCTGTCCAAATCCCAATTTAGGTAAACTAACAATACTCCACCAAGTTAAATTCCCCCTGTGTTTTGATCTGATGCCCTGTTTTCTTCACTTCAGCTTATATACTGTTATGGCATGCTGCTAAGCATTATTGAATACTTTCAGATGCTGTTGTCACATCGGCATAGCAGGTGAGGTCCTCCTTAGTGTAAAATAACAGCACACTGCTGATGTCTAGGGAGCTACACTGAATAGCTTCAGGTTGAAAATTTGACCCACTGGGTTTAGATATCCAAAAGACTTAAATGGTATAATGTAGTAGCAATTAGACTAAACAAATGACAGAAAACCCAAAGCATATTCTCATAGCAACTGTTGCTCAACCTCACTGCAAAGTGAATACGTTTCAGGCATCTAGGTGTTCCTGCTCCAGCAGGGGGATTGGACTAGATGATCTTTTGAGGTCCCTTCCAATCCCTGATATTCTGTGATTCTATGTGTAGAAAGGTAAAGCATTAAGTTCCTGATTGTAATGCCAGTGTTTGGTGTTTAGTTGTTAGTCATACTAGAAATCACAACTTCAGTCGTAACTTGATGGAGAAATCTTTTGCAAACAAAAATGATATAAATGATACGTATTTGAGCGGTCGTCCTCAGAGCTTGCTAGCACATGAACTCCCCAAAGGATGGAGCAATTTTGTAGCAAGCTTACACAAGTCTCCACAACCCTGCAGGGCATGGAGCGCTCTCTGCATGACCTGAGAGGATGCTAAAGGCACTGATCACCCTGCAGGTATATTCTAGATTAGAGCATCATGAAACAGTTTGCAGGAGTTTTTATTTCAAGTAAATCGCTGTCCAACAATCCAGTCTAAGCCTTTCCGTGACTTCTGTATCTCTCCACACACACACATACACACCTGTCAGCCAATTAAGCCACAGGCCTACTGTGTTTATCCTTCTGTACTGCAGAAGTGATTACATGACCACTGTATATGATACAAGGCCTGCCTTTTCTGATTATGTGCCATCCCTGCTTAACTTAGCTCTTTCAAAGGTTAATGTCTTCAAAAGTATGCATTTTCTAGCACATTCCAATACCAATTAAAAAAAAAAAAAAGAAACCTTGTTAGAAACAGTTAAATTTGAAAACATGGTAGCAGAGATGAACAACAAGCAAAATCCTCAATTTCTGAATAAGATGCAATAGCGTCTGCTTATTAAGAGAGGATTCTCCACTGTTTTCCCACACAGTTGCCTAATACCCTGCCCTGCCTAATTCTCCTTCTGTGCTCCCCCTGCTATCAATGGGGACAGAGAGGCAAAGCAGCAGAAAATCCACCTTGCAAACTTTAGAAATTTGTGCCAGGGGGAATGGATCAATTGATTTTTAAAGGTGCTTGGCTCTCTCTGCTGGTCACAGAGGGAGCTGAGATAATTTACTTGGACTGGACAGTCAACTTTTACTAAGTTTGTAAAAGAAGAGCCCCTCCTTGAAAGACTAAAAGGGTCACTGTTCAGATGAGCTTAAGAGTTTCTTCAAAAAGGTAAGTAGATGATAGATATTTATACTACATGCAACTGCACATGATGCCATCCCTCAGCTCTGCCTTCTCTCTTTGTGCTTTTGCTTGGGAACTCCAGTAAGGTTTCTTGGACAAGATCACATTTCGCTGTCTCAGCCATAGACTTCAGAAGATTAGAAGGTTAAAAAGAACCTGTTTGTATTGTTTCCCGAGGAAAGGATGCACAAAGGAGCAAATCTCTGCGCAGTACTTGTTCACACCTTAAAATAAGACTTGTTGGAAGGCTTTGCCTGCATAATAGATAGACTGTGCTATTGAAGGTGAAAATTGCATTCCTGGTTCCCTTTCAACACCTTTTTTTGAAGGGGGCAAGAGAGGTAGCCTCCAGAATGTATTGGTCATAAAACTCCAATTAACTTATTTTCTCATTATTCTATTTGCTTTATAACTTACTGGTTTGTGATATACACACCTAACCACTGCTTGAAAAGACCAAATACTATTTGAGGTCACCCTCTCAAGGAAGCAATGGCTTGTATAACCCTGTTTTCTCTGATTTCCTGCAGAATCCCTCAAATCCTCCTCTTCAAAGGTATCATTTGCTATTGATCTCTGCTGCAGCAGAAAGCATGTCCTAACACACACACTCAAAGGAAAACTGAAAATTAGAGCCAGCTGAAAAAAAAAAAAATCCCTTTTGCAAAACAGGCTGAGATTTGTACTAGGTCTGTGCCCAGTAAAAGAGGGAGAGAAGAAATCATCCCACTGTCCAATATTTGCAATCTGCATCTGAGATGCACAAGAGCCAACCTGAAGTCTGGCCTGCCCACAAAAACTTTCTGAACCTGTCTCTTGTATACTGACTGGAAGCTCTGGCTTCCACACTATGAATTCAACCACTCTCCATGCCTCCTATTAGAACTCTTCCATTTTGTATAAAATATTAACTACTCCTTGCCCAGAAACAGGACCACGCAATGCTTGGATTTGGTGTTTGACCTCCCACATCACAGGTAAGAGGCTGCATCACCTGGCTGTGTTTAGCGAAAACTCCAGAAGAGATTAAGAGAAAGGCTGACTACACACTGCTGAATATAGTGTTTGGCATTAGGAGGGTGCAGGTAGAAAAGTGCCTTCTGGCTTAGGAATTTAGTGCTGATTTCTTATATTTCAGAACCTGAAGACTTGAGTCCTGGTAATGTTGAAGTGAGTCCCTGTTTCTACCTAAGTATCCAGGATCCCACTGAAAAATGTCCCGTTTTGCTGAACCAGTGCTTTTCAACGAGTGTTCAAAGGTTGAAGAGAATATGATGCCAAAATTTTGTAAGCCATCATAGTACAGTTTTGAGCAGCCTTCTCTGGGAAGTTGTGTACTTACATATAAGCCGCCTAGAGCAGTGCAGTGCCAGTTCAATAGCACACAGCAAAAATGACATTAGTCCCAGGATTTACATATAAGTCATCCTCTCTTATCAAGTCTTTAGCAAATGGTTTGAGGGAGCCCAGACACTGGGAAAGGAGCTATGAAGTTTATCCAGAAGAGAAATAATCATAATTTGCTGCTGCAGTCTGTTTTGGAAGGAATTTCTTGAGCTGAGGTAGGCTGAAGCCAGGTAAGGGCAGACAAGAATACCATAGTAACTTCAAATCATGACAAAGTGCCTTGGGGAACTTTTGTACCTTGATGAGCAGCATGCATTTTAGAAGGCTTTGCGTTTGTTGTTTGTCTTGTTCAAGATCCTTTTGGATTCTGGTGGCTGTGGTTTTATTAAAAACTACCCTTATTGTTGTGAGGGCTCCCGAGCTGATGGCCTCGGGTTGAATGCATGCCTTTACAAGTGGCTTGAAATCACTCACTGTCACACTGACTCTTCTGTTTCATTTTCTGCTTACTGAGCACAGAGCGGAGATGGATGCTTTCACTGGGCCTGTCACCTGCAAAGCCTTGGAGGGAGCGCCCAGAAATCAACAAGATGATTTTTCTTTCTGCCCTACTGATTCCAGTGGAAGTCAACTTTTTCCTAATCCTTCTAGAGTATTCTATGTTTAAGGGAAAGAGATCATCTCACCTATCATTTTACACATTAACCCCACATGCATGCTTTACTCCAGCCCTCAGTATGGATGTGGCTCTTCCACTTGAAGGTAGCCAGAGGCACATTGTACCATTTCCCGAGTGACTCCAGCATTTGTCCTTCATTGTGCTTCCAGAAGAATTCATATCCATCCCTCTGACAATCAGAACAGAAACTCGATGTTAACTTTGCAATAGCCTTCCCAGTTCCTCAGTCCATTATCTCACATTTTTCTTTACTTAATATTTTTTCCTTTCAATTTGTGTGATTCCAGTGATCAAAGCTGGCTCCCTTTTTCTTCCTCTCCATGACATCCTATCAGTGAATGACCCTGGAGGTGGAACAGCTCTCAGAGCACATACACATCAGGTGCCTCTATGCAACCAAGAAAAGTCAAGCAACTTCTCTAGTAGATTTTCATCAGATGGTGTTAAGTTCAAAGTGAACAGAGAAATTTTTTAAAAATTTTCTGCGAGTATGTAGAGTCAAAGACCTGGAGTTCTACAAAGAAAAGGAAGGTGACAGAGCCCTTCATAGACCCCAAATATAGAAAGAAATGAGAGAACTCTATGACTCTTCTGAGAAATCCTGAGTGAATAACCTGTTGCTCTGGATAAGGCCAGGTCAGAAAAAGAGCCACTCTTTATGCTAACATGCTCCTTACCAAGTGGTACACCAGAGTCCTGAATCTGTGGTACCATGGATTGTGCCCACACTGCAGAGAAGTGAACTACAAAGTCTTGTTGATTTCATTAAACATAAAATGCAGCCAGAAGGGGGAAGTTTTCTGCAGGGTTAGAACTGCCTTTTGCCATGTATTCCAGTCTGCAGAAATTTTAAGTCTTCCCTCCATAATACTTTCTGAAAAATTTTTGTTAATTCGTTGTTTTACAGAAATTCCATGGATCTTGAGGTCAGAACTCCAAGATAAGTAAAATTTTTCCAAACTGTCTGACCAAAAAACCCCCTTCATTTCTGACCTTAATTAAAAAAAAAAAAAAGAAAAAAGAAAAGGAAAAAAAGGTAGTTTACTTTCTAACTTGTTCTTTTTCTATATACCATCTCCTCATGTGGCTGTCACTACTGATTATGATGCAGGATTTGTTGGTTTAGGGTTTTCTTATTGGTGACATATGATTTTTATTAAGACTAAAATAACAGCAAAGAAGTACTTTCACATTAATCATCAGGTATTTTCCCAGTCTCTCCCATATGAATGGCAATTTAGAATCAAAACCATGAAAATCTTATGTCCATTCATGTGAACTTCTGGGTCCCCAAGATATTTTAGCAATGTTTCTCAAGCTGGTCTTAGTCACTATATTTGCATAATTGATCGTCTCTGACAGCTAAGGTTTTGTTCTTTTTTTCATAACACAAAGAGTTCATCCTCCAGTTTTCCAAGCAAAAAAATACATCGAATTTAAGTATGAAATTAAGCAATGGATAATATATCACAATATCTTTTTTTTCTTTGGTAAAGGGAAAATTATCTCAAAACTAGTCTCAAAGAGCATCAGAGACCAGTGGAAATCCTCATATTTTTAGATTTAAGAAAACATCTTCGATGAAGTTCAGGAAACCCTGAGAGAAGAGCAGTGATTTGTATGCAGATGGAGAAATGAGAAGAATTCAGAAGCCGAAAATTGTGTTCACTGCAGCTACTAAGTGGGAAAAAGGCAGGAGAGAGTAAAAAGCTGTGGCAGAAGATGCCTTGTAGGGCACTTAATACATAGAACACAAGAATAGTCAAGATGAAGTGGTAATCATTTAGAAATCAAACTCATAAAGGTACTTTAAATAATTTCAATATTTTGGCTTCTATTGAGTCACCCTGTCCCATCTGCTTGTTTCAGTGACAAAAAATGGAACTCTTGCTTCAGTTCATACTGTAGCTCTACTGCAGCTATGGTAGAACAACTAGAGTCTAGCCTGCTTCATGCATCATTGACAAAGTTGTCAGCTGAGTCCCCGGGCTGCAGATTCTTTATTAGTGGTGATAATGTGAGAAGCAGAAGGGAACACAGCTTGACTTGCGGGGCCCAGGCTGAATTCCCATTTAGAAAAATAATCCCTTTACTCATAAACTGAGCAAATCTGATAATGAGTCATCAATAGAAAACAAATGGGGACCCCCGCGATTGGCCATAAAGAGGTCCATCTGACTCCACAGAATCTGCAGAAAGGAGAAAAGAGATGGAGGGAGAGTTCACTGGGATCAAGTTCAGTGGGATTGTACAGCAGGTATGTATTTTCTATGTGGTAAAGTATTTCAGAAAACTGTGAAAAAATTGACAATTATTTGTGTGCAGATGGTATGACAAAAACAAACAGTGGCTACAGCTGAGATATAATCCTGCCTTGCTACTCACCTCAAAAGCTCAGTAGTCAAGCGTGGTGATTGCCTTCATAGTGAAGAAGAGACGTGAGAGCTTGACCACCCGATCTATGCATGGGAAATTTTTAAATGGAGGGGAAAGGATGAGTTTATTTGCAACAAAGAGCATACATTTCCAAGAGTCTTGCAGAAAGAAAAATCTGAACACCGACAAAGTTGTTTATTTAGCTACAAAAATGTTGAATTTTAAACATTTTGAGTTGAAGAAGAGCTCTGCCAGCATCCATGGCTTAAATGCTCGAAGTCACCACTGAACAGGAAACCTTAGGAAGTAGGGATGGAGCAGAAATACTTAGAGGATTAGTCTCCTTTACAGAGTCAAGATCTAGAAACCAGAACTCCCACCTATAGGCTAGTCTCTTGTGTCCAACTCTCCGTAAGTCTCAGAAGGGGTCAAGAGCTTTGCTGTGGGAAGAGGAGTCAAGCCCAGAGCAATAACCACATTTTCTGGTGCAAAATGGTATGTGCAGCCATAATTAAAAAAAGGTGAGATTCTGATTCTGTTTTCCTTCACTTTTCAGCTTAAGGAGGGCAGTTTCAAATCCTTAGTGCGATTTTACTCCATCCAACTTTTCTACCTGGAATAAAAAGTGCTACTGCACTGTTGAGTCAAAGTTTGTTTAGATGCTTCTCAGATTGCACCTCAATGCAGCTAGCAGCCCTCCATCCTCAATGCACTGTTGTAAAGCTTGACATGATAAGTGCTCTATGGAGACCCGACAACTTCGGTAACGCAGAAAAATAGTCTAAAACCTTGCTGTAGTTATTTCCAGGTAAATATGATCTATTTAGTTATTGTGTTTTACTGGCTAGCATTTGAGCATGCAGAACTCTGCACAGCAGAGAATTTGCATCATAAAACTCTGTCCTGTACTTTGTAGTTATAATCTCTACAGAATTAACTCATTAAAGGTACAGGTTAAAGTCTGTTTTGTCCTACTCCACTAAGATGTCATACATGTGGGCCATTTCTCTCCTACATCCCAGGGTACCCAAATCAGGTTGAATGATGATGTCATGTTCATCAGCATTAGGCAGAAGTCCCTGTTAACTATCCTAGGGATATATGTACTGGCCCCTGTTCTTAGGAGTCTGCAGCAATTATGGACAAATTGTTGTTCTCTGTATAAAATACCTTAAGTCCTACATACTGACTTACAGTATCTAAGAAACAGGGCTCAGGAGTGCACATTCTAAAGCTGCAGTCCTGAGTGGAGTCTGGGTGTTTCTACACTCATGTTTTAGTTTGGAGCAAGGTGTACTTTTGAAGTGAAACTTCAGACCACCCCCACTTAGTATGTTTTGCTTCTTGTCACAGAACTGTCCTGGCATGCACAAACTAAATCACCTGCAAAGGAAACTAAATCAGGAGACGTGCTGCAGGAACTCATCAAATGTCCTCCAGCTGCTGATTTGCATTCAGTTCATGGGACCAGACTAGAGCTACAGCAAAATGACCCTCCTCTCTCACCACACCTCTGAAAATGTGTGTTTTGCAGAGGTCACAAGATGAACCACTCATTTTCCTGAACCTGCTTCTGTTGGGTAATTGGTATTTGGCAATGCAGGCAAAGTTGTGCTCCCCACCGAGCCCACGGTCATATCTGGAGAGTCAGCTTCAGGGGGACTGTATCATGTCTTGAGGATAGCTACCATCAAGGATGGGTGTCATACATTGTCAACTACTATTATCGAGTAGACAACAACCCTCTTCCCACAAGGTTTAAAGTAACAGCCAGAATGATAACAAAGCCCTTTGTCTTTACTACTGTTCTTACCAAGGCTGTCGGTAGAGAACATGAACACACCTTCATTTGCAGTATAAACATGCCAAGAGCATTTACCCAGACAATTTGCTCCTTATGCCTCCTCCGAATTTTTTTCCAGCCTTCCTTAAGCCAACACAGAGGGGAATTCCCCTCTGCTTTAGAATGACTTCTTTATTGCTAGGCTAGGTCTATGTCAGAGTTCCACATTTTAAACTGGATGATTGGGGAAATGGACTTTATGGTTGTAGCTTTCTGTGTTTTGGGCAAGTCACACGAATTCTATGCATCCCTTTTTCTGCTATTTAAAATAAAGGTAATCATTCTTCTAAACCTCTGTAAAGCAGCCAAGAGCTACTATAGCAATGTTTAAGTTTACCGGTATTCCAAATGTTCGCAGTTTCCCAATGAAAAAGTTAGCTCAAAAGATTTTTTATCCTTTGAGTTCTGTCCAAAAATGCTTCAGGAAAATTACCTGGTAACAATAAATCCATATTTTCAGTACTGAAAACTATCCTAGCTAGAAGAGAGAAGTACAAAAATTCTGCCAAAGTGAAAAATATTTCAGGCTTTTAAATAAAATAACATTTTCAGTTTTCCCTTGAACTTTATGGAGAGGTTATTTTTTTCTATTTAATCCAACCAGTTTGACCATTTCTCAGTCAGCACAGAGGCACACAAGATCAATTCACATCTATGCAAGATCTTTCCACCTACTGTGTTTAATTTCTCTGTCCAAAGCCATCATTTAAATAAATAAATAAAAACCTTTCTTCCTTCATCTATGTTCTTAGCTACAACTGTTTTCATTAAAACCTGCAAAGGTTTTTCTGGGTAGGTTGCGCCTTTAGACCAAGAAATTAATTACTGATAGGCACTTCTGCTGTCTAGCAACCCTGCATTTCCCTAGCTGAAGACCAAATAACACTAAATCCATTCAGAGGCCATTATAAAGCCGTGTTTTGATCTCCTCATTGGTGTATATTTTTTGTCTCTTTCAGCTTTAACCACATCCTTTATCATTTTGAATGTTTCTCTAAGTCACCTTGAAGTCTTCCCTTGTGCAGAGGAAAACCCATCAGCTTTTAGTTTTTGTCTCTTTTCCCCTGAACAAATATTCCTCATCTATCTCAAACTGCATTTTTCCAATCAGTCTCACAAAAAGTCACTCAAAAAGGTATAGCACAGCTGTTCCAAAAAAAGCTCTTTGTTAAAAGATTTTTACTTCCTTTTCTTATTCTGAACCTTCCCAAAGCTATTTTGAGGGCTGGGGGTTTGTTGTTGTTGTTTGGATTTTTTTTTAATTGTGTCATAAATTTATAAGTAGGTTCTTGAATGAACTCATTGGAGAGTTCTCCCAGTGACTGGCCCTAAGCATTTGCCATTCATTGCATTTTCACTGCCATAATATGTTTGAAACCTTCAAAGTTAGTTAAAACTTAACTCAAGGCTGCTTTCACACATGGCCGTCTCTAAACAAATTATGCTTTCTGAATTGCAAGGTGTTTCCTCCCTAGAGCCATGCAAATTGTTTCTAATACTGGAACTGCAATTAGTACTTAAGAAGATATTCCATAATTACTGGATGTGTACTGTAGCTCTCCTTTTGTAGACAGCGAACAAATGATACAGTCAGCCAGTAAAAATTTGACTCATACTTGGAATGCAGGTTTTGCTAATTTCTATTCTCTCTCTTCTTCCAGAAAGGCAATTTGTGCACCATAAACATAGTCATCATAGCTCACCAGAGCTGGAACTCTGAGCAGAAACAGGACCCTCTTGCACCTGTATTTTTCCTGTTTTATTCTTGTAGGGGAAGCTATGTAGTTATTATGACCACATGGACATTCATGCATACGCATGTGTGCACACACACGCATACATGCCCTACAAAAGCTACCATTTCAAAAAATACCATTTTATACTAACCTGAAACAGCCTACTAGTCATAGTGCAGAGAATGGCAACATTATTTCTGACATCACTGTGTGGCAGGGATGAGGAGATGATGACTTCTTAATGACCACTGCTATGTATGCATGAACAAAACAAAACAGATATCATTTGTTTGAAATTATGTTAGCAACACTTTACAGGTAAGAAACACAGACAAGACATAACCGATGCGACAGAGTTTTGCTGGCATCTCATTTAGGAGCATGGAGTTACTCTTTCCTGTAGTTTCCCATAACAGACCTGGATAGATCCTTAAAAAGGATAACAGCAATGCATATTGGGGCTGAGTCAGAGCACCTTGCTTTCTGTGCTCACTCAGACGTTTCATCTTTCTAAGGGTCTCTCTAAAATGCCACAATGTGCCTATGGAGAGAGTGGTGCCATCACTAGGAACTGAAGGGAGAGCTTTGCCTCTTTGCAAACTCCTCAACAATCACATATAACCAAGACATGAGCTAAGAACAGCTCCCATCACTGCTGACTTGCTGTGTGCTTTTTTGAAGATCAGCTTGGAAGGTACGAATAATCTTCACATAATTTCCTGCTTTAGAAGTGGGAAGCCACTCTGAAAAAGCTGGTCATATAATTTTTCATCATTGTGGCTCTTCGGTCCCTTCCATTCAAAGAACTGGTTCTTAACACTGTTATTTCCTGCTTTGTGTCTTCTCTAGTGTGGGCAACACCTTTAACAATGTTAAAACATTTTCATATTGTTAAAAAGCAAACAAACAACAATTAAAACCCCCTCTCTATTGCTTCTTTTCTCAGTTACTGGTTTTTAAGTACATAATCTCATCTTCTAAGCTGCTCACTCAGATAAATGTCCATTAATGTGTCCCAAATGACTTGTGATTTTGTAGGTTGCAATTAAAACAAATGGCAGAAGGAAGCAATCCTTTAAATAACTACAAAAATGTGCTCTCCTCCGTAGAGTGCTCATAGTTATTATCATGAACAATCTCCAAGTCATTAAATCCCCTGAGATCAAAGCTCTCACCTTGCAAGCTTCTTTTATCTCTAAAGACCTTTCTCATATGTATGTCCTAACTGCTCTGGGGAGATACAGAGGAGTCTTAGCATAACCTTGCTATATTCATTATCCTGAATTTCCACCAACTTGTCTACAATGAGGACAAAGCTAAATTACACACCTCCTTTCACCTTGCAAATCTCATGATATCTTAGTAGAGACAAGCAGGTTTTGGTTTTATACCACAGTTCTTAGTCAAGGTTTCTTAAAGGTTCTTTGCAACAGGTTGAATGGTGATGACCCAGAATCCATGGCAGCAGATGAGTTAGAAATTCAGTCTCCAACTGATGTCTGTTAGCAATGGCTGTCTGAAATCCCTGGACCCAGCATCTTGGCTTTTTGATAGAAGAGATATTTGCCATGATGATACTTCTCCAATACTCTTCTTTTCACAGGGTTTCTAACATCTAGTGGGTTGCTTACAAGAGGCACTCAGAAATGTAGTCTATTTAATTATGTATTGAGAAGATGCAATCTTTAGCAGAGCAGTACTATGACTCCCTCTTTCCCTGTGCGTTTTGTTATTAGTACCTGATATTGCATTTGAATCATAGTATAAAAAATGAAGCCACAAAACTTCTGGTCGGTGAGGAAGAGGAAAGCAGTAACTCACATAATGAATTAGGCCACTGTTCCCATTCTTCTCCCACAGGCTCAGTTCATCAAGCCCTTTGCCAGACCTGTATATATCAGTAGATTCAATTATGACATGGCACAGCATCTAATTATGCCTAGCATTCCAGTCATAACAGCCTTATCTTTGAGAATAGACACTGACCAGCAACTAGATCATGAGTGCAGCTATCATGGTTTGGTATAACAAAATAGTTTTTCTTCTCCCCATTCACTTTCCTTTGGTTTACCTTCTAATAATTTCCTACAATGCTAACTGTTGAATACATTACCAATACCTTGGTACCTCTAAATTACCTTTTCCCCTCTTAGATATTTATGCACTGAATTAAAATCACAGTAGGACATCTATGTCTTTGCTTCTACTTGCTGAGATTTAAGTTGCCTCTCTCATCTATTGATAGATGCATGTAGCATAATACGAGCAGGATATTAAAAAGCTAATTCTTTTCCTTTCCCCTCTTTAAATATCTTGCCTTTTCTTTAAGGATCAGCTAACTCAAGTAGCTCTATTGTATTCCTTTATTAGCTTGCAGCATGCTTTGTTAAGCATGACATGGTGACACAATTTAAAAATGAACAAGAGTGGCATGATGAATGTGTTTTTTAAAAATGACTAATCCACAATTTAGTCTGATTTCCCTTTCTGGTTATGGTGCTTTTTTTTTTTTTATTCTTCCAGCAGGCAAATGACAAAATGACTTAGAAGATTTCCAGAAATACAACAACTAAAATAGCAAGAACTCAGCTTGTGCCTATAAAAATTACTAGAAAGGTTAGGCTGATTCATATATCCTGAATTAAAGTGTATTTCAAGTGACTGTGTGCTATAGGGATATAGGGAGAATTCAGTCTCGTTTGGGTACTACATGGATTTCCACTAAAGAGGGTCTGTTAAATGTTTTCTTATCCTCCTCTTCCAGAATGAGAATGCAAAATACAAAAACTAGTGGTGGTCCATCATTACTATCCATGCTGGTTCATTAGTGTTGCACCTGTGCATTGTGAGAGTAAAGCATCGTGAGTTCACAATGACAGTGGCAGCACATACAGTGTTAGGTTTGCAGCTGGGACTACCCAAAGTGATGGGCAGTGGTGGATCAGTTGCCACAGGCTTTATTCCTAGGGGCTCCCATTCATGCCAACAATTCTTTTCTGGTGTAAAAGTGCAATGGCTCGACCAGATTTGCTTTGAAATGCACAGATCTTCATCAGCAAAGCATCTGACACAAGGAAGTTGACCATGAGCATAAATGGAGAAACTGAAGAACAGAATGGTGCTGATGTTGAAGGCCACCTAGTCCAACATTCCTGCTCCAAGCAGGTCAACTATAGAGCAGGTCAGAATATCTTAAAGGATGGAGACAACTGCTCTGGGCAACCAGTTTCTCTAGGACACTTCAGTAGGATGTCACCCTGTACATTTGCAGACATGAGCAAATAAATAGATAAAGGACCAGAAGTATTTCCAAGCCTGTACATGCATTCCTTTTTCTGGGAAACCGTCCTCATCCAGACTATAAAAATCTCAAGTTTAATAGTTAGAGATTACATAGGACCGTCATCAGCAAATTTGTTCCTGGTCTACAGGTCATTTGCAATGAGTTTGTTCCACTGATTCCACATTCACAGTTCATGCTCTTATGCTTTGTTATTCAAGTCAGCCTCTTGGTGTCTGGATGATTTACGTAATTCTTCATCCCGGCATAAAATCTAAATGGAAAATTTTACACTACATGAAATATTCTCTCGGTAAATATTTGTGCATTTCAGCTTGACATTTGCCTCACATAGTAAGCACTCAAATGATTGTGAAAGGCAGACACAAATGGCTTGCAAAGAAAACCATTTAATTTGAATTCACACTCAAATGTAAAAAAGTATTCACAGAAAAACTGCTACTAACATTCACTGAACACTCACTAATCAATGTTTGGGAAGCCTATTTGCTTATAGTCCTCTCTGGTCAGTGTGTGATTTTTCTTCCAGTTCTGCTTCTCATAATTTATGTCAGACAAGCTTATTAACAACTGCTGTAGGTTTGCCCTGAGTCACTTTTCCCCCTTCTCCTGCTCAGAGATCCTGGCTCTGTGGTTGCCTGACTTCCCAACACAAGACAGCAGGGACGTCATTTGGGAATTTCAGTGAAAAAATGCCCAGTTATTTTGAGGAACTAAGACACATCCCATGAGCATTTCTGTTCTGGGTGTGTAATATAGCTGTGGCTTTTAGTCTTTTAGGCTTTGATTTTCGTTCAAAGTATGAGGTGGAAAAGACCATAATGGCACATGGAGCTTGTGTGTCCTGGCAGCTAACCTGAACTTCTAGCCCAGGGCTGTCAAACTCATTTTCACCGGGGGCCACATCAGCCTCACAGTTGCCTTCAAAGGGCCGAATGTAATTTTAGGACTGTAAATGTAGGAGTTGAGTCCCTTCTGCACAGTACCGAGAGCTCTCGCTACACAGAGAGCATCTCTGGTCCCTGTGGGACTGAACCAGGGCTCCACATATTCCGAGGCCGTGAGCTCTCATTCTTTGTTTTAATCTTTTCCTTACCTTATGCTCATGAACTGCACAACCCTAGTGATTTTCTACAACCCCTTTAATGGGGCTCATTACACTTGTTTTCATTTTTTTTTGTTTTCACCTCCATAGTTAGAAAAACTTTTTTATTTTTCCCTTCAGTATGCAGCTTACTCACTTCTGAGGTAACCCCCGCACCCCAACAACCAGTGAATAGAAATAAGAATTCTGAACAGCAGTTAAGATAGATAGGTAGATAGATAGATAGATATATAGATAGATAGATAGATAGATAGATACAGACATACATACACGTGTAGAGTTGCATTCCTATGTAAAATTGACCTAAATTACTAAGAGATGAGTACTCTAACTGACATTAATAGAAGCTGCTGGATGTTCAGATCTATGCAAACATAACCCTAACTTCAGGTTTTTATTTTTGACAAACTTGGCCAAAATTTCCAATAAGAGAGAGAAATAAAGAGACCTGAAAAAATGTGCTGTGAGCAACTGTAACATTCCATACTTGCAGTAAAAAGAATGGCAGCTGCTTCACAACAGGCAGGAAGATTCCTCTGTACTTAAGGGAATATGAAGAAAAAAGAAACAGAAGGACACTTCTTTCATTATTGTGTTACTTACTGTACAAGTTTTAGAGGGCATTTTTAGAAGGTTTCGACAAGATTACATGGCATTACTGGCAATGTTGACTGACTTCATCTAGAGTTAACACAGCAAAATGGGAACTGACACATTTTTTTCTGATTTCTTCCCATAAAAAATAATAATCCTGTAGATCAACAGCACTTCCAGAGAAACGGTGAATAAACCAGACAGATTTGATATTGGCTTCAAATTCACAAATAACATTCAAGTGCTGACCTGAACTATCTAAATATTCTGACAGCAAGGCTGGGCTGTAAATATCATTAGGTCAGTATGACTTGTGCAATTTCACATTTTCCTCTTTCTGGTCATTTTGCAGATAAGTTGTTTTCCTTCACAGCTTATTGAAATCAGTAAGTTTCGCACCTTTCTTTAGCTTAAAACCAGCCCTAAAGTGAGCTTTCTCCTTGATATTTTGACACTTGCATTCCTGTTCACAGCAGAGACTAGGAATTACAGATGTGCAATTACAGAAGTACCCATAGAGGTAACTGGCATTTTGGAGTTTCAGGAATGCAGGACTCTGGAAGGTGATTGTATCTGGGCCAGGCAGCACATCCTTCATTGAGAGCATACAGGTAAAGCAATGAAAAGAGGAGAACCCATTCCACATTTCTGCTAGTACCAGTAAAATCTACCTACCCAAGTTCAGCTGTTGAAGCACATGGATAACCTAATTGTAATTTAGAACTCCATCCTGTGGGAACCAAATTATGCAGTGACTCAGTCCATGCACAGATGGGACTTCTGTCTTACATCAGCTGTTGCAAAAATGCGCTTAACTTTCTGTAATTACATCTTACCTTTTTCTGAGCCCCCACAAAACAGTGACAAAATTGCATCTCAGACACTGATCTTGTTACACGAACAATTCCTGCGTCTCCCATATCACAAATGAAGTCTCATGAACTCCACAGCCAACAGGAGCTAAATTCCCTGACCAGGTAACCCTGTTACACTCCCTTCTCATAAAATCATGTACTTTGCTTCACACCCCTGCTGCGACTGCAGGCGC
The DNA here is from genome assembly GCF_036013445.1 of Caloenas nicobarica. Classification (NCBI taxonomy): domain Eukaryota; kingdom Metazoa; phylum Chordata; class Aves; order Columbiformes; family Columbidae; genus Caloenas; species Caloenas nicobarica. The sequence continues at coordinate 73,563,033 of NC_088247.1, forward strand.
GGGCACTCGGGTATTAGCTGCCTCGTGATCTCAGGCAGGCTTGCCTTGCAAATGGGAAAGACCAATTAGCTCTTCTCTCATTTTTTTCAGTGAAACCTTACTTCATTTGATTAATCCATCATTAGAGAGCATATGAAAACTGTTGTGCAAGGAAGAAGGGAAGGCAAGAAGCAATTAACATGTGGAAAAGTTAAAGGAGAAGGAGTTTTAAAACTTGTTTCAAGATACAAGGGAAAAAGACTGAAGGGAAAATGTGATAAACACAAAGCACATAAAAAGCCATGTTGAGGTAGGCAGAGTATAACTTAAGTCTGGAGTTCACTGCTGCAGTAAGTCCACATCTGACTTTTAAAGATTAGTATTTTGAATCTGAGAGCTTCTTTGGAGTGAATCACATTAGCTTTTATAAAAGTTCACACTGGGAAAAACAAAACAAAACAAAAAAAACAAACCAAAACAAACAACAACAAAGACAAAAAAACCCCAGTGATCTATCAGGAATCATGACTATGAGCTTAAAGACTTTCTACAAAGTTGATTTTTCAGGCCCATTGTGTAGATCTATTTCAGTTCCTGGATCATTTAGCAGATAAAGGAGTTCTGACCTTCTTTCTCATCACTTTAGCTGCTAGAAGTGTGTGCTTAATTCACATGCTAAAAATCCTAAGGACATTTTTATTGAGTATAATAACATAGCAATGCAGCCACAGTCACTGGTTTTTATACTGCAGGAGAAAGGCTGTCCTAATTAATTTTCTCAAAACATTACCAGATATTAAACTTTATTAAACTAATCATCCATTTGTGTTATCACTCAAATCCACTTTAGGTTATACAAATGCGATTTTGAAGTCTCTAATCTGTAATGCTCTATTTTATTTATTTATTTAGTCAGAGACATGGAGAAATCTTAAAGTTTAAAATTTCAGAGCTAGTTTCTACTGGGAAAAAAATCCTGGTGTTTTGTAATTTGTTTGTTTTTTCCTTCTCCATTTTTCTTTTTTTGCCAGTCCCCTTTATATACTACTGTCTTTAAAACAACAGGTGACCTTCTCTTCCTATTGCATCCAGAACAGTTTTGACATGGTACTGACCTCATCCAGGTTGCCTTGCGTGTGAATACATGGTAAAAACAGGTTACACACCCCGCCATGGTACCAGAAGAGAAACCAAAGCCTGAACTGTCATCATGACCAGTCTCTAAAACAGCTGCTCCTTCAGGTCTAGAGGGAGAACAGCAGCCCAGAGAAGCTTCCATTGCTGCTGACTACCCTGTTTTCTTTTGTAGATTAATCTAGGGTAGATTCTTGGGGGGGGGGGGGCGCAGTATTTAATTTCTTTGTAGATTGCTACCTTTATTTGAAAGAACAGGTAAACCAGCTTTTTTTAAAAAATAAATATGTTTAGTAAGATTTGCTATGTTTGGTTAAAAATGCATGTGCTGTGTGTTAAAGAGAAAGGAACAAAATGCAAAGCAAAAGCCTTCTTGGTAAGAGATTGGAATGATACATACAATAAAGCAACGTAAACAATGAGCCCACTTTCATTCTTGCATTAAAATTACTTTTTGCCCCACTTTTTAAAATTCTTCTGTAAGAGATTAGTAACTTCTCATAGAAACAGATCTTGGTCTAAAGAACATTACTTTATAGTATGTTACTGTATTTTGGGTCATGTCACTGACTTCCATGGTTCAACATTTATGATAGAAAAAAAAATACAAAATTTTAACCAAGTCCAGATACCCAAAACATCCATTTTCAGAGATGTTTTCTGATTGTTTTCTTGTGCCTCTGCTCTCTATTTATAAGAAGTAAGAAGCTGTAGATTTTGTACTCTAACTTGTGTTGTGCAAGCCACCAACGATGACAGATGTGTTTTAAGCTGCAGTTAGTGAGACAACATAGATTGAAACTCTTCCTTTTTATTATTGCTTTTGATGCACACAAATCCTTTAAGAGGAATTTTACCAATTGTTATATTATTGCATGTCCCCTCTCCCCTTTAGATGAATTATTCATACTTTGTTGTCATAGCAATCCTTTCTCTCTCTGAAATGTTTAATAACTAGTCTTGACTCCCAACTAGACAATGAATCAAAGTGTAACAAAAGCTTGATTAACTGATGTGCTTTGAGGCAGACACATTGTTTACCTTCCACCTACACTTGCCTTGAGCTGTTGTCAGTCCAGTCTGGTGATATTAATGATGACAGCAAAGGCTCCTGTAAGAAACACCCTTTACATAAGCTAGTTTCTCAGATAGTGTTAATCTCCTTTGCAGAGTGATGAGCCTCTACTTTTCTGTTAGCCTGACTCTTTTCAAAGCAGTGGTAGGCAGCCACTGCACTCTGCAGAGGACTCCCTGTCATGATGGATGTGGACGTGGGGGTTAGTGGGACATTAAGAATCACAGAAAGTGTCAGGTCTTAACAGGGAGAAGGGTGACAGCAGAATTTTTCACTCTTTTAAGCCCGTGTCTATATTATGTAGCTGAATTGTTTTACTCTTTAACTGTGTGCCACAATGAAGATCAAGTAGATGTTGATCTAACTTCTCTATATTCTCCAATCACTATGATAGCCAGCATCACCGATATTTTACATTTGAGCACTGTATTAGAGATCATCATAACCTTTCCACCTACCATATACCCAATAAGGAAAAATGTGAGTCCAAGAAAGTATTCAGTGAATACACAGATTTGAACTTTTCCTACCATTTTTACAGTCCTTTGGGGAATATTAGTCAGAAAGGATAAACATCTTTAATTTTAACTTTCCCTTGCAGGAAGATGCCTGTTTCTTTAGTAATGGTGTCACCTTATAAAACTGAAGACCTGAAGTCACATTAATGAAGACATTTTCCCTTCCTTTGATGAATGCTGGAGAACCAGCACAGGTGATGGCCAGTGGCAGGGCACTGCTTTCCTGAAAGCTCAGCTTCAGTGGTACTCCATCCCAACAGATTTCATTCCCTGCATGCCTTTTTTTTTCTTTTTTTTTTTTTTTTTTGAGGTCAGCAATAAGATACTTCAAAAACTATTGTGAGTTATTCGTGTGAATTCTACAGTCTTTTTATCCAGTCTTCTATTTCCCTGATTTCATAGTTTTTGGGAGCCCTGGTCTTCTGCATGCCATTCCTAAACCTAAGAACATGGTACTATTCACAAGAAGACAGGGACAGCCCTGGTGTTTCAGTTTGGTTCAGCTCAGTGTAGGTAAATTTGTAATCCTTACACAGACTCACTTTGCAGTTTCACATATATCCTGTACTGGTTTCCCCTTGGCAGAAACTGTAGACGCTGTTGGTCTTAAGCAGCTGACATATTGTACTGCAGCCAGAGCTGAGCGTAAGTGGCGGACAAACTATCTGTAGTTTGAGACGTATGGATATACTCTTCTGTAGTGTTCTGAATGAGCATTGGAGGGATCAGCTCACAGTGTCAATATCGGCCAAAATTGACCCGATAGTCGATAGAAGCCTTGTTCTAAAAATACAATGTTTGGCCTGAAAGAGGTAAATCAGCTAATGCAACAGTCCTTCTGGATGAGAGGCCTGATAGAAGTATAAATCACTAGAGCTTCTGATACTTGTCCTAATTCAGGAATAGCAGTCCATTTTCTTGGAAGAGTGTTCATGGGAATAACAAAGGCTTTTATTTTAGCACACCAGCTGCCTTCAAGCCTGAATTTGGGATGCATGCCTTATTTTTGCCCAGCTTGCTGGGATGACAAAGCCCAACGTCCTAGACTAAGTCCACACAACAAAGATTTGTGTCCAGGAAGGAATGTGGAACCACTTGTGTTCCCCAGCAGTTCTGCTATGCTGGCACAACTCGCACTACACTAAAGATGTCATTCAGGGAAGTGGTGCCAGGAGATAACAGATGACATCCTTTTTCTTCATTTCTACTTGTGACGTGTGTAGGGGAGGAAAGGAGTGACTTTGCCAACACAGATATCAGAAGAACTGCTGTGGAGACCAGTTGTTATCCCAAGAGATGAGCATGGGCACACAGCACCTTTTCGATTTCATCCTAACTTTGAAATATTCTTTTGGCTGTCTTTATCTTATTTTACTACTTTATCATTTTTGCTCATTCTTCCTATAGTTTTAGCAGTGTCTAAACCTGAATTATTCCCTTCAGTCAGGAAAGGTCTGACAAGCTTCCCCTGAGCAGATTCTGCACCTGTAGAACTTCTCATTTGCTTTTCTGTCCACATGTGGAGAATCCTATTGAAAAGGTCTCCTGAGTCTTTCTAGACTTCTGACATGCAAATATTAAATAGAAAGCAGAATTTTCATTATCAGATTTGAGAATATGTGGTGACGCTAGTGTTCATTGTGGGGGGCCTATGCCAAAAACTACATTATAGAAATATTTTGTCAAAAGTCATCATTTGGTGTTGGGCATCTATTTTACTTCATAAAAGTGTAATGAATGGTCCCTGGGTTGGACTAAATTTGAGGTTTTTAGCACATTAAGATCAAAACAAGTGATGTAAAAGAAGAACAATATTTTAAAATAATTCCTCTGGCTAAGATAAAATAATTTAAAAGGTGCAGAAATTTAACAAAAATATCTGAATGATTTAACAGACATTTCAGAATTGTGAAGTAGTCATTTTCTGTGCAAAAGATAATGAATAATACAGAATGCAATATGTGGCTGTGTGTCAATTTGAATAAAAATCCTGTTGTTTTTTAAATCGCATGAAAATACAGGCTTTGTCTAGCAAAGTGTACTAGCTTGCAAGTCCACTAGATGAATTCAGCTAGTCTCACTGAATCACCTGTCGTTACAAGAAATCACGTGCTTAAGTTTTGTTGGCCTAGACTTACCTGAAGAGCTAATCTCCTTCCAGCCCAGTCCCCTAAGTTGTTTTTATTCTTGTTCTTCTTTCAGGCTGTCCTGGCTTTGTTAAAAACAAGTTTCTCTTGTAGTGAATTTCCATGTCAGCTGAAGTCTTCTTAATAACTGCACCTTCCTGAAAAGCCAGATACATGTTTTGGTAGACATAGCAATGGAATGCGAGGTCATTGATAATGATGCATCTTGTGAGATGTGCAAGCAGGAGGTGAACTGAAACTGACCAACTAAGTATTCCATCCCACTCATGTGATACTTCATATAGAAGTGGGAGATCACGAGGATCTCATCCCTTTTCCTTATAGCTGACATTAGGAGAGGACCTTGCGAGTCATCCCTGCGAACTGAGGCCTAGTGACAGACTGAATCCAGCTCCGGTTGGCTGCAGAGTCCAGTCCAGGACTTCAGGTGCCGGCCCTACATCTGCCGGAGCAGCTGCCGGGACTTTCAAGATTGGTTTTGTATATTTTGTATTATTTTCTCTATTTTTATTAGTAGCATTATTAAAACATTTTGAATTTTTCCAACTCTCTTCTCTCTGTTCTTCTTTCCCTCCCAATCGCCTGACCTTAGTGGGAAGGGGGGAGAGGGAGGGGCTAAAGGGGGAAGTTTGGGGAAGAGGGGGTTAACAATACATCTGCCATGGTTTTATTGTCACCCTGCAATCAAACCTTGACACAGGCCTCTCTTGCTTCTTTTTTTCCTGTTAGGTTTGCTTTTTTACTTTTTTTCCTTTATTTTTTTCCCTAGATCACTTATTGAATGAAGTACCAGAATGGTTTTAACAATTCAACCCTTGCGCCTGTGCCCCAGCACTCCAACACTACAACATCTTGGTACACTGAGTTATGAGATTTTTGTGACCCAATGAATTAAAAGGAAATTTATCTTTCTTGGAAGCCAGACATCCTATTGCTTCCATGGACTCTGCAGTATCTTGTAGGATCGCTATTGTGAGAAAGGACTGCAAGTAATCTCCTTTGCAGTGTATCAGATGCAATCCATCAATACCTTGGCCCTTGTTAATCCTCCCAGACAGCTCCAAAGCTGTAGGATTGAGCTAAGAGCTGAGGTCTGGAAACAAGATAGTCAATAGTCTCATCTCATTCTTGTGCTGCCCAGATGGATGTGACCATGGGTCTACAGTAGGGATCAGCCCTTCTGTGGTCTGAAATGCTCTTACCTCTCAACGCATGCTTCAAAATATCTTTTAGCTCATTTTTCTTACTGGGAAGCAACAAAGAAGCTCCCCAAAACAATTTTGGACGTAATAGCCTTCTAAATGAGTAACAGAAACAAAGTACATTTCTGTGTGAAATTTGTGATCTGTGAGTCAGGCATACACAGCTTTATTCTATCTATCCATTTCCTTGATAAAGAAAACCATATAACTGTTTTTAGGAGGGAGAAAGAGAGAATAGGAACACCTTGATTTTTTTTGCTGTTACACATCTATAATTGATGTGCCCTAAAACTACTGTCTCTAGAAGAGCCAGAATGCAGCCTGCAAAAACTGTGTTCCCAATTATCAGGATTAGTGACTGTAACCCATGAAGCAATGCTTTGCTGTAGGCAATCAAGGACTCAACCGTAGGAAGACAATGTCAACACTGGTACTATTGCTACAGGGCTGTGGGTGTGCAGCCCTTAGCTCCCCTGTACTTTTGGAGGACTCACGAGCATGCTCAAGCCCCAGGAGAGATCACCAGGAGCAGCAGAGGACAGCAGGAACGCTGAGGTGCTGCCAACCAAAGTACACTTTGGCCCCAGGGCAGCTGAGCTCTCCAGCTGTGATCAACACTCAGACCCGTCTACATACCTGTCCCTCCCACAGAGTTTGGATGTAAACTGTCTTCATATTTCCAGTAAGGAAAAGGCTGCAGGCAGAAATGTACTCATAAACATAAGCTTTAGTCCTCAAGTCTCTCCTGAACTGGCTGTTCTCATGGCTTCTGCCTGCAGGATCTCTGCTGTCCCTTCTTCTCTCTCCCTTGCCTCAAAGAAAACCTCAGTATTCTATACTTCTGAGTTAATGAGGCAGCCTGCCTGATCTGACTGTCAGGTTGAATCAGCAGACTAGTTCAGCACCTCTGTGCCATGCTGACATTCTCTCTCAAGTGGATTTAGCATCATTTAATAATATTTTTACCTGTATCAGTCCAGTGGCGATTCTCTCATACCTTAGATGCATAATTAACATTATTTCACTTAGGGTGGGTCGCATAGTCCAGCTGCAAGATGGATTTTGTTCTTTGTAATAATCTGTATCAACAGGCTACTCATCAGTGGGTGACTGTTTCTGTCCTGCATAACTCTCTGAGGTGGATTCCAGAGTGGAAGCCTATGTTCAAATCAGATTCCTAATTTAAATTTCATATACTTTTATTAGTAAATATACATAAAATTTAAACTTAAATACTGACAACTCACGTCCATACCCCAATTTTTTATAATTAATGAAATTATTTGTATTGAATAAAAATATCTCCATAATACATGTGACCTTCTGAAGACAAACCACTAAACCAGGTAATTCGGGAGTTACAGAGTTCTAAATCTAAATCTGTGAAGGTACTGAACTAGTTAAAAAGCTTTAGCGTCTTCTGCAACTGCAGGGATGATATTTTCTGCATTTCTCTTTGTCTAGTTACTTAAATTCAGTGACTAATTTATTCATAACTGAGAAATTTTTGGCTGCTGAAAAACCGGATAGCTTATTATCCCCTTCCAATCCATAAATATAAATGAGGTGTAACAGGATGAGATCTGGTAGTTCTAAAATCATAACAGACATGATGATCAGAAACTATTAGTACAATTTGTTAGCCATGGACAATACTTCCTTTGTTTAATGAATCAATTAGTTTTAAACCCCATTTCAATAAATGAATGTTTTCCCTAAGTAACCAGCTATTTAAGGTAGTTTAATTTAACTAAAACAAACAACTTCATAATGTTAGGTTTGTGCTTTTAATTGCAGTTGCAAATTCCATTCAACTGCATCTTGACAAGAGACACAAACAAGAGCATAATCATAATAAGATAAATAGTAAATGTATCTTTTGTCATTTTTCGGAAATACGTTATAATCACAACCTGACTAAAGGTACATCAGGCTATACACTGCCTAAATGCGTATAATATGTCACCTCACTAAAATAAATACCTTAACATACAGGTTGTGTTTAGGTGAAAATCAACATGTTCCTGTGGTTACTAATCAGGAAGGTCTGATATTTCTTTAGAAAGGTGACTGATAAGTAAAAATGCAAAGGAAGATTAAAATTGATTATTTAAAACTAAATCTCCTGTTTGCTGGTTTAAATGATGATTAAAATTGGTAACAGAAATCAATCCACAGTGGTCAACTCCTGTTTTTTATTAGAAACAGCTTTAATTGTTTTCCTCTGGCAGAATATATCACAAATGAAGAGAAAATAACTTTTTGTGATCATTTATCTGTGGTAATTTCTTAAGCACAAAGAACCCTTTTACCGTGCTGGTGAAATTCTACGGACTGGAAGTTAGTGGGTAAGCATCTCTTAAGAGTGGCACCAGTCCAAAATGACATCATTCTGCTGTAGACTTCTCACTTAATTTTAAGCCAGCTTTAAAATGATTTACATGTATGCAATTCTTTAATTACCACCAAGAGCACTTTGTAACATTAGCATAATATCCGGCAATATTATTCACATTTCTTTCATTAATACGGATGTTTACAAATACCATAGCATATGGAAAGCTGCCAACTTCACTTGAGCCACTGAATTGTTCTGCCCATCATTCAATTTTCTTAGCATACATTCACAAAATAGAAGAATTTTAAAGGAGCACGTGATAGTAACCTGCATAGTACCTTTCGAAAGAGAAGTCTTTTCATCTCAGCTGTCCCCCGGTTACCTCTGTGTGGGAATCTCTTTAGCAGCCCTTTTCCTCTTTCCCCTCACTCTTGCGATGTGAAAGACAGTCAAGGTCTTGTCAGTTAAGGGCTAAAGTGACAATCATGAAGACTAACCTCCTATAAACCCATCTAATAAGAATAACAGGGTTAACGGAAATTCAAACTTACTGTCACAGTCTTGCCAAGAGGCAAATTTTATGGGACGAGCGGCCTATTCAGATTTCAGCTTCCTTCCGCAGGATGCTCAATGGCACCATTAAAGGCAATGCTTTATAAGGCAGGGATTGTTCATATAGAAAACATAACTCCAGATGCAATACATAAAAGGGGCAACTTTAGCATACTCCACAGAGTCAAAATCCATTGGCAAGGCAATCGCTACAGCCCTTCTGTGCAAGGACTGGAGGACACGTTAAATGAGCAAGGTACATGTGCAATATGCATAGATCCACGTAGTGCCTGCCCATTTGCCCTGCCTTTTCCTGGCAGTGTGTGATTAGCTGCAGAGAGCGTGGGGCCTGGAGACAGAACTTAGTTATGGGGAGCTTTTATTTCTCTGTCCAGAACAGGGGCCTCACACAGGGGTCCTCACTGTCCCCATGCCATTGCACTGTGGTGCTGCAGAACACACTCATATCTGTTGCTGCTCCATGGGCATATTTCTCTTTTTCCTGCAGTTAGCCAGCCTTGGAGAGAGACTTGCATTTTGGCTTTTCTCAAGTGGAACAGAGTGAAAGAGAATACCTTAATTTTGGGGAAGACATCTGAGATGACCATATCAAAGTGCCCCAGTATTTTTCCCATTGTTCCCAGCAAATGATCAGGAGGGTCTTGCATCAAACACTGAGGGAAATCATTGAGAAAAAATCAGAGCATCAGCCATGAGCTCCCTCTCCATCATGGCCTTCTGTAGCCAACACACACTTAAACTCTCCCTTCATTACATCCATTCGTGTTCTAGGTAGAGGCACATCTCCTACATTGTAGGAGGCAGTTCTTCTCCAACGAGGTCTCAAATGCAATTCACTGAAGCAGAAAAGAGCAAATTACATCCTGGATATTAGCTGCTTTAAATTTTCAGGACACGTTATTAACATTTAAATATTCTTGCCCTCTAGGCCACATGCAACTGCACTTCAAAGCCAAGCAAACAAGAGGCTGCTCCACACCTTGCATCTGAATTCAAGGAAAGAGTCGTGGATGATCTCTGCAGCTCTTTGCTGGTGATATTTAATTATCAGAGCTAAAGAAAGAGACAGGTTTTTTCCCACACAAACTTATAGCCCAATTTGGGTCATAAATTAAGAGGTAGCCCTAAGTGTCCTTTACAATGCTATTCAGATGGGGCTAATAAAAACAGTAATGGCTTTTGCCATGATCTATGTGTCAGTAGGGAATAAAGAGAAATTTTACTTAACATAAAGGATTTTGATGTGATGTGGTCCTGTATGTGTCATGTTCAGAATAGGAACTATTTTATGCAAAATAGTTAATCTTCAGAAAATTCTGTTTTCATCTTCTCTCTCCTCTATCTTCCTATCCTCAGTCTTATATTTAACAGAAATCTATACAAAAACTGGAATATTCTTCCCATAGGAAGATAGAAGTATTTCAATACCTGATTTGTGTGTAAATACCTGATGAGGGGACAGAAGTGAGTAAAGAAGAGGGAAACAGTGGTGGCCAGCAAGAAGACAAGAGGCAATTGACACAAACTTACAGACAGGAAATTCAACTTAAATATAAATAAATATTTTCACCCTGAGGGTGGTCAAACACTGACTGGCACAGGTTGCCCGGAGAGATTATGGAGTCTGCATCCTCAGATATGTTCAACAATCAACTGAATGTTACTTTGAGCAACCTGTTCTGTCTTGGACCCGGCTTCAGACCAGAGACTTCCCAGGGTCCCTTCCAGCCTCACGTGCATTAAATTACAGTTGCCTCCTTTACTCATGATTCTCTTAGGGTAGATTATTCCCCATTATTACCTTCCTTTACCAGTCCATCAATTACTTTGGTATCATATGTCCTGTCAACACGTGGCACAGCTAAACTGTGGGAGGAGAAGAGCACAGGTGACAAAGTACCCAATCTGTAATTTCAAGAGCTTGGCAAAATCTTCTGTGACTCAAGAGTAAATATTTTTGTGCAGTTTAAGAAACTGAACTGTTTTAAATAATTTAATTTTAATATTTTAAATTCATCGTACAAAATGACCAATAATCCTGATAGGAAAACAAAACAAAACAACATAAACCCTCCCCCTGAAAAAACAAAAACCAAAAACCAAACAAACCACAACAACAAAACAAAAACAGAAAAACAAACCAACCAACCAACCAAATTTCACAAAAAAACCCCAACCAAACTGCATCGCATTTTTGGATGCATAATTCTATTTCCTTAAGTATATAGAAGCTACATTTCCCACAGAAGAAAACAAAACAAACAAAAATACCCCAAAGCCCAACCAAACAACAAGCAAAAACAAACAAAAAACAACCAGCAAACACATAGATGCAAACTACCAATAAGCACTGGGTTAACAAAGCGTAACTGGAAACTGTATTGTGCTTCACAATCATCTTTGAAATCCTGTTACTTACTCTGCAGTAGAAAAGGGGCCGCTCCAAATTTGGTAGCTCCTGCAGACAGCTATGGAGAAAAATACTGGGAGTAAGGAGTCAATATCCCAATCCTACTGTCACCCCAAAGTGTCTGGTTACTGTTGTACATGGCAGAAGTTAAGAGCTAATAACAAGCTACATGCACCTATCCCATCTAGTAGCTTCGATGCAAAGTATTTCTTCCTGTATACACTGAATTAAAATCTAAGGATCAGTGGAGGATACTCATCTCAGTGAAAAATGATAAACGTCTCCATAGCCAGATAAGTTGTCACAGCCCTACTCCCCGTTCTGCCACTTCACTGGATGCAGCTACCCCTTGTGCTGCACGGGGGAGATGACCCAGCTAAAAGCAGCCCTGAAAAAACAAAGAGGAGATCATTTTTCTATCTGATACATTCCCTGAACTCCTACTGCCCATTCACAAGGAAGTCAGCAGGAGCACAAGTCCAGGAAGCATGAGGGGCAACAACAGCATCAAACAGATTAGCCTATGTGGCTACTGAGTGGATTTCTGGCTCAAAAAATTGTGTGTGCGTGTTTGCATATTTGTAAGGGAGACCTTTATCTTTTCAAAGCAAAAAGCTGTTAATTAACTGGGCAAGTACTGGCACTTGGTCTAACAGAGGGAGCTGGCACCTCTCAGGAAATGAAATCATGTTTGGTTCAGTCAAGGAAGAAGTTGTGGAGAGGATGATTAAATCTGTGTGCACCTCCTGGAGGACTTCACATGGTCTATAAAAGCTAGCATCCCCAAGGGGCTCTCTCCACAGCATGCAAGCCGAGGTGTTAAATACATACAACTCCAGGATCCCTAATGAGGCGTACACCAGGAAAAGCTGCAGCAGGTTAGCTGGACTGAGGGACAGACCCTGCTGGCTGAATCTCAGGAGAAGGAAATTACACAGCTGTTCATGACCTCAGGGCTCCTGCACAGCAAGATATTCCTCACCTGAAGGCAGGGCCAAGCTGTAAACCCTGGTGCAAAACACCCGCGTGAGCATCCCCACTCCCAGCCTCTTCCCCGGAGCAAGTGAAGGGCAGCAGAGCAGCTGCTGCCGTAGACCTGACAGCTCAGCGTGTGTCCATGGGCATTCCTCACATCCTTGATGCACAGTCCCTTTTGCAAATGGCAGAATCCCTTATCCTGTGTGTTCATACAGTATATATAGCTTTTTGGAAATGGAAAAAAAATCTCTATGTATCTCAAAGAGACAAAAAACATTCAGCAGTTGATCTGTTGTGACATTTATGTACACAAGTAAAGATCAGTCACCATTATTAAATATAATATATATTGCAGATATATTTTACTCCCTTGCCGTTCTTGAGAAATGAAAGTGCTTCTGAGGACAGGTGTGAGAAATGAAAAGTGCTTGGATTGTGTAAGGAAAGATGGTTCTGAATAATGTTGAATTTTTAATAACTTGCGAGTTGTGTCATCAGCTGAGCAGCAGTAGATGTGAGAAAGTAGAACTCAGAACCACATGGAAATCTCTCCACACATATCACTCCTGTTCACTTTCATTTTTTCCCCCACCAATCTTTTTGAAAGATGCTGCTGTTGTAAGTCATATTGTGATGATCACCTGCCTGAGCCCAGGACATCTTTAGGCAAGAGGCATATGCAGGCTAGGAATAGGATCTGTTTGAAGGGAAAAAACAGTCTTTCTTATAATTATTTTTTGTCCAGCAAAGCAAGCAGAAGTAGTGGTGATTTCTCTTTGGCACAGTTAGTTAATTCAAAACACACCTTCCTTTTTTTACTGCTTAATAAGAAAAAATACAGTATTGGTCTGCTTCCTGGCAGAAATTAAAACAAAAAATAGGTTTAAACATTGATTGTTCTTATATAACGAGCTGCTACAGTCATCTTCCCTCATCCTGTTAAGAGAAAAACACACAGTCACCTAATATGCACTACTGATACAGGAAACCTGCACAACGTGGGATGCAATATTCAGCTCACACAGCTGGAGTTCACTTGACCAATTGCGTCCTGAAGATCAGAGTAAGATGGCAATTGTTTAAACACATCTTTTTGCTCAGCTGGTCAATTATTCACAGGTACAGGGGAGCAGGAAAACAGCTTCCGTTAGTGTGAAATGTGCATCTACATCTATCAGTGACTTGCTGTGAGATCTTTGGCCATTGCTTCTCATCTCTGTGCCTCTGGTTTTCCTCCTACTCCTTGCTCTTTGCTAGCTCAGGTTCACATGGTCGGAGTGGCCACCTTTTGCTGACTAACATGGAACACGAGACCCTTGATATTGGTCAAGGCCTCACAGTTAAGTAATAGCTGCTTCTTTTTTCCTGCTATAAGCTACAACATCATCCTCCTTTGGAGAAAAGCTGCTGAGCTGGAGCTCAAGGTAAGTTAAAGAGTCCCCACCTCACCACAGCTCCTCTACAGAGCCCAGGGTAGCCCACTGAAGGTCCAGCCCAAGATAACAGGTGATGAGCATCTCAGTGTCTTTATGCATTCAGTAACTCTTGAAAACCAGAGCAAGAACCATAAACTGTCTTTCAGCCCGTGACCCAGCTCTAACTCTCATTCAAAAGTCAGACCCTGTCTGCTGCCTTGCTTAACAAGGCTTTTATAAGTTCATTAGTGCTGCAGTGTTCAGCTTCTGCAGTGATGACAGCCAAAGTTTGAGAGACCAAAAGAAACAAAGTTTGCCACAATACTGACTTATGTGTTTTTTTGAAGGCCTGTTTTAGCACAAAAAAATCCCTATTAATTCACAATAATAATTTATTTTGATCTCACACCTCTGCAGGAGGTGCTGTCATATTGATAGGACTGAAATCTCACATGCTTTATATTTATTTGAAGGGTGTGCAAAGCTCCTTATCTGTTTTACTTATTACTTAGGGAATACTGTAAGAATAAAAGATGCTTTACAAAATACAGTAGAAGACAAGGTCGCTGGCATCAAAAGTCCTGTTTGTGATCTACTTCAAATACAATACATAGAACATCAATGTAGATGCAAGGGTATGTAAAGGTGTCAGTTATGCGGGAAAAACAACGTACAGGTTTTCCTTAAAAGACACAGAAGACTTAAACTCTCAAAAGACCTTCACTGATCTTTTTTTCCTTTGAAATCATGCAATAATACATACTTACAATTCTGTTTTTAAACTAAAGCAATAATGAAAACTGGCAGCATAGTATATTTGTGCAACTTCACACTAACAGGCCAAAAGTTGAGCCTACTAAAAAGAAGAAAAATCTATACTGAGCCAACAGATTTCATATAGAAGTGTAGTATGATTACAGAAACAACTAAAAAAGCCTTCTTATCTCACATACATACAATATGCAAGACTTCTAGAGGAAAAAAAGGTCCTGGAAGTTCAATTGCCTTTGTTCGCTTGAAAGAGTAATCTCATAACAGTATGATGTGGTAACTGCTGTTCTAACTCCAGACCTCCACAAAACTCCTTTCTTTTCATTGTTTTTTTTGGTGTTTTTTTTTTTTTTTTTACTCAGTGCAGACCCATAATGGATATGATACTTAATAGCTCCTCTTACAAGACATTAAGATTTGAGGGTATGTGTGTGCTGCTTCTGTTCGTCAGACTTTTTTTCACATCATACCACAGTTTATGTTGAATATTAATTGTGACTGTGCATAACACGTTTGACCCTTTAAATAATATAATTATATGTCACAACACAATAAAATGTAATAAATATAATATATACGAAATATTATGTTATGATATATCAACTAAATGCTCATACATTATATACCGTCTCATCACAACTAATGGGAGCACTGTTGCATTCTGCAGAATACAGAGGAAAAGGGAAGAGTTTGGACAGAGAAACTGTTGTAAACTCCTGAATCAGAAAAAATGCACTCTTAGTCTGCTATTATATTAAAAGCAATATTGAATAAAAAATTGGACAGTTGAAATCTCTTCACAAGACTAAAACGCACATATGGCAAGAGTACCAATAAATTACTCTTGCCAACATATCTTTTTCTGCTGTAAGTGGAAAAAGAACCCCAAACCAGCAAACAAAAATGAAACCAAAAGCCCCCAAACAAACAAACAAAAAGCACAAGCAAACACCCCCCCCCCCAAAAAAAAAAAACCAACCAACCAAGAAACCCCAGAAAAACAAATCAGACATTAGATAGAGTACCAGTTGCTTCATCTCTCAGACATATTGTGGAGATCCTAATTTGTTTGCATTTGGATCAAAAGGAGATTGTTTGGGAAAAGACTGCGGTGTGCCTGCTCTTCTGGAGCAGATTTTCCTGGATTTCATATGAAGCAGCAGGCTGTTAGGAATCAAGTTGCTGTGAGCTCCAAAGGTCAAAAATACTTCAGTACTTCATTCAGATTAATGATGGGCACTGTTGCAGACAACTGTATTTTAAAACCCCACCTTTCCTTGTGTTAGAAACAACTTTTCTCTTTATGTTCACTAGAGGTGCATCTTCAGTGGTTTTGCACTAAAAATATTGTTTATTTATTTGCATGGACATCAGCAACCATCTTCTGCTCATTAGAGTAGTAGAGGTGCAATGTAATTACACTGAAGTTAGTCAAGTAATGATAGCTTCCTACTGATATAATGCCCATCCTCCTAATAAAAACCCTTCTGCAGAATACTATCTGTTCTTTAAATTTCAATACACAGAAATGAGTATGCAATACTGTCTAAAAGATAATGGGGAGCAGAGAGTGGCATGTATATTTTCCATGTCTTTTCTAGGTTAGGAAAAAATAAATCAGATTTCATTACTAATGGGTGAAACTAAAAACATGCAATTAGATGCATAGAGCAGATTCCAGTTAAAATTAAAGAATTAAAGGTATTTGAAAGGTGAGATCTTTGCAAAGTGTCCTACATCAGCTTAAAAAAAATCTAAGAAAAAGTATATATTTAACAAAGCTGAGTAATTCTTTATTCTCTGAGCAAATTAAAATCTTGAATATATGTACTGTAAGTACATTGCAAAGTATTACATGACAGAAAATGTGTCAATTATGGTACTTCAAGATTTAAGATTGTGCTGCAAACCAACAGTGTGTGTTATTATATGACACAGCTGGACTTCTAAACCTTTGCGTCAATAACTGGGCTGAACATAACATTGGAAACAAGGAAAGGAAGGGCATCTGAGCTATTATTTAATGTTAGACTTAATGCAATCAGCTGTGTTCCTCTCAGTATTTGTTCACCCTTGTTAAAAAGGTGGACAGTGTTAGAAAAGTAGTAAGCTGTGGGGTAGCTGCATTGTACCCAATATTTTGAACAGGATCCTATAAAACACTGTTTTTCTTGGTATAGATCCAGGAAGACACTGATGTGTGTGTTCTTGGCTGTCTGGCATGGAGACAATCTTAATGCTGCTATTTGAACTTTTCAGGTGTTTGCCATTACATACGTACCCATTTGTTTTGCTGGACTGGGACTTTTTACACAAGAAGTCAAACTACATGTTTGCCTTGAACCAGCTACCTGATCAAGGGAATACTAAGGCACAAGAGCTATATAACAAAATTTGGATGAAAAAGATCTAATTCTCAGGTACTACGTTAGACGCACACCCCAGGAGTTGGGACCAGTCCTAAGAGTGAATGTAAGGTATCGCTCTTCTGATCTTGTACCATTTTAAAAGATTAATCATTTATTCCTGCTATGTGTTTTATGCCTCCTCGCTAAATTGTCATAATCAGTTTCTCACTCTCTAATCCTTAATTTTCCTAATAACGTCTTGTGAGAAACTTTGCCTTGTCTTAATGCCATCTTTTTCATCTGCACAATTAAGATTAAATTATCAGATTTAATCACATATTACTCACTTTAGGCAGATTTGGATATCATTTACAGGGATCGAAATCAAATCTAAAACCCCTATGTAAATCAAGGAAGTTTAGATTTTTTTAAGTGATAAAAAATAAGGCCACAGCCACTGCTGACTCGGTGTGGAACAACAGTAGGTTCTGACTGGTATATTAGCTTTCCTGATACCTTGAGATTCTGACTTGGTTCATCTCACTGGATTTTGACTGGCTGGCCATTTTGTAGATTCTGCTTCAATTAATGAGGTTTTTAAATAATGGGAGGTTATGGGAAGCTGATGAATTTTGAGAATTTCAGACTTCAGAAAAATTGTCTTTTAAATTTAACAGACAGCTTGAACTTCTGGGAAAATGTTAGTGACCAGCAAGAGTCAGGCTAAGACATGACCTGAACAACTCATTTACTTTGTGACCTCCTTGAGCTTCATCACTAAAATTACAGGAAGATAGTTAGGTTGCTCATAGCAAATGGTTTTAAAGGTACAGAAACCACAGAAACCATGCTGAGAGAAGTTTACTTTCAGGTCTGTACGTGTAATGAGAAAATCAAACCAGGAGAAAGTTTCTAATCTCAGTTGCAAGATCTAAAAACTGACTTTTCCCCCTCTTTGTTTCCTCCTAGAAGATAGAACAATGGTGAAAATAACAATTTTTTGAAGATTTTCAAAAGACTGAGTTTGTTAACTTAATCTTTCTTGTGTAACTGAAGAATGAACTGCATTCTCTGTATCAAGCTTTTGCATTCTAAATAACAGCAGATAGATTTTTAAAAGGAATCTTATAAAGACCAGGTCTAGAATTATATTTAATGTTTTAATTTCCTCTTTTAAAATAATCTCAGCCATTACATCAGCACTGACCTGTGTAATGTATTTCATCTGATGTTTTCATCTTTTATTGTGGTAATACGGTCCATCAGTGTATTAATCAAAACTCAAGGACAAAGCAATCCCAGAGACTCATAGTAGCATTTTATCCATGCAGAGATTCCTGCAGACATTAGGAGAGCAAAACATAAAATAAGATTTTGTTGTGCTTTAACCCCGGAAAACAATTAACCACTCCACTGCTGCTTGCTCACTCCCTCCCCAGTGGGATGGAGGAGAGAATTGGGAGAATAAAAGTGAGGAAACCCATTGCTTGAGATAAAGACAGTTTAATAGGTATAGAAAAAGCCACACATGCAAGCAAAGCAAAACAAGGGGTTCATTCACTATTTCCTGTGGGCAGGCAGGTGTTCAGCCATGCCCAGGGCAGCTGAGCTCCATCACATGTAACAGTGACTAGGGAAGACAAATGCCATCTCTCCAAATATTCCCTCCTTCCTGCTTCTTCCCTCAGCTTTATATGCCGAGCATGATGTCATATGGTCTGGAATATCCCTCTGGTCAGTTGAGGTCAGCTGTCCCAGTTGTGTCCCCTCCCAGCTTCTTGTTCATCCCCAACCTCCTCACTGATGAGGCGGCGTGAGGAGCAGAAAAGGCCTTGACACTATGCAAGCCCTGACCAGCAATAACTAAAACACCTCTGTGTTATCAACACTGTTTCCAGCACAAATCCGAAACATAGCCCCATGCTAGCCACTCTGAAGAAAATTAACTCTATCCCAGCCAAAACCAGCACAGATTTCTACTGGGCAAGTCTGAATTTTTATTAGATTTTACAATATCTGTGTACATGTCAGGGAAACTACAGTGCTAACAGAAATGCAGTGCACACAGCCTCATGTCTTGATGACCTTGAAGGTCTTTTCCAACCTAAACGATTCTATGATTATATGTTATCTGGTGAGGATGCCCTCACCAGTTTTAAGTGATTCTGTGCACAGAGCACATGTTCACTCTCCTTGAAGTGCAAAATCTAATCTAAGGTCTGTATTTTTCTCAACTTCTAGTCAGCTTTGATGTATCACAGCAGACCAGCAGGTATCGCTAAAACACGAAACTCTGTATTTTATCTTGCCTTTCATACAACAACTTACCCATCAAGAGCAAAGCCCTTATCTCTCAGATGGACAGATTAAGAAATGGACCAAAGGGTAGATGAGCTCTGCAATTATATCACTACATCAATACCGAGAGGCAAATCAATTGGTTTCAATAAAATAAAAATGAACTTTAAGTTAATCATCTCACCAAGCTCACGGTTCTTAAATATTTCCTTTGAATTTTCCTATCCTTGAAGATCTTGCTTTTTGCTAGACATAAAAGAAGGCTTTTCTGTGTATTATTTCCAACATAGGCAAGTCATGAGGTACGGGAAACATCTTCCATTGTATTCTCATGAAATTTCCATCTCAGTTTCCAATCCAAAGAATTTTAGACAAGTTTAGATACGTTAGCTTAGATACGCTAAGGCATATGAGCAAGCTTTTTAAGCTTCAGATTGGAAGGACTGAGACCTTTTTAAAACACCAGTTAAAAATTTGATAAAACTGTCACAGTTCGTCTTCCTGAAACAAGCACTTTCTATTCTGCTCAGTAAACTGCTGACTTTTTATGATACTCTGTTCAAAAGTCAAGATCCTTTCCAGTTCTGACAGACATCAGCTATCCCATCATATCATTAAACACATGAAGAGTGTAGAAATATTATTTATCAACATTACCCTTCCCTTTCTCCAGCAAGCTCTGTAGACTGACTGTCCACATGATTTGCCTGCACAGCTGCATCCTCCAATTCATTCATGTCAACACGAATTTCATAACTGAGTGTAACAGAAGCAATGCTGAGTTCTTGGTTTGAGGTGCAGGTACATGATATAGATTTGGTGTATGTGGTACATTTGGAGTGGGAGTGTAGAGACAAAGATTCTCCCACCCCTACCCCCCCAAGATATGTCATATATAGCATTGTAAAATTATTTGGACTGAGAAAGCAAAAAGAAAAAGGAAAATAGCATTGCTTGAGCTTTTCAATATTTACATCAAAACCGAACAGGCTATGATATATGAAGAGAAATTATATGTGTTGCATGTGTCCAAAAGTCTTTGAAGTGTCTCTAGCAATCCCTTGTGAAGGAGATCAATATCGAGCAGCAAGGAGGGAGTTTTCAGTTCTACTAATGCTTTAAGCTGGTAATCCATTTGGAGGAAAAGCACATCTAAACTTCTGTTCTAGTTATGTAGCCCTCCTCTCCTGCTGTGTAGGGCTCAGGTGGCAGCTGTCCTTACTCCAAATTAGCAGATACAATCCAAACCTAGAAAAATATCTTTTCTGTTCCTGTTCACTCTGGATTCCTGGGAATTTGTATTCTGAAAGTCAGACTTTCCAGTATTGCTTCATACATGTCCTTATAGAAAACACACTTTGGGGTTTGGGCATTGCACTTGAGAACTTTCTTTATAAATAATTTTTTCCTCCAGCCCCTGGTGTAACTCTCCCATGTTTTAGAAAATGCCAGAAGCCAAAATAGCAGAGGGCTTTCATGTCTGTATATGGCTAGAAAATCTAGTTTGTGAGACCCCACTGTTCTTTTGCTATTTCTGCTTATTGCTGCTTAATAAGCAAACCAGAAACTCACCCAGCCATCTGGCAGAATTTTTCAATTTCTTCCAGATTACCACATTCTGTTTCTCTTGCCTGCCTGTTTTTTCCTGAAAGTCAAAGGGCCTCACTGAACTTTAATTTTTCTCAAGTCTCTGTTTCTAAACAGTCTGGCGGCATTTCTCCCTTTTCCCATCCCTCCATGGAACCATCCATGCACACACATGTCACTCTTGCTGCAGCCTTCATCCTTGCTGCAGCCTTCATCCTTGCTGCTTCTGCATGACTTAGAACCATTCCCATCACAGACTTATTTAACAAAACATAATACGTTTATTTAACATCTTCCTTACAAGAAAAGCCTGTAAGCAGACTGGCTGGTGATCTTTCTGTCAAGACTTTCAACCCCAAACACACACAAAAATCACAGTGCTCTGAAAATCCAGTCCCTGGGATTTAGGATAAGCCAAACAGAACAAAATGTTTGGCTTCAGTTTTCACAAAGGAAAATTGAAACAAAATTTGTGATCTTTCTAAAATTGAAACATTTCTGCTTTTCCAGCCAAAGCGAACTGTTTTGTCTGGCATCAGCTCAGTGCTGCTCTGCCTGCCTCTGGAGTTAGCTCCTCCCAGGACCAGCCGGCTGGTTGTCTGTGGCACGTATTCCATGTCTTTGTTAGGCCTTCCTGAATAGACTATTGCTTCTAAGATAAACAGCACTGTCGTATCTGCCTTCTCCACTAATTCAAATATCTTAATGATAAAATTATTTAAACCAGTTTTTAGAGGTACTCAGTCCAGCAAAATACTAAAAACCACTTCGATCATAGGAGGTCAAAAGCCAGATAGTAAAAGCAATGGAGAGACTTGTTTTTAGACTGCTACCCCAGCACAGTATTTATTGTACAAATAGGAAGGAAATAGATACTTTTTGCAAGGGTAAAAAGTCTTTACATTAAAAATTTTGTTATAAATCTCCTGTCTAAGGAGCAAGATTTGAATGCTTTCTTGGCCAATTAGTTGGTCTTGCCAGCTCACAAAACAAGCTCTGAATAAACGGCGATCAAAGAGCTGTTTCATGATATTGTTGTTGTTATTTACTAATGGTGTTTAACTGCTGAGTTACACAAATGTCTGTTTATCTTTTCATATTGACTGTCACAATTTCCTAGTAGTCATTGTGAAAGTAAATGTAGATGAGTCCATGGAGAAATGAAGCCTCTATTGTCCCATAGAAGTACGCTCTTTGAATATATGTATTTCAGCAAGTTTTACAATAAAATCTTGGTTTTTTAGGAGAACATCAGCTCAGCACAGTGACCATGACACTCCTCCCCACCACCATCCTCTGTGCTTGTGGGTCAAGATGTGCCCAAATACCTGTTTTCCTAAAGAATATTTATTCAATAGTGTATCCAGAGCTCTACCTGACCTCCTTTGAATGGAGATTGTCCTAGCTGGGTAGTATATAATACTTCGGTACATCTTGTAGGAACCATTCCTTTCACAGAGATACTTTTTCCAGGAAGTCTGAGCATCCAGTCTGATTCTGTGTCTGAAAGCAGCTTCAAATACAAGGTCTGCAAGTAATCACTAGTCAATGAGCATCAGGCAAAAGTATCAATGAGATACACTGAAGACCACCTTTCTAGAAAGCAATGTGTCATTCTCTGCTGCAATCACAGTTAGACAGCAGAAGTATGGTACCCTGAGACTTATGTTCAAATGTATGTTCTTTTAAATAATAGGGTAAATTTTTGTTTCTCTTTCAAATAATCTAACACCAGAAATGAATGTTAGCCCAAGGAATTGTGTGTACAGGAAGAATCAGGCATGCTCCCTACCACTTTGCATAGCACCTTTCATACAAAAGAACCTAAACATTAAGTATTAGTAATTGCCAGTTACGTACAAACTGTGTGCAAGATACTTTGTATTTGAAGAGTCAAGACTTCCTACTGTGCAGAGGAGGTGACTCATATTCCTAGGGCTAAACAAGATTCTTCCACCTTAGCCAGGCAACTGCACTGAGTGGTAGCTGGAAATGGAAGGAGATGGATGACCTCTCACTGCTTTTTCCTCCACTTACTTGAGGCTTTCTTACCCATTTCTACAACCATGGAGAGATTGCTCTCATCTCATGTGGGCGGTGTGAAAGGAGGACGGGGCACTTTTTCGTTCTACCTATCATATCATGTATCCACATTAGGCAAGAACAGAGCACAGGTGGGAGTGAGGTACATCATCAAGACCTATTGACATTTATAATCAACACTGAAAAAGCATGCCAGATGTTAATTTGATTTGGAGTCTGTTTAAACCTCACCATATCTCTGCTTCAGTGTATGCTTAGCATGGAGAAGCTGTTACGATTTTGCATCCTAGTTCCATTCCACTCCCTCACAAAAAGTCCTTTTCAACCGAACATTTTTAGGGTGGTATTTGAGGTGTACATGTACATATATTTACGCATATGGCAAAAATATTTGCGAGAATTTTAAAAACATATTAATTCCTGGATGTCTTCTGAATCAACAGGAATTAGGCAGTCAGGAACTCAAAGAAATAATAATAAAGAAATCCCCCTCCCTGCTTCTTTTCACATTTAAGAGCATAAAAATTAGAAGCTGGGCAAAATATTTCCTGTTGATTTTTCAGTAGTACTAGGAAAAAGAAAAGGATGACTGAACAGTCCCGGATAAACACTTTACGGTCTAGAGAAATCACCCACTTAGTGGAAAACTTGGATTCAACCTTCATGGCCTCTTGAAGCTGTTTGAGCCTTCATCTTCCACCTTCCAAGAGGGTATCTTGTCTGATAAGCTATGGCATATGTTATTGTTTTGTATGATGTATCTGTGTCAATGTGAGGAAGAATGGCACTCTCTCTTGGCTTGATCAATATGATCATTGCATAGGTAAAAACAGTGAGTTTAGTGTGTTTCTCTTTTTCAAGTAGAGAAAGAAAATGAGTCTTGGCAAGCCAGAATGAGAGAGGGGCTGTCTCCCCTAGATGCCCCATGACCTCTCCCAGGAAACACAGGCTCAAAACCTGCAGGATAAAGGGAAGAGTGAATTAAGGAGCTTTGTACCAATTGTGAGCAATTTCTTAGTGTAAAAGGGCAATGACAACTACCTGATTCAAGTCCTTTGGTGCTTTCCTTACATAAATAAAAAATATTACACTTCAGTTCAGGGGAAATTGGGGAATTTGTTAGACACAAAAGGAAAGTTTGAAACATTTTGTCTTTTTGAGAAAAGCTGAAAACTTTTCTATTTGATTTAATCATAACAAATTTTGTTTGGTGGGAGTTTTTTTTATTATTTGGCAATGGAACTAAAACCTCAATTATTACTCCTTGTATTGTACACTACAGTACATTGCTGCACTGTCTTAAATATATTCTAAGTTATGGCCCTTAGTTCCTAAGGTAGATTTCCAGAAACAGGAGCTTGTGTTTTCCTTTCTAGGTCAATAAAATCCCAAGGGAAAGAATAATGTTTTATGTGACAGAAATTCTCAAACTGAAATCCCTAGACCTTTCAATTAATTTGTCAACCAAGTAGAATTTATGAGGTATCTAAAGTGGAAATGAGATGTGTATCTTGATGGTCTGTCCCCTCTGTAAGCGAATGAATAAATAAATAAATCACACGACTGTTGTGGACAAAATGCAAAGTTACTTGCATCTTTCTACTCAGACTTTAAACACTTGCAAATCATTATGTGAACACTCTGAAAAGAAGGATGGTAGAAAATGTGTCATGCCTGTGATGCGTTGTGAAAGAAAAAATCCATTTGTTGATAAGATGGAAAGTAATAAAGATCATTACAAGGATAAAACGCTTTCACTAACAAAACACAGATTTTAGAACACTCCACACTGTTGTGGCTTAAGATATAGAGAGTATTACTCAGCAGGTGTAGAATGCTGCATGTCTCTAATTGAAAAAGCAGTGTAACTCATTATTGCTGTGGGGCTTTTGGGTCAAAAGAACTTGGTGTTTTAAGATTTTCATGAAAAATAATGAAGGAATGAATGAATGTTAGAATTGAAACCCTGGATGTACGATGGTGTGCATGATGACATAAACAAAATAAATGGTTGCAGAGATCTGTAGCAGGAAACCATTTCACACCTACATCCCCATAACTCATAAAAATACAACCTACTTTTACACAAGAGTTGCTATTCCAAAATACTTGCTACCTTTTTTTTTTTTTTTTTTTTTTTTTTTTTTTTTAGTGCTGGCTTTCCAGGAACATAACCTTTAATATTATAGCTGATCAAATGTAAATACATTTCTATATCTAGACCACTTGAAACCTGCTCAAAATTGACCTCCGACCTCCACTTATGAAAACTGGACACGCTTGATTGCTCCACACCTACACAGAGCATGTTCAATTAATGCTTACATTATAAGGATTGTGCTAACAACACAAATGGAAATTAAACCTTTTCACTACTCATCTGCATCTGAACATTCATAAATTGAAATAAGTGTAGAAGAGCCGCGCTCAATCAATTTCAGCTTGAGTCCATGACCTGATTATGTTATGCATGTCAATATACATTCTCTTAATTAAATATGGTTCCGTGAACACTAGAGGTAAGAAAAAGGGAAACAGTCCTCCATTTATTGCTACCCAAGATATTACCAGGAAAACGACAGAGGGGAAAAACATAATCTGAAGACAAAGCTGCTGTGTTATGTTATCATAATGCTCTCTTATGGTGAGAATGCAAGCAGGTAACAGAAAATGTCACTCTTTTTCCCTTGATGACCAACTGTGGAGCTTAACAACTACACAAAAAGGTATAGCATCTCTGAGGAAAACGAAATGCTACACTTAACTGCGTATCACCAATCATCCACTGTTGCAGAAATGCGACACTTAACTGCATATCACCAATCATCTGCTGTTGCAGACAACAGGAAGGCACCTGCTGGAAATCTGCAATTTAAGAATGAAAGAGTAGCATTGAGCCCAAGGCTTCTGACCACCCTCAGCTCTTTCCGTTTCACATCCGTCTGATATGGTTTCTGCACAGCAGGCTTTGTGTTTTGGTTTAGTTTTATTTTTTCACTTTCTTTCTTCTAAATTCTCTCCAGTTTCCTGGCCCCTTTCTACCTCTTCCCCAACCAGCCTGCCGCGGTGACACCCACTGAAGCCATTGCACAGTGGTTGTTGCTGCACACAGCACCTAAGTTGTTCCTGCAGGGGAATATCTCCATCAGTGTGATTTGGAAACAGAGGGTCCCACACAAAGACTAAGTTTGCAAGGCTGCGAAGAGCTGATAATGTTGTTCGGGGGCATTAATTAAGTTTCTGGTAAAGACAGCTTTTTATCCAGGGTAATACAGATCCTTGGAAAAAAAGAGGTGATGGACTGGAAGAGTCACTGAGCACTGGCATAGAGATAGATTCAAGAGGGGAAAAAATATCTACAGTTGGCTTGCGTTATTTCTGTGATATCTTTCCTCTCTCATAGTCTGGCTATGGATTACACAGCACTTATAACTCAGAAGGAATAAAACGTCCTCTGGTATGCTAATGAGCATGTGTTACAATGCCCAGATGGGACTTAGATGATCCCAAATATCTATTCCCACTGTTGCTGGATGCACGTGGTAGACAGCCTCACATTTTATCCCATTGTGACGAGCTAATCGATTCTGGACATGGGAACAATATCTAGAAAAAGACCGTATAAGTTCACCTTCATGCACAAAAGCAAATTAAAACAAATCAAACATGTTGAAACAAGCTATTTGGAACTGACTACACTGGAACACAAATCTGACTCCAGCATGGTATGGCAACTGCAGTCAGGCTTGCAGAGACAAATATGATGACAGCTCTCCATCTTGCCTTCCAGAAACCCTGCCAAATCCTACTATGTGCTCTGCCCCCTCCCCCGCATGGGCTTCTCCAATCTAACAGCCCTGAAGTATGAAGAGATTAGGCTTCAATTGCATCTGTTGAAGCATATAGAATTTTGTTTTCTTTAGCTCTTTTTCTTTCCTCATTCACGAATGGTCTTCAGCCAGACTATAATTGTTTCTTATTTATTTGCACAACAGTTTCTGAAAACACTGATAGGTCTGACATTTTTCACACATATATAGTGTGATTTTCACTGAACAACAAGAATATTCAACATTATTTGCTTCTGAATGAAACTTAGAAAGATGGTCCCAATCACAACTGGAAACAGCTGTAAAAAGCAGCACATGGGCAAGAAAACACAATATTATCTGTAAAACAAGAGCCACAGGCAGTAGAAAGTAAATTAATAACGCTTAGGGAGTACTTATCTTCAATACAGAACTATGTGAAGTGAAAGCACAAGCAAATAAATGGGAAAATAAAAAATTCATTAAACTACCACGGCAAAATATTTTGCATTTTGGTGTTAAACAATGAATAGTATTTTCTACTCCCATTATGGAGATAGGAACCAATCAATGGAGGAAAAGGAACTAAGTTTCTATTTTAATCAGTGCACATCACTAAGTAAACTCCTTTACTGAAATACAAGACAACAAAATAGCAGACGTGAACTGAGATCTGGAAAATTCTATTTTGCCGAATTTAGCTAGTATAGATGGACAAAAGTTTGGATCTTCAACCTTATTTCTTTGAAGCAGAGGAACATGGTGTAACCAGTAACATCTGCATCTCTCCTCTGGCCTTTTCCCTGCACTGGAGAAAATATAAGCGAAAAAAATTATCTTAATCTCCCTTAGCATATCCTTTCTATGGGAAAACCACAAACCACTGATGACGTGACAATAACCAGTTTTTCCAACATATAAACTCTGTATTGTGGTATGGTCTCTATTTTCATTTTCTTTCAAGGGTTCACTGGGTGGAGAGTTAGGAAGGGACAGAAAAGTCCTAGAGAAGACAGTCATGGTAATTTTTTTTAGGAGCTCTGCTGGGTCTATATGTTCTCACATTTCGGTTTGTTTCAGTGAAGGTGAACCCGAAAAGCAGCTATACAGATACCTGCCCCACTGTCCTGTGAGTAGCTTTTGGTCTTGAGAGGGGCAGGACAATTATCAGCAAATACTAAATATGGACCTCATAACCAGTACAAGCTAGGAAAAAGTAATATATTCAGTCTTCAGTACTCAGATAAGCAACTCACACCGATAACTTGTCCCTAGTTCCTCAGGCTGCAAAATCACGTTTAACATTCGTATGACTTCAGCTTTAAGCTATCTAGTTTTCCCACTACATTCATCATACTGAATCCAGACCAACTACTTCTCAATCTTCTAATATGACCTACTTTTCCACATAAAATAAACCTCTTGCAAAGCAGTCGATTAAGAGTGATAAGATACTTCAGCCTTTGCTGATGTTGCCAAACAGGATGCTAATTAAAGCTATTTCTGGTCATAGTGTTTTCTTCTTTTCTTTGTTCTTTCCTTCTTTCAGTCAGTATCAACATTTATTCACATAAAACCCAGACTAAATGCAAACAAACTTAATCCAATGCTAACACAGAAGCACTTTTCCTCATCAGCTTTTCAGGGGCCCTGAATGGCAGACAAGTTCCTAGAATTTTAATAGCTGACGTGGTGGTGCCTCTTCCAAAAAATTCCCCCACCTTCCTCTGAGAGCTCTGCAGTCACAGTACTGTAAGTAAAATCAATGACTACTCTGATAATTGTAAAGCTGTCAGGTGAGCACAAGAAGGGTCCTTTTTTCCCTGTTTTTAAAATCAGGAAACCATGCTTTTCCGCTGACCTTCCCAGGTTAATCCAAATTCTCCCTTTGCAAGAACATCTGGAGGAAATTAAATGCAACAACACAAATCTTTCTAAGTGGTTTGAGTTGCTGCTTCCATAAAAGTCCTGTTTCATTTATGTTCCTATATTTTCCCCATCTTTCCACTCTCTCACCTATTCAGGGACAATAAAAGATATTACTCACATCTATCAAAAGACAAGCACTAAGGAAGTAGAGCAAGTCCACCCAGTCCGGCCTATACTGGTGAAGCAAAAATCCCCAATAAAACAGCACACACAACTTATGTAAACTGTTAGATTTTAAAGCCTGAGCTTGTCTCTGTGACACACAATCACATAAAGATTTTTCCACCTTTTCCTACAAACACTTCAGCCTTGGTCAAATAATTTCTTTCTTGCAACGTGAGTTTTCTCTCCCAACTCATCACAGGTACCAATGAGCTCCCTCAAGACTTTCTGTTGGTTCTGTCTCCCCTTCATCCTTTTGTCTCTCTGCCTGTCTCAGCCCACTAGTCCATCACCCCCAGCACCTTACTGCTCTCTCAGCACAACTGTATCTTAAGGTTTGAAATTTAACTTTAAAAAGAGAAGAGCTGTCCAATGTTAAGTGCATACTGTTTCTCCGTCTACATCCCTGCTTCTGTCTTTACCTAGGATATCAAATAAAACCTAATATTCTATATAGAAAAGTCATATAATAATCTAAAAGTAGTAACTCATGAAATTAATTTTCTTTTTTCTATGAGATGCATTATAAAAATTATGCAGATAGCAACATAATTTGACTTTTGCCATTTAGGAAACTTGCCGTTGCTTCACCTGTGAGATAACAAATTAAATATCTTGACTAGAACATTAGAGGAAGTATCCATATTTCTTTTTCCCCCTCAGCCACTTGGCCCCCACAGTGGCATCTAAAAAGCTCCATCTGCGATGAATAGCACCAGTGTTATATTGTGACAGATCAAGGACATCTCAGTATTATAAATTTCTTATTTACTGGTTGATAGTGAAGCAGATGCCTGCAACTGATAGTTCCATATTTTGTCTTTAAGGGCTACTGAATTGATATATAGAGAAAAGCAGCCTTGCTCTTCTATTTTCATAGGGACACCATGATATCTGGAAGACAAGTCAGTTAATTTTACTCCCCTATGGCAGTCCACACAAAAACCAGGTCAATTACTATTATACACTTGTGCTAAAAACCCGTTAGAGAGATGTGTGACCTGATAGTTAAAATCAACCAAAAGCAGAACAAGTAATTTTTTTTCTGGTGATGAGTCTGCAAGTCTCAGAGTTCACATGGAAGGGATAGCTTTCTTGGTTCCCTCTTGATATTATCCCCCTCTTTTGCATCATTATCAAAGATAAGGTTGATCCATTCAGCCTGAAGCTTCCACTTGCAAGACCCAGATCATGATTAAGTCTCCATTCAATCGTGTGGCCTTCCAGTTTTCATTGTGTGGGTCCGATGGCAGCAGGTTAATTGCTTTGCCTGTGGATGTGTGGTGGTACATGCGTTTGTGTTTACAGGCAAAATTTGAGTTGGAGTAAAGCCAAATATTCAGCACCATTTAAAGTTTCCTGCAGTCTTTTCTCTGAAACATACTGGTACC
The DNA here is from genome assembly GCF_036013445.1 of Caloenas nicobarica. Classification (NCBI taxonomy): domain Eukaryota; kingdom Metazoa; phylum Chordata; class Aves; order Columbiformes; family Columbidae; genus Caloenas; species Caloenas nicobarica. The sequence goes on from NC_088247.1 coordinate 73,593,140, forward strand.
CCACAGTTTTAAGCAGAGAATTTTCCATTTGGGAAAAAGGTAACAATAATGTCTAGGTAGGGTAGCAGTGAAAAGATTTCTTTGATGATGTCAAAACTAGTTTTTCATTTAATAAGGTCAATAGGTATTTTTCCAAAATTAAAATTTTATTTCAGACTTTTTTATCTGCTAAAATATTTCCCAGTTTTAAAGAAATACATTATTTCAATTTGGAACTTCAAAAATATTTAATAGCATTTTTTAAAGCTACTGCATTAATTTAGGATGATACATCAGTATCTATAGAGCCCAATATGCATTATAAAGATGCAATACATGATTTTAAAAAATATTTTTCATTTCATTTGGATTTTTTTTACTTTTTTTCTTTTCCACATTCAAATTATTAATAGTTTTACTAAAATACCAGTGATATAAAATAGTTGAATTTATATACAGTTTAAATGTGTTGAAATCATTAAGTCATGCTACTTAGTAAAAATGAAAATATCTTTTCTGCAACAAAATTTGGAGGGTTTCATGTATTATGAAATAATTTGATAGTATGATACAAAGTGATATACATACAATATATTGCCACACAAAAAAAGGTGTGAAATAGGGGAATATTTTATCTAGAGTTTCAAAACATTTACATATATACTTCAAGCCTGCTTCTCAGGCCATCAAAAACATCTCTTTGCTTCTGTTTTAACTCTGAGTTTAACCATCTCCATTAAAAATGCTCATTAAGAAGCTGTAGAGTAACAGGCTTTCAGTGAAAGTCCCTTCCTCCTCGTTAATGGCCAGAAAGATCTAGTTAAATATTAAGCATGGAACCTGATATTTAAATGCATTAGCTATAACAATTCTGTCAAATGTTGGTATTCCCAGGCCCTTTTGTGTTGTTTCTGGTTTTGGCCTCAACACTGTCACATCACCATGAGGTTTACAATCTTAGAAAGAGCTTTACTGTATCTTCTTTGTGAAATTATTGAGGCATCTACTGAAGCAGAGAGTCTTCTATGCAAGTTCTGCTAACATTCGCATTTTAAGTATGTGATTTTATAGGCTGATGGGTCTAATATAAGGACAGGACTCAGCAATGAGAGGTCAGCAGCCATAGATAAGACAGTATGATCTTGTGATGAGGAACTGATGTACGTGTTTTTTGAGACACACAATTACAGTCTGAGAATATTTTGGAGGAAAATGTCAGTATCACTATTACATGGTCAGTAAATAACAAACACGAGAAAAACATATAATCCTGTAATCCTTTGAATATCAGGGTCCAGACCTGCTCTTTCCAAAGCCAGCAAAGACAGGTTCAACTTCCAAATACTTTAAGGAAGTTTTTTCTCAAGATAGGGGAACAGCTTCTACAACAACTACCACCATTCGAATGAAATCCTTGTAAGATTTCAATGCACTTAAACCTGAACTGAATTTAAATCTAAAATTAACCTCTATCTCTTCTGCTCCCTCCCCTGAAAATAACAAGCTGAATAATCTTTGTTCATTTTGTAACACAAGCTGAACCGAAAGCTGACAAAAATTTGCTGGGTTTGTATAATGCTAGTGGAAAAAGAAAAGATTTCAAACCTGAAAGAGATAATTTGTCCAAATTTGTCCAAACACCATGTACATAACTTAAAATTACTGAAAGCATTCTTCACCTGGGGTGCTTCAACTGAAAACAGGTTTTATGACTGTTCCATCACAATGTAATTATCAAAATGTAGGGTGGGAGCATGCACGCATGCAGAGAATGCAGGGATAAACTATAAGAGACTATTAAGTGTGAAAAGTTTAGATGCAGAAAGTGCTTAGAAGTCTCTCCTCACCATTCTGCGGGAAAGCTTTTGTCACACCATGATTTCTTTAATAAGCCTGCCTGAAGTATATGGTAAATCTTGATGAGAATAATCTAAGCCAGTTGAAAACTGAGTGGAATCACTCCTTCAATATTCTTGGTTCCCCCAATAAAAACCATCCATCATGCTCCAGAACAGCCTAATAGCTCAGTCTTTTAGACGATATCACAGATTTTTTTTTTTTTTTGTGCACCAGGACCAGTTTATTATCATTAATTCATAATTTTCTGTGTATTTGGATTGCAATACTATATTTATCGTATCAAACCTCAGCACTTGAAAGAGTGGAGCTTGGACAAACTGTAAGGTATTATATCAATAAAGACTGCAGTGAAACCCTCACCTCCAAAGCTTGAAAAAATAAACAGAGCAAATAAAAAGTGGTTTTCTTGCTCCTCTGTGCACTCAGTGGAAAGAAACTATCAAACTTTTGCACCCCACTGCTCCAAGATGTATTAAAAATCTCTCTCAGTTGAGGCAAAATGTGTCAACTACCATTGCTATTCTGGCTCAATTTGAGAGGAAAAAAACCTGGTTTTGTAAAAGCTGCCAGTGAAAAACTTTCATCTTAATATTCATTCATGCTCGAGAGCAGTCCTGTGTTTAAAGCTTAATGGGCCAAATTTACAGAGAACTCTAATGCTGATAGCCAGCACTGACCCATGCTGTGTGTTGACAAAAGGCACACTTCTGTGGCACCGTTTTTTTACTAACATAAGAATGCAACTTAATTGAGAGAATCTTCCAAGCAGCTTTGGTTTTCTCTGTTCAGCAGCAGCTGTGGGGTGCGAGTACATGGTACCTGTCATATCAGATCAGATCAATGATGCCACTGAGCTCAGGGCTTTCCTAGCCACTGCTAGGGATTTCTGAAAGAGATGTAGGCTCCCAGCATGGGAAAACACAGTAGGCATGGGGATGGAAGTGGAGGAAGCTACAAGCTGAATCGTCTCTGGAGTAATCAGTTTACCCTGAGATGAGAAGTTTCCTTATTGCTACTGCAGCATATGGCACTTAGCAGGGTTATTTCAGAAGCCACACACAGTTCCTCATGACAACTGTAATTGCATGTGACGGCTGCAGCCCTGATCAGTTAGAAGCAACAGGCATGCAGTGGTCATGCATTAATATTTGAGGAAAAGCTGTAAGTGAAGAGAAATGAAGGGACGGAGGGAGAATATGACCTTTAAAAGATTAAAGAGAGTATCACATTGACTCCATCAGTGTGTGCCGAGACAAAACCTGTTCCTTTGCAGATGTCTCTCTTTCCTTCTTTTATACAAAAACATTGAAACTGAGCATTTATGAGTAATACTTGGTGCAAAACCAGGATATTAATTCTGAGCAATAAACTCTAATGTGAAACTCTGCCTAGGAGCACTGTAAATACTTACACATTCTCATCTAACCTTTTTCTACAAACCTTTGGTAACGGTAGGGAATGAATATTACGGTTTTAGCCTAATGACAATCTAAATGCTTTCTTGATAAGAATGCTACACACAGAACTTTTTTCCTGGATACCAGCTTTTATTATGAGGATAAAATAGTGAGCCAAATGTAAGAAACGGACCAGCAAAATACCCCTCTTGAGACTATAATCAGAAGTTATTTTTGTATTCATATCCATTCTTGTTGTTATCTAACTCGGAAAAAAAAGGGGTGGGACACCTCTCCTGCACCATGTATTTCTTTCAGTTTAATCTTTCTCTGGAAATAAGGTTTTGAAATTCTTCTGTCTAATTGATTTTGTTTGTAATGTCACCATGATAAGGCATTCCGTCAATCAGATACATTTCGTTGACTGACATTTTAAATGTGACAAATTTACAATGATCTGAGTGGTACATGGCAACTGCTAGGGAATGAACTTCATTTACCATTAAATTGGTTTACTTTTAGTGTTCAGGAAGACAGCATGCACTGGGTGTCACTGCCTGCGAAAAAGCATGTTTCAGACTCCCATTATCATTAAGCCACTCCTAAGCAGGGCTTGCACTTGTCTTTGGCATTTCCCAGCACAGCAGCCTCAAAAATACACACAGTCATATGCCTCTTAGCATCAAAGTGGACCATAACCTTGACACATAATGATAAGACTCCATATCTAGGGATTACTCAGTTCTGAAAAAAAACCCAAAAAAACCAAAAAACCCCCATATATTCTTATTTTGCGTTTCTATTTTCACACTTTTGTGCACTTACTTACTCATTTATTTATTTATTTTTACTGCCTGCCTCTCTTTCTTCTTTCTCATACTCAAAAGACAATAACCCTGCATCCAAGTCCCGTGCACATGAGCAGCCATTTTCTCTAGAGGCACCAATGACGCTGACCCACAGACTCTTGCTGGAGGCAGAAAATGTTGCTTGCAAGAGCTCTTCCTTGTCACCAGCTTCATGGGGGATAACATGCTAAAGGGATACTTGTTACCAGAATCATACCATCTCCACAACCTATATTCTGCCTACTTTTTACTGGTCACCAAAATACCCACTTATTATGTACACTTACTGTCCATCTCCAGTGCCCATTCATTAAAATTTTGGGGTGAGCTCTCCATCAAAGGTTTGTCAAGGTGAATTAGCTGAGACAGAACTTACCAGCAACATGGCATAATATTCTGGGGACTCAAGCTACCTAATTTACAGATAGTTTTTTCCATCATATGGGATATACAGATCCCCAGGCATCTGCAAAAGTACCTTTCTCTCCCTCTTTGAACGCTCATGATGTTTATAGGAAAATTTTGGTAACTGTGGGGCTGTAGAAACTGTCACCCCACAAAAAATGCTGACCAAATACTGTTTGTCTCTTTTACTTCCCTAACTTACTTTTATTTCTCTCTCTTTTTGTTTAAATGCTTAGGTGTTGTACTTAGGTTGTAAAGTTCTCTTGGAGCAGGATTGTCAGCTCTGTTGTGCTCCCGGGTAACATAATAAGGTAGACAGTATTTTAATTAACTATGAACATGTGTGCAGCAATGCCAGAAGATAGAAACAGGTAGGTAAAAGTTGCACACTTCCTTACCCATCTAATCCTATTTTATCCTCACACTGGGGTAAATCCATATTTTAAGCCCAAGTTTCTTCAAAGTCGAAAAGTGTTATTTTGAGATGAATTTTTGACCCAAGGAATAATTAGGGAGCTTTCCACACTTGCTAGATCAGATGGTCTTCTGTATCATGCCTTAGATGGTCTTACTTGAGGCCTGTATCTAGTGGAGTCCCTCAAGGGTCGGTCCTGGGACCAGTATTATTCAATATATTAATCAATGACTTGGATGAGGGAATTGAGTGTGCTATCAGCAAGTTTGCTGATGACACCAAGCTGGGAGGAGTGGCTGACACGCCAGAGGGCTGTGCTGCCTTCCAGCAAGATCTGGACAGGCTGGAGAGTTGGGTGGGGAAAAATTTAATGAAATATAACAAGGGGAAAATGTAGAGTCTTACATCTGGGCAGGAACAATCCCAGGTTCCAGTACAGGTTGGGGAATGACCTATTAGAGAGCAGTGTAGGGGAAAGGGACCTGGGGGTCCTGGGGACAGCAGGATGACCATGAGCCAGCACTGTGCCCTTGTGGCCAAGAAGGCCAATGGCATCCTGGGGGGTATTAGGAGGGGGGTGGTTAGTAGGTTGAGAGAAGTTCTCCTTCCCCTCTACTCTGCCCTGGTGAGACCTCATCTGGAATATTGTGTCCAGTTCTGGGCCCCCCAGTTCAAGAAGGACAGGGAACTGCTGGAGAGAGTCCAGCGCAGGGCCACAAAGATGATTAAAGGAGTGGAGCATCTCCCTTATGAGGAAAGGCTGAGGGAGCTGGGTCTCTTTAGCTTGGAGAAGAGGAGACTGAGGGGTGACCTCATCAATGTTTATAAATATATAAAGGGTGGGTGTCATGAGGATGGAGCCAGGCTCTTCTCGGTGACAACCAATGGTAAGACAAGGGGTAATGGGTTCAAGCTGGAACACAAGAGGTTCCACTTAAATTTGAGGAGAAATTTCTTCTCAGTCAGGGTGACGGAACACTGGAACAGGCTGCCCAGGGAGGTTGTGGAGTCTTCTTCTCTGGAGACATTCAAAACCCGCCTGGACGCCTTCCTGTGTAACCTCACCTAGGTGTTCCTGCTCTGGCAGGGGGATTGGACTAGATGATCTTTTGAGGTCCCTTCCAATCCCAAACATTCTGTGATTCTGTGATTCTGTGATAGTCTTATTTATTTTAATATACCTGGCCAACTCAGTCCTCCCATTTGAGTAGTTCAAAGGGTTTCATTGAAATTTGCACCCATGGGAAATGGAGACTGCAGAGACTTGTGAGGTCCACGTACTCAAGCCTCGTGATATACTGTTAAAAATGTGACTTCCATGGCTTTAGCAGTTAATATGATAGACACTACAGAAGAAATTCTATACTTAAGCTGCATGGTTGCATACATAGCAGAGATGTGCACACCAGGTGGACTGATATCAGAATGTTTTGTGGACTCCAGAAACAAGCACAGAAAATAACAGATGAATTCATTTTCAGGGGTAAAGATCACATAAGAGCAAAGGAAAACTCCAAGCTTTCACCTTCACACACCTAATCAGAGATTTGACATTACAATTTTACTGCATTTCCCTTTTGATAAATGAAGTGTGGTTATTGGAACTGACTAAATGACTGTGTTCAGTAGAAAGACTGGAAAAATAGTGAAGATGGTAGTTAATTTTTTATATATTATACACAGACAAAATATCTCCTACATAGAATCTTAGATGTGCTATTTTGGAGCTCCAAAGAAGAAACAGCTTTAAAAAAAAATAGCAATACTGAAAAAATAATATATCTGTGCACTTATCACCACAGCAGGAAGTGGAGAGCAGAGGCAGCAACACCAACAGCAAGCATGTGCCTAATGGCTCAGCAGAAACACCCTCCTAATGTCTGGTAGCTCTCCATACACAGAGCTATTCGGTGCCCTTTGAACATACACGCAATGTTTTCGAACTAATTATGAGGCTGGCATATGGTACATTTACCAAGAAAGAAAAAGACAGACTTTTTAAAAGCACTGTCATGACCATTATGGCAGAGAAACAGTTGGCCACTATTACAGGGCCTGAGCCAACGTTTATTTAAATCAATGCAAAGATTTTTACTGACTATACAGCAGACTTTGGATCTGGTCCACAGTAAATGGAGAACCTTTCTGAGATTCCTGGCCTCATAAAGAGCCAGGGACTGCTTCAGCACCACCAACGCCTGGCTAAACAGAAACTGTTCTTACAAAAAATCCTGTAAGGCCTAATAGAGGGGAAAGCAAAAGGTTCCCTTGGAGTTCAAGAGGCTCCTGAAAATGAATGATATGATTCTTACAGAATTTTTATGTACCTGTTTTATTCAATAAAGACCTGTAACCATACTGTAAAATTCTATCGATCAAAATTACTGAACATGACTTATGATCATTCTCCAGCAAATGCTATGATAGTTTTCCACAAAACTATAGCAATATAAGACAATATGCAATGCCTTGTTAAATCTTGTCTAAGCAGTCGCAAGAGAGATTTCTAGTTACAGTGTAGTGCTTACAGTCCTAGTGGGGGTTCGGTATAGAGTTATGCCTACAAAAGTGTCTGCTGACTAGGCTGTAGTCTCCTGCAAGCCCCTCAGCTCAATCACAAACAACAGTTCACCTCAGAGCTGGAAGTTCTGCAGTCCTCATCTCCAACCTCCCCGCTCTTGACCATGTTTCCAGCCACTCTGCAGGCCTCCAGCATGGGAAATCAGTGAGCAGCAACCCCACAGTTCTGTGTCTTAATGCCATGCTGAAGACGCAGTACAGATGATTCTGGTTAGGAAGAGTGGTGAAGATGAGACAGCTTGAGCTCGTTCAGGGCAACACTGAGACCAACAGTAAATGTCACAGTGGACACAGCCCTAAATGAGACCATCAGTGATCTGAGACTGGCATTTGGAAACATTTGCGTTAGCGAGGTTCCTGTCTGGGAATAGACTTTCATGTATAGCCCAAAAATTGATTACTAAATTGATGCAGCTCCTTTCTGCTAATTTTAACTCTACAGATCAAATCCTCAGTTACAAAATACGTACGCTACCAGGAACTTCCACTGCAACCCCAGTTTCCGTTAACTTTTAAACTATAACCCATGTGTTTCTTTTTCACTCTTGCATCTATTAAAATGATGCAAAGCCCTGCTGTCAGAAAGGTCTGCAGCTCTTGCTCTAAGCAGCAACATTTTTTCTGAACAGCCTTGCATTCTCTCATAAGCTCACACAACCAAGTATGAAAAAAAGCTGTCACAAAACAAAAGTATGATGGAAGCAAGTGACAAGGTACCATTGACAGTGCAGGCAATAAAAACTATGAAAAGGTGCTAGCACTGGCCTCATCCTATGCTAGTAGAGTGACGATACAACACAGACCTCATGTATTCCCTAGGGCTGCTAGTACATGCAGCATGCTCACCGCAAACTCTTCTTCAGTTTTGCTGTGCTGAGATGCTTTCTTCCTGAAGTAAAATGAAGCCTAAGAGTGTTTTGGATGAGCACAGAACATGGACTTGGCATCTATAAAAGATGACTTACTCAGTACAAGTGCAAATAAAGGAAAAAAACAGTTTAGGAAAAATCTTCTCTAAAATAAAATTTAAACAGAGAAACCAGCCCTCAAAGGGCTATGGAACAGCAAGAATTATAAACCTTTTTCTAAACAATATTTTTTTTTTAATTTGCTTTCGAAATTTATCCAAATTTTTGACACAAAGTATACTACAACAGAACATAGAACTGTTAATTGAGAACTAAAGTGACAGAACAGTTTAGAAAAACGTAAATACATCAGTGCTATGGCCAACAAATCTGACTGCACTCTGAAACAGTCACCCAGTGCAGAGCTTCTTACATCATCCAAGCATCAAATGTTGCCAATAAAAGAGTTTAAGTTGCATGGAATATATAACCCGGAATGACTGCACAATAAAAATAAATGAGTGTTCAGAATTTTATATGGATTTCAAGAAAGCATTTGATATTGTATCACCACAACAGGAAAGATAGAGTGGTGAAAAGTGAGAGAAATATTATATTGAATTAAATGCTAAAAAGAGTATCAGTAGAAGATGGTGCAGTTAAATTACATACTCTGCTTGTTATATTGCATATTATGGTCTCCAATGAACAAGCCAACACTAGTGTACAGAAAAGTATTTTCTTAGAAAAATAAAATCCTCTCTTCTTGTTCTGAGAAAATAAGTCCTCTTTTTTATAAATGATGTGTCACCAGTTACTTTAACTCTTAAATGCCTCAAAATCTGTCTTCATGTACCTCTGGAAGTTATGATATCCAGGTTCCACAGATTACTAAGTGTGTTTTTTAAAGACTAATGAGTTCTTTTATTGCTTATTTTTGTTTAAGAAAACTGTAGAAGCCCAGGTCTCACTGACTGCAAAGAGATTTAGGATCCTATCTGCATCACAAACTTTAAAAATCATTTTGGACAGTTGGTATAACAGGGAAATAAATACAGATTTCCCTGACCTCAGGCTGGTACTTTAATCTCTGAACCACGTTTTTTCTATCACAACATATGTGTCAATCCAGCACAAAAAAAGTGGAAAACCAGGCCTTATTCATAAGAAAGAGATGAAAACCAAAACCTTTACTGCTAATTAAGCTCTCACAAAGATAATTATACGGCACATACTGGTTTGATTTAGTTTTCTTGTTTTATTTCTAGAACTCCACAGCACCAGGCTTTTTGTTCCAGAACTTAGTATTCACAGAAACATGACATGTCTTCAGCCTTAATAACACTAATAGCGATAATGAAGAATACTAGAAAGTAAGAGAGAGAGCACCCTAAAAGTAAGCTCCGTGGACAATACATATAAACCTAAATGATCACACAACATCAGTGCTACTTATGTGGACTCACACAGCCCACCTTCCCCACCCCACAAAAATTATTCCTTAATTAATTCTTACCATGTTTCATCATATTCGCAGACAGCTCTGACAACAATCAGTACCAATGAGGTTTGTTCATTTAACTTGTGTGACTCTCCCAACTCATGTAAATTAATTGTTTTGAATGAACATTATTTATTTAGCAGGTTAATTCTTACAGAAAGTATTATCCATATCTGAGGGGGAAAAGGTATGGAGAGACAAAAAATTAGGATATAAATTTGGGATATAAAATGGTAAGGAAGCAATTGGACAAAATAAAAAGGATAAACTTCATCCAGTAATCCCATAGCTCTTCATCAGTTTTAAAAAGTAAAGAGAAATGGAGAACTGAAGCAGCAAGTACAGTCAGAAAAACTAAGTATAGTTAATCTTTACGGTGACAATTCATGAGGGCTGAGTGAACCAGAGATGGCCCAGACTGATATTCAGAGTATGGTGTTGGCTGGATCACCTGCACCTTATCACCTGAACATCCAGACCACTATTAAGAGAGAATATTTCTGATCTGGAAAGAAACTAGCAAAACCTAACAAAAGAACAATGTCTGCTTGGCTTCTTCATGCCACTGATAACAGTGATTAAAGTTGCAAAGAGGGAGTGACAGCCCCTAAATAACCTGTAATTACTTCCATTTAAAGATGTTACCATTTCCAAGGCATAGTGTAAATGGTTTTGAAATGAGTGACATTGCATACATGTGGCACAAGAACAACATTAGCTGGACAGAGGAGCTTCAGCTCTGAAAATGTCAGGTTTTGGACTAAAAAGGGTTACAGACGTTAATGTCAGTGATTTATTCAGATAAACACCCATGAGTTATACTTATAACTTCCCGTACATCAAGAATGACGAGACTATTCCTCAGAGTCTGTTGAATATAGAGATCTATCAGAAGCAGATGGGAAATCAAATTTTGCTGAAAAACAGAAGATTCTGATCTCATCAACAGAACCTACAAATTACTATATGAGCCCTATCAAAGTAAGAAAGACTATGGACAAAACCCTAGTGGAAAAAAAAAAATAGCAGGTGTGCATCTGAGCTGCAAATAGCTGGTTCATGTTCCTCATCATCTGTGCTCTGTAGCTTTGTCTGCACTTAAGTTTATGAAGCTTGCTGCTTATCACTAAAATAATGATATACATCTGCAAGACAGGGTTGCGCTAGGATGCTTGATGGTGCAGTGCAGAGGGTTACATAGCACAAGTCAGGATGATTCTTGAATGCTAAAAAGAAAAGAAAACAAAACACAGGAACGAGAAGTATTGAACAGGTGTAATTTGTGTACTCATTTGTGAACAACCTGTGCTCAGCATGACTGGTACTGTGTTCACAGACCACCTCTACCTCTGAAGTAAACAGAGAATCCTCAGGAAAGGGCAATTTCCTAAGATCACTCTGTCAAGGGTGAGGAAACTAACCCTACTGCACAGATTCTGTGCTCACTCCCCTTATGTGAATCTTACCCAGCCCAGGATAAAATCATGTTTTTAATATTATAGATGCTAAGGAGTCTGTGCTATGGCCACTACCAGAAACACTCACGCCCTTTTGCCTATTGGAAAAACACCTTCCTGTGAACTGTGCTACACAGACAAACTTCCAAGTTCTCCTAAGACTTTCTGTCTGGAATGGACCGACAAGGAAGCAAAGGGTTGGAAGACCACTTTTGAGCAATCAACCAGTTACAACATACTGCCTGTATGAAAAATAGAGAAATTGGAATTTCTTAGCGTCTCTTTTTATGGGACCTTTATTTTTACTGCTCACTGGTTTGTCTAATTTTACCTCTACTTGCAGAAAACTGAACTGTTTAAAGGAAATGTCACCCCCACATGAATCTCTGCAGAGAGACTGCTTTACTCATGCTGAAACCACTTTTGCAACTGGTGAAACCAAGATCTGAAGTGGCTATGTTTCAAGGGCCTGCTCTTTAAAGTCAGTTGGCACTGGGTTCCCTTTGTCAGGCACGGACCCTTTCCCATTCTTGTGGGAAGTCAGTCAAATTTAGCTATGTATGCATTTTAAAAGCTACAGCTGACATGGTAGAAGTTCACCATTTAGAAATTACACTCTCTCTTCCCCATAAAAGAAAAAATCGCAAAGTCTACCTACAAGGAACGTTCTAGCCTAGATCAAGTGGAGATTTTCCTGCAATTTCAAATGCCTGAACCAAGAGTATTTCTCCTTCTACCACCACTGCTGGAGCCTAGGATCTTCCCAGGAGCTGTACAGGAGAATGCCCAGTGCTACAAATAAAGGTGGGAATGAGATGAAGAATGGAGGATGTGTGACTTGGGCCATGCCAGAGAGATTTGGGGGCTGGCTGAATAAGGCAGGAAGATTAGAAGAAAGGTCATAGACTTCACGTATTTCACACGAAGTGTGGCTTGGGACCTAGCTGACACCATCTGAATGAGGCAACCAGGAAATAGGAGCCAGTGCTGCAGGGAAGGCTACTGGATAAAATATTGACTTGGAAGATCAGGCCTGGATGACCCAAGTATTAGGTACTGAGAAGCAGCTGGATGAGGAGCGAAGTCTTCAGGAAGAACAAGCAAATTCTGGAAGACAAACCGAACAAAATAACCTGGAAAACAGGAAAGGAGGAACTCAAGAATGGATCTAGACATCCTGAGAAGGAATATGTAAATTTTCTGGCCAAAATAATGGATACAGGTAAGCAGGCAGTATATGCTGGGAAAGGAAACAGAACTGCAAGACAGAGCAGTTGAGACCGGGTACGGAGGGATACAAGCAGGTTGTAGAAGGATCTGTGTCTGTTAAAACATACTTGTCTCCAGAGTGTGGAAGGGATCCAAGGAGTCAAGCCACCCTCTGAAACCAGCCACTGTCCCTGCATGGCTCACCCACAGAACTGTTTCAGTCAGCAGAGGTTTTGGCCATCATTACTGGTAATGAGTCAAGAGAATAGTGAGTAGATTTCTTTTGTTTGTTTGTTTGTTTGTTCTGGTTTGTTTTGGTTTATTTTGTTGGGGTTTTTTTCAGATATTTTTGTCATTAATTTTAGAAGCTATGCATACCACACATTTAATAGAATGATAAAATTTTAAAGCAAATGCTCAAGAATCAGAGAATCCTCAAGTTACATTTGCTTTTGCTGAATTCAATGCACAGGGGGTGTATACAATTTACTACTATTTTTAACTATGCAATCATAAGCAAACTGTCCCCACATATATGTCCCCACCCACATTTTGTACAATAGCCCTAATTTGCAGTTTTCAGGAGAGCCCTAGCAATGAGGAAGCAGTGAGAGAAGTAAACTGTCTTCCAGAGCACAGATCCTTTAACTATGTCTTACCATTTTTTATCTTTTCTGATTGAAGCTAGAAGAAAAGACACATTTGTAAAGAAGCACATTAATAACAGTGAACCATTCACTGTACCTATGTTGAGGTTGTTTTCTATCAGCTGACCCAATCACTTTCCTATCCATCTGTATCTATCTTCTGCCTCAGAATTGTTCTAGTAAACCTAATTAAAAAAAAAGAGAAAAAAAGAAGAAAAGGGATAAAGAACATGCAGTTTACTGGAAAATGTAGCATCAGGTTTCCCATAGACACTGCATGGGGCAACACTCAGGTCAATGACCCTGCTTTGGTAACTTATGGAACAGCGTTACTATAATAGATTCCCACCTCGCCAAAGAACAGTGTGGTCTCACTTACAGCCACTTGGGAGGGGTCTGGAGGGAAAGTGCGGTAGCAATACAGAGAGCATGATTTGTATGTAAAACCGGTATTGTGTGCAAGGTCAACTTAACTGGAAAATAAAAACAACAAAGTTTTTGACACACTAGCCCTTCCATCACAGCTACAACAACACTACCACTGCTACGAAAACACAGTATTATAAATCAAAGCTGTTAGTTCAGACTATGAAAATCCAAGGTAAAGAAAGACAATGTGGACAGTATCCAGTAACATGCTCAACCAGGCCAAACACTTTATCACCTATTTTCATCTACTGGTATGAAAGTTTCTGCATTTGTTTTCTTTAGAAAAGCAGAGTAGCTGCCATTACAAGAATTTCAGAACCTTTAAGGTTTTTTTGTGTTCATCAAGGTTTTTTTCTTCACACATCATTTCTCAGGTAATACATCATGCTCTCCACCCTTTGGAGCAGTTGGTGTGATACTATTGAATAGATGCAGCACATTGATTGTGGACTGCTGGGAATTACTGGCTGGCACAGTGGGTAACAGGATAAGTATTAACTGTTGCAGATAGAGTTGTTTCTTCTGTACAGAGAATGGCTCCCTTCAGTTAAAAATAAGATAAATATATTCTAAACATTTCTCTCTCTTCACATTTTCCCAGTTTCCAGGACTTTTAAGTCAATCCCTATAATTTCTCTTGCATATGCAATATTATCAGGTAATGACTATTGAGGGTTTCCTGCTCTCTATTTATATGCCCCATCTTTAGTTGAAAGCTCTGATTTTTCACAACGTTCAGAGAGATTTAGAGTTGATTAGTGCAATGTAACATATTCCAAAGTCTACTTACATATAAGAAATGCCACAAGAGCTCTGCAGTATTAGGATGAATAAAGTGCAGTAATCCAGGCTGCAACAGGAAGAATTTGCAGTATCACAATCAGCACACTGCTGTAAAGCCCCTGTACATGCTGGTTTACAAACAGTGCAGATGGCAACACAAGCTTTAACTCTGAGAAGCGTATATGAGATTAGATATTCTTTTTCCCATAATCTTTGTTAAACTTGTCTCCACACAGAAATAAAGATAGCAGAGGGCTCTGGGAGAGCGTACAAACAAAATCTTACAGGTAATGAGAAATAAGGAGCTTTAGGATATAGTTTAATGCTATTCTCAATAGACTCCTCCTCATGCCGAATTACATCTCAAATGTTTATGGTTCTTCCAAAGGGAGTGTCATCATTCTGAAGAGAGAATGTAATCTGGACGATGTACTGATAGTGGACATATATCATCCTAATGACATTTGTAACAAGACATTGGGACTGTCAGTCATGCATATTCCATTGCAAAAAAAAAAAAAAAAAAAGTAACAATAAATTGCAGTGCCATTATCTGTATAAGAAAGCCTCGTTATTAATTGCATCCCATTAGTGACTGCAATATTTTACTAGTGAGTACAAACAGTATCATGGGAAGCTTTTAAATTGATTTTTTTTTTCTTTTAAGTTGCTTGAATGTGATTAAGGATCTAAATTATAGAAGATGTTTTGACCTTTGTGAAGCTTAACTGAGAAGCTGCTTCAGGAAAAGTAAAAATGACTCAGATTTAAATTCAATAATGGCGAGCCAATGCACATTGTGGGAAGGACAAAGCACTGAGGGGATGGTGCTAAGTAAAATTATGGTTAATAATAGGAGAATCTAAGCTAAAATGCAGAAAATATAACAAGAATTATGAAAGATATCAGAAATATACTTCATAATGAGCCCAAAATGAGATGTAGCTAAACAGGTTGAAATGGCTTTTCTGATATATAAGAGGAACAATACTTGTAGGGAAGTCATAATGCCTCATTTCTTGAAACTGATAAGGCACATTCAGAACAAAATTGAAGGTATTTAAGAAAGACAGTGATATTATATATTGGGAATTGGAGGTAAAGGTTTCTTAGCTGATGCAAGGCACAGACAGACTAGATGAATGGGTAAAAAAGATTTTAAATTATACTTTCTTCATCCACCTATTCTTTTTTGCTATCTTTTTTTTTCCCCCACACTTCCCACAACTATTAAGCATCTCGCAGCAAGTATAAAGGCCTAAACTAATGTACCGATGTGTACTTTACATCACTTTACATGTCTTAATCTGACAATTAGATGAGGGAATGTGAGGAGCAAACACAAAATAGCCCTGCAGGGTGCAGTTTCATGACATACCTAAATTATCCTAATGGCATTCTCTGCCATTTTAGCAACCCAGCCGTCACACCAGTCAGGTGATTGCCAAAGCCATTGCAAGTAAGGAGAACAGAGCGGGGCAAAGCCCTTTCCCACCAGCAGTTAATTACAGGATTAATGTAGCTGTAAAGTAACATGCAGTCGTTTGTGGTAGAGTGTGTGTGTGTCAGTGGGGATGTGTTTGCGTCATGTTTGTATTCCTCCTGCAGACCAGCTCTCTGAACTGCTGCTTCTCATGGACGTATTAGCACTAGTATTAATGTGAGTGGGGGAACCAGGAAGAGTTGTGGGGAGAAAAGAAAGGAAGAAGCTTTGATCTGGGTGCTTCAAAACTGCCTCAAGTACAGGAAGTACTAAAGCCAGATACTGAGTACAGAGTCCTTGATTTTAGCAGATTCTTGCAAGATGTGGTTAAGGAAAGCAGCTAGATATTTGACAAGTACACTGAGGTTGACACACTTGATCAGCTCAGTATTACATTTGGCCTTTGGACTTCACAGGAACTGAGTTTTCAAAGATAAACAGCCCATAATAGACTTACTACTATTTGGAAATAGTATATGAATATATATGTATATGCGTAAGAAAACTTCTGCTCCCTCAATGAGCATTTCTCTTATGCAATGAAGCTTGAAGTTTGAGTCGTTGTTTTAACTTGCATAACTGCAAAAATTATTCATGATCCTAACACTACCAAATGCATCTACAAGATTTGCCTGGCTGACCTGCTAAGGCTGTGATTTCCATGAGCCAAGGACAATGCATTGGACAAAAAAGTATTTTTTTATTAGCTCCAGACTTACTACCCTTTGATTTTACTGCCTGTCTGTTTTTTACCATGTGTCTAAGCAGGTGAAAATGAGGGGTTGGTCTGTTTTCATTATGCTCATCATACTGCAAGAAAACGGGAGAACGATTATAAAAAAGTAAACATAATCATGTGAAAAAAAGCAGGGAAAAGCACTTTCTCTCATCTTCTGCTTAGGCAAAGACAGTTGCCCCATATTTCAATCTATTTTAACACTAGATACCTTAGTGCAGCTTTGGTTTTAATTAATTATTAACTTCCTCAGGGCCTGCCATGCCATAGCTTGAGCACATAAACTTGGGAAGACCTCCCTGAATGCGCTCAACCAAACAATCCCACCTAGATCTTTCAAATCCTGTTGAAGGAGCTCTCTGATGAAAAAATTTGCTTGATCTGTCCATTTGCAGATAACTTTCACTAAATGTATTCCCTCTCAAATCATGTATCTTAACTTATTATTATATCCATAAGAACATTTGCAGAATTAAACTATCCCACATGCATGCACACACTTCGATTTTTTTCTTGCTAATCACCTGAGAATTGCAATTCTTCTGCCTAATAAACAACCTCATTGATCTATGTATGTAAAGAGATTCTGAATTGATCAGCTATTGGGCTACCAAACATTATAAACAAAACAAGCTTTAATTCTGCCAGACTAAACAGAATTCATCCCAGAAAAAAAATCATTGAGTCATCACAGATGCATTAGGTGTTTCAATTTTACTCAATGGAATTAGCATCCTCCTTATTTTAGTTGATACAAGAAAAATAGATTATTTGATGGAGCAGATCTAAGTGTATCTGTACACACTGTTCTTTAATTTGAGGCAATTTTTTGATACCATATGAAGTCCAGTGACACTTTATTCCAATTCTGCAACTTTAAGTAATGGATTTATTTCAGCTTGGTTTAAGCAGGAACATTATGTTGCTATCAGCAAAGTCTTTCTTTCTTTTTCACATCTCAAAAGCAGAATTTTTACCAGACAAGGATGCCTCCTGCAGATGAGTCAGGAGCCTCTGCTTAAATCCATAATCTGAATTCCTCTTCTTTTCCACTCTTAACATTGAAAACAAGGACAATACCACCATTCTTTGGAGTCCTTCATTCAATAACTTAAAGAAATAGCTGGGATTAACAGCTTCCAAAATATTGTTTGCTTTCCTGTCACCTGGCTATAGGAACAGCTAGATAAGAACAAATGTTATTTTCCCCATCACCGGTGACATACACACTAAGGAAACTGTTTCTGTCAAGCTCAGGGCAGAACAACTGCTGAGGGGGAACAAGTCAGACCTGGGTCATCTTCTGAGGTAATTACTAGAGCAGGATAGAAAGGACAGAGCCAAAGTTCAGAGTTCTGCTGGAGCCAGACACCTCTAGAGCATGCTGAAACCTGTTGTAAACACATTAGTTCTTTTAGGAGTTTTTTGACCTCTGTCTCCGAGTAGCTTCATTAGTGCAGCTACAGCTCAGTGTGCTCTAAATCATCACTTTTTCATGGGAAGTTCTATAGCTTTGTATTGTTTTATCAAAGTTCCTCTTATGCAAACAGACATTAAGAGCTGTTTGAATATTGGTCTCCTTGTAGTCACTCCCTTACTGTGGATCTTTCTGATCTCTTTGTTATTATTTCC
This sequence comes from Caloenas nicobarica, assembly GCF_036013445.1. Lineage (NCBI taxonomy): Eukaryota > Metazoa > Chordata > Aves > Columbiformes > Columbidae > Caloenas > Caloenas nicobarica. The sequence continues at coordinate 73,611,349 of NC_088247.1, forward strand.
TTATTTATCTGAAAATGTCAAATTATAAAAAAATATTAAGAAAAACATTTTAAAACTCAAAATTAGGATTAATGGTAAAGCTTTGCACTCTGCCAGCCTATGTTTGTCAGTAGACCACAAAGCTCAGAAAACATGTAAAGAGGTAATTAATTACAGGACCATGCAAATGTGACTCTGGCCCCTACAGCTGGCATTAGCCACTGGAAATCTTCAATGAAAAGCAGGGAGGCAAGAATATTAATTTTATTGACCTTTCTCTTTATTGTCATCCCACATCTTGCATATATGCATAAAAGAGATAGATATGTATCTTGAGGAGCCCAGACTATTTCCTTTTCTTACTGAGTTCTGTCAGTTCTGTAAGCAGAAATCCACAAGATGGGTTTCCTACCAAAGGGACTGCCAGCAGTGAGGGAGAATATGGACTTCCCAGAATATACGTAAACTTCTGATGTTAGATCAAAGTCTACAAAAGAAAGCAAATAAATTGTCTGTAGGTGAACCTCAGTGTATGTGGCTGAGCAGTCATTGACAGATCCCATCACCCAAATGCGAGTTTTGCCATAATTGTGGGAGGAGCTCAGACTGCTCTAGAAAACCTCTGTGCTCCCCTAATGGTAGAGATCCTGCACAATCTGAAAAGTTATCATATAAATAAATATGTTGTGTATGTAAAAGCATATAATTTGCTCAGTGTAGCGATAAGTTTATGTCATCAAGTATGTCATCCAAGAATTACAAAGTTATGAGGTATCTAACTTTGAATATTCTCTGTGACATGCTATGTATATATATGTTTGTTACAAACAAACACAAATGGCAAAAATCTGCTTATGCTGTAAATCTACCACCTCCACTCTGGCATGCCCCATAAAACTATTTAATAAGCAAGCAGTGCAACACTTCATGTACCTGAGTATAGGTTCACAGTCATTCTGAATGGTCACATATGGTCACCTCCATGATTTTCAAACACCTAAAAGCTGGATTGTGCCTAACATCCAGTAACACACCAAAGATAAAAAGTCCTAAAGGGAAGCAGTGCCTGTCTGGAAAAACATGACATTGGCAAGTAGAGGAGTAAGGTAAAGCAAGGACCATCAAGACCCCAGCTCACAAATAGGGCAGAGAACAGAGTTCAGGTCCTGTGAACAGACCAGAATTTCCACAAAGCCTTTCAATGTGTATGTCTATTTCTGTAACTGTGAGCTGTACACTGTATATACATATATACATGAAGACAGAGCTTGCTAAAGGAAACCCTCCCCTCTGTTCAGAACCAGGGGTGATTGCTGAGTTAGAGGAGGCAGAGGCTGCAGCAGCAGTTGTTGATGTCCCTGGACAAGCACTGCCCTGTTTACTGGGCTTGGGCACAGATGCTTTCTCTGAACAAATTTGGCTCTCTGCAGACAGCTTTACACTCCCCTGTTGCTTTCAGCTGGCCTCATACCTGCAGCAAACCTAGGTGCTTTATATTCTCACACTAGTTCTTTGATTCCCACATAGCTACTTTAGAGGGAAAAATATTTTCTCTATTATTTAGTGGCAATGAGATAAAGCTCTGACTAAATCTATTTGTCTTTTTTAAATAAGGGAAGTCCTCACTGCAGAATATCCAGCCCAAGCATTTTTACCTACTTGAACTATTTAGATTCATTAGAAATGTATTTATTGCTACATCTAAGTGACCTATCACAAAAGATTAGCCATCTCCTGTATTTTCCCCTCAAAGATTTTTATGTGCCAGCTCCTGAAAACAAAATACATTGTTCTCATTCTTACCTTCTTATTACTTAATCTATCAAGGACTTCTGAATAGTTGAAATTCCTACAAATCTATAGACCTATAAGATTGAAAAAAAAAATGTTCTGAATAGATATTTTTCACTTGCATGCTTTGGAGACAAAATAAGGAGGCAGAAAGACCTTAGAGGACTTTAAAATCTGGGAGGAATAGAGGAAACCCTATAGAACTGGATGCATAACTTCATAAGAAGAAAGAATTTTGAGAGAACAGGGATGGATAGGATAGTCTGCATTTCTTTTTTTTTTTTTTTTTTTAATAGATACTGGTGGCTTAGTTTGGGTAGGGAAATTGTAGATGTATTTCTGTAGTGACTTTGGTATTTCACTGTTTTTTTCTGTTTCACTGATTACTCCGAAGGCAGGTTTCCTGCACACCAGCTCCAGAAGATCCCACACCTAACAGCTGCATAGGTACTTCTTCTACAGCCGACACTAGCAATGTGCCACAAAGCGCCTTTCCCTCTCTGAGAGTAAGACTACAAATTAACTTAATATTGCTCTCTAGCAGCTCCAGATGGGTAATGGATTAATCTTTGTCACTTCTGCTACCTCTGAAATTTACCTGTGTTTGGCCAATCTCTAGTTTCCTTTAAAAAATTTGCTGCTGTTCACATTTGACAGCACCAACTTTGGATTCAGTTCAGCCCTTTTTTTCCTATGACAGACAAGCTAAACTTCTTTGGCTGAAGTTCACCAAACTTCTTTGGTGAAAACATATCATCCTTCTTTAGCACCTCTGGAGCTTCCCTTTCTTTCTTTTTATGTAAGACTAGTTGAAAGAAGCTTGTTGATTTTGAAAACTTTGAACTTTGATGGTCAAACACAAAGAGAACAGAATTAATCTCTGCATCTTCATGACCTATAGTTGTTATTTGCTTTCACATATGTTTAAACAGAAAGTTCACATGTTGTTAGATATCCAAAAAGCACCAGTTGCTAATAAGGAGGAGGTGGCATTTGGAAGATTGCAAAATAAATTAGAAAAAAAAAATCTGAAATTGAGAAGACTGAGTCCTAGTGGAAGCAAGATGCAACAAAGTATAGACAAATTCACTTGAGGCCTCATATAATAGTGAAAAGAGAAGCCTAGACCAAGAAAAAGTAACTATTCCCAAAGACGTGCCAGCACTTGGAGCCTTAAGAAATGAGGTGTTTCAGAGAATGTATCCTAAATGCCTGCTCTACCTCATTATGCCACTTCTCCCAACTGGTGAAGATCTTGGTCTGGACTTACTACTAAAGCACAGAAACTGGAATACCACCATTTCACTTAAGAGAGAAATTTTATACTACAGAAAATTGCCATTACCTGGGGATTCATTATTATTCCTAAAATATACTTGCTACTATATGTGGAAGAACTGTGTTCATCCAGAACTTGGTACCACACACTTTTGTATGGAGAGCTTTCTTAAGCCACTAAGAAAGTATCGGTTCAAGTGGGAAGAACACTGAGGGAGCTCAAAACTTTACAAAGTTGCAAAGACTATACACAAAAGCCCATTTCAACCCTCTGCCAATCAATACAGAGATCCAGGGTGCTAATCAAGTGTTCAGAATATCTTGTAGCATATCTGTAGCTAAGATTACAGGATACAGTATCTGATAGTTAAAGTACATACATTTGTTGATGTGTTGATGTGTTCCCCGTAGTCTGAGGGAAGTGAAGAGAGATCTCAGGGCCTTGGGACGAATGGTGAAAGAGTCTGGGGCTCAAGTTATCTTCTCTTCCCTCCTTCCATTTTCGGGTGATGATGTGGGATGGAATAGAAAAATTAAGTCTGTAAATGATTGGCTTCGAGACTGGTGCTACAGGCAGGGCTTTGAGTTCTTTGATAATGGCTGGTTTTACAAGACACCAGTCCAGACAGTGATATGTGGGAAAGGTTTATCGCACAGGGGTAAAAAGATGCTGGGACAGGAATTAGCAGGGCTCATTTGGAGGGCTTTAAACTAGATTTGAAGGGGGATGGGGTTGTAGCTGGGCTTGCATCAGTGGGGCAACATGCTGGAATCGATAAAGACCGGGAGGCCCCTCAGGCCCCTAGGGTGAAATCGGTGTACTCGGCTCGCTCCCTGAAGTGCCTGTACACCAATGTGCGCAGCATGGGGAATAAGCAGGAGGAGTTAGAAACCTGCGTTCGGTCAGGAGATTATGATCTGGTGGCGACTTTAACTACCCTGATGTTTGCTGGAAGGACTACTCAGCCAGCCAGCCTCAGTCTAGGAGGTTCCTCCAGTGCATTGATGACAACTTTCTGATACAAATGGTGGAGGAGCCAGCTAGGAGAGGTGCGCCGCTGGATCTCGTCCTCACTACCAAGGAGGGTCTGTTTGAAGCAGTAAAGGTGGAGGGCTGACTTGGTTGCAGCGACCATGAAATGGTGGAGTTCAGGATCTCATGTGGTGGGAGCAGAATACCAAGCAGAATTGCAACCCTGGACTTTAGCAGGGCCAACTTTGGCCTGTTCAAACAATTGCTGGAGGAAATCCCGTGGGCAAGGCTGCTTGAAGGTAAAGGGGCCCAAGATAGTTGGTTAACATTCAGGGACTGCTTCTACCAAGCTCAATATCAGTGCATGCCAACATGTAGGAAGTCAAGGAAGGAAGCCAGGAGACCTGCGTGGTTAAACAGGGAACTGCTGGGCAAACTCAAGTGGAAGAGGAGGGTTTACAAATCATGGAAGGAGGGGCTGGCCACTTGGGAAGAATATAAGGCTGTTGTTAAAGGATGTAGGGAGGCAACTATGAAAGCTAAGGCCTCCTTAGAGTTAAACCTGGCAAGAGGGGTCAAGGACAACAGAAAGAGCTTCTTCAAATACATGGCAGATAAAACTAACACCAGAGGCAATGTAGGCCCACTGATGAATGGGGTGGGTGCCCTGGTGACAGAAGATACAGAGAAGGCAGAGTTACTGAATGCCTTCTTTGTCTCTGTCTACTCTGCCGGAGGCTGTCCTGAGGAGCCCCGTACCCCTGAGGCCCCAGAGGAAGGCAGGGCAATGGAGGAGTTTGTCTTAGTTGATGAGGACTGGGTTAGGGAGCAATTAAGCAATCTGGACATTCATAAATCCATGGGTCCAGATGGGATGCTCCCACGGGTGCTGAGGGAGCTGGCTGGAGTCATTGCTGGACCACTCTCCATCATCTTTGCCAAGTCTTGGGAAATGGGAGAGGTGCCTGAGGACTGGAGGAAAGCAAATGTCACTCCGGTCTTCAAAAAGGGCAAGAAGGAGGACCCGGACAACTATAGACCGGTCAGCCTCACCTCCATCCCTGGGAAAGTGATGGAACACCTTATCCTTGGTGCCATCTTAAGACGTATCAAGGATAAGAGGGTCATCAGGGACAGTCAACATGGCTTCACCAAGGGGAAGTCGTGTTTGACCAACCTCATAGCCTTTTATGAAGACGTAACAAGGTGGATTGATGATGGCAGAGCAGTGGATGTGGTCTACCTTGACTTCAGCAAAGCATTTGACACTGTCTCCCACAGCATCCTCATGGCAAAACTGAGGAAGTGTGGACTGGACGATCGAGTAGTGAGGTGGACCGCAAACTGGCTGAAGGAGAGAAGCCAGAGAGTTGTGGTCAATGGGGCAGAGTCTGGTTGGAGGCCTGTATCTAGTGGAGTGCCTCAAGGGTCAGTTCTGGGACCAGTACTATTCAATATATTCATCAATGACTTGGATGAGGGAATTGAGTGTACTATCAGCAAGTTTGCTGATGACACCAAGCTGGGAGGAGTGGCTGACACGCCAGGGGGCTGTGCTGCCATCCAGCGAGATCTGGACAGGCTAGAGAGTTGGGCAGGGAAAAATTTAATGAAATATAACAAGGGAAAATGTAGAGTCTTACATCTGGGCAGGAACAACCCCAGGTTCCAGTACAGGTTGGGGAATGACCTATTAGAGAGCAGTGTAGGGGAAAGGGACCTGGGGGTCCTGGTGGACAGCAGGATGACCATGAGCCAGCACTGGGCCCTTGTGGCCAAGAAGGCCAATGGCATCCTGGGGTGTATTAGGAGGGGGGTGGTTAGTAGGTTGAGAGAGGTTCTCCTTCCCCTCTACTCTGCCCTGGTGAGACCTCATCTGGAATATTGTGTCCAGTTCTGGGCCCCCCAGTTCAAGAAGGACAGGGAACTGCTGGAGAGAGTCCAGCGCAGGGCCACAAAGATGATTAAGGGAGTGGAGCATCTCCCTTATGAGGAAAGGCTGAGGGAGCTGGGGCTCTTGAGCTTGGAGAAGAGGAGACTGAGGGGTGACCTCATCAATGTTTATAAATATATAAAGGGTGGGTGTCACGAGGATGGAGCCAGGCTCTTCTCGGTGACAACCAATGATAGGACAAGGGTTAATGTGTTCAAGTTGGAACACAAGAGGTTCCACTTAAATTTGAGAGGAAACTTCTTCTGCCCAGGGGGATTGTGGAGTCTCCTTCTCTGGAGACATTCAGAACCCATCTGGACGCCTTCCTGTGTAACCTCATCTAGGTGTTCCTGCTCTGGCAGGGAGATTGGACTAGATGATCTTTTGAGGTCCCTTCCAATCCCTAACATTCTGTGATTCTGTGACTTTGGAGTTTGGGTTTTTTTTGGAACAGATAGTGCTTGTATGGTGTGTTTAATAATACATGTGTTTGTCACTTCACTTCTGAGAACACTCCTGGCAAAAAAGAGGCTTTAGTCTAAGACCTCCTGCAATTCAGACACATCATTTCAGAAAGAAAAGACTGTATTAGAGATTTACCCATGGCTCAGCTAGCTGATTCACCTATGGAGCTAGACTGCAAACCTTACAGCGTAAATGTCACGTCTGTCTAAAATTGGGCAAGCTAATTAGGTGTTGCAGGGCTAAGTGAAACTATTCATGACACTGAGTGTCATTGCAAGCATCCTTGTCACATGGCTTCCGGGGATCAATTCCAAGTTCAACAGACACTTATCTAGTACTATCAACAAATAATTATGTTATAGGCCATTTTGTAAAAAAAGTGCATATATGCAAGCTATTGAAGTGCTATTTAACAGTGCAGGATGATTACTTGTTACATGCCAAGTCACTTGTCTCCTTTAGCGGCAGATCAAGGCTGCAGCTGTGGAAACGAGGAGTTCTGCAGCATTTCCCTTGCCTGTTGCACACATGCTATAGTCCTGACGCTTGGAATTGACTGTGATCTGTGACTGTGTCCATGTATATGAAGACTCTGTAAGTCATTCAGAAATTGCAGATAGTCAGGACCGCCTGGGTGTCTTGGTGAAGGCCAGAATAAGCAAAATGCTAAATGAGAAAATATATTTCACTATAAAGAGGAAATGACAATAACAAGAACAAAAATAAAAACGAAACCAACCAAACCCCCCCCCAAACCAACCAAATAAATTTGGTCAGATCACCAACATACTCTACTGAACTTATACCTGGCCATAGAAAGGCAGAGAAACAAATCTTCCCATTTTTACATATCAGCAGACTAAGAAATCCAACTACCTATTCCAAAATGAAAGACAGTTCAGAGAAACCTGCCCAGCACTGGCATGAGATGGATCATGATGAACTACTGTACCTGTAGTTGAAGAGATCGACACAGACTGGACACAGATTGGCCCAGTTTTTGCCCAGGTATGATTAATGATCCTTAAACTAAACCTGAAACCCACTACAGCTGCTTTCCATAGTTGCATTCATTGCATTGGCAGAATAAATAATAAACTACAGTCACTATCAGAACATTAATTCATGGTATTCACTTGGTGAAGTTTCTTGATGCACATTGAGATAAACCAAACTGCAGAAAACCAGACCTCAGATTCACATGAATCCAGTGTTCTTCCTGGCAATAATTCTACTTATAGTATTTTCTTGATAATTATTAATCTTGATGCTAGGGGTGGTTTGTTTTTTTCCCCTGTCTTCCTAAGCACATGCTAATTTTGGCCTAAATACAGCAGCCATCACTCTCCAAAAAGATTTAACAAATATCAACACTTTCAGCATCCCTTGGAAGAGGAATTTGCTTTTTTGTCTTGTATGTAATAGCTGATCACACAGTTAATTTGAGATCAAATTAATTTCTGGTGATGCTTTCCTCAAGATGTTATAACCTTAAAAAAATACTTTTAATATATAATTTAACAATATTATAAATCCCAGAAATGGAAAATATAGAAATGAGAAAGCTCCTATTTCATAATGATAAATTATGTAATTTGGCATATACACAATACCTCCCATGCAAAGATCCCAGAGTTTCAAAAACATTAGTTGAAAGAATATAAGATAGGTATATGGTCAATGAATTCCACCATGTCATCATATGCACTTGTCAGTTGAGGCACAGAGCACTGATGTGAATCATCCTGCCTAAGGTTACTTAGAAGGTAATTGGGAGAGGGAAGGAGAGAGAAAAACACCAGTCTTGACTCTTTGTTTGTTGTTCTGGCCACCTCCAACACACTCCTACCTTGAGGAACAGTAGACAGGTTAATGGCTTCAGCTGCCACAGCAGCCACTGCTTTCCTTAGACAAAGGCACCGATCTTATCAATATCTTGACTCCCATTGTCCTCAGGCAAATAACTGAGGTTATTATTCATCAGCTATGAAGTAAGACACTCCTTGCTTGTAATTTCTTCTACAGTGATAGCAGAGAGGTCACCCATTATACCTGGCAGTGTGACAATCATAAAAGGCTACTCAAAAAAGCAATTAGATGTTCTGAATAAAATTACCATTTATAGTCCTAGCAATGAATTTTAGCAACAAACACACCATGTTTACATCTACAAAAGCTTGAAATTATCCCTTTACAAACAGGGCATTTCAAAACTCTTCCTACCTGTTCCCAAAAAAGGATCAGGAAACAATGGAAGAGATTTTAAATTTTAACCTCTCCATTTTAAGACAGTTTCTGACATTTGATTGATGGCTGCAGAATTCAAGAGCTGCAGTTTGGGAGCCTGCTGATTAAAAGCTCGCATCACCTTGAGCTTGGAGGTGAAAAGCAGGGAGGGTGAAAATCCTCTAGCTACATGAACAAAAGCAGAGCAGAAAACAATTAAATGTGTAGAAAAGAATAATATTTGACTACTAAATGGTACTGATTTCTCATTCATAATTACCACAGTTCCTTGACACCTGAGATGGAAAACATAGCTCCTCTGTGCTATGTACTGTACACAGTGAGAGTGAATGAATGGTCTGTATACACATAGCAGCATATAGAACAAGCAGAAATAAAGAAGAATTGAAGCACAAGGGTTAAGATACAGATTCTTCCCTCCTAATTTGAGGCACTTAACTAATCTACTTCAATTAGGAAGCTAGGAACCTGCATTTTCTCTACACTGGTGATGAATGTGAGAGGGGATGAAGCATCCCTGGGATTTCTCTGCTAGCTATTCATGAGGTTCTTGACTGATTCAGTTTTGCTGCTTCTGCTACCTGTGATGACAGGCCATAGCAATTTTCTTCTGTTCTTTCAGAAGTCAGCCCACAGAGTTGAGGTGGGTATTTAGTTCAGATTTCCTCAGCCAGAAGGCCTGAATTCACAGGCAACTTTTTTAGTAGTATGCTAGAATGGAAGAGTTGAAATGCTATTGATGTAGCTCCATGGATGAATACCTACCCCATAAAAAGAATACTTTTCTTTAAATTGGTTAAGGCAAACTAAAGTGATAAGCTAAATGGAAAAGAGACATAAGTAGAACAGTGTTCACATGATAATTTCAGAGATTTTTTTATTCACATTACAACTTGAATAGGCAATAACTGCCAAGTACAACTGAGTTGTGGACTGTGGCTTTATCCATAGGAAAATCTTTTTTTTTAGGGAGTTATAAGAAAGATATAAAATATTGAAAGATAATTCCACAGTAAAGCAAAGCTAAGAACTCATTGATTCAGATGGTAACCAGCCCAGGCATGGATGCCTCAGTTTCCACCTGCCTCTGTCTCCTGTGCTGCTAGTAAAATGAATTCTGTATCCCTTGGAAAGGAAAAGCAACATCTGGACTTTTGTTTTAACTATCCAAATCTGGATGGAGATACCCAGAGAACACAGAACTGCTGTTATAGCAGAAAATCCCTCACAAGGCTGCCTTTGAACAAGACCCAACCCAGTGAGTCTAGATTTAGAAGTGTTTGCCTGCCAGAGTGAAGTAAGAGTTTCTATTACAGCATGTACAGCGATAAAAATCTATCATGCAAACTACATCTGGGCTAAAGTTCCCTAAAAATTCACATTGTATATTTTGATTGTATGACACACTATCCAAATTCTGAAGAGACAGAAATATTTCTCAAACATCAGGGCTCAGAAACACTGCCACTTTCAGAATACCACTTCTTGACTCAGCATTAGTTCCTTCCCACCCTCTTTAGCAGCTGTATCCAAGGCCTGGGACCTCTGCATTTAGTCTTGCTTTACCAGTGCCTGGGGCAGCCCATAGTTCACCAACCAAACCAGTAGCTGGTTTCATTTCCACCTGTGCTCCAAGCCAGAGCCCTGCCCATCCTTAAGTACTAAGAAAAGAGGACAGCAGCTTTACACAAGCTCCTCAAAACAGGTAGATGCCAGATGAAGGCACCAAAAAGCTCCCTTCAGGATCCATCTGGAGAAAGGGTCATTCCCACAGTGAAGCAGCCCAGACAAAGGAAGGCACAGGGTGACGAAGAGGGCAGAGAACCCATCTCTTGCCTATGAATAACCTGGATATTTACCTGTCAGTCAGAAGCAAAAGTAAGATCACTACTGTTCTAGCCTGCAGGAAGGATTTATTCCTCATTGCCTCAGCTCTTCACAGAATGGACTTCTTTGGGCAGAACACAAGATTTAAGCAAGAGGAAAAAAATATCTCACTGTTCCTCTGTGCAATTTTCACAAAGATAGAGCTTAAATAATCAAAGAGCAGACCACCATTCTAACCCATACCTTCAATTTAAGAAACGCATTGACTACTTGTCAGTAGTGACAACGGGCACTTAGAAAGCCAGGGGAGCCATCAAGCTCTGGGAAGGGGAAGAGTATCTACTCTAACCCAAAGAAAAGTGGTGACTGTAGAAAATGGGACAGAAGATCTCAGTTTGCCAAGAGTTTTAAGGGCTCATTAGCTAAAAAATGCATTAAAAATCATTACCTAAAAAATTTAAACATCAAGGTTGAATTCCAGAGCAAAGACTCTATTATTCACAGTATTTTAAATGTTAACTATTCAAGATTTCCTTCAAAATACTTTTCCAACAATGAGATCACTGAAAAATACCAAAATACAGTGTATGTTTATGATCTTTTAAGATTGCAATTTGTTTTGATTACATCAAACAGCATCTGTTCTGTTTTCTCTTTACCAAAAGCACCAAGAATATGCATAATCACAATATCACTCTGTATTTTCGAATTTGCAAGTCTTTCTGCACATTTCATTAGAGGGGAAGTCTTCCAAGGCAAATTTGAAAATATATAACACAACATGACAGAAAAAAAACCCAAAAACCAAAAACCAAACCCGTCAGGAATACTGCATATTTGCATTTCTTTTACTAGAGGCATTCATATTTGAGAAAAAATGTCTTGGTTGCACGTCAGATTCTGCATCAACTCTAGAAACGTTATAAACTTAGGTTTATGCCATGCATTGGTGTAGTCAGGCATAGGCTTTTATAACCGTGGTGTACAACTTTTAATTTCCTAGGAGCAACATTCTTTATTGTAACTGGCAGGATGTTTACAGTTGTCATTTTGAGCTGCTTTTTTGTTATTCTTTGGGTCTTTTATTAACATACTGCCAGATATTGCTCTATGACGGCTGTGCTGAGTTAGCGATAATGCTGTCTGCAGTGGCAGGTCTACCTTGGCATATTATGGGCATAAAATGGACAGGGGGCAATTGACTTGTCAAAATATTTACACATTTATAATTGCTATCTGCACCCTTAATGACTTGCACAATGAAAAAGATTACTATGTCACCATATCTGCTCTGCATGACGCGTGGTAATAGTTGGAGAAGATGGGCTGGGAGGAAGGCAGCCCTCATTAAAAACAAATAGCTGTGATTGACATGAAAAACTACAAAGGTAAAAGGAAGGTAAACACATTTGGATTTAAGTAGCTCTATTGGAGGGCTTACTGAACCAAGAAGCCTTGCTAGCCTTACCTAGATTCTACTGTAGAAATAAGTATTAGTCTGAGCTCAATAGCTGTGATTCCTGAAGGTAACTGCATCTCTCACCCTGTCTACACTAATCCAAAAGCACTGCTTACAATTTAAAAAGACTACCATGGCTTGTCTATCTTATACTTGATCCATCTCCAACATGTTGTCAAACAATGCTATGTAGCAACCTTCATTTTAATGCAACCTGTTGCATCTGACATGCACCCTTGCTTCTTTTTCCTGTTTCTGAGTTTCTGCCCTTTTCCCCCCAGCCCCCACCCATAGGACCACAGAAGAGCCCATATTCTGGTTTCTCTAGAGTGGCTTCCAGTATCATTTGGTCTGCTAGTAAGAAAGGGGAATAAAGACAAAAACATTTTTTGTTCTGTTGTCCTAGGATATCTTTTGTTATCTCTTTTTCTATAATGCTCTTGTTGTCCTCCCTTTCACTTCTCTGTACTTCCTCAACTTATTATCAATCTTTTCTCATTGCCAGACCCACAAGTGTGGTGAATTCCTACCAAATTTGCCTGCCTTCGCACAGAGCCTCCATCACACTCTGGACCTCCTGCTGCCAGGCTTGAAACTGACAACAGGGCAAAAGCACCAGCCTTTCTCCCACCAAACCCAGATATTTCAGCAGACACGTGTTAAGCAGGAATCTAGGCCCATTAGCCAAAGACTTTCATGAACCACAGCGTCATGAACCATGGCATCACCACAGTACATATCTGACACTGACACAGGCAAGATTTGGACCACAAAGTGATCACCAAGAGGACCATCTTGTTGGGGGCAGTGAGGGTTGTTTGCCCCTGAGGTGCAAGTAAACTAAGAGCAGAGGTGACCCTGGCGCAGGCGATGCCTGCACCCACTGATACTGTTCCTCCAGGGCTGAACAGAGGGGACAGAGCCAGGGCTGGTAATGGGGTTTTGTCAACAGCACCAGGCACAGCAAGGGGACAAACCAGGTACAGGGAGTCCAGTTAGAAGCAGCAGAAGATGGGTCCAGAGACAGGACAGGAGACAAAGTCACGCGGTGGATCCAGGAGATCCATCCAGGAGATAGGGCTGGAGGCAGGACTGGGCACAAGCATAGCTTCGGCATGGCTCAGGCAGCACTGACAGCCATGGCCTGAGGTGAAATGGGCAGAGCATCTGGGTGGGTGTCTAGGTGAGCCTGTGCATGGTCGTTAGGCCTGTTAACACCATCAGGGCCATGACACAGCCTGATTTCTAAATCTGGCACAGGACCTTACAGAAATTGTCTGCAACTCAAAAGCCACCATCTGACTATTCTTGCCACAGCAGAAAAACATTTGATTGCCCATTTGTTACGTATCAGTTTCCTGGGATACCTCACTATCCTTTTTTTTATCCTTCCTGAGCTAAAGTGGGAGGGGAAAAATATCTTGGTCATGGTAAAAAGCAGTAAGAAGAGAAGTTTATAAAAACTTTTTTTAGTTCAGCTTTATTACTCATTGTGCCGTCCTGTGGAGTCAACTGCTAAGAGACCCATCAGCATCCCTGCTAATGACTCCCTCTATCCAGCCCTCCTGCCTCTTCAGAGGTTTCAATATTATTCTTGCCAGAAGCCAAGTACAGGAAAGAACATGCACCCCATACCAGCCTAATCGTTCCTTTTGGTGAGTAAGAATTTTTCCACTGGCTAGGGTGGAAGACTGTAATGTTACGGAGAGCATCTCTTGTGCTAAGACAGCAGAAGGTCACTTAGGCAGCAAGATGATGATGATGATTTAAATATGTAGTGTCCGTGTATCATAGTTTCATCAATAGATGTCTAAGCACTTTGGTAAAACAATAAATTTCACTTAGATCACTCTTTCAAGACAGCACATGAAAGAAGAGTTTCCAGAAGGATAATGGTAGAACCTGGGGATAGAAACCAGGTCTTCTAAATACCAAACGTGTTCCTTATCTACCCAGCAACATTTTCTTCCTAGAGTGTTTTCCTATACACAACATTTACAAGAATTTTTGATAGCATAAGGCTTTTGCAGGTTAACTTTATAATTACAACTGTAAAACAAACTATTTGAAAGGTGTTGTCTGAAATACCATAATTTGCTCCTTGTTTCAATATTGTTTACCGGTATCATTTTTCAGAATCTTTGAAAATCTTAAAAAAAAAGGGGTAACAGTTTGAGCATCTGATTTGTCATAAAATTGAATATGTTTACCTAAAAATGAAAGATTTGCAAATGTTTTTAATGTTTCTATGGAAACCAGAAAAATCACAAACCACTTGTGTCAGAGCTGTTAACATAGGAGTGACACACATTTTCTCCATATGTATGTAAAAACATATTCCCAGCAGAAAAAGCCTTTTTCCATTTTAAAGAAAATGAAAGTGATGGCTAAATCTTTTGAAATCCAGGATCATTGCTTAGCCATGGACCAACACCAGCACAAAAGACTCAGCATCACAGGACGCTGCCAAAATCTCCCATAATCTGAATCTTTAGTTTTTCTCTCAGAGGTCTATTTCTTACATTCACTATCTAACAAGCCATTACATCAAAGACACTTCAACATGTAAAGGTACTTATTACAAACTACCTCACCTTCATCCCAAACAAAAGGGCAAAACAATTTTTTTTACTTTTTTTTTTTTTCCTCTTCTCTCTTTTTAAGTACTCTCATATGAGGTCAACAGATATTTAGACGTAAGGGGCAATTGCTTCAGGAAAAGTACTGTCTTTATGAAGAAGCAATTCAGTTTATGTGGCAAAAGAAGCCCAAATTTATACACGTAAAATGTCTCATCACAAACAAGAAGCCAATGCGTACATAAAATTACACATCTACAACCGGGTTCTAGCCTGAGTCCCATGTAAGTCTGGGTATCTCAGTCTGACTTCTGCATTGGGTACATAGTTATACTCTAGAGCCAGAGAGAGGCCTGGGCTTCTCCACGGTTCACCAGTCATACGGAAAGAGTCAGCCTTTGGTCATGATCACATATCTCCACTGAAGATACCACAACCCTAATTCAGAGACTGCCTCAAAACAGGAAAAATGTATATGGTCCTCTGTGCAGGTCACTACTTTTTCTAACAAAAATCTTAGGCAAGAATTGTCAAACCTGGAACAAGTTTGCTCAAAAAGGAAAAAAATCCAGTTCATATAGTGAATTAAAAGCTTTAGGAACCTACAATTGGCACTCTAAGAGTAATCTCTGAACTTGGTCATGATTTTACTTTCATCTATAGAACTTTGGACCTCATATTGAGAAATACCTGAACTCAACAGGGTGCCAAGTGAGGCCAGCTAGCGAGCTGCATTTCTTGCAGCCTAAAGAATCAGTTTATAAACATTTATGTAAGTAAATGCAAATGACATCAATTTAATTGAAGTTTAGTCCTAGATGTCTAAAACCATTTATGAAAACTTGGCTGTGAGAATTAGAACCCCTTATTTCTCTTTGCCTTGATTTCCTGAACTCTAAATATAAGACTTATGTGTTTTGAGATACATGTAAGAAAGAGCAACCCATAAGTAGTGGCATCACCATGAAAGAGATGTTCAGCATCTGAAACCACGCTTCAGACAAAACCATGCCATAAGCTTTGTGTGCTTCTTTGTAATTAAAACAAACAAACCAACAAACCGCTTAGCCTGTAAAAAGTATGATGAAAAAGATGATATGCTAAACTACGTCACTTCTGTATTTTGTTATTTCACAGAGTGTTACCAGAAACAGCTTTTCCTAGCACAGTCCCCTCCAAACTGTCACATCTGTAAGTTTAAAATAGCACTAGGTTTTCAGGCCATAACAGTTTTGGATATTAACAACTGCTATGAAGGATGGAATTCCCCTCACCTGATCTCAGATATCTCACGGTTTAATGGCTTGTTAAAGCAAGAAATATAAGCTCCCTTTAATGTCAATATGGAGAAAGAATCCTGCATAAATAAATTAGAATAAGGTCCACTTAAAAGCACACATCCTTTAGATGAGACTTGGTGACTAGACACCACACCTAGTTTTTAGATAGATGAAGTTAGGTGAAATGAATTATTTTTCATCCTTCTACCTCAACCAGATTTCTTGTCTTGCAAGAGGCTGAAGAACATTACATATGCAATTTCTGTAAAACCTCTGTTACTTAAACCTGTGTTACTTTCACTGGTGTAGTAGGTAGCAGTGGTGGTTTAGGTATTTGGTTAGTACAGTCATTATGGAACTGCTGGACTAAATCCAGGGATTAGAGGTCCAGTGGCTGATGAAGACAATGAGAACATTGTGCTGTTCTTCCGGAGAACTGGAATTTGCACTTCCATTATCATGCTAATCCTGCTAACAACAGCCTCTGAAAGTCTAGCTCCGCTAGAGATATTTCACAACTATCTCATAATACATATCTGAGCACATTTTTCTGAGACAGATCGGGCAGCATAAAATCATACAAATTAATGCAAATACTCTGTGAAAACAGTAGCAGTAGTAATTTGAACAAATGTTTGCTAAAAAAATTCATCTACAATGTGAGACATGAAGGTTGTCACCCATCGATCAGAGCTCATGAAAAAGGCAAGGTTGACCATTTAGTCTTCCTTCAGTTTCCATTGTTATTTTGAGGTCTTTGAATGACCACTCCAGATAAATTAAATTAAACATAGAATTTTCTTTTAAACACAGCAAACACTGTGCTTCAGGAAAGAAGTATGCTATCTGTAACTTCATTCAACACTAATTTTCCTATACATAGCAGTTTTATAAATTATCATATTGATACTTTGCTCTCTGGCATTTAGAATTAGTATTTTATTAGTCATCACCCAAAAACAATATATCAGGACTCCCAATGGAACTGTGCTATACTGGAAACAGTAAATATAAAAAATTAAAATTGTAAAACTCAGGATGTGATGTTGTCATATCTCAAAATTAGGATATTGAAGTAGAAAACTTAATTTCAATACAGTTTCTGCTAGCCAAAATTAAAGCAAAATTGATGTCTAATCAACTGAGCTTTCAGATGCAGCAATACCACACTGAAATTCATTACTGTTGTTTCTCTGCATATTCATGAACATTTCCACCAATACAAGCCTGCTTATCACAATATATGCTGGAGAACTGATCATATTGCTGCTTCAGGGTAGAAGTGAAAATGGAAGTTGAACTCTGCCCCTCAAAAAAACCCCAAATCTCATAGTTGCTTTCATGTCTGAATATATTTTTCATGTTTATTTTCCCCGCTCATTGAGGATGTTGTCCTTTATTATTAATTAAATGGAAAAAAAACCCCATAGCCAGTGATTGAATTACCCCAATGTACCTGCTTAAAATGATCGATATTGATCAAACTAAAAGGTAGAAAGTACCACTAGTCTTCCTAATGTAAGTGATTTGGCACAAGAAACGTTTTGATCAAATTAAGTGGAGGATCTAATTAACTTGTGATTAAATTAAGTGGAGGTCAAGCTGTATAGGCATAAATCCCATACACATTGAGATGAAACTAATAGTAATGCACATATTTACAGAGGCTGCCATAGGAAAGTATGCAATAAATTCAGCAAAGAAAAAAGGTCACAGAAAGAAAGGGAAAATAAGGCATGAAGGGATTAGAATACAGAAAGAAGATAAATACAGCCACAGACAATGATTACCATTGGAAGAGCATTAGCCAAGGCTGGTAGTATTACAGACTGTGCATACACTGGAGTATGAAAAAAAACCCTTCCAGATTAAAAATCTAACACAGTGCAAAACTCTGTGATACAGATTGAAATAAAATTCCAGAAGCTAAAAAGCAGGCTCTCAGACAAGGTCAAATTATGTATGTCTGTAGGCTGTACCTCCTGGGCAACACATGATTAGATCAGCAGTAGGGACAAGTTGTCAACTCACAATACAGGCAGACAAACCCAATGCTTTTCCTGCATGCAGCAGATCCTTGCTGTTTGGGAACTGGCTTATTTCTGATTCTACACTCACTAAAAATCCATTTGCATCAATTCAAACTGTCAGACACCCCTCCTTGCATGACCCACTTTCTTTCAAGAGACCACTACCTTATTTCTTTCTGAGGGAACAGAATCAGTGCAACCTATTCCCAAAGAAGCCTGCATATTTTCCACCCACTGCCACAATCTAATACAGCAAGACTGGACCAATAGAAGGGTCTTTGTGAATCTACATCATACAATGTTGGAACAAAATTACCTGTCTCCAAAACAACTGGTTTCAAAATTAGTATCCTAATTAAAGGAATAAGGAAATCTTAAGCTGGATACCAAATCACACAGAAATCCCAAAACCAGTTTATATGTCTTTATCTTGTAAAGACTTGGTTTTTTCTTAAGCTTTTAACAAGGAATTGTTGTCATAGTGAATCTCCAAAAATAGGGTTTGTGTTTGTCTTTTGCCCTAATTAGACTGTAATAATACTTCAATCTTGATCCTTGCCAGCTGGCATTTTGAAACCCCACTAGTAGTATCTGTATACAATCTGAGGACATGTATGCAAACTTTAAACATTTTCAGTATGTTTCTCAGATTAAAACATGAGGAAAAATAATTGTCTGCAAATTATTCAAGAACAATAAATTACAGGTATGGAACTTAATGGCACTATAGAATTCATATATTTCTGCCAGATACTTATAACAGCAAATGATTACCTAAAAGCACCATTCCAGAAGTGATACTTCCATTCTGCCAAGGCACTGGAGGTTTTTTCAGACAGTACTCTCTACTAATTATCTTAATGTGCTCAGGAAAACATTGCCCAGAGTTTGGAGTCTCCCCTGAAGTGCAAGGCAATAATTTAGAAGGTATGAACCCCATTTCAGGGCTCAGTGATTATAGAATTATAGAAGCATAGAATCATTTCAGTTGGAAGAGACCCTCAGGTTCAAGTCCAACCATAACCTAACTCTAGCACTAAACCATGTCCCTCAGAACCTCATCTAAATGCCTTTTAAACATCTCCAGGGATGGTGACTCCATCACTTCCCTGGGCAGCCTGTTCCAATGCCTGACGACCGTTTCTGTGAAGTATTTTTTCCTAATATCCAATCTAAACCTCCTCTAGTGCAACTTGAGGCCATTTCCTCTTGTCCTATCACTTGCTACTTGGGAGAAGAGACCAACACCCTCCATGCTACAACCTCCTTTCAGGTAGTTGTAGACAGCGATAAGGTCTCCCCTCAGCCTCCTTTTCTCCAGGCTAAACAGCCCCAGTTCCCTCAGCCGCTCCTGATCAGACTTGTGCTCCAGAGCCCTCACCAGCTTCGTCACCCTTCTCTGCACTCTCTCCAGCACCTCGATGTCCTTCTTAGGATGAGGGGCCCAAAACTGAACACAGGATTCAAGGTGGGGCCTCACCAGCACTGAGTACAGAGAGAAGGTCACTTCTCTAGTCCTGCTGGCCACACTATTCCTGATACAAGCCAGGATGCTGTCAGTCTTTTTGGCCACCTGGGCACACTGCTGGCTCATGTTCAGCCGTCTGTCAATCAACACTCCCAGATCTCTTTCTGCCAGGCAGCTTTCCAGCCACTCTTCCCCGAGTCTGTAGTGCTACCTGAGGTTGTTGTGACCCAAGTGCAGGACCTGGCACTTGGCCTTATTAAACCTCATACAATTGGCCTCAGCTCAGCCATCCAGCCAGTCCCGATCCCTCTGTACAGCCTTCGTACCCTCCAGCAGATCAACACTCCCACCCAATTTGGTGTCATCTGCAAACTTACTAAGGGTGCATTCAATCCCCTCATCCAGATCATTGATAAAGAGATTAAACAGAACTGGCCCCACTACTGAGCCCTGGGGAACACCAGTCGTGACCAGTCACCAACTGGATTTGGCTCCAGTCACCACAACTCTTTTGGTCCGGCCCTTCAGCCAGTTCTTTATCCATCGCAGAGTCCACCCATTCAGACCATGAGTTGCCAGCTTCTCCAGGAAAATGCTGCAGGATACAGTGTCAAAGACTTTACTGAAGTCTAAGTACACAACATCCACAGCTTTTTCCTCATCTACTAGGTAGATCACCTTGTCATAGAAGGAGATCAGGTTGGTCAAGCAGGACCTGCCTCTCATAAACCCATGTTGACTGGGCCTGATCATTTGTTTTTCTTGTATGTGCCACGTAATGTCACTCAGGATGATCTGCTCCATGACTCTCCCCAGCAACAAGGTTAGACTGACAGGCCTGTAGTTCCCCGTATCGTCCTCCAGCCCTTCTTGTAGATGGGCATCACGTTAGCCAACTTCTAGTCAGCTGGGACCTCCACAGTTAGCCAGGTTTACTGATAGATAATGGAAAGTGGCTTAGTGATCACCTCTGCCAGCTCTCTCGGCACCCTTGGGTGTATCCTATCTGGCCCCATAGACTTGTGCATGTCCAAAAGGTGTAGCAGATTGCTAACCATTTCCCCTTGGATTATTGGGGCCTCATTCTGCTCCTCATCCCTGTCTTCTGGCTCAGGGGGCTGGGTACCTGGAGCACAACTGTTCTGACTATTAAAGACTGAGGCAAAGAAGGCATTTAGTAGCTCAGCCTTTCTCTCATCTTCTGTCACTATGTTTCCCCCTGCATTCATCAGAGGATAGAGCTTTTCCTTAGCCCAACTTTTGTTGCCGATATATTTATAGAAACATTTCTTTTACAGGAGTAGCTATGCTCAAATCTAGTTGGGCTTTGGCCCTTCTAATTTTCTCCCTGCTTAACTTCATGGCATTTCTGTATTCCTCCTGAGTGGCCTGCCCCTCCTTCCAAAGGTTATAAATTCTCTTTTTATTCCTAAGTTCCAGCCGCAGCTCTCTATTCAGCCAGGCCAGCCTTCTTCACCACTGGCTCGCCTTCCGGCACATGGGGACAGCCTGCTTCTGCACCTCTACGGTTACCTTCTTGAAGAGAGACTTCCTGGACTCCTTTGTCCTTCAGGACTGCTTCCCAAGGGACTCTGCCAACCAGAGATGAGACACTCATGTTTTCCTGAAACCTGCCTGCTCTGAGACGGTAGGCAACTATCTTAAGCTCCAATTTTACATAGCAGCTCTACTTCCACATCCATTGGCAGTTTTCTACAACCTCAGTCATCTTTTCAGGAGCCTTGGAGGCTTGCAATAACTACAGTGGACATAGAAGATACTCAGCATTTTCAGCTCACAGATTTAGGGTATCTCTGTGAAAGAACCTTAAATAAGGAAGCTATCTAAAAATTTCTGGCCTTCATTGCCTCGGTATGCTAAAACAAATTTAAAAAAAAAAAAAAAGTTTTAGCTAAAGATATCCAATCTAATGCTAAACTAAAGTGCCTTCAGATACCCAAAGCAGCATAAGCTATTTTACAGCCATGCTTTGTCTAAGGTAATTAATGTCGCTGAAAACAGCAGCTGTAGCTAAGGAGGTAGTTCTACATGGTAACACACTGTGCATCGTGCATGTTTCCTTTGTTTCTTGATTTTATTATCCATGAAGTCAGTGGCAACCACTATAATCTTAATTTCTGAGGTGATGTCTTTAGATGAGGACTGTCATTTACTGGAAATCATTTTAGTTGCTTAAGTACAGTATTTCTTTATGTGATTTGCAGAAAGTTTAAGTAAACTTTCTTCTTTTTTTTTTTTGAAAGTTCTAGTTCTGAGTAAAAGTTCAGCAATGTCTTATTTTACACAAAAACTTTGTTTCTCCCCCATTCTGCTTTGTGCCTCTAGAAATGCTCAAGTCATGACTCGAAGTGGAAGAAGAAGGGTCACAATACTTTCTGAAAACACATGTGCTTTGGAGATACACAAAGAGTTATCAAAAAATAAATCTTCTAGAAAAAAAAGCAAACCCTTCAGAATACTGAGCCTTTTTCAGATGTTTTTCAGACCAATTATTTTAAGCCACAAAGATCAAAATGTTCTGCTGAGTACTGAACAACTCTGTGAACTTATGTGCTTACACTGTGACTGATGCCAACTTTGGAAAGCATTCCCAGGTGCTATTAATGGTGATATATCATTCTTTTTTCTTCTCCTCCCTCTCCTGTCTGTTAGAACTGAGGTCTATCTATAGTGAAATTATGCACATTAAAATTATATTTCTCTGAGTGATGATAGAATAGATAATACAGTTGTAAAATTCACGGATGTCAGCAGCTTGGAGGGGGTACAAGTACTCTGGAGTACTTGTAGGGCAGGAGTAGAATTCAGAATGATTTTGACACATTGGGGAAAGGCAGTGGAGTCAGCAAGACGAAATTCGAGGCAATATGAGTACAAAATACTACACTCAGAAAGGAAAAAGCAAGGCGCACATAAAAATGTGAACCAACTAGCCAGGCAATAGGAGAGCAGAAAGTTGTAAAGCTTGGGAACTCTATAAAATGTGCATTGATCAGCACTGTGATACAGTCTTGTAAATAAGGCACATGCATTTAAAAACAGTGTCATACATCCGACCCCAGAAAACCACTTTTTTTTTTCAGCTCCTCTCGGTGCTCACTAGGTTCAGTCGAATTTAGCATATCCAGTCTGGGAACCACAGTTTCCAAACATTGAGCCTAAGGAAGAGGAGCAATAGATTTGAAAAATATTCCCAGAAAAGTAAAATAATTTGGCTTACTTTCTCTAAGAGAGGGCATGAATGAATTAAAAATGATCTTCCAAAAATTAAAAGTTGTAAAAGAAGGGGACATCTTTGTTAGAAAGAGGTCTCCTTAAAAAGAGGATCTCCACATTTTTTAAAGACTGGAGAGGACATATCTAGGTTGCCGTACAGCCAGTAAAATATAGACTGGATATTGAGATACAACAGCAGCAACTTCTCTGGGGGTGCTGAAGAATTTTCTTCACTGCCAGGTATTTAAAAATAGCCTGGACAACGATCTACTAGGCAAAGGTAGACTAGAACCCTACTCACTTTGTGAGCAGGAACATGATGGTCTTTTCTATATGCTATAAAGGGTTATACCACCATTAGTTGTGTTGCTTTGAATGACCTAAATAAACTATTTTATTAAATAGCATTTTGGGTACCTCAGTACTTGAGCCACACACCTTAAGATATCTCCAGGGATGCAGCTTCTGGTGGGCTGATATTCAGTACTTTCTGAGAATCAGGAAGTGTTCATAAAGCAGAAAATCCAGCTAGTCAAAGTCGTTGCCAAGTCTGAAAACTTGATACATTTTTAATATTCCAATAATACATTAACATGGATTTTTGATTGGTTACATTGTATGCATAGTGATGATTTCTTCTTCAAGCTAGTAGGCAGTAACAGTCACAGGCCATTTTTTTTTTTTTTTTCAGTCAGAGAGATTTACTCCTACACAAAATAACCTCCGTTTTGCAATCAATAGGAGCACTGAACAATTGGATTGGAAATCACAGTGCATAATCAACTCCAAGATTCAAACGGCAGAATCCCTATTGTTCTTTCCTGAGCAGACAAATCGAGATGTCTGTTATCTTTTAAGTATCAACAGTGGTGCAGTGAAGATATTAATTTTCCATTAATAAGCATGGAATTATACATCTGGCTGCTGTCAGCTGTTTTATGTTACTGGAACAATGAATTAACCTTACACCACACTGGCAACTCTGCAAAATTATATATCAAGAGCATTCCTTTCCAAACTCAGATGATTGCAATAACTTTGTATCATAAAACCTTATAAAGAAGTTTAATCTTCTTTTATGCATGAAGTAAGTTAATCTTTTTATATAGTACCAGTTCATTTCTGTATATGTAATAGCAACAATAGCTTAATACAACGTATAATAATATTTTTCACTTCATCTCTTCTCAGTTGCAGAACTTGTTGCAGCATCTTCAGTTCCCTATGACAGTTCTATTGGTTTCTTCTCTATAATCTGTTATAGCCAAAGCAAAATTGGCACGTGCCCTGCCAACAGTCAGGGACATTTGAAGGGTCCCAAAAAGAACTTTGGTTTTCCACTTCATTGCACATAATCATGGTTTCCATGACCTTCATGACACTTTACCGCATGTTCTGAAACAAGAAGGAAAACTACATAACAAACCTAAGGAAATGACTAAAACTAAACACATTATTTATCTGAGTTCTCATGACAACCATAGATTAATGGACAAACGACTGCAGACAATTTCTCTTCTATGTAACTTTTCAGACAGTTTTTTTTGTTCACAGCTTTATATCTTAACTCCTTGTTCCTCATAAGGTACCTACTTTTCTGACTGATTTCCAGCTAAGGGACATGTAGAAACATTCTTGCAATTGCTTTGAGTCTATTCTCACTGATAAAAGCAAGGCGTTCATAGGTAAACTAGGACAATAAACAGTGCATTGTCTTCTTTAGTGTAGAGCGGTCCTTTGGATTTTCCTTATGCATTTGTTAACTCCTATGCCTTACACTATTATCTCTACCTGTGGAGAATAATCAGCCGCTTATCCCGGTACTTAACACTATTAGACTTCAGTGCAAGTGATTTGATGTTTATTCCATAAGAAATTTTAGTTTACCTTCCAGGCTCATTTCTTTTCCAAGTAGATATAAACAACCGTGTGTACTAGCAGGATGACTGTACCTGGGGCACTCTAATTCTGTGTATGTAGTACGAGTTTCTTAGAAGGCAGAAGACTTTTTTTTTGCTTGCATGGAAGAAGAAGTCCAGTTTGGCTGGAGTTTTTGCTGTCACCTTTCCAAGTCTACCACTAAACACAGGGAAGTAATGATTTTCCTCTTTTTTGGATTGTCAGATGTGGGTAGATTTTTCACAAGAAAAACATCCGAGCCTCGAGTGGGATAATACTTCTGACCCTAAGTGGAGATGTACTTCAGCTTAAATGATTGCAAGACTGCTTCCCATCACCCCCCAATAGAACAATACATTTTCTTTGAAGTTCACATTCTAGAAACAAACAAGGTTCATTTTCATGTATTGAACCTTCCCCTCACTCCTTTTTTAGTTTTAAAAATATTTTAGAATTTCTAAAAATTTGGTGGAAGAAGTATCCAGGAAATTCCAGACATCCTGGTAAAATCTTGGCCAAACTGTGAACAATGGACAAAGGGATTCCAGAAAAAAAAAAATCCTTACTGTAAGTTCTACAAAAAATATGTACATATGCTTTGACATCTAGATATCACTTTTATCCAAAGAAATTCTGTTAAATGAATTGTGTGGTTGAGAGACCTAGGCAGCAATTGCTGTCTTAATAACTTTTACTAAGCAGCAGTAATCCACTTGATACTAGCAATTACAATCAAACCATTTCAGTAGAAATTGATATACCTGACATTATAACATTTTACTAAAAAGTCCCTCTGTCCCTTCTGTTTCAGTTCCCTTG
Organism: Caloenas nicobarica; assembly: GCF_036013445.1. Classification (NCBI taxonomy): domain Eukaryota; kingdom Metazoa; phylum Chordata; class Aves; order Columbiformes; family Columbidae; genus Caloenas; species Caloenas nicobarica. Next base: position 73,636,613 of record NC_088247.1, read on the forward strand.
GCTTCTGAGGTGGAAGGCAATAGAAATTGCACATGAAAAACTAGGACAGCATAGTGGCCTCTAAGGAGTCTGGATGCCCCAGGCAACCTGGAAATCATCCATCCTTCCTTGTTTTCAGTCTCCCACACAGCAAAGATACTAAATGTTACACAGCTTTTAATATGCTGGTTCACACACATCTCTGAAGAATATGGATATATTTGGCAATTGCCTAAGAAAACAAAGGAAACAAAAATACACCCAAACTCATAAAAAAACATGAGAGAAAACCTCAAATATTTGTTTTTGTTTCTAAACCTGCTCCTCTAGCAGAATTGTCTCAGATACCAAGCAGCATGGGAGAAAGACCACAAATTCTTTGTTTTAAGATCAAATTTCATAAAAAGATTGCCTTTCATTTGCATTTCAGTGAAGGACAAGGTGGACCTACAAGCAAAGAGAGGCCTCTTCTCATGATTACCTCTCTCATGATATAACCTCGACCTGATTTAGCAAGCCGAAAACTTCACTTAATGCTTATTTACTTGGTGAAGTGCCATACAGAAATACCCGAGCTGATATTTGAAGGCACTGGCTTGTGTACTAGAAGCTATGTTAAAGAGAATGAGCACAGTGGGTAATATCAAAGGTTCACTTAGGCTGCTATCCTCTTTCCAGCGGTGGTGAACAGCATAAGCCAAGGAAATAGCACAGGCACACAACTATTTCTACTCCGGAATAGAGTCTCACCCACCATTGATCTTGGGGTTCAGGACTTTCACGCCAGTGTGGTATCTTTGCCTTCCACAGTCCTCTGTAGTTTTTTCTCCCAGGGGTTTGTATATGTGTTTTTCAAGTTAGCACAAAGCCAAGAAAACAGTGATATTGTGATTGGCAGAGCATCACTGTGCTAATCATCATTCCTTCTTGTAGATATAAGTGAATTATCCTATGAGCACGTGCATAAAGAGACCTAACGTAGGTGGTAGTTGGATATGAAATTTCTGTGCACACAAATGGCTGATAGCATACCCAGTTTTCTGAAAGGAAATGTTTATATATACATCATTATGAAAGACAAAGGACAAGAAGGGCAAGGAACTCTGGTCTGCAAGAGAAAGACAAGTTCAGATCTCAAAAGACGGGTTTATCTGTTTTGTTCATAGAGTCATGACTATGGTCAAAACCACATTTAACCATTTCCACATTGCAAAGCAGAAGTATGGCAACATCAAATTAGAGCCAAAGAAATTAAAAATGGCTTCATTTAAACATAATTATATCATTAAATGTAATTTTTGTATTACACAAAAGGTTAATATCATAGCAAATTATTAGAAGAATTTCTGTGAACCTCATCAAGAAAGTTAATAATTTAGATACCATATGAAGTACAAAAAGAATCCCTGTGATATACTTGTCTGTATAAAGCAGCAGTTTTCAAGGTTATTCCTTTCACATGTCTTAATAGAGGTGAATGCTGCTAACTGGAAAGCTAAATATACTTTGAGATTTATTATTTCGGTAATTGCATTTCAGGTGCTAATTAAAAGCAAAGCCAAGATGAATATTTCAGAAGGGGATAAAAAAAAGTTACTTTTTCTGAATATACACGTACACATAATGTACAGCACACATACTAGTATCTAGATCTTCCCCCTCCAGTGTCTGGGAAGAGGTACATGCAGACCTCCCACAAGGGAGCTATTTTTGACCAGAAATGCTGCCATTCCTCTGTCTAGTGGGACCACAGAACACAAATCAATTCACTACAGAATGCAATATTCTTGATTGGAAGCCCGTTCTAGAAGTGCGAAATACTTCCAGATTTGTGTAGAAAGAGCCCAGAAAGACCAAGAAACAGAATGAAGGTGCTCACAAAAACAGAAGATAGAAAGTCAGGGTAACAGGGGGAAAAAATGAAGAGGAAAGTCAAGGAAAAAGTCACAGAACCTTTCTGTAAATCTATAGTTTAAATCTCATTCTATACACAGATGTGATTCACATAGATTATTAATGTCTGAATGAAGGGAGAAGAACTAGTGTAGTGGCTTGGATAAGTTTCCTTGGTTAATAAGCAATGGCATGCATTTACCACCATGGTGTATTTAGAAACTCTATACCTGACTTCTATTTTCTGCCAAAGGGAGTTTAGCATTGTTTCAGGTGTTCACCAAGAGGACAAGACAAAAGATATAAGGATATGGGGAATCCAGGAATCATATTAATGTAAAATCCTATTTAGAGGAACATTTTAATTTAAGTCTTTTTCACAATCATTCCTTACACTTTGGCAACAAACTCTATACCTTTTCATCTCCTTTCCCTTTTCTTTCCTTGTTGCTGGCTGTAATCACCTCCAGGACAAATGGAGTTATTATAGCAAGCTTTTCATCCTTACTGGTATTATGCTTATATTTTAAAGAAATGGTTTTGAACTAGGAGCAGTAATGGATGAAAGAGCAAGGTTGAATATAGGGAGAAAATAGCCAGGTAACAGAGAAGAAGAGAGCCAAATGGGAAGGTAAAGATGAGCTTATTTGTGCAAAAAAAGGTTTATGGATTATTTTTCATTTCTTCTTTGCCATAGATTGAAAAAAATAATATTTTAAAATTTATTTTCTGAGTTGGGAATTTTAATGCCTACATAAGCATAAGGAATATTGCAAACTTAAATGGGATATCTTGCCTTTAAAAAAACCCAAAACTACACATCCCGCAAAACAAAACCAACCAAACAAACAAATAAAAAACCCCCACCAAAAGCAACAAAACAACCCATTTTTCATTATCCTAGTAGAAAAATAATCTATTATCCATTTCCTGTATCCTTTCCTTGAGAGATTAGTTTTTAAACAAGGTGTACAATTGCCTTTGGTTGAAATACCAGCATAAACAAGAATGTAAAGGCACAAAATATCAAGGCCAAGAACAAACCTCATATACAAAAGCAGTGCAGTAGATGTTGCTGGAAATTCTCATCCTAATTCTCTTGATCTTTCCTACATTTTAAAAACACATACTAAATTATCTTCCAGTTTTATACCTGTGCAGACACTCTGAAGGCAATGAGGCCAGCCAGGTAGAGGGATATTGCCTGACATACAAGTGAAGTCAATAACATTCTTTATATAAAAGCAGAAAGCTGGATCAGAACACAGTTGCATGTGATAGAACAGTAAATGTCAGACACCTTTTCATATCAGTTTACTACACAGACTGAGGACCGTGATTGTTGCCCTTTGTTGGTTACGGTTATATTGCTGGGGCAAATCAGACATGAAATGCAACTTCCTTAAAATAAATAATAATTCCAATGAAAAGCTTTGCTGTAATTTCAAACTCATCTATCTCCTGTTTACATCTGAAATTGTGAACAGAAAAGAGCATAAAAGAGAGAGGGCCCATTTACCACAAGATCAGGGCAGCACAATACGGAACAAAAGTGAAGTTCAACTGGGTTTTCCCTTTGTACAGGAGGAAACTAAGCTAAAATACATAGGTATTTTTTACAAAAGACATCATTAACAAAAAGTGGAAGTTACCTTGTGCTGCTAGTCCCCTTCTGGCTCTACTTAGACGTCTTAAATAGAGAATTAAAATAGAGCTTTCCATCTTGTAAATTATACTGGCATTTCCACATTATGGTGTTCAGGGCATTAATTCCTTCCTTGCTGGCAAGAATACTCTTTAACTTTTCATAGAATCATAATTTAATATCAAAGGCTATCAAAAATGTATTTTGAAACAACAAAAGTTTTCCTACAAGCAGCAAAGATGTTTTAGTCTCACAGAGGATGTATAACTTGTGTTGAGACATTGCAAATTCCCCATGGACCATGACAGTTCTGACTTAACAGCAATACCAGTTGCCCAGTGAACATATATTCTGTTGTCTGGTATTTATTTATCTGGAAAAAAAAATGCTTAGTAGAAATATCTGATCATTTGGGAATGATTTTTTGCTTTCTGGCTTCAAAGTTTTTTGGCTGGGGCTTTCCTTTTCTCTTTTACATAACGGCAGCAACATCTGCAGCTAGTTGTCTCATACATGAAAATACATTTTAATTAAAAGACTATCCTAATGAAGAGATGGGATAAGTTTATTTTTCTCACTTTAGCAGCCAATTCGTACTTAGGCTGTACATTTTCCTCACAGAGGCAGTTTCAACTGCAGGAATACAAGGGATTTTTTGAGAAGAATTAGTCCCAGTTTCTCATGATATCCTTAGTTTCTGAAAACTGAGGGATTTTCGGAAGGTTCTTCTTTATATCATTTGTCCAAAACATGAAAACAGTCTCTCTTGCCTAGTATTTTAAGTATTTTAAGTAGTATTTTAAGATTATTTCTTTTGTTGTTGTTTAGAATGAGGGAGAGGAGTAGAGAAAAAAATGCCTGAAAATGACATCTTGTGGCACTTCGCAGGATACGGCAGGTACATGTCAGGAAGCTGGTACTCAGCCCAGTGGAAACCAGTCTTTGGAAGGAATATTCTATACTTTCATGTCAGCTACAGCAGTGACATGGATTTGCCACACTAGATCAAGCCACTGGCTTGTCAAGCCTGAGCCTCTGGCAGCAGCTGGCACGTGGTGCGTCAGGGTGGAGGTATCCAACACACATACACAGGAGCGTGGGATGGTCTGTGGAGCCATCACCCAGCTGTCTTTCCCTCTCCCACTGCTTCCTCCCTGTTTTTTTGAAGAATTCACTAAATACGGCCACTGCATTTGTGGTGTGTTTTCTGTGTTGTTTTCTTCCGGGTATTCGCTCTGTTAAACATCGGGGATTGGTCCATAATGCTCTCTCAGGGCAAAAGGGCTTTTTAAAAATATCTGTTTTCTCAAGTACCAGGCAGTCTGAACTGCCATTCACAATGTGATGACAATAAATTTATAGAGAAACATGAGAACAATCCAGAAAAAAAAAAAAAAAAAAAGAAAGAAAAAAAAAGAAAGGAAGAAAGAGAGTGTCATGATCCTGCCAACATGTAGGCGCTTGATTTCAGACATATTAATAACAGTGCTGGAAGTGGGGAACATACACTGAAAATTAAGGATGCAGCAGTAACCTGATGGAAACAGCTTTTCTAAAGCCAAGGCATTTTGTAATCTGTATTACATTTTTGTACACAATCATTATTGTCAGTTTATTTGCCCAGGATTTTTGTGGATTCGTGATTAAAGCCCACTCATCATTACAGCTGTCCCACAGCTCAGGCTGAATAAAAAGGTGCTGTGATTTACTATGAGTGAGGCAGCATGGTTTTTACACTGTAAAATACCTATTTTAAACTAAAGAAGTGATGAACAATAAGCTTCAATGAAATGCGGCAATTTCTTTCCCCCTTTAGCTGCTCACACCATATAGTGTGATGACAGAGGAAACGACAGCTCAGTCACTAAAACAACATTCTTGGAATTGACAGAGACTGAGTTGGTCATATTTGACTCTAAAAGATGAAGTCTAGGTGTATCTGACTGGGCTGGAGTTGACACATTTAGGTACCCATAGGTTCACATCCTAATTTAAATTGCAGTGAGGGTAATGATTCTGTTTGTATAAGAACTCAGGGGAAATTGAGTGGTTTTTACAAAGCAAGTTTTTACCTGAATAATGCTATAAATGACTGCTCATCACACAAACAATTTTGTTTGCAGTCGTTTACAGAATATAGTTACGTCCATTACAGATTCTGCTGGCTCTGGAGATTAAATATTCTACAGTACTAATTCCAGAGATCTATAACTCATGACAACTTCATGGCCCACCTTAAACAGTTACTTTCCATTAAAAAAAACAACCTGTACTTAGAACAGTGTGAATGGTATGAGCTTCTTCTCAGAGGTTCTACAGAACACGTGCCTCAGTTCTTAGCACTGAGTATCAGCTGACAATTCACTGAGACAAATCTCAAGGCCCCGAAGGAGATTAAAAAAACCCAACCAAACAAAAAACAAAATTAGCAAATGCAGGTCTTGCAATAACCTGTACAAAGTGGCTTCTTCTTTCCCACTGTAAACCAGCAGATCAACAGTGCAGTTCCAAATAACACAGAAAAAGTTATCTTAACATTTGTATGCTTATCTGTGATTTTTCCTTTCATTATGACTGTGAAAGTCCTGCTAAAGATGAAGTTAATAAGATACTGAGAAATGGTATTTTCAACAGGTAAAAGTGATTAGGACAGTATAAAAACTGTGCAGAGCCACAGTTCTTTCTTCAAACACTGCTTATTTAAATGCTTATTGTTAAATGCATTTTTCCAAATGTATAAGGATGATGGGAACCTACACATAGTCACCTTTCTTGGGGAGAGTATGATGGCAGAAAGCTCTATAATGAGGGGAGAAAGTAGAAATGTAACTATTCACACCCTTCCATTTTTGAGCAGGGAAGTTTTGTGTCTATACATTTAATTTATATTCTAGAATATCATTCTCTCACCTATTGATACTTGTACTAGCATTCTCTCACCTATTGATACTTGTACCAGCATTCTCACAACACATATAGAAATGCAGGGACCATATTAAAAAATCTAAAGTGCAGGAGACAGTGTCTGAATAGAGGTGATCAAGAAGAACCAGATCTGCAGTGTTTTTCCTACTTGACCACAAACAGCACAGAATATATTGAGAGGAAAAACAAAGTCAGCAGGCACAGGACGGAGAGTTCAGGGAAAAAACAACAGAAGTTGAATGAACATTCTGGAATTTACAGAATATCCACTTCAGACTATTCTTAATAGTAAATAACTTTACAGAAGTATGTTGGTAAGTTCTTTGTACAAATCCATTACTGAGGCAATGTCTTTATTAAGTGTCTCGTTCACACATCTTTGAAAGCCTAGTTTGAAGTACAACCTGACATGATGTGGATTGCCAGACAGGCAGATCCACAACTCTATTCACAACCAGGTGTGGGCATCCAGGATAAAACCTGTAATTGAGGTTGGAGTTAAACTCCAGATAAAAGAAAGTAGAAAGATGACAGAAGGCAAACTTAGTAGCAGGGAATAGGTTTGCAGGTGTTCCTATGTCTTCATTTCCCTATGGACACTGACTATTTGCAGAGCACAAAGGTTACAATGAAGCAGAGCAATCACAGTAAATTACTGTGAAGTAAACCAATTACATTAACTAGAGAGACAACTTGGCACTAAGCTCATATCTAGCCCAGCTGGAAAATATAGCCGTAGAATGGCATAGTAAGTTAACTTTACCTTCTCTGAGTAGAAGTGCTGTAATGTGTTACTATCCACTGATATTAACAGGTTTAGGAATATTCGAAAACTGTGTATTGTGCATAACTGACATTCTTTTAAACTGTAAAGCACCATGCTTATGGTACCACTGTAAAACAACTCTTTGATGAAAGATCTGGTGTCAATGGTGAAGACAAGTGATTTATAGAAGCCTTTTCTTTTTTAACAACTTCTCATCAGGTAAAACTCAGTTAATACCTCAAAGTTTTATTACACTCTTTATGGACTAGTTAGGATGCATAGAGGGCATCCTGAGGGCAAGACTGCTGACATCTCTTCCATCTCTAAAGAAGGTATCAGCTGTCTCTGGGAGCAAAAGAAGAATTTAAAATCAAAGTTAGTAAAGTGTAGAGAGGTTTGGGTTTGTTGGTTTGTTTGTTTGTTTAATTATTTGATATTACCTCTTGATCACTTGAACTTCCAGGCCTCTTAAAAATGTCAGTGAACCAAGATATAAGTGTCAGATCAGACATAGTAATTTCTTTGAACTTCAGCTATTTCCACAGGCAATGCCCTTCCTTCTAGAAACACAGAAATTTAACTGAAATACTGTGCCATACCACAGGAAGCATACAGGTTTCTCAAAACTGACAGCTTACTGAAGAAGCTGTGTATTTAACTTAATGAGTCAATTCACATGGAGTCATATGCACAACTTAAGCTTGATTGGGGATTTACTGGATGCTAGAGCCAATAGGACTGGGGATGTCTCCCTTCCACAGAAAAAATTCTGACATTACCGACCTGCCCCTTAGCACTCCAGTGACAAAGAAAGCCAGGTAAGTAGAAGCACTGAGCACAGCCCGGTCCTGCGGTGGTCAGCAGAAACATTGGAGTGTGTTAGCTGCTGAAGCGTTGTTGTTTGCATGGCTGAGAAGTAACATCATATTTTGAAAGAACTTTCTTTTAGTTTGTTGCATCGATTGTGCCAAGCTTTAGAATGGATCTCTTAGAAATAACATATACCTCCAAATCAAATAATTTGTAATTGCCCTCAGAATTTTTTTTTTTTAATAAAAAAAGGAAAATTTTCCATTCAACTTTCCAGAATTCCAGAATTGTTTGGAAGACATGAAGTCGGTCTGCCTTCTCCTGGAAAATTAATGACTTTATGAATCCCAAGTACAGATACTTTTGAAAGCCTTTCTTTGACGTCCCTTTTCTTTGCTGAAAAGTTGTCTAGGGGCTTACCAAGCACACTCTAAAGGTAAATCAGTTTTGTAAGGCAAGACAAATGAGTTGGTTTGGTTAATACACCATCGGATTGGCACATACGCTCATGGTCACAGGGCACACAGGTGATGTGGCACACGAAAAGCTCTCGCCTCCCTTGTAGGAAGGCTGCACTAACTCTCCTGGGGTTTGACAGGTGAAATGGAGGCAGTCCTGCCAAAGCTGCTGTTCTCAGCAATGTGCAAGCAGGCACACACACCTGGGGAATGACCCAAGATATGGTTTAATTGTTGTTTGCAAAGGAACTGATGAAAACAAACCCACATTTGCTTTTTAAGCAGCCCATTCATAGGTGCCTCCTTACTTGGGGGGGATTATATTGTAGTTTAACCTTTGTTCCGGGGGTACCTTAGGGACATAACTTTGTCCGTGGACAACAGCAGGAAGCTGAGAAAGTCAGCAAATTGCATGCTATGCAAAACCTTAGTCACTCAAGGCAAATTCCACAGAGATTTGAGGTCAATGCACACAATTAAAAATTAACCATCAGTGAATTAAGGCCACTACATTTCTTGGATGACAACAATGCTTTAGGGTTTAACTAGCATTTGTCTCTCATTTCTAATCAACTTTCCTGTGGTTTTCTGAAGAAAAAATATAATGAAACTTCCAAACAAGTGCCTTTTTATGTACACTAAAAAATGCAATAGATATTTTATTACTAGTTCTGTAGCATTCACCAAAATCACAGAGATATTGAAATTCACAGCAAAAAGTAGTTCAGAGCACCATGGAAAACCACAACCAAAACAAACTGAGGAGAAGCTTTTCAGGTTATTCCTTATTTGCCCAGCCAGTAAAGAAAAAAAGGAGCTCCAAGTGACAAGGCAGGTGAAAAGTTTGCAGACCTCCTCAGAATGGCCTATTATCACCTCAGCAACCCTCAGGCACACATATTTGATAGGCAAAAGGGGAAAAAATATACAATCTAGCTCTTGATGCTCAGGCCAAAAATATTTTTTGGAAAAAAAAAAGATAAACAAGTTATGACACATAAAATCTGCAGGCACTTTGACTATACTGATTAGGATAGGAAAATTAGATGTGACAGAAACAGAAAACTACTTGGAACATCATCCTAAGAAAGAAGAGGAGGTCTTTAACAAGGGTCCCACATGCCAGCTGGCTCAAGGTTTTCCCCTGAGGTAATGCAGAGACCCTTCAAGATGGCACCTTTGTGAAAATAAGAAAATAAAACTGTAGCTGTTTGGTGCAGCCCCTGCTCTGGGCAGACTGAAAGTTTTCTGCAGGGTGAAGCAGCAGATATATTTTAGCAATGAAGGTGACGCCTGAGGACTTGAGAGGAAGTCCCCAAGGGATGCCAAGTCCCCAGTGACAAAGTGTCAATTTTCTGCTCTTCTAAGCAGTGGTGGTCTTCCTCCACAAGCTCTTTGGAAACTCTGCTTTCCAAAAAGTAGCACAAACAAGAGGTGGTTTAGCTATAAGATATTCTATGAAGAATCACAATCTCATGGCTTACTTGTGAAATTCACCTCCTCCAGCTACTCTAGCTGAAATAACTGATGTACTGCATATGGACTGAGGACAGAAGTGCATCACAGGATGCAGGCATATTTGAGCCACCATTTAATGAACTAACTTAGGAATCAGAAGTGGTATACCCTCAGCAGCATGCGAACTTATCTTGCTGATACACCTAATAATGTAATGAGATAGACAAGATTCAGCCTTTGTAATCTGCAGCATAATCAAAGCAGCTGAAAAAAAACACAGACCAAAAAAACCCCACCACACTATCTAACATTTGAATTTATCTAATCATCCCAACTGTCTTTGGACAAAGGTGACAAGTTTTTGACCCAGGCAGCAAAAGAAAGGTGATTACTGGTATTCCTTAGATGCTCCATTACGCAAGGCAGTCATGACCTTAATCACAATAGAGACAATAAGCAAGGAAGAATACCTGGTTACACATGACAGCCTCACAGTGTTTTGGATTTTTTACTAGACTTGAGAGACCAAAAAAAGCTAGAATCCCTGCAAAGTACATTTTCAGACAAAACATGCAGAGAACATGTAAAGAAACCAACAAAATCCACTGACTGAAAACATATCAGACTAGGATGTTTGATTCAATACTACACGTGATCAAAACCCAGAGTTACTGTCCTGAAGCACTTTCTTGTATTTCCCCTTTGTCTTCATCTAGGGTCAAAATGTTTCATTTGCAAGCCTGCACTGTGTATGCTTAAACTACCTCTGTGGAATAACATGTGTACTGTACTTCCTATGCTTATACTGTCGTCCCAACTGGATTGCATTTATCCTGAGGTGCTGGCTATGGGGCTTCTATTATATATTTCAGCAGAAGGAGCTTCAGAAAACATACAATCTGGTTTAATGAGGAAAAATGAACAGAAAATATTATGTCATTATGGCTGAGCTGCCAAGATCTCTGTTAAGCATCTTAACAAAAATATGATAATCACTTGCAATCATCTCTGACTTCAAAAGACTGGATTACCCCTGGAAGAAAAATTAACCTACTAACATAGGCACTTTACATATACTGACAAATATCACCAGATATCCTTAAATAGGCTAATTATTAATCCGTGAGATGACTGCTGCAAGCACTTCTCAGGAGTCTGGGAATTATGTCTCAACATAAAAATTTGCACTCAGAACAAAATACCATCTCTGACAATGTACCAGCTGCCCACACAGATGATTTGGTCAACACAGAAGGACTATGGCTTCAATGTGCCTCTTGCCATGTTCAGGGTCAAAGCCGAAATCTCCTTCAGCAAGAAAAACCTAAGTGGGGCAGACTAACCTCCTGCAAGTAGAGGTGAAGCCCACAGAATTTTGATAATACAGAGCAAACCTCCAAATTAACAGAAATCCCCGCAGTTAACAGTTATTGGGAAGAAGTGGTGGTTTAATTCATCACACACACACACAAAAAAGTGAAATGAACTAAAAGGTTTTCCTGAATATCTACCTACAATATTTACTCTGCTTATTACCTCATTTATTTGGAGACAGGTCCAAAAATACGTAGCTAAGGACCAAAATGCAGCTACATCCTATTTGGCCAATGTTTTCACTTCTTGATTATAACACAAATACATTCATCTAATCCATTGCTTGGTCTAAATTTCTTTACAATTTAAAAAAAATCCAGTGCCACTTGTGGTATGGAAATCATGGTGGGATGCTCTCAGGCAAAAAGGGATTAATTGTAATTGTTGACTTTTCTGAGCACACTTAACAAAGTAGCAGCCACACGCTGCCTTATTCCATGAATCCAGGAGATTGTTTGAGCAGGCAGTGTTATATTACTCCGGGGTGGGAATGAAATCATGTGGGAGCAGCAAGCACAGCTCATGGAGAAAAATTACCATTTTATATTTATTACTTTGGCTGGCTTAAGTGCCACAGGAATAGTCTCTCTAATGCATTTGAGTGCAATTCCCCAACAATTTGACTCTCTTGCTTTGTAAACTATTTTTAGGGAAAGCTTGAGAAGGCTGTTAAAGGCACAAGCCATCCGATTTTCAAAGATTATTTTGGTGGTTTTTCAAAAGGATATAAATAACATGATACATGTCTCCATATTAGATTGATACTTTGAATTCAACTAGGAGATCAGAACTCTAGGAGAAAAATGGCCATTTTTAACTTGCACATTATTTTCGTTCCATAAGCTTGAGAACACTTCTGCAGGCTTATCATCATTTTGGCTTTCTGTTGGTAACAGTACAGTGTGGATTCTTCATGCTTTTAAAAAAAAGTATTATTCTAATGAAGCTACAAGCTTGAACATACGTAACTGCATAATTATACTGTTCACAAGTTAATGGCAAAAGAACATAAAGAAGTTCTATTTTAGAGGAGATGCATGTCAAGAGAAAAGTAGACAGGCATAAATTCACTTCTATGAAAGGATATCTAATCAAAACTACATTCTGTTCATGGAACAGCAGGGTAATTCCAGGTTCACTTCCCTACCTTACATCTTCATGCAGCCCCAGAACATAGCCACTTGTCAATATCCAGTTCTCGTTCATCTTGCACACTGGAAATCTGTTTTTACAGCATAAAAATGTACCTTTCAGCTGCTAGGACCATACTACAGATTAATTTGGGGGTTGACCTTCCAAAACAGGACAACTAGTATCTTAACGAAGTATATGCATTCTTCCTGTGTATGCATTAATAGCCATATACTGAATGAACCAGATGCTAAGACTAAAAACTCAGCCTGTTTACTGATTTATAACATTACAGTACTAGCTCAGGGGTGCCTACTGTCTATTTCAATAGTCTTTTCTAGCTTAGTTGCTGAATCTTGGGATGATAACATTACAAGGCAGAGTCAGAGGTTGGTCCAACTCTGAAACATCTGAACCAAATTTCTTTTCCTAGCTGCCATTTCAGTGAATACCAGCAAGCATCTCTCAACCCACCCAGCTGGCCACCAAAACAACTGCTATGTTACACTTTATGAAATATTTATTCTGCTTCTTAAAGGACACAACAGGCTCTCATAACAACTCAAAATAATTTCTGTGAGGAGCTCACTCACTTTCTACTGGAACTACCACAGGCATCCTTTGTCTACCCTGTAATGCTGCAGGGAGCATAAAGGTGGGAGGAGTCAATATTTTTTTTTTCTTTTTCCATTGTACTGTTTATAGTAGCACTAGGAGAGAGAGTGAGAAAAACATCGACATCTAGCTGTCATCATCCCGGGAAATTCTAAGCCACAATAGTGACAGAGTGCAACATTAGCGCATGCTAATTCATCACAAGCCAGAAGTTTGAAGCTCTGCTTCCTTTTTGAAAGCAACAAGCAGCCAGCTCACCAGGTTCATCAGATGAGGACAGCCACACCAAATTGGCAAGGTCACTGAGCCTTGTAGCACCTGATGGGAACTCCTTGATCAATGCTGGACTGCGGAGGCCTTAAGACTGCAGCTGCCTTCCCTAGAGCAAGACTTTAAGATGGCTGTTTCCTCTCCTACCTTTCAGATAAACCTGTGAATTGATACAGGGAGTAGAAAAAAATTAAGAAGTTTCTCCTTCAGTGGCACACAGCACTGTCTGTGCTTGAATAATGGTGCGGGACCTGTTGCATAGCAGGTAGTTGACAGTGAATCAGAGCAAGCAAATCAGTGTAGACCTAATGACTTCAGTGAGTTACACTGATTTAAGTTAACTGTAGCTGCAATACACCATATTACACAACAAAATCAGAAAACACATTGTTCTAGTATTTTCGTTATTGCAGTCAAAGCTCCCCCTTTTTCTGAGATCTACTAACCATTTTTTTTTAATTTTTGCACATAAACATACAGTTAAACTATAACAAGATTAAATTGTGTGTTAAATGCTCTACAAGGAACACTGCACAGATCACTGTACAATCTGCCTCAGTGTTTTATAACAGGCACAATTCTTCTTCCTCTGCTGTATTCATTGTTCCATTTTCTGTAATTGGATTACTCCTTAAGAAATGGAGGAGGAGGTCTTTGCTCCAGCTCTTGAGCATAAAAAGTAAAGTGTCTTTACTGCTAGCATCTTCAAAGCTGCATGGATTTAGCAACAGTAGGACAGAAAAGGATCTTCCAGATCTTGTGTTCTTCATTCCAGTGAGATTTATGGTTATATGGCAACAATTCCAAGAGTTGAAACATTGCTGACTTTTTTTTTTTTAAAGTGCTATGATATATAGTTCACCATAAGGGAGAGCCATAGTAAATAATTAAAAAGAAATTCAAGAAAATACAACCATTTCTCACAGCCAAAAAAAAAGCCGAGAAGCACGGGTCAAAGCAGTAAGGTTACCCCCCTGAAAATCAGCTCCAGAAAGCTGTTAAAATCAGAAGCCAGAAATAGCTCAAAAGTGTCAGAAAAGTTTTCTTTCTTCCTTTCTTGGTAAACATGAAGCCACATCATGGAAACAACTTGCAAATGAGAAAAACAAAGGATAATGTAGAGATCAATGCAAAGATCAACAGGTTGCCTTGTCTCTAGAAAACCTCTCCACTTCCAAACTCCAGAAACCGCATGCAATGAACTACAGCCACTTGCTGTTTAGAGATGGAAAAATAAGTCAAAAGAAAAAGGGCAGCAAAACCAGTACATGAAGATAAATAATGAGTCCTACCACAGCACTGCCTGGGCTAGGAAGAGGGAAAGAACGCTCACATCAGATACCTACACTGCACTGGAAAGAGACACTTCAGACATTTCTACAGCTGTTTTGTTCTCACCGTTTCTCGCTTAATATCTGTAGCTGCGGGAACAAAGAAGAAAAAACAAAGATTTAGGGAAGCAGGGATTGACAAGCAAGACATCAATAGTTTCTTACAGAGATGAAAGGACAGACCAGCAAGATCAAATCTAACCGAGAAAGAAATCACACATGGCAGCTCAGTAATGGTCAAATACGTGTCTTTGGTGCAGTGTTTAACCCATAAAACACAGACTCCTAGGTTTAAAGTAAGACAGAAACATTGCCATATTTGCTTCATCTGTAACAGTGAAGAACTAATTTTAAATAGCCAGCCCATAGACTTTTTCCCTAGCACAAAAATGCACAATCTCCATTCTGAGACACTGGCTTTTATCTCATTTTCCTCTCATTACCTCTTTACACACTGGCTTCTGAAACTTCTCACATCCACTGTATTCTGTAGCAGACCTGTTATTACATTTGTCAGACTTGTGAGAGATCCTTGGAAGTATTAACTTTGCTATTTGTGCAGGATTTTTTCTTCATACAGAATGAAAGACAACAAGTAAAATAGATGAACTCAACAATTCAGAACCAGTTTTTTAAACTGATTAAGTGAAAAAGTTTTTGTTATCAGATAATACAGAAAAACATCTGACATGCAAGCTTGATTTATATATTTAGTTTCATCCAGGAAATGCTTTTTGCTAGTTGATAATATTGACCAAATTTCAAGAAGTGCCTTTTCCCCTCAACTTCAAGGAAAGAGAAAAACAGAAGAATGAACTTTTTTTTTTTTCCTGAGCTCGCTTTTAGATTATAAAATTAAGCACTTAATACTTCCTCCCCCAAACAACGTATAATTCTAAGTACTTTTCTTTGGTGAAGCACATACATTTTTAAAGATCAAGACTTCTGTGGGGTTAAGCAAAGAGACTGAGAAACTTCATTCTTAAAAGAATGTTTTGTGAGAAAGTGAAAGAAAGATGGAAATAAAGCTCAACTTCAGCTTTCAGCCTTAAATTATGGTGGTCTTCTGTGACTCCGCGGGAAGTCAATAGTCCGATAGGTAACATACTTAACTAGGAAACAGACAATTGCAGGGTCGATCATCCCTGTCTTGTGAGCATTTGTAGCTTCCCCTTGGAATTTATTGAGGCAAATCAAAACTTTTGAAGCAAAATCAAAAGAATGGGGTTTATACTATCACAAGCTGGTTATGCACTTAGGATACCTGGCTATAATTTGTCACTGTTTTTGTGTACCCCTCCAACAACCTATGACTCCTGTCAGAATGTAAACCAGGAGGTTACAGAAAAATAGAGTAGAAATACCTTGCTTTGAGTCATTAAAAAAATAAAACCACACCAGTTCTCTACATTTTTGATCATATGTTTAAGCTCATTACAGGTCTCTGTTCTGGTCTTAAGTTACTAAATGGTTTAACTTGTCTGTTGGAGACATAAAGTTAGACCTGTAATGAAAGTTTAACGAAATGGATAACAGACTGGCAACGAGAGGATGACAGGTCTGTTCTCATGAGGCTACAGAACTCCATTGCCAGCGACCATTTTTATTTTTGCAACAAGTAGTTCCAAAGCTCTGCTTGACTGCTTTATTTTTAGTCTAGTTCACTATGAAATGAAGATTTTCTCAGTATGCATGACTTCGAACCCTCATTTGCTATGATTACAGACATTAACAAAGATATTGCCACAGTCATCTTTCTTTGATAAGTGAGGTTTCAAGCTTCAGGTGTTAAACAAAGAATTCAGATAAGGTCATTTCTGTCCCCTCACCCTCCCTATCTATCCAGCCTCTGATATGCACCTTATGTGGGGAATTAAAAGGCAGCCTTTAACCACAACAAAAGGATGGCCAGTAGCCCCTGTGGGGTTTGATTCATCACCCACTTAATGAATGGTCTGGTGAAACTTCATTAGTCCTATTTCATTTTTTCTTGCAGTACAACCTGTTCTATGGCTCAGCCAGAACCATGAGGCAAACCCTGTCAGTCCCACCTCCCAGCCCATGCAAAGGGATGCAGGTATGAAGAGGAGGAGACATGCTGCAAACACCATCGATCAGCCCAAGGAACATCTGAAACCTCCCACTGCTCCGACCCAGGCTCCAGAAACATGCTGTGCTCTCACACGTGATTCAGATGTACCAGGTGCTTGCAGCGAGACAGCAGCTCAGGAGCGCTGGTCTGTCAGTGCCAGCAAAGCAACCAGCTCTGGAAACAGTGAGTGAAATCTGCTCCGTGGGGAAGGACAGAGCAGCACTGCTACCTTCATCGGCTACCAGTGGTCAGAGGGTGGTGGACGTGCCATGGCCCAAGTGTCTCTGGCTCATTACTGATGAAGAAGCACCTTGGGTACCTTACAGATCAATTAAGAATATTATACAATCCGCTTTACAGGTGTTGCTAAACATGCTGCAGTGTTCCAAAAACACATGGGCTGGTTTCCACGGGAAAACATTTTAACTGCACAAGTAGTGAGCATTTTGTAACACTGCCAGTGGATGCAGCCAGCATTGCTGATGTAATCACATAAAACATTGATGGTAAGAGTTTTATTTTAAAAAAATGTAGTGCAAATCAATTAGACAATTAAAAACTTATACCACAGAATTCCAAAGAGATGCCTACTTTTATATGCAAAAAGTACCCATATAACCAAAAAACGGATGAGACTGAATTTTCAAGAGGTTCTTATAAAACCAACAAGTAACAGCTACAGTAAAGGCTGGCCAATTTGTGGTGTTTGAGGGATTTACTTACATTCCGTTGTAGACCATTTCTGATTTTGACTGGATTTTTCAGGTTATTAGCAGATATATCCTTCTCAAGGAAAATCATTGCTTTATTGAATGGACCTGAAATCAAAACACAAATCCGAGAGAGTGAAGACCCATGCAGAAGGCAAACAAGTGGAGTGGTGGGAAGAGTTTTATTTCCACCCCCAAGCAACAGCCAGGGCCCTTTTGACAGAAACTTAAATCAGTGGCACCCTGTGCTCTTGTGCTGTGACTTCAGGGATGTCTGGGCGTGGATCAAACTTCTATAGACACCACTATACGTGGGGTCTGAGCAGGGGGAGAAAGAGAGGGTGGTTGGTGGCTGGTGAGGGAGAGAAGAGGCAGCAGCCACATCCACCAGCCTTTCCGAGCTTGCTGCCTCCCAGTGACCAGTCCCATGGGTAAAGCACTAGAGAGGATGCGGCAGCTCCAGTTCTGCACGCAGCCACCTGGGCAGTCTAGGGGATGGACCGCATGCATACTGACACCCATCTCTCTGCAAGTGAGGCTGAAGTCCTAGAAGGCCAGGACATGTGACAGCTATATTTTAAACAACTTGGATTACACTGTACATATACATATGTGCTTTTTTCAGGGTAAACATTTTAGCTATATAATGATTTGACTGATAGAAAACGAGGATCAGATACTGAGCCATTACCCGCACAGCCAGTTTCCGATCTTCTTTGCTCAGCACTTTGCACTTTATTTGATGAACTACCCTATTTAAATGAAGTAGGGCTATTGTTCAAGGAGCAAGACTTGATGCACAGTACGAATAAAGATGGAAGAATTTAGAAAGAAATTAACAGCTATCAACAGTATAAGTTATTTTGAACTCCTCATTGCCTAAATGAAAGCTAAATAATGCAGTGTTTGGGAGCACACAGCAAAACTCTGATTCTTAATTGAGCATTTTCTTCAAGGCTCATATGCAACAATTGGATATACATTAAACCATTAAACTACTGCTTCAAATATATTACAGAAAAGCAAGTTTCTTTTTTTTTAAAAAAAAAAATTCCTTGTGGATTTCCAGCCTTTGAAATTCTGAAGCTGACAGAAAGAAAGGACAGAGAGAATATGCAATTTTTAAAAGGATTTGGGGTTCAATTAGCTGTAGAAGCTCCAATGTGAGTCTAATGCCATTCCCACCTTGGATTCCCACTGCCTAATTTCATTGTCTGATCAAATGGGCAGAGGCTATATAATTTTATGGCTTGCAGCCTAGTAAAAACAAAGATCAAAAAACTCTTTCAAAGCTGTGAATGCTCTCCAGTGAACTTCTTTTCTGGAGTCTGCTCTGAGGGGAGGTGAGTTATAATGAAGCAAATGAGGATCCTCAATACTTTGCAGAATTGAGTGCTGGGCTCCAGTCCTGTCCCCAGCAAACATTTTAATGGCAGCAGGATTGAGCTGTGGAGTGCAGAACTAGGACTATTTTCATTAGTTAAATGCTAATTGCCCTGGCAGTACACATAACATGGAACAAGGCTGGGAGGAGTCGGGCTTATCACTGAATAGCAGCCACCAATGCAGTCTGGCTTGAGGGAGAGAAACAAACTGTGCGTGTAACCTGCAGGTGATGCTCTGCCTCCTGCAATAAACCTCTCCTGATCTGCCCTCAGAAGAGCAGTTCCAACTCACTTGCCCTTTGGGATGCTTGCATCAGAACCCTGAGTTAACATAAAGGGCTGATAATAAAGTAAATAAGATGAGCTACTTCCCACAGAGGACTGAGTCACAAAGAAAAACTAAAATAAAAAGCTATAAAATCAGAGAGTTTTGTTGTTTTGGTTTTTTGTTTGTTTTTCCTGTTTTGTGTCATTTTTAAGGAGAAAATAGGAAATAAAGCAGGATGAGGGAAGCAAAGACATTTCCTGTCATGAATGCTTGAATGCTGTGCACACGATCTCATTGGTAATGGGTCAATGCCACCTGGTGTGCCTTGGGCAAAATGACTATGATATATAAAATACTTTTAGTGGCTGTTGACATTGCAGAAAGCTTTTATTTCTCTCTTTCCCTCTCTTTTTTTTTTTTTTAACCACATCTGTGTCTCCATCTTAAGCCTATAAACTTCATAACAATCGGTTGAGCTAGTAATCGCATATTACACCATTTACCACACATAGACAATCAACATTTGTTACACTGTTAATAAAATGAGGTGAAAATTTAAGCACAAATAAGGACATTTGTGACACATTGCTGTCAGAGACTGGTTCCAGTGAATCCTCTGGGGCTCAGAGCCATCAGTTCACACTCAAGCCACTCAAAAATCAACAGAAAGGCTCCCTTCTGTGCCAGGGACAAAATAATAAGTGGCATAACATAAAAGAGATGGTATTTGCTTTCATTATCTCATTCATCAAACATTTTGGAAAAAAAAAAAAATATCAGATATTTTCCTATCACTTTCCCTTTAGGAAAATTACTATTTCATGTAATCAGTGTCCTCAGAGAAGTACAAAACCCCAAGAGGGCTCAGCAGAGTATCCTAAGGCCTCTAAAGAGAAGGTGATGAGCAGTGATCAGATAGGATTTTTTGCTCTACACAGGGAAGAGACAGAGGCTGGTGTAGTAATGACAGAGCAGAAGAAAGCAGTAAAATTGCAAAATGCAGCTTCATTATAGCAAATATCTATGATCATGATTACTAATGGCAAAAAGCAGTTCTAGAATACTACTGACATTTCAGCTTTTTGTAGGACATTGCAATAGAGAAATTTTATGTATAGTAGATGGAGGGTGATTATTCTGTTTCCCCTGCTTTCCCTAGAGTCAAAGAGTAACACAAATAGGAACAGACTACTAATAAGAATAGAATATAACACAAAAAAGAAGAAATAATATCTGAGTATTTTGTAGCCTATCCTCCTCTTGACTCACTATGGTGCTCATCAATAAACAAGGAGAGATTAGAAGACCAAAAGCCATCATTGCTTATTTTTGTTGTGTTTATTACTTATTGTTATTTACTTGCAGTTCTTAAAAGTAACACAGGATGTCATTCAAAATTATCTAGAAGATGAGTTTCACTGTACCATCTCCTCCCTTTCCCAAGGGAAAAAGATGGGTTATAATACACAGGCAGGGAAGAATTTCAAAGGCTAGATATTATCAAGGTTATTGAGCTCCCAAGGAAAACCCTCAATGTCAGAAATTTCAGCAAGAATGTACTATAGAAAACACTTGTAGAGTTTCTAATACTAATTATTTTTCCTCATTCGTGGTACATAAGTACTTTTTACTGCATTCTTTCTTCTCTGTATTTATGTGTGTGTGAACTTATTCCATACTATGAAAGAGACACATCAAGGTATAATTCCCCTGTCTTGGCAAAGGGGCACAATAAAACTCAGCTGCTATCAGAATATTTGCTGCAGGATAAGGTTTTTCATGAAAAGTACCACTACAAACAGTGACCAAGAAGGGGAGTCAGACTAACCAGATTTATTTCCTCCCATTGTTTTTAGTAAAATCTCGTTTATTATAGTTCTTTTTCTAATAAGTAACTTCTATTCAAAGAAGGAAGATATTTTCCACACAGAAAAATTACTTGCAAGTAAGGCAGAAAAGCAGAAGGTCTGATGAGGTTTAACAGGATCCACTTACATAGATACAAGCTACTTGGAGAGCACTTTTACACCAGCAAATGACCCTAAGGAACTATCCTCACCCCATTTCCCCCAGGAAAAAGACGGAAAAATCTGTGAGATGCACAAGGGCAAGCTCTCTGGTCCATATCCACCTCACTCAAGCACCTGGCCCCAGTACAAAAGAAACTGAATGCAATTCTTTGGCCTGCACTTCAAATCTTAAACTAGGTGATCTAGTGACAACACTAAGCCTAAAAAAAAAAAAGAAAAAAAAAGATCCTTCTATGTTCTTTCCTTTTTATTCTGTTTCTCTCCCTTGGGCAACTTTCTGCATCTATCCATAATGTGACAAAAGGAATAACCAGAAGCTCCGCAAATGCACAGTGTGTACATGTTTGTGTACCTACATCTCTCCTATAACCAGAGCCAGAAAAAGGAATGTGCTAAGAGCAGGCATTAAGCATCTTGACGAAAACAAGCATTGGATGAATCTCAGTATCTTTTGGATAAGCAATGAATATGGGGACGGTAGAATTAAAAATAGAACCTGTGCTACTACAGAAAACAAATCCATGTATTGTATCTTTCACAGTTGTCTGTTGTTCTATCTTGTAGTCTTCTACCTTCCTTCCATACACAAGGTTGCTAATTTCACATTGTCAAGGAGTCAAATAAAAATCAAAATATTTCTAACGCCGCTGAAAAAACCTTTTAGTACTCACTGGGTGGCATTTGCCTTCAGAGAATCATTACTAGCATATGATTCTTGACCACTCAGCAGTAAGGTACAACAGGTGATGACTGCATCCTAAAAGGTATACCCTGCTCATAAGGCAAGTAAGTTAGTAAGGTAATAACTGACTGTTGGGTTTTTTTTTTTTAAAAAAAAAAAAAAGAAAGAAAAAAAAAAGAAAAAAATCCCCAACTTTGGCTCATCTCTGTCCTGCACACCGCATAAAATTGCATCTCAAAAATAAGGAGAGTACCTTGATAATTTATAACAGAAAACACCTCCCCCAGGCATCGTGATTTTGTCTGGTTCATTCCTGAATTCTATTTTTCAAGCTCTTGACACCATATCTTAATCACAGACGAGAACAACACAGCAACATCTGTAAGAAATGCCAGCAAGATATTTCCTAGTCAAGCACAAGGAATAATGGTGAAATAAGGGTAAAGGAGTGGCTGAAAATGTTGAACATTTAGATCCAAGACAGAAAACCAAGGCAAAGAGCCTGGCCTCCACGCACTATAAAATGCAAAAATGAAAAAAGCAACTATAATATTAATAATTAAAACTGAATTAAAAGCAGTGTAAGTTAAGGCCAAGGGAGTATTTTTCGTTTATAAATTTTTTATTGTTTTTGATCAGTTAGAGACACACAAGGCTGTGAATACAGAAATATGCATGTAAATGAAATAGTATGTACTAAGGTGTCCTAACTGAGGACATTTTTTTAAATAAACCATAAAAATTGTATAATTAATGTAATAATATATTAAGGACACGAATAAGTAATGAGAATCATGTTTAAATAACTGCTGTGTAGACAAAGGTCCAAGAGGATTAAAAATACAGCCTTGCAGCCAGATTCTCATTTTGTCATCACCATAGCAATCACTGCAGTCATACTGCTATGACTATCACAACCATGCATCATCAGCCTAGCTCTGAATTGTTATGGTATGGTAAGTACTTGGTTTGACTTGAATTACCCAGTATTTCTGAGAGCCTTAAAGGGAACCTTTATTCCAGAAGAGTATTCTGGAAGAGTGTTCCAATCATCCTTAGATTTGGAAAATTCATTGTTTAAACATTGTTCTCCAAAGGTTACTGGCAAGTCAGAAGTGTAGGCCTGTGGGAGGGGCAGTGAAGGGTTGTATCTCATGTATCTTCATCCTTCACTCCATCTGGGACTCTTGAGTACCCTCCCAACTCCCATGGCAAGGTTCATCACGGAAAGCTTCAGGAAGGTAGGGAAAGAGTCAGACCTGGGTGGGGCTCAGGGGAGCAGTCCTGGTACTCGAAGGGTTTGATTGCCAACCTGAGCTCAGCTGCATCAAAGGCCATGCTGTTGCATCTGGGATGCATCCTTGGCTCTCTGGAAAGATGGTCTGATGATTACAGCAAAGGAAGCTCTATATTCCCAAATCCTCCATTCCAATTTGTAGAAGAGGCTTTAACCACTGTGCCCACCCTTCACTCTGCAGCCCTGGCATCAGGTGGGTGTGTGAACCACCACAGGGCATCACTCCACTGCCAGAAGCCTCACCATCACATGCCCAGCACACTGCCAACCTAGTCATATCTGCTATGGCCCAACCATAGCCAGTATTTAAAAATCTCAGTATTTACCCAGCTCTTTGAGGATGAAAGGCAGCATCTGATCATTACAATGGAATTCAGTGTACAGGTTACATAATAAGGTGGCACATTGGGGCTTTTCAAAGGTACTTTATTAGTATTTAGGACACTAGGCAAACAAGATCCTGTAAAGATGTTATTACCTCTGACACGACTTAGCCACCACAGCCCCAGTCTGACAACTGGATCTGGGAAGGTGCAGGTATAGAGGATCCTTCACAAATACTCTGGACTTTGTGCAAGGAGAATAAAGAGTGTGTGTAGAGCTGCCACCACAATAATTGCAGATTAAAGACGAGATCTGAAGTCCCGCTGCTAAAATACATAAAAGTGTTGCTGACAACATTTTTATGGCAATGACAGTCTGATGCTCCATAAACTAATAATACCAATATTTTAAGTATTCATATAAGAAAGATATTAAGTCCACATGATGGTCCCTGCAAAAGATCCACTGGTCAGAACTGCTACACTGTTCCAGGCCAGATTTAAGGACCACCTGCTGTGTGTAGGTGTCATGGTATGACTGGCTGCACTCATTTTCAGCTATATATTCTATCAGAAAACTTGGACCTCAATGTCCATCTTAAAAGAACTACTTTCCCTCCCCCCACTCCTCTCTGATCACCAAAAAGTTACACTGAGATCCGTTCTTCCTCTTTCCGTCTTCTGTTCCTGCTCCTCAACCCCTACATTTTTTTCCTCCTTGCAGGAAGGTCGAAGTGCCAGCATGACTATGACAGAAGAAAGGAAGCAGTAATACTGAAAATAATTATTCTTTTAAAATGAACCTTATGCATGCGAAGCATGATTTCACAGACACCATAATGTATCATAAGCTTAGCTGCTCCTCTGAACACCTGCAGCACATGTAGTTACCCTAAGAAAGTTATTCCTTGCTGATAAAAGTAATTCCAGTTCACTGGGGAAAAAAAAAAAAAAACAACAAACTTCTTGCCCAGCTGGCCATACTCTTCCTGAGAAATAAACTTTCCTCCAAGGGCTCTCACACATACCTAAGAGGATTCTCTCTGGCAACTTGTCATTACGTGGGTGAGTTTGTGCTCTCTTGTAAACTAATGCTCTAATTTACTATTGTTCATAAAGTGAATACACATGCATCTCACTTCCAATGCCTCAAAAAAAAAAAAAAATCACATTAAGACATGGATGTAACTCCAACATTGTTATTCTTTATGGTTACCAATAATGTCTTTAAAGTAAAAATATTGATTAGTTGTAGGTTGATGGCTTCATCTCACAGACCTGAGCAGTCATGCTACACCCACTCTTATGGTAATCACATGCTGCAAATAAAGTGGTTGCCGTTACCCTGAGGTAACTGCACATCCTTGACCTTGTTCTTTTGAGAAAGAGGAGAAGGTGACAGAGTTCAGGAGGCATGTTCATGTTACCTGAAAACATGTCCTTATTTTACATGTATGTTCTGCCTGGAAAATCACAGCAGAGCAACATTAGCACAAAGGAAGAGAAGGGTTGCACAGGGGCTTAGGGGTAACTTCAGCCTTCCAAACAAAAACAAAAAGGAAGGAAAAACGAAACTGCATGTGCAGATTTGTTCTGAGCAGTAATGGAAAGGAACACAATTTTGACATGTACAAAAGCTGGGTTTATTATCCCCTGGAGAGAAGATGAGGGGAGTAGCTGACATTGGTTGCATAGTGACATTTCAGGATGGAAGGAAGACATGTAGCCAATTGAGTCTAGCATTTGTACCCTGTAGCGTCTTTCCCCTCAAGTGCTTATCTAACACTCTTTAGAATGTGTTCACAGCTGCAGCTTCTATTTCAGCCATTTTCTACTCTTGCTTTAAAGGAACATAACCTAAAGTTCCTTCCTGGTCCATTCTTTCTGTGTTTCGGCAGGATCTGGAACCTCAAATAAAACAGAAACATTTTATCCTATTTGCTATTTTAAGCCCTCTTCTAAATACTTTAAAATTCCCCCTTTCTATTTTAAAATGTGTTCTCTGTTAGCCCAATTGGTGCTTATTTATTTATTGCCCTCAGATTTCAAGCTTGCATTGACTAGCCATATTGTTTCTAGTGTTACCCTAGAGGAAAATGAAAATACCCAAGACAGTGTTGGTCTCCCTCCTATTTGCTGCCTCATTTTCAATGTATCTATAGCCATCTACCAGTTCCCTAGTCTTGAAAACAAGGTGTTTTCATGGGATTTCATTCTTAACTGATACAGGTGTGCTTTATTGCCTTGATAACCGTACCACCAAAGAATCCTCAATATGCTTGGCATACTAGCAATGTGAGGGTGTGTATTAGCTGGACTTTACAGCTTCAGAGCCTGAAACAATACAAGGGTCCAATCCAGTTTCCCCATGTTGACAGTGAAGTTACAAAGCACTATCTGACCTGCAGAGATTCACAGCCCCTACCTTGCAACTTCACTTTAAATCTTGTGCAGCTGCTCCAGTGATGAAGGATCAACAACTTGGCCTGAAGGACTACACTTCTTCTCATCAAGAAGTTTACGGTAAGCCAGAAATTGAATGGATTTCCACTAATTTTTCTATAGCATAAGGAGGAACTCTACTTTGCCTTCCATAAACATAATAGCTTTAGCCGGGAAACAAAAAGTTTGTTTATTTTTCCCACAAAGTGGAAAAGCTCTGGATGTTGACTTAAACTACATCAAAATAAAACCAAAGTACTGAAAGGATTTTCAGTCCCAGAGAAGACTTTCTAAGTTGGAAGTTTTGTTGTTCTTGTAAAAATTTGCCTCCAAAGTTTTTACTTTAATGAGTCAATATCCTCCAACAAAAAGTGTTGTTCAAGCTGATGTAGACTACTTATTAACAAGATATACAGTAAGGTAAACAATTTACTCCATTTTAGAAAATGGTAATCTACCCAGTGAGATATCTGAGAGAAAAAATAACATGTTTTTCTCACATAACTCCACACTCCTGTTATTTAACCAAAAACTAAATCCAGATTTTATCATTGTACAAAGAGCAGTGGAATCAGAGACCACATTGACCTCTTTTAGGGACTTATCTGTGGAAAACACAGGCTGATAATTAGGAAAGCTGATGCAAAACAAGAATGTTCATATAGCTATGGCTACTCAACAACAAAGATAGGGTGGGTTTGTTTGTTTGGGTTTTGGTGTGGGTTTGTCTTTTTTTTTTTTTATAAGCCAGCTACAAGAGATAATGAGATAAAACCCTAGGTACTCATCTGCTAACAGTTAAAATTGTTTGCGTAAGGGAGTAAGAAGATTAGAGTAGATAAATGCTTTTATAAGAGCATTGTGTAAGTGTGCAATAGACCTTACAATGTGTGCTGATATTCTAAGGTACTTTACAGAACATTTTGAGGATGTTCTTACAAATTGCAATGGCTCTTGTATGTGAAGCTGTATCATCTGCAAGAGCTTATTTTCAGGAGATTATCTGCAAATTCGTTCCTACTTGTTGCTGGTGGTAAATTGCTGCCATTAAAGAGATTCCTACATAAAAATCAGATGGCGATTTTGTCCTGGTATAGGCTGTGATCTCTCATTTGGGAACTGTACAGACAACTGCATTGGGACTAATACAGCAGATCCATATGCTTTTAGAATCTTTGATGCAGAATACACTCTATCCACAGTCTCAGGACACAAATACTACTATTGATATCATTTCTAGAAAGCATCTCCTAAATTTGTTCCAAAGCTAAAGCACTTGTAAGACAAAACACAAAATACAGTGGATGAGCAATTTCTTCCCTTCTGCATGGGACATGCTGGTGCCCTCAGGAGTCCCACTTCCCCATTGTTTCCTTCAGCATGTTCATTATTTTTTCTCAGTCCTGCTTTCTTGTTCCACCTGCAGAGCAAGTGATCTGGAGCAGATCTTGTCCTTCCCAATTTTCCTCTGCCTTGTCCAATACAACTCTCTTTGTTATATGGAAAATGTTCCCAAGAGCATAATTCCGAAGAAAGGCAATCGGTTTGCCACATATCTGAAAACCCTAGGTGGAAGACAAGTCTTTCCTGAACTTTAACAACAACTCTAAGGATACAACTGGTATCACAAAGTCACTCTATGTTAATGACCCTTAATTGCTCATCATTGTTTGCTCCCCTGTGTCAACAGCTTTTGGAGTTTCGGTTCAAGATGAAGACTAAAAATAACAGAGAATGCACAATTAAATTGACAAAGCAGAATACATGTTGATACTCTCAAACATCCCAGTGGGCCCTATTTATTTCTTGGGTAAACAAGTTCATATTGGAATAAAATATTAGCATTTGCACTGCAGGAAGCTCATGTCTCTCTTGCCAGAGAGGCTAAGGACAGATCATTTCTTTCACCAATATGACTGATTAGACATTCTTTGGGGTAAAGAACAAGGATGTTTCTAGGACACACCTCTAGTTTGGGCCGTAATTATAGGAATGCCTCTTTGACTTCACCTGTAGCACACTGCAGTAAATGTACCGAAGTCTCATTAGTACAGATTATTTATCATTTCTTTCCTGGAGAGACATTTCCTTTAAAATCAATAACTCAGGAAAGGAGCCCTGTCAGCTCACCTAGTGGAGCCAGACCATGGCTTTTCAAACTCAAACCCCTCTTCTAAAACCCAGACACTGCATTTAAGTCAACAACAAAATTTAACCTACTCTAAAAGGAAGGAAAGATAGCAAAACACAGGTATTTCTTTTTGTATTAAAGCAGTGAGAGTAAAGAGGAATAGTTTTTGCTGAATCTGCAGAAGAATACAAAAATTGTTGGATGTCCACTTTCACTGTTCCTGGGGAACTAGGATAAATGGGGAAAGAAGAGGATGGAGCAGTAATGTCACTGGCCTGGAGATGACCTTATCTTGATTCTACTTTCCCTGATTTGCTGCTGACCAATGTTTTAGCTGCAGTTTGTCCCTTCTCAAAAGCAAGCCACAGCACAGTGAAACACTTCTTGTGAAGCCTGCAAAAAGGGGTACAGTGGGAAAAGAGATCCACTGACCTTGGTGTTACAGCAAACTCTTCAGTTTCCTTCTTCTTTAGCCCACAGCTAAGAATTTAGAAGAGAAGAGGGTTGCTGTTGTGAAAAGATAAGTCAGCTGGCAAAAGGATGTCCAAAACTGGAAAAACGAATAGTGAGGTGGGCCAAAGTAGAAAGAAAATGACCTCTTTCTAAAAAGCATATCCAAAAATACTGTGGTTTTTCATTTTAGTTGACATTCAGCTCCTTCCTTTAGGGCATTGCTCTACTACTGAGTGGAAAACAAAGGTTTTCCTTAGTAGCAGCATTACAGGCTGAAGTCAGAAGAGAAATCTGGAGGTCACCTGGTCCAATCTCTCTGCTCAGGCACGGTCTTCTGAAGCAGGTAGCCCAGGACCATATCCAGATACTACATACACGTGTATCTATCTATATATATGATATATAGAAAAAGGTAGTTTACAAAAGAGATAGGTAGTTTAGATATCCATATATATAGATAACCTACATAGAGATAATACATATAGATATGACTTAAAATACCTATACACAATATAGACATAAATATATAACAATAATATTATATATAAATATATAGAGATATTATATAGAGAGATATACAATAAAGTGTAGACAATAGCAGGACTCAAGAATACTAGAGGGCTGTGTGGACTCACCCTATAGTCAATAAAGGAAGGGCTGTGGCCTTTTTGCTAAAAAAACACCTGCAGCTCCAGCCAGAAATCCCAGTCTCTGTTTAACCCAACCACTCTACATCTAAATCTCATCATATAGCACCTAAAAACGCTAAACACTCAGAGTCTTAATAAAAGCACTGTTTTTTCATTTTCATATAACCAAAGTCACAATAAACTGTGCACACACAGGTGATATCCGAACCCTGATCTTTTCGTAAGCACAAAGATATCCCCAAAGCCTGAAGTGGGACATCACTCCAGCATTTTATTAACATAACAGATTGTGCTTCATGGCTATTTCACTTTAGTATTAATCCATAGGAAGAGATACCTATATAAATATTTATGCAAGTTTGTGCATGTAGTAATTTTTTTGCTGTTTTTTGACACGGGGCCTTATCAGACATTCTTGTCTCACAGGTATGGATCATTTGGGGATTTGCCTCAAATTATCCTCCTCAAAACTGACTCTCTTCAGCTCAGTTCAAGGTCATCACTCTCTGTGTGCCTTCTCTGCACATCTAAAGGGAATTGCTTATCTATTTATTCATATAATCTTGCCGGCTTCTCCACAAGAACATCCCCTTCCTACGGACCTGCAGACAGCTGAACTGCACTCTTTTGCAGTTCCATATTTTTGACTCTCCATTGCTTTTCAAAGTTTACAATTCCTTTGTTGCCCAGACTTCTTCATTTTTCCCTGGCTCCTACTCTGTTTTTCTTGCAGTAAGATGTAGTTCCCCATAGTATTTTTACAAGCAGTTCATTTGAAGAACAAAAATTACAGCAGATCTTTTCTTAAGAATGGAAGGACTAAATACAGCAGAGGTGAAATATTAATGTCTCCTGTTTCTAGTTTTCTTTGCTTTTGGCTTTTGATCTTATTAAAGGTCTAGTCCTTCTTGCAATGGATGCCTGGCTCTTCTGTTAATGAATGCTTCTTTGGCTGTCCTCCCATACTGAACTTCAGGATATCCCCCCAATCTATTCTTGCATCTAACCCTACTGGCCATGCAACCACCAGCACAACAGGTCCAAGACTTGGGAGAATAGAGCTGCTGTAAAGATGCAAAGGCATTATAACATGTTTTCAGGAGGCAGAGGTAATATGGCAGGCTCAGCAAAGAGGCATCTTTTGACATCCTTAAATAGAGAAAAAAAAATTCTGTGCATTTCTGGACACTGTCATTGGTCCCTTCCAAATACTAACTGAAAAATGAGGGAAGAACTCTGCAAACAGATCACTGAGGATTTCTTCCTTAGATTCAATGGGATGGAATCATATAGACCTCTGGAAACCTGATCAATGACTATGCCAGTTGAAAATCAGAGTTTCTTGCCCTGGGCAACATGGGGCCTACTAAAAGATGAGATTTCTCTGCTTCTCTTCCCTAAATATGAGTAAGGCCTTTTGACAGTCAAACTAGATGTTGATAGCATTCTATAAATTGATACAATTCATACTAAAAATGCAACTGGGTTTTTCACTAGTATCTAGAGGTAGCAACACTAATACTGCTGTGATTTTCTTGTTGTCAGTTGTTGGTATAAGGCCTATAAATATAGCCATTTATTGTATTGCTTTTAATTTGGAGTTGCTTTGCAAACTGCAGCACAGAGCAAGCATTAAGGTGCTAAAATTAGTCTGCACTGCAGTAGCAACAAATTAAAAATGGCACACTGTTACACTAAGCAGTGTACAGTTCTGCCAATTGATTTATGAGGTCAGGAGTAAAAGAATTTATCACCTGGCATTATCCCTGCCCAGATTTAATGCCTGTTCTGTCATTGATGCACAAAACAAAATATAGGAGTAGAGAAAGGTCTTTTCCAAAGACAAGGGCTGTTTACAAAGGAATGTTTCTCCCAAAGACACTTTAGTAAAATAATAGCCTCAGTGGCCTAAATCTCTCAGTAGAGTAAGAAATCTGCAGGGTGGTGGCTTTTGGCTCCCGACGAATATTTTAAAATTCATTGTCAAATGATGAGTCGACTGTCACGTCATCTCCAGCCGCAACAAACACATTAAGCTCTGGACTGTCTGGCATCTTTGCTCCCCATTTCTGTCTCCTAGTAGCACAAATTAATTGGCAGCTGAAATCCCTTTCTGAAGCTTGGAACAACATGCTCACCATTAAGTCAAAGTCTCCTTTCAAAAATAAGCACTGACAAAGGATAGAGGACTACTTTGGTTCCAGTATAGGATGTCATAGGAAAAAAGAGAAATGGAAAAGCTAGTTCTTGATTTATGGTGAGGCTTCATCTTGTTAAAAAAAAGAAAAAGTGATCAGACTATCAGCAGTACTTCAATGTAAGAACTGCTGCCAAGTTGCACCTCAGCAGTGACTGCACTTCAGTGACAGATGAATATGTCCCTCTCTACTGTATGCCTAATACATTTGAATACTTCCTGTATCAGAAGAGAGTCTGTAAACAAAAGGGTTTATTATAATGGCATTCATCTGAAGAGAAACAGGAGTAAGTATGTACCCAGGAGACCACATAAGTTCATCAGCATTACTAGCTCCTACTCTCACTGTAATCCTTGACATAAGAATGATTTGGGTGTCTTCCACTTCCACTCTGCGTAGGCACTCAAAATCACAAAAATTCTAATTTGCAGTCTTAGGATAGACAATTCATGCCCTATTTACTACTCAGAGTCCATGAAATTCATTACTGGAAAAATATCAGGTGATTCACATTTCAAAAGGGAGGACAAAGAATTCCAGAGACTATGAAATCTTGGTGAAAAGGTTCAGCATTATTAATTCCTAGGAAAGAAGTTTTGAATCACAGAATGAATCACAGAATGTTAGGGATTGGAAGGGACCTCAAAAGATCATCTAGTCCAATCCCCCTGCCAGAGCAGGAACACCTAGGTGAGGTTACACAGGAAGGCATCCAGGCAGGTTTTGAATGTCTCCAGAGAAGGAGACTCTACAACCTCCCTGGGCAGCCTGTTCCAGTGTTCTGTCACCCTCACTGTGAAGAAGTTTCTTCTCAAATTTAAGTGGAACCTCTTGTGTTCCAGCTTGAACCCATTACCCCTTGTCTTACTGTTGGTTGTCACCGAGAAGAGCCTGGCTCCATCCTCGTGACACCCACCCTTTATATATTTATAAACATTGATGAGGTCACCCCTCAGTCTCCTCTTCTCCAAGCTCAAGAGACCCAGCTCCCTCAGCCTTTCCTCATAAGGGAGATGCTCCACTCCCTTAATCATCTTTGTGGCCCTGCGCTGGACTCTCTCCAGCAGTTCCCTGTCCTTCTTGAACTGAGGGGCCCAGAACTGGACACAATATTCCAGATGAGGTCTCACCAGGGCAGAGTAGAGGGGAAGGAGAACCTCTCTCAACCTACTAACCACCCCCCTTCTAATACACCCCAGGATGCCATTGGCCTTCTTGGCCACAAGGGCACAGTGCTGGCTCATGGTCATCCTGCTGTCCCCAGGACCCCCAGGTCCCTTTCCCCTACACTGCTCTCTAATAGGTCATTCCCCAACCTATACTGGAACCTGGGGTTGACAACACCTCATGTATAATCATGCTAAATACAAATGAGTACAACAAAAGTTGCAAATCTAATGTCAAAATTCAGCAAAAATTTTTAAATTTTTAAACTCTAAGTATATCTTTAGGACCCACTGAATTCAAAATCTGCTTAAGATCACAGAAATTGTTGTGGTCAGGCTGGGGGAACTTAAGTCTATTTTATGTGTTTTGCTGAGTTGCATGCTGCTACACTTCGTAGAAGACCTGAACTTTGCTACTTGCCAGTCTATTCTTAATTAAAACACAGTCTTCCTCTCTGAACACATTCAGACTTTTAAATCATCAGCTTTGGCATTGGCTCATTTCTAATTACAAATCGTGTAGTCTTAACGGAATACGGCCAAGCACAGAACCCTCCAGCTCTCTGTCACTGTACAATCATTCATCTGAGATTAATAATTTGAATATATTTTTAACTAAAAACTATTAAAAAATGTGAAGGGACCTGCATATGGAGATTTTTTTTTTTTTTTTAAGTTTTCTAATTTTAAGCAGCAACAAAACAAACACAGGCATCTTCTGAAACTGCATTTTGGAGACTCTGAAGCATAAACCATAATGTGGTAAAAAGAAATAATTTATTAGGGATTTGACTGGGGGTGATGCGAAAGGGGCGGAGGAAGTCACATTTCAATCCACTTACTAGGGTCTTAGCCCAAGCTTAATTTTACTACTAAATCCAAACATTCCATAATAATGTAAAACACCCTAATTTCTCTCACACAGTCATTGTAATCGAGGAACATATTGCAGCTGGTATTATGTATATAGAATTATTTTGCTCCCATATTAACTACAAAATATGACTAAAAGAGTTTCATAAGCCCTATGGCAGTTACAGAAAATGAAAACATCTGTACATGTGCCCATTAATTTTCATTTAATAAGTTGTTTGGTTTTTTTTTTTTTATTTCAAAAGTGATTGCTGTTCAGCAATCCAGACCTTGTGTCAGATTTTACAATCGAGCCCAAGCAAATATTAGACCTATAGAAACCACGTAATTTTAGCTGAAGTTTTGTCTCATGCACAGCACAGACATGGACCATCTTCCACACCCTACCAAACCTATTGCTTTTATTGCTGAAAAAAGATTTGATTATTATGAATGTTTCTCAATAACAATACCAGCCTTTTCTCTTCCAATATACAATAAGAGTGTCAAAATATGTCTTTATTTCTCAGAGCAGAATGTAAGTAGTGCCTTGTAGTACTGAAATTGTCCATGCAGTGATCTCTCAAGTCAAAGTTATGCCAGCTTCATTAGCCCCTGACCCAGGACAGCATATTGAGTCATACCCAACATTTGCAGAGTCTCACCATCTTCAGCTGGGCTGCTCAGCCTCTTATGAAACTTTGCACTAAGAAATCTTCTTTCAAAAGCTCTTTATCTAGAGCCTTTAAACATGATGGTGTTCAACTACATGCAGCAACACGGTGTAATACAGGGCCTGGGAAAACACTCCAAACCCTAGTAGGTGCAGATCAGCTTCAGGGACAAATGTGGCTGTGCTTAATTACAGGTTTGTGTTGTGAGCAGGACTAAAAGTTTGTGAAAGGGTATCAGAGCACTCCCATCATCAGTTCTTTTTCCCATTAAACACATGTCCACCTTTCTACTTATCACTAGCTGTTACACTGGGTGGGTAGGATGAGGATGTACTTTATGACTGTCTGTACTCATTCAAGGTCAACCTAAAGATTCTGCCCCAAACGAGTGAAATAATCCCACTTGAAATCATCCACAACACTGGGCTTTGGAGCCTTCCTATTTCAAATAATGTAAAATATCAAAAGCAGCATTCCTTGCAGCACAAGAGTCATCCCAGTGCATTTCATATATCCAAACTCTTGGCTTTACATCCATAACTGAGATAGAACAACACCCCACAGGGCCCTGCTGGAATATTAGTTGAATATTGACAAAGGAGAAGGTATAACAGCCAGCTAATAAATTAATCACTCACAGGTGCTGAAATAAACATATGTTGATTCTATATAAATGCAAGCACATAGGCATGTTAATGGGTGTCCGTGCATCTCAGACACACACACACGTAAGTGAGACATTACTACATACACAAGGGGCATGAACAAACTGAACTCCCACACACCTTTTGATATAGAAAGTCAGTGTTTTGTAGTAATTAGTGGCTAATTTGTATTGACATGGATGTGCTTGGAAAGTTAACTGTGGTTCCCTGATGTGCTCTAACTCACATAGTTTCAGTAAGGGTAAGGGCCACCGAGCCTGTGCTATTGGTTATTTCTGTAAGAAGAAAGATGTTTTAAAGAACAAGTTAATCTCCAAGCCTAATTTTCATGTCACTAGTGAATATTTTGTCTGGCCTTGTTATTTTGTATCCCACACCCTTGTTATTTCTAGGCTTCTCTAAGAAGCCCAAGCAGGAGAAGAGTAGTAAAAATACTACTACTTTTGAAAAATTTATTTCTAAGTTTTGCATTTTAGAACATCTCTCTGTGCTGTAGATCCCACTTTCACCTCCCCCATTCATAAATGATATTTTACTTCACTGTATTTTAAGAAAAGTCTTTCAGCAGCCAGCATGCAATGATGCTAAAGTCCCAGCGGAATGCAAAGGTATACAAAAGGGCAACCACATAGGATGAAGGGGAGGAGAGTGAGGAGGGAGAATACCACTTGAGACAGAGATTAACCAAACAAAAAGATATACAGAATAAAAGCCAAATGTCCAAAGCAGCTGGCAATGCAAACAAATCTTTGTTCTATTTGAGTCACTTGTTCATTTCTAGCCCCCAGTGCTCATAGCTTAAAAGCATTACTATTAATATGTTGATGATCAAACAAAGAAATTATTTCAGGCGACTCCTTGCACTGGGCATTGGTTTGGAACCTCTTTTCCCAGGAGTGACTGAGAACTGAGTTTCCCTCTCCATTATTGGAGTTGCTTCTTTCAGACAAAATGTGAAGTTACACAGGTGGTGACTGGTTCCGACTTTTCCTGCACTCCTGATATTTCATACCTAAACATGGAGATTCTTACCTAGGCTGCTGCTCTGTCACGTTTTCTGAAGTGATTTTTGATCCCATCAAAATGTGAAATCATTTAGTGAGTATAAGAAAAATGCAATTGTAGCCAAGGGCTAGTGTTGAAATGCAGTAGCCATTCTTACGTCTCAGTTTGCAAAGGCAGGGATACATTGTGAATAATCTTTCTAAAGACAGTGCAGAAATTGCACCAAAGAATTTTGTGGTGGTACTGAGGAGAAACTCAGTAATAAGTGCCCTTGTCTTTAATCCTCTTGCACTCATATCTGAAACAACAGTTATTCTCCAAGACCTTACTGCTCAGGGAGCATCTGGGAAAACAAACCTTACAAAATGAAAGGTAACCAAAAGCCATACTGGGAAGATACAAGGAAAGAAAATGTCAAAATGACATCCCAGTGGAAAAATAAGCTTGATAGGTTTGAAAGGCCAATGCACATGAGAAAATAAATGCTACTTTTTAAATCCTTGCTTGTATGTTTTGAGAAAGAAATACAAATGATGAATATCTGTGTAACTATACCAAGTGTTTTCAGGAGTGTGTTTTCAGGAAAAGGTTTAACTGATATTTTATTACCTAGATTACTGAGACACAGTAGATGTAATTTTTCAAGGTATTGTAGCACTTAGGCTCAGGGTCAGTGGGCAGCAATAACAGGAGACCTTTAGAACACCAATGAGGCCCATGGAGGCAGTTAGAGTTTTTACATGTCTATCTATATATAGATAGTAAAGTTTGTTCTGTAGCTGTTTCTCAAATTCATTCAGCTATGGGTTGACCAGAAGCATGTAACATGTGACTGCAGGATGGCCTTGTAGTAGGATGTCTGAGCGTTACTAAAGTTTTCTTCTGTTGCCAAGTGTTTCTTCTGTTTCCATGCATTTTATCATCCAGCAGCATCCTCCCTTATTCAGTATAGCACACGTAATAAAATTAACAATGTCCTTCAGGGCTGAGGCTTATGTGCTATCACTAATTAGCTTACAAGGCTTCCCACCCCAAGGGATGTGGGAGGTAGACCTGGAAGTTAGTGGCTTGGAGATTAAATTTATATTACGCATGTGAATGTAATGTATTTAATATGTATTTCCCAGCACATCCACAGGAAAGTTCCAAAGAGCTTCATACCACTACTAAAGATTGCTTTATCTGTGCTAATGCACCAGAAGGAACAAAAGGAGTATTTAAAATAGGAATTTCTCTCCTAGGAAATCAGATAAACAACAGTTAGCATCTCAAAAAGTTTGGGGTGCCTCTTTGCTGCTGATAGACAGAAAGGAAGGGAGAGGAAGAAGAAGAGATCAAAACCCAAAATGGCATGGATCAAAGCAGCAGCATTGATCATGTGTCGTGAGACAGAAGGGTTCAAAAGGGTTAGCTGTGGATTTCATTATTTAGGAAGATGAGCCACTAAGCAACAGAGGAGATATCAAAACCTTATTTTTGGTACCTAATTCCCATACAAAATGTTCTGAAAGTTGGGATGTTCCTAAACACTGACATTCCTTCCCCATTCATCACTTGGCATTTCCACCCTCCCCAGCATCCCACTGAAGGGCCAAGACCAAAATCATGCCATCTGCAGATCTACACCAATGAAGACCTTTGAACAAACTCTTTGTTGAAAGTGAGCTGCCTTGACAAAATTCTCACCATTAGATCTATCCTCCATCATTCCCACTATGCACATAGACACTGCTTATTCCGCACATGAAAGGTTTTGTACATATTTCCACAGGAGACTTTATTTGATATTACTTGGCAGCTATCCTATTTAGATTGCTTTTCTCCTTACACCAAAATCCAAGAATGGCTCAGGAAAATTCTCATGTCATAACTCGCTTGGTACAGCAGTATCTGTTCCAGGATACCAAAGATCTTATTCCTCCTGCTCCTGTCTGTCCTACTGGTAACAGTAGAATCAAAACCCCTTGTTATAGGCAGGCCCTGCACTTGGTCAGGATAAACTCTTACTTGTCAGCACTTCCCTTCTTCCAATGCCAATTAATAGAAATTTAAAGCATTTGAGAAACACAATTCTGAATCAATTTATTTTGTCTAATATTACTAACCTCCCAAAAGCCCACCTTTCCAAGGCACCGAATCTCCAGTGACTATAAATCAATGTCAAAAGATAGTACTGCATTAGTTTGTTGTTACACTCCTAGCCCTTTCTCCCTTCCTTTGGCAATATGCCATGAATAAAACACGTTGCCAAGCTTAGAACAGTTTAAAAGCATGATTTGCTGTCACAATGCACTACTCACCTTTTTTGGTTTTGTTCCTGTTTAAATAATGCCCAAGGTTAACAAAACATGAGGTATAAATAACAGAAAGAGCTGGTGAGCATTCTGGCCGTTGTCAGGATAGAGTCATCCTATGGTACCTCTATTGACCTGGGGCAGGTATACCTTACAGAGTCTGAGGGTGCTGGTGAAACTCAGTAGCATCACTTGCAGAGTAAAAGGTTGCTCTGTAAGAGTAAGGATGCCACAGGCTGAGCATAGCTGAAATATTCCATACTGTGTTCAATTAGCCTGGGTTGGTAGATACTCCTGCTGATAAGCTGTCACAGTTGGAAGATTCTAGAGCAGAGTGAACAGGTATGGAAGCACTGCATTGCACAGGAAATGAATTCCAATTGTTTCTGGCTGAAATTTGCCTGTTTGAAGTTTCTCACCATGGAAGAGAACTAATTAAGTCCTGAATGATCCTGACTGTGGTGGATGATGTCAATTTTTTTCTCAGATAAACTGTAAGGTTCTCAGAGATACACAATGCCATGCAGAAAAGTACTTGTGCAAACAGGTCATACAAAGTCTTAAACCCTGCTACACATGCAGCTTCAGAAGATGTTTTGCTTAACATGTAATTTCAGTGGTGGATTTTTTGTTATACAGGTGAGCAAAAAAAAAAAAAAGGCAAAAAAAAAAAGTTAAAAAAAAAAAAGGTACATTTCCATCCATTATTCACAACAAGGCTGCAAAACACCTCTGAATACCAGTATGAACTTCTCCATGAAAAGCTTTTCTAGTATTAGCTGAAATAGCAAAGCAACAGGCCTTCAGTGTTTCTTCTGGAGTACCCATGACTGGGCTCTGCTAATCCATAATGTTTCGTTTTTCTAACTCTGTCACTGCATTCAATTTGTATGCCTAGAAATACCCCACTTTGCCTCCCCTTCATGTCCATCTCCTCCTCTCATGGCAGAAAGATGGAGACAGACATAAGAGAGACTTTGGTGTTCACACAAGACCTATAGGGAGTTCGGGTACTGTTGGGTAAGGGGGACCAAGGTACCATATATTCCAGTTTCCACTGGTTAATCCTCCACCATTTGTGGATGTTGCTTTTCTTTATATAGTATATCTTTTTATTAAATTGGCTTTTTAGTAGGATTTGCTGCAACAAAACCCAAACAAGATGGGCCTTTTCCACAGAAGAGCAAGAAAAAGTATATTTGGGCATAGTGGAAGGGGGGATTGAAATTCAGCCAACATTAACCAGCCTACATTGTTTGTTGGACTGAAAGGCTTGCTCATTCCTGTGTTCAGGTCCTCTTTTCTGGAGGACCTTTTTCTTAAAAAATAGCAAAACAAAACCAAACAAAAATATTAACACAAAACACACAAAACCATAACTCCCCTCCCCCAACAACAAAGTTCACATCAGTTATTAAGCAAAGCCTGTCTCAACTCTATCTGCCTGTGATACTGATACAAATTAATGATTTGAAAGATTACGGTGTTTTAATAACATCCAAAATGTAATCCAAACCATGTCAGAGTTTCAACATCACAGTACAAAGTCATGTAGGTACCTTAATTTTCTCTCTCAGAAAAGCTAAAGGTCAAGTCAATAAAAGGTTAAGCTGACTAGGATGAATTATTATAATATTCTTCTTAACCTGTCACAACATCAATATGTGGTGTCATAATTCATTTTCTAGAACTAAAGACACTAACACTATTATTCTAATGAGAGAAAGAAAGTATATCAAATTCCTGCCATTCCTATTTTATTAAATTTGGAAGTTTCAAACTCAAATCAGTAAAAGAAAATGACCCAATGAAATCAAAACCCAAACATTCTGTTCCTACATAGAAATGACCATGTGATTAATGACATATTGGAAAGCTATAGTACTTTTTGCAGAGTTTAAAATACAGCACTGAAATAAACTGGCTTTTGCAATAAATTTATCTTAGTACTCTTTGAAGTTTGAGTGTGATAGCTTCCTCTTTCCTTTAAATCCTGAGCACATTTTCTCAGTTGGTATTTTATTAACTGGTTACAGCCATCAGAGGAACATTATGGGCCTGATTCTCCTGCATTGTGCATTTGCAGAGATGTAAAATTACAATAGAAAAAAGTGGATATTAAGTAGTAGTACACCATTTTTGGGAGGTGCTGTTTCTTTCCTGTTCATTTTGCTTACTGTTTAAAAAAAAAAAAATCCTCATTCCCCAGATGTGAATGATCCTGCTTCATTCAAGTCAGCATGCAGCCCAGCTAAGTGCTCACTCTCTCATAGAAGCCTCTGAGTTTTGCTTTCTGTATTGTTCACTTTGCTTCAGCTAAAGGTCGCACAGAACTGGCTTGCCTACACTTAAAACAATTTCTCAGGAGAGCTACATGGGCCAACACTGCCAGAAAAGACCAGGTTTCATATTGTCAAAAGCTTTCTTTGATACTGTAACTTAAAACAGTCCCTCACATGGCACTGGTTACAAAAAAAAAAAAAAAAAAAGGCAGAGTATGGCTGTCTTTAGTAGGACATATGTATGCATAGTTGCATCACTTAAGCATACAGTTTTTTGAGCACTAGTAGAAATAAGGGAAGAAAGGATGAATTCATGTGATGCCAGAAAATTAAAAAAAAAAAAAAAAGCCAGTTTTGCAAGGCTCAAGCTGAAATTCTATACCTCTGGAAGTCAATGGTGTAAAAGACTCAAAATATGCAGAGCAGCTCTGTAGAAGATGTAAATGAGTCTACAGTAAATACTTTTGCTGTAGATTACAATCTGTATCATGAGATTTTGAATAAACAAATGTGAAATAGTGAGATATCAAAGACAGTAAAAGCATTGTATTGAATACTAAAATGTAGCAAAAAATGCACTCCCTGCAATAAAACAAGGTCATACAGCAAAACAGCATAGATGAGCTAAGTCAGCCTTAGGAAAGTGATTCAAATTTGGTGCTACTACCATGTAATATTTTGAAGTCTGTATTGTTTTCCTACAGACTTGCCAAGAATCAAGCTCTTTCAGGGAAAAATCCCAATCCCCCACCCAAACACTGAAAGGAAAACAAACAAAGGAGATACAGTTTGGTTTGGCAGGCTTGTGGGTGATATACAGACTGTGACGTAGCATCCCTCTCCATCAGGAGTGTGGCATATAAAAGTATCACGTTCCAGGATTTGGTTTCATGTTTTCCAGATGCAAAATGGAAGTAGAACTGTGCAAAAGTTATTTACTCAGAAAAATCTCTGATGTAGCCAAGAAGTCTCTCTAAAGAGAGACTGTGTCCAAACCTTTTGAGATGGCAGAAATTCACACTTTATTTCACAAAATTTCAGTCTAGCCTGAACCTGAACATGGGATGTCTATTTCCATTTCTGACTGGAACAACAGACCTTTTTTACAGTGGTAATTGTCCTGAAACCATAACTACCAGTCATAGCTGATACTGCACAAGCTAAAAATAGAAGATTCAAACAAAAACTCATACCTGAAGGACCCCAGAGGCCACTGAGAACAATGAAATATTTACTGCACTAGATTTACTGTAGGTGGAATTTAGTATAACATTTGATATAGGGATTCTGCCTTGCAAACTTTATTCAAATTGGCTTGGATATGAGCAGAGTTACACAGACAATAAATTGTTTGAAAAAATCTGTAAGTAAAGAGTAGTGATAAATGCTACCATTCGAAGTTGGAAAACCATATAGTGTACTGATATAGAGATTAACGTTCAGCAGAGCCTCTTAATTTTCGTCTGTGTTCAGGCAGTGGGCAGTTAGTAGCTTTTTGGTTTTATATAACCATATATAAGAAATACAGGTACTTACACACATACATGTAGAATAACAAACTGGGACATCTTGTAAATCCTAGTGAAGAGAGAGCAATACTGTAAGGGGATCCAAAGTCTGAAAACAGGTGGTATATCTTGGGAAGTAAGAAGCTAATATCAAATATTCACTAGTAAAAAATCTTGAATGCTTTGCCTTCTGGACCTCTGTAAGGGTGACTGTGAACACTATCTTAGAAACAAATTTTCTATGCTGCATGCTAGCAAAGAGTACAACACAATCTGGGGGATGCACATACTGAGGTGACAACAAAGCAGAGAAGACTGGCCAAGATGCTCCTGGAATATTGCATTCAGTTCTGTGCTCCTCAGTATCTAAACCTGACAAATTAGTAGTAATTCAGAGAGCAGAAAAAACCCTGCTGCCTAATGGTAGTAATATCTAGGCCACAATTCCACTGAAGTCAATGACAGGCACCTAACACACCTTTGAGGATCAGGCCCTCAATCTTATGTAGAAGGATTTGCTTATGAAGAAAGATTAAAAGGTCTAAATATGAACAGCTCAGCTAAGCTCCAACTAAAGGGAGACGTGATAACTGCCTATAAATATTTGAAGGGTATAAACATTAAGAAAGGCAATGAATTATTTAGATTGGTACAAGGGATATAACGAGGAGTAATGGGATGAAATTAAGAAAGGGAAAATTTAGGCTGCTCCCTGACAGCGAGGTATATTTCATCTGTGAAATAATTTACACTGAACATCATGAAAAACTTCAGTGTGAGATGTATTAACCTGTTACAGTCTCCCAGCAGTAGTGGCAAAAGCCCCATTTTTGCAGGGCTGCTAAAATTAAGTGAAACAAAGTATAAGAAAATGAATAGAGGACTATCTTGCTTCAGCTGGGAGACTCTCTGGATGACCTGACTAACAAATCTATTCCCCTACTCCAACTTTTGAGACTCCTGTTGGCTTTTCTATCCAAGAATACTGCAGCATCTCTTTGTAACTAGGTAAGAGAGATATCAATCTTGGGAAGCAGATACAATTTGCTTGAGAAGGAAAGAACCATACTCACCTTTAATTGCAGCTGTTATCCAGCAAGTACAAGGGAGAATAGCTAGTGTTCTGAAAGGAGCACACCAGCATTTGTGATCAGCATGAGGACACATTAACAACTAAGACAGTAGTGGGGCATGGGAGAGAAGTACTTACTAGAAAATGAACTTGTACATCACTGAAATACCATTTGGGAGGCAATCTCATGCCTCTATGTTTGGCATGCAAAATTTTGCAATTTCATCAGTTGGCTTGTGTCTGTTCAAGCATGACATGCCATAAGTGAAACACATCTAGTTAGGGCATAACCTTATCCATTCACAAAATAATGCAGTGCTGTGGAAAAGAGGGAGTGCACTACTCCAAGGAATTTCATTGTAACTGCAGAAAAACAGCTTCAAAATCTAAATACAGCTTTTTTATTATTATTATTTTTTTAATCTCTGCCAGCACCACTCAGCTAATACTGCATCTTGCAAAGTTCTCATTTCATCTCTCTGTCCATTATGGATTTGCCATCATGGCATCATTATTTGTTAAATCTAACTTTGGAAGGAATCCAGCAAATAGGCTCTCAGGCAGACAGTAATTTAATATTAGACTGTTTAAAAAAAAGCAACAATACAAGAAGGCTGAATATCTCAGGAACACATGGGGGAAAAATTATAAGATAATTCTGTGTGAAGAGAGACGGGAAGAATGTTTAGCTATTTGAATTCCACAGTAGGAGAAAAATGGTTCCACTTTTAAATAATTCCATTACTTTTTATAGTCAATTAAAATGGAGGGCAGTAACATTCAGCACATCTCAAGAATTCATCTCTAAGAAATGGATCCTGAAGATTTTAGAGTGTTCTTCATAGGCTTGATCTTGCACTACACAAGATAGGGAACCAAGCAGAAGCATATCTCCCATCAACACAAACATCTAGGTTAGCCCTCTGCCATACAAAAATGACATCTAATTCCCATTTTCATGTGTGTATTTGTGTGTGTGTGAACACATTTTTAATCACTTCTCTAAATGCAACACTTTTGAGACAACAAAGAAACTTTAAAGACTAGCATGAATTTCTAGCAACTAGAATGGTCACAGACAAGTTTTTTCCTATATTAGAGACAAGCAGCAGACCTTGAATGACCCAAACCCCATGCTGGAACATTGCTAACTCAGAGTGTCACCTACTAAGTCACAAATGTGCCTTTCTCTATCAAATCAAGTGTTGACCATGCAACAGCATTTGATGTTATCTGACAAACACAAAACAGCAGTGTTACAGTTTAATGACAATACCCGTTGCTGCAGTCTAATTAATGCTGATTGGACCACTAGCAGCACTTTGTCTTTCACTTATGCCCTTAGGTCAGGTAGCCAATTTTTTTTGTACTTTCACTCTAAAGAGCCTGTGGAC
The DNA here is from genome assembly GCF_036013445.1 of Caloenas nicobarica. NCBI lineage: Eukaryota > Metazoa > Chordata > Aves > Columbiformes > Columbidae > Caloenas > Caloenas nicobarica. The sequence continues at coordinate 73,680,841 of NC_088247.1, forward strand.
CAAAGCTTTTTTTGAAATACAAGTTTTTCTTTCATAGAATTGTAGGTAGGAATGGTGAGTGAGACACAGCAGAAATTAACTCAGTAACATTTAGTTAAGGCTCTACAATGCAGGAAGAAGAGTAAACAAAATTACTGAGATTTATCTCCTTATAATAGGTGCACTTAGAGTGGGTTTTGTTCATTCTACGATAATGATTTCTATCTACCTTATGGTATAGTATTTTTATAATCAGCTACATAAGCATTTAAATATTGGAATCAACTACACTTGTATGGACAAATCTTTTCCTGATTCATATTTATGCAGTCCTAGAGAAGTCAATGAGCCAAAATCCACTCTTAGTTGTAGCAGCATTAATCCAGAAGACTTAATTGGTCTCAGTGGCTTTGCTCCAGAGCATGGAATGTGCCTTAACATAACTTCGTAAGATATAAGTCAGGAAGGGACATTTCTCCTGCAGTAAACAGTGAAACAGGCACTTCAGATCAATTTTATGGCACTTTCACAGGTTTACTTTCTGACTGCAAAATTTGAGAGACTGTGAACAACAATGCTCAGCAGATATTCTTGATTTTCAACCTGCATTTTGTATTAAAAACCACAAAACAAAATGACCACCATCACCTTGCACGCCAGACCAGAACAGCTAATGCTGTATTCTAAGTGTAGAATGCAGAAAAAAACCCCAGAGTCTACTCTATATAAACCAGTCTTGACAGATGTCTAACACAAGCTAAGAAATAGCCGATAATTGAAATCATACAATCTTGTTATATAAAATAAATTTCAGTGTTTAACTGTCCTTCCTGCTAGAAATAACTTAAGCTCAAATCCATAAAAGGATTCTATATTTAGAAGTTGGACTAAAGTGAGATTTACAAGTCCAGAACCAAGATCCTCAGGCCACCTACCTACCTGCCACCAACTATAGATGTACATCTCTTTTCCACATCAAAGTTCCCCAGACACCCAAGATTTGCTTTTGTTAATACAGAGGACGATCCCACTATTGACAAGGCTGAGTGAATCAGTATTGGCTTCATGCTTGCACCATGCTGGAGTCAATCAACAATGAAGGCAGATGGAGAATGGTGGGACTCAATCTAGAACACCTGGTCTTGGTAACACTGTCATATCAATCTTTGCAAACTTACAGGTCCAGTTTCCACTTTCCTTCAAAATGAAAAGGATAGAAGAGGAAAGAGGAAGAAGAGTCACAGAACTCAGGCACCTCCTTTCCTTCTACTTCAATCTCTAGCTGAAACACTTCAAATCAGTGTTTGGGAGACATATATGCATTTCCTTCTTCCAATCAAAAAAGCACTTACCCACTAAGGCAGTGAATCCCAATGCTTCTTTGTCTATTTCTAAAACCTAGTACCTGCAGCTAATTTTAGAATCAGTGATAAAGAGCCCTTTTGTGGGACCATTACAGAGGCTTTGTGAGTCACCAGGGGCCTCGAAACTGCCCTGGTCTTGGAAAGCATCTCACTTTTGTGACCTGCAATGATGTCCATAGAACAGGGTGGTGACTCTGAAAGAGAGAACACCTTGAGAGAGAAGAGCTCTTCTCTGGACCACAAAATCTGAAGATGTTGTCAGCAAATTACAATGACAGAATAATTTACAGACTAGGGATTAAGACTCCATTAAGACAGCAGGTCATGAGTTCAAGACCCCAAGGTGCAGCATGACTCTGAATTTGCCTCTTTCCCACATATACTGATAAGTGATCTTCTCTTCAAGTACAAAGCAAAGGATGCCACATTCCTCTCAGCCTCTGTGTGTGGGATCTATTGTTGGGTTTGTTTCTTGAAAGGAGTGACTTTTATGCTATTAGATTCTCATTTTTGTTTTAAAGAGCATAGGCACTTACTGTCAGGACCAGTTCTAGACAGTGAACTCCATAAAAGGTAAAGAAGTTCCTTGAAAGCAAGAGACAGCAACTTGAATTTTTCTTTCACCTCCCGGAGTTGTATAAACCAATATTGTCTCCAGTGGATAGCCTCTGGCCAACCTGAATTGGCAGGTTTGAGGCAGGTTGGTGATAACCAGCTGATCCTGAAACTGGTGTTCAAACCAATCTGGAGATTAGTGGGTTATGCCAGTCCCTATTTCTGAGACATCTAGCTTTCCCAATGTGTTGCATAGGGAAGCTTGCTGTCTCTTGGTAGGGTTACAGATTCCCGTACAGCAGCCAAACACCTAAAACCTCAGCGTTACAGCACATAGGACTTGTAGCAGGTTTCTGATTCTGTGCATTAACCCAGCGTGTGTGCTGTATGCTATATTGTAAAGAAAGTTTCATAAATAAAACCTGACCAAGAAAAACTGGACTATTTCATTATTAACAAAGATTAATCAGCGGATTGATTTCAGAACTGAAATAAAATGCTAATATTTTTTTTAAAAATACATTGCTCCAGGAACTCCTGACTTGAGTGCCTTTGTGTATGAAGACTGTGCCTAGCAGCTCACATTATGTGTTAGTGGGAATATTTGAACACAAAGCACTGATTTCAGCCATAGATTCACTATTAGTATTAAAGACCTAAGCACTGTGTAAGGAATTAGCACTATAAACAGAAAATTCATAACAGGTGCATAATAGGCACTTTTGCAAAATATTATGGACCTTTATCACACCCACAGATGACACATTTATAATAACTATATACAGATAACTGCAGGTCTCACAGAGAGTCCACTGTGTGTACTCTTTTCATGTACCACTTTCTAGAAAATTTTTAGTTTCACCCATAAATAAAACTATGCCCTCCTCCTGTTTTTTAGGGGCCATAGAAATTAACAAAATAAAAAGTGTTTACTTTAAATGTATTTCTGCTGATTTCAGGCTCTGTAACTTTTCCACCACCATTACTATATATCAGGTAGGAGTAGCTTCTTTCTATTAGATATCAAGTTTTAAATTCATGCAAAAACATATTTTCCTTTTTACTTTGTGTTAAAAATATTCTCTGTGAACTCTCTATGTCAGTTCATCACTAACTGTGAAAAGTCAATATTTGATCTGTCCAGACAGTAAAAGGTATTAAAGTAACCAAACTAAGTATTTATCTATTTTCCTGCCTGTTCTATGGAAAATTATCAGTCTAGCAAAGTGGGAAGGAAAAAAAAAAAAGAAAGAAAAAAGTCTTTGTCATGTTGCTACAATGCAATAAAAATAGAATTAGTGGCTAAAGCTCACAAGTAACCTTAGAGTTAAAAAAAAAAAAAAAAAAAGCTTTTCTTTTGGTCTCAGCTAAAACTTGAGTCCATCAGTGGGCAGCAAGCTGATCAATGTGTCTCAAGAAAACAGAAAGCATTTACTTCCTTCTTATTCACTTTTCCTTAAATTACAGCGATGCACCAGCTTGAGAGACTCACTACAGCAACTAAGTGATGAAAGAAAATCAACTGAAAAAATCTCTGCCCACTGCAAAGCACAATCACTGATAGGCTGGGTACCTGTCATCTGCCCAGCACTGTGCTGGGCCTAAGCTAGGCTAAGGAAGTAAAAATTATATTCAACTTTCCCATCCATAAACTTTTGGCAATTCCAAAAAAAAAAAAAATCCTTGTTCTCTCTTTAAGGTGAGGCACTGAGAGGTTTTGGACTCTCAAATCTCTACAGCTGCTGTTTTCCAGGAAGGAGACAGCAGTGAAGCACTCTCTTCTTCTATCCACCCAACACTGACAGCGGCTCAAGGGGTTGAAGAGCTGCAGCATTAAGGACAAATCCTAGAGATGCACCTGACTCATGAAAGTGCCTCATCCCTGGAAAAAACAAAGCTGTGAGTGAAACACTGACCCCGCAGCAGAGGTAGTTACAGCAGCTCAGGCTCAGCTCTGCCTTGGGCTTACAGAGAGAATTTACTCATCTCAATGGCCTTGGCTTTGCCCTCTTTTCTCACCTCTGTGGAAAATAAAAGTAATCACTAATTACCTGCAAAAGATAAAGTGAGACACAAGAGTTGAAAACTACCTTTTAAACACAGACTTAAAGGAAAGGGCAAGCTATTAGTAACACAGCTTGAAGATCCATGTAGCAAATTAGACAATTATACGTCTTTCCTGGACAATTATTCCCAATTTCTGAGGAATCTAAGTTCGCCAATTACAAACAAAAAAATGAAAAACCTTTCTACCCTCATCATTGGCAAGAAAACCATCCTGGCATGAAAACAAAGTGTTCCTGTTTTCCCTAACTTCTGGCAGGGAAGCTCCAGGACTTCTGCTGCTGTTCAAAGGTTTCTCAAGCCACCAGAGAATGCTCAGGGTTTGTCCACTTCTTGGAGTTTTACCACTTGCTGCCAGTGCTTTCCAGAACACCAAAGAGCAAGTAAACCGACAGGTTTCAAACAGGACTGGAACAGCTGCTTGAGGAAACTCCCTGCTGAGCAGAAGCAAGGAGCACCAAGCGTGTGCGGAAACAGACACACGTGTAAAATGAGGAGAAGGTAAAACTGCAGCTGGCCCCATCGCATTAGAGCATGAGCTGACAACTACTTGCAGCTACCTTCTCATCAGCAGATGGCTTTGAAGGAGATGGGTGCAGAGACAGGAAAATACCATGCGTGTATAGACTAATATAGGGAATTTGGGCATGGTTTTACCCAGTCAAGGCAGGAATGTGATGTGTAGCACTAAGAAGCTCATCACCATCAAGACCTCAGTGACCTTCTTTCCTAGAAGCTTGTAGTAAAAGGAGCAATTTCTCATCTAAACACAGCTTTTGACTAGTGCCAACATCAGTATTTCCTAATAGTTCACAACTATGAAATACGTGGCATATTTCCAAGGCATGCACATGAGAGTTAAGAGTCACTGGTTTTATAGAGGGAAGGAGGATTTGAGAAAAGTGCAGAAAGAAAGACTATAAAATGTACAGGAGGGGAGAGAAACACAACATGAGAAGGAGAAAAGAGTACAGAGGGTCAAGTAGGGGTGCAGAAGAGCAAACAGGTCCAGAAGATAATTATGGTAAAGGTGAGGGAGCAACATTAGGATCAGGAAACCCATAAATGTACTTACCGGAAAAAGTATAAAGAAAATGGAGTCATGCCAAGCAAATTAAAAGGCTTTAAAAAGCAACTGAGAATGAGGGGCCTGCCAAGCTACATTCATCAGATATTATGCACACTTGACCAGTATTCGTCAAATTTATTTAACAAATACTATTTGCTGCCATAGCTGGTCAAGTACTCTCCAGCAAACATATTATTCAACAAATATCAAGGAAATTAATTCAATAATCTATCCAGCTACTATTTTTCTAGTTATATCACCCATTCCAAAACTAAGCTGCACTGTTGTTAAATTTGTTAGCTGTAATGAGTTTTATTTGTGACAAAGAGAGTTTATCCCTTCATAGTTGACGTACATATGGGTTCTATCTATAGGAATAAGAACAGGAGACTGTCAGCACTACAGCTAACTACCATACCCAGCAAACATTATATAAACTGTTTTTTCTTTCTTAATGTTACGCAGGCATTCGTAATTTTCCTCTAGTGTAGCAGGACTAGTCTTTTACCTACTAAGTGTCAACTTTTGACATCCAGATTACCATAATTAAACTCTTTGGGTGCTAAATTCAAAGTCGCAGTTACCAGCAGGTAATTTACCTTTCATCTGTTTAAATACACCAGTGCTTTGTCGGATTAGCCTTGTGTCTGTTATTGGAAGGGTGTGTGATAAGGTAATTTTCACCTCAGTATGTATTCAAATCAATTTTCAGTACTGTTAAAAGGCAACATCTTTTTTTTCCCTCGTATCATGTTTTTCACCCCAAAATATATTACAAAAAACTGAAAAGAGACATTAAAATGAAGTTCAGATACAAAGTAAACTATCAAATGCTAGGCAAACACCACATTTAATGCTGTACAAATGACCTTAATTTAGGTCCTTGGTGTACATATGTTACAATACAATCTTTAATAACGCAATTGAGCAGGAAGTTTCCACATGACCCTTCCTTCAATCAGTGCACAAGCTGGATGGTGGTCTGGAACTGAATTAGCTATTCAATATTTCTTTTAATACTCATCATTCAACACGTAGTCTCATGTTATTTACTGCATAACATCCATACACTGCTCTGAAGACCTAATTATTAATTTCCTCATGGGCTTTTCTGTGGCATCAGTCACCAGTGTATCTGATGTTTCACAAATATTAATGAATTTATCTTCCAGCCCTGTGAGAAAAGCTAATACTACCTTCCTCACTTTGCAGTTGGAGAAAGGGGAAAAAAAGCCACAGGAATTACCTGCAACCACAAAGGGAAGCCAGGAGTAGAGACAAGTTCAGAGCTTCAGGTTTGCAGATTCCCAAAGCCATCCCTTACTCTGCCAGACTACATGATCTTGCCCACAGAGGTGCCCAGGACTCGCAGAATCCATTTATCTCAGCCACAGCTGCCTGTGCTCAGCACTCACCCAGGGCAGACACCCATGGCTGTGGCCAGTCCAGGTAACATGCTGCCCAATTGTCATCTCCTGCAGCCCTTCCACATCTCTGAGTGCCTCGCTTAAAAACATCTGCCTGGTTCCAGCTTTCTTATTTTGCTGCGTTATATGGGATTACAGTCCAAAACTACCGAGAGAAAAACTGGGAGAGCAATCACTAAACAGTAATAAATCTCAGGAGCCTTCTCTTTGTGATACAGGTTCACTGAAATGTCTGATTCTAGACTCAGATTCTTGGTGCCTCCTGCTAATGAGAAACGGATTCCCATAGCTTCTTTCTAACTGGTACCTCCAGACAAATACAGCTAGGGGCAAGGAGAGAGAAAGTGCACATACATATATTTGGGAAATTGAGGAGGTGGGTAGGGAAAGCCTCAATTTATATGTGCAAACTGAGAGTTGAAATTATCTTCATGGCTGGTTTTGTCTTTTTTTTTTTTTTTTGATCAGAAAGATGCTGTTAGAAAAACAAAGCAAAAAGCTGAAGTGTTTTACAAGCTTCCAATTATCAACCCAATGTCATGGGCCACTAATATATTTTAAAATATATGCTATTATGAAGTCCTGTTGAACATGTTTATGTATGCAAAAGCATAGACATCCATACACAATGAACTCCAACTGTGAGCAGTTCAGACTCATTTTAAACTTTGCAGGACATATTCTCAACATAAAACTCTTCTGCCTCCCCTACTTTAACATCATGAAATAAAAACAAAGTGAGTTTAACTATCCAGATGAGGTCTTCGAAGTTGCAAAAAGCATTTATTTGTCACTCAGTGACAGGGAGAAAAGGCAAGAGAGCTGCAGTATAAATCGACTCAGGTGACCTTGCCAGCTACCAAGGTGACTTTTATAGAGGACAATTTGTCCAAATGACAAATCACATATTCCTGACCACCTCAAATGTATCTTAATGATCAGGGCACCCTACAAGAACTAAAAAGACAATCTTGAATCTTGCACCAAGACACTCCTCCACACTCAGAGACCATGCATACATCTGATAAAGGCAGTGCATTAAACACAGTAAAGATCACTTCAGAAATAAACGCCAACACAGAGAGCTAAAGCTATAGATTCTTTCTCTAGCAAAAGCCTAGCTGATTTCTACACTCTCAAGTTTACTGACTCACGTAGGGTAGAATGAAATCTCAAGAATTAGCTCCTCTGATAAACAGCTCAGCTTTCCATCAATCTGACATGAAGTGCAATCTCTACTCAAAAAAGCCAAAATGCTCTGTGATGGAGAGAGAGGAGGAGGAGATGCATCACCCAAGTAGTGATGGTTGGAGACATTTTTCTAGGAAAGACCCAGAGAAAATATTATGCCTTCACAAGGTGCTGAAAAGCGTTGTTTTCAGCAACCATACAGAGGCTTTTGCAGTATTTTTCTCTACCCCAGGGAAACTCCATGTGTGTATAACCATGTACTTCCCTTCTGCAGGCATGCCCATGAGGAGCACTAGTGGCCTTGCTGATGGGTCTCCTTCCCCTCTGTGCCATAACAGACGGGTTTTAGCTGCCTTTCCCCAGCAGCACATTTGGCAGGGCCACTCGACAGCTCTCTGAATCAGCACTTGGCACCCCAGGCAGCAAGGCCAAATTATGCTCAGCAGCACACATAAACTGCAGAAGTCCTGCTGAAGCAGAGCTGGGCTTCAAAACTGGATCAAAGCACACAGCTGTCAGCACCCAAACTTTCAGCAAGTTCAGCAGGCATCAGATCAGACCTGGAACATTTTCTCCCACCCTTTCACACAGAGAATCCCAAAGCCTGACCTTAGGGTCCTTCAACCTCTTAACTTGCAGCTATAGGGTTTTTTCCTACAGCAGTGTCAGCTATGAAGTTTTAGAGACTTAAATCTTTTGTTTCCTCTAGGAATATGTTTTCTCCCTAAACAGTTTGGGTAATTAGAGTGCTTTTTTTCTCCCAGTGAAATATTATATTTCTCTCTCATTCCCCCATTCATCTCCACCTACTAGATTTATTGTCTTTTCAGGTCACTTCTCATATAGCTCTAACACTTTATACTCCACTTGCTTAGGAAATTCAGCAAATACTATTCAGCCAGCTTGCTCATGCTGCTTTATATCTTGCTGTGGTCATTCATTCTTAGCTGAACTGTGCATTCAAGATAAACACAAGGTATATGCTCTGCTTTAAAGCCCAGAATCACTCACAAAAATCCACTGGACCTGCTAGACTGTCCTTTCAAATCAAGTACTGCAGCAGGGCTCCACCAGCAGCACTCTGTCTTCCTTTACTCCCCCTTCCAGGGAAGCAGACACCTCTCTAGGTCCAGGATATTCTTTTTTTTAATTATTATTAAGACATAACAACCTCATCTGTATGAAAACGCTTCGCTTGAAATAATCCCTCCAGTTGCCAAATACATAGCTAGCCCCTCACTCAGCCACTCCCCAATCCCCACTCTCACAGCTGATGAGGTGCAGGGCACTCAAGCTTCTGTCTTCTCCCACAGCGTGGGTGCCAGCAGCTCCCATGCCTCTCCCTGCCATCAGGGCAGTCAATGTCCCTTTCCCTCCTCATCAGAAGCAAGATGCCAAGTTGGCAACTTCCTTTCAACTTTCCCACTGCCACACACACAAACAAAAAAGATTACTTGTTAACCACGTTTTTGTATGGAGTGGAGAAAACAGTATCAGTTACAGAATAACCCAAGCACATCAACCATCAGATTTCATTACACCGCAATGCCATGTAAGCTTGTTAGTTGGGATTCTATTTTGCTTTATCTCACATAACAGCAAAAATTTGCTAGTAATTGCCCATGTTAGAATGTTAGAATTTCTTTTCCTTTCAGCAAACAGACAACTATTTCTGTCCTTGGAAAGTTTCTAATTAAGTTAGGTTTCTCTATTTTTCCCTTTCAAAAGTACAATAAAATATAAAAAACTGATGAGTCTTTCACCATCTGTAATGCACAAAACCTAACATATTTTCTCCAGTTTTTCCAACTTTGCTGTCAGGGACACTTTTTGTATTCGGGTTGGTAGGAGGCAGGCTGCTCAAGAAATCTGATGAAACCCCGAGACTGAAAACGCTGTGACCCTTATGTGCAGGAAGTATATTATGAAGGCAGCCGCAATGCAATCAAAGTCACTACACAGTATGGGCTCCTTCAAATGACTTTCCTCATGATGTGGTGCTGTTTCTTTGAGTACAAAGTGTTCATGCTAGCTTAGTCCTGGGCCTTTCTGAAGCAGATACTGTCAATCATTTCAGCCTGTGTTGAATTGAATGTAACATTTTCAATATTGTGTTTATAGTTTTCCAGTGAAGGTAAAGCTGAAATGGCCAACGCATTTTGCTAAGTAGTACATTAGATTCCACTTGAACTCTGCTATTAGTACGAAAGAGGTGGCTAACTACACTCTGGTCATTAAGAATCTGTTTGTGTTGTACTAAGCAGCCTGTCACCAGTGAGTGTAATTAAAGGGCTCAGCCTCTTATTAAAAAAAAAAAAAAAAGAAGAAGAAGAAGAAGAAGAAGAATGAAAAGTAAAGCTACAGCATTGTCATGGTTTGGATCCTGAAACTACTGTTGCCACCATGAGAAATCTTACCAGCACATGCTGGAATGAGGTTGTTGCTTACAGCAGGATATCTCCCAGCCCTACACTATCCCTATATCAGAGTGAATGGTAGGAATAGGTAAATGAGCTATGCCCTTTAACTTGGAGCTCAAACCAAGCAGCAGTGAATAGATGTAAATATGTATTGACAGAATTGACCAGTCCATGGGTGTTCAGTGAGGTAAAGCGCTCATAACTGCAGATGGCTCATCTTACACCTCTTCACACTGCAACACCAAACTGGCAGTCCTATAAGAATAATCTCACTCAGTGGATTTCAGTACATCTGCATCTGGAAGTGACCAGAATAACAAGCAGTACAGGCAGAGGAGCCTTGGGGGTCACATCCTCTCCAGTGTTTCAGCCTCCTCAGTATCCCTCACATCCTTCCATGTGCCCACAACCCACTTCCAAGCCTTTTTCCTGACACCGCGTTGAAGGGATGTTCCATATTGCCCTGCTTGTCTCCTCTGGGCTCACACGTCTGAGGCATTCATTTCACCCAATATCCTCCATTACCCCTCAATGTTAAAAGGTGGGTTTGCACTCTCCTCCTTTGTGCCAGCACCCCTTAAGTTCTCTGCCCACACACCCTCCTTCAGTGCTCTTCACATTCAGACTTGTCAATATTTCCCTATGTACCATGACAGGGGATCTTCAAACTCTCTTTATCCAAACTCAAGGACTTGGAATCTATCATCTGGGCCAAAGGAGATTCAATTTCCCTACATTTTACATCCACCATTCCCTTCGTCTTCATCTTGTCCTTCCCCTGACATGCCTGTCCATGTAGAAGGTTCTCCCCACCCACAGCCTCCACACCAGGCCTTCCCCCTTGCCTCTCTTTCTCTGGGGAGAAGTTGCTCAAAAAATCCTGACATGTGACAAAATAGCGACTTGGCTTGACTGTAATGGCTTACATTCAACCCATTTTATATGGTGCTTGAACTTGAGTTAAGCATTATTTGTAGTTACGATAACTGTAATAGTTGCACATTGTCAGTCCTCTTGTACCATCTCCACTTGGTGATCCTAGAAATCGAAAGCCTTCTATGGTCAAAGAGTCCAAGCTATCTTTTTGGCACTGCCCTTCTTCTACACTGAGCAGTCTTTGATTTCACTTTGGTTTTTAGTGGAAGTAAAAGACACCTAGCACCACACATCAGACTTTGAGGTGACCTGATCTTGAATTCAGCCTAAAGGTTTTTACCTCTATCTGCTCCCTTTTCTTCTCTCCTCTTCGTGGCAAGGTTTTTTTAGGGGGACAATGGCGCAATTGTCCTGAGAATACACCTGTTTCCAATCATGGGAAGCTGCAGTGACCTCTGACTCTTCTCTTCAAGATCTGCTGTTTGTACACTTTGCTCCTCTATTCAACCAATTGACTTACCTCCCTTATCTTCAATCTATAATTAGCAGAGATTAAGGTAGGTGATTTTTTAGAAAAGGAAATAAACAAAAGGGACCAGGGATGACTTGAAGGGTAGGTGAAAAAAAGAATAGAATTGTCACAGTCTCCCAGTTGAGAAGGTCATCCGGAGGAGGAGAAAGAGCAAAATCAATGAATTTTGACTCATCAGTGATGGGAGTCAATCCATCAGACAAACCAGTGGCAGTCAGACAGGCTCTCACAGGCACCACCTGTCCCTGCCAGCAAAATGTCACATTTCTGAATTCATTTCCATAGCAAGATAGCACTCCCCTTGGGGCAGAGTTTAACAGTTTCACAGATGTGAGAGCAACCTACTGAACAGGGAGAGAGGAGACAGCTCTTCTTCCCCACCAACTGAGGCAACTGGTATCTCAAAGAAATGGAGGTATGGACCACATACAGAGTCACAATTTTTCAAGTATTTGCTTTCTTTAAGCTGGGGTTCCTAAAGCAAGAATCACTACAGGAATACCTCAACTTCCCATTTTTGTGTCACTAACTGGAGCAAAATGTTGCACCTGTGTCTGTCACCTTGGGGATTAACTTCTCCAACTGCATCAGTTGCCTCACAGATGAAGGTGACAGCATTGACCTTAACTAGTTTCCTCAAACTAAAAATTTAGCCCATATTCACCATAATTCTCACTGCCTTTGTTATAACAGAGTCTTGTCATGATAGGGCTAATTTCCTTCAGTTTGTTCAGACAGCGCACTTTTAGTGATTGTCATTCATCGTTGAACACATTGGTGACATAAACTTCCTTGAAGTTCTCTGCTCAACCATACCGAAGCAAGGGCTTATCTTTACAGCACAACAAGGGGAAGAACACTGTATTCTTTTCTTCCCTTGTACCTTCCATCTATCATTGGAGTATCATCAGAGTCATCTTCAATACAAGACTGTGTCACCAAAATCTCCAGAAAAGGCAAACTTCTAGAATAGAGATGCTTTCAGGAATTTTATTTTAAATGTTTTTAATAGGCAGTACAACTCGCTGGACTGAGGCATGGAAGAGCAGATACTCTGCCCTGAACTTTAATTTTGTCCATTTAAACATATGTTAGATCAACAGAGACAGTCTGCAAGTTTAAGGATATGTCAAGTCAGAGACAGGAGGGCACAATCATTTACTTACAACTTAGGAGGCACAAGTTTAAGATGAAATTCCTGTGAAATTTTTCATTTAGCAGAGCGCTTGGCCCAAATTCTCAAAAGATTTCACACTTCTCTACTTCTTTAAAGGTATAATTCCACCATTTAAGTTATTCTGACATTCTCAAAAATCATCATTTACCAGCTGTCTAACACCATAGGTTGTCTAGTTCCAGAAGACCCAAGCTGATAGGCATGACTTAGTGAAAAAACAACAAAGAGGTGATGCAGGACTGTCAACCAGCTCCCAAGTGCAGGGGGTTATTGCCAGTGGAGGAGGATTTAAGTGAAGGCACTCAGCACTACATCTTTCAAAACAGGCACATGCATCCCTCCTTGTTGACTCTGCTGTAGGGTGTCCAAAAAGGGACAGATGAAATGATGGGAGGGTAACACCCTAAACGGCCCCAGTTAGCTTTGTCAGAACAGGTTTGACTGGTGCTGCACGCTGCTAGTGGTAGACGTGCACAGTGACAGGCTGACTCAAGTTTTGTCCCCAAAGTTCCTCAAGCAGGACTGACAGACTGGAGAGGGGAGCCCACCTGCACAAGAGCTGCAGGATGACCCAATATTTCAGATATAGCCCAGGGGAGAGACACCTGGCTGAATGGTGTGCTCACAGCCAATCTTGTAACCACTCTGAAACTCAGGATGACACTACGAACACATGCGCTCAGAGGTGCATGGTTCACCATGAAACCTAATGCTGAGCCTTCAGATTGTTGTATAGGGGGTTTTTTACACATATAGATAGACACAGTTATAAGAAATTCTCATTTCATGACAAGCTCTACCTTATCTCATTCAGCGTCCTTATTTTGGAAATTCATACAAGAATATATAGACAGCTCATGGTTCTGCAAGCATTTTAATGCTTTGGTAAAAGCTCTTTGATGACAAATATTGCTAACTGCCTTCACAGAAACAGATATGCAAACAAATCATCACACAAATCGAAACAGTGCTTAGCAGATTCTTCCTCTTTAAACTTATATTGCTAATTTACTTATATGCCATTTCAGGGGTTTTTGTGGTTTTTATAATTTTTTAAATCTTCTTTAAAATTAATATATATTAATTTGGAATTCACAGTGACTGTATGCATTAACTCAGTTGGTGGAATAATTGTAAAGTACTTTATCTTAATTATAGCACCATGATACAGAGTAGTTAAATAGCCATATAATTTTATATTGTTGCCCTGAAGGCCCTTACTTGAAGTCAACCTTTTCTTTTCTTTTCCTAAGTCTTAAGCAAGACTTAATTTGTGTTAAGAAAGTAGGGAAAATTTCTTCACCCTGCTTCCTTTATATTTTTTTTCCTACTTTTATTCTCACTTTGAAGATTAATATAAATGAGTATAGAAAAGTGTCTCTCTAGTTAATTATGCTTTAGGGAACTTTATTCTCTCCTCCCTCCCTCAAATTCTATTTTAAGGCCTAGTTTCTTTCTCTTGTTCATTATGAAACATTAGGAAATAGCCAACTGTATCATATAGCAGCCTATTCTTCCTTTCATGCACATCCCCAGCTCACCCTCTTTATATTCTGTATCTCAAAGACAATTCAAGTTGAAATAGATGCCTTTGAAAACAAAACTGAGAGCTACATTTTTTTTCTGTTTTTCCTTGATTGCCAGGTAAAATTATATCATGATACCCACTGTCTTTAGCTTCTCACATAGAAAAAGTAAAAAACCCCTCACATCTTCAGTGATGGTTTTCCCTGTGCTTCTCCTCCCCTATCAACCGTAGTCCAGAAATTGTTTATTCTGAAGCAAGAGTTCAGCCTGACACAGGTAACAGAACCAAGATTCAGTTTTCAAATGGACCCTTGGGCTCACAACGTTTTATACACAGATTCAGGAGGGGGTCTCTAATCAGGCAGTATGAACAATCCCAAGCATTTAACAAATCAGAATTCACATAACTTTCTTCTTCTAGCACCTTCACAATCCTTATGTGTTTGCACTCCTCCATCTTTGACAATAACAAAGGTTTGGATGGGAAGAAGCCTCCATCTCACCAGAAAGCACAAGTGCTCAAAAAGTCAAATGTAAAGAAACCACAAAGAATATTAAAATAATTTAATGATTCTGTAATACAATATCAATGTAGGTCAAAGGATTTTCTATCACAACACCACTGAAGAGCAGAGGTAAAGATGGACTTGGAAGAGGTTGTTTCTGGCCACTGTTTCCTCATGTTGGAATATTTTGGGCCAGTTATTACTGTAGCCAGAAAGCTCATCAGTTAAAAGCAGCAGTGACTGTGACATCTTTACACTTTTTTCTACAGCACAAAGCCACAAAACAGTGCTGATGACACAACCAGTGGATCAGCACAGTGTGACACAGAGACAGAAATAGGCAATGACAATATCTTTAGCCAGTGCAGCAATAGCCAGTACATTCCCAATGGCAATGGGAATACCTTTAGCCAGATGCACTAAATTAGACTTTGTTCTGTCTGCTAGCATAGCTGGGTGAAACATCTCTATTTTACAGTATTTTTCATTTTTAATTTACAAAATGCATTCATGGATTTGAGATTTGTTTCACTTCACTCCTCTGTATTTTACCTCTAAAAAGACAGTCAGAACATAAGGATCAGAAATCTAAGAATCTAAAATCTAACAATTTCTCTGAGTAAATGAAAATGTATTTTTTAATTGTATTTTCTAGACACATAATATTTACCCAAGGAAGAGTATAAGACACACACAAAAGTATCGTAATACAGGAAGGATTTTTTGGGGGTAAACACATCATTTTTTCTAAGTATAAAAAAATCGGTCAGGCCATTTGCCAGGTGTGTCAGGAATAAAAATTCACTCTGGATAATGGCTAATGTTGTTAATACAGCAATTAAGAGTTATTTTCTCTGAGCACAAAGCCAGCAGAACAAAGCTGTCTCCAGAGTCATGAGCACATCCTGTCCATTTTCTCCAGTACAGACTTTCCGCCTGAAACCTCTTTGTGTTCTCTCCACGCTTGTTTAAAATTATTGTGGAAAACCAAAGAAACCACACACACACACATTTCCATGCTTGGCTTCACAGTCTTCTGTCGGTTTATAATAAGGTGGCATTTCTCTGTGATAATGGATGACATGAAAGACAGAAGGGCAATTTACTAAAACAAATAGTCCAGCAATTGATCTGCAGCAGCTGTTAAACTCCTAAGCCAGGAAGAGCCTCAGTGAGTTATCAGCCCATTGAACACTGCAGACTCAAGCCACTGCTTTCATTTGCAGGGCAGAACTGTCAAGGTAAGACAGTCTTGCTAAATCAGTGGTAAAGCTCCCACTCACCTCCTTACGGGATCCAAACCAGCAACCTGATCTCTCGAGATTCAAAGAGACAAAGCTGAAGAACATATAGGGACCCACAAGTTCTTATGGGGATGAAGAGAGGAAGAGTGGCCACTACCAGAGGGAGGATATTGCATATTAGTCTCATCTGCTGAGTCAAACCCTACTAATCTTGGGCTCCAGCTGTATCTCCGATCATAGGCAGAGCACTCTGCACAGTGGCAGTTTCTAGCAACGAGTGACTCCATAGGATCTGCACTGAAAGGAAGAATATCGCTTAAAGGAAGACTTTGTCGATTTTGAAATTCTCAAGACCAGTGGGTTTTGCTTCTGAAGATACTGACTACACTGTTTCAAATAGAAAGGTTTTGTTTGTTTACTTTTAAATCGGCATAGCTATATATATATCTATTTCTTAAAAAAAATCACACCCACCCAGCCAAGACTCTAATTTTTAAAATAAAATTCTTCAGAAGTTGAATAGTTTTCTATACCTGTAGTAGAATTCAGCTTTCTTAGGAGGTAGTTCAGCACTTTCTTTTTTCTTTAATGGTTTATTAAGCTCATTAATATTCCAAGTGACTATTTTAACATGCTATTAGTTTACATTATGTGGTAGAATTAAGGAGAAGTCTATTAAAACCAGGGTTTGCCTTATTTCCTTTAATTCTCTAAGGTGATCTCAAATACCAAGAATTAGAAGGCACTTGTGTTAGACTGTTTCGGTGAAGCAAGGAAAGAGGGAGGAGGGAGCAAGTTTTAAAATTTTATTTCTAGACTCGTATGTATTTCTCCAACTTAGTCAACTCTGCAGAGGGAATACCCTCTTATTTTTCTTCCCACCGGTGACAGTTACAATGAGCCATAGTACAATGCCTACTTCAAGCCAGCAATTTTGTCTCTTGCCTACCACCATTTTCAGAGATTTATTCGATGCTACCTTGGCCTACCTGTTGTTCACATAAAGGGGCAGAAGCTAATTGTAATGAGTAATAGTTTTAATATTAAACAGAAGCAATGAAAATGCTTAGACATAGCACAAAACTCTGCTACTATAATAGATTCTTCCGATTAGCCATTCCTTTGCCATCCTAAATCTCCAAAAAGTAAATAAGAAAATGACTTCATTTACTTCTCAAGTCCCAGCCCCAAATACTTCAGGAGATGTACAAACTACAGTAAGAGAGAGTTAGACCCTGGGGAGTTAAAAAAAAAAAATTTGCAACTCACTGTATGTTGTAGAGATACTTTTTTACTCTTCTGAGGGTGTTTGAATAGGACTTCAGCCACTAAGATATTTGATTCTTGCCTATGTGTGCTACACAGGGCCACTTGCAGTCAAAGGGAAAACCCAGGTAGCTTCAGATATCAATACATTTACCCCCAGTAGAAGCATCCAAGACGGATCACATGAAGTACACTCTAGAAACACTCCTTTCTCCTTGCTTACAGTAGAGAGCTTCCAGTCAAGATGTCATTCTTTGGTCATCTAAAAGGCCATGACTGGGTGTGGGACTCACGGAAGATATCTACTCTCTATTGGTTTAAATAACCCATCCTTCATCCTTCTGAGATATAAAACATTGTTCAACTTAAGAATGATATTCTGTTGAAAACTTAATAAATGCTTTAGTACAGCAGTTGCCTGCAATATTTTACAGACCTTCTTAAGCAAGCCAACCGCAAATGCCTACAGTTCAGCTCTGGGCCACTCACCTGCAATAAAATCCAGGATTGTTTTACTGCAGTGAGAGTCATGGTTTAGAAAATCAAGATCAGTATGAAATTATTCCTCTGATGGTTAAAAAACATAATTTAGTTAAAACAAACAAAAAAAACCCTAGTAGTCCTTACACTTATGATATTCTGCTGGATGTGTGCCTTTGATTCTTCATTTCAAAGAAAAACATATCTTCCTCCAAGTATCAGAGCAGACATAAGAATTTTTTTTTCCCCCTTTGCATCTTTCCTTTCTTAAGTAAATCCTCCATTTACATCTCATCCTCATGGAAGTGGGAGAAGCACAGCTAAGCATAGGAAGGTGTTTAACCAGGAAGCTGGAGTAATCAGTCTCTAGATGGGTATGGTTTGCATGTTTATAAGACCATCCTCCCAGAAGGAGTAAGTTTATACATCACACATGGGGAACCCATTACTGTCACAGAGGGTACATGGGGGAAATCTCACACTGGAATAGGACCATCATTGCTTTCCACGTTTTATCATCAAGAGCTTCAGGAAACTGCTGAAATGAGGTCTCTCGGGTCCTGTTTCAGCACAGCACAAGAATACATTAACTTAAGCTTTTGGATTACTATATTTGGGCTTCTAGATCAGTATCAGGCTCTACTGCAAATATTTGAAGTGTTTTCCAATGAGAGCACCTTGTTCCTTTGTGATGCATGCTTTGAATCACATTATCTTCTTCAGATCTCTTCCAGAACTTAGTTTAGCAAACAGCATTAAGGATGGAGAAGGTGCAGAAGCCAGCATTAGAGCTCAAAGTGAGCTGGCCAATGTGGATAAAGTGATCTGGAAACAGAGACTGTCATTCAACCAAAACAATTATTACCCAAAGGAGTATATGGGATGGAGAATGACTATTTCTATGCATCAGCTCTTCAGAAAGAGATCTGAGGATTACAGCGTGCCATAGGCTAAACTGGACAACACTCATTCTGTTCCTGAAAAAAAGAATGCATTCAGCTTGACTTGCAAACAGAAATACACCCTGAAAAACAGAAAACCATCCTTTTGCTCAGTGTTAAAGAGGCTTCTTCTGTGTTTGTGTATCATATTTCAAGAAGGTTAACAGTTCAAATGTCTTCCTCTAAGGAAAGGCCACAAGAGCTGGAGCTGTCCAGCATGAGGAGAAGGCTGAAAGGTAACAGCTTTCAAGTAGGTTAAAGATTGCTGCAAAGAAGAAGAAACCAAATGAGTTTCCAATTTCTATTTTCAATGAACAGTAATAGTTTTGATCAACCTGAATGCCTCTTGCTGCCAAATTCAGGAAAATCTTTCCAGCAGTAGGTAGAGGAAAATATTGAAGAGTTTGCCTGGGGACATTGGCAGAACCAGCACTGGAGGGGTTTTGACAACAGGCCTGACAAACAAACATCATTAAAGAAGATTCAGGCATAGCTATCTGCCTCGGGGGCAGAAGCATGAACTAGGAAATTTTTCAAGGTCTTTTTAAGGTTGTCACCTTTTAAATACAAAACACATGGACACATAATGAGTAGAAACAGCTGCAGTGCAGCAATTAATTTGCTAAGTCTGGTACCAGATCAACATCATCCATAGTTTGCAGCAAGCTGTTCAAAGCCCTGGCAAAACTCTACGTTGTTAAAGCTCCTGCAACCGGCCCCAGTTTCCTTGGGCTAGCCCATGGACTGCCCAGGGCAGACAGATGTCAGAAATGGTTTGCATTGGGCCTGCACTTTCTAATCTTGGAGAGACTTGTACATAAGATGATAATTATTCATAGGCCTCCAGGCATACTACGAGTGTAAATCAGTCATAGGACACATACCATCACAAGCACCCCACAGGAACTAAGCCAGGCTCTTCTGTTTTTCTAAAGCAATCTTATAAAGCTGATGAATGCAAAGGAAAAAGCACTCTGGATGGGAGATTAACAAATGAACAGGATCAAGTTTTCAAACTGTAGATAGCATTGAAGGATTTCTTTGACATTGGTGCAAATCCCTGGTGGACAGTCTGCTGCCACTCAGAAAAGAACAAGTAACAATTTTTAATTAATCATGGAGTGCTGACACTTTACTAGGTGGTATCTTGCTTTTCATTTAGCAGCATGCATAGACTGGGAAGCAATGCTGAAACAATGAGCTACTCAGGACAAAGGAGGACAGGAGCCTCTCAGAAAAAAGACTCACAGTCTCAGGAAGGAAAGCTGATCTGGGCTGTTTTGTTTGGTTTCAGGAGAGAGCACATACACTACTGAATTTCCTACTTCTGAGGGAAATGCAGGGGAGTCAGCACACCTTCTCAGTTACGGGATATTTTCCTCCCAGATCAGTATGGCTTTCTATTTCATGTGGGTCTGCAGTACTGTTTGAAGAAGTGGTTGACTCTGTCCAAGGTATCAAACACAAAATGCAGACATCGGGATAAGTGCCTAAAGGCCAGCAGTTAATAGCCACAGTCTTCAGTGAGGTGGTCAGCAGAACAGTACAGCCAATCCACCCAGGTCTTTCTTCCTCCATCTCTCTTGCATTAGAAAGTAACACCTTGATGATAAGAGAGAGAATAGGATTTTCCAGATACTCCACATAGGACATGAAAGTGAAGACATTAATTTAGCACATGAACAAACCTTATAATGGTTTACAGAATATAACTGCTAGAAGATTTTTAAGGGTCAAGATCTGGTATTGCTGATGGACCAATGTCTCAAATCAGATGATTAAACAGCAACAATAAAAACAAGGAAACAGAACAAACACCTTAAGTTTATCTAGTGCTATCCAACCTCCATTTTCAATCAGGAGCAACAAGTCCAGCTCATGTTACAATTATCTCTTCTTTTATACACTATGGAGAAGAGAAAACACTAGGTCAGGAGCCCAGGACTGTGTCCTGGGGGCTCCAAAAAAACAAGGGGCAAGACTTCACCTTTCTTTGTAGAAAACTCGGGATTTTTAAAATACAATAAGCTATAAAATGAAAATACTTAAACCCAAAACAAAACAAAACAAACCTCAGCAACCAACCAAGCACCAACCAAACAAAACAAAAACCACATATAAAAAAATGACACACACAAAACAAAAACAAAACAAACACACAGAAAATCCCCAAATCAACAAAAACCTCAAAACAAGCAAACAACAATAAGAAAACAACAAAAAACCCAAACAAACAAAGAACTAAAACACCAGCCAATACATCTAGATGAAACAGAAAGAACTTAAAGCCGGGAATTTTGAGGATGGAAATGTAAGTGCTACCGCTGCTCTCTGTTGACCTACATGTTTACTTAAGTCAGATTGTAAGCATGGGCTTTCATTTAGGTTGAAATTCACGGCTAGCCAAAGCCTTCCTACTTAACACTGATGTTCAAAGGTGATACTTTGCACAGATTCATCCTTGATACTGCTAGTTGTTCATTTATCTGATGGTCCACATTTAGTCTTTATCATTATTTTTATTGAAGAAATCAATTCTCATTAATGTTTTTAATGTTTTTAGTGGGTGTTAATGAAGTGTGGGAAGGTCCATCAGGGACCACACTCTTCTGTCATACTGGAAGCGACTCTAAGTGATGTGATAAACAGTAGCACATTAGAAGTTTTCAGGTTTTAGCGGGGAACACCATTATGAAACAAAAAGCTTCCATTTCTCTGTGTGCATTATGGAAAATAACAGCAAATTTAACAAAACGCATCAACAACACACAAAAAAAATAAGGAGCTTCATGAAACAAGCAGTAAAAGTAATCTCATAGCCCAGACAAAATGTCTCATGAAAATGTAATTATAATTACTGCCTATTCTCAAACAAAAACAAAACACTTATAGAGGAAGAATTAAGGTTGAATGTACGGTTTACAGTTTCTAACAGTATAGGGACAGTCAAGGCAATTACCTATCTTTTTCCAAGTATCAGTTGCTTTAAAAAGAAATCACTCAGTTTTCTGCAGAGAGCTCCTTTTTAAAACTGTTCTACTAAAAAAGGTCTGCAAATGAACTTGTCATGAAAGCTATTCTGACCTCCCAATACTAAATAATAGTTCATCACCCACTGTAATTCTACATGATCTTGTTTACATCCTTGTTTTATTCTGTAATGAAAACATAATTTTATCTCCTTCTTTAATACAGTAATGAAAATATAGTACTGAATCTATAAGCTTAGGATTTTTAAAATATTGTTTCTTAAATGCATAAATAAGAGAATAGTCACCAAGGGTGCATTATTTATACCAGAATTCTCTAGTGCTCCCAGAGCATGTAATTGGTGAGGTATAACAAATTTAGGGAGCAACATAGAATGATTGATCCAATGGTGTTACAGAATTTACTAACTGCTGTATATCTTACTCGTTTGTGTTTCAGCTGTACTGTGTCTGAATATAATGACACTCGATAATGACACATTTTTTGAATTAACAGCAACACACCACATTCATCTAGTGTCCTAGTAACTGAAACAAGAGTTAACAAACTATGGTGATGCATCAGACCTATATACAAAACCAAGGAACAAGCAAGAGAGAGCTCCTTGTAAGACAGAGGTCATGAAAGGGATCAGCCCTAAGGCTACAGTTTACTAAAAGCCTAGGTTGGAAAGTCATATATTTTTGGCTTTACTTAGGAACTACTGCAACCTGCAAAGCTCAGAGAACTTCATACAAGACCAGGTCCCACCACTGCAGACTGAGGTTGTGTTACCTGAAAGGGAACAGTAAACAAGAGATTGGGACATGAAATTTGACCCAAACAAGGCATAATATTTGCTGAATGAAAATAAGCTAGGTGGGCTGCAAGTAGAAAAAAATGTGGCATTCTAAAAACAAGGTTTGGTCCAATTTCAGTCCATTCACAAATAAAGATGTGCTGGTGATAGTGATGACATTACCGCACAAAATGACTTTTGAGAACACAGCTTAATGTCAGAAAAGGCACAGAGCTGATAAAGATCGTATATCACACAGACACTGCTGTTATCACCAAAGTATCACAGATGACTGGTGCTAGGATGAAGCCATCCATTATAGCTGGTATTAGAGTGCAGTTGAAAGTCTCCCCACCTAAGATAAGAACTGAGACAATTTCAGCAGCTAAAAGTACTTCTGATCAGCCAATCTCTTATCAAATTAGCAGTTTATGTCCTCTGGTTTATTTTCCAAACAACTCAGTTCTGAAGTGATGTTTTATCATATTTGTCTCCATCTGTATTCAGATATGTCAACTTACGAACTTTACACACTAATGGAGAGAAACATTCATTTAGGTGTAGCAAGTACCATTCTTTTATGTTCATTTTTGGAACCTGTGAAATGCACTAGGTGTGGAGTGTACAGGAAATATGACAAAAACCTTGTTGGGCAAACTCCTTAGACAGTTCTGGCAGTATGCCAGACGTACTTCACACCTAAATTCTTGCAAGAGTTGTGAGTTTATAGTAATCTAGATGGTGGTATCATTTACTGTACTCCTAAATTTAAAAAAACCACCAACCAACCAACACCCAAAACCAAACACCCCCCCACACAAAAAAAATAAAAACCACAAACCCAAACAAAAACAAACAAACACACACACCAAAAAACCCCAAACCAAAGCAAAACAAAAAAATACACTCCAAATTTCTTCTTACATTATTCTTATGGTACCTTCTCTTTTGGGGAAACAAAAACTGAAACATTATGTACATTTACATACAAATGAAGATTAGACTAGAGCAGCCAAAACCCTCACCGCTTCCTTTTCACATTGAAGACCTGTGATTTTTGGAGGCAGAATGGGATGCCCAGGAGGGCCAGGAGGACTAAAATCATTGGCATTTGCATCATTTACTGCAAGAGAAACAAAACCCAACAAACCA
Source organism: Caloenas nicobarica (assembly GCF_036013445.1). NCBI lineage: Eukaryota > Metazoa > Chordata > Aves > Columbiformes > Columbidae > Caloenas > Caloenas nicobarica. Next base: position 73,704,380 of record NC_088247.1, read on the forward strand.
AAGTAACCAACACAACAACATGTCTGGGCAAAATTTTCACAGGGAAACAAATTGTAATCCACCAAACTGACCAGCTGACAAATCCACCAGCTGACACAGCTCATTTCCTTTCTGCCCAGTCTGGATACAACAGCTGGTTGTCACAACACCTTAGTTTCTCCTTTAACTTTGAAATCCAGAGTCTTGTCTCTCTCAGTGCAACAGGCAGCAAATGAGACTGTTGGACTATTCTTGGTACAATACACAGCAAATAAGATTTTGGGCTAATACAGTACCTGAAGACACAAATGTTAGATAGAACAAACTTCTTTAAAAAAGTGAAATATTTAGGGAAGAATAATCTGAAACAACTATTAGAAACAGCAAAGTCGTCTCTTGAGGGGCTACTATAACAGAAATATAGACAACTTCCAATATAAGAAGCCTAAACTGACCTCCTGAGAGATCAGCTGAGGGAAAAGATCACAAAGGCATTCTTTAGTAATTATGCTCCCTCTTATTGAAGGTTTCAAAGACCAGAGTAATCATTTTAAAGTTGAGGCACCAATGTACAGAATTCAGTATGGGCAGCATTTTAAGATGATGACTACAAAGTCTGCTCTGTAAATATGCTAATGGAGATAGCAGCAGTTATAGAATTTCTTTTATTCCTTGAAGTACTCAGAAAGATGAAGGTGAAGAAATAATGAAAATACGAACACTGCTGGAAATATAAGCCACTGGTAATGCCACGGTATGACATTTGTTCAGTACTCTGGCAACATTACTAGACAGAAACAGACTAAGATTAATTCTAAAGAGTTTCCAGGTGACTTTGCTAGAAGCAGTATTCTTTTCATTAGTTTTCTTGGGATTTTGTCCTCTATATTCAGATATGCATAAATAAAGACAATTATGAATATGATATATAATTAAATAGATTAATTTATGGACTATTCCACCCCCTGACCATAAACTAAAGACATTTTCTGACAATAAAAATCTTCCGGCATGTTGTCTTCTGCAGTTGAAAAATTCCACTAAAAACATTATGGAAACAGTGTCAGGAATATCCCACTCTAGTGTAGACAGGCCTCACTTTTAAGGATCTGCTAAACATTTCCCCTCTTCTGGAAAGCTGACAGCTTGAGATTGCTACCTTTTCTTTTCTCCTAAGTTTAGAAAAAATATTCCACCTTCTAATCAAGTGTTCCACCTTCTCCCTGTATAAAGGGGGCTTATAATACACATAGAGACCAAAGTCTGTAGTGACAGGACAAGGTACAATGGTCTTAAACTAAAGGAGGGTAGATTTAGATTAGACATAAGGAAGAATTTTCTTTTTTGTTTGTTTAGTTTTGGTTTGTTTTTTTTGTGGATTTTGTTTGTTTGTTTGGGGTTTTTTGTTTTTGTTTTATATGGGGGTAGTGAGACAGTGGAATGGGTTGCCCAGAGAAATTGTGGACGTCCCATCACTGGAAGTGTTGGAGCTTTGAGAAATCTGATTTTGTGAAAGAAATCCCTTCCCATGACAGAGGAGTTGGACTAGATCTTGAAAGGTCTCTTCCAAGCCAAACCTTTCTATGATAATTTCTTCTGAGGCTACTCATAGTTTTAACATGTTAGCATCATTAGGAGTTGTACATTTCTTTGTCTTGAAAGGAAACATTTGTAAACAAAACATCAAGTTATGAAAGACAATAATTTGCAACAGAAACATTTTAAAAGATAAGCAATAGGACTTGCATTTATATACATATTTCAAATTAATATTTAGGAAACCCATTGTGCCTATTAAGAAGCAGCAAATTTTATTGCCACAGGTTGGCTATGCAGTGTTCCTGAGTATTTTTAAACAAGTAACTCAATCTGTGATCTGAGCTCTTCACAACAGCACACCTTCTGAACTGAGCATTCAGTTTCTGTGTTAAAGACTTCCATTATTAAAACCTCACTTGGAAGGAGGGGTGTTTGCTTAAGCACATAAAGGTTAGTGACTATGATGGTAAAATCCACTTGTGACTCACAATTTGTTTTCAAGAGATGTTCAAGGCTTAGGTGTCCAGCACAGAACACTTATCAGAGCACACTGTGTGCCTTGGCTGACACTCAGCCCCAAGAAAGACATCATTGGGGTCTCCTGGGGACTGCAGGCAGGGGGGGCAGAAACAAGAAAAGCAATAAAAGCCCAAAAACCTCAACCACAGAACACCTGTCTAACCTGCCCCTCCTCAGTTTAGGGTAAGTCTTTATCTGCCACAAGGACTCAGGAAGAAAAAGAAATCAAAGGTCTCTTTTTATTCAAGTACTTATGTGCTGAAGATATAGTAAAGTATCTCATATTGAGGCCTGAAATAGAATAATGAAAACAGACATTTAAAATAATGAAAATACTTTCCAGCTCTATAATAGAGGTGCTTGATAACACTTCCATTAAAAAGACTGCAGTAAAGATCCTATTCTAAGCCATAACCTGAAGGCATCTTTCCAACCGCAACAATGAAAAAATCTCTGCTTTCAGTGTACAGACTTAACAGTGAACAATTTTTTCTAAACTTTTTTTACAAATGGATCTTAAAAAATGATCTGTTTCTATTTTTGGAGCTTGTTCTTAACCTTATTATCTGTAGATAAAAAATAGCTTTTATTCCAAAGTGAGGAAAAAAAATAGAGTATGTAGAGCATGTGTTTTTATATTACAAAACTCATCTGACTATTTGTACTTTTGCTTCTCTTCTCCTTGCAGAATTAGGATTTCAGAATGAACTTTCACAATGTTTACTGGGACTTCAAAGGAAAATATGTCATAAAATCTATGAAGATGGGCATTTCTTTCTACTAAAAGTAAAGCTGCACTTCACAATATCTGTATTGTTAATGAGCTTTCATGATTACAGAGAACTAAATTTTATATAGCACTATTTTTCTGTAGTTTTAAAGTACACCAAGGATAGATATTTCGTCTTTCATTCACTACTACTACCCACGTTTAGCAGACTACAAAAAAAAAAAATCTCCTAATGTGTATGTTTATTCAACAAAATCAATCACATTTTGCATTTTTTTGTGTGCGCTTCTTTTAATGTAAGATTCTGGGAACAGAAAATTCATGAATCTTTATTGGTATATAAAAACCTATTTTGACAGCTTATTCAAGACATCAAGGCTGCAGACTTGGGCAATTCTCTCAAATGAACAGTCTACTTTGCAGAATCCTCCGTATTCCCAGATAAAAGAAATATGGTTTGGACACTTAGCATTTTGTCTCTCTCCTACCTGTAAATAAAAAAATGTCTCTGCAGATAGTAGCAGGAAGATAACTGATCACTTGAGCCTCAAGAATCTTTCAAAAAACTTTTAGTCCAAAACTTAAAGTAAGATTTCACACATGAACAAAAGAGATTAATCCACATGAATGAGGAAAACGTATCTTGCTAGCAACATGAAACCCACTCAACTGGTCCAAGCACCAAGCACCCATTCAGTTGGTCTTACATTCTCTTCTGGGTTCAACAAGGACTATCTTTCCTCTTTGTTCCACTATCTAGCAGGAAAGGAAACACAAAACAGAAAGAGAACAGCTCTTTCAGTCATTTTCATTATGCGCCATTCTTTTCAAATTTGATGTGCACATGAAACCACCAGGAGAACTACTCAGCAACAGCATCTACGGTATATTCAAAAATGGATGGAAACCTACTTGCATCCCATATTGGATCTGCCTGACTCATGGGAACAATCACCCCTGGTTCAGATTCTCTAATGCCAAGTTTCTACTTGAAGATTTTGATTCAGTGAAGTCTAAGCATTTCTGGGTATCACAACTGTTAGAAGTGCCAATGTAAGCAATACCAGCCTGAACATCTTGCTTCCAGAGCATGCCAAGAACATGGATTGCTGAATGGCCCAGTTCTTCAGCCTGCAAGTTCTCTAGGTGTCAAAGATGCCAAACTGTCTACTCAGTACAATCGATTGTTCTGTTTTGGCTTTTTCTTTCCCTCCTTGGTCTGCATCAGAAAAAAGTGAATCCAGAATTTTCTAAAAGGAAGTGCAAGTTGCATCTTTCTTTGACCCTTTTTCTGGATCATGAGCTCCCTTCAGTTGCCATCTCTTCTCTGATTTTTCAGATCCTCTATACCCAGTCTTGGCTATCTTGATGGTCCCTTAAGTACTTGGGAGAAGACAATGTCTCAAGTCTAACACTGAGTTAAAACAGACAGCAACATACTCTTTAACTTCAGTATTTCTTTCAACGCACACATATGCGGAGCTTTTTAACAAATAATTAATTATTTTTAGGGAAGGAGGTTGTTCTGTCTTATAAAGGACAGTGGAAGGCAAAGAATACAAATCCTTCCTTGAATATAAGTTTTACATACATGGACTTAATAAGACATGCTTGCCTAGTTACACAAAACAACAGCTCATAGCTTCTTTATCTTTAACTGTCTAAATGTTTATACCTCCCTGTCACAATCACAGATGTCTTCTGTCTAATCGCTTCGGCTGAACCCACTTGCACACAAAAACTCACCTTCCTTTATTTGCAGTTCCCACATTCCACATTGGCTTTCTTTTCCATAGTAAATAGTGGTACCTTAAGAAGTGACCTACCAGGGTACAAATACCTTTGCCAGGGATTAATAACAGCTTTCCATCTGCTTCTCTGCTGGTTTCAAAATTTTTCGTTACCTCTAGTACTTTCACAAAATAGAAGGCAAAGAATGTTTCTTTTGCCAAGACATATGCATTATTAATTGATAGGAAGAAAAAATAAAACAAAAAGATCCTCAGATGGAGAGCTGCTATCAAAGCCATTTCTTATAGGATCATAATGGTACTTTCCTTTAGGTTCACGCTTGTTCTGCTCATGGTCCTCTTTTTCACAAAAGATCCAAACACAAACATGTTTAGAATAACAATGGTTTCACAGAGAGTTTTCATTCAATATAATTGGAGAACTAACCACACACAGAGAATAGTTGAAAGTTTATTGTTCACATTTGAGATTTTGGAGAAAGCCCAGATCTTATCTTCAGGCTTTTTTTCCATTTTTTTTGTTCCTCTTTTCCATTAAATTTTGTGGGGTTTTTTGTTCTCTTGACATCCAAATACAAAAGGTAATGTGCTAATTAGAGAGAGAACAGATATTTAGTTTCACTTTAATTCTTGCAAGGATTATACAAAGATTTCCAGCCAGCTTCCTTTCATTTGCCTATAAATTGCATGTAACCTGAGAACACAATATATTCTTGACTGGGTCTCTCCATGCCATATTTTTATTTGGAATGTTCATTTGTACTAGAAACAGGGCAATTTCTTTCAATTCACAAAACCATGAGAATGTGCTTTCCATTGTATCATGTCTGCTTGAATGACATTTGTGTTTCTCCAGGGAAGGCAATCTGTTGTGAAGGACATTGAATGCTGTGCTGAGAGTAACATACTTTGCCTGCAAGGCAGCGCGAACAACCTGAGCCAGTCCATGAAATTCATCACACACAAGCAAATAGACAATGAAATGAAGAGCATTCAGCTGAAACCACAGACCAGATGCTTCCATGGTATACTTTCACTATGGTTCACTTAATTCTGTCAAAGCCTTTATGACGGCAGGGAGAGAGACATGTGAGTGCATATGTTCCTGTGTACTTTTTTTTCTCTTTTTCCCAAGACTCTGAGAACACTAACTGGCAAATCCAGGAGTCTCCACTCAGCCCTGGAATTTCATGTTTTCTGAATCTCAGAAGGCGGCCCATTTTTGCAAGGTCTTTTGAGCACACCAAATAAATGCTCCAGCTTACGAGAGTCAAGACGCTTCTAGACAGAGGCTTTACTAGTTTATATTTTCTTCTAGATATTCAGAAACAAACTAATGCAATTTACAAGCAATACCATGCTGTAAGCTGAATTTTTTTCAAATATAACCATGCCCTAAAAATACATGGAGGGAGGCATTTGGTTTTTGTTGGAGATATGTCATTTCATACCAAATAAATCCTACTTATTACACTGTCTTTCCAAAAGACAAAGGCTTCTATAGAATAGACACTGTAGCTCCTTATTGTTAAAAGAACAGTTAATCCTCATTCTGGTGCATCATTATAATTACAGAGTGATTAAAACTACATTGCCTGATAGCAGATTGATTTGTCTGTAGTGATAACAGGAGGGAGAAAGAATAGTTTCTCACATTAATACTACATCGTTACTGCTCCAGTTCATCTTGTGGGAAGCCTGGAACATTCTGCAAAAACCTTCTTCAGAACCCCCAAAGACATGGCAGAATCCTCAGAATTAGAGACTCTGACCCTGGGAACTGTTGACATGAAACCAAACCTTGTAACTGCATATATCAATGCAGGCACCAAAACACTGGTAAGGAAGCTCCATACTATGTGTTACTCCTGCTTCTTACACAACACTATTGTGCTATTTAAATTGATGGGATTTTACCGCAACACATAATCACCTCCCTCTCCTATGGGGAGGCAAAAAGGAGGTAGCAGAGAATTACACTGAATTTAAACCACTGCAGGTAGTAGTTTATAGTTTCAAACATGTTAAAACCAGAAGAAAAGCATTAAAATTATGTACTCTGGCCACCTTTATATCTGACAATAATACAGTCTACCCACATACCCCTAAGACCAATAAACTCTGTTTGGCTAAAATATATCTTCTAGACAGTTTTGATGTGAAGACAGAGCTAGAGAATCCTTTTTCACTCATGGTAGTTTGTTTCAGTGGTGAGTCTCACTAGCACCTTTTTGTGTGCAGTCTGGTTTTCCATTTTAAATTTTCTGGCCTTAAACTTTCAGCCACTAGTTTTGTCTTTGCCTTTTCTGTCACTAGGTTAAACATATTTCAGAACCCATTCTTTCCTCTCTGTTTATGTACTACACTGCAAACGTTCTCAAGACAATTTTCTGATAAACCAACATCTTTCATTGCTCTCTCCCAGTGTGCACTTCTGATTGCTCTCCAATTCAGTAGCAGTTTTGTGTTTACTTTCTAGCCCATCAACAAAAGTGCTGAACAGGCAGGTCTGGAGTGAGTACTGGCACTTTCACAGCCTCATTTGAAAATCCTCTACTGAGTGATAGTCCCCCTTTTGGGGAATTTTAATATCTGTAAGTTTACCAGTTCACAAGTCACTTGTAGCTGCACTTCTATGGTCCTATATAATTAACCATGTGGTACCAAACCAATTCACTTATCTCTCACTATTCCTTACTCTTAACAATAGCAGTCGAATTTCATTGATTTTTTTATGAGTCTGTTGATGCCTTACAAGACCAGCTGTCCAGCATTCTCTTTGTGCCTTCCACTTCTAGAACCAAAAAAATTCCCTCTGCATGCACTCCTGGTTCTGTATGTCATCTTACAGAATGTATATTCCAGCATTTCATTCTTCATTAAAGGGAGCCCATTTAAGTCAGGCTAGACACTTTATCGTTACCCATGTTACCTTGCTTGACCTTTAAGAACAGCCAGAATGATGTCACTTTTTGCAGACAAGTTGGGATACCAGCAGAGCTTATTGTATACACTTCATTTTTGCTCCATGCACACACACACACAAAACAAACAAACAAACAAAAAAAGCAACAAAAAACCCCACCAAAACCAAAAAAATCCACACACAAACAAAACACCAACACCAAAACCACACACACACCACCACAAAAAACCCCTGTCCTGTCTCGTGCAGGATCTGGTGCCTATCAAAAAGACAGCCCTCAAATAAGTAGTACAGAACAGCGTACACCTCTGACAGTTGACTACCCAGCACCAACTCCAGCAGCAGAAATACTAAAATATCTGTGGGATGATAACTACAAAGGGCAGAAACAATTTCCTTGCTTGCACAGCAACAACTATTAATAGCAGCAGCCTCATCTCTTCAACCTAAACTTTCCCATCCCAAGAAAGAAGATCTGAAAAGGAGGAGCCACAGGATTTCAGCAGAACATGAAAAAGAATCTGGTAACCTGCAGCCCAAGCTTCAACAACTTTATTTATGCATCACTTACATGCAAATACCCTTTGGGAACACAGGAATACAAGAGGCAGGGAGTGGGCAGCAGCAACATTTTCTCTGAGCGCAGCACCAGTTCTCAGCCTTCAGAGCTGCTGCAGGGCCTGGGCGAGAGGCTGAGGACCAGAAAGAATGGGAGCAGGAGTGGGTTTGACATTGTAAAGAAAAACTCTCTTCGTGCCACGTTAGACTGTGTGGAGTGCTTAAGGCACAGTAAAGGGCTGGCAACACCCTCCCATTCACTCCTCTAGACCAGCAGGTATCTTTTCTGTGACCAGGGACCTATCTACTAGCTACAGGCCCACAAAAAAATAGAGATACAGTGAAAGCTTTCAGACCCCAGGTTTAAAAATCTCCACAAAAAATGTTCCCCCACTCACCCAACCTGCTTCTATTGAAGGAAAGAACACATTCCTTCGTTAGAAGGGTTGCATCTGAGAGGAGAGAACAGAGTACGCTAGATATATGACTGTTCAGAAACATTTAGTGGCTTTAGTGAAAAACTTTACCCTACAGTTAGAAAAATTAGACTTGAATAGGACAGAACCTGAGCAAAGACTCATTCTGACAAACCAGATAAGCCAGCAGCCAGATACCACAAAATAAAGTGAAAACTGATGCCATCTTCTTTAAGATAATTTTGCTGTTTCGGGATTTTAGTCCCTTTATCCTCTGCAATATTTAGCTTGTCTTTTCCTTTGTCAAATTTCATTTCGTTATGTTTCTTGGACCACCCCAAACAACACTTCTACTTCTGTTTGATGTAGACATCCTCCAGATATTTGTAGATGTTTATTGCCCTAACCCTGCCTATTAGCCTGTGCCCAGTTTGGAAAGATCAGTTCTCATTGAATCATCTCTGATGCCTACAGTGTCTGCTATTGAACAATTCCAACATCCAACTAACTCTCGTTTTGGATAGCTCCAGAGTGTGCTCCCATCCAGAACACCAAACACACATAACTATCTGTATTTCTAAATTCATTGTATCGTCAGGAAAAAAATTGCCATAATTAAGAGTCTAAAACAAACATATCCCACTGATGGCCTTTAAAGTTTATGGCCCATCCAGCTTTGTGTCCTGCACTGCGTCATTTGCGAAGTGCTGTGTTAGCAGGATGGCAGAAGCATAGATTTGGCACAGGTAGACACTTCCCCACCCTCACAACTAATTTATAATCTACATAGTATTTTAAGTCTCAGAGAGATGACTGTGAAATAACGGTGTACATACTGATTATCTCTCCAGTCTAATAATCTGATTTGAGTTGGAACCTACTGCAATAATGACATTTTACAAAGAAATGGTCGAATGCCTTCTCCTGAATCTTTCTGTACATCGGAGATCTCAGGAGAGATGCTCTGCACAGACAGAAAGAGCTACAATCTTATTATAGGGAGTTAAAGGTAAGGCATTACGTAACACATGCTGTTTTCAAGCCTTTTATGCTTGACGAATTATTTTTGATGTCCATGGCCAAATTACAATTTTGCTATAACTGAATTCAGTGAAAACCGGTGAGTTTCTCTATACCCGATTAGAAGATATGCTGAGGATTATCTTCTCTCTCCAGCAAATTCAAGCTCTTCTTTTTCTTGCTGGCCGATGCAGATAGAGGGTTTGGCTGTCAAAAATAATGCTTTAAACAACAATGAAAATTTGGGTCCAAACCTTACCCACTGTGATATGGAGGAGAACACCTGATTAATGAGCTAAACACGCCACACCTTGTGTGTGCTATTCTGCTGGTATAAACGAGAACAAGGTTTGGGCCCTAGGCAGAGAACTGCTAATTCAAGCTGAGCTTTCTTAGCTTTTCTTAGAGCTTAGCATCAAAAACCAACCAAACAAACAAAACCCACAACAGCAAAACAAAAATCAAAACCAGCAAAAACCCAACACCACAGCACCAAAACCTAAACTCACTGCTCATGTCTTTTCAGAGGAAGTGTGGCCAGGAAAAAAAATGGAATTTTTCTTCACTGTGGTTCTGCACAGTTGGTGGGATGCTGAGGTGTGAGCATAAAGGCAAAGGAGCACATGCAGACTCTAAGCAGCAAGGTAACCAGGGTCAGAAAAAGAAATGTTCTCAGCAACCCAGTTCCTTCCTAGTGAAAAAGGCAGAAAGTGGAATATGTGGATAAAAAATGAGTCAAACTACCTGTTTTAAAAATGAAGGAACAGAAGCACATGTAGAGCACAAGGAACTAGGCACAGTAACAATTAAAAATAACGGGAGTTATGTATCTATCCTACAGATTACACGCTAAAAACAAAACCAAAGCAAAACAACAACAACAAAAACCAAACCACACAAAAAACCCCACCCCCCCAAAAAAGAGCTCCAGATAAGCTCCAGTGTCCAGATAAGATTTTTTTGAGTGATGTGTTAAACAATAGAAAGTCTCTATATATCTACCCATAAAAATCGCCTAGGAAAAAAAAAAAGTGAACATATTAATAGCTAACAGTCTAATATGTCATATGAACTTCAGCTTTGAAATTGTCCTAGGAGAAAATGTTTCATAAGAAACTGACATTTTTCTTTTGAGACTCTTGTAGGAACAAAGCTGTCTTCTGCTCTGTCTCCGTTTCTATACTGAAAGGAAAGTTTGTAGCAAACATGTAATTTTTCAACAGCAAAATATTGTCCAAAGAGACTATAACCCTAATGCAGCCCAGAAAAACTTTGACGATGGCAGACAGACACTTCAAAAAATTTGACAAGGACCGTTTCTAAAATCCAATGAACATGAACCCTTTTGGGGGTTAAGCCTCTCAGAACAAAACTCATCAAGCGCTAGCGCTTGGCCAGTAGTCACAGACTTATGAAAATCAGACTTTGTTCCTCAAGCCTGAGGAAATGCCTGCTGGGCAAGCAAAAACATTTTCATCGTTCAGTGACATTTACTTGATTAACTTGATTCATGTCACACTACATGGGACATTTTAGAAGTGTTATATTGCAGTAGGCATTAGATATTAGAAATTCATGGCGAGCCCAGTAATAGCATTCTGAGGTACTGGCTAGATGCCCCACAAGAGGAGGTGGGTTTACTTCTGTTTCTTTCTACTAGTCTCTGGAAGATTTGAACTTCTGGTGTATCTTTATCAATTAAAATAAAAACAAACAAACAAATCAACCCCACACACAAACAGTTTTCTGTATCTTCCACTCCAACTGTCCAAGCGACACTCTCATAGATTTTCTTTTCACTTACACTGAACTTCACGTAAATATTTCTATTTTCTTCACTGCAAATCTCCATTTCCACTACTTCCCACAAATTTCTCCAAAACACTTCACAGTTTTGAAATCCATCTAAAAAGATTAATGGGATTGGCACACTCACATCACCTTAGGTAGCTTTGAAAAATACCACTCTTTGTTATTTTTGTCTGTTATGGAAATGAACAGAAGTGCTGCCCTGTTGCATACAAGCCTCAGCAATTAGGCAAAGGTTCCCTACTGTGTTAAGACAGTTCCCTTCCCCCAAAATAATCCAACTGAGGACAGCCACGCAAACATGACATCAAACCCTACTAAAACAAACAAAACCCCACGACAACAACAAAAAACCCCAAACAAAACAAACCCCACCAAAACAAACAAACAAACAAACCAAACCCAACCAAACAAACCAAGTCAGAAAACCAATATTTTCCCAAGGCAGAACTTTTCATGTTAAGAATGTTAAGAAAGCTATTTTCTAGCATTGATTTAGAAAATCCATCAGGTGTGATATTATACTTGATTAAGCAGGTAGAAGGAAGGCAAGCAAAGGTTTTTCTTAATCACAGCTTGCAATTCCACCACCTCAGCTCTCTGTCATTGAAGTATATTATTCCAAACACAAACACGGGTATGTGTATTGTAAAACTCAGTATTAAACCCTTTATTGAAAAGGACAGAGGGGTTTGTTTAGGAATCAGGAACAGATTACTGAAGATAGGACAAGTGCTAACCTAAGCAAAGTGTTTAAGTCAATGCACAGAAAATAATTACATTTCTATTTCAGTAAAGCACTTGAGCACATGCCTGTCTTCAAGTGGTGACACAAAAGCTTTGTTGAATAGAGATAAGCCTTCTTGTATCTTGAGGATGAGGCACATGCTTAAGTCCTTGACTGAATCAGCATCTACTTGAACAAACAATCTCCTGGATTTTCTCTTATTGTTTGCACACAGAAAACTATGGCCATGTTACTACGTACTACTCAAGAAATACAGATACGCCCTTCAGGGAACTTCTCCGAAGAAAAGTGCCACAAGATGTTTCAGAAATTGCCCACTGTGGGACACTCTACTGATGATATGGTCTGAAAATGAGGAGATTATGGCTACGCTACCACTGAAGGACCCATTTACAGAAATAAGAGTTTTTCTTTTACCTAGATTCAGGCTAGTTAGCACTAAAAAACCACACCAAACCAGTGAATTAAAACTGGAATGTTTTTTAAAAGTCAGTATTTAAAGGCAATGAGTAGAGATCAAATGAGCAAAGAAAAAAGTAGAGCACTGGTTCTTTCCCTAATCCATTGCACCTCTGAAACAAGAGCTCCCAAACTTTTATGGATTAATGATCACCATCTAAGACACTGTGTGGCATCTGCTACAGACCACCACTGCATGCTGGAGTAAGGTACAACCCTCTCCTGTGGGTTAATTATCTGTTGCAAAGAGAAAAACAAGCTGAACCATTAACCTCAAATACCAGAGGTCTCAGAATATTAACACTAAAAGATTCTGCAGTTTATACTTGGTTTACATACAAAAAAAAAGAATCACAAATATTCCACATCCAACACATAGTCATACTGCATCAGCCAACACCGGGACAGATGAATCATTCACAAAACAAGAGAATGAACCATTGCTTAGATACAGTCAGATGTCACCATCCTGTTGCATACAGGTGTAAATGTGAAACTACTAATCTAGGTCTAATGGCTGTAAACATATCCATTTACCAAGTTGAAAAACATCAGAGTCTAATCATTTTAGAGATGGAAAAAATGCAAATTATGGTTAAGTTAAAACAGTTGAGAACCATCTAAAACAACCAGTAAACGTACCCAAATGTCATCATCTGCCTGTTACAAATGAAAGTCATGTGGACTAAGAAAACTCTCTTTTAGAGAGAAAAGAAAAATCTGTCAATAAATGCACACACTCACACAGAGAAGATGACAGCATTATAATATCGAATATGAATTAAAGGCTAGAAAGACCAGAAATTTCATACAGGAAACAATAGACATAAAAGTAACTCTCTGACTAGCATTTAAATGTTTTTAAGCACAGCGAGAACAAAAATGGATCTCAGTAATAGTATATAGGGATTACTAGCAAGTTATGTACAATAATGTAACAAAGGACAGAAGTATTAAATATTTCTCTCCTGAATTTTATGAAGGAAAAGTGGAAAGTATTTGCATCCTCTAAAGATAACAAAATACTTCTGCATCATCTTCCATTACTGTTGGAAAGTAAATAACAGTTTAACATTTCAAAAATAAAGTCCTCAGGAAAACAAAGCAAAAAAAGCGAAAAAACATCTGCAGTCATACAGAAAGAGCTGGCTGAGAAGCAACCTGAACTACTGAAGTAGGTTTTCAACAGCTTCTGGAGTCCTAAAAAAGTTCAGCAGTACAAGAAAGTAGTGATGGAACAATAGTTTACATAAAGGCAAATGGGCTGACTGGTTTAACATCACCAATCAGTAGACCTGGCACCAATCCTAACAAAATAATGAAATGACTAATTTATGGCACAGTTAGGCATTAAAAGGAATGCAATGTAATCAAGGACAATGAATGTGGTCTTATGACAACTAAATCTTGCTTTCTAATGAGCTTTTGCTGATAGGAGGGTAAACTTGTTAATGTAATAGATTTCTGTAAAGTATTAGATTTGGCCTTAATTAATTATAATTATGCAAGATCAGCATGGTGTGCATTACACAAATTCAAACCTCCCAAAATAATAGACTTTAAAACGTTATTTTGAATGTAGAGTAACTGTTGGACAGCATCATTTCTGGAGATATGTTCTGAGACCTAAGCTATTTCATAGTTATTAAAGCAAGAGCTCAGGGAAGAAGTATCGCAGACTAGAACCAATAAATACACACATTATGCACCCCAAAAAAAGGGAGAGCAGACAGCAACCCCAAGCCATTTGGATCATCCCAAGGAGTTTTCAAACATTTCTCCCCACACAAACCCCAGATGAAGTTATTAATCTTCTAAGAATATAGACTTCTGGACCAGGTAATGGGCGTAGCCATGCACAGCCTCTATTCAAACGTTAGTCATCCAGAACCACAGTTCAAGAGATCAAAGTATCTCAGGTAACATTCCCAAGAAACTTGCTGTGAAAGAAGCCACTTCAGCTAATCAACTTTGAAACACAGAGGAAAGAGCCAAGTCCTATGTGCATGTGTGATAAGCACTCTAGAAGAGTTTAGGTCTGGCATCTGTTTAGCAAAAAGAAAATGGCAAAATAAGAGTGTTTTAGAAATAGCTTAAAGAATGACTAAGGGCCTGGAAAACTTGTTTTATAATGAACAAAGGAACTCAGGCTATTTAACTGTCAGAGAGAATATGAAAGTTTGTTTTGACTGCATACCAATATATACATAGAGATTTGACAGAAGAAGGGATTTCAATTTAGCAGGCAAAGAAATGATGAGATCCATAGTATTTCGAAGTTTTGTCTGGCCATGTTCAGACTAGAATTAAGGATGTATGGGAACAATGAAGATAACAGAACAGTTAGTTTAACTAGCACAGAAACAAAAAAGTCAGAAATACTACACTAATCCTATTGCTATTCCTTTTCCTATTAACAGTTTATGCAGTGTGGGAGAGAAAACTAAAAAAAAAAAGAGTAAGAGTTAGACTGCATCTTTGACACTATGCCATTCAGCATTCAGGCACATCAGCACAAGCATTATACTTGTAGTGTTTGGTTTGCGAACGCATAAAGTTTGCTGTTTCTTTGTTTTAATGCAAAATGTGTCAACTAAAATTTTTAATACTTTTTTTTCTTAAACCTTACAAAATCCAAACAACAGAATCAGACCACATTATATCTAACAGCATCCTCTTACATTTGTACCATTTTGGTATCAGTGCTGTAAAACAGTGAAGCGACAAACTATTTCATATTCACTTTTCTCTCTGCAGTTCAGCATTAACCAAAATACCCTGATCTCCCGAGAGTGCTAAGATGTGGTTGACTGCTTCATCTCACTACTGCAATCTTGGCAAGATGGTTTGTTCTTTGGTAAATGCATGACAAATAATCACAACCTTTAGCTTTACCATTAACATTGCAGACATAACAACAGCACTTTCATAATACATATACTAATATAGCAGTATTATTCCATATGTTAAGATTTTCACAGAATCACAGAATGGTTGGGGTTGGAAGGGACCTCTGGAGATCATCTAGTTCAACCCATCTGCTAAAGCAGGTTCACCTAGAGCAGATCACACAGGAATGGGTCTAGGGGGTTTTTAAATGTCTCCAGAGAAGACGACTCCACAGCCTCTCTGGGCAGCCTGTTCCAGTGCTCTGGCACCCTCAAAGTTGTGCTCATTTCTTAATGTCTATAATCGGTAGTAATATAGGCAGTATAATACACAGTGGTTTTGCTAGTATCTCTCAAGTCACTGTAATTGAATAACTATGTTAAAATTACTGTGCCTGTAAACTAAGAGTTATTTTTATGTTAGTCTTCAGTAAAATAATAATAAATCATTGCTTACTTTGTATAAATCTTAATGTATTATGAAACATTATTTAAGCTGTAAAAAAATATTAACATCTAAGACTTTTAACAGAAGCTTAAACATTTGCTTTAACTCTGATTTACATTGCACTCCACAACTTGAGTGTAATGATGAGTCCAGCAGATATGAGCTTTAATGAGGGCCCTGAGTAATGATGAACAGCTGGCCATCTTAAATCAGGATGTCTGCTGAGAGTGGGCAATTTGAAAAAAACATAGGCTATCTATTGCCAACATTTCAGAAGCAATGCCAAAAATTTAAGAAATTAGAGGGAAAAGTGCCTTTGCTAGGATTTAACCCTCTGGCTCTCTCTCAGGTGCCTGGAGAGAGTGATCATATTCATTTAATCAGCAAGGGAGTGTCACAGCACAAGAGTGAAATTTTACTGTCCTTTCACATCTACAGTCAGACAGCTTTGGTGAGAGACATGAAAATCCATAAGCATTTTATTTCCTTTCCTAGGAAAAAGACAAACATTTTCATAGCTGTACTACACAGACCACCAAAAGATACTACAAAATAGCAGTTGTCTGCAGGTGAAAGGCATTATCCCCTTTGCTAACTCTTAAGAAAGCAAACCTCTGCAACACAATGTAATTATCAGTACTATATGTTATAACTTGCAATGGATTAGAACAATTTAGTAAAGAAAAACTTTTCAGTTAAATAAGTCTACTGGCTACAATATATATTCTCTTAATAGCTGGGTCAAAGACTAGAATCCAAAATCCAGAAGGCTGTAACAATAGCAGACTTACCATCACTTTTTAATGTTACCCCTTTTATATGTTACAATTTTCTTGACCAATTACTATAAGATCCATCACAAATAGCCCAAGAACATCCCAAACTATGATTAACTATCACAGTAAGCTGTGGGAGAACATAACCGAGTTACCCTGTACCTGCAAGATTATCACCTTTCTATTATCACTCTTCTCTTTCCTAGGCCATTACACATCCCATTAGTTTTGCTAACATTCATCTTCCATCCTGCTTTTATGCTGTCATATCTTACAATAAATTCAACATAATTTTCCTTAAATCAATACACCATCAGTTGCGAATCCCCAGTGTTTCAGTCTTGCTCTCTATTTACCCTAACAGCCATTTTCCACAGAGCTCTTGTTAAACACTGCATGTAGGGTCCAAATAGCATACACATTATGTCCAAAGGAAACAGTGGCTCCCATCTGAAACCTTCTTGATCAAACACAATCAATCTCATCTGTGCTGGCCATGTGTTCTAATATGATAGCACTACATGCATGACAGGACAGCCAAAAAAGAGTGGGTGAAGGGGAAGAAAACTTCATGATCACTGGATGAGCTCCCTGTATGGACTCCAACCATGCTAGACCCAAATCTCAGATCCCACAGGATTACTAGAGAAGGTGCACTGGCCATTGGACTCTCATCTTGCAGGCAATCTTCTGAGTCAACCTCACTATCACGTTATGCTCAAGCCCTTGGATCAAGGCTGAGTTACTCAAAGTTTCTTTGTAGAAATGACAGGCGCTCTCTTTGATAAATGTGTTATCTTTGACTTTCTAAGAGACAGTTAAAAGCAACAGGTACACCAACACTGTGAAGAAATTTCCATCCCAGCCATTTTACAAAGCGAGATACTCTTCCCTGAGTAATCAGCAGATCAAAGCACAAAAGATGCCTTTGGAGATTTAAAACACTGACCCAGCTAATTCACAGGACTAATAGAAAGGCTTGCTGCTTTCATAGACAAATGAGAAGGCACAGGAGACTAGAAGGGAGCTTTCACACTTCTCATGTCTTTGGAGATACAAATCTACTACTAGACTCATAAAGAAGTGCTGCTTGCAGCCCCCAAAAGGAGTGGATTTAGAGCAGGCTGTGCTTGTTTTCTTCAGTAGGGGTTTATAGAGAATAAACTAGAGTTGTCTAACTAGTGCAAAATGTCTGTCAGGACTTATTGATTCGAATTCATCCCACCAACTGTTAATTACTAGCTATGCCTGACACCATGTGACTTCATAAAGGAAATGGAAGTGCACCAAGGATGGCATTTGGCCTGAGGTGCCTCATGTGCCGCTAGAGCAGAAAAACAACAGTGTGAACATCAATGTATTTCTCAATAAAATGTTTTATTCTCCATTTGCAGCTTTGGTTTTAATATCTCACACTATGAGACCATAATTTGTTTTCTCCTCCTTATTCTCTCTCTTAGCAAAGGTACAGAACTCCATACAGTACTTAAATTAATTACACTTTTGAATGAAGAATGTTGAGTTATTTCACAAAAAAATTGCATTGCTTTAACTTCACATATTAATAATGTGAACAAGAGATTCTTGCAGTATTTCATAGGAAGAACAATACAATGCTTCTGTTGAGCTGTTTGTGTTTCGTATCCTGCCAGTTGTACAGCTCATGTCCTCATTCATAGGCAGTTTTGTTGTGCTTGTTTTCTTCAAGTTACTGCCTCATGGTTAGGAATCAGAGCGACTGCATTACTTGTATGTCATTTCTTGGAAGGAGACCGAACTGCTGCACTAGCGGAACAAGCAGTTTGAATATGTCTCCTGGAGAAACAATATTTCCTCTAAACTGAGTGAGAGATGAAAGAAAGAGGCAAAAATATGGGACACAGCTGCTACAGCTGTGAATAACTACCCATTTTCACTTCAGAACGGTTTGCATGGGGAAAACTAGTTGTTACAAGTACCGTGTATTCAGTGTAATTTAGTCACCACTTGGCACTTAATTTGATCCTCTATTTAATTTGATCAAGATCTCTGAAACTAAATCATCTGGTGCTTAAAAATACAACTTCCACTCCTATTTTTTTTCTCCTGCTTTAGTGAGAATAAATTGCTGCTGGATAAATTGATTCTTGGCTACAGATAGTTGCTATTTAATTAATGGTGATGAGCATAAAGAAATGCTCATAAATAAATGAAGGAGAACATAATCCAAGAAAAGATAGAGGCTCATTGAGGAAACCATGTGCAACAGTGAAGGGTAGCTACGAAGCTAAGAAAATATTTTTATAAGTACTGCCATGATAGCACTCAAGGCTTATTTCTTTCCTCTTACTAGTATAACTACATGGTTATAATTTACTTCCAAAGTGTTCTTGTTAAATAATACTGTGCCCATTTCACAGGCAGACACAGACCTGTTAAGAGGTTGTACATGATTACATGTGTGATACATCTGCATTGCATCTGCGAACGGAACCACTTCCTTGAAAGGCTCTGTTTAGGAGACTTGACACAAGACCAGTCTGTCTCCTCACAGGCCAGACAAGCTACAGCATAGACCCCAACAGCCATATCAATAATACAATAAACCACAGATTTCACTAAGAAGGGGAAAAAAAAAAAAAGGATTACTATTAAACAGGAAGGCTGACATTATACAGTCCAATGCAAGGCAACACTTTACCTTTCAACTGTATTGTTACAGGGATTTTGCTTTTTATCCTTCAAGTTCAAATATTTATCCCACACATATTTGGCAGAAAATCAAGGTGGAACTCCACCAAACAATATGGAAAATTGATTTGGGTAATGCAGAGAACCCTTGGTAGATGACCAAAGAGATGTGTAAAATGGACAATGGATAGTACCCTTGGTAGCCAAAGAAAACAGATGAAACGCCTTGTAGCATATCAAATTCCAGGACTCTAACATTTGTTTTATCACTTAGCATTCAAACTCATAATTTAATAGAGTCAGGTACATAATGTATGAGGCCCTGAATGATCCATCATCATCGCACAATGTCTTGGTAAAGATGCCATAAGTAAGAATATAAGTATGGAAGATACTGATATGCATCACTCATGAGGAACACTGATACCCAGCCTTCCCAGGGATCAAGAGCTTTTGGTTCTGCCCTATTTCACCCACCTCCTCCTCTAGTCTCCTCCCATGGAACATTATGTTTGAGGCTGTTCTCCAGCCACATAAAGTCACCTGTATTCCCCTTCCATCCTGCACAGGTACTTCCTTGCCTAATTTTATTTTTCAGGTCGGTGGCCGTACTGTAAGTTGTCCAATAACATTATTTTCATTAATCCATCACATGCTAGTGTATTCGGAGGGCAGCTTGTGACAGCAGCATATTTCTGTAGCTCAGGTAATATTCTCTCTTTTAAAATAAATCAGGGCACTGACAACTCCTCTGTTTTGAAAGAGGCAATGAGATATGACATCTGTTAGTCTCACCACCCCAGTCAGGATCTTTCAAAAAAAGCTCACTACAGCATTTCTATACCATCTTCTACTACTCTCTTGCAATGCCTTCCCTCACTTCTGTATTTCAACCTGCAAACATACAAGAGGAGAATGTTAATATGCACCTGAGGAAGAGAATGGGTTAATGAGATTTGTAGTCAAGCATTCTCATTAGGTGTGAGGTCATCTTATTAGAGGATGATGTGGATTATGAGACTAAAGTGAAGCACTGCACAGCAGCATCACTGACTTTCAGAGAATCTCATTCTAGTCACTCTGTAAAAAAAAAAAAAAATCAATAAAAAAAATTTGCCTAATTAGTTACTACTGCACAAGAGGTATGCCCATTGCAACCCATTGTTAACAACTTCACAGTCAGGATTTGTGGCTCAAATATAACATTGTTTTAATTGTTCACGATGCAGAGCACTTTATATTGACTGCAACTCTGCTACAAATAATAACTGCTTGACAGGAAAAGAAAGACAGCTGCAAAGCAAAGCCACGCCACTTAAACTGATGTATGTTTCCATTGTCAGCCATGGTAATAGAGGGGTGTCTCACTGAGGCACAAAACAGAAGGACAGAAATCTAAGACAGCCCTTTTGCCCCAGTCCAGCAGACTATATCACTGCAGATTATCAGAAGAAAAGGGATGGAGTGAACAGAACTATGAGGATGGCAGTACCCCAGATTGGCATCAGTAGACGTAGCCCTCGCTTGAGTCAAATGATGGAGGAACATATTTCGCCCCTCCTCTGTCATGGCTGTGTGCCTTGCCCTATCACCTTATGCCTACATTCAATTTATCTCAACCTAAGTATTAAGTACTTTTGAATAATTATCACATATCTGTTTCCCCACACAGAGATGGAGGAATTCCACAGCTAAATACAGTACTTCACGTGGCTCATGAGAAGAGGATATTTTAACTTTGAAGAGATTGTTATTTTTATGTTCTGTGCTTTACAATATATGCAGCATTTGCCGTACTCTCGGATATTGTAATTACATAAGTTATAAGAAATGAAATAAAATTCAGACATCACCTTAGTACCTAAGAATAAATTAGATGTGCACTAAGCGACGCAGCTCTCCTATCTGGCTCTACTCACGTCTCTCTCTTCCCTAAGAGAATTTAAAAAAAAAAAAATTTGCACATTTGAATAAGGAAACAATATAAAAACATACTTTCTGAAGTCGTATGTGTGTTTGTACTTATATTAGCAAAGGCAGCACTCAGTTTAGAAGTTAACACTTCTCTACCATCTCAAAAGGGCTTTTCATCAGCACACCTACAAATACACACCTCCTGTAAATAATAAATCAAAGTGCTCTTACTGTCGCTTGTTTCAAAGAAAATCATTTTAAATAGAAGGCTATGTCTGGAACATGAGCAACACTCTTGAACTGGTTAAAATTACACTGTTAAACAGAGGCTGGGAAGGACTTTGGGAAGCAGCAGGGGAGAAGAAAAAGAGCATCAACTAACTCAGGTGAGAGATACCATTGAGGTCAGCAGCATACTGAAGCAGCAGAAAAAAAATAAAAAGGTTCATCTTTGCCTGAGGGTCCCAGTGGGTGCTCAGTGCCTCACATGCAGCTCTGTGACTGGCTGATTACAGCACAGCAGTCTTTTGCTGATTGACATATAGGCAGTCTCACTTCACTGGCCTCCTGAAGGAGTGGAAGGGAAACATATCTATATGCAGAAGTCCACCTAAAGAATAGACTAATAACCTCCTGTCATCCTAAATGAATTTTGCCCCCAAAAGATTCTAGTGTCAGTTTTTAAAGAATTACATGTCTGCAGTACAAGCTGAACATGAGTTATACCAGTTACTATATGTTAAGCAAATATCCATACTACTTCAAAAAAAAAAAATATTTTTTCAAGTGGAAAATCAGAGTCAAAGGGTAGACTCAAGGCCACACCAAGAAGATTACAACAGTGTCAGGAGTCTGTATACAGTTCTTACATGTCCATGCTCCAACCACCAGTCTCAACAATGTCTCATACAGATGATTGGCCGAAAGAATAAAATAAAAAGGAGGGAAAGAGCTAACTAGACACAGGAGATGTGGACAGAGAGCCTATCACTTGCTGAACTACTGTAAAGCTTGTTATTCCTCCTGCATTACAGTCAGTTGTTTCAATAATTTAACAGCAGCTCAAACAGGGTAGCCAGCTCCGGACAAGGCATGGCAGACTGAACAAGTAAATACGAGACAAGTGTAGTCAGATAGCCCAGCTAGTAGATACAATGTACTAGTAACACCATTAGTAGGAAATATATTACTATTATTACTGTCATTAAAAAAGCCCCAGAACGTTGCCACCACGCTATCTTGATGCAGTTTTGAAAAGCCTTGTTTCAGACAAAACCACTCATATAACTGGTAGAGTTACTGCTACACACAGAACCAAAAATAAACCCTGACAGCAACAAACTCAAGATCATAGTAGATGAATAGAGGTATACAATCACTACCAAAATAACATGTTAAAAAAAAAAAAATGCAATTGCAATGGTGTACCATTGTACAAACTAGCCTTTATTCGCAGAAGCAGAAATTATGTAAGATTTTAAAATTAATTTACTCACTAAATTCCAGACAACTAAAACAGGGTAGGATGATTCTATAGCAGGATTTGTTAACTATTCATGAGCAGCTTCTAATCTGGATTTAGAGTTCAGCATGTAAAAGTGCCACTTCTCACAGTTAACTGCAGATTTAACAGTATTACACTTTGTTAATTCTGCTGACAGAGCTTTAATAGGACTTTCCTTCTCACATATTTAACTCCTTACATCCCAACAGAGCAGTAATGGCAAACCAAAAAATAAACCAAACAAAAACAATCCTTCAAGAAGCAGATGACTTCCCTGTCTAGTCTGAGGCAGATAACTGCAAATTTTAATTTCTTTTTCTACAGATTCTTTCTGCCAGAGCACTCTGTCCTCCTGTTTGTAACTGGTAATACTTCCATTTCATAAATCCCTCCCATTTCACTTTTTTCTCCAAATTACATTCTTCTACTGCCTTAGTTTAACTTTATTTAGAATCTTTCAATCTTCAATTCAACCATCAAGTCCCTTCTATCACCATACCTTCCCTGAAAAATGAAATTGAATGGAGGCGACCTGAAAGTCATTGGTCTGGAGAGCTTTCTGGGGCAGAGGGTAGGGAAGAAGTGTGAATGCATTCATTATTTCTCTCATTGAAATGCGTTTCCAATATCTCAGAGCATCCAGACAAATGCTGCTTGACCCAAATGGAAAGAGTTTCATCGGTCTAATGGACAAACCTAGATACCGTATATCAGTGAAAACGCAAAAGAGTAACTGAGGGAGCTGACCAACATCATTGTGAGATGACCCTCAATTATCTTTGGTCATGGGAAATGGGGAAGGTTCCTGAGGACTGGAGGAAAGCAAGTGTCACTCCTATGGGCAAGAAGAGAACTACAGGTCAGTCAGCTTCATCTCAGTCCTGGGAACGTGATGGAGCAAATCCTCCTGGAAACCATTTCCAAACACATGAAAGTAATGAAGAGTAGTCAGCAAGGATTTAAAAAGGGAAAAGTCATGCTTAACCAACCTGACAACCTACAACAAGGTGATTGGCTTGGTGGACAAGGAGGCAGAGAGGCCGGCATGTAATGGATGTCGCTGATATAAAATTTAGTAAGACTTTGACACTATCTGCCTTAACATCCTCATAGAGAAACCACTGAATTAGAGGGTAGATACATGGACAGAGAAGTAGACTGAAAACTGACTGAACTCAGAACAGCCTCACAGAATTGTCATCAGCGGCACCAAAGTTCAGTTGGAGGTAGATCAATACTGAAAAAAATATAGTTAAACAACTTTAGGAAATTTCCCATTAATGATGGTGAAGATTGCAACTTCAGCTAATTTTCGGATGATACAAAACTAGGAGGAGAGATTGATACATCAGGCTGTTGTGCTGCCATGTAGAATGGTGTCAAAAGTCTGGAGGGCTAGGATGGTTCAGCCTGGAGAAGAGAAGGCTCAGGGGGATCTGATCAATCACAGAATGTTAGGGACTGGAAGGGACCTCGAAAGATCATCTAGTCCAATCCCCCTGCCAGAGCAGGAACACCTAGGTGAGGTTACACAGGAAGGCATCCAGGCAGGTTTTGAATGTCTCCAGAGAAGAAGACTCTACAACCCCCCCGGGCAGCCTGTTCCAGTGTTCTGTCACCCTTACTGTGAAGAAGTTTCTTCTCAAATTTAAGTGGAACCTCTTGTGTTCCAGCTTGAACCCATTACCCCTTGTCTTACCGTTGGTTTTCATCGAGAAGAGCCTGGCTCCATCCTCGTGACACCCACCCTTTATATACTTATAAACATTGATGAGGTCACCCCTCAGTCTCCTCTTCTCCAAGCTCAAGAGACCCAGCTCCCTCAGCCTTTCCTCATAAGGGAGATGCTCCACTCCCTTAACCATCTTTGTTGCCCTGCGCTGGACTCTCTCCAGCAGTTCCCTGTCCTTCTTGAACTGAGGGGCCCAGAACTGGACACAATATTCCAGATGAGGTCTCACCAGGGCAGAGTAGAGGGGAAGGAGAACCTCTCTCGACCTACTAACCACTCCCCTTCTAATACACCCCAGGATGCCATTGGCCTTCTTGGCCGCAAGGGCACAGTGCTGGCTCACGGTCATCCTGCTGTCCACCAGGACCCCCAGGTCCCTTTCCCCTACACTGCTCTCTAATAGGTCATTCCCCAACCTATACTGGAACCTGGGGTTGCTCCTGCCCAGATGTAAGACTCTATATTTTCCCTTGTTATATTTCATTAAATTTTTCCCCGCCCAACTCTCTAGCCTGTCCAGGTCTCGCTGGATGGCAGCACAGCCCTCTGGTGTGTCAGCCACTCCTCTCAGTTTGGTGTCATCAGCAAACTTGCTGACAGTGCACTCTAGTCCCTCATCCAAGTCATTGATGAATATGTTGAATAGTACTGGTCCCAGTACCGACCCTTGAGGAACTCCACTATATACAGGCCTCCAACTAGACTCTGCGCCATTGACCACAACTCTCTGGCTTCTTTCCTTCAGCCAGTTCACAGTCCACCTCACTACCACCTCACTACATCCAGTCCACACTTCCTCCGTTTAGCAGCAGATAGACCACATCCACTGCTTGGCCATCATCTATCCACCTGGTTATGTCCTCATAAAAGGCTATGAGGTTGGTTAAGCATGACTTCCCCTTGGTGAAGCCATGTTGACTGCCCCTAATGACCCTCTTATCCTTGGTATGCCTTGAGATGGCGCCAAGAATAAGTTGTTCCCAAGACCTTTCCAGGGATGGAGGTGAGGCTGACTGGTCTATAGTTACTTGGGTCCTCCTTGCTCTTTTTGAAGACCGGAGTGACATTGGCTTTCCTCCAGTCCTCAGGCACCTCTCCCGTTTCCCATGACTTAGCAAAGATGATGGAGAGTGGTCCAGCAATGACTTCAGCCAGCTCCCTTAGCACCTGTGGGTGCATTTGATCTGGACCCATGGATTTATGGATGTCCAGATTGCTTAACTGGTCCCTAACCCAGTCCTCATCAACCGAGGCAAACTCCTCCATTGCCCTGCCTTCCTCTGGGGACTCAGGGGTACGGGGCTCCTCAGGACAGCCTCCGGCAGAGTAGACAGAGACAAAGAAGGCATTCAGTAACTCTGCCTTCTCTGTATCTTCTGTCACCAGGGCACATACCTCACTCATCAGTGGGCCTGCATTGCCTCTAGTGTTAGTTTTATCTGCCATGAATTTGAAGAAGCTCTTTCTGTTGTCTTTTACCCCTCTCGCAAGGTTTAATTCTAAGAAGGCCTTAGCTTTCCTAGTTGCCTCCCTATATCCTCTGACAACAGCCTTATATTCTTCCCAAGTGGCCAGCCCCTCCTTCCATGATTTGTAAACCCTCCTCTTCCACTTGAGTTTGCCCAGCAGTTCCCTGTTTAACCACGCAGGTCTGCTGGCTCCCTTCCTTGACTTCCTGCGCGTCGGGATGCACTGATATTGAGCTTGGTAGAAGCAGTCCCTGAATGCTAACCAACTATCTTGGGCCCCTTTACCTTCAAGTACCCTGTCCCACAGGATTTCTCCTAGTAATTGTTTGAAAAGGCCAAAGTTTGCCCTGCTGAAGTCCAGGGTTGCGATTCTGCTTGGTAGTCTGTTTCTGCCACGTGAGATCCTGAACTCCACCATCTCATGGTCACTGCAGCCAAGGCAGCCCTCAGCCTTTATCGCTTCAACCAGACCCTCCTTGTTAGTGAGAATGAGATCCAGAAGCACTCCTCTTCGAGTCGCTTCATTCACCATTTGCATCAGGAAGTTATGATCAATGCACTGGAGGAACCTCCTGGACTGAGGCTGGCTGGCTGAGTAGTCCTTCCAGCAAACATAAAGGAAGTTAAAATCCCCCATGACAACCGGAGTCTGTGACTGTGAGGCCACGCTCAGCTGCCTGTAGAAGGCCTCATCAACATCCTCACTCTGATCTGGTGGCCTGTAATAGACTCCCACAACAGTGTCACCCCTGCCAGCCTGCCCCTTAATTCTCACCCACAGACTCTCGACTCGCTCCTCAACCGCACCTGGACAGTACTCTATACATTGTAGTTGCTCTCTCACGTAAAGAGCAACTCCACCACCACGCTTGGCTGGCCTGTCTTTCCTGAAAAGGACATAGCCATCCATGACCACATTCCAGTCATGTGAGCTGTCCCACCATGTCTCTGTTAATGCCGCCAGATCATAATCTTCTGACTGAATGCAGGTTTCTAACTCCTCCTGCTTATTCCCCATGCTGTGCACATTGGTGTACAGGCATTTCAGGGAGCGAGCTGAACACACTGATTTCATCCTAGGGGGATGAGAGGCCTCCCAGTCTTCATCAATTCTAGAGTGCTGCCCCACTGGTGCAAGCCCAGCTACAACCCCATCCCCCTTCAAATCTAGTTTAAAGCTCTCCAAATGAGCCCTGCTAATTCCTGCCCCAGCATCCTTTTGCCCCTGCGAGATAGACCTTTCCCACGTATCATTTTCTGGATTGATGTCTTATAAAACCAGCCATTATCAAAGAATCCAAAGCCCTGCCTGTAGCACCGGTCTTGTAGCCAATCGTTTATAGACTGATGTTCTTCTATTCCATTCCATGTCGGCACCTGAAAATGGAAGGAGGGAAGAGAAAATAACTTGCACTCCAGACTCCTTCACCAACTGTCCCAAGGCCTTGAAATCTTTCTTCATTCCTCTCAGACTACGGGACGCAGCTTCCTCCCCACCTGTCTGGAAGATCAGCAGTGGGTAGCAGTCCATTGGGTGCACCATGTTGGGGAGTGCCCTGCTGATATCCCTGGTCTGGGCTCCAGGTAGACTACTTACTTACCTATGATGAGGGTCACCTCTGCATATTGGGCACTCTGTCCCTCTTAGAAGGGAAGCGCCTACTATAATTACCCTTCTTTCTTTCTTATCGGAGGCAGTCTTGAGGTGTGGAGTCAATTGCCTCTTCCTATGTGACCTTGTAGACAGGCCTTGCACCACATCTTCATCTACCTCTCCTTCAAGATCCAGGGCCTCAAACCTATTACAGAGGGGCACCAGGATAAATCAATATATATTGATTTATTATATACATAATAAACACCTGATGGGGGACTAAGACAACAGAGCCAGACTCTTCTCAATACTTCCTAGTGACAGGAGAAAAGGCTTGGGCACACATTGAAATGTAGGAAATCCTGTTTAAATGTAAGAAAACACTTTTTTACTCTGAGGGTGATCAAACACTGGGGCAAGCTGTGGAAAGAGGTTGTGAGATGTCCATCCTTTGAGATGTTCAAAACTAGACTCGACACAGCCCTGAGCAACCTCCTGTAATTAGCCCTTCTCTGAGCCAGTGGGGGTGGGGGGAGTGGATTATGGACCAGATGATTTCCAGAAGTGCTTTCCCACCTCGCTGATTCTGTAGCTCACTCTGGGAAGAATCACAAGATGGGCAGACAGGGGACAGTCTGCAGGCATCCAGTTGCTGAATATCAAAAGAGAAGATCAGTTCATCCTAACCCTGTTCTCCATTACAAAAGCAATTGACCAAAAGCGAGTAGATTTGCAGCTTCTTGCAGCAGGCAGATCTTGAAGTTGCAGAAGCATCCAAAAATTTTGCTGACAAGACGAAAGCCCTCCAACTCAGCAGTCAATTCTGTGAAGTGTTCACAGCTGCTTCCAACCATGCTGAACAAAATAAATTTTCCGTCAGTCTTCTGTGACTGTAAGCAGCATACTAACATGGCTTTAAGCTCAGCAGAACGGCATGATCAGGCAACAACTTTTCATTGTGCTTGTAGCCTGCTTGATTGTTTATTCATTCGGCTCAGAATTCATTGCACTTAGGTTAACATTAAGAGTTTTTCAGATATGCCTTCCTCTTAGCTCTATGAACCATCAGCTCATTAGCAAGGTTGCTTTGAAGGTGACACTTTTTAAAGTTGTATTTAACAGATGCAAACAGCCCACACAAGCCCACTTCTGCTCTGGA
This sequence comes from Caloenas nicobarica, assembly GCF_036013445.1. Lineage (NCBI taxonomy): Eukaryota > Metazoa > Chordata > Aves > Columbiformes > Columbidae > Caloenas > Caloenas nicobarica. Next base: position 73,732,988 of record NC_088247.1, read on the forward strand.
CCTCAGTTGTTTAACAGGCAACTCAAAAATCATGGTGCAGACTGACACAAAGAGCTACAGAAAGGGTTGCCAGCACGCTTGGTATTATTCCATTATTTCTGTACTTCTGCAAGCACTGGTTAAGACTGTCTATGCTGGCTTGCTCTACAGAATCTTGCTTTCAACTCTGGTATTTGAAAGTTTTCTTGCAAAACAGTTAAAGAAACAAAGCTTGGTGGATCTGCACTCAAACATATAGTGAGGACTCACATTAAAGGAAAGTTTTAAGAAACTGAGAGAATTCACACTGGTTCAACTTCTGCCTTCTGCCTGTGAAAAATGGGAAGACTTAATTTGTAAATAAAAAGTTTTTAGACTGAGTGAATTCCTGATATTTTTGTCTAATTGAGAAGTAAAACAATATTTCCTATTGATTTCCAGAAAATCCCAATAACTTTTTTTTTTTTTTTTCCTGCTAGGCCACGACCATGACTTTTAAGAATTGCTTAGGTCTCTCATTTTACCTCAAATTTTTACCTTTAAGATTTTTGCAATTTTAGAGTGAGTGAGTAGCAGGCTTGAAGAAAACTTCTGAAGACTGCTGCAGGGGAGGAAAAAAAAAAAAAACAAACAAACAACAAAAACACCCAATGAACACTTTTCTTAATGGCAGTTTAGAATGGCAAGAGCCACACATGGAGAAGCACGCTGGGTTGACAGCTTCAAGAAAGTCTTTTCTTTCAGATGTCATGACACTTGTTTCCCACTACCAAGGAACCCCCTGAGGGCACTAATATAGAAAAGTCTAGCACACATTCTTTTTGACTTCAAACCCACGAAACTGGCTTTAAGCTTTGGAAAAGAGTGGACCAATATGTAGGAAACAAATTAGTGTGAGCTGATCATCTTGTAGGGCTTGGCTGCAAACTCAAAAGCACAAATAGCTTCAGATGAAAGCAGCTAACCAGCACATTTGCCATCTTCGTTTTAACACTGGAATGTCAGAATTGCAAGGGGTTTTTTTGCTAAATAGAGTTTAAAAAAAAAAACCCACTCTTAGCTTATGTCCCGTCCCAACAGATGGGACGAGGGATGAGTTAACTCTGAACGCAACACGCGCCCTGACTCAACAGATGAGATCAGGTGTGAGTTAACTCTGGGTTAATTCTGCGCAGTTATGTGAAGTGAATGACAGACAATCATTCCAGGGGTCCAATTCAATTATGAGTTTTACTAAAAGTACATGTTGGAATACTAGTTACAGCAAATAGTGGTTTGGCAAAAGTATAACAGCAGAAGTCCTTCTACAAGCAATGTATTGGCAACCATTAGTAGCTATAATATAAAACTTAACAAGAATCTAACAGCAGAGCTTAAGATAATGTTACTCTTATATGTTCAAAAGGAAAAGAGAAAGAGAGTGGTAGAGAGGGAAGGAAAACTGTGGCTGGATGAGCTAGTTTCGACACTGTTTTCAGCCATGATCCTTATCAATACACAACAGCTTATCCTTCAGGACATAAGCTAATCCTACAATATCTCTATAAAGAATGATTTTACTGTAAATGTGTAAGAGAGCTATTGTCTGAGAAAATGAGGAGTGGGTAAAATATGCAGCTGATTAATAGAATCAGAATCAGTGAGGAGATCACTAAACTTCACAGCTTTTCACTAGAAGAGGAAAGATCCATCCATATATTCTTATGCAAGAGAAAATAAACATATTACTCTTGATTTATGGCTCTGCAGAACCTGCCAAATATCAATACATAACTCCTTGGAAGTTTCTAGCCATTAAGTCTTATGACCCACAAATAGCAGCTGACTGTACTACTGTGGCTCCTCAGAGCACATGTGTTAGGCAACTCCCTCATCAAGGAGACCTAGTCACAGATATTAGGGTGACTGAACACTCTTACAGGTACTTCTGTGTTTCCCCTATCTTACCCTTTGTGCAGCTTGGGATGCTCAGGGAAAAAGGAAGAACACAACCAAGGAATTCTCCATATGAAAAATAATCCACACCCCAGTATCACAGTCCTATCCTTTTATTTAAATAACACCTAACTTTTGCTACAGCTGCCACAAAAAAAACCCCTCGTGTCTGGACCCAGAGCACTAGAGACAAAAATAATGTGCAAATATTTGACATGGAATAACCCAGTTCTCAGAGATACTGAGCACACTAGGAGTCACGCCAAGCTCAAGTTGGTGTTGTGTCTCCAAATCAGGGACTGAAAATTTGCAGAATGCACACCTCAGAGTGGAAGACATTTGTCCCAGTGGTTCTGCTTTGTTCGCTGTAACATTTTGCTAAGGGATGTTGCATGACAAAAGGAAAATGACCTCTTCAGTGAACAGTACACAAGAAGCAGCAGCTCTGTGTTTATTTCACAGTAACAGTGCAGAGTTGTGCAGGACCCAGTCTCACCAGGGACATTACCTGGAAGAAAAACCTCTTTAGTTCATCAGCTAGACAGAACATCTTAGGGTATATACATGCTACAAAAGTTAATGGATTAAGTCTGGCCTTGAGTGGGGAAAAAAAAAGATGATATCTCCAGTCACAAAACCAGTAGTCATGCCCTCCTGGCAAGTCATAGTAAGTATTATCATTAGGTGCCAGTCTCCTTTTCTTTTGTTGCCTACATTCCTTGAATATAGGAAGCCAAGACAGCTAACTCCGTTGTGCACTCCAGTATAAATTTAAAGTTTCAGCTCCTCATTACACAATACAATGGCATGGCACCAACACCCTTCGCAAGAGAAATCAGTCCCTTCAGAGCTTGTTTCTGCTACAAATTGTGCTACATCTTCCCTATTCCCAACAGCACATATCACCTCATCAGCTCTGCAGAGCTGCTCAGCTGTCTCCCTGCTGAGTGTCAGTGCAGGAAATGTTCAGCTGTATGTGGGAGAAGGCTCTGAGACTGCAGGTGGTTCTAACGCGCCAGGGCTTGGATACTTTTAGGTTCTCCTGTGCAAGATAAAGCACAGAAATAAATGGGGATATCAGAATGTGTTAGAGCCAAGCTACGAGGTCAAAAAAAAAAAAACGCAGACAAGAAGGGTAATTAAAAGTGAGAGACTGAAGTGCCAGTAAAACAGCCCTAGCACCAGTAAAAGGAGGCAAAATCATTTCTCTTTTCCAAGCTCATTAAGAGTAGTTATACTTCTAAATTTTAGCTGTAAACCTAATATTTTGAGATTGTCTAACTGCAGGACACTTCCTGGCAACTATTATAGTGTTGACTGGACTTGGCAAGCTACAGTCCATGAGCAGTCACTTTAAAAAAAGTCAGTCCTCTGACTCATTGGAAAGTTTTCATCTCTTTGAACTTCTCTGGTCTGGAACTGTCGCTCTTTCCCCAGTGCCACACCTCCTATCAATTACTGGTGTGCCGTGGAACACTGTTTAATAAACATCATTTTCTTGGCACAGCACATCTTCTAAGTGATCGATCATAAGAGTCTAGGAAATAGAGTTCTAAGTACTATATCAGTTCCTGTCTTTGCTCTGAATGGCATCCCATAGTCATTAAAAAACACCCTTGGCAGAAAATGATTTATTTTAATCTAAACAGAGATTACTTTAATTAAACACACTTTATTCTGCTTGAAAGTGACAGAGCACTCCCCTGAAGGCCTCTATCACTGTATTTATCAAATGGTTTCAGTGGGAGCAGTAAGCCACTCCTCCCAGACCACTTTTCTGTGAAGCTTCAGGTTTGCTCCCAAAACTAGGAAGAAAAAAAATCCACAACAAGAAAATATAAACAGGTCCAACTAATCTTAGATAACACTATAGCTATGTAGGGACTTCAACCATTAATCGGCTCCCAAGTTTGTAACTGGATACTAAACAAAGATGCAAAGTTTGCATAAAACAAATAAAAATCCATATTTAACAGTGACAAAACTCAGGAACATTTGAAATTAGAGTTTTGTTCAGGCAAAAGAAGGGTCTGGCTCATCTTTGTGATGATTCTGGAGCATTTGTAGTGACTGAAAGTCAATAAAGTCCAGGGTTTGCTGTACAGGGGCTGTAAAAATGGAGCAATGGAGGTGTCCTGCTCAGAGAACAAAATATTGCTGAAGCAGCACCAGACAAGCAGTTTAAGGAGATGCTGGGAAGGTGTAACTATCAGCAGATGCACAGGACTGCAAATCTAGTTCATGTTGAGCCAGAACTAAAACAAAGCAAGTACTTTAAATCAACAATACTAACATCTAATCCTCTTCTCAGACATCCCAGAAGATATTGGAAAGAATATTACTGGAGTCAGAGAAATTATATCTGCATAAATCTAGTGCTGTATGCTGAAAGTGATAGGGACAGTTTGAAAAGAGAAAGGGGGGATCAGACACATACACATGCTTGCATCTTTCTTTTGACAACAGAATCTTCTTTTAAAAAACAACAAAATCATTTTAGAATGATCAAAATATTCAGTGGATTCATTTTTCTTGTCACCTCCAGTATATTTGAGGGGAAGGGGAGTCGTCATATTGTCACAAGAAAAGACTGATTTACATTAGCATTAAACCAGAACATAACTAGACGTACCCATAAACATCCTGAAATAATCCATTTCCTCTTCCTTCCAAATTCAAATTTCCAGTTTAATTTACAGACAAGTATCTGAAATGCATCCAAACTACTATCAAATCAGCATGCTAGGTGACTGACATTCACCCTTCACTGAAAGTCTCTTGGAAAAGAGATTCATGAAAATTCTACCCCAGATGTCTGAGCTTTTTAATGACTAATAGAACAGTGTCTTTCCAGGCTCACCTTTCATTTGTTATTTACTCAGCAGTATTTATACATTGTTAAGACAGGCTAAGCCATACCGGGGATAGACATGCACAAATATAAACAGAATTATAATGTCTTGGTTGCAAGATAGCTGTGATACAAAAATATGCTGGCCGTGCAGGAGAACCTAGGGTTGAGTCACCACTCTGAAACATTCAGGCAGTTCTGAAAATGGCTGTAATTATCCTTCCTACTCAAGTATGGGATACATCTTTTATTGCATTTGAACCATTTACTGCTGTGCACTTCACTTGCAAGGATTTGTACCGGAGGACACTGTCAGAGAGAAAAATATCAGTCCCGCAGTACACATCTTGGAAGACTTAATGGCACCCACTGATCCGCATCTTCAACTACAGGGGCAGGTTTTGTCCACCAACTGTTTTAAGGTACAAAAGTAGAGACAAAGCCCCACTCAAATAGAAAGAAAACTACTACTACTACCAAAAAAAAAAAAAAGGTAACTTAGAGTATTTCCCTAGCAGGGAGTATAAATATACATGAGAACCCTGATGAAATTGTTTATCCTACAGGAAACAAGTCTTCTTTAGACATTTTCATTGATCAAATTATTTATTTTTACCTATCAGTATTCAGGTGTGCTTAATACTTTTTATGCTCAGAGGGCTAATTAAACTTTTGCGAAATCTCTAGTCACTCCATCTCAGGGCTTTGTCTTCCTTCAGACTAAACGTGACAATTTCGCAAATAAAATCGTGTTAGCCTAAAGAGAAGTTTACATATTTTTTCATATAAAAGACCTAATTTCCCTGTACCTTATTCTCTGCTGAGGCACTATTCTAGCTTGGCAAGACCATGTTCTTTGCCCCAGATATGATAAAGTGGGAGGATTTCACGCATGTGAGAAATTGATACCACATTCCCCTAGCTTCAACTTCTACCTTTTTTTAGATGACAAGAGCTCCCTGTCTGAGTGCTTCATTGGCCTACAGGCAAAAACAACAAGCAAGTAACGAGCTATAGGCAGCAACATATTTTTCCTACCCTTGTGGCCTGCAGAAACAGAGACCTCCTTACAGCAAGGAGAAATAACCACAATGGGCTGCGGCTGAACTGGAAGTTAATCCTTATTGGACAAGTAAAGTAGCCTTGGCCCTACTATGTTAGCAAACTTGTTTCAATACTCAAAATATGCAACAAATTCCCTTCAGAAAGATCTCAAAAATTAGTTTCTTAATGAGGCCAGAAGCACAAACTACAAAATTTCCTCCCATGGTTAGGACAAGCTGTTTATTAGTTGAATGAAATACCGATGCTTTTCCTGCTTTAAACTTCCTTCTGCAACTTTTTTTAGCTCACTTATTTTTTAAAAAAGGAAATTTTAGTTATGGGCACCAAGAAACTAGCTCCTCATAAATCTCTACATAGGAATAGATCCCAGGTCTTCTCCTTGCCATGAGAGGAATCTCAGCCACATTCTCTTGGATATGGAGGGTGAATGGCTGTGGCAGCATCCCCTAAGGCAATCCTAGGCTGTCCCATAGATTAATTTTTGGATTGGGAAAGGTCTTTGGAGAGATACAGAAGACACAACAACTAGATTATCATTGCAGGTTCACCAAGAAAACAACAGATAGCAGGCCTTTCTCTGGAAACATATTAACAGAGAAAAGGAAGAGAGAGAAGGGAATTTGTGTGGGGAGGTGTAAAGGTTTTCTGACTCAAGGAATGGACTGCAGTGCATTTGGGGGTTTGGAGATGCTAGAGATACTGGTATTTATTGCCTCGTTATCTTGTCTATCTATCTATAATGTTCCACTTTATTTTCAGTCACCCTCTACAGTTTACCGTTGGTACCCCACACCAAAACATCTCTCCAGATATAAGATTACAAGCCAGCAATAATAAAAAGTAAGATCTTGTATTACCAGACACCTATTCAATTGTAATTTTGCAAAATTTATTCATAATCCATAGGAAAAAGTGACCTGTTCTCTAGGGAAAGGGGCAAGGAGGAAAGGGGTGGGGGGAGAGATTTTTCTCCTATATAAAGAATTTCATCTACACATATTGATGAATGACTTCATTTTACTATCTCATCATAGAAAGCTAACACAATGCTGTAATTTCACTCTCAAACATTTTCTCTCTGTTTTTGTTTTTCTTTTCCACTTTAAATTAAATCCTTCAACAGCCCTCACCACAAGCAAGATCTGTTGATACATCTCAGCACAAGTTAGTGACATAGCAAACCAAACGCACGACCTTCTCCAGTCATCTCTTCAGACTCTCTCAACAACTATAAGACTTCAATTAGGCAAATTCCTAATTGCTGCAGACTGCTTTTCTTGCTAGCAGTGACCCTTTACATTATTGTTAACAGTCTTCTATGATTAATTAGGCCAACAGCAGCAAACTGAACTTCTTATTCCTTGTTATTTCTATAGACTTCTAAAACACAAAACTTATTAGAGAGGCAGTGATGAAAAACTTTCATTACACAGTTCATTTTGTACCTCAGTTTACCATAGCTTTAGCTCTAGCAGATTTCTATATGAGGCACTTCAGTTCTTCTCTTCCCACAGTTTGGAGGTGTAAGGCAGGTGGCCAAAGGCAGAACATGCTACTGCCAAGCACTCTCGCCTTAGAATGGGTTTTTCTGGACAAAGCTGAGGCTGAGAGGCAAGGAAGGAATAAAACAAAAAAGTTGCCTAAAGAATAAAGCAATAAGATTCACATTAAAGCAACATGTACGACTATACACAAACAGCAACCTATGCCTGGACAAAAGCTTAATATGTATTTTATTGAAAACATCTAAAATTCAAAATAACATGGGGAACAAGGATAGCTTCTGCCTGTTACACGTCTAGTATTTGCTACTTTCTGGAAATAAGGACTGATGACCTGAAAGAATCAGGAGTTTAGTACCCATTCAAGCAATAAGCATGGAAATAGGAGACAGATCTTTAAACATTGTGAAGCAACTGTAGTAAAAATTCAAGGTTTGGGTTAGGAATACTTTACAAATTCCCTATATACTAAAATTTCTTTTCATCAAGGTAGTGCTGCCTGAAAGAATTTCCACATTGAGAAACAACTATAAGAGAGCATTAAGATGGATAGAAAGAAGGCTATGACATATTGCACAGTAATGCTTCCACAAAACCCTACCTGAAAAACAGAGCTACGACCAGTTTCACCTAAGCAGAAAAAAAAAATCCTCTGTAGTGCTTTATGCACTACAAGCTTCCCCAAAAGGAATAAAGCAACTCTAAAAAGTTACAAGTGAACTTGCAGTTTCAAAAGCTCAAACTTATACTGCTAACACAGGCCAAAAAATGTTTGTCCACATTTTTGACATTTTATGACCCCTCATTTTAAATATTTTTTTCATTTAAAAAAATAAAAATAAGATAAATTTTTAAAAATCTGAATTCTTAGGGGTTACAAAAATTACAGATCTCTGTAAACACTTGTAACCAGAATTATGTTGAATATTTTAGTTGATATTAAATGTTCAGTTTGTTCAAGTTTCCTACAAATCATACTAAAATTCCTCCTGTTTAAGTCGTTTTTTCAAAATAAATTTTTAAAAATCATGGAATGACTTCAGCTTACAAACACGACTTCACTTTCACCAGTGGAAATGAAACAGACTCCTCATTACACAAATGGGAGTCCAGTATTTCCTTGATCTGAACAACACAGCAGACAACTTCTATGCCAGCAACAGAGAAACAGAACAGTTAATGAGTCTTTTGTAGACATGGTAGTCTGCAGAAAAAAAAAAAAAAACAAAAACAACAACAACAACCAACACACCAAAAAAACAACAACAGAAAAACCCAAACAGACAAGAAAACAGAAACACAATTAAGATAGTTCCCAGGAGTACTTCGATTGAGGTATGATAAATAATGACTATTTGAGTTCCAAGACCTAAGTACTGAAGTTCTTTTGGCCACAATTTATACCTGTCTAGAGCTTCAAAATTCTACTTTTTTAAGTAGACTTTTCCATGGGCATTTAAGGAATGAATAAATATGTTAAATGAGTAGTTCATAATATTATATTGTTTCTTGCAAGTTTACATTAAATGTGTAAGAGTAACTGTCAGCATAAAATACTCATAATTTTTTTTGAAAATGAAACCATTTTTAATGAAGCATATAAACAGTATTGGTCAAGCCTAAAAAGTAACCCACAAGGAAAATTTGTCTCCTTCAGACATATACTTCTACAGTCGAGATCCTTTTGGCCTGTGGCTTGCTGTTTTCTTTACAAGAAATATTAAAAAGTCCTCTGTAACAGTTCCCTAGCTGACGTGGAACAAAGACCACAATTTTGGACCTCTAAAATCCAGGTGCCAGGTGGGAAAATGCCAAATAAAACTGTGATAAGTAGATTAGAGTCCAAGAAGAACTTGTTCTCAGACATATGTCACTGATACAAATGCTCTCAATTATTGATCAACAACCTTTCTCCATTGGTCCAAAGGAAAAAAACTAGTAAAAATTCTGCCTCTTTACATGATTCCTTTGGATCCAAAAATCCAATCCTTTATTACAGACTATTGCATAATCACTACACTAAGCAGATTTTTTTGCACTAATGTAATAACTCCTTTGTGTAATATAAAGGTTAAAACACTCAGTTATCCTGTATTTTTCCTTAATGTCTGCTACACGTCTTCTTACTGGCTCAAACTTTGTGAGAAATGGACACAAGCCTGTATGGAAAGCAGCTTTTGTGTCTGCCTGGAGTGGTAGAATACTGGGAGATGTCAGTCTCTGTTTCAGAGACGATGAGACTTGTTTCAGGGACAAGCAAAATTCTAGGAATAGTATTCATAGGTTCATGTCTGCCAGTTTCCATCCTCTTCTCACCCCGCAAAGCAACCTTATAGAAATTCATCAACTTGTTCAAATTCTGAGGTAGAAGGGACTCAGTCATCTACCTGACACCTACCACCTCCAGTCTATTGTCGTGTTAACTCTCATCGATTTTCTTACCCTAGTGTGAATTTCAAATGGCTTCAGTCTTATTGCTGTAAAGCCAAATTCAATCTCACTAAAATGCAAAAGCTCATAATACTTAATAGTATTATACTGTGTTTTAAATATGATGCATAGTACCAAAGAGACATACTAAACAGAAAGTCACCTAAAATCACTTAAAATACAGAAATACAGAAATTTGAAAGGAAACTATAACTTTATAGTTAATATGTTTCTCGTATAACAAATTTGCTTTTACATTAAACAGCAACCTATTAAACCTTTTAAACAGGTTACCCTAGAACAATGAGTAGAACGACACACAGCATCTAATAAATTTGTAAACAAACACACACAGACGTGAATCTGTTACACTGGCAAGCGACATACAGTTCCATTAGCCAAACTTATGTTACAGAAAAAAACTATGCCAACCAAACAGCTTTTTCCAAGGGAACACCAGAAAAATATCGAATCACAGAATTCAAAAAGTTTTCAAGAAACATGTCCAGTCTCAGAATCTTTCTAATAAAACTCATCAAAATATTTTTATTTTAAAACACAAAATATTTGAAATAATTTTGGAATCAGTTACAATGACTTCTAAACAGACTAATTCCATGAGACAAAAACTCAGTGTTGTGAAAGATGATCTGATTTCTGCATTTATTCCAGTTATTCACTGGTGACAATGCTTTAAAAAGTTCGAGGAGATGGAAGTCATGTTTTGAATTAATGTCTGTCTAGTAGCCTACATTAGTGAAAGACAATCTCATGGAAGTGAACAGCGATTTTTAAACAGAGGTATTTGGAATAGTAAGAGCAAAAAGTACAATCTGATCCAAGCTCTTTTTAAAGGTCATCAATACTTTGGATGAGTTCGATGGTGTATGATACAAGCAGTAAATGATAGTGTTCACATTCTCATATAGCACACCCTCTAGTTTCAAGATTTCAAGACAAGTTCACTTCCATCTTGTATTTATTGTAACAGACTTTCTTACAGTTAAATACAAGCACAGGCCCTTCTGCATAGTATTTAATTATAAAGCAGACATGAGATCTAAGTGATGTTCCCTACTGTGTAATAAACCAAAAAGAGAGAACCTAAAGCACAATCCACCCACAGCTTAAGTGTGGGAAACTGAGTGACCAATAAGATGTCAACGTTTTCAGCATTAAGATGCCTATTGCTTGAGTTCTATGAAGGGCTTTCTTTTGTTTTTCCTGACAAAATAATTTTGTTCTTGTTTATTTTGATCTTTTTCCTGGTGGAGTCACAAAAAATAGTACTCAGAAAAATCTTGTTTTAAAGCTCTGTGCTTCTGGTGAAAGAGAACAGGGACAGAAAATGACATAAGGCAAAAATAATCTGGAAGTTAGATACATACCGCAGTTGCAGCAAGAGTCACAGAAGTTCAATTTCAATTATCACTAGAGATCAATATCCTCACCAGATTTCCTTACATAATGTGCTACATTAAGGTAGTAAAAAATCTGGTGTATGGATGCAGCAACTATGTAAAACATCTGCTGCCTAAAAAGTCAGCTGAGAGAATGACTATGGACATATGCAGATACCAGTAGTAAATCACCCCTTGAAGGGTAAGGCAAGCTCCGAAAACAAAGCAAGGGTGTGAAAGGGGCCATAAGTCGACAATTGCTGCTGGTTTGTGCTGTCCTTGGGGCTCATCCTAGAGCTGCCACCACCTCTAGGCTCAGCTTGTCATCTGAGACATCACTTGCTCTAGTTCAGCATGACTTAAATACTGTCCATCGGTGGAGGACCAGAGGGAAAAATGCAGGCACCATGGACACTCACAAAGGCACTCTACAATGGGAAGAGTAAAATTGTTTAAAAGCCCCAAAAATGGAATCAAAGAAGGAATTTTATGCAGATTTTTAAAGTTCAGGTTCTGTTTCCAAAGTGAATGGAGAGCTGGATTGATTCTTTTAACTTAAATTTGTATCTTTGGTTTATCTTACACCACTCAGCAGAACTTCCACTGTTTTCTCTGTTCTCGCAGAAAGTGCTAGAGTGGAGTCAACCAAATGAACCCATCAGGCTGATATTTTGCCTCTGGGTGGCAAAAGTATTTCTCAGGAAAATGTAAGCCATTGGGCATCTTTCCATATGCAGGCAGAAATTATTTTTTGCTGCACTTAAGAATCAGATTGTAAACTAGTAGGTTGATGCAACAGCAGCACAACAGTTATAGGATCTACATCTGGAGGGGTGGTTGCTGTTTGGTTGCAATAACAAAACAGAAGACATACAAAACAGGTTGCCCCAAAGTGGAATCAATGAATGCTTCCTACAGACTAACCTAATTTTCATCTGTGAAAATGGAAACAAATGTTGAACAAGACATTGCCTTGAAATTGTTTGATTAAGCTTATACCTAGAAACACTTTTTTTCCCCTCTCACAGGGGAGAGAAATTTTTTATATCTTGTTCTTCTTACAGGCATTTTGCCTAGCCCAAATTCAGTAGGAAACATCTGACACTAACAGAACCACGCACACCAAAAAAACACCAAACAAAACACCAAAACCCCACATCCCCTGACCCCCAAATGCCACAACTTTAACACTATTCTTCAGAACTTTCATCTCCAAAGCATCCCACAGAAATACATTCACTTGACATTTACAGAAGACGACATCTCCTTTCAACCATTTCATATTTTTCACCTTTTCATCAAGGACCCTCTTTCTTTGCTACCGGAAAAAGCAAATACTATGTTTGTGGAAAACATAAATGCTATCCCCACTACTTCTGATTTACCTCTGTTGTATCTTCCCCTTTTTCACTTGTTAAAGGAAAGCCTCATTTGAGGAAAATTTTGTGTTGGTAAGGGACTAGATACAAACCAGCTAGTAGGAACTGCAGAGTTCAGGCCCTTCACTGTGATATGAAGAGAGGCTGATATGACGAGAGGTGAGAGGCTGCTGCTTCCTGGCAAAGCGGTGCTTTCACACTTGATCAGAACTTCCCTGAGGAGCAGCAACTGGATGAAATGTTGTTTTCTATCTGAATGCCTTGTCCTTGCTCTCCAAGGTCATTTAAAATACAGTACATACAGGAGAACCACAGAATCACAGGATGGATGAGGTTGGAAGGGACCTCTGGAGGTCATCCGGTCCAGCCCCCTCTGCTCAGGCAGAGCCACCTAGAGCCAGTGTCCCAGGACTGTGTCAAGATAGGGTTTTTTTAATAATAACCAAGGATGGAGACCCACAACCTCTCTATGCAACCTGTCCCAGTGCTCAGTCACCTTCACAGTAAAAGTGTTTCCTGATGTTCAGAGAGAGCCTGTTGTGTTTCAGTTTGTGCCCATTGCCTCTTGTCATGTCACAACACATCACTAAAAAGAGCTTGATCCCACCACCTTTCACCCCCTCTTCAGGTATTTATATACTTTGATCAGATCCTCCAGAGTCTTCTCTTCTTCACACTAAACATTCCCACCTCTCTCAGGCTTTCCTTATGGGAGAGATGCTCCAGTCTCTTCATCATCTTCATGGCCCTACATTACGCAAGAAACTTTTTTTTTCCCCCCATGTTTGAAGTTAGGAAAAAAAGGACAATTAAATCATATACAATGACAACCTAGTGGCCTTCTATGATGGAGTGCCTATGCCAGTGGACAAGGGAAGAACTACACATGCCATCTATTTGGAATTCTCTAAGGCCTTTGACATGGTCCCCACATCCTCCTCCTCTCTAAATTGGTGAGATAGGGATTTAATAGGTGGACTGTTTGATGGATAAGAAATTGGTTGGATTATCATATCCAGAGAGTAGTGGTCAATGGCTCAATGTCTGGATGGACACCAGTGACAAGTGCTGTCCTTCAGGGGTCCATATATGGGACCAGCACTATGTAATATCTTAATCAGTTACATAGACAGTGGGATCGAGTGCACCCTTAGCAAGTTAACAGATGACACCAAGCTGAGTGATGCAGTTGACACATCTGAGGGACAGGTTGTCATCCAGAAGGACCTGGACAAGCTCAAGAAGTAGGTCCATATGAACCTCATGAGGTCCAACAAAGCCAAGTGCAAGGTCTTGCATCTGGGTCAGGTCACCGCCCAGTATCAATAAAGGCTGGGGGTAAAGGGATTGAGAACAGCCCTTCAGAGGAGGACTTGGGAGTACTGGTAGATGAAAGACTAGACATGACCTGACAATGTGCACCTGAAGCCCAGAAGACTGCATCAAAACCAGCATGCCCAGCAGGTCTAGGGAGATGATTCTGCCCCTCTGCTCTGGTGAGACTCTAACTGGAGTCCTGCATCCAGCTCTGGGGCCCTGAGTGTAGGAAAGACGCAGACCTGTTGGAGAGGGTCCAGAAGAGGCCACAAAAATCAAAGGATTACAACACCTCTCCTATGAGGAAAGACTGAAAGAGTTGGAGTTGTTCAGCTTGGAGAAGAGAAGGCTCCAGGGAGAAATTATTGCAGCATTTCCGTACTTAAAGGGGGCTTACAAGAAAGTTTGCCTACAAACTTTCCGCAAGGGCATGTAGTGATAGGACAAGAAGTAATGGTTTTAAACTAAAAGAGGGTAGTTTTAGACTGTATATAGGCCTTTTTTTTTTTTTTCCACAATGGGGGTGGCGAAACACTGGAACAGGTTGCCCGGGGAGGTGATAGGTGCCCCATCCCTGGAGACATTCAAGGCCAAGCTGGATGGGGCTCTGAACAACCTGATCTAGTTGAATATAATCATGCTTATTACAGGGGTGTTGGACAAGATGACTTTTAAAGATCACTTCCAATGCAAACTATTCTATGATTCTATGACTAGTTGTCCTATGGAATCATCTTGCTTTCAGAATATTTTTTTTAACCACATGAAGGGCTAGAACACCAAATTTTTAAGATGATGGCTTCTTTTGTGTTGTTTTAAGCCACAAAAGTAATTTCAATTACTTCAGCACAAAGCAGTTACTCATCCCCAAATTAAGGTCCTGTATATTCTTTAGTAGCTTGTAGATTGAACTAAACTTGAGGGCAGAACTGAGGACACCTGGGGATTCCCAAACCTGTTAGTTAAGAGCATCTCCAGTTTTTGCTGGAAATACCAAATAGTGAGATACATGGTTTTAGCAAGATTTTGGCAGAGCCAGAAAAAAACCCACAGAATATAGAAAACATTATGCTGTTCCAGTTTTCACCACTCAGTCTGTAGAAACCAGACAGATGTAAGCACAAGTGAAAGCATTGCAGGCAGCTTTTGTCTTGTCCAAGAGGAACTTCCCTCTTCTCAACACTTCTTTACAAAATGTTATTGAAAATGGTTACAGCAAGCAAGTATATAATTCCAACACCTATCTTGTCTTTCACCAGGGCCACAGAACTCCACTATACTGCGGTGTATCCATCTGTAACACATTTGCTGCTTGCCTGAAAAGAGGCTTTATTACACAAACAAGGATTTGTTCCCAGTAGAACATGTTTCCTCTTCTTCCTCCTGCTATTTTAACTCTCTTCCAGATGTTTTCTTTTCTTTATGCAAGGCAAATTGAGTTAAATGAGAAGATCAAACTGAGGTGAAGAAGATATGTCCATCTGAGGTGCATTACTTCACAGTGATCCAAATTTTGAATTTGAATTAGGTTCATTACTAGGACAGCTGTGCTGCCTCTATCACTATGTGTAAGAATGAGGACAGTTCTTCATATTAAGTTCTTTTTTTGCTTTCAGTTCTAATCCTCTTATATTCCCTTTGCCTCTTTCCTTGTATTGTTAACTTTCTGGGAACCTCCTTTCTATTGCTCTCTTTCAGTTTTACTTTTTTCTGGTGTGCAGTCCCCCTGTTTCTAGAGTCACAGGATCAGCAGCTCTGCACTGTTCTCTCTATCCAAGTGAAATATTCTGGCACTGAGACCCTTCAGGGCATTGATGCTGAAGGCTGGCTCAGACTCAAATCTCAGTCCCAGTCAGATAAGGAGCCACAAACCTCCAGGCTTCCTTCATGTTTTTCTGAAGCTTGTTCTTAGCAACCCAAACATCAGTCCAAAAGTTTTGGCAGACCTTGATCTTCTGGAGGTTACTCAGAAGATGGAAGTGACCGAAGGGTCAGAAGGTTTGGAAGACTATGTGGAACATTGGGATACTTTTTGGGACACCACTTTGAGTACCAGCCAGGTCACAGCATTTGATAGTTGGCCTGTTATTTCTTTCATCTGTAAAGAGCTTGTTTTCTTTTCTCCCTGGCTTCCCACAAGAACAAAATTTGTACAACATAGATTACTGCAGCTTCTCAAAGGTGCCAATAGAAAATCCTTTTTTATCATTAATTATCCTTATGATCATTGGTACTGTAATAGAGCTCTAAGTAGAGTGGATTATTTAAAATACCAACTCAGTTTTAATTACAGTACTTTTAAAGAGATTATTTTGTAACAAAGATTGGTATCATTAGCTCTGAGACAGTACTAATAAGTTGTAGCCACTGTGTCTTTCCCTTCTGAAAAAACAAAAGTCATCCTTATTTAGATTAACATATTTGCATGATGACTGTGCTTAAGACTCCCATCAGTTTGCAGTACTAGAAATAATGCAAATGAGTACTCTGATTCTTTGTCCCAAGGAAATACATTTTAAGCAGATAACATGAAAAATATACTCGCAGATTAAAGACTTAAAATTTTCCATACAGAGATTCATGCAGCCATGCATTGAGCAGCTTTGTGCCTCCTAAAGGGCATATTCACACCATTTAAGTTAAGGCATCTAAGCGAGGAAACTAGTTTGAGGGTAGCACGTTTTGAACTGGAGCAATTAAAATCACCTTCAGGAGGCTAAATGGGGAATCGAGGTTCTGGACAGCCACAGTTAGACATGAGCACTCCCACGTATTTGAAAAATCTGTCCACAGGTTTAAAACTCTGCTTTTTGTCCACACTTCTGAGAGCAGAAAGGAAATACTGTCACGGTTAGAATCTTATTTATTAATAACAAGGAAACACATCTTATATTTAAAGTCAATAATTCATTGTTAATATAATCGAAGTTCTAAATCTGACCACGGCCAGTCTAGAACTAGTTGCTCAAAAAAACCCAAAAAGGATGATAATACCACTAGTATACAGAAAAAGTCTCAATAATAGTTGTAACACTTAAAATTGCTTTACACAAAGTTCTTAGTCTGTACACCATTTCCCAGTGTTATGCTAACCCTCCACTGCTTCTCTGAGTCTTAAAGTTGGTGTTTTCACCCTGGGCTTGGCAGAAGCAGGGAAAAAGGAATTATGGTAACCTATGAGCATCTGTAGTCTTTCATCAGGAGGAATATAATGTTTATGTTGGTAGGTTTTTATTTATCCACTTGGGGCCCTTTTTGCACGCCTGCTAACAGTTTTACTCCTTTGCTCCTCTTCATCAGTCTGCAGCTCCACATTGCCTCTAAGCTTACTACATAGAGGGCCTTCTGTATATGTTAGATACTACTTCTTTGGGGGTTTTTTTGTTTGTTTTGTTTTGTGTTTTGTTTTGGTTTGAGTTTGTTTTGTTTCGTTTTGTTTGTTTATTTTCCCCTAAAGCTAGTTTTGTTCAGCTCCAGATCTGCATTTTTTAAGCAATGATTAGTGAGTTGTTAGTATCTGTTGGGTCTCCCAAGTGAAGCTGCAACTCTTATTATCCCATGCCAATACTTCTCTACAGCACATCCTGCATCTCCAATTGTCAAAGGCCTTTCTTTACACTACATCATTAGAGCAATAAATTCCTGATTCTACTCAGAATAACAACTTGTTAATGCTATTTATATAAAAGGTTGTACCATACAAATATAACAAAAGTAAAAAAAAAATAGCCATAGGTGCCTTGTCAGTTAAAGAAACCACTACCACAGCAAAATGAAGTAAAACACAGCTGCAGACAAATCAAGGTCAAGCAAGCCTGACAAAAGTCAGTTGTGAGGCCTTGCAAATTCAGTACAAAGCTTATGGCTTGTTACCAGCTAGAGCAGTGCTGTATTACAACACTGCATGGCTACAACACCCCAAAATTTAAAAGTTCTTCCCAATGTGCCACAAGACCTTTTAATAATTTAACAGGTAGTTTCTTTGATAGAAACACGAAGAGGAAATGTATCTTATAGGTTACTCCACGACCTGAAGCATCCAGTGATTCTGCAGCCATGCTGCAGAAAGTGCCATTCAAGGAAGGAAAGCAAAGGAGTGTCTTGTGTCCGCAGTCCTGCAATTATTCACCATAATACCAGCAGCCTCACAAGAGACTCCTTTGTGTCCAATACTTTCTCACAGTCCTTAAAACTCACAACTCTTCAGTAATTCTATTCTATACACTGCAAGAAAAAGGCTCCATAGACAAAAGCTTGAGCATTTTGCAGCTTATACACTTGAAATATTAAAAATTCCACCATCCAAACTTCATTCTTTTTTCTCATTGGCTGCAGCAAAGGCACAGTAATGATGACATTTCCATCCTAAAGATGTACACTTGCTAAATTAACATCTTAATTTAAATCAAAAGGTAACCTCTGGCCTGAGCTGGTCCAGCTGTAGCAACAAAGACGAAGATACACATTGGGCAGAAATGTTCTTCCTACCAAAGTCAGGTAGGCAGGATCCACAAGAATGAATTTACAGGCTCTTGGCTGAGTCAAAAATAAACTGGTACTACTAGGACACATGAACAGCACACATGGATTCCTGGAAAGCCTGATGGAGTGGAATACTGATAATTTAACTGGCATTATACAAATGAAAAGATTAATATCACTGCAGCCTTCCTATCTAAGAAGGTTTCAAATATTAATGCCTTTTACAAGAGTGATTTGATCGATACAATTTGTGTTAATGAAAGAAGAAATGAGTTAATCAAAACATTCACTTTCGGAAGAAAAAGTTTCCCAACTGTTCAGATACTGAAGCCCAGCAAATATTTCCTCCCTTACCACACCTTTTTACATAAAGACAAGCCTTACAGCAAAGCAAGCTCTGCTAAACACACAGAGGAGAGACTATGGATTATGAGATGTGATGTAACTCTGATAAGTGCTACTGTGGATTTCTTATCTGCAGAAGCCATATGACAAATCACCCTACAACAAAACCTCATTGTGCCTTGTTCATTTTCTTCCGACCCAAATCATACATTGTTCTTTGACTGATATGTTAAGGATACAGAGAGGGACGGGAGGTGTGGTTGCATCTTCAGGATCACGTTAACTAAGATACACAGAGGAACTCTGAAACGAGATCTTTTTGTGTCCGTGTGGAATTTTTACCAAGGTCCCTAGAGGTCACACATGCAAAACCACTGAATTTGTCCACTGTGCCTCTAGCTCTCTCAAGGTTTTGCATTAGTAAGATAAATGGCTAATTCACTACAGCCAAATGTTGCACATTTAATGATTAAACACAAACCTCCTCACACTTGGCTTCATTTATTTCCTCTGCAATGAAATATGTGCAGGTTTATATTTTTTCATTACTACATAAATACAAGCAGTTTATAAAAAACTGGAGGAATCATCAAAGCTGAATCTTCCATTCTAACGTGAAAATGTGTTTTGGTCATTATTTTTTCCTAGTATCTGCTGACGTAGTTATTTAATGGCATTATTTGTGTTTAAATAATTTTAAAAATTGCTAATGCTCCTTCCCTTGGGAATTCAATTAAATGTAACCCCAGATCCATAGACATTAATAGGAAGTATGAAATCTTGCTGTTCTAACTAGCTATTGTTATTAAGATTTAGATAATGCTAATTATAAGTAGCCCCTTATTATACAGTCTTCAGCATTAACATAGCTAACAAGAAGCACCTTTTAGTACGCTCCTGACCATAAATACGTGCTTGAGGCCCGATTACATTAAATGTTTGTGCAGGTGGTGTTGTTTGGTTGGTGGTTAGGGCTTTTTGCTTTATGTTGGTTTGGAGAGAGGGATTGTGGTTTGTTTGCTTTTTAAAGAACTGCCCATACCATACAGAACTTGCGTGTGACATGATATCTGTCAAGACTGCACAATAAGAACCGGCTTTCTTCCTTCATCACCATCTGCCTCAGTTCCCGCTGTTACAAACACTGTCACAGCAGTCCAGAAGCATTGGCTATGTTCAGCTTTTTCAGATAAGTGTTCCCCTGTAGAACAGGGCTCTGCTGATAGAGAAGCAAATCATCAATTTCTTGAGTTGAAATTCCATCATTTGACAAGCACGCACATGCGCAGCAATCCTCCCTCTTCACTGTCCACAATGACCTCTGCCCACCTGCTCTGTTGCCATCCAGCCTTGCCAGATGCACACACACTCAGCTTGCTCTCACTGCAGTCAACAAAGGCAAGGAGAGTGTCCAATTTACCCTCCACTGATATATAATAAATAGCAGATCTTGCTGTCCCTACTGTAAATCAAAATAAAGACACATTGCTAATCCACGTGCATAAAAGGTTAGGAGGAAAACGTATTTCTAATTTAAGCCTCGCCAGCCATGCAGAGCACCTAAACCAAGTAAAAGAACTGAGTACTTGGCTGTAGCATCTCAGACTACCAAGAAGTAAGAGTCTACATTCTGAAGCAGGTAAGACAGACATAGGGAGAATTATTCTTTCAGCTTTCGCAATCAGCCTAATGTCTGAATTGTCTGTGGCTGCTGGGGTTCTAGCATCTTCTGTCATCACAGGCAGGATAGAGAAATATAGCACATGACTTCAAGCTGCCAGATGAATCTCTGCAGTATCTTCCTTTTCAGTTTTCACCACCAACTACTCCAAAAAGCATAAGAGCAAGGAGATGCCTGATCTTATCCTGGCTTTGTACTTCATTTTCACTTCTCCAGCTTCTCCACGCACTTCACGCTCTTTCCCTCTCTACCCAAAAGTGTCCTAAGGCCAACGAAAGGGCCAATACCCCTCTGGGTCTTGTGCCACCAACTTGTGATCCACTACACCTACTGCCATTTCAGCAAGTGCACAGTGCAAATACACAGCTACTCAGATAAGAAATTATTATTTATCAAGAACTACAACAGATATTTTTTGCCTATTTAAGACTAACACAATCTGAGTTATATCAATACCTACAGAATTTTACATTTTATTAAAATTGTCTATTTTTTTGGTATGTCACTCTTGTGGGGACTAATAACAAGAAATATCCATGGCAACAAAGTAATAGATGGTACCTTTTGAATAGCTTTAAATAATTTTTGAATAACTTCTTGACAGTTACTAGCAGCAAAACATGTGTGTATTTTTCAGAAAACACTTTATATTATTGTCACTGTAAGCAACAGAGATAAATTATAGGTAATTTCCACTTTTTAAGTCCTGTTTCTATGGTAATATGAGCAACTGCCATTTCTTCAGAGCTTGTTACCATGGTTATTTCAGGTAATTCCAGGGTTTTAATACCCTTAAACCTGAAGTGCTACTTTTTCTTCCTATTTTGCTGTTGAGCAAAATCACAGCTCAACTTCAGGGGAAACACAACTCTTTCAGTTAAAATAAATACAACATACAGTGCACACACATAAAGAGACAAGTCAAAGTGAATTACTTACCACACAACACCTGGCTGACTCTTTTCTCCTAAAAGGGCAATATCTATTTCCCACACATATTTCTATGGAAAAAGGAAGGTGTTTCCTCCGGGGTGTAGATCCTGTAATTACCCCTAGCTGTGTAGACCACTCCCTCTGGCCATCGAGCTCCCTGGTGAAGCTGCAGAAGTGGGATATAGTGGGTCAGTGATCTGCTCTTCTAAATGCCAGCTTTGAGAGCTGACTGATGAGATGTCAGCTCCTCCCCAGCTCCCTAACAGGGGGGGTCATTGGGGAGCCTGGGTCTACTCACTGGCAAGTCATCAAGCACTTACATCTAACTCAAGTACCCAGGAGAGCAAATGGGCATAATAGAACATTCTGCGGTAGTGGGGTAGCCCTCACCACTCCTGCACTGATGCAAATGGAACCAGCATCTTCACCAACGTCTTGCAGACACCTCTGGGGGTTTGAAAATGACCAGAGTAATTCTACCTGAACCTTTGTGTAGGAAAGGAGCAGCAGGAGGTTTCATGTACCAGAAGCTGAGTGGTAAAAAAAAAAAAAAAATCACTGTAAATTCAAACTGATTCTTCATCCTGAGAAATCTTCACATGCTACTTGTGTGACCACAGCCTGCCTTTCCAATAGGTCTCCTTGCTCATGCCTACTGTAATTGCTGCTCTTGACCTCAGTCCATGTTCCCACACAGAGAGGTTTTCCAAGCTTTACCTAGAGGGGACAATTTATGTAATCTGCCCCTTTTTCTTCACAGTGGGAGTCATTTGCTTGAACAAACTGTTACTTGCACTGAAGAGAGACTTTTGCTTACAGTAACTTGCTATATCTGGGATATGAGGTCAGGGCACCAGTCCAGTCTGAGTCATTGGGAGACCATATGATGCTGCTGAGTTGGCTCCACTGTTGTCAGGATTTTGGCCTTTTCATTAGCAATTCTTCTGAAAACAAAAATGAGAGAACATCACCTTTAAAAAAAAAATAAAGCCACATAATTGTAGAGAAAAGATAGTAACTATGAAGTAAATGAACCCTGATGACTTGGAAGCAGGAAAGCAAATACCAAGATACCGAGATATTTTACTATTTTCAATTGATCTTATATTTTAAAATACCTTAAAAAATACCTTGTATTTCAGGCTGGCAGTGTTATGCCTGATACATCTGTGGGTTTTTTTTTCTCATATTAATTAACAAGATTCATCATAGTGAGCTACAGTAATCTGTTCAGATGTTTGTTCATGAAAAAGGCGTTGTCAGTCCTTTTGCAAGGTTTATTCACCAACACTCAAATGTCAGCTTCAGTTATATAGGCATGGATTTTATCCAAATTCAGCCATTAATAACATCAAGACAGTATAGTCTCTGAGAAAAAGGGAAAAGAGTATGTGATCTCAAGAATCTATTTTCCTGCCAGTGGGTGATTAGTGAAACCTAATATTGATGTTCTACAACTGCACCAATCAACTCCGGCTATGTCTACATAAATTTTCAAATACCTTGCTATAATAGGAGAGATCCATAAATCAAAGAAGTTGATGTTGATGCCCCCTCACTAAAAGTAGTTTGGGGATTTTACCTCACGCTAACCATACTCTGGTCCCCTGGACAGAACTTCCCTACCATGCATTTGGTTGAATACCAATGCTTGGTATGCATCTGGTATGTATTTCTTTGTCACGAGTTATGCTGCATTTGCCACGCATTTGGAGCTCTTGGGGAACAGAGACAACCAGGGCAGGTACATTCCTGCTCTAAACCAAAGCACTAATCTGGATGCAGCTTTGCTATCCCCTTGGATATGAGTATCATTTAAGACAGAAAGCAAGTGATGGAGGGTTGGTTTAAGTTACATGAGGATGGTGTGATGTTGTTTGAGACAGGGAACAGGAAATACATGTGGGGTTTTTTTCAGTTGCTTCAAGGACAATGCTCAGTATGTAATGGCTGAAACTCTTCTACTTCCACTTAAGAGTTCACAAATAAAGTCTCTAACTCTAGAGGAAGGGCAGGTCCAGCTGAGCAAGTTGTGTCCACATTACACTCAGAAACTTGAGTATGGGGAACAGGTACATCTGAAATTTCTCTGGACCAAAAATGCTATCACTATCTGCAAAACTATTTTATTTCCTAGTAATACTATAAATGCAGTGTTGTGTGGATTAACTGGCTACCATGGAGCTCTACATCACCATGGAAGCATGCCCATGTCTCTCATTTGGGAATTGCAGTAATTCAAAAGAGTTTTAGATTTCTTTCAGATTCCTTTACGCATACAAGTTGTACATTTTCTAAGCTGATACATTAATGTTACCTAAGTTGTCAACATCTGTAGAGAGCAGTCCTGCAAATGGCATGGCAAGCTGTTCCATAAAATTCTGTCTCCTGCAACGCCAGCTGGCAGAAAGGCACTAGTCTAACCAATTAAATTACTCAGGCATTTTCTAGTACCAATCTTTATTTGCAGGTTTGCAACATAAAAAAATTAAATGGTTTCTGGAACTCTCTGGACTACCCTTTCTTTTTGACACAGTCATGACTTCTAAGATCTGGATAATTTGAAGAGCTTGTTTTTGCTCCCCTAAAATGTGGGGCCTCTCCTGTTCCAAGATTTATCCATCACTATTGACAGTATCAGTTTGAGTTGTATTTATAGTCACTATATTTTTATAGCAGTGGCACATTTCTCGTTTGGCTATTCTGTTTCATTTTGCTTTTTTAATGGCAACCTTGGACTCTATTATGACAAACTCCTGGCATTTTCCTTGAGCTCAATCAACATGAGGCTAAATACAAAGCTTTGAAGAAAGACAAGACACTTCTGCCTCCAATGCACATGAACATTGCTTTTTCCACTGTTAACTGTCCTAAGGATTGTGATGTTTTTAATTATTTGTCTCTTTTGTTCCTGATAATACTCTCTATGTATTTCCTAATCTACCAAAAAAATAGGCTCTGACCTAGTCAGATCATAAATGATAAACTGGAAAAAAGCACTGACAATAGGTGTTTTTATACATGATCCAAATCTCTGGTCCAGATTTTTAAAGAAAGCATAAATGTTTCCTTTTTCCCTGTTTCCTCTTTCTGTATTTCAGCCATTGCCAAATTCAGCTTCCAGAGACAGGAGACTGGAAGTGACTAAGCCATTCCCTGTTTCAAAAAGCATCAGTTCATTTGCATTGCAGCAATTACCCATTTCTATTTGGAAACACTCTCTAACAAAAAATATCCTCATATCTTTCTCCAGCTTGGAAGGATTTTTACCAGCTTGGTGTCAAAGAACTTACGGAACTAGTCCCATGACAAACACAGGCTTCTTATCTAAATTGAAGCTACATTTTTTTCTTGCCAGAGAGACTTGGGTTGGAGGTGTAGAGGAGAAGCAGAGGAGGTAGAAGGTGCATGTTCAAAGCAACCTTGGGGATTTAAAAGTCTTTCATTGAAGTTAATTGGTGACCAGCATACAAGAGAGTTGGAATTTCTCACGACTTGCTTTGGAAAGCTCAGCCGAGGAATCCTTTTCAGAAAATCATCTTTTATAGAAACTTACTTAGTGATAAAGAATTAATTCAAACTGTTAAAAATTCATTGGGATATTCATGTCATTTTACATACACTACATCTATTGCTCCAGAAACAACCACATCTGACAGAAGAAAATGACTCTTACTACCATGGACCTTCACTAGGACCTCTAAAAAGTAGGAATAAAATTCCACCAGATGCAAATGATACTGTTGTAACACTCCACTTGCAAAAGTAAGAAAGAGGCTCATGGGGTGGACTTGCATACCCAAAAAACAAGGCACAGGCTGTGTTTCTTGAGAAAATGGTCTTCTAAAAGGATCTCAGGGTCCTTTGAAGAGACCTAGCAGTAAGTTCAACCATGACTAACAGTGAAGACACAGGCTTCTTATTATAATTACCCAGTGGCACAGAATAGATTTTAACTGGCATTTCAGGGAATATTTGGCTCAGGCGGTGAGGTTCTGACAGAACTGCTCTTTAAGCACAGCAAAAGCAACTTTGACCATTGACTTTAAGAAGCATCTCAATCTGTTTATTATAGCCCACCTAACATGGCACTTTTGGTGTCAGGAGAATGGCTTTGATGGTTCAGGATATCCCTCTGAGTCCCATGTTCTTGTTGTTACCAAGAAGGTACATCCCACTCATAAGACCATTTCTTCCCTCACACTGGCCTTGAGGGACATCATCCCAGCACGGCCCTCAGCAGTACCACTTCTGAACTGCTCCGTGAGGTGAGATGTGAGGCACGTAGGCTATGTGCTGCTACATCAACTAAGCAGAGAATTGAGCAGGGCCAGAGGCTCACAGAAAACTCTGGATGATTGCGATTGCCTGTGAGCCCTACAGCTGTGACCTGGGCTGTCTGGCATCTCCTACTGCACATCAATGTGAGTTTGCATCCCTGCCTCCATTCAGCAGCAAGTGGAGCCCATTCACGACAAGCAAGCATTTCAGATGGGAAGTGAGGGAACCTGAGCATTAAAACAGTCTATGCTCAACCTGGAGCCTTGAAGACCAAAGAACCTAACCCCAATGAGGGGGGACCTGCAAGATTTAGCACTTCAGAAACCTGTGCAATTGAGATGGGAAATCTCAGATCACTGATTCCAGTCACCTGTCATTGAATGCTCTGGACTTGGGTTTGACCCTTCTTCCCATCTCCCTCCTCCTCCCTGGAATTTTCTCATCAACTGCTTGTCTTCAAAATCTCCATGCACAGACAAAAAGTGCACTGACTCCAAGTGGAGCAGGCAGGTCACAGTGGATATTTCCCATATGACATTTTCATCTATAATTCACTCCCACATAAAGGACAAAATCACATTTTTTAATTATGAATCAACCCAAGAGAACAACCACTATCTGAAAAAATGTTAACAATTAAACAATAATTCAGAGATTTTGAAATTAAGTACCCTATGTGTGAACAGATTAAGAGAATATTGTCTGTGTAATTCTGGAGAAAACCAATTAAGCTTATCATCTAATGAGCAATGATGCTCTATCACATCTGCCAGCAAAACAAATCGACTGAATCTATTGCAGGTGATTTTGTTTTCTATTCACTATGCTACAGAAATGATTCAGCACCGTAAATTATGGAACCATAATGAGCAATTGGTAATGTGGGGGAGCTTACTCTTTTCTTAGTTTATAGGCTTATAGCTACTCTTACGTCAAAAAAAACCACTCAGATTTGTGCCCACAATTACCATCTACTCATAAAACATCAACATTTTCTTTTCGCCAGCTCTTAGATTATCACATGGCATTTCAAGACCCCAGTCAAACCATAAATAATGACAGAAGTTCAAGAATCATCACTTTCTGCTGCAGTTTTGCCTTTCACGTAGATGATCAGAAAGTCATCAAATCAGGAGACAAATTTCCCATTTACATTGCAAGAGGGTGAACACTTTTCTGTTTCTATCATATTTGGCAGAATCTTGCTATTCAATAAGGCATATTTTTCCTTTGGTAAACTTGATCTGATAACTATCTTACATGATCTTCCACCAACTTCTAAAAATTTTTTTCTTCAGTAGGAAAATGTTTTATAATATTCTTGTTTATAAAAACCCCCTAGCCCCTAATATAATGTTGTATAACCATAAGCAGAAGGACTCCATATTTCCTAAGATTTGGTAAAGTCACTGCTTTCTGGCACAATGGACTCTTCTAGTATGAGTCACATAAATGTGCAGAGTCCCACGGTAAACTCATGAAAACCTGATATAAAGCCATTCAACTGAGGGTGATTAAATCGAAGAGAAGTGTGGCCCATAATAATTATCCATAGCTGCAACTAAAACCAGAGTAAGTGTAGCCCACCCTGTAGTCATCCCAGAGTTGATATATGGCTCAAGTAACTGGAGCTGGATTTTCCTACATAAGAAAGAGCAACTCAAATAAAATAGAAATAATTACATTATTGCATTGTATCCTCCAACGTATTATGTTGCTGTACAAAGTAAACTAATTTTTGCTTGATAAATGAAAACAAATGTTCGCAGGAGTTTTGAGGAAATAAACTTTCATTTCTAACAGTCCAAATAGGAGTTGGACACAGAATCCATGGCATGGTATGTCTTTAACATCTAAAAGTTTAGAAGCCTAAAATAGCAAGTAACACTTCAGAAATTATATTCTTTTTCAGTTCATGTTATAGAAATTTTCAAATGAAAATAACAGAAAACAGATTTTCCCTTATCCTCATGGTATTCCTAGCGTTATTTTGAAATTTATGAAAAAAAATAATCTTTGCAATCCTTAAATACACTAAAAATTTCGAGGATATTTTCCATTGATATTTATGATTGCTTGTTTGGTTTGGGTTTGTTTGTGGGTTTTTTTGAGGTATATGTTTTTGATTGCTTTTTTGGTTTAGGGTATTTTGGGGAGGTTGTGCTATTTTTGCTCATTTTTCTTTGCCTGCGGAGGTTGTTTGCATAACAGAAAACTTTTGCTAATTTTAATTTGAAGGCAGTCTGTTCAGTTTGGCTCTTGCTCTTTCTTTTGAAGTCTGTGTACCATAACTTCACATAGGGTCTCGAGGTCACTAGATGTCTTCACAGCCATTCAGCAGAGGGCAAGAAACAAAATTCAGAGGCTAACCGTGTGCTTTTCACCCCTTCTATACACACTCTAACAGAATGTCTTGCTGGGAGAATAAAGGAAGAATGTCCATCTTCCCAGCTCACAGGCTTCCCTGTAACATTTTGCCAGAGGACCTGACTGAGCTGGAGATGCTCAGAGTTCTGAGGAGCAGAGTGAACAATTCAGCATTCAGCATGGCTTGTGCCAAGAGACTCATCTGAACTTCTTGTGACACATGAACAAAGTTACATAGAAAGAAGCAACTTTCATGATAAGCTGCAATAGGGTGAAAAAAACCCAAAACACTGAATCACAAAGTCTTAGGAAGGAAAGCATTTTGTGATCTTAACTAGAATATTAGTGACAGCAGTATAATACAGACAGGTAAAATGTCATAGAGTGGTTTATTTCTTACTATTTCACTGTTTTCATTCATGGGAAAATCTTGAAAAAAAAAAAAATCTTTTGGAATGATGTTATTACATGATATCTGAAACAAATCCTCCCCCTTCCTATACACAGGAGTCTATGGCATTGCCAGCCAGGCAAGGGAGGTGATTGTCCCGCTCTGCTCTGCACTGGTGCGGCCTCAGCTGGAGCTCTGTGTGCAGATCTGGGCGACACAGGATAAGAAGTATACAAAGCTACTGGAGAGTGTCCAGAAGAGGGCTACAAAATTGGTGAAGGGTTTGGAGGGGAAGCCGTATGAGGAGCGGCTGAAGTCACTTGGTTCGTTCAGCCTGGAGGAGACTGACGGGAGACCTCATGGCAGCTACGGCTTCCTCACAAGAGGAGGAGAAAGGGCAGGCACCGAACTCTTCTCTTTAGTGACCAGTGGCAGGACCCGAGGGAACGGCAGGAAGATGTGCCAGGGGAGGTTTAGGTTGGACATTAGGAAAAGGTTCTTCACCCAGAGGGTGGTGGAGCACTGGAACAGGCTCCCCAGGGAGGTGTCACGGCCCAAGCCTGACAGTGTTCAAGCAGAGACTGGACAACGCCCTCAGACACATGGTGTGAACCGTGGGGTTGTCCTGTGCAGGGACAAGAGTTGGACTCGATGATCCTCGTGGGTCCCTTCCGACTCAGGACATTCTATGATTCTATGATTCTATTTCTTGTGAAAAAGACACTCAGGCAGTGTTTATTACTGAATATAACCTGGAAAAAAATCAATGGAGCCTGAAAAACACATTATAAATTCTGCATGTTTACCAGGACACAGACAGGGTCTTGCTGAACCTGTAAAAGTGCCCACCTGTTATATGACACCTTGCAAGAGGGTCTATTTTAGCATTGTTTACCCTCGGTGATTAACCAGTGATTCTACAAAAATAAAGAAACAAGAATACGCATCAATGTGTGACCTGTATACTTACTGTGGTTAAAGTGGTCTAATGTTATCTTTCTTAACAGATTGTACAGCATACCTATTTTTAATGTTTCTAATAGATTCACATCTACAAACTGAACTCCCTGAGGAGCAGAGGAGCTATATGCTTTTTCCCACTTCAGCTGTTTTCTCCCCTCAGCTGTAATAGTTTCTTCCTCTCACAAATGCGAAGCCTCACACAAATGACAGGAATCTCAAGAATCACACTGTTTCTTGTTATTTGACTAAAGATGAAGGTTTAAAACCCTCATAAGAGTACATACACACTCTTCACATTTCCATTTCCTCAAACCCACAGGATAGTAGAGAATTAAACCAACTGAATTCACTTATGCTCGTGATCTCCCTAAAACAAGACACTACGGAGATGAAGTGTCTCCCTCATGAGGCCCTGCTGGTCCTCTGTTCTTAGCTATTATTAGCTGTTTTCCTCTCAACTCAGTTCCTAGGAATATTATAAAGGGTAACTCCTCATCTAACTAATTAGGGAATGAGACTATGAACCAGTGCACAGTGAAAAAATATAACTTCCGCCTGGATTTGGGACCATAAAGTATAGAGAAAAAAGTCCAACCATAGATGTACTAAAGAAGAACGGTCGTTTCACTGTAGTCTGTCATTTGATATAACCACCGCTACAACTTGCCGAGCTCTTGGATATCAGCTAGAGGTTGGTAGCGCATTACACACCATGCCATATTTCTTAATGTTCAGCTGTAGTGAACAGTTGGTATCACGATGTATTTGTGTACTTCTAGCATTACCTCAGCAATTCTTAAATTTGGCATCATCTCTCCTTTTTTGTGTATCATTTTTACCTCGTAGCAAACTTAAATTGATTCTAAGATCTTGCAGATGGATGAAGCCACAAGAATGTCATGACATGCGTTTCTGAATGAACATCTCTGCTCGTACCTACCTTAAGAACCCTATCAAAAAGGGATTTATGGCACTGGCTCTGGCACACAGTTCTTCTTTGCTCCTCTTATATGCTTTTCATTATTATAGGGTACTAGAGTTTTGCTATAGCCATCTCTTTGATTGTGCAGAATATTTACCACAAAAGTGCTATTAAAGAGAGTGTGATAACTTTCATATAAACTTTGCAGACCCTCTGAATAATTTTTGTTAGTATTGTACATATGCTGCAGCTCTACATATAACCTTTCCTACATAAAGCTTCTTTCTCCACTCCATAGAAGTATGCTTCTAGTAATCTGTAATAACAATAACCATTTGTAATTACATAAGCAGTGTGTTTTTATTTTAAATGCAACTGAAAAGCCAGCTGTGGAAGGCTCATTCTCTTTAACCTGCACTATTAATGACATAAAACAGAAAAGACATTCCAGTGGCACCATTAATTCAATAGCAAAGGTACCAGTAAGTTTAAGAAGGTGAAGTTTTTCCATGAAGTATGTATCGCAGTAACAAACGAAAAAATGAAAGGGTTACTTGATGCTCCACTATGCTTTTTCTACTCATTGTGCTTGTATTAGGATTGTACAAAACACTCAAGCTTTCACAATGCAAACATACATCTAACATCTGATCTTTTTCTAAATGATGTCTGAATTAGCAGATATTACACATCTCTATACCTATGTCCTTATGACAAGAAGGCAGAAAAGGATCCAAATAGATTCAGAAACTAACAGGCCAGCAAATTGCTTTTTATACCTTGTTTGTGTGCTCTGCTAGTCTCAAAATTTTCAGTCTTGTATTTATGTTTAACCAGACACATAGGTGTTCTGCCAAGCTGTTCATTTGTAAGCTCTGTCCTGAACTTGTTGAAGCAAGAGCACTGTACACAAACCTTTTGTTCTCTGAAAAAAAAGAGCTATTTTTGAAGAGGAAACACACCAAATAGAACAAACCCTTGTCAGCCCTGAGGTCAAGTTATCTCAAGGAGTAACAGTAAAGAGTAGAGACTGTTTCTGTACCTTCTTTCCCAGATTTGCCATCTTCTTATACAAACAGTCCTACGAAAGCAGCAGCTTTGTGACAGAGTTACATGCACCTATATGGGAACACAAATTATTTTCAGTACCATTTTCTGAAATACATGCCACGGAAGGAAGCAAAGCGTATGTGTGTTACTCCAAAAGATAACATTTATTTTAACATTCAGGGAGCTGCAACAATAAGCTCTGTGTATAGTACTTCAGGTATTAAATAGCAGATTAATTGTCAGCTACACCACACAATTTACTTGTGAATGCAACAGTATGTAATTGTATGAATGCATATTGACAAATAACTGATTCTTTGTAGTCTCGCTGAATAGCAAAGGCTGTCATAACAAATTGCTGCTGTTCAGGAACAGGTATCTAGAAAAAGCTGACACCAAGAGAACACTTGTGACTCTTGCCCAGTATTTCACACAATAGGAACAAAACACTATTGTTTCCTTAACATTTACAGTTCTGCCATCTATCTCTAGGAATTCTTCTGCCATTCACAGAGACATAATAAGTATTTCCATAGGAATTTCAGTAGTACTTAAAACCAGGATGCATTAGTGTCTCCTATCTGTAAAACATTTGTTTATGCACAGTTGTACTATTGAGATATAGCTGTGCTGTACATGTACCATGTCGCATTGCAGCCTAATAACTCCATGGTAGCGGTGATTTTTCTGGAGGAAAAGTGATTTCTAAAGGGTCATATTAAAATTCCTTGATTTTGCTAAGTAAAAATGTGACCTATTCTTCATTATTTCCAAACAAATGTGATATTTCAATTGAGGGAACTTTGGTGATAGTCTGTACCTGTTATGAAATTGAAGAAGGATGATATTTCATTCCCTTCTATCCGGAAGAATGATGAGCTGGATTTGACTTAGATCAGTAAAAAAGGTCATATCTTTGTTTCCTCAATACAATACAAACAGATAGTTATATAAAAATGTAACATTTTTCTCCCTTCTTTTCAGTCATAACTGACAATTAAATAATGCAAGGGGTTACCAAAGAAATAACAGAAACTCAGCTCATTCACCAAGTTCCTATAACAGCAGTTTTAATTACATTAAAGATCAGTTCCAATATTGAGAATGTGCTGTGTAATTTCATGCTGGCATTACTGGCTTCACCACTTCATAGGCTTAATACTGATTTTAGATTATTCATTATACCTGTGTACATTTGCATCAGCCAGCATATTCAGTCTCCTGCTTTCAATTTTGCCAAAGAACTGTTCTCCTACTTATAACACATGCCTCCTTTAAAACGATGAAAGCCTTCCCCATGCCAGCTATGGTAGTGACAGGGAGATTAAAATGCAGTAGAAGACAACAGGTCCAATTCTGCCAGAAAACATGGCTGTCTGTGCAGTATTTGCATCCATTTGGACACAAAAGGATGAGACAAAGCCTGGTGAGACCAAACCATGTGGTCTGTGCCTAAGCATCCCATGTGGAAGCTTTGGCCCACTGAGAATCTTGAGCCTGCAGTAAGGACAGTGCATGTTTCAAAACAATACTTTAAATGTACATATGTACTCACACATAAACTTAACTGCACTCCTTATTTGAAGACGACAAGCCACTTCTTGGGGAATTTTCCTAACTAAAAATAGATAAATTAAATCAGCCTGCTGCCCTTTTCTCTTATCAGGCACGTAGACAAATCCTTCATGCCATGTAAAATGTTGCCAGTAGCCCAGTTTGAGTAAAACCCCTGAAAATATACTTCATCTTAGTACCGGTTCGTATCAGTGTCTATGGAAATGTTACTCTCTTGGGTCTCTTTCTTGCTTTTCTCAAGCATATTGGCAACACTCATACCAGGCCTCCCTTTCCTCTGCTCCCTTACTCTTTCTCTCAATAACTCCAGGGTAACCGTGGTGGGTGCATTTACAAGGCTTCTGTATAAACCAGGTCCTATGCACGCTTGGTTAATGACTTCCTAGTTTATTACTGGAATTAAAAGCCCAAGTTCTTTCACCTTAAAGTGCCCTTTTCACATTCTCAGGTGAAGGAAATATTTTTCCTCTGCAGATTCCTTCTTAATCAGAGTTCAGGCTTTTCTCCCAAGTCTTCAGTCTTGTTTTCCCAGATTCCAGCTCTCCATCTGATTTTCTCTAACCTCATGAGTCTTTCACATCCCTCAAAATCTTCTCTAATTGGCAATTTTCTGTTTTTCCTCCCAGTTCCTCCTCAAGAAGAGGCATACGCTTAATTCTTGAGGACAATGTCTCTGATAAGTAGAACCATTGCAAGTCCCAAGATATTAACTCACATTTTATGTCCAACAGTAAACATTACTCCCTTAGAAATACAGATATGTGCCCCTTCCCACTAAGATAATCTCTCTATATTACATACTATTTTCTTACAGAACTTGAAAGTAGCATTTCAAAGCTTTCCTGAACGGCTGTTCATAAGTGTAAAGATGTTTTGAGAGATTTCTCCCAAGTGTCCTTTAAATAAAAACTAGATATTCACTGACTTCAACAAATACTTGTTCGACTGATGCATGCACAGGAACAGAAGTCTCACACACTTGCAACAAATATTTGTTTACAAAAAGGTATATGCCAAACCCACAAAAGGGTCACAGTAAAATCAGATTTGCCTTCCCTTTTTGAGATCTCCTGTCATTTAATCATTAAGGAAAAAGAATAACATACAATTTTAAAAGGTCAATTACTCATAAGCAAATGGTTGATGACAGTTCACAGAAATAGCCTAGAAACACCCCATAGGATGAAATAAGCTTTATTAAGTTGCTGAGTTCTTCCAAGCAAAAACTGTGTTCAAAATATATTCTGATGATTTATAAGCAGCAGGAGTTAAATTGGACAATTTCATATTCACTACTAATTAACTCACTTGTTAATTGGTGTTTATTTGCTATTCCATATTCTTCAGATGTGCTAATGTGTGCATATGGCAGGGTTGTGACATCATGAAACAAGCATGAACATAATTGTGACAGTTAAATGCTTAAGAGTCAGATAAGAGAAAAATGATGTTTTAAAGACATTATTTAACTTTTTCTCCAGCTCGGTTTATGATCCTATTCCTTCGCTTGCTAACATGAACATAATCTAACTTTGTAGCATCATTAGAGCTATTTGGGTACTCCACTTTAATATATTTGGATTTCTTTTTAAGGTTAGTCTCATTCTTTAAAATGTATTTAATTTGGAATGCTTGATTTGGGAATGATCAGAATGTCTCTGTAATATATGTTTATTTGAAATAATTTATACATTCTCCTTAAACACTATTTTAACATAGTTTTTGTCTAACAATGTACATGTTTTTAGGACTAAATATTTCCTGCAGTAAGACAGACAATACCACGACCTGCTATTTCTACTATTTTCATACCAAAGTAGCAGGAATATGCCATTTTTTCATTTAAATGCAATTTTTGTAGACAAATCAGGAAAAAATGTTTTGACTCTTTTTGGCCACTCTGGAGCAGTATAATGTAGCCACAGAATATTTTCCAGCCAGATTTCTACCAATTCTGTTTCATATGATTAGCTTATTCGTCTTAATTTTCTCCTTCCTGTCCCACCACAGCCATACATCCATCTGAACAATCTTCCCATAACTACCATCCATCACACTTCTCCCAGCTTCTATAATATCCAGATGCAAATTTGTATAGTAATGTATAATTTAATTTCCCCTTCCAGCCAGCCCTCACTTCTTAATACCCTGTTGCTGCAATATCAAATTGGAGTTGGTTTATCGTTACAGACTGCTACATGGTTGTATTTTTTCCCAGAAAAGCTGAAGCCAGACATTTCAAAACCTTGTTTCTAGTAACCATGAGTCCATAGGCCAATGCTATATTTCAGATATCATCAGACCCCTATATTTTTCTAGATAAAAAGGAAGGTAGAAGTAGTTCCTTCATCTCTTTGGTGACAGTGGGGAATATTTGGTCCTTATTTGAAATACCAAGATGAAAGCTGCTCTCCAAATGTCATTGTCTCATCAAGATGAATGTAAGTCATCAGGCACTTGGAAAAAAAGATATTTATACAGAGATGTGTGGTATATTTCCTCTGGGTACTGGAGTTCCTAGTGATGATACACTGGTCAGTCGGTAGTCATCCCTGTCTTCTGGGTCTCTAACCTAACCAGTACCGCCACTGACCTCAGTAACACCTCCAGTTATCCTAGTACTCACAGGGAAAGAGTTTGATGTCTTAAAAAAAAAGTCAGGGTGACAAGAATTTCATTTTAATGTGGGCAAAATATGGAAGCCTCTCAAATGATTTTGAGGAGGCGGGTTTCTCATGTGAGAACTAGAAAGAAACCATCCAAAATGTCTTAGTGATGTGAGAGACTTTGAAACTTGGGTTTGTCCAGTACGATTTGATGGGCAACTGGCTTGTTGTCTCCAACCAAAAAAGTTTGGCAAATCAAAGGTTAATTCTTTCCAAGCACAGTTGTCAACAAAACTAGTAACTTCCTGAAAATAAATTCGATTTTATACATCTTTATTTTTTGACTAGAATGACTTAAAAAAAAAAATTTCACTACTCAATTTTGGTATTAACCTCATTCCATTGCTGGCAGTGGTCATTTGCTGGTTCCCTTGGTCTGACACCCACCAGATAACTTCATTTGAAAGCATTCAAAAACTTAAGTGCATAATTATATTTGTGAGTTGTATTTCATTATTTAACCCTATCGTATAAGAAGTGATGGCTAGCATTTGGATGTTTTCTAAATGAAGGATGTTGTCTGAAGACTGTTGTCTGTTGCCTGTCACAAATAATTCTAACACTAGAAAATAAATAAATAAATAAATAAAACCTACAATATTAAGGGAGGAGAAATATTTAAAGATTTATTCAAAAAAGCTTGCAATTATTTGGCCTGCAGGATCTCTTTTAATATGAAAAACATTTCTGTACAGATACATTAATATTTTTTTCTATATGCAGAAAAGCAGCACAATCTTCAAGAGTCATATGGCATCTGACTTTTAATAGCTACAGCCTCTTTTCCTTAAGAATAAAATAAAAGCTACTCAAAGCCCTTAGTCACATCTTCAGTTAACCATTTCACATGCAACTTTTGAGGAAAAAAGAATTGCCTAATCCAAACCCTTTGAAGTATTGTTTTGAGTTGTAACAGACCTCAGATCAGGTTTTTGTTTGTCTAGAGTACTTTCTTCCTCTTTTTTTTTTTCATTTTTCTTTTCTTTATTTAATAAGCCTCTCTAGTGCCAGCTTGCAATACTGGAATTATTCTGAATGGGTAAGTAACATCTTTTTGTTATAAAAATCTTTTTTTTCCCCCACTATCGTATAAGATATTTATATTTGGCATGAAATACCAAAGACAAAATAGAACCAAAAAGAAACTGCTGAAGATATTTGAATTATAAAACCCAGGTAGGCTGACTTATGCTTTCCATAACTAATGCTGTTTTAAAGCCCCACTGTCTGGAGGTCCAACATATTGTAGGAAAAAATTTGTGAAATTTATAATAAGCATGAGATATTCAAAAGTTAGTGCCGAAAACTTTGCTTCAGGACTCATGAAGACTTTATTGCCATCAGTGATTCACTGTATGACAGGGAGCAATTAACATCTCTGCTGCAACCTACTTCACTGGTAAAACTAACTGTAATATGCTACCTGTGCTGGGATTTTGAGAACGTGGGAGCTGCAGCTTAATTATTTTTCCAGTTTATAAAAATACACCTGGTGTCTAAACATGCAGTCCTTTTTGCTCCTCTCACAAATTAATGTCTATTTAGAATTTAAAAAAAAATAAAGTGTCAGCAGCCCTGCAAAAATCCTCACACTTAGAATTCAAGATGCTTGAGAAAGACATAAAGAAGCCAGAGATCTTCATTGCAGTGCTCTGAAGATCGGGATGGTTCATCTAAGTAAGAAAATGCTTACGGGGGTGCTGTCATACCCACTCCACAGCCCCAGGCAGAGGAGGCTGAGGCTGCCAGTGTGACAACCACAACTCAAGTTTGACAACAGGTTTGTGCAATATTTTAAGATCCACACTTGGAAAGGGGAGCTGTGCATCCACAACACTTACACTAAAAGCATCTGAGGTACCACACCTGTCCTGTCTTGGTAAATCCAAGTCCCTTTAGGTTTAGAATTACGTAGTGTGGCATTTGCTATGGAAACTAGTTTTATTTTATTTTAAATACTTTTGTCAATAAGCACACACAGAATATTACATCTCAGCTGCCAGGATGACTTATGCCCTCTTTGCTTCAACATGAATACCTGTATTTTTGCAGAAATGGAAAGGCTGGTTATTTCTTATATGACTGACTGTGCTCCTTTTGGCATAATATGCTCTTATGAATAGTCAGGTGAAAACAACCCACTTACCTTCACAATAATAAATTAGCCTGTGTGACTCAGAGAGGAAGTAAGGGGGGGGAAAGGGGAGTGAGAATTAAAGTTTCATGCAGTTCTGCTGAAATTCAAGCCACATAATCCCCATACACCCATGCATATAAAAAGGAGGCTCTGGAGGGGTAGAGGTACTACAGAAAAGAAAATTTTAAGACCTGACTGGCCTTTGGTTATGTAAAGAAATGAAGATTGAGCACCTATACTGACATTTCGTTTCTGGATAGCAGAGGATGGTAGTGACTCATTTCTCATTGCTATGCCAGCATATCTTTTCTACACAAGTTTTCATTAAGGTTAAAAACAAATGAGAAGGCAATGCATTTTGGCTTGCATCAATGTGTTGCTGACAAGTAGCATGAGTAAGTGGCCTGCCGCAGCAGCCCAAGCCGAAGTATTCTCATTTAGATAGGTCAGGAGCAAGTATTTCTCATGTGAAATTCAGAAAGGGAATACTATATAGAAATGAAATTATGTTTTACTCTTGTACTGCAAAAGACCGTAGAACCTACATTCAAAGCTTTCGTGTTATATAAAAGAAAGCCTGAAGTACCACGCACAATGGAATATAAATGGCAAATATAAGAAACTAATACAGTATATGATGAATTAAGTGTGGAGATAAAAACAGACACAGCATAATCAGTACCTGCCTCTGGTAATGATAAAATTTGATCAAGAAAGAATAGGTCTGTATGCAGAATATTAGTCAGAGCTCAAAGGGGAATATTAGTCAGAAACTAAAACTTCCTTAGCAAAGTATTTGTGTATCGCACAGAAAAGCTATATAGGGCTAACCAGGACATTTTGTGCTAAGCACCAATGCTGCAGTTAGCACCTTTTCAGGTAACACCTCATGCTAATTCTTGCTCAGGAAAGACATCAGTGCCCTCAGACACACAGGTAGCACTGATTCTTCTAAGACCTGTTTTGTTCTTCTTTCAAATTCCTCTCCACACCCTGCTTTAGAGTGAGCAGGCGGACACAGACCCTCTCCCAGACAACACACAACACATGAGGAAAGCTCAGCTAAACACCATCTGTACCATAAGAGCTCTTCCTCATGCTTTAGACACTACCCCAGAAGATACTCCCCTGAACGTCACATTTATCTTATGCTGAGCCCTGGCCTCTTGCCCACTCTCAGTGAAACTCAGCCCAGACAAGCCACATCTATTAAGCGCAAGATCAGCTCACCCGAAGGGAGAAACAGCTTCCTCCACAAAGTCTCACTTAAATGAATGTAGCATCTGTGAGAGTCACATCACTGACGAAGCAGGAAAACGTGGCCAGTGACAGCACACAGTTCTTTTTTGTGGAGTAATTCTGCACCCATCAGCCAGAGAACATTAGCGTTTGACCTCCTAGTTGGCAGGGCTGTACAAGAGTTCTTGTACAGGCTGTTCCAAAAGTGGGATATTGCTTCTGTTTTGCTCCTTAGGAACAGCAAAATCACACAACAGCAGAATTCAGAGCCCTGTTGGCATTTTTCCTTTTTTCTAACAATAAAAACCACTGCCTCTTCCATTGCTTTTCATATGCTCCTAAGTCCTGATCTAGAATGCTATATTCAGCCACAGGAATTTCACAGAATCACAGAATGTTAGGGATTGGAAGGGACCTGGAAAGATCATCCAGTCCAATCCCACCACCGGAGCAGGAACACCCAGATGAGGTTACACAGGAAGGCGTCCAGGCGGGTTTTGAATGTCTCCAGAGAAGGAGACTCCACAACCTCCCCGGGCCGGCCTGTTCCAGTGCTCCATCACCCTTACTGTGAAGAAGTTTCGTCTCATATTTAAGTGGAACCTCTTGTGTTTCTATGCTTATTAAATCTGGCTTTGCCTTCTGATGAATGCACTTGTAATGCTGGGTCTTACAACACATGTATCTGTCATTGAAGGAAAGAGACAAAGAGAGATCAACTCTTTTTTTTTTTTTTTTTTCCTCTCCATATAGCCCTCTGAACAGTTTTTATGTAATAATAACCTACAGTAAAACACCTGATAGCTAACAAGAACTAGATTTAGCTAGTTAGGTGTCATTCTTGTGTTACTAATCTTGTGAGCCATATAACTCAAAAATACAATATGAACAGAACCACTTAACAAAAGTATAGCTTTTCACTACTAGGTAAAACCTGTGCTTTAAAATCACTCTATTTCAGAAAGCTTCAACTGAGTTAACTAACTCATCCTAGTAAAAAACTTATGCAATACCTCAAATTTTATTCTCAGCTAAGATAAGTAAGCCTCCAGTAACTTCTGTGGTGCATTGTACCAGGATTTGGCCAATCACATAACAGCTTCACTCTTCTGCATGTATCGTATACACTGAGGAAGCAAATGGGAGCAAACTGGAAAATGGGTAAGAGTTGGCTTGCAGTCTGCATGACAGGATGACATGGAACAAATGGAGTAGGGCTGAAAATCCATTGCATTTAAGTGTGCAGAAACAGGCACCTTTCACTGGAGTGCCAGTCTCAATAAAGGGCTCATGATGAGAAAGTCTGTCTGCCCAGTCTGCCATCATTGGAGGCTGGGGTCAGACCAAGGCCCAGAAAGTCCCTAACTCAGATCTCTCTGGCATCATGGTGCTCCTAAGATGGTGGGATAAACTTGTCACTTCCATTCAGGTTTATTTACAAAACGGGCCCTTCATGGTCTCTTCTGTTTAATTACAGTATCATGCAGTGGGGCAAAATATTAAAGAAACATAGAGCACCATTTGACCCAGTACTGGAGCAGGATAGTCTTCATATAGAAAGTTCACAATAAACTTGACCTTATCTCCAACCCTTGTATTGGATGCCGGACACTGTTTCCTCTTCAGTGATTCAATATTTTCTGGATGAGGATTAATTCTTAGAGATGGAGGAAGAGAAGAGCTGAAAAGGAAAAGAAGAGAGCATTATTAATGTTGCTGGCACCTGTTCCAAGACCTTTTTCTTCTTCCACCTTTGTTTCTCCCAAACTCTACTCTGTTCTTCCTTTCCTTCGTCTTGCTTTTTTCAAGACTGAACCAAGCCATCATTGGATTCTCCTGGTGTGCCTGGATTCAGAAATCCAGAATGACAAAAGGAGGCACACTATACCCCATAAAGTCATTCAGGAGGCTAAAGCTGTACATACAAGCTTCCCAGCCCTGTCTGGGCTGCCAGGTACAAGCGAATCTGGGAAATGAGCAACAGCTAGTGAGCCTACAGGTAGAAACATAGGTGTCCCCTCTGATGATTAGGACGGCCTTAGCTCAGGTTTTCAGGAAGTGTCCACAAGGTTTCCTTGAAGCAGATGTTTGAAGCGTCGTCACCACAGCAGCTCCCAGGGGTGACCCAACAGAGAAATATAAACACATTGAAAGTCAACAGGGTATGGCTAGCTTCAGGCAAGCCTAACAGTATGAACAAGCTTTTCTGTCATGTTATAATGTTTTTTCATTCTCACAGTCTTTCCAAAAGCCTTTTCTCAACCCATGCTCAGGGCATGTCAGGCTGCTGACAGGTGCTGTGTTCAATGCCCCATGAGATGCCTTGAAAACTGAGTGACCGATCTCCACAGGCAAACTAATTTGTCCTGTGTTTATACTGAGTTGCCTAAATCAGGCTAAATGTCCTTTTTTAACTCTCAGAAAAGAAGAGGAACTTAGTTACTCAAAACCGAGGCAAGACTTCATGCAGTACCAGGTGAAAAAGTCTGCTTCAAGAGAAAGAGCTCTGAGAGTTTTGCAGAAAGAAGTTGTAACAATTCTAACACTGAATTCCCCAGCTGGAAGTGATACTACTGTGAGACATTACTTTAATGTGCATTCTTAGTCTCTGCTACATTGCCTGCTTCATGTTTATAAATTAATAAGTAAGTCAGTGAAAAACACAGTTTACCTATGGGCTAGAAACAGGCAAAATCCAGAAACCAAAATTTAAATTACAGTAAAATTAGGCACTATAAATTCTTTAGAAGAATTCAAGTCTGAAGGCTCTCCTACAGATATTTTTGTTCACATAGAAAAATAAATGTAGTCAATACAAACTAGGAATTTATTAATAATCTGAATGTGCAATTTGCATTATAAAGAATCAATAAAATATAAGTTATACATGAGATAACCATGCATTTTATGATTTTAAACCAGTAACTTTATGATCATTTGG
This sequence comes from Caloenas nicobarica, assembly GCF_036013445.1. Lineage (NCBI taxonomy): Eukaryota > Metazoa > Chordata > Aves > Columbiformes > Columbidae > Caloenas > Caloenas nicobarica. The sequence continues at coordinate 73,774,819 of NC_088247.1, forward strand.
AAAACAGGCAAAGACGTACCATACTGTTAATAAATCCTATTCTCAGTAGCTGAGTAACCTCTACATTTGTGAGGCTTTGCTCTTGGGGAATGTGCCAGGGAGCTTAAATGTTTAAGGAAGAGGTGTTTAGCTAGCACCACTGTTTCCCAAAACTGAGTGTTTTGACACTGATCAGGTAAGGTAGGATTAATCTCATCTACTTTTAGAATCCTAGTGTTCACAACTAAAATAGTCATGAGAGAAAGTGGTGCTTTTAAGACCCAGCTCACCTGATGAAATATAGACTTTTGCTTTAGGATGAGAGGAATCAAGCACTAGAAGTACTTTTTTATCTCCACTGATCACAGAAGGAGCCTAGGATGTTTAATGTGGATGCAAATATCTCCAATATAGAAATCTGTATGGGGTCATATTAATCATATCTCCACTGACGACCAATTAATATAGTTGTAGAGAAATAACTACCTCAGATCTTTGCCTTTTTTTTTCCCCTGTTTCATATAACAAACCACACTCCCTCTCCCATTTAGTCCCTCTGTCTTCTTTTATCTTCTATGTTGTGAAATTTCTTGTGGTCGTCTTAACTGCACCTCTTCTTGTTCTTTCCAAATCAGCTATTATCTCATAAAAGACATTTACTGGTTTTAGGGCAAACAATAGAAAACAATAGCACATCTGCTATTTCTGTTATCAAGAAAGAGAAAGATTCCCTGGAAGTGTTCAACCTAATTCATAGATATTGTAAGACTATCAGATGCTTGGATTCAAATTAACTTTACGTCTTAATGAAGAGATAGAACACGGGAATGTTTGCTCTTGACTGTACTTGTATTGCGCTATCAACTCTGAAATGAAAACAGACCTCATCAATGTCATCATGTTGAGAAAAGGGATCAGCTCATTCAAAGGTAAAGAGGGCTAGAAGACAGAAATTTGTTGGCATCGGTCCAGTTACACACGTTATTAGGAATGTTGTCCAAGTCTTGGAAAAACAGTGATAAAGAGACAGGCTCAAGTAATCTCTGAGATATCTCTTGTCCTAGGGGTGAAAAAAGGTAGAAAATTCTTGAGAAGACTGTTAGGTGCATAGGAAGTATGTAGCGGATAGTCTGGGTTTTGTGAGGTAGAAGGCTGCATTCCCCTGAAAGAAAAAGGCATGCTAAGGAAGTGGCCTGTATCACATAGGTAAGGTAAATAATTTGCTTGTTAGAAACTGTCTGGAAGATTCAGAAAGTTCTGAAAACTAGACATGCGAGGAAAGATATTCAGAAAATAATTAATATAATTTAAATCCAGCATATTCCAAACGTTTTGAAGTACTGTGGCAAAGAACACGAAAATAAAAATTTCTGGTTTATACTATCACTAGAAATCCAGAAAGTAGTTGAAAGTTGTTGTTGAAGAGAAGAAATTCAATAAAATTGGCACTATTGAAACCTGGTAGGACTACTTTAATGTCTAGAATGCTAAAATCACAGCCTATAATCTGTTTGGGGAAAGCTATGTAAGAAAAAGAGGCTGGAAGGGTGCTTGTTTCAGAAGGCAATTACGTGCTTTAGAGTTATTGATAACTCAGAACAGCAGGACCATGAACATACATGGATCAATGAGTTCACTAACAAAACCCAAGAGAGGTTTCTTTTGAGGGATTGTTGCAGAACACCAGATCAAACTAGAGGATAGGATGAACTAGTCCTTAAATACTTGTCAGTGATGTGTGGAAAGAGACATCTTTTTGGAGGCCTCAGCTTGGCAGATGCATGCTGCAGGTTTCAAGCGGCTAGTAACAGTAAATCATCATTAGAGCTTCTGATATAGCGCTTATCTCCGTTCTAAAACCAACACGTGCTCTACCCAATGTGAGGCAATTATTTTATAATGAAGCAGATGACTGAATCATTAGACTGGAAGTTGGCAGTTATCTAAAGATCAATGGTAGTAATGCAATTGTGTTCAACGTGGGCAAAGAGAGGACAGTCTCAAAGGGCTTTGTAGATAGGCAGGCAGATAGACAGGCAGTAATTTCAAAGTGTTAATTTCCAAAAGCAAGGAAAAGTATAAACAAAACTAAGAGAGCTGCAACAACAAGAAGTGGAAATCTAAGCTCCTGAAAAATAATTAACTGAAAGATTCACTTCTACAGTAAAGAAAACCTGATGAAAAACTCGGAATGCTACACGCATGAAAAAGTACCTAGGACTTCGACAGCAAATTACAACACATACGTAACTAAATACCAGTTGGTATAAATCATGCTAGCAACCTCAAAATGTAGATAAGGAAAAATAAAGAGGTAATATTGAGCCCATATCTATCAACACTAAAGCAATCAGAAGTATTTTGTGCTAGGTGATGGGATTAAGGCTCACCTCCAAAAGCAAAGAGGAGCAATGGCTAGGGGGCTCCATTACCAAGCTGGAGCCCCCTGCCCTGTCTTGTCTCAGGGCTGTCCCAGGAGAGGTGCCAGCCCATGGTCCTCCAGATGAACAGACAGGAGGGGTTCTCCCAAGGTCACCTCATGGGCTGAGTGACCGACAGAAGCATGGGCTGATGGTGGGATGCTGGGGAGGACCATTTGGGAACTGCATAACTTCTGTTTTGAGATATTTAGGGCAAGGACTTAATAGGGACAAGGGAGGGATCACAGTAATTTGGAAGAACAAGTATGGCAAACAAAACGGCAGCATTGGCCATTAGAAATCTGGAGGGTTCAAATATTCCTGTTCTGTATTTGGAAAGAAAAAGACTGAAGCCCAAGATATCAGTCACCAAGAGGAGTGTTAAAGAGTACATACTTTAAAAAATGAATCAAAAAGAAAACACCTGCATTTTCTTTGTATTATTTTCAGCCTGCTGAAATGTATACAAGACTCGTCAAGAGAGCCTTCATTCCCTGTGTTTGTGAGGGTTTTTTACTTGTTTGTTTGCAGAGGGAGTTCTAGGGGGGTTGTTTTTTGCTAAAACAATACTTTTCTGAATGTTTCCAACACCACAAAGATGGAAGAACATTGTTTATCAATGTTCAAAAAGAAAACCACTAAGCAACAGTGAGTTGGGTGGACTGGCTAGCCAGGCATCAACTCCATGTAAAATTTCAGAAAAAAATTAAATAGGATTCAGCTGATACAGAATTAAGATAGCAAAATAAAAAAATTAATGACAATAAAAATCACTTCATAGAAAATCACATCAAGGAAATCTGGTTTCTTCCTTTGAGGGGATTTTGATCAATAATGGTAGGTTCGGAGACCACGATTATTGTGGGATTTGTTTTTTTGGTTTGGTTTGGTTTGTTTGTTGGTTTTGTTTTGGTTTTTTTAGCATTTGCTGTAGAACATTATGATTAAAATTGACACTGCAGAATACAGCACAGGTCAGATAAGATAAGAGCTGAGTCGGGCCAAGAAGTATATGTCAGATGGTGCATATTTGCTGATGGGAGTTTTTTCAAAGGAGTCTTGTTATGACTAGCAATAGGTCTGATCCTATTCCACATTTTCATTCATCAACTGGAATAAAAATAAAATCAGTGACACAGGATTAAATCTTCATCCAAGACAAGGATCCGTGGAATAGTTAATAGCAATCACGAGAGGATTTGGGATTAATCAAACAAAATGTGCTTAAATATATGCAAGCGTAAAACAATATGGCTAAAAGGAAGAGTGCATATGCCACCCATAAAGTGGTGGGGATCAGCCTCAGGTAAAGATGTAACTACAAAATGGCTTTTGTGGGGATAACCAATAAGTAATTCAATACATGCTCCTTGAGCAGTGTTGCACAAAAATGGGCTATTATAATCTCTGGACATATAAGCGACAGAAGTAGGACCGGTATTGGTATGCTGCCAACAGTTTTAGCAGCCAAATTTTGAGAAGGACATTAGAAAATAGAAGGAAATGAAGAAAAAGGTCACCAAAAAATTGACTTTGAGAGCTGAAGAAAATGTGCTAAAGTGAAAAACTTTAACAGCTCAAGCTGCTTAGCTTTTGAGAGGGCAGACTGAGAGTGACTTGATGGCAGCATCTAAATACTTTCAGAGGGAAAAAATAGGACGCATTAAAGGGTTTGTTAATCTAACAAAGACAGATATAACAAGAACCAAAGCTAGAAATGAAGCCAAATATGAAATCATGCACCAATTTGTAATTGCAAGAGCAATTAGATACTGGGAAAAAAATATAAAGGAAAGTCCATCTTCATCTCTTGATGTCTTCAGACCATGAGTAGACGCCTTTGTGGAACACATAGCTCTGACAGAGGAATTAATTTTTAAATCAATGTGTTCAACTAATAGCCAGCCAGGGAATTAGATCCATAGGAAATTTCTATTTGGCCTGCAGCTCTTTTCTTAAAAAAAGGCCAACTCTCTGGCTTGGGCAACAGCCTTTCCATCCTCGCTATTACTCCCCTGCTTCTCTGATGGCAGACACCCAGCCCTGCTTTGTTTCTGCAGGAAGGAGATTTCTGCCATTTGCTACTGCCCATGGAGGTTGCCAGTTGATCAGCCACTGTATGGGGGGAGCAGAGATACTGTGCTACTGTCAGAAGAGACTTGAAACTTGTTCTAACCCTGTGGCTACTAAGATCAAACCTTGCTTTACCTCTTGTTAAGCTGTTGAACTTTGAATGATGAGAAGTACAGAAAGCTGCTTATTTCTTCAATGTACAAAATGGTTCATCTATAATAACTATTTTAGTTCATGCCTGAATTTATGTATAAAATCAAGCCTGATAAAGCAGTCTTCTTAATATATGAATGGTGGACACTTTCTTTATTAATGGAAGTCCAATCATCTTTGAAAGGCTCTTGGAAAGAGGTTGTCTACCTAACTTAAATGCCTATAGCTAGGCAGAGGGGAACCACCTCTGGAGAGAAGCCTCCATTGCTCTCCACTGACTTGGCAGAATGTTCAGACTTGAATGTTAGATGGGTCATTAATCAGGTACTCTGAAATATGTAGGTACAAGTTAGATTCAGATTAGGTACACGAAGTCTCTTTGCTGGTTGGATCATCAAACAAGTGCTTCTGCCCTTAAAACCTAAGACTGGATACCGTTCAAGTGAGGCAAGGCTTATAGGGAGACGTATTTTAGTTTACTAGACCAAATGATATATCACAGCTATGTATCATCACTAATCCCACCACTGAAAGAACTAAAAGCAGAGGCACGTCTCAGACTTGAGAGCAGAGAAATACAGTGCTTGGTTACAGAGATACCTGGCAAGGCTATGGGAAGGGAAAAAAAAACCCAGACTCCAGAAAATTTAGAAGAGCAGTTGAATGTTTCCTGGCAATTTGGTTTAAATTCACACATTTCTTTAATTTTTCGAAAACCAGAGAACAGAAATTGGGAAGTCAGCTATCAGTATCTGACTCACAGTTACTCATGCAGAATAAGCTGCAGCCACAAGGGCATATGCTCCCCTCCAAAATCCCAGCAGGACTCCTCCTTCCCTGGAAAACTACCACCAGCAACATGGGCTGGGAGTCTTGTGACCTGGATGGTGCGCATATTACAATCCCAGATTTACATATGCACTAAATTTTTCCCTTGGGATGTGTCTGACACTTATTAATATGTTGAGGATTTTTCATTGATGAAACCACCATTGTCTTGAGATTTGTCCATAAGGTTTCTTCGTGTTTTTGTTTGGTTTTTGTTTTTCTAGAGACATCAGTCTGCATCTTTCATTTATGGCCTTCATCGGCCTCTCTTTTTTGTGGTTTTGTTTGTTTTATTTTGGTTTGGAGGGTTTTTGGCATGTGGAGTTCAGCAGATGAAGGAAGAAAAAGACTTACTATGCCAAATTTGGGGATTTGGGTTTCACTTTGGTGAGAGACATTGCCATTCAAAAAAAACCAAAAGTGAAAGTATTCTTTTTTCTATCAAAACAGTGTCAGATTCAGGTATGATTGTACTTTTTCCATAAACTAGCAATTGTTTGCTACTTTGTGGAAAACTTTTTCTTCACAAACATTCTTGAGGAAGGATTTTCAACAGAATATCCATAACATCATGAAAGTCTGGGCTTCTGTGCATGAACAACAGGATTTGCTACCTTCCCTGATTTAGACATGCCATCAAAAAACACAAAACAGAAAAAAAATCTAGCCATTGAATAACTCAGTGGATCATAGACAATCTATAGCCTGACTTTTTAATCGCAACTATCTAATAATAATTTATGAATAATGTACACGTTCCTGTACTCAGAAATTGTTCACAAATGATTTGTGGACACAAAAAAAGAGCTAAATCTACATGCATATTTTTTTCTGATAACACATTCAATCAGAATTATTTCAGGAAAGATTGTTCAGCATTAGCTAGTCATCATACCATGTACTTTTATGGAACATATTAGACCTTTAAGTGGTCCATCAAAAAAATGATAATTCAGCACTATAAAGTAATTTGATGACATGCTTTTAAATGTATGGTGTTCAGGAGGGTATCTAAACACCTGAACAATTCTAAAACCTACTTCATTGTCCAAAGAGTGCTGAGATTTAACCTGTCTCATAAGTGTTAAGCAATCAATTCTTGTAGACACAGCTTCAAAAATGCTTCCATTTTGTCTGGTTGAATCACAAATGAGTTATTTCATTAGCAGAATTATTATTTTGGGACGAACTCCAGAACACTAAAGCTTTACATTTAACCTCCATTACAGCCCAGAATTGAATTAACCTCTCTTTCCCATATAAAAGTAGCTAATGCACTTTCCTTGTAAAATGTAAATGTTGTTACGCTATGTTTTGCAGAAAGCACTTAGAAACATTCACTGGAATTATGGTTCATAATATTTCCATGCATTTAATTAAAACACTACATTTTAAGAAAATTAGTTTATTTTCTTTCCTATCACTGAATACTGACACTTGGAATAACAAGTACTGCTGAGTTACATGCTAAAATATCAAATCAGTATCCCAGGGCAGAAACTCAATGCTACTATACCACACATGATGTACAAACACTAAGGCATATTGGAAGTTCTGTGTTCAATGTGGTTAAGAGGCTCAATCAGGATTTTTCCTAAAATCTTAACATTTTTTTTGAAGTCCCTCTGGACTTATTTTTTTTCCTGTTCCCCATTCACAATTAAAAGATAAATAAGAGAAGTAAAACATAAATTTGCATGTTGTTTGAAGCAGGCTGAATTGAAACTACAGATTCTGTGAATGGCTCTACCTCTGATGCCTGTTATCTTCAAATCATGACTAAAAATATCAAAATTTATGGATTGTGTCTCTAGTCACATTTCACCATGTTTTTCTGATATTATATAATAGTTATGATTTGAAAGTAAATGTTTGTGACTGCAAGATTTGGCTTTGTTCTGAATGAGAACAGAAAATTTTGACATATACTACAAAGAAAAAACATGGGAATAAACAGGTCAATTAGTCGTTTCATTGAACATTTTAGTATTAGCTATTTCTTTAAAATACAAAACAAAGCTATACAGGATAAATTGAGAAATGTTAATCCTGGAACATGGTATTTCAGCAGGAAATCTGTTAATTTTTGTTTTGTTTTGGTGGTGGGTTTTTTGGGTTGGTTTGGTTGGTTGGTTTTTTTTTTTTGGGGGGGGAGGTCCAGTTTACTGCAAAAACACCTGATTTTGCTGTGCGTCAGTTTTCATAAACCACATGCATGGATTTAACAATTCTAGGTTCAAATGGCAAGAGTGAACCTGACATTGTTCAAAACACAATTAACTCCATTGTAAGATCCTCCTAGCTGAAAAGATCAAGGAGTTCAGGAAACACATGGAGAAGAGGCTGAAACCTAGTTGGTGATGAATACAGATATAAAGTGACATAGTGGATTTTACTGATGCTACATAGCCATGTCATAGGTACCGTTACTGCTATGGTAAAAACTGAATAACATGGTTCAATTTTGTATTGCATCAGAAATGTACTCACCTGGAAAAAATAAAGGACTGAAAATCCACCATATTTCTAAACAATTTTTTTTTACATGTTGATGGGACTTTCCAGACAAAGAAAATTTTGTTTTCTGGCCGGCTGGATTTTTTTGCATTCAGAAACAACTGTGAGAAAATCATGCCCCAGGAGGTGAATGAAGAAGATCTCTGAGACTGCCAGTTTCCACTGTCTGATGAGGATCTCAAAAAGGCCACATCTACAAAGAGCTCTGTTTTGTTGGTTGGTTGTTTTTTTGTTTGTTTGTGGGGGTATTTTTTGGTTTTTGTTTGGATTTTTTTGTTTGGTTGGTTAGTGGTTGTTGTTGTGGGTTGTTTTTTTTTTTTTTTTGTGGGGCGGGGTGGGGGGATGTTAGGTGTTGTTAGTTTTGGGGGGGGGGGGTTGTTCGTTTGTTTGCTTGTTTCCTGAGGATTTTCCCCTCACTTTTCAGTACATTTTCTGAAAACAGACAAATTGGGAAAAACAGTTGATATGAAAAGCGAAACTTGGGGTATCGGAATAAAGAAAAAAGCATCACTGAAGTGTGTTAAAAAGTAACCAGTAAAGGTTGGAGTACTGTTCAAAAGTAGATTGTGAGCAGTTGTTGAGACTGTCACTATTATCAGAAAGAAAAGGTGTAAGGATGAAGAGTACAGGTAAAGTCATCATAAAAGAACAAGGCAATTAATCAAGTATATTGATTTATTCTAAGGATATGATCTCGGACACTAGTAGATTCCTTTAATTATCTGCTGGACAGGTAGGAGAATGTTTTCACATTTTCTTTTATCCTTTTCAAGTTTATCCCCCACATTAAAATGCAGCTTTTACAGTTTTGACAAAACGTTTAACAGGAGTCAGTCTGTAAAGCTTAATTGTTTGTGTCCTCCTGGGGGTCTTTTGCCCTTGCTTTGAACCCTTCACTGGAGGTGGCTTTCAATTATAACCAAGATTCAGATCCTTGTATAGACAGACCTTACACTGTCTATAAATCCTGGAATTTCACAACCATCAGACAGACTCTCTAAAAGCTTTTATGAGAAAATATGGTTTGGGATGGAGACAGCTGGTATTTAAATTATCCATGTGAGAGAAATTACTCTTATTCATTCACCAGATGCTTTATTCTTATATCGATTTTTAAATTAATAATTCCATAATACTTACAGCTATATAATCCTAAAATGTGCACAGTTTTGCTCAGTGACCTTAACAAGCTTTGACATCTTTTTTTTATTTCTTGCAAATAGTGCAGCATGTTTTGCCAGCTGCCATTCTGATGAAACATTACAACAGATGAAAGAAAAAAACCTCAGTGTCCACTAACAAGATGAGTAGAGTTCATCAAACTGTTATTTCTGCCTGTACTCTAGGTGCAGGCTCCAGTGTCATTTAACCAGGAAAAACATACCAGCTAGTCCCATGCAATGTCTACCCCCTAGTACTCACAAACTTACATATTTTGAAAACCCAGTAACTAGGAGCCTGAGATATCTGAAGAGATTGGGAAACATTTCATAACTACTAGCATATATTGGTCAACAAGAGGTTTGTGGAAGAAAAATACAAACAGGGAATTAAAAAAAAAAGTATGTTTTGCTGGAACATTCTGGGAGATGATTTAAGTGGACATGATTGGCATTTATGGTAAATAGTGAAGAGGCAGAAATGCAGATAGGCTTTCTTGAGCATGAACTCCATGAAAAATAAACCCATAATTTCAAGGCACATCATTGTCCTTGCAGCCCTGAAAGTATTGTTTCCGATTCTCTTCTTTCCACTGGAATGCTCATTCATTTGTAATTCTCTCATCCTGATCATTACAGATTCCTTCTTTCAGGCCTCACTGCACATTTTTTTTTCTCCTCTTGGAAAGTGCTACCACCTCTTCCTCACTTTGAATCCCTGCACTGGTTAAATTCCAATTTTCATGGAGTCCAGAAGCCTTGTCTCAACTCTGAAGGCACTGCACGCCACTTTGTACTGCTTCATCATCCCTCTTCCTTCCTCTGCTCTTACGTCTTCCGTCACATACTCATGTTGTTCTGTGTAAAGGCCATTCTCTAATCATCACCTCTACCAATCAAAACCCACAGTGTCTTCATCTAAATCCTTTTCTAATGTACTCATATGTGAAAGCTCTACCAGAAATCATTATAATATTAAAAAATAAATAAATTTAAGTGTACTTGAAAGCCACTCCAACTCAGAACTTCATGTATGTGTTACATATACTAAATGTCTTTTGCATCTCTAAACAGTAAGCTACCTAGCAGTTTGTTTTCTTGTACCCATAAAAAAAAAAAAAAAAAGGAATACATAAGTGAGCCCAAATTTCTCTCTTGATTTCATAACATATAAAAACTTCTTCCTGTGCAAGGTTTTTAGGACTGGATCTTGAGACACAAGGCTCCAAACACAGGCTTCCCAACTTGAAAGGTTTAGAAATACATACCTGTCTACAATAGAAGTCTTTCACTGCTCTTCCAAGCGGTTCCATGGACAAAAGTCATAATGATAGGTTTTTCATTGAGAATTCTAAAAATGGCAGCTATGATATTAGAATGATCAATGCTTGCCAAGTGCCAGCTTTCAGTTAGAAAACAGATATGAACCTTCAAGTCCACGAGCCTTTATGGTTCTTACCCAAACTAACAGAATATCTACCTTCCTCCAAAGGCCTCTCAAATATTTACAGTTGGGAATCAACCCTCCATACATCATCTAATTTCCAATTCTGCAGCAAGACTTTAAGGATGGAAAGGAACCCTAGTTTCCTTCTTGATTTTTATAAAGGAGTTGTCCAAGCCTCAAGCACAGGCTAAAATCTTTTCACGCCTGACCTTTCACAAAGGTTCACCCAGACTCTACCCAAGCAAATGATATGGTCATACTCAGCAGGAGGGAGAGGCCAAACTGTAACCAGAGGATTTCAGTGGTGGTCACTTCTGTACACAGAGCATGTCCACTGCATGCAGATCCTGCATCTTCTGGCAGCTGCTGGCCCTGCTGAGAGAAACACAACAAGTTGATTTGTAAGTGGGTTCTTCTTCCTTACTCCGCTTTTTTCCACCAATCGTCTTGATTTCCAATTCAGTATAGACCTGAAGTACACTTAAGTTCCATCAGTTTAAACCAAAGTAGCATTTTTAAGTAAAAAGTGAATAGATTATTTAGTAAGTACTTCTACTTCGTAATCCTTTCTATGCATGTCAGTATATTAAAGTTGTAGCAGCAACCAGAAATCCACACTAAAACAAGTTTTGGTTGCTGTTGAGACCAGCAAACATATAGTTTGAGCAATTACACCTTGGAATATCACCACACAACTCACTCACCACAGTCTAAGATTCTATAGCAGCTTGAAAAAACTTTCCTGCATACAGTCTGAATGCCAGAACATGTATTCCACAACCCTAGAGAGCATGACCCGGAAAAGTGAAGGGTAACAGAAAAATTTCAAATTGCACCCTCTTCTTCAATCACCTCTGGTTTCTGCTCTGGTTCCCCCTCCTAAACAGACGTAATGTTTACTCACTCAATGCATAGATCTGTTATGAGGATTAGTTACTATCTAACAACTTCAATATTTAAAGTGCTGTTCTTAAAGTCCTAATATTATTACCACTACATTTGCATATGATTTTATTTATGCTTCTGACATTTGCTTTCCAGATTTTATTAGAGCTTACAAACAACAAAAAACTACTGCTGCCGGCCCCTGTTACACATTTCCATGAGATGACTCAGGCACTCTCAGACCCCTCAGTTCTGTTGAAGACATGGCTACTTAACAAATTTGCTGAACTGCTTTGGCTGAGACCCTTCCATAAAAGGAAAAATGACATATTTTACCTTACTTGGTGTTCTTTCTCTGGCAAATAATTAGTTCAATGTGGCTGTAACAATAGGTACTTTAGCTCTTTGAATGAAAAAAGGAGGAAGTCCCAGATCTCTGCAGCGATCACTGCCCTGTTACTTTGGTTAAATGTCTGCCTCCAGAGTACTACAACAGCTTCAGCAGCTGGATGCAAAAAAGGTGATCTCTGATCTGATGCTCCTGAGTCAGGCTATTTTATGCACAGTGGAAATTGTCTGCAGATAATAAAAAGGAGAAATAGTAGCTCTGTGGAGATGGTTCTCTTAGATGTTTTGGCAGAGTAGTCTATTCCATTCATATGCTTTGGAAAAACTTTGATTTTTGACATAAAATAGCCAAGTTTCATTATTTCCCTGTGTGCAACCCAAAGCCCAGCAGCTACAGTCATGGTCTCAGTCTTCAGGTTTTCCTTCTATGTGTGTGCACACATCTATGCATATGAACGTGTGTGTTGGGAGTGACAGGGAGTTGTCTGAAAATCTGTTCATATTACTTTGCATTAGCTGTCTATTGAAGATAATATTTTAATAATAATAATCTTCCCATCTTAAATAAGATATATTAACTTTGTCACACATCAGTTGTTCTCTAATACTGGTAAAATCTCCTTGGCTCTTCAAGTTCAAAGCTGTCTCTTTTGCCCTGTGGACACAACAAATTCACTCTCTCTGACCTCATTCACATGCATGCAACTCACACACGCAAACATGCACACAACTCTGTGCTTTCAAAATAGCTCCTGTCTCAGGAAATCCTGGGCTCTAAACATGGACAATCACATTAAAACAGTCACAGTACATTTAAAGATTAGGAGGAGGCAGTCAGTCCAACAGTTGATCTTTGCAATGACAAAATTGCTGGAGCTGTGACTTTTTCTCTTGCACATGAGCAAAAAATCTTTCCTATTTTTCTAGAATGGAGAGGAACTGGGCTCCAAAAAATGTTGATTGGTACCAACTGAGGATCTGATTCCTTGTTTTCAACTTGGTATTTAAATTTGATTAATTTCACTGAATCATAAAGTTGGAGGAGGTTGCTGCAGGAGGTTGTCCAGTCCACACATGCACCCGCCCCTGCTCAAAAGTTTTGTATAAATCTATATCCACAGGTTTTCACATATGTAAAAAAAGAGAGGAAAGAAAGCTGATCTGGAATCAGCTTCATGATCTGGAATACGGATTAAGGTAAACATGGAGTACATAACAGAATTTTTGTATAATGCTCAAACATATAACCTATTGAAGGGCTAACCAAAAAGATTAAGGCATATACACAATACATCTAAAGACAAATGGGTCCTTAAGGATCTGTGAAACTCTTTGGTCTCAAGTCCCACGACACTGAAGTATCTGCATAATTTTCTAGTTTCGATGCTACCTGCTTACATACACATAGTTCTGGTACATGCTGAGCCTCTAGAAAGAAAATGTCTGGCATAAACTTTTTCTGTGTATAACCAGCAAACCTTCCCTTTTTCACAAGGGATATAAATTATAAGTAATTATGTTTTCAACAACTACATGGGTGATTATCTGTCTCTTTGGAGTTTATCAGCAAATTAAGGCTCTTCTATTAACTGGTCTCCATATCATCAACTGTGTTGCTCTGGCAGTCCTTTAAAAGCATTCTCATATCACAAAAGGGGTAGAGGAGCAAAGAATAAAACTATCTACATAACTAATAAACCTGTTTTATATCAAGGGTTTGTTACAGGATAAGACTTAAAGAATGCCAGTAGAAATACAAACATTTCAACTTGCTAAGTATTCATTCTTCCTGTTCTAAAAAGCTGAAATGTGGATTAGCATCCAACCATTTACGTTTTGTTTTAGTGTGACATCTGCCAAAGCCCTTATTGGTCCCTCAGATACAACCAAACACCATACATTAGTGTTTGGATTAGGATGCCACAACTAGAAGCATAAAGGAGCTAACATCAACTGTCAACACAGTCAACCTGTCAACACAGGCAACCGTAAGTAGAAGAGCACCCACTAGCTGTAATTCTGTGGTAACTACAACCCATCATCCTGCAAACTGATTTAAAGAACAACTTTGATGAAGGATACTCATTGACCTTTTAGATAGTGATCTAGGTGGTCACAAGTGCCATATTAAAGACGCTGAAAGGCATGCTCTGCCTCAGCTTCAAACATCAACAATGACTTGGTTACGATGCACCATCCTACTTGAGAGGCACAGCATTAGCTGCTTCCCAGTCTTATTACGCCTGCCTTTGAGATCACTCCCAGATGATTTCCTCTAAGTTATGGTTCTTTTGCATTCAATGACTCCAAAAATAAGCTTGCTGACAGTAGTTTTCTAAAAAACAGCAAACAAAAAAAAATCAAGTTATAAAAAGTGCTGAAGTAGTTTGCAATGAGTCAGCCTGGAAGCGTCATTTTAGGACATCTACACGTTGAATTGACAATGATGTGTCAATGAGTCCAATCAGAACAGCTGGAATGTTAAATATCAAACCACAACAAACTGCTACAGACCAAGAATTATTCAGCAAATCATTCTGAGTGGAAGTCATGATCTCTTGTGGATAATTCATGAACAGAAAAAGGCCAGATTCATAAAATTATTCATTATAAATTATTCACCCCTCTTTTTGGAGGTATGAAGTGCAAAATTAAGTGTTTAGTTTTGATTAAGTGAGGAACAGAACAGTATAAATACAGCATTTGACTCAATAGATCCTAGGAAATTAACTGCTTTAGGAGGAAGGAGAATAAACTTTTCTTTCTATTGCTCATGAAACTTGATTAGCTGTTTGCACAGTGAATGTGTACACAGAGCCAGATTCCAAAAGATGCTGAGTTTGCACAACTCCCACCACCTTCAGCTGTGGTTACTCGGAACATTTCAAGTTCATCTGCAAAACACCATATGCAAAGTGCTAAATTTTTGTATTTCTTCTTGGAAAAGATCGTCAAATTAAGAAAGCACTGATGAATGGTAGCAAAACTGTATGAGAAATTTCACTAGCAACCCCTTACCTTCCCGGTCTTCCCTTGCCTTCACAACTCTTCTCACTGATATTTGTTTCTGCATGTCAGGAAACTTCTCGTTTTGAATAGCTATGTTTTTTCTCAACCCAGAAATATTTCATTCCTCTTCCACCCATTGCCCCATACACAAAGACAAGTACAAAACATGCAGCTTCAGTTAGACTAAAAAAGAACATCCAGGTTAGAGGACTCCTTGAGTGCATTTTTTAAAAATTTTTTTTTTAATTGTATTTCCCAATAGTGTGGTTTCTGATTTTATTTTATTTATTTATTTTTTATCATTTAAATTGCAATGAAGGTTTCCCTCTCCTGTTATTCATGATGTACCATTTGGGGTTTTTTTGTTTTGTTTTTCTTTTTGTTTTTTTTCTTCTCCTATTTGGGGGTTTTTTGGACAAGCCCCAAATTGGCATAATCAAACAGAATCTCCCATTTCTTTCTTTGCTCTTTCCTGCCTGCTGTTGCATTAGCTTCAGCTTTGTTAACCCTGTTACCAATAAACACTCTCTCGTAGTGCTAAGATACTAACGAGAGCACTGAAACTGCACACTTTAATTACTGACAAGAGTACACACAGACTTTCCTTTTACATCTCATTCAGATATTGCAGGACTTGCAGCCATCTTACTTTTAAGACATTTCAACAGTGAAACCTATGTACAGTTTTCTCATATCAATGTTTTTCTAGTTGCTGTCCATATAAAGTCATAGCAAAGCACGGAAGTAAATGATGGTATGAAAGCACACAACACACCACTCTATTCTGAATAAAACTGAAACCAGCTAAAATCAATGAGATATAAGGTCAAATGATGGCTATAACTAGAAGCTGTGCCACAGGTGGTTCACTCTTCAAACCCGCACATTAATTCAGGGGGATCCAAACATACAGAGCAGAGAAATAGATGCAGAGATATATAGGGTGTTTCAAAAAGATGGACCCAATTTCAAAGCAATTCAAATTTAAAATTGGGTCCATTTTTTTTAGAAAATAGTCTGTACAACTGAATTTGCAACAAGACACATGGCTAGGACAATGCCAAGGTCAAGGGAAGATTTGGTACTGTTCATATTTAAACTGAACCAGTTTACTCATCCTTTTGTGAAGCTGAATCACTTCTTTTCACGCTTCTATTTTCCTAGGGACTCAGATGATGGTGGGCAATGAAAAGGTCAACCCACAGGGATGGAATCTTACTGACAGCCATCATCAGTGAGTGTTGCCCCTTTCATGAAAAGGAGAAACCTGCCATCCTTCCCAGCCTCTAACAGACTTTTGCACCCCCTCAAGGTGCTTTCACATTTCTCTTCAGCTCTCTCAAATTAAAAGGAAACTTTTCCAAGGTTATGAGAGTTAGAGTTGAGAGTGATGTGTCTTATCTTCCTGGGATCAGGAATATTAAAATATGACAAAAATGAAGCATTTTCTTTCAAAATTACTTAAAAATATTACGTCTCCGAAAAGAGAGGCTGTGGCTCCTCATTTGTTTCACTTATTCATCAATCTACGGCTTTTCCCCAGGAGGGAAGAGTCATGTTTCCTTTAGCCTTTTGAGAAGGAAAAAGCTATTAACTAGTTCATTGCCAAATGTTCCACTCCACTGACAGGGTACTCTTTTGTAAACTGGTTGCTTTTCCAACATCACATACACAATTTTAGCAATAAAAATTAATTCTTCTCTGCTAGGTTTGCAGAACTCCATTTCATAACCCATCAGCTTAAGAAGTAAATTTAAAGACTATCTCCTGTCAAAAGCAAGCAAGTTTTTACCCTAACCCTGTGAGTCTGGCATCTCTCCAGTCTAGATCCACATTTAGGAGCAATATTAATTTGTTTCTCTCACTTGCAGCTGTGCAAGGATAAAAAAGTCATTTTTCTATCTTGGCAGGATAGAACATGTTTTTTAATTTGTCACTAAATTAAGTTAATGACGAAGTACTGAAATCATTCCTTGGAATGACCTAGAGTCCAACTGAAGGTAGGAGGTGAAAGGTCTCCTTGTGCTGGAGCTTCTCTCCTCATTTTTAGTAGAGCAACAGTCATATCTTTCAGGTATTCCAGAGAGAGCCTTACCTAGCCCTGCACTTTACAGTTGTCAGCAGCCAAAGCTACTATTCCACTTTGCTTAAGGATAATATAAATTGGTAAAATGTAAGCCTTTCTGTGGATAGGGAAAAAAAATATATATTCCTTCTCAGGTGAAGAATGCTGGTAGGACCACATTACCTTTCATCTGGCCCAACCAACATAAGCCACATTTTATTTGTGAAGTATTTTGCTGTGGGCATATGCAAACTGCACAGAAATATACCCCATGTCACAAAGCATCCCGAACAGGATAGCTGTAGGGGAGTGGCAGGACCATTGAGTGTTAGCACAGATGGCACTACACATGGAAATTCTAAACCAGTCCTGAAACAATGCATGTCTACACCACCAACTGCACCTTCAGTCTGCTGCAAGGTAGGTAGCAAGGGTAATTGAACATCTGCTCGAGTTTGGTCCCATAGTTATTTCTAATTGGTATCTTTCTCTCTCTACACCTGAATTGATAGCGGGTGTTCGGTCTAAGCACTGTTTTAAACATTTCTGATGGTTCTGGCACATCCCTTTATGAGGCAGCAGATGTGCAGGTACTGGAATAGCTGCTGCTGACTTCTACCTATAGGCAAATTGGAAGGCACGTAATTAAAAAAAATATAAATAAATTAAATAAAAAACTGTTTGCATTGTGATAATAAAAAAAAAAAAAAAAAAAAAGTTGAAAAGCGGGTTAACTGGGGGAAAGGTGAAGATTTCTACTTTGAAATACAGTTTTGAATTTCTCCAGACTTGACAGTCCATCTGGACATTGCTAGGTGCCTAGTTACATCAACACATCATGTTTCATTTCAGTTCCATTTTTTTTTTAAATTTTAAGATGTTCCCCATAGTTTCCCCCCACACACACATTTTCCAAAAATTCCATATTATGTTTTGTGTCAGAAGAGTATCAATGAAGAGCAGCACATGGGTTGCTTAGTTCAGTGCTCAGGCCGCCAGGAAGGCAATGACTGTCTGCTCCTCTCTTCTGCCTGTTATTTTCTTGGCTCCCTTATCAGCATCTTCCCTGGATAGTTCTGCACAACTCTAATTATAGAGTGAGGATAACAACCATCAGGAAAGCAATACTTTATTTTTATACCTACTGCCAGTAGCTTGCTACTCACGTTGCTCTAGGAAAAGAGAAAAAATTGTTTACAAATGTATCATTATACAGCAGATCTTAAATTGCACAACTATTAGCTGTAAGTATTGACTATTGCCAGAGCTCTGCTGCTGCCTGTGAAAAGGTCAGGCCTTTTCGTTTGTGTTCTTTTTATGTGAGGAATACCAAATAATAAAACACATAATTCATTGGGCTGCTGAGATTTTTTTCTTCCCCCAGACCTGCAAAACGGTCACCAGGTTTGAATCTTCTTTCCCATTATTATAGGGACAAGGTGATTTCACTTTATTTCTTGAGGAAAAGAATTTAATTTCCAATAGTAGCACCCCAAATGAACAGTCTTTATTTTCCAGATAGGCATTATACAGTTATATCTTTATGAGCTGCCTGTGTTTCTATCCCTAGGATGTCAATAGGGAGTATGGTGCTTTCGCTCAGAGGACATGATAAAAATAATAACTGCTTACTGGTCTATCAAGCCAGCTGACAAGATTTTCAAAGCACTGAGTACCTCATTTTAAGGAATCATGTCCAGATATAGATGTCTGAATGAAAACAATTTGACCTTAGGATTCCCAGTTTATAATAGTGTCCCACACTCAGCACTTTCATAAATCATTCATTTTATTTAAATTTCCTGATTAACTACATGAAATTTTAATCTTAAACCATAGAAGTCATATAAATGGAGCTGCCGAGCTCCATTTGTACAGCCTCACAATTTCACAATAGATGTCACACATTTTTATGAAGCTTAACTCTGTGTTGTTACACCAGGCACACCATCTTCTAAATAGCCAGAGAATTTCGTAATGCTTTACGAAGAACTATAAAGCACACAAGACAAAAGCCAGCAAGAGACTCTCAGCCCATCATTTTAATTCTTCTGCCACTTAGAAGGAAATATCTTAGCAAGCTAAATCTACATGGAAATATCTACTACCTTTGCAGTTAAATATATGGTAACGGAGAACTGCACAATGTATTTGGGCATTTGCAAACTGCAACAGCAATGGCATTGTTTACTTATCCCAAGCCAAAGTTCATCCAAGCTCCACAGAAGCCAACCCCAGCTGCTGCTGCAGGAACGAAGCAAGGCAAGTATATGCCGTACTTGGCTGGGGAGCAAATCCATATCTACTAAGATGTTTCAATAAAGGTCAGTCTTCAGCTCTCAGACCAAAAGCCTACTACAGCAGCTTTATTTTCTCCCAAAAGTGATCTGGAAAGTTGCAAAATTCCATCAAATACACTTGCACTGTTCCACCTAAATACAGAGGGAAACTGATAACTTGCAATATGAGTTTGGCAATCAAGGTCTATGCAGAACCTAAGTTATTTATTCAAAGACAAAAATAAAAAGGGGGAAGGTTATTTGGAAAAAAATAGCTAGGGACTTGTTGGAGAACTTTAGGGACCAGTTTAGCTGGGCAAAATATATGAAGTGACAAACAGGCGTTTTAATGTCAACATTTGCAAACATTTTATTTTGAATAGTCCAGTGACAGGTCACACCTAGCCTATGGTTTCTTGTGCGTTCAGACCCTGCCCAATAATTCTGCCCTTGCTACTGGGCACTTTCTCTTTTTTCCCCTCACTGCCTTCAGGTTGCAAATATATGTTAGCATCTCTTTCCACACCTAGCACTGGCAACTCACCCGGCTTCTGCCAACACATTCAAATGCAAGAATCTCCATGAAAAAATATGTCAAACACTTTAGATGCTGATCCTGAGGAAGCAGGAACTGAGAGACCACCAAACTTCAAACACATGTACCTTATTAGCCTCCAAAGACAATACTCTAGACTGCAATGCACTTTCAAAGTGCAACTCACATTCCCTTCCATGATCCCTTTATTAGGACAGGAGCACCAAGTAAGAGGCAGGAGACAACATCTCAACGTCACCATTTTCAATGGCTCCAGTCATGTTTACTAAGGAGCAATCATTAACAGCTTTGTTTCCCTACCTGCTATACTGCTCCTCTATGCCACACTGGAGGACAAAAGACTGCTGGTGAAAGGAGGAGCTTTGGGGTGTGTGTGTAAAATAAATGAATAAATAAAATTATGCCCAAAACACCACATCATCAGCCCTGCTGCTTATTTCATGTCTGTCTCCAAGTGTTAAATATTCCCATGTTACTATTGTATCTTCATCACCTAGGGACTGCTGAGCTAGTAAAGCATCAAAATAAGTTTGACCTTAGAGGCTGTGGAGTGTACGTCTCTGCTTACCTTGTTTCCAGGAACCTCTGGATATCTATGATGAATGAATGGCACAGGACTTAGCTGATCCACTCGGGGATAAGCAGGATGACTTGTAGCACGTCTCAACTCCTCCAGCCTTATTTTCTATGATCCTGTGGAAATAATACATTTGTATGACAAATAAGACCATTCCCTTCTTCTAAAAGTTAATTCTTAAACAGAGTTTTGAATAAGACATAAGACCGTGCCTCAGGGTTTACATTAATATTAAGGATGTGTATTTTTTCAAAATGGTGTGGATGGAGTTTCATTCACCGCTCTCCGAAGCATCCCACATTCGCCAGGCCTGGGAAGGAGGATCAGGCAGTCTGATATACCTACGACAATACGAAGACAACAATACCACCATCACATATCTGTACGGAAAAGGGTGGGCATTGACTATCTGCTCATACACAGAACAGCACTTAACATTTCTCCCATTTTGAAAGGGTTCACTATCTTGAGTCACATTTTACATATTACATATATGGAATAGCAATAAAATTAGTCTTTCCCAACATGCATACATACATGCACATATATAAATAAAATACACAAACACACACCTATAACTATATGTGTACTTACAGATAAAATCTGTGTGCATGGCAAAAAAGCATGATTATTTTGTTGTCAAATACAAACTAACATTGTTTCTGAATTAACAGAATTGAACTTCAA
The DNA here is from genome assembly GCF_036013445.1 of Caloenas nicobarica. NCBI lineage: Eukaryota > Metazoa > Chordata > Aves > Columbiformes > Columbidae > Caloenas > Caloenas nicobarica. The sequence continues at coordinate 73,795,802 of NC_088247.1, forward strand.
AGGCCTTGAACACAGATTTAATCATTATAGCTGAGGCTTGATGACAACAGCATCTAACGTTTCCCTTTGAAAGATGAAACAATACTCTGCTCTTCTGCTTCAGTAGGCAAATTTTCATTGAATGAAACTTTTGACCTCAAAGAATGTGAAGAAACTGATATTCTGCACTTTAAGATGACTAGGAATCTTTTTTTCTCTTGCTTTTAACAGATCTTGCAAATGTTTACAGTTTACTCTGGAATAATTTTTAGTTTTAATTCCTTCAGCCCACTTAGTCCCTTGTTTCTTTAACACTGTCTTCAAAGCTAGGCATCTGGAATAAAATAAATTCATATGCTGATGTCTGACAACGACTGAACGCTGATTATCATCTGCAGTTCTGACGAACAGCTTTAGCATTTGCTGCAGTTACACAACAAATGGCCACCTAGTGAAGTCCACACAAAAAACTGAAAGAGAAAGCAGATAGTCAGGATTTACTGATTTGTATCAGTTGGATGTAGAAAAGACGAGAGAATTTAGGAGGGTTCAGTGTACTCCAGTACACTGCAAAGGTGGAACCTTTGGCCTATTCATTCTTCAACACTGAACAACTGTTGAGCTGGTGCCCACCAATTTACCCAGGAAGACACCACGTTTTTGTTTTCCTTTAAGTTACTGCATACCTTTTGTATGTTCCCTTTTTTATATGCTCTATCCTGAGAAATTGGTATTTTTTAAGTTTTTAATCATAGAATAAAATTCAAGCTCTATTTTTTAATATACTAAAAAAAATAGGAAATATGTGATACACAGCTCCTTCACATAGATTTTTCAGAATCACACAGATGAAAACTAAGCAAAAATATCAGAAATTGCCTTGGGATTGTTTGAATAAGAAAAAAAACCAAACCAAACCAAACCAAAACAAAACCAAAAGCAACTGCTCTAAGATACAGGGAGATATTTTTCTTCCCTGCTTCAGTAGAAGAAGTCAAGGGAGGAGAGCAGCAAGGCAGAATAGAAGGGATAAAGAAGTGATCTTCTTCAGGCTTGCCTGCTACATGTACAGCTCTGCATACATCAGAAACCCAAACATTGCACTGAACACAGATCTATCCCCTGGAGAAACAATGGCAGCTGTTACTTACATTGTCTGAAAGGGAACTGGAAGGCTCCCAGATATTACACCAATGAGACAATAAGCACAAAAATCAATACAGAACAGCAACAGTACACACAGGTATGGAGTTGAAGCTCATGTGATGAAAGTAGAAGAGGATTGATTTTATTTATATAGAAACCATTTTTCCCATTGTTGGAAACGTATATCACACACTTCCAGAAACCACTGACAGAGAGCAAATATTGCCTGCTGCCCACCTGTGCAAAAAAACAAACAATTGAGGCAGTCAAAATTAGCAACAACATTAATATCTACATCAGCACAGACTCTTCCTTGCCTCAAATAAACATTCTCCTTTCCCGATTATTCATGGATTCACTTTATAACATGCACACCTAATTCCTGGTAGGAATTTCCATGGACAAAACTTTATATCTTGAATTTTCTTTATTGATTCTGTTATCTTCATTTTGCTGGATTCAGAGTAGAGTTTATACCTTTGGCTGATTGTCAGGAACTGCAGGTACATTAATAACTGTAGATTAAGAATTAAAAGGAGCTTGTCTAAGAGTAGTAAGTGCCAGAAATTCGGTAAAATAGTATTTGGAAAATAAAACTTATCAATTCTGATTCACTCATTGTCTCAACTGGTGTTTTATGGAGTGCAATTATGTTGAGAAGAGTTTCACAGAAAACCTTAATTTTGAATTAAAATGTCTAGGGAAGCAAATGCATTAGGGCTTGTATTTTATTTTTCTCTAGCAGTCTGAAAAATCCATATTACAGCATTTATTGTGTACTCAAAGATATTTTATTGCAACTCTGTACAAAATAGATGTTTATCCTACTGTCTCTCTGAACTCACTGAAGCAGTCCTTAAAAATGGAATACACAAAAGGCTAGGGACTCCCACTCCTCTCTTGCAGAAAGTCTATGTCCTTTACGACATCAGGACTGGTGAAGATCTTCCATTTACTACTAACTTCTGGAGCAAAAGGTCATGATAAATTGTGTACAGATAAAAGTTTTTGCTATTAGAAATGGTCTTTTTTTGTATTTTGCTTTTTATAATTGATGTTCCCAATCTGCACATAACACCCTATCACCTGATTTTGACAGAGAACTGCTATTTTCAGTGTGCAGAATACTCACACTGAAGTTACATGTGTGCACAGATGTTCACGCATATTGTGCATATGCATCACAATAAAAAAACCTCAGAAGCACAAGAAAGAAGCTGCTTTTCTCTCTGGGAATCCTGCTTAAATCTTTTCTCTTTTCTTTTCTTGCCAGTAAATGTAATGAAAAGACTGGCTTAATACAGCATAACTCATTAATACTAGAAGCTAATGTGTTAAGCACTGTTAGAACATCCAGTCCATTATACAAAAATGAAAGCTAATCTACATACAGAGTCTGAAACAAAAATCTATGACCTTTTTATTTTTTATTTGGTGGGTTTCTTGCTGGCTTCATTTTACTGCTCTGCTTTCCCTACATTTTGTAAAAGCAAAAAAAACTCATAAGAAACCATTACAAAAGACATCACACAACAGAACGATTAAATAGTACCACCTAGAGTCTGTGGCTGTTACAACACCTCTGAAAAGAAAGCTGCTTCTGGACTCTCACTAGGGTCTGTGTGCAAGAGATAAAAAGGAATCCTGTATTTTTTTCCAAGGCCACAGAGGAGATATTCCACTGTGAGGCAAACAGACCTAGAACTGAGCACTTTGCATCCTTTATGGAGGCATGTCTGTTTTAATGCTCTGTTTTTATAGATGCCATTTTCAGGATGCTTTACTATCCTACAGTTGATCCTTCAGAGGAAAAATCGTTCAAGGGATAAAATGGTATATTTGACTTAATCATTTTGGCATGTTGGGCTTTTTGGTCTGTCAGTGACTTCTGAAAGTGTATTTTTTCACCAGTTACTGCAGACAGGCTCACAGCATGTAACTTACATCTCAACAGCACTTTCAACATGACTAACTGTCAACAATATTTGAACTTTTGAGCACTGCCATCCTTGGGCACAGTCACAAGAAGAGCAGACAAAAATACGCCGGTCTTCAAGGATATCAGGTCCCTCCCTCTCTTCACAAACTTAAGCATTTAGCCTACCCTTTCAAATCCCCTCTCAAAAACACACCATGTATTCAATTTAATTAGAAACGCTCTCACACATTCATTCTACCAGCTGGTTTCAACTCAGAAAGCATATTCTTCTGGCTCATTTCTATACACAGCACCCTTGTTCAAATACAAGGCTCTGTAAGCAGGACCTGCGTATTCTCTCTGCAGTGGTTGAATGCTCTGGTAGCTCTTAAATATTAGTAATAGTTAACAGGCCATTTAGACTTCCAGGGACACGTGAAAGAGGAGCAGACAGACAATTCCACCCCACACATCTTTCTCCTCTCACTTCCCCTTCTTCCCACCCCTTTCTACCCAGCAAATCAGCCACTCCTCTTGCCTCTATTCCATATTATGAATATGTCTTTTCTACAGGGGCTTGCCGACACTTATTGGTGGTCCACAGTAAGGCAGAATTAATGCAGTTGATATGCAATTGAAAGGGAAAATGTTGGCAATATATGATTACAGATTAAATGATGCAGTTTCAGGGTCAGCACTACAGAAGGCACTTATGAAGAGGCTGACAAGTAAAGATGAATGGCAAATGAATGAGGGCAGTTACAGTATTTAATGTACATTTTCCTTCTCAGAGATCTGTAGACTCTGCTACCATCTGCTGGTTTGTGAAAAAAGAGCCAGGGAATCTATTTTAGTGGCTTTGTATACATAATCTTTCAGCTGTCTCTCATTATGAGAGCAGTCCTCATTTCAGGTCACAGCCTACCTTCAGCCTCCACAGAGCTGTCAATTAGGCTCACTTGTGTTTCCTGATGCATTTCCAACAGCAGGCATGAGGAAGAACGGCTAACAGACAGTGCAAAATTTATACTAAATCCAAATACTATACCCCAGAGTAAGGCACATTTTCAGTATTTTGCAAGAAAGAAAAAAATGAATCAATTCAATGAGTTCCAGTTTATTCTAGAAGGCAGAGGGTAAGGGCAAATTGAAAGGTATTCAATTCTGATTTTGAATGAACATACCCTTCATTATGCTTCCCTATAGAGCTGATATATAAATTGCCATACTCCACTGAAATCCATGGAGTAATGCAACCTGCTGGTTTTTGAGAATGTGATCCAGGGAGGATACATGCCAGAACTTAAATGTAGCTTAATGAAACATTATGACCAAGTTACATTAAACAGAGGAAGAGAACACATGAATCTATTTCCAAATACAGTATTTTTATTCTACACATTCTTCCCTCAGACACATGTAACAACACATGAACACTTACAGAACTCATAAAATAAGCCAGTTTTAAAATCACCACCTCTTTTCATCATCCATTTAACCTGTCAAGATTATCAAGAAAGGGTTGGTAGTGGTGGTAACTTTTACTGAATAGGAGCCTCAAAAACTGGATGCATATAATCAACCTAAATCAGTAGATTTTAAGTCCAAAAATGATCATGATGGCCACTTCCATATTTACCACAGTCCACAGATTTTACCTAGTAACTCCTCTTTCTAGCTTTCACTTCTAGCTGAGTTGGGGTTTCAGAATAAAGAAAAGCACTTATATACTCCTCAATTCAGAAGATTAACTACATGGTCAGGTCATTTATGTTCACTCAGCCTTATTTCTGGTGCACAGTAAGGTCCACCTTGATGCTAGAACAGAGTTCTGGCACTCCATGGGAAGCTCATAGAGCAGTGGCAAGCAAAAGAGGCCAGACACCTCCAACAGCTACCTGAATTCATGAAAAAGGTCCATGCTATCTCAGCCCTTTGGATAGCAGAGTTTCCCCTCCTGGGGTGAACCAAGACTCCCCTAACCTAGCTGGAGGATGCTGTGCCTCACTGATGTCAGTGACCATCCCCATTTCATGACAACATCTAAAGACTGAGCATTCCTAGATTTGGAAGCAAGGAGCTGTTGGAAGCAGTTTTGAGAAAAGCAAATGATTAATGGCATGTAGTGAGCCCTCTGCATTTTCCCTCGCAAAATTTGACTCACCTCCAGAATCATAAAGTGAGAGCAAACTGTTTCCTTTAGGACCTCCATACTACTATGCCCAGGAAAAAGGGATATGCACATGCTGGTTTTGCAAGCTTAAACATAACAGACAGCCTGTGTTCGCTGCTTGCCACCTAGCAAAATGGAAACAGGTTACTAGAGTCAATGAGAAAACGTTGGCTGTATCTTTTACTCCCACACAGGTTACATCAGAACTCCTTTTAAAATAAAACTGGACATGACTCCAGCAGGACATATTCTCTGGAGGAACAGTATTAAGGTGGCTGACATACGCTGCTTGGTTCAGAGGTGAGATGAGGCAACAGATAGCTTGCAGATGAATCACAGTAAAGCCGTGGTGTAGCCCCAGGGGACTTGGAGCAGTTTGTCTGAAGTTGGAATTTTCTTGGTATATTTCGGCCAGACCTTTCCTATTACTACAGAATTTTTAATAATTCTGTACTTCCATAAACAGCTCTGTGATGAGCACCAAAAAAAAAGGAATATTTAAAATGACATCTGCTGATAAATTTAAATTTTTAACACTCCTTAATAACACGTCATTTTATTTGCTTTTGAGAGGAAAAGAGAGCAAGTATCCCATGAGGATAAGCCAACATAAATTACAAACCATGCACTGCTTGTCATTAACAAGATTGGAAAAATATGGGAAAAGATCTGATTTGACAAAAAAAAAAAATCACAACCACACCATCATAGAATGAGTTACTGATACAATAAATGTGCTGAGCTGCTTCACACACTCAAGAAGCCAAGGGACAAATGAATCAATCTCCAGTCACATGGTTACCCACCCCTATTAGATTAATACAGTCATCCTACAGGATTTGTTATTTATATCAAAGAAACCGGAAAAAATATTTACATTATGTTTGGTTATATTTATTAGAAAGCAGCAAAAGCACGAGAAAGCTTTGCAATGACACTTTCCGTTTTTACTATATAGTTGAGAAGATAATTTGGCTCTTATTTTTGAGACCACAGAAGGAGATCATCTGCAACACTGGAATAGAGCAATTTTTCTGTTGCTGGAGAACTACAAAACTGCTTCAAGCAAGGATAAGAAACAGTCACAAACCTAACCGCTAATATAGGATTCAGACAGACATAGTAGGACTTTTACACACGGTCAGCCTTCCAGCCCAAGGGGCACAATGATGACCTCTGCCCCTTGCAGGTCACAGCTCCAAGCTCAACCTCCTTTCTGTTGAACCAGGCTTGCTCAGGGGGTGTCTGATTTGCAAGCGCTCTAGGTCTAGAAGACTTATTCTATTTACAACACTACATTTGAAGAGCAGATGGCTTTGTGCAGGTACTAGGGAGCTGCTACCCACCATATGGGTTTGTAGAGGTATATACCGCGTAACAAGATATGCTGCACTAACTTGACTTACTCTTAATAGTTTGTTTACATTAACATCTCCTAAAACACTTCCTATAAGGGAGCGATATTTTTTTTAGCATTGATCCATCTCATTTGGAAATAAGACAGCAGAGGGAAATAAAATCCAGCTCCTAAGATGTTTTACCAGTGAAATCAGAACAAAACTATTGCTTCATGATTCACATGCAGCTAAGTGGTACACAGAGAATAATTCTCCTACTTGTTGATGTCAGAGTCCCTGCAAGATAACTATGCATTTCATTGAGAACCATTAAAATGAGCTGAAATGTATAAAAATTTACAGCAACAATAGCAATGAATTTTATTATTTTCAAACAAAAGAAAATTTAGAAGCCAGATCATTCAGCTTTTGTCCACTGAAAGTCTGAGATTAAAAATATAAGGATAGAGCATGGAAAACATTTATTTTTTTCATTAATCTGTTATTTAGCCAGTCTGACATTTTACTTAGGCAAACCACCACAGCAGAAATGAGAATTCTGACTCATAGTTTATATATAGTTTAATTCTTCATTTATCCATCTTTCCCACAGGAATCTGCTAAAATAAATCATAACTTTTTCATGGGATTACACAGATGCACGTAGCACTCCTATAACAAATAATTAGATTAAAACTGCAATGAAATAAATATCATTTGTGCCCCTTAAAATTTCACCAGACCACTGGTCTTGGTTTCATATGGGTTATTCTGATATAATTATTATTTTTCATAAGAAAACAGGATAACACACTTGAAATGCTTATTATATGAAAGAAATTTAACATGAAAAGACAATAATACTGCTCTCTCATTCTGTTTCTCATTTTTTTCCTGCTGTAAATTAACTGAATGTTCCTTAAATCCCCTGAGAAATTCAAGAATCAACAAAAATGTTTCCATGAAATTACCTTGAGTCAATTTCCATTTGCCATAAATCTCTGAATATCTGTTACCAGAAAGAGGTTTTATCTTCAAAGCTTATATTTTTCCTTGATCGGAATGATCTGAGTGGCACCGTACCTACCAAAACAGGCACTTGGTTAAGCTGCTTTCCAGAAACAGAGGCTCTGCCTGTTGTCTGCATGAGGCAATGATGATTTTGTACATAAAACTGATACACACAAGACACATTCCCCAGTAACTGAGTTACTCATGTTTCATTTCAAAAAGAATTGCAGTGCTTCCGGGTTCTTAATAAAGAGCTATATTTTGACATTTAACCTTTTTTTTTTTTTTTAAGTGAGGAAACAGATTTTTTTTTCCAGCTCCAACGATATTCTCAATTAGTACCTTCTTCTGAAGCCCTTCTTCTATGCATAGAACCACAATATCCCAATAATGAATACAAAAAATTCTATGTTTACAGGATTAGAGAAAAAGAGGACTAAAAGGACTAAGTAAACACCTAACTATTTAGTTGCAAATATGGGCAACAGCTTTGTCTTCTTGGTAAAACAAGTAGTCAAACCTGGACCCAACCATGTCAGCAGAAATATTTCCCCTTACTTAATGAGGGATAGGATTTCACCCTAAGTCTTTAAAGCAAGTCAAAAGAAAGAGCAAAGCTTGCCTCTATAACAAGAAAAGAGAGCAAAGAAAGAGGAAAATGGATTTTTTTTTTTAAGAGTTAAAAGGTCATTCATCTTTAGAAAAGCTAACGAAACAAATGTCATTAGATGTAGGAGATATGAAAGGTCAAATAAATATCCTGAACACAGAGCTAAAATGTTACCAGAAGACTAAAGGAAGAGGAGAAGCACACTTCTTCCTTTGAGGATAAAATGATTAAAGAATGAAAGTGATTTTGTAAAAAACGATCTCAAGAAAACATGGCAAACATTTGGAGTAACCAACCTGCATTGGAAAATAAATAATATCCCTTTATTAAAGATCTAAGGAGCAAGCAGTAACAATAAGTCATAGTGATCACACTGGCTAGAATGTTATTAAACTTTGTTTTTAAAACTTAAAATTTTATAGGAATCATGCGCAATAGAAAAAAGAACATTTCATCATAGAATATTAAATCTAATAATCATCTTTCACCAACTGCTGAAAAACAAAGGGAAAAAAATAAGCAAGTCCAAAAAGAAAACAAAACCAAGAAACAAGCAAGCCACAACAGGAAAATATCAAGAAGAAGAGAGATGTTAATTTATAAATGGATCAGTTTACCAAAGAAGGCTTTAGATTACATTGACCATTTAACTCAAGGTTAAATAACTCTTTCCACAATCATCCTGGAAAAGAAGGTCTTTACCTTTAGGGATTTTTCTTTAAAAATTACAATTGTTTTTTAATTGTAAATTGAACACTTGCCTAATGAAAGAGGCCAGACCAAAACAAGAATCACTGACATTGCCATCAACTTCCAACAACACCAGAGCTATCATCCAAAAAGGCACATTCAGGATATAGCACGTATGTCTAAGCGCTGCAGGTTTGGGGTTTTATATATACTAAACTTGTTGAGCAAATTTTATTTATTTATTCTTCTGTATTTACTATATTTTCATCACTAGACATTGTCTACTATTTTAGATCCTTTATGATAAAATATATGTATCACACTACTTTTCTCATGACTTGAGAAACTGTCAGTGTTCTCATTCTTTTCCCTTCTTGATTCTGACAAGGACTCTGAAGAATAAGTTGATTATTGTAATGCCAAATACACTATTTTTAGAGAAGTGTGTGTTCTGGTGAATTCATAGCATATTTTGCATATTTTCTAATTTGGTTATATAAATTCAGCTATGATATGATACAAGACCAGGGTGCACTTTCTCCTAATTTAATGCCTTATTTTAGAAGTATGACCCCTCTCTTCTGACTTGAAAAATATCATCTGCTCTCCAACAGGATAAACATGAGTAAACTGAAAAATGTCACATTTCTACATTCAATCATTGAGTACATGCACCTGTGTTAAGATGCTAAGTATTCCACACCATTACATAGTAAGTGTGCTGTTGTAAGGTACTTCTATGAGGGAACTAAATGCAACTACCTGCTGCTTTTCAATCTTGAGATGTGAAAGGATTCCACATAGCATATTTAAGCTTAATCAGCTCTACTGTACCGATAGGGCAATTAAGCACAGAAATAGGAAGTAAACTACCCAACATTACTGATGTCTCATGATTAGGACAGACATAGTTTCTATAAGCCAGTCTCAAATATCGTGATTTTCCCATTTCTCCCCTTGTAAGGGGCAGGGCTGGACAGAGATAAATGTGTCGCAGTCTGTCAAAAGCAAACAGAATTACAGCCAGATAGCAGGGAAGATGAGAAAGGAGTCTCACATAAAACACACCTCAAGGTGTGGGAAGAGTAGCTGTAGGGTAAGGTAAGATAGGAATTTACAGTCTGCCCAGGGTTCTTCAGTAAACACTCAACCATTGGTACACACAAGGCAGCTCAGCCAGCCCTCTGCCACTGATGGCAAAACTACTGAGAGTTATTTCTTTTTTTGCTGCAAGTCACGTGCCTGGAAAGTTACGGATAGGCCGTAAAAATACATCTTTGATTATTCAGAAATAACTTTTTTGTTGTCCATATCCCCCTCAGAGCCAGAGGAATGGGACAGAGGAGGGGAGCATATGCAGAAAGGAGTTCCCTTTTGCCAGATTCCAAATCACACCGGCAGTTTGTACAACATTGACACACACCTTTGAAAGTGATGTAGTTACTCACACAGCCCAAAGAAAGGCTCTCTGATCCCAAGTGAATCTATAAAGGTCAAGACTCCTTCTCAGCTGCCTTCTCTGTCCAAAATAATATTTTATCCTCTTTTGCAATTAAAACATCTACAGTATTCTCTGCTGGGGAATAGCTGTCACCTCTAGCATATTGCTTTCCTAATCATCCACAGAGTTAATACACTCATCCTGCCTGTCTCTGGCCGTGGCTAATACAGGCTTGCCCTGCCTACTTCCATGCAGAATGAAAATTTTCCTAAATCATTGTTCTAGCCATGTCATTACTCTCTTTTAATCCCATTACAGGGTCTGACTTCTCTATAGGATAGAAGACAAAATTATTTAACTCTATTGCACAGTTCTACAAAGCACTCACTGCAGCTATCATCTTTAATTAGCACCAAGTGGTTGAGTGACCTATTCACTCACACTTGCATCTTTTTCCAGCTTTTCCCACTTCATCAGTAGGTGATCTTCATAAAACATCCATGAGTCTCTCTCTTTTTTCATATCCCATCAAAAAGTTCCTGTCTGTTGTAAAGCCTATTAAAATCTTGACTATAATTAGGCTGTTAAATTACCAGAGGTTCCACTTTCCATTTTGACCAATATTTTCTCAGTGCTTCATTTTTGCCCCTTCTCTTTCTGCATTCATCATTTGTCTCATACTTATATTATAACCCTTTTTTGTAGCACACTTTTATGCTCGATTTTTTTGTAGAACACTAAGCACAATGAGACTTTGTTCCACAGCTTGTGCCTAATTACTACAGTAATGCTACTTCTAATATTAAATTGAGCTAAACTATAAATTACACAAAATTGTTGTTTTCACATGACAATTAGCATGCCGAGATACACTCTGAGGCCACTATACACACTTGCATTTCCCACCAAGACTGCTATTTGATATGTACTTCACATACACAGCTAAAGCTACAGATAGGATCCATAATTCTTTCCCAAAAGAAAATAAATATGGTCTCATCAATGCCGCTGCTCTTTTTCACCATGATACCCTTTAGTTAAAGTATGATAAATGGATAAGAATGAGGGCAAATTTCAATTTTTCAATTAAAATTTTGCAATTACTGCAGATTGCACACTGCGTACCTCACAGTTCTTGTTGGAAAAAGCAAAATAACCCTAATTGTCCCAACACAGGAGGCACACAGGATCATTCCTATTCATTTCCCTATACTGTGGATGGCACATTGCTCTCTGGCAACCTGGGGAAAATTTCAGGCTCCTCAGAACAGCAAAGCTTAATGCAGTAGACCAATAATCTCACAAAATTAATTTTCCATTTACTACTGTTCATTTTTATAAAAGAGGATATTCCTACATATTTAGATTCAAGAACCTCTGCATTTTTTTGAATGGACATGTTTATAACATTCCTTCTACAACTGTTCCAGGGTGCTGCCTCCATTGGTCTTAGCAGCCTAGTGCTGCTCTAGAGAGTGTTTCAAACACTGCTACTGATTTAGGTGTATAATGATGGTGTATGCAATACATATGGTATTTTTTGGTTTATCAGAGAAACAAACATTTTGGAGAATGTTTTTCTGAAAAGCTAAGTCCTAAAAAAGAAAAAAAGTCAAATCAAGTTTTTTCAGGTTATGGGACAAGAAAGACTGCCAGATATCCAAGTGTAGTTCTTAAAATATTCACAGTATTCCATTTCATTCCTACAAAGAACTGGAACACAGGAAACTGAAGCTCTGTTTTCTGAGCTTCTAATGTCTGAAGTGTATTTGAGAAGGAATTTTAGTTTAGTCCTAGAGTTCTTTTAGACAACACCAAAAAATCCCAAATGAACAAGAAAATCTAAAACACAAACAAAAATACAACAAACTCTTGAGGGGTATGTAAAATCATTTGTTCAGATGAGAAAGAGAAAGAGGAAAAGAGAAAAATAAAAAGGGAAAAAAAAAATCCCACATTTACCAAAAGTGATATGGGGTTTTTTAGTTTTGTTTTTTGTTTCATTTGGTTATGGGTTTTTTAATTTATTTTCATTCTTTTACCAGCAAAAACTAATAATCAACAATTTCTGGAAACAAGGAAGAAAACAAAAAAGGAAGAATTCTGAAAATGAACAAACTAATGAGTAATGCTTTTGATTTTGACATTCTTCAACATGAAAATCTTCTATTTGAGTAGCTGTTATTTATCTATCAGAAACAGTGTCAAGCTAACAGCGCATTTAAAGAAAATTAGAAACATCAAACTGAAATTTAAATTTAGAAATAAACAGTAAAACAGTGATCCCTGAGTCTGGAAGCATAAATAAAATGCTTCCAGTCTTTAACATTAAGCCTCCACAAATGCTATCATTTTTAGCAACAAACAAGTTTGAGTTATTCTTTTCTAAAACTACATTACCAAAAGGCCAAGTAACAGCTAAAACCAACCTCTAGCACAATATTACACTGGATGACATAAAACAGGGGTTAAAAATTAGTAGCTTCCTTGGTAGAGGCAAAATACCCACAGCAGCATGTAGTATACCAAAGAAAATATGTTGTCACTGTGAAGACACTGTACTCAATAAAATAATTGTTGGTATTCTAAATCCAGGTCAAGTTAGCTTTGTGACAAAAGATAAGAACTGATAAGAATCACTCCACATAATGATTTAGACAAACCAAAGTGTATTGTATTGCTAACAAGATATTTAGAGTGATTTTGCCTTTATGAAGAGCTGCAGCAAAAGTCCTCTAAGGCACCAAAACTCTCAGTTTGCAAATGGCACAGAATCTGGTTCTCTGAGTAAAATTTACATTCAAACAGGTGATGCTTAGTCTGCACATGTTACAGTTATAACCAATGTGTATGCCTATCTACTAGAATAATTTCGGATCAATACCTGTTATGTATCACAGAATACGATTAAACAGAAACAAACTGGGAAAAAAAATGAAACTGTATTTCACAAAGCAAAGATTACCATACATGTCTTCAACCAGAAATTTATTTGGAATGCTGAGGAAAATCTGTTGTCTAAGCTTACAGCTGGAAGATGGAGATTCTGGCACTCAGGAAAGCAGTGCCTGGACAACCCCATAGTGGACCTTGAGAGCTGCTTTAACAGGAGAGTCACTTGTTAATTTGATGTTATCTATGGTGGAAAAAAACTTTTAAAATAATAATGTGTTTATAATGTCACCATCTCCAGACTTGGTCATCTGAAAAAAGGGACCTGCAAGACTGGGGAACAAAAAAACCTACTAAACACACACACACAAACACAAAGAGAAACAGACTATGAATTCTGTCCAGAGACAATGAACCAACACAAGAAGAGTTAATTTTGCAGTACCTCAAATGCCAGTCTGTGGTAACCACCAGCAGATGGTGAATATTGGATCCTTTGTCCCCAGCAGAGAAGTGTTTTGAAAGGTAAGTCTTCAGAGAAACAACATTCCAGCAGCATCCTTAAATTTCAATTTAACAACCCAATTAATAAAAAAACTTTGCAGATCTTAAAACTCAAAAGCAGCTCAATGATACATTATGACTTCTGAAATAAGAAAACTAAGTTAAAGTTTCACCCCTGCCATCTTGTTGAAAGAACTATAGATAAGTACCCAAATGCGACCTGTTTCACCCCCTTAAATACTTGCAGAGACATTCACACTCAATATCTGTAACTTTCCCACTCTCAGCTCTTTAAACTACTTGGGTTTTTTTGCAAGTAGTTTGACATAGCACAACATCCAGAACAGGACCATCTAGTCAATACAATAAAAATAGGCTTCCTGTTTCAGTGACGCAGTTGGAGTTCAGCTACAGAAGTGCCATTGACAGCTGAGAGGACTCTATAATATTAACACCTTTAAGAGTTCACACCAGCTTAGCCTAATTTAAATGAGGCAATACCAGCATAAAACTTGACTGATTCTGGAAATCCACCTCCCCTCTCTATAGAAGCTGGGTGTCAGCTGCTGGAGAGGAGCCCAGGAAGGTGGGCTGTACCCTATACCCTTGCATTAGCAAGGGTGGATGCAGCACCAAGAGAAAGTCATGACACTTATTGGCACCGGTTCTGAAGGAAGCCTAGGGTCACATCAGTAGGGATGCAAACAGGAGGGAACAAGTCATCTGTGGCCTCCACAAATGTGCAGTATCCTAAATAGGAGAAGAAATTTTGTTGCCATTTTCTGTGGGCATTCCGGGAGAAACAGAGAATTCGCCAGAAAGTCACTGAAAAGCCTACATTTCTGGTGAAGTGGGCCTGGTGCTCCTCTACTGCTCAGGGTTATCCCTTTTTTCTGGGAGAGCAGCCTAAGGACCTCAGGGCCTGCAATGTCCTGAGGTACACCCACTAATCCCACACCAGTGCCCTTCTCGACCTGTACTTTGAAAGCCTACACAGGGTGGAAGTAGAACAGATCTGTTGCTTCCCACACCTACCCCAAGTTAAAGTGAGCATAAGGGTTAAAATAATTAGAACATTGCAGTATGTCACAAGCACAGACATCCAGACTACTGCCCAAAATTTGTAATTGCAGTTGCAGCTAGATGCTGACATTGCATGCTGCAGTTGTCTCCAATACTTATGCAGACTGATGGGGTCAGCTTACTTCTAGAAGGTGTTGAATCCTTTAGAGAACTGTACAGCACTTTGCACAATACCAGTAATGCTTGTAAATGTAGAGGACTACATAGGGTGAAATGCTCACAGAGAATGTTAACTCAGATGACCTCATGTTTCCTCTGACCTCAAAAGTCTGTTAATCTAAAAATGGAAAAGTAAACAAACTTCTGATATTGCTAAAAATGTAAAAATGTTGATTACCTAGAAGCAAATTTAACGGCAAAAGTTTTCCTCAGAAGAAATTCCTCAGATTTGATAAATAGTCTTCTAACAACTAGATGACAGTTCTGCCCTTCTCAGGGAAGTTTTAGAATTAGTTCTTAAAACAGTTACATGCATACATGTATATGTAGCTGTACATCTATGTGATTAAAGAATTTATTAGCTTAAAATCTATTCTGCCAGGTTATTCACAGGAGGTTGCTCCAGAGCTCTAGTCTTTATCCCTACCATCCCCAAAGCTTGTGGAAATAACTAGAGAAAACTGTTTTCAAATAAATAACCCAAGATAATATTGTCAGTCTTCAGATTGTGTATAGCTATATTATGTATATCTTGTGCTATGTATATCTTGTATGTCCACACAGAAACAGGGACAAGGCCTTTGCAAGAAGGGAGAGAAGAAAAAAGAAATAAACCTGCAAAACAGTCATGTATTTAAGAAAACACGCTGCTGTAGGGTGGTGCCACAGCCGTTAAAACATTATTCTTTGATAATTTTATTGGTTAAATTGGTTAAATATTTACGAATAATTTCTGCTTGAGGGGGAGAAACACCTGTCCACCTCTCAGATGTCAATCTGTCTTCCTGCAGGATGTTAATTCATAAAAGGGAGCTAAGTGGCACAATTATTCTAATTCAATTAAAACCAAATTCCACTCGAAAAAAAAAAAAAGTAATAATTCAAGTAGTACAAAGAGTGGCAAAGAAATGAGGGAATGAACAAGTACAGTTTGAAATGACACCCAAAGTTATGCTGCTTCAAAATCATATGGTCAATAATGTACTAAGTGATTTTAGTCCTTAAGAAACACAACTGTGCCCACTATGCACAACACAAAGCTCTAGTTCTGCAATATACATAATTTTAAACTTAAAATATTTGTAAATGCATGCACTTTTCCTATTAAAATTGTAAAATATTATCTTCAGTTAAGCAATTAACACAACTTTAACGGGTGAAATCTACACCATCACTACTTAATTACCCAAACGTGTTTTCTGGCATCTTCCAATCATATTATCTGTAAGCAAGGAAGCATGCTAAAATACTTTGCAATTTGTAGAGTAAGAGATGTAAATCAGGCTTGATTTACTTAAACTGGGGCACAGAAATGAAAGAGGCAAGTGAAACTCTTCCTGTTTGGTAGAAAAAAGCACTGATATAGCTGTGATTATTTGATTGCTTTTTCCAGAATGCAGCCATCCATGGATATAACTCCCATGGTCATCAGATGGTAATTATACAAAACAAACAAACAAACAAACAAACCAACCAACCAACCAACCAACCAAATCTTGATCCTTACTGGCAGCTGCTACTTCTTGCTGAAAGTTTTTCTCAAGTAATAAAAGAAAAAAAAATCGAATTCCATATTTCCAAGATATTTTTTATTTTAAATGGTATAAATTTGTCAGAATTGTTATGGGAATTGCAGTTAAAACCTTATACATACAGCTTAATGAGACTCCAGCACCATTACAAGATTTGCACTATTTGAACCACTCACATCAAAGTGATTCAATATAAATAAATAAAACTGAATGAATATAAAAAGTCCTCACATCTATGTGCACGAAGTAATTAATCTCACATGGAAACAAGAACTGATGCTATGTGTGGGCTTCAGATGGGACCTTCAAGTACAACCGGAGCAAAACGTGAACATACTGACTGCCATCAGTAGATGAGAACTGTAGCTCTTCTCACAAATACACTGTTGTTTATAATAGTCAGTTTGAGTTGCGCAGTGAAAAGTGCGTGAAACTTTATAGTAAGCTGAGGTAATATAATCTTCTCCCTTTAATTTATCCCTGACACTTCAGAAAGAGATGCAGGAAAATTAGTAATGGATGACTTGGCAACCATTGCAAAGAATCTTTCTAGCAGACAGGACGTGCAAGGTGGCTGGATTATACATACCTCAGTAACGATGGCTTTGGCATCTTTTATGGTATAAGATTTGCAGCTTGGCTAAGTATGTATGAAAATATTCTGCTACCTCTGCTTAATGTACACAATTACAGCAGCTAAAAGGTTAATGACAGTACCTAAAATACTTTCTCTTTATCCCAGTCCTAACACAATCTCATATTTTCCTTTCCAGTTTGTTTTATCTGACTTGTCATCTCTAAACCCTTGCGTGTGTTGAGATATATATCACACAATGCATAAAGCAAGGCAACACTACTGTGCAGCAAATCCCTTCACCCAAACAGGAGAAAATTGAATCCTTTCTTGTGAGTGTTAGATGGGGTTTATTTACCCCACCACAGTGACTTCTGTGGTCAGAGAGTTCACTTATTATACAAATGACTACGAAATATACATACCCACCAATCCTCAGAGGAAACCAGAAATCATCAGTAACTGATGCACAGCTGAAAAAAAGAGCTGAATTTGTCCCCACAGGCACTATTTGTGCATTCATGCACTTAATATTTCACATCACATCTGACTGTTTGAGTAAATAAAGTGACTTTTTGATTATGGAACACATTAGAGACTGACAGTAGTTTTATTGATCTATCAAAACATTTGAAGGATTGATTACTACAGTTTCAAAGTCATTCATTTTAACAGAGGTGTGGGCACCAGACCACTATAGTCCATGGCAAGTAGTCTGAATATTCAATCTCAATTAGAAATGTAAGTCTAAGATTCGTAAGTGAGGAAAAATTTATATCATAAGGAGCCATTCTACAATATTTGCTTACTGCAGTGATGCAGCTCTCTTTTTATGGGGACTTAGAAGATTCTTCCTTCATACTCTGCCCTTGGTAATCTCAAGGGAAAAATAATGTGGTTACACTGAAAATCCCATAGCATGCAATAATATATGTCCAGTAATGAATCTAAACCAATCTCTTTATAATTAGGTGTATAACAATAATTATGCAATTTAGATAAAGTCACTTCAGGTGGGCTTCACCAGTAATCCTCTCCCTCACGCTCCTTAGTGTAACCAATGCAGAGCACTTTCCTACTCCTTAACTGCTAGTCCAACAAATGAGCCTTCCAGATTTCACAGTAAAATGACGGCCATTTGCCTTCCAAATTGTGCTGCTACCCATGCCTAGTAATTTAAAGCCTCCTAAGGTTCCCTAAAGACCCAAGAAGAGTGGGAGGCAGAAGCAACACACACATCTTCAGCAGTGGAATTTTATCACTGTGATGCCTTCAAATTGTAGTCTCAGCATTATCAGACCCTTTAACATAATTACCTGCAGAGCCAGAGGTGTGGAGAGAGTACAGAACAGAATGTAACAAAGAGCAAAATGCTTTGAGAGGTGTCATGGCCTTTGTGTGGCACAGAGATGAAATTTTATAAGAACTGAAAGAGGAGGTTAAAAATAAAGGCTTGAGACAGGGACCTCTTATGAGATGTATTTAGCAGCATCTCAAGATAGAAAAATGCCACAAGACATGACCAGCATGAAAGAGACCCTAAAAGAGAGTCAGAAATACAGTGTTCATCCCTCACATGTTTCTACAAATACCTGCGTCACAGAAGAGGATCTTCAGTTTTACAGCAAATTTTGGCTCCCTCCTTTTTCCTCTGAAGGCAATGGTGAAGGAGGTCCCTCTTGTAAAAAAAAGAAAAAAAAAAACACAACAAAAAAACCCCAATTACAACAAAATAAACCACCTTAGACAAAACTATTGCAAGAACATAACTATGCTGTACAACAGGGAAACTAATGGCATAGTAAGAGAGTGTAAAAGAGATTAACTAATAGCTTTTCCTATTGTGAGCTTCACTCTTCCTACAGAACAGGAGAAAGGTCCCTACAAGCTGCAGTCCCTGCTTGGACCTCCCATTCCCAAGACAACAATACTTTCTGTCATTCCTTTCAGAGGGACAAAAATAAACCTCAAAGCTGACCTAAATCCAGGTTGGTATAAGGGTCCTATTTTGTCTTTTTCCTTGCATTTATGGCAACACAGTAAGACCTTCACATATAGACCTTGTTCCAAAATCTAAGTCCAACCCTTTTGTCAGAAGTTTGGAGCTTTTGGGTGGTTTTAGTTCTGAAGCAAAAGCAAATGGAGAAATAGTGAAAATAACATCTGAAAAAAAAAAAAGTTTGGCGGGGAATTTCTGTTAGCTGAAGACAGTTTTCAGTGAGAATAAAAAATAAAACTTTGAAGACAGTTAAAGATACACTCCACTGTATTCCCAAGGGGAATAATAATTTTAAATGTGAAGAGAAGATTATCAGTAAGTTAGCACAAGCAGACTTGGTCTCCAGAAGTCCCGAAAGCAGAGAAAAACACCTTATTATGATGTTGCCATTGTTCTGTGGCTCCTTCTGGTCCAGGAGTAGGCAAGCTAGAAATGCCCCCTGAATGTCCCACTACATTTATTTCTAGGGAGAAGAGCCATTCCCACAAAGAGAGTCATACTTATTTGGACCCTCCATATACAAAATTTGCTCATCAGCCCAGTATTCTAATTCAGTTAAAAAACCCATAATTTACTTTAACAGACTACAATAATATTTCTTTCTAGAAAAAAAAAAAGAAAATACACTAACTTTATCCAGTACTGGAGGAAATAAAAGCACACAAGAAGGAAAGAACAAAACCAATGTCCCAAGCACAAAGAGATGAAAAAAGAAGTGAAGAAGCAGCCCATCTAGAGTTTCCTAATGAGGTTGATTTCTTTTTCTCTAGCTTCCTACAGTTAACTAGCTAGTAGATTATTATCATAATTATTACTATTATTTTATTTTAAATTGAACTATTTTAAAAAACAGAAGACAAAAAGCACAATCCTAGATGCCAGACTCTTTCTCAGCTGAGGCATAAAATTGCCAAAAACCAATCAGGAATTTGGCTGGTTTTAGTCCTTTATCAGCACATGATACTTTTAATGAGAAGTTTTAAATACACACCCAAAACTCATTACCAATATTGGAACTACATAGTACCAGATGTTTCCAACACTTAGGAAAGGTAAAGAAGAAAGCAGAATGGCACATAAAGTAAAGGAATGGAACATGTAAATTAGCTTCATTGTACCAAATGCACAGAGTGCATGTGTTCCATCAGCAGTTCATTGGGCTAATTTGCACACAGACTGCTGTAACATGCTCACAGAGAAACAAGTGCCAGAAAGAATGCTTTTAATAAAAAATGCTTTCTGTAACTTCCACTACAGAGTGACCATGTAAATTTACTAAACCTTTGGATCAGAGGAGCACACAAAGAATTTCACTATATCAATGAATCCCAGGTAGGGTAGCCTCTTCTGTTCTATTGTAGATTTGAATACTGTGGCTGAACATGAGACTACAGTATCCAACACTACAACTAAAATATAGCTGTAATGATTCAGTCTGGTCCTTCTGAAAAGAGGCACAACCCTCTGACATCAATCCAAGCGAAGTATTTACCACTGATTTCATGTTCCAACACCATTTAAGTTAGGCGGTGGACACCTATATTGTAGAGATGAAGTAAATAGATGTATTAATTGTTATATTCAGTAAACGAGAATGATTACTCCATTGTTTTAACTAAAGATATTTCCAAGGGAGTGTCATGAATGCCTGAAAGACAGCCAAGAGAGTGAATTGGAATAATGAAAGATGACAGTCTGCACTGCAGAAACAGTGTTATGACTCTAGTCAAGAAGCTGAAAGAGAACCTTCAGATTAAAAATCCACTGCAAATTCAATGAACTGTCCCACAAGCCCATTAGAATATTAACTGTCATCCTTTCAGAAAGTCTACCTGTGCATTAGGTCTAGGCCTTTATGAACATTGCTAATTACAATTTCAATTGACCTCACTTATTCTCTGCATTTTCTTCTAGAAAACCTAATAACATAATCTTTTTTTTCCCCTCTGGCTGTTGAGCTTTTAATAAAAGAAGTTCTACCTGCTCTCCAGCAAGACTTCATTTTCATCGGTTTTAATAAGCCACCCCATTCAAAATGTATTGACATTCATACCTCCACTGTCAGACATACCCCATGTGAATGGCCCCTTAGACAGCCCAGCTGCAAAGACCGTACTTCCGAATATTGAACCTGTTACCTGGAAGTAGATTTCTGGAGAGTCTGCAAATTCACTGCATCAGCAATCCAGGTTTTATTAAAGTGTAAATCTCAGTATTTTTTAACACGTTTCAGCAAACCATTATACCCAGTGTAGAGGATAGTTTTCAGTGGCCCAGAGCTGCTTTATCAGTTGCAGCCACCAGGATAAGGATTGCAAATGGAAACAAAAAATGTGTGGCCAAAATGTTGCCTTTGCTGGCCACAAAACCAGCCCTCTAAGACCCACAATTAGGTCAGGACAGCCTAAAGGCTGAGCTAACTTGCACTGAGTTTGAAAAGAGTGGCAAGGCTTTAAGCAAGCAGACGGTGGTATTTGCATGCTTCTCATCCCTCCGATCAGACTTCATCCAAATGAGGTAAATGGACACTTTTGATCTCCAGAGCTCCTTTCCTTATCCACAAGCCAAGCCACAGTATTCTTCAGGTACTCCAAAGACATTTATTTTCATTTTTGCAACTTGTGTTCCCCAAGTTCAAGCCAAAATGGAACAAAATATTCAAAGCAATGAGAACTAAGACATGGGCACTGAGCCACTCTTTGAACTGGGCTTAGTAATATAATTTACCCCTTATTAAACTCCTTATTATGACACCTGACAAGACACCATCCAGGGCTTCTGTGAGAAATGGAGCACACAGTTTAAGTGGGCAGGTAGGAGTGTCTGGAAGAGGAGAAAAGTAGACCATTAACATTTGCTAATTGAATTGAAATCCAAAAATGAAAAGTATTTTTCCTTCTATAGGACTGTAAAAACTGCTCTAAACAATAACAAAAATCTCCTAAATATAAGCTTCCTAAATGAGCTACATAATGTTCCATGCCATAATCACCACTGTAACAAGAAAATTGCTCAAATCGTTTTTGAGCCAGATTTGCCAGTCATGCTGCTCTGTGCTCTGAGTAACAATGTTGTGTGCAATTAATATCAAACCTTCCAAGGCAGCACTGAGTTCGGATGTTCTGTGTGCTTCTCTCATTGCAGAAACTGCGAAGCCATGCTAGACTGTAATATAGAGCATTAATGGGAAGAAGAGAGAAAGAAATGGGAGTGGGGGGAATAGAAAAAAAAAAAAAAGGAAAAATGTTCTGCAGCCAAACAGAGGCCAGAAATAGTAAGATAATTAGGGTGTGTTTTTTTACAAGATTGCAGCAGCTTGAATTGTTCTCCCCATTTTATGTTTAATTACAGTTTTTATTGCACTCATAAGAAATTCAGCTGCCGAAATAATCCAAGGAGCCAAGAACAATTCATTTCTCCCCTTTTTTCAGAAACTTTCGGCTCAGCCATTACACGCTCTCTCTTTGTAATACAAAGATGGAACAAAGCACTATTGCACTCTTGTTTATGTTAGGGCCTTAGATGCCATCATTATTCTCAATTTGTATGAAAATCCCAGCACAAGAAATGAATGAGGGAGACACAAGGACAAAAAGAGGATAGAATTCTTTTTCCCTGCATCTCACTGTGTCTCTACGTTGCAAAATTACCACTTACATCAATAAAACACACATCAGGTGATAATGAATGTATAGAGACCTCGCAGAGGGAAAATCACAACTCCAATACACACAAAACATCAGCCTCCTACATATGCTTAAAATTGTGCACCGTATGCTGAGACTTCTGAAAAGACATTCGCTCAGTGGAAACACAGGGATGGGAGAGGAAGGAGTACATACAATGCCATTCCTAAAGAGCATTCCAATCTGCTAAATACTGATTACTTTCAAATGTTAAAGCATAATATATAGTACAATACAAAACTGCAGCTACTTAATATCTGTAGCCAGATCAGATATTAAGCCTATACATTGCCAAGCAGTATATGAGAACAAACAGAAGGCCACTGAACAGGTTGCATACATCTGTCACACAGTATTTTCTGGCTTTGATCTACAGCCCTGGCCCATGTGGATATTCATACTGAAATCAATAAAATGTATATAAGAGTTAGTGGATTGGGCCAGTCACATATTTTTCATGGGAGGAAAACTGATTATAAAAACAGTCACTTGAGTTCAGACTGTGCAAATAAGACTTTTCATTCAGGAATTCTACAGATACAGTTGGAAAAAGGAAAAATGAACTCTTCTTTACATTGGAAGTTAAAACAGCTTGAAAGAAAGAAAAACACACTAACGCATTACCACTGACAGAGAATTTAGTTTATCATAATTGACTTGATTCTTGTCCGAAGCTGTCTTCTCCTTGATATACCCTCCTAGGCTCAGTTATCCCCTCCCAAAGTGAGTAAAATAGCTATTTTTTCTACAGAGAAGTTTAAATGAAACACTCCTAGCAGGTGGAGAACCCAGCAGGAATTTCACCTACAACACCTTCACAAACAACTGTCTTATTAGAAGGGACAACTATTGCATTTTAGTCTGATTTGGCAACAGCAAGCTTTTACCAGAATTAAGCTCAAGAGAAATGCCCCAAATGCTACACACTTAAAAAAGAGCCCAAACAAACAAGGCAAACTAGAACTTTCCACGATTACTATGTCACAAGGATGGAGCCAGGCTCTTCTCGGTGACAACCAATGATAAGTCAAGGGGCAATGGGTACAAACTGGAACACAGGAGGTTCCACTTAAATTTGAGAAGAAACTTCTTCACAGTGAGGGTAGCAGAGCACTGGAACAGGCTGCCCAGGGGGATTGTGGAGTCTCCTTCTCTGGAGACATTCAAAACCCACCTGGACACCTTCCTGTATAACCTCATCTAGGTGTTCCTGCTCCGGCAGGGGGATTGGACTAGATGATCTTTCAAGGTCCCTTCCAATCCCAATTCTGTGATTCTGTGACTGAGGAAACTAGAACAGCAAAATGTGTAAGTAAAACAAACAAAGAAAAAGTCACTGAATGAAAAATCAGCATTCACTATTAGTAGAGTGCAGAACAGAATATTAACTACAGTAAAGGAAAAGATGCTCAGTCCTTCCCTCAAGATCAGTCATTCAAGGAGGGAATCAGTCAAAGTTCTCTAAAAAAGAGCAAAATACTTAAAGGCGTTGGGATGACTCCACACATCTTTGAGCATCAGAAATAGGTAGACTTAAGGAGAAATAACTCAGAAAATAATATTTAGGTACAAAAATAAAAGTTCCCTTTGATCAAACAGGCCTTTGCAAGAAGTTTTCAGCAGAAATCAATTTCAACTATCCCCTGGAACATGAGTCAAAGCCTTCTGGTGAGACACAAGGTTAGCCAGGTGCCTGAGACTTGACTTTTTACCTTTGAAAGGCTTAGACAACTGAGTTTTCCAAAGGTTCAGATGACTAAGAAAGGGCCTAAAGATGTGCCGATCTTCAGAGAATTGTTATAGCACTGTTAATGATGGACAATTTTATCTCAGGACATGCCATCTCAAAGACTGTTCTGCTGAATAAAAAAGAAAACGAACAACTATTTCCTGCCCCTTATCTAATGACATCAACATTTCCAGCCCCTGGCATCTGTCTGTCTGCTTTTCTCACTTCCCCCTTAACATCTGCAAGCACACCTTGCAATAATGGAGTTCACAAACCAGCAGTCTCATCTCTAATCCCACCTGGCTGTGATACAGTTTGCAGAAGACCACATTTACAATAGCATTGTATTTTAAGGTACTTATCTTTCAGAGTCTGTCAAAGCCAAATAGGGGAAAAACATTAAAGAGGAAGAAAAATCAAGTGGTGATGAGAAAAAAAACTTCTGGATCTGAAGAAGAAAGCATAACTAATGTGTATACAGATTGGAACCTTCACAGCAAGCCTAGTTCAGCCATTCAGAGAGTTGCATCGTCTGTGCTGAGCAGTCTGGTGACATAATGAGTTGTCCTCTGTGTATAAAATCTTCCATCACCTCTGTGATAATACCTCTGATCTTCCTGTTTAAGATTTCAGATTTTTATCTCCTCTCAATAGGTTTGATTAATCTTGGATTTCTGGAGGAAATGGAGCAGGAGGTAGGATACAGCCTCAGACTGAAAGAGGCAATGGTACATGTACTCAGCTGTACAACAAAACACAGGAGCATCGCTACTGCAGCCACCTCTATCCGGAGGAGAAAAAGCATTCCCCTCCATGCCCCAGGACACCTGTATATCTGGGGTATGGCATGAAACAGACATAAATCCAGCCCAAGGAATTCTCATGAATGAACGTAAGAATACCAAAGTTCAGTTCTTTAGCATCGTATTTACTCTTGCCTGTGAAGATGTTAAGTATGATATATCCTTTTCAGCTTACACTGTTATACCTCCAAACTTAAAGCCCGGTTAAGTCTTGGTCAAAATCTTTTGTGTACCTAGGTCTCCTGGGCCTGTTGATTACCAAGAACTAGCCAAGCCTATCTATCCCAAGTCTTTTAATAAGCTGTCATCATAAATGATAAAACAATACATCTTTCAAAATACAGTTATCATAAAAGATTAAGTGATGATTTCTCCACTTTAGAATATTCACAAGTAAGCTAACATGAAATGCCAAATTCTTTTTGACTGTATTCAGTCTTTCCATTTGACTTACAGATAGAGATTTCTCTCTTGGTAACTTGCCATTCAATTTCATTTTCCCAGACATTATCAGATGCTGTTAAGCTTGAACTCTTGCTCATGTACTTAAACTTTCTGTAGTGTCATAATGTCCAAACCTTTCTCAGATGAAATATCGTTACGTTCTATGTCACATAAGAATTTTTAAAATCAATAATTGATACTATTAAGATGATGAGAAAAAACAAGCTTTCCAGTATTCACTAACCTTGAACAGATCCAAATTCCTTATATTGTTTTAAACTTGGAAAAAGATGGAATATCAGCTCTATAAATATCTGGGAAGATTTTTCAGCAGGCTTTCATTTATACTCACAGAGAGCTATTGACTAATTTTTCAGGAGGGACACACAGTAGTTTCAGAAGGCCCAAAGAAAAATTAATTCTCTCACAACTTCTAGACTGTATTATAGCTCAAGAAGTCACAGGTCTCCCCTTCTGTTAGTTTCTCAAAACAGGCCTGGACCAAAATACCCTCCTTGCTCTATTGTTGAGGTCTTGCCTGTTGCTTACCAGAAGTAGCTCTTATATGTCTCTAGACTCCGGTAAAAACAACCGTAATTAAATCAACTGAATAATACATAGCTGCAGAACAAGAGTCTTGCTTTTCTCCCTCCCTGAGACTCACCTCCAGCAGGTCAATGATGATGGTAGCAGAGATCAGAGTAGAAGCTAAGAAACCTCTTCCCAGCCTCCCTTCTCTTTCCAGTCTGCCATCAGCAACAGCCATCCCTGTCTTTGTGCCACAGCAATGCTTGACTACACACAGAGGTGAGTAGGGAAAAGGAGTAGTTCTGAAATTCAGTTGGTCTCATCCCCTCCACTTTTCCTGTAGCAGAGATGATCGACTTTTCTTGCCTGCCAAAACCATATTCCATCAGGGCACGATAAAAAGTTAAGGCAACTAAAACCAGCAATAATCTTTCTGTAGGCATTTGCAGTAAGGACAGCACAAATTTGTTGGAATGGAGAGCAGAAATTCATTTGCTATAAATTTGTTTGCTTTCAGTGCTTCCAGGATGAAGAGAAGAATAGGGGGAGCCTATCTTGGCAAGTGGGTGGTAACAACCTCCATTCCTACTGCTGTTGCTAACCAAGTCTTATACGTGTCCCAGGAGTCTGGCCCTAAGGAAGGAAATGTAACTCTGGGACAAAGCCGGTGATTGACTTTCCCCCTTCAGTAAGGAAATTACATGTTTTAGAGTTGATACAGTCAAGAGAACATTTGAGTTGGTAAGAAAAGTGGGACATTTTGCACTGGTATGCAGTTTAATAACAGAGAGTCCATTTTGCTACCTACTTTGTTGCTTATGATTGTAAAAACATTTTCTCTAATTTAGCCAAAGAGAATGTCTATATTAGAAAGCTGGAGATAAATTGTTTGGCTTCTTGTGGCATGAGACTTATAAATGAACGTGGAGGGTTTGAGGGGAGATGAGAAGAATAAAAATACAGTCTGAGAGAAGCATTTTCTCTTCTTCCATAAAAACGGATATAATTAAACAAATAAACACAACAACAAAGACCCCAAGACAGAAACCCAGTCTCTGGAACTGAATTCAGTTATGTTAGTTTAAACGCTAATTTACTCACAAACGAGCAATCATGCCTGAAGCACAGCTGAAGTAGGTTTTGTGCGGGAGTCATTTTTGTATATTCTGTTAGCTTTTCCACTTCTCATTTAAAAATAAAAAAGATATTTTTAGCCAACAGGCCTTTTAAAACAACACTAATATTACTCACTACAGGGCACTTTGCAAGTACTGAAGGCCTTGTAAGAGATACTCCTCACTCCCACACCAGACTTCCACTCCTGAGAGCCAAGGGGATTGTGATTGTTTCACTAATCATTCACTTTTGAAAAAGCAAGTCTGACATCATCTCTCTTCCTTCAACATCCTGGCAGGATAATGTGTAACAGAAGGTCACGACTGCTCCCATTTTGACCATCCTTTCTTCAGCATCACCAAGCTGTAATTATTCTGTCAAGACAACAGCTACTCTTTGCTGATCTTCTGGCAAGGCAACACTGAAAAGAACAGCAAGGAGTCTTGAAGCAGCTCCTTCATGTTTCAATCAGCCATCAAAGAGGTTTGCTATCTCCTCTTTGACAAGATCCTACTCTATTAGAACAGTTTTTCAGCACTGAAGAAAAACTTTTAAAGAGCTGAGCTTCAAACTTGGGAGAATTCAAACAATTTAAATCAAAATTAGGGATGCAAGTAAGTGATCAGCACGGGACAAAACTGCTTTTCTCATCAAAACTCTGCCAGAGGTACATTCAGTCATATCAGCCTGCTATGGAGGTAAAGCACTTTCTTGCTGATCCTGCAGCATTCAATCAGAATAGAAATAATAGAAAGGTTAAGTGTAGTCTGTCCTTTGGAATAGTAGCACTGCTGTGCAAATTTCCATTGGTTACACTCGAAGAATTGCAGCTAAGTCTGTGGGGGTCACACAGGTTCCATGAAGAGCAAAATACAGTTAGAGTAGAACTGTATTACCCTTGATTAAAATAATTCAGCTTGATATTCAGAGCAAGGACTGAATTTAGACTGTGCCCACAACTTTTACAAGCATAAAAGCTGTTCATGACAGAACATGCCACCAGGGAACCTGGATCTCTTAAAATAGTCTAGGTTGAAGTAGCCTTGAGTTTAAAGAAAGACATAAATTCTTGGCAAAATCAATTCTTAATTTCTTATCTCAAGTTGTACCAGTGATTGTCTAAGCTGGAATAAACAGAAAAGGCTCAAAGGATTAGTACCAGGAAGAACAGCTCCTCTAGGCTATGGTTTGACATCCAGCCTGAAGCAGTACTTCAAAATAACATAAAACTTCATGTTGAGCCCAAGTGGGATGGGCTCAGGAGCAGAGTGAGAGCTGCTTCTGTGCTTCTCCTGTCATCAGAGAAGTCAAAGCCATGATCTGACTTGTGGACAAAGTGAAAGCTTCTGGTAATTAACTTTTTTTTTTCCTCTGAATGCTGATTCATTGGCAATAGATGTGCAATTATAGCTATGCTTTCCCACCTGTAGAATGCTGACCAGATACATACTATGGCAGCACATGCAGGATGAGTTTGTATCTGATCCAGGTCAGATACTTTCGGGGCTGATTCTCTGCATTCCATGGTTCAACCCCAAAGATAAGAGCTAAAAGACAAGAGGAAACTGGCAACTATAGACTAGGTAAAGAAACTGAGAGAAACTAGAGACTATTTACAGAAGGGAACCAGTATCCAGAAGCTCTCGCATGGCTGCATTTTCTCTCTTATTCCCTCTCCCAGGCTTGCTCTCTAGCTGCATGGAGAATATAAGAGAACCAGTCTGATGTTTTTCCAGCAATATAAATCTGACATTTGAAAAAGTAACAAAGTAAAAAGAAGTTTCGTTTCTCTAATGCTGATAAAGATTTGTTTCCAGGCAGGCTGTAGGTGCCAAGCAAAGGCAGATTTAGAACAACTTGTAATATCTTCGTGCACCACATCTTCCAGAGAAGGAAGTCTTCCCTCTGGGTGACAGCATTACCATTCCAATGTTGCATGCTTCTTTCTGCTTGATCAAACCTAGTGACACCTACAGAACCAAAAGGAAATACCTGAACAGTTCAGAGAAAATGCTTCCTTTATGACTGTAGAAACCAATTAGATACTGTGGGAACTGTGCTCTTTAAAAAAATAACAGGATACCAAAATATGCACTAAGCGAAGTAGTCTTGCACATGAAGACATGCCACCTGGATGCTCCTGGACACAGGAGCAACAAGGGAATAATTCATACAACCACAATGAAGACTCAAGATACCACAATAAAATGCAGATAACCTAACTGCAAAAGAGAACAGGGTGTACTACAGCTGTAAGCTTCCTCTTCAATCTCTCTGGCTCTCTTCATTTACTCTGTACATTTCTGGAGAAGCAGGAAAACATCTCCAAAAAAGTAAGAGGCTACAACAATATGAATTGATGGCTGTGAGTTGCCCTGTTAGAAAAAATAAGTACACCCTTCTACATCTGCCAAGCTTGTTTTGAACCTCACAAGTGCCATCTTCCAGAAAACCCCAATATAATAAACCAACACTCACCTGTTAGAAGTGCCAGTTGATCAGGTCAAAGTTATTGCCTGACCAAATACTCTTGAAAAAAAGTGTCTTTCACTTCAAAGACAGGAGATTGTTATCACAGAATCACAGAATCGTAGGGATTGGAAGGGACCTCAAAAGATCATCTAGTCCAATCCCCCTGCCAGAGCAGGAACACCCAGGTGAGGTTACACAGGAAGGAGTCCAGGCGGGTTTTGAATGTCTCCAGAGAAGAAGACTCCACAACCTCCCTGGGCAGCCTGTTCCAGTGTTCCGTCACCCTCACTGAGAAGAAGTTTCTTCTCAAATTTAAGTGGAACCTCTTGTGTTCCAGCTTGAACCCATTACCCCTTGTCTTACTGTTGGTTGTCACTGAGAAGAGCCTGGCTCCATCCTCGTGACACCCACCCTTTATATATTTATAAACATTGATGAGGTCACCCCTCAGTCTCCTCTTCTCCAAGCTAAAGAGACCCAGCTCCCTCAGCCTTTCCTCATAAGGGAGATGCTCCACTCCCTTAATCATCTTTGTGGCCCTGCGCTGGACTCTCTCCAGCAGTTCCCTGTCCTTCTTGAACTGATGGGCCCAGAACTGGACACAATATTCCAGATGAGGTCTCACCAGGGCAGAGCAGAGGGGAAGGAGAACCTCTCTCGACCCACTAACCACCCCCCAATACACCCCAGGATGCATTGGCCTTCTTGGCCACAAGGGCCCAGTGCTGGCTCATGGTCATCCTGCTGTCCACCAGGACCCCCAGGTCCCTTTCCCCTACACTGCTCTCTAATAGGTCATTCCCCAACCTGTACTGGAACCTGGGGTTGTTCCTGCCCAGATGTAAGACTCTACATTTTCCCTTGTTATATTTCATTAAATTTTTCCCCGCCCAACTCTCTAGCCTGTCCAGATCTCGCTGGATGGCAGCACAGCCCTCTGGCATGTCAGCCACTCCTCCCAGCTTGGTGTCATCAGCAAACTTGCTGATAGTACACTCAATTCCCTCATCCAAGTCATTGATGAATATATTGAATAGTGTTGGTCCCAGAACTGACCCTTGAGGCACTCCACTAGATACCGGCCTCCAACCAGACTCCGCCCCATTGACCACGACTCTCTGGCTTCTCTCCTTCAGCCAGTTTGCGGTCCATCTCACTACCTGATCATCCAGTCCACACTTCCTCAGTTTTGCCGTGAGGATGCTGTCGGAGACGGTGTCAAATGCTTTGCTGAAGTCAAGGTAGACCACATCCACTGCTCTGCCATCATCAATCCACCTGGTTACGTCTTCATAAAAGGCTACGAGGTTGGTCAAACACGACTTCCCCTTGGTGAAGCCATGTTGACTGTCCCTGATGACCCTCTTACCCTTGATATGTCTTAAGATGGCACCAAGGATAAGGTGTTCCATCACTTTCCCAGGGATGGAGGTGAGGCTGACCGGTCTATAGTTGCCCGGGTCCTCCTTCTTGCCCTTTTTGAATACCGGAGTGACACTGGCTTTCCTCCAGTCCTCAGGCACCTCTCCCGTTTCCCAAGACTTGGCAAAGATGATGGAGAGCGGTCCGCAATGACTTCAGCCAGCTCCCTCAGCACCCGCGGGTGCATCCCATCTGGACCCATGGATTTATGAATGTCCAGATTGCTTAATTGGTCCCTAACCCAGTCCTCGTCAACTAAGACAAACTCCTCCATTGCCCTGCCTTCCTCTGGGGCCTCAGGGGTACGGGGCTCCTCAGGACAGCCTCCGGCAGAGTAGACAGAGACAAAGAAGGCATTCAGTCATTCTGCCTTCTCTGTATCTTCTGTCACCAGGGCACCCACCCCATTCATCAGTGGGCCTACATTGCCTCTGGTGTTAGTTTTATCTGCCATGTATTTGAAGCTCTTTCTGTTGTCCTTGACCCCTCTTGCCAGGTTTAACTCTAAGGAGGCCTTAGCTTTCCTAGTTGCCTCCCTACATCCTCTGACAACAGCCTTATATTCTTCCCAAGTGGCCAGCCCCTCCTTCCATGATTTGTAAACCCTCCTCTTCCACTTGAGTTTGCCCGGCAGTTCCCTGTTTAACCACGCAGGTCTCCTGGCTCCCTTCCTTGACTTCCTGCGCATCGGGACGCTCTGATCTTGAGCTTGGTAGAAGCAGTCCCTGAATGTTAACCAACTATCTTGGGCCCCTTTACCTTTGAGCAGCCTTGCCCACGGGATTTCCTCCAGCAATTGTTTGAAAAGGCCAAAGTTGGCCCTGCTGAAGTCCAGGGTTGCAATTCTGCTCGGTATTCTGCTCCCACCACATGAGATCCTGAACTCCACCATCTCATGGTCACTGCAACCAAGGCAGCCCCCCACCTTTACTGCTTCGACCAGACCCTCCTTGTTAGCGAGGACGAGATCCAGCAGCGCACCTCTCCTAGTCGGCTCCTCCACCATTTGCATCAGAAAGTTATCGTCAGTGCACTGGAGGAACCTCCTAGACTGAGGCTGGCTGGCTGAGTAGTCCTTCCAGCAAACATCAGGGTAGTTAAAATCCCCCATAACAACCAGGGGCTGTGACTGTGAGGCCACGCTCAGCTGCCCGTAGAAGGCCTCATCAACATCCTCACTCTGATCTGGTGGCCTGTAATAGACTCCCACAACAGTGTCACCCCTGCCAGCCTGCGCCTTAATTCTCACCCACAGACTCTCGACTCGCTCCTCAACCGCACCTGGACATTCTATACATTGTAGTTGCTCTCTCACACAAAGAGCAACTCCACCACCACGCTTGGCTGGCCTGTCTTTCCTGAAAAGGACATAGCCATCCACGACCACATTCCAGTCATGTGAGCTGTCCCACCACGTCTCTGTTAATGCCACCAGATCATAATCTCCTGACCGAACGCAGGTTTCTAACTCCTCCTGCTTATTCCCCATGCTGCGCACATTGGTGTACAGGCACTTCAGGGAGCGAGCCGAGTACACCGATTTCACCCTAGGGGCCTGAGGGGCCTCCCGGTCTTTATTGATTCCAGCATGTTGCCCCACTGATGCAAGCCCAGCTACAACCCCATCTCCCTTCAAATCTAGTTTAAAGCCCTGCAAATGAGCCCTGCTAATTCCTGTCCCAGCATCCTTTTACCCCTGTGGGATAAACCTTTCCCACATATCACTGACCGGACTGGTGTCTTATAAAACCAGCTGTTATCAAAGAACCCAAAGCCCTGCCTGTAGCACCAGTCCCGAAGCCAATCATTTACGGACTTGATTTTTCTATTCCATCCCACATCATCACCCGAAAATGGAAGGAGGGAAGAGAAGATAACTTGAGCCCCAGACTCTTTCACCATTCGTCCCAAGTCCTTGAAGTCTTTCTTCATTTCCCTCAGACTACGGGATGCCGCTTCCTCCCCATCTGTCTGGAAGATCAGCAGCGGGCAGTAGTCTGTTGGGCACACCAGGTTGGGGAGCGCCCTGGCGATGTCCCTGATCCGAGCTCCAGGTAGGCTACAAACTTCCCGATGCTGAGGGTCAGCTCTGCATATCGGGCCCTCCGTCCCTCTCAGAAGGGAATTGCCTACCACAATTACCCTTCTTTCTTTTTTATCGGAGGCAGTCTTGAGGCGTGGAGTCGATCGCCTCTTCCTATGTGACCTCGTAGGCGGCCCTTGCACCACATCCCCACCTACATCTTCTTCAATATCCAGGGCCTCAAACCTATTACACAGGGGCACCCGGGGAAGCAAAGCAGGTAGGGAGGGGGGTTGCCCGACACGCCTAACTGGAACTTGCTTCCAACCCTCCTCAGCTGTTTGGCCCCATACTTCTGCCCGACAGCGACAGGGCAGGGGCTCTCTCAGATCTTCCCTTATGGTTTGGTTATGGTTTTAGTCAGTGCTCCACAAACCAACCCTGCCTCTCTATGGGGCTAGTTTAATTATTAAAAAATGTAGCACTACACACATACACAAAATCATACCATTTCCACATACAGATCTAGCATATTTGGAAGCTTCCTATTACAGAGAATAATAATGAGAACAGCAAATCCATAGGCACTTGTCCTGGTTGTGTGCACATTTTGAAGCTTGTCCTTTTTTTTTTTTTTCCTTGTCATTCGGAAATGATCTGCAGCCCCTTGCTCACAGCCCGGTTTTCAGTCTTGGCAAGTATCTTAACATTCTCTGTAGGCTCTAGCTCATTGCCTCTGTGCTGGCAGTGAGCAATTGCTCTATGATGGTGGTTTTTCCTCACCGTTTGTCAGTACATGCACTCTGGGCTTCCCGCTGCCATCTGGCAATCAGTGTGAGATCACAGCTCCTGATCCCATGAGGAAGGCACCACAAGACAAGGTCACAGATAAAACAGATAAGACTACACAAACCTTTGTGAAGCTGCACCACACACTGTCTGGCATTCTTGTGACCCATTTTTTGCCTTTTTATAACAATTCAATCAGTGGTTATGCTACAGTAGATAAGCATGCAATGAATTTTTCACGGTTGCTTACCGATACCACAAAGCCATATAGCTCAGGAATTCTTGTAGCTTCTAATGCTTGTCAGTTCATTTGTATTTAATCTTTGGCAGGTGATTTCATTTAGCATCAAAACCAAATTGCATAGGATATTTTCTTTTATTCATAAGTCATGTTGCTGATGTCTCCTTACTGCTTCTTCAGAGTCTAATAAGAGCATTTCTGCTCCAGTTTCTTCAGCTACTAAGACGACATTACATTTCTCTTAGCATTTGCACTACCTCATTTCTTATATCCCTCACACATTTTGCACAGACTTACAGGATTATTGAGTTTGGATGAAAACCATGGGCTTTGTTTTATAGATAGATAGGGACAATCTATGTGCAACAACAAAACTGGCAAACTTATCTGTAAAGGAGAAATGGCGATATCCTTAATTTGCAGCAATATGACATAATCAGTAGAGGGGAAGGGATAGATCGGTGTAATTCAGGGTGTCTGGACATGACTAGATCAAGAGGCAAGTAAACCACCAAGAAGGCTGGGCCGAGCATTTTAAGTTACTGAAGAAAAATGTGTACATTAATCTGTTTTAGAAACAAAACTTCTCATCCAGCTTCCCACATGCTTCATCTCAAATTATCTTTAATCGAAGTTAGAAAAACAAAAATCTGCCAACACACAAATTAAGATTTTTCTCATTGGTTCCAGCCAGCTATTTTGTTGCTTTAAATGTTACTTTTTCATAAGCAATAACCCAATATATTCATGCAATTGCTACAGAATGGCAGAGCAGTGAAGTTTTTCTTTGCCATGTGCAGTACATTCAAAATATCACAATATCCAGAACTCTTGCCTAAGAAAAATTTTTCTCATAGTAATTTTCAATGAAGCGCTGTGCAGCTTGTTCCATAAACAAAATTGATCTGTCGACTTTTTATCTAGTGTAATGGAAAATTCAGATGAGAAATCCAAGCCTTTTTAAACATGTCAAGCAACTTCTCTCCTAAATGTTGAGTAGTCATGGAAGCTATTACCATGCTGTATGGCTGAAATATTTTCTTGGTTGAACAGAGTTTTCTTAATAGTTTGTGGATGCATTCAATTTCTAGTTCACTGTCCCTCCAGGGATATCAGGCCCTTCATCAAGGTAAAAGTGCAGTTCAGATACTCCTTAGAATATACATTTCTCCCTGTACTCTTCATTAGTTTCTACTTATAAGATTTTATAAATATGTTGAGTCTTTCTGCAATCCCATGAAGGTACATATTTACTCTCAGCTCTGAGAACATTTCCTCTCTATTTTTAGTTTTTTAAAAGGACTGACTCAAAACAAACTCAGTAAAGATTGTATAACCAAAGAGACACATCTGAAATAAAAGCAGAAATGGAGTTGAAACTGTAAGATGCAAACCTAAGTAACCTCTTTGAACTGTGGAGATATTCAGAGTACTAAATACGGTACTGATTTCTTCACCTGAAATCGCATATTTGTCAAAGCTTGAAAGAAACCAGCAAGCATCTGAACTTGTTTCTCTGAATTTCCCTCAGTACTGAGACTGCTCTTTCTGTGTACATTTGGTTCAGGTTCTGCAACATTATTAGTGCAAATCATTATCTACACAGGCACATAGGATATTACTTGTGTGGTAGGAGTTATGGCTAAGAACAGAAGCCTGAGAAAGGGAGGGGGAGAACATTTTTACCAGCTAATGTTGTGTGTTTTCATCACTACCACAGAGTTTGCCCTGTATATCATGCAAGATGATGAAACCAGAACTCCCTGCAGCCAAGACCTGGCAATGGGAATTTATGCAGAGCCTCAAGAATAATGGGGTTCAATTTAGTTTATATTTCCCTGGGAAAATAACCAAGATTTGCCACATATATATTTTATCATGTTTAACATATTTTACTGCAAAACGGAATCTTTGTGACTATATTACCATCATTGCAGTATTCTGCTCTGCTAAATTTAACTTTGACCTTAATTAAACCTGAGACTGGATTTGAAAAAGAGGCGTAGCATTTTATTGCACAAGGTAAGCGTGTGCACAATCGAATTTGGTGCTTAACCACTAGGGACAGATGTCAGGAATACCTTAACATGGCTTTCATCACCGTGCTGAAGCAGGTAAAAGAATTGTTTTGGTGGGAAGGGCAGTTGTGAAAACTAGGTCAAAGGAGAAAAGTGAGATAAGTGAGAATAAATCAGAAAATAAATATATTTGAAAACTGACAGTGTTCAACCCTGTATCAATAAATATACCCAAAACACCCTTTTAGTCAGTAGTGTTAGTTTCCTTCAGGCTAAAAGGCAAGAGTTCTCACACATGTAAAGGCATTTAGCTGTTTAAAATCATTTTCACACTTGAAGGCTGCTGAGACCTCAGATAAGATACTTTGTGAGGTCCACTACAGGGCTCACAATCTTACCTTTCATTGAACACCAGAACTTGCCACAACTCCGTACTTACGTTGTCAGTAATATATTCAGGAAATAAACAGCATTCAATAGCCACTTTTATGGAAAACAAATTTGCAATTTAGCTCACCTGAACTAGATTTACTTACTTTTTATAAGTGTCATCACATCATGGGCAGTTTTTTACTTACCATTACTCCTGCGATATTTTATGCTCTTCTTGAGGAGCCACTTGCTGTAACCAAGAGATTATGCAAAAGTCTAAGTTTTGTTGTCCTGGAGGAACATAAAGGGACTCTTGCCACTGCACTCACAGAGAAAACCTTGAAAGTGTTCATTAAGCACATCATTTTCAGATTACTTTAACCCTTGTAAATCTGATGCACAGTTTTTTCCAAGATTTGGCAGTTCTCCTAGATTATTTTTACAGCAATAAAAATCTTCTACAGCAGTAGAAGAACAAAGTGCCTAGCTGACCCTCCCACACATAGTCTTCACCTGGACTTCTAAAGATACTTTTGCTATAGATGCAGAAACATGTGGGCTCTTTCCTCCCTACCTCTGTAGTATAAAAATATTGCAAACTAAAATGAAAAAAAAATATTAGCAACAGACTGTATGTCCAAATACAGCATATA
Organism: Caloenas nicobarica; assembly: GCF_036013445.1. NCBI lineage: Eukaryota > Metazoa > Chordata > Aves > Columbiformes > Columbidae > Caloenas > Caloenas nicobarica. The sequence goes on from NC_088247.1 coordinate 73,833,146, forward strand.
TGGATTGTCTTTTAGCAACTTTGTATTATTTTTGTATTATTCATTTTTTCCTAAATGGATAGGCAACGTTACTCAACCAATAGAAAATATAGCTTACTATTAGACAATTTCATCCCTTCGAAAGCACAAAACATGTGGGTTTCAATCTAAATTCAGGATATAATCAAGCAATTAAGACATTCAAAGAAAAAGACTAGGGAAGAGGGGAATGGAAAGCTTTACTTTCATTGGTCTTTTAAAACTTAAATTACTATAAAATGCACAATAACAGCTGCACTATGTCAGATCCTTCTGAGGAAAAATGGAAGCTGGAGTTAGTCGTGTTCATTGTCAACACTGTTTCAAAAAAAAATTACAAGCAAGAACTAACATCTGCAAAAGCGTTTGTTCTCCACAGTGAGAAATTATCCATCAATCTCCTTGTGATATTTTCTGCTATGGTGCTGACTTGTTATCCCCCCATATTTTACTCAATACTTTGAGGAAAGAAAAGAAAAGAAAAGAAAGAAAAGAAAGAAAAGAAAGAAAAGAAAGAAAAGAAAGAAAAGAAAGAAAAGAAAGAAAAGAAAGAAAAGAAAGAAAAGAAAGAAAAGAAAGAAAAGAAAGAAAAGAAAGAAAAGAAAGAAAAGAATCCGTGCATATGCATCCTTGAATAAATTTATCTCTAAACCAGAGAGGTTTCTGTATTACTTCTGTCAATATAGAAACTCACCTGTTAACTTCATGCATGCAAGTTTATATGACAGACCAAGAGCCATTCACTGTGGATCCCAGTGCTGGTAGGTACAAAACTACAGATGTAAGCAATAATTTGATCTGCTTACTGATATGAAACTCATTTTTACTTAACCATGAGCATAGAAATATTGATTTGTTCTTCATGAGTTTTGCTTCCAATGTGAAGTCTGAAGTCATAGTTTGCAGCCTAGAACAAATTAAGACATTAAATAGCAACAGCAGCACTTCTGTGTCTAGTCAGCTCTAAAAACAGGCTATTACAAGGTGGGAATGGTATCCCAATATTAATCCTTATATTTAGGGTATTTTTATCCTATAAATTTTTCACTCTGAAGTCTCCCAAACTACCAAATATTCCTTATCACAAAACTTAAAGCCATTTCCAAAAGTAGAGTTAAATATAAACTATTTCATGTTAATAAACTTTTTTGTTTTAATGTTACGACCAGGGAGATAAGCACTAACATTAGGCCATAATCCAAGAAATAAACAAAAATGAACCCGAAATGAACAAGGAAAAAAATGTAATAGGCAAGAATCAAAATATTCTTTGGGGTTTCACATTACAAAGTTTGAATTTTCTACCATGTCTCTTTAAAAATTAGATTTAGAATATATTAAAAAAATACATGTTCATTATTCTGATCAGAAGCGTGGAGGGTGAGAAATTAAAAATAGAACAAGTTTCTGTGAACACAATGAAAACAGAATCAGAATACAGAGACTGTACACCACTAGTGGATCCAGACAACATAAAAAGTGACAGAGTAATTGTGAGAACATAATCCTCATACAAATTGCCAAGTGAGAAGTCAGCTAGTAGCAACACCTATTTCCTTACTTCTATGCAACGCATAAATGACCATTTCTTGATGGCAGTAGCTGCCACCCTGCTGAGGTCTTCAGCAGACTAAAGGCTGTGTGGACACAGAAGCTAGAACTGCTCTATTACCCTAGGAGGAATCCCTTACATGCCAGGAATAAAACATAGTGCCAAGACAAAACAGAAGAAACACTTACGTCTCTGTCTTAAAAAAACAAAGTTGCAGTCTTTGTAGTAGTTAACAACCTTGAGCTTAAGATGCAGACCAAAGCAAAATAAATAAATAAAAGGAACTGAAAAAATCCGTCTGTTCATACTCTTCTACACCTGAAGCATCTTTCTTAGCATCCATTCATGTAGCATACCAAGTTTTAATAATCTCTGTCTTAACCTGATTTAACACCTACTTACTTTTTCCTCTTATGAAAACACGGAGTTGCTGTACTGGATCAAGGACAAAGGTAAGCCAACAATCAAAACCAAAAGGTGCACTTGCAACTTGTGCAGCTGCACTACAGTAGTTTTTATCCACCTAACTCAGGTGCAGGGAGCCACAGAGATGCGGACTCCAGCAGCAGCTTTCTTCACTGGATTACCTGGCACCTATACACCAACCTGTCAATGCCTCATGTAACCAAAACTACCTCACTGACAGTACTCACAACAAATAATCATAGAACCATAGAATCATTTCAGTTGGAAGAGACCCTTCAGATCATTGAGTCCAACCATAACCTAACTCTAGCAGTAAACCATGTCCCTAAGAACCTCATCTAACATCTTTTAAATATCTCCAGGGATGGTGACTCCACCACTTCCCTGGGCAGCCTGTTCCACCGCTTCACCACCTTTTCCGTGGAGAAATTTTTCCTAATATCCAGTCTGAACCTCCTCTGGTGCAACCTGAGGCCATTTCCTCTCATCCTACCACTTGTTACTTGGGAGAAGAGACCAACCCCCTCCACGCTACAACCTCCTTTCAGGTAGTTGTAGACAGCGACAAGGTCTCCCCTCAGCCTCCTTTTCTCCAGGCTAAACAGCCCCAGTTCCCTCAGTCGCTCCTCATAATGCAAAGGTAGATCTAGTATCTCCATGTGCATATTGGTTTGCAAGACACCTGAGAGTCACCTAGAAGAGATCAGCTCCTCTTGTGTCAGAAAACAAGCTCAAGGCTTCTCCTGAAGACAGACAGACACCACAGTGCTGGCATGATCCCACCAATAAAGGGGGTATCTGAGACTATCATTATTCACAGAAAAGCTGCATTACCTTCAGCTCAGTACTAAGGGTGCTTCAGCAGCTGAAAAAGATGTTGCTTAGTCATCAGAAACAGCACTGGGGACCAGTGGAAAATTTGCATTAGTCCTTCCATGTCTATTGCTGAAATAATAAAGCTAAAAACAGTCATGTGCTAAGATATTGTACTCCACTGGTGGCCCATAAGGGAGTATGCTCTGGACAACCCATACGCATAGACCACACTTTTGAAGATACTCTGTAAAAAACTCCTTTTAGTGCCCCTGATAGCCACTGAAAATATACATTCTTCTGGATAGTTCCCAAGAATTCAGCCCTTTCTTCCTCATCTCCTGGACTGTGTCATGATGCAATGTCATGACCAAAAGATTCAAATCTAATGTCATTTCAGGGCATACCCCCCTCACTGATGATATTGCCTTTTTCCTTTCTTTTCTTACAGTGTTTAAAATCATGCTGCTGGATCCAATGAGTCAACATCCCTGGCTGTAGTCACAGCCAGAGCTTGATTTTCATTCAGCTCTTCACTAGAAAAAGAGGCAGACCATTCTATGTTAGAACAGGGAAAGACTCTGGTGAGACTATATAATAGTAAAATTTATACTCTACTGCCTTCCACAGGAAAGCCCTATGACCTGGAAGTAAGTCACAACAGAGTAGAACAGTGCACCACAACAAAGCAAACATATTTGCAGCCCAAACCTTTGCCTGTTTGGAGCACTTGCCCCCATTAAATGTCTTGTGTGGCTTCCCTCTTTGCTTATCTGAGGTCATCTTGATCTTGCTGATCACCAAGCAATGCGCATAGTTAGCAGACAACAAGGTCTCTTTTTCCATGCCCTGGAATCATATTATTTTTACAAGTCATATAAAAAGAGAAGTAGAGAGGTGGGGAAAAGAACAATGTTACTCTATTTGTTTGTGTTTTGTTTGTGGTGGGGTTTTTTTTCTGTTTTTCTTCATTTTTTTGTTTGGTTGGCTGGGGTTTTGGTTTTGTTGGGTTTTGTCTGTTGTTTGTTTGTTTGTTTTCCTGATCTTTTCCATTAATTGGAAAGGCTCTGAAATTATAAGACAATAAGGGGAAAGAGATCTACAATATTTACTTTTGGATTTCAGAATCAGAGATCTGTTGAGCATCATTCACATTTCTGCAGTGAACCTGTACTTGCAGAGCAGGAATTTCAGTTTTGTATGCTTGGCCAGTCTTTAGCCAAACTAGCAGTTAAGGAAAAATGGGAAGAGAAAAGATAAAAATGAACAGAATAAGAGTGTTCATTCCCAAGATGGAAACCATCATGATTCATCATCTTATCTGAATGCCACTTAAAATCTGCATATCAAAGTCTGTCCTGCTGAGAAACTTTTGCTCCTCAAGGAATTGCAGAGGAATAGACACAAAAGGCATAGATGCATCAGGGCTTATTTTCACACTGCCCATGCTACAGCAGCTGGTACAAAGACATAATATTTTGTTGGAGAGAGATGTCTACAGAGTTAAGAAAAAGACAAAGGTGTGTGAAGGATTAATAACATACCAGTGTAGCAACTCCTAGCCAGTATATGGTTCCTTAAGAGACTATACATACCTGACAAAAATTACACCAGCTTTAACTAATCTGAGCTACGACTGAGGTAGTATCTGAAGATCAGCTGCTGGCTTTTTGGATGTCCACTTTGTTATTCCTAGAAAAAACAGATGCATCAGAAAACATACACCACCAGATGCAAAATCAAGAAATAAATTATTTAAAAACACCAACACTTAAATATAGCATCAGGAAGATTTTGAAGTTTGTTTATGTTCATGTATTTTGTAAACAAAAAACTTAAAACAATTGAAAACCTGCTTTCTGTTGATTAAAATATTGATGAAATAATTGGTAAAATCCAGTAATATAATTGATCTATGTATTCTTTCGCTGCACTACTACGTTAATGGGAATTGCAATATGGATCTTTGTGATGCTAATGTAATTCGAAATTTCGGACTTCATTCTCTTCCGGAGAACAGTTAGATCCCAGAGCATGGACTCAAGACTCTGGATGCAGTGTCCAGCACTTCCACCAACTTCCTGTGTGACATTGTGCACTTCACTTTATTCCTTCAGGTTTTCTTTATCTATGAGAGTCATTATTCCTTTCTCTTGCCATTTATTGTTTATAGATCACCCCTGTTTCACAAGGCTAATCATCACTCCAACAGGAAGCTTAACAATATGTTTAAAATATTCTATTTTCAAAGTCTGTGGAATGCTACTTAGTACATGGCTACAGTATCTAAAACAGACACACAAAATCATTAAAGATATTCACAAGCTCACTCCGATGTCACTCTGAACCAACCGAAGACAATGCAATTTTAACATGTACAATAGTTACCCCAAGAAAAAAATACTTTGATTTAAGCAAAAGGTATATTAGCTCAGGCTTAGCACTATGTAAACATAGGTTTGTAGTTAGCTTGAATCACATACCGTGGAGCAATCCTCTTGACACATCCCAGGCTGTCAGCTCTCCTTGATCCTTGTTCGTCGCATTAAGTGGTACCTTGCTCTGAATACCCTATAGCCTTTAAAAAGGAGGGTTGGATGTCTGCTGAGTTGTTCCAGTTTTTTGAATTATATTAGATAATTTTTTGCCAGATCAATTTTTTTGATCACCCTCATTTTGAAAAAGTTTTTCCTAGCACCCAGTCAGAATTTCCAAATTTCAGCTGATGCACACTGTCTCTCATCATTTCGTTGGGTACACCCAAGAAGAGTCTGACTCCATCTTACAAGTGTCCACCAGACAAGACCTCCCTCCGTCTTCTCCAGGCTACAGCTCTTTCAGCTTTATTCATATGTCTTTCAGAGCTTTGTGAAGGGTGTCTGTACTGGGGCAAGAACTAACATCTCTTGGAAGTGAAAAATTCTAACTCTCCTTACTCAAAGCCCAAGCCCAGAGCTCCAGGAGGGAACTGCTCCTAATGTCATAAGGTGTTAAAAACAATTGCTAGTAACTTGAATATTTTCCCTACTACTGAAAAAGAAAAACGTAGCTCTCCCTAAACAGGATTATGATTTTTGGTGTAGATATTTGCTTTGGAGTTTGTTGTGGGGTTTTTTTGTTGTTGTTGGGATTTTTTTGGGGGGTGTGTGTGTTTTAGTGAAAAGTAGCACTATAGAAATGCAACAGAAATGAAATATTCACAAAAATGGCTGGGTTTTTTCCTCCCAATCAAGCCACTTTGAAAGACGTTCTACATTACTTACCATTGGCAGTGGGTGCATGATGGCCTAGAATATTGGCATGTTTGTCACAGAGACTTCTCTGCATCCATGGACCCATGCCCACTTCTAAATTGTCTAACATCCTGATTACAAGAGTACCAAATACTGCAATCAAAGAGATTCTACTATGCAATTTAATCATTTAAAGCTGGGCTTGCTTCCATGACTGTAGTTAGTTTCCGTAAGTCCTGTGACAGTGCCAGAAACTTATGTCATGGGATAAGGTCTGGATATGGAACCATTTTCTCAGGGACATTTCTTAAACCAGTATTTTGTGTTTTACTACTAATGCCACATACTGAGTCTACCTTCTTATTAATTCATTAAGCAGTAACAAACTATTTTATCTACATTTTGCTCTGATCTCACCAAGGTGCTAAATGAGCAACTTCCCACACGCTTAATTATCTTCTGATTCGCTCTTGCCCCAAATAAATCATTTGAAGATGTCCACCTTTTCCTTGCAAACATGGAGTCCCCCCATCCCACTCGATTCCCCTGCATTCTTTCAAGACCCATTCTACATCCCAAATCTCAACTATGTCTCCAGTGAGCAGAGGCAAAGGCAAAACCCAGCAGCACAATTTCACCAAGCAGATTCTCAAGGGAGACTGTTTGGAGAAAACTGTTCTTTGACTAAGAGTGACATTTAGGGAGGAATGAGAGAAAAAATCTGTAGCAGCATGCCATGGGAAAAGATATTTTTGACTTTTCAGTAAAGGATAATTTGGTAGTCTTCTCTCACTCTGGGATAAGGATTAGAAAATGCCATTAGGATCAGCATAAGTTTTGTGTAACATGGTAATAAAATAAAATTCACACCTTGATTCACATTCAGCACTACAGCACATGGTCTATTAGTCTAGATGCTCTAGAGATGCCTTAACAACCTTACAAAGATCTGACAGCTGACTGTATTGCCTGTTCTGAAAAGCTGGAGGGTTTGCAGTCTCTGTGGGGGAAATCTTACTGTTACTAATCCTTTCTTACCTGCAAGGATCAGGAGAACCAAGTAGCAGCTGTTCTGCAGGCTTTTGCCAGCCCACTCCACCTCAAAGTATCTCTTGGGCTTCAACATAAATGACTGGCAACAACCTGGAGCCACAGCAATACAGGGTGAAGATAGACATGTGTACTCAAGTCCAGTCTGAATAAGGAGATAAAAACAGTTTCTGATCTACTTGTGCACAGGCATTTGTATCCATAGCTGCTATGGGATTGCCCTGAGTGGAACACTTATGTCAAGCAATGCAATATCAATAAACATCACATATATCGAGGCCAAATTATACCTAGAAGGAGGATGTCAGCGTACTGCAGTTGGTGCAGCTGCCTCTTTGTAGCACTGATGAATTCAAAAGACAAAAATTCTGTAGCATTTCCAGACATATTGCTGCTGTGCATAGAGCTTAGACACTTCCAGGAGCATCACTTAGACCCTTACTGCCCAGCAGTACCTGCCTTAGTTCCTCACATCCTCTTGTCTTCTGTGTATTTTATTCACCTGAGCAGACAAGAAGCAGAAGCAGTTGCACCACTGTCGGTTTTGGTACCAGCATCCAAGCCAGAAGGACCAACAGGGTGTATTTCTGTTCTCTCTTTCCTCAGGCAGGGTGATGTGGTCGCAGCTTCCCACAACAATGCCATGGCACTGCTGGGGGAAAATGGAGGGTTGAAAGAGGAATCTTGTTTTTCAGTTCTATTTCGCCTTTTGCAACATGTGGCAAAGACGAAGTGTCACATTGCAATGTCACCGCTTCCTGTGCATATTCTCCACATCAATTTTTACATTAAAATTTTTAAGGAAGGAGGAACCATGGAAATTCCCCACAGCACTGAAATAACATGGAGCAAAGGAAAAGACAAGTCTTTTGTTTTCTCTAAACAGCTGATTCACAGCCTCTTGCACTATTTTTCTGCATTTTGGAGTAAGCTGCTAGGCTTAGCAATACCTTGTCTCTGCTTGCAGTTGACCTTTCTCTTGCCATCTCCTTCAAGTGCATGACAACTTTTAATCTACCCACTATGGTCCTAGAAAAAGGGAAACATCTTCTCCTGCACTTGGCATTTTCCACAAGTAAAAGGATTCAGAGTGAAGCTGGGAATGAGAGTCTTGGGTGAACAGCACTAACTGCAGAGTGGAGAACCATTAACAAGGAGAGAAGAAAGGAGACCAGGAAAAATTAAGGTCCCAGTTCCATTTCCTGAAGTGCTCAATGGTACTACCATCACAAGTTGCAACAGAAGGGACATCAAGACACATCTTCCTAAAACATGCCCTTGGAAGCAGCACTGATTTTGAGAGCAGCAGATCTAACAAAACCAAGGTTCCTAGGGATCTATGCATCATGTCTGAATTTCCTTATCTGTAAAAGCAAATGCCCCAGTCACTGCTTTCTCCATGGCTGGAGCGTTTTTAGATGCTGACTGCTGTGGGTTAGCGAGAGCTGTTGCCTGGGCCTGAGGCCTGTATGCTAATCGAGTGTTGACATGGAACACAACATGCCCGGACAAGGCCCAGGAACAAAGAACTTGTGGTTATCAGCAAACGCCTATGCCCTAGGACAAAGAACAACACGTGACCACAGGTGGCGACTGATAGTCGCGGGAACATCACCTAATCAACAAACTTTGTTTGGGTAGTCTTGCTAGTCTTGCGCATGTGTTAGAGTGATTAGCCAATCACCTTAAGACACGCTTAACTTAGAACATATAAATGTATGTGTGTTAGTTCAATAAATCGGACATCTTGCTTGCATCAAGCTGCGTCCCCGTCTCTCAATCGCGACAGACTGCATGTAACTTCTGCTCTGCAAATGCTTAATTAGTGTCAAGAGTACTCTTCTTCTCTACTGTGTCTCTTCTCTACCCAAATGCCTATCTATCAGGCCTCTGCTTCTACCCTATACAATTACAGCTGCCATCCAGGGAGATCTGGACAGGCTAGAGAGTTGGGCAGGGAAAAATTTAATGAAATATAACAAGGGAAAATGTAGAGTCTTGCATCTGGGCAGGAACAACCCCAGGTTCCAGTACAGGTTGGGGAATGACCTATCAGAGAGCAGTGTAGGGGAAAGGGACCTGGGGGTCCTGGTGGACAGCAGGATGACCATGAGCCAGCACTGTGCCCTTGTGGCCAAGAAGGTCAATGGCATCCTGGGGTGTATTAGAAGTGGTTAGTGGGTCGAGAGAGGTTCTCCTTCCCCTCTACTCTGCCCTGGTGAGACCTCATCTGGAACATTGTGTCCAGTTCTGGGCCCCTCAGTTCAAGAAGGACAGGGAACTGCTGGAGAGAGTCCAGCGCAGGGCCACAAAGATGATTAAGGGAGTGGAGCATCTCCCTTATGAGGAAAGGCTGAGGGAGCTGGGTCTCTTTAGCTTGGAGAAGAGGAGACTGAGGGGTGACCTCATCAATGTTTATAAGTATATAAAGGGTGGGTGTCACGAGGATGGAGCCAGGCTCTTCTCTATGACAACCAACAGTAAGACAAGGGGTAATGGGTTCAAGCTGGAACACAAGAGGTTCCACTAAAATTTGAGAAGAAACTTCTTCTCAGTGAGGATGACAGAACACTGGAACAGGCTGCCCAGGGAGGTTGTGGAGTCTTCTTTTCTGGAGACATTCAAAACCCACCTGGACGCCTTCCTGTGTAACCTCACCGAGGTGTTCCTGCTCTGGCAGGCGGATTGGACTAGATGATCTTTTGAGGTCCCTTCCAATCCCTAACTTTCTGTGATTCTGTGATTCAAATTTTTACAACAGAATCAATACATAGTAAGAGGAAGATGCATAACAAGTAAAGTATGTCTGCATAAGGTCCATTTCCTCAGGAAACTGATGTCAACAAAATAAAAGAAAAAAAGCTTTCTGTGCAGACTACCAACACCCTATCTTCAAACTAATTAATGATCACTGAGTTCCACAAAATCCCATTCAGACATTCCTATGTATGATTTTCATTTTGCAGGTGGGAAACTGAGGCAGCAAATATCTTCCCAAGCCAGATAAAACCATTTACTATCATGGATAAATGTGGAAATTGCTTGCTCCAAATCCATTATAAAATACTTACCATGAGTTTCTCTCTGCTGTTCTGACAACACTCAATGCTGCAGTACTCTAAGCATTGCAGAGGACCATTTAGGTCACCAATATCAAAGTCACTTAGCATTTTCACATACCTGGAACATTTTACACTGATTTCCAGGAGGCCACAATCTTCTGCTAGATCTAATGAGCAATAGAGGCCAGACAATAACTGAATTTACAGAAGAAAATATTCTGAAACTCTTTTCAGAGTTGATGTTCTGCTCCTCTAACAGGGTCATCTATAAAGGTGCTTCCCAATACCAGTGCATTATCTCAAGTTTTGAGTTCTCTAGACTTCACCAACTCCCTAAATAATAAATAAGTTAAGCACTCATCCCTCCCACATCTGCCTCTCAGTTTCTTTTTCACTGTATTATTAATCTCACAGTGTTCTGTGGCAACACACATTGTATCATATATTCAACACTACTGCCTTCGGTAAGTTATGCTATTTAGTATTACCGAATTGTGTAGAGCTCACACCAAATAGGAACACTCTGCAGAGTAATACAACAGATTTTCCTGCTTTCAATTCCTGGTCTCAGCAAGATTTCCTTATGCTTGTCGCCAGCCATGTAAGTGAATATTGTTAGTGAGCAATATAGGACACAGAAGGAATTCAGCCTGCATTTGAAGACACATATGAATGTGCAGAACACACATATTAAAGAAGTCATTCACCAGGTCAGTCACATTTAAGATGACAGAGGAAATAAAAATTAGAATCTGTTTCGTTAAGGATCTGTATTGCTGTATTGCAAAGCATTGCCTTTATGGTTGTGCTCAGCAAAATTTTTTCTGAAGAAAACACCTTTTAAAACAGCCAGCTTAAAGCTTTGGAAGGTTCCTTCCCAGCTCCTCATGGCTTCATGCATTTATTCATTCAAGTGCTGCAGGCCAAATGCCTTGTCTCCTTCCAAAGGAATTCAATGGCAGCTTTGGTTTACATGACACAGACAATCGGCTCATCACATAATTCGCAACAACAGCATGGCCTGCAGGCCTTCCCTGTGCCAGTGAACAATGCAGCCATCAAACCTGCTAGTTGGGCAAACCTCCAACAGGCTTCAAACTGTGCAGAGCCTTGAGAGCAGCAACAGCATCCTCTGCGCTGTCAAATCCCTCCCTTATTACACACAGTGACTGGAAAGGAGCAGGATCCACACAGAAGGGCTGCTGCCTGGAGGGTCTTTTGGGCTTTCTGACCCACTTTTTTGCTGGCTATCAGTTACACAGCAAAGCCCTTCCACAGCAAACCTGTGAATCCCTTGGGACACCTTCATGACAAGCAAACAGGGAGGTATACCTAGCCTAGCATTTCCATCTAAGCTGCAGGCATAAAGGAAGGAGAGAGGCTACTCAGATGCATCTTTGGCATGTGATGGGAAGAGGTCTGGTGAGGGAGAAAAGAGCAATCTGACAGCACCACACACACAATTCAATTTTCTATGTTTCTGCCTCCGGCACCGCTAACATCAGACAGGAAGGGAAAAGCAAGCTGTCCTAACCTGTCATCCCAAACACCTCCAGCATGAGGTCAGACCACACTCCAGGCTTTCTCCCTGCATGATGCTTCTAGTTTCCTTGTGACCATTTGTCTCCTGACCTACACTGCCACAAACTACCTCACCTATCTTATCCTGCAGATTTATATCTCTGCCGTGACATAGTGTACACTATCCTCACATGCAACAAAAAGACAATCTCTGCCAAGGGCAAAGGAGACTGAAAGCTTCCTTTAGGAAAAATTTGCATTACCACATGTTAATATTAATTCAGGTGAGGTCAAAGGGAGATGTTTTACCTGTGGAGCAGAAGATATGTTGTTGCTTCGTGGTGCTCTCCTCCTTGGGCAAGTACATTGCACAGGCTCAGGCCAGCAGCTGTAGAACATCTGTCTATTAGCCCAACAGCACACTGTATCTGAGGAGAGATTTTATCAGTGGTGGTTTCCACTGCGGAGTACAAGACAGAGCCAGATGGACAGGAAGAGAAAAAGGAAATAGGGATCTCTCAGCTCTGGTGTCTCACGTGCTTTCTACTTACCACTTGTGACCATAGCTGTATTTACTTTGGACCCCTTTCAAACAAGAAGGTCTCTGCCAGAGCTACTCTGACAGCTTGCTTGCTTCATCATAGCTGCAGATACATGCTACAGAGCCAGAAACTGGAGGAGCAGTTAGTCTAAGGGGAACAGACAGAACAACACGCAGAAGAGGATGCCATTGGTAAGTGGTAGGAAAAAAGATACAAATTGTTCTAACCAAAATCATCAAGTGAAAGAGAGATAGGGTGTTAAATGCAGTAGAAAGACTGAAAATAACTGTTCTTTAGCTAACACAGTGGCTTGTTCACATCAAGAAGGATGCTCTGAGACCTAAGTCACTGAACTAAGATACGCAGGATCAGCTTCCAACTCTGCCAGGTTTCCCGTCTGATCTGACTGGAGTTCCCTTCAGCTGTGCAGCTGCAGAACATCCTCCCCACCTCAGTACTGCTCTTTAAGTGGAGACCATTTTGCTGAACTGGCTCTGGACCTGTGAGGGGTGACTCTCCCCAGGGCCAGCAGCTGTGCCAGTGCTGCCAGAGAAGAGCAGTGGCGGGAGGCTGCCAGCCATGCTCACCAGTTGCTGCCAGCACAAATGTGCTCCAGGCCAGCTGTGGCACAGCACAGCTGTGCCTCTAAAGTGGAATACCACAGGTCTACCACAAGCTCTGGGGTTGACTCCAAGTTCCATTTGCTTGCTGTTTGAAAGGACTTTGAAATGACTTTGTCTAACCAGCAGCCTCCAGCCACTGCACTGGACTGGGGTTGAGGTCTCATTTCCACTGTGTGGCAGCTAAAGCAACCTAAAAGACAAGATCCCTGAAAGTCTTTGTCCCTCGATAGCTGTTTTCTGCAGTCTGACCTCAGGCTGTCTATGCACACAGTGTAGATACAAGAGCTTCATATGCCTTTCACCACCTTTCAGGGCCTCTTAGCTAGTAGTCATTGCATGTGTAAGTGGTTTCTTATCAACAGACAGCCAGAAATGAAGGTGATACACTGCTGCACTGCAAAGTGGCCAGCAAAGTATGTGTGCTGTCTGATCAAAGAAATAAATTGGTATGTGGACATATCTCAAAAGCTGATTTCTTATTTTGAAGTCTTTAGCACATTGGATTTTTCTCCCAGGTCATACTTACTAGTAAAAACTATAGAGGCATCATCACAAAAAAGGAACCAAAGACAAAATGTCATTTTGTTTCATCTTCGTCAAGAAAAGGCACTTGCCCACAAGCCAAAGCACGGTGTTTCTGCAAGGGACAGATCTGTTCAACAGGCACAGCCTGACCTGAACAAAGCTAGCTAGCTCCTTTGGCCTGCCATCAGGCACCCTAACCATCTTTGTGTCCATCTACCAGACTCCTTCCCATTTTTTAAAGTACAGAAGGCCCAGCACTGGCCATGATATTCCAGACACAGTCTCACTCATGCTAAAAAGAAGAGAACAATCACTTCCTTTGACTTGCTGTTGTGCTCCAAAAAGATGTTATCTACCTTTACTTTCAACCCACAAGAAATCTAAAATGGTGTTTCAAAATTTGCCAGTATCCACCAAATCTTGCACAAGTGGTAGCTGGGAGTTACACTAACATCTATTAATGTACTATTAATCCTACTACTTCCATTATAAGTTTTTGCTTTTTTTTATTATATCTGTTTTTTCTCTTGGTTACTGTTTGGCAGTACTTCAGCTAGTTTCTCCTATCAATATCTGTCTCAGGCTGAACCTTCGTGGAAAATTTCAGTCAAAAATGGTTCAGCCATTTCTGAGCACACAAGTAAAAATGCATTATTCCAAACAATCTGAAAAATTGTGACAGGGTCTGCTTTGGGTCAAAAAAACCCCTTTTTCCTATCCTTGTGAAAGACTGCCAAACTCTGGGTGAGTTACAAGCCTTCGAAATGTCACAGTTCATATACACGCTGATAAAATCCAGCAAGCAAAATCTCTGAGGGTTCTGTCTGAACTGGACATGCTTCATTTTCTTGCAAAGCTTAACACTCCCCAGAACGCACAAGTACAGAGCAGCTGCGTATGGCTGCTATGGAGACCCACATAGTAGGGGTTTCAGGTGAGGGTGGATTTGAAGTATCATCACTGTGTCAGAGACTGGATTTTGACCGGATTTGGAGCAAATCTCTTGTGGAAACCTCTCTTTGTAGGCTCAGAAAACAAACGAACAAAAAAACCCCATGTACTCAACAGAAGGAATTGTGTGAGACAAAGTTTTCAAGTTAGAGATGATAGGATGAAAGATAGTTAAAGAAAGTTAAATATAGTCAAGAAAAGTTTATTTTTATTAGACAGACCTACGAAACTCCTTAGTTACATTCTGACAGATGTAGCTGATTGTCAGACTTGGCTGGTAGCAAATTCTGCTGTATCTTTTTGGTAAACAACTATCTGTTCAGACCGCTTATAGCAGCAAGAGACAAGCCCAGCTTCTATTGGAAACATAAAATGTTTATCCACCACCTGCTAGGAAGGCTTTTGTTACTTGAAATTTGTCTTTTGAGCTCTGTGGAAAGCATGCATGTATTCTAAATGTATTTTCAAATAATGAAGCAGTTTTGATGCCTTAAAACATGTTTTCTTCAAAATAAATAACAGGTTTTATCACTTGAATTGACTTTTAAATGTTTATAAAAATGTTCAGGATGAAACACCCCAGAGAGAATAAGTTTCTCAATTCCCAGAGAGCCAGACTGTAAATCCCTTACTGCCAATGGCAAACAGCTACTCACATGCATAACCCTGTGAGCACTGGTGTAATTCTTCACTGACAGGAATTAAGCCTTCATATTTCTAGCTCAGTATGACACAAAATGGTCATCATGAGTGGATGTTTTCCCCATGACATTCTTTAAAATGTGTGGCAAACATCCATCTGGAAGGATCTCTCATAGAAAAGAAAAAAATCACCAGAAGCCACCATTTGCTGGAGCAACAGTTAGGTTCTCTTTTAATGGAAAAACATTTTTTTCAATACTAGGCTGCACTGGGTACTTTTTCTTTTGCAGAAACCTGGAACCAAGCACCTCATGCTGTATAGGCAACACAAAACCATCAGCAGCAAGAAGTGCTGGTCAGCCTTGACTTGGGCTGAAGGTGAGTCAGGCAGAACGGGAACAGGGCACCCCGAGCTCTCTTCTGCCTGACCCTGGCAGCTATTGTCATTTGTAATGGGAGCCTGGCAGAGGAGAATTTGAAAGATAAATAATAGCATACCAGCAAGCATTTATCAACAACAGCATCATTAAAACAGTGGAAAGGGACTTTTTTAGAGGTCTTCAACGGCTTTAGCAGAATTCTCCCCTGCATATTGGCAGCGCTATTAAAAAGAATAGATTTGTGGATTTTAGAGCCAGAGGTGCACATTGCTAGCAATTTTGTCTGACCTAAATATACAAAATCACATCCAAATAAAATACTTTAAAAATAATGCCATTAAGGTCACATAATCCAGCATTCAAAAGTCTCAAAATGGCAGTATTAAGGTTGCCTGCATGACCTTAATTCTGCAACCCTTAATTCAGCCTCCCTCTGCATCACATTATGTGACTGCAGAGAATGGACAAGGCTCCTTAAAGAGGTAGCTAATCAGCTTCTACTTTTGCCCTTGCTCGGCTTTTATCTCAGAGCAGCAGCTAACACATACCACATAAACACAGCCACTGAAATGCTTGTCATTTTGCAGGTCATTACAGGGCCAGAGCAGTGCTCTCAGTGACCCCAGGCTGCAGCACACACAGGGGATTCAGAAACAGTGACTGAGGGAATGGGAAAGGCACAAGCCAGATATTTGCCAGAGCCTGCTGCTGCCAGGGGAGGGAGGCCAGCATTCAGCCTGCGTGAGGTGTGAGCAGGTGCAAGATCGGCTCGTCATGGTTGCAAAACTTAAGGAGGAGATTGAGACACTGAGGTCCATCAGGGAATGTGAAAGGGAGATCGACTGGTGGAGTAACTCCCTGACGTGCCAAGCAGACAGGCCCCAAGGGGGAACCCCCCAAAAGGTGATGGACCGCCTGCCCTGTCGGGCAGAGAGGGAAGATCTGAGAGAGCCCCTGCCCTGTCGCTGTCGGGCAGAAGTACGGGGCCAAACAGCTGAGGAGGGTTGGAAGCAAGTTCCAGTTAGGCGTCGCGGGCAACCCCCCTCCCTACCTGCTTTGCTTCCCCGGGTGCCCCTCCGTAATAGGTTTGAGGCCCTGGATATTGAAGAAGATGTAGGTGGGGATGTGGTGCAAGGGCCGCCTACGAGGTCACATAGGAAGAGGCGATCGACTCCACGCCTCAAGACTGCCTCCGATAAAAAAGAAAGAAGGGTAATTGTGGTAGGCAATTCCCTTCTGAGAGGGACGGAGGGCCCGATATGCAGAGCTGACCCTCAGCATCGGGAAGTTTGTAGCCTACCTGGAGCTCGGATCAGGGACATCGCCAGGGCGCTCCCCAACCTGGTGCGCCCAACAGACTACTGCCCGCTGCTGATCTTCCAGACAGATGGGGAGGAAGCGGCATCCCGTAGTCTGAGGGGAATGAAGAAAGACTTCAAGGCCTTGGGACGAATGGTGAAAGAGTCTGGGGCTCAAGTTATCTTCTCTTCCCTCCTTCCATTTTCGGGTGATGATGTGGGATGGAATAGAAAAATCAAGTCCGTAAATGATTGGCTTCAGGACTGGTGCTACAGGCAGGGCTTTGGGTTCTTTGATAACAGCTGGTTTTATAAGACACCAGTCCGGTCAGTGATATGTGGGAAAGGTTTATCCCACAGGGGTAAAAGGATGCTGGGACAGGAATTAGCAGGGCTCATTTGCAGGGCTTTAAACTAGATTTGAAGGGGGATGGGGTTGTAGCTGGACTTGCATCAGTGGGGCAACATGCTGGAATTGATAAAGACCGGGAGGCCCCTCAGGCCCCTAGGGTGAAATCGGTGTACTCGGCTCGCTCCCTGAAGTGCCTGTACACCAATGTGCGCAGCATGGGGAATAAGCAGGAGGAGTTAGATACCTGCGTTCGGTCAGGAGATTATGATCTGGTGGCAATTACAGAGACATGGTGGGACAGCTCACATGACTGGAATGTGGTCCTGGATGGCTATGCCAAGCGTGGTGGTGGAGTTGCTCTTTATGTGAGAGAGCAACTACAATGTATAGAGTACTGTCCAGGTGCGGTTGAGGAGCGAGTTGAGAGTCTGTGGGTGAGAATTAAGAGGCAGGCTGGCAGGGGTGACACTGTTGTGGGAGTCTATTACAGGCCACCAGATCAGAGTGAGGATGTTGATGAGGCCTTCTACAGGCAGCTGAGCGTGGCCTCACAGTCACAGCCCCTGGTTGTTATGGGGGATTTTAACTACCCTGATGTTTGCTGGAAGGACTACTCAGCCAGCCAGCCTCAGTCTAGGTGGTTCCTCCAGTGCATTGATGACAACTTTCTGATGCAAATGGTGGAGGAGCCGACTAGGAGAGGTGCGCTGCTGGATCTCGTCCTCGCTAACAAGGAGGGTCTGGTCGAAGCAGTAAAGGTGGGGGGCTGCCTTGGTTGCAGTGACCATGAAATGGTGGAGTTCAGGATCTCATGTGGCGGGAGCAGAATATCGAGCAGAATTGCAACCCTGGATTTCAGCAGGGCCAACTTTGGCCTGTTCAAACAATTGCTGGAAGAAATCCCGTGGGCAAGGCTGCTAGAAGGTAAAGGGGCCCAAGATAGTTGGTTAACATTCAGGGACTGCTTCTACCAAGCTCAAGATCAGAGCATCCCGACGCGCAGGAAATCAAGGAAGGGAGCCAGGAGACCTGCGTGGTTAAACAGGGAACTGCTGGGCAAACTCAAGTGGAAGAGGAGGGTTTACAAATCATGGAAGGAGGGGCTGGCCACTTGGGAAGAATATAAGGCTGTTGTCAGAGGATGTAGGGAGGCAACTAGGAAAGCTAAGGCCTCCTTAGAGTTAAACCTGGCGAGAGGGGTCAAGGACAACAGGAAGAGCTTCTTCAAATACATGGCAGATAAAACTAACACCAGAGGCAATGTAGGCCCACTAATGAATGGGGTGGGTGCCCTGGTGACAGAAGATACAGAGAAGGCAGAATGACTGAATGCCTTCTTTGTCTCTGTCTACTCTGCCGGAGGCTGTCCTGAGGAGTCCCGTACCCCTGAGTCCCCAGAGGAAGGCAGGGCAATGGAGGAGTTTGTCTTAGTTGATGAGGATTGGGTTAGGGACCAGTTAAGCAATCTGGACATTCATAAATCCATGGGTCCAGATGAGATGCACCCGCGGGTCCTGAGGGAGCTGGCTGAAGTCATTGTGGACCGCTCTCCATCATCTTTGCCAAGTCTTGGGAAACAGGAGAGGTGCCTGAGGACTGGAGGAAAGCAAATGTCACTCCGGTCTTCAAAAAGGGCAAGAAGGAGGACCCGGGCAACTATAGACCAGTCAGCCTCACCTCCATCCCTGGGAAAGTGATGGAACACCTTATCCTTGGTGCCATCTTAAGACATATCAAGGATAAGAGGGTCATCAGGGACAGTCAACACGGCTTCACCAAGGGGAAGTCGTGTTTGACCAACCTCATAGCCTTTTATGAAGATGTAACAAGGTGGATTGATGATGGCAGAGCAGTGGATGTGGTCTACCTTGACTTCAGCAAAGCATTTTACACCGTCTCCCACAGCATCCTCACAGCAAAACTGAGGAAGTGTGGACTGGATGATCGGGTAGTGAGGTGGACTGCAAAATGGCTGAAGGAGAGAAGCCAGAGAGTCGTGGTCAATGGGGCGGAGTCTGGTTGGAGGCCTGTATCTAGTGGAGTGCCTCAAGGCTCAGTTCTGGGACCAACACTATTCAATATATTCATCAATGACTTGGATGAGGGAATTGAGTGTACTATCAGCAAGTTTGCTGATGACACCAAGCTGGGAGGAGTGGCTGACACGCCAGAAGGCTGTGCTGCCATCCAGCGAGATCTGGACAGGCTAGAGAGTTGGGCGGGGAAAAATTTAATGAAATATAACAAGGGAAAATGTAGAGTCTTGCATCTGGGCAGGAACAACCCCAGGTTCCAGTACAGGTTGGGGAATGACCTATTAGAGAGCAGTGTAGGGGAAAGGGACCTGGGGGTCCTGGTGGACAGCAGGATGACCATGAGCCAGCACTGTGCCCTTGTGGCCAAGAAGGCCAATGGCATCCTGGGGTGTATTAGAAGGGAGGTGGTTAGTGGGTCGAGAGAGGTTCTCCTTCCCCTCTGCTCTGCCCTGGTGAGACCTCATCTGGAATATTGTGTCCAGTTCTGGGCCCCTCAGTTCAAGAAGGATAGGGAACTGCTGGAGAGAGTCCAGCGCAGGGCCACAAAGATGATTAAGGGAGTGGAGCATCTCCCTTATGAGGAAAGGCTGAGGGAGCTGGGTCTCTTTAGCTTGGAGAAGAGGAGACTGAGGGGTGACTTCATTAATGTTTATAAATATGTAAAGGGTGGGTGTCACGAGGATGGAGCCAGGCTCTTCTCAGTGACAACCAACAGTAAGACAAGGGGTAATGGGTTCAAGCTGGAACACAAGAGGTTCCACTAAAATTTGAGAAGAAACTTCTTCTCAGTGAGGGTGACGGAACACTGGAACAGGCTGCCCATGGAGGTTGTGGATTCTCCTTCTCTGGAGACATTCAAAGCCCGCCTGGACGCCTTCCTGTGTAACCTCACCTAGGTGTTCCTGCTCTGGCAGGTGGATTGGACTAGATGATCTTTCGAGGTCCCTTCCAATCCCTAACATTCTGTGATTCTGTGATATTTAGAGCCCTTTTGAAACCTGACCACCATTTTAAGAGTCTAAGTCCAGAACTTAGAACCTCTGCATCACCACTTTTAACCTGTTTTGCTTGCAATCCTTCGCTGGTAAAAACCCCAAATGCTTCTAGATGTACACAAAAGAGCTGTGCCTGGGCAACACCATGCTTTTCAGCAGCAATCTCATAACTACACTCCAAAAGAAATACCGTACTTACTCTTTTCTGACTTCTGTTGTCCACTCTGGTAATGTACTCATAAGGAAGTACACGCACTAGAGGCAGAGGTGGTGTGCCTGCCCTCTCCTTCACACTCTCTAGCATGCTGCTCAGAACACCCACATCAGGCCGAAGAGCCCCAGGTTTTAATGTATCTTTTCCCTAAATGTGTTTGTGTACACCTTTGGGTAACATTTCCGTTCCACCAACTCAACATTTTGTGAGCAGCCATGCACACCAACAACAGGACTGCCCACCACAAATGCTGGACACTTTGATATCACAGAGCTTTATGTGTCAGCAAAATTACTTTTTCTTTCCACAGCATCCAACTCAACACAAACTAATTCGTTCTTTTCTCAAGTACTTTCAGACATGCATTTTAGACATAACAAGGCAGATACTAAGCCAGATAAAGGGAGTCCACTTTTGGATCAGCTGGCATCGCTCAGTATAACCTAATCTGAATCCAGGAAGCAGAGAAGGAGAACATCGTACCTCTCAAGAAAGTCATAAGTGAGCTCACTTCTGTAGAAGTAGGACAAGTAGTGAACTTCTAGTCCTTTAAGTCAGCTTTGATGATTCAAACTTTTCACATACAAACCTAACTTGATACAGCCCCGCTAAAGAATACATCCCCACGACACAGTGCCGTGCCATGGAGACACCTAAGCTAGCAAGCCTGCCATTTCCAAACAGTAGAACAAAGGACAAACGCACATGAGAAGTGCCAATTGCTGTTCTGGATGCAGGTGCTGGTAAAGCCGTCAGATCAGAGACTCTACCTTTCCTAAGCTCAGAAGCTGTCAGAAAGAAGCATCCTTTCACTCTTTCCAGTGCCCACAGACCTAGACAAGCCAGAACAATTTGTTCAACCACAAAAAGAGCTACACCAGCATTTTCACAAAGCCACAGAAAGATTTCCTGCTCTGACGCCTGGTTTTTGACTGTATATTCGTGCAACATAATCCTCCAGCTGCTGTTCTGAGGACAGGTTCTGTGAAGGCTTTGAAGACCCTGGGCAGGTAATTCCTGAGGTAATTCTGAAAGCAAAACAAAGTGACAGTCTGCTTCCTGATCCGTTTTTCTAGGAAAATTATGTTTTACGGCCAATTCTGTCCTTACACACTGACTATAAAATTAACTTATTAGCAGACTCAATTCCATTTTGTGTGAAGGATTGAGAAGGATTGCCTCCAGCCCTTGTCCCTTTAATTATCAAGTGTATACCAGATTAAATTCAGAACGAAGTAGCCGGGTCAGGCAATCTACTTAAAGTTTAATGGAAATTAATGATTCATTGATCAAACTCATTTACGTCTAATTAAAGCTTTCCTGCATTATAAAAGACAAGGGGGAAGTTTTATAATGCACCTCACTCCCCCTCTGCGCATGGCAGATTTGCTGCCGAATGTGAAATTCACAGCATCTGTCTTTCATGAGCACATGGTTTGGCAACAGCCCTGTAGGTTTAAAAGTATAATTATTTTAGATGACTTCACCAAATGGATGGGGTTTACATAATGCTGCCAAACACAATACCAATATCCAGCTGCACACAGCCAGGCTGCAAACCCAAGCTTGTACACAACAGCTCACAATGGTGAAGTTCAGCGAGCGAAACACCAACCAGACCTGCACACAGCTCTCGAGCACGAGCCTCGCCTGGAATAAAGCAGCAGTGACATTAAGCCTGCGAGGGGGAGGAAAGCTTCCCCTTGCATGTGGATTCACTTCACACGCCTCTTGCGCTTCAAAACCGGCAAAGCGGCTGAGCCGTCCAAGGCACGGCACAGATAGTGTTCAGCGCACAAACATAAACGAGAGCGACAGGCAACCCACTGCAACACTCAGGATTTATTTCTTCCTCCACTGACTGTCCCCTCTTATTATGTACTTTCTAGACATCGTATTTTATATAAATATGTGATCACACTACAATGCCCCTATTGAGGGGTTATCCACCAGAACATTACTTTTGGCATATTTGTTCAAGACAGTATAATTAAACGAGAATACCATGGCCCACTTACATATTTATCATTCTGTTCGGTGGTTTTAAATTTTATACCATTAAGGTGAAAAGAAAAAAAAAATTACCTTTTTACTATCTCAGGCTGCTGGGATACAGAAAGAACTTTTTTCTTTTTCCTCCATAATTTGATGATTGGTCCCTCACATATTAGATAGCATTTTGCAGTCTCTAAAATGATGCTTTTCAAACTTTTTTGATGTATAGATCCATAAAATGGCATAATTGCAAAAATTACTCTGGAAAACCAAAATATACTGTAATAATTTGCTTCTTTAGTAACCTACAATTCTATCCCTCCTCAGGTGTCTACCAAATACAGGATAAAATCAGCTTGCCTTGCAAGTTGATGGATAGTTTACACAGTTTTATGTTGGACCAAGTAGCAGGCTTTCACGTGGTGGAAGAATGCTCATTTTTTTTCCCCATGTTATTCTAGTTGTATGGCATTTTGCAAATCTGTACAGATGTCTAATGATAACCTGTTGACCTATTCCTTCTGCTTCTTGCTCGTTAAGTCCCAGTGGAGTGCATATTTCACTGTCTTCAAAATTACATTTCTACTTTGCATTTCCGATTGTCCAATATAATTGTTCTTTAAGTAAGCACATATTTTCTCCCACTGTGAAGTTAACATGAATGTTTGCTTATACATTAAATAGATACCAGTTCCCAAAAAGTACTTGACTTGCCCCAAAGAACCATTTTGTACCTGAGCAATCATAGTTTGTGGTAGTCCAGCAGAAGCAGCAGCAAGCTTTGGTGTTTCATACTTTTTTGGCTGTAACTCTTTCTACTATCCTTTCCAGCCCTGGCACATCAAAAAACATGGTACCCAGCACCTTGCTAAGCTGCAGAGAAAACAGGCCTCCAGTGGCATCTCTTCTCACTTCCAAAATGGTTTGCCATGTATTTCTTTTGCTCTTTACAGTTTATTTTTATAAAGTCTTAACAGTTTTAACTCATGGTTTAGGAGCAGTGAGTGGCTGGTGCTGTGTGGCAGTAAGATACGGCTTAATTTCTGTTTTATGGTAAATTGTACAGACCCGCTGTGAATACACTGAGGTCCATTATCTTAAATTGTTCTGTTTGATACTCCATTGCTGCCCAAATATTTTGTTTCTTTATCTGCAACAGTTCCGAGGCCAAGAAGTCAGTCAGTTCCCAGAATCTACAGGGCAGCCTGTAATAATGAGGCTGTTTGTATGATTTGCAGTGGAGAGGTCATTTCCTACTTTTTCCAAGGTCTGTTGGGAATGGCTTGTGTTTTCATTGTTTCTATTTGCTCCTTGGTCTACATTAAATTTAACTACAATTAAATCAAATGGCAATTGTAATTTAATTTAGCTGCAATTGCAATTAATTCTAAGGTCTCTGAAAGACTTGGTCAAGTTTGACTGCTATATGGACTCTCTGGGTTTCCAGAGGCAGACTTTGATTCCAGAATGGTCATACATATCCTTGGCGGGGGGTGGGGGGGTGGGGGGCGGGAAAAGGACTTCTCAGTGATCTAGGCATTATGACCCAGCTGCCTCCATATATGTCACCACATACACTCAAATCATCTTGATATTTCCAGTAACCTTGGAAGACAGGTGGGATTTATCCTAGCTGTCAGACTATTCAGGGAGAATGATAACCATGAATGCTTGTAAATCTTTATTTTGTAGATTGTTCGTCAATTCTTTTCAGTCTCTGCGTTGTGACTCTCACATAACTCTTTAATAACCTGAAAATTAGAAGGGAACCACACAAAAAGTGGAAACAAGGACACATGACTACGACTGAATGAGGGAGAAACATAGCCCATAAGATTAAAATCAGAAAGAAGGCACAAAATGAGTTACAGCTAGCAAGGAACATAAAAGGCTCCAAGAAGAAGTTCACCGATTTCATCAGAAACACTTCTATATTATTTATGGAATATAAGAGAAAGAATAGAAAAAATTAGGTGCACCGCACACTGTGGAAGAACAACAAATAATGTGTGACACAGATAAGACTGAAATACTGATATTTCTATTCTCTTTTTAGAATAACACAATCGATAATAGAGGGGAGAGGAACATGGACCAGAATAAGGAAAGGACATCTTAAAAGTATGAAGGCAAGATAGATATTTTCAACACAGCAGGACCTGATGAAGTTCACCTTAAAGAATTTCAGGAACCAGCTAAAGCCACCCCTAATAATTCAGAAGACGAAAGTATCTCTGAGAAACAGAGAAAAGTGAAGCAGTGCCAGTAGTGCCTGTTTAAAATATAATTCCAATATATATTAATCAAGTTATTTCCAGTGCTTAGAAAAATACCAGCAAAAAATATTTAATGATTGATTACTAGGACTGAGAAGACAATAAGCTAATAAAAAGCATTAGTAAAACAAGGATAAATTATATTATGCCAGTTTAATTTGGTATATTTGTTAGGATTATTGGCCTTAATGCTAAGTAGGAAGGAACAGATATAACATTTATGTTTTATACTTAAACTTTTTCACATACTTGCATGATATTCTCACATCAGGAAAATATGATTCAAAGAAAATGTCAGTGCATGAATACCTGATTTTAAAACATACTCAAATACTAACTAGGAATTTTCGGTTTCAAGCTGGACTTTGGAGAGATCTGCAGTGAATCCAGTGCTGGTCGATATTTTCAATAATGACTTAAAATGAAATAAAATTATAATTATTTAGTGCAGCCCCCTGCTGAAAAGGATTGTAAAGAATCTCAGAAAGCAAGTCAGAATCTAGAATGACTGAGAAACAGAGAAACAATGATAGGAAAATCTAGATTGAAAGGGACATCAAAGGACCTTTAGTCCAACTTCATACTTAAAGGTTCAGACCAGGTTGCTCAGAAATGTTTTCAAGACCCAACTGGTTAAAGCCAAGAATGAAGACAGAAGAAACTGCAGTCACAACCTGCCACAGACAATCTGTTCCACTGCCCTCACTGTGAAAAAGTTTTCCCTTACATTCAGTCTCAACCTTTCTTATTTCCACTTATACCCATTCCCTATCATCATCCCACCCCCATGAAGAGTCTGACTCTCATCTTGATGACCTCCTTGTAGATGATGGTAGAGAGCTGTCAGGTCCCCGGAGTCTTTCTCCCATTTAAATGTTGTTGTTCTTCCCTTCAATGGTCTCGCCCAAATCTAAGAAAAATACACAATAAAAAGATAAGCGTTTAGATCCAGGAAGAAGCAGCTAAGTGCACAAATACAAAATGGGAAATAAATAGTGAGGCAGCCATGCTTCAAATACTGACAGGCTGTTGCACTATATCAATACATGTGCCACATGAAAGACATTAGTTTGCTGTGCTTGACACTTGTGAAGCTTCGGTTGGACTCACCCCTGAGTCCAGTTCTGGGAAACCAAACAGTAAGAGAGATGAAGATAGATTGGAGAGACTATAGTGGAAATCACGTGATTCAGAAATGTGGAGATATACTCTGTTAGGAAACACAAATGAACTGGTTTGTCGTGGTGGGAGTGAGGGTGGTGGAGAGAGAGACAGAAAACACTGAAGAAGGGCATGGAAACAGTATTCCAGTAGCTCAGTATGTAGAAGTCTTCCAGTATTAAAGAGAGGAAAAAAGAGCAACAATCTCCTGTGCTCATCGTGATCATGACAAATAGAAATATACTCACAGCCAAAAATATTATATAATATGGAAAAACCTCTAACTACAAGAATAACCAAGTGGTACATCAGGCTGCAAAGCAAGGCTATGGAATCTATGTCACTGCAGCCTTTCAACCAAGGCTAGACAAATATGTCAGGCAAGGTATTGTCAGCCCTGTGTCAGGGCAGAGAGGAGCAGCAGATGGCATCTCAGAGTCCTTCCTATTCAAAGACTGAAAATTTCTTAACAAGTTTGATTGATGCTTCAGATAGAACCCTATTCTAAATAAAATCTAAACAAGAACATTGCCTTACAAAAAATTTGTGAGGTTTTGACATCATTAAAGGGAGTCTAGTGCTAGCTGAAAGCAGCATGTCATGTGATGCTTGTGCAGTGTGAATTTTCAACATAAATATTTTTCCTTAGAACTTCCTTGTAGTTCACAGAGTCCTAATGGCATTGTTTTCTTGTTTAAAGAACTTTAATTTGGCATTACTTGCATTTTCTGTTTGCCTTATTTTTTCTAAACTAGCTTATTCATTGGTATTTAACAGTTTAATCATCATTTATGTCCTTTTTTAAAAAAACAAACAAACAACAACAACACCACAACGAAACAAACAAACACCACCACCACCACAAAAAACCCCACAATGACAGCTAGTCCTACCCGTAGACCCAAAGCTTACAAAGTAGTATGTTTTCTTGTTTGTTCAGGAGGTCGGTTTTGAGGGTTTCTTCCTTAGGTGCACTTCATTAAAAAAAAAAAAAAAAAAAAAAATTCCTTGCATCATTCACTTCTTCTGTAAGAAAATTCTTCTTTTCAGGCCTGCAAGCTGTAGTAGGCTTTTATCACAGTTGCTTCATATGACTTTATATACCAATTTGTATGCTTACTTCCACAGACATCTAGAGCTTGGCACAGAAAATTCTCTTTCTCAAAGCATTTCCACTTTAATTATATACCTTCTGTGTCCACCTGGACCACATTTACTACTTGGAAATCTCTTCCTACAGGTTACCTTGTCTTCCAAAGGATGACACCAGTAGGGAATTTCTTATACTTTATTTCTTAACAATCACAGAAAAGTTCAACTTTTATGGATTTTCATGTGATAACATTAATCATATTTAATAGAAATCAGAATGTTATTTCATGAACAGTAGACCTAGTAAAGCCTGCCTTCCTACAAATTATATCTTTCCTACCCAGACCATCACTTCCTACCTCAATACCAAACAACACGCACAGTCTCCCTACAAAACATCCACTGTAGGTAGGAAGCTTGAGACTCCCATTCCTCTTTCAACGCAGCTTTGTCAAAACTGGCAAAAAGAGTCCACCTATTTCTAGGGTCAGTAAAGCAGTAAAATCATAATCTGATTTCCTAGAAGAAACATAACTCAGAGGATTCCTAAACTCTCACACTTCTTGCTATCTTCCTCCTTGAGTAAGCGCAGTAAATAAAATATGCACCTAGACCAAGGGAAGCAAGCAAATGCTCTGCACAGGTATCACTTCAAGCCTCAGCCTGGATGGATCCTGTTGAACTTGGCAGGGTTGGGAGCCAGGAGCTGCTCTCTCACAGGAACGCGCTTATCATAGGGCTCCCTGAACTTTCAGATTCTTACCACTGTCACACAAAAAAATGTGGTTTAAGTATACCAGTAGTTTTCTTCCAGTTTAACTCTTGTGGCTTTAGTGCCCAAATTTTAAAATAGCTCTATTACACTTCCGTTAAAACCACCTACCATTGAAAGATTTAGTGATACATAAGACTTTAAGAAACTAGATTATTCTTTTGGAAGATCAATGCCATCTGCACTTCCTACATTTCTGAAGTATTTTGGAAAGATTCAAAAGGATTCAAGTAAAGGTATTGCCACAATGAATTATCACCCATGTATGTTACAGTTTTGAGCCTATTAATGTTAGCTATCTGGCTGAAAAAAAAAATAGATACTGAGTAATTAATAACCAGCTGTAGTTCCTTATGACATAGTAAAAGCAAAGACCATATTAATTTAAATTAGGTGGCTAAAAAACACAGAAAAATCACCAAGTCATACACATGAATTACAATATGGCTGAGTTTCTGCCTTCCCTGTTGCATTAGCAGCCACATAAAAAAGGGGTAAAAGGTCCAATCTTTCTTCCCACAAAGTTTCTAGAGCAGGTAGCTTGCCTTCAACAGATATGTGAGAAACAGGTACAGGAGGGTGGACACTTCCACTCACACATAAGATCATAGATAGTCACATAGCCAACAAAAAACACATAACCATCAGACTGCTAACTTCTTAACATGGAGCACTCTTTGCAATTTCCTTTAAAAAGATGGTATTTGTATTTTTTACCATAGGAAAGGAAGAGTAAAAGTTCTTATGCAAATTTCTAGCAAAGCAAAATCACAAGGTCTGTCCAGACCTGATTTTACTGCAGCCAAGCATCTGACATGACCAGAAATTTTGTAATATTACAGCCAAATCAAAAACTCTTTCAAGGGACTGCAGTATGATAGACTGTAATCATGAAGCTGTGGGTGTGGGAAGTAAAAAGGGTGTGGGAAGTAAAAAGTGTGTGGCATACTAAGATGGAAAGCATATGGATTGAAAACAGATTTCATGGAAAAGATTTGCCAGGAGAGATTAAGATAGCTGGTTTTGACATTAAAAAGTAGGATTTAATTTGGAAGTTTCCCCTCTCTGTAACACGACAGGGAGAAAGCCTCCTTTCTTCTGCAGTCTTATAGTTGCACCCACCTTGGGAATGACATTCAGTCATCCTAGATAAACATTATTGAAAAACGTTGAAATTTTGTTAGCTTTATTTTGTTCAATAAAAATTTCCTGCAAAAGTCTGGAGGACTTTCAGCTCTTCAAGACTCAGTATGAGCAATCTTTAAATTCCCACTACATCTACAGAGAGTTTATGCCAGCTGTTTTCAACTGGAGAGCAGATTGTAGTAAAATCTCCTACAGCTTTCCAAGTCTTGAAAGCGAACACAAGATAATCATTTTCACCTGTTCTTCCTCTTCCAAGAGAAAAGGCTGGAAACAAGGGGAAATAGGAAAAAAGAACTGCAGTAAGGAGGGGAAACAGGTTGCATGTAGCTATCAAAAGATGAAGGGAGAAATCAAGATGACATATTTGTCCAGTAAAAGAAACAATTCCCATGTAACAAATACTGGGCAAAGTGACAAATAGCTGTAGTGAAAAAAAAAAAATCAGTTACTACCTTTATTAGAATATTCAGTTTCCAATTTGAAGGAAATTCTTCAAGGAAATGCCCACATGGTACACGACAATTCAGTGAAGACGTGACCCACATCACCTATGTGATTAAATGTGCTTTAGAAGCACTAGTCTTCAAATAAGAAGACTAGTCCTGATCGTATGGATTTATTTATGCACACTCATGTTTCAAATATGTCCATACAGGGCTCCAAGATTCTGAGCTACAGAACCATAGTATCCTAGTTAGCTTGCACAGGATGGCCAGCACAGACATGTCAGGCTAACTTATCCTACCAGCAAAGCATTATGTCCACAAACCTCATGGGACCACAAAGGACAGCAAAGTAGAAAAGACCAACAAATGAGCTCCCTCAGTGGCAGGAAACACATAAACTAGAACAAGAAGAACAAGGCACACAGACGGGAGGGGAGGAAGAAGCTTGAAGTACTGGGGCAAAAAGGAGCCAGAATATAGCTTTCTATATATTGCAAAATCAAAGTGTAAACAACTGTCAATGTCACTGATTGATTGAAGTTGACAAAACTTAACTAACAGCACAGTGTACATCAGGCGACCACGTTTCTGTTCCACTAGAAAGGGTGAACCTGTGTTACTAATCCTGAAATTATAACTGAAATATTATTCTTGTCACTCCCAACATTATTATCGTCACTCTGTTCAGACCTGCAGCACTAATTTTCCACATCAAAACGTTTTAATAGATAATGCCTTACTAGGAAAGATGAAACAAAATTCCTTGCATTAAAGAAAAAATATTTCAATGTTTTTAATTATGATTAGTCGAAAGTACCTTTAAACAACTGTTATATAAGATCTGTATCCGCTTATTCTCTGAGTAATTAGGGGGTTTTGTTGCTGTTGTTAAAGAAACAGAAAAAAAACACCACTATAATTCTCCTACTGCAAGTAGCAAACTTTAGCAAACATACATGGGACACTCCCAACATCCAGCCCCCAAATTTATAAGTATACCCTTAATCAAATAAACCAAACCTGTTCAGAATAACAACGTAGCTTGGAAATATTATGGATTATAGTGGACTGTTCTTGTTATTTGACTATTGTAATAATCCAGAAAATTGGTGAAACCTTGATAAGGGTAAAAAGGTAAGATTCATAGATGCTTTCTTTTGTTGCCTGTCCATACATCATTTCATGTCTCAGTGGTCACATGGCATATACTCAGAACCAGCACAGCCTTAGTACTGTTCAGAAAGGACATGACCTACAAATACTATAGACACAGTTCTTCTAGGCCTCATAGCAGTAGCAAGAAAAACTGAACTACAAAATGTGAAACTTTCATTGTATGTGTTCAAATAAAAATTAAAAAAAAAAATCAATGTTAAAAAATCCAATAAAATTGCTTTTAGATTAAAACATCCTTCATAGCAGGATGAAAACAAAGCAAAAACATACAGACAATAACCCTTGTGAATTATCATCTGCAGAAAATAGATGGTAAAGAGTCCTCATAGCAGGAAAAAAATGGTTGGATCTCTTTTAAAGGTGTCAAAAGAGAACGACAAGAGCTTTCTTCGTTTTTACAATTTTAACTCAATCCCCCAACGTTTACAGTCTCCATCCAGGCCCCTATCAGTGTTGTTGAAATTAGTCTGTTTAAAAGACAGGTTGAACCATTTTCACATTGACTTATATAAAGCCATTTTTCTGTTTTATTAGTCACATTAACATTCTATTGCCCTTTAAATGTCACAAGTTCAAGAGCGTAGCTGTACATTTCCTGGAAATATTCCTGTTTGATGTAATAAAACAGAAAGCTACAATTTCCTGGGACAGATAAGGTGACCAAAAAAAAAAAAGAGGAAAATGAACAGGGCATAACAGTACAGAGTAAACCAACAGGTAGTAAAGCAAGACTGTTTCCAAGTGAAAGAGGAGCAGGAGTGCTACTGGGAGCAGAGATTTAGAAGGTGAAACAGCTGTTGAACCTGCCACTGGCTCTAGCTCACAGAAGGGAAGAAAAATGACACTGTGCTCCTTTCAAGTGTATTTCCTAGCCTGTTAGGTACCTTTGCAAAGCCACATTGTACATTCTGATTACTCTCATTTATTAGCAGTGATTTATTTCAAAGCAGAAGCATGCAAACATTCCCTGGCTACATTTCATATTAACTTAGAACATTGTCAGAGTTATTAAGGGCAATGTGAAAATCAAACTGGTCAGAAAGGGTTCTTGGAGATCAAATGAATTTTAAAGTCTGCAGGATGTGACCTACTATCACCTTCTGTCAAAGGCACTGGTGGGGATTAAAAAAAAAAAAAAAAAAAAAAAAAAAAAGAGAAATGTAGAAGATACAAGACAGTGAAAAATAGTACAGTGAAACCAAAGTAGTTATCATTATACTGTGGACTTCTAATTTTGGAATTCCAGTATATGTTATTGGAACTGCATTATGAGTGCCCTGGTTTGAGCACTAAGGCAGACAAGACTGCAGCTAACATCAGTTTAGTGCTTAGAACAGGGTAGACGTGCCTTGAAAATATTGCCTGAATCACCAAGCTCAGTTACTTACAGAGGAAAGCAATGCACAACAAGAGGTTTTCCAAAAAAACACCATGAAAACATCTTCCCCACATGTTACCACAGTCCACGCTACACTACCCACCACCTCCTGGCAAATACAAGTCTTGTCATTGTGGCTTTCAAATGTCTAATGCAATGGGCCACAGGAAGACCCAACTCTTTTTCTCTTGCCAAGTGTCCCAGGTCCCCACAATTATAACCAACTTGCTAGATAAAGGCAGCCCTGGTGCAGTCTCTGTGCCATCACCATGCAGCAGTTCCCTGCTTAGCCTCTTCAGGGGTGAGGCACGCTTTGACTCCCAAACAGAGCTGTTCACATGGACCTTCTGCTGTGGGAACTTCACCTGGCTGCTCCCCAGAGGTGGGAGGCAGAGTGGGACAGGGGTTGAGGAGAGCTGCAGCAGTACGGGCACTCAGAAGTCCTATACCTCTGGATGTAGATAGCTTCTCCAGCATGACCTGTGTGGTCTCTGCTGTCAGGTTCAGGGGGAAACAAATAAGTAATTGACAGTCTGAAGATCCAGTTATGGCCCTGGCCTAGAGCAGTATGTTGTGTTCCCAGCAACAAGGATGTCTACTCAAATGCAAGTGGCGTGTTGCAGTACTTGCTTAGTATTCCTACCTGGTCTTCCAGCTGGCAGGTTGTCACCTCACTCCTGAGGGTACAACAGGGCTCCAGCGAGGCAGAGTTGGGAACCTTACCTAGGGCACATTGCCCAGCTGCTGTGAGATGCCACACTGTGAGAACTTTGCACACAGTAAAGTTCCACATACAGCAACAGGCAAAGGAGAAACTCATCTGCCATTGCTGCCGAAGGGCAGCCAGTGCTAGCTGCCCTTGTAGACGGGACCTTGGTGCACAAGAGACAAGATGAATGCTGCTTAAATGGAAGGCTGTTGATAGGAAAGTAAAGGCTGCAGAAGAATGCCAAGGCTCTGGGATCTCTCTGTGCCTGGCAAAGCCGATGTATCAGTCCTCAGGAGGACGAGTAAGAGAAGCCTTCAGGGAAAGGGGTTTCTCTGACCCAGCGGCAGCTGAAACAATCACACCTAAATTTGGCCCAGGGAACAACAGCTTCAACACTGTGTTTAGGCAGACCATCTGGAAGCTATTATATATCATCTCATCACAGTAAATGATGGAGTAACTCTAGGCTGAGAAACATAACTTCCAGTTACATCTTCTGATTTAGACTCTCTTGATCCGTTCCTGGTTTACATATAGCACAGAGGACTTTAATGAGTCCAGTACAATCCTGAACAAAGACCTGGGCTCAGCTCTTTGGCATATGCTTTCTTCCTACGTGTGCTTTAACTCCAAACCAGGAAAAAATTTGGATGCAAGTGTCTTCTAAGAAATGATATAAATATTTTCATACATGGTGCCCCTTGGAAAGTTTGTTTTCTTTCCTTGAAGCTGTGATGTCTCTGCCCTTGCAGTTTGTCAGGTCTGCAACTAGAGTACTAAAAATGTGCTCCCAGGAATCCACTCGTCAGATGCAGTACAGCAATTCTGTTCAAAGCTGACAGGCCACACAATTCATCCACTGTAATAGACACAGACTGTTTTCTTTATGAGAGCAGCTCCTTGCTCTGAACTAACACACAAATCCCACACCTTTCATTCAGGTTGCTGCAGAAACTACATCCAAGAGTGTTCTCCTGCATCTTCTCTTGGCATCTTTTCCCTCCCTCTGTTGTTTTAAAATCCAGGGAGAGGAATTTAGGCAGAACCACATTCAAGTGTTCTTCCAAGCTACAGAAATCATGCTTATGCTATATGTTAAATCAACATGCTAGGTCATGTTCCACTTATCCATTTCTGCATTCTCATGGGAATAAGACTAAGCATTTCTGACAGAAACTTTTATCTCCCCCATTTACAGTAGACATGTTACTTCTTTATCTTGTTTAAAGATGTGTTTTAAGCTCATCCATACTGAAATATACTAGCAAAGCCAACAACAGGATATACTTTTTCCTGCATTTTCCAAAAGTTTCAAAAAGTTGTGTTTTACATAACATTAAGATTGCTCATGATATTCTAGTTCAGGACATTTTCATGACATTTTGGTTTTGTTGGTCTGTACTTATGAAGAAAAAGGTCCAAACTCTGGAAGTCTGGTATTTGTATTCTATTGCAATAATGCAGAAGTGACCCTATCAACCGAGGATAGACATCCATCTGGTCCACAGTTCTGCCTCTACTGTGGCTAGGGAAGAGGGTAAAATCAGAAAAAGCATGGCCAGATGTTCTGAGAGCATGTCCCCAGATCCTAACAATTAGAAAAGAGGGAAACAGGAAAGAATACTCTCTCTGGGTGAGGTGAAGTTTCTTAGTTTTTGTACTAGTAGCATACCAAAATGTAAACTGTGGTTACTATGCCTAATTGTCTTATTTCATAAGTTTAATCAGGGGTCTGCATTTTCTGCTTTACCTAATGTGGACTTTTACCACTCGCTATACTCTTCCTTGGTGTGAGGAAATTAAGGTGGCTTTTAGTACTCTTTGTACAATATCTCTTCTGAGCTGTTCCCAAAAAATAGAGAACTTTCTCGGAGACCTCTATGGTCCTGCGTGAATACCAGCTCTTCCCCAAAATCAGCCTACTGTCTCACTTTCTCTTATGGGCCAGAACATTACCTGGAATAATTCCAGTGATTCAGATCTGTCCCTCAATGCATCTCTTACTCCTTCATCCTTCCAGCCCTCCACCCTGCATTAGCTCCCTGTGCAAGGGGAAAAGCTTTCTCTGGTTCTCACCTTTCTTACACAGCAAGCAAAGGCTGAAATAAAGGCTAGTGCTCTAACAGAAGTCCCCCACCACCTATCAGAGCAAAGAGTACAAAAGAGCCTAGTAGAAACATAATATTTCAACATGAACACAAGGAGCGTGTTAGTTTACATTGTCCAGGCTTATGCAATTCAAAGTCATTCCCAGCATAGAAGTTCATCTTTAAAAAGTTCATTACTCCTCACTCAACAGAAAATTTGAAAAGCAGGTCAGAAATCCTGTTTTCTTCTATCTACTTGCTATTTGCTGTTCAGAGGTATAACAAAAAAAGCTTGCTGTTACTGGAAGTATTAGAAGGCCCCAACATTTCTGCTTCCGTACCACCACAGCCAGAGTCTGCAGTAGTGACATCCTCCTCAGCTTTTGAAAAATAAGAGCATAATCCCTGAATTAGACATGCTCTTTGACTTTTGTGACTCCAAAGGTAGTTGGAGGGTTTTAGGTGTCTATGATCCATGATATATCTTGAGACTGGGATACAAAATTAGAAGCGGCAACCCATCATCCTCTGACAGCACAATTGGGGCAGAATGCTGTGAGGAGAAGCCAGAATTTTCATTGCCTCTCCTTTACCCTACAACAACCACATTCAGTCTTACAAAAAAAGAAGATGGAAGATCTTACATATGACCAAAGGAGGCCAATTAAAAAAAAATGCTGCTATTACTATCCCTAAAATTTTCCAGCTGGCCATGATGCTGCATAGAAATGTCACAGCAAAATCTACTTTTCCTATAGCTATGCAATAAAGACACTTGTGCATCACAACCCAGAGCTGAAGACACAATTCTCCTGGAATGAGATATTTTTCCAATCTGAATCTTCCCTCTGGGATCAGCAACATTTCTGTTAAGAAGAGACAACTCCAAAGTGAGGCTTGTGACAGCATTGGGTAGACTGGGAGATGGGGGAAAAATTCTCAGCTATTAAAAGACAGGGTCTAATCTGATTCTTCTGTGTTTATGAAAAGAGCAAGTGAAAGCTGATGCACCCCCTAAGAAGGCAAACACTGTCATCACTGACCTTAGCGGGTGATTTGTGCGCGTGTGTTACAGCACAGCCTCCTATTCTGCTCTCTGGCAGGAGAAAGACCATTAATCATCATCTGGTGGCGTCAGCGGAACAAGACAAAGCTCCCCCCTCCTTCCTCCACCTTGATCAGAAGCCAAGAGGTGCAGCCTTGGGAACTGGCTCTGATTGGCCTGTAATGTACTGGATATAACTGGGTACTGCATGCATCCCTGTCCTTGAATGGATGTAATGTCAGCTGCAATCATGTGCTTGTTATGCCAAACATATTGAGCTGGCCTGCAAAACAGGCTTTTTGCTTTGCTGACACCACATGGAGAGACTTCTTCTGCTCCTATAACAACAACCTGCAACTGTGGACCTGCTAGTCTTCAGCCAGGACCCTGTCTCCTCATTTGCACTGATCTGACATTGCAAAGTAACTGGGGAGCCAGATAACAAAGACCTCTCTGCCCCCTTTCACCCCTGCAGAAGAAGTGTCCATACCTCAGCAAGAGCCCTACAACATGGAGCAAGCAGCACACAAGCAGGGCCTCTGCAACTTTCCAGCCGACAGTTCTTCCCTTACATGATGACTTGAGGGTCAGGTGGGGTGTCTATCATCCAAACTATAAGTTACGCAAAGCCATCCTGCAACAGCCAGATCCTTAGTTGATTGCTGAGGCTGAGGGCATGAAAAGGACAAAGTTTACATCTACTGTGCCATGAGTATAGAGTAATGAAGAACCAAGTCTACAGGATCACATATGCTTAATGTTGCTGCACTTACAAGCTTCCCACAGTATTACCATACATTTGTCTCTTTGCAGAAACCACTTGGTAAGTTTCTCATAGCTCTGACAATGTTTAATGTCAGAAGCCTTGGGCGTATGTGAGAATTCCTTTAGTGCCTTGTATGAAAGAATACAGAAGGTGAAAAAATAAGTTTACTTTGGAAAACTGTTTTCTGCCTCTTAAAAATAGGAAAATATTTTCTCATAAGCTTTACTAAATATGATATTGACTAAGAATCATGCCATGAATATATGTGAGGCAGATTATGATAGAGCAGGGAGAAAATAATGTTTACATTGCTGTATAGCAGTTGTTGATATTCATCACTGGCATACAAAGGGTAAAGATAATGAAGAAGGGTAACTGAGAACTTGACATAAAATAGCTATTATTTTTTGAGTAGTTGGTATCTCTAATTAAAGGGATTTCAATACACACACTAGACGAGAGAGCTGTATAAAATTAATACCAATAGAAAATCCTCTTCATTTTGCTGATGGCACCAGACTGCTTGAAATATACAGGTGAGTTGTAACTGATGGGCTCTTATTTCTTTTAATACAGCAAATAATTCCCACACATTTGTAAAATCTACATTTCATAAAGTCCAGAGAAACCAAAATGGGCCCTTGCTGGCCTCCATCATCTTTTTCCAATCCAACACTCCTTTCTTTATCCTCCCTTCTTGCATAGATATGATTTCTTTTCCTAAGAAATCTAAAATAAGCACTTAAAATATCCCATATATTTGATGGTTTTAAAATTAGTTGGAGTTTCAGGCAGTGAAGACAAGGATATGAACACATCTAAACTCATGAACAGTCTTTTCTTGCAGTATTAAAACCATATTTTTAAAGTCTTTCATATGACTAAACTGTGAATCCAAAATCTTGTTATACACAGCCTTACATTTCAAGTACCAGAAGGATGCTGAGTGACAGTTTCTGTAGAAGAATTTCAGAAGTCTCACTGTACAACACAGTTGTTATTCCTGGACAAACAACAGGGCTTTTATTATAAAATACTTTAAAATGCATTGCAGTGACATAGACAGAAACCCCTGGTTGTTGTTATACCTTATTATTCATCCAACTGATAAAGAAATACACTTTCACAAATACTGGTGCTGTTTATTCAGAGGAATATTTTCACCCATAGTCACACAAGCATCATACTCTTTCCACTCCTTCTATTTTTGGCTGTGATCTTATCAGAAATTTCAGGGCGAACAGAAACATGCCTAGACATCAGCTCCAAATAAACCCCAGAATTTAAATATCAATAGATCTCTCTCTAAAACCTGGTTAAGAGAGAGTACTTGTCAATTCACTGAATTCAGTGGAAACGATGTTTTAGATGAGAACAGCCCGCCCAAGTACAAGCATAGAGCTGTAAGCTAGTTCAAAGACAAAGTCCCTAAACCATTTCTTCCAATATGACGCTGAACAGGATCACACTCCTAAACCTGCACTCACACCACATTGCAACTCAGGTAAAAGTTGTCATAATTTACTGTTGCGCAAAAAGAATGTAAAATGCTCTTGAAACAGCTCTGCAAGGAAGGTTCAAGGCAATAAGGTTTTGAATAAAGGATGACATCCAGTCCTAAATAACATTCAACAATTAAAACAGGTGCAGATTGCCCAGACAAAGGGAAGACTAAAAAACATAGCTGTAGCATGCATAGCATTGCTATAAATAAAATAATCAAAACTGAATCTTCAAAGTCAATCCTCTCCACAAACAATTGTCTCCCTGGAGAAAGGGTGAGATTTAAAAAGCAACAGAAAATGCAACTCATGTGACACAAATCATGGTGCTTAATGAACTCAGATATTCTGAATAATACAGTTGTCCAAGAGTCTACCTAAATCAGAGCCAAATCACTAGCTGAAAATCTGGCCAAAATAAATAGAAGATTCTATTTTGAAGTACTAGCATGTGACCATGCCACCAGCGTGACACGCCAGCTTTTCATTTGTATTAATTACAGCATTGTCTGGGACTCGTGCATGACAGAGTGCATTTTATTCTGCAAGCGGAATGGCAGACCCAACATGAAATATTTTATCCTGATTTTCTCTGAGAGACAAGTCAAAACTTTTTGGTAGATCAGTCTCTCACATTGAAAATTCTGCTGCTATGGTAAGTGCTATTTGTAAAAACAAATAGAACAAGAAACAAAAAAACCCAAACATACAACTACCACCATGGAGAAGAGAAAACAAACCAACCACACACACACCAACCAGCAAAAAAAAAAAAAAAAAACACACACAAAAAAACACAAACCAAAAAAACCACAAAACAAAAAAAAAACACACACACACACACAAAAACCACTGCACAACACACCACACAACACCAAACCTGATCAGTGCTAGAGTTAAACAAAGTACAGTCACTGAAGAGGCTTTTTGTAGATGGAGCCATAACTTAAATCTGACCTCAGATTTTGATCACCTGAAGTAAGCTTAATATCTTATCACACTAAAATATACTCAACTTCTACTTTAAATCCTCTTATTTTGATTAGACTGTAATTCTGCAGAAAGTCTCTAAACCCAAGAATGAAAAAAGCAAAAGTGTATGCATGAAACCAGATGTTCCAAGGGCAGATTGAAAGCCTAGCCTAAGAACAAGTGAATAATAATGCTTTAACTTAAGTAGGTTTACCCAAGTAGCCCTATATTTAGAGAATGTTCAAGTTTTCAGGGAAGAGGCATTATACTGTGAAATGCTGTTCATTGTTCAATAAATATAATACCACATAAAGATGGTGTCCAAGGGACTAATTTGCAAAAGTGTCAGATACTAGAGATATGGATCATCAGCTGGTAACCTGAGCCTCATTAGTGTCCCTCTCTTCACTACTCCAAATTCTAAGAAACTGGTCAAAATGCATGTTCCGGAAATCACATGGAGCTTTTGTGTCCTCAGGGACGATGCTTTATCCACCTGCAGCTGATTTAAGACCTATTTATAGACAGATATTATAATACATCTACCTTCCCCAGAAGAGAAAGCACAACGTTTTGAGGTAGCTAATGAGATTAAGGAGTGATAAAACTGAAAAAGGTTACTTTTCCTGACCTTTTGTGCAGGTCTTACTGTCTTAATGGATTCACAGGTTGTAGCAGATGGGCTATAAACACTTAATCCCAGATTCCTTTACAATCACAAGCAGAAAGACCTTCCCAGATTTACTGAAGAATTTACTAATGGTACAAGTGGGGGGAAAAAAAAAAAAAAAAAAAAAAAAAAAAAAAGAGAAAGGGAGAAAAAGAAAACCATGCAATAGAGTGGTAACCCAAATACTTAAGCAGTAAGGGGAGGTCTGGCTCGTTAAATGATAAGCAGCTATGAAAGCACCCGAGGCGGAAGTTATCTATTGGAGTCTCAGGGAGGGACAAAAGACATTCATGATAAGGAAAAGGGATAGAACTCGGTTTTATAAAAACCAGGACTACAGAACAGTGAATTTCTATAAGAACTTATTAGGTGCAATCCTAGCTTCCCTGAGGTTGTTTATAGGAGCAATGAAGGATCAATTTCATCGTTACATACAAAAATGACATTAATTTTAACAATCTTATACGTGAAATGGACCTACAGCTCCTTGTCCTTCTCTGTAACAAGCACCAGCAAAATAAATAGCTCTCACACAATTACCCTTGTGGTCCCACCCTCCTTTATCCAGCTTTTTGACCCACAGCCACCACTTAGTCCAAAGGCTGCCCATCTAGCAGTCTGAAGGAGGACTGCAGTACTTTTCTATAGCAAAAGCTACTGTCCAAGATGAAGGGTTTGGAGGATCCTTTGGGAAGTGAAAAAAATGAATAAAACAGTGATTTAGAAATTTAGAATTCTAGCACTAGTCTGAGTTAATACTATGGCCTTCAGTTGTGTATATTACTGTAAAAGGAAATAAAATGTAAGGATGCATATTGCATTGATGGTTTAACTATGTAATTTCACTAATTAAATTGCCTCATGTTTAGTATGTTTTGTGCATGGTTATAACTGTCAAGTGAAATTAATTCACAGACTTCTTTCATCTCCAGGGTTTACTCCATGTTCGTGCAGACGCAATTACCTTCATAGAGTGCTCCTTTTCTTGCATGGCTGTTGCTATATATGTTCCTTGAAAGCCACAGACAGACAGCACCATGCCCTAGAGAAACAAAAAAAAATTTTTTAAAGTATAACAAAAACCCCTAAATATCCTAGTACTGTTGACAAAATGTCCACATTCAGCTTAATGCTCATAAGATTTCTTGCAGCAGTAAAATATCTCTGAGCCCTGGCAGGGGTGATTTTTAATACAGAGCCAATTGTTATCAAGAGTTCAATAAAACAGTCAAGCTTTCCAATTCCAATGCGGGATCATGAAATACACCAACATGGAGTAAGTGGAGACACAGAGCAGATCAAGGGCTAGGTTTCTCAGAAGGAGGTGTCAGCTAACCTTGGCTGAAGACATGGTCTAGAATTTAAAGATGAAGGTTCTCTAACTTGGCAAATTTGCAGGTCCTGATCAGCAATGTTAATTGAAAGCCGTCAGCTGGTGATATGAAAGACAACATTCAGTATTGTATTTGTCAAAAACACACCTTTGGCTAAATCCTTGAGAAATTCTACTACTAGTAATAGTGCCACCCAACTCTGTAGCTCTGTCTTATGTACCAGGGAGAATGATCTGCCTGAGTGTCTACAGGGACTTGATAAGCACATGGCGATAGCAATTGCTGAATAAGGAGCTTCCTGAACATTTCAAATAGCTACACGGAGCTTTACTTACCTTGTTCACCCTAAAGCAACAACAACAAACAGCAACAACAGCAAAACTGACAAAACTCATCTGTCAAGAGAAGATCTCCATAACTTTTGCTTCCCATTACCAGTACCACAGCAGCATAGCACTAAATTATTTATCTGCACCTCGTAAGGCAACAACCATTCCAGACCCTGCAACTGAAAAGCAGATTGTTTGTTAGTGGAGCTGTATGAGAAGAAAGTGACAGACCTGTATGTCCCATAGCAATGGGTTTTCCAGTAGTGATTATCATTGGAGATAGGCTAGTATCTGCAACAAGCTCAAAAATCAGAGATCTCTCCCTGGTAGCAAATGGCACCAAGTTTTACTCATTTATTCACTCTTCTGTCCAAAGCAATCCATTTTGTCTGCAGACAAGAGTGAAGCTATAAACCCATGAAGATTTCTTAGAACATCTCACATATGTTTGGTCTAGTTTAGGTAGAAAATCACATGCAATAATTTTAGTAACAAGTGTATCAACCCTTGCTGAATCGAAGGTTATTTGATAAACACAGATGCAGAATAATTTTCTCCATTAAACTTCCTTTATCTCAACCCACATATTTTTTTTTTAACTTGTTTTCTCTCCCTGTCCTGCTGAGGATGGGGAGTGAGAGAGTGGCTTGGTGGGCACCTGGCAGTCAGCCACAGTTAACCCACCACAGTCCTTTTAGGTGTCTAATTCCAAAAAAGACAAAGGGTCATAGTTTCATGCAATTTGTACACAAAATATATGTAGATAGACTATTCAGAAGAGCATAACTGCATAAAACTTATATTTGCATTTACAAAAATATTTCAGTTCCCCACTTCTTGACTTCACACTTTCCTTCTCTTTTCTATGAGCAACAAAGGCAGTTCTGCTCTATACAGGCAAGACTCAGAAAAAATTTTGTTAGGAAGAAACAGTAAGTTGTACAGAATTTAAATACAGTTGTATCATGAAAAGTGACTTTAAAGTAACATTATGGATCTCTAATAAATCTCTAAAATGTACTTTGGGGTCTGCTCTACCAGACTCCCACCTGTTCTGTAAGGGATGCTTCTTCCAGGGATTGTATTTCTACCTTGAAATTTGGTGTGGATGCAGGTCATTCTTTTGGGGTTACATCAGCTTTGCATAATTAGCAGTTAAACCA
Organism: Caloenas nicobarica; assembly: GCF_036013445.1. Lineage (NCBI taxonomy): Eukaryota > Metazoa > Chordata > Aves > Columbiformes > Columbidae > Caloenas > Caloenas nicobarica. The sequence continues at coordinate 73,875,398 of NC_088247.1, forward strand.
ATATAGTTTTTGTATGAACTGCAGCTCCAGAAAATTTCTACACAATTTAGATCTACATATTTAATTGTGTTTTTTATGGGGGTTTGGTTGGTTGATTTTGGTTTTGTTTGTTTGTGCTTGGTTTTGTATTTTTTTTTTTAAATTTAGTAGATACATTTACATGCTTCATTGTTTCAATAACACAATGCAGTACACATTGCTTTCAAGGCCTACACATCTTTGCTTGCAACATAACTTGACTCTAAAAATTATTCCACAGTGGTGCTTGAGAATTAGAGAGTAATACCTAAGAATTTGTTATTTACGTAGCTCTGATTAATCCTGCCACCTGTGTTGGACAGTTATACTTTTAGATCACAAACATGAAACCTCACTCAAGAACATTTGGCTCAGCATAACTTTAAGCATAAATTGCTAGAATCAGTGGACCTAAATGCTCCTCCACAGTATGGATGTTTTTCCACATTGATGTTTGAACATTTGAACACTAGCAGTAGTGCTGTTGAATATAAGATATATCATAAGACAGCAGCATGGAAGGAAATTGAGACGAATGCAGAGATACAAGGTTAATGCTCTTCATGGAAGAAGCACTTTTTGCTTTGCACTGAAAACTCATAGAAAGAAGAATCAACAAAAAAAGCTGTATTTCTCAAAGTATCATGCAGTAGTCAGCATTGAAAGTTAATCTAAGAAACAACTTTCTGCTCAAAGACATTAAAACAATTTTCTTTCATATACTCATAGTGCTCCATGAAGCTTATCCTGACTGCCTTTACTAACTTAGAAAAAGAACTGTAGTAGCTCTTTCACAAACATATCACTTCTTTACACTTATTCCTCTTCAGACTTGCAGGACTTGACGTAGCTTTTATAAAACCGCAAAAGGCTGCAAAGCCTGGAATAGCAGTTTTAAAACCAAACAAACTGATAATTGCACTAAGCAATTCATAGTGGAATTTTATAAGAGAAGAAAAAAGGGGAGTCTCTTGCCTCATCAAAGGCTAATATTGGAGCATTACCTTTTCCACTTGCTCAGTCTAAGCATGCAATAAAAATATTTTTTCTATAGTTATTGGATGGTATCAGAAAAGAATCCTCAATTACAGTTGTTTGGACACAAGATATTATAACACTGATGAAAGCAAATAGTTTGAACAACATAATGCTTTTCTCAAAATAGGAAAAAGAAAAATTTAGATATATAAAGCATTCAACAACCAGTCGTTAAATGGGGAAGTGGTGTTTTGAGCAAATGATATCTGCAAAGCATTTGATTGTGCAGCATTATTCATTCCAGTCCTAATGGAACAAACCTGGAAGAAATAAACATGATTTCATCTGAATACCCTCCCTCCTCCACACTTCAATTATTGTGTCAGTATCTTGCCACCTCTGTGGCTGCCTACACAGATTTAAGCAGATGTAGTACAGTATATTTCCATGTAGAACATCTGATTTTAAGGGCTAGGATTTTAAAGTTGAGAAGCTTAATAGAATTTAAACCAACAAAGTTTCTGTCTTATATTCGCAGTTTATGCTATTCAGTCAGTAATGAAACATCAACATGAATCCACTCAGTTGTAGAGCAATCAAAGAAGCCTCATAAAGGAGAGGCAAAGCCCTTTCTAGACAGGTGAACTACAAATGAACTTAGGACTAACTCAATTTCATTAGCAGCAAAGCATACAGATGAGATACTCAAGGTTCAAGAGTAAACTTACCATGCTACCGGAAAGCTCACTAATCACTTTTTTATTTCACATTTCCACAATGTGCACACCTGCTCTACAAAGGTGGATCTAGTATGGCTACAACCAACATCTGTGCTCACATCATGCTAATAGACCTCTAAATCTTGCTTAGTAACACCAAGGAACTGCAGGTTCTCAATATGGAGCAGAACATCTTCCAAAGCTCTGCATATGCACAGAAGCAGTTCTCTCAGTAGTAGAGACTATTACTGGAGGTACTGAAATTCCTGTTTTGGGGAGAACATTGAATTTCCAGAGCAAAAGCAAGCAGCTGCAATCAGCACCCAATTTATGCTAATATGTCAGTTTAGAAGACCAAGCCAAATAAATGAATAAGCTTGTTCCCTTTGTAGCAAATGACTAGGAAACTAGCATGTCTGAACTCTTGATCAGTTTCTAGAGTTTAGGTACTGGCCTGGATGTATGTTAAGTAAGGCCTGGATGAATCCTTTTGTTCATTCAGGCACCTACAAGTCTCCCAAGCAAACCAAAACAAAATAGAACTAATTTTTTAAATCACAGGTACTAGAAGAAGAAGAGAGGACACTGCTGTTGCCCATCATTCATATAACAGCTTTTTCAAGATGTTTTTGATCAAAAGACCACAGTCAGCCTTTGAAACCTGTCTCAGATAAAGACAAGTTATCTGGCTGATAAGTAAAGTGAAACACTGTTAATACTCACCTGGTTCCCACTTCAAGGACTTTTTCTCTTCATTATCCTGCAGGTGTTTTGGTTGGTTGGTTGGTTGGGTTTTTTTCCATGGAGAATAGAGAAACGATCCTGAGCTACAAACCAGAAATGAGGCCTTCCCAATCCCCGCCTACAAGCCTTACTTTAAGCATTTTCTTCTTTCTCCAGTACTGCACAAAAGACAGTGTACAGAACACAGCTTGTGTCTCATGTCTCGTGAATATCTAGACACGTGATGACGCAGACACAGCCTTGCTCTGCAGCCCCCTCCTTTGAGCAATTCAGCCCAGTTTCTTGCCCCTCAAGATTTCCAAGGCTGGGTTTTGAAGGTGGGCTGTGAAGAGGCAGAACTGAGCTCTCGGTATTGACCAATTGCCTAGAGATTGTTAAAAAGATGATCAATTGAGAACCAGCTCTAAAACACATTACAGAATTAACAGGTGAGACTCCAAACCTTGGACATATCTTATCTGACCAAGTGTGCCACAGCCGAAGCCACCACAGTCTTTCCCTCTGAGGCTACACCTGCTCCCACAGGGTTGTGTGTAGAAGTGAAAATGTGAGAGCAAGGGAGGCATCGAGACTGAAACAGGAGGAACAGTGGTTTTCCTCCCAGGGCCCCAGAGCCAAAGTGCCACATTAGAGGCTAATTTAAGTTGTTTCGATGTAGCTGAGCCCTCTAGTCAACAAGGTAATCCTCAATCTTTTGCCTTGTCCTTCGTAAGGCCTTTTGATGTCTCTTGAATGCAGTGCTGAGCATGGCCTTTAATCATAGCCCTTTCCGATTCTTTTCTACTGAAACTCAAAGCAGAATCTAAAGTGAATTTGTTACAGTCTCCCTTTGAAGAAGGTTCAAGACAATGTTGATTATTATGCAATTGTGTGAGTCTGCTACTGACTATTAATAGTAAATGGAAAACTCTTCATTTGAGACCTGCTATTGAGGTCTATCTTTTACAGTTAGGGTAGAGAGGTAAACTTTAAGAGCAATATAACTATGGATAATACTATACCTTAACAGTAAAAATACTGCATAGATCTAGTCACCTTTCCAGTTTTGTTTTTGTTTTCTTTGTTTGCTTTTTGAGGGTGAGGGGGTTTTTTTAAATGCATTTGTATTTAAAAGTCCTATTTTATTGAGTAGAACAGATTTTTGGGATAGCTACTAATTAAATAATTTGAATAAGCAGCTACCTACTTCATCTAATTTAAAATGTTATACTTGATTTTGAAAAAAGGAAGCAAGCAAGAAAAATGTGAGCAGGCAAATAGATTCAGGCATTAGAGCCAGTCTTATCAAAAGTCTCTTGGCCTCAAGAGTACTGATTTCATGGGATACATGATACAAACCTAAACATCTTTAAAAAAATTACAGCCAAACCAACCATTTTAGAGACAATCTCAGAAGGTTCAGGTAAGCATCAAAAAGGTGAACATCAGAAATGCTCTTCATTAACAAAATTGTGAACGTGCAGTAACTACTCTAGTTCAACAGTTATTTTTGCTTTAGTGTGAATGTGCTAGAGCAGATGTCAGTCCTTTTCCAGATGTCTCCTGCAAATGGCCCTTGAAATAGCCATAAAACATTTGGAGGTGGATGAAAGCCTTACCTGGAAATGTTTCATTCTACATTAACCATGAGACCAAGGGCTCCTATGCAGCGGCACTTCTTAAAGTTATTCTGAAGGTTAGTTTGGGGAGGGAGGGAGAGCATGAAACTCTGACAGATTGTACTCTGAATTTGTGACTGGTGGAGGAACAAGGAAACAGAACTTAAGCACAGAAACAGCAAGAAGTGTCTGAGATGAGGCCTTCAGGGAAAAAGAAAGCAGTATGGGGTATGAGAATTTGTTGGCTGAGCAAGATTACAGGGCGTGAATAGGAGTAGCAATGCAGAGAATAATGTGGACAAGTGACCTCCTTAAATCTGAGCTATTCTGCACATGAAGATGAGCCAGGATGTCAGAGAAGACTTCTCCTCTGCCCCTATTAGGTGACCCACAAGGACAAGGTCAAAGCCCAGTACTCACCACAACACCAAGTAGCACAGGACCCCCATGTAGCTGCAGCTGCTAGAATGAAAGCAGAGATGATATCTTCTTGAACCCCCAGACAAGAAGTTCACACAGGAGCTAGGCTGCAAAGCTACTGAGAGTCTCAACCAGTGTTTAGCAAATAGAAAATGAGGCCGAGGGGGCTTGGAGTGCTCTGATTTTACTCATAAATGTATCAGGAGATTCTCTTCCCAAAAAAAAAAAAAAAAAAAAGAAATCTGGAAACAGGAGGTATTCAGATGGCTCTACTTGTGTTGCTTAGGAATATGTCCTGTGCTAATGAAAGATTAGCTAGGCCAGCCACTTGAAGCTGCTATCTCATCACATTGTGTCATTTCTACTACTAGTTGTGGCCAGAATGAGGATGTGCAGAGAAACGTGACAGGGGAAATCAAACCAACAAGCACAATTATCGCTCAATTCCTCCGCAGATGTGAGTCACTTCATAGCATCAGCAAGTCCAGTCAGACTTGCTCCATCTGTACAACTTCTGTTCCAGGCACTTCTTTCTCAGCAAGAACATAAATTCCTGAGCAACCTCTGACAAATTATGAAAGACAGGACCACTTTCTAGAGGATGAACCTAATAGTAAAAAATGTAGACTAACAGTTGGCATGCACAAATAGGTATATTGTGTTAGTCACAAGCAGCTTGATAGCTATGGAATGCCAGAAAGAGGCAATAAGGGTACAAAAAAAGAATCCATAATGTGAAGGTGTACTGTGCCTGCTTTGACAAAAACTGCCTCAGAGCACATAATGGACTTGTTAGGAAGCAGTGAACATTTTGGAAATATAAGGATTGACACTTTTTCACAGAGCCTAACCATTCATTTATCATGCAAGTCTGCTGCAACACTGAACATGATGCTGGGCCAGCTTGCGACATTATTAATACCATCAGACAGATTAGCACAAAGCAGTAAAATTGCTTCAGTGGAGCCAATCGGAACGATCACATTAAAACCTCTATTCGTGAAAATTTGCAACTTGTGTATTAATAAGATACTTCGCCTTTTAGGACCACTTAGTAGCATCTCCACACAATTGATTGTCATCATGTATTGGGGCAAAATCTACTCTGAGGTCTCAGGAGTCTCTGTGTAGGTTGCTTTGCAGCTCCATGTGTCAATAAGCAATAAACAACATGGAAGCAGGGGGAGGGAAGCCACACTGATGGAGATCTGTTAATCAGAAGTGAAATGGTGGCTTACATGCCATTTACCAAAGGCATTGGCCCATCTTGCTAGCCCTGCACTGTTAGGTTGAAGTTCATAGAGGTACATGCAGTGCATAAAAACACAAGTGTCAACACATAATCTTTGAACAATCCTGACCCCGCAACAACATCAGCAGAAATCTTAATAATTGTGAACTCTTTCAGTATACATTTAGACTCTAGCTTGGAAATGAATGTTATGTCAGATAACATTTCTGGCAAATGCAGTATAAAAACTGGCACATCTGTAACTAAATATCATATCTGATGCTTGCATTTGGCTCAGAATACCAAGCAGCACAATTCCTCCCTACTCACTCCTAAAGTTTTGTATCCTAAGAAGAGATTATTTCCATTCCCTTTCTTTCCATGCAGCAAACTGTGTTATGAAGGAAAGCCTGGGTGCATTTGCTATCCTCCATGTGTAAACTCTTGGATCACGATTTTTCTGACAACAGCTCCACAATGTGGCATGTCAGTCCATTTGTAGTCTTGTTGTTTAGATTTGTCTGGACAAGCTAGAACTTAGCATATGCACATTTTCACCCAAAATCTTTTTCTAATCTGTAACATCAAGCCATCGGTAGAAGCTCTGCTTGTGGTAATTCTGACACCAAAAGCATACCCAGAAAGCTATTGCCACACTGCAAGAGGAACCACAAATAGAATAAGGAAAGGAGAGGGGGGGGGAAAAAAAAAAAAAGAAGCTAGCATGGGAAAGGGGTAACATGTAATGAAAAACATCATCCTCTTTGTTCTCCTTCTTAAAGATAACTCTCATTGAGAACAATAAAAAGTAGTCATCGCATTGCTTATGGTTGAAGTAGTGAGAAGCATCAGAAGAAACAGACAAGAAACAGAAGTGGGTGTGAGAAATAAAGCAGAAAAAAATACCAGAAATTTTAAACATTGTAATTCCAAGTCAGGCAGTGGATATACTCCAAGATAAAACAGACATAAACATAGTTGGTGTATCTGGGCATAAATGCCAGAGACAGGAGTGCCTAGAAAAGAGAAGGAAACACCTTTTCATCTTGCACTTTCACGGGGGCAAAAATACAATATCTGTGCATATAAGAGCACACAATTTTACTTTTTCTTAATCTACCTGGGTATGATATTTTTGATATCAACAAAGAAAGCTGATCTTAATTGTTAAACAGCTGTAGATCTCTATATTGCTTCCACCCACTTCAACAGGGACTGTATCATTGCCATAAGTCCCCTTTGATGAAGGACAGCATGCTGGCCACTGCAATGTGGAAGGCAGCACGGAAGGAACAGATCAACACGTTTGCATGGAGCTGTTTGCTTGCCAGCTGCACCCATTGTGCTGAACAGGTTTCACGAGTTGATTTATTAAACTCAGACTACTTTCAAAAAACGAATAGTTTCAAGAGACACTGAAAAATTCTCAAATATCTAGTTTTTGAACTGCTGATCAAAAATACATTTAGTTTTTACGTTTAAAAAAAAATCTCAATTTCTGATGATCATTTGGCAGCAAAAATGAAGCACAAAGCTAGTGAAACAGCTTAGGCATTATAAAAAAGGAAGAGACAGAAAAATAATGTGGGTCGTTTGGATAATATTTTTAAATCATGGTTCTGATTGCCAAGCTATTAAAGTAAAATTGACCTCTTTCTGCTTAGCAAACTAAAAGCAGTCACTTTTCAGCAAGTATCGTAAGTATTTCACACTCAAAAGAAAAAATTTAAAAAAAGAAAACAAACAGGTTTGAACTGTACAACCTGTGAAGTTGTCATGCTCTGGGTATTCACTTTTTGCACGGAAAGGTATTCAGTACTTACCACTATCAATGCCACCTTTTCAGAGCATGAATGATGGCTCCAGAAGCTTACGCATCTTACTCAGAAGTGAAATCTGTGTTGACTGTCAGTAAAAACTACTCTTTATGCCCCAAAAAGGTCTGGGAGAAACTGAATACAGCAAGGCAAAAAGCACAGCAAAGGAGCACTTCCACCTCGGCTCCTCCCTACATGAGGGGTCAGGAAGGGTCCATTAAGACTATCTGGGCCAAATTAACCCAGCAGATAGTACTAAAGAAAGTCACTACATGCCATGTGCACTTGAGCAGAGCAATGGGCTATGAACCTAGAAACCAGTCCTTCAGAACATAATTTTCATAGTGTATTTACATCACAAACATCATTTATCCTGGCTGAATTGTGTACATTTAGTGGTCTTTTTCTAAAGTGTGTGATGACTGTCATAGAATTATACTAGTGAGCTGAATCATGAGGCAAATATGTAATATTTTTTAAATTGCATAGTGAACTTCAGATAGAAAAAAAACACTTTTTTTTTTTTTTCCTTCCATGCTTGAAATAATCTAGAGTTGCTTTCCTGGACAAAAACACCCATGCTCCGTCTATTTCTCAAGTGACTCAAAAACATCCTGAAAATTTCCCTTAAAATAGTTTAAATTACTGTAATTTAAAAAAAAACCAAAACATTTTCTCAAAACATATTCTTATTTTGCTCCCCAGATTCAAAGATAGAGATGTCTTGAAATAATCCATATAATGAAGATTTCAGCTCAGCTTGTACTGTGCTGCACACTTAACTCAAGTAGACACTTCATTTTTCAGGACTGGGAGATTATGAAGGAAGAAATCAAAATAGATTGTGGTGAAAGAGAAGCTAGTTATACTGATGAAAGGTTTCACGGAATCACAGCTGTATGCGACTGTGACCCTTCACATTTTCTGTGTAGAGACAGTATTCAGAAAATAAAGGTATATTATACACAGATCCTTCTCAAATCTGAATATTGACAACTCTACTGCTGGTTTACCTTATAGGTTCATAACATCAACGCCTTGGATTTGTAGAGGCAATACGGTGGATTTCAATTGTAAGGAGGAGACAGCATTCAGAAATTTACTTTGTCATGTGGGCAGCTAGATTTTGACAGCACTTTCTGCACCTCTAAACTTTGCCATAACTTGTCGTTTGCATAATTCATCCAGATTTTGAAAAAAGAATCAGTGGGTGATGGCAAGAGGATGAATTAACCTTTTTCTCATTATTTCCTTACGTAAAAATGAAATATAAGGGCAGGAGGAAGAAAAATTAAAAAAAAAAAAAATAACACTACGCAAACCAGAAGCAGGTAAGGAAATGTTTCAAGAAATGAATAAATATTATCAGACTTGAAAGATTATGTGGTTTCCATCAGGCCGTGCTGCTGACACGTTTTAGGAGGAGAACAGAAGGCCCAGTGAACTGGTAGAGTATTACAGCTCTTCTGCTTCATCTGAATAGAGCCTCAAGGCTACGCAAAGCTAGGAAGCTACTGTCAATTCACTATTTTCCACCTATTTTCCATTTGTGTGAAATGAACAGATTACTCAAATCAACTCTGTAGCAAAGTAGAGTATGAGTCACAGAAGATACCATTACGAACCACATTAATTGGCAGCTTAGCAATCTAGTTGGCCCTTACAAAAATGGGCATAGTTGCATACTCTTTTAAACTTTAGTAGCAGGGTCCTTTGAGTACAATATGTAAGGCAGCCTGAAGAACTTTCCATTGCAGTGTGTTATTCTATGTCTACTCAGAGTTCATAGACAAACTTTTAAAATACAATATTTTTATTAACAGAAAAACAGAAGTTACTCTCTCTGTTACCTGCCTACACTGTAGTAATCATAGATGCCTAAAAGCTATCAACAGAAGAAGTCTCAAAGCAGTATACGGTGTGTGTTTGGAGTTGGGAAGACCTGCTGCATAGATGGAGCATTCATAGATAAACTGTTGTAAATTTAATCTAAACTACCCACAAGCCTGCTCAGGTACATCATGGAACCCTAAGAATGTCTTAAGAGGCCCCTAAATATCATATTTCCCTACAGACTGTGTGTTTCTTCCTTGCATCTTGATCTCCAAGCTGAAAAGTATTCTTTCCCTTTTGGTGATCTTTACTTTTCCCTTCAATTAAAGAGCATGGGAAGAACAGCAAAAGAATTATTCTCTCTGTAGACGTGTTTGATAAAGGGAGCATAGTTCAGAGACTGAAGTTTATTTCCTAGCCCTAGAAATCAGAGCAACAAAGGCTGCAAGAGTCAATAAACCCCAAGACCCAACTCTAATTTCACTTGCTCTGCTTTAACAAAGGTATAACTCTGTCTCCCTTTCTCCCAATTTATTTCACTGTTGAAGTAAAAATATTGACTGCAGAAAAAAATTGTAGAAGGACTATACACAAAAGTAGCTATTGCAAGGGAAAACAAATGGTTGAGAAATTATGTGTTATGTCATTTTAAATAAGTGAGAAAATTACAGCTCTGATGAAGTCAACTAGACAGTCAGATAATCCATAGCACAGAAGACACTAAGTATATGTGTTTGGGGAAGGATGGAGTAGTAAGTTTGTGTGATGCTTGTGGGTAAACAAAATACAGACAACCTTTACTGCAAAATACAGATAGCCTTTACTGTTCTCTTTTCAGTCTTTGAGAGGCAATGACTCAGTTTCAACAGATGCAGACAGCTTGTACACTACTGCACATTGATGCACTTTCAAAAGACCTCACAGAGTAACTCCACTGCTGGCTCCACTGCAAAAGGACAATTACAAACTCTACAAAAACTTCCCTAAAAAGTTATCCAGCAGAAATTCGGCTGGCTTGGGAGGACTGATTTAGAAGACAGGCATCTCTATCGTGAAGTCTTCTGCAATGCTCACTGCCTGCTACGTTGGGAAATACACTGGCTTTCAAAGTTTTTGTATTCCGAAGCAAAACTGACATAATTCCAGCTCAGGTAGAATCTCTGGTTTTCAAAGGTTCATTGCTTTGCTGTTTCTGAGTCACATTATTATGAAATATCTTTCCATATATAGAATTTTCAAAGCATTCATCAAATCACAATAACTGTCAGATTTGGTATCCAAGTGGATTAGTTATTTGTCAGTGGAGAAGGCTTTTCCAATCAAATCCCTTTGTCCATCTCTTTCTATAATGAGCATAATGGGCTACTTCTCCTTCCAGCTCATCCCACTCCCACTTCCCCCTAACCCTCGGCAGAGCCGCCTGCAACACTCACGTGGAGAGCTCTGAAGATTATGACATCTGGGAAAACCTGAAAAGCAGAGGGAGTTGGAAATATTGAACAACAGCAGCTGCATCCCATTCAGCTGGCTTGTCAAAGTACATCCTGATTGGAATAAATTACATCTCAGCCTTTGAACACTGGAGGGGAAACAAGGTGTTTACAACATAACACCTCGTTGGATCAATTCCAAACTCTGACATATGTCACACAAAGTTGCCTTGATGGAGCTAAGCACAGGTTTCTTTCCAAAGTTGAAATCAGTGCATTAACATTAAAATGTTGATCATTATTTTGAATGACAGCATCATCACATTAGCACATAATCAACATAACTTTGTAGAGGAAAGCAAGACTGTGTTGATGCAAGAGGGGGATACATCTTGAGGAAACATGTTAATACTTTATAACTGAATAAAGCCTACAGAAAAACAACAAATTCCCCAGATAAGATACCAGTTACATTTTCCTCAGCTTCTATAAAATGGTCACTCTTTAGGGCAATGTCTTTTGGAAAACAAACAAAAAGTTAAAATATAAATTCTGCCATTGGTAGTAAGAGCAGTTCAAAGCCAGACTCTGGATCCAAGTAGCTTCAGTGAAATCCAGTTGCAAGCTTTCCATGCAAGTTTCTCTTCTCCTTGCCTCAAAGCAGCAAGTGTATTTTGCCAATTGTCAAACCAATACTAAGAGTAGACTGGAAGTCAGAGCCACAGGCTGCCATCTTACATGAATTCACCATAATATACCTCAAGACAGACTTATGGCATCTTTATTAGCCATGTGTTGGGCCTGTGCTGATCAGAAAAAAGGTAAAGCCCTCCTGAACGTACAACACACAGTTATGCCACATGAACAGAAGGATAGATAGGACCCTGAGAAAGACAGGTCTTACACATCTCCAACTCTTGCTTTTAGGACCATATTAGAGTAATCATAACAAACTTAACGATGGTCAAAAATAATAACCTCTGCACAAGTTGCATCTGCTTTGCACATAGAGCTCTATCACAACAAAAAAGAAAAAGAAAACACCCAACCCCCCCCCCAACCCACAAATACACCCTATGTTACAGTGTTACAAACATACATGCTTTTTTCTTTGGTGCAATAAGGATTTAGTGCGTACTTCAGATATTTTACAGTCCCACTGAATAGTTGCATCTGCTCCAAGAGAACAAAGAATTTAAAGCTTGGAAAGGAGAGAGAAGAACATCATGGAGTCCTCATTTAATTAGGTTTATAGCACAACAGTTCTAAGATTATAACATTAACCAAAGATGATGTAAGAAAAGAAAGGATCAGGTTCTAACCCTGAGTTACAGGGACTTATATACATTTAACAAACATTAGCCAACACAGAAAAATCATGTTCCTTCTCCCCTCTGCCCTCATAAGACATCTGGTAATTTTTGAGCCCGAATCAGATTTGCCTAAGTATGTGTAAAAATGTGACGTTAAGCAAATATGAATTAGCACAAAAAAAAAAAAGAAGTTATTTTTCTTTTAAGTTATTTATCACATATTTCTAATTGTAGAATTTTAACACTAGTGATTATTTGTTCCAGGGTGACAGTCTGCACACAGTCCAATTTCCTCCATTTTGAAGGACAGCTCACAGCTGAGACTGCTATCTTCCAGCATTGCACAGCCCCGCTGGCTGCTTTTCCCAATACCCTTCCCAGCAGGTAGTAAAGATTATGGAATAATTAGTGGGTTTGTGCTTACTCAGTGTCCAGGAGGCAGTCTCTGTTAAGCAGGGATAATTTTGTCACTAGTCCTTTCAAGATCTAGCTCAATTATTGCAGAAAGGAAAATTTCTCTCAGTTTACCACATCAAATGGCAGGTTGTGACAATTACCCTCCTGTCTCCCTGTCTCCAAGTCTCACTCAGATCACCTGGATAGTCAACCTGCTACCCTCTTTCTGGACCCCAAGCATTATCAAGAGCACAAATAGGCCCCCTGACCTAACCCTGTTGCTTCACCTTCATCATTGGGTTGCTTGCTTCATTTACAGATAGGCAGCTGAATAAATGTATTGAGCTGTCTGCATTTGAGCAGAAAATGACACTGATTGTCACTAAATATAATGAGTGCTGTATGTATGTTTCATTGGAACCACAAGCTCAAATTAGCCTGTCAGAATTTGACTGTACCCTGATGCCAGCCTGTCAAGTGACACAATTAGCTGAAGAGAATAAAGAAAAGGCTTGTCAAAGCCATCAAGACTTGCCACTTGCTCAAGTCCCATCCCTTTGCTCACTGCCTTTATTAAATCTAAATGCATTTTATATTTGCAGATAGGTAGATGCTGTCTCTTTGCTCCCTTTTCTTCAACTCCCTCATCACCACCACTTTCTTACTAAAACCCCTTCAAATCTGTGGAGAAACAAAGGAAGTAATTTCTTTATAGGTCCCTAAAGCCTAGTTTTCTTACAGTGAAAGGAAATGAGGAAATGTTTACCTGTAGATAAAACCTTATCAGTGGCTCAACTTTGCTTTTCTTGCAGAGTGCTAAAAAGTATTAGAATAATATTGGATTTAGAGATGAACTGAAAGAGCAGAGACTTCAAGCAGAAGAGCTGTCTTCCTTATAATTCTTTCTTTATCCACCAGCTCATACAGAGGCACTGCGTTTCTTGTCATAGATGTCTCAGAGACTAGCAAGAAAAAAAAAGTGAAATCAAGATCAGAATTTCTATCTGTTGCCTCAAGGGCACCGCCATGCCTAATGTAAACTGCAAATTCAGTGATCCCAAGCATGTCCAAAACTGCCTTAGAGGCTGCAACTCCAAGCTGCAGTTGGATCTCCAAAGCAGACAGTTTCTCAAGACCTCTCTTTAGCAACAGCGTCTTTTCCCAAGGACCAGCTCTCCGCTCCGTCCTAGCTCTTGGCCCCTTTTAGCCCTGAGTCCACACCACCTCTTTGTAATGTCAAAGGCTCTGAAACAATATCAGCTCATCAGCAAAGAGGGAAAAAAAAAAAAAAGTTCTAACCTCCCTGCCATGAACAGGGACACCTTCCACTAGACCAGGTTGCTCAAAGCCACATCCAGCCTGGCTTTCAACACTTACAGGGATGGGGCATCCACACCTTCTCTGGGCAACCTGTTCCAGGGCCTCATCACCCTCATAGTGAAGAATTTCTTCCTTATTTCTAATCTAAATCTACCCTCCTTCAGTTTAAAGCTGTTACCCCTAGTCCTATCACTAGAGGTGAGACTAACCAGCCTGGAGTTCCCCAGACCTTCCTTTTTTTTCCTTTTTAAAAATGGTCATTATGTTTCCACTTTTCCAATCAGTGTGAACTTCACTGGGCTTCCACGAGTTCTCATACATGGTATATAGTGGCTTAGCAACTTCATTTGCTGGTCCCCTCAGGACCCGTGGATGCATCTCATCAGGTCCCATGGACTCATGCACCTTCAGGTTCCTTAGGTGGTCTCAAACCTGATCTTCTCCCACGGGGGGTGATTCTTCCTCCTCCCCACCCCTGCCTTTGCTTCCTGCAACTTGGATGATGTGGCTAGAGCACTTGTCAGTGAAGACTGAGGCAAAAAAGTCACTGAGCGCCTCACCCTTCTCCATATTGTAGGTAACCAGGTCTCCTGTTTCTTTCAGGAAAGGGATTACATTTTCCCTAGTCTTCCTTTTATCACTGGTGTAACTATAGAAGCTTTTCTTATTGTCCTTGATGTCCCTGGCCATATTTAATTCTAGATTCAGAATGATGGGATGATATATCCCCTTCATCAGTATTTTAGTGGGTTTTCTCCGTTGACCATGAGAATATTCATATTTGTACAATTGTTTAAAAAAAAAAAAAAACAATCTACACAACAACAACAAAAAAACCCACCACTGATCAGTGATCTCTTCCAGAGACTAGACTCAGCCATGCTGTTGGCATTTCATAAGATGAGGAACAACACTCACTACTGATCATGGAGCCAATGGCACCTTGTGACGTGCTTTGGAAACTGCCTCAGGCTGCCTCATGTCTCCAAGGTGGTAAAGAAGGGGTGCCTGTGTTCTGCTCTGTGTCAGTGGGATCACAATCCAGCAATGCTAGTTCCTATATTGGCCTTGTAGCTTGGCAGAAAAAACTTTCTAACCCATCACACATGTCACAGAACAGTTTTCTCAAGGATTATGCACCTATCACTGTATTTGGAATGGTTTCCTTGAAAGAATTAAATGCTCCAAATTTGTTGCATCCCCTTGGGGTCACCTCCAGCAGAACCTAAGCATTAAAAACTAAATTGGTTTCATTAAGGAAATAAAATCATATTTCTAGCTCTAAGACTAAAAAACAGGTTACAAATATTAATAAAACATAGCACCTCACACCAAGATCTAAGATGGTGTTTACAAGAAGATACCCTGCCAGGTCTTGACTCTCACGTCTAGGTTCTCATGATGGGGTTTTTGCAGAACAATCTAACAGTTGTTTTGATAACTGCATACCATAAAGAGGTCACACTAACGCTAGATACACACTATATGAAGTGCTGGTGCAGGATACTAGCTGGCAGCAGAGACCAACCTTCTACTTTAGTGGCACAGCAACTGGCTTGGTAAGATAGTTGCTCTCCTAATCTGATACCCTAAACTTTTATAGCCAGTGCTCTTGGCCTTACTCCTTGTGACATGGCTTCACCAGGGAGAAGGGGACCGAGTAGTCCGGTGAGTCTGGGCTCAGTGGCTGCCTCAGCTTCCTACTGGTCTCTTTGCTGGATCACTGGCCCCATGGCAGCAGAGCGGGGCACGCAGCAGGGCTTCCACTGCCCCAGTTCGGCAGCTCAGCATGCCAGCACAGACCTGCGGTCCTCAGCAAGTCCTCATTGGCCTGGTGAGGGTAGATAGCAGATTGGAAGTTACTACAGATCCACATACAGACCACAGACAGCTTTGGGGATCCAGGAAGAAATCTGAGAAAGAACCAAGGCACCTCTTCAGCTATCCTCTGCTTCTGTGACCAAAAGGAGGTGGGTAATGTTGGCACTGAACTGCTTGCTTCACATTTCAAAGCACCACCTGATCATACAGAAGCTTTACTCAGAGTCTAGAGAGTTTCCATCCCCTCCATGTTCTGACAAAATACTGCCAAGAGCAACCAAACGTATGGTAAACAGGAGTTGTCCTCATATTGATGGCCTCCCTTGACACATCTTGTGCACTAACATTTCAAATTGGACAGTTTTTCTTTTTGTACTTTTTTTTTAAAAAACAAACAAACAAACAAACATCAAGCAAGCCAAGCCTTCAATACTAGTCTATTACAAGCAAATTCTACTCTTGTGGCTGTTACCATTAAAGTCGATTCTCCTTACACGGGATGATTACAACTCATGCCCTCTGCACAACTCTCACTTGAATTCCATATTTCCATATTCATCAAAAAATTTAGCAAGTCATTGACTGTGATGATGATAGACATTGCCTTTGGAATTTCTGTTATGTGAGGTTGTCATTTTGCATCTATCACACAAGAAGTTTTTATCCATATTGCATACCTATATCCAATAGGTATTTTTCATGAAGGTGATGTCTCAGAAGAGAACCCACCTCATCTAGCATGTGTGGATTATTTAATTAAAGGCTTCACCTGAAGGAAGGGAAAAATGAATTGGTGAAGCATCTAAGATTCTTCCCACACTTCCAAGATGTCTGAAGGGGAGGAAAAGGTAAACAGTGAAGAAAGAGAAGGGAAGTGAAAGGTTGTGTGAAAGTTTCAGAAAAGAATAAAATAAGGGCTTCTAGTTTCTTAACACTGCTTTGGGATACTTAGGCTCCTTGATGGTATCACTAATTGACATCAGTGTCTATCAGGGAAAGATTGCGCCAGTGTCTGCATGCCACCGAGAAAGAGAGTAAATTAACACATGAAGCAGCAGGCACCCCTGGCAGGACTTCTGTTCAGATGTTGTTGTTTTGCACTTGACATATCTTTTCCCTCAAAGACACAACATAACATCAGGTCTTATTTTGGTAAGGACAAGGCTTATAGATGAGACTATGAGAACATTTCATCTAGCTCAATCTATTTTGTCAATACATTGTCTAGCTTAAAACCAATATTTCTGCACTTTAACAGACAACAATTGCTCAGCTTAAAGACTTCCCCTTCGGCTTTGCTCTTGAACAGCTTAATACGCTGGCAAGTGCAGCATGTCTTTCAGGAACTAAAATTCAAGAGGGCATTAGAAAACTTGCTCCAGTGTGCACTTGCACACTTTCAAATGCTAGTCAAGCCAAAAAAAAGAAAAAAAAAATCTTTGCTGCTCCTGTAGTTATACAGAAAAGTGCAGGTCTGAGGGATGCAAACTTCTTTAACCCATGTAATACCTCCCAAGCCCTCTCCTGTTTATTTTTTTGTGACACAAAATAGCTTGTGTTCACCTGTAACAGAAAACATTTCTCATGACCCTTACTTCTGAGGTATCTCAGGATCCTCAAGTCTACAACAGGCAGTCTGTATACTCCGTTATATGGCTTGTTGAAGCTTCAGCCAGGGGCTGCTATCAAAAAAAAAAAAAAAAACACCACACACACACAAACCTCAGTTGCACTAAAAACCAAAAGAGCATAACTAGTACACTAACACTTAAATATTAATTAGACAAGACTGGAAGATGGAAACATTTAAAATAAATGTTCTTGGTGGTATTATTAAATGTTAAATTTTATGCATACTAAATCATTTTGTAGCCTGATAAAATAGCTTCTTTCTGTGCCCCAGGAGATGCATAATTAATTATTTTTTTTCTAGCCATCAGCGTTTAATTATTAAAGAGTTCGACTAACATTTAGATGGCAAAAGCACAAAAGTCCTTTGAAAAATCCTAACATTTTTGTGAAGAACATGACCGAGAGAAATCATTTTTATTAGCTATTTTTTTATTATAATTTATTTTAGTACAGCATATACCAGTCTTTTTAGGCCCTTCTGAAATATGGGGTAAGAAGAGGGCTTTTTTTTCTCCCCCCTAGTTCATTCTTGAATATACAACTGAATTATTTTCTTCTTGCACTGACAAACTAGGTGTAAGGAAGAGCTAAATAAATACAAGAAACTAACGTACAAAATAATTGGAATTTTCATTTTTAGATTGTCTTTGATATCAGCCAAAATTGATACTTTTAATAATACTTAACACTTTTCACCACAGATTTCAGTTTATAAATCTATATCCTGTATATTCGATAAATATATCCTGTATAAAAGAAACCAAACATGAGTTTATTAAGAGAATAGACAAAGATCACACAAACTTGCAAGGCTGGGAAGGGAACCCGGAGCAGTGCTGCCTGTTTTGACAAAAGTTATGGGAGGATCCTGGACACTCAGAACACAGGGGCAGAAGAAATCTCTGTAGGGCAAGTACTGAGCACACAGCTGAGTGACACCACTGCTTGCATCACATTGTGAAAAAAGTCTTCCGTCACTGTAACATCTCGACACACATCTATTTTAAACACCTATGTACTCATATAATGGATTTTATATCATCACTGGTTATCATTGTCTTTTCTGCTTCCTATATACTGAAAACATTGAGAGAAATTAAATTGTCAAATACGTAAAAACAGGGCAGTGGATGGACATTCCCCAATATCTGTGGTACAAATTTCTTGCCTTCTCACACCAGCCTGCTGGTCACACATCACAGCCCATAGCACAGGTAGACAAGCAAACTGAGCATCAATCAGCCTCCAAGCTCTGGGGTCTGACCACAGGCAAGGGTCTCGAAGTGAGGAGAAACCAGCACTCAGCATTGCAGCTGATGCCAGACTGTTGGTGACCCAGCCCCTGGCAGCTCAGCTCTCGTCAGGTTTCTGGTAGGTATTCAAGGAGTTTTAAGGAGAATTTGAAGAAGACATTTGAAAGAGAGCAATGAGGTCACATCCCAGTGGTGGAGGAGAGAACTGGAATTGCTCAAAAGTACCTGCACTAACATGAGACAGCACAAAAGTACTTGCCTGAGAATATTAAAAAATTAAGGTGAAAGCATCTGGCACTTCTGGTACCAGATGGCTACCAGAGGTGGGAGTCAAGCTCTCGGTGCTGGGAGAAAGGATAGTTAGGCTTTAAGAGAAAAGTGATGGCTTATATTTGACATGACACATAGAGAAGAGCAGAGTGGTGAAAAATGGTGTGCAATACAAATGATGATTGCGGCAGCAGCACATAGTTGTATCCTAAATGGAAGGGGAAAAACTGGATCTTTGGAAATAGTTTGAAGTGGAAGAAGGAGGGCAACACAGAAGAAAAAAGGTAGGGATTTTTCTGGGGAAAGAAGCCTCAAGTTAAATTATTCTATACCCAGGAGTGCAGATTTCAGCATAAAAAGAGACAAAGAACCAAAAAGCAAACCCGCAGTAACTTTCTTATCCCAGGCTAAAAGCCGATTCCATTTTTTCCATGCTTTTCAAAGTATCACAGCACCACTGTTTCAGGGAAGTCCAGTAAGAACCAGCTCGAGCTTGAACAAATGCAGCAGGAGTACTGCTGGTTTAAAATAGGCTTTTTCTGGAGCTTTTTGCCCTCATCCTTTGAAGGAATAAAACAAGCTGATAGCTGAATAATGTAATCAAGAGCAATTCATTGCCTTGAAGTTTAGTAAATAAGCAGAAAATATCTGCTATGGGATAATGTACTTTAGAAAAAATGATTGTATGGAAGCAGACTGGAATTTCCTGTGTTAATGAAAATTCTACATACATTGTTCTTTATGGATATACAGTTCAAATGCTATACTTCAGCAGATATATCATGGTAAGTACGGAGTTCAAAAACATTAATGAGAACTCTGGTCCAAGCATACGGATTTTGTTAAACAATTTTTTGAATAAATGTGAAATTACTAACCAGGAAAGTTTAACTCCCATCCAAAAATCAATTAAAAGCCACTTTAACCCAATGAATTTGACTTGTTCCACTAAAAGTAGAATATGTTCTTAGTGAGTAAAAGATCCTGTTGCCTTTGCTCTCCTGGAAAACACCAGTGATAAAAAGTCAGAGCAGAAGTTTTGTTGGTTTTTTTTCTTTTTTTTCAGCACCACAGTTGTTTTCTTACTACCCTGCTATGCCCTACCTGGCAGTATAGTGTTAGCAGAGGGTCGCTTTGATGCCCTGCTGCCCAGGTTTCCCCCTGGCAGAACCTGGGCCTGCCCTGGCCCGCAGCCCCACATAAGCAAAGTTCTGCGGAGGAAACAGTAAAGTTTCCCCAAAAGGGCGGTGAGGAGAAAAATCCCAACAACTTCTAAGCAATATGAAACATATCAGATGTGAATTGTCATACAGGATGCCCTGATGTCTGGCTGACACCAGAAGTAAGTACTTCTGCCTAATAATAATGAGTGCACTAATGAATGCAGCCCATTTAGAAAAAGCCTAGGATGGTAAACACATAGGGAGCGGAGGGAAGTCTGCATGCTTTTAATATAAGTAGCAAAACTATTTTAAACACAGAACTCTAAGGCATTAGTTATCAAATACAAGTTAATAGACATACAGAGAATTTCATCTGAAATAAAGTTTATAAAAACCATTTCACCACTGATGTTGTGTCTTACGCTTCCATAACCACAACCCACATGAACCTCTGATAACAGACATTTGCAAATCAACTCCCTCAACCTCTTAACTGAAAAGTGTAACGCAGCAAAAAGATCTCTTCTGAAAGAAGCTGAAAGCGTTCCTCATCGTACGCGATAACATGAAGGAACAAAAAACAAACTCAAAGTGTCTACAGAACTGTCAGAAAATCTTGAAGACTACTCTCTGGGTTGTGTGACTCTAGGACAAAATTCAGCTACCATCACAAAGATTACACACACAGGAAGAACATTGAAAATTAAAAAAAATTGTTAAAAAAAACCAAAACAAACCCCCCCACACACACACAAAAAAAAACCTATATAAGTTTCTACCCACTACCCATACTCTTCAGATGTAGAAGCAAGTAGTCAGAAAGTAACATTTGAAAGCATACACTTCTGCATTAGAAGAAGAAAAAAATGAGACAAATAATCAACCTGGAAAAACACAAACAACAAAAAAAAACCCTGTTTCAGAGGGATTTACAACAGAATTTGCCACTGTAAAGCCAGAATCTGATATGATCACTCAGAGATATTTTTAAATTCTTCAGTTAAGTCCACCAAAGAAAACAGAAGAAATCTGCAGGATTTTGTTTAGAGGTTTTTTGCATTTATTCTTCATGAGCACCCAACAGTGAATAAAACTCAAACTCTCCCTACAAAAGAACAAACAACATTTTAAAATTAAACTGTTATCTTTAGAAATGCAGAGTTCAGGTTTGGTGAGCTGAAGTACTCCTTTCTTTCTGAAAGCCGCTTTGTATCACATCTGGGTATCACAAGCCAACTACTGTCAAGTCCAAAGTATGAGAGGTGACAAGGGAAAATCACAGAAATTAGTTTCCCAGTGCAAGAGGAAGATTTCAGATTTGTTGAGCTGTGACATAGAGGTTTCACACCTTGGAACAATACAAGTAATCTCAGATCATTGATACAATTCATTACAAACGCTACTCCACGAAACAGGTCACTCAAGTACATTATTTCATCCTGAGCTTTGTCTTTGAGAAGTTAGTCTCTGTAACCTCTTGGTTTACAACTCTGCAAACAAGGTATGTAGCCACCTGCTTGGTATGGGCAGTAGAGGTAACAAATTCAGACTTCTTGTTTTGTGAGAAATGCTGATGTTCCACCACAACTCAAAGAAAAATGTTTTTTTTGCTATTCTTAATGAAACACATTTTGAATTTTCAGTATTTAATACAGCAAAACATTCTAAACTTTTGTACATTACATGACAAGTCAGCAGTAATACACTACAGACTTTACTACAGTTATCAATGACTCAGGTTGCTTTTTACAAAAGATAAAATATTTTCCCCAGCAGTTAATAAGGATTGAAATATTTGCTTCTTCTCAATCAACATCTCCTGCTTCCATTGTTGTGAAATATTTTGACAGAACCATTTGATCGTTACATGACAAATATGAGAAAACCTGAAAACTACGATATTCCATTCATTTCTATGGAGTGGCCTCCTTGATTGTTCAAGCTAGTATTTTAACATCTCAATTACATTTTCTGAGTTTTAGCTTTCAATGAAGTCCTAAAATACAATTAAAACCCAAATATAATATTACTGAAATATCACTAACTACCCAAACCTCTGAGGGTAGAAACATAACATTTCTAGGACTTCACAGACCAGCCGAGGCCAAATCCACATCCTCAAATGGGTGCAATATTATTTTACATTGATTCCAAGGGTAAAGACCTGAAAACCTTTACAGGGAAACTTTCCATGAAACCAAGGCAGGAGTTTTATTTTCAGTCATGACTATGAGGCAAGTCCTCTGACGAGACAGGGTCAACAGCAAACCCAATTTCTGCTTATACAGTCTCTGTGGAATATTAGAGTGATTCTAGAGTAAAACTAAATAATATCTTTATAAGTCAAAGTGTGAGTAGTATCCTCTTCACTGCATTCCTCAGATGTCTTAAGGGTTTTGCATACACACCCTGTGCAGAGATATCCAAGCCAGCTCAGAGCCTTTTAGCAGGACAGTTATATTTGCTTGTTATTCAGCCTACACCTGTTTTCACTTGCAAGAAAACAGTCACCTTGCTTAGGCAGAATATCATTTAAAACAAAGGTCCAGATCCAAACTACAGTTTGGTATCTCTAAGAGTATTAAAAGAGTATTAAAACAGCCATTCTCAGTTAAATCAGACGTCCAGCTAGTCTGATACCTTGTCACTGACAAGGCATAAGCAGATGCCTTGGAAGTAGTACAAAAAAAGAGGAAGCACGTTTGAATCACAGCATCTGTGTCTGTTTCCCAGACACACATGGTGTCCATGTCACTGACATCCCTTGATGGATCTCTCTTGCAAGAACTTGCCCCTTTTTCCTGACCTCCAAGACATTCCATCATTCACCTTACCTGTATCCTTTTATTTCATAAGGATTCATTGCTACAACTGATTCCTCAGCTCCGATTCTTACTTATTTGCCTTGCACTGAAAGGACAGCACTACTACCTCTTGTAATTGGAACTCATTCAATTAAAACTAAATAACTTTTAATAAACAGGATACGGCAAAATACAAGTGAAGAAAGGCAGCTACTTAAACAGATGGTAAGCCATAACATGGATATTTCTTTGACACACACCACCTACACCAGTACCTGCAGTTTTGGATCTGAAGACATTTCTCCACTTACAAAAATATATGAGTTAATAATTTTCAGACTATGAAAGAAAATGTTACATAAAAAATGAAAAGTGTTGCTTTGAATTTTTTTTCCTAAGAAGCAAAGGATAAATAAATAAATAAGGAAAGGCTGACATGGGGACAAGTTTGACACTTAAAAAAAAAAATTCTTTTGTTTCAGTATGCAGAAAACAAACATCAAGAGTTCTCCAGTCCTCATCACATTGGTTGATGGAAAGGTCTGTAGCTCATAACACAATAAACCAAGCCGACAGCAGTCATGTTGGCACTAGATTCTGCAAGAGACTTTGTCTTCCTCTGGATGGGACTGGAGCTTTGCACACTTCCATGGCATCCTCACCACTCCAAAGGTCCAGAGCCTCCAGATCTGGAGCTGCCTGGGGTGCCCACTCAGATCCAGCCCCTGCAGCAGATTAGGGCTCAGATGTGCTCCAGTCTTCTCCACTGAAATCCACATACAACTCATTCAAGGAGAAAGAGAACATCTTGGCTGAAGCTGCTAGTATGGCAGAGGCAGGAGTTTTAAGATGTCCTGCAAAACTTTTTCCCACACATAAAATTATTTTCTGATATTATATCATTTTTAAGGCTTTAATGCTAATAAGGATATTATTAAAATTAAAGCAATGTCCTTTGAATTTATGCAGTCATTCATATAATCATTTCCAAAGGGGAAAACAATACTGCCTTGAACCTTGACTTGTACAGAAATGCAATTAAATTACACCAGGGGACAGAAGGGAGCCGGGTAGCAGATGGAGCTATGGCTATGAAGCATTTTGGCAAAGAAACCAGTATTTCAGCATGCATTATAGTGAAATATAGCCTCCCTGTTCTTACGTTTAACTTGGTTTTCCAGATATATACACACAGGTATTGGAAGGAGAATTTTCTGCCTCAGTTTTTCACTAATACAAAGCCTGACTCGACAAGTCTCAGCCATGTGGACAGCCCTTATAAAAACTATTCAAGTGAGGAAGGTGGTAAAGTATCAGCCCTGCTTAGTGTTCTACTTATTTAATTATAGATCATAGGTATCTGCAGTATGGGTGCCAGTCACCTGTTGAACTCAACAGAACCATGGTTTTGCCAGCAAAAAGAATAGGCCAAAGAAATAATTGAGTGTATAAGCCAACACATTTTTCAAATACACTGACTATTCCTAGCACCGGGCATGCAGATCCCTAGTGAATATTCAGGCTTTTCTCAGGTTTTACATGTCCAACATCATGGTCCTTCCCTTTAATTCAGCTTCTCTGGCCCTTACAAAGCCACTTGTAGGTGGCTTTCATACCTTCTCTCAAGGTCTCCTGCCATTGGTATGTTTTGGTTTGTTACCAATTAAAATTGCTTTCAACCATACCCATTTCTGGTCAAGTATGTCCACGGTGTAGCAAGGAGCAGATAAACTTCCCCTATTTCTTCCCTTCCCAAGGGAGGTCAATGTCAACCACAGCATTTTCCCTTTGAGGCTTTTGTGTCCTCCTCCTAAAGCGACCTCACTTATCTTTTCTTGTCTCATCACTTCATGGATGTGATTTACTACAACCAGCGTAAAAACTGTGTTATGGGACCTCTAATAGTAGGCTATGCCACCAGTGACATGAAACAGAGAAAATTTGAAAACATTACTGCTACTTTAATTAGTCTTTCATATTGAGCTTCATTTTCAGCAAATGTAATCACCCACCCCAGGCTTTAAAACATTAAATTCTCCGACTTGCATTTTGGATATTAAAAATCCCCATCAAGTTTAAAGATGAGTGCAGAAAAGAACTGAAAAAAGATTTTAATTGTACTCACTCCCAGGTCAATAATGAAGACTGTTAAGGGCAGGCAGACCAGAAGAGAACATGAAAAAATGGCCACGGCTTGTGAATGGTACTTTAGACCAGCAGACTGGAGTATAATAGTCCAAATACTATTTAGTAATTGTTCTGCCAGTGGAGCTTCATTTCTTTTCATCCACACCGCCCCCCCCCAATACCTTTTAACTAGTAACCAAATAAGCATCACACAGTATTGCCGCTCAGGAGCTAGGCCAATTCTACTGCATGCTACTTATTTCAATGACTTACAAAGACATAAACTATTTGCCCTTCAGCTGCTGAAGCACACATGCATACGCAAGTGATCACCATTGCAGTTCATACGCTTCTCTTTATGCAAGACATGGTGAGAACACCACAGTGACATTATTTATAAAGGAAGTTTGCATGCCTTTAATGGCATCTATAGGTTCTGTTTACATGTATACTAGAGAACAGAATTTAACCAAGCTGGGTGGTGGGAGGAGGGAATAAAACCCATCAGAAAGCTGAAATTTCCAGACTGTATTAAAAATAAAATCATTCTCATGCAGATGTTGCCTGCTGGGAGTTTTAATTAAGTGCCTTAGGAGGTATCCTCAGCAGACAACCACGCTCCTTGGCTAGGCTGCCTCAGTTCCCAGCATGCTTTGTCATTTCCACCCTTAACAATACGACCTTCATGAAGTATGGGATCCTACTGCTGTTAGGAATGTCCATTCCAGAGAAACAGTGAATGAGAAACAAAATTACAGCTTCCCAGCACATCATTGCTGGATGGCTGAATAGAAACGTTCTAACTGACAACATGCATTTTGAGGAGAAAGCTTGAAGTTTTCTCCTGTGAGCAGGCATTTTTTCACACATCAACAAGTAATTGAGTCAAACCAATTAAAAAAAAATTACTTAGGTCTAATACACACACAAAATAAAATCAGTGTTTCCTGGGGAACATGCCTGAATTTTCAGCGTTGGTGGGCTGGGTGGGGGAGTGAAATGAAATCATATCACTCGTTGTCAGGTCTTAGGAAAAAAAAAAAGAAAAAACAAGATTATCCCAGTGCAGACTGCTTGCATAATGCTTGGACACCACTGAAGTCCTACTTAAAACATCAGCATCCTTTTGACTGTATAGTGGTCCTCCTCAGATGGGTGAAGATTACCCTCAACTGAGATAATTATCAATCAAAATATCTGCACCTGTATTATCTCTCATGGTTATGGCTATAGCACTATCACATTTCTTTCCCTCACCACTCTGTGACCTCATCATACAACTTAGTATCAGGTGATAAAGATGTTCGTTGCAATAACTCCATTGGAGGCCTACTTTCAAAGGTGTCAGCAACAGAATGTTGCCTGGTTTCATGTGCCACTGCAAATACTTCATCTGACTCTAGATGTAACAGCAGGTTTGGTTCAGCCATCTATACAATGCAAAAATGACGATCAGTCGAAAAAATACATTAATGTTACTATAACAAAACATATTTTCATCTTGGTTCTAGGCTTCATTTCCAGGGGAAGTTAGAAGTTCAAGAGAAAATTTAATTTGCTTAAACTTTCTCATACAAATGTAGCTGACTTGTAAATTAATTTCTTTTGCCCGACAATACTTTTCAGCTGCAGGCTTATTGTCTGCCCCTGTCCCCCATGGCCAGCAGTTTCCAGCAGACTGATGTTTCCATTCCTTTGCTTCACAAAGTCAGCCTGTGAGACTGCAGGTAAAAATTCTGTTTGGGGAATGCACCTTTATTATTTATCAAGAAATACTTTATGCAACTCATTCCACATCAAGCAGCAGTCTGGTCATAGGTATTAATAACAAAAGTCCACAGTTATGGAAGGTGGCTGGTTTCTTAGGCTTTACAGCCTTAGAAGTTCTCCCTGTTGTTGCCCCAAGGTGACATAAATATGCTGTAAGTGCCCTTATATTCAAATATACTTTGACTTTGCAGCAAAGAGCAACATTTGTTAAGATAACAGTGTGGAAGCATTTCATATAGTATAAGGTGCCTTTCAAGTTCACACATAATTATGGTGAAGCACAACACACATATACTAAGAAATAAATTATTTTATATATTTATCAAATATATTTTTTAATAACCCATCCCCTCCATGAATGTACATACTTGAGATAAATATAGAGAAACTTGCCCATCCAAGAGAGAAAATGTGCAGTGTGTATTTTTTTTTTCTCCTGGAAGGGCTAATCAACCTAATTTGCATGCACAAAATCAAATATCCATACCACCATAGTAAACAACTTTCACATGTAAAACAAATGTCTGAAGTAATATGGTAATTCTTACAGAAACTCCTTTCTTACAGGACAGACAAATATGTCCTTGTTAACCCAACTGGAGCAGTTACAATAGCGATACCACTGAGACTCACAAATTCCCTGGTCTGTTTTGCTGCAAGGTGAAAGAGCTTAAAACAGCAATGATGAGGCCTCTGCAATGGTAAGAGGAAATATGGTGGTTCTCCACATTATTCATCTACAGAGCTAGAAATTATCTACCAAGTTAATTGTGTCCACATCATACTAAGCAACTTCATTGTATCAAAGCTATCTTGGGCATGAAGCACCTT
Organism: Caloenas nicobarica; assembly: GCF_036013445.1. NCBI lineage: Eukaryota > Metazoa > Chordata > Aves > Columbiformes > Columbidae > Caloenas > Caloenas nicobarica. The sequence goes on from NC_088247.1 coordinate 73,902,886, forward strand.
GATTGCCACTGTCTAGACACGGGCCATGCTAGTATTTTAGTTTTCTGAGAGGTGAAACAGTTGAGCTTAACTGAGATTGCTAGGATCGACGTGGTTATATAGCATGAAATGCACAAGATAATAACAAAGATGATCTAGAGGTTCCTCTAGCCTTATGTTTTTCTAAGCAGTTTTAAAGTGCATTTCATCACATTGCTATCACCCAAATTCTATTTTGACATGCCTATCCTACTATTTTTCCTTCTCTTTTCTTACTATCCGTAAGATTATGAGTAAAGAAATACAAAGCTAAGGATTCCGGCTGTTTTGCTGAAACCTCAAAGGGTAGTGTTCGACAGTGCACACTGCTGCTGCTGCCACTCTGCAGCCTCAGGGAAATACCAAACCACACTCGAACACCAAAGGTGTCATTTAGGCAAACGAGTAGGTACCTGCACGAAAGAGAGTAAACAAAAATTCTCAACAATTCGCTTAGGTATCTAGGACACCAGAGGTTACTAGAAATTCAAGCAAAAACTTAAGACTGTGCTACCCTGCAAGCCCATGGCACCACTACCTTATGTAAGCAGATGCTCAATATCAGGAACTCACAAAATAGATGTTCGCACACCTGAGAAACACAACCCAACAGCAAAAGTAACACACTGAGAGATGCGTGGGGAAGCACCATGGGTAGGTGCAAGCTTACCCTAAGAGGCTGGCGATTACAGGCCGAGGGGAGGAAGCTGGATGATGAGATACTGAAGTGTTCACCAAGCGTGGGAGAGAAGAGTAAATAACTGATCACTGGGACAACTCAGCTGGTAATTGGGACACTTGGGTTCTGGCAGAATACCCTATAATCCACAGCATACACTTGCAGGGAAAAAAAAAAAAAATAGCTCAGGTGTATTTACTACCTTATTCAGAGCAAGGATCTGGAATTCAAAAATAAAGCATACTAGTGGTTAGAAGGCCTGTGTTTCCTCTCCTCAACTAAGCAATAGTAACAAAAGTCAACATTTGGCAACAATGCCTGCAAAGACACAGGAACGTGTGACAGCAATGAAGAGAGTCTACCTTTGTATTTACACTGAGACAATAGGTAGGTATAGATACAGATGGTAGCATTACACTTATGCCCATTTGCATGCTACAGAAATCAGATCTTAGCTTAAAGCTTATAAAACCAGTGAATAAAACAACATCTGCAGTTCTCCATCCAGTGATAGTGTTAGCAGTAGTGTATACAGAAAGGTATTGCTCTTTCACCACAAACTAAGCTTTAATTCCAAATTATTAAGTAAACAAATGGCATAGTCACGGTATACTGAAATTGCCATTGCCTTTTCACAGAAGCAGACAGGAATTCCTTAATTTCACACACATAGGAAGAAAGCAATCCCTCAGCACCAACCTTACTCCCAGAAGAGATTTCCTGAGCATCTTTACAGATGATTCAGATCAGCCATTTACAGGTCCTAAACAACCACCCAGCCCATACAACTTTTCAAAAGAGTTTATTCTTCCTGAAGACCCAATTCTACTCAATGTTATTAACAACTTCACCCTGAAACATCTATTTAAAAAAGCATTATCTCTGCCACTGTAACCAACAGCCCAGATTAGGACTGGGAGGCTACTTTAGGAGGCTCCTGGACCATTTGGCAGCCCACAGGGTGTCATTTATCATAGAATAGTTTGGGCTGGAAGGAACCTTCAAAGATCATCTAGTCCAACCCAAGAGAAGACTGCAGCTGCCAAAAGATGCAAACAGCTCATGGCAGATAACTGAATACCAAGGAAGTCCATAAATCAGTCAGACTTGGCAGGCACACATGGAAACCCTAAAAAAGGCTACCCTCCAGGAACACTACACACAAGTCAAAAGAGATGCACTGTGGCCAGTAAAGATTTCACCTCCCACACACATTCCTGTCCCATAGGCAAAGGAGCGAGGAGCTGCTGTCTTCTAACGCAAAATAACAAAAGGATACACAGAAAAGACCTCTTATTGAAACTCATACACTTGCAGAACCCCAGTACAGAGCTACAATTCAGCCCAAGTGGGTTTGAAACCCTGCATATCAAATTGGGTGCAAGATACAGAACTATAAAATGGTGTAGCATCACCTACCCACATCATCAGTGAAAAGATTCACAGAACCCACCACCAAAGCACATCAGGTACTTAAAAAACAATCCCAAAGAGAAAAAACATGTTTACCTGCTTTTTGCATACAGCTTTTGATGTTCCTATGAGGTGAATGCTTCTCATTTTCTGTTCTGCTTACATCACATGCTGCCACTGTTCCTCCCATTATGCAGACTGAAGCACACCACACCTTATCTGCATGGGTTTTCCTTTTCTAACTGGTTAGTTCCCATCCCTATTTTATAGCATCTCTAACTAAGATCTCAGTAATTCTTTGGCACCTGAATAATAGGTAACTCAAAGACTCTGGGATTCTTATCTAGGTTTGAATTTGTCTCCCCACTCCTATCTTCAATTCAGTAAAATAAGAGAGACAGGCTTGTGCATGAATACTCATTTTAAAACAGTAGAGCATACAAGTGTAAATATTCTATATGAAAGTCTACCTCTTCCAAAAAGTAGCTTTGTACCTTGAATTTATATTGCTTCAGCAAGCTATGGCTGTTCTCATTAGTGTATCTTGCTCTTGACAACTGCACATTCTCCTCATTATATTTTTTGTGGGATCGGCTTACCTCCTGAGCAAAGTTGTTCTCCAGCTTGGCCCTGTCTTGGAACAAGATCACATCTGCCAGACATACTTCAAAAGGAACCATTATTACAACATTAAATATATGCTATGTGGGCCTCATACTAGGAAACATTATCTGCAATCACACAACTATTTCTCTGTGTTACCATCTTCCCCAGGTGCTGGTCCTCTTTTATCTGAGACAGCTTCTCTGAAGGCAACTCTTCTGGTGCAGACCCAGGCCATGGGTTGGTGGCCCCAGCAATTAGACAGGATAATTGACTACCTGTGTGACCCTGAAACAGTGAGGAGGGGCAGAGCAAGCAGAAGCTGTGTGAGGGTAGAACCCAATGTCTGCATGGAGAAAGGGTGGTTTGCAGGTATTAGGAGGGGCTGTAAAGGTTTAAACCCCAAATAGTTGGAAGGGAGAAAAAGGGGAGGATAAGCTAGGAGAAGCAAAGAAACAAGGAAGAGTCACATACTGAGTCACAACTCACATACCTCAAAGGCGCCGTTAAACCATGTGATTTGTATCCACAGCTTCCTAAAACCATTCGTAAAATATCACTAGCTGCTCCCACACCCAGCGCTCTGGCACTACACCAATCCTTTCCATACCCACCTATAGGTCCTGAAATTTCCGGACTCCTCCTAGCTGTTACCCTGATGCCAGGTTGTCCTGAACTGGTTCTATTCCACAGGATCCTGAAGAACACATTGCAGTATTTCCTAGTCCTGCCTAGTATTTCCTAGTCAAGACATTGGTCCAAAATGCTCTGCTTTATGAAACAAGCAAAAAGGATGATAGAGATTTTAGATTCTTGAATCTGGTCCTAATTAGACAGATGATGCAATGTAGACATTAACAAGTGCACCGCTTTGCTCACAAAGTGACTTAATAATTAGGTTTTCACTGCATACACAGGCAGCTTTACATGTTCCGTTCTAAAATCAATTAGGTAACTGACTAATTTCATCACATGTTTGGGTGGGGTTTTTTTGTTTTTGTTTGTTTTGTTTTTGCTGGGTTTTTTTTTTCATTAACAGAACTAAATGTTAACTACAATATCTTACTACCACTACCCAACTCTTGCATGTCATTAATGGAAAAATAAAAGAGATTGAATACATCAACTGTTCTAGGTTAAATAATTTAATCACTTCAGACAATAGCTTAATCAATGAGATAAAAAACATAGAAGAAATGTATGCCATGCTTTGATTGCATATCATGTCCAGATTTTGTAATGACTTGAGGTAAGGGTCCCGTTCGTGGCAGCTAATAATGTGGAATGACCTGCTCACTTGAAGCAATTTTGTGCTGGATTCATAATCACAAACAGTAGGTCCCTAGCAGGGGACAGACAGACATTGCAAAGATCTAAGGAGTTGAGCCCATTTGCTTTAAGGTAGTAGAGAATAGTAGGTCTTTTTTGCCTGCCATCTGAAAGCTAACTTTATTTCCCTTATGAGTGGGTAACAAAGGTTTCCTGTCATAAATGAGCCAAGCAAACCAAGAGACCTGCAGAACTGAAAAGCCATCTGTGACATTGTATAGACACATATAACTGCAATCACTATCTAACATGAAAGTGATAAGAAAAACCCTTCTTGGGTGTTTACAAAATGGATACAAGTTGATAGGCCTATAGAATGAGCCATCACAGGAGACCTTCTTCACTTTCTAATGACTCCTGCCCCCAAAGGTCTTCCTTAGTCCAAAGATCTCTCTGTGAGGTTTGTTCCTTTTGAAGCAGATATTTTTCACACTTTTCTGTGTTTTCCTCCTACTGTGCACAATCTGGCAATAACCACAGTCTTCTCTCTGCATCATTTGGCCCATGATACTAACTCACAAATGAAATCCTAGTATTGCTGATGTAGTGGTGAAAGTTTTGCCACTGAAAGAGTTCTGCATTTAAGGCAGACTGTTCTTGTATTCAGAAGCCTTGGTCCTTTTTATTATTTAAATTATGCGTCACTTAGTGAAGGACACAGTCTTCTCCCTTCCATCAAACTGCATGACTGAAACCTCATTAAAAGGCAACTCCCCTTTCAAAGACTGCAAGAAGAAATCAGCCAGATACACTCCTAAGAAGACTTCAGGTTGCATTTCAGAAAACTGTTCTAGCTATCTAACAGTCAGGAAAGTGAAACACGAGATGAGGCAAGCTATAGAGGGTGAGCATCCACTTCACGCTCTATATTTTTAAGGTTTGAGAAACAGGTTAGACAGGTATTGGGACTCAGTTAAGTTTCATGAGCACTCTTCCAGCTCCTCATTTCTGTGATTCAGGCACGTGGCTCACTATTTTGATTAAAAAACTTTGTAAGTTTGAGCCTACTGGATAAAGACAGTTTGCTGTATCAGAATAGAATGGGGTAAGGAAAAAAAATAACAATCTAAGGCTGTGTCATCTTCACCGCAGTGCAAATAATGTTGGTTCTAAAGATCATTCTTTTTTCAGTATAATTTCTCATTTTATGACTATAAATAAAACAATATTCACATAGTATTTATAACTGATTTTCAGACTGAAGGAGAAAAATACATCCAAAAAGAAAACATCAGTTCTGCAACTAAAGAAAAATATCTCTGTTTAATGAAAGTTCCAACAGTACCTCTTTAAATCCAATTAAGAGGTCTGCTGTCCTGGGGCTTAATGAGAGAAATGTTCTATTTTAAGAGTCTTGTGGAAACTTTACCAAGACCTTGAGTGTTCACTAGTAGAAAATATTAACCATATAGGCAAAAGAGGACCCAATTAAAGACACTGCATAAGAGGTACAAGCATATACAAAAGAAAAAAATAATTCTTAATTTTCCATTTTGCAGTAAGTTGGTATCCTAGAAATAGTTTCTGTGTTACAAACACTACTATAAGTACCATAAGCACAGTGGGAAAGAGGAGTGCCATGTGCATGTCCAAGGTGGATTTATGTAAGTTCCTTGACTTGCAATTAAGGTAAAGAAAACTGTCTAGAATACACAAGATTTACTAACTGTTCATATCCTAAATGACACTCAGTATTCCAGGGACTGTATCTACAGTGGTTAGAACATGAATGGGATTTCTGTCTTAGTTCCTTAAACTCTAATACTTGGCTTCAGACTCTTTTGCTATACTGCTTCCAGAATGAATCAGAGCAGTGCCTTTTCTCTTTTAATACTTCATTTAATATCCTCCACTTCAGATTGTTTATTCTTCCATTCTTACTTCTCAGCTTATTCTCTCTAGGTGATATCGTGAATCTTGCCTTATGTTTGTAAATTAAATGTTGGATACTACCAACTTCTTTTAGGATTAGGCTATTCTATACTTAACTGACACCGTTAGCCAAAAGAGGTTTCTGTCATCAGCTTGCAAACTGGCCCATACAGCTGGGCAGGTTCTGATGTTCTGTTTGCAAACCAAGAGCAATAGATTTTCTGGACACTGAAGAAAAAAAAAAAGAAAAGAAAAGAAAAAGAAAAAGATGCAGTCAAGTTTAAGGTTCCCTACCCAGAAGTAATGGATCTTGACATTTGCCAGCAGCCTGAAATCAACTTAAACTCAAGTCAAATTAAGGCAAATGTAAAATAAACCGTTTATTGGCAGAAGCTAAAGAGATAAGAGAGTTACAAATTTACAGAAAAAAAAAAAAAAAGATGAAAAGAAAGCTTTCTACTTCACTCAGCTCTACAGGTTCACATGGAACCCACTGTTCAGAGCTCAAGTCCCAGCATCTAGTTGCTTAGCACAAGCAAAGGAAATAATATTTTTAGACAGAACAAGACTTGATTTGGGATTCTTTACTTTCTGCTTCTCCCCAGCCCCTCAGTTCTTCTCTTTCAAATCTTCTTTTTCCCATCACTTCTTCCTTCAAGGATGTTCTTTGATCTCCCACCCTCTGGCTGCTCCCATCTGGTTTGGAAACACTGGTGTCCCCTGGGCATGCTTAGATGTGATTATCTCTTGCCCAAATGGCAACAGTCAGAGAGTGACAGCTGTGGCGTTTGACAGAACGCTCGCCCCTTGTGAAGCAAAAGGCCAGTTCTGGGCCCTTTCAAATCCTCGTGTGAATCTTCTTCATGTTATTAACTTTTATTCCTTTATACACAGGCAACCTTGCTCATCACACTTAATAGTCGTCCTGCAGGGATTAATGTGTGCATCATACATACACCCAGATTTCATTTGGGAACAGACATAACCATAACCAGTCACTTCAAGTTTATATTGGACCTCTATTGGCTGCTCCCTAAGCCAATATTTGAGGTATAATCTGAGATATTTTTAAACAATAATTCTGCTCATTACAAAGAGAATTATCATAGTGTACCTAGCCACCTGTTCTAACGATTTTACATCTCAGTGCCAAAGAACCAGCTGGCATTTCTAAAGCTCAGGTTAGTAAGGACAACTTTCTCCTGAGAGAACGTCCCTAAAATTTGGAAGTTATCAGTACAGTCACATACCAAGTTTTCCTCGGCACCACCTTCTCTCCAGGAGAAATAATCCCGGGAACTTCCGGAAGTGTAACAATAATGACCCATTTTTCATGTGGAAGTAAATCCTCCATTGTCATAGAGTGACTACTGTAGTAGTCTGCCTTTATAATTAATATCACACATAAAGGAGAACTGAGATGGTCTTTAAAAAATCCCTGCAGAAATTTTAATTAGCTGGAGCTGAAATGGAAGAAAAATAATTGTAACAGCTAGAAGCTTTCCACTTCCATCACTGTTAGGTTGAAAGGGGCTACCAACAATACAGGAAGAAAAACTCTACAATGAAAAATAAAATTAAAAAATAAAATAAAATAAAATAAAATAAAATAAAATAAAATAAAATACTGTAATAAATCCAACCTGAGTGAATACGTGTATAAGAATCCACAACAGAAAAAAAAAAGCTCCTCATCCTCTTGGGCACACCTTATCAACCACCACTGTAAAATCATTAGAAAATGGAAAGGATTCTGTGCAATGAAAAGTAAAACTAATTGAGGAACTGGAGAGATCAGTTTATAATTTGAGCATGAGGAACTGAGGCAAAAGCCACTGTTGTTCAGTGAGAACATGTCTTAAAAGGAACGACAAAAAATTATTTGTGCTTTGCTTGCTATCATCCTGTGCTGGCAGCATACACAAGTGTTAGTAGCAACCAAAGGTGAGGATAAACATTAACTATAAATACCAACCTGAGTATGTGAGAGCTTTATTAAAATAAAATGCTGTCAAGTTTTGGATGATTCAGAAGAAAAAGAAATGGCAACTTTGTTCATTAAAAACAGTCTCAAAATGTAAATAAACAATGTGGCAGTGTGCTTACCGGTTAGACCCAACTGCGGGACTGGGAGACAGTGTAAGAAATCTGTTCCAAATTTTCTACATGATCCAGGCCATGCCATTTAGCTCCTGTTTGTTTATCCATCTGTATCATGGGTGTAAGGAAAGTTATTTCCCAGATGGCAGCATGGTGAAACTTAATTGATGTTTGTAAACTTCTGGCGGAGTCCCTGATGAGAGGTGAGCACAAAGTAATATCAGATTCACCTTCTGGGAGCTCCTACATTTATTTCATAAATGCAATAAAGATAAATTGAGGGTTACATGAAGAGAAATATTAAAAATCTGCTGTAATAATTGGTGAGTTCAAAATGCACATTCTTGTTCACAGAATACTAAGCAGTACTTGTACATGAGTATAGATCAGACTTGGGTAATGGCTGATTTATATAGTGAAGATGAATGCGTATTGTGTCCTCAGAAGAAAGTTCAAACAACTTTCCCCTGCTCTGATTTCACTGAAATCACCAGAAAGGCTTCAAACAGAAAAAAAAAAAAAAGAAAAAGAAAAAAAAATTAAAAACGGAATTTGGGATTTTGTGGCTACGATATTTTACGTTACCTTCATAGACTACATTTCTGGGGAACCGCAAATTGCAGCAGCTCTCCATTTTCTAGCTCTAAAAAAGGACATGTGAACTGGCACCATGGGCCCAAACTCAGAAAGCGTTTTCTCCAGAATGCTGTCTCCAGCAGCGAGCAGCACCATATGCTGCTATATGATGTTCTCTCCCTACTCCACAGATTAGATATTAGAGGGATTCTGGCTTACTTTCAACCCTTTTTCTGTTTTAAACTGTTTTAAGTCTGACTACTCTTGTTATCCATAGAAAATCCTATCCTACTCACTTCTTAGTGACAATGTCATTCTAAAGCAGGTTTCTACAGCTGAATGAAACCTTGGGCAGAAAATCATAATCATATTACTTTCCCTCTTTTTTTTTTGTCATGGATTGTTTAACTGCTCTCTAGTAGTACAGATGGCAGAAGATGGTAAATTTTAAAAAATGTGGTCCAGTAGAAGCTGGGAGACACTAATCAACGGGATAAAGGGGCAACTCTAAAATAAAATTTAAAAATAGTTTAAAAAATATCTCTTAGGACAAACTAGATTTGTGCTCTGAGATGTCTGAGTCCTAGACAGGGACAGTAATGCCTCATTGGTGAATCCCATGGGAGCCCAATGCAAGTGAAGTACGGAAATGCTGTGAGACCACAGGCACTATTACAGAATTTGGACTTCATGTGTCTCTCATCTTAGTGGCTTGAGCAAGAAGGGAGGGAGAGGAAGAAGGCTAAGGATATTTTACAGCTATGTATTTTTATAGATCTGCACCTAAAACAAGACAAAAACCCAACAAGTCAGCTTCATGAATTATCTTTGTCAACTTGATGTCTTGCAGTGTCACCTACTACAGTGAAAAACACCTGTTCATGAAATTTGATAAAGACACCTAATTGAAAAAAATAGCAAAAAAATGACTAAAATAGCCTTTTAGTTTTCCCAAATAAGAAACAGCTTCAAGGAATCCCAAGACCTCTGGGTTGTTGTGGGGTTTGTTTGTTTTGGAAATGGTGGGTTTGGTTGCTCCAATGAATGCAAATACACGCATTTGACACATTGACATCTTTGGGTTTGTCTTTCTTGCTGCAAAGTGTGAGTGTTCCCACATCCCCTTGCTATTCGATTACTTATTAAGTTGAGAAAAAAGGCTCCATTTCCCCCAGGCTGATCCTGCATGCGCCAAAATAAGGTGTTCCGTTTGCATGGATACAGCTATGCAGTTGGATGATCCGCCTCTTTCCTACTTTTTCTTCACATTCTTTCACAAAGATAAACAGAAACAATCCTCATAGCAAAAGTTTAATTATGCTTATTCACAACACCGCCCCTTCCTGTTGAAAGGGCTAGTTCTTTTCTTTGACCTGTTATTTCAAACTTTATGCAAAATCAGGCAGATGCTTCCACTTGATCTGAACCTGACTTATACTTTCAAAAATTCTGCTGCCATAGTCAGATTTCATAAAATGAAAACCAAAATTTGGGGATCATGAAAAGACTAACTCTACGCAGAAAGCTACCATCCATGTGCCTGTTCTCAACTGGATGCAGCAGCTCTAGAACGTAAAGATATGCTGTTCCCCCTTACACCTTTCTAAAGAACAGAGACCGAGAGAGACATTTTCTAGATCTAGTGTCATGCACTCAGAGTAAAGATGGTTTAAATTCATGGCACTGGTCCATAAGGTTTTATAATGCTGAGTGTGGACATCTTTGTTTCCACAGTATATCTTGCTTTCCTGCTGCCTTCTTTTCCTAAAATCATTGAGGCACGAATCAAATAGAGCTGTTAAGACCTGACAATAAATACATTTACAGTTAAACAATAGTGTTAAAACTTTTAGATTTTGAATATTTTTAATTTATCAAATGAACATTAAAAATAAATCTTTCATCAGATAGCTGCTAAGCCTGAAGAAAACACAATCTTGCTGCCGAAAGAGTAGAAACTTGGCTAAGAAAATTGTTTGCTGCAAATTATTTATGTATCTGCAGACACACTAAATATTTGCCCCAATTCACTGGAGAATCTCCTTGCACCTGAGGGAAGCTTCTACTGTAGATATTAAATAAGTATTAATCCCTGCTTTGCCTCTAATTAAATGTCATCTAAGTTATCTTATGTGCATTAAGGGCAAAGTATGATACAGTTTTGACTTCAGATAATTAGACACTATCCTTTAATTATGCCTCAATATAGACTTTGGTTCAGAAATCTCATGGTACTGTTGATGTTTCTGTCTCCCTGATCTGTCCTGGAGAAAGAGAATAATGTGAGCTCTAGAAATGTTATTCGTAACATTGGGCGGGAGGGGCAGAATTTTGAACCTTTATTTTATAAAATATTATCTTATGCAAATATCCCAAGACAGTGTGCATCTTCAAAAGCTTTATACATAAACTCTGCTGGAAGCAAAATGTAAGAGTCTTTCTGTTACATTTTTTAAAACATTTAGTGAGAGCGCTTCTGTAAGTATCCCAGAGCTGATTACTTTTAATAATTAACATCATAGAAATGAGACTAATTAACCTTGTATTCAACTATATCTACTACTAATTACCTTGATGTTTTATTTCTAATAGCCTTTTGGCTGACCAATTATTCCATGTTAATGATGTTCCCAAATTTTAACTTTTCACAAAATACATCCTATTATCCTCTCAGAAAGAACTGAGCTTAATTTTCTTCCAAGTTTGGTCTGTCAAATGACATTGACTCTTATCTATAAAGTTCCATACCTGACCTGCAGGTCATGCTACTCTCATTTCAAAATCAAAGAAATACCAGAAAGTAGGTTCATGCACGGTTCGGTAATTTCTAAACAGATGCAAGTGTGATCATGTTTTATCATCCTCTTTGCACCTTTACTGTTGTGAATGTTCTTAGACCATGACCCATCTATATCTTTTTGAAGGGAAGGATTAAAGGCCTCTCCTATTCATATAGGTCCTTTATGTCATCCTTACCACCCCAGCTACCCTGACTTATGTTCAGTTCCTGAAGGGAATGTGACTGTCAGCAACCAACACACTTTCATGTAATTTTGCATATAATTTTAAATCAAATAATAAATTTCTAGATCTACTAGCACTCAGCTCTGGCAAAGCAAGCTTTGCAAATTTAAGCAGGAGGCCAGATATATGCCATTGTCTAGGAAGTTCTCTCCACGCTGTTTGTGAGGAGACTGTTTATTTAGATTTCATGCTTTGTTTTACTGTTGTTCTCTTCCAATTTCTCCCCTTTCCCTCATTAAACTTAATGAATGCATCCATCCAGGAAATTTTAACAACATAATATACAGTAACTTCATTCCATAAAGCGGGTTACTTTCCATGTTCAGGAAATTATCATATATTAGTGGTCTTAGATCACTACATAGCAGCTCCTGAATTGAGATCTATTTGCACTGCCACTCTCCAACAACAACAGGCTACTGTAACTGTACACACCACCTTGTGAAATATGACACTGGCAATTCTCAACTTAAATACCCAGAAACAGTAAATTAACTGAAGCTTAACCTTAATTTTAAGATTCCAGAGAGTCCTAAAATTCACCATTTTCTATTTTAAGCTAAAAGTTAACTGAAAATCTTTATATCTAATAAGAGTTGAGTTCGTGGAGCGGGGGGAGAGCTGCTAAGACTCAAGTCATCTTTGAAAAGAAAGATAATTCTTACTCTCCTTATACAATGTAAAAGTAAAAAACTTCTGCCTGTGTCAGCAAATAAAACATCCCCTTTAACACCAAATGTTGGCAATAAGATGAAAATAGAATCATTCTTTTCTGTATTAGTGGATCTTGTTCTTTGGAGTCTATAAGTATCATTTTAGATTTTTACCAACAATCTCATAACTGTGCATGAAAGTTTATAGCTCACAAACAAAACACAACAGGGACATTCTATGACTGTTCTGAATCCTATGGCACAAACCACCACCCGCCATCTAAATTTGAGAAACCTTTCTCTTAGATGGCGTTGTGTTATAACAACAGTAGAAAACTCCATTATGTCTGCCTAATGAATGAAAACCTACAAGGCTGATCCAAAATGCACTAGGTTCAGTGAGACTTTTTGTGTATTGCTCAAGCCTTTTGCCAACCTGCAATGTCCACCATCAGGTGACAGATATAATCATTTGCATTACACCTGCCAATAAAAGATAACAAACTAGGCATGCAGCAAACTAAGGAATTAAAATTATTGCAGTCTGCCACTACCTGGTTTGCCTGGGTGCAGTGATTTCTTATATCACTAAATTGTAGGTGTGAAAATGCCTGTGGACAACAGCAGGGCACATGAGTGAAAAGCCACTTTCTGTTCTGACAATGAACTAGACTTTTCAGCTATTTTATAGATATATTTTGTCAACTCATATGGAGCCTTAGTTATGGGTGACATTTGCTCAGTTTTTGTAAAACTGTATTGCAGGCATGAAAAGCAAACTTGTGAGCAGCACTACAAACTCACAACCAACCTGAAGCTATGTCACGTATGTTGAAACCTATACCTATTTATGTATGTGCATTTCATGGCATTAACAGTGGATGAACAAATAGAAACCGCTTCTTTTCCATGCTGTTTCAGCTTGGTTGGCTCCTCATCCAATGCTTTGGAACATTAAAAACACAGCAAAAATGAACAGGCTTGGGCTAAACCTAAATACTGTAAGCATCACAGCAACAAATTTATTCAGCATTTACTTCTGACAGGCAGCATCAATAACCAAAGCTGCACGCTTTAACTCTTTAAAACATGTTACCTCAAATGCTTGAGGTGACCCCATAATCCACCTCCTTCAAAAAAAAAAAAAAAAAGAAAGAGTTGATTATGTGAAACAAGTCAAGCCAGTTCCCCACATAAAAAGTTCCTCTTCACAAAGACGTTACCAAAAGTGGCACTAGTAAGCAATGTCAAGGAATGGAACTCCTCCATGTTAGGTATGAAAAAAACATCAGCAGGACACTGTTAGAAAGTTTAAAAGGCTTTAACAAGTACCATAATGTGTCTCTTCTGTACCTAAATAAACAACTGAAGCAATCAGAGTGGTTAATCAAATAGTATGCATAAGCCCCATTGTTAATTTTTCTTATTTAACACTCTCAGTCATATTGAAGTCAAATCTCTAATATCTGATTATGACTCTCAGCTGCTACTCTACTGCATGTGCTCTACAATGAGCACTTGAATGCAGCTGTTATTAATAACTAAGCTGTCGTGCTTTGGCCCAGCAAGTTGTTACAACCGGCATTTCCATCACTCTAACACTTTCTGTATAACCAGACCGACACAGATATTTGAGCATTTCAGACTCACCTTTTTTTTCCTGAGTTACTCTCAGTTTATCAAAAATTTCAGTGGTATTTCCATCAACTTCCTGTAAAAAAAAAAAAAAAAGACATAAATTTTGAGAAATATTGAAATATCCTTCAGTACATAAGAAAAATCTGCAGTGATACTAATTGGCAACATGTCTGATCAGCATTTAAAATACTCCAATACTTTTTACTCCATTAACCTTGACATAAATTATAGTAAGTAGTTCCTGTGTGACAGGAGTTTTAATTTAGCACTACATCTCAAGTTACACAAGTCTTTGAGTCTGACATAGAGCCTCACTTCTTGCCAATTCTCATACTCTGAGGGAAACCTATCAGACAGTAAAACCAGGTCTTACCTTGTAAACAAGAAAGGGTGTTCATAGCATTGCTTTTGCTAAACCAACCGCTTTGATACAAATGACTTGATTTAGTCTTTCAGCATACATGTCCATTTCTGGCTTTTATATTGAGTTGCCAGACAAAACTCTGCATGGAAAAAGCTTTGTACTTTACATTTCACTAACATTTGAAATGATGCCTGCTCTTTTGGCTACTAACACAAAGCTTTAGACTTCAGAGTGTACAGCAGAATATCATCTGAACCAAAGATCGTTTTATTCAAACTATTACTTTTCTTCTCTCAAGACATCTGTTAGTCCCTGTGTTTTACAGAAGTTTTTCCAAGTTCTTCTTGCTGAGCTATTCCATGGATTTTTATATGTTGGAGTTATCTACCATAGGCTCTTTTAGCTCATTCCAGTGCCTGCAGTATAGTTGAAGGCAGGGAGCTTTTGCAGCTTTGATTTACGTATTTATATCGAAGTACCATAATAGCTCTCCACAGTAGTTAAAAAAAAAAAAAAAAAAGGAGGTGGAAATATACCTGGTATCTTTCAACTTGCTAGCTGACCAAGCACAACAGGCCTAATCTGGAACTTGTTGAAGCCAAAAAGAAGCTTTCTAGTGATTTGGGATTAGACTTAGTGAAAGTAATTCATGTATAAACTAGTTTGCCTTATGCCTGAACCACAGGCATAAGGTTCTGAGGAAATAATTTACTTTTATTTGGCCTTGGAGAAACGTGTTTGATGAGTTAATTTTCATAGTTTCAGCCTGAAAAGGCAGTAACAGATCAGTTAAATTGTCACACAACATTCCAGCAAAAGCAAATGCATCTGACCAACTTATCCTTTTAAAAGTGCAATCTGTGTGGGAAAGAACACGTTGTACTTATGTAGCATTATGAAATCGTGTTTTTAAAAGAATATGGAAATGCACTAGTTGTTTAATTAGATTGCTCTTCTTAAATGATAATAGGCTTGCCCTTTCAAATGAGGGATTTTAAATTCTGAATTGCTGTTACAAATAGTAATAAAAACTCAGTGAACACACACAAGCATTCAGCCAAAGTACGCTTGGAGGGCCAACTCTCCAATGGCGTGGAGGGGTCACTCCATTTTCCCTGACGACTTCTTAGGGACTATCAGAGGTTTCTCTACCTTGGTGATGTGGCTGTCTCCTGCTGGAACAACTATACAATATTGCCATCTGCTGACTGTCCTTTTTCATTACAGTACAGACAAAGCCCACCCCACTCCCTGCCCCCCAAAAAACACTCTAGAAAACAGCAATTTATATTTAAAGACCTTCTGAATATTCATATTTGTTTTAAAAAAGCAAAGAGAGGAAAATCTCAGAGTGGCTATTTTTTCAGAGGACTAGATTTCATATACTCATTTGTTATAATGCTGTGGGAGCATATCTTAAGAAAGTGTACACAGGAACATTTCCAAAAGCACGTGGAGCCCAAGATATCCTGTTTGCAAGCCCAAAAAATGGAAGTTGTCACGACTAGTTGCTGCTGTTCATTGTTTTAATATCTTGATACCAATTAAATTTGTCTAGATTAACCAAGAGTTCACCACCTCCTCCACAGCTCTCTGATGCTGGAGGCCTGCTAATTGCTTCAGAAACAAGTGACAGACTCCTGTCTTCTACTCTTAGATAGCAGTGCAAAGGGTTGTTTGAAAAATTTGGCAGAAGAACAATTATTTTAAATATACCATTCAATTTAAAAGCAGCAATAGCTTCACCTATACCTGAACAGATGAAGAGACAAATACACACTTTGGGCAATTTTCATGTCATGTGTTTCTCAGAGGGTTTTTTTTCAAGTTTCGTGTGACTTTCTGGCAGCTCTGTTTTATTCCCAATAGAATTAATTATCTAATTTGATGTCCTGTCAAGAGGCATAACACTGCTTCAGGGGACAGAAAGTTTGGAGAAATGTTTGACCTTTTAGCTGCTTAGCCAAACATAAGCGCTATGTAAACAAATGCTGTTTGCCCACCATTAAGAGTGACGCATTTTTCCCTGCTCGTGCTGACTGTACTTTTTAGCATCTATTTAGCTGCATTAAATTGCCTCCTCTCTTCACGCAGCTGGAACACTTATCAGCATAACCAGTGACAAGGACAGGTTAAAAATGCCTTTATCCAGATCATGTGCTATTTCTAACAGCACAACTGAGAGTAGAAAAGGAATACTGTTTTTAAATGCTGAGTGCACTAATTCTGCCAAAATTTGAAAGCATCTAACTTTTATAGTTTAAGTGGTCCTCTCAGTATGCAATTTTTAGCACATAAAAAAAGACTGCAAGTTTTGTACCTTAGATTGCACAATATTCAATACAAGCCTGTCTGTCACTGTTTGCTTTGTACAACACCAATGACAATGAGAGATCAGGCAATAATGATGGAGTATAGTGAATTACAAAAAAAAAAAAACAAAAACATTTTTCTGTAAACCAGTATTCATGTTAATATTCATAATTTTACTAAAAACCAATTACTTGATATCAACAATCCATCATAGACCTCTTTTTTCAATGTAGACTTACACCTGACCTTCCTGTCTGTGTCCAAAATGTGTTCACAGCTATGGTCATTTATATACACCAGTGAATAATCTGCAATTATGTTCCATTATTTCAGCATCTAGATATGTGATTTCAAAGGGAATCAGGACTGTTATTTAAGCATCTAGATATGAGATTTCAAGGGGAATCATAGGACTGTGCTCTCTCCCCCACATTGAAGTTACTACCCATTTCAGTATTCATTTCAAGGGTAGATGATGCCAACTTGGGATACTTGAAAACCCTACCCAGAACCATCCCATTCTCCAGGCTGAGAAATACAACAGGTTAAAAGTAATGATGCTGTAGTCCTTTAATGTATAGTTGGTTACAAACCCTCAGATTTGTAACATGAATGCAGAAATAACACCAGACCTTCATCTGACACAGTGAGGATCAACCTACAAGCCTCCTGTTGTAGGGTCAGAAGCTGGACACTGTGGTGATCACAGAAGCTCTTGGACTAGGCATGTATTATGTTCTCAGAGGAGAAAATAAAGACCACTGAGTGACAGTCTCAGTGCTAAAGGGTCTACCATGGTAGTACCTGGACACCACTATTTATCGAGAAACCTTGCTAGGACACGTTTAGAATGCCTCCATTTCTTTAAGAGTGTTTTCCATTATATCCACCCTCCCAGCATAAACCACCGTTTCTTTCTTCTCTCTAGTATGTTCATTTCCTCCTATTTATCGAGAACTTTACACCTCATAGATTCAAGCTGTTCTGAAACAGAAATCAGTTTTCGCGCTATCCTCTTTGCCTCATGTCTGTTGCAGGTTTCTGGAGGTATAAAAATACATGCACAATTTAAAAGACAAAGCTGGTAGTAGAAAGCTAATTGGCATCTAAAGCTGTGCCCATTGCACTTTCAGTAGGCATATCCAAGTACTAGCTTGAGTTAACCACGCTGAGCAGTCCAGACCAGGAGCACCCACAAGATTGCCCCCAGTTCAGTTGGACACACACCCACTGTACCCATGCTTCATTTCTTCCAGTCCGGGCACTGACACATGAGCTATGCCGCTCGCCTTTCACAGCCACTGCAACGAAAGTCCTTTGGCACTTCATGCAAAAACATGGTCAGGGGCTAGAAACAGCAGGAACACAGCCAAGAAGGAAATCACTGCATCCCAGCACAGAGAACAGATAACAGCACGCTAAGGAGCAGGATAAACATGCTGTACTCCCTTAGGAGAGTCCAGAAAATGCACTTTGGAATTTTACAGGCCAACTTCACTGTCACCTCACCCACTCACCTCACTAAAGTCAATAACATGATCCTACAAAATCCTACAGGGCCAGGTCACGCTTCTGCCCAGCTAGGGGCTTATTCGAGTCAAAGACTTTTTCAGCTTTTTGCAGCTTGTCAGTGAGCTCATCTGCAGCCCCTTGGTGTCTGTGCTGCGGCAGCTGGAGCTGTATTATGAGGCCTTGCCAGCTCCTCATCCAGGGCAGGAGGGGAGCTAGATGCACAGACTGACAGTGTACCTCACTCCAAGGGTCTGTACTAACACAAATTATTTTCTTCCATGGTGACAGCGCAGCTCAAGGTCACGCTGTTTTCTGTCTCCGACACCTTGGTTCACCTCTTGGTGTTTGTCCCCAGGGGGAGCTGCAGAAAGCAGAGCAGCCAGGAGAGATGCCAGGGTGCAGGATGACACCTCCAAGGCTCTGCAGTTGCAGAGCCAGCAGAGAAGGGAAGGAAGGAGGAAGGGAAGGCACCGCTGGAAGGACGGACTAGTGAGAGAAGAACCGTTCTGTCTCTGCCATGTGAGAGCTCCTAATTGTGCAGCCTGGCCTGTCTGACCAGTGCTGTGAGCAGGTCAAGAAAATCCTGGTGACTCAGAGTCTGCCCTGGGAGGAGCTTTTGGAGCCTGCAGTGGCTCATTAGCCGCATTTGCAACGTAATGGCTTTGTGCCATGCTGTCAAATTCAGGACTGGGCCACTGTGTTAGGTAATGACAATGTTTCAACGATTAAAGACTGCCTGTTGTGATCCCAGGACACCTAAATTTCCTAGTCTCCAAGCAGCTTGTCATGGACAGCCAACCCTGCCCTGTCTCCCTCTGCTCTGCGGTGCAGTATCAATGCGCAGTCAATAGGTCCAGTGAGAGCCGACAGCTTTGATGAGAAGTGAGGCAGGCTGGAGGAAGAGAGGGTGAGCCCAGCTGGAGTGATGCACCACCTCACGTAGGGAAAGCGCTGACCGTGTGTCCTGCTGCTCCACGTCCCAGGGGCTAATGGGCACGAGCTTCTCAAAAATCCTGCTCGTTCTGTGTGAGCCACTGACAGTGATAGAGAGCACATCCCCACCCTGTGGATCAGGATAGCAACTGGTCCTGGAAGGGCCTTACAGAAATGCTACCTGGAGACAAAGAAATAATGGAAATAATGGCTTCCTTTTAAGAAAATATTAAGAAAACATTTTATTCCATTTTAAAAAATAGATCTCCATTTTTTCCTTTGAGAAAACTGTAAAGTTCTCCTTTCAAGTTAACTTGCATTGAACACTTTTTAAAATTACTTAGCATTCCACCTCACCAAAAACCAAACAAAAAAAAAACCTTACCAAACAACAAAAAACCCTCAATATTTGCAGAGCCTTGTTCCTATACTGCTAGAACATGTTAGCATATTTGGCTCAAATTTCTTGGCTTGGGCTTCTAAACACAGCTGTAACAGAAAAAGAAGAATAGCAATATTTACATCTTTCTGACTTGGCTGGCTTTGATTCCTCAACATGTAATTGAGGAAGGTAGGGAGGGGAAGTTTGAGGTTAACTGAGCAAGTATTTTTTAAATTAGTACCTGATAGGGAGGAGAAGGGGATAAACCTTTACCCATTGTTTAAATGTCTTTTAGCTAATTTTATGCAAAACCATTCCTCAGATATGCCTTGGCCTAGAGGTTTCTGATTGTTTTATTCATTAGTCCTGCAGGAGACCCAGCGCCAATGACTGATTTTATGGCTTTTTTATTGGTTGGCTGCAAAGCTCCGGAATGCAAAGCCTGTACCATGCTGTAGAAACAAACATAACCAGGGCAGCTGCATTCAGGCGTATATTCATTGACAGGAGGATAGTTACACGAGGGGGGAATTTTTTAATTGCTGAGGAAAAAAAAAAAAAAGGAGAAAAAAAAAAGCAGAAGCTGGTTTGATTGTTCAAGCACTGTTCCTACTGAAGGTGTGTTTGTAGAAGTGAGTTAGAGGCTGGTGATAGGAGCTGCCCACGCTGAAGCTAACAACAGCCCACAGCTTGGAGCAGGACACTAGGACACTGAGTCACTGCACAGAAAGCAGATTTAGACCCTCCTCTATCCTCAAAGAGGAAATGCAGAAGGTATTTCAAATCACCGCTCAAACAGTTATTTCCTTATTCATCACATAATTTGCTAACTGGTATGTTCTCGTGCTCTAGAAGAAAACTGTGCTTTGAGTACAAGTTTTCAATAAAGACATAAAATGCAGGTGTATTACAGTCAGACTAGTTACACTGTACTCTACCCTAATGTCATTTCACAGGATTTCTCAGTTCATTACTTGTCTGCTTTTCTTTTTGTTCTTCTACGACTTTCCAGATTTATGAATTTCATTCTACTCAAAGGTCCTGATCCAGATTCCACTGATCAAAGGCCTTACCAAAAGACGCTCCTTTCTCGAGCAGTACATAAATAGACTATAAATCTCATTGCCATTACTGAAGCAAAGTACCCAGCAAGCACCCAAGAGGGACTGGACTATTTTATGGATAACTAGAGCATCCAGGACTGATACAGTGAAGACTGAAAAGAGGCTTAGGAAGGGCAGGTGAAAGCACGTGATTCAGGGCTTAACCTACTCATCATAAGCACGAAAACCAGTTATCATGTCTCTGCCAGCTGAAGGGTTTCGTGTACCATCCCCTGGGATGTTTTTAACACACCAGAGTGCTGTGACTCTGACAGTGACAGAATCAGTCACAGACTCATAGAGATGATTTGGCAGTTCCCCAGGTTTCTTCATCATTAGAAAGTCTCCCACTGACATTTACTGGTTTCAGATAAGGCCAAGAGCGAAAGAAGTATAGGAAAGAAGTTCTGCACCTGATTTCATTAGTTGTCAGCACATTTTGATCATACTAACAGGAAAAATCTCAACAGCCGAGGTACTTTTTGGCTGGTTTTCTTTACTACTCTTTAGAACACATTATTACCATAATTTGTGCCATATTTCTTTTCTGCTTGACTCAGAATTGTTCTATCACTCACCTGTTCTATCTTCCAGAATCCATCTCATCCATAGCACCATTACTAATTCATTCTACAGTCCAGAATAGAAAAAAGAGAACAACAGTTTCACAAATATCTTTTCAAGATCATATACAAAGTCAGACGTGAGCAAAGAGTTGTTACATATAATGAAGATTATTATATATGTCCAGAGGCCAAATGTTGCTCTAAGAGGGCATAGAGCAAATTCAAGCTCACTGAACTACAGCGAAGTGACTCCAGGAATGCTCAGTGATGTGAAGGAGAGAAGAATTGACTCTCTGTGAGGAGCTAACAGGATTCAAACAATCACCCTCTACTTCATTAAAACTGCAGCTTCTTTTCCTAAGAGGGGAAACCTCTTGTTCATTGAATGAAAATTCTGAAAAAAAATTACACGTTACTTATACACACAGTGAGAGGCATAGGTATCACAATAGCATAAGTGGGCAGCTTAGTTGTTCATACTGCAATATTCATACTTCACCTCTTCTCATGAGATCTCAAAAATCCTACCAGATATTCTAACATCTACTAAACAATGTTATTTTAGAAAAGACATCAGTCTTGTATGAAAATTTTTTCCTCTGCCCACCCTCCAAGGATGATTTTCCTATACACAGAAAGAACTACACATGGTCCATGGCAAGAGGAAAAAATTGGTCTTGGGCTCCCAGTAGCAACTAATGCATGCAGATTTTGATTGTTAGTTTTCATGCAAAGCTAGAAAGTTGTCATTAGGATAGCACAAGTTCCTAGACTTCTCTGGAAACAGATCACTATCCAGAACTGAACGGTCTTATAGAGTATTGGATTTTTATACCTATAGCTGTCAAATCTCTCAAGAACTCCTCTCGATCATTCTAGGATGTTTATCATTACTCCCTTTCAGCCCTTTGGCAGAAGACAAAATGTCATATTTTTCCCTTTTACCTCTAAAATATTTATAAAAGCTTTCACAAAAATCAATCTCTCTACCCAGATAAAATTTGCATATGCGTGCTCTATAAATATTCCACAGTATGCTCCTGATCCATCTTAAATTCATGCCAGTTTGACTTTAACCCACAGTAACACATCATGAATTCTCTTTTGGTAGACAACTGTAGACATGTAGAGTACTTGGCCACTGTTAATTATCTTCCTGCTTATACTAGCAGAAACCAGTGAAGATGAGTCTCTTTCATACTTCTTAACTGCAGAATCATCCAAACTACATTTTGAAAGCATAGTGTACATGTTATAATGTGTACACACTAAATACACTGGAAACAACAATTTCAAAGATAAAAAAATGTCTTAAGTCATCTAGTCTAGTTAGATTAACAGGTACAAGAAAAAGGGATGGGTAAAAAGGGGAATCGGCAGCTTAGTGAAAGAGTGACTTCTTAATTCTTCAGGTTCAGACAGTGGAGGGGGGAAGAACAGGGAAGTTGGTAGGAAAGATCTCCCGCTAGGACAGCTTTCAAGCCTAAAGGTTAGAGCTCTAGAATTAAACAACCATTGAGGGTAGCAAGTCAAATCAGAGCTTGGAGCAGGAGTAAGGAGATTTGAAAGGGGCACACAGCAGAGTCATGGAAACACTGGGTCAGTCCAAAGAAGACAGGGAGCCTCAGAAAATTTGAGAATAAGTTAGTCAAAACAAGGAATTCAAACCAGGTCCTGTCTTAGAGGTGAGGACACAGGCAATTGAAAGCACAGGCTTTCTTATCTCCATAATAGAGAACAAAGTCAATGTCCCAGCAAAAGTGACACAGTCCAAAATTTAACAATGCAAGTGGCAGTCTGTGTGGTCAGGAGACTCCTCTGTGATGACATAAGCTCTTTGGTAGGAGTCAGTTGTGAATGGCAAAAGAAAGCCTTTGTCTTGCTCAGAGCTAAACTCTGTCTCCCAGTGTGACTGGTACATAAGACAGAAGCGGGACGGAGTTGGATGCAAACAAAAATATACATTAAGAAAGGAGAAAGATTTTTGCCTAGGACAGGCCATCTACAGGGTCTAATACATTTGCCTTCCCTCCAAGACCTGAGGTTTGTAAAAACTTCAAGAACTCTATCTGCTTCTGTTTTATTCCATCTACCTAGTTGCTACTAGAGAGATTGACTACACTTGCAACACTTACTCTCTTTTTCTTTCCAGCACAGTCCTGGCCTTCTTCATCAGAACCTGCACTTCTTACCTGAGTTCCTGTATTTCTGGATCCTTTGAAGGATTTGTTTCCATCTCTTTGATGTGAGCCTTCAGAGCCTATGAGAATGCTTGAAAAAGAGTAAAATGTGAAGTAATGTCATTGAATATTTATTTCCTTTGTTACAGGTTCTGGCAGCATTTATAAAATTACATTTTCAGTAAAATTCAATTCTGATTTAAACTTCTGAATGAGCTGCTCATAAGACTAAGAGCTAATATGGCCAGACATGAAAAAAAAAACAACAACAACACCACAAAGTATGGCAGGTTTTGGAATCACTCAAACTTTTTCCGTTTGTAAATAAAGGTTTGTTACAGATAATAAAGTATATGTATTATTCTATCGATGTGTCACAGCCAGTAAATATGAACACTCAGACTTATGCAAACCCCTTGCTTTTGGACACTTTCAGGTGTTTTGCCATGGAGTAGTGTGTTGCTCATCCTAGACAAAGCATTTATGCTGTCAGCTGTGCCACATTCATCATTATCTTTCATTTTCATTCCAACAGATTGTCAACATCACACAGGAGCTCCCAGGCTTAATGCCAAAGAAAGGATAGCTAGGGTTAAATCCTCAGAGAAAATCCAAAACATTGGTTGTGGGTTGATGGAGAACACCGGCTTAAAAACCTAGCAGGAGCAGAAGGGGCTAGTTTTGAGTAGGAAAAGTGAAAAGAGTAAGAATACAAAAGGGTTAGACAGAGAAAGGGACCGAGACTCACAGGGCCGGGACTGTCCAGGCTGGGCTGAAATGGGGTCCTGCGCCATGGACAGGGTGCTGTATGAGCTCTTTCCCAGGTTTCCCCTAATATACTATGTGAGTGCAAACACACGTATTGCATGCTTTGCTGCTGTCTTGTAACCTAGGGGACACTGCAGAAAAAGTCAAGGCTTACCACTATATGGTTAATTAAAAGGCATGAAGTTGGAACACTGAGACACATGCAAGGGCTTGTCATCTGACCAGTAGGGCCAGAAGCAGAACTGGGAATGCACTAAAGACAAAATCATATGGCTTTATAACCATACAATTTAGTTTGCCGGTCAGGTATGAAGAAAAATTGAGGGAAACAACACACACACACACACACAAATATACGGACACAGAGTCATGGCCCCAACTTGAATGAACAAAAGCAGTGACTGAAAACATAGCCTGCTCCTGAACCACTGAATATGAGCGATTTCCAATTCACCTTTTTCCCCAGTGCTTTTTCTTCCAGTCTTGTGGCCTTTGCATCTACAGATGATTTGCAGAGGTGTGCAATTCCTTGTGCTTTCTCGTTTCTCCATCAGCATGACAATGATTATGAGTGGAAATGATGTCAGCTCAAATCACTGAGCAGACTGGAAATCAACCTTCTATAGAGGTGTACCTCTTAACACTTCTGGTCTCTGCTCTTGTTTACTTACCTGTGTACAACGGGAGAATGAGCAACAATGAGGAAGAAATCAGTCATCTCCTTTGAGACCACAAGCGACTAAATGAAAAAAAGATGCTATGATCCCATGAAGTTTGTTAGGTATGTTTGATTTTGAAGCAAGGGGAGTAGAGAAAAGTCTCCTGAAGAATATAAATCCTGGGGAGACTCAAAAAGGGTTAGATGTCCTAGATGCACCAAAAAAAAATTGACAAAGAGCACTTGGAGATAATGCATTTAAAACAATAGTAAAGGTACATTTAGCTTATGTTGTGCTAAAGCTTAGGAATATTTCCTATCTTAATTTCCTTTTGAATATCAACAAATATCAGAGAACTGTTGCATATGTCTTCAAATACTTCCTTGACAACCTGTCATCACTTGTAATGGAGGGGATCACAGCTATATATTCTCTGGAGCTCCTGTACAGTCATCAAAATGAATGACTACATACCTGCATGTGCAGAAGGTGCTCTAACGCAGTTACTGTCAGAACGTATTAGTTTGTTCAAATTCATGCCATTTCTCCTGACAGTATGCAGTAAGAAATACCATGAGAATCCAGATCAAGTCATGGTCATAGCATGAATTCTGTATTTTGATCATCAGTAAGATGAAAGCTCACATTCAACAAGACAGAATGTACTAATCATCAAAAAGACTTACAGAAAACAAAGAATACACAAATTTGTGTGGCAGAAGACAATTACTACATTACGCTTCAACTTATAGTTGAATATCTTGCTGACATCTTTAGAGCTAATGCTTCCATAAGTATAAATTAGTCAGCCTATCTCCACTGAATTTGACCAATCATCTCCAGATTTAGAAGGAGCAGCCCTTGGAACACATTACATTCCTTAAAGCAACTTAGCTCACAGACATAATTAATATATAAATAAACCAAGAAACCCAGTAAGGAATACAACAGTTAAAATCATATAATGTTATAGTTCAACGTACCACCTCTGACTAATAAACCTGGAAGAGAGAAAGAAAGGATCTCTGAGGCAACCTGTGCATTGTGTTCGTCTGTCATGGGAACTTTTTCTCTAGGGTGCTGCTGGCCTCACTTCTAAGTGCTCTGTTACTAAGATCAACTTTTTCACAACAGGCCTTTTAAGCAGATAGTAGATTATGGCAGTTTGTCACTTTGTGAACATCCTTGTTTCAAACCAAGTTTGATAGAAATTTTGACCATTTAATTAAAGGACAGAGACTGCCATCAGTGCTAGTTAGTACAGCTTTCTGCTAAACTTCACCAGTTACACGCTCTCACAAAAATTGTACTGATTCAAATTGTTTCTGGGGAAAATGTTTTCTGGGAAAAAAATCTGCTTTAAAAATTACAAGATCAAGCTGTTATCCTGCTATAATACAGCACTTTGCCTCTTCTGTTTTCCCCCATCCCTTCTTCCTTTTACTCTGGCCTCTCAGCACAGAGGCGCAGAAGAAAGGCTGCTTGGGGATATTTACCAAGGTAGGAAGTAGTCAGCTTTTTTGGCAAGTTAGTTAACTGCGTGTCAGATATCTCCTAGAATCTAGTGGAATATGGATTATGCTCCTTCTTCAAGGGTTATACTCACAAGAAGATTGAATTAATTTGTCACCTCACTTCCCTCATTTTGCATAACTTTTCTGGAAAAGCTTTGGTAGCATGTTGGAAGTACACAAGAAAGACCTCTGCTTACTTGCTTGATCATTTCTTCGACAGTTTCTGGTATACATAGCATTACTGTTGGGATGGCTGTTTCAGTCGAGCCTGACTTCTATTTTATCTGTCAGCGGCCGTCTCTCCCCTGGTACTGCAAATACCACTGCTTAATTCTCTGTACAACACCCTCGATCAACCAGCTGGCATCTTCCAAAGGATGAAAACCTGGCTGTAAGTACCACAGTGAGGGATGAGGTGCCAAATTATTTCAAAACTTACTCTCATCTACATGAAATGCCAGTTCTTCTCCAGCCCACACTAGCCTGCTCATTTCTTAGTTTATGACCCCCAACTGCTTTCATCAAAGTCTACCCCTTATTTCTATGAATCCAGTATCTTAATCTCCTTCCTGCACTTGGCTCTGAGAGCTGACAAGATTGTTAATGTTGCCCTCAGGGCAACAACTCAAGCAAAGCAACTTCTGCAAGGTGTGTGTGCTTGTCTGATCAAATTCACTCCCCATCCCCCCACTACAAGAGGCCAAGCAGAGTGCAGCAACTGCGCATAAAGAGATAGTCCATAGCACACAGAGAGAAGGTAGCTTGTTTTACGAATTATCTCAAATGTGCTGCTGGACAAGACACTGAATATATGGTTCCTGCAGAGCTGCTGTCCAACAGCGATTTTTCCCACACAGATCATGAGCTTGCAAGATCCTGCTTTACTGCATACTTAACGCATTTCCACGTGATAATGGAGGGAAGGTTAAACAGTGGCATACAGCTCTGGGCTCAGGGTTTTGGAGCACATACTAGATGTGTCTTACAATAACACAACTACGAAAACACATGCGATCATTTATCTGACAAGAAGAGTGGGGTGATTTTGCCCAAACCTATTCCGTTTTCCTGGAACACACATAACCAATCCACTCAGAAAGATGATGAAAAATTTACTTTTCCATCAACTTGGGGACTCTTTTTCCTACCTTAGCCAGCTTTCTTTCATGCTGCTCTGGTGCTTTTGTCCCTCTGAAATCATTCTGTAACAGGTCATGCTTTGCTATGAACTCCTTCTGGAAATATAGGAACTTGTTTAAATGATCAGTTTTAGTTACACCATCCAGGTCCGAAGGTATGAAATGATATTCATCCTTGGCATGCTCCATAACACACTGTTGCCTGTTCTTAACTTGTTTGTTTTTCAACACCATGATCTCTGACACATCTAACTCAGCTCTTTTGAGAAACATATGGAGGCTGTCAGTTCTCTCCTCTACTTTCTTTTTAAGAGCTTTCAACTTCAACATTTCTAGCAGAGTAGAAAAATCTGCTGAGACACCAACACTGGTCACAGGTGACTGGGGACGTCTGTTATTAGGGCAAGAAAATTCACCCTGTGCTGGAAGCAGAGGGTTGCTGGAACAAAAGTTACCTGAAAATCTTTTCATCTTCCTTGCTCTCTCATTTTCAGCTGGGGATTGATTTCTTTCTGTCATGAAACTAGTTTGTTTCCTGGCAGAGTACAATCATCCCTGTTGTATTTTCTCTGAAGTCTTACAAAGCTTGCTATGATTTAAGTGTCCTGAGGTGTAAAGTTTAACATCTGTTCTGTAGGTCATACCCAAACTATCAAAGAGATGAGCCATGCTCCTCACTTATCAAGTTTCTCTTCGTGATTAAATGGATTGTCGTAGCATATAACCAAAAGAAAGAGGAAAGACAAAATACACTTAAAAAGAGGGAAAACTTTAGAAGGTAAAAACTTTCAACACAGAACAAAACTCTTACACTTCTAGAACAGAGCATTTTACATAGACTTAGCCTATACAAATATGTTACCTTCCTTGTTATCCACAGCTTTTTACAAATAATCAGACAGACTTAGAAACTCGTGCATGTTCCTGCCAAGCTCAGCCTCCACCTGCATTTCTTGGTACCACAGACTTTTTTCCCCAAGGATTCTCCATGATCTCTGCTGCTTGAGAGAGCAGCTGCTTCTGCCCATTCATCAACACTAGGTCTAAGGCTGGTCCCTTTCTATGGTGTGTCAAATAATCCCTTTTGGAAACGCTCAATATTCTTATTGGTGTGTTGTTTTAGAAATTTAGACTTGTTAATTTTAAGTCTGACTTTGTTCATTGCTAGATAATACTTTGTTACCTGTTAATCTTGTGCCAGTTCTTTACTTGAAATAGTTCTTCCCTTGTCATCTACCCTTTAACGTCATTTATAGGAAGAAATCTAGGCTCCTCTCAGGCTTTCACTCAAGCTCAGTGTATGTTGTTTATGGATAAACATATTTTTGTAAGGTAGGCTCGCCATTCTTGCAGTCATCTTAATAACAATGCTTTTCTCCTCTTATAGTTACACTGAGGTACAGAATGGTTGACATCAAAGGGCACCTCAGGAGATCATCTAGTGCAGTTCCCCTTCTCAGAGCAGGGTCAGCTACACCAGGTTGCTCAGGGCCATGTCTAGCTGGGTTTTGATTATCTGCAAGGAAGGAGTCTCCATAACCTCTGTGAGCAACCTGTTCTGACATTTGACCACCGTCACCATATAAAAATTTGTTTCTTGTGTTTAAATTGAATTTGCTGTGTTTTCACTTGTGTTTATTGCCTCCTGTCCTGTCACTGGGCACCACTGAGAAGAGGTTGGGTCACCCTCATAACTCAAAAGGCCCACAAACATTACAGCAGATAACTAGCTGGTATTTGTGGCAGTAATGACTTCATCATCCACTTACACACAGCATTACATACTGCAATAAACTCAGGTAACATCAGGATGTCACCAGCATGATCCTAACACTTGAGAAAAATGGTAGTCTTGTTTTCCTAACTTTCCCTGGAAAGTGAACCATTCATATTTTTGTTGTTGTTTTTGTTTTGTTTTAGTTGGGTTTTTTTGGAGGTGGGGGGGAGGGACTTTTTTGGTAACCCATGTTATTATTATACCCTGGCTCAGAGTGACCTAATAAATGAGTCACAGTTGCACTCTGGTGTATTTAGAAGTATTTAGGCTTGTGCACACAGATACTGTGGTCCTGCAGGACCTTGTTTCCCTGGGCGACCAGGCAGTGAAACACACAGATGCAGAATTAGGGAGAGAAGAGGCTGGTGAGTTGTCTCCAAATGGACAGCAATTTGGAGGAAAACAGTGTGACTCTCTTCGATGTTGCGCTGAGGCAAAGGACCAGGCAGCAACCAAGGTGCAGGTGCTACTTAGGCCAGCTCTCTGTATCTCAGGGAGCAGGAAAAGACCTTAAAACTGCTGTACACCCTGGCAGACACCCACACAACATAGGAAAGACACTCAAACCTACCGGAGGCCATGCTAAAAGGTAAGGGCACAGCCTGACCTCGGTATCCCACGCTCCAAACCCAATGGCAGCCCATGAGAAAGCTAATGAGAAAGGCAAGAATAAATCTGCATTGTTGGCATATGCCAGGATGCCCAAGTGGCATTTGCTCTCAATGCCAGTAACAGGCAAGGCCAGCTTCAAGGAGCTAATAATTCCAAGTGGCTCTCACTTTTGTCTCCTTAGCACAGTTGGCTTCACCTCCTCAGGATGGTGAGAACCTAATGCGGCTAAAACAGGTTCCTCTTAGACCCTCCTGCCTCTCCAGCAAAGCCAGTTTGCATGTTTGCTGTATTAGCAGCGCACCAGTGCTTCTCCTGGCAAGCCGGCCCTGCCCAGTGGTGAACATGGAGGGCTTGTAGCAAGGGGGGACTTTGACTCAGCGAGCCAGCAGTGCTGGTACAGTGACAACCTGTGTCCAGCAGCTCTGAAATGGGGGAAGATGTTTCTTTGTGATGGGATACAGTCCCTCCCCAGAAACACATAGAAGTACTGCCTCTTAATTTCAAGCGGCACAAGACACTATGAGTTGAATGCATTAACATTAATAGCAAAAGCAAAGAAACATGGCTATGCTGCTCAATAGGAGGGAAGCGGGCAGAGAAGGCCAAAAATGTCAAAGTGAGCACTGAAAAGGTGAGCAGGTAGCTTGTACTGGTAACATCAGCAAGAGAAGGATAAATAAATGCTAAAAAAACTACTAGCCTGTTTGAGCAGGCTAGACAGCACTTAATGTACTGCTAATTTTGCTGAAC
The DNA here is from genome assembly GCF_036013445.1 of Caloenas nicobarica. Lineage (NCBI taxonomy): Eukaryota > Metazoa > Chordata > Aves > Columbiformes > Columbidae > Caloenas > Caloenas nicobarica. The sequence continues at coordinate 73,933,363 of NC_088247.1, forward strand.
CTGATGAACATCTGTCTAGCATATGTGAAAAACTGCTTGAAACAGTCTCAGACGCATTAGCAGTTACTTTGGAGCACAGCTCGGGTCTGGTCAGCCACCAACAATGGGAATAGCTTAAGCACAGGGTCTGTGTTTAAAAGAAGTGGGGAAGGGAGAAAGGAGATGAGTAAAAGCACAGCAACTTTACCTTCAACTTGCAAAGAGAATGAACATCCTGGAAAAAAGTAAACTTGTTCTAACCACCGACATGAAAAACAAGGAGCTGAATAACAGCCAGTATGACAGTTTAAAAGTGTTAGTGCAGGGGAGAAGAAGTAGCTGTTGTGTATTTTGACTTGACTTAGGCTTTTGGCCTTGAGTGGCATTTTTATTAGAAAGTAAAACAAATTAAAAAAAGAAAATAATCTAGATGGAGATAGGCTAGTATGGGTGCAAAACAAAACAAACCTCTGTAAAACTGTATTTAAACAGTAGTTATAAAGGTTCCCTGTGCAAATGGAAGAACAAGCAGTACTATATGGAGATTCATCCTGAATCTATATCTAATTTTTCCAGAATTTTTGTTTAGTTATGGATGATAAAATACACTGTATGCTTATTAAATTTGAAGATGACATGAAATGGAGAGGGTGTGCAGATATTCTTAGAGACAGGTTTGAAACTGAAAATGCTCTTGATAAATTATAAAATTCTGAGAACAGCTGGATGAACTTCAATATGTGCAGAAACAGTCAGCTGCTCAGTGGCCAGCAACAGCTGGCTCAGTAGAAAATTATTTAGAAAATATCTGGGGAATATGCTGAACGACATGGTCAGCACAAATCAACCATGTCAGTATGGTGAGCAAGAAAAATGCCATTCTGGCAAATACAGGCTAGTGTTCAACACATAACAAGTGGGAATACTCCTGTCAGTGTGCCCAGCACAGAAGAGGCTTCAGCCAAATGTTATGCCCATTTTCAGGCACTGCTTTTCAGGAAAGATTGAGGACAACTGTAGGATTCCACAAGAGAGTGAGCCGAAACCATAAATGAAAAGAATATGTATGTAGGTGGAATAATTCAATTTAGCCGGAAGAAGAGGCCAAATAAGGGAGATGTAGCAGAAAACATGTTTGTAGCATGACTGCAAAGATTTTAAGAATTCAAGTATAAAAAAACATCTCCACTGTTACAGAGAATGCCTTGCTGTTCCCAGTTTCCAAATGAGCAGCCTGGGGTGTCCAAAAGCAGACCCTATCTGCTCTTGCTACCCAGAAAAACAGACTGGGGACTGCTAGAAACAGCCAGAAAGTCAAATCTTGACCTGTCAGCCTAGACAACATGATAACCCACAGAATCCACTCATTATTAAATGGTATTTGAAGTGCATATTTAAATATGATACAGTTGGAGCCTTGATTTACATATCAAGGAGTAATAAATTTAAGTGGGATTGGCTCACTGGAAGAAGGGCCACTAGGGAGAAGTAGCAGAAAGTGTGCAGATATGGGTAGGTTTTAGCACAGGGTAAAGGCTATAGACTGGTATCTAATAAGGCAGAACTATACTACTCCTTCAACAACAATATGATACAGGGAGCAAGGCAGGGGGGGAGTGGAAATAAACCATTTAATTTTCCCTTTCTGCCACTCCGTTCTTATCTCTCTTTTTTAATTGTCACTTCTAATTCCAGAACTCTTTAACTGTACCCATGACTGACTTATGCAGGAGGGATGGAAATGAGCATGATAATAAGGTGGTGATTTTTTTTTTTCCACAGAAATATGCAAGATAAAGAACATACTGCAGCATGTTGAACAGAGGAGGAGTAGCAGTTGATCATATTTTCTCCTGTTTTCTGTCTTTAAACAGACACAAAACCTTCTTGTGGAGATTACCTTCATTTATTCTAGAAATGTAACAGTAAGCTGGCTAGGTATAAGGCAGAAAAGGAAACTAATCATGTTTTCTCATTCAGAATATAGCCCGTGATTGCCCTGAAGGGAAGTCTGGAGCTGGGCTGTAATAAGTTCATACTCAGATGCTGTCCTTTCCTCTCTGGGCGGATCATGGTTGTCTGAAAACCTCCACACAAGAGCAGTCCTGAGTTCAGTCCTCATTTAAGCTGAAGCTTTCAGGTCTAAGTGGATAGGAGATGACACGAAATACAAGGTAAGGTACAAAGCAAAATAAAGCAAATTATCTGTTTTAAAACAGTCTTCTTAAACAGTTCAGAGCAGGAATTCACTAATTTGTCTCCTTAGTGACTCCATCAATGAGCAGATAAGAAAGGTGAACACCTCAGGGCCTGTGTTTCCTGCTGGGGGACAGGTGTGCATCCTGTCACTATTGGTTTTGGTGGTAAGTGGGAGGCCGATAAGAAAGTGAAAATTTCCAAAGGCACTGGGCAAGATGTTGGGCAGCACAGGCACTTCCCCTTCCAAGACTATAACCTCCACTGCAAGTAAGAGCAGTCTGTTTCTGAAAACTCATCCCACCACGCCTCTATAGCCTATAATCAAAGAAAACACTGCTCTGAAGAGGAACAAGGTCTTTGAACTTGTCTGTATAGAATAAACACAAGCACAAGCAGATGGGAAACTGACTAACAAAAAGTAGTGGTTAGAAAAAACATCGGAGAGACTTCGATAGACTGGAGGAATGGGCCAGCAGAAACTTCGTGGAGGTCAAGAAGGGGAAGTGCAAAGTCTACAACAGGGATGGCCTAACCCCACATAGCTGTACTTACTAGGGATGAACTGGATAGGTAGCAGCTTTGCAGAAGAGTACTCGAGGAGTCCTTTTGGGTAAGTTGCACAAGAGACAGTAGTGCGCCCTGCAATGAAGGCAGCTAACCACATACAAGGCTACACAAACAAGTGCATAGCCAGCAGACGAAGGAAAGTGTTTATTCCCTGCTAGTCCGCACTGGCAGGGTCACGCCTGGAACATGATGTTCAGCAAGCAAGAGATTGACAAACTGCAGAGAGTCCAACAGAGGAATACTGAGATCACTGCGGCTGGAGCATGGGCCACCCCAGGAGGAACTTTTTTCTGTAGCCCAGAGATGAGACCACTAGGGAGAGGCAGAAAAGAAACTGCAGTCTCCTGCTGCAGTGAGTGGTAAAAAAGAAAGAGCCTCCTCTCAGAGGTGCACAGCAAAAGGGCAAGTGGCCACAGCCATGTATTGCAACAAGGGAAAAATTGGTTGGATATAAGGAAAAAAGTCTTCACAGTCAGAATGATGCAGCACTGAAGCATGTGTCCAGAGAGGCTGTGAAATCTCTGTCCCTTGGAAGTACCTGTAACTTCACTGGGTAAGGTCCTCAGTGTCTGATCACAATTTTTTAGCCCAGCATAGAGGACAGCTGGACTGAGTGACCTCCAGAGTTCCCTTCCAACTTAACTTTCTCTATGTTTCCAGGAACATCTTTAAGTTTGCAAATAAAACACTGTAAAGCTAGGAAATACCCTGATGTGCTTCCTGCCATCCTCTGTCTTGTGCATTCAAGCTGCGCACTGTAGGTGGCAGAGAAGCAACAGGAAAGAAGATGCAGGTTATTGTAGTCACAGTGCCTGAAGGATGGAAGCAAGGCAAGGTCTGTAGGAAGACGTAAAGTCTTTTATTAGACTGACTGATATAGTTAGAAGAACTTGGACGGGATTTCAGGCACACAAATGCTTTTTCATCCCGAAAATAGAACCAGTTCACTTTGGCGCTAAGTGCAGGTTGAAAGCAGTTACTCTGAATTTAGCTAGCTATATTTATCAACTAGACCATCTGAGAAAGAAACACCTCACATAATTGGTGCTTGCAGAGTGGAAGGGATGGCAACTACATTTTCATCTTTCCTCTCGATATACCTCCTGAGGGAGGCAGGATACTCTTCCCTAAAGAACCTGAAGGTGGAAGAGGGGTTTGAAGCATGACAAAGCAGCTCAGTATGGCTGAACACAGCTTCCCAGAAATTGGGAAAACTTGGGCTGCACACTGTGAAACACGTGCATGTGCCAGAGCCCTGCAGGAGGATTTGGTCAAGGTCACTGACTTGGGGCGGCCCCTCGGCATGTGCCACACGGATCCTGCTTACCAGCGTGCACCGAACACTCCACCTGGCCTTCAGCCATGACTGGCTGACAGGAACCTGCGCCTCAGCACTGAGGTGCCTTGCCTGATCCTCCCACCACCCCCAGCGCTTGGCAGGGTTCGGGTCCGCGCTCATCACGGCCCCATCCCTCACCACAGACAGTGGCCAAAACCCCACTGTCCCCAGGCTCCCACCCTGCCCAAGCACCCAGGCCTGAGCCTCACTTTCCCTCATTGCGTTTCAGCCCCACCTGGGCTTGATTTGGGATCAGCTCTGAGGCACTTGTCTGCTACCCTGCTGCCCTCCACCAAAGTTAAGACAGAGCCTTCAAACCCAGCCCAAATCTACCATAGGACCCTGTTGCTCCTTCACGAGCCTTAACCTCTGGTTACAAATCATCCCCTCTGCACCCCGTGGTCAGCCTGACACACCTCTCCCCACAGCGGCACTCCGAGCCCTCTCATCCGCCCATCTCATCGTCCTGGAGGAGGGGTGCTGGCATGCTCAGTGCCCCCAGAGAGGATTCTGGGACAGCCCTTCCAGCTCCCCAAGTACTTCTTGTTCTAATTATTACTGCTTCTTGCACTAATTACTGTTTTCTCCAGTTTTTGCTTATGAATGGCCTGACTGACACTATTTCAAACCCCCACAGACAACCAACACCATGCATCCCTTGTCTAAAAGTATTTGTTGCCAAAGGAAAAAAAGATAGAGAGAAAAAAAATAAAAAAGCTTTTCTTCTAGCAAGTCCTATTTTTTGTAAACTCCCCCACACGCACCATTTTCTGTTCCTTCCATGTCTTTAATTAGATTTACTTTCAAAATTTGTCCTGAATCTATATGTTCCTTATGTAAGGTCAATTGATTCGAACACAGTGCCTTGCTGTTACTTCTTCCCTTCCTCCTCCTCTCCCTCGCTATCCTTGAATACAGGTGGCACATCTACCACTTTTTAGCTCAGTAATAATAACCTTTGACATCCTTTTTTTAAAAAAGCTCTCAGGCTCCCAGTACCATGTACCAGTCCTTTCTGCATCCACGCACCGCAACCATTCAGACTCCCCAGAGGAGACCTGAGCGTGGCTGAGCAGTTGTGGTTTCTGTTCAGACAAGGCTGACTCCTTTCCTCTCAACCTGGTCTCTACCCCTTCTCCTCCTGCCTCCCTCTCTTCACTCACCCTCATTTGCCTCCTTCCACCTCATTTAAAGAAAAAACTGTGGCAAAGAATTTGCAGCTCCAAGCCACTCAGGATCATGCTTGTAGCAAATCCGAGGCACCAGCACCCATTTCTGAAGAAATTCCTGGCTCCTGGGACACATGAGCATCCACCTGCTGCTTGTGGTCAGAGAGTCTGTGGAAGCCTCAGGCCAGCTGTAGAGATCTGGGAGGAATGCCTACACAGAATATATGATTAATTTGGATATTTCCTGCAGACCTATGACATTGATCCTGTTCCCACTACTTAGCTCCTACTTCTCTGCTTTACTTTCACTCACACACATACCTGCAGATGCTTGTTTTTCACTGGTACAATTTGCCTTCCAAGCCTTGCACTATCCTTTCTGTCAGTGTAGGAGTATAGAGGACCTTGGCCACCTCCTTGCAGAGTGAAGCTTCATCTGTTTCTAAAGAGATCGTGTTACTGAGGTATTATAAACACAAGGGAGCTGAAGGACTAAGATTTTACATCTAGTCCTCTGGTAACGCTTGAGTTTTCTCTCCACATTAGCTAACTTCCAAAAAACATAGTGCTCTTGTATGAGGAGATTTCTTTCCTTGACAGAGCACTAAGACTTTTCATTATATATGAAAAGTATTTTAACCTTTAAGGAAAGAGGGCTTCCTGCTTTGCTTTGCTTTGCTGACAACGGCCAGTGACTAAACATTTTTAGTCTTGACCCGAGCTGAGGTGCCAGGTGGCTGCAGTGTGAAGGACTGGCAACAGGTCTAATCCAGCAAAGCTGAAGGTCCAGTTCCTCACATAGTCACACCAGTATCTAGTGAGAGACCAAGAAGCAGGATGAAGTCAAAGCATTAACCTCTCCAGGAATTTGAGGTGGGTGAGAAGGATCTGTCACATAGGAAACAGCCTATAGGGAAGTCTGTACTAAGACTCAAAGATGAGTCTGTACACTTAAATCAAACAGGGGGGCAACACCATACTGTAAAATGGCCTGTGGAAGACCTGAAAGAAAACAAGTGACAGAAAGTCTTAAGAGCACAATATCTAGCAAAGTCACAGCCAAACCAAGCCTCTGTGAGTGTCAGACCAGACTGCTGAACCAATGTCAAGTTGTTGAATCAAACCATAGACAAACTGATGACAGAGTGAGAGTATGTGGGAAATAAGATGGAAGATGACAAGAGACCCATCTGAGTGGCTTCATGACCATGAGCAAGGCCCCATCTTCCTAGCAATGTTGTCCCATCACATATGCATTAGCTTGAAAACCCCATAATTTGTTCCCAGTGCAGGTAGAAAGGAAGAACTATTACTACCAAAAAAACCCAAACAAACAAACAAAAAAACAAACCCAAACAACCAAAAAAACCACAACCAAAACAAACAAACAAACAAAAACCATAACACAAAACAATGATACTGATGCCTATACATTAAACCTACAAGCATACCTAATGAAATCTATTTCCCCTGAAGCCTGAGTAATATTAGACTGCATGCCTGATTTCTAACAAACTAGAAGACAATCACATTAGTGAACATCAAGCACAGCACTGATCATCACACCTGCCAGACTCGAAACGCTGTCCTTGGGATGACAGACACTCATCCTGCAGACCAGCACACAGCAGCCTGAGCCCCTCCTTCTGAAGGATCTTTGGTTTATTCTCAGTAGCCACAAAGTAGTTGGACCCAGTTATAGCTGAGAATAAACGTGAATCCCCACATCTGTACTCAGCAGTGATCATTCCCAGCCAGCATTCCTACATACAGTGACCACAAATCTAGCTAAGTCAATCCAGCTTTGTCACTAGTGAAACATGGAGGCGCCAAGCTACAGAGCCTCTCTTACCTCAGAGCTACTGCTCCTGTTCCTCAAACTATATGTTTGTGTAAGGGGAAAAGAAGCAGCAGCATTCCTTCCATTACTGTTGGTGCTACAATGGGACTTTTGTTTGCAATGAACAACAGAAAAGGCTGTGAAGAAATCAGATCTACTGCTACAAGTTTTATGGATATTATCTTTCCCCTCAAATGCCCTGAAATGCAAATATCTTACGGTCGTTACATATTTGGTCATAGTCATGAGTTCCTTTTACTTTAATTTCATATTGTCTTTACGTAAAAAGACACAATCAACCAGAGGGGCAGGAGGGCCATTTGAAAGGTGTGATGTACTAGTTCTGCAAGCCTCTGTGAGGGGCCCCAACCAGACTACTGCAGCTGGAGTGACCTTGTGCTCAGATCCATGGGGCAGGTCAGAGGCTGCCCAGGCACAATGAATTCAGCCCCACAGAGACGGCCCTGCAGCATATGGAAGAGGCAGGATGAGGACAGACTCTTTCTCAGTTATCCCTGGCACAGAAGTGGAGTGGATGCTGTGTTGAGCTAGATGTATGATCTGGGCCATGTAGTGGGCCTGGGCAGGCTCATACAGGTCCCTGTGTCAAAGGCAAGCTCCAAAGCTGGAGAATGGGGGCAAAGAGCATTTTCATTATTAGAGTAGGTCTTCTGAGGTCCATCACCAATCATCAGTGATTACACTGCTACCTTTGGAGGCTAAATGGACATTGCACTTTAGGGACTAATGATGGTTTAGACATTTACACCTGTTCAGCCCCCATGCAAGACTGGTCTTTATGAAAAGAGTCAGTAGGACCTTTCTGTGAAAATTCTTCATGAACACAGCCAGGATCCAGCTCCAGTTTTTTCTATATGGACCAGGACAGAGCTGAAGGCTCTAGGGTACAGAGGGGAAAAGGCAGCAGGCTGAGGAAGGCTTACAATGGGACTGGGATAACTCAAATCTGTCTGCTATGCAGGACAGGCTTTATACAAAGGACAAAATGGAGACCTTACGTACTTATCATCCATCACTAAGTGTTTACAGGACCTGGGCACAGCACCACAGTCCAGCTAGTCAGCAGTCACAGCAGTCTCATCAGTACTACTGGGAAGGCTGGTGTCAACACCAACAGGCTCCAGGATTAGATTTAAGAGAGTTTCTAAACTTAAATTCTTAAACAAATCCAGAAGTCCTTAACAAGTCAAAATCTAAGATCATTTTAAAATATGTGCTACTTAGTTGTTTATCTCCATCCCGGTTTTGTAATCACACTTTTGGCCCAGAAATATAACCTGTACATAGTCCAAAACATTGCTGCACTCAGTCTTGAAACCCAGACTTTTTTGTTAGGAAGCATTGTTCCCCACTGCAGACAGAGTTAAATATCTCTACATGATGCATCTTAAACAGAAAAAGAACAAGGTAAACCCATACTTGTTCTGAGATATTGCAGGCATGTTGCATTTCTTAATTTGCTTATTAGGAATGCCAAAAATAAAACTTTCGCTGGTATTCATACAGTATGTGGGGCTTCAATAGATCTTATTCTTCTACTATAGTTCTGAAGTCAAAGTTTAAACTGTAAAGCATAGTCTGATATCTTAGGTCGTTTTCTAGCAAGGCCAGACCAGACCTCCTACTCGCTGGCGCCTTCATTCACCTTCCATAAAACTTTTGAATATATTGGCTGATATCATCCAAAGTTCAGAGGGGAACAGTCTCAAAAAAATCAGAGTTCCACATTTTATAAAACCACTGGCTGTTTAGAGAGAGGACAGGAGTCCACCCCATAACTTTTCATTCCGTTGGCCAGTTTCTACAGAATAGGAGTCTGTGTACCACAGCAAAAGCACAGCAAGAGATGGATTGTAATGGGAAAGAGAGGAGAATTTCAAAGTTGTGTAAAGACAGCAGAAAACCCAAGTTAATATTTTAAACCAAAGGATAACAATGCAAACCCATAGGAACCCAGGCTTCATCGCCCTGTGGGTCAGAGGAATACCTGTTTGGGAACACAGTGCTGGCTCAGGCCCTTCGAGTGGGATTTCACATCAGCTTTGCTCCTGTGGATTCCACCAGTTAATATTGCTGGGAGCAGAGATGAGCAACACCATGGACTTCTGTCCCAAAGTCTTTTCTGCACAGCAGTCTATTTGGTTTGGTTGTGTCTGTTGGTTGTGGTTTTAGTGACTGGCAGAGATCGCCTTACCAGTGGTACTTACCTCTTCCTCATCGAACAGAGAGGACTCGTTTCCAGTCATACTGAGCACTTTCTGATCCTATTAATGCAGTGACAGTGACGTGCAGAACTGTTTCTGGGTTAGATCGCTGTAAACAGCCAGTTCTAAATGAGGTGCAGTACCACATAGCTGTACGTGACTACAAGAGAGAAAAGTGACTGCAGCTTTGCTAAAGCTTTGCCTGTCCTGCCAACACCCCATTTCCAACAAGCTGGGAATCTGCCACATGCTAAAAGTAGTTGAGAAAGTTATTTCTCAGTATTTCAGCATTTTAAAACACCAAAGTTTTGCTTCTTGTAGTTTGTTTTTCATAGTTTCATTATGAAGTCTGTTTCTGTGTGTTTCCACTCTGTTGTTACCATAGGCATTGTTACCATTATTTCCAACAATCATAATAGCTATTTGAAGTCTGTATAACCTGGAGAAGTAGTGTCCAGGCAGCCTATTATAAAGTTAAATGTTTTGGTTTAGGTTTGTTTTGGTTTGGTTTTTTTGTTTGTTTTAAATACCACTGTCCGTAATGGAGTTTTCACACATTCTTCCCTCTCACCATTTCTTGGCATGTAGAAATCAAAGCACGTTACATTTTTCTCTACTTGTGTTTGAAATAGACACCAAATGCAACATGGGTATAGTGCTGGAGAACCATATAGGCTGTAGCATAATCACCTATTTTAGAAACGTGCTTTTACATACATATACATGAAAAACCATGTGGAGGATTTGGACCAACCCTGTCAAGTCATGTGGAGAATTACACACTTCTTACTTGGTTTCTAATCTTATTGCAGAATGTGGCATATTCTATTTATTTGCGCTTTTTTTTTTCCCAAGGTGAAAGCAACACTAGTGAAACCGGTGCTCCCTATCAGTGCAGCTCCTGGATAACTTGATGAGACAAGTTCTAGAAAGGAAGAGAATTCAGTCTGCTCCAGCCCATCCTCTCTCTCTTCTGAGGTTACCAGCATCCCACTCAATTCAGGACAAGCATAGCAGTAATGTCACTTACAGAAGAGAAAATATCTTATAACCATCGGCCTACCCTGTAGAGATCATAGAATAGACACTTCTAGGCTGTGTCAATCTCATTAGCCTTGACTGCAGCAGCATAAGCATTAAACTGCAGCATTCTCAGCCACAGGACTCTCTTGTTTAAAATGTAGGGTTGTTACTAAAACATACCAAAATTGTTAGTGACAAGTCCTTGACACAAAGCTATCCCACATCTGCAAAAGATATAATGTTCTGCTCCAGAATTCCCATGGTATGGTTTATATTGATTGACTTCATGGAAAAAGATGACACAGATCCTCTCTTGGTACAGGTTCCAGTTGAAAGAATGTGAAAAAATTCTTTCCTGTTTACCCTATGGATGTCTGCCATGGAATTTCCTCTAGCATCAATATTCCTGGGGACAGTGAACTCTATCAGTATCAGAAGGTAAGGTTAGATAGCAAACAGAAACTGAAGAAATCGAAGCTCAAGCAAAATTCTGCAAACTCTGCCCTGTTTTATTGCCAATATTAGCTATGCAGCAAGAAGACTAAGATGCACAAACGTAATCATCTGTGATGTAGGTTATGCAAGATCAACTAAATTCAGGAAATTGGTAAAAGGTCTTGCAAATGAAAAACCCTCTTGATCTCACTCTGTAGTCCCTTCTTGTAACTTCCTAAACAGGTCTACAATAGACTTTCAGCTTCAAAAGAAAAGCACCAGGATCCCCAGCCACATTCATTTCACCGATGCCAACTCTGCATAGAGACCAAGTCCGAAGCACTTGAGAAAGCTCTCCTGCATGATAAGCGTTACAGGACACCACTGGGAGGCAGAGGGTGATTCTGTACGAGGCCTTTACACAATTCAAGGCAAAACTTACTGTGCAGGAAGACTGGGGAGCCCAGACTTCAGGTCAGCCTCCCTATTTTAGGCCAGCTGGTGGGTGAGAGAAGCTTTCCCTATATGCAGAGCCTGTCCTTTATTTTAGTTCTGCCCTCTTACCCTGACATGCCACAGCATTTACTTTGTTCCAGGCTTTTCAGGTATCTAATACTGCATGCAAACTATTACTTCTCAGGGCAGAAAGAAGCTAAAGTCTCTTTTCCACAACTCCAGCCCACAAACTCAGTACTCGGTACATACCCTCTTCTCCGTGCTCAAATCTTGGAAACATAGCCCTGCAGAACAGCTTTATGCTTCCAAATCGCTTGGAATTAACTCAGATCTCAGAAGTAGAGAGGGCAGAAGAGGCTGTAGAGACGGCAGTCCTCAAAGGTGAAAGAAAAAGAAATTGCTTCATGAGGAAAGCAAATTCATAGGACAAAAAAGCAGAAATTAAAAAAAGGCAGAAAATGAGGAACCTGCCAACCTTATCAGTAAATTCTATTTAATGATTTCAAGGAGCTGATTTAGAAGCTTTCAGATAGCAACTACATGAGTGCCTCATAAGATGTTAGTTTTCCTGTGTGCAGGTTCCTTTTAAGTCAGCGGCACAGTACATCTTGATTTTCTGATACTGGTGCTTTTGCGGTTCACATGTCTTGTGGTGAAGGACAGAAAAAGTCTTCAACGGATGCCTCACCAGCTAGAATGGCAACCACCTCTAAACACTAGGTCAGCTCCCTCTGATCTGTTGGCATTGCAAAGGTTTAGGACAAACTCAATGAAGACTGCTGTCCTTGTACATTTGGGAAGCTAAACCATATTAGCAGACATCCTGGATTAGCTCTGAGTCCCAGATCGTGTGGAAGTTCTCTAGGTTTTCTTGATGGACCCAGCACTTACTTCACTAATGCTTCTGGTACATCACCAGTTAAAAAATAGTTAGCTCTGATGGCAATGCCCTGCTGGGGACAAGAGAGGGATTTCAGAGAGTATTTTTCCGTAATATGCAGAAAAGAGTCATGAAAGATAACTTCCAAAAGAATATTTTCTGAGTTTTTGTGTGTTATTTTACATATATTCCCAACAACAAACAACATAAAAAACCACTATTTATTCCTTGGAAACTTTAGTTTTATCATGTTTGTGATTCTAAGGTGCCTAGAACATTTACTAGTGCTGTGGCTAAATAAGAAACTTTGAGAGGAAGTCAATACATTGTACATGAAGCTCTGCATGAGGCTACAGCACATCTTAATATATTTGGTAACTAATCATGAAAACCAGGGAGAACTCCACAGAAGATAGACCCAATTCCCTAGACAGGTACTCAAAAGAATTTGCCATTGGCCCTCACATAGAAGTCAGTACAGATTTTAAAAAAAATCTGACACCGTGTTTAATTAAAGGAGTTTGAAAATTTTCAAGATTGTATGCCGCTGTGACAGCTCGAAAGTTGTTAAATATGAAATTACATATGCCAGCTTGAAAGTTTGCACTGTGATTTCTTAAGCCTTTCCTCACAGCTGTAGAAAATGGAAAAGAAAGCACTCATCTATGGTACTCAGCAGCAGCATCTGTGTGGACATCACAGCTCTCTGATATGTGTCTTTACCTGAGAGGAAAGTTAACATCATCATACAAATTATAATGTGATTAACTGATTACCTCTCTATTTATGTTGAATTCTTGAATGCATGTAACCAGGGATATTTCCAAACATTCATAACATAAAACAAAGGTGTTCAGAGGCTTGAATAAGTTAACAATCCCCAAACCGTCCACTGTTGGGCAACTTGCACAAGGACATAATGGAAATCTGTCACAGAACAACCCAGTTCCCTCAAGTTCATGAGTAGCATCTTATCAGACGTCGATTGTCTTTCCAAATGTGCTATTATTTTCTGCAAGCTTCAGTAGATTTTCATGTTAAGAGGAAAGTCATGTGTCACTGGCCCTATTCCCAGGCTAGCCACATGAGAAAGTATTTTTTTTTCAGCAAGGTCCGATTTTTTTTGTCATAAAATACGCCCAATATTGAATATTTATTTTCTCTCCACAAGTCAGCAGCAAAAACCAACTTAGACTTCACTAGCTGGAAACTGATGTTATCATACTGCTTCTCTTCTTTATGATCAACTAGTCCATCAGCACTAATTCCAAACTGCCGGTACTCACCACTGCACCACATTCATCACTGCTGATAGTAAAATTTTCAAAGGCTTCTGGCAGATACTGACTTTCTTAGGTGCTTCCAAAAGTTTCTTTTTTTGCCTTTTGTTTGGTATGTTACAAGCCTATTTTTTCATTTCCGTATGCTCATTAAAGAGTGTTTATTAACAACTTATATTGCTTCCATAAGCAACACAAATACAGTTCAAAGAACAGAAGTAGTTCTACAAACATTCTCACCTATATTCACAGGGTTTACATTTCTATAAAAAAAGAAGAAGAATTAATGCCAGCTAAATGCTAACGGATGATGTGGTGAAAATCATTTAGCCCTTCCAGCAACGTTACAAACCAAAAAAACATGAAAGAAAAACTTTACCTGGTATAATTAATTCTTTTCAAAGTTCTTTGGTCTTAGGGTTCCCCTTTCTTTTAGAAGACTTTTAAGTAATATGTCTTACGCACACACCACCTACCTTCTGAAGCATTTCTCTGTAACTCATTCTTCACCGAGAGACAAAGATCTTCATCTTCGTAAACACTGACAGTACAGGTAGCACTAGAGCGCTACTGAAACACAAAAAAACCCAACAAACCTTTCTCCCTAATCTGAGGAAGAGAGGCTACAGATTGAGGAAGGGGAATTTCTCCTTAGTAATTGTCTTCAGCAAAACAAGTACAACAAACTAATCTCCAGTGCTTGTTGAGGAGGTGAATTCCACTGAAGTCTCTGTCCCTTACAATTGACTCGAATGAGCACAGGATCTTAAAGAGCACTTGGATACTTTCAAATAAGCCTAACTCTAAGTTCCTCAAAACCAAAAGAAATGCAGTTTTCCTCCCCAAACTTCAGCGAGCTTCCATTAAGGTGCTTTTTCCAATGTCTGCAAGGGAATATATGCAGAGGTCTCTGACAATGTTTTTCAATAACAAAGGGCAAAAACTTAGGGGAAGCATCCTGTGTGGGCAGTGACCATCAATGCCAAAGCACCATGCTCTGCTATGGGAGATAAGTCTGCATGGCAAGCAGAAAAATATGAAAAGGCATATGACTGCCTGCCATCAGTTTGAAAAGCTTGACCAGAACATTGATTGACTTCAGCCTACAGTTTCTTGCCAACAATATAGACACGGGTGGAAAGGATGAAATTAATACTATTCACAGAATATTCCTCTTGTATTGCTCAAAATAATTCAGAAAATTTTATCTTAAATGAAGAAATTCTATGCATTAAATGTCAGTGCAATTTCCATGTAGTCACAGAAGTTCACCCTTGCAGCAAACCAAGCTTTCTGGAAGGGCTGGTCACAACTGCACTAACCCAGTATAGTTTGTAAAACTCGTTTTTGACAACTGTATACGGTAGTTAAACCAAAACAGTCGTCCTGGAAATCTCTTTCTGGCTAGGTTGTCCCAGCGATGCCGAGCTCCTTCAGTGAGAAGGGAGAGCAGGAACGTTTGGAGGCCATGCTGAGAACTAGAGACAGAGTTCAGGTTGAACTCTCTGTCCCAGGCTCGAGATCTTTCTCTGAAAACGGCAGGGTCATGCAGAGACACAAGGCCACTCTGAGGTCTATAAAGGGTGAATACTCTTGGTTGCTGAGCATGAACAGTGCAAGAGATCTTTGAAGCAAATCAATGTATTAGGTAGATAAATGCATAGGATATTTTTATCCTCGTTTTTGTTCACCTATTTTATAAATATCTGCTAATGTGTTGTTTAGAACTTCCCTTTACAGTTCCCTGAACCTACCTTGTATTTTCATGGTACTGGCAGCTGTCAAAGCCCTACAGCACTTCAGACTAACAAACCTTAAACATTTGAGTGTGGGACTACTTTTCTATAATATTTTCTACAATATTTTTCTGAGTATCTCCATAACTCCCCAAAGGTAGCAAATGATTTGGCATTACCTGCACTGCTGTTTGACAGTGGCAAAGCAAGGATCTGTGAACAGCAAGGTAAGTTCCCTGGCACAGGAGAGCAAATGGAAAAGTGGATCCTTTTGCAGTTTGTGACAATTGGAACTTGCAATAGGTGACACAAAAAGAGACTTTTTTTTTTTAAAGAAATGACCTTACATTGGGAAAACACATCATAAAGAGCAAAATGCAATTACAGGGAAAAACAGGCGCTACCTTCTTAAAGGACTGCATTAGGCTTTGATTCCATTTCTCCTGTGGATTACTTGTGGTCTAAACACATACATACGCATACTCACTTCCCACCCCACACTTTCATGCTCAATAACAGCAAAAATAAACAAAAAATAATATTAAAAAACTCTGTATTCAGTAATATTCACACCAAAGTATATGTATAGATATATCCATTAAAATTATGAACATTTCTAAATATATTTTATGTATCATACATATATTTATATGTATAATTACATATCCACAGAAGTAGTCTTGCTGTGCTAAAGCCAGCAGAAAAAGCAAAAACAGGTTTCACAATAGGACACCCATATATGCATATGTTCTGGCTGTTTGGTTTGTGAATTTATTTACAACTTAACTATATCATAATAAATGCTTACTGTTCTATTGTACAAACATAATAGTAAAGGTTTAGGTTTGTTTGGTTTTGTTTTTGTTTTTAAATACAAAGACTGCAAATGAATACATGAAAAAATTACACACCATGTACAGTATTTATAATTTATAAATGCAAAGTTAAGACCTCTTTAAATTATTGCACTTGCATTTTTTTGTGTTTTTTTTACAAAGATAGTTTATATGTATCATATATATGTGTGTGTGTAAATATATATATAAAACAAATTTTTCAGCTCACTAAATGTAGTAAAGTTGAATGTAGTTTCCTTGAAGTTCATTCTTCTTCACATAACAGCCCAACCTGAATTTTGAATATATATGAATCTACTCTACAAATCAGTTTGATCTACCCTAGAAAGCAGTCTGTTATTTTAGGGTTTTTGACAGAGTATACACCCGTATTACAATCGAGCACAGTTTTTGGTCAGAAAGCAAAATAAGAGTTATAACTTGCCTTTGCTAGATTGGGAAATACAACCTAAAGTTTGAACATGAATCTCTTCATTGTAGTGTGCAGAAAGCCTTTTCTGTGCTTAGAATGAACAAATTAATTGTTCCACTTCACACAACTGTTCCTGTATCACAGTGTTTGAGGCAAATGCATTTTTTCAAGAGGGTCATAATTGTTTTGAGCATCTAATAGTCTCTACTTTTTAACATGAATCATGCTATTTGCTATCCCTACAATTTTGACACTAAATGCTCTAAATGCAGTCACAGCAAAATGATCACACTGTTCAAAGCTTAAACACATGAAAGGAGTCCGTGCCACATAAAAAGATTAATTCCACACTGCGTGTCCCCTCCAATGGAAATATGTTTTATCATATACTCCAATTAAAAAAACCCCCATATTGCATTCCTCTAATGTAATAACTAAATGGATACTTTAACAAAACATACTGCCATGAGTTGAACCATTACAGCAGAATGTTGTACCACTGTACAAAATTCATAGATTAATTATAACAGTGGAGTTTCTGTCAGTGCTGTACTAAAATATGCAACATCTCAGATGAGTATCACGCTATGTCAACTATTTTTCTCACTTAGTGCATACCTTTCAGGCACCATTTTATAACATATTAGAAATGCTCACAGAGGGCTTCGAACAGTCCTTTTACCTTTACCAGCCTTAGAAGGGAAAAGCAATTGGAACTGTTTACAAAAATAATGCAGTTCTGGGAATATAAAGCCTAACACTTCTAGGAAAGGAGAGGTCTGTTAGGTTTTTTATAGATTCTTATTGATCTTGGACAAGATCAGTTTTAGTAGGATGAAAATGCAAGAACGAATGGCTCTTGGCGGTTTAACTTAATGGGCCAGATGTCTTGCAGATCTAGATGTTTTACTGCTCCGTGAGTCCAAGTCCAGAATTTTGAACAACTAAATCTCAATATGTCCTTGAGCCATGAAATTCAACTGCAGCTTCAAAGTTTGAATTTTTGGTGGTTTTGACTTTGGAAGTGCAAGTATAAGTTTGTTTCTGCAAAAAAATTACACATCTGAATCTGCACTCTGTAAATGCTTAGACAGATTAAACTTGCTTAGAAAATACAGCCCATTGTGGCTACTATTGTGGGTCTAGGTTCTACCAAAGAGTAACATTTTGTCACGACCTTTCTCCTTTTACTCAGGAAAACAAACCAAACCACAACCACTGGAGTCAGACTTTTTAATTCCAATGGACATTATTCTATAGCAAACACATATTTTATGTGGTTTGGATAGTTCTACATTAGAAACAATGTCTGATTGACTTGAGACATTACTAGAACAACTTATTGCCAATTTGACAAATTTGTTAGGGAAACATGTTCTGTAACAGTACTTATAAACTTTAAAACATCATATTTTATGTGATACTGCCAAATATTTTGAATGGTAACTAACAGAACTAGCGAAGTCATTATTGTCAATGAGTAAAAGTTGAATTAAAAGCTTTCCATAACACAGGCACAGTGTGATAAGGAATATTTTTGCAACACTTGTAAGATCAGCATTCAAAGAGGGAGAATAACAGAGAATACACTTAACCTATGAAGGAAAAACGTTCCATTCAGTTGTTGGGGTATCTGAATGTCAGACAGCATTTTTGTAGTCACCAAAGATTTGGATAATTTTCATTTAAGTATTAGGAAATGTGGATTGTCTCTCAAATACTTAGCGGATGAAAGGTTGCATCTACAAGATTTAGTTAAAACAGAACTGCTAAGGAGTAAAGCAGAGGACACAGCATGATATACTATTCATTCTCTTTTCGTGTAATTCTTTTCTGCCTTTTTTTTTTTTTAAATTCCAAAATCAATTGCTGTGTTTAACAGTGAATTTCTGCACCCAGAATTGGCAAAACAAACAAAAAAAATTATGAAGCTGCTGCTAGGTAACCTGTATCATACAAATAAGGTAACTTTATATTAAATACTCAAACTCTGGGATACCTACGTACTGCAAAGGCTCAAGTGCATTTATATATTTTGCGATTATATATCACGTACTCTACACATGTACAGATACTGGCATGTGCTCGACCATAACAGAAGGCAAAACTCAAGAGTCCAAGTCATTTACATGAAACCCATAAGACGGGATGCTTATTAGAGCAATATGACTCCACAGATAGGAGATGGAAAAAGAAAACCTGTGTTCTGTTTTTAAGTCACTACTACTATTTGTTGCAGTTACAGAAATGGGCATGTTATCACAGAACCTCTACAAGAGAATATAATCTGTGAAAAAGCATATAATGCAGTATAGGCTGTATGTGAAAGGTATGCAAAGACTGTGTTTTCACCTACTGTGTGGAACAATATGAAAACTTTTTTCCCATTTTTAAGAGAAAGATGAGGGCAAACTAAATGTTGTTGAAATATACTGTACAATTGCACTAAATTGAAAAGAGCGGAGTGGCATTAAATGTAAGGTCTTAAAGTCTGTGCCTAAGTTTGTAAGGCTGAAGCCTAAGTCAGCACAGAACTGTGAACACAATATTTTAGAGTGCTTTTCTTCAGTCAGCTATTCTTTCATTGAGAAAAGCAGTTCTGAGCCTGGAAATTTTGCCGAACTAGGGGAAAAAAGCAAACAGACTAATGGAGAAATTTGCTAATTTCACTCATCTTGGGAGAGGGGAAGAGAACAGTAAAAGACATGCAGTGTTACCGTGCAACACAAGAGCTAGTGAATACAAAAACATTTTTGATTTATTGTGACGGCACCACAATCCCTCTTATCAGAGCTGACTTTTCTGACAACGCTTTTGTTCCCAGCAGATAGCAGACTTCCGGTATGTCTCTAATACCTTTTAAAATACAACTCAGCAGGTAGAAATAAAAATGATTATTCTGCTTAATTGTGAGCTAGGCAAAGAAATCTTTGCTGTCACATTTAAATTTTAATCTGATACTTCTGTCACTATGGATAAAAAAACTCCAACCTGAAACTCTCATATTGAAGATAAAGATCCAGTACTTCCAGTGTTTTAAGGAAGGAGTTGTCTAGGTTTATAAATCATTTTGAAGAACAAAACACCATTACTAGTTCTTTCGACATTTGCCTTGTGAGTGACAGATGATTTGCATCATGATGCTTAATGAAGTACTTTAAACCTTTAACCTGAAGGTTGGTTTTCTTTTAGTTTGCAGCAAGAGAATTCACTGTAACCTAAGCAAGAATTATAGTCTTCAAGGATTCTGCTGGAGTTCAAACTGATTACAAGTAGATCACACATAAACATTCACAATAGCAATGGGTATATTGTTCTATTTATAGCCAAGAACTCCCAAGTGACACTGGTGTGTAAGCCAGCCACAGTATAGTATAATAAAAGTACCATTGAAACCCTTACTAGAAAGATACAATTTAGAAGTACCCCCTAGGATTTCCCCCATCAGTTTTATATTAAGGCCTCAGCAATGTAGCCCATGAGATAAGGCCAGTCTTTTATATTCACAAGTCGTAAGTTCTCTTTTTATAGCTGATTCCAAAACATCTGTGTTGCCGTTTTCCCACCGTTCACGTTGTGTCACTCATGTAGGTCAGGAGACTGGCTGCCAGAGTCATTTAGCTAAGGTAACTCCATGGGCGTCACCTTCCTAGGCAGATCTGCTTCTCAGTCAGCATTTTGTAGCTTTTCTTTTTCCTTTTTTTTTTTTTTTCAAATAAAAACAAAACATAAAACAACCCCCAAAACAAGAAGTGATGCTTTTCAGGTTAAAACAATCTGGTTCTGCTGTTCAGTCATCAATCTTCACAGGGAGTGAATCTGAGGTCCCAGGAGGAAGGGACTGGGCAGGCATCCATATAGAGGCTTCCTCACCTCTTGTTACTTTCTCCCATTGGCTGAGATTGTCCCTGGAGATGCAAAAGAAAGTCAAGAGGTAAAGCATTGTTCGTAAGTTCACTGGGATTTCTTCCCAGCAAAACTGTCTACTGTACTTTACTTTGAGATGTAGCTTTATGCTGTACATAAGTACTTGCATGTCATCAAGCCTTTATCATCCTTACATTATTTCATCCTTTACCTTCAGGATCTCATATTGTAATCTTGTGTGGCTCATATACATGTTGACTATATATAAACCTACAGCATACCTTCTCCAGAAGGAGCCCTGGAGCTAGAGGTTAGCACCTGCTTTCCATTACAAATTTCTAGCCCTCATGGCTGCAGAGAAAACTCAGCTGTGACCCAGCAGAGAGACATGTCTGCAGAAACTCCGAAACAGCAGTCTGGAAACAAGCAGCCTTCGTCACTTCAGGGATTTTACCACAGCACACTTTGGCCCTTTTCAAAACCATGACAGAGACCAGGACTTTTGCCAGGAAACTTCTTTCATCGGAAACCACAGAAGCGCATTAAGCCTTCTGAAACTCCTGCACATGGGCTGCCTGACGGTGTATAAAATGTTGCATGCCAATGCTATAGTTATCAACTTTTGAGTTCCTACTGTGGTGATCATATTATCAATCTACTATATTTAAAGAGTTCCCCCTCCTCAAGACAGAATTTTTTTTTAGTGTCTCACGGCCTGACCAGCTCCCAAGTCCAAATTTTGGTTCGCAAGCCATAAAATGATGAGAAATTAAGCTGGTAACATTTTAATGATCTGAAGAGAGTATAGACTTATAATCTTACTTGTTCCACACTACTACCACTCCAGTGACGTGGAAGTCTATGATACCCAACAGTGGACCACACCTGTAACCTGTGGCCAAATCTAGCATTCCGTATTCAAATACAGAGAGAAAGAGAGCAAGCTCAACTTTTTCACAGTTTCATACTCTCACATATCTAGTTACTAAAACAACAGTTCATAGATGTCTTCAGTAAACAAACTCCTTGGTAAAAGTACTAAAGTCTTACATGCTATGTGTCATATTCTTTTATTACATTGCAATTTATGTGGCAGAGCTCTTCTGATTTTTATGTCACAGCTTTGCTGAAACCGTTGATAAAACAGAAAATAATGAGCTGAAAGCACAGATAACAGGTAAGAAGAGAAATTGTTGCATTTTCTAGAGGTGGAGGAAGGCAGGATCTGATGGATTCTACCAAAGAAAGCTGGTGCCCTCTAGGGGAACACTGACACCATTTTCTGTACATAAATGGAAATTTGCTCTGCCAAGTGCTCCAGACCAACTGGAACTCTTGAAGACAGCTTTAATATGGCACTGAATCTCAGCTAATACAAACAGGCACTAAGGATCAGAAAAACTGAACTGTCACTATTTCTAGGTCCCTTTCCTGAAACTGGGAAAGTAATGCCGAGAATTGCAGCCAAAATATTTTTAAATTATATCAGTTTCAGCAAGAAGTGAGAGACATGAAAGCACATGAAAAATTGTTTAAAATTATTCGGTCTGAAATAATTCAGGTCAAGTGAGGTGATTCTCCCCTTCTGCTCTGCTTTTGTGAGACCCCACCTGGAGTGCTGTCTTCAGCTCTGGGTTCCCCAACATAAGAAGGACATGGACCTGTCGGAGTGAGTCCAGAGTAGGGCCACAAAGATGATCAGAGTGTTGGAGCACCTCTCTTGTGAAGACAGGCTGAGAGAGCAGGGTTTTTCAGCCTGGAGAAGAGAAGGCTCTGGGGAGACCTAATAGAAGCCTACCAGTATCTAAAGGGGACCTACAAGAAATCGGAGGATGGACTTTTTACAAAGGCATGTAGTGATAGGACAAGGGCTGGTGGCTTTAAATGGCGAGAGGGTAGATTTAGACTAGATATAAGGAATATATTCTTTACCATGAGGGTGGTGAGGCACTGGAATAGGCTGCCCAGAGAAGTTGTGGATGCCCCACCGCTGGAAGTGTCCAAAGCCAGGCTGGATGTGGCTTTGAGTAACCTGGTCTAGTGAGAAGTGTCCCTGCACATGGCAGAGGGATTGGAACTAGATGATCTTTCAGGTCCCTTCCAAACCAAATCATTCTATGTTTCTATGAAATAAAGGGGAAAAAAATATCATGCAACCTCATCCTCAAAATAAATATACTATCATAGATTTGCCACTTTGGTAGGCCTATTGAGCACATATGCTACAAAACACACATAGGACTTAACTCTGAACACTGTAACACAGGTGGCTGGTAGTTTTCATCTATACAGAATGCGCAAGATATTTAGAAATTTTCCAAATAAGAAAATAAATACATTGTAGACAAGAGAGTATTTAAAAACGTGGAATGAAACACTGGTCAAGAAAACCTTATAGATTCTCAGCTGCTACCTTATCTCAGGGAAATCAGTGACTGATACCTTTTCTTTTTAAGGGTGTAGATAGTACGATTAATTTGCCTTTGTGCTCCCAGTGAAGCCCTGGCTCCTAAGTGTCTGGAATAAATGCCCAGAGGCTCTCAAAATAAAAACCTTGATGCCGACAGGCTGTCTTGGCTGCTTCTTCTGCTATTATTTGCAGCTGGTGCCTGCATTCCAAACAACTCAAGGACATGGAAGCTTAAACACAGTGTTCCAAGAACGAGCACTGCTGGTGAAGAGGTGATATCAAAATCATTTCAGTCAGCAGCTGAGGCAATACCAACAGGAATGAGGATGTATTCCTATCATCACACTGAAAAACATTTAGCTCGCTCTCTCTCTTAAAAAAGAAAAAAAAGAAGAAAAAAAAAAAGTGTAGCGCAAAATCAGCTATTTTAAACACTGTGGAGTAACATAAATCTTTGTTGTGGTCTAACCCCAGTCAGCAAGTAAGTCCTATGCAGCCACTCAGTCCCTGCAATGGGTTGGAGGAGAGAATCAGAAGAATAAAACTGAGAAAACTCGTGGGTTGAGATAAAGACACATTAATATGTAAAGCAAAAGCTGCACACGCAGCAAAGCAAAACAAGGGATTCATTCACCACTTCCCATTGGCAGACAAGTGTTCAGCCATCTCCTGGAAAGCAGGGCTCCTTCATGCGTAAGGGTGACTTTGGAAGACAAACACCATAACTCTAAATGTCCTCCCCTTCCTCCAGCTTTTATACTGAGTATGACGTCATATCGTCTGGAATATCCCTTTGGTCAGTTGGGGTCAGCTGTCCTGGCTGTGCGTACGCCCAGCTTCTTGTGCACCTGGCACAGCATGAGAAGCTGAAAAGTCCTTAACTGCTTAACAACAACTAAAACATCCATGTGTTATCAACATTGTTCTCACTCTAAATCCAAAACACAGCACCATACCAGCTACGAGGAAGAAAACTCTATCCCAGCCAAAAGCAGGACGACCTTAAAATAACATACATCTCCGTAGGTTGGTGCAAAAGGAATTGACATTTTTGCATTGTTGAAATTTGCTGTTTGATATTGGAATATATTCTTAAATAAATGTGGTTATGTTACACATCATTTTAATGAGTTTTTCTCACTTTATGTTTTTTTTGCTACTAGATTATTACTTGTGTGTTCTGTATTTATTTTAGACTATGGAAATGATGTTAGACAAAAAGCAAATTTGAGTGTTTTCATTATTCGAGTTGGGTCAGAAACAGCAGAGACAACTTGCAACATCAGCAACGCATTTGTCCCAGGAACTGCTACTGAACGTACAGCGCAGTGGTGGTTCAAGAAGTTTTGCAAAGGAGACAAGAGTCTTGAACATGAGGAGCGTAGTGGCCAGCCAATTGAGAGCAATCATCCAAGCTGATTCTCTTACAACTACACGAGAAGTTGCCGAAGAACTCAACATCAACCATTCTACGGCTGTTTGGCATTTGAAGCAAATGAGAAAGTTGAAAAAGCTCGATAAGTGGGTGCCTCATGAGCTGACCGAAAAATAAAAAAAAAAAATTTTGAAGTGTCATCTTCTCTTATGCTATGCAACTACAACAAACCATTTCTCGATCAGATTGTGACATGAGACGAAAAGTGGATTGTATATGATAACTGGTGATGACCAGCTCAGTGGTTGGACCAAGAAGAATCTCCAAAGCACTTCTCAAAGCCAAACTTGCACCAAAAAAAGGTCATGGTCACTGTTTGGTGGTCTGCTGCCAGTTTGATCCAGTACAGCTTTCTGAATCCCAGTGAAATCATTCCATCTGAGAAGTACGCTCAGCAAATCAATAAGATGCACCAAAAACTGCAACACCTGCAGCTGGCACTGGTCAACTGAAAGGGTCTAATTCTTCTCCATGACAACACCTGACCACACATCGCACAACCAATGCTTTAAAAGTTGAACGAATTGGGCTACGAAGTTTTGCCTCATCTGCCATATTCGCCTGACCTCTCGCCAACCAACTACCACTTGTCCAAGCATCTTGACAACTTTTTGCAGGGAAAGCACTCCCATAACCAGCAGAGCGCAGAAAATGCTTTCCAAGACTTCATCAAATCCAGAAGCATGGATTTTTACACTACACGAATAAACAAACTCATTTCTCGTTGGCAAAAATGTGTTGATTGCAATGGTTCCTATTTTGATTAATGAAGACGTGTTTGAGCCTAGTTATAATGATTCAAAATTGATGGTCTAAAACCGTAATTACTTTTGCACCAACTGGAGACCTTCCTAGTTGATTTCCAAGTCTGCATCTCCAAGTCTTAACTCTCAACACTTCCCCTTCAGCCCTCTCAGACAGAAGGCAGAGAGTAATTTCAAGGCTAAGACAAAACTATCAAACTGTTCATCAGAGGACCTTATGCCAGCGTGTGGATTTTCAGGAAGTTTTTTGTCTTACAAAGATCTTACACCACATCCACACATCTACACCCCAGTTCTGCATCAGTGCAATCTAAATTAAGGAATACACAAGAGCAGAGTGGGGAGCTTTGTCTGTAAAGAGCTGTGCCCAGTCTGGAGATTATGCTAGTGTAGCTGCCAGAAGTAGCAGTATTATAACCAGAATTCCAAACAACAAAGAACTTCTACAATAGAAAATATTCATATGACCTCTGCTGGGAGTCTGACTGTCAGGCATCACACCCTTTGCAGAGAAAGCCACTCTTGAAAAGTTGCTCATGCTTGATCTTCAGAAGGATGGAAAACCTTTCATCTAGAACACATACGTATGCAAGTGCTTGATATCCTACAATACAACTTCACATTTCCTCGTCTAAGTACCAAAAGATGGAGCATCAAGTAGTACAAGCCACTTTTGAAAATAAGCCTCATTTGGATATGTGGCTAGAAACCAAAAGATATGGATCTTCCCAGAATCCTTTTCCTGAAAAGAAGTTGTGCAGTCTTAAGCACTCAACCAAGCCTTTCTAAGCCTCAACTCCCATTAAGTGGAGTAACAATGCTAACTTCTTACCAAAGATACTGGCAGGCTTATGCAAATATTTCTACAGTAAGCACAAACCTATTTTTAAGACCTCCCATGTGATTGTGCTAGTAACAGAACTCTGACAACCAGCGCTGAGGTTACTTTATTAATCATACAGCTTCTGCAAGACATTTGCATGTTAAAAGCATAAAGACAGTGACTTGTGGAGTGAAAGCACACCTAAACATTGACAAATGCATAATACAAAGAAATCAAAATTTTTACATATATAAAACAGTTTGACAGTATTCCTTGGCTTGAGTAGAAACAAGCAACTAGAAATGCTCATAATAAGCATTACTGCATTTCTAAATGGTGGGTATCGTAGTTGATGCTATTTAGTCCGTGTAAACAGTATAAAACTCTTTCTGACTGAAAACATGGTCACGCAAAGCACAGTCTATGTTCCAGTTACATAGATTGAATAACTGATTATTTAGCTTTCAGCCATCAATACAGCTGAAGCAACATGCCTTCAAGCAAGAATTACAAAGAAAAAGAAGTTAGAAAACTTACAAGACCTCAGACTACCTCTCTGTAAAGCAGCTGGTTGACTCATAACCTCGTAAAGACTGAAAGGATTACAAGTAGTTCTATAGCAGGGGTGTCAAACTCATTTTCACTGGGGGCCGCATCAGCCTCGTGGTTGCCTTCAAAGGGCCGACTGTAAGTTTAGGACTGTATAAATAGCCTCCAGCCATTGTATAAATAGTCCTAAAATTACATTCAGACCTTTGAAAGCAACTGTGAGGCTGATGTGGTCCACAGTGAAAATGAGTTTGACACCCCTATTCTACAGTTTAGTTCATTTCTCTGATTTCGCACTGAAAGCAACTCTATTCGTCAGAGTACGCACCACTCAGCTATCTATAATCAAACTATCAACATGTATATGTTAGGTCAATTCAGCCCAGGGACTACATATTCCTGTCCCGTACTGTAACTCTGAATTCCAAAACAGGATTTGGACTTCAATACCATTACGATAGTAACACACTCCATGGCATTTTCAAACTAGATAGGAGTTTATTGCTGTATTATAACTGATGGAACCACTAAAACATATACTTACAAATACTTACATATTACTCAATTTAGAATAAGAAATTACCAGACATTGATACTTTCACAGCTTCTGAGGGCTAAAGACACTACTATAGGGATCAACTGCATGGAAAAGACAGGCCCTGGAAATTTCATCACAGTAACTGTGCCTCAGACCTGTATCCCTTTCACCTTGCATCTCTCTTTTAAGAAGTACACCTAGCCGTGGTTTAAGATCTTCAACTGACATTATTCCAAATGCTAAAAAAGACATTCACCATATTCCTTGTTTGGACCTTTGGGCTTCAAGTAGTCTCTACCTGCTAAATCAATGAGCTTTGTCAAATCAGAAAACACACGGTTACAGATTTTGACACAGACCTTCTCTTGGATAAACAATACATTTCATAAGATATTTTAGTTTCTCACTACTAAGGTCTCAAAACATTCTTCAAGCTCTTTCTTAATCTCCTCTTCTTTGTTAGTGTCTTTATCAACTCTTCTTAAAGCACAGATGTATAACAGAATTCCTAATGTAATAACTACCGAGGTATAGTTTCTAATCCTACCTAATATTCCCTCCCTATCCATCTAAGGGTTGCAGAGCCATGCTCAGTGGTGGGACCTTAGGGGGAGCTGACTATTAACAATGGCTCCTAGATACTGTTTTTCATAACACAGTCCTCTGTCCCACTGGTACAGACCTACATACCCATCTCCTAGCTATGTGAAATAGCATTTCGGCGCAAATGAAATTATTTTGCTAACGACTACATTACATTTCATGGCATTTTATATACAGTAGGCACCCTTCTGTTACTTCACACAGATCATTTAGCCCACAAGATCAGGAAAGTGACGCAGTAGGTAAATCTGCTACACAGAACAAAGAAAAGTTCAGTGCTACCTAGAATTTAAGGACCACGAGAGGAAAAAAAAATATTATGAGAGAGCTGCTAGTAAGAGCACAGAAAAACAGACCTCTTTTCCCTGGATGTGACTGAAGGTTGGTGGCATTTTATGAACCAACTGTTTTTCCTTAGAGAATATGGATTAAGCTGAAACGGGAACATTTTTGTGAAGCATACTGGTTTCAACAGAAGTTTTGTCAGAAAAGATTGCTAAGGTCCAGGATATAAGTATTGGACAGAACTACCTCCACAAAGATATCCACCATCGTTCCAGGGTAAAAGCAGCGAAGTGGTTAAGGACTGTTGACTCTCCTCCAGAAGATCCCTATCTAAATCCCAACTGACTGACAGGACAAAATTACATTTGCATCTCAATCCCACATCCCAACCACATGTCCAAACCACATTTTTTTAATGATATAGAATTCTAGACAACCTTAGTTGTGAGAACCATGTTGAAGTAAAAAGGACACAGAGAGAAATTGCACTGAACCAGCCTACACGGGGATACTTAAGCACTGAATCTGTTTCTCTCTAAATGTTTTTGGTGTCAAACACATTTTAATCAACTGTGTCTGTAGATCTGCATTGGATAGTCCCAGACAGTAGTTATTGCCTCTGGTTTCTGCATAGATTAATGCAAGATGTGTATCCTTGTTTATCTGCATGCAAATTCTAAAATTCAGCGTCTGTATTTCCAGACAAACTTGCAAAGCATGTTTTTGTTTTCTCTTTAACCAGCCTACAAGCTATGCAAAAACTTGCACATGTACTCACCTGCATGCTCGGAGCAGTGGCCCAGTTGAAGGAAAGATCTTTGCAAGTGTGGTGTAACATGGGATGGCTACAGCATTGTAGAACCCAATCTATGAAAAATAGCAATGAAAAAAAATAGTTAAATGTTGCCAAACTACAACACTGAAAGTTAACAGCCAACTATAATGGCTCAAAGCTGTTGACTACTTAGTTACTACGTGTTAGTACTTCATACTTCTGCATCTCATCTTAATAACTGAATCCCTTACAATGAAGCATTAACAATGAAGTCTCTGAAAATTACAAGTTGCTTACATGCCCCTCTCATCACTAATGTGGCTGCTTCAGATAGGATCTCCTACAGGACTTTTTATTATTCAACTGATTCAACTGATTTGCCCAGGATCTGTCTGGCTTTTTGGTGTCAGTAGTAGCAGGAAGTAGGTGCAGATGGCAGAGCCATTTCTGCAAACATTATTCTTGTGATGAATTTTTTTTTTTCAAAAGAAAAGTTGTGCAGCATTGCCAAAATATGATGAGATTCTAGATTTTTCTGGTATCTTTTAGAGTATGTATTTCATAGCTCAATGTACTTGAGATGCTGGGGACTTTGCACCTTTGGAAAGTTTCTAAAAGGGATGCACTGTGATGAATAATTGGCTTGCAATTCCTTTTCATGTACGTGGTTCTGTGATATTTTTACCATTATCATATAAATCTATTTAGAGAACATCAAATGAACACCTTTTAATGATATCTGATTCATTCGGGCTTAGGGGCCTATGGCGGCTACCATGTCACAACTGAATTGTCATGATACAAGGGAATTTTTAGAAAATTCTACTTATATATTAGCAAGGATGACAAGTTAAATTCAGATCCATTATAACATCACTCATTTATTCCAGACTCATGATAGTTACAATAGTGCACTATGAACCCTTTCTTTGGGCAGAGTTTTTAAATGCCTTTTAATGAAACAATATGTATCATACTGTCACCAAAGCATTTGATAATAAGCCTTTTATTAACAGTCTAAACATTGGCCCTTATTCAGAAATCAAAGAGCAACTCTCATCCTCACCTCCATCAATAGATTCCTCCCATGCTGCTGTGTAACCAAGTCTATTCTGTACTTAAAAAACATAAGATACACTTTCTGACCTGAGAACCCAACAGTCTGAGTTGAAGTAATCATGGTGTAACCAAGAGAAAGAAAATGCAGCTGTCAATAAAGCAAGGCAGAACACAGACATGAAGTCTGCTCATCAACAAAATATTTGTTATTTTGCATAATGCATTGTTTTCTTCCTATGTGGTGGTTTGGGGTTTTTTGTGTTTTTTGTTTGGTTGTTGTTTTGGTTTGGTTTTGGTTGGGTTTTTTTTAAGTGAGGATATTTTATTTCACTGGAAAATAGCAGATTATTCCATAGCTATCAAAAATGAAAATAGGACCGTAGGTATAGTCAAAATTTAGGCCTGGCTGAATGACAAGTGTGTTGCCATTGGAAAATATAAAAGATTTCAACCAAACTAAGTTAATCCGCAATATATTCTGAACAAGCTTCTCCTTAGAAGCCCAGTATTTAAAAATGAAATGTGTCCTTTAATGTTCTTAAAGCTTTTAAGTTAAAATGCACATCAGTCAAGGAGGAAAACCCCTAAAAAACTTAATGGATTTCGGTTTTGAACAAAGCCAAGCTAATTAAAAACTACTTTGCGAGAGTTTCCATTTCTGACCAGAGCAAACTCACACAAATCTCTTTAGTACAAGGTTTAGATTATCTGAATAAATTATTCCAGATTTATTTTAATGTTGCTGTGGCTAGACAGAAAGCCTAGAGTTCACTCAGGTATGAGCAAACTATCGGAGTCACTTCAGGAAAGGCAGTGTTTGCATATCCTACGATGTATATGCAAGAGGAAATAAAAAATATATTTTGCTTCCGAAATAAAGTGCTCCAGTCTCTCCAACTGTGTGTCCTAAACATACTGCTAGCTTTAAGAGCTGGATCTTTAATGCTCTGACTGAAGTAAGAAAACACCCTTAGCATTTTAATCCTTGCTAGATAAGAGTAAATTTTCTATTTTCAACTTGAAAACTGTATTTCTGGGATAAGCTTTGAATGGCTGAAGCACACGAACCATTCTTTTTCTCTCCCTTTTTTACTCAGGCTGGCTTGACTTGCTCATTAAAATAGCCTTCAGATCACTGCATAGTTTTGGTATATCTATTTTCTTCATAGGTTTGGTAAACAGAGGCAGACAAGAGGGTGATGAGATCCTTGCTGAGTCGGGAACAAATGCTCAGTGCAGGCTCCAGAGCAGACAGACACCAAGCTCAAGACCTTGCACCAGTTGTGCTGCAAGGGGTGGAAAGCACAACAGAGACCAACTCATCTGGCCGCCCAAGTGAGATGAAGAGCTAAGTACAAGCTATTCTCATCAAAGAAGAGTACTTGAGGCAGCAGAAGTTTTTTTCAGAGATTACAGGTTTATACAAATCTTCATTTCCTAAACATAATTGTTATTTAAATAAGGTATTAATGCTTTAATTAAAATCCACATTAAAATGCTCATTAATGCTCTTTGTTAGAGCTCAAGGAAATGGATGATAATGCTTTATTAAGTTCTTCGGTCTCTATATACACATAGGAATGGTTACTTTCGCAGAATTCCGTATGTCCTAACTCTCACATTTTGCTGTAATGTTATTGTAAGATACAGCAGCTACAACTATACTACAGATGATGGCTTTTTATCTCCTATTTTGCTTAATATTTTACTGTTATACTATTAAGAAGCACAAAACAGAGCATGAAGTAAAAAATAGAACCTGATAAATACAGTATGTGGAACAATACTTACTGTGTTTTAAAAAGAAAAAAATCTTATTTTTTAGATCTGTGCTTTCACCCCATTAACAATTCTTTCACAAATGCCAAGACAACTACATACTCTAATACTGTGTACTTTTCAAGACAGTTAAAAATAACTAATACAGTGTGCGGAAAAAGGAACCAAATGCAGAAAAATGTTTCTTCCATTCTTAGGATTATACTAAACACGCAGATTTAGTAAATTAACTGCTAATTCCTTACTATAATAAGGGTAATAGTTTTTATGCTAAAATATAATAGAGTATATGGAGTAAAGTGTCAGAATAAAAAAAATTCCATAGTCTTGCTTTCCAAGTAACTAATCTACAGGTATTTTTTTGATACTTTGCTATTTCTAATTAATTTTAAACATTATTGTTCATTTCACAGTTCACGAAATGCTTTGTGTGCTAACTACTGACAATTAAATCATCAGAGACCACTGAAATGTACAAAAAACCCCCACTTATACATCTACATATATATATGTATATGAATGGACAATGGACAATTTCAATTTACTTTTCTCTGCTCAGATAACCAAAGGACAATTTACTTTTTTTTCATTTACCCAAAAAAGTTAGTTCAAAGACCCTTTTTTCCCCTCAAATTTATGTTTACAAAATACAAATTTTCCCTACAGAAAGCATGAAAAAGCAGTCATTTCTGCATATTTGTTCACAGGAAAATCAGTACCCATAGAATTTGAAAAATAGACAATTGAGGCTCTTAGAAATATACCCTCAAGAAACTTTTTTTTTTTTAGGGATGTAAAAAAGCAGTGGTTGTAGTTCTCCAAAAAACTAATGAATAAAGATTCATCTAAAATCACAAATATTTTGAAATCTGAACCTGAATATTTTAATCAGGAACAGGTGAGGATGTTCATTTTGCATTCAGGATAAAACAGCAAAACCTTTTATAGAATGGCTGAAGCAACCACTTATTAAGTTGAAAAAGTGTTACTGACACTTTTCAAAATCATAGGTGATTGTGGTTTTAGCTAGTTAGAAGTATAAAGAAGGGAAGAGGTGACAACAGCAAAGAGCACGTTGT
Source organism: Caloenas nicobarica (assembly GCF_036013445.1). Classification (NCBI taxonomy): domain Eukaryota; kingdom Metazoa; phylum Chordata; class Aves; order Columbiformes; family Columbidae; genus Caloenas; species Caloenas nicobarica. The sequence continues at coordinate 73,965,726 of NC_088247.1, forward strand.
CATTTAAGTAAACATTAAAAAACAAGCTTTCCATTGCTACTTAAAAAAATTAACTTTGTTTTGCATGCAGAATACAGAACTCAGCAGCCCACATACACTAACATCAAATGCAATATTCACTAACATGTAAAATGTTTTTTCCATAAATGTTTTATTAAGAGTATAAACATGTATTTTATAGAGAGAGTTCATACCTGACCCTGAGGGACTTCATCTTTCTTGTCTCTGTCCATCATAGGAATAGGCTGAATACCCGTTTTCTTCATTTCATCACCCTGGAGAAAAGCAGAGAGAGAGGTTAGGAAAACAGAAATCAAAACTATGGAGGATCTTCATTAATTTCCATCTTCTAGTGCATGTCAGTTTCATTTTATACATTCAACTAAATGATAATGTAAACAGCAGATCCTGAAAATTAAGTTTTTGAGTCAACGTACACACATTTACCTTATTTACAAGGGCATCTCCATGATAAAAAGCAACTGGAAGAATAAAACCAAAGAAATCAGTCCATTCTATTCTGTTCTACTTATAGTTAGTCTCATCTTTCAAAATATTACCTATTAAAAGCTCTATAATACAATGACCAATATAACACAACTCACCCATCCGAGGAAAAGCTGAGTAAAATAAATGAATTTACAATGTGCCTTCTTTGTCAACAACCTGATCTATTTGACCATGCTGCTTTGAAGAAGCTGCCTGTCAAACAGCCTTCTTAAGTACATTATCTCTCTACATTCATAAGAGGAATACTGGGAAAGATGCAGTATATCCAAAGACCAGATATATGTAATGTACAAGAGAAAACAGTCTCCTTGTATTTCACCCATTACCAGCATAGCAGCCAAAACACATTTCCTGGCACTATACTGGGCCTGAACACAACTACTCCTTAAATTCCATAGGTAGATGGCTAATCTCTGTAACAAACTGAAGTTTTCCAATAGTCTTATGCCCCAACTGCATTATCAAAACACCACAGATGTTTAATCCTGAGGTTATAATGCCAACTACAGCTGTAGGAAGGCTTGCTTTTGGCTACCGCTTGTGTCTGAGATTCCAAAGTCAATGTGATCTTCAAACTGCTATAACCTTATGTTTTGGGTACGTGTGGCAAGGTTTTGGTAGCCGGGGTCTACAGGCGTGACTTCTGTGAGAAGATGCCAGAAGCTTCCTCCTGTGTCCGATAGAGCCAATGCCATCACTGTGAGGGCTGCTATGCGGAAAGTTAACTCCATCCCAGACAGACCCAATACACCTTAGTTAGGGCAAATGTTAATGCAGGGTAACTGCTCATACAACATTTGCTTATCTGTGTCCTTTAATGGGAGCTTCAGCTATCTGAAAGCTGAGATGTTCCCTAAATCTGTGTTCTATGTTTCTGCTGCAGCTAGTGAAGGCATCTCCTAGAGACAATTTACTACACCTTTCTTATAAGATTTTATCAAGCCATGTTTCAAGTGCCCACATACCCTTCCAAGGAAAGACTTTTGCACCTTTACTCGAAGACAAGTTTGCAATGTAATAAATTGATTCTGGTCTGACCAGAGTATCTGTGTGACTGCCTTGCAACTATCCTGAGTGTAGAAAAGATGGGGGCTTCTGGAAGTCCATTCCCTCTTGCATATTTGGCCTCAGCATCACCTACTAACTACGATTCTGCTCAACCGACAAGAGGTGTAATCAGGAAGCTGGTTTTGAATTGATGTCTGCACTATTCTCTCATATCACATATTTCTTTCTCCAAATAGAGAGGCTAGAATCATCAAATCTAGTCTCTGTTAGACATTTTAGTGTTGAAAGAACAAAAGAAAACGCCTCCTTTCTCAGATGATAAAAAAGATGCCTGTAGCAATTCCAAGCACAGAAATTCAGCAGATTGTTATTTAGGAACTGTAGGCAATTTTTTGTTTTATATATCCCCAGTAAATATTTGATTATTTTTTTCCATTTGCTTGAAGTCCTGCAATTGATTGATCCAAGACTGTCTGGAGCTACCACAGTCTCAGTGATAACCTCAACATTAAACCATTTAGCATCTTATGATTTTAAGCTCTTTGATTAATGTAATATCAAGCGCCTGAGCAACACTTGGAGTCAGAGCTTTGAGGAAGCTGTCTGGCCTCTGATTATGCCAAAACTGAACAAAGCCCAGATTTACATTCACCATTTCACCTTGAAAGAAAAAGGTATCACAGAATCACAGAATGGTTTGGGTTGGAAGGGACCTCTTGGGATCATCCAATACATCCCGCACACCTACCCCAGCCGGACCAGCTAGAGCAGGTGATCCAGGACTGTGTCCAGTCCAGTGTGGAATATCTCTAATGACAGAGACTCCACAACCTCTCTGGATGACCTGTGCCACTGGTTGACTACCCCCACCGTAAAAACATATTATGTTTAAATTGAAGGCATGAGCTAGAAACACAAGTGTTTTCTTGTGATCAGTACGTGTGAGCACATAAATGATACACTGCTGTAAAAATACTGCTTTTATCCTCATAGTTATGATTGTGACCAGAAAGTTAAAGTTGAAATTTTAATCAAAGAAATTTGTATCATACCTACAGTATGATAAGTATAATAAGTATCCTAAAAATATGGCAGAAAGGGTTTTCAACTGCCTAGTGTCTCATATATCACAAAACAGTCACAGCAGACAAATCTTACACAAGCTTGTAACTCTATATAACTGATCAGCAAATTTATCATTTTGCTTGAGGTGTAGCACTGTGGGAAAGCTTCATGCTGAAGTGGTATCAAGGTAAGTCTTAGCTTCAAAAATTAGCTATACTGGGCTTCATTCAATGAAGAAATATCCGTGTGACATACCACAAAACTGTTGCAACCTCTTCTGCAGTTGTTTTAGTTAATAATTACACAAAGAAGAAATGTTATAATAACGTTTTGATTAAATCATTCAACATACTAAGATTATGAACTCAAGTAGTAATTAGAAACAACATTCTATCTGACTTTTAGAACTGTAACATAACAATTCAATCTAGTCAAATATACTTTTTTAGAGTTTACCTTATTCCCAGTAAAAGTAAAAAATTCTGCAGTGAAACACAAATCTAAACTTTCTGTTGGTTTAGCTTTCCCAGGATTTTCTCCATATTTGTCTCCAGCTTTCCAATTTCCAGAAGTGTTTAGACCTCTGGCTGGATTTGTCAGTCATCCTGACTGGATCACAACATTTCCAACTTCTGCTACATATCAATTAAAACTCTTCTTAAAGAGGATTCAGTAGAACACCAATTACATAATTCAATTTCTGTCAATAACTACTTATTTACATTTGCTCCATGAAGTAGTACTATAACAAGATCCACCTTTTATTTATTCATCCTTGGATTACAAAACAGGTTAAAGTCTGGGCAGGCTCCATTATGTCTATAATTCCCATCTTTACTATTGTTGAGTAGGAAAACTCATTTTGATCCTTCGTTCTCAACTGAGTTTTCTACTTGAAAGCAAAAATGTTGAGTATGTAAATCGGTAAGGCACATCAACATTGTACCTCCATTATATCACTCATAAGAACTTCCTTGCCAGTGCTGACATTTTAGAGAGTACTGAACTAGATCTTAGAGCTTATACAGCCTGCATTTTTCAAATATATTATTGTAAACCGAGCAGTTCAGAATTAAGAGAATGAGAACATGTGAACACAAAAAACACCCACAAGCCATGCACATCTTGAATTTCACAATGAACATGCAACAGGCAAGACAGTCTCCACACTATATGCACACTACATCAACTCTGTGGGCCTGATCTCTATTTTACACCAGTGTAAAACAGAAATAAGCCCACCAAACTCTGCAAGCTTCCACAGGGCACATAACAGAGAACAACACTTTATGATACACATGTGCAATAGTAGTTCTGAAAATACAAGGTTTTCTCCTAAAACTGCATAATTCAACTCTATGCAACGCCCTAAGAATTTATTCTTTATATCTCTAAATAGTCACTTTCACTTTAAAAATTAAATTATTAGAACATTTACTCCTCAGTGTAAGACATGTGAGAGATTGCATCTTTATTTATGAACAGGAACATTAGCACAGCTCAATGCCTTGTTTCAATTTTCAATACATGTGGAGTAACTTTCAGCATATTAAAAAAAAAACTGTCTCTGAGACCCAGTCGTTGAGCTCGTTCACAAGAAAGATTCAAATGGTCAGATCACAACAATTTTTGTCATATTTGCTTTAGCATCTCCTGGACTCATACTATAGCTTTATATGTTTGTTACAAGGCAGCTGACCTGGAAGCTGTTTTCATATTTTGGATTTTTAGAATACAAATAGATCCTTCACAAAACTACAGTTAATGACTCAAAAAACCTTAGAGATTTTCTTCTGTGTCCCGCTGCTTGGTCACATTATGTCAGGACTTATTTTCTAAAGCCATCTTTAACAAAGAGAAAAAATGCTGCCTGAAAATTAGGAAGCTAACTTAGCTCCTTAAATAGCTTGAGAGTAAACAACCAAACACATGCATACACCACTGAAATCTCTTTAAAACAAAGACATCAAGATATCAATTGAAAAATGCTTTTGGTTGCTTTTTTCTTCCTGGATACTTACATTTATAAAGAAAAGAGAGTAAACAAAAGAAACATGCATACCTCAGCCCAGAACTCCGCATATATATCATTAGCCGTCAGTCTGGTTACTGGCCACAATTTTGTTACAGAACATAAATCACAAGCCGTCATCATCAGACCAATCACTCTATCTCTAAAGAAAATAACATTAAATTGTAAGTTTGGTAAAGAATTGATGATCACACTGCGATGTTTTTATTTGCCCTTCCTCCGTTCAATCAGAAGTATAAATACTACAAAATTTCTCCCACCTCGCTTGCTTCTTCCTCACTTTTTACCATTCATTGGTAAGGCATCACACAAATTGTTTATTATATTCTCTGTAATATTCCATGCATTGTTTACAACCAGAGTTCATCGACTATTCTCTGGACAATCAAACTAATAGAAAACTAGACAAGAATGCCTGGCTTGCATACCCCTCCTTAATTTTCTGAAAATATAGTACAAGTCTGTAAAAGAAAGATGGCATATCCTTTTGCTGCATTTCTTTCTGTTCAAGAGGGAGTAACACATGCTCCAAGAAGAGGAAAAACTAGTACTGAGTCTATCTCTAGGTATTCGGTCATTGCTTTGTTGGAATGAACTCTAATCCTGACAGAAAAAGAATCCTACATGTAACGCTGTCCTGTACAATGATGAACAAGTTCACAGAATTACTGAACACTAGCAGTAGGATTACAATCATTATTAGAACAAGGCACACAAAACCAAGTCTTATTTAAACAGTTTTCTAGCATACCATCAAAACCTATCATTTATGAATCTAAGTCTCATAAAGAAAACTGTCAAATTAAAGAATGGATTTGTGTGTTTTCCACCCAATGGATAACTTTAAGATGACACTTAAGGATATTTACATCTTTGTTGAATAATGTCTGTTCCATGAAAAAAACACACAACTTGCTAACTTGCATGCAATGTGACGGCAGTCATTAAAACTGTACCAACAGACAAATATACCAGGGAAAATACACAAATACACAACATAATCAGTAGATAAATGGCAAAGTGCAGTTCCCCTGATTTAAGAAAGAGGATTCATCAGCCACATAAGTGCCAAATTTAGTATTCCACTGCATGCACAGATACCACCTACAACTCTTGGGTTCTTTAGCCACATCACAAACCGATGTTCTGTCTTTGGGCAACATGGCAGTGCCCTAAAAATGCTCTGAAGGGCAGGTAAGAAAAAAAAAAGAATACAAACATAATAGAATATTCAATCACACAAGTAAACTGTTGTGTACTATTGAATGTCCTATTTCTGGTAAATTTCATTCTGAGATTATCAGGAGCTACTTTGTCTTTTTAAGATGCTGAAGTATATTCAAGTCTTTAGTTCCAAACTGTGAAATAGCTTTTAAAAACTGCCCTTCCTACAGTGTTATAATTCAAAACTACTGGCAAAACCCTGCAGAACTCTTCAGAAAGAAGACCTAAGTACAAAGGCTCTTTTTGAAAACAAATCAGAATCATGACTCAATATTTTCCCATATTACCTCTCTAATTTTTCCAGCATTAATGACAGGATCCACTTCCCAGTAAAGAAGCTCTGAAAGGCTGCATGAGCACTTTAATAAAGCCTGTTAGGAGAGACATCTCTCATCCAGGGTGCATTATGTTTTGCTTATGTGGACAAAGAGATTCATGTATTTGTGAATATATGCACGTTGTGTATTTTTAAAACTTAGAGCTATCTTAATTCACAAAGGTTGAGATTCTTTCCAAAAAAGCATGTTGACAGAATAATAAAAATTTTGACATAAAAATAAAACTAAGTAACTATTGTGCTATACTTTTTTCCACACCTCCTAACTGCATGTACTAACTTTCCTCTGCAGAGAGTCCATCACTGAAATGTGCAGATGACATCCAAAGGTGGTGACATGCAAATATGTAAATTACTGCTACATACTTGGAATTTTACACAGAGCTGGTCTTAGAAACCTCATATGTAAGAAAATGACTGTGTACACAGAACTAATACTGGTTTGCTGCTTTTTACCTGTGTGCTTGATTCTTAAGGTTTAATGCTCCTGTCTGATGCAGCTCTTCAAGCTGTTTCCTGTTTCCAAAGTACAGGGCCAGGTCTGTAGCAATGATGGCTTTCCGGATGATCTCAAGTACTTGCTCATATTCACTGGAGCTCAGATTGGAGAAGATATTGTGCCCTTCCAGCTATGAAAAAGTAAAAATCCAATAAAAAGCACAAGCTCTAATTCTGAGATGATTTCAGTCTTTACTTCACCAGAACAGGTTAAAACGATTTCACAGCCCAATGACAATTTTTGTTGCAAAGTCAAATGTTAGCCTGAAATTCCCATTTTTATCTTTCCTTTTTAAATACTGTCATGAAATCTATTACTAAGCCACTGATTTGGTTTTGGGACTGCTCCTTCTGAAGCCTAAAGGTATTAACAGAGAAAAATGCTAGCTTTTGTAGTGCTTATAAATCAGAGCTGAAGACACAGCACTTCCAGAGACCGTTAGGTCGGGAATTTGTCATTCAATCCTGATCCTGAGTACTGCATCGCCAAGTTGGTCAACGGAGTGTCTCATTCACTCTGAAGTACAATTTTGATACTAATAACACATAACATGGATAAGGAAATATCCAATTTAAAGACTAAAATAATTTTGGTTTCATAGTGTTTCAAATGAAATTTGCCTGAAAATGCAGTATTTACTGATACAATTTTCTCTATAGAAGTAAAGTTAATTACAATACTTAAATGTATATGAACATTTAGGGGAAAAAGCTGCTTTGTTCAACCATGACTTGACTGGCTCATAAAATAAAGATAATGGTTTCCACTATGGAGGTTCTGGGAACATGTCACTGTCATCCCTTTTAAATTTCCACTATGTATTGTTGCACATTTAATTGACAATATCCATGTACTGCGATCACTCACAAAGCTATATCACAGTTTGAGAAGTCAGCACTATTCACTGTCTGTTGAAAAGTTGAAAAACAACTTATCAAAAGTCTTCCTGCTGTTGAGAGGAAACAGAAAAATAAGAATGAACCAGTCATGTCAAGGTGTGCACATTCACAAATAGAAAATATTATTAAAATACATCAAATGCAGATGTGTTTTGACATTTAATTGGCATTTCGGCTGAAGCTCATCAAAAGATTCCCTGATATTTGTCAAGAATTTACATATTTTTTTTCCAAATAAATCCTCTGTGGTACAAATAGGCTTGGTTTCTCTCCCCATCCGGAACATAAATGTCATTTTCCAACATTTTTACCTGGACAAGTAGATTTATTGTGAATAATGAATAGAAAATACAATCCTTCTATGTCTCAATTTTCCTTTGACAGTCTCCTAAGTCATAGAACATGATTTTCAAAAAAAGAAGTTCAGAACATTTTAACCCATCATCAATACTTTGGGACCAGGAAACTACCAATACTAATTTTCATGATTTAGGGTTTTGGGAACCCTTTCCTCTCCAACTTTGCTGCTTAGTCCATGAGAACATGCTATTTGCCCTAATATTTAAATTATTCTAGATTTGGAGACATCACCTTTAGGCTTTAGAAGCTGCACTCTCAAGAAGACCACTGTGACAGCTTCTGTTCATACTGATCGAAGAAAACCGATTCCTTTAAGTATTGATGGAAGCTGCCATTTCTGAACACGTCAGTTAGGCTTTTGAGTAGCACATATGACGTACAGATCCTAAAACTTTGTTCTTTCCCTGCTGAGCAAAGCTAGTGAATGGAATCCTCTGTGTTTGTAAGGGTGATGCACATTAGAACTGCGGGTGGATAAGCAAAGCAGCTATAAAGTTTCAAACAGTGAAAAGTACTGCAGGCTACTAACATCAAATCAAAATTCACTGAGATAAACCCTAAAGGGTTTGGTGGGTATTGTTTGTGGGTTGTTTGGTGTTGTTTGTCTGTTCTTTTTGGGTTTGTGTTTTGGGTTGTTGGGTTTTTTTGTTGTGGGTTGTTTGGTTTTTTTTTTTTGGGGGGGGGGGGGGTGTTGTTTGGGGTTTTTTGTTTGGTTGGTTTGGTAACAGCCCAAGAATTCGGTAAGGCTTCTTGATTGAAACGAAAAATAGCAAGTCCAACAGGCTGCTCTAACCTGCCTTTGCTGCTAATCACCACCCCTGGGCATACAGCTCTGACCACCCATCTCTCTCTCTCCTGGCTCACACCTATGGCCAAGGCCAGGAGACATCAGAGATGCAAAAGGTTTCCCTACATTGGGCAAAAGGGACTTTCACTGACTACAACATTTCTGCAGGAAAAATGGAAAATGGTTTTTGAAGAATGGCTGAAGTCTGCTTCATGTAGCCATAGTGGGACAGAGAAGCGTGAATGACTGAGGAACTTGCTCACTGTGCACAAACTCACATGAAGGATGAAGACTACAAATCTAATGCCATATCACCACTGAAGGGTTCAATTACAACCTCCTACATGGAGAAGCATTCAGAGATAAAGCTTCTGTTCGCTGATGAAATGTATATAATGCTTAAAACCAAAATCACAAGATGTGCTTCTGAATACAAGAGAACATGTATTTATTCCTAAAAGGTGATTAGATATTTAAGAAAAGAACTATCTTCCCCCTGAAAGACCACAAGGAAAGGTTTAATATAAATTAGTGGCACAGTAGCATGGCAAGGCTGTGCATTGAATGTGTGCAGGGCAAATTAAAATCAGTGAGCACAAATATGTTATGGACTGACAGGGGTTTCATAGGTGAGAGTTCTAGCGCTTCTAATAGAGCATGAAAAAACTTTCACTGCTGAGAAAATATCTGTGTCAGTAGCATACTAGGATTTCCCAAAATGTATCTTGCATGCTTTCTTGCAGTTTTCTATTCATTAAACATACAGACACATTACCTCATAATAAGAACTCTCTTTAATAGAATAGTACCTTTCTTAGGTTTTGTTATTTCAAATTGCTAAATAATAAAAAAGCACATGATAACATAATGAAACAAACTTAAACTTTTCATGCGTGCAAAATTAACATTTCCTTCTTCATGCCACATAGTTACTGTCCACAGAATTTATTACAGCATGTTTTTCAAGCTTCCCATACTAACTTTTGCCAGTACTTGAGATTTTATTGAGAATTTCAGGATGGATGAAGACTTTGTTGAAGGTTATTATGCTGGAAATATCTGAGAAACTGCTTTTTAATTTTCTAAAAAGCCCCGTTGACCCAGAAGCTAAAAGCTCCAAAGGAAGGCCACAAGCAAAGACCTCCAAATACACAATATTTTTTATAATATCAAAGTTTTGGGAAAGCTATGTTTTGCACTATTATTGAATGCTTCCGTTGCTAATTGTGGAACCCAGCTTGCTGTAATAAATCTTCCACACTTCCAAATGAGCACTACAATCCAGAAATTAAATTAAGCATGCTTCAGAATATCTACTGGGTAATGATGTGACTCCTGTTTCCACCACTGGACTCTTCCGCACAGAAGATACAATTTCAATAATCCTACCTGCAGGATGGACACAGTCTGCGAGAAGTGGTGCTGTTCCATTGTTGATGTGGAATAGAGAGCAGCTAAGGGGTGATCAAACTTCTGAAGATAGCTGTTGCTGTAACCTCTGTGATCCAGGTCATGACACAGACATGCAACCAAAAGACCTTTCCGCTACAAAAAAAATTGAGATAAGCATAAAAAGTAAGATGTATTTCCTGCCCCTAGATGTCACTCTCTTCCCATAATACTGTAAAAGTCGCACTACACTTACAGTGCCTTCGAAAAGCACATAGAGAAAGTCCTTAAAATTGTGAGAAACACGATACTGAGGACATGCTGAATTAAAATTCTTGGTCCAATTGTAGCTCAAACATTTTATGGATTATGAATTAAGAAAACATTGCACAATCACATGCTATTGGGTGGAATCTGCTTCAGAAAGAAATCTGACTTATAAACAGATAGTCTGGTCATCCACTGATTCATTACCATGTTTATTAAAAAATTAAAAATTGCAGTTATTGAAGGAGAGGAAATATATAAGATGGTCAAGGTAGTTGCATAAAAGTCCGATGCTAACCCTGCCTCTCCAATGGTCCTCAAAGTCACTGACCAAGTCTCCCAGGCAAAACTCTTCCTAGGAACTCACTGATGCGAGCCACAGAAATGCTGGACTACAGCATTGCAAAGACAGACGGAAACTGATTTTTTCTGTTTCATTAACTCCTAATATCCTGAGGAAATGAAGTCCTTGAATTCCTTCAACACACAAAATATGTGAACGCTTGCAAAAGATGTTCACGCAGCAGCTGTGTTTTAAAACCACATTCAGTAATGTTTGTGAAGCAGTCACTGTCAGCATGGAGTATCATGATAATGTCTTTATAGACTTAACAGCTCTGCCTTATAGTTGGTTCTGATGACCGTTCAGTAAAAAAAGGATAAGGCTATAGAATGAAGCAGAAAAAGAATTCTGATTAACCACCTATTAAGTGAGCAACATCCAACCTGTATACTGTACTAAAAGATACGTGATGCTGTGGAACAACAGCAAACAACGATGTAACTAAAGAACTTATTGCAAATATACAATGTGCAGAATGAAGGCTGCAGCAACCCAAATTGTATTTTTGATTTTGAGACCTTCACTTTTATCTTAAATCCTTCACTTTTATTTTTAATAATGCCTTTTCAATATTGCATCTTGTGACTTGCATTTTAGAAAGTACTTAATAAAACAGATGATGCAGCAGCACACAACCACAGAGATCCTCAGCGGAACTGGAACCCTCAGGCGCATAACACACACCTATATAACTTGAAGCCTCGCGGTAACAGCTGTAGGAAGCTGGTGTCCCCTTTTCACTGCTATCAGGAGGGGCAAGACATGTAACCAACAGACTTGAAAAACAGTCACTGACAGCAAAAGAAAGGTGACTCTCAGAATCCTTTCTGCTACGTGTTGGATGTAGGAGGCATAAGCTTTTCTGTCCTTCCCCCACAGGTTTAATTCTCCTGTTGCATCCTTCATAATCTGTGTTTTTTCCAGTCTTACAATTCCCATCAGTCTGTCCCTTGTACCAGATGGTTTTTGTTGCCTAGCTTGTCCCAGTCTCCACATCCCAGTAAATCAGACTTGTCTCACTCCTTCAGGATTATACATTGCCTAATCCTAGTGCTCTTGACCTTGTACCCATCGTCCCCACTTGGATTCCAACGATTCAGCCACTGCCAACTGCTGGATCTATTTGTGTCTATATTAGAGTCCCCTTTACAGTGTTTCATACTTCTCTTCCCATCTCTAAGTCTATCAAGGTTCACATAATCGTCCCTCACCTGAGACTATCCCATGATAGTTCTCCAAACCTTCCTTCAGCAGTTTTCTGTATTCTTGTTGGATTAATCTCCAGTCTCGAGAAAGGAGACTGCTAGAAAGACCTGGAATATAGACTGGGATAAGGCATTGAAACAGGAGAAGGCTGGCTGGAGTTTGGCAGGGAACAAAGACTGTTTCCATCTCTCTTAACAGCTGCGCTTTTGCTCTCTCTGTCTTTCTTACTTGGTGCCTCCAAAAAGATGAGGCTTAACTACTTGGTTAGTACTGAATGTTATTAAAACTTTAAATATTCCCCAAGGCTGCAATCCAAAGATGTTTGTAGTTAAAGGAATAGTGATTTTTCCAAACTTGTACAGTTTTGCCAGCTTTCAGCATATGCCTGTCAAATGCCACTTCCTCTTATACACCGAACAAAGACTTGATTTCTCCTAGCATGTCTCTTTAAAAGAGCCCAACAGTTTTGGCAGAAATTTCCCCAAATTAAACAGCTTGAGGAAGTCACAGAGCTTGAAAAATTACAACCCAAATGGCTACTCTTTGGCAAATTTATACACAACTGAAAACAGGTTCTACCAGTCATAAGTTTCAGGTAGTATTAATAACAGACAGCACTCCCAGTTGCACCTACTATAATTCAGAAAAAAAAAACAAGTAACAGTTCTTCATAGTGTACATTAACATTTAGCCATTCTAAGCCTTCCATTTTGTAACTTTTACAGCTAGTAATCCATTCAAATTATTTTTCTTTCTGTTTTTTTTTTTTAAACACTATGCATTTATCTTTAAAATATGTACATGTATGCTAAGGAAAATTGTTGTATAATAAAAGTTAATCAGTGAGGTAGCACATCTGGACAACTGTGTTCCTTCTGTCCTTTCTACTCTTCTCCTTTATTCACACATGTCAACCATCTCTGCAACACCAAGCCCTTCTCCCTTGCCCTCCTATTCAGGATCTCCCAGACCTCACAGGGTACAAGATCCAGGATGTTTCCCTTCCCTCAGTACAGATCTGACAATTAATTAATTAAAATAAAGACTGTGGTTATAAGCGGGCACAGAGAACTTCAAATTGTGGACATGGACTTGTAGCAAATCTGCTCCTGCTTCTTCAGTGGGCAGACCTGAAAAATGGGAGGGGAACACCAGGATTAAGAATCTGAATAATTCTCCTTCCTCGAGCTTTCTACTCACACATGTTTCTCTGCAGGGACCTTTATATACATTCAGCCCAAGCTGACAGCAAAATTCTGGCATAGAAAATGTACTTCTATGATAGCTGATACCTCTGATCAGGTCTAGTAACCGACAAAATCATCTCACCTACCTCTAGATCAGTGAAAAGCTGCTGGTTGTTCTGCAGTATGGCATACATGCAATGTGCAACGGTAACTGCGTGCTTCCAGTTGTGGTAGGGCACACGGCGATAATTCTTCTTTACAGACATTGTAAACCTGCACAGCTTTTCAAGTTCAAAGCTAGAAAGAAATTATTTGGTCAGAGACAAGAAACAAGAATTTACCCTCCTTGCTAGGATTGACTCTCACGGCGGATGACTCATTGATTACAAGAGCCATTCAAGTTTTGGCAAGGACAGAGGAGCGTGGATGCCTGGCAATGCTCTTAGTTTAATCTGTCAAATTCTGGAACATAAGTCAAGCTACCCAGCTCAGGCAACACAATCGCATAACCTTTCCTGCTCCAAGAAACTTGAAGAGTGGTTTCTTTACATCATTATCTGTTCAACCTGACAAATAGTGAAACTCTGCATCTAAAGGACAATTTGAAAACATCATTTGTGATCAAGACAGAAAATTAGGGTTTTTTTAAGCGAATGACACACAAGAAATAATCCTGTTTAAATTAGAATTTCAGTCAAACACCAAATGCATAAATTGTTTTGAATAAAAGAAGCTGAGATGCTCCATATTCACATTGTAAAGATTTTACTTTTTCCAAGACTAATACTTTTTTTACAGTTTGGCCAAATGAACAGAAATTCACATTTCAGCATTTCTTCGTTTTTCACCAAACAATATTTTGGCAAATAATTGCCAGTTAACCATGAAAATGCCCCAAATCTATAGCATTTATGGGATTATTTGCTAAAGATTTTTTGTTTATTTTTTTGCTATTGCTATAGACAAGTAAAATTAATTATGATCAAGAGCATTTTCACTAAGGTAATAATAAAAAGAAGTAGTAAAGTAATTTTTATGTTTGGCTTATGTGATCATCAAAAACATCTCTGAGAGAATACATATTCTGTAGCACCAGAGCCCTTCATAATCTTTAACAGACTTTACCTAACAATGTTCCTTTGAAAGGAAAGCTGAATACTTTTTTGTTTACAGATGGGAAATTCAGGCACAGATTAGATATCAGGTAAAATTTTCTGAAGTACCTCATCTCACGTGCCCAGGGTGAAATGCTAATATTTCACTTGAGCTTAGAACCAAACTGAAGATGCCAGAGTCCCAAGCCACTGACTTTTTCCCCTCATAAACAGATCCGTTTTCTTTTATTCTCATTTTTCCCCGTTACTGTGGTTGACTTTTTTTTCCCCAATTTCCATGTTTTGATAATTTCTTGGGTATCTCAGGGAAGCAGTATTAATGTTCTGGTTTTGCAGTATATGTGGGCTATTGAAACGAAGCTGAATGTGTCTGATCTAGATGTAAAAATGTAAATACATCTTCTATATGGAGTCAGTTACATAGAAAAACATATTTCTATGGTTGTGTGCTGAGCGAGGTCATTATTCTTCTTAGCCTTAGTCTGACATTAGTCAAAATGGAGGCATACTGTCTTTCAAAGAAGCTTTATGGTTTCTTTTTTAATTCTTGAGAGTTAAGTCAGACAGCTCTAGAGCAATAGTCAGAACTACTGTTTAAAATAGTACATCATAATTCAGAATATCACAACAGTCACTTCCATCTACATCCAATATCAAATCAATGGTTACTACAGGACAGAAAAGTTGTAGCCAAAGGGAAAAACATTATCAATGATATTTCAATGTAGAATACAATTACTTCCTTCACTGCTATATTTTGTATACTTGATTAAAGCAGTAAAAGATTGTTTCTACATGAGAGCACAAAAAATGTAGTGAGCATCATAGATTTTTCTCCAAAATCCCCCCTGGACAGGGCAGTTACACATTACATAGGTGTATACTTAAAGGCAGAACCTTACTCCTCAATACATTAAAATCAAATTTTAGTCTTAAAATAGCTATACTTGTTTCTGAGGGTTGAGAAGTTTTGTTCTACCAGAAATTAAATACAAGTCCAGTCCAAACAGCCTCCTCCTCAAGTACTTCAGTACTTTCCTCACTTTTTTTTTTTCTTTAACTTTATATGTGAAAGCTGGGACTCACTTGCAAAATGTCAAGTAAGTTCCCAAATTTCATTAACTGAAGACCAAGAAGCTGGAACAAAAAATCCAGCCTGCTTGTTAGAGCTCTGTACAGACCGAACACAGTAAATAACTCCCAAACAAGACCTTGAATTAGAAAATAATTATCTCAAAATTTCCTAGTAAATAAACACTTAAATAATAGAATTAAAGTAATAAATCATATACATCATACCTCGCTGTCCCACAGGACTGGTGAACCATGTAGACAAAAATGGCAGGCCAGACACCCTCATATGGGCTGATATCAAAGTGGTATCTAAGAAGAAAGTTTAAGCTTAGTAAGGACAAACACCTTCTCATTCTTACTAAAAGCAAGTGAAAACAACTAGGTAACGTATACTCGACAGCATTCACTTGTTTCTGAATATACACAAAAAATTGACTTTACAGGCTTTATTTTCCAGCAATGTAAAGGAATATACTTCCACTAAGATAAATGGAACTATGCTTATGGAATCATAGAATCATTTAGGTTGGAAATGATCAAGTCCAACTCTTAGCCATTGGTTAGCCTTTGCCTTTGTTTAGTTAATAGAGACATAAATATTTATTTCAGAATCCATTTCTTAAGTAATGTAAAAAACTCTTTGTTCTACAGAGATGATGAGAGCTTTACAGGCACTCCTAAAATATTCTAGACTTTCCTCCCATAAACTGTAAAGATGGTGTTTCTAATAGTATATTTACTGGGGTTTTTTGTAATAATTTCTGTCACAAATTCTGTGAGACATGGTCTAATTTTGACAGAAGAAAATCGAATAGAAATTAGAATTAAGAATCTAATAGAATTAAGCCCAAACTTCAAAAATCAAACATTCAAAACTGCATTTTTATGTTTCATTAGCTGAAGACTTCTCCCCTCTCCCGATAGCAATATTTAGGCCTAATATTAGGGACCCACTCAGTAGAACTGTTGTCCTTTGATTATTAGTTAACCCCTTGCCCTGCACCTGCTGTGCTGCAAGTCTTCTGTTTACTTTCCATTGAACCCAGCTAAACACTTGTGCGTCCATGGCATACTGAACAGCACAGCAGGTGCACAAGAGCTTAAGGTAGCTGAATTGCTTGGAAAACAGTTAAATGTATTCAGATTGCTCAAACTAAATGATGTTAATATAATTTAGAATGAAACCTGTCATCTTTGCAAGCAAAAGTCATTTTTGCTGAGGAGGTGGCTTATATAATATCATCTAACAAAGCACAAGAAATTGTATCGCAAAGAATAAGCTTCTATTAGGGTGTAATCCTGGAAGCTGTTAGTACTCTGGCTTTCAAGCAAATCACTTCAGCATGTAATGAACTTTAACTGCAAACATATGCTTAATAGCATACGCTTGCATGCTTTGCTCACTCACAGCTACAATGCCCAGCGTCTAACAGGAGTGAGCGAGCTCTGGAGATGAGGTTTACAAAGACAACTTAGATTTTGTGACTCAATACCATAGAGTTTTGATTTTAGGCACCTGGACGCTACAGTAGAATTTATTGTCCTGGGCCAGAAACACTGATGAAAAAAATGAGATGGGTCCCAGTGTTAGTATTGAGTGGGGACTGACTGATAAAATACAGACAGAGGTAGATCTTCAGCACACAGCAGTCCCCCGAGAGCTGAAAGTAACTGAATTATTCTGGAGAAGGCCTAAGAGGCTGGATGGGAAGTTCTCCTCCAAATTTAGGCCATAACTCTAAACTCTAGCAGCTGAGATTAGTAACTTGGAATTCTCTCCAGAAATTTACAGATCTGTATCCCTTTTCCCCTCCATCAAGAAACACAGATGCACAAAACATACACACACAGAAAACTCGAACCTCAACCCCAGTCCGCTAAAACCTTAACTAAAAAACACACAATCAAAAAAATCCCAGGAATGACCTGAATTCTAAAATATATATTCTAAAACATATACAAGGGATGAGATCATGCATTTGCTCTTAACTACTGATGTTCCAGCTCAGCTTCCTCTCTGGCTCTGAGCTGTTGGTGACTTGGGACTATCAGAAAGCTAGCTCACCTCTACAATCCTTACATATAAACTAATGCTTAAAGCAACTACTGTACCTACTCATGCCTGAGGAAAATGCTACCGTTCTGATTAGGTATTATTTTACATTTTTGACAGATAAATTTTCATTAAGTATAATTAAGTATGAGAAAGAGATAAACCCCTATGATTTTGAGATGGTTCAATAATGAAAGTGCTTCCTACAAAACCTTCTCTTACACCTAGGGAAAAAAAAATCTTTTTTTTTCACAAACTGATGCAAGATACAACTGTTGCTATATGAGAGAAATACTTACAGTTCAATTTCTTTATAAATCTGTGGAGGCAGTGTGCAGTGCATGAGGTTTTGCCACTCTTCTGCTGTACAAACACTGTGGTAGGATAGCTTCTCCATCGTTACACGGTAAATACACTCTGAATGGCGGATTCTGTGGTACATCTGAAAAAGGGAAGTCATTCACTAATGTGAAATTTTTAATGAAGGAAAAAACATTTCTTTCTTGTATTCAAATGCTTATTCTTAAAATACACAGCTGCAAAAACACTAGTGTTTTTGGCTGCTCAACTTCACACATTAGAAAAGCGATAGATTATATGAAATTCAGTACATCTGGAAAACTGGGCCTCCTATCACATCATTCTGCACCTACTCACTTAGGTAAAGATCTAAAGTCCAGCTGATTTTTCACTGCATCTGAGGTCTCCCAAGAAAAAGAATCAAAGTGCAGGAGTTAGAAAGAGAGCTCAGTCCCTTGAAATATGTTAACAGAAAGAAAACTGATAACAAGGCACAATTCATATTTTGTGCCACTGTGTGAATTCAGCTACTAATTGGTACAAATATATGCTACCTATGAAGAGTAAAAAGTACATTAGATATTTATCATACCTATATTACTATGCAATAACTGTGAAAAACAACTACCGTTAACTATTAAGAGGTTCAGACAACTATTGCAGACATGGCATGGTTTGTAAATGAGTGGGGACACAACACTGCTAGTAAAGATAATTTTCTGGAGCAGTATGCCCTGGATGGTAACATTCACCATCTAGAAAGAGTGAACCCCCACACAACTGAGTGATTGCTTAGTCCCAAGTTTCATTTATATGCAGGACTTACCACTTGCCTTGAATCATGTGGAACACATTTAAGTAATTATCAGTAAAATTTGCTGCCCCAGTATATCGACTGCACAATGTTGCTGAAATGGCTTAATGTTAATCACCACGCTTAAGTGGCACTGTACTGTATATTACCTCCCATGAATATGACACACTATTTTTGCATCACATTTTTATTGCATTTATTGCATTTTTATACTTACATAATAATGATCATTACATTGCTTACGCTTCCTACAGGAATAGTAATTTTTGCAATGATAAAGGTTTGAAAACAAAAATAGCTACCCACTCTTATCTAGAAGTGTGGATAATTATGAGTGTATAGCGCAGCATATAAATGTATAAATAGATATCTTTGAATAGTAAGCATACGGAATCCAGAGAATACATAACATATCCATCCCCCAGTTAAATTGGTAAAACATATGATCTGAATTTATCAAAGTAAATAAGAATCATACTTTCTAACCAAAAAGACAAGACAGACAGGTATCATTCACAGCTCAGAGCTTGCTCTCTCAGTTTAACTACATTAAATTGATGTATCCAGAGTACAATTATTTCAGAAAGCATCAAATGAATCTCTGTCATCCTCATAAAATGTAATTATTCAACAAAGAATTCAATCATTCCCATTTCCTCGTTAATTCAATGGAGCAGATTTATGAATCACTTTAATAATCTGGAACATCAAAATCCTTAAGTAGGATTCTAAGTCTTCCTATTGTAACCAAGAGCTTACAAAACTGTAAATAAAACTTACATTAGCACAGTGTAAGGCTAAAGCACAAAAGACTGCAAACATTTTAAAGTTGTTCTCATCAGTTTTAGAGAAGGCACTTCCACTTATTTTGTTCACCATCTGCACAACACCTATTACACTTCCTCGGCTCACAATAGGCATGCACAGGATATTTCTGGTTGTGTAGCCTGTGTAGAGGTCTACTTCTCTGGAGAGCCAGAAAAGAGAAAGGAAAAAATGAAAAAAAAGTTAATATTATTAATTAATATTGATTCTCAGAAATGTTAACGTACAATATACTAAATAGTTTTAAAGCAGATGTAATTAGTACCTGCAAGAAGTTTGCCTCCAGAGTTCTCAAATATTTCCATCTATTAGGTCATATTTAGAAACAACTTTTTAATACTTTAATCTTAATTTGCAAGATAAAGAATTAATATTTCTTCAAATGTACTATCAGTTCATTCATAAAATCAAAGAATGCATTCGGGTACTCAGGCTCACTTTGTTAGTGAGCTTTTTTTTCCTCCCCTGAAACTAATCATATTGCAGGGAGGCTAATAAAAGAAAATCAGCAACAACCTCACTAACTGGGCAAAGTTCAGTAACAGGAAAAATAACTAAATTTTTCTCCATTACACTTATATTTGATAAAAATAATACTTTTTATTTGTATCTTTAATATATCTCTGATGGTTAAAGCTTTTAAACAGATATCTATAGGTTGTCTCCTCATCAGAGGTTCACAGCTCCATGAATGCATCCTAACATGAAATTTAAGTAGTAATTTTAAGTAAAAGGTTTGGTGAGCTATCTTCCTATCTCATGAATAACATCCTACCTATTAAAGCGTGGATCTGCATAGGCATCAGGGATGTTAAGAACTTCTCCTGTTCTTGCCACTTGACCAGCTATCCCTTTTTCTATAGAAAATCTGCAAAAATAAAAATGTGTGTTAGCTGCAGTACGAACTATCTGAGAAAACATTTTTCCAGTGGAGTTTGTTTCAGGCACGGTAATGGATATTTGTTCACAACCAGTGTCATTTTGATGCTTTTAGGAAAAAAAAAAAATCTTACAAGACAACAACTAGTAGCAAATAATAAAATAAAAACCCCACATATTAATAGATACTTTCTGAAAAAAAAAAATGTATAACTACGTAGCCTAATACAAAAGATGCCATAATATGACCATTTTAGCAACAAAAATTTGAAGTCTTTGATAACCCTGGCAGTTATGCCTAATAAACATGACATTTGTATAGAACCTGAGACTCATGTTTCCCTTTACAAGCTATTGATTTTATCATTCCTTTTACATATTCATTGTTTCTTTAGACACATCATGTGCAATATGGAGCTTGTTTCTTCTGGGGGGCAGATGGATTTGGTAGAATAAACTTTGGAAAAAGACCAGTGGAAATTTCAAAGGTAAACATTAAATTCATTTGTCATGTACACTTCAGAATAACTAGCTTGTTTCATCTCATGACATGCCAACAATGCCATGCTACCATGCAAGAAACTTAAACAGAACAAATATTGTGGAGTTGAATTAAAAAAAAAAAATCTAAAAGTCTGTCCTGTGAGGAAATAAATATAAATTCTTTGACATAAACCAGTTATGACATACAAGCACAGAAGAATTTGTGGAGAATAATAAGTAGAAAGAATCACATGTGGAACGCTTTCAAATCTAAATGTACCCGAGTAGTATCCTGGCCCCACTGAAGTTAGTGACAAAGCTGACAAGATTTCACCCTGCACAATCGATTTTAAGGTAGTTTCTTCTGCTGCTTCTTACGATATGTACATCACACCAACTTAAATCTCCTTCGCAATGACTGACTCAGCGCCACTTTCTTACAGATATTTAAGTTGTACTTCTCTTTCAGTATACAGAATCCACAAAATGGCTCACACCCTTGCACTCAGAGTCAACATTTCGATAATTTTAATACAGAAAAGATAGAAAGATATAAGCAAGAAAAAGAATTATCAAGAAGAGTATGAAAGTGTATGTTAAAGCAGGCCACCTTCTTTAATTTACACCACCTCCTTGCTTGTCAGTACATAAACTGCACCGATTTTGAATCCTTCCATTCACATTCCACTCACACAATGTAGTAAGTGGGAGTAAGTTTTTCTAAAGGAGTCTAAGTGAAGACATGAATCACATCTCATCTTGGCTCAGAACTTCAGAAGTATAAGGAGGAAACGAAAAAAATTATGACAAAATCTATGCTGAGTATTTTAACGAAATTTTAGAGCAGGATATTTAGTCATACGTTTCTTTCTTTTTAAGAAGCTGCAGGTTTAACACCTTCGTGTCTTTGAAAAATCTCAATTTGTATCTATCAAGGATTCATAATTTTTGAAAAGTGAAAAATGTTATATTTACTTTGTTGATTTGCCTCTTTCATTAAAGAAGTGCATGTGTGTAAAAACGATCTACTTGTGACATGAAGCAGAAATACACATCAATTTTAGGCAGAGAATACTAAGTATTCATTACAAGTCCATATGCAATTTCAAATCCACCACTGCAAGCATACTTCAGAATCACAATTATTTGAAAGTTTGAAAGTACTCTAAATTCACATGAGAAAAAGTAAAATTAAATTACTGGACTCAAATTGTTCAAAACCAATGACGTGTCCATACTAGATTCTACATATGCCTAATCCGTCTGTAAGGAGTACAAATTCCTTGCTTTGGATGTGTTTGAATCACACGGATTTTTAGTTCCTCTTGGGAAACAAAGTCCCATACTGGCAGACTACGGATTAGGTGCACCTTTATCTGCACCTTTACCTACCTCAGAACACCTCTGTTTTATTCCCAACATGATTTCCAAAAGGACCGCCTCCGGAAGACGGCATTTCCAGGAGTGACGTTATAGCTTCAGAGACGTTGTTTCGATGGCACTGCAATGTCATTCCCAGAAGTACTACCTTCTGGAGGCGGGTCCTGGTGGGAATGATATCACAGTATGACAAGTATTGTC
Organism: Caloenas nicobarica; assembly: GCF_036013445.1. Taxonomy (NCBI): domain Eukaryota; kingdom Metazoa; phylum Chordata; class Aves; order Columbiformes; family Columbidae; genus Caloenas; species Caloenas nicobarica. The sequence goes on from NC_088247.1 coordinate 73,987,963, forward strand.
AGGGTACCTGCAGATAGGCACAGAGACTGGGTAATAAAATGCCTGCACATCTGTAGTTATAAGGAAACTGCATTCTTCTGTGAGCTACTCTTACCTTATTTCTTTGGTCTTCTTGAAGACAGGTTTCCCATCATTTTCTTCTCCACTATCAAAAAGGTCTGAATACAGCTCTTTATTTTTGTGGTCAACCTGGAAGAGTGCACACCTATCTGCATTCACCAGGTTTTTTGCATATATCTATAGACAAAAAAAAAACAACAAAAAAACCCCAAAATTAGAGCTAATGGTCATGAGTTAGATTATCTTCAGTCATTTTTCTGGTAAAAACCTAAGTCTCTAGAAGATAAAAATTTTGAGAAATTATCCAGTATGAAAATCTGTTTGACGGAGCAACCACCCTTACAGCAATCTTTTAGAATACAATTCAAAATGAAAGCGTGTCTTTTATTCAATGGGTGGGGAATTTTTTGCCTTTTTTTTTTTGCTTGTTTTCTTTGGTTTTTTTGTTTGTGGTTTTTTGTTCGTTTGGTTTCGTTTTTTTTAATTAGAATGTTTTTCTCTTTGAGAAAAGCGGGAATATCTTTCAAGGCTTGAATGTTTGCTAAAAGAGAAAAGGCTTTCCTACTACACTGTTTTTCAAGTACAAGGAATGCTTTTCAAAATGGTATGTTTCCTTACCCTATGTTTAGATATTATGCACCTTAACTTGATTTTGAATAGATAGGATATAGCAAGACCTAAGAAGATTTTTGGCTTTTTATCTTTAATTTCAATGCAAATATATTTGTATTGAATATCCAGCAAAGAAAGACGTAACAGGGAGGCTAGTGTTTGTTTCTAAAAAAGCTACATGTGCCTGTAGTACATAACAATGAACGAACATGGAAGATTAGAAATATCATTATGGATTGCCCTATCCAGTAGTACAGGAAGTGTCTGTGCCTTCCTGATGCAAGGGACAGTCCTTGCACAAAAACTGTGACTTAGTAGTTCTACATGAGCTAACCAAAGCCCACAAGGTACCACTCATAGTCAAAAAAGTACCACAGTACAGCAATAGACTAGCATGGTGTCTATCATACTTTGAACTAGCTAGTTTTATCTTAGCAAAACTAACTGACAGTCAGCACTGATTGTCAGAACAGAATCTTGTCCCAGGAACACTGCAGCTCTTCAATGAAATGTTTCTCAGACATACAATAGACTTTCTGACAACAAGAGGGAAGAGTGAACCAAAGTTCAACATGGATCACTGTATTAACTGAAGATGCCATATAGTCAGGTTTCAAGAACATGCTCTATCCACTTCAGATAAGCTTCCTATGTTTCTTCTTGTCTCAGAAAGTATAGTAAGTGCATGGTAGAGCATGATCTGAGATGGACCTTGCTCAACCTTTTAAAATTGTATATAATACTTATCTAGTCATTCAGCCACAGAAAGAGGCTGACTACATCTCCATATACAATGCATGCAGGTGAGATATCTAAGAATTCGCGAGACTTCCATGTAAATTAATTAACTTCCCTCTCTTCTCTCCTGTCTTTCAAAAATAAAATAAAAAACCCTCACATTTCATGTTAATGCAAATAGACAAAAGTTAGACCTTCACAGAAAAAAACCCTATGAGACGATAAATCATTAGACATTAGGTTTTAATCCTGTGCCATATGAGCTGTGTAATGGGAGCTTCGCAGAAATCATAGAATCATAGAATGTCCTGAGTTGGAAGGGACCCACAAGGATCATCGAGTCCAACTCCTGCCCCTGCATATGACAACCCCACAGGTCACACCATGTGTCTGAGGGCGTTGTCCAGTCTCTTCTTGAACACTGTCAGGCTTGGGGCCGTGACACCTCCCTGGGGAGCCTGTTCCAGTGCTCCACCACCCTCTGGGGGAAGAACCTTTTCCTAATGTCCAACCTAAACCTCCCCTGGCACATCTTCCTGCCATTCCCTCAGGTTCTGTCACTGGTCACTAAAGAGACGAGTTTGGTGCCTGCCCCTCCTTCTCCCCTTGTGAGGAAGCTGTAGACTGTGATGAGGTCTCCTCTTCTCCAAGTTGAACAAACCAAGTGACTTCAGCTGCTCCTCATACTGCTTCCTCTCCAAACCCTTCACCAATGCCGTGGCACTCTTCTGGACACTCTCTCTATATCTTTTGTATCCTTTTTATACAGTGGCACCCAAGACTGCACACAGTGCTTCAGGTAAGGCCACACCAGTGCAGAGTAGAGCAGGACAATCCATCTAGACCAACTGAAAGAATCTGTGCTGGAAAGATTCTGTTGCTTTCTTCTCCATTTACTCCATCACAGCAGTAGAAAGTTGGGAAGACTGCAAGCTAAGGGGTAATTTTTTGGAAATATCTCCCATTTAGGGCATTAAGAAGTTTGAAGTTCTCAACCACTCATACCATTTATTCCTTTTCTCAAAACAGAGTGAATATAAACTGTGCAAAAAAGGACAAGGGGTGCAGCAAATGCTTCTCTACACTTATTCGGAAGCTGTATCAGATTTCTTTATAAAATCAATAGCACAGTGTTGATTTTACACAATTAAACTTTTGTGTTCTAATGCATATGACTCAAGATCTTAACTTGGTCATGACTCACACTTTTCAAAAGTAACTGCCTAAACACTGCTTAATTGAGAGAAATAGTTAATGGAATGAGAAAGTCTTACTTCTCCAAAGCCCTAGCTCAAATCCAGGCCAGTAGCTGAAGAGGAACACCAGTACGAAAGGTATGTTTTGCATTGTCAACAGGGAGGCCAGGGACCACCTTTTGGGTAGGTTGCTCGTAACTACTCAAGCATACTGGTAAGAAAATTTGCAAGACAACTTCTGCTTCCCCTCCTTGCATCTATACTCAAAATCACCCTTACACCACTAACTTTGCTGAGGGATATTAATGAAAATAAAAATTATGAGAATGCTAAAATCCCTGTACTTTATTCTTATAGGAACAAATCAAGCTTAAAGTGCAATCACCAAAGGATGACATAGTGAGGTGAAACTGAGTGTCACTCTTTTTTCACTGGGAAACACAAAATAAGCCACATAATGATAAAATCACACTCTCATAAAATGGCAATAAATGTGCAAAGATGCAATTCAATTAACTGGCCTAAGAAACAGCCAACTGCTCCAGCTTACAAAGGAAGCTGAGTATGAAACATCTACGCAGGTTAAAATGCAGAATCATGATGCAGCCAAGTGCTAGAAAAGAACATGAAAGAGTTAGCATATTTTACTGCCAGTTGTGTTTTCCACCAGACCTCTATTCATAGGGAAGAACAGGGAAGAATATCAATATTTGTTATAAATGCCGTATGTTATATTACACCAGGTCTTTTAAATATTAAGCTATTTTTAAGCAGTTCATTTAAATTGGAAAAGTCAATATTCAGAAATGTGTCCTATGTGCAGAATTCTTGACTGTTTATTAACTAGAATAAGACAAACACTGCAGGATATTTTCCATTATTAATATAAGTTTCTAAATAAAACCACTGTTATATTGTTTGAATTCTAAATTTATTGTTTTTTAATAGTTTAGCTAAGAATATCACTTCAAAGATTAGGGTAAGTATTGGAGTACTCTTGGACAGTAATTTTTTGAATATGCAAATTGAAGCAGTACTATCACAGACCTGATTAAGATTTACATTCAGGAAAAAGAACTGCAGTATGTGATGAATATGTTTAAAGCTAAAAAACATATTTCATATTTCAAACACTCAAAATGTGCTATGAACAACCAGTCCATTGGTATTTGTAAACACTACTCAGGAAATAATTCTGAGTTTGAAATAGATTCAAAAAATTATAATCCATTTCTCAACTACTTAAATTCATTGATTAAACACAGTCTTAGTTATTTCAGTGGCCTTGGCTTTAGTGGGTTTTATAAAATATTGACTGTCACTCTAGTTATGGGTGTAAATACTTTTGTAAAGCAAAAGGGATGTCATGTCTTGCACATCTCACTCAGTAAATGGGACAAATACTAATGTAATGTTTGACCTCTAGTCCTTTCTACAGACAATAACTTCTTCAGAAGTGTTTTGCAGCATGTAGCTGCAAATTAATACACCAAGCTAAAATAAAAGGAAAACCAGAAGCCTTTCTGTTACAATATTCAAGCCTTCTCTAAAATGTAATAGTAGCTATTGAGTCCAGAGACAGTCATGTTCCATTACTTATGAAAGCAGTGAAACAAAGTTGTCGTTGACAATGAAAAATCACGCTGACCTTTGCCGCTTTCTTCCATATAGAGATGTTAATACTGTTTGTATTACGTGTCCATTATAAACAGATCATCTATTTCAATGATGTAATGTCTTACTTCAAGAAAAGGAGAAGGAAGGACTCTAATAAACTTAAAAGTGAAAAAGACAACTTACCATTATATGTTCAAGTAGTGAATCTATTGCAACTATATTATCAAAATACGTTCTGCAGAGAAAGAGAAGTCAGTAAATAAAGGCATTTAGTCAAACATTTTTCAAATGGCTATCACAGGCTCTCGTTTTACAACCACTTAACCGTGGAGCCCAAATAGGTGAGGACAAACCTCTGAACCTTGAAAATCACTGACTGGCTTGCTATAGCACAAAGGAATTGAGAAATGGTCCTAGCTCTGTTCCTTTAAGCCATTATTCCACAATTACAGAATTGTAGAATATCTCTACAATATGTAGAATTTTCTTTGTAGAAAAGGAAAAGACCACAAAATGTTCCCTACCATGGATTGAATAGGCCCCTGTTCAGCAATACCAAGAATGTATCAAAATGCTTTGACACCCTTTGCACACTGAAAATTTTAAACAGAAAAGCAAAAAAGCAATCCAGAAGATAAAAAAATAGCAATTTCTTCCATGCTGATACATATTATCTATATGCTTTCAAAATATCTCATTAGGTTTTTGCATAGAGGGCTATGTACTGAGAACTAATGAAATCTATGTATTGTAGCTAAATTTGCATCATGTTATCCAACCCTTGGCACTATGTACAAGGCAACAATTTATAAAACTCTTAATGAGTCTTCTCTATCAACCCAGATGTAGCATGTTGAAGTTGCAGAAAAAGACTGATCTTGTCCCTTAAAAAAAAAAAAAAAACAAAACCACACAAAACCAAAAAAAAGTATCTCTGTTTCACAGCAAAGTCCAAGAGTCCAAGGACAGCCAGCAACATTGAAAGATAAAGGTCAAACTTATTAGTAAAAGAAGTCTAAATCTTCCACATGCCAAGTCTTAATAATCCTTGGATTACAATGTTCCCAGCAGACAGAAAGGCATTGTCCCATGGCCTTGAACATATATACAGCTCAATATAATATGTTAGTCTTACATTATCAGGGACTTGAAGAGGTGGAGCACTGCATAGGATGTTAAATGTTACAGAGCATGTCCCAATGACATTGCACACTAAGAATTTCCTTGCTGAAAAGGAAATGCTCTTTCCATGTAAGAGAAGGTACAGACCATTTCTAAGAGCAAATTAATTCTTTTCTTGCTAGTGTAAGTCTTCATCTACAGGAAGCTCATAAAGTTGTTATTAAATGATAACCCACTTTTGTGGCTCAAATCATAAGGTTTCTTTTTTATGAAAATTTAATTCTAGTAATTGATAATGCTGTCTGAGAGGTATTTTCTCACAGAAATACGTATTATATATTTGCAGTATTTATTGTAATTTTAATCTTAACATTTTAAAATAATTACAAAGTGTTTTAAAACAATCTCAGTTATTATGTACCATGAGTAAATTGCCAGCCCATAAATGTGGGTAGATTAAAGGAGCTCAGTACAGATGCTAGCCATATAAAAGCACTCTGGAAAGGAAAATAATGGTGCTAGACAATGCAGCAAGAGGGTAGCTCTGGCAAAGGAATGATGAGAGTGCCCTTTAGGAGACACAGTCTGAACCTAAACTGACTTTTTTTTTTTTTAAAAAAAGGTCATCCCTGATGAAAAAAAGCTAGGACAAACATCTGGATACTGCCCGCTTGCCATCCTTGCAAGAGGTAGACTCCTCACTGAGGTGTTCGTTCCTCATTTTTCAGCCAGGGCAACTGAGCTGCCTGCATTCCTGAGCAAAGGCACAGGAATCCTGGACATCCTCTAATCTCATCAGTTTGAAAATTGTTCTTGAAGACCCACAGAAGCGTTTGTAACAGCAAAAATCCAAAACATCTCATTTTTACACAGTACCATCAGTCCTTTGTGATGCACTTAGAAATTCTTCAACTAAATAGTTTGACAAAACACTGTTAAGCATCCTAGACTGCAATTTACCAAAAGTACAATTTTGTTTTGCCTTTTAACTTATTGGCTATCTCTACTATTTAAAGATGCTAGTAGCAGGAACAAAGAGAAAGGAATGAAGGAAGAGCAGATCACCTAAGACACTACACTGACTTTGCAAGTCTAAGCTCAAGCTTTCATACTTTTAACGTGTTTTCAATTTAATTTTGCATTTATTGTGACAAGAAATTAAAAGAAAATATGCTACATGCAGTTACAGCCTTTGAAAATGAAAATAGAGCATCCAGAAAATGCGACAGAAAAAGAACCATGTGGCAGCCCTGAGTCTTCAAGGATATATCTCTGAAGTGCCTATACTTATGCATGCATGTTGTGTGTTCACACTCATGTCAAAAAAGGGTGTGGAGGGGATGCTGAACCTAGCTAACTTGTAATAAAGCCCTTTCAAACCTTCTAAAATTGGCTGTGAAAAGAGATATCAAGCCTATTTGTCACATCTCAAAAGAGGGTCACACAACTCTGACAGGAAAGGGGAAAAACAGGCAAAAAGCTCATGCAAAAGATGACAAGAGTAAACAAATTCTGTAAGGTATAATCATATGGTCCATTTTCTTCTGCATAATCACCAAAAATAAAGTTTAGCAGGTACACATCACGCCACCCACATCATTCGTTCTTGTCCCTGTGCTGAAGCTTGCCCACCCTCCAAGGTGTGCCTTCACACCCGTTAGTGAGCTACAGGGTGAAACAGGTGAATTGAAAGAGCCAAGTTAAAAAAAGCTCATCAAAATAAATCAACAAGATTATAGTGCAAATCAGACTTACTTTGATACATCAAGCAAGAAGTCGTTCAGTTCAGTCTGCTTGGCAAGGCCTCGGCACACCTGGAAGCACAGATCATGTTATCATTTGCTCCAGGAGAACACTGAAGTCAGAGGGAAACTGAGGTCATGCAGTTCACCCATTTAACAAATATGAAAACATACCACTGCTTGTGTGTGTGTGTATATATATATATATATATATGTTACAGGACTGTATAAAATTAAAAGATGGATTTGTGTACCGGGCTTCAATCTCAGCCAACTGCTGAGTTAAAACTGTCAAAACACAAGTAACACCTTTCTTAAGACTCTTCAAAAGATATTGTTTGTTACACTTGTTCATGCTGCCCCAAAGGCTGCCACTGAATGTGGTTATGGAATCAGTTCAACTACATCTCCTTATCCAGACCCTTGGCTCTTCTCAGAATATTGTTGAACATTTTTGTTTGCTTTTTTCCTCACCATACTCTTTTACCACTTCTTTTCCAGTTTGCAAAGCAGCATGTAGGCACAACTGAAGACTTGACATCAGGCAAGCTTTAAGTAAGCTAAGTAGCAGATGATATATGCTTATCTTTGGGAGAAATCAGCATGAACATGAAAAACAGTATGCACACTGTATTTTAGAAGCAAAGAGTTAGATGAAGCAAAGTTTTGAACTATATTTTTACTTCACATAATTCCAAACTCTGTATCTAAAGTACAATTGTATATCTGTATACTACTACATGAAGCACTGAGGTCAAAAAAAGAAAAAAAGCCTCTACTGTTGGTACCTTTTACACAATATAATACCACTCCAAACTAGTAATTTCTTTCATCTGTGCAATGCAGATACAAATAAATATGCAAAATATGCAAACTACATCTACAAGCCTTTCTCTTGCATATAACTGGGTAACTAGGTACAACTTCTTGATACACACTACTTCCTAAAGCCCAGCTGTGAGCCTGGTAGATACAGCCCAACACCAGATCAAAACTCTTGCATTCTTCTCATGCAAAAACTTGGGAAGGGCAAGCCTTCTGCTTAGGAGAGAAATGAAAATGACCAATGGACTAAACTTTCCTGGTTTGTTTTGTCAGGTGTGAAAGGCTTCTCAGTTAAAGAGGGAGTCATTGTTACCAAGTGAAGGTACAACATCATGTAATTGCAATTCTACTGGCACACAATAGTGTACACCCGCTAATTCTGCCTAAATGTGCTGGAGTGAAGGACAATCCCAAAGAAAGTCAATGACTTCCAGCACCAAGGTGGCAAATGGTAGAGTCTAGAAAAGAAAAGCGGGAAGCTTGGTGCAAGTCTTCTGCCACTTATGAAAGACACCGTAAAAAAAAAAGAATGTCACAAACTACTTCCTGTGAGTTGACAGAAGACCCTATTTTAGCATCTTCTGTGAGTTGACAGAATATGTTTAGTTTCTGTTACTGTCTTCTAGCAGCTGAAGTAACAAAACCTATTACCAAGGCTGCTGGAGTTTGCTAGAGCAGCTGTCACTGTCTGGAGCTCCATTAGGCACCTGACCAGGGACAGCACCAAGTATCCTTAGTGGGAGTAGGTACAGGACCACGAAGCAGCTAGCAAGGATGGCTTAAAGTAGTCTTAGCAGGCAACGCCTAAGAATCTCAAGCTGAACACCAAAGCAGGAGGAAAGCAATCAGTTGGCCTAGCAGTTGCTCTCTTACAAGACAAACAAACAAACAACAAACAAAACAACAACAAACACACAACAAAAAAACCAAACCACACCAAACCAAAAAAAAAAAAAAACAAAAAAACCCACCACCACAAAAAACCCAAAAAAACTCACAAAACCCCCCCAAACAAACAAAAACCCCAATACCACAAACAAACAAACCCCAAACAAATCTGCAAATTGTTATCATTCTGCTTTAACAACTATTTATCTACTTTGTTAGAGTTTCTTTTTCCTTTAGTAAAAATACTGTTTGTTAAGTTATTTGATCCATGGTTGCAAGTGAGGAAAACTAGCTCAATGAACATAAAAAATAATTTGATCATAATCTATGTTCCTACTCATCAAGTCCTGGTAGAAGCAATGAAAAAATGAAAAATCCACACTTACTTGTACTTGATGTATTGCTACTGAAGCCCATGCAAGATTTGCTGTTGCAACCTGAAACAAAAGAGAAGAATCTAACTGAAGAAACCTTGAAAACTGCACATCAGCTCATTTTCTCTATCTAGATGTGAAGTAAATTAACTGAGCTGTTTTAGACTGGCAGGCAGTAGCAATTTGTGGGTAGACAGTTATTTTGTGAAAGTCTCAGTGTCTCAATTTTACTAAGGCACATTCAGTCACAAAAGAATCATTTTTTGTATCAAAAAAAGGCTTACCAATTGTCTTCCGAAGCAGTATTGGGAACCCATCATCTTAGAAATACAACATTAAAACAAACATCTCCTGAGCCGAGGGCTTTAAAAATTACATTATGCACATTGTTGAAAGGTTCTGCCATAGAAATAAAATATCGCATAACACCTTTCTGGGGCTGTATCTCTTCAGTCACAGCTATTTCCAGCTGTAAACAGGTACTGTTTCTTTCACTGCCATTTTGGTGGCAGAAGAACCAGACCTGATCCCTCAGCTCAAGACTAGTGTTTGAAGTATGACAGTTTCCAGGCAACATTTCAAACAAATGTCATGTAAACTGCAGTTAGCTAAGATGTGCTACTATGCATAGTCTCCTGTCCTTGAAACACATGAGCTTTATAAGAACACAGAGGACAGAAGTACAAGAGGTCTGCTGCTGCGTGCTCTCCTAAGGTACTTTTTTAATTTTATTTTTTTTAAACAGCACAAATTGTACACATTTTATAAAAACTGTTAACGGTATCCAAAGGCTTTCTGAAACCTGAAAATGAGAAGAATGCTTTAGAACACTCAAAAAGCAACCTTAAAATACTTTTCATTTACTAATAAAATACTTATGTTTAGCAGCCAGTCTTTTCCAAGTAGAACATTCATGAACTTCAGGTACAGAAGGTATTTCATGTAACATAAAAGATTCATATCTGCACAGCATAATGTATGTCTGAGACCTATCTGAATTTTAGATTGAGTAATGTAATAGGATAATTATAAAAAATAAATGTGTTATGTGTAAGCAGCAGAATTAACAAAGCCTGGTTTTGTATGAATGCCAGTTCTTTGTTCTGTGAGCAGGGACACTGGCACCACCACACTAATCCAGTCTCCTACCACGACCTCTGCTTGTTGCTGAAAAAATACCAGGTGTGACACTGAGGCTAAAGTAACATGACTGCCCAACTAATATACATATACGAGCATCATATGTATGCTAGGCTAATTAGGTTACCAATAAACAGAATATACAATTGACAAATATTGATGGGTTTTTATTTCCTTGGGAGGGCTAGTTTTAATATCTCTTGATTGCACATTTTCTGTTCTTTTCACAATAAAAATTCCAGTTCAGTACAGCTAAACTGCTCCATGGTGCATCTCATACCACTATCCAGACAACAGAGCTGGCTAGAACTCATGCCATTTTGTCCTAACCTCTCTGTTCAGGTTCCCTTCCCTGGGAAAGGGCACAGACAGAAACAAATGGTACATTCATCTTAATGCAAGAGCCAACCTAATTTCTACATGGGACATAACAAGGATCCTCACCCAGACATGACCGCTAAGATGCACTTCTAAAACCTTTAATACAGAGACAGCCTTCAAGACACCTGCTCCATGTTCAAATTTGTTTCTACTTGGCTAACAACTCATAACTTTGTATTGACAAATGGACATGTACGGACAACATAACTACACAGGCCTTATACAAACATATGAAACCATGCATTATAGATAACAGTCATGGAAATGGGAAGACGGTTATGAATGGAAATATCCAGATTGGGAAGCATCAGAAGGAAAAGAAACAGCAGAGAAGAGCTTTATGAATGGCACCTAGATTAGCAGGTCATCCAGGTACCAGCACATCCACACACAGCTTCTAAGGACATCTAAGGACAGTGAGTAAATCTTGATGACTCACAGAGATGGGACAGGCTAGAGAGACAAAAGATGTCAGCTCCTACAGGCTAAAGAAAAGGCTGACCCAAAACCAGCACATGGTTGTCAACCTAGGAAAGAAACCAGGAGACATAAGGACTCAACAGGTGGCATCCCTTGTCCTCCATGTCATTGCAATGCATCCTGGAGAGACTACCTGGATATCTGTACCTCTATGCACAACTCTCTGAAATATCACCTGGACACACATATCTCGGTGCCTGAGAGTGTGTGGAGGTAAGAATGTGGATGCAAATACAAGAAATCTCTGCTGTTTCACTTTTGTTTTAAAATAAAATCACTTTCACCTCTGACGAGACCTAGCATTTAGACTTGATGTACTGTTGCTATAATGTTGCAAAATTATGTTTAACAATAGGGCTCATTCACTGAGAAGCCACATCAAAAAAGTCAGGTGAAAAATTAAAAAAATAATAATAAATCAATGTTTCCATACTGTAAAATAAAACCTTACTGGCAAGTTAAAATTGAGGCTCAGGATAACTTGGGAGTGTCCTTTTTACACAAAGCGATTTCGTTTTTTGACATTCGATTTACACTTACATTTCATTCACCTTCTTTGCATTAACTTCTCAAACAACTCTAGAGTGAGTTTATAATCAATAGAGAAATCTTGAACCTGCTTTTCCATAAAAGAACACAAGGCAAAATTCTTGAGGTGTCCCTGTACTTGTATATGTAAATTTTACATCCTGTGAATGAGTAATATTTGATGAGAACAAAAAAATCAAGTACAAACAAGGTAAGAAACACATGAGAAGAGTGAGAGAAGAAAGTGTAGGGGGGCTGAAGTGGTGACCTTTGTGGGGAAGTGGGGAGAGGCTGGCTGTGAGCTCACCTCTTGGTGACTCAGACGGAAGGCTTCTTTGCCCCAGTGACGGTAAAGCTCCAGGATACCAATCAGATCACCAATTGCAGTAACAATTGGCAAACACAGAACAGATTTGATACGAGTCCCTGATTCCAGTCCAGTACCTTTGGGAAATCGCTCATCCTATAAAATGTAAACATAAACTGATAAAATGTAAATATCATAACATTAACATGAAAGATACATTGACATTTTCCTCCCTCTCCCAGCTGATCAAATCTGCAGGAAAATTATAAAACTCATAAAACCCATACCTCTTAGTATAATTTACACACAGTATTAAGACATCTACTAAAAAATTCAATAAAAAGTCTAAGCATTAATTTACATAGAGAGAGAATCTTATTGATGTAAAGTCAGAATCAGCTTTTATATTAGACCAAACTTTGGGTTCATTTTGATCATATATTTTCCTCTAATCTCACACGCAGCAAAACCAGCACTTAATTGCTAATGCCAGTCCAGATTAAGTAAAAACCCAAGTAAACAACACTACCCCACCACCCTCTCCCCCCCAAAAAATACCCCAAAGCATTTGTAATTATGAAGTGGACTGCTCAGATTTCAGTGTTATCAAGCAGATGGAAGTCCTTACAAGAGAAAAAAAAAAATCGAAACCTGAAGCTAAAGCTTTACATTATAAGGATTCATAATTCTCAACTGACTCCTGAAGAGAAAATGTGTTCCCAAAAAATTATGCAGGAGAGTAAGAATCTGTCTGTTTCCCTTGCTGATGCATCCTGTATAAGCTGGCTCAAAAGTTACAGGAACAAATACGAAAATAACCTACCAGGTGCTATAACAGACCCAAATTCTTAAATTTTAATCTACATAGGGAATGTCCAAGGCTTTATAGCTTCAGTTCCCGATGTATGAAAACTCACAAAGACCTGAGACACCACCAGGGTGTTACAGTTAGCAAGGCAATAACTAGCCTATGTCAAGTGTGAGAGATCCATTCTGTTCCATGTCAATCCTTCAGTACTTGATTCCTACCAGATGTTCCCTGCTGGCTGTGATTAGGCAAGACAGACACTCCTTCGGGGCTGATCAAAATCTCTCCTTTCTCAAAGAAAACAGCAAGTAATCTCTATCTTAATTACTAAGATGACAATCAATCTGAATGGCTGGGAACAAATGACAGACAAAAAGAGAGTGGGAAGCACTTTGCAACAGGATCCTCCTGATTTCACTTTTAAATTCTGCCCTCAAAAGAAAAAAAGAAAGGCCTAGCAAGACTACCTGCAAGTGCTTCCTTTCACTACTGAGACTCTCCTAAAACCCCTGGAAGGCAAACCATGTCGCCAAAATCCATCTCCTTGTTCATTCAATAATTCGCTGATACTGTAAACCAACAAAAAAATTCAAAACTCCTCCGCACTAACTCTTCCTCATTTTATTATGAATGTAAAATCAAAACACACAACCCTCATATATAAGGATATCATGATCTTGATTGGAAATTACCAGTGACAATTTAAGCCCTACGTGTGACTGAAAAAAACTAACACCACACACAATCTTTATAGATTATGTATAGAATGTTACATAACAATGTAACTGATTGTTACTACAGAGAAAGCGACTTCTGCCTTATGTTTTTGTGGTTTTGTTTAAGTCTACTCACGTTAGGCATTTAGCATTTTGTTTATAGCCTGTGTTTGCCCAAGAAAGGTCATGCATTTCCTAACAAATATTTTTTTTTAAAATAGAGACAGCAATGTCCAATTTTAGCCACAGTATCTAAAGATTGTTATTCTGGACAGAGCTCAAAAGAACAGAAAACACTGAAAAGAGAATTTAAACTTCCCTGATGTTCTCACAACCAGCTGATCATAAAGTGTTCTCATAAAGTGCAGTTTAAATGCTAGTCTGATACAATTGCATAGATGCAACTACAGAATGAAGTTTTTTAAAAAATTAAAAAGTACAGACATGCAGAGTGCCAAGAATTATCAGAATATCACCTTAGGGTTTTCTGAATCCTTTTATGGACAAAGGCCTGTATTTTGATATCGGTTACATTAGTGTGCCTTTGATGTAGGTCTACTGATGTTGTAAGATTCTAGCTTTACACTAATGTAAGCAGAGATCAAAGTCCTGTCTAATAACCCAAATTCTGACTGACATTCTTGTCAGCTCAATATACATTTCAGCATCAAAATACTCATTCTAAGAACATGCTGTAAGCATCTCATTAAAAAGAGAAAGCTTTTTACCCCCAGAATATCTTCTACTAACACCGTTTTTCTGGATCTGGCTACATAAGCAGATACTGTAGTGCCATGTGCGATGGGCCCTGCAGGAATGAGCCGCGGTTGTCCTTCTTTAGCTCCTGGTGGTGTAAATACACACAGACTCTAGTTAGAAGGAAGAAAACAAAAAGAATGGAATTAGAAAGTGTGGCTACTTTTACAGAGCTGCTGTGCTACCTATGTAATTCAAAGGCTTGAATAAAGTAGATAACATAGAGAAACACAGCTTTTGTGCTTTTGTCAGTGAAAAGTAGTTGGATAAACTCCACTTAACTGTTTTAAAATCTTAGGAAACCCAATTCTAAAGTCACCATTCAGAAAGTGGGTAACTCTTCTGCTGTTTCTTTTTTTCTAGGATGCACTTTTTTATTTCAATAAAAAATGCTCAAAAAGCAGACATAATCTTTGAATTTCTTGTTTATCTCATCCTAAGGAATGGTAATTTAAAAATTATCCTAACACTGTATTTCCAGAAATCCAAGTGACTGCATTTGTCCCCTGTAGAAGAAGAAACATCTGTCTTACTTGCTGCCTAAAACTGTCTCATTTGTTGCAAAGTTAAGCATGACAACATTAACTTCATGAAACTCATCCAGAAACATCTGATAATTGTTCTATAACAAAAATATTAAACAGGTTAATGCCACTGGAATGAATGGGATTGCAAATATTATTTTACAATTACACATATAAAGAGGCTGAAACCACAAACCCTTCTGTATGTCAAATACCCTTCAAATATAAAATTTCCTTCATTTTGGGGTGAAAAATAAACTTTATGGAACAGTAGAGTGCTGGAAAGCAATGTCCGTATCACAGTCTCTTTAAAATTTTCCTTTATTTTTCACCTCAGATAACTTGAAAAGAAGCAGGCTGTCAGCAACAACCAATTTTAAAGTCACAAAACCACAAAAAAACCCTGTCTCAAATGCAATCAGCCGACAGTTCATTTTACAAGCAAATAGCCTGTTTCATTTTTCTACCTTTGTCTCATTACATTCATCAACTTGTGTCTCCTAATGCTACAGAATCAGACTCTCAAAATTTTAAAGCATTTACCACTGTCACACCCTAGTCAGCATAGCAGAGCTATATTTAAACAAAGGGAATTTAGGTACATGATGAATAGATGACATGGCAAAGCTTACACAGTGTTAGAACAGCAGGGATCAAATCTCTATTTGCAAGACCTCAGTTTAATGTCTAATCTCTTGAGCTATACCTCCTTATACATTCTCAATATTAACAGAATCAAAGCACTACCTCGGAGACCCACCTTCTGCTAGCAAATTGTGTTTTCTTATTTACTATAATCAGTGATATAATCACTGACAAATACGCAAGAGCAGGAGTATATATAGGTAGTTCTACTGCTAAATAACTCTATGACTTTAAATTATGAACTTAAAGCATAAAAACTAAGATGAAATATTTTAAGCAAAGATCTTTTCTAGGAATAGATTTTTTTTTCTAATTTATATATCTATAATGCCACAGAGAGATGATAGTGCCACCACACAATGTATTACTAATGTTCCTGGTAAGAACGGACCCGTGTTGTACCAGTCCTTTGTATTGATTTTGCTTTCATTAGGGCTGTTACAAGGGTCAATCATCCAGAATTCGACAGCATTGATGGTTATGATAATTAATATTAGTTACATCTAATCTGTCTCCTACATTCATAAATGTTTCTGTAATAGTAGGCAAAAGCAGGTGCACAGGTACTCCAGATTCCAGTAGCTCAGAATGCAGCATTTTCTTGAAAGACTGAACAACAATCTTTTAGTTTGTTCAAATAAGATTTCAGCTTAGGCTTAGCAGTAAGCAGGGAGCCTCACACTGGAATTCTTATTATTTAAATATTATGCCATTATATGCATACTTAATTCCCTTACCAAAAAAAAAAAAAAGTCTAAAAAAAAAATCTATGAGCCTGATTCATTAAAGAAATTAAGAGAAATCCAGGCACTATGAAATCAATGGCATTTCTCTTATTTCACTCTGCTAGACCTGTGAGGTCAGTATCACTGTATCATCTGAGTACCTCACAATCTCTTACTATGCATTATTACAGCTCTCCTGTATGTTGGGTGGTGATGTCATTCTCATTTTATACATAGAAACTACAATCACAATTTTGTATTGATATCCTTATTTTACCTGAGGCTCCAGTTACTATTTGAGTACATTCACAGCTCATCACATAATGAATGCCTTGCACTATGTCTTAGTGCTAGAGCAAATGGATCACAAGACAAAGAAAACTCAAGTGTGAAAGAAAAGAGACAGACTTCAGAGATTGATAGTTACCAATTTGGGCCCTGTGAGATCTGGTAAATTACTCAATAGGAGCTGTTTTCTAGCATTGAATATTAAAGGTACAATTTGCATGTGAAAATTCATCATCTACTGTCAGCTGTAGAAAAAGAAGTTGATGATATGAGATGTATTCTCTCTGAATTAATATTTCTTTATTCTGCAAACATATTGAGGCACATCCTAAAACATACTGAACAATTGCCAAAAGAACACACTGAAATGTTCAGAAACAGAAGATGAAGGAGATGCACCATAATGCACCATATGTAGGTACTCCTGCAGCAATGCAAGTACCTTAGCTGTAATGGATTAACAGTGTTGTGGAAGAAGAAAGTTGCACTTTATGCTGAGGTGTCAGCAGTCCAATGGTTAGTGTGTTTAGTGAGTTCAAAAGGAAAACACTCTGGATTCTGACAAACCCAGTAACTGAGTATTTGTCTTGGTCATATACAGAAAGTCAAGCAGTCTCAAAAAGTTCAGCAAGACAGGGAAGAGTTTTCCATCCAGTTATTCATTTGCTAATATTGTGATACAGATGAGAATTAAACGCCCTTAAATGAGAAAACAGAGTTGCCACATAGTATTTTAGCTCTGACAAGTCATTTCAGCATATTTATTTCATACATCTCATGCAGTCAGAAGGAAAGATACTTCTTCGATGGAGTAGTTCTACTGAACATGCATGGTATTTGCCTCATTTTGATGCCTTGCATTGCGGTACCGGTGCACGAAATATTAAAATTTTCCATTTTTTCTGATCCCAAACCTCAACCTTATTCTTCAAACCCATTTATACTCACAGCTTCTTTAAAGAGTGGCCTTTAGCAGTGAAAGACACTGGAAAAGCCAGAATGTTTATTTTCTATATTAATTACAAGAACGTGCTACAAAAAAACCTCAAACAACAAAATCCATTAAATCAGCACATTAGACCTGCCAGAACAAGACTGTTCAATTTATCAGAAGAAAAAACACCATTTATTCTTACTTTCTCATAATCTAATCAAATAAAGATACATATAACTCTTAAATAAAAACTTAGTTTCACATTTACTTGCCTTCATAAGGTTCAGTTTCATAATTTTCCATGCACTTAAATAGAATGAAAAAGAACATTTTACATAACAGATCCAAGAAAAAAGTATTCTAATAAAACCGAACAAACAACAGTTCGCAAGTTATTTAAATCCATGTTCTGATTTTTTTTTTTCTTAAATCAAAGAAGCTAGGAAAAGTTTTAGGATACAAAATACACAGAAATACTGAATACATATATTCACAAATGTTTGACCTGCTACACTACGTAGTTATGGGGGAAAAAAAGTACTAATGCAGCAGGAACAGTAACACTGTAACGTTTTCAATACCGAAAAGGTGTTTCATATTGCAGAGTACTGTAAAATGTTAGAGATGAAACACAATGTTTAAAGCCTGAATTATATAGCTGAAGTAGTGGAATGAGTCAAATTAAATTAACAGGACACAGGAGACCAAAGCTGATCTCCAAAGACTAACAGTTTTATTCACATCATTTTTCTTAATATCTATTTGGTTTTTTATGCCAAGATAGCAATGTGTGACACTTATCAAAGTAACTGTTATTTAAATTATGTGTATAAAATGTGCTTTTCTACACTGGTCTTGTGAGTCACGCCTATAATGAAATCTAAAACAATGCACAAATCTTTCTCTTCTCAGGAACAGCTTCTCAAAGCAGAATACAAGAAAGACAAAACGAAAAGGCTTCTTTCACCAGAAAATAAAGAACTCACTTCTTCCACACATACATATTTTTCTGTAGAAAAGGTGTCCACTGGATCTGCGGTGGCCAAAAATCCGTGTCAACACCATGAAGTGCTGCCAGCAAAAGTTGCTTTCACCAGCACCGTCTCTCCCATGTCCTTGTGTAACAATCAATTTAACTGGTAAACCCCTCTGCTGCTACCACCATAAAGCACTGCTGTGAACAGGTAGCCCTACACTGGGAAAAGTTTGTGGACATTTTTTTACTTTCAGTCTTAAAATGACTTTTGCAGAAACAATCCTATCCTGCTTCTGATGGGAAACTACAAACCCCACTACTAAGCAGTCAGTGATCAAAAAACTCTTGAAATTACCCAGCAGGTTCTAAATTTGCCACTATTCCTCCTGACCCTGTTGAGGTAGAAAAGTACGACTGTGCAAGGACAGACCTCCACCCAGACCTCAAACAACAACCCTTGACCTCTAAGGCCACAGAACAATTGATAGACTTATCCTGACCATGCAGCACTATTAAAAAGAAAGGAAAATTTTGTCATTACCATATATAAGCTGCAATTACTCCATAAGCTTCTCTAATACCATTCCACATCGACTTTTTACATACACCTACTAAAGTTTCATAATTGTTGATACATTCCATATATGGTCAATTTAAATCGGAATGAGTTTACACATTTATCACCAAAAAAGGGTGTGGAAATGTCTTGAGTTTTGTTGGAGTTCTGTTAACAAAGCTTTTAAATCTTAGAAGCCATCAATGGCAAGGTCAGTCAAATAAAATGCAGTAAGAACAAAAAAGCTGTGCCCTGGTCTGCTACAGCATGTTACTGAAATAATCTCTGAGGCATCCCACAGACACGGCTTTAGGGGAAACTCTTTAATTACCATTGTCCAAAACCACCAGGTTTTTCACATCAGCCATCCAGTTCACATTGCCTTTTGCGTAAGAAAATATTTGTAAAATAAAATGTACTGTAGTAATATTAAAATCTGGGGCTCACTTATTCTCTTCTAACTACGAATCACTCCAGGATTCTTTTAACTTGCAAATACACATTCAAATCATGCTTCACCAGCTCAAAGGGTAATTAGAAATGTTACTATGCAGACATCAGATATATTGTATACAGCTTCACAAATGAATGAAGAAATGGATAGCTTAGGCCCTTTCAAATTACTTTCATTTCTTTAGTGGGTTTGAATATTTTACTTCAAAAATGGACTGGCAGTTTGCATTTCTGTTAGCGATACTGAACTGTGATTAATAATCAAAATAAGGAACCAGTGGGCTTTCAACCACAACTTAAAGAATATATATAGTCAATAAAAAAAGAAATATGAGAAAATAAAGTCCTATAATTACCTAAATACTATACTGACAACTCACAATGCAGGCAGGATGCCTGTGCACTGCTCACAGTATCTTTTGTTGCTATAAGCACTTGGCAGTGAGACTGTAAGTCATTATCAGATAAACACAAATAGCTCTTTACTGACAATGCAATGTCACTGTCTCTCTCCTGGCAAAAGTTAAGTAATAAAAGATATCTAATGCAGACAAAGCATTAGATATCCCTACCGCCAAGACAGGAGATGGCAACCAAGACAGGACAGTCACTCTGGGTTTGATAAACCACCAAAGAGCAAACACTGGCTTGGAGAGTAAATCCTTCGGAAGGTTCCAGGTTAATGCATTCTGGCAGCCCATGGCATCCTGCAGTTCCCTATTTTGATCTGTTTTCTCTCCTTCCAGACACAGACAGAATCTCCTTACCTACAGTAAACTCGACTACCTTATTACCTATCTTTTTCCAACAAGTTCCATATCATGATGGACCTCTTTCTTTCAATGTAGTTAGGCAGGAGAACACTGGAGTCTGACAGCCGAAACCTCCTACACCTTGTTGGAATCTAGAGCACACAAGGTGCCTTCTTTCATGCCGTCTGTGAAAAGGTTGTTCCAGCTGGGCCCAAAATCTTCAAAATTATTCCTTACCTCCTAGTTTAATCTCTTAATTAACTGTGATAAAGTCTCCAACTAAAAAAAACTTCTATTAATTTGGACTGATGTTACAGTGGGGCTTGGAATCCACTAACTGCCTTATCACGACCACAGAGAGCAAGAGATGCTTAAAAAAAAAAAAAAACAACACAAAACAAACTGAAACAAAACAAAGTCCAAAACAAATGAAAACCATAAAAAAGGTTCAACCACTGGTGAACACAGACAAATAAAACAAAATTCACTTCTACATATTTCATAGGCACTTTAGGTACAAGGCTACATATTGTAATCTCTAATGTCTTTTTAAAATGCTAATATATTAACAAGTCTTCCATTCTACAGGAATGCAGAATTATGTACACCATAACCAGTGCTTGAGGGATAACATCGTGACAGCATTCTCGATTCACAGCTAAATACAGCAAATGTGGCTTTCAGATACATAATAAAACTAGTATATATCCAATAAGCCATAATACCATGGCTTTAGGTGCTCTTTTCTTGGTGCCATTCACGCAATCTGTTGAAATTATGAAGTAATTTATCTTGAAGCCTTTTCACTGTGGCTGAAAAAAACCCTCATTACCCCTCATTTGTAACAGCTAAGAGCATGTGCATGAAGAATTACTGATGTTCATCTTGTCGTGCTGTCGTACCTTGGCCCCCCAGTTGGTTTTTCTAGTGAAAATCTAATGCTTGACAGAGGAAGCAGATTAAAATCCCAGCAAAATAAAAGATGAGGAGCAGCAGCTGAAGTCTCATAACACAATACCATCATCACCTCCTGACAGATGTTCTTACAGTGATGAGAAAGTACCTACAGTTTTTAGATGCTTTCAGTCTGTGGCTCTTCTGATGAAGACATTAACTACAGGTGTAATCAATGGTATTCTTCTGGTGGCTGTGGTGTGTAGCCTGTGGGAATCTGGCACAACACCAAGTCTCAACCCACGAAGGCCATAAACCATTCAGCTCACTGAAGTTTGCCAGGGCTGGATTTGAAGTGCAAACATGTATTGCTCACCACTTCAGAAACTGCTCAGTTGTTTCTTCTTTTTTTCATAATACTCTTTATAACTAAGCAAACACCAATCAGACTTGATTTTTCTAAAATTTATTTGCAGAATAGATATCTGGATAAGAATCAGATTTAATGGTCAGAATGAGAGTTAAAGTGCACATGTGACGAGCATTCAAATAACAAACTGTTTTGGTGGTAAGGGTGACTGGATCCTGATCTAGTTTCTCCCACAGCAAATATTGCTGATAAAACTGACCCTAAATACTCTTAATGGAAAATAATTTAATATTCAACTGAAATTAAATGAAAGCATTAATACTAAAGCATTCCTATTCGACTTGACTCTTGGAAAAAAAAAAACAATACCAAAAAACACGTTAAAGAAAAATGGGGATTAAGTAAGTTGATATTAAGTAAGCTTAATGGGTTTGACTGCTCGCATATTTTTCTGTTCAGTAACAGTAATAGATTTTTACTCTTAGTAAAGGATGTAACAACCTATATGTAAGACCACACAGCCTAATAATAAAGTTAGATAGGTATAAAGGCTGTGACCTAAGGCCAGTTTTTTACAGGAATAAAATTCATCACAATAAGTAATGATGACCAAGAAAACCAAACAGAACTAATTTGGAAAGTATCCACAGGCAAAAGCCTTGGATTTGTCAACAGGTTAAGCTGAAGTAGCAGCCTAATACTACCATGCTAAAATCTTAAAGAGATATAGGAAATTTTGTTCTGTGTTTAAACACAAGTGCAGCAATCCTACTATGTGAAACACAACAGGGTAAAAGAAGAAAAAAACCCCAACAAACCAAAACAAACCAACCCCCAAACAACAAAAAAATAAACAAAAACCCAAACCAAAACAAACAAAACCCTACCACCCAACAAAACAGCAACTACCTCTACTATTTATAAAAAACTCCTTATTTCCTTCTGGATAACTGACAGTGTAATTGGCTGGTCATTTGCATTTTTAAACTAGATAGTATGTAAAATGTTGAATACTTGGGAAATATAGATGATGCACTTATATGCTGTAAAAACTAGTAGTTGTGGGGTGGGTTTTTTTGATGTTTTCATACTTCTGAATGGTATCAACTTCTAACTGCACTTCATTCCTGGAAACTTTCCAATTGATTTACATGACGTAAAAACACCACAAGAGTTATACCAGTTCATTGACACAGAAAACTAAGTTGACATGCCTCTCCTCCATCCCTTCCATTTCAAGGCATGGTCAGGTAAGCTTTTTTCTGAAAGATGCTTGTCCAGACAGTTCTCAGACACCTCCAGGGATGAGGACACCTGAGCTTTCACAAGCAGCACACCCTTTCACTGCAGCCACCACTGGGGAAGCTTTCTTCATGCCAGTTCAAGCCCATTGCTTCTTGCCCTATACACTGCAGGTGTGGGGATGATTCCCTCCCTGTTTGCCTTATCCAGGCATATCTTTACCCCTCAGCTTTTTCTCCTTTAGACCAAACAATACCAGTTCTTTTGTTTGATGACCATTCTCCCTGCTCTCTCCTGCAATCCATTTTTTTTTTTTCCTGTAAATGCACAGTGCTTAAACCAGACTTATTATTCCACCTGAGACCTTAGGGGTGGACAGAAGAATGGGAAGATTACTTTACATGAAGGCTAGATTTCTGCTTTTTTTTTTTTTTTGCTCCAGCAATGATATTGCTGACTCATGTTTACCTTCAAATTCACTGTAAACCCCAGAATCTTTGTCAGTCATCAACTACCCTACACACAAAGAGGCAATCTATGGAGAGCCAAGCACTTGTGCTCATTGAATCACTGTCCAGTTCCTTCAGACCATTTTACCAAGATCAGTTTGAATTCTAATTTATCCCTACAAACACAGCTGTAGTCATTCCCAATTTCATTTAGTATGCAAATTTAATAAGCTTATATTCTTCCTTCGCCCATGAATTAATAAAGATATCGCACAAAACCATGGTAAGATCCAGGATAAATCCTGAAGATTTGTGCAAAATACCCTCCCATTTTGATAGTGAACCAGAAGCAACTAGTCTCTGTCTAGTTTTCTAACAGGGCCTGCATTCTATGTATAGTATATTCATCATGACCATATTCCACAAGTCCATTTACCTGAATATTACAGGAAACAGGACCAAAATTTCACTAAAATATATCTTGATGGTTATTTATCTAATTTCTTTCAGTTTGAGAATTTCTTGACTCAAACTCAGACACTATAACTCACCAACAGCTTTCCCAATGCTGAGTATTCAGCGGCAAATAAGATTTCTTCCATTTTATGTAGAAAAATAGTATATTATGTTAGAACCCATTCAAGGATAGAGACCAAAATTTTCTGAACTGACTTGCAGCTAAAAGGGTTTCACCTGGAAACACGCTTATAAGATTCAAATTTCAGAGATGTCTACGCATGCAAAATAGCATACCTTAGTCTGGCACAAAAACCTGAGACAGTTAGCAAGCCTTGGTTCCTTGGTTCTTAGTAGTTCAATTCACCCACCCCATAAACTCACTAGGTGGCACTGCACATCAAGCTGCAGTAGTTTTTCTGCAGGACCAGAAATTCTAGACTAGCTTAATAACATCCCACCTGAGAGTATGTACACATACTTGTGGTCTTGCATAATTATTTCTTACAATAAAGCTATTGGAAACTTCAATCTGAAGCAAGGATGATCTGTTCATCAACACAATTTGCAGTTTCAGGAACTAAGTAACACTCACAAGACCTAATAAAAGCTACTTTAAGTGAATGCCTATTACATTCGAAGTCATCTTTACGTAGGAATCACAATGTAATCATGAGGTGAATTACTCACACAAATCAGGACTATAAACAAGAAGCTTCTGAAGAATCAGATAATACAATAATACATTAGAAACTGTAGCTGTGATAAGTATTACAGAAATACTGCATTGTAAAGATGTCATCTTATGGGCTTAAATCTATGCCCAGCCAGCATGGTACTTAGGCACATTGATTTACACACACACACACACCAATCCAGTATGAGGATTTCGGTAAATCCTTTAAGTCATGTTTGAAGAGGATATACAATTAAGGTCATGAGAATTATGAACTATATATTTGTCCCTATAAAGAATAAAATAGAAAACTGAAACAAAGCCCTTCTCTTGAGAGCTGTGAAACATTCCTGTTTGATTTAGAAGGGTTTCTGGTCTCCAATATATAGTATTTGCAAACTGGCTGTTAGGTACCTTAAGCATAAATAATTTGCCTAACTGCATTAACCCACGGACAAAGAGTATTTCTTAGATGTCTGTTCAGATCACTTGACCCTGATGAGGAAGCTATCTTGTCGCTAGTAGCTGTGCATCTTAAAATACATTCTACCACACATACAGCAAATGCAAAACCAGATTCCAATATACAGGGTGACTTTATAGGGAAGCAAGGACTTAAGCATGTGAGTGTTACTTCCCTGCTTGGGGCAATCATTTGAAAAGCAGAATCATACTACCAAACACTCTTAGTGAGTAGTGTGATGAGTGCTAGTTCTCCCAAGCAATCTGAACAACCAGAAGGTTGCTAAAATAACTGAACTGGCCACACTCATCTGGTGCTAATTCTGAGAAATACTTGCATAAAGAAATGCACTTCAACCTGCAATTGGTGCAGTATCTTCCATATCAAGTGCATTCATTCAAATACAGATCCTGAAAGCAATTGACCTGACCTGTCAGCCAGAAGTTACTTTGTCCTTATGCTGTTACCCAACAAGTCAAGATATAGTTTTGTATACTTCAATAGAGAGGAAGAAAATAAGGCCATTAAGAAACTTTATATATGGACAGGTATTTTACCAAACTAATTTGTGGTGTTAAACACCAAAGGCATTTTTTCTAAAACCAGGTGCTCCTTTAAAGGCCAGCATCTCATCTATGTTTTGCAAAAAGAAAAGGGCAAGCTAATATAGAGCTTTTCAACACATTAAACAAATTTGCTCTCAGTTCTAATACAATTTTCATGTAAGGGAAGTGCTGCCCATATTAAAAATTGCACCAAAGAAAGATTTACAATAAATTCTTAGTAACTCATGAAAAAAAAAAAATTGCAATGGTATAGCAGTTCTCTCAGTATAAAGAAATAATAGCACACAGTATGCAGTAATCATTTGCTGCTTTTCATTTTGTAAATATTTAGAATTTCTGTAAAAGGAAGTTACCTTCTATCCTAATTAGAAACTCACTATTTAATCTATGCTAAAGGTAGTTATGGAAATTGCATGTTGCAAAAATGTTCCTTAGCTGAGATTAACACATGTCAAGATTCTCAAATTTGGATTTCTTCCAACAGTGTACACATACAAATTTACAGCGAGAGCTGAAATGAAGTAGAGTTAATGCTTTTGCTTCAGTTTTGATCCAAAGATCCCTTACAAAATATATCAGAACACACATCACTAAACATTACCAAACCATTTGGGAGAAAGTAGATATCCACTTATCAACAGGATTCCATCCATTCTTACACAATCCCCTCCCAGCACCTAATTCTCAAAAAGACATGGACACACATTCCAGAAAAGCTGTATCAGGGACAAATAATTTCTTTGAAAGCACGGTGGAAACAACTGTTACATCAGGTCTAGTTCTGAAACATGAGATTGCCAACTGGATAAACACCGGCAGATTTATGTATATTTCTCAAGCTAACAATCAAAGAGACAAATGCTAAAATTGGTGGGGGGAGGAGGAGAAGCGGATTTTGTGAAACTTAAGTTAAAAAGCAAGCATCGAAAAATTAAGCCACTAAAAATAGAAGGCCTTCTTCAACATGCAGCCATGGTTGTTCAGCAACTATTTTCTCTAGGCATAAGACAGGGGCTTTATAATTTTTGAAACTTCACCATAAAGAATTACCTCTTTTCTGCCATTTATATTATGCAGAATCTTTTTGTTCCCATTTTAAAAAGATATTTAACAAAAATAAATACAAATACATTGCCAGTATTTGCTGGCCAATGGTTAATCTCACTTGGACACATCTTTTAAATTAAATACTCAAGAGAGAAAGATGTCTAAATTAACTCTCAATGACAATTTCTTACAAAAAGTAGGCTAATGCACGACTACTTAGTTACAAGACTAAAAACATTGGTCTGGCCCAAAGCCCACTAATGTGAATGGAAAATCTCACACTAACTTCAAAGGACTTGGGATCAGTCCCTATAATAACTACATTCCATTTTGGGAGATGCTGGTACACAGCAGTGGATAATAAAGTCAATGTGTGTTTTTAGTTGTTGGAGATTTTTTCAGGAAAGAGTTATACTGGGAAGCAAAAAGATTCAACTGCATAACAGGCTATTAAAAAAAAATTAAAAAGAGAAGTAGTAGGTCATAAAGTACCCAGGCCCTCAAGGTATCAGGAGACTGGGAAGAACCCTAAATTATGCCATGCTAATCTAATAGGAAAACCCTCACCATAGTAAGGATTCTCTAGGTCTCAAGCTGTAAAGTTAATTTTACTGTAATCTTTTATAAAGCATTTAGAGATGAGCATGCTTAGCTGTCATGCAGTTACTGCCACTGAAGCAGCCACCGTTCTGCAGTCAGAATGTTTGGTGGCATTTCCCGCAAAGCTCCTACCTTTGGCAGCAGGAGGAAGCTCTTCAGTGACCATTTGCATCACCCCCCCCGCCCCCGACAGTGGACTCTACCACCTACCAATGTGAACCAAAGATTGCATTCACAAAGGATGAACGTTACTTTAATTACACCCCTCAGTGAAAAGGTTAATTAAAAATATATGTTGTTTAGATATTTACAGAACTCATTCAGAACACATCCAATTTCTGAATAATAAAATGGTTTATCTTTATTACATGAAATAATAATTAAATGAAAAGGAAATACAAAACCCACTTCCATTTCTTCTAGGATATTTCTGTATGGGCCTTCTTCCACATCCTTCAAATTAGACACTATCTTTCTGAATAAGTAAAAAATATTCTCAGGCGAGGCTCAAGTCACCTGCAGGCTTGTACATATTCAGTCCAGTTTCCATTATTTCAAAAAATTTCTTTCTTTCCCTTTTTCTGAATGTAATCATTTCACAAAGAGCAAAGGAAATTCATTAATGGACTACACAAAAATAAACTATTAAAACTGGCTGTGTAAAGTAAGGAAACAAAACCAGTAAGAAAAATATCTTCCTCTCTGGTCATTTTTCAGTAAGAAAAGTTTCATTTGTTTCTTGAACCAAAGAAAGACATAACATTTCTGACAAATTGTGATCCTTCTTGGTAGCCATCTGAGATAACTACAGTTACTTTGCATAATGGTAACTGTGCAAGTTAATCTGGGTAGAAAAAAAGTAGTGTGCTCTAAATGCCAAATAACAAAATAGCAAATACTGTACTCACTCTTCCTCAAATTATTACACTAGAAACTAATTTCATTCATAAATTCTAAATGTATAAATTATTTTATGCTAATTAAAATTTACATTATCTCACTATCAAGTTGCAGCTGGCAACTAACAAAAGACCTGGTAACATTAAAAAAAAAATCAGAGATAACTAGATAAAAAGAGCAGGCTATGCTGAGAGTAAATCCCAGTTAAGTTTTCTGTTTATAAAAGACAATTAACAATGGGGATAAATTGCAAGTTAAGTTGGTACAGTCAGAGAAACAACAGCACTACTGCCAAATCTTAAAAAAAATTAAAAGACGAAGGTTCTAAATACAGGAAATATTTTTTTCATTACCAGCATGTTCAAAAAAAATTATATTTTATAGAAACAAAGGTAACATAATGATAATATTCAGCACTCAGGTAATATTTCCTGCTAAATGATATGCAAAATAAAATCAAAATATCATTGCCAAATGGAAAATGCATTTGTAACCGTACAGAAAAATCAGCACCTTAATCCAGTATACTTACATTATTGCATTCTCCCAGGAAATATAGTGCAAATCCATCAGCTTTTGTAGCTGCCAAAGCAATAACAAAAGAAGTAATTGTACTCTCAGAGGGAAATCAAACTCACACAAGATCTCTAAGGTGAAACCACAGATTCAACTCCTCTTAGGACAAACATCTAAAATTCTACAGGTGAGGGTCTATTGCTGTGTCCCTTGAAACTTCCCAGACTCTACTAAGTTAGAGGTACAAGGTAATTCTTGTTCTCCCCATTGGCATTAAACACATTCTAAAAGATAATCAGAAATGACCTCTTTATACCTCTTATTCTTATTCCAAGGCCAAATGTCTAAATTCAAATCAATTCATATGACAGTATAGAAGTAACACAACAGGTGTTAACAATGTAATCAGGCAAATAACATTCGAATTTCCATGAGTAAAATAAATACCATTCATAGATGGTAAGCTATATTTGTCCTTTACTTCAGATAGAAAATTATGGGAAAGTAAAATGTTGCAAATATCACCATAAAAATGTGTTTCAAAACAAACTGTTTCTATTTTCTGCACCTGCCCCACATTGAAAACACTGACACACATCACTAAGTTTATTTTGTCAGATTTCTGCCAGATGCAGATCCTTGCATGAAACAGGGCAAAGTTTTAAGAAACTCTCAAAAGTTTAAAGTCAACCAACCATCATAACTTACTGCTAAAATAAAAACACTCAAAATCAGAAGAGGATACAGCAATGTTTTATACCCTGCTTTACACAATAGACTTTGATACTTTGAGTGCAAGTCTGTATGTCTTTCCAACAGTGAACTAACATTCTAACCAGTAAATGTACATATCTAATACCCAGGTTTTATGAATGAACACAAGAATCCATTTAGCCTGTTTCAGGGGAGTGATTATACTCTTGTGTGATAAAATCATTTGGCTTTCTGCATCTCTTTTTCAAAAGAAAAAAATCCCACTGTGTAGTTACTTGCTTATAGTCAACTGTGTAACACCAGTGAGAGTTCAGGGCATGGTAATTTGCATTCAGATCTTAAATACTGTTTTACAAAAAGAAAATCTGTTTTACAAAAGAAAAAAAAAAACGTAAAAGATAAGCAGACCTTGCCTCCTATAGCTTCTCACTTGCTGTGTATTAACAAAATCCAGTTTGATTTGCTGTGAGCTGCACATCAATATCCAAATAACCACTTAAGCAAAATCAGTAAACAGAAGCAGTCCTTTTAAAACATCATGTATATAAACCAGAACTATTACTCATCATTACAAAATGATAAAGTAGCAGAGATGGTAAAACCTTTCTAAAGAGCTCACTGAAATCTATACTGAAAGAAGCTACTGATACTTCCTATTGAAGTCTGAGTACATCCACTCTGGCTAAAAAGAAGCCAAATTACACTCATAGTGTTATTTGGATTTTTTTATGTTTATTTTTTTTAACCTTTGTTAATATATAGTACTTTATTGCCACAGAAGACACCTACATCAGATAGAAAAAAAATGGTTAAACAACTGAATGTAATTTGAGATCACACAAAAGGTATACCTTCTTTCAGTAGTATCTCAGCTTTGTTTCAAAAGGAGTTCAAGTATGCAGTGATATTACTGATAGATTTTTATTTTACTTTCAATATTGACATTGTAACACCATCATAACCAGAACGGTCTATTCTTTGGTTCATTTAACAGGGGACTCTAATTTAGCAATTGGATACACAGCTCTCTCCAAAGATGAAATTCACTTAAGTGCAGTCAGGGATTCACTAAGGGACAGAAGGCAGAATAAGTTCATACTGAGACAACATCCAAATAAAATTGTGTTATCCCTCAATCCCTGTCTTTATTAAACCATGTAAGAAATGTGCAGTGCACTGATGCTAAGTAATAGCTCAAAGACAACTGATTCTCTGTCTTACCTATTTTGATGATGCTGCTCAGTTCATACAGCAGTAGTTGGTTATCTCCTCCTGCATCCAGGCGCTGTTCTATGTAGCTGTTCAATTCATACACTACACCTTGCATATTCGTATCCTGGTACTGCAGAAGCAAAGATGAGAAGAACATCTTAGAAAAATTCAGATGTATTTTGCAGGTTTTGAACATACACGTTCATTAAAAATAATATGTTGAAATTTCAATAACGAGTCACTTGCAAGTGTCCTAATACAGCTGCATGAAGAACAGGGTCACTGACAAGCAAGAATCCCAGAACTCCACTCTATGCTCCATTAGACATTTGTTCAAAATGTACTGAGTAAACCACTGAGCAACTAGTAATCACCTAAACTTGGCCAAGGTGACAGGATAATGTCTCAAGCAGAAACCGAGATGCAATAATCATAAGGTAAATAACCTTGAACTCCTTCTTTTTAAGCTCCTACTCCACCACGAAAAGAGACAACTAGCTCTATTTACCAGCATCTTCCACCTCAAATTCACGAACCAAATGACAGAACTGTGCCCAAGCAGCAGAGCTTTGAAGTGGTAGCTCAAAGAGCTCAGCCTTTCAAACACAGCAGTGATTAACACCAACAGAGCGGAGGGCAGAAATCACAAGCCAAAATCATGCTAGCCACTGTGGCCTAATGGGCATTCGTTTCAACTGAAGATGGCAGACAACGCCAGAAAGAGATTACAAATCAGTTAGGATAATTAGATGGGAGCAATGGGGTGCTGGTTGTTGGTATGATGAAAGAGCATGACATGCCAAAACTTCATAGGAAAGGAGATGCGGTCTCCCTTCACGAGCCCAGCTGCCTTTGGTTATGCACCTCCCGAGCCCTGAAACCAAGTCCTGAAGGGCTGATAAAACTGGCTGTAAATGTGCATGTGTAGCATGACAGCACCATGAACAATAATTCCACAGAAAGCAATACTTGGCAGCAAGCAAAGATTCATTACCCTGCCCAAAAATGGTAATGTGGTAACTGAAGAAAGTAATATGGTCAATTACTTATTGAACTCAGTGACATAGTAAATTATGTTGCTTAAACTAAAAATGAAGCTGGTGATATTTAGATGAATTAATGTTGCTTGAAAGACTAAGACTCATTCTCCTGCTCATTCATACTTTAGAGCCAAATGTAATATAGACCAGACTAATGTACACAGTACTATGGAAAACGCCACAGAAGTTCCGCGTATCACTGTCTACCCACCACTCCCATGTTTATGTGCACGTATGTAACTGCTTCATATCTTTCTGGATCTTCTCTGCCTGTAACTTTGGGTAAACCTGTACATGTGACTCTTATTGATGGATTAAATACCTAAATTGCACAATATATTCTACAATATAACATTTATTCCCACTATTACTTTCCTGCATTTCTTCATAGAATACACTCTGTTGTGAATACAAAGGATATGGACATATACATCTAGGACACATTCGTCTTCTTCATCTCAAAAAAAACCCCCAAACCCACCAATAAAAAACCCAAGCATTTGCTGGACAATATCAATTCCCAGTTCCTTTAAATTAAGGTTTTAATCTTGACCTTAAAACGGCTCCTGAGAACACACAATCTTTGCCATGACCCCTTCTTAACACATGGTGGTGTATTAATCTATTGCTTCAGATGGACATATTGGAACATTTGAGACCTAGCATACATAAAATGTTCTCAATGTATAACAAACTTAACATTTAATAATTCTTTCTATAAAATGATGTGATGATTGTAAATTTTGACAGAGATGTAAGGTCACACTGCATACATACAGTTACTGCTTGGGCAAGTCTTGAGTTTACAGTCGAGCATGCCATTACCATTATTGGCAGCGTATGGCAGCTAGCAAGCTTCCATTGACTGTCCTCTGTTGTGTCCCACATTTAGTGTTGTATGATTCTTCAAAGGGAAAAAATAATATCATAGTTTCATGAAAGTGAATTTTTTATACTTAAGATACAGCCGTAAGTAGCCATATAACAGGAAAATGGTGAACAACAATCTGTATTATTCATATGTGCTAACTCACATCGTCAAAAGTATGTGTAGCTACATATCCTAAAGCAGCAATAGCTCATCAAGCACACGTGCACAAAACCTTTATTATGTGGAAAAATGCCTTTGCACAAAATCTCTATTATGTGGAAAAATGCCTTCTCAGAATGAATACATATCTCTTAACCCGTGATGCAGAGTCAGGATTTAAATCAAATCTTCAAAGGCTGAAGCTAATACATTAAGAGAACATCATCAATATGAGCCCACTGGCATACAAGCCATGGCAGAATAATAACTTTCCTCATAATCAAGCAGGAGTTCCACGTGCATAGTAATTACATAACAGGCTACATGTCCTTTCTCCTCACCCCTGCAACATATGCTTGCAAACATTTTGTAAGCAGGGCAAATAATTGCATGAATGGACGTTACTAAAAAGATGTAGCTGCATAATACATACAGTAGTAACACAACAGATTTCTGTTACTGACAATCTGTGGATGCACAACTAGCCAGCTGTATAGAATTTGTCCAGATTCACAACTAACTAATTCTATGACAGCTCAAATGCCGGCAAAGAATGACTCCATCATGTTGCAAAATGGTTTTATTGTTATTACAGTGGAATGAAAGAGATTTGTTTATTTGGCATTTTAGATTGGATAACCACAATTATGTTTGGTTCAAAAGCCACAATATTCTTTATGAAACCATGTATTTAAACACTGAACATGTCATCAGCAAACCTTGGTACAAGCATTATCCAATGTGATTGCTAACACAGACCTGTGCATATTTGGTGTAAAACTTCCTTTAGGAAAGTAATTCCTCAAAATTTGAACACACTCAGTGGAAAAAGAGTATTTATTTGTCATCAGATACAGTGTAAATAATGTTTCTTAATTACATTTTGGTATCTTGGTTTGCAATTTAAACATTATTAATACTTAATTCATTCTTCCCATTCCTGATTTTGTTGAAATTAAAACAATTCAAGTAGACTAAAAACTGCTTTAGCACTATCATACCAGCACCATATTTCAGTAGCTGCATGTATTATAATGCTATGAAAGAGAACTAACAATTAAGAAGGGAAATTCTGTTATAAATATTCAGATTTATAAATATGAAAGGACATTTTTGCAGGATTTATATAAAAATATTTCTATGGCAATTTGTCTTTAGAATATTGTGGTGCAATAGAGGACAGCAACCCA
The DNA here is from genome assembly GCF_036013445.1 of Caloenas nicobarica. Taxonomy (NCBI): domain Eukaryota; kingdom Metazoa; phylum Chordata; class Aves; order Columbiformes; family Columbidae; genus Caloenas; species Caloenas nicobarica. The sequence continues at coordinate 74,021,471 of NC_088247.1, forward strand.
TGACAAGTTATTTAAGAACAGTCCTGTGACTTAGATCTAAACAAAGAGGCTCAGAATCACAAATATTTTACTCCATGAAAGGAGATACTGAAATGTCATAGAGATGAATTTTAACTATTCATTCTGAACAATTAAGACACCAAAAAATATTCAAGGACATAATTTAATATTCAAAGTAAATTTTATGTATGATAAACTAAAATTAAGATTGATTTCCATGCTTTCATTCTTATAGGGTAGCTGTGCCAGGGGCATTTTATGCTCCTGCAGTAAAGAAAAAGCCCTGCTGCTGCAACAAAAAGCCTTCATTAATACAGCACAGGGTCAATAAGTGCCAACATAATCCAGAAGTTGATCTGTTTTCTCTGTAACTTCTTAAAATGTCTTCTGAATAGCCATGAGAAGAGCGAGTTTATATGTAATACTTACTGCTCCCTACTACAGAGCTCCTTCTTGCCTGGTTCTGCACCAGAAACATGTCCTTTTACAGACCTCATAGTGTACGACATTATTGCATGCTGGGAGGAGTTAGGAGAAACGAACAGCCAAATTCCACGTAACACAGAAAGGTATGGCCAAATGTACTTCGGGGATGCAGAACTTCATTGGATGAGGAGAGGAAAAAAAGCCAAACCAAACTGAAAGGCGTGAAACATGGGGGAAGTGGACATATCCAGAGAGATTCCTCTTGATGTTGCTTATTTTTAATCTGTAATCTAAGCATCTTAGGCTGGTTTCAGAGGATGTCTGAGAGAACCACAAAACAGAGCTCTTTGTCAACAGACACAGGTGGCCTCTAGCTGGCCGCAGTGCTGTGAGGGCCAGAGCAGGGCCCCTTCTGGGAGATGGCTGTGAAGTCCTGTTTCCTCACAGCCGCAATGGGAAAGGGTGTTCTACTCAGGAAAGGGGAGAAGGTGCTGACCTGTCATATCAACATGCCTGGGAAACTGACTGTTGGGAAAGCAGGGACCTATTCCTCTAGTAAGCATCAAGCACTTTCTTAAAAAATTTTAAATGCTCCTTATCCACCCTTTCAAGTATTATCAGACTGAAATGTAGAGAGGCCATGGGAAAGCACTGGATAGTCATAACCAGTGCTTCAGGACCAGCCACTGGTGCCATCACAGAATCACAGAACATTAGGGATTGGAAGGGACCTCAAAGGTCATCTAGTCCAATCCCCCTGCCGGAGCAGGAACATCTAGATGAAGTTACACAGGAAGGCGTCCAGGCGGGTTTTGAATGTCTCCAGAGAAGAAGACTCCACAACCTCCCTGGACAGCCTGTTCCAGTGTTCTGTCACCCTCACTGAGAAGAAGTTTCTTCTCATATTCAACTGGAACCTCTTGTGTTCCAGCTTGCACCCACTGCCCCTTGTCTTACTGTTGGTTGTCACCAAGAAGAGCCTGGCTCCATCCTCGTGACACTCACCCTTTACATATTTATAAACATTAATGAGGTCACCCCTCAGTCTCCTCTTCTCCAAGCTAAAGAGACCCAGCTCCCTCAGCCTTTCCTCGTAAGGGAGATGCTCCACTCCCTTAATCATCTTTGTTGCCCTGCGCTGGACTCTCTCCAGCAGTTCCCTGTCCTTCTTGAACTGAGGGGCCCAGAACTGGACACAATATTCCAGATGAGGTCTCACCAGGGCAGAGTAGAGGGGAAGGAAAACCTCTCTCGACCTACTAACCACCCCCCTTCTAATAGAGCCCACAAGGGCCCAGTGCTGGCTCATGGTCATCCTGCTGTCCACCAGGACCCCCAGGTCCCTTTCCCCTACACTACTCTCCAACAGGTCATTCCCCAACTTATACCAGTACCTGGAGTTGTTCCTGCCCAGATGCAAGACTCTACATTTTCCCTTGTTATATTTCATTAAATTTTTCCCTGCCCAACTCTCTAGCCTGTCTAGGTCTCGCTGGATGGCAGCACAGCCTTCTGGCGTGTCAGCCACTCCTCCCAGTTTGGTGTCTTCAGCAAACTTGCTGACAGAACACTCTGTTCCCTCATCCAAGTTATTGATGAATATGTTGAATAGTACTGGTCCCAATACCAACCCTTGAGGGACTCCACTAGATACAGGCCTCCAGCTAGACTCTGTCCCATTGACCACGACCGTCTGGCTTCTTTCCTTCAGCCAGTTCCCAGTCCACTTCATTACCCGATCATCCAGACCACACTTAGTTTAGCTGCGAGCATGCTGATGGCGTCAAATGCTTTACTGAAATCAAGACAGACCACATCCATTGTTTTACCATCATCTATCCACCTGGTTATGTCCTCATAAAAGGCTATGAGGTTGGTTAAGCATGACTTCCCCTTGGTGAAGCCATGTTGACTGTCCCTAATGACCCTCTTATCCTTGAGATGGTACCAAGGATAAGGTGTTCCATCACATTTCCAGGAATGGAGGTGAGGCTGACCGGTCTATAGTTACCTAGGTCCTCCTTCTTGCCCTTTTTGAATACCGGAGTGACACTGGCTTTCCTCCAGTCCTCAGGCACCTCTCCCGTTCCCCACCACTTGGCAAAGATGATGGAGAAGTGACCTAGCAATGACTTCGGCCAGCTCCCTCAGCACCCGCGGGTGCATCCCATTAGGACCACTTCCCCTATTGCATTTGCTATGTTAGAGGAGCTGGGAGGTGAGAGGTACTGCCTGAGCCTTCACACTGTGTGAGGTGGCAGGACAGAGCATGCAGTGAGGACACCAGTAGTGCTGGGCCACCTCCTGTTATACGTATTGGGTCCAATGCCACCCTGACCCTTTGCAAGGCACTCTAGAGTCTTCAGAGGGGCCACACAGTTGGCTGTTCTGTCCCTAGGCAGTTGAAACTGAGGTCAGAAATATAATCTGAGACATGTAAGAGAGGCGGGAGGTGGGCCGGAAGAAGAAAAAAGACAAAGCCAGGTCACTTTTATGTGTATAAAAGTTAGGTTGTGCACGTGCTTGATATGTATGTTGATATGTATGTTTACAGCTATTGTTGCCTTCTGTAGGTCTGGTACCTTTATTGGCTGTGATAATTTGCATTGCTTAGCTGCACTGATGCCTAGAGTTCACATCACCGGTGTTTCTCGGTTTTGGGCACATATAACTAAGAGATAACTGTGTCTTAATAACAGTGAAAGTACATCTAAACGGTACATGTGAAGAACAATAACAACAAAACCAACAAAACAAACCAACCAACCAAACAAAAACATAACAAAAAAAACCACAACACCCACCAACCAAGGAAAAAAAAAGCCTACAGAAAAGGAATAAAACTGCTTGCTTGCTTCAAGGTAGAAATGCTGAGGTGAAGGATGGCAAGTCCTCAGACTGAAAAATAAAACTAGAGAGAATGCTGTAAGCAAGCTTACAGTGCAGGGTTGGATTTCAGAGGAGCAGTGAGTTTAGAGAGGAAGCTCAGAAAAATCTCTCTGCTCCAAAAAATCAGAAGAAGTAACCAGGGTTGACTGCAGTTACCAGTTTTGTTTAAACTTAGACACTGGGAAGCAAGAAGCTATAAAGAGCAGACCTAGCCGAGGTGATTAATTTTAATACTTGTACATAGCCTCAGAGGAAACTTTTTCTACATGCATTTATCTGACGTCTGTTGTTCTTGTTTTGACTGGAGAGGACATGGGTTAGAACTTGCTCAGTAAATAAAGTTTAGCATTGTGGCACTGTACACAGATATTTATGAATTGTTTGCTCGCACATCAAACGCTGTTCATGACAAAAGCGAAGAAGGGAAAATATGAGATGACATTTGGCAGGATGGGCCCTATTATGTCAAAAGATGCAACGCAGTTCCCAGTCTGCACAGAAAGAGTTCACTGATTCTGAAGTCCTGTGTTTCCCAGTCTGTTTATGTAGCTGATTTCCAAGCCTTGGAGAGATGGTGAACCCCTTCCCTAGGAGAAGGTACTTGCCAAATAGCCGCCATTCACTGGCATCCAGTCCTAAACTTTCCATCAGCTCCTTCTCTGTTATCAAATGGTAACACTGAAATAAATTGCTTTACTAGTAATAGGAAAAATATATTAAAAAAAAGCAAAGGTTTGCCTTACAAGAAAAGAATGTTATGATCATAGAGAAGTAACTATTACAGCTGTTATTAACTGTAAGGCTCATAAAACTGCACAAATATCTCAATTATATCATCTCTCCAGATTATATAATAAAACAGCATAATGAGCTTCATTTTAACTTGACAAGGCTGAATATTGCTCCTGTTTTTAAAACACTTTTTATAAAAATCACATTCCCTCCTAATACTTTAGCATGCAAGCACTCTAAAGACATAATGTACAAAATTAAAAATAAACTTCCTCATTTTCCTACCACAGTTGCTTATCACTACCATAGTATCCACAAGATTTTCTTTATAAAGAAATCAGCTTATACAACCATCTTCTCATGACAATGGGTGCAATGCCATTTGCATCACTACTAAAGGCCGAATCTATATGTTTGTTCTAGTTCTCCTAACTTGTATATTAATTTGTCACAGTCTTCCGTTGTGGGACTGTGCAAAAACTTTTAAATCTCATCTTTAATAAGGAAATACTACAAAGAATGAGCTTGCTTTGCCAATGTTTCATAAAAAATCCAAACTTTTATTATCAGTTGCATGGTGAAGATACATGCAATTACTGCAACTATTTACTGAAAACACGCTTGCTAATTCTGTAACTGTCAGCAACACACTATGCTGGCTACTGGCTGGTGCCCAGGCAGCTGCCAAAAGCTCCAAGTCCAGAAAAGTGAAACGAGAGGATTAAAAGGACTATCCCGGTTTCCAAGAATAAAGTACTGTAAACGAGCTAGTCACTTGCTAGGTAATAATTTTCTGGTGTTTATATGGTAAACTTCTGCAAAGTGAATTGCTGTTGGCATCACCAGAGTTTATAAAGCAAAGGTACATGCCAAAAGGCAGCTTCACTGGAAGTATTGTTCAAGTAAACATGGAATGGAAAGTCATTAAGCAAAATGAACAACAGCTAATTTCACTGTGATCATATCAGGAACATTATGTATTTTTGTTTAAACCTCACAATCTGAGGTACAAAAGAGCACACAGTGATCATGGGAAACTTAGCAGCATGTAGAACAAAATCCTGGCTATAGTTCATGTAGGAATGGGGTTATTTTTGCCAACTGAAAAGAATAACATGTCTCCAATGCACGCTGTTTTCACTAATACTGTCAAAGAAATATATCTTTAGTCTAGATATACACGAATACATATGCACTTAGTGCTCATACTCCTCTATTTTAGCTTCTTTTGTGGAAAAACAGAAAAAAAAAGTATAAAATTCAGCTTAGTTTTCTTCATCAAAATAGTTCACTAATTGGTTTTCTTTCTGAAGTCCTTCTACCCAGAAAACCACTTCTATAGCTAGGATGGATGGGATCAGCCAACACACATCTGCACAATAAGTAAGCAGAAGAAACTCAGCATTTCCAAGGATGTTCCCAATACTACATCACATGAAAGGAGATTCGGTCCCTAGTTACATATATTTCATAAATACTGGAATCTAGCATGCAGAAAAAAAGTTCACAGGTTCACTGTTTGGTCACAGATACTCATGAGATATTTTGTAACCAGAGTTGTTCGTGTGCCAAAAGCAGTCTACAGGAATGGGGAATTATTTTTTCCCTCCCGCACCCATCAGCCATGGTCAGGACAATCTGGGACATCTTTACATATAACTTCTAACACCAAAATATTAATGAAATTGCTATTAGGCAAATGGATTTAAAAAAACGCATTTTGAAAAGCTTCTGTTCTACAAATCTAAAAAATTAATATATGTGGAAGGTTTCTCCTACTCTCTCCTTGCTTCAAAAACATGCAATGTAATGCTGATGGCCGAGATTGATACTTTATTTTCATTTTTCTACTAGGCTGTTAAAAATAGTAAAAGAATAAAAATGCAATTCCTATACAACAGTATTTTTCAGAACTTGCTCTGTTTTTGAAGGCTGTAACTGTAATACAAATCATTGAAACTATGAAAAATTCCTCCCAAAAATTCAAGAAGTAAAAGATTATTTTTTTTTCAATAATCTGGACACCGTTCATCCCACTGCATTGTGCTGATAAAAAGAAAAAAAGGCAAATGAACAATAAGTTCAGTATTTAGAGCCCCTAGAACAACCCTATAGTCTTGTATGTTTATAAAGAAAAAAACTGAGGATTTTTTTTGAGGAGATAGGGGTTAAATAAATTTAACAAAAAAAATCTGCCCCCAATTTAATTCTCTTGCCCTGTGTAAGCACAACAGAAAAGGATACTATTGAAGCAACTGATGTCACAGCATATGACTGTTTTAATGTTTTTACTCTGCCCAACTTTGAAAGATGTAAAGAGAAATCCAGTGATGAAAAATACTTTTTTTTCCAGCATATTTCTGCCTTGGTTCCTAACTAATGTAATATTTTAAACCGTTTGGTGATTTAATTCTGCAATAAATTTCCTTTCACTAACCTTTATTTTTGCTTCCCTATGATGTAAGCTGCTTCTTACAGACATTTTCAGAAATTAAAAATGTAACACTTAATGACTTAAAACTCATAGTTCTTCGGTCACCACGAACATGTCTTTTTGTCTGAAAAACATTACTCACATACAGAGCTTTCTTAATTTAAATTCTGATTTATGTTCAGATTTTAATTAAACTGGCATCTGTTTGAGCTGCTGAAGAAAGAGGATGTATTACAATCGTGTACATTATTATATACAGCATTACTCAAAAATACTATAAACTAACATGTTCATCTGTAGCATGGTGCATTACTGAGTGCCCTCAAGTATCGTACTTTAAAAAAAAAAAAAAAATAATAGTAGTGTAACACAGTATTTACAGCCGGTACACGATGATTGATAGCTATAAAAAAAAAAGGAAGAAAATATTTACTTAGGGACATGTAAAGTATCATCTGCACCCCACTGACTCCAGGACATGAAGGGACAGCCCACCGATCTTCAGGAAAACTCTAAGTCACAATATATGACTTTGAGGGGCCGAGATGGCTGGGACCAGCATGTCTGAGAGACTGAGGTGACTGGCAGGGCAGGTTTGGGAGGTTTCAGGGTTCCAGAGTCTGCGCTTTTTTTTGGTCTTTGTTTTTTATTGCAACCTAGATAGGTTTTGTAACTCCATTTGACAGAGTTTTAGTAAAATCTGAATTTATTTACTAAATCAACAACTAAAAGTAAACTTTCTTCCACAGAAATAATTCGTTTCTGAGCTTTTTAGGAAAATCTTTTATTATTTTGAAAACAAAACAATATATACAGATGTACTAACAACAATAATCTTTGGTTCCACCGACAGATAATCAACTGCTGTAACTCCTGAATACTAAGGAGTAACCAAAAAAAAAGGTGTTTTAAATCAATAAATTACTAAAACATTAATTTTTACCTAAATACCTTTATACATCCATAGCACATCATGTATATGGAGAGCTTCTCCTTAAATACACTCATTTTGCACATCATTTAATCTCTCTAACCGTCTTGTAAGAGTTGAACTTCAGTTCCTGCTTATGCCAGACACTTGCTCTCAGGGTCACCAAACCAAGGTTTCCACTACCAGCCTGTTTCAACTCCTTCCATACTCCAGTATTTTCCAAAGGACTTCTACTGAAAGCAAGACCACCCAGCCAGCTTTCAGCCAGCCTTATTTTTAATATGTGTCACCTGGGAACACGAAATAGATTATGCAAGACATTAAAGAAGAGGAGCAAAACAGGACTATGATTTCACCTCAGAAAGCTGTAAGTGGCTCCCTCATCTTATATGAAACATTTGGGTGCTTCAGGCTGACTGGACACAACTGAGGCCAACAGATTGCCCTGTACTGATCTTTTGTCATTCCCAGCAAAGGCACTAGTTTCTAATAGAACCTCCTAACTAGTCCTCAACCATGGACTGACAGGACACTTAAGGCTAGAGTTGGGAATTTATTACTGAATATGTTTTTTAAGATTTTTCATTATATTTCATACAGTACACTGCAAAATATTTCATATTAAAGAGTTTAGCACATCTGTAGCACAGTACATCTCAAAGGGAATTATTAAATGGGGCATATTCCTTCCCGTGATTCCTCTTACGCTTGCCATCTCTCGAGGCAGTAATACTGATTAAATAGTCTACTGTTATGCCTAAGCTCAAAGTCCCATGATTTTCCTCGGTTCTGTGAAGTACTTTTTTAAAACTGGATTGCAAAAATAGCACTGTGACAACTCTAAATTTGTTAATGCAAAATACCCTTTAATTTATTTACAGCCAATCAAGTGTTCTCAATACTTATTTCCCTTATTAACTGTTCTCTAGTCAGACAGTACACCAATTTTTTTTTTCTCTGGAGATCCACTTTGTCCATGGAATAGAGTCAAATCTTGATCAGAAACTGCACAAAAATCATCTCAAGTGAACAGTGGGCTTCAGAGACTATACATCTTTTTAGAGGGGATGGAAAGTAGCACTTACCCTGCTGACTTCTTTAGGAGTCGATTCATCTAAGAGAAAACAAAACAAACAATTAGGCACTCAGGGAAGTTTCTAGACTGCAAGATAAACAAGATACTGCACTTCAAACAATTTTTGCACCATTGTACAAAACTTCTAACATGGTTCAATTAAGTAAAAGAAATCTGATACTGGTGTGCATTTACAAACTTTCAACTTCTAAATCTAAAAATGAATTAAAATTAAAGCATTCAAGAATTATGTCCTGACTTGATAGAAATAGAAAATTTCCTACATTTCCTATGTCAATTCACAGGCCAGCTAAACCAATAAGTCCTATATCATTCTCCTATATTTATATTCTAATTCAGTAAAACAATTGTTAGTATTGTACAGTCTGAGAAGTAAAGGCCCTTTTTGCTACCAAATATATGCCACCAACATCCTACAAGTTAGTCAGTAAGAGCAAATTCGCCAGTAGAGTCAGACTTTCTGAAGATCAAAGATGCTACTCCTGCTGACTTCTTTGGATGTGGAAAGAAAGCCTGGTGGCCACAAGACTACAAGACTATGACCAATGTGATCTGGCATAACATGTTACAAGCACATAAGATTATGACATTTTATATGCATATTTATACATAAGTATGTATATATATATACACACACTATCGTGTTGTCTTTTCAAATGCAAGCAGACTCGTGCATTTTTTGTAATTTAAATATGTAAAAATAAACATAGGAATGATACCAGATCACTATCTAAAACATTGAGTGGTATTTCTGAAAACAAAGGAAAAGCAGTTATACAGCAAGAATGCATCTGCCACAGGAAAGGTTTCCAACTTCCAGTTCAACCATACTAAAAGCAGCTTAAAGACATCCTTACAAACCTCCACTGAGTTAGCTGTTTTTGAAAACATGAAGAGAATTATTTGTAACCTTTTATTTGATCCTAGGAATCAAATTTCTATGCTTTGGAAATTAATTTTAAGTCACCAAATAGATTTAATCTCACAGAGAAAAATCATATGTTTCTATTTCTGGCCCTTAATTTTCACATATTTTGATTAATCTCTACTGGGTGGATTTTCAGATATCTCTGTCAGACACAGACATAGTATCACCAGGCTGCTTAACAACAGATACACTACATTTTCCCCAAACTCATCCCCAGGTGAAGAAGGAATCTCAAGGTGCCACTTGAGAAGGGCACATTTATAAATATTTCAATGCTATCATCAGCAAAGGCTCTTCCGATCTTACCATTTAAGATGACCTTTCAAAGAATAAACCTAAAAAAAAAAATTCTAGAAAACAGATCCAAGACCAAATTTCCAGTGAAAGAACTCTCAATAATCATACTGATTTCTTCTCAAAATTAAATAATACCAAGTAAAATAATTTATTTCACAATCATGAGTGAATGTTAGTCTTCTCTTACCCCCAATTAAATATGCCAGTAATTTACACATGCAGAACATGGAGATATTTAAGGTAGTTCTGTCATTTGCAATGCAATGTGTAACACATACTCAGCAACGTCCAGTGATCATAGTATCTTCTTTGACTCGACAAATCTATATACCAGTTCCAAGAACAGCCAAAGTCAGATTCAAAATCCATCTCCCATACTACTTTATTTCTGACAGTGGGCAACAGAAAATGTGATCAGAAGAAAACTGAGTGATGACATAATGATGTCTTCTCCGGAATATACCCTGTTTTCTGTAACCACTAGATCAAACATTTCTTGAATCAGTGGTGATATTTTTCTGTTTAAAAGACTAAGATGGGGTATTCTACCTCACACTTTTGCAGAGGTAAGAGGGGTGTTAGATTTTGGTTGTTTCCTTTTCAAACCTGAGCCACCATCCTTGAGCATTCACAACATTGTCCAAGTTCCATGGTCTAAATATGTATTACGAGAAAAACTACATCTATTTTATTTTGAATCTGCACATTATGAATTTCATCTGATGCACTCTATTCACCTTATGTATGGAGCCTGTGATTCTACAAATCTCTCAAACAAGCCATTTTCTGCTTCACACCCCATCAAAACGTTTCCTGGCTTGAGAAGTCTGGTCTGGTTTACTGCTGGTGCCAAGCAAGGCGCTTGGCAATGCTGGTCGCTCTTGCTGCTCCTACACCCTCTGATTCCATTGTGTCCTCCCGGGGTGGGAAGTCCAGGACTATGAGCAACACTGTGGCTCACAAAAACACAACCAGGATCTACAGAATGACACAGGGGCAATTTAGGGCTCCACTCTCTCTTTGAAAGGAGTAATACCTAACATTTTACCTGTTTCTTGATGGTTACTAAACATTGAGCCAACATTTTCAAAAATTTATACTTTGCAATACCAGTATCTCCCTCCAGAGCTCTAACAGCTAATTAAGATCCCACTACTGCAAATGTAAAATTAGAAACATCTTCCCCCATGTAAAGCAGTCAGCATTTATCCATGAGAAGGGGGAATAAAAGTATCAAATACTCTGTTAATACATCTAGATGGACACTAAATTGCTACACAATGAGCTAGAAAATATTTTTCCATATTAATATATATAATGCCTTTTTTCCCCCTAGAGGAAAGGAAGAAATGCAATCCCATGAACCTGAACTGAGACAAATTGGTTTTCTGGAGATGCAGTATTTAAGGCCCAGGTACAGGCTGAGGGACAGGATGCACGTGCACCTCGCTGCTGGCACCCTTGCTGTGGTTTTATCTGTAGTGCAGAGCGCAATACTTCCCTTATGACGTAGTTTCTACGAGCTAAATACAGGGAAAAGCATTAGAAGAGCACCTTTTCACACAAATTACTTTAATAGACAAAATATAGCATTAATTGATACATTAAAGAGTGAGCTGATGAAAAATACCCTCATTTGCATATTCCTGTTTAATTTAAAAACCATGAATTTTGTTTGTTTAAAAGGTACAAACACATGGATCTCTTGTTTGTAAATCAAATTCCATGCCTGTAAAATACAACGCTTTTAAAGAAACAGATTAACCATTAAAATAAATTCAGAGACATTAAGCACATTAATAAATAGCCGCTTGCTATAGATTTAAATCTCTTGGAAAAATTCTGTGCTTGAATATAAAGGTCCCCATTTATGATGGCAAATTGCATGGGAAAACAGTCAGATAGGGGAAAATGTCTTATTAGTGTCTGCACTGAGGGAAATAAGCACCCTGGGAGAAAGTGTTTGTGAAAGAGATCATACAAATGCTCCAGACACTAGAATCTTTTCAGTTGAGAGTTCACTTTTTCTTTAGACATCAAATACAATCATGATATATTAATAAGTGTCACCTTCTCAATGGCACTTGTTAGTAGTATTGCCATTCACAAAATTTAGGAGAATCATGTTAACTTTTTGTGATACCTGACATAATTATTAACACAAGAGTAGTACAAGAAACATGTATGATTTAGTTCTGGCACTCTGAACGTGCCAACATTGATCTTAACAGTTTCAAAAATAATGTGATGAACTCTTGAAAATAAATCGCTAAACTTGAATAAATTAACTTGGCTGTACTGCTCAGTTGAGGCTGTTGCAAGGTGTATTTTTAACACCATAATTCTCCACGTGGTCTGATGGACGGTGAGGTAGGTAGTCAGCTACAGCACAATGGGAGCAGCTCAGAAGAGCCCATGATCCAAGCAAGAAGTAATTTTGTCCTCCAGAAGCACAAGGCACATGTCAGTAATGCAGCGGAATGCTTTGGTTTAGCTAATGCTATAAACTCCATTATGCTGTTAATTTGAGCATAAACACTCACTGATATCACAGCTGGAAAAACAAGGAACTGTGGGGAACAGAACCAAACTTCACGAAGTTTGCAGGCCGAAACCTTTGCACCAGCAATGATGTTCATCTAGCCCACAGTAAGCTGGTGCCACCCACTAAATGTGCAGAAAATGGTTCACTTTCTAAATTTTCAAAAGCAGGTAACTATCCTAGGCCACAAGAATAAAGTTAGATTCAGTTTTATCTTGACAACGTTGTAAACATTACTATTTAAAATGCTCTCTTCAGAGTTAGTGATATCAGGAGGAGGCATGGAAGAATAAGAAGAGTTCTGTCACAAGATTTGTGTTTTAAGAAAAAAATTAAAACTTAAAAGACTATAATACCTCAGCTTTACTACCTGTACAATTCTAATTAACAACTGCACAACACACTACAGATATGCATAATAACTGGTATGGTAATTAAAGACAGTATTCATCTCAAAGCTTCCATGCTAAACCAAGAGAAGCAAGATAGGAAGAAGCAAAAAACAAGAAAGGGAACAGACGGGAAAAAAAACTCCACATAAGGTTTGGCATTTGGCACAGTACAAATGAAGCCAAGTTTGGTATTTGGCACAATATACAGAAGACCAGTTTTAGCTTGGTTTGGGGTTCTCTTTTTTGGGGGGTGTGTGTGAAGGGGTATTACATTGTGTAATAGTTCATTTAATAGGAAAAATTTGGATTTATTTTGCACATTAAAAAAAAAATCTCATCTCATACTTGTCTTTCTATGCATGCTTTCACCAGAGTATGCATGCTTTAGCCAGAGTAGTCACAAAACCAACTGTAACGCTAAACAAGTGCTCAAACATCTCAGATATGATATTCTGATGCGTTTATCAAGGAAGCAATAATTTTAATACCTAGTTAGTTTCATCACAGGAACTTGTTTGGAAAAATAATATTGCACTTTCTGCCTGGTCTTATGCTGTATTTGTTCTATGTGGTTAAATATTACTGCTGGTCCACCATTGTTGTTGATGACAGCAAACAAATGCTTAGGATTAATTCTGTTTATTATGAGATCCCAGATAGCTGTACAGTCACATTTTCCCAAGGAATGTTTTCCCACACAACAGATGTCAGATTGACCTAATAATTTTTCTTTTCAAAATTTGCTTTAGGTTCCTTTTCCTTCAGCTAATAAGCCACGAGTTGTTTGGAATGCAATTAAACCAGCATAAATATCTTTCCTGCTTTTTTTTCCCCTTGAGAAGTGTCATACACCCACGTCAATAGAAATTCCACATCAATAAATGTAGATTGGTTAATCTCACCACCATGAAATAAAGTTTACCAGGTTTAATTTATTTCCGTGGTAGAATGACATCAATCAGATTAGTTCGTCAGCCTATTTTAATTGTTATTTGCATCCTTATATGAGACACTCTGCATCCTTATTTTAGACACCACATACCTGGCAGCTTATGCCTCCATTCCACAGAGACACCTTAGCTGAGGGTGAGTTTCCTAAAGCGGCAACTATCACCCATATAACAGAAATGCTAAAGCCATCATTCAAAAATATTCTTGCTTCTTAATGCATAGTCTCGCCAAGAACACCTAAACAGTTCTTCCTACTTTCAGCTGTCTGGATTTATGTCACAGTTCAGAAGTACTTATGATGTTACTTCATTGAAAACTAAGGCAGTTTGTTTAGACATGGACTTAAGACATTGAAAGGGAAAATTCATTAGTATTGATCCCCGATGGCAGTCTAGTTTTCTTTCCTTGAAGCAGGGCAAAACATGAATTCTTTTTTTTCTTTTTTACATCAACAGTGAGATCCACATTTTTTAAAGTTCCTGAGAAAGGATGCTCCATTCTTCCTCTTCTTAAACACAAAAGTAACATGGAACAGAAGACAAATAAGTCCTGAACCAAGACTTCATTGCAGATGGTAAGCAGAGAAACACATTGTCAGCCTGCCAGGTGTCCTAAAATTGTTATACACTCCTTTGCATATAAGCAAACAGGGCACTAACATGAAAGAGGAGTCAGGAGACAGTGCATTTAACTTCATTAGAGATAACCTAAATATTTGGAAGCTCATTGTTTTTTCTGGTCTTAGCCCTCATAAAACTGATGAAACATTTGGAGCAATTTTGCAGTACAACCCATTTTGACCGCAAAATTACCAAAGAGACCCTATAAAAATATCACCATCCCTTGTGAGAACAGAAAGGCATACAAAGATCCAGATTTTGCTCATTTTTGAAATTGCTTAGCAGTCCAAAACACATTGATAGTAGCTCCACACTTTCCATATCCACGAACAAAAAATTCTCAAGTGTATACTTCATGTGACAATTTAAGCAGGGTATTTCCACAAAATGATGATCACGAAAATTGTTTTATAGTCAGCATAGACTTTCTCGCTTCTGTTTAAATAGAGGGATGATGCATGTGCTTCTGAATTCGTGGAATGACAACTTCCCCACGCCAGCTAAAAGTGTCATAACATTCTGAAAAAGTCTCTCAAGTTGAATACACCTCAGCAAAAATCATGTTGGAACCTGGCACCAGACCGCCAGGAAGAAACTTCATAGTTTCCAGCAGTGAATGTACTTCACCAACACAGTCTACAATTGTGTTTTATGGTAATCAGCCTATGACTTCATATCCTACTCAACACAATTGCTGAATGAAGAGTGTTAAACTGGTTAGCTCATCTATCTTATCAGTCAACAATGTGCAATTATCATTGTTTATTACCGGAATACAGCCACTAGACAACAGGCTGAAGATCATGTGTAACAACTTCAGATTTTTGTCATACTTAACAGTTCACAGCTACACTGTTTTGGCTATATCTACCACTTTTCTTGCCTGACACTCAATTCTGTTTGGCATTCACTGCACTAGCTGTTGTAGGCAGCTTTCTTTAAAATTGGTTACAGGTCTTGCAAACATGTTTGGTGAAAGAAGTCTCTCATCCAGTAGTAATACAATTTCAGTATCACTCTTGTTAAATTAAACTAGATTTTCTCCTATTTTTTGCTCTCAGAATCCTGGTGGTTGCTGAGTATTAGGTATCCTTAAAGTTTACTGCAATTTATGTCTCAGAAACAGCATTAACACTACTAAGCTGTTCCCTCACTGTTGAATAGAGCTGTTCCTTCACATTTGAATGTGTTTCAAATATACTACACAACGGTTGCAGTTTTGTTGTGTTCGGCAGGTGTTTTCAATGAGAAGGAAAAAATTACATCCTTGTTAGCTCAAATACTACCCAGACACGTACCTTAAGCAATTCCATGGAAATCAATAGAACTGCCACAGCATGCACTGGAAACCAGAAACACTTTTATGTATTAAATGTCACAGCATTCCTGTAATGTGTAGTGATCCAGGGCTGAAGGAGATCATTAAGAGAGAATGGTACTCAAAACAAGTCCTACAAAGCTCCAACAACATGAGAAAGCCACATTGGATCTCGTCCACTGCAAGACACTGGGATATTATAAAACATATATCCATACTCTTTGGACTCTGGTGGGCCTCTTGGGTTTGGCTTGTTCATTCCTAGTCCACGAATATCTGTTCCTGACTGATAAGCTGTCTGGAGGATTTCAAGGAAAGGCAGTTCCTCCTCCTTCCCCAAGACCTGTATCCAGCCTGTCCTCCACTCAGCCCTACGAGGCCCGGGATGGGATTACAGTGCACACACAGCTCAGTATCATGAAAATCCCACCCCCATCACGGAGTGATGCTTCAAAAGTTTGTTGGCACAAACAGGCCAAAGAAGTTTCAGCTTCTGAAGCAGAAAACACTGCATATGGCTCAGTGACAGCAAGAGGATATAGTAATCTTACACTTCCCTTGCATAAAAAGAACATCAGATACCAATGTTTTTACTACAATTCTTTCCCTTTAATTCTTTGTATTTTGTACTCATCCTTACTTTTTTGTTTACTGTATTCTTACCTTACACATAGGATTTTGTTAGGGAAAAACATGTCCATGTAATAAAAGTGCAAGCTATTGCACTCTAATGAAGTTATTTGAAATTTTCAGATTCCAGTGTTTATCTGCTATAGAGAATCTAAAGTAGAACAAGAAGCTTTGCAGCCTGAATGATTTTCTCCTTTCTGTGTCTCTGCCTACATTGAAAACAAATGTCAGTTTATTGAACTTTGCAGTAAAATCCTCAACATCTGCAGAAAAATCAAGACTGAGCAGTTTTTTTCGCTTTAGACCAGCTGACAAAAGAAACAAAAGAAAATGCCCCAGAGGAAAAGTTTGCTAACGTCAACAAGGGTTAGGGATCATTAGTGCTTGAGATGATAGGTTACCACATGGGAGGGTGTAGTGATCCGGTGTAAAACATGTTTATGTCAGGGGAATCATTTCAATCACTCTGAAGAAACCCTACTGTAACTACAACATATGTACATTTGTATTAGAGATGTATTTTATTTATTTTACCCTGGAGATTGAAAACTGAGAAACACAGAAAATGTTCAGATTAATCTGGATAATACTGAAGAAGAAAAAGTGACAGAATAAAATTTACAAATTAAGCCTTTTTCCTTTTAGAATATTTCAGTTGATTCGTTTGTAATCATAATCAAGCTCTCAGTGGCTGTGTGTTGAGTGTTACAGAATAATGATGTGCAGATAATTCAGGATTTTGAAGTCTCTGAAAAATAACACATTACACTAACACGATACACAGATTGAAACCAGAGAAGATTGAACTATTTACTACTTAACAGTACCACCACCATAAGTGAAACATTTTGCTTGCAAGGAAGAGCCTGGTAGAAAAAAAAAATAATTATAACTTCAGGGAGCGTAAAGGAACAGAATATGTAACTACAAAATTACAGACAGCTCTCTATCAAAGACAATGATAATGACATCAGAATTTCTAAACTAGGCAGTTTTACTTTAAAAATATTTAAAATGACAGATAATTACAATCCTCGGGAATTATACAAGAGAAAAATCAAAAAAATCCAAGACCGGTTGTGAAGTTCAGTGTTCTTACACTGGCATTTCAACAAATGCAAGGTTTTAACTCGCTCTAGTAGCAGCTATGGTATTCAAGATACTAGGCCAGACTTAGAAAAGTTTTCAGGCAGTGATAACATGCACTAGGATTTCCAAAAATCTCTAAACAAGCCAGGCACCCAATTCCTTGAAATGAAAGGAAGTTAAAATATCCCAGCTATGAGCAGGCACAATGATTTACCACAGCTCAAGTGAGAATAATAATTCATAAAGTTGTGGGGACTTAGCCACCTGTGATCCCATAGCATCATCTTAAGGCTCTGAACTATGTAATGAATCTCTGATATAATGCTTGACCTAATTGATGAACGTTATAATATTGGACAGAGACCTTCCTAAAAAGCCACATAAAAAATGTGACACATACCAGATGTTCCTGGCTGAAAACAAGGACGTTCCAAAAGTTTATATACCTCCAGTCAGTCTTCTGTAAACGTCAGGACACGCTGTGACAGCCAACATCAGAGACTTCAGCACTGGTACACATTGCAAAGTCATGGCACCTAACAGTCCACATACATCAGGAGTTATGGTCATTAAATACCTTGGCACAGTAGCATCCAGATTATTCAGTCCTTTTATCCATCCATAGTGGTTCTGTGAGAGATTCCACCAAAAAAAAAAACCTACCACATACCAACTTTAAGTAGAGAAACTTTGACAACGGCTTCAAACAGAGGACTGGCTCTACCATCAGACACAGGTGGCTGCCTGCAACACTCAACCATAAGCAAGGGAGGTAAATCACAGTACCTCTGCAGTTAGAAACTTAAGACAGACTTGGTTACAGAAACTATCCCATTTTTAGAGTTTGCAAGGTAAATGTGCCCCAGACTCACACCCATACAGAGAACAGATTAACTGGCAGCTTCATAGGGAATTCTCTGCTCACAGTCCACCTGACAGATACCAAGGAAAAGGGAAAACAAAGTGTAGAAACATCAAAAAGAAAACTACAAATACAGATGTATAAGCTTAGAGTGAATGTAGAACTGGATGTGTTCATGCAAGACAGAATTACTTTCACGTGCTTCTTTATTTAACTAACAAAATCCAATGCAGATGGTAAATTAATTTAAATACTAATAATAACTCAAGAAATATATAGAGAAATCAGCTGGGAAGCTAATAAACTATATCTAACACAGCAGTAAGAAAGGGTGCAAGTACCACTTCTGTTGGTGGAATAAAGGGAACCAGAGCCAACCATACCTCCTCAGCATGGCTGAAGTTGCCACCTGCTGGGATAAGGAGCTGTGTCTGTCTCCCAAATTGTCAATCTAAGAGAACTACTAATGATCACACACTGAGAGTAGGCAACCAAGCGAGAAATAAATTCCTGCAAGTATGAAAAGAGTAATTCATAATCTAAGTCCCCTCTCCCCATGCCTTCAAAATAGTTTTGAAATAGTCATGACTGAGGAATCTCGTATTTTGTCAGTTACAGCATCATTCTTCCCAGCTTCCTTCATCAGGCCTGCCACACAGCTCTGTCCACACCAACAGGAGTTTCTTACATAAAGCAAGCATCATAAACCTCCCTGGAAGAGGAATTTGGAAAAACAGCCCTGTGCTGCAACTGCTCCTTAGACTCTTCCTTTATATTTGCATTAAGGAACACCAGAGCTGTATTAGTTAATTCATTTGGGTCTCACAGGCATACATATAAGACCATCTGATTTTCACAAGCAGTAAATGGCCAGCAGCACTAATTTGTTCAGGAGGTACTACAGAGTCAACCATATCTAATCATCAGACCCACTCATTCTGACACCTAACTGCAGGAGTGAGATTGAGTTACACATCAGTACACCAAAGAGAACAGCCTAGTAACTACATAATAAGTTGGTGGTTCAAAAGACAAGCATTAAAATAATTAAATAAAGCAAACCTGAACATGGAAAGAAGAGCCAAAGAAAAGAACTTCAAAACAGTTTCAAAAGGAGGAGATGGAGGAAAAGAGGGACAGAGATGCCAGGATGAGTAAGAAGCTTGGAGAAAGATGTCAGACGCTACTGCGATCTATCTTACTGACCTCTCTAGGATTACTTTACTTTTTGTCAATTAAAATTTGTGCAAAAACAAATCCTTTTGTTTGTAACATTGTTGAGTGCTGCTGTTAAAGAAAAAACTGGAAACTTTAATATTAAGCTTAAAAAATACAGCTGTCAAGAAAAAAGGTAGTTGCTTCAATGTTCTTTGCAATTTTTGAACAAGTGAACAGATGGCATTATTAAAATTCTAGTAGAATGAAGTATTTATAAGTTCATTAGACAACACTAACTATACAAAAAAGGACAGTAACATTGCAAACAAAATCACAAGATTCAAAATAGCATAAAAGTACAAATAACGGTTATAAACCCACATTTATGAGTTAGTATATAAAAACAATATTCCCAAATGAAACAGAACACACTAAAAATGCATGAAGTAGTCTATAAAACAGTAATTTATCTTCTAGGGTCACTTCCAAGTTACTTCATGCATTCTGAGCCTGAATTCTATACAAAGGGTTTCAAGTTAGTTTATAAGACAACTGAGAGAGGAAAAAGCCTGTTGCTTTTGCTACATATATGTAAAATTCATACTATGATATACAATAAGTAATAATGAAATTATTCTAGAACTAAACCCCCACAGAAATTTCAGTCTTATTCTCTGAGGTGATGTTCCCAGAAAATAAACAAAAGGTCAGCCAAATGTGTCTAGCACATGTATTAGTGCTTTTAAATGCTGTGCCAGACTGGCTTATTTGATACCTGAGATGCTTTGTTTGCTGTTCTCTTCATCATCTTGAATTATTAGCCTATACAGAATTCACTTAGGAATAGTATGATTTGTAATTGCTTGTCTTACTTTCTATTGTCTTTCTTCCAGCCACAGCAATGTCTCAATTTGGTAAAGGTGGGTCTGTTAGTATTCTAATTTACTTGAAAAAGATGCAAATTCCTGTCACCTTCAAAATGTGACAAAATGGATTCACTATAAAAAGAGATAGCTAACACTGAAAATTGAGCTTTCACTCCAAACTAATTTATACCAGTTCCCATATGCGCTGATTTATTCAGATGTACACCACTTTTCTCTGCAGTTTTTATTAGTACTATCTGTGTTAGGGTTTAACTCCTTTAAGCACTCTATCCACTCTCTATATTTTATCCAGTCTAACATGTCGTTCTAGGAAAGTCCTCAATTTAATACCTACATGGAAAATGATTCAGACAGATGTATATTATTTCAAAATGTCTATTTGATCCAGATTTTAAAGAATTCCATGGCACTTTTTTCTTTTGATAGATCTATTACCTAAACCTTATCCATTTTTTTTGCCAATGTGTGCCTATTTAATCAACTATAATTGATGCAATGTCAGACTAGAATATTTGAAACTGTTTCTTCCCGAAGAGCCAAATCTACCTAGAGAGGAATTGCAGGGTGCAGGTCCATACCAGCAAAAACCAATTGAAGCCTGAGCTGCCACCCTTGAGCTCTCTCCACTGCCTTGGGGCAGTTTTTGGCTGCAGTAGCTCAGCAAATTTTAGACATAATTTACAATTACACAGGTACAAGGACCAACGCAAGAGAAAGGCTGGATATACAAACCCAGGGATGAAAGCTGAGGGCAGGCAGCGTGGGCTGGGATGGACACAGAGTTGTTTCCTGGGAACCAAGAGGTTTTGGTTTGAGTGAATACTGCTTAAGCAGACAGGACTCATTGGCATCTCAGCTTCTTAATGAATGGGCTCTTCAGGACTAGTTCATGCCTCCTAAAAGGGCCTGAGATTCTGAAGATTCTTAAGGAGGCATTGAAAGTTGTCTTTGCCAAGATAATTGTTTTGTGTGTTTTTGTTTTGTTTTTGTTTGTTTGTGGTTTTTGTTGGGTTTTTTAGCATGATAAGTTCTTTCATATGTGATAGTTTCAGATATAATAAAGGACACAATTACAGCTACCTTGAGGCAGGAGACACAAACAGACACATCCTCTTTAGTGAAATGTAGCAGTTGCAGAGTCGTCTAGATTTAATGGGTTCTTCCATTTAAAGGGTATGATGATCTACATCAACATTCATTTCTAGTTAATAGTTTTCTCTAGCACATTACTGGAAAGAATAAGAAGTTTTAATATGTTTTAGATATCTCTACAGCGTGCAGAGAAAGGCTTAGGTAAAAATTTACACTATTATCTTCAAATCTTGAAACTGTTTTAACATTCAAGACAAACACAGCTAAGTAATACGACTGAGCAGCTTCTGTTGGTCCATCCTACACTTAAATGATTTAGGATTGCCTCTTTAGACGAGAAGATCTTCAGAACAGGCAAAAGAAGGAGGAGAGTAAGATTTAGAATTATTGTTAGCTTCCTGGATTTGAATTATTTAGTGAAATCTCAAGAAGGAAACAAGCATGGAGAGAAACTCACTTTGACAGCACAATGGCATATTCCGTAACTGTGTTCTGGAAGATGCCTGTGATTCCAATTACTGATTTATGCTGAATTATTACCTTTACTGCGTTCTTTTTTCATTAATTACAGGTATATTGAAGTAATGCAAAACTACAGCCTATTTTACTTTTGTTTGCTTGCCTACTATAGTATGCCAATAAAATTGGATTAGGTATGCCTACAATGTCAGTGACAGGGTAAAAACATGTCCATTTCTAAGAAAAATCCTGGCTAGAGACTATGATTTTTACAAAGACACTTTAGGAATGAAATTAGTCTACCATGTTTCTGCTTTGGCTTGGGAGAAACATGACCTACGTGGGTAGAGAAAATTTATTCCTGTGAATATATAATACAAATGATTACCGTAAAATAAAAAGCTATGGCTAAAAGCTGTAAAGTGGTGGATGCATCATACTGTGCAGTAGAAAGCAGAGAATATTATAATAGCTGGCTTTTCAGTGGAAAGACTTGGCAGTCAGCCACATGGTGCAGACTGGGTTCTGTCCCCAAAGACACATTCGCGTCGGCAACATATTGGGAGGTTGTTTAGAGTCTAAAGATTAAGAAGAATAATCTTTCAATTTAATCTATCACCTGGTCAATGTTAGCCATAACCATATTGTACATAATTTGATCCAAAGAAAACACAACAAGTACTCAGAATTATTTTAATGACAGAATCCCGTGTTCTTGTACTAAACATCATTTTGTAATTATCAAAACAAGCAAAAAATCCTAATTAAATGTTCCAGTTCTGTTTTAGAATATTATCAGTCACTAGACTTATTTATTGTTCCATATATCATTTAGCCATAGTGTTCTTTAATTTGACATATAAAAGGATTTCCTGTAATCTTAAAACAAGCTACATAACTTCAGGCATTCTTTTAGAAACTCTAGGTTGTCTAAGTTAACAGATAATATTAATATAAGTAGTACTTATTACTTGAATTGCAACTTGTTAAATTCTGGAAATTGTGTTTTCTTTAAGCCCAAAGAAACCCAGGCTCTGTAGTATCCTACCTGACCAATCTACAAATAGCTGGAACTGAAAATCAGCAAGAAAATGAAAAACAACAAATAGTCCATATTTGTTGTAACGTATGAGTTGTTAATTGAAAGGGACCAGTCTCTCAGCCTGCCATCAGCAATACATTACACAAGCCATTCCTCCCTTTTCTAGTCAAAGTGTATCTACTCCCGCTGGTTTTGCCCATGTCCTATGTTACCGCAAAGGGCTCCAGTTTCAGTATGTCAGGGAATCTTTAAAGAAAGCACTAGACAAAACTGCTTCATATTCCTGTCTTTACTGGGAGAGCAGCCAAGGATGTTTACAAAAAGCATAAGCGGGATAAGCAGGTAAGCTGGTTCCTAAGTTTCTCTACTGACAGAGCAGCTCAAGTTTGTCATGTATTATGCCACAAAGTCTCTGAAACACTGATCTTCGGAGCAGCAATTTTTCTAGTAAATGCTAAACCTAGCAGTGGAAAACTCATAAGATTCCGAATTTGTACAAGGACTCAATTCATAAACAAGCTAGGAGGTTTCTTCAGATACAAGTTCGGTAGGAAAGACACAGTAAATGCTTAGGTACTGACACTTTCCTTAACACAACTATTGTTCACACACAATATCTTTTTGGCCAAAGTCACAGACTTCATCTTTAAATGTGTTTTAGGAGCCATACAACACCACTCTTGCCATCAGCTCAAAGAAATGCACCATTATTCAGCATGTATTCTCCTGCAGCAGTTCAGTTGGCCATAAGGAATTCTAGGTATCATTTTTCTTAAAAAAATACATTCTGGTCTTGCATAAACCTAGACTTTTCTAGTAAAATTCATGAAACGAACCAGAGCTATGTGATTTTTTTCTTGTCTATAAGGATGTTAGTATTTGGAAATCAGCATATACTTTTGTGCAACCACTAAAAGGAAAATTTGTGAAGATTAAAGATATAAAATTAAAAAAAACCATTTAATTGAATATGATCTCTCTTGCAAATAATCAGAGGTGTTTTCAAAGCAGAGGTCAGACTGAGGCGATAACAGGATTACTGGAAGGTCAGAACAGAAATTCAGTACCATTCTCTAGATTCCTAATCTGTTTCCTCAAGGAAACACAGGAGTTACCAAGCCAGTTTTTACTGATTCCTCCACCAGGTTTGGATCCTTAACATGTTCTAAAAACATTCTCAAAAATAAAAGTAGTATCTGATGCAAAACTCTTGAAACAGAAACATAAAGTTTTGTGGGGCCCTGGTAAGAATGAAATAACACCTGCCCTCCTTTTACTTGATTCTCGTTATGCAAATGTGTGTCCTTATCACTTAGCACAGCAACGGTTTTCCTTAGCCCTTTGAGAGGTACAGATGAAGACTCAAGGATATGAAAATTGCAATGATAGAAGCCCTTATTAAAGTTTTTTTTTTTTTTCCTAAGAGGTAAAAGTAGGGTCAGAACTCAAAGCTGTATTAAATGAAGCTTGCTATCAGTCAGAAAGCCCCTGACTACCTGGCTCTGAGACAAATCTCATCTAACTGCTGTACAAAAAAAGGCTTCAGACAAGTGTCTCCATTTCTGCACTCTTTAAGAAAATCCATCCTCAGAGAGAGCACTGAAAGGAAAACAACCACATCTGAGGGATTTGGACATATGAAGAGAGGAAGAACCCGAAAACCAAAGGAAATTGTTTCATCGCTGTGTCATTAAAAAAAAAAAAAAAAAAGCAAGACCTCAGAATGAAAACCTACTAAAAATTATATATCTCCCAATAATCTTAGAATTACAGAAATATATTGTGCTGGCTTGAATGAAAACGAGTTAATTTTCCTTCATGCAGTTAGAAACCTTTCTTTTTTGTAGCTAGCACAGTCGAGAACAAGAAGATAACACTCTGGGACAGAGTTAACTGAGAGCCCATAGGTGCAAGGCAGCTAGCAAGGGGGACATAGATGGGGCAGACCTTGACTGACATCGACTGATTCCATCCCATTAGCGTCATGCTTCATACTTAGAGTCGGCATCTTCTGGCTAGCTTCAGTCAGAGCCAGGATGGAGACCTGTTCAGGGGAGTTCTGTTCAGGACTTTCCTTAGTTGGGCCTTTTGCCATCCTGCTGTTTTGCAGAGACCTCTAGGCCTTTCTGCCTTTTCCTCTCTTCCCTCTCTGGGATCAGCTGTTAGGAACCAGGGTGCTGCTTCCATTTCCTAACAGTCTGCAGAATAAAGAGTTCTTCAAAAACTCAACTAAGAAATTCTGGAGTTGAGAAATCTTCCAGAGACAATATTGTATTATTTCTAATAATTCATTAATGTGTATTTTAAGATGCATCACAGAAGTACAGAAAAACAAGTATAATAACTCAAGTACTAAGATAAATTCAACCAAGATTTGATGAACATTTATTAAGAATGAAAAAAGGCTAAATCAAATATCTTCTGCCACTTTAACTACAGATTTACAGGAAGATAAAAAAGAATAAAAGAAAAAAGTTGAACTTGTAGCCTGACATTTATTCCTGAGAATTCTGTGTACATGACAGGTTTGGTGAGTTTCCTTCAAGTGTATTTAAAATAATCTTATTTATGTCCCTATATCAAAGGGCCAGTCTTGGCAATACTTACATAAATCTGTCTTTGAGGAAAGTTGTAGCATGTATTCCAAAATTTGAGTTTATCTATTCTCATAAAGACTTACTTGTGAAACATAAAACTGCTATCATGGGCCAGTGATCCATTCATCAGTATTCAGTTCGAAAAATGACCAATAAAAAATGTCGAACTAGACCATGTCAGACAACAGTATTTCTGAGATTTCCTATGTTTCTTTGACTCTCCAATACTGTTCCATGCCACCTATTGTGAATGGAAATGTCAAACATTTTGAAGAGTCTAAATTGTTTTGCCAGACCTGCTCAAACCATGTTGATTCATAATTTGAGAAGTCTTATTAATGCAACCGAGTTTTTGATTGAAAAAACAAAACAAAACAAACAAAAACCCCACAAACCAGAACTTGAGAAAAGGCTTATAATACCCCTTTCCTGTATTATATGCTGTCAGTTTCACTGTACTTGGTGTATGCAGTTGGCTGTTACAGTATGTACCCCAAACATTTAAACATATCAGAGATTTACTGTCACTGATGACTACTCACAAGCAAAGCTTTTTGAGGAACACAAGTATGTTGACAGAGGGGATGATAACAAATGTTTTTGGCCACAGAACAGTTGGAAAAGGCAATCTGGTAATAGTGCATGCCTGTGAAAACACACCATGATTCGTAGAATTAAAGTTAGGCAATAGGGAATATTCAGATTATTCCTGAAGCACATTTATATGATATACCATGAAATAGATACATGATAGTAAGCCAGCAGATGTCACAATGACATGGCTTTCTAGGTTATACAACGCAAAGAGAGGACATACTGGTAATCTAAAAACTTCAAATGAAGTAACCTTCTCCTGTCCTAAACGGGCATCCACTGTGTGGGTCATGACAACTCTGATTCAAAAAGATGGGTCACTGTGTAGTTACTAGCTTTAAAAGTTGTTTTGATAAACCTCCACAAGTGTTCTACAGTAGATCTAAAAGTCACTGCCCAGCAAGTCCCCAGGAGTAAACCTATCTCTATTGCTATGTAGATAGCTGATGCACTGCATTAAGATATTTCTGAGTATTCACAGTGGACACACTTGAACTGAATTAGTATAATTGTAACAAGTCTGTTGTCAACCACCAAAACATAATGCACTGTTACACTCAATTGCTATAAATCCTTCAAAACTCACACACATTCCTCCTCCCACACCTATTACTGAATTGCGTCTTATTAATTTCCTAACCCTTGTTCCTCATCAACACAATCGTCTCTTTCCTTTTCACTCCCCATACTTATTTAATGACAAATGAAATTAAACTTTCTGGGTGAGGACCAAGCACCTTGTAAAAGAGCTCTCTTCTGTTAGCTGAAAAAACAAATGAGCACACAAAACATTCTCCTTTGCATTAAAAGAATATAAGAAAGTTATTCTGTTGTTCAGCGTTACTCAGCAATTTCAACTGGACAAAGATAAAACTGCTCTTTTTCTGTAAGCCAAAGAAGATTCACAATCATCATTTATGGGTATCTCTGCATAATGCAGGTTGGAAGAGAGAATAAAATAATTTAGCTTAGTACTGCAGCTAAGCAACATGAGTCTGGACAAGGTGCCATCTCCAAAGGGTTTGAAAGATTCCTTAGTGTTACAACTAAAAAGATCTATTGCAGCTTATCTAAAAAGATCCATAAACAATATGTTATAAAAAACACAAATTCTTTTTCACTATATTCAAATGTGTTAAGACAACTTGATTCACAATTCTAACAATGGATGGTAAATAAATCCTAGAGAAGCAGCAGAAGCATAATCATAGAATAGAATGGTCCTACCCTGCTAAACTAAAAGTTTGCCTACTTGAGTTCATTGTCTATGACAATGGCTAGTAACAGCTCACTATGGAAAAAGTCTGAAGAAACTACACTATAGCAAAAAGAAAGAGAGCACAGACTATAGATGCACAGAGTATACTTACTCCAGTATGTCCTCAGAGCAATCAGACACTTATGAATTTTCTCAGCTGGAGGCTGCATCAGGATCATAGTATGTAACAGCTCTTGATGAAGTATTTCTTCCTTGGATTGTGTCTAATCACTTTTTGAACCCATTTACATTTTTAACATCTAAAATATCTTATGCTAATAAGTTCACAATTCAGGCATGGGTTGTGTGAAAAGAGACATCCTGTTGTTTCAAATCTGTAGCCAATTCATTTCTTGGGGTGCCCTTCAGATCTTCCATCATAAAAAAGGTAAATCTGTCAACTGTCTTCATCATGAAGCTATAATTACAAAACTTCTGCTACAGTTAAGGTCTTTTGCAGAATGAAGAATCCCCCTCTATTTGGTAGCAGTACCATAAAAGTCATGACAGCACAAAGATAACAAGCAAGGTAGGCTTTGTAAAAAGCTAATACTGTTATCAGGAGCAGAGGGTCTTTTTGTAGCTAAATTGAACTAGATGCATTAGCCATTTTTTAAAAAAAAAAAAAAAAAAAAAAAAATCACACCTTGCTAACCTTCCTCCACCACAAGCCCCCTACAAAAGAGCATGAGATCTGCACATACTAAACAAGAACCCTCAAACATAATCTGTTTAGTTTAACAGACCTAAATGGCTTCACAGAATTTATGAAGAATAGAAACTCAACATCACTGTTGAGAAAAGGTTATTCTTAAAACAACTAATTCTTTTTAAGCTTTTCAGTCCTGATGCTCAAAGAAGACAAGTTTTTCAAATAAAATTTATACCTGTTATGGAGTCAACAGCAGTTGATACCACTTTTATAACGCATTTAATTTCCCCCACAACCTCCTTAGACCTGAGCTTTAAGTGTTCCAAAGGGAAATATATATATATATAAATATATATATATATATATATGTATCCATCCCTCTCAGGCCCAGAGAAGATGACAGTCTACAATCTCCTCCTGTTCCATAATCCATAGTCACTCATTTCACTGAAATTGTCTAAATTATTAAAATAATTAAACATAATTATAACTCAGTGTGCTGTTATCCAAGTACATTCTTCATTGGCAAAGTCAGGCTAAGTGGTTCCTACAGTCTTCACATTTCATTGCCCCCCTTGGGTGTGCTAACAGAACTGTTAACTTGTCTCATATTGGACCAACAAAAAGATCTAAGTTTTAAAAAAAAAAAATCTTCCTTTTTTGCTTCTATTTCTGACTTTCAGAAATACAGCTTATAGACTTCTACACATCTGTTTATCTTTGTTCTTCTGTGCATCTTGAGAAAATGACATGACGTGCACAAAGTGTCTGAACTTCAAATTAATCACAATTTTCCTCAATGACTTAATGATGTTTCCTATTTATTTGCATTTGGCTGAAATATCTATTTGCTGCTAAGCTCTAATGGCTGGTTTTTCCACTAGATTCCCAGCACCTCTCCTTTAGCTGTATTAGCTAATTCAGGCTCGGCCTAAAATAAAGAGGAAATAAGGCTGAAGACTGGGCTTGAACATCACCTGTACTTGACTCACTGTCTGCACCCACAGCATGGCTTGGATTTCGCCAATTTGCACTTTCCCGAAAGAACATTTGGGCCCAGTTGAGAGGACTAGCACCTGCGCAGCGCCATTCCAAGAGGCAGTTTGGATGCAACATCCAATTTGGGAGGGAGGGAAAAGTAGTTTTGCCTTGTGACTTCTGCCATGCAACTTGGCTTCAGAGGTAAAGATCAGTCAAAAATTTTATCTGTTAATTTATTCTTCAATTACTCAGCTTTACGAGATTCTTTTAAGTCTCTATACATCTGGTTTTAATTTTCATAGCATGCCCAAAACTTTATCATCCTCATATGCACCCATTTTTACAGAGAGCCTATAAAAATACTTTCTCAGACTGCTGATGACCTCTGTAGTGAAAATTGTCTAGGCGTTTCTATAGCTTACTTCCTAGTTTTTAGCAACTTAGTAATCTACAAGAGGACTTTTCCTCTTATGCCTGTATCTTTGACTGTCGCTGAAAAAAGCTCATGTCAAATCTTTGTGGGTTTTTTTTGTTTGGTTGGTTGGTTTGGGTTTTTTAATCTGAAACTTGAGCACACATTTTCAACCAAATAACTTCCATCCACATGCTTAATAATATCTTCAAAACATTTGAGTAATATTTGTGACACCTTTCTTCCATAGAAATCTATGGCAGCTAAATAGAGGTAGCAGTGTTCATTTATGTGCAATAAACTTCTCCCTCCCATAACATACTTAAACAAGTATCATCACCTAAAGCAATAAGTTAGGGAATGTACAGCAGTAAATCAACGGGAATGAAGTCATGCACAGACCTTTCTCTCACTGAATGAAGCAGGAAGTAATTTAACATGCATAGATAAAACATACCAAAAAAAAGTATTTTATTATAGTCTCGTTGAAAGTTAATTGTCAGGATTTATTTCACTATGCATAATATGAAGAAGTAATTTTTGGACAAAGCTACCTCTTCAAAGCACTTGACCTACCAGTGACCACTAGGACAAATAAAGTGAGTACCTATGACTCACCATGAAAGTATGAAAAGTACACTCTTTCCATCAGCTGCACTAAATCTGATAGGCGAGCACAGAACAACTAGTTAAAAACTCAATCTAATCATAGATATTTTGAAGGATAAAGTAACTGAATTACCATCATCATTAGCTAAATCATTATAGGATGACACACTGAAAATTGATAGTCTTCATTAAGCCCAAACTACGGATATGCTGATGTCTGTGCTTTCCATTTCTGTCTTTACAATCTGAATTCAAAGTCTTAAGGCAACAGGGCAGTTTCAGAAGTAAACTTTCTGCTGAAAATCTTCACTAATAGCCAATATAATGTAATAACAACTACCATTATTCGTTTCCACCCACAGACACATAAATTCATCCATTTAGAAAGCATGGTGTTACCATTTACATCCCACTAGCCATCTTCACAGTAAAAGATAACTTTCACTTGTCCTCAGGGCTTCCTGTACTCCCTGGGAGATAAAAGAGATGGCAGAAATTTTCACATATATTTTATATGGACAAGGTATCAAGAACTTTGCTGAATTGAGTTTTCTCTACTGGCATACAAAGGATCCATGAATAACTATGTTACTTACCCTTTCTTTGTGCACATGTAGTATAACAGACTATGAAACTCCATGATCACATACTGTCTTTTTCACCAAAGGTGCAAGTCTCATTTAATGGAGAGAACAAGCAATGCTAACATTATTTTACATTTTTTTCTCGTTATGCTTATTGGTCAATGTTTGATTACAGGCCTTGTCTAGCCAACATTTCCTAAGTTAATACTTTTATACTTGGATTAAAAAGCTACTGTCTCATAAAAGTTAATGACTATTCCCTTGTTCTTATTTATTGCTTTCTCATCTTACAATCCATGGGAATGTTCCTACTCCATTCTAATGCAGGTAAAACTGGTTAGCTTACATCACCATAAATAATCATTATTAAAAATGTTGGCTACATTGGTATACAGTCTCCACACGTGATCAGAGTGATCATCATTTAGCGAGAGTTTTTTGTTTGGTTGGGGTTTTTTTATTTTGCTTATTTTTTTCTTTTGCTTTCTTGATTTTTACTCTAGAACCAAAGATCCCATGTACAGGAGGGAAACAATCTGAAAACAAAGAGCAACAGGGCCAAACATCATTAAGGAGTACTCTCTTGCATAGTAGGGAAATGGGTCCATACTGTGTACAATACTGATGAACGCATTATTGCAATGCTATCCCTCTTAAACTGACTACATTTTATAGAAGACATTGATAATTTGAAAAGGTTCAAAATGTAAACTGATGAGAAACAATAAGAAAACTGGGAAACTTCTTTCTCAGTAAGATACTAAAAGAAGATCCATGCCCCAATTTGCTTGAAAGATGGAGAAATGACAAAAATCACCATCTGTTTACTTGCTAATATATCTAGCAGATACAGGCACAAAATGATTCAGTGAAGACTATAAAAAAGGAGAAGCAGTATTTTCGAATTAACAGAAAAAAAATTTAGAAACTCTTAGAAACTCTTCATTCAAGCCTAACAAAGACACGACAAACATCATTTGAAGTATATGTTGAGAATAATTGCTCCAGATACAATGCGATTAACATAATTAATTCAAGAGGGAAATCAGACCAAGCAGTGATATCTGCTTCCTAAAGCCAAACATCTCATCATTAAAGGATCACCCTCTGCAAATCTCTGATCATCTAAACAATTCTAAATATGCAGAAGAGCTCCAGAAAAACAGAAATAATGCCTCCTTCACCTAACCTACTCAAAAAAAAAAAAAAAAAAAAATCAGAAAAACTCTCACATACTTCAGCAAATGAGAAGAAAACAATCCCAAAACACATTCAACTAATGCACCAGGCTTATATTTGCAGTTGCTTGGAGTCTGCTACTGATAGCCATTCAAATAACAAATCATAAAATCAGCTATTACTTCAACATCAAGACACGTATTGAACAAAAAACATCATCACCACTCAAGACCTAATTATTATCTACCAAGAGGCCACTGCTCAATATTTCTGTACTATCAGTACATAAGAACAACTCCTGATCTGTCTGACCTAGGTATCCTTTCCACTAGACTTTTCTTCTGCCCAAAAGAACAGCCCAACAACACAACAGAGAGAAACTTTTTCACTAACTCTTCCTCAATATTTTCATAGCCAAAATGCAGCCACTTCTAAACTGGCTCTCTTCAGAATAACCCAGGGAAAACAATAAAAACCCCATTGAACCGGACACACAGGAAAGAAACAATTTCACCTTGGACAATTATACTGACTGTTCCAGGAAATGACTCAGTGAAAGAAAAAATTTAAAAGCAATGGCATAATACAACAGCCTCTCCAGAAATCAGCTCTAAAATTATTCTGTACCTGTGACAGATGTATGCCATTTTCATCATCTGCACTAAAAGGGCATTCTCGTGGAGAGCTCTACCACAGTGCTGGGAAGTGCCGTCACTTCATCTCTCTGCCTCTGAAATACTGATACGCTAATATAAGCTATCTAAAGACATGAAAAAATGGCAACCTGTAAACTCCTCTATACAAAAGTCTACTGATGCGTTTTGTCTCTATGGAAGTAAGCATGATACCAAATGCATGGAGGAACAGCATCTATGGAGTCAAGCTCCAGATACTATTGCAACTTTTTTGAGAAAAACATTCACAATAAAGACAACTTTTATCAGTCTGGATATTATCCCAGAAAGTAGCACCTGTCAGCATCATATCAGTTACATTGGATCAGACCAACAAGACCACCTAGTCCAACATCCTGGCTCCAGCTGGCCCCAGCAGATGCTGATGGAAGAGTATGAGAAGGGCAAGCAATTATGTCACTCGCACTAGGGGGAATGGGACTGTGGAAAAAAAAAACCAAAAAACCAAAAAACCAAACAAAACAAAACACTAAACAAAAAACCAAACAAAAACCAAAAAAACCAACAAAACAAAAAAAAAAACGCATCTCTAAGAAAGGCATCAAAATATTTAAATAGTGTGGTTTCATGATAAGAAGCATTAAGAGCTACTGCTATGGTGTCAACAGCGGAAGTCACGCATTACCCAAATCATTCCCATATTCACTCTTGCTTTTTGGGAAGTACGTTGCCTGTTTGGATATCACAAACGTAAGTACAGCAGGGCTACATCAGACTGAAACAGCGTGTCTGCAGCATCAATGAAATATTAAGACAGCCTAATTAGAAATCAAGGAGGTGATCAACATGCTGCCATCTCAGTTCCTCTAGCCTAGGTTGGGAGATGTCAGAATCACAGCAAGCTGTGGAGTGTCACACAGTGATACTCTCCAGCTTCTGAGACCCTTCATCTGCTATGCTATAATACAACTACTACCCTACTCTACAGAACGGTTATTTCGGATTAGTGTGGAACCGCATAGTCCTCAAAAAACTAACAAATCAAGCACAGGCTCATTTTTTTTTTTCTTTTTCATTCTGGCAGCAAGCTGACATATATTTAGCATACATATGCTCTTCCAGCTTACATTTCTCTTTTCACATACTCTATCCCTGCTTATGGAAATGCATGTTAGCCATCCTTTCACATATTTAACAACCTTAGCCAAAGTGCAAATAACATTCCCCCACAGCATCATTTAAAAACAGGAATGAATTACCTATTTAAAAAAGCAAATAGAGCAATAACTATGATTTATTGTAGAAATGGGTACTTCAGTATTGCTTAACAAGAAATACCTAGAGTACAGACTTGCTCTCTAAATAGAGCCACACATCAACGTCTCTAACGCTCACTGCTTTCTCTCTCACACAAATGTAAGAAACTTTAAGGCACATTATGCTAGTATCTTAATATCTTCAAGTGCAGCACCAGAAAAGAAAAATTTTCCATCTATTTTGGATCACAGAACTTTACTTTTTTTTTAACATTTTAATGCTGCAGCTTAGTGCAGCTTAGCACACTTTTTGTTTTAGTACTGGACTTAAAGGTCTAGTAACAAATGCTCCCTCTGTATATAATCTCAAAGTCTGGGCATAATGAAGTCTTCTGCCACAGATTCTATTCCTCAAATCCCTTCTCTTGTACAGAAAAAAAAGACTAAAAAGAAAAAAAATACTTATTTTTCCTAAAACCACAGAAGGTATCAGGCTTAAACAAACTAACTCAGGCACCACAACCATTTCAGTCATCACTATCTTCAACCCAGTACAGCCTCTAAAGTAAGAAAAAAAAATACTTTTAACTAACCTGCACAGATCTGTATTCTTTCTGTGCTCAATTAGCTTATTGAAAGCTATCATAGGTATTGATTGCTGAAGTGTATAACATACATCTATACACATCGGAAAATATCCAAAGCAACATGTGAGTGAGGGATTTTATGCAGATGTCTTTCCTCTGGAAGCCTACTCAATTTTCTATCAAAGGGAAGCTACAGTGATTTTTCAAAACTATTAAAATGAATGTATCCAGAGACTGCTGCTTCCATTCCTCTGCCAAACTTAAAGCCATCCAGTGCACCAAATCTGATGCAGACAGAATCTGGGCTTAATCTGAATTCTGAACCCACACAGTGTTGTCATATTCGCTTCACGAGAAACATCATAAGAATGAGACACACCATGAGAAAATCATGCACTTAAATGACTAATGAAGAATTAAATTTTATATTGCAGTCAGCCAGGCTGCTTATAGTAATTACATAAAACTAGCAATGAATACGCTCTGATTTATTGTGTAATGATAAATAAAATAAGAAGAAAAAGTACTTTGAATGTTTATAAATGTCCGCAAACTGAAACAACTAACAACACTCATTTAATCATTTGCATCAGACTAGCAGCAGCATATCTAGCAAAGAGCATTAATTTAACACTGACAGTAAATTAACAGATACAGGAAAGAATAACAGGAAAAAAAAAAAAAAAATCAACAGTCCATAAAAGTATATATGTAAAATTACTTAAAAAGTAATTTCACACTTCTGTTTAAACAACTCAGGTAAGGAAATACCAGCAAATGCTAAAGCTACAGTTTCTAAAGCAGCAGTACTTCGGTCACATTGCATTACACATTCTCTTCTTACTTGAATGTACAGCAGGTTACAAGAAAGTATTATATTATGAAGTCCATAAACGGAAATATTAGTATTAGAATGGCAATACCTTGGACTTATCCAAAGATAATCTATCCTATTGTTTTTCAAAGCTCAGGAAAAATTGTGATAATTTCTTGAGGACTATACATCCTGAATAAACACAACAGCAATATCACAGTAACATTTTATTAAGCAATTAATTTTCTAATTTCTTAGGGGGTGCGTTGTTTTGTTTTGCTTTTTAAAACAGGTCAATTATGAAATTTTTATCTCCTGTAAATGCATTAAGACCACTGCACTTAACAGACAGTAACATATGACTGTGTATAATCCGTGTCATACTGTGTACTGAATGTACTCTTATGTACAATTTTCCATTTAAAAAAAATTTAAATTCTATTTAGAAATTACTTAACAGCAGCATTTGCACGGTAGCAAAGAACCTTAGGTTCCCACTATACATAGCTTTACATGGTTTTATAAGTATTGCTGGAAGAAAATAACATATACAGCTGTTGTTAATGTATCCAGATTCAGGAAAAATTAAGCACGTGATCATGCACTTTGATAAACAAGGCTCTGGAGTAGAGAGAGGAAGAAGTAGCCAAGAAAACAAATGTATGGATCAGAAAGAAAGGTTCATAACCAGCAGGACAAAATTCTGTGGAGGTTGCTATACAGAAATACGGGGCGAGGGGGGGAACAAAAAAAAATTGGAATGGAGACCAACACATGAGTGTAAGAAAAGCAGCAATGAGAAGGTAATTTCAAAGTGACTGCTTCCCACGGCTTCCATTTTTGTATTCTTCAATCAGACTCTTCCCAAGAGAGGTCTGGCCACTCAGCCAGAAGATACAGTGATGTGGAATATCTTCATTTAGACTCAAGGAGAACCCTGCGATGCTTTAGAGGTATCTGAGAATGAGATAGATCAGAGGATGCAGACTCCTGTGCAATGCAGTAATTTTAAAAACCTGATTAAACTACAGGGGAAACTATGTCTGCATCAGAGTTTAATGCCCTACCAAGAAAGCAATTCTAGAGGTCATTATGTCTTTCTTAGAACACACTCATCTTAAACACTAGAAATGTACAATTAAGTGACATAGCACTAAGACAAGCAAGCACATGTCATCCATTCTCCCTGTATAGTGCAAATACTTTACAATGGTCATACAAATTGCACAGGTTATGAATAATTTTGGAAAATTAAGATTAAACAATGTATTAATAAATATGATCAGTAATGAAATTTTGTGGTTTATATTCAGCTGATACTTACAGTGTCTTCAGTACAAAATCTCTTGGCGACAATCAGGTTTAGCCAGAATAACATAGATTGGGCTGGATCAAAAGAGTTATTTAGTTTATTAGTTTCTTCCACCATTGTGAGCAGAACTTCACAATCGTCTTCATGCCTGACTTAAAAACCATTTATTCGCATTATTTCACACATATTTGACAATTATAATGTTACTTCTCGCTTCTGAACTACTAATTTGGAAGCAGTGCAATTTTTTTTTTCAAATTACATTTTTCCTCTCTCATCCCAACCCTTGTAAAAAGCCTAAGAATTACAAGTTCAGGTTTTCAAAAGAACTAAATCTTTGCCTAAAAAATATGCACAGATCATTCAAAATAAAAAAGATACTTTTTAATATAAAATTAAGAACATCTGAATCCAAACCGCTACTCACTGCAATTGTTTTGAAACTTTAGTTATACCTGCCAAGGGAATACAAATTTAATCGCAAACTCAACAAACGTGGAATATTCTCCACATGTAGAATATCATCCAAGAAATCAATTATAAATGCTCTGACTTGTCCACGGAGGTTCAATACTCTGCATTTGCTGAGCTAGAAGAAGACAGAACTGAAACTGTGTCCCTTCAGCTGCACCATGCAGTTATTAGTATGACTTTTTTCTTCTGTACCTGATCCCCACTTCCTAAAACCAGGAGAGCCATCCCCTTCGGGAAGTGAGGACCTTGCTCGCACAGAGCAAGAGGTAATACAGGCAGCTTCCCATGTAGAAATTCTGTCAGTACAGTTTGTCCTTTCTTCCTATATAAAAATGCCATTAAAAAATTCAGAAAGACATCTGTGAAATTCAGTACCAGCTGTGTAAAAGACATGCATCTGACTTATAACCAATGTGCTTAGCCTCTTTTTACTGTTGTGGCAGTGAAGCTTCAAATAATATGATGAAGGTTGGAGTTCATAAAAACTTTTCTGAGAAATTTGTTGGGAGATGAGGATCTACCCAGCATAGCCTAAAAATTCCATCATCTTATGGCTCTTGCTACAACCACGTGATACTTTTGCTTGAATTATATGGAAAAGGACAACTGGAAGAAGTCTTGTGACTTCTGAGAGTATTATACCTGGGCATCTGGAAAAAAAAAAAGATCTTCTTGCACATTAACTCATAAAGTCCATTGAAAAAGTCTACTTCTACGAAGATGTACGTTTAATGAGTTTTTAAAGCAAGACCATGTGTCTTTTTGATTTAACTTACACCAGCACCTCCAGTAAGATGAGACATACGAGCAAAGGAACTTTTTACTGTGTCTATACAAAGATGTTTTTCTGATCTTTAAACTTCATAAAACATCCCATGAGGCCATAACGCATAAAGTACAGACCAGACCTCAGAGTCCAAGTAATAAGCTTAACCTGTAAACAAGTTCACTCCACAGCTAACATGTAAACAACTTTAAAGAAGAGTTAAAATGAACCCATAAATATCTAATCAGTTTCTTTAATCAAGATGCCTTTTTACTTGGTTAAATTTTGCTTGCAAAAACCAAACAAAAATACTTTGCATGAGAAGCAGTCCAATTTGTGCTCCAGTTCCATTCAGAGTCCTGCCTAATTTGGCCATGATCTGTGAAAAATTTAAAACTCAAGTATTAGTTTCTTACAAGTGGAGTTCTTTGGGAATGCTGTGTGCAACAAAAGAAGCCTGGGTGTGTTTTGAGCATGTATT
The DNA here is from genome assembly GCF_036013445.1 of Caloenas nicobarica. NCBI lineage: Eukaryota > Metazoa > Chordata > Aves > Columbiformes > Columbidae > Caloenas > Caloenas nicobarica. Next base: position 74,059,437 of record NC_088247.1, read on the forward strand.
TTATTGGTAGGTAATAGTCAGGGTTCAGAAAGTTGCAGTGAATATCCAGTATGTGCAGCATTCCTTCCCAGTGCTACCTTTGGAGGTTTTCTCCAATTAAAAAAAAATAATAATAATCTTATATTCCCAGACAGGTCACCATCAACCTGAGCAACACTCGCTCTAATATTTACTGTGATACATACAAGATTTATCTGGCACACAGTGATAACATAACTCATGATATTTTGGTGTACAGTTATACCTTAAACACCACAGTATTTACTGATTGCCTCCCTTTTCAGTATTTTGGGTTAAAAAAAAAAAATCCACCTAAAGTAACTAATTCAGTGAATCTCAGTCACAGATAAATTGCGTTCACTGAAGTCCAAATCAGACATTTTGGTTTATATTCATGCTAATGAAATTCAGATAAACTACCCTGGCTGCAGGCCCACTGACTTCTGGCTGAAGGTCCACACAGCTGGTTGCCTGTAAATTGGGCAGGACACAATTTCTGCATATAGGTTAACGACTGTTGTGCGTCACCAACATATGAGAGTATGGACACTAAGTCAGAGATCTGAAAACAGCACTTTGCCTGCTTGGCAACTTTCTAATAAAAACAAAGCTTATTTTTCTGTCTGTATCACATTACGTGATGTGAATCTTTGGAAAGCAGACTACAATAAAGCAAGACAGATACAGAGAAAATTTGATGTAAAGTGACTTACGCTACGTGTTCACTTTAAGTCACCAGAGATCCATGCTGAAAACAAAAGAACTGGTTCCATCTCTCCTCCTCATTTTTCACTGCCACCATTACTCAGGCAGTAGGATTTGTACGTATCTAATGTAAACCAAGTAAATCATCTAGCAAGTCTCTTTCCTAAAAATGTTGCAATCTGACAAATTAAGATGTTTTGTTATCAGAGACATTTTATTTGGCTATAGCCTTTATCTTTCTAGAAGAAAATCGCAGCTTAGGCTAATCAGCATCTGTTTCATTTTATAAACAAAATGCATTCAAATTATTCTTTTTGATTCTGTCAGCGTAGTCTTAAATCTGGTTCTGCTTATTTTCATCTAAAAATAATACACTATGAAAGCCACATCTGCATAACTGCCTTTAGTGTAATAAATACAGCCACCTTAAAGATTACTGTCAGTACAAGGAAAGCAGAAAGGCAGGCCAAAAGACCCGCTTGATGATAACAGATACAAAGCCGAATGATAATGATAGCATAACTATTGCTTGACACTTTTAATTCAACAGTTTGTGGAGAGTTAGCCATAAAACAGAAGTTTTAAAATTTAAGAAAACAATGGACAAACCACACTGTTGCAGCTATTAGTGTTAAAACTTAACTAAGACAATAGGCAGCAGTTACTTTGCTTTTGCAATTGGCTTAAAAAAAATGTATCAGCACTTTTACAAGTGGACTTTTACATCCTCCCCAAAAAAGGGGAACTTTGAGTAACTCGTTATAAATTCAACTCAGCAACATAAGATTCTTGAAGCTGAAATGCTATCCAAAGCATTCATTCAGTTTTAGCATCAAAATCCTTGACCCATAAACCGCATTTCAAACAAGGAATGATTTCTAATAGTGATTTCAATCACCATAGAAAAAAAATCATTTCCACATGAACATAGGTCTTTGAAATAAGTAGAATTTGTTTCTGATAACATCAAAGTACTTTTTCTGTCTACAAAAAACATTGTCATGACTTATTCTCTTGATTCATAAGACTGCTTTTCTGATTGTATTTGTGGATTATAACGATAGTCATCCTGCAGTACTGCAGTTTGTAAACCATAAAGAAAGTAGTAAACAGGTGGTCTATTGCTATATACTGTTACTTTTCTATTAGGTAACCTCTTTAAACCAAGAAAAATATACTACCACCTTAGTATCAGAAACACAGGCTTCACCACCAAAATCTATCTCGATATAGTCTTCTCTGTCCTTTGCCCACCATTTTCTTCTTCTATAATTCTGCAGAAAACACACAGTTATCGTCTAGGGAGTAGCCACAGCCCCTCTATTTAAAATAGTAATTATCACCAGAACCTAAACACCAAGCAACTTGGAAGTCAGCCACAGAGCAATGCACATGCAGAGGAAAAATCCGTGTTTCTTTCCTCACCTTCTTGGTAATCTCCTCTTTTGCATCTTACCTGGTACATTCCAAATCATTGTTAGAATTGCATGTATCTTATGCTTGCATACAATCTCACAAAATTTAACATCATTGCAAAATTTACACTCATTGTCAACCCAGGTCAACTGATAGGAAAGAGTTTTCTGGGTCTAGTTGGTGAGGGCTTATACCTAAAGCAACCCAACAGAAATACTCCCAGAATTCAAGAAATTGTTATACAGCCTCTGTGTCAATACTCATATCTAAAGTTGATTTAATACATGTTGCAAGTAGGAATGTTTGAGATGGTATATCCGGTTGTGTACACATATGCAGGCACGTCGCAAGAAGAGCCAGAGGCCACGAATGCATTGCAAAGAGCAAGTTTTATTTTAGCTACCTCTCTACTGGGGGATCTCCGAAGTCACACCTGAGCTCCCAGGCAGAGGTGACACAAACGGGGACGCAGGCGCTGGTAAGTTCAGCCCTGCTGGAAGATCACTGGGCCTGCTGAGCTCGCCTGGATTTCAGGGCTTCAGGCAGGCACAGCCTCCTGCTCTTTCTCACAACAAAGCAGGAATCTCAGACATAGTGACAAGGTGCCTAGAGTTTCTCACAGGCTTATGTTATCTAACACAGAGGTTCTACTCATCAAGCACACAAGGTCAGTAAAACAATTAGTGTGATGTATGTGCTTTTTCTACAGACAGGTGCAAGTCACTTTGAGCATATTTACATTTAACTAACCTCCTCGCCAAATCTTCCACTACATTCCCATACACCAGTATTTTACTGAGGCTTGCATCCTGTATGTACTGCATAATTTTAATTCAAAATGTACCAAATTGAGATCTAAGAAGATAGAATTATGTTCACAAAACATACACTAATGTACAAGATATTACAGATTGGTGGCAACAGTATTTGTAACTCAAAATGGGTAAAAAGAACCTCCAAAACAAATATCAGTATATTCCAAAATAGAAATGCCAACAGGTTGAAAAGATTAAGGAGAAAATAAAAAGCTAACCTCTTTTGGCTTTCAAAAAATGGTGGAACCTAGGTATAAAAATCATAACAGTCAAGTTTTACCAAAACTGGGTTTCCTTTTTAGATCTAAAAATAAGAGCTGAGCTGTTCAAAACTAAATATTAATTGCAAATAAAGCGGACTTACCTTCCTGTCTGTTATTTTTCCTTTTTAGCCATTTTTCCACAGTTTCTGCACTTACACTTTCTGAAACAAACTCATCCAGTACCTGGGGGTGAAGAGAAAGATAGGCCTTCACTTTTTCATCCGTTAAACCTGAAAGAGAGAATATTAATTGATTACACTATTGGCATGAAATTCCTTGCATCAAACAACACCTAGATGCCAGCAACAATCAACATCCTTTTGTATAACACGCTGATGGAATACATGCCTATTTAAATTGCGTCCTCTCAGACAGAACAATATCCAGTCAAAAAAATGAGTTGTCATATAGAAAACAGTAGAAGCAAAGCATATCCAGCAAGATACTGCGTACAAAAAGTCCCCTACAGGAGTACACACAAATATTCCCTAAGGAAAATGGCCAGGAAGGAATTTATTATGATGATTATGATTCTAAAATTACTTATTTCCAAGATATGCAAGATGATATATTGATAAAGAAATAGGTGGTAGGAGATTAAAGAAAGTGAACTGATATTTCTCGCAGAGCATCAAATTTAACATTCGCACTGCAAGCCGCAGCAAAAGCAACAAAAACTATTATAGAACATCAAAATCAAGTGCAATTTTTAAATACTGTAGTTACTTAAGTAACTTTAGAAATATAAACTGCTTTCACATGCATGCTTCCAATGCCTTAGTAATTGAGTTATCAAAATTAAATCAATTGTAAGTAAAAGGCCTTTACAATATCTGCAACATAAAGAAAATGCCAGTACATATCTCAAGAAGCAAAATTCAGAAATCTCAGATCCCAGACACAATCAAAAATACATTCCCAAATTTAAAAAATAATCACAATGTGATAATACTCTTTGCAAATGCCTCGAACAAAACCATTGGCTACAGGGGCTGCCTGAGGGAGGGCAGGAGCGCAGCTGTCCCAAGGGACTGAGCTGCCACAAAGGGAGCACGCACCCCCCGTACAACGGCCTTAATGAGATCTGAGGGAAGAGGAGTAACAACCGCCCTAATGACCAAATAAATCTTCTCCTCTTAGGTTGGGTGTATACAAACATACTTGTAAATTCTCCACAAAAAGAAGGCTAGGTTAGACAGAAGAGAAACTCCCCTCCAAGCAACACTGACCTCTTTTGGAGGGTATTTGTGCTATCAAATAAGATCAGTTTTCCTATTTTATGCTTCACACAGTATCAGAACATGCTGGAAACAGCTACAGTGTAATTTAAATGCTAGTCAACAACTATAATGTTTACTATAAAAGCCTCCAAGAAGCAATATCAGAACACAAAGCAACAGCTTCAGCCTGCAGAGCGCAGCCGCACGTCACTCTCCCCACGCCAACTGCACCACAACTTTCCCACCACATCAGCCCCCATCAGCCCAAACATGGCTTAAAATACCCTTTTTACTCTTAATCCATATAGGCAGCAGGTCCCAGTGGATATCACAGACTCGAATAACAACATTCCCACTTCCATACAAGAATCTCCAGATCTGGATCAGATAAATTAAAAGAGCTAAATGAGTATCCTGATTTTCATTAGTAAAGAAGAAAAAGCGCTTTCTAAATCAATGAGATCAAGAGACTATCAGTGTGGGGACAAAAAAACAAAACAAAAAGCCCACTACATTGATTGTTTAACCTTAGGTGAAAGTCTGTAAATTTAGATCATAATGCATCTAAAAAGGAGTACACATGTGCCACATGAAACATTTTTCAGCCAATAGAGGTATCACCTCACATACTGAAAAATCAGAGTAACTAATATAATTTTGCAATATGCTCAGCTAAGAAAAATATAGTATCTTGAAGAAGTCGAAACAACAGCTTCCCTTGTTTCTTTCCATGCATCCTCAGATAGCATTACCTCTTATATCTGGAACCTGTCTCCCTTGTCACAGAGCTGTGGAAGTTATCAAGGGGGACCATCACTTGGGAGGGCTGAATTCTGGCCAACAGCCTGGCATGCAGCAGGCCAGAAAGCACAGAACGACTGGAATGAACCTAATTCCTCTGGGAATTAAAGGAAGAATCTGGAATTTGGGTTGAATGTTTATTCATTCCTTCTATACACTGGAGTTTGCCTTCCTGATTCACACATATATCCTGTTTAATTAAACACACCCACTCCAAACCACCTTTCTCCCATGTATTCATATTTTAAAGTGATAAACTCGCATTTCAGTGCTGGTGTCTTTCTGACACAACTTGCTATTGTCATGTTTTACACACGTATTAACTATTTGTTCTGGATTTGTGATCAAATAATGAAAATGATAATAAAAGTCTCATGCAAAAGGACATGTATCTGATAAGCTTTCTCTTTTTTCATTTCCCTCTGAACAAACCATAGGCAAAGAAACAGCTCTGGCCGCCTGCCGGCTGTGCAAGCTCAGGAGCTCCTCTCTTCCTGACCAGCACAACAATTTAGGTCCTCTTTGTAGATCTTCATTTGAAATGCTCTCTTTGGTCGTGTCATTTGCTTTTAAAAGTTCATTCGTCAACACGGAAAACATTAATCAAGGTTGGTTTGGTTTCCTTTTCTCCATTTCTTGGCTACCCCCTGTCTGAATAGTAAGTGGAAATACAGCTTTTCAATAAATGCTGGGTTTTATGCAAATGTTTCACCTTATTGTGTTTTTTGTGTATCTCATTTATTATAGAGTAAGATGATACAAACTTGGCAAAGCTTCACACAAAGCAGAGGGCAGAAGACAGCGTGTCCCCAAACACCACCCAACAGGCAACTCCTTGATTAGCCAAAGGCCGTTTTACTGCCAGACGGAACAATCTTTATGGCAGGACATTCATTCTGAGATGTTAGGAATGGAATTGGTATATCAAATGACAGAAAAGAAACAACTGTATTTACTTACAGTATTTCTATAAACTGATGTATTGGTGCACTCTATCAAATAAACAATAGCCATGTTTTTCCACTTTGCATGTGCCTGAGTCTCAAACTGTTCATCTAACTGGCATAGCTCATGACAGGATATCAGAATTTCAGGTCTGTGTTTTGTGGTTGGGTTGGGGTCTTTTGGGGGTTTGGTTGGTTGGTTGGTTTCTTGTTGGTTTTTTTTATGTGTGTGTTTTGGGGGTTTGTTTGTTTGTTTTTGTGGTGGTGCTCGTGAGGTTTGGTTGGTTTTTTTTTTAATAACTCCTCAGCTTTCAATGAAGCATGTATAAGAATGTTCTGGGTTTGGGTTTTTTTTTTGTTTGGGGTTTTTTGGGGGGTTTTGTTGTTTGTTGTTTGTTTTTTCCTTCACAATCTATGAGATACAGTTTCTTTTTCACTAAAATTAATAGCAGAAATACATATAGTTAAAGACAGAATTATGGGTGGATTTCTTACCTTTGTTATTTAAGTAAACTAACTACAGAAAAGACAAATATTGCTACTAAATATCAGAGTCCAGTAATTTGAACATAAAGTTGGAAGTCAAACATTTGTGACTTGTGACCTCTTTTCAGTGGTCCTATGATTAATACTTAAAAAAATGGGCTTCATTTAACTAAGGGAAAAGAATAAAGAAACCTTTATTTGAAGGTAATTTAGCAAGTTTAGTAGAGCTACTTGAAGAGGAATAGTTATTCACAGAGATTCCAAACCACCACAACAAACTATCGTTTCTTTTTATTTATTTCAACAGTGTACTAGGACTAGAATGATTGATTTAGTGATTGCCTGGCCCACTCAAGCCTGGATTCCCCTTTTCATCTACCAATAAAGCTTTCACTTCAACAACTCCAGCATTTCATAGTGTTAACATCAGGTAAAACCCTAAAAGAGGTTAAGTGAATTCACAGAGAAATCTCCTACTGCTCAGTGTAAATAAACCAGCAGCTTCGTAAGTCAAAAAGAAAATCTGTAGCACTAAAAAAAGAAAAAAAAATCAAAAAACAAAAACCAAAAAGAAACAAACGAAAAAACCCCCACGAAACAAAACAAAAAACCACAAACACAAAAAAACAACTAATTAAGATGAGAGAAAATTAGGGAACTTTCATTGCAGCTGGGCATGCTATGCAAGCAGATCATTTCACAGGTACTGGCACAAATCTTTTTCAAGAAGCCTCAAGTGAGTGAAGACAGTTTCCAAATGAATTGTATATTTGAATGACCAATACAGAATGAAGCGTAACAGTGGGCAGAGCATAGGGAATAGGAAGATTCATGTAATAAATGCATTCACATTCACCCTGTTGATTACCACAATCCTCACAACACCTATGTTAGGGTTTAGGAGAGATAGAAACTGTAAACACTGTCACAGTCTGAGATGCTGTTGTTCTCTTAAGATGCCAGTGAAATACTCTTTAGAAAATAACTGGATATCAACACTTGGGAAAAAAAAAAAGGTAAAAAGGTATAAAACTCTTATATCCTAAGGCAGAAACTGCTTTTTGAGCAGATGTGACAATGTATACCAAACTCAGCATCTTAGCAACTCACTTGACTGGTTTAAATCATAATGGTACTGTACAAGGCAACACTGTAGGTTTGTCTACACCAGTAAACCAAGTATGTCTAGGGCTGCTCACTGACCTGGAAACCAAGTGGCTTGCAAATTCCTCCATCCTTACTATTAAGCTCTCTTGACCTCTGACGATGAAAATGAGGGAAAACTGGAACAGGAATACATGCTGACTGCCTGCTGGGAACCATCCTCAGCCTGACCCTGCTCCAGAGCAATTTTCTAGGACCTGCCTGGGACACCACTCGCTGGTTTTGGACAATGCACAGCCAAGAACAATTCTAACAGTGTACCAGCGCAGACAAAAAAACATACAGTACATAAGAACGTTCCTTCACACTGTTTACTATCCCAGATACAGCACAGCTGGATTCCAAAATAAACTAAGAAACAAGACCTCCTTCAAACACCAATTACCAGTAATTACTCCTTGCCTTTCAACCAGCCACCAACAGCCTTCCCTTATAATAAAAGGCAAATAAACCCACTTGAAAATTATATTTTTGCTTTGAACTTTTTATGCTGCCTAAAATAATTAAAACATTTCTTAGATATTAAAATAACCTGTGTAGTACCAAATCAATTAATGGCTCCACTCTCTGACTCTCAATCTAGGCTGTACTGCCCTCTCCTCTGAGAACAGCTTCACTGAGCTCAGTATAAGGCAGAACTGACTGAGCGAGCTGAAAGAATTGAAGCCTAGAGCTATGTTTAAAAATCTGCTCCATTTAGCAACATGAGCCAGTCACATCATTAGCAAGTCTTGCAATTTTTTCATTAGTGTTGTGATATTTGGTCTTTTTTCTAAAACCACTAGCTTAATCAAGTCTCATAATTGGGCAAGAATTTTAGTTTTCACCTAAAGTTTCTGGTTCCCAGGCTGGGGTATGTGTGGGGAGGCAGGGGAGAATGGATAAAAATTGATGGGCTGGCCTAATATTTATCAAGTGTCAGCATTTTATCCTAGCTACACTCTGAAAGACTGCAGCCACTGGGATCCTCAAAATCCTTGCAGCAGTGTTTGATGTATATGATATACATTTTGCCCAGTTAGACATGACCCAACGCTTTGAAAACACATTGTGAAGGTATATACTGGTCAATATAAAAAAAAACCTGGACGAACTTTAAGTATCAAGAAAACTACTGTTAATAAAGATGAAAGGAAATAACTGTAAATGTTGTAAATGTTGCCTCTGTTAACATTAAAAAATAATAAAGTTAAAAAACATAACCAACCAACAAAACTCAACAACAACAACAACAAAATTGCCTTGTTTGGTTTAATAAACAACACTTCCCTGAAATGAGAGGAGCGGCAGAGTCACAGTAAACATGGGTAAAGTCATAATTTCTCAAAGTAACAATATTTTGTGCCACACAGAAAATCTGCAAGCCATTAAAAATAATAATTAAGAAAAGAAAAATCAAATCATGATGATTAACACTTTCCAGAAAAGGTATTATCTGAAACACAAAACAATTTTACCTCAAATACAAGTTTAAAAAAATGTATAATATTAAAATAAATCTTCTCATCTGGAATATGAAGAGACGTGTAACACTTCCTCAAAATCAGAACTTGAAAATAAATGCCATATTTGTACAAAAAAAAGAAGCCTTAAAATATCTGAAAGTAATCCGGAAGAGCTAATTTGAACACAACTCTGCCTCTGTTCTTTATTCAAAGCTGTTCTGACCCATCTCTTTCTTACACAAATATCACCTCTCTGTATCTTTCTACAAAACCTTATAAATGATATTTGTAGTTATTCTCAAAAGCATTCAAGGCATGTGTGTACATTGCTTCATCTGGATTAAGCATTAATCCCATTAAATGAATCCCTTCTTTGTTCAAAGCATCAGGATTCAAAACCACAGGCACAGTTAGTTTTGGAATATCCTTTTCAAGTCAGACTTTTTATCTTAATCCATTTAAGTATACAGGAATGTAACACAACCAAGTGCCCAGACTCCGTGAAACCTGACATTATTGCTCTGGCAAAAACTATAATCACTAACAAGAAGCCATCAGAATGGTCAAATCTCTTTTACATTTCTCTTTTCTTGAAAAATTAACTAAAAAACTCATCTGTGATACACTCCATTCACTTTTTTTGCCCCTCCTACTCCAACTGCTACCTGCATTGCTAGAAAAAAAGGCAACACACAGTTCACAGCATTAGCAGTGAAAAACAACAATGTGGTACAGAAGAAGACTACACTGTCAATTTTGGAATTTAAAAAGGGCATACGTTTGCTTCACCTACATTTCAAATCTTCATATAAAGATGAATGCCTAATTATGCCAGCCTCCAGTCACTGCATAAAACTGCAAGCTCTGTTTACATTTAGGTCAGAGTTTCGTTCACAATCAAAGTCCAGCAGCTACAGCAGCACGTGATGCAACACGTCAGTCAGGACACCAGCAGCACTGCTGAAGTTTTAGAGAGAGAAAATAAAACCAGCTTGGCCAAACAGAGATGGAATGCATTCATACTGAAAGAAGACAGCCTCATCCTGCATTCTGTAATTCAAACCCCCTTTTCCTGATGAAGAAACCATGGATGTACCTATCTTAGCACCTGACCATGCCAGATGCTGAGCAACACGTGGACATAAGAGCCTATGGACTCCACCAACTTCCACAGGTTTTTTTTTCTGATATTACCAGCCTCTTGCAAACTTGAGCCCCCTACAGATACTCAGCTGGTCGTGTCTCCCAAAATCCAGCACTCAAGAACTGCATAGTACTGGCAGCTCTGAGCACTGCTTCAATATTAATTTAAAAAGCAAAACGGCATAGAAGAGTGTTGATGAAATCAGTTTTCATTAGCTAAGATTAAAAGGCCTATAAACCTTCCACAGGAATTATATATACGCTTGATGTAAATGTGTTCCTAATTTGAATCATCATTTTCCATAGGGTATCAATACACATTCAAATTGTCTGAATGGCACAATCCTGCACAGGACGCCTATAGTGTAACGCTGTAATACTCTCCATTATTTGATGTATGGGGCTTTTTCAAACTCTGTTACTTTCTTGGTTTGAGAGTGGCTTTTCTCCAGTTCTAATCAGCACACTGGAGTAACTCTGAGGTAGTTCCAGGTGGACCAAATTTGGGAATTTAATTAACACTCTGCAAAATGCTAAAAGAGGAATACAGACATGTTTTAGGACTTGCAAACTGTAATCAAATTAATTTCAAGTTTTTGCTTGAAGAGAAAGCTATGTATCATCTCAAGGTTACTGATAAAAATAATTATCAACGTAATTAAAAATAACACATCACACTGAAATGAAAATGTATTTGTAAACATATAAGGAATATCTCATTATGGCCTATAATTATTTGCTCTTTTTTATTCTCTTGTGCAACACATACAGCCAGGATACCTTGTCCCCTGCCCAAAATATACCTGACCAGTAATACTCAACTTAGTGGTGACGAGTATTAAAACACAGTTCATTCATAACCCATGATGAAAAATGTCAAGACACTCAGGACTTGCACACACTTAATCTCTGGAAAGATCACATGCAGCTCTAAATTAAACTACTTAAAATCTAACGATTAAACAAGGCAAGAATGCCTTAACTCTTCCCTTGGGTAGAGGTGTTGGGACCAAGTTTTTCATTTATGACTTCTCCAGTAATACCTTCTGCCTGACGTAATGTCTTCCTCCCATCTGACACCTGATCCTGGAGTAGTTCCCTTCTTGAGTAAACTTCTGGGCCAAGAGTAGTCCCATTGTCTTTATTACTAAGTTTTACTGCTGATTTGTTTCTTCAAATGAACTCTCATGAATAAGGTTCTGCAAATGCTTTATAATATACTTAAAAATATAAATGTATAGTGCTGTTCACTAAAATGCTACTTAACTTCTTCCACAAACAAGATCCAGTATGGTGAAACCTCCTTTGAAGGATACTACATGCCCATGTCAAGTCTCGCTTCACCAAATAGGAAACAGAATGTTCTTCCTTCTGAAAGGAGCATCTCACTTCATCTTAACAATTACATTAGCAGACATGTTAGGACAATTTCCGAGGGCACAGAACTCTTTAAATAATAACTGCACATAGTCAAATAACACACTACCTGCCAACAAGGCTGGACACCTGAGTGTTCTCTACTTTGGTAGTACTAGGACCTTATCTAGGGCACCACAGATCAGGATTTGCTATTCTTACCTGATCTAAAGTGCTGTTAAGATCCTGACATACTGATTAACACAAAGAGTCTCATCTGCCAGCTGTACGTTACACCTAATAAATTGAAGGCTGAACCGATACATGTATGTTAAAAAAAAGACATCTGATTTTGAATAAAAGACTCAAGCTGTAGAAGAGTTTAACACATTTCCCAGTTAATCTCTTCAGGTTACTAATGAATTTTCTATTAAAAAAAAAATCCAATATCAGCTTTTCTTATTTCAGCTTAAAGCAATCAAGTTTTTTTTCATATTTTAACTATCATCTTTTCATATTTTAACTATTACCTTATAAGATTTTTCAGCATTAGAGATCATCTCTTTGTGAAGGTATCACTAGTCTGAGTTACTAACATGTATCCTCTTTACAAAGTAGAATAGGCTCATTTTTCTAAATTATAACATTGTATTCTTACAGCATTTCACAATTCCAAAGATATCTAACTCCAGCTATTCATATGCACTATGCAGTTTCAGAAAAGTCTCTAACTCCAAAAGTCTCAAAAATATCAGGTTTTGTAAAACAGATTCTGGCTTTATCACTTGAATGTTAGAGAGTACAACATAATCTTCCCCCAACCCCACCAAAAGTGCCACAGTAGATGTTTTAGCAGTAAAGTTGATATATGAAAAGTTAGTACCAAATAATTAATCTTGGAAAATGCTTTTTTTACCTTACCTTTGGTACTACTATAAAATATAGATACAAGATGCCTGTTTATAAAAAATTAAACTTTGACATTTAAAATATACAAAAAACCCTGTTGTCTTTGTGGGGAAAAAAAGCCTACCTTCAGACTAATTAAGCACTGAAACTAAAGTACTGACTCCATCAAACTGTCAGAAAAATGTTAGAAACTCCAATTTATTTAAAACACAAAGGAAGAGAATGATTTTCTTTTTCTGACACCCCTTTTTTCAGCTGTATAAATGAACAGAAGGAAAGATGATTTTTCAGAGATGCTATCTCTGCTCAATTTTATGGTAATGGATGTAATGATATCTCTGTGTCAGTAAAATATGGCCTAGGAAAAACAGTATAATTTGAGATATTTAAATGAATATGCCACTGAAATAAAGGGGTTTGAAGTGATAATTAAACAGTGTGTTACATACACTTGTACATTACAGACAAGGACACATTGTGCAACCCTTACTTGCATGGGTGAACACTTATAGGAGTAGTCCTACTGACGTCAATGAGACTACTTACGTGGGTAAGAGCTCACTAACATGTGAAGAGTTGTGCAACAAAGCCCCAAACACATTTCATTCCACACATTGTTTCAAGCTTTATTCCTCAACCACAGGTTTTCCCCTAATAGTGTTAATAATATTATTTCATTAACGTTACCATTCAGAAAAAATATGTGAAAACATACAACTTGGTATCTGCCATCGCCCAGTATTTCAGCTAAATACCGAATCAGAGGCACACAAGAATCACAGACTCCCTGTGGCTGGCAGGCACCCCTAGCGATCACCTAATCCCCCCCTGCTCAAGCAGGGCCAGCCAGTGGGTTGCTCAGGGTCCTGCCCCATTGGCTTTTGAGCATCGCCAGCGATGGAGACTCCACACCCTCTCTGGGGGGCCCCTGCCAGTGCTCAATCACCCTCACAGTGCAAAAAGTGTTTTCCTGTGTTCAGGTGGAAATTCCTGCATTTCAGTTGGTGCCCATTGCCTTTTGTCCTGTCGCTGGTCACCACCCAGAAAAGTCTGGCTTCGTCTTTTTTACTTTCCCTCCATAAGGTATTTATACACATGGATAAGATCCCCCTGAGTCGTCTTTTCTCCAGCCTGAACACTCCCATTTCAAATTACCTTTATGGCCCTTCACTGAACTCAACCCAGTATGCCCATGTCCCTCTTGTACTGGGGAGCCCAGAACTGGAGCCAGCACTCCAGATGTGTCTCACCAGAGCTGGGCAGAGGTGCAGGATCACCTCCCTCAACCTGCTGACAATACTCTTCCTAATGCAGCCCAGGATGTTGTTGGCCGCCTTTGCTGTGAGGGCACGCTGCTTGTTGAGCTTCAATAGAAAGGAATTACAGGACCCAATGCTACAAGGATTTCTACTTCCTAGCAGGTGCAATAAAGGTTAATACCCTCTACTGGCTTGGATGTTAGTACAAGAGAGGAAAAAACAACATATGGGGTTGGCTGCTTTTCCACAATATTTCACTGGTGTAGCAACCTTCTACTCATGCAAGCTCATCTGGCAAGACATCTATCAATACCATTTTAGACAAGAATTCAAATAATCTATTTGTTACTATTTTAACATTTTCTTGTTGGCAAACACAGTAAAAACAAATATGTAGAGTTTCACTGTCGAGCCCCTAGTTTTTATTATAAAGCTTAAGCAAATGCCACAGAATTCAAGGCTAGTTTCAAAAATTAAAAACGAGCAGCTGTATCTTTTCCCTGTCCTCCTCCCCCTCATCATCTCCCCACCCTCTTTTGTTTGTTTTGGAGACAGTGTAGCTCAATATGTGTTCACCTCAAAAAAGCATCCTTAGAAGAAAAGGAAGGGTGCAGGAGGGAAAAGAATATTTGGAAACAGCAGAATTTAAAAGGAAAAGGAAAACGGGAGAGATGGAAACCGAGAACTTTTGTTTGTATAGGACTCAGGAAACACCTTTAAAAAAAACATTGTAGTCTACATTACCATATTCACAGGATGCACATTCTGCATTGTGCCTTTGCATAATGATTTATATAAACTTTTCACAGACAAAGACAAGAAAGTACTCAATGAGAAAAAAAATTCTGGTAGAAACACTTCATCTTTCAATGTAATCAGCTTTGTAATAATTTCTATTACAATTTATTATTACCATTTATTATTATTATTTTATCTAAATTCTACTTGAACTTGGCCATTGGCTACATTCAGAAAACACTTTAAAACTATAAAGATGTCCGTATAAGACACACACTCTAATATAGGAAGTAAAGCATGTTTCCACATGACTGGTCATAAATTTCCACTTCAGTGCGTTACAGTTCTAGGGGCTGAGATTCTGATTTCTGCCCACCACACTGACTGACCAAAACCATTCTCATGAGACTGTAATAGGCCTGTTACAATAACATAAAATGACAAAACAAAAAGCCTAAAAACATACCTAAAAATCACATTTATAGCACAGAAACAGACCAATCCACTGTTAAAATTAGTCAATTAAAAGCTGTATCATAAAATATTCAATAGAAGAAGTAAGGAAAAGAACTTCGAAAACTTCAAATCAGACAAAATAAAGAGATTAACAAATAGGCAGCTTTCAACATTCTTAAACTCCTTCAGATCCACTTCAGGAAAGCATCCAAGACTGCAACTTCTGTAGACTGGCAAATATAAATTTTAATACTATTGAGTTTAACTGACAACGATATGGAAGATTTGGAGAAAAATTCAGTGCACCTAAGATAATTGAAAGTGGCTCCATGTTGTACTGCAAGAAAAATGGCACCAGAATGTCTCTAGAAGATACGGGATCGATGATGAAAAGCAGTCACAAATGACAGTACTTTACTGTTTCTGCTTTAGTACCACTGTTGAATTATTCTACAGAGTAATGGCTTAGTAATTTTGTGAACAGCAGTTTTGGGGACTTAACAGTCCTGGTGCTTTGTTTGTGTTACTTCGTGAGCTAATGAATATATCTGACAATCAAACTCATCTGAACTCCCTGGTATGCTTTTCCGGAAAGCAAACAAGCAATCCTGTAACGCTTACATTCAAATGACACTGACACACATACTGTAACTTCATTGCCAGATATCCAAGCATACTGAAGTCAGTAAACACAAAATATTTTCGTAAGTAAGTTGAGTACATTTAGCATGACAGCCAGCAGCTGAGAAAATCTTAATTCACAGGTATTTTTAATGGGCAGGGGATGGGCCAGAAAGTAGCGAAAGGAATGAAGAAAGAGACAAGCAAAAGGCTAATGAAAAATTAATCAACTCCAAGTTTTTAGGCATAGTCGCCTTCTCCTGTGATTGGCAGGCTCAAGAAATACTGGATCTATTATCAGCAGGAAAAGGTCACAGGGCCCCCTCTGTGACCACTCTTTCATCATGGATAAATGGGCAAAGTAAAGCTGGGAGAAAGCACAAAGAGAAGACAGACGCAAACTTGAGGGGCATGAGGACGAACACAGGTCAGGAAGAACACAAAGACTGTATTCAGGAGGTAAGGGAATGAAGCTTCTGCGTGGGCAGGCACTACACAGAACTGGAATGAGGAACCAAAGCAGTTCAAAATTAACAAGAAAAACAAACAAACAATAAAAAAACCCAACACACACCACAACCCCAAACCCAAAGTAACTGCTTTTGCCACAACCAAGTTATCCTGTCTACCTGCATTAACCTTTATGTTGTAGCAAAGAGTGAGCAGTACGAGGGTGGGAATTAACAGCCCTGGTTGAGAGAAGGTAAGATCTCTTCCTACAGCAACACCATTCATCTCCTCTGGTTTACAACGATTGTGATTTACAGCCTGAAATGCAAAAGAATAAAAGCATGCCAACTGAGAAGCCACATAACTACACATTAACTTGCAAGTATATAACATTCAGAAAAGATCAGCTAACATGCTTTTCGGATGCAATAAACAAGTAACTCACACAACAAGCCATTCAACAGAGTATAAGTCTATTGTATAAAGACATTACAAAATAACACCAAAGATTACTGGATCTCTCTTGCATGCAGACTCGAGCTGTTCAGCCTTTCTGGACCACAAAAACAAGCAGATGCAGAATAAAAAGGGTATTCTAACAATATGCTTATTGTGCAACACTGTCTTACCTATTGCACATTGTTTCCATGTCAACAGTTATAACCAAGTATTTCATTCTATGTAGTCTACTCTATGAAGCTCCTTTGAACAATCCTTTTCTGACAAAAGGAGAGGTCTCCTAACCTTGAAAGTCTGATTTGAAGATACAATATATGATCCTTCTTTTATAAACATAAGAAATTGGATTTTTAAAAAACTGACGCAAACTGCGCAAGGAATTGCCTTACAGCCTTGGAAACAAAACTTTTCCAGACACTTGCAACACAAGAACAAGACAATGCAAGTCTCTCTACAATCACCTCATTTAAAAGGGTCATTTACAAGTGTGAGAGCAAGGCTTGCAACTCTTGGTCAATGACAAGTATCTTTAAACTCTTTTGAGAACCACTGTTTTACCAAGGACAATCTAGCAAGTTTAAGATTTGAACTCATGAAAGCTATTGTCCCTCTACCTCCCTTTCTGCTTGCTTGGAAAGACAATTCCATTACTCTGTTCTTCATGAAATCCTAGGGTAGGGGGAGGCTGGGTTTTATTTTCCAGAAGGTCTGCAGGCAAAGAGAAGCTTCTCTTTGAAACAAAATTCTGACCTCTTCTGCTCATAGCTTTTCCTATGATCACTTAAAACTCATGTAACAGCAGATTACCACCAAAACCGACAGTGTTGCTTCATCTTTCACACTCAACTGCATATTCCTGATGCCTTTTTTGTATCATTGCAAGCTATTGAGCAATTGTGAGGTGAACTGCATGGAAAATCCATCCATCTGAAAACTGATGCAGAAAAAAAAGTTTGATTTTAGCAGACTTCTTCCCTGGGAATGAAGAGAGTAATGAGGATGTCCCATCTGGTTGTATCCTATCTTTGCATTAGTTTACATCAAACTTCACTTATTAAAAAAAAAAAAAAAAAAATCCACAACCTCCAAAGTTTTGTGATTCTCAGCAGGTTTCTGATGACCATAAGAGTTCTGACAGATAGCAATTGAATATAAAATTGATAATTGAATATACATTTCTTATTTTATTTTGAAGCTACACAAAGTTGTGCCTTTCAAGGCACTGAATCCGAACTTTGGAGATACTGAATCTGAATTGTTAGTATTGGACTCAATGCCTACTAACAGCTGAAGTTCACTTCTCCTCTCTGTCAAGAAAGGTATTGGTGCCAGTGTTTTCAGGATATACAAAATACTTATTAAAAATATCCAGATCTAATCAATTAGTTTCTCAAAAGTAGCTGGAGAATTTCCCAGGAAAAATAAATATTCCAACATCCTGAAATTTGTTTTCATTCGTTAATAATATTAAAAAGATGACTTTCAGCCATTTAAAGAAGAAAGAAAATTAGGGGCTTTTTTGTTTGTTTTTAATTTTATGCAGCACAACAATTGCTCCAGTCACATCTACGAGTGGCAAGAGCCCAAGTCTCCATGCCCCTCAAAGTCCCTCTTACTATGCAATATGCAGATGTGTGTTTTTCTTTAACTTCTCCTTAGTAGAAGCACCAGGATGAGCTGAACCTTACTGATCATCTTACTTGGCAAACCATAAAAAAAATATGGCAGTGTGGCCTTGTAGAGACAAAAAAACAATTGAGCTTCCTAAGAGTCAGATTAAGAAAAAATAAACTGAAGCCAAGCTGTGTTTTTCAACATAAGCAGGCTACCTAGTCAATCTGAAGATGCCATCCAAGAGACACAGACACACTGGAGTCAAAATTGCCATTCAAGAACTGTTATGTGCATAGCCATCCCTCACTGAATACTTCTGTATTTAATTATGAACTTCTAAAACTTTAGTTAGTAAAAATTATCATTTAAAAATAAAAATATAACAAGTCAGTCCACATTTCCCTATCCACTGGAAGTTTTACTAGCAAAGTTATGTGTGCATTAGCATTTGCAGCTTTTCTTCAGGAAAAGAGCTGTGTAATATCAAAAAAAATCCTGCCCATAAGAAGCACTTCTGTTGAAAAATAAGTCCCAAATATTAATGCATGTGATACATGAAAAAATAGTGGTTTTAATTATATAAAGAATAAACAATTTAAAGAAAAATACCACTTTCCACATAGTCCAATACATGCTATGTAAAATTAGTCTTTAGTAGCCTCAATTTTGCAACTAAGTATAGAAGCGGAAAAAACACAGGGTAATTTTTGTAACACTTTTTTACTTTAAGAAAATTAGCAGATTTTATTTGTTGGAACTTTCTAATTGATGTTAAATCCATTTTAAATTTAAAGTGTTTTGATAAAGAGTATCAGCCTTTCACCAGTACATGTTTTATGATTGACAACTTCTCAAACTTACGACTGCCATTAAATGAAAATGAAATGTCTGGGGTTTGGTGGCTTTGGGGCAGTTGGTTTATTTGGTTTTGCTGCACTTTTATGCTAGATGATAATATGAACTTAAAATGTGTTCTTTGGAAATAAATTGTATTCTTTGGAAAAAAATTGTATTCATCAGCATTTTATTTATCCCGAAGAATTTATGTCCTAAATGTTCATAAAACATATATATAGCACAAACTTTGTACAGAGTGGAAAAAAAAAATCAGCTGAAATTGTAAGTAAGCTCCATAAGAAAATACCAAGTTTTAACTGTAGAAAGCTGTAAACCTAAGCCATCAGTGTGATATCCTCCTCTCCCTCTGATGTGGTATGGTATGTCTTCAAATTTAAAAGATAAATCAGTAGACTAATGGCCAATATTACATTATTTTATTACATTTTATTATTACATTATTTCAGGTTATCATAAGTACAACATAGAAACTTACTGGGTTTCTGGTTTGTGGTCAACTTCAGTTTAAAGAAAAATAAAAATTAAAAAAAAGAAAATCCTTGGTGAGAGATTGATTGTTAGGAGATTCCTTGAGATGTATCTAACAATACGTGTAAATGAGACAGGCATTTCTCCTGTTTTCCAAACTGAGAAAAATCATTTTCTTCTGCAGTCTTGAGAAAAAACATGTTTGAGCTTTGCCTTTTCCTTCACGCTCAGGGCATGCACATACAATACATCTTCGGACCTACCTTAGTTTCCTCTAAACCAAAGAAACAATTTGAAAAATCTCAGGGGACACTGTCACCTACTCTTCTGCTTCTGTGACCAGAGGGTTGCAAAGAGATGCCTGAACACCTAAGAGAGTCTGGAACTATGGATGTGGTCAGCATAATGCTACCACAGGCCAACACGAGCAATCAAAACTTCCTCTTTATACGACAGCCCAGTAGCAGGAACACCTGCAGATAGGGTAGAATGTGTGGTACCATTACCCTCCATAGCCAAAGCTACTGGAATGAACAGTTCATAAATCACTGCAGATGGCCTTAACCAGCACACAGTGAGGAGCTCCAGTGGGACACAGGCAAAGGAGGGAGGTTAAGCTTCTGAAACAGGTCTCAGTCCTTCCAGACATGGAGAAGTCACAGAGCCTGAGGCAGAGAAAGCAACAGTATTCCAGCAGAGGGACCACAGCTCTCAGCTGGCAGCTGGGAGTACCTCCTTGTCTTGGTTTGTTCTCCTAAAACTATTTCTGGTTCCCATACAGTGACTTTCTACTGCACAATACACATAGAAGGTAACAACATAGGTGTTTTTTGCTTTGGTTTAAGTAGGTCTCCAAGAACAACTCACATCCATGCTGCACACATACACATGTTTTATTGGGCCTTTATTTTAAGATATAGCAGGAAATACTACTAAACCACTGTATCACTTAAGGACAACACATCCCACTTCCCTAAAAGAAATAAAATGCCCATGCTGGAAAGATGTTGTGCTGTTACAATCATAAACATTGCAAATCCAGAGAAAATATTACTACTTTGTTCTCAGGATCTAGTACTCCCCTTCACCACGCTCCCCACACACCTCCTAAAAAAGAGAAACTCAAACTTTTCACTGTAGGAGGCCACTATTTCAGAAAGTTACTGTACAAACATCTAGTGTACAACCATTCCACACACACACTAGAACAATTATTCCCTTGATGGAGCTTTAATGAAACTGACAGAAATCTACCAAAGGATTAACTTCCCCCTACTACTAAGGATACGTAGTTACACTTGCCAAACTAATATAGCATTTAATAATTTTATCGATATATATGCTTATTCTATTAGAAAAATGCATGAAGCTTATTTGCACTACTAAGCAAAAGTATTAACTGAAACTTACAACTATGGTTATAACGTAGTTCATACACATGCCACGTACCTGTCCAGTCATTTAAAGAAAAAAAGCCATAGAAATTGAAAAATTGTGGGTTGGTGTGATGGTCAAATCATGGCAAGCAGAAGAAGAATCAGAAATATGTTCACTCACATTAGCGTAACTGAAGCTTTTATGGTGGATTGCAGCAACAAGTTGGTAGCTGCAGAGAGTCTCCATTTCAGAGAACTTTTGATCTGAGAGAGGTGGTAGACACACACACAGCTCACTTTGGGGAACGTCAGGAAGCAGCTAAACAGTTAAATTCAGGATACTAAAATCTGGCTCTAAGTGTTTTGAATACAGAGAAACCTCAGCAGAATAGTGGCACTTTTGTTGGAAGATTAAAAGTGAAATTCTTCTTTCCATCCAATCAGATAGACCAGCAAACAAAAAGCATTAAAAGATACACACTTCTCTTATGTCCACGACAGCACTGATTTCACCTTGCTTTTATGTGTCTCAGTTTCTTTTAAGTAGCATAATGAAAAAAAGTGTTACTTAATTAAAATAAAAATTACAGCAGCACCACATGCAGTAACCAAAAAAAAATCCCAGCCAGTGCCATGGCGCCTTGATGCTGAAAGTTGTTTTTCACTTCAGAACAATGATATTGAAACTAAGAGTAGTGTCTTCTCTGTTTAATGGCTGGCTTATTAGAATCACCATCTTCAAAACATCCTCAAGCCTTTCTTTGCAAAAAACAGATTGTCTCTGAAGATAGAAAAAAAATGGCATTGCAGAGACTTGTATACTGTTTAATGTCGCTCCTTTTTAAACAACATGAATCTTGTCATAAGCAATAACCAGTTTTTAAAGCTTTGTCCTTCTGCATTTCCTACAAATTTACTCTGTCGAGCCGTAAAAAACACCTGGTATACTTTGATTTTTAGGTCCTACAGTCACTACCTTGTTATTTCAAAATAAAGTACAAACCTCTCTTAAAAAAATGAAATAAAACTTTTTTCTATGTTTGCCTAAAAAGTAGTTTCTTTTCATTTAAGTATCACCTCGATGTACTACAAAAAATATTTAATTAAACCTACAGATATTTAGGAGTATCAATTTTATGATTATATAAAAGAAATCAAGCATTTAAGTGATTCCTGCACTTGGTTTTCAGTTAACTTTGGAGGAGTTCAAATTACTACTACTTCATTATATGAAATAAACTCATACAGCTTTAAAAGCTTATAATATTCCTGACACTTAGAGATGAACTCAGGACAGTATTTTAGTCTTAATGTTATAGCTATATACTCATCTCAAATAAGAAATATTTCAATTTAAATGTCTCTTACCAGACAACTTATATATTATTTACAACTTCTAAGACAACATCTAACAGTATTTATACTCATATACACAATGACTTGCTCTACATACCCTGCAGGAACATTTTCAAATGAGATTTGTGTCAAGTCCTTTTAATCATCTGAAGTACTGTCTGTCTTCCATAATCCCAAACAAATAGTTAGTACAGCTAAAATACTGGCTGCTCATAAGCACTCATCACCATTAATTTAACAATGTGCTGTTACTGACAACAGAAGGAAGAAATGGTTTTGCACAAAGTGACCAGTCGGATTGTAAAGTTATAGCGTAGTCTGCCCCTAGCCAGAAACGGCAGCTGCTGACTTTGGTCTTGAGTATAGAAAAACAAAACTTGCTCCCTCACTTCCATGTGAAAAGCACCTGTAATGGCGCTTGGCAAGGCAGAGATGAAATTTCATTCTTTGTTCTTACTTTGCCCTGCTGTCAAGTACACCAGTGAGACTGAGTCCAGGCTGCAATGACTCCCTCACTCTAATTAACTCACTTCATGAAGACGACTGTTTCTTTTCGTCATTTTCTTCTACTTTCCACATTATTATACAGGCAGCAATCTATCCTGAGAGCCTAACACCAGTCAAACTATAAGGATGGACATCAATTCTCAGTAATACACAAAGTTCCATGGAAATACAACTCTCACACATAAGAGGAATTACTTTTTTTTCAAATGGTGTGCATGGGGACTTAAGTCTGTGATCCTAGAATTCTAAGATCCTCATCTAATTCATCTTATTTTCAGAAGTGTGAAGCCTTCCCACTAACTTTCACTTAACTCAACGGGAGTTAACTGTAAGGTTTGCCACGTCAGAATGTACAGCCCACTTTTTCAGTACTACCTATCCAAAATCAACATAATTAAAATATTCAGAGCTTAGTGATTTTTCAGATCATCTATAAACTCTGAGAACAGTGCCAGATTTTCACACTTTCCAGTTCACTCCAAAAGGTAGACATATACCTAGCAAAATCAATGCAGTCTGAAATACAGCAATGATTCTACGAATGAGATACAGAACAAACTTTGTTTGTGTCTAAATTTGTGAATTCATTTAAAAATAATGAATTTTATACCTGCAGAAGGTTATACATTTTCAATGAAAGAAAGATTCTCTTTGATGAGATACAGGATACAAATCAAAAACCTTACACTAAAGGGAAATCTCACTTCTAGAAAGAGACAACTGTTGTCACAGATGTCACACCCACAAGAAAGTATCCCAACACCTTCAGCAAACATAGCATAGTATGACCGTAACAGTGACTTAATTTGGGACTTGAAAACAGTAAAGGACAACAAGCCAAATTTGCAGAGATTATACCCTCACACAAAGATGGCAGATGCTTTATTAAGCTTTTTAAAGGAGGTATAGCCCTGTAGAAATCTAAGAAACATTTATTTCTATGACAGTCACCCAACTTGCTCCAGTTCTTTTGTAAATCCTCCTGCTTAGTGGAAAGAAAGAATTGTACATATTTGGATAATTCATACTGATTTATAATACAGTGTTGTAATAACATTCTGGCTTCCAGGTGATAAAAGGAAAACTGTCGGTTTAAATTAATTTAAATCATGGGTGACCAAAACTTTATTTTTGATGTGCAGGCAGAGCAGAAGAATAGCTTGAGGCTCTAGGTAACAACTGTTCCATCACTGCTTCCCTCTACTGTGGGGGCATCAAACTCATTTTCACTGGGGGCCACATCAGCCTCGCGGTTTCCTTCAAAGGGCCAAAAGTAATTTTAGGACTGTATAAATGTAGGAGTAGTTACATATATACAGTCCTAAAATTACATTCGGCCCTTTGAAGGTAACCGCGAGGCTGATGTGGCCCCCGGTGAAAATGAGTTTGACACCCCCGCTCTAATTCATACATTGCATTCCTCCTGTCCATGAAGTTTGAGCTTCCCTGCCTTTACCTGTAGTCTCACATCTTCTTTTGAAGCGAAACCTCCTATTACCTCTTCCTTTTGTTTTAAGGTATTTTCTTCAGTACTTAGTAAAGGAAGAAAGAGTATTTTTTGCCAGCCACTGAAAAAAAAAAAAAAAAAAGTGCCAGCATGGGACTGCACATTCAGCTGCTGCAACTTGGCCTTAAGCTCCCTATAGAGCACTAACCATCCGAAAAAATCATCCACCTTGCTGAATTGCTGAATACTATTTTGAACTGTTGCACTATAAGCATTGGCAGCCTATCTATTATGTCCACCAAGACCATATGCGAAAACATACCTGTCTTCTCCAAAGTTTGTGTTTTACATTTACATCCATCATTTTATATCAGAATAGAATCAATAACACACCACAAATGTGCACCACAGTATCCCTCATATCAGGCTTCCTTGATACACCTTTATTTATACCAAAATTGTTTCCTGCTCAGACTTCTGCAATACCCCACATACTGTATTAAATGCACCCATTTTTCAATGCTGTGGCTATATTCTACTGTCATGCCAGTTAGCAAGTTTTTATCACCTCTCTCCTTCTGCTCCACCACACTCCTCTTCCACCCCCATCACATCCTTCACATAGCCACCATCAGGGTGACAATTTTAAAATGGCATACTGGTTTCCAGACTTCCCAAAGCCAAATTCTCTTGTATTCCAAAATTCAATATTCACCTAATCTCTCTACCTGCTCATTTTGCTTTTTCTGTCTTGGCTTCTCCTGTCTTCATCTTGCATTTTTCTACAGCTGGGGACTTCTTCCAGTTTTCTTTAGTCTGCATACACGTCAAGAATATTTTGTCCTCTTTGTAAACAATAGGTTCCTATTTGAGGTAACATTTAAGTAAACACTGCCTGAATTCTTTCCCTCTCCTAGATTATAAATGCCTTCTAACGGATTTTGGAAGACACTTTATAAAAAGCAGAAATCAGTTCAGTTTGCTTTTACTTAATCACATTAATTTAACAACAGCAGTGTTCACATACAAAATTTTGTTTTTGAAGCCATAAAAAAGCTGTGAAAGATGTCTAAACTATTGTTCTCGGGAGGGGGGGGGGGGGGAAGGAAATTTCTACTTGCTGCCAAGTTTCAGAGGAGAGACTAAAGGGCTAAAATACAGGTCAGTTACCAACTGTCTTTTTATTCTTATTATTTTTAATTAGTGAAAATGTAAAGCCAAAATTTTCATTTTCACTATTATAAAGTTTCTGGATTTAATTCCTTATTTTTATAAAGTCAAAGTTACGCAATAGAGGTAATTTTAAAAAAACACAGTAAACAGTACAGAAACACAGAATACGAGAGAATGTCCAAGTCTCTCTGCTCTGAATCAAGATTAAATAAGTACTTTTAAGTGTGTCCATTCTCAGGTGTTATTTAATTTTCCTAAAAGTCTATGATAGCAGGCATTCCAATTTATATTGGTTTACTGTTGATATACTTCTTACTATTTAATCTGCATTTTCTTGATGTTTTCTCTTGTGATATCATGCCCTCCTACAGAAAAAAAATCAGTCTTGCTTCATGTAACAAGTTCTCTCAAACTGACTGCCACATTTTATCTGCCCTTTACAATCTATCTTCTCTTTTCTGACTGGATCAAAATGTGTCATGCTTCTAAACCTCTTACCAATTCTATTTCTTTCCTTTGGATTCTAACTTGTTTATACCCCCAGAGTGTGCTCTTCCAATGTACGTGTGTCACTGTGGATACAGCCTCACCAGTGGTCCACAGAGTGGAATAGTTATTTCTTATTTCACTTGTAGTGTTTCTGTTAACTAAACTTTTACCATACTTTGTTGACTTACTCATTTTGCTGTCCATTACTATCCCACATGTAATTCTGCAGCACTTCTACCTAGCTAATTTTACATTTGCATATGTTGTATTTAGCATTTTTATTATACTTTGTTGTGTTTATTCCAGATCACTACCACAGTTTTTCAAGATTCTTGAATGGTAAACCTTCTTTGCAACTTCCTCCTTGATTGGTGGCATCCACTGATTTTTGTATATGTATCCTCATGTTTCGCACACTCTTCAATGAAACATATGAAGCCAAAGAAAAAGTTTGCATCTGCTGTCAAGTTCAAAAGCAAACAACTAATAATTGTTTTTTGAGTAATGTTGTTCACTTGGTAATCTCATTATATTAATTAGAGTAAGACATGCCTGTTTTACTTGTTGATAACACACAGAATGACATTAAAGTTGAGCAGAAGTTCTGTAGGTCACACCATAGCAGCTCTCAAACCAGGCAGCAGAAAAGTTTAAATGGTGTGGGAGGAGAAGAGAAGGAGCACAAGAAGTGTTCAGTTTATCATGGGACCTCTGAGACAAAGAATCTGAGAAGAACTTAATCAGATCCTACTCCTTAGGCTGCAACTAACTTCGAAAAATGTTCCGTGCCTGCTATGTTCCTACTGAGCACTGTTATTAATGATCCAGGTGTATCAAATGTTTGGTCATAGCCTTTCTATAATCATCACTTCTGCCTTAGCTGCTCTCTTCATTTGTAACTTTCCCCTCACTCAATGGCTAAGCTTTTTCTAAGGACGATCTTGAATTTTATTTCATGTCACTTCATTTTACACCTCACCATTTCTGATTTTTTTTTTAACAGTAGTAATTTTTTGCAGTTACTCTACATACATTAACTTTTGTCTTCCTTCTTCAATGTCATGCTGTATGTCCTATATTAACATTATAAAACACTTAGAATATGTTCCAAATATGTTACTAAACCCTTCAGTCACACAAAAGTCTGTCTTTTTCAATAACTGAGTTATTCTAAAACGGGTTTGATCAGTGAGATTCAGCACCTGTTTTAAAGTTTCTTCTACTCAGAAGAAATTATTTCATGAATTTTAAGTAACATAAGCAATACAAAAATCATTATAGCCAAAGTAAAAGAAGAGTACAGAACCTGATGCTTCCCTTAAAGACAACGAGATAATGCTGCTGACTATAATGAAATCAATTCCAGCTTCCAAATTGCTAAAGGACCAAAATTATGTAATTACTCACATTAAAACACAATTATCTTGTCATGCTATTATTAAAAGGATGCTAACTGATAAAATGAGAATTTAAGTTATTTTGTATTTTATAAACATTAACATTTGGTGAGTATGAAGTATCTAGAGTCACATTACATTAGAAATTAATGCTATGTATGATAGCTTCCCACTGAGGAATCATGAAATGTTTTTAACTTCAAAATAATAATCGTAATTCTTTCCAAAATTATCTGAGGATAATCATTCTTGAATCCCTAGAGTAAAACATCATCCTGCCAAGCAGCATGGTGAAATTTGGCCTCTATTAATCACAGTATCTATCTGTATGCCAAGTTTAAGCAGAAGAAAAGATTTGTCAGAGAAAGGCTCCCTCTAAATGTGACAATTACGAAAATATACAGGTATGTGTACAATATTTGGATAGTTCTTTTGATATTATCGTTGTTGTCAATAGTTAATACTAGCCTTTTAAGTCATGCTTCATAAGATACTCTCTTTAATAGGATTCTACAGCAAATATACTCTCTAGAAACCAGAAGCAGCAGAGGACCAAGGGAAAACCTCACCTTTCTTTTTCATGAAGGGAATCCACAAAACACTTCTTGTAGTCTTTATCTTGAGAAACAAGAATACAACAACCAGATTGAGAATGGGAAGAGAGCTAAGAGAAACCCTACCACACAAGCAGGAAATGATGCCCACTGTTATCTGGAAGAGAGGAGGAGATACGAGAGAAAAATGCTGCATATTGATGAAATTCACTGCATAATTTCTTTCTAAATAGTAATTTCCCGAAAAGTCGGAGTTGCACATAATTTAAACCACTCCATTCTGACTTCTTACATGGCCAAAAAAAATACATAATGGATCATTTGATGCCCAGTTTCACTTCAGGATGATTTAGGTATCACTTAAAACAACTACTTGCTTGAGAAGTAACATGGGCTTTCACAACAAATAATATTGTACCCAGCATTCCCATCTTAATAATACATTGCATAAACTTCTAAGAACATGAAGTCACATCATTTCTAGACACCTATGCATCCAGTCCTTACAGAAATGAAGCATGTTTGGTTTTTAGACTTAAATGCTGTGCATTGAAGCCAACTCGGAGCCAGTGAGGCACTAATCCTGCAAGCTCTTCCTGAACAGAAATTCAGCTGAATTTTGCAAGCTTTACCTATGTAGCCAGGAGAGTGCCAGCCCAAAGAAAAGTCATATTTTGAGAGACCCACAAACGCGTGGGTCTCTCAAAATATCTCAAAATTTGCGTTGGGATGGTGATTTCCATCCCAACAATCCAAATGTGTGGCACTGAGATTTAGCATCACTCTGTCAAAAGCTGTTTTGCATCAGACTTCTACATACGGCATTTTAAACACACAGACACCCACATATGCTCTCCACTTTTCAGGTAATTTTTGATATATGGATCAAGTTCTACAAATGAACGACAAGTAGTATAAATGGCTTTACACACAAAGTAGCCCAAAACAAGTCCACATATTTTAGTAACTGCTGCATAACACCCATATGACAGCACATACACTACATATACTGATATTCTCTTTATCACCGCTTAATGTTAGCATCAGCCCTGCACTTCACAACACAAGGATATATTGTCTTCAGTTAAGGTGTTGCCAAAAGTAGAGCCCCAACACCGGTTTAAAGTATTCCCTTAGACTGCAAAGCTTCCCAAAAACCTTTGGATAAGGATTTGAATAGTTAGCCCACGTTAAACAACACATCAGAGACTTTCTGCCTCCTCTTCACTACGTGCAGCAGCAACGCTTCAAGGCTGCCTCCTCCAGCAGCCTTAGAGCAGCTTCAACAGCAGCAGCCACTGCAGCGGCTCCCCAGGCCTCTGACACCTCTGATTAACCGGGTCATCTTGGCATGTCTGACTTAGATATGGCTTCACAGCTGTGTAAAATAAAATTGTCACTGTGTATTACTATTAATACATTTGTAAGCACACTAAAGTGTAAAAAAAAATGAACACAAATTGCAAATCACTTAATGCAAATTTTGAAATATTTTTAGATAGCTGAATGTACCATTTTCAATCAAAAGGCTTATACAAATATACAAAAATAAGCACGTGATTATGAAACGTTCAATTTCATATCATATATACCACAACACTTAAAGCATTGAAATCATGCAAGCTAATTGTAATCACGTAAGCCATCTTACTTCTAAAGGTTTTCACATTCTGAAACATTCAGAAAGAAATTATTTTGTTAGAAAAAATTAACAAGAGAAAATATAATACTTTTGAAGCATGCATACATCTCAAAATCTGAAGTACTGAAACTGCAATATAATATGGAAGTTCATACAATAAGGACTACAAAGATTAAGAGAAACAAAAAAGGTGAAAGACTTCAGAGAGCACCATTCTTCTATGTTTACTACGGAATCGTTTTGACAGCTAACTCATTTTTTATCATAAATTTACTCTTAAATTTGTGATTTTTTTTTTTGTTCTGCTCCATGGTAAGATAGGTTCTTGGAAAGCATGCTTCATATAGCTTTAAAGAGCATTGTAACTTGGGCTTGGCTGTCACGCTTTACAAACACTACATGCTGTATTGTGTGTCTGATGCTGCAAGTACAGTCAAATATACATCACACATGATGAATTAAACACACTTTTTTGAGCGGACATCTATTCTTGCCAAACAATTCAGAAATTATACTAAATAGTTTAAACAGACAGAACTCTGGCCTGAATTCAAGAAAAGCAGCAAGATGTTAAAAAAATATCTCAACAGAGCTGCCTTTTCCAGACAAAGAGCCTTTTTTTCCCCTCTTGGCACAGAGGTTTGGGACCAGAGCCAAAGTGCTACTTATCAGTTGTTTGACATCAGGGGAGGACTGCGTGCGTCAGTGGACCCAGTGGGGACCCCTGGCTTATGGCAATGCACTGTGTGGTTCTTATCTTATCAGTTTGCAGGGTCTGGCACTTCAACTTCTGCAGTGTGAAAAGGAAAAAAAAAAAGGGGGGGGGGGGGAGGGGCGGGGAAGGAGGGAAGGAGCATATAACTAGGAGGGAGGAGGTCAAAGGGGATTTGTAAGCCAGGTTGGACGGCAGAACAGAACCCAGATTATACTTTGGCCTACTGTGCTGCGTATGGTTGCAGAAAATCCTAACAGAGATTTCTCCTGCTTTCCACATATGCTTGTAAGAGAGAGGAACCACTTCTCATTTAATTTCAGAGATGGCAGAACAATGTGCGTGCCAGGGGGGCCAATGCTGCCTTTCACATACAGCTGATAGGGGCGCTTCCAGACAAACGAGGAATAGGATACACTCATGAAAAAGCTTATCAAGGTAAGCATGTCCTCCAGGAAATCTCTGAACCGGTGCAGCTTCTCATTGCTAACAGGATTTAAATGGCCCAAATTATTTCTTCAAATGTACAGCTTCAGCAAGACTTATTATAGCAAATAATTCTCAGGGACAAATGAGACTTATGATAAAGTACAAGTCCAAGCTTAAAACTTGATTGCACAAATGAACTTTTGTATAGCACCTAAAAAAACATTCACCCAGGAAGGCAATCATCAAGTAAAACATCTGCTTTCCAAGGTTTATTCCAACTGAAAAATTAATATAATTACTCAGAAAAATATTATTTGTCTTACCCTACCCTTCCTACACAATGTGCATGAATCAGACAGCAAAAGAAAAAGTCACCTCCTTCAGATTAATTTCCTTAAATTAAGCACTATTCTACCTCTAAAACTGCATCACCAGGTATAAATTACAGGAGAAAATGAGAAGCTGCTAAAGTATCTGTGGAAATTAGTGGGTTTGTACCCCTGACCAATCTTAATAATTATTTCGAAGTATTTCCCTACAAAAACATCTCATCTTATGCTACAGTAAGCCAGACTAACATTAGTACAGAACAAAAGAGAACTGCTCAACTCTCGCACGGAAACCTTGTTTGCTAAGGATTCGGGAGAGTTCTGAGAACACCTCCTTGATGAAGGACCAGGACTGGGCAGCCTGTCATGGGTTTCTGTTCACTCTGATGAAAGTTCTAGATTTATTACTGCAAAACACTCTTCTGATAAACAGTATTGTCAAAAATTGTTATGTTTTGCTGCATACAACCATCCTGTGCTCCCAGGTTCATTCCTTGTGTTATGTCAACTTTCTGAACCAAAATAATATTGTGTAGTCTGTGGGACGATCATTCATCTGAAGAGGAAATACAGCTTTACGGTCAAAACACACTACCAGAAATAAAGAATTAAATGAAAACGCATCCAAAACCTTTGTCAACATTGCCAATAAGAGGCTAAAATCTGCACTGTGAGTTTAGTGTATTTTGGGAAATTTTCTGATACAAGTAATACACTTTGCTTTCCAAATAGAACCTGACTATTTATTAGGTAAATACCAATAACGTATTCTTACATAAAAGACAAAATAAAAATTTATTATCAAAGATCCTTACATTTAAAACGCTGTCTATACAGTGAAATACTACATATCCACTGTTTTGCTATGAAAATCTATGAAATCATCACAACACGAGACTGTTTTTCTGATTCCAATTTATTTTTCTGTTTTCCTATTCGATACTTCTTTTTTCTTGGTCAAAGATGTTATTACTTTATCAGGTCTAGGAGACAGGGAAAAATAGAAACAGAAACCTGAGGAGAAACATCTACAGTCCAACGTTTACTCATGCATTTAGTATAATGAAGTCAATAGGACCTCTTCACATGCTTAAAGATTAAAAAAAGACAGACATTTGTTTGTACCCTGCACAGGTTGAACAACCTATTAAGCAAAATGTGGCCTTGATCTTGACCACATTTGCTAAAAATACTCTAATAATTAAAAAAAAAAAAAAAAAAAAAAAAAAAAACGCAAAACACCAGACAACCAACCAACATGCCATTGATCCTTCATTTATAACCACTTCTATTGATTCCTTTACTTGCCACGACTGTTTTCTCCAGTCTTCAAAATGCTAGGCAAACCGTGGATCAAACTGCTATGCAAACAGTGGATGAAATTAAGGCTCTCAACAGGCATGGGAGATGGATGAAGTGATCCTTAAGCTTTCCTATCTTGTTAAAGGAACTCCAGACCTTAAGGTAGCACTGTTTTTTTGACATTCTGATGTAATTCAGTTCAACAGCCTCATGTATGTAAATAGGAAAGCATTAGGAAATCAAAATTACACAAAGAATGCAAATCAGAAGGAAAATAATTATGAGGTAAAGTGATCAAAACAAAGGACTAACACACCCTAGCTAATGAAGTATCCTGCGAAAGTTAACAACCCCATATAGTACTATTTGTTATCTTATCCAAAGATAAGACATGTCCACAGCTAGAAGAATGATTCAGCACAGACCAAAGGAAAAAATTGTCTCTTTAACCATATAAAATTTATTCCAAATACTCTTCAGCACGAGATTCCCTCAAACATCACAGCATGAAGGATACCCACTTGGGCAAACACTATCTCAAAACCCCCTGTAATATGCTCAAAATATATTAAGAGAACAACATAAGAAATCAAAGCATAAACACGTGCTGTCTTTAAAACTAATGTGAAATTGTATGTTTTCTGTTTTTACGTCTTCATCTTTTTTTACTCGCAGAGATCTTGGTCAGCTTTGGCAAGACAAACAACTGTAGGGTTTTACAAAAAATGACAAAATTATTTGTGTATAGAAATAATTTTGAATCTAGTATGGCCACGTTGTACTTGGTTTTAAAAATCAATTATGTAAAAACATCTAAGATACAGAATTACTGGATGTTCTACTCTTCTTGCATTCCAGCATGGAAAATACTACAGAAGTAACAGAAGAGTCTACTGTGCTATTATTTTAACAAGTCTGACCGCATGAATGTCTGCAGAAAAATTAACTTCAAATAAAGTAACATTAAAAAGAAAAGCCTTTTATACAGACTCAGCAGTATCTATAAAATATTATGGTTTTATCTTCATTGAACTAGAAAGACCGCTCCACAAAACATTAGTATGGGAATTTAAGAATATTATAAAGTGCATTCGGATACAGTGAATCTCCTATCTATCACTACTTTGGGAAAATATTTGTTCCTCACAAAATTCAGTAAAACTACCTGGACAGGCTGATTTCAAGAAAACACCATAGATGTGTTCATAATTATGACTGTTGTTTTCAGTTCTCACTAAGATGAAATTACAGATTGTCTTAACACCCATTCCTTCTTTCTCACAGAAAAATACAGTTTATAAGGTTAAAATCCCAAACTAAACATCTTGCTTCAAGACAATTTTAAAAGGACTCAAAGAGCACTCATACCAAAACCATTAGCTGTTAAGCATTCTGGTAACTCATTTTTTCCACATGAACAAAATCTGTTCTAAAACAAACAACACTGTCTTTAGTTCACCACTGTCAACTGATGACATTCCAGACCTACACATTGTACTACCTGAATTTATATTGCATATCCAAATCATACTTTTCTGGAAATTTAGAATCATGGAATAGTTTGGGTTGGAAGGGACCTTCAAAGGTCATCTAGTCCAACTCTCCTGCAATGAGCAGGGGCATCTTCAACTAGATCAGGTTGCTCAGAGCCACGTCCAGCCTGGCCTTGAATGTTTCCAGGAATGGGGCATCTACTATCTCCCTGGGCAACCTATTCCAATACTTTACCACCCTCACTGTAAAAAATTTCTTCCTCATGTCTAGTCTGAATCTCCCCTCTTTTAGTTTAAAATCATCACCCATTGTACTATTGCAACAGGCCCTGCTAAAAAGTCTGTCCCCATCCTTCTTATAGGCCCCTTTTAAGTACTGAAAGGCTGCAATAAGGTTTCCTGGGAGCCTTCTCTTCTCCAGGCTGAACAACCCCAACTCTCTCAGCCTGTTCTGACAGGAGAGGTGTTTCAGCTCTCTGACCACTTTGGTGGCCTCCCTGGGACCCTCTCCAACAGCTCCATGTCTTTCCTGTACTGAGGGCTCCAGTGCTGGATGCAGGACTCCACGTGGGATCTCACCAGGGCAGAGCAGAATGGCACAATCACCTCCCTCGGCCTGCTGGCCATGTTCCTTTTGATGCAGCCCAAGAGACAATTGGCCTTCTGGGCTGCAAGCACATATTGCCAGCTCACGTCCAATCTTTCATCCACCAGTACATCCCAGTCCCTACTCATAGGGCTGCTCTCAATCCCTTCATCCCCCACCCTGTATTCATACCAGGGGTGGCCCTGACCCAGGTGCAGGACATGGCACTTGGCCTTGTTGAACCTCATGAGGTTCACATGGGCCCATTTCTTGAGCTTGTCCAGGTTCCTCTGGATGGTATCCCATCCCTCAGGCATGTCAGCTGCATCACTCAGCTTGCTGTCATCTGTGAACCTGCTGAGGGTGCACTCAATCCCACTGTCTATGTCATTGATGAAGACACAAAACAGTACTGGTCCCAATACAGGTCCCTGATGGACACCACTTGTCACCAGTGTCCCTCCAGACATTGAGCCATTGACCACTACCTTCTGGATGCAACTATCCAGCCAATTGCTCGTCCACTGAACCGTCCCATCCATCAAATCCATATCTCTCCAAAGTAAAGAGAAGGATGTTGTGAGGGACCTTGTGTACCCCAGAAAGTTTGGCAAAAAATCAACTAGACTCTTGTTAGCAACCAGTGTGCTCCAACAGAACATTCCCAGCCAGCTACCTCTGCTTAGGTAGTTTTCACAACACCAGGTCAGCTCAGCTGAAGAGACCTGGCCTTGTTCTCGGGCCCTCTCTTGTCCCCAACCACTGCCAACTAACACTCCCCTTTAGGGCAAACTTACCTAGGACAGAGAAAGCTGATGTACCACACTGTGGAAAATGCTCCCATCCTCTCAGGGAAATATAGCAATTTGTAGTCAGCCTCCACAAAGCTCTATTTCAACCTGTTAACTTTTTAGTCACATTTTTCCTTGATAGAGAAAACACAATGACATACATAAAACCATAAACTCTCAAAGAAAAGTCTCTAGACATAAACATTCACTATGCAGAGGGAGAATAACAAACAGCTTGGCATTAGTAAAGCAACTCTATTAATTGTCCTCTCTTAATTGCATCAATTAAAATTGCATTCTGCAGTAACTATGGTTCTACCTCATTCTTAACAGTTCTCAATGGCTGGCTGATCTGGTATCATTTTCGTGCCATTTTTGTCTACAGGCTTTTGCCCAGAAGCTCCTGACTAGCTACAGTGCTTCATCCAGCATCCTACTGGATGCCCACACTGATAAAACCATCATAATTCAAAATGACACTGAGCTGCTCACTTCAGGGGCAAAGTGCAAAGTTAAAATGTGGGATTGTACTGTTCAAAGGGATCTCTGGATTACAGAGTTTAAAGTTTATCCAGAACAGTCATTCCTGCAAGGAGACTGCATTGCCTGTTCATCACTGGAGAAAGGGGTTTACTGACACAGGTACATGAATAATCCCATTGCTAGCAGACTAGAAAAGGGCTGCAGTTTTTTCATAAACCTGTCAGCAGACTTGAGAGAAAAACCTATCAGGCACATGAGATAATGCTTACAGAATAAAATTTTTGCTCAGAAAATATTTTCTGTGCTGAATCCTAGAACTCAAAACC
This sequence comes from Caloenas nicobarica, assembly GCF_036013445.1. Lineage (NCBI taxonomy): Eukaryota > Metazoa > Chordata > Aves > Columbiformes > Columbidae > Caloenas > Caloenas nicobarica. The sequence continues at coordinate 74,095,419 of NC_088247.1, forward strand.
TGCAAACATGTCAGCATGTGTCCCATTTTAAGTATTACCGATTTCAGTAGGCATGTTCACATATCTAAGAAATTTTAAATGACTCCCATGCACAAATGCCTACAGCAGCACTAAAATTGTGAAAGAGATCAAAATTGTTGTACAAAGATGACTTTTCATCTTCGAATTTTAAAATAAGAAATCTTGCAAGCTTTTAAAAGTATTTTTAAAGTAGAAAATGTAAGAAAACCTAGTGAAATCTAGCCAGAGGACTGCAATGTTGCAACTCTGTATTAACACCAGGGCTTGTTTTTAAAGCAGCCTTGCTCTTAGAAGATAGTACCAACCAAGATTCCACCTGCCTTTGTTTTTTATAAGGTTGGCCCTTCCTTCCAAATCAGGCAGGGACAGATAATCCAAAGCTGGGCCAAGGGATGGCCGTAGAGATTTTTCTTTGAAAGGTATGCCTCCCCTTGCTCTGCAGAACTATGTCTCTGCGTTCTCCAGTTAGACAATAAGGCCTTGTCTGCAAGAGGCTTTGAAAGGTGTCAGCCTTCCAGCCTCAAGAAAACAAACTAACCCTTAGCCTTTCAGATCTGAAAGTTCTGGTGGTTTCTCTTTGATTTGTGGGTTGTTTCTTTAAGCTGAGTGACAATCAGGTAGAATTAATCAACACATTCGTCATGCATGTTCCAAGTAGTTACCCCAGGCTCAAGTGCCTGTGGTTTATCCAAAAGGATTCCAAGGCAAGCCGCAAATGTTTGTAGCTGGGAACAAACATTTGAAGAGTGTCCAGATGTTCCTTTCAAACGTGTTGACAACCTTGAGAAAATAGCATGTAATGACTCAAGTTGCAGGTCTAGTGAGGACAAACGCACACAGAACTGTTCTGGGAGACAGACTCTGCTAATTGCTTGGGCCTCTCTGTAAGAGCAATTGTGCAAGTAGCAAGACCCAAGGAGCCCCCAAAGGTCCACATAAACTTTTATGGATGCTTCAAGCTGGTCACACCTTTGATTTCACATGCCAACTCATCCATTTTAAAGACACAGCCAGAAGATATACTGTGCTAAGAAATCCTAGGCTGATATAGAGATACCACATGAAAAAAAAGTAAGTCTTGCATTTTAACAAAGGATTTTTTAATATTAAAACTATCAATATTTTCATATGAACATCGGGGAGGCAGTTGAGTTCAACTCAGGCCAAGTACTGCAATAGAAACGCTGAGCAATTCCATATAAATCAGTGGAAAGTACATGTACAAAATGTCAACAAGATTCAACTTCAAACACCCAGGATTTTACACAGGAGGCAAACTAATTTTTAGGTTATTCCTTTTTGAATGTAAAAGAAAGAATTTTAAAAAATAGTGTGAAAATTATAGGACCTATATTTGATTCAAGTTAACATGTCTTTAAAAAAGAGCGAAGCAACTCCATAAACTGATAAATGGTCTGTTATAGAAGAGATGGATTTTTAACTCTTCAGACACTGGAAAGCTAGCTAACTGCATGCTTGGTACCGTTTTGTCCGTCAGAGGTTATGCCCACCGATTACTCTTAAACTGGATTCCACACTTCCTCTTTCCTTCGCTGTACACATTCTTTTTGTTCCCCGCATTTTCCCCTCCTTTCTTAATAAATAGACAGCTATTATTAGCTATTATATGGGGCAAACAGAGCCTGGACACTCGGGAAATGTGAAAAACTCTGACAACAGAGGAAGCTGGTAAGGGGAACAAAGCAAACATACAAGTGAGTAGCTCCAGGTGAGGCTAGTCACAATTTGGCTCTGGAGCACTGAGGAACTATAACAGAAGAGACATCCAATATTTCTGCAGTAACCATCGATGTGTGTAGTATCTGATGCCTCATTATGCTAAAGGGGCATCAAATGAAATACATCAAAGATAACTGTTCATAAATATAGCTCAATCACATATTGTAAAGTGTATTTTCTGTGCAATCCTAAAAATGTGAAAGATGACAATATGACCCACTTGTTTGACATTTATCTTAGCTGATCATCCTCATTACAACATGATTTAAGAAGCCACAAGAAAGCCATCTGAGTTCTGCCTTAACAGTTACATCAATACAATAGAGAACACAGCAAATACGAGAATTTTAAGAGGCAAGTAGAACTAACTGATAGAGTTCAAGCGAAGTCCGGGTTCTTAGATGCAGCAAAAAAGTGATGTACAGCTAAAGTTGAACTTCAGCCAAGCTGTATGCTCCTTGCTTTTCCAATCCCAAAACGTTAACACAACCTCAAACACTGTCCTTTATGTAAAATTGCTCAGTTTGAGCTTATGTAATCCAAGTAATAACTTCCAATTCCAAGTCTAGGCTGACCCCAGCCTCAGGCAAGGAATGAAAAGCTGCTTGTTAAACATGTATGTTTACTAAGTATTAACCACATGTGCTTAACTTCACTCAGACACTTTTAGGCTCCCCTTAATCAACCTCCTCCTACGCAAATGTTTCCACTTGCATACAAAAAAATTATCACCTACAGCATGATAAAAGACAAAGATTATTCATAAATAAAACTGTGCTTGGTTTTATGCATCTTAGTAATTAAGAGGAGACTCTTTCAACAGTAAAAATTTACATAAAGTTAGACTGAGACTTCTGCTTCAGTTTGCATTCTTAAGGTCTCATATTAATCAGTCCTCTCAAACATTACTGATAATGCTTGCACAGAAAGAATAAAAATATTTTTTGAAATTAAAATTATCAATTAATGTTCCTGTTGCACACATAAAAGAAAACTTAAGATTAATAATACTTAGAATTGCAAAATTCATCCATTTTTACAGTGAACGTACAGTGTTCATGTCGAGTATAGCATGCCTGTACTGCACAGCACTATGGATTAGAAGGAAGGAGCACTAAAAAGTTCTTTTGAAAAATAATGGCAGGTTCTCTACAAAACACATTAGTACTCTTCAGCTGACATTCTTAAGAACCTGGGAAACTACACATTTTAAATCCTGAATACCTTTTCTGCTCCGATTTGTAGATTTATATTGCTATGATTAAATCCAGGCCCATACAGAAACACAACTAGTCAACACTGCTTGGAAAGAATAGCCAATAGATCACAAAAAAATTGAGCATGAATGCTCTTTAAGTAATTATTTAAAATATAAAACAAGATCTCAACTGAAGTTTCCATTATTAATGCAAAAAGAGAAACTATATTATAAAGAAATGCATTAAAAATAACATTAAAATAACTTCTGCCACCATGTATTGTGAATTTTTGCATTCAGGTCTCTGGGTTCCAGTGTTTCCTCTGCTGTAATTGGCAGCATCAGTAGAACCTAAAATCAGCAGCAAGAATGCAATTCCCCATAATTTAGGTGTGAGTGATATCAGCAGCTGGTAGAGAAAAACAGCAACCCTTTGGGTTTTCCTCATGTGAGGAAAAAACCTTTCAATTAACATTAAAATTAAAAGCTGCAGCATTATTTAATTAAAATAATGTGGTTACTTGGCTCCACTCCAGCTATAGTTTGTAAAAATTCCTCTCCTTGAAGTAGTCAGCAGCCTCAGTTCATATGCATACTTCTCATAGCATAAGGAGAAGACAGAAGCATTGAAACAAGATATACAAACCTCGCAATCAACAGGAAGATTCAGTGTTTTCAAAGTCTTTTGGGAGGGCTGAAATTATTTTCAACTCATTAACTTGAAATTACATCCTGAATGACAATTCTTAAGATTACTCGTGTCAGTAAAAGCCTTTTTCAGTTAAGTGTAATTTTCATTGTTCAAGACAAGCTTATCAAAACATTTGCAGCCAGCGAAGACCAGACTTAGAGATAAATAGTTCAGTTTGCTTCAGAAATGGCAAAATAAAGTATACTTCCCATCTGGGGGTGGGGAGAGGAAGCAACCAAAACAAAACCCCAAAAAACCCCCAAACAAACAAAAACAAATAAAAACCCCAACAACAACAACAAAAACCACACACACACAAAAAAACCCACAACGCCAAACCACCAATACTGTCAAATTTAACAGCATCTCAAGTACTAAACCAAAGGATTAACAAATTGAATTTTAATTTCAAGACAGACTTCCATTGGTGAAAATCTGGTTTGCATTTGGTCAAGTTGGAAGGTTTAAAAAAAATAGAATAAATCAGAATATGTACCTATACTCTGCTTTTTCCAACTTATCAAAAATGTAATAGAATATTAGACAATGCTAGCACAATGTTCTACTTTTTCAATGCCTGATCTTGAGATGTGAAACACGAAAACACACATTTGTAAAACACAAGGTTATTGAAACGCATAAGCAGCAGACCCTCTCTAGCTACTCACTTTATACACTTGGCAGTGCTTCAAAGGAAATCCTGCAGATACATCAGCTTTCAAAGTCCATAGAGCAGTCAAATCGAAACCTGAAACACTTCAACAGGTATCTCCTTAGTAAGCAAAAGCTTCAACATTTGACTCAAAGTTTTGCTTTAATAAATATTTTAAAAAATATTAACAATAAAAAAACAGCACCATCATCATTCCCTGTCTCTCCTCTCCCTCAGAAAACTGTATTAATGTGAATTCCTTAAATAACCATTTTCAGCCAGAAGAAAAGCCTGGGAATTGCTACCTAAAGAGCATGAAGTTTCAGATGGCAATGAGCATTTAAACCAGGAACTTTGAGTGGAAACCATGATGAAGCCTTAATTATAACATTTTCATTAATAAAAATAGATTTGCTCAAGAGAACAAAATTCTGTTTCCATTTCTGACATCACTTTCCCATGAGAACTTGAGGAAGTTCTAAAGGCCAAACCACTCAGCAGGAACCAGCCATTCCAGATGTCGTGTTCTGGTACCCATCGGAGACTCTTTCGGCCTGACTGTCAGAAGAGCTAGTTTGTTTTCTCTTTGGATTCACTCTGTGATATAAAAGTGACTTTCAAAAGCCCAGAATTTTCAGGAGAGACACTTTAGCACAGATAAATGTAAAATTTGTAGCTACATTTCACAAAACGAGTCTCAATGTCTTGATTTCCCACCTTTAAAACAGCCTTTGTGCTAAAAGACTACAGTAATGAGCTTGACCAGAAAAAAACAAAACAACAAAAAAAACCCCAAACAAACAAACAAAAAATAAAAACAGAACAACCAAAAAAACCACTAAAGTATAACAAAGTAAGAGACAGTTATGATCTTACTGCCATTCGCTTATTTTTAGGATTTTTTCTTGGAACTCCTTCACATGGAGGAGTGGCTGTTGAATACCATGATTAATCTATGGTGAATAATTCCATTAGTCAATCAACCAAGCAAGAACATAATAGCAAAGCAGACCAACTCTTGGGTTTTTTTTTCAGTCAGAATGGTCAAATAAGCTGTTACTGAGTCAGGATACAAAAATCCCTATCATACTTAGAAGGTTAAAGTGAGTTGAATTATTTTATTACCAAGAATTTGTCTTTTTTTTTCCTCCTCTTTTTCTTTTTTTTTTTTTTTTTAAATCATCGGCCTTTTAAGCCTAGAATATTTTGATAAGTAAGCAACGATCAACTGTTACTGTGTTACAGCACAGATTAATTCTGTCAAAGAAAGCTGCATGCTTGATTCAGATTCCTTAAATACTAAATAAAAACTTTCAAAATACATACTATTATCTTATTTAAGATTATTTTCTCATATACTTTTTAAAAGCTAACTAGACTCAACATTTAATAGATATAGATGATAATAACAAGAAACTACAGGAATCTGAACTGCCCAAATTCCTCAAATGTTAGGTTATTTAAGAATCGTTAATATAAAAATGTTATTAAAAATATGGAAAGTGTTTCCCCTCTTCACTACTTACATGGCTTACACAATTCACAACATTGGTACCATTTTTATTTTCAGCAGCTGTAATTGTCTAGCTATTAGCTTTGCTTTTTTTTTAAAAAAAAAAAAACACACACACACAAAAACATGAATACCAAAGCCTGTTACTAATCTGCTAGTTTGTACACTTGGTGACTGAAAAGAAGCAACATTTGTCTAATATGACACATCTGTTATAAACTCTTGAGAATAACATTTCACTGTGAACTGATGGTCAACTGGATTTATATTTTACTTACATTTCTTTGGCCTAACCAATATTCCTCCAACAACAGAAACTATTCTATTCCATTGTTTCTATTTTATTTAATATTAACCTTAGTATTACATATTGCTAACAATTGCTATATACATGCCATAAATAGCAATACAGTCAGCAGGCTCATATGAAAGCATCTATACCTATTCTCAGCTTCAGTATGTAAACAATATTCCTTGCTCTTTCCCCTACCCTTTGCTCAGAAGTTGTAAGTAAACTGAAACTGTCACAGAGTCACAATTTACAAGTGATCTTGCAATGAGCTGCCTATCAATGATCCAAGTATGGTTTCAGAGTAATTTTGCTCTCTGGACAGGCAGTGTCTGCCTCTGTGGGGCTGCTATGAGATTACGGACAATTTTGGACAGTATTCTGTCTGTGGTCACCTTTAATTAATTTCATGATGCAATGCTGGCGGCGTGATTTGTGGCAGTAGTCCCTCAGCGAACTGTTTGCATGGAAGTATCACTGAAGAGAGGCTGAAAACATTAAGGAAAATTAAATATCATAATACACAGTCACATGAGTGTTGCTGTGCAATTGTCAGCACCCATGGAAAGTGACATGAGATCTCTGAAGGCCATTTAGAGACGGTTCGGGAGCACACTGCCAAACCAAGCTGGGAATCCTGAGAAATGCTGGACCAGCTCAAGCTAGAGAGAAGCTGAGGCTCTAACTAGCAGGTTAGTCCTCCTCTCTAACACGCACTGAAATAAGTGTGCAGATTTAGTTTTCACAGACATACATATCATTTAAGCTTTAAAGTTGTTCACTGTGGAAAGCGGTTAATATTCCCTCCAAAATGTCACAACGAACCAACCCAACAGGGAAAAGAAAACAAGGAGGTTATTTTCACATGTATTAATACATCTGGTGCAGTAAATCTGGACAAACAAAGGAGCCCAATTACAAACGCTTAAAAGTTATTCCTCTCTAGTTGTAGATTCAACAGCACTAAATGCACTCCAAGTAAAACATAAGTTTACAAAGACCATGCATTAATATTTTTGTTAGTAAGGCTTAGGAAAACATTGTATGACATCCTATTTCTATGTAATAGGACTACTATTTTTTTGTTATAAACTGCAGAATGTAGAACACTAAAATTTCAAGAACTTACACAGATGCATCTGTTAGCAAAGACAGCACTACCTCTAACCTTGCATCAGGTTAGATATGCAGTAGTGCCTCTGGCAGTGGCAAACTGCCACTGAGCACATAATTTGATGTGTAATCTTAGTGGCAACCTCTAGAAACATTTATACGGTTATCGAAGCATAACCAGAAAAACTAAAAACATATATGAAGGGCATCTGTCTTCTACATCCCCATCTATCCTCTACCCTCTTACTTGAAAGTGGTGCCGGCTATTCTCTTTTTGGTGCTGGTTTGCCAATGCACACTAGGTCATTTTTTTTCTCTCACAGCTACATGACACCCAGTATCCTTTTAGGAGCTATTAGGATAACTGTTCCTGTAGCATTACTAGTAGTAGAGCCATCACATTGCCCATAGCAGTCAGGTCATTTCTGATAGCTCAACAAAAAGGAAAATATGACCAGGGCTGAAAAAGTAACATGAATCACAGAAGATAAACGAGTATTACTCAAAAGTAAAAAGACTTTAGATTGACACATTTTCTTGCTCAGCTTCCCAGCTCAATGGTCACCACAGTTCTCAGCAGTAGGTGAAGCACAGAAATGGGACATCTAGTCCCAAAGTTGTGTGCAGTCCTTGCAGTCCTTCCAGTATCCCAGTAATTATATCTTTACTGCAGGCAGAAATTAAATTATTTTAGTATATTCTTAAGTATACATTTATGTATATTTTCTGGATTGGAAATGTTCCCTCAAGGTTTGTTGTTTTTTGTTGGTTTTGTTTGTTTGTTTTTCGTAAACTTTCCCTTCTGCTTTTGCATGTATACATACAGAAGGTGAGCAAATGAAAATATTAAGAAACTTCAAGCCTCAATGTCAAAATATTGACATTTATTTTTCATCTGGCCTGTGAAATACCACCTTGTCTACATCATCCATAGTTTGCTTTCTTGTATATTTGATACTGCTGCTATAAGTTCAAGAAATACAGTCTTATAAATTAAAAACACCAGTAATGTTCGTTTCTAACCACAACAGTATTTGCAATTGATAAATTGGTGAAAAGGAATGCTGCATGATCCCTTTGATTATCAGACATTTCAGATTAGATCAGTTCTAAAATAATAAGCTATGTGGCTTGTTTTCATATCTGGGTTTTGCCTTACATTCTCCCATCTACCTTGGGAGTGCAGTAGAGACCTCCAAGAGGCATCTCTATAAAGCATATAACCTTACTCAGGGAGACTTTCAAAAGGAACAACTGTCTTTAAACTGAAAGAGGGTAGATTTAGATTAGACGGGGCTTTGAGCAACCTGGTCTAACGGAAGATGTCCCTGCCAATGGCAAGGGGGTTGGTATTATATGATCTTTGAAGTCCCTTCCAACCCAAACCATTCTATGATTCTAAAATGATAAGGATTGGACAAACCTTGGGAAGAAAAAAAAAAAAAAAAAAAAAAGTTGTTTCCTTGCTCTAATACAAAAAGTACCAGTTAATTCTACTGTGCTGCTCCTGAACACCACACAATGAACAGTGTATTGTATTCAGAGGATTTATTTTACTGCCAATTTTTTCTGCCTTCAGCCAAGAAGTAAAACTGGAATAAGGAATTTAAAATTTCTTACTTAACATTTAAAGCTATTGCCACTGTCACGCTGATAATGCTAATTTGTTTTATTATTACTAACCTGCCAGACTCCAGCTGTTGTCTTAGTCAAAACCTGAGTTTTCCAATAACTAGGAACTGCAGCTGCTCAGAATGGGTCGCCAGGGATTTGAACCACCACAAACATTACTCATCTGGTCCTGCCCTGATCAGACTTCTTTGGCCAAGAGGCAGGGTCAGGCCTGCCTGAGATTTGAGACATACAAATTAAAAGCTTGCCTTCTCTCCCCCTCCTCACCCCGATTTGCAGAAAAATAATATTTCTCATTCAGCCTTTGAAAAATTATCCATGATTCTCACCTGATATGCATCCAATCTAGCAAGGTCTACTTTTTGTGGATACTCTAGGCTAATTAGCTTTTGAAAAAAACAATACTGAATTATAACTGAAGATGTCCACTAAGTTAATGCTCCCATTTATCATTCAGTCAGTGCCAAAAACTCAAAACCAAGAAAGTATTACTTATTTCAAATACTCTTACTCAAAAACAATTGAGACCCATGTTTCTACACTATGTACTTGCCAGCTGCATGTAACAGGTATAACCATAAACATTAGAAAATGCTGCATTTTGATGGGCAAACAGCCAAAGCGCTGCCTGACTTAAACATCCCAAACTGGAATTATTTTTTAAAAATGGTATCACCTGAAGTACCTTGAACAGAGCCCCAGAACTTACGGGAAATGACTATTTAATGTTTGACATTTCACTAATATTCATTGTTAGTTTTACTTTCATATATTAGCTTCAGATGGGAACCCTTGCCAAAAAAACTCTGATTTTCCATTCCTCCAACTCTTATTAACTGTTTCTGTTTGGAACACTGACATCACACATCTTAATTTCTTCCTCTCCTTTCAACAAGTTTCTCTCCAAAAACATAATCAACCAGAACTGCTCCCTGAGCTCTGCAGCCCTCTACTGCTTGCCCTTCCTCCTCCATATTTTCTTTCTGGTTATTCTGGCTTTAACTGCAGAATACCACTCTCTTTGCATTTTTCTACCATTTCTGCATTGTACAGCATCGTAAACTCTCCTGCAAAGTAGAAGCACTTGCTGATGAGCAATGATCTAACCAGAGAAGTCAATGTAGCTTGTTCAAACTCACTGAAGACAGAAGTATTTTAACCACAGAGACAATATAAATATGGATTTTCCCTGTTGCTCTTGAGATACGTATACATGCACTGTACATAGTACAAGCTAGAGACCACCCAACAACCAGAGCCCGTTTGTTGCCTGCAGAGGGGTGAGGAAGAGCTTCTCCTGCAGCCAAAGTATACTGAGCTGAGTTCAGTGGGGTACAAGCCAATTGTTCAGAAAACACACTTAAATGCAATGTCATACAAACGTTTCCTAACAAACAGACCGAGCCCCACTCGGTTTTTATCTTAGCAATTTCAATACTCAAAAGCACAGTACCCTTCAATATTATGCTAAGCTCCTGCTCCCTTGCAGACAAAGGGGAAAGCAAGCCACACACTGGCCAAGCCAGCTCCAACCAGTTCAGTTGGAGACCTCTTCTCTTCAGCATTACCAGGTTTTTCATGTTCAAAATCTGCATGACTACAAGCTGATACCGTCTTTTGCATCTCCAAGGTTTTCAGGTTTGAAATAACAAATTATTCGTTAATCTCCACACAGAAGTAGACAATTGTGATGGAAGTGGCAGGTCAGTCAAGTGAATAGGCAAGCCACATCTTGTCCAGAGGGAGGGGGAAGAAACAGGGTGCAGAGATAGAAATCTCTTTCAGAGTGAAACAGTTTGAAGGCTTTCGCTTTTGCCGAGTTTATTTGCCTCTCACTTTTTTTAAAGTTGAAGTGGAAAAACATGAACAAGCAAACCTTGAACAGCAAATTTTAAAAATACACCTTTCACCGACCTTGCAGAAATTGAAAGAGAAAAATGTATCAATTCTAAAGCCATTGAATTGTCTACTGCAAACAACGAGAACGGAACCCTCTTCAGGAAAACATCCATCAGTCACAAATGAATCAGTGGGGCACACTTATTAGCAAAGGTTTCTCACTTTAAGTCCCACAGTCTCCACAAGCACTGCCAAAATTTTTAATCCTAGAAAAGCGGATAATTCATCCCATTCAGCTGACCAGCTCTACCTTTCTCTCCTAAAGGAGCTAACACCTTCACTCTCCCCACAAAACTAGCTAACCCCTCTCTAGGAGCGGCCAAGACCTTGAACTGAGTTACTCAGCAATAGCTTTTTTGTCCTAACAAAGAAGACTGACCTTTACATCCACCAAGATCTGTTTGGCTCTATGTTTGTTTGTTTCTTTCTTTCTTTCCCTTTCGCTAGCTTTCTTCCCATCCCACCTTACTTGTCCCTGCTTTTGTCTTTGTATCTTCTGGTGGTCTGCAAATACCTGCCAAAAGCTGTCACTGGTTGCAGTGCTTATGGTTTGGGATGTGTCCACCAACTTTGCTGCTGAGAGCTAACCACGACTGACACTAATCTTCAGCTTCCTCACAGCTACCAAACTTTGGAACTTTTTTGAAGAAAAATTACTTTTATTTTTTTTTAAAGAGACTTTAAATGTGACAAGTGAAAATATTTCTTTTAAATCCACAGAAGTAACGTAGGACCTAGAGAAGCTTTTGGAAAGAAAATGCAGAGAGCTAGCATGCATTTATTTCAGCTAATACACTTTTGTAGCCTCTTCTCATCAGTGGCAGATGTTTTAATTTTAAAGCCAACAAACCAACCAACCAAACCACTGAAAGAATTTCAAATGCAGCAACACCTGCCCACTCAGGCAACAAATGTATATAAACCAAAAAACAGCCCTGAATTCTGAAAGCTTTCCCTATCTCAGCACTTGTTTTCCATCACTCTTCCCTCAACAGGCCAGACCTGCCTGTTTGGTGCTGCTCGCAAGCTGTGGCTCCCAAGCATTTTCTCACCCATTTCTCCTCCTTATCATGGGCAAGATGACCAAAAATAAAAAAAAAGTCACCTTGCCCATGGGTCCAGGTGTCACTTTTCAGTGCCCTCTGACACACTGATTTACACCACCTTGGTGGATCAGGGGCCAAGGACACAAATGCTGCATGTGCTATAAGGGCTGGTGCCACACTGGGCTCACTTAGCTGGCAGCAAGGACCAAGGGTTGGGTGGAAGAGCCACGAGGACAGCAAGCACCCTGCCCCTCGCCTGCTGATGGGCAACACTGGCGAGCTGCTTCACCAGCCTCCAACCCACCATCCCTGTCTGGAAGCCTTTGCTGTGGGCCTTCAAGAAGTGTCTGCAGCCTAGGGCTCACCCATGCAGGACAGCTCAGCACCGACACTGGAGGGAGAGAAACCTGAAGCAAAGCACAACTGGAAGATTCAAGGGGTAACGAAAGTGCTCTTTAAGCATGTTAACAGCACTGCCAGTGGCACCCTATGGGGTGCATGTCCATGCTAGCACACTATTCGTACATGAAGGGCTCAGAAGTTTGCTTCTGCAGCGAATCTCCCCGTTTCCCCTCCTCACCACGCCCAGGTTCCCACACGCAGCAGTCTCAGAACAGCTGCATGGAAGCTCCCCCACAGGCTGAGCTACACAGAAAGAGGCACTGCAGGAACTCCAAGGGTATTGTAATACACAGAACTGAAGCAGAGTCAGGCTGAAGTGAACCTCACTAAAAGACACAGGATGAATGTTGAATCCTTAGCACAAAGTGTTTTCCCCTGCAAATCCACTTAACATCACAGTACTCACCTTCTTTTTCCACATCTCCTTCCCTGTAACATACATCCCCTCCTCTGCTCTGTTTCTGTGGTTATCCCTATGTACCATCCTGGAAAGTGCTAGGCCCCTAGGCACTTCACTGCATTACTTCTGAGCAACGTCATTCCTGTTCTTCATCAAGATACTGGGAAACGCTGCACATCACCAATAGCTTTTGCCTGAAATAGCCCTTTGTCACCAACACAAAAAGCACTGAAACAATAGTGTGGATGGCAAACGGAAACAAGATTGCAGACAGACTTACCTCTCTAGCTAACAGAATTCTAGTCCATTTGCTCAGGTATTATGCAAGTCCTCAGAGAGTCACATGCTAAGCACTCCTCTTGGTACATTGGGTCACACACCAGGGGAAGATAAGTGCATTTTTAACTAGTTATACCACAACATACATCCACTCCGCATTGCAGGAATAGTCAGTCTGTTCACCCACGAGAGTTTGGCACAATGCCTTCTCAGACAGGAAGGCGGTGACTACATGCTGCCCTGCAACTTGAGATTGGGGATACAAATGCCACAACACAGGAGCGTGAAGCAAAGGCAAGAAGAAAGAACGAACTCTGCATTCACCCCATTAGACTTGCAAGTCTGGAAACATCCTGTGCAAGTCAGAGCTGCTGCAGAAGGCTTCACAGTGTTCACATCTTCAGCCCAGTTCCTCTCGGATTGGCCAAATGAGCAGCCTCTCTGCTTTCATCCCTTAGTAACTTCTGGACTTATGAGCCAATTTCGTCTATACCCAACACAAGACAACAGTAATCCAAGGATAACTACATTCCTGAAAGTTTTATGGCCACTTGGACCTGGATAAATTGACATGCTCATGGTTAAAAAAAGCTTCAGATTTTCTCTTGCCTGGCGAGGGTTTGGTCAATCCATACACTGGCAGCTAGTCAACCCACACCATCAGTAACGTCACATGCTACATCTCCACATGGCCACCAGGGAACATGGGAAGAAGAGTATGTGGGGACACAGGCCAAAAGCATTACAGTGGGGAAGAGGTACCGCTAGAGATACTAAATTCAGAATGTGTAATTCATCTCCATGTGAAACTACTTTTGCATGACTTCCAAAAGGAATGAGCAAATTTTATAATCAATATATGTGCAAACATGCACATGTATGTGAGAAAATATTAAGTTCTATTCATTTGCAACTAAAAATATTCACCTCTTTCAAGGATTTAATCTGTTTGAGATCACCATAGAATACTTGTATTAATGATCAGCCTGGTATAGAAAAGAGTGTGCATCTGTGCCTCTACTGAGAAAAAAGGGTGCAGCTAAATCCTTGCAAAATACAATGGCATGTACAGAGGGAGACCATCCACCAGACAAAAACAGAAGAAAAAGCGCTTTATTAGTCCCACTGTTGAGTTTCGTGGGGCTACTTAATCATTTGTTCTCTCACACAGGAGTGGACCAATCCTAATGTCACCCAGCTCAACAGATAATGTGATCTGGCATATTTTCAGCATCTCTAGAGCACCTCTTCCTCTTCTCTTAACTGTTCACTTCTCTCCCCTGTTCTTCTTAGGCACATCGACACACACCCTCCTTGTGGAAATGTTTTGCCTTGCCCTCCCTCGAGCTGGCAAGCAGATCTCAGAAATGCCAGCACTGACTCTTTTAGCAGCAGTGTTGGCATATGCTCGTTTGAAGAATTTGTCAGACTGCCCTAAAACATCAAAGCACAAGGTCTCAGTGGTCCAACTGCTGTCTAGCTTTTTTCTTATTGTTGTCTTCCCAGAGCTTAATGAACACAAACAGGCATCACACCTAATTATTACTACTATAATTACTGCTCAATCATTAGGCAATTTATCAAAGTAAAAATAAAATCCACAGTTAATAAGTTTTCCAAAATGAATGACTGGGATAACAGTGTCTATAGTTAACAGTGCCCAACACTATTCTTTAAAATCACCACTTCATAAATGACAGATTTTAAATAAAAATTTTCCATGACTGGTTTTAATTCAGTGGAACTTACACTGAACACAAAGACTAAAATAGCAAAGAATTATTTCAGAAAACGATGCTAGAAAATGTACAGATTTGCCCACATTCAGTAAACTCTAGTCATTTGCACATTTGTCTAATTAGTCCTAGTGTCTCTTGAGGTTAAAAATAGGAACAGGGATCACAACAGAAGTCAGAGTGATACACAGCTATGGGTAAATACTTCACCAAATATGGTTAAACAGTAACCAATGGATATTCTTAATTGTCTATGCTCAGAACTTCAACACTTGTCCCAGAAACTGCTTGATGTTCCACCTGCATTAAATATGTTCCCAAAGGATGGTTCGTCTAGGGAAAAACATCCAGCTCCACAGAAATCAGGATAAAATTGGTAGCTCTGCATTTTATAACCATTTTATTTAGCCTCACAGCATGGTCCAACATGGAGTCTTTGAAATCCTCTATTTGTAATGTTCTGCTAAGCTTCTCCTCATACTTGCTTGGGTTGAGGCTTCACTTCACCACCTCTCTTAACAAACAATGCCACATGCTGCTAATGTATGATGCCCCATTTTACAAGTTGGAGGTCTGAGTATTAGTTACAATGGGAATATAACTAAATTTTCCTGGTTCTTCAGTTTTCTATTTATTTTTTAAAAGGGAAATTTAAGATAAAAACACTATTTTATGTCGTCATTTCTTACTTGTGTAGTGCCAGAATTCAGAAATTAGAATACACCAACTTCAGGCTCATCATTCAAACCTAACCTCATTTTCCAGTGCCTATGAGGTATCATTATCATTAATAATTACAAGACAATATACTATGCTATCCTAAGGACTGCCTTAGTGGGCACACAAAGAATACATTCCTTGTGGAAAGAGATGACTGCATACACTTTATGAAAGTGTGATCTCAACACCCACATGCAACAGTTAAACAATACAAGGGATGTGGAACTACTACTTTCTCTTGATTGTTTTTTAACTAAGTTTAAAGAAAGAATAATTAAGATTTCAACATAAATGCAAATCATTCAATTAAGTGTCATAAACAGTTTCCATACATTCCACTGTCTTTTTTAATTACTTTCTTTACCATAGTATTGATGTTATATACAGCACTGTTAAACACAGCAGTCCTCTTCCTGTCCAAAAAGTTTATAGCTGTATGCTTTCAAATTGCTACCAGAAGGATCATCTAAAACCAAGTACGCTATCCCGGGTGGAGCTTTCAGATCTCACTAGGAGGGCATGCACCTGAGCTTTATACCCTTTCAGAATTAGAAAGTATATGAAGTGCAAAGTATATGAATCACCAAAATATATAAATCACCAAGACTACATTACTAGTTAAATATCATTATATTGTAATGGTTTACATATCTATTTATTACAGCATTATTCCTGCAAACTCCTTACAATAACTCAATCTGCTTCGAAATCAGCACATGCAAAACAGACAAGACCTGAAGTCAGAATGAATTAAGTATCAATCATCTTCAGCTAACCTAACCTCCCATCTTCACCTTTCCCAACTCGTCAGCCCCGCATTTAAAAACAGTCTTATGGTGGGAAGAGGCTTAGATAATAACCTAATATTTCAGTGACTATTCCTTTTGTAACAGCTCCCAGAGAGAGAACAACATTTATTTTGTGCTGACATTCATTTTCATGATAGTGGTCAAGCGCAGTCTAGCAGCTCTATCTTCTGCAGTTGACAGCAAGAACTGCTTAAGAATACCAAATAAATGGGTTTTAGACACCATAGACATTAAACAAGATCAAACACACATCTTTTATATGTTGGTGTGTACAAAATATAATGTAAACAAAACTGGATGAGAAAATGAAGAACTCATGTCCAGCCAGACTCCTTCATCAGCACCAATCAGTTCAACATGATTTAAATTCTATTCAAGCTCTACCATAACTTTTCAGGAAAAAAATGGCATTTCACAACAACTGTAGCAACTATTACAACTGGGAACACCATTCTCAGACATAAATCCTTACAGTGCTGTTTTTTCCAAAACACAAAATCCACACCTTGGAGGCCTGATTCAACGTATGTCTACAGCAGACAAATCTGACATGTGACTATAAAGATAACAAACAGGTGGGTTGATGGTTCAGTTCATCTCAAGAGGGCATGTAAAAATCAGTCACAAACTCTGCGTGGTTTATGTATGTGCACAAGTATGTTCACTTAGGGCTGCATGACATTCACTGCTTCCCACCAGCACGCTCACGAACTCCACTCTGCTGTTCTTCCAGCTAACAGACTAGAACCTTGTGTGACAAGCCACACCTGTGACAAATGCCATACCTACGTTTTTTAACATGCTCTCAACGTATGCAAACAGCGAAGGCAGAACTATAATAAAAACTACCAACACAGTACCAATGCAAGTAACATTACACAAAAGAGCAATTAATAATATCACCTTATCTGTGGTTAAAACAATGCTGCCAGTGCCATCTATATGAGGCACACAGCGCTATTAAAATTCAAAAATGTCGAGCTAGTTAGCTTCTGTTGTTGGAGTCAAAGGCAGCCTTGGATAACTTAGCCGAGACTGGTATAGGTATAGCATTTATCACACAAGAGTTTGTACAGTCTACTTCCTAAAGTAACTTCACATCAGAATCTCTGTATATCAAAAACAACCAGTAAAGAGCTAAAGCTGCCACAGCAGCGTTGACAATGCTTGGCTTAACAGAAGGAAAAAAAAAAAAAACCCACACACAAAAAACCACAAACACACAACCAACACACACACATAACACTCACTCCCTAGCGTTAGGAGCACCAGACACGTAATATAAATATGTCAGTGTACACAATGCTTTCAGAGTGCTCTACTGAACTACTCCAAGAAGAAGTGAGAGAACACCAAACTTTAATATGTTCCTGTCAGTGCAGTGCCTGCACTAGAGATGATTATAGTGTTTGTAATTAAATACATAAAATTGCAATATAAAATAGTGATTTGTTATCAGTCAATAAAACCCTTGCAAATACAGTAACTGTGACCATGGTTACATAAAACATCAGCATTAGGAAAACATGCTGCACCTGCTGAAGGTAAAACCAGTGATTTTCTGAGAACAGAGAAAGAGAAAAACAGTGTTTAGGAGTAGAATCAATTACAACACATATATGATTTTTTTTTTGGTCTTATTCAGCATTCCAGCAAATAAAAGAAAAACGCTTCTCATCAAAACACAAATTATTAAATCCTAGCAAGACAGCTGGCATCATCCTATGAACATCTCCCCATGCCATAAAGAGAGAAGTAAGAATAGCCCCAGTGCATCGGACCATTAAGGGATTCATCCCAGCTCCCAGGAGCCAAGGAGAGCTTCACTTTAAACTTCAGCAAGAGTAAGGTACATCTCATGCTTATTATAATGTCAGTTCTGTGCTTCACTGCTGAAACATGCACTTTCTTGACAGCAAATATAAGTTCCTGTTAGATTTATCGTGTTACACTGATGAATGGCATAAGATATCAGATCAGACAGGTCTTAACACAAACAGGAATCTAAACAAATGGTATCAGCAGAGCCCCCAGCAGAGAATGTAATGTTCAATTTTATTTATTTTTACAAATATGGATGTTTCTATGGCCTGCCAGTGACACTGTGCACTACCAAATGGGAAGTCAAGTTTGAAGCTTGATATTGGCCTTTTGTTTTTCTGCTTGGGAACATAAAAGCAGCAGTTCCTGATATGTGATCCAGCTACACACCACTTCAAACACCACACGCACTCCCTTCCAACAGCTTCTTTAAGAACCAGGCAAGCTTTGGACTATGAGGGAATTGAGTGTACTATCAGCAAGTTTGCTGATGACACCAAGCTGGGAGGAGTGGCTGACACGCCAGAAGGCTGTGCTGCCATCCAGCGAGATCTGGACAGGCTGGAGAGTTGGGCGGGGAAAAATTTAATGAAATATAATAAGGGAAAATGTCGAGCCTTGCATCTGGGCAGGAACAACCCCAGGTTCCAGTACAGGTTGGGGAATGACCTATTAGAGAGCAGTGTAGGGGAAAGGGACCTGGGGGTCCTGGTGGACAGCAGGATGACCATGAGCCAGCACTGTGCCCTTGTGGCCAAGAAGGCCAATGGCATCCTGGGGTGTATTAGAAGGGGGGTGGTTAGTGGGTCGAGAGAGGTTCTCCTTCCCCTCTACTCTGCCCTGGTGAGACCTCATCTGGAATATTGTGTCCAGTTCTGGGCCCCTCAGTTCAAGAAGGACAGGGAACTGCTGGAGAGAGTCCAGCGCAGGGCCACAAAGATGATTAAGGGAGTGGAGCATCTCCCTTACGAGGAAAGGCTGAGGGAGCTGGGTCTCTTTAGCTTGGAGGAGACTGAGGGGTGACCTCATTAATGTTTATAAATATATAAAAGGTGAGTGTCACAAGGAAGGAGCCAGGCTCTTCTTGGTGACAACCAATGATAGGACAAGGGGTAATGGATTCAAGCTGGAACACAAGAGGTTCCACTAAAATTTGAGAAGAAACTTCTTCTCAATGAGGGTGACGGAACACTGGAACAGGCTGCCCAGGGAGGTTGTGGATTCTCCTTCTCTGGAGACATTCAAAACCCGACTGGACACATTCCTGTGTAGCCTCATCTGGGTCTTCCTGCTCTGGCAGTGGGATTGGACTGGATGATCTTTTGAGGTCCCTTCCAATCCCTAACATCCTGTGATTCTGTGTGATTCTATTCTCATTTAGCTTACCTAGCCAGAAATTACACTAAAACAAAGACAAGAGAACGCAAAGTGAGCCTTATTTATACAAAGGACAGTCTGAAGATTAAAATAAAAGACCTATTCAAAATTAAATCACACCACTGAAAACAGAGCCCACTGGAATTATTCTGTACACGAGAAGTAGCAGCTCATAATTGGGATCGCATAGTTCATGAGCATGTGTGTTCTTCAGACCTTTCAGATTAAGGTCATTTTATTTTTAGCTAGGTTAGATAGTCAGAAAAGAGTGCATAAGTTTGTGCATTAGCCATTATGAGAATAGTAAAAAGTGCACTTGGCTAGATACAGGAGAATGTGGCAGGGTGCGGGGGGAGGAGGAGTGGGGGGGGAGACACACCACAAACAATCCAACATTCACAAATTTTGTAAAGAAATTTTCATCATATAGTTTAAATTAGGACCCTATCAGACTCGATATTTATATAAATACAAAAAGAATGCACAACAAAGGATCAGTAGTTCATTCTACAGAATCAGAAAGAACATTGAATGGCACACCATTATTTAAGTGCAATATTCCTCTTTTGACATTTGTGTTTTGAAAGTATATTGGATTCTTTTTTCCTTGCTATTTCAGAGTCATGGCATTTCATAACCACATTTATTTGAACTTTTCATAACTACGTCTGACATAGTGCATAATGTTGCTTCCTTGGTGAAATAAAAATTCTTATTTTCTTTGCAAGTAGGCTCATCTCAGCAGGATCAAATTTATAACATAAATAAATCACCAAAACTCAAGACAGCATCTCAAAAGAGTGTAATATATAAGTCTTAGCTATGTTCTACAAACACATTTATCATGAACAGATTGAATAGGCCTATGGTAAAGTGATCCTTCTTACGCATCCATCTGATTTTGTTTCGATGTTTGATGAAATATTCTTAAAGCATTATTCTGTACTATTTCCTCCATGCTTTGTCAAAGCTCTTCAGCAGACCCTGGTGTTCAAAGGACATTTTTCAGACAACTATATGCAAGCAAAACGTCAGTCAATGTATAACATACACCTTGGGTACCCCTCCTGCTGCAACCACCACCACCACCATAAAGGATTCCCGTGGTACTGCTGAATTTTCAAAGCAAAGTGAGCTGCAAATCAGGGCTGTGCCTACAATAGCACATAGCACAGCCTACCGGGAGTGATTTCCAGGCCAAAGCAGGTGATTACAAGGACAGAGCATTCATACTTTTCACCGTTTTGTGCATTTTATGTCAGACTAGATCTACATGGTCCTATGCACTAAACCTGCTTTGTTGGGTAGAATGCTGTAGCTCACATCCCAGTTTTGTTTTGTCTGGAAAAAAATCCAGTTAATGTATGGATGCTCTGTGGGACCATTTTCTGATATGAACCAGGAACTAATGAGAACAATTAGAATTGTCATTTCAATTCTGACCTGAATGCACTAATACAGACATGCTCCCAGTCACAGTTTTCTCCTCTTTATGTTAAATCTCGATGTTGGCCCAGGAAGAACAGTCCAGCGGACAGAGGCTTCGGCAATAGGCAACCTAGTACCACGTCATCATAAGACAGGCTGTCTGAAGTGTACCGAAAATTAAAACCTTGCATGAGTTCGACAGTCAGGGAATGGTATTACACTTGAGTCGGAAGATCATCAGAAGGGAGACATTCAAAAAGCGATCCACCAAATACAAGGGGAGAGGGACGCTGACTGCAGAGAGTAAAGTTGCCTGGGACAGAATTAAAACAGAACTTGGAAAGTGCTAAATGCAACACAGAAACAGAAGAAAAAATGAGAAAATATACATAGGACAGATGCAGATAATTTTTTAATTAGAAAAAAACTAAAATACTATTTTGCTATTCTTTAACAAAGTGCTTCTCACTAACACGTCACAAAATCTTAAATTTAGTGCTAAATAAACTTATTGCAGAGCTTGTGCTGGTGGTGGAATGTAGCCAACCTATTTCTCAGTAATGACTAATACGCGGGTTAATTGATCTACTTAATATAAACTAAGTATTGGTGCAACGTATGAAGAAAAGCATAATATGCATGTTAAAAATCAGTGAAATGTAAAAATAAAAGGAACATACGCTTTATTTTTATTCATTTATGTTTTCACATTCATACTCCTTGAAAAATGAAACAATTACTGTAAATTTCACCTCCAACATATAGATTTGTGTAAAAGGGAGAAAATATTTAATCTTATCTGGTTCAGTTGTTTTTTCTTAGCTGAACCCAAGCTAGCACCAACTTTTTGCCTAGTGAAAAAGGGGTCCAATGTTTGCTATGGAACTACAAGCAGATCTGGATTCTCTTTTCAATAGGGGATTAGGTATTTCTGAAAGCAGGAGGCAGTAATAAGAAATTCTTTTGTGGCACTGTCTTTTGCTTTCAGCAAAAACTGTAATAGTAAAAACAGAAAAAGGCTTCAACTATCTCAATCTAGTAAGGAATACAAAACAAAATGATAGGTTTCACAGCTGAAGATCTGTGCAAGTGTTCTAAATCAGATCTGTAAGAAGAAAGCACTGCAAGATGACCAGGAAACTGAAACACTCTCTGCTAAGTGTAAAACAGAAATGAACCATTTATTTTTTTACATAAAAAAACCAAACACACAAAACAAGACAAATAAAAAGTTATTGTAACTCAGAACCCACATATAAAATCCTTACATAAGGAAAGCACTTTCACCACAGCTTGGAAAAACTCAAGGTCAAATATTTAGGCCAGAGATGATGAGTTCAACCCACATCAATCTCCTGTTCATTGAGGAAAGTTAAGCCTACAGAATCCCACACATTTACAGACCGACTATGGAAACTGCATTATTTGATGTCCTGCCCAGCAGCACAGTCAGTCTGGGCCACTGTTCCTTTATAACACTTAAACACACCAGTCTCAAAGACAGGACGCATGCTGCTCTCTTCCCCTATGTCCATTCCTTCCTTCCTCTCTCTTTAAACTTGAATACTTTCGATAGCCAAATTTTTTTTTTTTTAATCTTTTTTGACCCAACCTCTAAGACAACAAAAAAAAAATTTAAGGAGATTTCCCTACTTTTGGGAAGACTCCTACCTACTGTTAAAAAGACAGACCATTCCAATTCAAGCATCTGTCAAATCTTATTTCTGTGTAAGGAATTCAGCTGGAATTTTCAGTGATACCTAAAGCAAATCAGCTGCTTTATTCTCACTATCCTTAAAAAAAGGAAAAAAAAAAAAAAATCTTGCCTACTTTGTCTTCTCTACCTTCTCCTTCCAAGTACAACAGGTGGGGGAGAGAAGCCACTCTGGGCTTTAATGTGCCAAAACATGTCATCTTCAAGATTGTCAACAGAACAACTCTAAGTGAACCTCCAGAACAATATAAGAGTTTTGCGGAGGATTTTTACTATTCAGGATACTGCACGGTCTCCTCTCAGTCAGAAGTAAACCAATGTCCTAACCATAGTGGCTCTGGGCTTGATAACACAAACATTTGGAGGAGTCCTACACACAGTCCCTTATCAGAAATGAAGGACCCTTTCCATAGTCTCTGTTCATCAGAAATCAAGGTCTCTGCTACTACACCTGGAACAAAGATAATAAACATAAAATATTGTAACTAGTTGAAACTGTATTAGTAGATACAACATAATCCTACAACCATGAGTTTGACTTATTCCCTCACTCTTACTATCCTCAAGTGTGTCATCTGATGAAACGCAAACATAACAGCATTCCAGGAATGGCTAAAAGCAGCTCATTTTGTGGTGTCCTACGGTCCATCTGAGAGAAAACTGTTTGACTGCTTCCCCACACACATATTCTGTATTTCATAGTCCCCTTGAGTAAAAACAGGAGGACTCCACACAGACTCCAAACTTTTTGGATGAACAGAAAATAGCACCACAATTCTGCAGTCAACTCACAATTTGTCCAGCTGTTCTTGGATCTCCTATGTGATAATACCTAGCTTGATCCTCCAACTCATCAAGGAATACTATTAAAGGTCTTCAAAAATGATAAACAAGTGTACTACTAAGCCACAGATGATCAAAGACTGAAACTTTCTTGTATTTTACTGCACCATAAATGCCTCTCTGTTCTTTACTCCAAAATTAAATAAAAAGGCAGGGAAAGCCTACAGGTATAGTCTGCAGCAGCACTGGTGTTGGTCCCTCTCAAAGCCAAGGCTGCCAAACAACTATGGTAAGAGTTAACACACACACTTCACATCTCCAGCTGCAATTCTCTAACACTTCCAGGATACAAACCTGAGCCCGTGCTGTTTTGAAGTGCATTAAACAACCATCCATTATTTTAAGCTAGACTTCTGCTTATAAAACCTGCTCTTTCCAAAATCCTGTAACATTCTATTCTTTCCTGAAAGATTACTGTTTTTACTTAGCCCGGCAAAAGATTTGTCCATATATGGACAACCCCGAAGACAACAAATGGCTCTTTTCCCAGCGTATTATCAAGCCAGGAAATTAGACTGCCTGAGGTACTCTGCCTTACCTACTCGGTTCAGAGCCGAGAGAGGAAACATTCATGAGTTCGTCAATCATCCAGTTCCACACGAAGGTGAACGGATGCTTTTCCTTTACAGCTTTAGCAGCAATCACCGCCACCAATTATATAGAAGATTAAAGTCCACACACGGCTGTGTGAGATAACAGAGTGCTAATGGTGACAGTCGAAGTTACAGAGCAGACAGTTGTGTCCCCTTGGCAGAGGCGGGGGGGGGGAGAATTATAAAACCCTCATACAATGATAGAGTCAGTAACACTGAAAGAATAGAAACAGATAAAGGATTTTGCCTTCTTCCTATTTTTTAGTAAAGCCTCAGACATTTCCTTGCCAATAAACCTAAAGTCTGAAGAACACTATTGGTATGAAGCACTTTACCCTCCAATACTCAGGTGCCTGTAAAGCTCTTTTGCCTTTCCATGCTGAACTTGCAGTTGAAGTCACCTTCTTTAGTAAGAAAACAAATATAAGAGGAATCTGTACTCTGAATGGCTCTGAAAAATAGATTCAAGGTATTCAAGAAGTTAAGATTTCCTAAATGGCCAAGAAATACCATCCTCCTCTCACACTGGAAATCCTGCAAGGAAACTTCTCTTTTAGAGCCAGATCAGCTGCCTAGAAACTTAGTGGCAGGCCAGTCTTTGCCTTTTTAAGCTGTAACAAAGGAAATAATTAAGGAAGCATTAAAACCTAAGTGCACCATAAAAGGCATCTACCATAACACTAGTTGCTATTTGCAATAAAGAATGGACCTAAAAAACCACCACAGTCCCTATATCCTCCTAACATACAGAGAAAAAGAACATATCACAAGAAATATGACCGAAGGTTGATATTTCAGTTCCTCAAACTGGCAGATTTTCTTTCAGAAACTTGAGTAGGTGGGACTGTATCTCCTCAATGGAAAAATCTGAACTGATGTATCATCATCTATTTTTATTTTGTTAGGATTTTTTAAATCTCCCTTTTCTGCCAGAAAATTCCTTACTGCCCCTTCCATTTCTTGATGTCCCAATTGTCTTTCCAGCTATGTTTATTTTCCAATTGGCGAGGAAGCTATGAAACTCTATCTTGTTTCTTTTATATGCTTTCCTGCTCTCTTCTGTTCTCCTCCTATTACCATATCCTGCACACAAAGTACACTTTGAGGTAGAATCAAGTAGCCCTTTATGCTGCCAGCATTACTCAAGATAATAAATAGCTGTGAGATGGCTACTTAAAGCAGTCACAGAATTGTAACTACTAGATATCAATTCCCAATAAGATTATGGGTATCTATAAAACTACCAATCTCATTCATTTGACAGCTGCCCTCCCTTGGTAAACCTGTCAACGTAGGGGGGGCAGGTGTTCGGTCTTTCAGAGAAATGTCTCTTCTGAAATGGAGTTGTGATGGGATAAAAAACAAACAAATAAAAAACCCCTCTTCCTGAAGATCCTGCAACTACTAAGAGGCTGTGGTAGGAATCAATTAACAAAAAAAAAAAAAAAAAAAAAAAAAGAGAAGTTTTGGAAGGAAGAAAGGCAACTGAAAGCTCTTTCACTCTTCCAGCAAATAGCCCTAATTGGGGAGGCAGAGCTGTCATCTTATCTCACCAGGAATCCCACCTCTGTATTTAGGAGGATATGAACAGATCAGTTTATGTTGTTAAAAATATTGTTACCAGCACTTGTAGAACTCTTATTTCCTTCCCCAGCTTCCACCAGCCGCCCACCTTCTACATGAACGATACATGGGAATTTGAAAAAGGTATCATATATCAGTAAAGAAAAATATATTTACCATAGAACTAGATCTAAACCATACATAACTTAAAATCAGCAAGAGAAGGGAGCAGGTGACTAAGTGAAACCACAACAGCTCTAGCAGCTCACAGTCTTTCAAAGCAGTATTTCCCTTCTTCCTTTTGACCATTATATCAGTTGAGATGAAGCGTTATTTCATCTGCCCCACACAGTAGTCCACTCCAAAATGCCACAGCACTGAGAAACAAATGCTATCTACATACAACTATGTGAATACCAAAAGAAAAGTTGTAGAATATTAGGCTAGCTCACAATCATATTTTGGACTCCAGTCTCCCAACCATAACCAACAGTACTGTTTCCTCACCACAGTCTCAGAAACAGCAACTACAATTTCTTTTCACAAAGCCTGATGATTTTCAGAGGTGTCACGAGCCCATCTGTTGAGTCTCTGTCACTTCTTTTTTAAAAAGGAGTCAGGAAAATCAAGCTGAATTCAAGTCAAATATAGCAAGTGCCTGAATATGAACTATTGCTGTGAGCTGAGCTAGAAGGGTAAAGGGTCTTAAAGACACCATAAACCAGACATTCATTTCCTGAAACACAGCAGCTTCTTGCCTTCCACTTTCAAGAGAGGAAAAACTCAGTTAAATATTATATAAGGTTCTAAAACATACTCGAATGTCAAATATTCTGGCTTGGGCAGCGACACTGTGCTTCCTTCAAAACCTGAAATGAAGTTAACGAATTTTCCTTATCCAAGTCATGATCCTAGTGACCTTTTAGGTTTTTTTAGGGAGCTCTGACAGTCTGCTTCCACAAGTGTCCCCATGTGCTCAAAAAAAAAAAAAAAAAAGAGTTGAGTTGACAGACTTTCAGCCCTGAACATTGCACAACTGGCTGAAAGGCAAGCAGGGAGTTGCCCGTCTGCTGCGTTTGATCAAGAGAACCATCTCTATAATCTAATATTTCAATTGCTATGGGACCAGCATTGTCGTTAACGCATTTTTAATACTTGCCACAAACACTGGGGGAATTTAAAAAAGTCTGTTTTAAGTCTAAAATGCAACTTATGATTCAGAAATACACTTTTAATATATTTTATGACTGGTGCCCCTTTGTATAACAGCTATTTAAAGTTTTGTTTTCTTAAAAACTTCCCTAAAAACATCAAAATCCTTTCATAAGCAAAACTAGAGTTGCCATCCTCACCCCTCCAAGCTGCAGGCCAGCAGAGAAAAAGGCCCTATTTTTTATCATGGGGGAAGTGATGAAGGAAAGGTGTTTTCCATTTTCTGTCAGACATGCACATAAGGAGAAATCAGCAGCAGAGCTGTGTAGAAGTTTCATCAGAAAAATCCATCACTGCTTCCAATTCCTGCCTTTCCCTTGATTTCCATTTTCTTTATAAACACAAAACGCAGTTCATGCCCTTAAGCTTGTGTCAATGTATGATTTTACAGAAAGGCCACGTGAAAAACTTAATGGTTCATTATGATTTAAATGACAAAAACAACAAAACAAAACACACAAATAAGAGGATGCCAGTTGTTTCCCATGAGATTGCTATGAAGTAGGAACCAAGCACTCCAACATCTGAAAAAAGAAAACTTTCACCAGTTTAACATAGCTTATCCATGTTAGTTCAGACCACTCAGAGTCCTTTCAAGTTCATTTTCCTGAAATCTGAAGCTAAACCAGACCAGGCTTCATTTAATTCACAAATATGTTTAGAGAAACATCACCCCACTTAAAAGAAAAAGTCTATTTGAAAAAAAATAAAGCTATGTACCATTCTCATCTGAGAATCCAACTCTTATTTAGAGTTTCATTGGGATTTGAGTTGCAAATACATTTTTGGCCTAGAGAAATGAACAGCCACAAAATGACCAAAACCAGAATAAATATCTTCAAGCTGTTACAATAACATAATTTGTTTTATTTTACAAAATCGTTTTATCCTACTGTTTTCAAACCACTTGCAGAAGTTTTCTTCAGCAAGATTTATGCAGAGTTAAGCACGTAAAAACCCGACCATTGAGTCTTCTGCCCTACGGCATACAGAAAGAACAACTGTCTGTCTGGTTACCATTTCCTTCCTATCAAGGCTGCCACAAGGTTCAGCCAGTGGCTTGCAAACTTCCTTAAGAACATGAGCTATAAAACAGCACACAGAAGTACCCATAACAAAAATAATTACCATTATTTTTAATAATATCGAGCCACCAGAGCACCATTATGACACACAAAGATGGGAACCTCTGCAAGTAGTCATTTTTGCTTCCGTATCTGCACATATAAGTAACTGACAAAGTGCATAAAAATTTCTACAGAACAACATCACAACAACATTGCATAGGTCTGGCTGAATTCTGAAAATATCACTGTGATCAAACTGTCTGTACATAGGAGGGACTTTTTTGATTTACATTTTTTTTTTTTAATTGGCCCTATGCTTTCCCATCCCCTATACTACCCTTGCCTTAAATACAGCAAAAATCAGATAAAGTTACTAAGCACCAAACCTGTCCTCTACTCCACTGCTATGATCCCCACCGAAATTAAGGATAGGCAAGAATAACTAAGGGAAGACTATTCACTTCAGAGTGTTCTTGAAGATTTTCTGGTCACAAATTCATTACACATAATTATTCACTCTACAAACTATTACTAAGGTAAATTTCTGTGTGTTGTATTCTAACAACTGTGAAAGGATAAAAACATTTGGAGAGACCAAGCATTCAGACCAACCACTTATATAACATGGAGCTCACGTTCCTCCATATACTGTGATAACTTACTTTTTCTTAAGTCAACAGAGAGGAAGTAATATCAAAAAATTAGCAAAACAGTATAATTTTACAGAGGCCAAAAAATAATATTCAGAAGTAGTCACTGAACATTTCTAGTATGAATCTTTGAAAGAATACACAGCATTTGTGCAAGTGATGAAACGCAATGTGTTTCACTTCAGATTAAATGAGTTTTTAGACAAAATAGTTAAAATAGTATGTAATATAACAAAGTGATTTGGTTGAACAGATACTGTTGCAGTAGACAGGACCAAGGTGATACTGGTTTAACTTAACGCATTTTAGTTTCCAAGATAGACCAAGAGGAAACACTGCATCTTATTCAGAAAATATATTCCTGACAGGAGTAATACTCATTAGGTAAATATTTAATCTATTGGAAGAATTTATCCATGAAATCTACCCAGCTTTATGCATCTAGTCCCTCTTGCTGTACCAGTTATGTTGATCCCCTGTTTTAGCATAGTCTACAGAGGAAGAAAGTAGAAGTTTTGTTGAAATCAGATTTGGCTGTGCTGTATTTCAAAATATTATGTAAAATACTCTTCGTGAATAAAAACTTTCAACACCGCTTTGAGGGACTGATGTCAGAAATCAGACTCGAAGTATGAACAACCCATTACAACAAAAAGATCAAATGATAGGAGTAAATAACACATGGTAACCAAAATCAATGACAAATCTTGCATTAAATGGGGCGAAGCTGCGATATTGTTCTGTTTCCAGGAAACACAAACGCATTACATCAGTTGAGATGCACTTCCCATCATGATGACTCAATTGCAGAGTCCCTTGTTAAATTACACTTCAGAAGGAAGAAGCTACTGAAAACATCATTGACCTCTCACCCTAGAAGCTATGTATCTCTGCCTTGTGCATAAAACATTAACAAATTTAGGAATCCAAATAAATTGGAGCCATCATTAATAGAACCTCGATGCTACTGAAAGAACTAATAAAGATGCAACAACAACAAAAGTCCAAATGTTTAGCAGGTCAAAAGAAACAAGACATGCAATTGTCTTAATGGCTTTTCAGCCACAAAATTTGCTTCTACAAATACAGTTTGACCTTATGACTAACTGCAACCAAATTTGACCCACAATATACGTATCAGATGAGTTCATGAAAAGCAGCAGCTAGAAAGACCACAGGGACACAAACAAGTGTCTGCTAAAAGAGAAGTTCTGCCCACCTTGTGAGATAGCAGAGGTTCCAGGTAGCACGACGGCCAGGCAGAAAAAAAATGAGAGGAGGAAGCAAAGAGAGAAAAAAAAGCAGCAGGAACATCCAGACTTCAGATCTAATACCCAGTGAATTGCTTGGGGTTTAGAGGTTATTGGTCTTTGTCTTACTTAATTTGACTTGTTCTGTTACAGGTGCTGAGTTAAGCAGATTCCCAGTGTTTCAGTAGAAAAACAGTGCAAGCAAATTAGCTGAAAATATGGATACATATAAAATAGGAGAGCGGCACTTTGGGTGGGACCCAAATTATGCATTGCTCCAAAAAAAGAAAGTAGTATGGCAGTAAGATGACAGTATTTGCATTATAGTGTTTTACCAAAATAATTCATGAATACATAGCTATTTTCAGAGCAGCATTGTTGCCAAACAAGTGTTGGATGGAAATAAACTGCTAAAAACTAAATAAACAAATGCCAAGTCTGAATTCAGAAATGTTTGCTGATCTCTGCATCAGCTGATCAGTTGTTAAAACTGAAAGACTAAACCTTCACATGTGGATTTTGACAGCAAAACACTATAGAAGCTACTAGTAAGTAAAGGACCACCTATAGCCTCCAGCAGTACAAGACAGGAAGTCATTGTTATCCACACTCCTGCACGTAACTGAACAGCGACACAGGAAAGTATCAGCAACCACCATCTAGACCAAAGACACAGTACTTTACAATTGCTGTACAATTTTAAACATGCTTATCTATTTCTCCTTCTTTTCACCCTATACTGACACTCCTCACAAAAACCCAACAATAATTTTGAAGTTCAAAAGCTTTTAAGTAGTTTCATGAAATTTCCCAACTGTAGCAAAGATGCAGCTGCAAATTCTCATGCTCAGGATCAATAAATGAGCAGAAAATGCCAAGAGTCCAGAGAACCATGAATTGTAAATACAGTCCAGAAACATCTGAAGGATATCTTGTCTTCTGTCTTTCATCTTTTTTCTCCCACCCAGTCTTATTGATGCTAGCGAGGTAAACTTGTCTTTATTTTTCTTACCGTTTCTCAACAAATGTAATGCTATTTGCTAAAACAGTAACTCTTTCCTCAATTAAAGTTTATCTTAGGAAAGTGGAAGCAGTAGATCTAATCAAAACTAATCATTACCTCACTTCGCGGTTTTAATACAAACACATTTAAACTGGTTTCACTGTTGGCCTTGAAAAGAACGATGCACCATTATGTTTTTCATTCAAAGCTCCTAGATCTCCAGTGTCTGGGAGCTGTCTACAGAAAAAGATAAACACAAGAACAAATTAAGTCACAGGAAGCTATAGCAACGTTCTCTTTGGATCATCAACTCAATGTTGTCTGGCAGAGGTATCCCCAGATTAGAAGCCAGGTCGTGAAGTCTCATTGTGGCTCTGACATTTTTCTGCCTAGTACCCACTCATCTAATTTGAAATGTTTTTCCCAACTGCTCGGAAAGATGGCAGAGGTGCCCATGTTGTCTAAATTTTAGACAATCTCCTGGTTTAGAAAACTTCCAGGTGTGTTGGGAGAACTAGTTTGTGCTTACCCAGAGCTCGGTGGCAAGGGAGTAGGTGTCGTGGATATTGTTATTTCAGGTTATCACTGACATGCACATAACTAGTAAATATTCTTGTACTTCTGTCTAATCCCTTTTGCATTCTTCAGTAATATGCAAGTGACAAGAGTCTTTTACTACCCTGTAGTACAAAAAAAAAAAAAATTAATGACCGCAAAACTTTCATGCAACCACCACGAGTAGAAAAGCTCATAAGACAACTAGCAATTCCACATTCTGTGGAAGGTCTTCACTCTAGAATTAGAAGGATTCAGTGTTTGCTAAGAAAAAAAGAAGATACCAAGTAATACCTCCTGTCATCAACACCATGCACATTCTGGGCTGGGTAAAGTATTGGGCAAGCAAAGCAAAAGACATGTGGAGGAAACAAAACAAAACAAAACACCACCAAAAAAACCCACAACAACAACCAAAAAAACCCAAACAACCACCAAAACAAAACAACAACAACACATCACACACATAACACAAACACCAATCCAAAAAAAAAACCAAACGCTAAGCATGCAAGTAGAGACCTTCATAAAGCTGACTTCCAAGATGGCAAAATCCACATCACATAAATCATGTTATTTCCTTATTTCCTTATCTCTGAAGGACACTTCCACCTTAACTAACACATTTTAAACATGCACTTCCAACATATTTTCGGAAGTTCAGGAATCCTTTAAGGCATGCATCATCTCCCTTTTTAATCTTGGTCTGTTTTAACTGAGAGCGGGTCCTCAATCTAGATCACCATGGAGCCACACAAATGTTCCTACACAAGGGAAGAGTACCTATGTACATGAAAGAGCAGCCTTAAGGAGGAAGAATTAGGCCATTTCTTTAAACAGGAGGTTTAGTTTATGTGAACTTTGAGTGACCACGAAACTGTGGTGAAACTGTATCAAGCACAGCCAAGCTGATCTAAGATGAACTGCTGATGAAAGGCATTATCAGCTCCCAGCAACATGCTGACATGGCTTGTTATCCCCACAGCACTGGTGATCCTCCAGCTTCCACACTGAATTTATTCATCAAGTCAACCAGCAGAAAACTTAACCTATGCCAGAGAGTCAACAGGCACCTACCGTCTCCTGTCCCTGAAACAGCTTGCTTTGGAGTCAGGCTTGTTCCAGCATTAAGAGACAGAAAGGGGAAGGAAGCAAGCAGGTGTAGCAGTTTATGCCCTCGTTGGTCCTAATGGCCTCTTGCAACCTGCTTCCAGATGTTACCAGCATACGAGGAAGACCCAAGATCACTTCTGCAGTTCAATCATCAGTCACCACAGCCTAGAGTTCAATATATTATCAAAATTTAACATCGCATGCACCAGAGGTTAGGAAGCCAGGCAGTGTGTGTGAGCCTTTCTTCTGCTAATTCTGCTAAGCTGGTAGTGACTTTGAGCAGAGCAGCACAGGTTAGGGATCTCAGCTGCCACTAGTAGACCTGACACAGCTCATCTCTGAGAAGTCTAAAACCTACCAAAATAATATTTGTTTAAGCCAATATAAAAGTCTTTGACAACTCAGTTTTAAGTTCCAAACTGAAGCTCAGCACAGGACATTTCTATATTTAAACAAAGCTTAAGTCACTTTCCACTTACCAGCTTAAGTTTTAGCAAAAGGATTTCAATATTCCAATATTACTCAATATAACTGTTCTCACGTTCTCTTTTCAATTTTGATATATATAACAGATTTCAACTTCTTTACCATTCCTCCCTTCAGCTCCATAAGCACCAAAAGAATTGTCAAACAAGGAGAACAAAAACCCCCTTTTACAAGTGCTTGGGTAAAAGCATTTCTTGGCACAGCAGAACAGCTAGTTGCTTTGATTCAAGCACACATTGTTAAAACAAGATGTTGTGAAGTGCTAAGAGAGTAGTTCAACATATTTTTAAGAAAGGTACACACAGCTGAATGAACAAAAACAAATAAAAAAATTAGCCTTGCAGCCAAATCAGAAGGCATCAACTGCAACATCTCCTTGTAAACAAGAATCACGGCTTGTCATGGACAAGTAAGAGGTCACCATCAGCAAAGTAACCAGACACGGTGACGTTAGCTGTACTCACAACATGCCCATGGCTAGAGCCATCCAAGACGATCCACGTTAAGAGAGACAGAGAAGGGGCATGTGCTCTACATGTAGTCAGAGTTATGCTTTAAGAAGCTGTTAGAAAAAAACAGGAACAAGGTGGATAAGTTCTCAAATTACAAATAAAGCTTAAAAAAACAAGTACACAGGGTAGTACAGTAAAACTTTCAGAGTGAGCTAGTAAAATAATGATAAAAGACATGGCCAGCTGGCATACACAAGAGATTGTCAAATAGCAATTGGCTGATCAGTGAAGATAACATTAAGCTACGAAAAGTGAAGAAATAAATTAAAAGGTTATCTGTAAATACGTTCAAAAAGTAGGTAAGAATCACCAAGCACCATTTATGTTGTTACTAAAAAGAGGAAAAAAAAATATAGTTAAGCAGAAAGCAAATACTGATGATGTTAAAAAGAAAAATATCCCTCACACTTAAAAAAACCATAATCTTACACTTCAGTGAAAAGATTTCTTCAAAAATAGGTGATTTCCTGAGAGAGATTTACATATTAAGTCTTTCATCTACCCCAAAAGAAACCTCTGAGTTTATAAATAGCTTTCGCTAGAAGGATGAACATTTTCTTCTGTTGCAATAACATTCCTTTGAGCAATAAAAATGTTAAATTTCTCGTACCATTCCAATCTTCTCCTTTTTGTATTTCTGATTTCTACCCCTTCATGACTACTGCCATAGGCAGATAAGCCTCCATCATTTTTTGTTACCATAAAACATGAGATATTACCACATACACTTCATTCATCCTTGTCAAGTTACAAACCTAGTGTCTTCTCACTCCCCTATGACCATTCATTCACAAATTTTAACCACAACTTTTAAGAAGCCTTACAAAGCAGTAAGGTGATGAAACTCACTAGGAGAACTTGGTCTGTAGAAACAATGTCTGTCCCACTGCCACAAACAGCATAAAGATTCCTCTCCTGGTCCATGTGGGTTTGTCCCTATGCGAGTAAATAAAGCAGCCCAGAGCCTGTTCTCTAGCCACAAAAGGGCATGACACAGCTTGTGTCTACAAAGCTAAAGACTTCTCCTTACACCAGGTCAGAAGAGACAAGTACCATTCCCACTGCCTTTTGGGAACAGTCCCTTCTTTGCTTTCTCCCAGTGCACATGCAGGCAGCTAGGCATCAGTCTAAACTGGACCGAGGAGCACACTAAAAATTAAGCAGAACAGACAGGGCTAGAGCTTGAGCCTACATGCTCCGTGTGTTTAGTTCAGAAGTATAAGCACTGCATATAGCTCCAACACAAGTCCAAAAAAGGTTTGAAAGAAACAGGCAATCGACAAGCACATCTCTACCCACCAACAGCCTATGACAACACGCCAAATTATCCTGTTCTCTCTACCACCACAAGAGCTAAAGCAGAAGTTGTAAGGAGAATGCACTGTCCTATAAACATTGGAGACCATAGGTCACCCACAGTCTCTGACCTCTTGAAAGGACATCTCTAATCCCAAGACCCTCTTGCATTCATAATCATGAAGACTCAAGATTCATGAAAAAGAAGCTTCTCAAGGGTAGTTGTCTCAGGAGTCTTCACTGCTGAAAACTCAAGTCTGAGGAAGCGGGAACAGAGAGACACATCCACACAAAAGCGATTTGCTCCCAAGTACAAGACGCAGAAGCCTGGTATGGTGAAACCTGAGCACGCTGGCCAAGGCAGTGCCTGTTTTGAGAACAGATGAGTTCAGTTTCCTGTTACATCAAACAGTAACTTTCATCAGTCCTACGTTTGCTTAAAAAAAAAAAAAAAGCAAGAAAAAAAACCTCTACTGACATCACACTTAGGGCTGGGCAGACAGTAGCAGATTAGGAAATACAATGAGTCACTGCAAATACAGAACACATAGCAAGAGTTTTCAGACTGCCATGCAAAACTTAGTCTTACAAAAAAAAAAAAAATAGACAATACAGCCAAAGCAAACTACATCACAAGAAAAATAACAGCAGCATACTGCTTTCACACAACCAAAGCAGTTGGGGAAAACAAGAACACTGTAAAAAGGACAGGGTAAGACACAGGCCCACTGCAGGAAGAAACAAAATCAACACAATTGAGCAATCAAGAAGGAAGCAACAGCTGAAATAAGCTGATGGGTGGACAAGAAGGAAACAATATTAAGGCGAAAATGCAGATACAACTGAAAGAAAGAGAAAGCCATGCAAAGAAAGCACAGCTGACAAAGCTATGTTCCAAGAAAGAATTCACTCTGGAGAAGTTACCAAGGTATCTGTATGTGCATCAAAGAAAACCAAAATATAAACACACCCAGAAAAAAAACAACCAACAAAAAACAAACAAAAAAACCCCACGACACAACAAACGAAGAAAACCAGTGTAAGTAAAAGAATGACTTATCATAAACTTAACTGCTATGTGTTACGGAAAAATTATTAGTGAAATAATAAGGCCCATGACTTTTTTTTTTTTACTTTTTTTTTTTTTTCCCCCCCAGAATAACTCGAAGACCATTAGAAGAGAGGGTAGTAGCTTTACCCAGTTTGGAAGTAAATAAAGTAAGATGCTACGAAAGAAATACAAGGAAATAAAAATTAGGCAGTGAGTAAAACTACAAAAGAATATATGGAATGCACACTTATCCGCCCTTTCAGCCTAATCATCTTATTCTCTGAACCAGCAGAACACCCCCAATTTGCAGAAATGCTACTAAAATATTTAGGGCAAAGAAAGTGACATCTTCCCTGCTAATTACAGAATTTCCTCATAGAATGAAGCAAAGTAAACAGTATTATTAAGGTGAGCATGGCAATGCTTGCCAGCAGTTAGAAATATCTGCTCTTTTGGGTACATACAGATCAGAAGGATTAGAGATGCAAGATTTCTGTATAAAGTTGTTAGAACTTTGGACACATTTTCTTTCCTTTAGTAACTATTAGTGCGTTGACATTCAGAGATTTCTTTTTGATGCAAGTGGAAGGATAAAAGGAAGAATTTAGGAATTATTAACAGCTGAATAAACTTTGTTGAGAAGCACAGCTCAGATCCACAGGAGCTGGTTGATAATGCAGAAACAAGGAATCAGATCAATAAGTGCTAATGCAAGCATTAAAATCTCCAGTTTCCAGACAGAAGGTGGATTAACTGGTCTCACATCCTGACAGCATCTTCTTTGGGTCCCAGCATCAAGGTAGATGACATTACTATTGCTCCTTCTATGCTGAGGTTTTTTATTATTATTTTAATTAGAAACTACTAAAATGAGTTCTCTAAAGGCAGTGAGTAATATCCAGAAGCCTTCTATTTTGGTATTGAGTCAGAACTACTTCGGAAAGCCTTCAAGTGATACAGAAACCTCAATTCTAGTCCTATTGAGCCATAACCTGAGGGAATGGCAGGAAGATGTACCAGGGAAGGTTTAGGTTGGACATTAGGAAAAGGTTCTTCCCCCTGAGGGTGGTGCAGGACTGGAAGAGGCTCCCCAGGGAGATGTCACGGCCCCAAGCCTGACAGTGTTCAAGAAGAGACTGGACAACACCCTCAGACACATGGTGTGAACTGTGGGGTTGTCATATGCAGGGACAAGAGTTGGACTCAATGATCCTTGTGGGTCCCTTCCAACTCAGGACTTTCTATGATTCTATGATAAGATTTGGCATCTCTTAATGATGTGACATTTTAAAAACCTCACTCACACAGACTAAAATTTACTATCCACATATTTTCTGAAAGAATATGAAATTTGGAAAGACAATATTTCTTCTTCTTAATGCCATCTATGACAAGGTGCTTAGGAGCTGGGAATTAAGCAAGCTTCCTGTGGCAAGATATCACTGGGAAGA
Source organism: Caloenas nicobarica (assembly GCF_036013445.1). Taxonomy (NCBI): domain Eukaryota; kingdom Metazoa; phylum Chordata; class Aves; order Columbiformes; family Columbidae; genus Caloenas; species Caloenas nicobarica. The sequence continues at coordinate 74,132,544 of NC_088247.1, forward strand.
AGATATATAAAAAGAATGCTGAAATAAAGAAGTTCCTTGTAAATATGTAAATTATACACTTTTTTGAACTCATTCATACTCTTGCCAAGTTTTTTTTTCCCTGAGAACATAATTACCATGCTTCTATGTTGAAATAAAGCATTCTCAGTGTGCACTAACAGTAGAGATGAATTCATCTATTTACCATAAAAATTTAGAACTTGTTAACCAGATTGTCCTTATACCCTGCAAAAACAAACACATTATCAGCATTTTGGAATGTTCATTTGTTAATAAAGTCACGACTGCGAGTCTGTTACCTGCTTTTTGAACTGCCTCATTTGACTGTGCAACATATCAATGCATTGTCTGGCATAGCAGAAGCCAAAGTCTTCTATAAACATCAGCCAAGCTGGTTCCTCTCACACTAATTGTGGCAGCTTAATGTGAATTGACAACAAAACCACAGAAATACAATGCTGTCTCACAAGTGTTTAAAAAGGGGATAAGGGGAAGCTCACCTCCCAGGATGAAAATCCTGTTTCCTCACCTTGAAACGAATCAGAACGAAAAGATAGCATCACTTAATAGAAGAGGTCAAAGCTGAGGCTTGATTCAACGCAGTTGCCATGTTCAACCACATCAACTTCTCACATCCCACAAGATAAGTGAGGCTGAGCTGCAAGAGCCTTCAGATAGCAAAGGAACTAATTGCTGGAAGGAGCTGTCATTCAGTAGGTGGCACTCTCCAAACTCTGACAGTAAGAAGTCAAGTACCAGCACAAGTGAGGACACATTACAGACACATTACATAGCGAAGTCTGGATCTTTAGCCGAAATATAAACGAGAAATATTGCACAATTTTAACCACAACTAACACCCATGGAAATGCAATGGCTCCATTTCAATAGCATATACAGCGATCCTTGTACACAACCTCTGAAGTTCCTAAGAATTACAATTTTTAAGTGCTATAAATATTTTGGGTTAACACTGCTGTATACTAGTGTAGTAAAACCAGTGTCCTAAGAAATAATCCATTACATCTGCAGAATAATTCCAGTGTAGCCTTGTAGCTAATTATGTACATGTAAGTCAAACTCATTATTGATTTTTTTTTTAACATAACAAAACATAGCATAACTATTTAGGTTTTGCCACAAGTGTTCTTCAAAGCTCCACAGTAAATCTGTTACAATATATGGAATAGATACCTAAATCTTTTGGAACAATACCTGAATTGTTATTTATGTTAATATTTACTGGTGAAGATGTGACTCACCCACCAAAATATTCAATTGTTTTTAGAGTTCAAATCAATACAAGGTATAACAAAAATGAAAACATTGCTCCATAAAACAGGTGTCAAATTTTCCATTCCTGCAAATAGCTTTACTTCATTTAACGATTACAGGGTTTTTTTGCATTTTAAATACAGATTGAAATCAATACGCATTACTGCTCATTTGATAAAACAGTAAAGGAAGAGCAGATTTAGTAACAAAGTTCAAGTACAGGCACTTGTAATTGAAACAGCCAGCAGAGGGAGTATAAAAACAAAATTTTATATATATATCTATAAAGCCCTTCTTTATATATATATATATATATATATAAAATATATATATATAATTTTAACCTATGTTCTTAGTTTTCTTTTAGATTATGGCAATAGTGCCAGAAGTGTAAAGACTGGAATATTGTAAAAAACATTGAATTTTAAAGTATTAAACATAATTACTTGAAACTAACATAGTTTTTAAAGTAGTGTTAAAAAAATAGCTCTTATAAGCCTCAAACTGAAATATTATTTCAATCACAGAAAAGGTTAACATCGACCAACAAGCTACATAAGCCATTTCCAAGTTATAAATACACACATACACAGACTCTCATTCTTATTTTCTGAATCTAAAACTAAGTTCATGATTTGAGAACATTGAGAGAAATTAGGTACAATCTATTTGTATTAGAATACAGCACAAAAATCTTAAAACTGAACGAAAGGTACTATTGCACTGTGCTGTACAAGAGATGATTTAAAAGCAAGTGAACCAAATATAAACTCTAGATCATTCGAGGAAATAAGCGTTTACATGACTGTTTCAAAATCAAGTCACTAAGTCATGCTGAAACAAAAACTCATCTTCACACTTTTGGGTTTTCACATGTCCAGCTGATGAGTATGGCTTACACCTAAGCAAAAGAAGGAAGGGACATGAACAGGGTAATCCGAACTGCCAGCCTTGCATTAGACCTTCAATAAGCTGCCATCCTCCTCGCATGAGTGACAAAAAGAAACTACCTCCCAACTCACATTATCCCACCGTACATAATCACACCTTCCACAGCCCATCTTACTGAGTTAACAGTGAAAGCGTTACCTCCTTTCTCAAGGCCTGTGAGCACTGGGTACCCCCAAGCCATCAGGCAAACACGAGCAGCGGAGCTGAGGAGTCAAAGGGACAGATGATTAGTTATTTCAAAAGTAAACTGCATGCCTTATAGAAAACCATTTGCAAAAATATCCCTGACTCCCACAAACAAGCCTTCCTTCACCGTTAACTGCTTCTGCCCCCACGTTTTCCTTTCCCTTTCCATGCCATTCCTTGCTGTCTGCCCTATGCATTGGTCCTTCTACAAAGGCAGCGCTTCAGACCAGGATAGATGGTGTTCCTATAACTTCATGCAAAATGTGGTATTATGAAATACTAGCCTGATGGAGTCTCTAAACAATATCACTTAACATGACAACAATACACCGCTTTAGTGACAATTTCACTTGCCATTAATGTGGAGCCAGAATCCCTGGAGTGAAAACCAGAGACAATTCAGCTTTCTACATCAGCATCTAAATTTTAAGTATGATTTCATTGTAAAACCAAACCCTGTTCATCTTTACACATGAGATTCATTGCTGAAGATCGGCATGTGGCTTACAAAACCCTGATCGCAAGTAATGAATACAAAGAGTAGAAAAAAAAAAGTCAAGCCAAGATTAACTTTCCCATTAGTGCAGGTAACAGAAATACTTTTAACTTTATTTAAACCTTAATTGCTATTTTCTTCTACAACTACAAATCTTACTACATCTACTCTTTCTTAGAGCATTACTCAGAAAGTCTTAGCAACTGGTACATGAAGGTGCAGGATAAACTTGCTGCATCACACACACACAAAAAGCTAGATAAAAGGTAACTCTGTATAAAATACCAATATAGTCATAATACTCTGAGAAGCAGAAAGCCCTCATACTGTAAAATACTCATACCTGTGAGTAGACTCATGAGTCACAGATAAAATATGGTACACATGTGCAGCTTGAGAGACCTTGAGCATAGAAGGAACATGAGATGGTCTCCTGAAGGTAAGACATTTGACAGAAACCTGGAATACCTGGCAGCTTGCAGTATCCTAAATATGGTAGAACTCCACTGGAGAATTGATTCAGCATGTTAGACAGTAAAAGTTTCTCAAAACACTATGTTATGCAGCAAGTAACAGATTTTAAACAGTTACGAAAAAACAACACACAGCACACAAAGTACATACATATAAGCTTCTCTAGTCCAACACCTTATTAGGAATCTTAAAAACAAAAATAGCCAGATATGGCACAGCGTATTGCAGAACCTGAAATGTTAATAATATCAAGAACCTTCTAACAAAATCCTGACTAGAGAGCATGCAAGCCTAAAGAGCTGAGAGGCAAAGAACATATCTCTAACAATTTCATTGTTTTCCAATCTTGAGGATTCTGTTAAGTCACTTTCAAATCTCCATTCCAAAAGAGCTCATCTCAATTCTCGTCCCTACATAACTCGTTAGTTTCCCTGTAAAAATATTTAAGCCTTTTTATCTTTAAAGGGATCAGTGTATATATGTATAGACACATGATTACAACGTAAAATACAATTCAAGAACAAAAGCTATGAGATGCAGTACATTATCATTATTATTCTACATGATCTCACCCTCTTCAAAACAATAATAGCCTTCCGGCTGCAGTGTAACAAGGACTGTGCACAGTACTGCAAACAGTTGGACAAGTGCTCTTTGCAGTAGCTGCACTGGAACTGAATAGTATCTGCACTTCCCTCCACTCCTTTTTTTCAGCCCAGTTTCCTAAGGAAATCAGACTTATGCAATCATTCAGGGAGGGAGGGAAGTGTACGCATATGTATATATGCAGGCACGTGGATGTCTGTCCGTCTGACCTCACTAATACCTTTTGAGCCCATTGGCCGGTTTCAATCATATTCAAAAGAGCAGAGATATCAGACATTTAGGTTCTTGAAAGTTTCATGAGAGCAGGCTGCAGAGCACGGAAAAGTGTCTCCACAGAGAGAGAGGCTGTCGTCTTAGACGTCACTAAACTCACAGGGGAAAGAACTGTTCTGCTCCTTTCCTGTCTGCAGGAAAATCTTCAGTCAGAGGTCACAATCAGCCAAAGGTGACCAGGCTTTTTGTGTTCAAGAGTTCATAAAATAGCATAAGTTGAAGACACCACTGCTTTCAAAATGGTGTTTTGAACAGAGCTGATGTTTTTCCATGTCATTTTTTTTTCTTAGTGTAGCACAGGCGAGAATTACCCTGCATGACACACATTCCCTGGCTCGGTCCTTTACTCTCAAGACCACTTATTTTAAAACATCAGAGTTGTACCTAACACAACAGCTTTCTACCCCTCTCAAACACAGAGAAAATAAAATCTGGAAGAGCTTAGGATTCCCTTCAGGCCTCAAAACTAAACAAGTATGTTGCTTTGTAACATAATCAACTATTGAATGAAGTTTCAAAAAGTCAATGCAGCAAACATATAGTCATCTTTATTCATCTCGACTGCTGAGCAGAACAAGTACTGCCACGCTTACAGCTGTCTTCAGCACAGTAGCCTGCAAGACAACAAATGATGAGGTTTCAGCTGACACCTCTACAGTTCTTCTCACAACCTCCCAAAATACACACTTGCGAACTATGTGCTATTAACCTACATTCAAAAAGCCACCAAATAAAAGTATGCTAGAAAATTAAAATGCAAGTTTAGTAATGCTTTAAGGCATAAATTTATGATTTAAGAAACTGTCACAAAAAGAAGAAAAAAATAAAAATCGCAAATAACCACAGCTGATTGTAGTCACTCTAAACATCAAAATATTAGGCGAGAAAAAAAAAACTTTCTGATTAAAAAAATTTAAAAAATAAAGAGAAAGTATTTCAGCCCTAGTATATGCTCTGCTTGGAAAATCATTAATTCCATGACGAAATTGATCAGCACATCTCCCGGCGGGGTGCTGGAGCTGAGGGGCTGGCGGGAGGGCACGGGCAGCCCGACGCCGAGGGGTTTCAGCCCGAAGCGCCGGCCGCTCCAGGGACGCCCCACGCTGGGGTCGCCCCGCGGCGGGGCGCGGCGTATCAGCGAAACGCCTCGGAGAGAGGAAGGAGGCGGCAGGCTCGGGGCAAAACACCCGAGGGGGAGCCGGGCCGCGTCCCTGTGAACGGGGAGCTTCTGCCATGTGAAACCCTCCTCCTCCTCGCACAACCCGCCCCAGCGGCTCGGGCTGGCCAGCGGCCGCCGCTGCCGCCGGGCTCCCCACGCCCAGCGCGGGGAGAGCACTCGCCGAGCTCCGCATCCAAAGGCCGAGCGGCTGCTCTCGCCCCACACCCGGCACGAGGCGAACGCGGCCCCGCGCCCTTCCCCCGCGGTTGGGCTCGGTGGGAACCGGCAAAGGTTTCCTCGCCGGCAGCGGAAGAGGCTCGCTGCGGAGCGCCCTTTATGGAGCACCCCAATGCCCCGTTTATTCCGCTTTCCGCGCCAGCCGGTCGCTATCCCCGTTACAGCGCCAGCCCCCTCCCAGCAAGGAGCACATGTTTCCTCGCCGGCTTCTCGCCCGCCTTGCAATGAGCTACGGCCAAGGGAAGAAGGCACCCACAACCAAAGCCGGATCAAAGCCACGGAATTCGCAGGCGTGTGGCGGATCTGACAGGGGATGCAGGAAGAAGCGATACATTTCACCATGTTCGGTCCTCCGCCGCCGCTTTTCAGTCAACCACCGATACCGTAATGCTTCCTTATTGCTACTTCAAGTAAGTAGAGGGGAAAGTCTCCATTCCCCTACGTATCATGCCTGAGAAAATGAAGCATGCACCAAGTAAAAAGCTGACACACATATACGTAGCTGTCTGATCCCGAAATGATGCCCAAGGCGTTAACAGCCAGCTCCCACAAAGAGCACTCAGTTACGCCGAGCATCCCCTTTGTCCGTGCATCCTCAATACACACCCGGCCGCTCCTCCATGCGTCCACGCACGCCCCACGTATACGGCCCCTTTGTGTCTTCGCCTCTCTCCCACTCACAAAGAAATACCCTTTCCTCAAGGCATGCACCCAGCCTCGGACACAGCCCTTCGCCTTCCCCCGAGACACGCGTGACCTGCCGCCGGGCACAGCGCTCCGGTACCTACTTGTGTTAAGGAAACAGTCCGTAAACCTCCTAAAGCAGCTTGCAGAATTAGATCCATCTTCCATGTCTGGCCCTAGGAGCAGGGGAGACGAGAAGGAGAAGAAGGCGCCTCTCTGCCGCTGCTGCCGCCTAGGAGTCCTGCTCCCGCCGGGGCTGTCGCCTCCTCGGATCCCGTCGCCGCGGGCTGCTGCTGCTGCAGCACCGAGGGAATTGCAGGACCACGGGCCAGAGGCGGGTGGGGAGAGGAGGAACCGGGAGCGGTGCAGGTTACCGCCGGCTGCGGAACGGAGCAGCAAGCTCTGGATAGAGGAAGAGGAGAAGAGTCTCCTCCTGCCGCTGCTGCCTGGAAGGGCGATCAAGTGAGCTGCTGCTGCTCCGCCAACATCTCTTCCTCCTCCTCCTGCCGCTCTCACTGCCTCTCCTCCTCCTTCCCTCCCTTGGAGACTTGTGAGGTTAAAGGAAGATGAGGAGGGAAAACGAGGAGGCGGCGGCAAGAAGTAAAAAGAAGATGGAGAAGCGGAGGAAAAGGAGGGGACTGGAGCGAGGAAAGGAGCCGCTGCCGCTCTGGGGACGATGCTGGCGGAGGCGGCGGAGGAGGCTGTCCCTGCAGCACGGCTCCTGCTGCTGGTGGTTGTTAAGAGGAGAGAGAGGGAGCTGCAGGCAGCCGAGCCGCCTCCAGGAGCGGGGGGAGGAGGAGGAGACCCGCCGCTGCCTCCACCTCCGCCGCTCTGGCCATGGGAGTGGAGCGAGCAGCTGCCGGAGCCGAGCTTTTCCCCGGGTGCTGCAGCCAGGGGGGCCGAGGGGCGGGATAAGAGCCGCTTCTCCGGGTTGGACATGCTTCCGCTCTTCCCTCCCTTTCGCGGTAGTTTAAGGCAGGACGTATACGAGAGGTACCAGAATAAAGCGAAAGGGGAAACCGAAAAAGCACGGAGCCAAACGAGGGACAACCGCAGTTCGGTCCTTCGTTCCCTCCAGCAACCCCCGGGCAATATTTCCTCTGCACCCCAGATCCCCGCCCTCATAAAATCCTCACATTTCCGTTCCCCCTTTAGCCGGAGGGAACAGAGCGCTACTGACCGCCAAGCGGTTCCGATCCCCTTTCAAAGTCCTCTTTTTCTCATGCTCCCACCTCGCATTCAAAACAATAAAACGGCAACAATCTGTATTTTCTTCGAGAAAGGCAAATATTGCCCCGTATGTTGGTGCGCGTCTGCAAAGAGGCAGATAAAATCACTGCAGTGCCGCTTCCAATACCAGCCCCGGCCGCCAGAAAACGCCCACGGGCGGAGCCAGCGCTTCCCAGGCTGCCTTCCCTCCCTTCCTCTTATTACGAGGCGCGCACACAGGAGCTACAGCACAGCGCTTACCTAAAGGCAACGCAGAGGAGAGGCAGCGGCACGAGAAAAAGATCCTCCCTATGCGGCCTCAGTATTTCAAACAGATATTTCCAGCCACCGAGATCAAAAAGCAGACGCCCTGCGGCGCCCGGGACGAAGGTGCCAGAAAACTGACCCCCCGTTTCCGTGGGGTATCAAACCGCTGTTCCCATTCGGAGATGCACAGTTCCTCCCGATGCTCCGCACCATGTGTGTTTGCTTCAAGCCCTCCTTCCCTTCTTGTCCTCCCCAGTCTCTACTGGGCACAGCCGCAGCCACATACTCCTCAGCACCAGCCCTCCAAGCTGCCCAACTCCCCGAAGGGGCTACCTCAACCCCCGGCCTCAGGTGCGGTGTGGCTCCGGGGTCACCACTGGCCTTGCTCCACACGCACACCCACGGAGCCTGTCGCGCCCGCCAGCCGCCAGCCCGACTCCGTGACGGGGTTCCCAGGCAGGCGGGCTCCCGCCCCGCAGCCCCCAGGCAGCCGCGCTCCCCTCGAAGGAGCGTTCCGCCACCGCCGCGGGCCCCCGGGCCGACGCCTCGCCACCCCGCCCCGACGGCCCAGCCGTAGCCCGCCCGTCCCGGCGGGCCGCGCTACAGCGTCCCTCAGCAGGGCAGCTGCCGGGGGAACGCCCGGCCAAGGGAAGCCCGAGGGCGGGCTCGGAACGGAGTGGACCCGAGGGCTGCGCTGGAAGCCCCCGCCCCACGTATTTCGTTTTCTCCCCAAACTCACTCTGCTATGGGCGCCAGCCGCCGCCGAGAGGCGGGCGGGGAGGTCAAAGTCTGAGCGGAGTTTACCTCCACGGCAAGGAAGGGGTGAGGACATCTCCAACCGGCCGCGGGGCTCCCCTCAGCCCGCCTGCGGCGCTTCCCTCGGAACGGGCCGCGCGGCACGCGGCCGTTGCGGACCCGTTGCCCCGCGCCACCTGCCAGCCTAACGGCACCCGGGGCAGCGGGCAGCCCGCCGCCCCCCCGTCCCGGGGCAGCCTCTCCCCTCGCCTCGCTGCCTTGTCGGCGCCGTTAACCGGCGAGGATCGTTCGTAAACCGGGCAGCTCGTAGATACCGTGCCGCCCCTGCCCTTGCCCTGAGCCGGCGGCGCGCACCTGGGCGGCGGCCGCTCTGCCCTCGCCTCCCCACACCCGGCGGGCGGCTGCTGGGCGGCGGGGCTGTCCTCGCTCTCAGCGGGGACTCCGGACCACAGATTCTACTGCCCGAGCGCCGGGCTGGCAGCACCCGGTCCCTCCGGTGAAGCCTCGGCGCCAGCTGCCAGCGCGGGGGGCATCTCCCGTGGCTCCGCTACGGGGCCGGGCCGGCCCACGCTGCACCGTCCCCCCGCCTCGGCAGGACGTCCCGGTCGAGGCTCCCTCTTCTCAAATACCTGGACGGGGCGGAGGGGACTGCGCTCCTCAGGTAGACGGCCGGTTCCCACGGTGCTTCCCCCCCGCCCGCGGGCGGAGAAGCGGTTGTGGCGGCGGCGCCCGCCCGGCCGGGCCGCCGCCGTGCCCCTTGCGGCAGTTTTTGTTGCGGCGCGGCGGGGACCGGCTCCTCTGCGGCGGGGAGACGCCGCACGGCAGCAGCACCGGGGCTGCGCTGCTGGGGCGGGCCGGGAGCAGGTACCGCGGAAACTGTTGCAGATATTCGCGGGAAAGATGTTTCTTTTGCTGTTGCCAGCGGGGCAGCCGAAACGCGGGAGATTCTGTTTTCTTCCTCTATCTTCCGGGAGATGAAACCTCCGCGTCGTCCGGTGGGAGTCCCGGTGCTGCGTTAGCGGGTCTGCGGTCCCAGGTGCCTGCGGGAATCCTCATCGAACGACCGCGATCTTCCTATTTCCGTTCAAAATTAGGCTCTTTTCTTTCGAATTTCGACTCCTGCTTTGAAAACAATATAAACCTACGCTTTTGGGTTTTATTTTAAACCGTTCAAGCATTTGATATATATAATTTCAGGACTTCTATTGATGCTAGAATACGCACTAACTCCAGTCAAAGTTAGTCTTTGTGTATCCCTGTGAATCTGGAAGGCTGCAAAATCAGATGTTCCGCTAAAATTATAATGCTTTCAAATTAAAATGTGTTTTCAGCTAGTTGAATGTTCTGTAACAGTAGGAAACAATCCACAGAGTTTGCAAAAGGTTTAAAATGCCAAAACTGAGCAAAGACTCTCAAAAAAATCCCCAAACTCCGCTCAAAAGAAAACAAACTCAGAGAAGGCAGGTTTTACTAAACTGTTTTCATCTGCATGGTTCTTAAAAACTGCTGTTGCCTAAAAATCCTGAACTAAAATACAGAAAGCTGCATCTGCTTCTGTGATTTTCTTTCAGTGTATTTGACTGTATCAAAACAGTTGAATAACTTCAGTTTCATGTATCTATTTGTGTGAGGTGCTTTTATTTCCTTAAGTCCAACCGTTATTTACTTACTTTACATTTAGAGCTTTTCTCTCATAACTGCAGCAGGCTGACTAGAGATCCAGCAAATACTTAAATTCTCTGAGAAAAAGCTTAGCTAACGGAAACAAAACTTCAGTAAATTGTGTTTCATTGTTGCAACATGTTTGCTTAGCAATTAACAACTCCTTATTAGAAAATCTCTTTTACTAAAACATTTACATTGAAAGAGATAATCAGATTGAAATGACTAACAAAAAGCGAGAGCAATTCACCTGAAAAAAATGAAAGGTGCTCCTCTAGACAGATTAGTCCCAAATTGTTCTGTAAAAATCGACAGTAAATTACTGAAACTTTACATCGTCAATTTATAATTGTAGAAATCTTGTTTGACTATGGTAATCTGTGCTAAATTCCTCAACTGTCGTTCATCCAAAATACAGTTGTTCAAGTATCACTGCCTGCAACTGGATATCTGTGTATTTATACAAGGAATGTGAATTGTGTATGTATAAATATGTATGTGTATATTCAACAAACCAGGCAAAATACATTTTGATTTGTGAGAAATCATCAGATATTCTAGACAAGCAGTTTTCAGGTTAAGGGTTATTTACAAACTGTTCATTTGGTTATTATTCATTAGCCATTGGCAATTCATACCTGATTCGTCACCTGCTTCTTGGCTAGGTAAGCAAAAGCAATTGCAGAAGAAAAGTTAGATGACAGTGAAAATTAATTTTTAAGCTCTGTACATATATATGTGTGTATGTGTGTGTGTATATATATATATATATACACATAGATTTGCAGACAAGTCAAAGATACTTGGTGGCCATCTCAATACCTGAGGATAAATTAGTAGTGAATTACATTTGCTCATTCCCCAATGTATGTGTCAATCTAGGTTTCCACTGCTCACTCAGCTCACAACAGTTTCCATTGCCACCGAGCGACGATGTCACTGATGCCACTGTGGTTAATGACCGTACACCCGTATCATTTACTGGAAAAGTCTCACCCAGTCCAATAGGAATTTTTGACGTGAAACAGTGAGGTTTGCTACATCATCCCCCAAAAAAGGGATTTTAAAAACTCTGAAACAGAAAGAAATGCAAATTAAAACACTCTGGTCCATCCACTTGCATCAAGTGCAAGAGTTCTGGCATGAGGGCACTGTGTCAGTGCAACAACAAATAGAAGTCTTTGGTTGTATTTGCATAGGTAAATGTGATTTCACAAGTTTAGGAGTCAGAGTGCCCACTGAAGCCATCAGGAGGTCTAGCATGTATCATACTTACATGAACAGGCCTGGTTTGAAGGCAGAAAATAAGCCTGTTTGGCAATAATTTGGCAACATTAATGAAAATACTTGAAGGAAAGCATTGTAGGGAAAGAATAAAATCAAGTTATAACAACGGTTGTTGGGTATTAAACATACCTGTTCTTTCCCAGTTCTGACTGCCACATTTTAAGAATGACAGTGACTCATTTTTATCTGGTCCAACTCTTTTGCCTGCTAAATCCTCTTAGTTCACTCATCATCTTTATATCATGAGTCCCCTCTATGATGTATGATCAATTCTTTACAAAAAAGTACGGAATAACACAGATTATGGAGAAAGTGAGTTTAGAAAAATGTAGGATGATGGCAGTAGAGGAGATGATGGGACCAACCACCTGAATGTGGATCAGGCAGGAACAGCTAAAATGAAATACAGAGAAAGCAACCTGCTAGAAAGGTGGGATGGAAGGAGCAAAAGCATAAATCCAGCTGAAACCCATGCTCTAGAGCTCAATAAATACAGCCCCAAATTAAATCCTTTATGGAAAAGTCCTGTGCAAGTTAATAAAAATAATTGCATTTTTTCTAGGTATTTTCTGCTAAACGATCTTACAAAATATAGTAATTATTACCCAGATACTGAATTACCATCACAAACTAGAAACCTACAGAAAATACATTGTTTCCTAAAGCCTTATTCTATAAGCCTTTAGAGTAATTTATAGACAACTCTATTTCATAAGGGATTCTTTTTACAAAGGGTTATTCTCAAATACTGTACCCATGCAAGAAGTAAATTTGTCTAAAGGGAATGTAACAGCCATTTTCTTTTATTCCCACAAACACACTTTTGCAGAAGCCACCTCTTTTCCACAATAATATTAATGATGAGTGTTGATAACATGCTAACATATACCAGCTGCCATCTTGAAAGTGGTTTTGTGAATTATCTAGTTCAGATGCAGAAGAAATACTGTGAGATCCAAAATGAACTGCAATTTGTTCAGCAAATCGAAACAACTTTTTTTTTTTTTTAAGTAGTCCAGGTTTGTTCAGAGATAACTAGCATACAGAACAAACGAACAAAAAAACCCAAATAAGTATATACTTTGCTTTCAGTAGTTTGTCCAGCTCAGCTTATGTCACTTCACTTTCTGCTCTGCAAGGTGATAGTTGAAATGTTATGCTGCTGGAACTACAAAAAATAAAAGTTCCTCTAGACATACTATGTTATATGATGGATGATGGTGGGTACATTAATAAAGCTATGAAGACTGTGTCTTTTCCAGGATTTTTTTCCCTTTTAGAAACACACAAAACTATGCAAAGTTTTCAGTATTATTTTTCGGGGAAAATTTACAATCATTTATGGAAAGAAGATGTCTCATGCAATTTTTAATGACAAAATTTTCAGGTAGACATATTACTACGTATTACATTGTAATAAAAAGCAAAATATATTTAATTTCAAAAGGAAAAAAAACTTGTGTCAATATATGAAGGGAAATATCTACAATAATTGTACTCAGATTTGTTTCCTACATAAGACTATGAAAGAAGCTAAAGAAAACCTTATGATGCCATCTACCATTCTGTGCTGTCCTGTACAGCACAAAGATCAGATATGTATTGGTTTTATTTAAAGGGCATTCAGAAAAGGAACCAGCTGTTCGGGCTTAAGTTACTTTTGTTAAAGTAGAGGACCTCCTCCATTCAGAGAAACTGTCCTCTAAATAAGTTAAAACTCCAACAGCAGCTCTCTTTACCAAGATGCTATGTTATAAACCCAAAGCACTGTAAACACTGTAAGCCAGGGGTGTCAAACTCATTTTCACTGGGCGCCACATCAGCCTCGCGATTGCCTTCAAAGGGCCGAATGTAATTCTAGAGCTATATAAATTGTAACTACTCCTACATATATTTATATATACATACGTATTTATTTATATATTTTTATACACATTTATACAGTCTGAAAATTAAATTTGGCCCTTTGAAGGCAACCACGAGGCTGATGTGGCGCCCAGTGAAAATGAGTTTGATGCCCCTGCTGTAAGCTCTTTGATACAAAGGGCATCTTTTGAATCACATCCAGTACAACAGGATCCTGGCTTGGGACCAGGGCCTCTTGGGTAGTAATGAAATGCAAACAGCAAACGATGTAACAGTTGGCGTTGTAGGCAACAGCACTGCTGTTACCTAACACTGTTGAAATGGCCATTTTTTATTGCAAGAAAAATAAATAGGGTCATCAGAATTTTTGTAATTTTGTCTTTCTGTTTTCATAATGAAATCTAGAGTTAATTTATGATAGAAGAACATTGTTATAATCTGCTATCTGCTAGAGACAAGTAAGTTATTTCAATTCTGTGTTCGACTGGAACACAGAAATTCTAACCTTTACATGAATTAGAGTTGCTTTATAGGTAACAAATTTAAGAAAAATCAAAAATCAAAAGTTAACACTGACTTGTCTTTTATGCTTTCACCATGAGTTTTGCATCTTGCTAGCATGTAGCACAGACCATAAATTGCTACTGTCACAACAGGGATGTCAGCTTTCCCCAACAACTCTCTTGCAATCCCCTTCTTCACTTTCCCAAATTTTCCAACCACCAAAAACAAGCAGACTTTTTCCCTAACATGGTTCAGGAAAAATCCTATTGCCCCGTCACTGGCAAATTCTTTGAGGGAACCAGCAATCTCAGCTCTGAGTTTAAGTGTAAGGCTTTGTTCTAGCCTAAGCATACAGCAGATTCCTCTTTGATATTAACAGCAGGTGCTACAATAAATGAAGAGACTGTGTCCAGCCTCTAGAACTATCTACAAAAAAAACCCAAATTTTTGTTGAATTCAAGCACCTTATTGTGACTTCTGAGCATCACTTGAGGGAAAACAAGTTTCTTTCTGGAACAATGCTTCATCTTTTTCACTTGAATTCTGCCTTTGTTTTACAGTTTCTGACAAGCCCCATTTTGCTCAGTTGCTGTAACCACCAAGTTACCTGCTGGGAAGAACAGGAATTTTACTCTTGCCCCATCTGTTAAAAAAAGTCAATCCTGAAACTGTGGCTGTTGATAGCGAAATATAGCCATTAGCCTTCAGAGTTAACACCCTGATGAGACAAAAAGTGCAAAGAAATACATACCTCCAGCAACCACAGGCTATTTAACATATTTTCTAAACCACTTTGATTTCAAATCCATGCCCTGTTTGAATGCAGAAATATACTTTTGCAATCCTAAAAACTACAAAGCTTGACTTCGAAATGAAAGCTCGAACTCTTCAAGTTTGTTGTGCATGCATAGTTCTCCTGTGTGGACTCTCAGATTGATGCCACTGTGACATGCATTCATTCAATACCACAATCAAGCAGGTAAAATTGAGAAAAGTTTCTTGTCTAATTAACTTTTCTCTATCCCATTCTCACTTTAGGCACCAAGAAGTTCAACCCAGCTTGTGTCCCCACAGCAGGACACATGCACACACTATGAACATGCATCTGCTGTCTTTACATCTCACCCTTCGTCATACTTGCTATCTTCTTCTTGCCTGTTCTTCACACTTCTCCCTCTCTTTTTTTTTTCTCTTTTTCTTTCTCCCCCTCCCTCCCCCTCTCACACACAAAAAGCCAGTATTCCTCTAGCTGCAGGATCAACATAACAGTGCAGATTTCCTTTGGAAGATACTCTAATATCAACCTGTGAAAAACACCATGTAGAAGGCTGGAGTATTGCTGCATCATCCCTGAAAACTGTCTCACGTATGCAAACCCAGACCACTGCAGACAAGCTCATTCAATTCAGTACAATTATTCTCCTCCAGAAATAAGACACCACTGCTGTGTTCTTTTATTCATTCTCTTTTATCTGTCTGTTTACTCATTCCCCATCAGCTTTCTCTTCCTCATTCATGATCCGTCCTTCCATCCTTCTCTCCAGTTCACCATTTCTCCCCACAGTACCACATCTGCCACATCTCAGCAAACATACTTCAAGCTGGCAGTATCCCTGCTTGTCTCAGCTGCAACAAGCTCTTCATCTGCTTTCCCTTCATGGCTTCCGAAGGCTTTCCCCAGCAGAAGCACCTCCTCCTGCCCTTCTGCTGGCCAGGTCCCATGAAGAGCTCTGATGCTCACAAGGGGAGGGGGATTTTTCCCAAGCCTTGGGTCTAAATAAAAGGCAGCTGGTAAAGCAGGGCAAGAAGAAGGACAGAGACTGCTTGTGCTCTACCAGAAGCCTGGGGCTCCCTATGGAGGAGGTTTTAGGATGGTAGAAATGAAGTGGCATTATCGTATCAGCCTGGCTACAGACACAGGGAGCTGTGCATCCCTCCTGCTTGATATGGGTTCCCTAAATGAATGACTGGGAGACTGAGTACAGACCACAGAGCTCAAGGAGAACGAATAGGACAAATCATACGCCCATGATAATACATGATCAGCAGCTACTCCAAACAAGCCCAGAAATCAAATAAACACAAATAATTTCTTTATGAGTTTTCCTTAGAAAGAAAGTTATGTTCCATAGGTATAACTGACAGGAGTCCTGTTCAGGCTAGGAAGTTGTGTATTCGTGCTAGCCAAATGGGATGGGGATGTTAAAAGATATTGATTGCTTTATTACATAGAAAATAAATACAGAGCAGTATACTGCAAAACAAAGCAATCACTTTTGGAAAGAACAGACTTGAGCATCTAGCAGGTTTTTGCAAACAGTTTATTTGAACTGGTTTGTTTGTTTTTCTGAAAATCTCTTGCACCTTTAGGACAAAAGCAGAAGAGAATGCACAGTATAACCCACTTGAAGCAAACTCTATAGTATCCTCAGCTCAGCTTTCTCTTACTGGATACAGTCTGCAGAGATGTAAATACTGCAGCTGTGGGTCTGATTATTTTCCAAACAAAGCATCAATGTGGATCCCACCAAATCCCATAACTCAGAATCCCTACACCGAGAAAGCTTCTGACAAGCCCTCTAGTTTGTAGTTTTTAAGTGCAGAAAAAGTAAATCGCACAGTAGTCCCTGCACCCAAGTTACATCACATCAGACCATCTCCACATCTGATCTGGCTCATGCACATTCAGATATAATTATCTATCATTACGATTTTGTTTTTTGAAGTACAGATTGACATCCAGACTAAACAAGCCATAAATGCAGGAGCAACTCTGGGTTTATTACTAGAGAATGGGTTCTGTTTTGAGACTGCAAACCTCCCATTTCACCTAAAGCTCTATGTAGGGTTTATCACCCATGATTACTCTAACCTAAAGTATGGTTTGACTGGATGTGGCTTCGCTACAAAAAATCTAAAGGATTTTATTAGAAAAACAGATTTTTTCCGGCAAATAGATTTTGTTGCCTGCCAGCCCTTGTCCTGCACACGGCTTATCCCAATACACACTCAAAACTGGAGACTATTTTTCTCACCTACAAAATTATCAGGGTTGAATTTCTAATTATTTCAACCCCTTGGAGCTCCAAAATAATAGCCTGCCATGAACACAGCTTTAATTGATCCATAGGACAAGGGTTTAAATGAGGGGGAAAGGGAGCCACACAAACCTTTAAAGGGGGAAGAAAGCAAAACCAAGACAACTGGGCAGAATTTTGGCATGAGGGGAAGCTTGGGAAGCAGCGTGTGCCATGGGAGGGGAACCCACCCACCAGCCCCTTGCCTAGAAGTCGGGCTCCAGCTGCAGGCGCTGCCCCATAGAGTCTGTCACTCTCTTCCAGGTCAGTGGAGTTCTGAAACAGAGGCCTGTGAGGGATCCCCTGATCACTGACGTCAGTCCCTACTATCGTAGACTGGTCACACATCCAAAAATCAGTTACACAGCTTCCAGTGACCCAGTAAAAAGGTCATTCAGAATCTCACTCTTCTTTCCTCCTGTGTTCCAGCCAAAATAAATGTATGGCCACTTCTTTTGGACCAGTTTTTTCTTCTAGCTTTAAACATCTTTTCTGCCTTCCTGACCTTTGGTATTTAAAAGGAGCAGTAGTACCTTCCTCAGACTTCATTTTCCTTGACTAAATGAGGCACAATCTTTCAGTTCTTTCGTATAACAGTAACTCCGATCTCCTGATGGATCACCTTACAAGCCCTTCTCTACACCTCTTCCATCTGGAATTCATCTTTCCTCAATACAGGTGCATGTTGCAGACATGCTCTTACTAAGGTTTTACAGATGAGTTAAACACTTGCCCAGTTCTTCTGGAGAATTTTTGCCTGATATATCAAGGTTGCAATACTGGGGGGGATGGGAGAGGTCACTGTTGCCCAAGTCATTTTGTGATGGACAAAGCCATGAGGATTTCCTTCTTTATTAGTTGTTTCCAACTGATGAGCTCAAAGACAAAATTCATATTCATCCCTAGGTGAATGATTTTGCACTCTGTACTGCTACGTTTCATCCTACTCATAGTAATACAGACCTCAAAGCTCTCTGAATCATCCCAGAATCTGCTCCTGTTCCCCTATGTGCAGACAATGGCCTCTCAAATTTTATAATCTATAAACTCTGCTAACACAGCTTTGCATGCAGGAAAGAACATATGAAACCAGTCCAGTCCTCAGACAAATTCTTGCTAAATTCAACTTGCAACATTCCTTATGCCAGTGGGGCAAATGTCCTCCCTTTAGCTATACGCACTTCTGTCACAGGTGGTCTACAGCACCTAGTGTTTCTGCAGACCTAGGAAATGCTCAAGACATTGCCTGACAGCTCTGCAAAACAGGGAAATACTGTTCATGAATGCTGCTCACAGAAGAAGAAACAGAGAATTTTTTTTTTCCCTAAAGTTATGCAGGAAATTAAAAAAAAATACTTGTAAAAGAGCTTTGAAAGAATGACAGGAAAGTATCCTGGTCCCCCGTCTATTCCTCTGCCTGCAATATCACAGTTTTCTCATCCATCACATATATGAGGAAGAAGTCCAGGCTGGGGCTGGCTTTAGGCAGAGGCAAAGTAAGCAGATCCCAAAAACCGCAGACTGCCAGAGGGCACCTGGCTGCCTGCGCTGCCCTTCCAGGAAGGCAAGCAGACAAGCTCTCCCAGCAGGGTAGCCACCCAAGGAGCACAGCTCCAGCCCTGCCTGAAAAGCCTCCTGCTGTTGCAGCCACCGAGGGTATGATCACAATGTGCAGCTTGTCCTTAGTGCCTGCTGCCCTGCTTTTTTAAGGAAAACAAATTTCTGCTCTCTTTTGTTTTCCCTGTTCCCATGGCCATTTTTCTTTGTTATTCGTGACACTAAACAGTTTTTAAAACAAGCCCTCACATTCAACAGAAGTGTGATTTTACAAAACCGCACTCATTGCTGAGATCAAACCATCCCTCCTTGGCTGTGAACTACCAGCCCTCTATGCCAACCCACTCTACCAAACATTAAATTCCAATGTACATAAATGACTACATTTAATCTGAGAAGAAATTTAGCAGCGGTAACTGATTTGTTATTTGATAAGAAAATCTCTTGGTTTGTTTATTTGTTCATAGTGAGATGTAAAAAAGCTCCCACCTCCCCAGTTATACATACCTGCTTCTGAGTAAGAACTTGGTCTCTGTAATCAGATATCTGTCCTGGCCTGGGCTTAGAAGGAAGATTCCCACCTAGAGATTTGTGCATTGGCAATACTAAACAGCTTTCATGAGCTTGCTGTATTACACTGCCAAGTGAAAATATTTGATCCACGTCACCCGTGTTGAAGTCTGGCACACAGTTTGAGATGCTTCTGCAGTTTTTTCTTAGATTTTTCCAGTAGTTGGGTTTCAGGCAGCTGCTGAACATAACAGACACAGCAGCAGCTGCTGCTGTTGCACTGACCTGTACTCCTCTTTTGGGACACAAACGACCCAGCCACAGCAGGACTTATTACAGCTGCCATTTCTGTGTGCGCTGTGTGTCAGATTAGGTTTTTCAAAAGACATTTTGAAATGGCTCTTGTTTTGAGTAACAACAACAAGTTAATTCACGCTACTACTCTTCCATGAAAATCAGCATAGCTGTGTTTCAGCAAAGATATTTCTCTATAGAAAAGAGATCTCAGTGTAAAGCCCGTACTAGTTCCCCAACTCTCTATAGCACTTTAAGGAATGCAAGAATAAACGTAGGAAGGAATGGAAAAGATCTAGAAATCTCTTGTATGAAGGTACATAAAAGAGAAAGAAAAAACAGCTGTCTAATCAGATAGCAGGTTAAAATTCAGAAGGAAGGGAAATGCAGAGAAAAGTAATGGAAAAGCAGGCAGAGTCAAGTGAAGTCACCATCTTGGAGCTTTGGGGGAGCCCTGGGAAAGCATGCATCATCTTAGCCAAAAAAAAAAAAGTTCTGCTTTTTAAATTCTTTAGCTAGCAGTTATTGTAAATCCCACCACATCCTTGAGGTAGATTCAGGCAATCAGAAACATGCTTGTCTAATAGACCCTTCATGTTCTGACTCTCTCATCCATAACACAGTTTTCTTGATGAGAAGTTCAAGTTGAACAATAATTCACTCATTTGCCCACGAAAAAGATTGTGTCCTCGCTATGCCTGAAACCCTGTGCCTGATTCTCTTCTGCTTTGTGCCAGCATAAAGCCGTCAACTTCAATGGATTCAGTTATTTCTACTGCAAACAAAGAGAAGAGCCAGACTGCCTGTTTTTGGACTTTACTCCCAGCCCTTCCCTTGCCTGCCTGCCTCTTTTTAATACTTTTTTTTTTTCCATTTCAAAGCCTTTCCAACTGCGGCTCACTAGGAGCTGGCTGAGATGAGGTTCTCTTTCTAGGGCACAAAATACTAGAAGTTCTCTAAGCTTTTTACTGCAGATGAGTATGCTCTGCAGCTACATGGGATGAGGAGTAGATCCACCTCTTGATGAGCACTGGACATGGAGAGAAATTTGGGAATCCCTGTACAGGTAACACTGTTCAAATTGTGTGAAATGAGCAGCAGTGAACAACTTCAAGCCCACCACTCCAATTAGATGAGTCTACCAGATGGAAAATTACTTTAAAAGCTAACAAGACTGTCATATTTTGCTGAGTTGTCAACATGTGCCTTCCATGCATTTTGAAAACAAAATAAAACAAAAACCTCAGAAAGCCAGGGAAAGCAGAATTACAACTGGGCTTTTCACGCATGAGACTAAAACAAACTGCCCACATTTGTAGACTCAGTCTTCACTGGCTATTGATTTTAAAGCCCTGTATTAACTGCTGAATGAAATGGATTTCTTTATAGTTCTTTAAAACATTTTAAAGGAAAAACAGGTGGGATAAAAGGCATAGATGCTATATAAAAGCCCAGATGTATTTAATGCACCAAAGAAACTGTTTAAGATTAATTACTCCCTGGTGTCACTGTCTAATTAGGTAACTTGCCACAAGTTATGACTGGGATAATTCTGACTGCAGATATTTTCAAAACCATTATGTCCTGTTGTTTGGGAAATGCTTTGTTTACTTGAAAAAAAGCCTTTCTGAATTTCTTTACTTTTGGCATCATTTTTTGTATTCTACTTCCCATAAGAGCCCAGTGGAATGGGCTTTTTGACTCCATTGGTATCCATTAGCATCATGGTTTTGTTAGAGGTTTGCATATTCTAAGCACAAACATTGACCATCCTCAGCTGACAGGTCATTTCAGCCCACGTTTAATGCTCGGAACATTTTGTTCTTGTGTGCTTAAGGACTCTGTGAACACTGTATTTGTACAAATGGCTACGCACACAGAACTAACTAAATAATTAACACTAAATACTGAGGTATACCTAAGCATTTGTGCATGGTGATCATACCTGGTTGTTTTCAGAAACTTGAAGAGTCAAGCTAGTGTAGTGTAGTTAATAACTAAAAAGGTTTGCTTCTTTTCCAGAAATGCTAAAACTGTATAACTGGCTAAAAATATTCAGAATATGCAATGTGTAACCATGCTGTTGGAATCATTGCTATTTTAAAAATGAGGTGTTTATAGACAGTTAACAAGGTTAAGCTTGAATTAGAAAAGAAGTTAACCTAAGTTTCAGAATTTAGGCTGGCAAATCAATGAAAGAGGCTAGGAAAAATCTTCTCCCATGAGCAGTTCATTCCACAGGTGCCTTCACTGAGATTTCTTGTAGATTCTTCCAAAGTTTCTTAATGTGAACTCTCTCAAAGCAGGGCAAGACCACTAGACAGGCTTATCTGCAATTGCTTCTCCTGTGTTTCTAGCAAACCTAACTTTGGGGCGGGAGAGGGGCAGGCAGGAAGAATTTTAAAAAAATACACTGGGGGAAAGGGTAACCAGAGCAATGGAGAACTTCACATGGAAAAGAAATTTGGCAGAACAGAAGATGAATAAGGACTTCAGAATATAGCCTGACGAACAGACTGCATTCCCAAAAAGTACCTAGCTGGAACAGTTGGTTTAACTTGTTCTGTGTGATATAACAGTACCTAAGAGTAGGAAGCGATCTAAAAATATTAGTGTTCATATGTTAGCAATAGTGTTTTTGCAAAACATTAAAATATTGTCAGAAAGTAGAGATTAAAGTATGCAGCATAAATGTAGTGGTTGCCAAATGTCTCTGTCCCATGTTGTTAGAAACTTTGAAACGTGCCTGTTCACAAATGCTTCTGGACATCGATTTTCTGCCTCACTGTCTCACTCCTTCCTCCGCCCTCAGTCATCAGTTTTCCTTTGCAGCTCCATGAATCACAAAACTGAACGCACTCTGAATCACCCCAACACTCATCCAAAAGGTAATTCCCCAAGCAACAGTTTGCTTGATGTGGTGATTGCAAACAAAATATACATGGCTGAGGCACGAGGAGCTGCATGTTATCACCAGATAGTTTTGGCCACCAGGGCCAGCTGTGCTCAGCTGGGAAAAATACTCCACCTTTTAAAAAGTTCAGTTATTTCCCTCCCCTGATTTTTTTTTTTTTTTCCACAAAATGAACCTTTAACCAAAAAAAACCCAAAACAAAACAAAAAACCCAGAGCAAAACAAAAAGTTATTTTAAAGCTATCTGAAAAATAAAGAGACTGAAAAGGACACATGGATATGGATACACAAAGATCTCCAAAATCTCTTGACATTTTAGCTTTTCATGACCCTATCTTCATGTCTAAGAACATGCACTTCATAATCATGCTGGGAGACAGCACTGTGCCCTTCATTTAGTCCCTCAGAAAGCATCCTAGCGGTATCCTGGTCACCCTTCCTGCTCTCTGCTGATAGAAGGACGGTTAAATTCTAGCTAGTCATCCAAATTGTCATCAGTTTCCTCCTCACTATTTAATAAGGGGTTGCAATGATGACGCAAAATTGACAACCCCAGTTATGATGCTGTTTTCAATTTGTGCCCCCTACCTCGATTCTTAATGCAGCCAGGCAGACATGCCTCTACCAGGATGCAAGAGTTACTCCTCAGCAACAGGTCATGGAAGTTCCTTACACCTTACTTTTAAAGTTGGAAACATTTTAGGCATGTTTGCTCTCCATTTCTGTAGATGTGAGCATCACTGAGCTCATTTTTGTCTCCCTCTTAATGGCTTCGTACATGGAGCTTTATCTTCTCTTCTGTTTGAGGTGCCCCCTTGACAGATTTTGCGTGTTTGAGTTTCTAGGAGCTGCTGCCTTGTTTCATTTTAACATCTTTGTGATTGTGCTTGAATCCTGGATGCAATGCTGAGTGGGACAAGGAAAGATTCCCCAGAAAGTGCTTGGAGAAATCCTGCTCTCTGTACCGCTAAACATCTTCATCCTTTCTCTCTGTGTACCCACTGCAATTCTGGAGCGAGGCCTTGGTCTCCAAGGGTGCTGAGTGGGCTCTGGCCCCAGAAAGATGATTCATTCCCCTCTAGACCCACCCAAACTCTCCTGGGGTGCTGAGCCCCACACCAGTACCTGCCTTCAGCACCCAGGGGGTCCCTGCGCTCTCCCTTTCCCCACTCTTAGCCAATGCCAAACTCCTTGCTTTCACTTTCCAGGGTCCCTTTAGAAGCAAATCCCCTTTCCTGCCTGCCCATCCTCCTCTTCTCCTTGTCTCCATCTGCTCAGCCCGGCCCTTCTCCATCTCTATTCACCTCCTCCCTCCAGCCCCTTTGTGTTCCCCTCACATGCCTGCTTGCAAGCTCTTTTCATGCTGTCTCTGTGACTGGATTTCTCTTCTTAAACCCTATCATGGCATGCATTTGCTCTCTCTTCCTCCCACCTTACACACCTTCACAAAATTAACTTCAAGGAGACTTAAACAGTGGCCTCTGCCACATTAAAAAAAATGCCTTTAAACTTACTCATATTAATCTGGAAAACTCACTGGCATCAGTCATCTGAATTAATTCTTGCAATAATCATGCCAGTCTTGCATTCATTCACTTTCTCCTCTCTCACCCCTATCTCTGCTGCCAGTTCCTCCTGTTTGTTCTCCTTTTAACTTGGGCTGGAAACTTTTCAGGGCATCTTTATCTCAATCGGAAAGTGCCATGCATGTTGATGAAAGAAAAGATTGAGCTGAATGGAACCAAAATGCCTTGCTAACTCCAGACACTGCCAGATACTACATCTGAGATGTCTTAGCAAACACCAGCCAGAAATGATGAGTTGAGAAATTGTAACTAGTTATATGGCTTCTGTCAAGGAGTTACTTTGCTCAGGTAAAGTCTGATAACCCCTTCTTTGACACAACTGGTATTTTGTCCCCCTGCAACTGAAGGCGACAGAATCCGCCAGGACCTTCTCACTCTCTTCCAGCACACAGGAGCAGCACACAGCATAACTCAGGCTCACCAGCATAGAATCACAGAATCATTTTGGATGGAAAATACCCTCAAGATCATTGAGTCCAAACATAACCTTACACTGGCACTAAACCATGTGCCAAAGAACCTATTCTACGCATCTTTTAAAAACCTCCAGGGATGGTGACT
This sequence comes from Caloenas nicobarica, assembly GCF_036013445.1. Lineage (NCBI taxonomy): Eukaryota > Metazoa > Chordata > Aves > Columbiformes > Columbidae > Caloenas > Caloenas nicobarica. The sequence continues at coordinate 74,156,935 of NC_088247.1, forward strand.
CAGTCACTTCCCTGGGCAGCCTATTCCAGTGCTTCACAACCCTTTCCATGAATAATTTTTTCCTAATATCCAACCTGAACCTGCCCTGGCACAACTTGGGGCCATTTCCTCTCGTCCTATCACTTGCTACTTGGGATGAGAGACCAACACCCTCCATGCTACAACCTCCTTTCAGATAGTTGTAGAGAGCGATAAGGTCTCCCCTCAGCCTTCTTTTCAGCACCTCCAGACCTGCAGGGGGTGACCCTTTTTAAAGCTTGGGATGATTTAATTTTACATTCTGTCCACATCACAATGTTGGATGTGGCATTCTGCTCCTACGAACACCAGCCACTGAATTTCACTGCTAACTCAGGAGCAACAAGCATTGCGCTGCTCAAGTTTTGCAGGCAGGTAAGCACATCCATCTGCCTCACCTTCTCCAATTTGAACAGGATATAAAGTGTATATATCCAAAAGTTAGCTGTGAAGACTATTCTTTCCCTCCTAACATATAGAGGAGAGTAAAGATGCATAGGTCACTCGATTATTTGTATAATGGTAGCACTCAGGAGGGCCTGCAGGGACCCAGGCACTGTGCAACTTGAACTCTGGTGAGTCTGTCACCCAAACCCTCTAAGGATGTTCCCAGTTGGGGCAATTATACTGTTGGGAAAAGCACTTGGGGCAGGCAGAGAGGGAGGGTGCAGAGGTGAGGGACAGGAACAAGAGGCGAGGATGGCTCCTGACCTGCTGTGAAGAGGGAAGGAACCAAGAGTCCTGTGGAAGAGGCACAATTGACTCTCTGGCCTACTCCTTGAGCAGTCCCTGATGGTGATTTGAAATCACAAATTTAATACATAATGTGTTGCATCAACATAGCAGTCTAGCAGCAAACACAAAACCCAGCACGTGTTTGCAGGTTGGCAGCTCTTTACTGAATTACTATCTTCAGTAACAACAAAGGAAGAGTGAAAATATACCAAAACAACTTCCTTTTTTTGGGTAGAGCATCAAAATCAGTGCAATGGTATAAAACTAGAGGGGAAACAGGTATCTCAGGAGGCTGGTGATAGTAACAACATTTCACCTTGAGACTGACCACACTAATAATTGTGTTATTAATGCCCTAAGACTCAATACAGCACACCTCACCCCTTAAGAAAAGGGGTCTCATTCCATTCACAAGGAGATGTTTCTGTCAGGTACAGTTCAAACCTTTCTCTGTGCTCTGACAGCTTTCTGGTTGCCTGTAGGGTGTTAATGGTTGCAAATAATTTCTATAAAAGGGATGGTAACCACACTTCAAAAGCACATCTCTAGAATGAAAAAATATTATCAAGCCTTATCAGTAGTGTCAGTGGAAGAAATGGGGTGGAACTGGCTTGCAGGCTTAACTCCATTCATTTCTGAGAGTCTTTCTAGCCAGAGTGGAGGAAAGCAGGGCTATGACACTGCTGCTGTGCCTAAATCTCAGTCTAAGCCTGCCAGTCCCAAAGCTACTGGTGAGGAGCAGCTAGAGTTTCCACAGCTGGGATGACTTTAGCATCTTGGCAGCATTCTTACAGGCCAGAATTTCTATTACAAAGAGCAATCCCAACCTCCCATCTGAAATGTAACTTCAACTTTTGGGAGATGATTATCACTAACCATTACCCTGAGAGGAATTTCAAGACGCCTCCTTCCAGTTTTTTTGACCTTCAGTTATTAGCTGATTGTCAAGAAGAACGGGATTTTTTTCATAGGGAAGTTTTATTGCGGAGTGTAATTAATCAAAGCATCTGACTGTAGGTAAGTGCTAATATCCATGATAGTTAATTTTCAAGGACTTGTAAAGCCTCATGCACCACCAACAGTACTATAGAAATCTATAGTAATAGCCCAACAATTCATTTCTGAGTTTTTTTCTCTTCTAGGCCAGCACAACTCCAGGGACAGTCCCAGAGTTTGACAAAGTGATGAGAGCAGTCTGTGTTCAGCAGCCACCACACATTTCCTTAAGAAGTCACTAGACTTTTACTGTATTTTTTTTCCTCTTTTACTAAGAAGAGCACTGAGTTGTACGGCTATGAAGTTGCAGTTGACTGAACCTAGCTTTATACATACATATATATGTGTATATATATATATGGGGTTTTTAGACTTCACTTAAACTAGGTATTGACCAGTTTGCTTGTCAGGGCTTTGAAGCAGGGAGAGTCTACTGTTCTGCGTTCAAGTAGTATGACAAACTAACACAATAGATCTCTGTTCTGGGTTACTCCAAGACAATTCTGGAAAAAAAATAGCAAGTGGTCAGTACAGGGGACATAGAGTAAGTACCTTAGAAGCACCATTTTCAATTGACCTTTCTTCACTGTGGTTTAGGAGCAACCTCTGCTCCTGGGATGCAAACAGCACAGTGTTTGCCTCCCAGTGTCTACAGTGCTATAGTCACAAGACCTTGGCACAAGCAATTTTTTGCCAGGGGGATACTGAGGTAGAGAAAGACTTCATTGAACATCCATGCATGTACATACAGTGTGCATGAATGTCAGGGAGCAGGAAAGATTAATGAAAACCTGATTTAAAACACCTTCTTGCTTCACAGTAACAGTCCAAAATGCCACAGCCATAACACAATTTAAAGACGTGGTGGGTTTAGCCACTGCTGTGAAAGGCTAAGTTTTATTTTGGTGCTTTTTAATAAGAGGGAAGGAAATGCCTCACATTGCTCAGCAATGATTCCTTTGGGCAATTAGGAACAACATCAACAGGCTAGAGGGAGGTTTGCCCAGAAAAATGAAGGGCGCGGGCCAGAAAGCAACAACAGCAGACCCTTGGAGGTTTAAAAGTAACATGAAGGATACCCACAGCCACGACTGGGAACATCTTACATCGGGGAAAACAGCAGTAGCTGCATGAAGCCCATGCTGTTTTATGTTTCCAGGTTTACAAAAGCTTCTTCAAATGAGTAAGCCATGTGAAAACGTTAAAAGGTTACAGATAAGACATGGAGTAAACTCAGCTGTATCTGTGTCACAACCAGCAATATGCTGCATTCCTAACTAGAAGATCCTGGATACATTTTGGAAGGGACTCAAACTGCCAGGCTCAGAGCCAACACAATCTGTGGGTGGGTACTGGATGCCTGCCTTGGAAGCCTCTCCTTGCCAGCTAACCTATGGAGTAATAATGGCATCAGTTCTGGAGGGAGATTTCATAGTGTTTAAAGCTAGAAGAGATCACAAGGTGATCTACCATGACCTCCTGCTTATTGCTGGCCATTAAATTTCACAACTGCTCTTTCTATTGAGAATTTGGTTACAATAAAGCAATTCATTCATCAGTCAGCCAAGCTACCTGCATGCTGTGAGACTACAAGCAGGAAGGGAAGCCAGACCCCAAACACTTGCAACCACAGGTGTGGTACGACCACACATTCCTTGTAGGTGATCCACATGCCTATTCTGAGAGAAAATCAAGATGCTTCCCCGGTCTCCGCTTAGTGACCAGGAAAATAATTTTTTCCCCTGGTTGATCCAAATCTAACCAGCATTTTCACATGAGGTGTAAGACTGTGAGACACTAGACAGGTATCTACCCTATCTGGTCTCTCATCTACAACTGTGGCCTCTCTTGGAGGACTCAAAAGAACGTGAAAAAGAGCCCCAGAACACATCTGGCTAACTGTGCATCAGAGGAAAACATCCTTCTTAACCCCTGTGGGCAGCCAGCTGAAGCCCTGGCGCACTGGACTTTCTTTTAACACCAGGACGTCTTCCAGAAAGGAAATCTGGGAGGACAGCAAGATAAAACGATGATTTACAAAAATATGGCACTGTCTCAATTCCAAGTAAATCTGCCACTTCTGACTCCAGTACACTGTGTGGGAAACTTACAGGGTGGGCATTTTCGAAGATAACACTCAGAGGTAAAGTCATGTTATATACTCCCAATCTCTTCTTCTGGCCCTATCCAACCTTCTAAAAGCAGCAGCATAAGGAGTTTAACACAAAGTTAAAACAAGGTAGACTAAGCCCCCTGAGACAATAGTAGCATGAGAAATAAATTTCACGAAATCTGAAAAATGAGAGAGCAAACTCGGCTGGTTTAGAAATAACGAAGTAACATTAATTTGAAAGTGTGGAACAATGAACCAGTTTATTCTGTATGTGAGGAAATAAGTATTAACAATGCTGACAACATTTTCAGGTGAACTAATGAGGGAAAGGAACAGAAAACTGGTTGTGAACAAGGGGTAAAGCAAGAATATTTTAGGGATAGAGGGAGATGAAGCACTAGTCAGTATGAGTTACCTAGAGATGAAAGATGAAAAACATGACTCATTCACTATTTGTAGAAGTATTTTCCAAGTATTTGGAAACAGACACCATAGTTTCAGCATTTAGCAAATAAAGATTCTAGAAGACAGGCTGACATTATCTTCCTAAAAGACTAACACCTATATTTCCTTTAAGATCTCTGAGATATTTATGAGTAGCCAGGGGCTGCACTTGGAATTGTGAAATTTAATTAGTGACTCACTATAGAATTATGAAGCGTAAATCAGGTCAAATTCATTTTTATGCATTAGCTGTTGGTCTTGATTCAGGTGATGAACCAACAGAATGGACCTAACAGATATTCAGGGATATTTGCTTTTTAATCAGGTTCCATGTGGAGTGCATTGCTAAATAATTGATTTCGTTTTAAGAATTTTAAGAAATGAGCCAATTCTGTAGCCGGCATGTTAAAAAGCCCATCAGTTATCACCACTGGGAAACCTTTCTTTTATATTTAAATAGGAACAAGGAGACAGAGGTCTAAACCTGGAGGGTTTGTGCCGTGCCCTGCCCTGGCACTGGTGAGGAGCAGAGCACCAACAGGACTCTATCCTCATCACTTGTTGACCACTTACATCAAATACAAGCACTTCAGTGTCCCTTGCATTGTGGTCTCCCGGCAAGGCTCCCCTAGCACTTCCCAGAGGCGGCTGTTAGACACAGAGAACCGGAGCTGGTGATTAATTCTCAAATCACACAACAAGTATCCAGGTTTGTGCCTGGGAAGCAGTCATGGTTTGGCCAATGGGAACGATGATCACAAACCACCAGTGGATTTCAAAGACGTGCTCACTTCTATTGAGGTCATGCTGAATGCTGTTGCTCGCATTGTTCCTACTACTGCAGTAGCAGAATTTCTTCCTTGAGTCCCTTGTCTGTTTCTAGCTGCTTTTATTGCGAAAAAAAAAAATTACGTGGTCTTGCTCTCATCGCCAGAAATACTCATCTCTGCGCCCATATTCCCTGTGCTCATTGATCTTTTCACATCTCTCCATCAGTCAGTCCCTGATGTGATGATTCTGGCAGGTTCTGCCTCCTGTTCTCTGTTAAGAGTAAACAGCTTTAAAGAAGGCTAGCCACTACTTGTTTGCAACAAGGACAGCATTCTTTGTAAGCCCAAGTACTTGCCAAGAGTGAAATGGAAGCAGCATCCAATCACATTGTGCTGTGGTTGTCTGGTATCAAAAATGGAGGTATATGAAATATCTGAACAAGGCAAGGGTTATTTCAGCTTTTCACATGTGTTCACTTGAAACTTTGAGACTGAGTACAGCAACTCAGAATGAAGTAACTGATCTAAAAAATCATTAATTGTCCAGTTTCTTCATTTAATGCAGCTAATAGTGGTTGCTATATACTTATGCATTTTTCCTTTTGACCATAAACACAGAGATAAAATTCCTCTTAAAATGTTTTATTGTTTTAAAGTTATGGTAATTGTGCTTGAGCTGCAGTCTAAAACTAATCAGTCAAATTTTAAAATCACATTAAAATTGGTGATCCAAAGGAAGCTGTCCAGAGCATAATGCAAGGACACAGGGACACAAATTGGATGAGACTCTATCAATTAAACAAACAAACAAGAGAAACCACTATTATTTTACACCAAGCTGTGAATAATTGAAGCTGACATCCGAAGCTGAATGACAGCAAGTTTTTATACAAAACCTGGAAGACAAAATGGTGTGCACCAAGAAGATAATCTGCTGGAAGCACACAGGCAAAAAGCCTTCCTTGTGGATTCAGTGACTTTTGTTCAGTTCTACCACCTAGCCCAGCCTGGCCTCTGAGATATTTCATATGGCAGTTTCTGCCACTTTGTCTCCAGAAGTTTTCTAGACTGGGGGTGTCTAACTCATTTTCACCAGGGGGCCACATCAGCCTCGCGGTTGCCTTCGAAGGGCCGAATGTAATTTTGGGACTGTATACATGTAGAGGTAGTTACATTTATACAGTCCTAAAATTACATTCGGCCCTTCGAAGGCAACTGCAAAGCTGATGTGGCCCTCGGTGAAAATGAGTTAGACACCCCCAGTTTAGACAACTTGCATTTCTGTTGATGGCACATTTTATTCTCTGGCTACAAGACATCTATGCAAGGTTCCCGTGGTTGGCGTAGCAAGATTGAACAAAACATTTGCAAGTCTTTAAACCTAATTTCTGCCGCTTCCCCCGCTCCCTGAAAAATGAAAACTTGTAAGTAGTTTGCTTCAGACTAGTTTTGTAAACCAAGGTTCTAAATTAAATTCAGCAACTAAAAGCTAGGTCCCAACGAAGCTGGCACTGTCTTTTCTTAAGTCTGTGTAATCACTGCTCTCAAAAGAGGGAGAAAGTTGTAAGCAATAGTCTCAAACTAGAAGGTTTAAACTCCCACACATTACTAAACCAACACTATTCAAAATCAACTTCCGGAAAGAATCCTCAAGGTATTTGCATGTGCAATCAGTAGAATATACCAGAATTATCTCAAAACTATTAAACAAATTAAAACAAATCACTTGAGACCCCTGTGTTTAATAAAGAGCTGTGGGGAAACTGTGTTCTGTATTTTCAGTTTCTCTGAATATTTTTCTTGCAGTGAAATGAATTAATGCACATTTGAAGTCCAGCTTGTAGCAGACAAGCACATTCGAAGTGAGGCATGTGAAAGGTTCTTTAGGTTCCCTGAACTCTTGTTAGGGCTCACGCATACTGTACCTTTACAGTGGTGGGGGAAGATACTACCCACTGGTTGACTCAGGATTACTGATCACACACACTAGCAGGTGAAACAGCAGTTTAGGTAAAGACAATGTATTTTAAACTTGTTAAGGCACAAAGGGTTCTCCTGTCTTCATCAGCACAGAGTAATTCAATGGTGAGACAAAGCCCATAGTAATAGTTGCCTATACTCCAGCAACATAGGGATGGACAGTAACAAGGACAGTCTGGACAGTGCTTTGTAGGAGCTCTGCAGTCCAGATGTGGTGCAGACAGGAGCAGCACATGCATACGACCTTCTGATTGCCAGCTCAAACCCCAGGGGGAGTAAGGACATCTGCCTGATTTATTCCCACATGTATTTTTTTTGGTTAGTACTTCCATTTCCCCTGCATCATCATTAGGTGATTTCACCAACTTCATAAGATAGAGACATCATGTTGTTAAAAGCGGCAAGTGTTTAAGTTTTTCAGAAATGATTCAGGGGAAAGTGGCTTAAAAGGCAAAGCACTGAGGAGAAGATAGGTTTGACACCTGAGGTCTCAAACTGGATCCAGCTGACAGCTCTGCAAGAGACTGCCAGTATGATTTAATCCTTCTTTTCACACCCTTTACAACCAGGCAAATGGTACTTCTCAGCCTCATGAAGATGGACTAAGGACTAAGGACTAAGCCTCTAGTGCCAGAAATACTCAGATTTGGTGATGATTGGGAGCTTCAGCAACTTCCATAATGAATGACAACTGGCAGTACAGCACACACACGTCTCTCTTTACAGGTATGATATTAAAAAAAGCAAAACAAAACCCACAATCCTTTTGCATCAGCTCTGAATCCTAAATGATTGACTCTGGATTCCCATACTTTCAATATAAAGAGTCTAAACCAGTTTCATTCAGTTTAGTGGTCATAAAAAGTATCATCATTGAACAATATTGCATCAGAGAATGAAAACAAAATACCTTTGAAATCTGAGTTTGCTCATAACAAAAATCCCCTTCCAGTCTGGAAACTTCAAGACTTCATTCTCCATTTCCATAACAAACGAAATTGCAAGTGACTTGACTATTTCCTGCACTTTTAACCTTTAATGTTATTTCCCCTTGGCTGGCAATACTTGAATGGCAGCCCCAACAGCGTACCCCATTAAACCGACAAATTATGATTCCACTGACAAATGACGATTCCACATCTCCTGTGTTGAGAGGATTGTGAAGGCTGTGGGTGATGGGGCTGCGCACCCCAGTGCTCATCATCACCCTGCTTCCCGGTACATGATGGATGCAGCTGGCAGTGCCATCTCCTGGGTCCCTGTGGCATTGGCCCATTCTGCCCTGTTCCCCAAGACACCAGCAGCTTGCAAGGAGCCAGTGGATGCTTTTTTCATCTCGGCTAACTCTTCCACCTTGCGAGGCCCCTTTCATGGGCAACTCTTTTCTTTTGCCTATTGTCTGGCTCAGTGGAATAGCTAGTTTGGGAAGGTGGTAGTTCTGTTTCTTGAGACAAGTATTTCAGGTAATGCACTTCCATATTTTCCAAACAGCTCAATAAAAGGGAGAATTTTTATATAGGATGACTCACTACCTCATAGGGCCACTCTACAGAGAAAAAAAAAAAAGGACAATGCTGAACTTTGAAAGAATTTGAGTCTTAGACTTCCAGTTAAACAAGCAGAAAGCTAAAGAGTGGCTGGTCCGATACATTTATTTAACTCCTAGTGATTGAACATGCGGAAACATTTTTTAGCATGTTCTGATCTTCCGTGGAGGATTTGGAAATGCAGGAGCATTAAATATAGTAATTTTTTCCAACTTAAGAAAAACTCTAAACCAAAACCCCAAAGACAGCAAACAAAACTGAACAGAAAGTAGTTTGTGATGGCCCTTCGTACCCAATGCCTGACATTCAGAGGTGGGTTTGACCTGTCCACTGCACTCCCAATCAGGGCAGTTCATGGTGAATGCCTTCTGAAACAAAGAATTTTACTACAAGTCAAAATTGCAACTTTAAAGAAGAAGAACAACAACAAAAAAGTCTCATCAACTGATAGGATTTTCTGTTGGCTCCTTTTTTTGAAAGCTAAGTAAGCCTTGTCTACTCTCAAAAGAGGCTTCAGTATCGGTTTTTTTACATGTGAGCTCCAAGGAAATGGAAAAAAAAAGTCTTTAGAGGGGATTTTCCAAAGTTTCATGAAATCATTAAGCCTTCAAAGTATGTGGATCAGATGATAGAATTATAACAAAATAAAAAGGAACTTATTTTCTTTCTTTCTCTTTCAAAATCGCTGTTATGTTACTACATGAATCTGAAGAAGTTCAAGTACTGGAGATCACTACCCATGGATGGATATCTTTGCGGGGAGGAGAAGGTCTTCATGCTACATCCCGTACATGTGACAGCAACTCCTACAGATGCAGCCAAGCTCCTTCTGAGACAGCCTGCTTGGGGACCTCCATCCGAATGCCACTGTCACCCGGCATGGACTGTTGAGAGGGTGCTCAGGGGGTATGGTACCACACAGCCCACGTAGGGAAAAAACAGCACTGCAGCTCCGGTAGCACAGTATTTGTCAGCAGGAGCTTTAGCCAGCACGGAGAAAAGCAGCATTATTCCTGAAGCTGTATCCAAAATACAGATACTCATGAACAATGAAAAAAATGAACTCTATCCCAGCTAAAACCAGTACAACATCCTAGGAGGCAGGGAGTGAAACACTGTTCTCTTTTGAAGATGGGGGAAGCAAGAAATTCCCTGAAAAACTTTTTATGTCTTCCCTACCTACTGCTTCCCACCAACTACCAGGATGCCCAGCTGACTCTAGAAAACTATGTGCATTACTTGTAACTTAAGTTTATAAACATGCATCTTTGTGTTGCTCCTGATATTTGGGTAGGAGCTTCCTATACACATCCATAGACATCAGCAGATGCCAGTCCTTCAGTAAAGCACCCTGGCACTAGAAATACAGCATCTAATCTAGGGTTGGACTGGTCAAATGCAGCATCACTTGGTATCAAGCCATCACTATGGGAACAGGGCTGCATGGAGGAGTCTGAAAAATCTCTCAGTTTCAGTTCAATGAAGATCCTATTAAACTCACTTGCTACTTTTTCTTTTAATTTTCCAGAAGGCTCTTCTTTGCTTCTGCTGCAAACAGCACTGAGTCTGCACTTCAGGAAGGAAAGGTCACTTCTTTAAAACAGGACACAAAACTTGAGTACCAGGGAGCTATGTCATTTAAGAAATTAGAAGAGTAGGATGAAACTGAATTTCTTTTAGTGCTTGCCCATTACCGTACTCAAGTCTGCTTTGTACTTATTTACTACCTAGTACAAGAATTACTGGTGAGCTTATAGTTAATAATTCTGCCAATGAATTAGGCTGCCACAGGGGCAGCACGCTAATTGGTTTCGTACCCTCACAAACCAGAATAATTTCCCAGCAAAATTGTTCAGAACAAAACCAATGACAAGCCTTTCTCACAAAATATTAATCTATTTGCAGATTGAGTTACATCCCAAATATTATTTAAAATTCAGACAGAAAAGTTACAAACTAAAGAATCCTGTGAGAAAGAAGCCTATTATTTATGAAGACAGTTAAATGTGCAATTACTTATTCCTACTGATGGAACAAAATACAAATCAGCCCTGGGATCACCAGGCCATCACATGGGTGAGCAGAGCTCACTGACAGAGGCTGTGGCAGTGTCATACCAGTGGGAAACAGCCGGGCTCAAGTCTCTCTGTTTCAACAGAAAGAAAGCAGATCACAACCTGCACAAGAGAGATTCCTGAGCCATTAAGCTGTGGTTCAAACAGGGAAAACACCCATGGCAACAGTAAACAGGAGTTTACAATTAAAAAGGTCAATTGCTCACTGTGCAGGAACTGCTTTTTCAGAAGAAAATACACAGAAATACAATGCAAATGATCTGCAGCTGCATGCAATTCTGCAGACACCACATATACAGCCATGGTGCTCAGTCCTTCCTCCATAGACAGAAACAAAACATTTCTCTTATGCTGTAGACTTTTGCTACAGTTTCAGAGTTTAAAGGCTGTATCACAGTTTAAAACTGTCATTCAGTCTGCCCTATAGGAAGCCGAATTAGACAACCAAAGAAGCCTTTCGGCCTTCATCAGCTGTGAATCACCCATATGTGGTAGGATGTTACTGTATTTTAGCCACAGGGAACCATGACATGCACTCTGTACAACAAACTGGACTGATAGCCCACAAAGCAGTTGAGGTCATGTTCACCCTCTATGCACACAGGGACCCATAAAATCAACAGGGATGATACATGCACTGAAAGAGGGACTTTTTCCTGAGAGCCACACTGAATTAGGATCTGGAGCCATAATATTGTAATGAGCTTTTACACATCCATCTTCTATAGATCAAAGAACTGCCAAAGTACATGTGTTTTCCATACATGGATTCAGCACACATATTTTATATTAAGATATGACTAGACTGCTGAATTTAGCAATTCCCTTTGTTCTCTTCTATTTGTATTTTTTCATAAGGCCTTTCCCTTTGGTTTCTAGAAACTTTGTTGGTCATTAGCCTCCACCGTTGCAACAATTAAAAGTAAAATTATAGTTTGTCTTCCATTCTGCTCCAGGAAGAACCTCACAGACAGACAGAAATCTCATAGATCCGGACAGAGCAGACTTCCTATAACAAGAGCTTCTTAAAAAAGTTGGAATTACAGACAATTTTTAGTCATAATTCTCATTAGTTCTTTTTTGGGGAGGTCCAATTTTATCTTCTAATAAAGAAACATTTATGGGAAGCTGCATTTTTACTACTAATTCTACTTTGTCCCCACTCCCTGACTTGACTCAGGACTGATCCTGCACAATCTTAGCAGGAGACAGGGTGGGAAGGGAGAGAACTGACTGTGCATCGTGTCACACGAAGGTCTCCCTCAAGGACCTGTGCTAACTAGGGAAACGAGGCTCTCCCCCCACCCCTGCTCCCACTAATGGAAAATATTTGCCTGACGGAACCCTCCACACTGACCTGCCTTTCAATGAAATGAGGAAATTATCATGCACTGTGAAACAACAATCACTGTGCCTTCAGCATTTCTAGCATAACCACCTAAACAATACACAGTTGCTAATCCTCCACCTACAAGAGGGTATTCTACTATGAACACAAGCATCATGAATCACAGACCATGAATCCTAGTCTCAAATTCTGCTCCACAGCAGCATCAGCCTTCCCCCCACTCCAATTATCCTTTGCTCCTGTACATCTTCCTTTTCTTTCACAACTCAGTGCTGTGGCAAATATCCACCACTGCCTGCGCTTTGTGTTGGGAAGGAGAAGGAGCTAAAGAATAGAGAACAGAAGGGCAAGCTTTCTCTCCACTAATTAAGTGTGCGGAGTTTGCAGTAACGGTAAGGGATGGACATGTGGGTGGGAGGTATGCACTGCCTTCATTTTCCAGATTCTTCCTTTTCTTTGATTTTGTGTCAGCAATGCTGCATGTACATGAGCTTTTGATTTTTATGCCTTTGTGGCTTAGGGCCATCAGGGTTGCTACATACACACAAACATACAACATAGCTGTTTCACAACAAAGATTTTTGTGCGTTAATGCTGCAGACAGTTTGCCATCAGAAAGTGTTAGTGAAGACAAGAACATCAGTTCTAGCGACAGATTGATACAAAAAAGTATTATTTAAAACACAAAGAGAAGAAAGAATGGGAAGATGAAGAGAAAGGGAATACTAAGTTCTTTTGCAGATATTTATTAAACAAAAGGACTGCTCAGATGTACTTGTCCAAATTATTTTCTGATGTAATTTCATAGGCTTGAGAGGAGGAGTAAGAATGAAAGTATCTGCTCTTGAAATGTGTCATCTGCTCACCATACTCATGTAGGTGGGCAGGTTACCTTTAAAAATATAAATTAGAAATTTTATAAAAATGAAATAATTGGATGCAGGTCATTAATGCAGGTTATATACATTAACTTCATCTTATAAATGAATCACTAGAAACAGGAAGGTTTGTTTCATGGAATTAAAAAAAAAATCAGGCATGATTTTAAAAAAAAAAAAAAATAATTTAAATAATTCAGACTTTGCCCTGAAAAACTGAGTTCATCTTGCAGATGAGTTAACTTTCCTTGGGATGTCATCTATCATAGTAGACAGAAGTGACCAGAACCACGTGGGGGGGGGAAAAAAAAAAGTGAACCCAGTCTCAGATGCACCACCATAGATGTTACCTCTTCTTGTTTGCCTTCATGAGAAAAGGAACAATAGGCACATTGTTCGGTTTTTTCCTTTATCCAGGTTTGTTCATGTTTCCCTAGTCCTGAGAAACCTGACTGAGGCTCACTGAGGAGTATTCAGATGAACAAAGAGGCATTTTCTAAAGACTGTCACTACAAATTGGTATTTGTTGAAGAAAGTTGTCTTATAGGAGGGAGACCACAGCAAACTTAACAACTCGGGCTACATAGTCTGAGATTTGAATTGCTTTTTATTTCGTTTCCACATTGCATGTGACAATGAAAGGTTGTGACACTCTAAGTGGTTCCAGACTTCATCAGGCTGTCCACAATGAATTAAAAAACAATAAAATCCAGATGCTTTCTCAAGTAAACACTTCCTTTCTCAGCAAAGCAAACCAAATGCAAAGGATACTGCTAAAAGTTTTCTTCTAGCATGTTTATTTTACATAAAGGTATCTTATACTTCACTGGCACTTAAGTGTTCTCCTTCCAACACAGTAATGCCCCTGGCACTCTTTTCCTGTATTTCTAGTGCTGGAAGCCAAATTCTTGACAAAATATCTCACTTACATGAATTATTTTAATTTGCTTGTAGATATTTAATGAAGTCTACATCTAAAATAACACTGACAAGTTAAACTGGCTCCTGGAACACAGTTTGCAATGAGCTGGAGTAAAATAAAAATATTAGTTCCTAAAAAAAAAAAAAAAAAAAAAAAAGAGGCAAATTCAACTTTCAAAGCACAGAATTTGTATCCCAAACAAGGAACATGGAACTGCTTACCAGTAAAATAAAAGCATATCTACTTTTTATTGGCAGGCTAAGAAGTGAAAAGGCAAAACTTAATAAACCCACAAAAATTACGAAGTAAATTTGTTGTGTTAAACCATTTGTTGTAATCTTCTAAAACATTTTTCATAACATGGTTATGAATTTTTATATGAAGTGTAAATATTATCCCTAAGTGGAACTGTGTTCTTGAGAAACACTTCAAACACAAGATTCTAATTCCAATGCATTGAAATTTCCTTCATAAAAATAAATCAAAACCCAAACAGACACCTCCAGATCCTGGCCTGCAGATGACAACAATTCATCGAACCTGGGTATACCTGAAGAAGAATGTAAATAATTGGGCGTTGATGGCCCCAATACCTAGAACTATGCAAAGAAAGGTATCCCCATAAATGCTACTTTTAGTCCTCTTTCTTTCCTGTCACAAGTGTACTTCCATTTTCACTGCCTTTTCAGTGTTTCTGGGCTACAATGAAAAAAAAATGATGCTATTTGCACAGCCAGTCTCTTTCCATTAAAGCCCAGAGCACAGCAGACGGACACATCTACCCTTTAGTAGCAACAACATGGATCTGTTTGTCGGAAGATAATGGGTTCATTCTTGTTCACCATACATATGGCTTTCTATAGATCCACCCCCAGCCCCCTCTGAGCTTCAGCAGTGGCTTGGTGGAAAGCAAAAGCGCTAGAAAAATTTATTCTAAAATACAGTTCTTGTAAGGACTGTACAAGGCATTGCTTGAACTAGAAGAATCTCTGAGAGATTAAACAATTCTATATGTATTCATCCTCCAATATGAGGATGTATTTTCAAGCTTAAAAGATGCCAGGAAGTTTTTTTGCGTTTTGATTTAGGATCTTCAGCTAACATAGATCTATCTGCCTAGAGGGAAAACCCACCCCCTCCTACCAAATCTTATCCCTTATCTTCTCATCTTGAAAGCCAACAAGAAATTTCAATATAAAGTGATTAAAATGATCCAATTGTCTTTAATATAGAGCATGTGGTCCAACAACACTCAGACTGATCCTGGAAACCAATAAGAGCTTTCCTTTTTACGGGACATTTTTTTCCATTAAAAAACCAAACCAAACCAAACCAAAACACACAAAAAACCTGAAACAAAACAAAAAAACCCACAGAATAAACAAAAAACCAAACCAAACAAACAAAAACCCAAACCAACCAAAAAAACCCAAACCAAAACAAAAAAACCCACAAAAAAACCCTCCAAACCAAAAAACCCCCAAACCAAAAAACCCTAAAACCAAAAAGTTAAAGAAACACAGGAAACACAAAACCCAAACAAGTGCAACAAGGTAATCTTTGGCAACAATGGAAATTTTGACTATAGCCATTGCTCCACACTTTAAGGCAATGGAAGAGCCGAAAAAGATTTTACATGAGAAATCCTGACATCATAGCCCCACATTTTTTTTGCTGCAGTCGCCATTGCTCCCACTGATTGCTGATCACTTCCACACACCTGTGCCACTTCCTCCAGCTTTGGGTAGCACTGGAACAGGTTCTCTCCTCCCTTCCCTCTCTGCAAGTCCATGGTAACTCCACGGAAACCAGTGGAAGAGTGCTGGATGTTTACCTCTCATGGAGGAAACAGGTATCATCCCACCATGACTATAGAGCTAGGAGATTTTGAAATGATTTCATTTTAGCTGTTAGATGCTTTCAGTTCTGAGAAAAGGATTTTTTAGTCTTGCAAACTGTTGAAAACACAGCCTTTTAACTTATCACATGTTCTGATAAAGTGATTTGGAAAGCCTTAAAAAAAATCCTTGAAAGGAAGAAGGAGGTGAAACATTCTTTAAAGATGGCTTAGATAGAAAGAATATACATGTCTTCTGACCAGGCCACATCACAGAAGTTTACTTGATAAAAGCAACATGTTGATTTATTCCATTCCTTCCCCCTGCTGCACAAGCTGTGAAATACAGGCAGATGATGCAATCCCTTTGAGAGAGAAAGAACGGAATTAAAAAAAAAAAAAAAGAAGAAATTTTTTTTTAAAAAGCCAGCAAGCAGGGAAGAGACTATTTCACAGCGTAGCATATTGCTGGCATGTCCAGAGTTGCGCAAGTTGTTCCTGACGGGACTGCAGGAGCTCCCGAGCTCACCGCTCTGCAGGCAGGACAGCAAACGGGGTGTCCCAGGCCCCTCTGGCCCCGGGGAGTTCAGAGCCCACCCCAGCAACGCTGCCCCCCGCCTGCAGCCCAAGCAGGAAAAGCATCCAAAAGAGACTGACAACCTTAAAAACTAAACAAAGCTGTCATCACCATTTGTGTTCATTAAAACCAGAATCAAAACGAACACTGGTGATTTCTTCTAACTAAAGATTAGCAGAAAGTCTTTTGTTGCCATGTCTGAAACTCATCAAACGTGCTTACCCTTTCAAAACAAAACACAACAAAACAAAAGCAGAGGCAGGAATCGCAGTCTCTTCTCAAATTGTGTGTGCTCCTTACCCAATTTCTGCATAACATGTTCTTAAGACTAAATCACTAAAATTTACTTGAACTCAATATCATTCTTTATAAGTGAGATATTAATTAGACTGTCAATTTGCACATGAAATAACATAAAATTAGATTCACATAAAGTTACACCATTAGATGATTTTATAACATGGTGGGTTCATTTTTATTCAGAAAAAATGATTTCAATATAATTTATATCTCTGTTAACATCTACACATAGGTCAGATCAAATTCCCTGTTAAGGCTGGAAAGGCTTGCTTTATTTCAGTGTGGCTTTGAATTAAACAATATCTAGGGCATTGCTAAAATTTTCCACTTCTCCCATTCTCATTTTATTGCAACTTGAGTCTCATTATATTTAGCTTTTGGGACAAATTCACTAGGTTCTGGTTTGAAAGAAACAGCTCAGGTCACTCAGTTTTTATTTATATGAATTTTAATAAAAGTTACATTAGTTTTTTGATCATCAGGGGTTTATTTGAAATGTATAATAGTTGAATCCTTCTAAGACAGAAGATAAACTGAAAAAAGAAAAATCAACCTTGATTAAAAAAAAAATCTTATGAAGTTCTCTACAGTATGAGAATAATTATGATCCAGATAAGTTATTTCCAATTTGAAGACAAGTACATTCATTTAAAAACTATAGCATCTTCCTAGATTTCATCTTGCCTATCACAACCAATTTTTTAAGGACAATTATACACAAGGGCAATGCATCATGAAAAATCAAGCGGTGGTTATAACAGTATACACAGAGAAGAACAATAACATCTGGATATCAATTACTCTTTCCCTCAGCTTCATATGTTCAGCGATCACCCCACTTGGTGGAGGTCTGATCTGCACTGAACAATAGCTGGGAGCACAACAGGGCAGCCCACAGCAGGAAGAGAAGGTGACCTTCGTCAGCTGAAGTAGCAAAGGAAAACAAGGTAGAGGGAGTGTAGTACTCACCGACCTTCTTGCCTTAGAACTTCAAGCCAAAAGATCATGACAAAGCACATAGGTATGTCCCAGGCTGCCCAAAAATAAGGTGGAATGCCAACCGTGGACAAACACTTTTTTTGTAGTGTGTACCTGCTGACAAAGGAGTCAGCTCTGATCTCTCAAAGGTGAAACCAGCAAAGGAGGTGACTCAGGAAGGTAATAGTATGGATGTTCAGTTGTTCAGTAACCAACGCCTGCTTCAGTCCATCCCAAGCTTCCCCATCATAACCTTTTCTTCATAATATTTATAATGCATTGCAAGAAGCTTGCACAGATTAAAGACCAGCTGAAGTCATCGGATCCGATTTTGCTGAATGTATAAACATGTCAGGCTCCAGTTCTGCTCTCTGAATAGAGCTGATGGCCAACATGCATGCAGTCTGACTGGTAGACGTGCCAGCCCAAATAAACCTTTCTTGAGGAACATTGTGTTGTACTCTTTTCAAGTTGAATCAAATCAACAAACAAAATAAATAATGGCTCACTGAGAGAAAGCATGGTAGTGGCTGGACACTGGGATTGTGAATGCTCTACTCGTACTTTTTCTGGGCTCTGTTCTCCATCGATAGTGCTGTTCAGACACGTCTAAACCTTTTTGAAAATAGTACAACCAGAAAAACTAGCCAGAACTGAACAGAGGGACCTGAAAGCCTATGCCTACCATTCTGAAATACTTCTGCTGATCTGGAAAGACCAGCCCTGCTGAAGCCACCTCCAGACACCAGATAAACACTGTAAATCACTTGCCACCACCCTGCAATAGAAGCATTCATCATATCATCACTGCAATAATTCCAATAGTGTTTGGCACTGAAACGGCAGACACAACCTTAACCGGCCCTGGCCTGACCTCTGCTACTTCTGACAGTTCCAGGAATGAAATGGCTTTTGGTTGGTGCACTGTCTGACTTGCAGGCTTGAAAGAGGAGTTTCATTCCTCTGCAAAATCACAGGGCAGAGGGTACCGCACACCAAGCCACAGCCCTCCAGCAGTCAGGTAGCTGGTAACACCAGCAAGGACGTTTGAAGACAAGATATTGGCTGTGCTCGTACTTACTCACTTACTGGAGGATAACTATCCCTCTCCCTTCATGTACATGTTTAAGCTAATTGGGTCACAAAATCATAGAATCATAGAATCATTTCAATTGGAAGAGACCCTCAGGATCATCGAGTCCAACTATAACCTAACTCTAGCACTAAACCATGTCCCTAAGAACCTTGTCTCAATGCCTTTTAAACACCTCCAGGGACAGTGACTCCACCACTTCCCTGGGCAGCCTATTCCAATGCCTGACAACCCTTTCTGTGAAGGATTTTTTCCTCATATCCAATCTGAACCTTCCTTGGTGCAACTTGAGGCCATTTCCTCTTGTCCTATTGAGCAAATGTTGCTGGGATGGGCCATATCTCATTGCTCGGAATGAACACTGTTACAAGCCTCAGTATTTCAGATCATTTCAACAGCCATGCCAAAACTTATTCAAATACATTGCAAAAATCAAACCCTTATGTCGTTCCTCACCTTAGGTACAGACCTTTCCTACTTCTCCATTGCATTAAGACCAGTTCTGAATTAAGTGTCCCCAAACAACAACTGCAGCCCAGACACCGAAAGGTAGCTTCAGGTCAGAATACGCTGCAGTCTCAGGGCTGAATCTGGGATCTTTACATCTTATTGGCTGATGTCCACTGCTGTCCTCAGGGACCTCTGCATGTTCACCAGGACTAGGTTTCTGGCTAGGCGCTTGTTTAGAGACCTTTGCGTAAGTTTATCAAGTTATTTAAATCATGTGTATGACATGTTTTACATACAGACAAAACCAGCTGAGATGGCAGAACAGGCATTGAAGCTTTCTCCCAGAATATCTCCTGTCCTTTATTTCCAGAAGACCAACAGTACTGCAAATAAAGCTGACACTGACTGCACTGCTGCCATCAAAGTGCCACTGATGAGCAAACCGAAACTTGGCCCCAAATGTCCTCACTCTCCCCATCCCCTTACACCTCTCTAAAGTAGGAGATGTAGGATAGTTCCCATCTATTATAGGATACTGGCTGAGGCCAATAGTGAATGGGTGAATGTTATTAAGAAGAATAAGGAAAAAAAAAAGGGGGAAACTAAAATACAAGTAATCAAAATAATTGCTTGATAGTGCATGCCAAGCCATAGGAGAGAGACTTAAAGAGCTCGAATTCAGCATCACTTCTGCTATCCATTTTCAGACCCACCACTCTCAAAGGGATACAACAGCACTACAGAATATTTAGACTAAAAAACCAAAGTCTCAGAGGCCTTCAGAACATGGGCCCATGCATTTCTCCATTTTATAGACTCCTAATCTGAGATTTAACCTCGTCTTGCTTAAGTAAACAAATTAACAAATATTTAACATTTTTATTTCACAAAAACAGCCTTAGAAATATAGACAGATCAGTGGTGGTGAACACTGTGGCTGTGAGTCCCACTATCTCAGTGTCTTGGAGACTGGGACACCCTTGGATATATGGTGTTACATGTGGACAAAGTCCTGTTACAGCCATGGCACTCTCTGCTACTGAAGTCCAAACCAACATGTCTCCATGGCTGAGAAAAATAGCTTAACAACAGGGATTTACGTAACAGGTGTAAACAGCAGAGGAAATACTCCGGCAAACCTACACACTCAGCCCAAAACCCATCACCAAGACAATAAAAACAAAGAAAAGAAATAGGAAAAAAAATACAGCAATTCTACAAACATGCTGACTGCAGTGTTAAACAAATATGCCAAATTACTTTGCGAATTGCCAAGTGCTGTACTACAAGGTTTCCTCCTGCACAGCATCAGTACTGTGACCACAGGTCTGGTTAGGATCACTGCTGTGAAAAATAAAACTTGTGAGACAGGCCACACAGTTTCTTTGAACAATAAATTCTCTTCATCCTGGTTTAAACAGCATTAAAGCGCATACAGAATTCAACAGGGAAATTTCGGCCTTTCTCAAAAGTCAATGACAAAAATCTCATTTCTGTCAGCACGATCAGGTTTTAACACCAACCTTATGTTATGCTTGTTATAACATTAAAAATACTGATCTTTGATAAAGCAAGCAAAACGGCAACACATGCTTCAACAACACAAGAAACATCCTCAGCTTGGGAAACCTGTCCTTTAGAAACTGTAATATTTGTAAGGTCAAACCATGTTGTGCTCTGTTCCCAACACTGATTTTGGACCAGTCATTGCAGTTTTCTGTGTTTCAATGACTGCAGCTGCAATAGTGGAGCAAAACTACCCCCACAAACACTTTTTTTTTTTAAAGCTCGTCCAAACTGAGTGGAGAGAAAAAGTTATATCCAGAGCTACAGTACGGAATCATTAAGTGTTGACACTGAGTTTAATATGACCAGCAAAACTTTTCCACTTCCACTGAATTCTTTTTCTTTCCTTTTGTTTTACAGCCTGCTGAAACAGCGATAGTCCACGTCTGGTTAGTGTCTGGTTCAAGACAGACACCAAATAGAAAAGTCCATGTTTGGGATAAAGAGGCAAGCATTCATTGCACAGGGCAGAAGAGCTATTTAACGCTTTTCTGCACAGCAGTGCAGAACAGAGACTGTGTCTAATAAAAACAATGAAATACACTGTAAAGATTAAGCTACTTCAAATGTTTCCAACAGCAACCACATAATGTGTGTACAGGGAAAGCATGAAATGAATTCTTCAGTGATAGCCTTATCATACATAACAGCCCAAAAGACCCCTTGGTGTTACTAACTAGACATGGTAGGAAAACCAAGCAGCAATATGTACAGAGAGCACTGGCAAACAGTGGAAATAACCATCATATAGGCTTTACTATTATAGAGAGACATCCAGCAAGGGAGTGATGAACACATTAACAGAAAAATAAGCAGAGATCAATGGAGGCTACAAACAAAGATGGAAACTACATTATCCATTAAAAATAGTGAGAAAAGCAGCATCAAGCAGTATCTCTGAAATTTCCATAACTCCTACATTAATCAACATATGCTCTTTAAGCATCACTGTAATCAGTTTACTCATTGCAACAATAGATAAGTAATTACTTAATGCTCTAATGGATTGTATTAAATCTCTTTGAAACGTGATAAGTCTAACAGCAATATGGCATGTAGAAAAGCATTAAAAAACCCCAGCATATTTAGCCTCATTCCTGGAAGAAGGTATTAGAAACAAAGGCAGCCTCCTCCTTAAACATGGGCACAGATCACCCCACGAACACAGGCACATGTTATGCATGTGAAGGAAAAAAGGCCTTTCAGTGACTATTCCTGTAAGAGAAGGATGTATGACCCAAAATACAGAGAAAAAAACAAACAAACAAAAACCACCAAGCCAAAGCAAACCCCCATGGAGGCAGACAAGCAGAGGAAGTACAGCATGACTAAGCACTGGGCTCACGGACCCCATCCCCTCAGGAAGCATTTTGTGTTCAAAATAAACAGCATCTGTTTGGGGTTCTGTCCCATTCCCTCAATTTTCCTCCACCATCCCCTCTCCTTCCCAAACATACACACCCCTCCCAGTGCAGAAATACAGGACTTTGCATGTTCTTTGCTGACATGCAGGGCAGTGGCACAGATACACAACTCACACCATCATTTGCTTTTCCTCATTAGTACAGCTTGCCTTGCCTTGAAATGTTGATCAACTGTTTGAGTCCAAGAAGGCAAATTATATTATTCAGTAACTGCAGAAAGATGCTCAGAAATGTGAAAATGACAATAAATTGAAAATGTTTCATAGCCATTATGTTAGTGATTTGTTAATGTGAGGGAGCAACCTTGAATGTCTGAAATGTAGGTCTTGCATTGAAAAAAATGCAGCTACATAACTCCTAATGTGCTTATAAATGGAACTAATTACTTTAACACATCTACTATAACCATTTTATTCTAGGATGTGATTACAGGTACTTGAGGAACAAACATGTTGCCTTAAGACAGAACACCCCTGAAATCTGCCTACTGCTTTACAATGAACCGCATTGCACTGTATTCACAATTCTCCATTGTATCTGCTGACCGTGATCCTGTTAACGTCACCTTGCCCACAAAGAACTTAACAGACAATAAAATGAATTGCAAGAACAAAAAAACCCATGATAAAGGAAGTGCATCCATAAGAATATTGAATATTCTGCCCATGCAGACAAGAACGGGGTCAGAGTTTCTCCCAGAGATATACCTGTCAAAGCTACGTTACAACTACACAGCTATAAAATGAATTAAGCAATCAAAAGAGACAAGATCTAAACTTCATTATCCTTGTTTCATTGTACAATAGAGAGGAGAATGAAGGAAGAGATTGATGCTACTGAATAAGAGACACGTCATCTTCTCCTGCATTATTCTTCATCATGACATACCATAAGCAGAGATTAAATAGAAGCCCAGATAAGTTCAATGATACAGCTGTCAAACTTAGGTGTTCCTAATAGGCCCTTCACAAAGGTATCTGGACTATTAAAAGGAGGTAAAGCAAAGACTGTGAAATGGGTAAGAGAGTCAAAGAAAAGGAGCTACTCTGAATCACTTAACAAGATAACCACAGGGAAATGGGAATAGGAAGGAAGAGGCAACACTAACATTGTTTTTAATTTCGTCTCCTCCCAGTCAGCAAAGCACATAGGGCCAATTCATCTCCCATTTATATCAGTGTAAATGATAAGCGACCTCACAGAAGACCATGAAGTTACACCAACATAAGTGAAAGAGAATTTAAAGTGGCCTTAGATTACTCCAGATTGCCCAGATTATGTTCATGCCGAATTGAAATGAGCTTTTGTCCACAGCCATGGAGAAAACTTGGCTTCATTAACACCCTGTTCCAGACATGATCCAGGAGACCTCTCCACAATGAAGCAGGGGAAAAGCTGGGCTACCATCCCTGACAGCAAACATACCCTTCAAGTACAACCCTTAATAGACATCCAAGAACCCAGCAAGATGCAGAACATGCCCAGCCTTCCCCAAAGACCTTATTGCTCTCTACAACTACCCAAAAGGAGGTTGTAGCGAGCAGGGTGTTGGTCTCTTCTCGCACGTAGCAAGTGATAGAATGCGAGGAAATGGCCTCAAGTTGTGCCACGGGAGGTTTCGATTGGATATTAGGAAAAACTTTCTTCACAGAAAGGGTTGTCAGGCATTGGAACAGGCTGCCCAGGGAAGTGGTGGAGTCACCATCCCTGGAGATGTTTACAAGACATGTAGATGAGGTTCTTAGGGACATGGTTTAGTGGCGGACTTTGCGGTGTTAGGCTAATGGTTGGACTCGATGATCCTGAAGGTCTTTTCCAACTAAAATGATTCTATGATTCCAAGACACAAATCCACAGGGAAGCAGTATTCATTATTGCAAAGGCTGCTGCCTGTGGATCCATGTGTCCTTTTAAAGGAGATTGTATAGGAGTCCATTCAGAGACACTGGTCTTCCTGTTGCAGTCACTCTTCATGATTGCTCCCAGTCACAGGTAGTAAAATAAGGAGATGCCTCTGAAATCATGGATGCCAGCAGAAAATTAGCAACAGCCTGGTGTTTAACAGCAACACTGCATGTAACTACAGCATACGGTTCTTTCTCTGTGAAATAGGATTTCTTTAGGATAGAGATTATAAAGCATTGTATTTGTTAAAGAACCACCACAATAATAAAAATAATAATATAATATAGTCGAGCAGTAAAGCTAATAGTGCTTTTCATTCACAGATCTAAAGTTTAATAACTCAAACCTGGCAGCACCCTGGAAGAATTGGAAAAAAAAAATAACATAAGTATTCCTAGTTTTCAGAAAAGGGCAAATGAACACACAGGTGGATTAAATGATGAATCCTTCAAAAACAGGAGAAGAATTTGTGGCTGAGGTAGGGAAACCCCCAGATTTCAGTCCAATGGTTACATGCTGCCCTTCTCAGTAGTATAATTTTATTAAGGAGACTGTATTACTGGGCACCTCTGTGCCACCCTGAAAAGCTAGTAGAATAAAACTGAGTTTGTGCTGAGTTTGGTAGAGATATTCTAGTGCAACTCCTGAGGCAAAAATACACTTCTTAAAATACTTTTGTCATTTGAAGCCACATAAGCTTTGTCAAAAAGTCACTATTACACTGGAATAAAAGCATCTATGCAAGGAATTATGTTTCTAACCATCTTGCTATAACTATGTCAGCACGACTGGTAAAATTTCCCTATATGAACAAGCTCCTACTGCCTCTGGTAATAAATTTAAGGAATTGACTAAATGGGAATTATATTTGTTTCCAGGAAAAGTAACTTCTTAGCAGAGGTGCCTGAGTGTTAAATGTTTGCCATTGCTGTATTGCACTTCCCTGATAAGTATATACAGTGCCAAGAGCCACTGGCAAAACAAACTTTCACCTGCACTTGCTGTGAGCTGAAGCAGGTTAAACTCATGGGGATACCTTGCTTGTCCTTGAGCTCCAACAACACTGTTGTCAGGGAGGTGAGCTACTCCAGAGCAAAATGACAGGAACCCATTTCCAAACCTATTACACATAACCTGTCCGCAATGCCAAGCTTTGCCTGTGGCATTTAAACTCTCCTATTTATAGGTCTCGCCCTATAA
Source organism: Caloenas nicobarica (assembly GCF_036013445.1). NCBI lineage: Eukaryota > Metazoa > Chordata > Aves > Columbiformes > Columbidae > Caloenas > Caloenas nicobarica. The sequence goes on from NC_088247.1 coordinate 74,182,091, forward strand.
CTTGAGGTTCTGCATGTCCATCGTCTGTGGGGGCCAACTGATGTGGAGCTTTTGTGCTTTCTGCCTGGAGGAGGAAGATGTGGTATGAATTGAGAGGATGCACAACTATAGTCTCAATACATGTCACCATGATCTGCCAAATTCAATAAAGAGAAAAGAAAAAAAATACTTTTCTGGAGTTGTTTCCAGCTGATGCATTTATAGTTTCCCATGGCAGTTCAAAAACTGCATTTTACAGCATGAGAAGAGAAATGGCAAGGGGAGTTTCTGGGCTATCCCATGCCAGGAATGGGGGTTCCAGGGCTGGATTAGATGCCTCCTCCTTCCTACCCAAATCCAGAGCAGTCCCAAACAAGCCAGGGGAAACTGCAGGTAGAGGAAGGCCAGGGAGGATCTGCAGCTCCCTGCCATCACAGGGGGCACACCACACCATGCCACCACTGTCACCCCAATACTCACCCCAAATGGCTCTATGGCAGCTGCCACCTTCCCAGGGGAAAACCAGCCCACAGCACACAAAAACAACAGAAGCGTGGGGTGCCCATTTGGATCCTACTTGTTCATGTCCTGCAACTTCCTCATCAAATCTCTCTGGCCAGTGGCCTATGGATGGCAGAGGAAGAAAGGGGGAGGCGAAAGTTGTTCATAGAATTTGTAAGTATCCTTTGTGTGTAACGGCAACATCTACTGTACAGAACTGCACACTGACCCAGCCATCACATTCACCCGAGACATGGATTTGTAGGTCCGAGTCTCCTGTTGCTGGGTTGTAAGCACTGAACTCCCTCAATACCAAGGGACTCACTGATGATTACAGTGAAAGGCAAAATCAGGTCTGAGAGAGGAATCAATGTGCAAGCACAAGAATGGATGTCAGCAGGTACGTGAAGCAACCTGTTGTGCTTCACTACCAAGAGAGGTTTACATACCACAGTGTTTCACGTGCTGTCTCAGTGTTTCCCAGTCAGTGGGGAGGAAGCATGTGCTGCCGGGAAAGCAGAGTTACACCTCACTTCCTAAGACTGGGGGGCTATAACATGGTTCGACATGGGGCAAAATTTGTTTTATTTCCCTGAAGCACCAGTAAAATACTAATAAGCTAAACACTGCATCCATAAGTAAATACACTCTAGCAGTACTACCTCTTCTGCAGATACAGCCCTAAGGGAAGGTGGCTAAGGGGCATTCTTACCCAGAAAATCGGGGGGCATCAGAATCAGACAGCTTCCAAAGCTAGAGGGCCAGACTCAGCCTGCCTGCCCCCATCCCATTGCAGCTTGCCTCCCCCTTACTCAGAGATGACTCGGCAGCCACCAGCTGCCCCCTTGGCACCAGAGGAATTGGTGTCAGGAGACCAGATCCCACCACTCAGCGTAGCCACTTGGGCTGGGGAGCTCAAGAGCTGATTTTGGTATGACTGTGCACAGATCCCTGCACAGCCCACTGTACTGAAAGGGAGCAAGCAAAGGATTGGGAATCTGAGCTGCATGTGTTACCTGGCAGCTTGGTCTTCATCCACTTTTGCTCCTCTCTTGGGCACATAGACTGTGGTTGAGAAAGTTAAATAAAATATATTTCCTTATATAGCAGAAAGCTTTTAGGCTACAAGCATCCCATACCAGAAGGATTTTCAGCCTAAAAATTACATTATTATGACAATTCAGACATTACTTCTTTGTTTAAGCCTTGTGGATTGAGCAGTACTTAAAACACAATTCTTTTAATAAAAATAATAATGAAAAATAAATCCATGTATGTATGGACAAGAATTACAGAAAAGTCTTTCTTTAGGATGGAGACAAAGAGTTGAACAGACTTCACTGAGACCTTACAGTATTTTATAGTTTGTGATACATGTTTCTGCTATTTTTTAAGATTATATTACAAAATAATGGAGACTTTGTCCTCTACTACTGTGCATGGCTTGGAAAAAATCTATACAGGTCTACTTTTGTATAAAGGTTCACCTCCATGAAAGCCCATTTTTTAAAAAACACAGCTAGAGTTAAAAACCAAAACAAACCCAAACTCAACACGGTCATCTTTCTAGAGATGCAGGCGTGTGTGGAAGGTTATATTTTCTAAAACACCAGGAAACAGTTTCAGTTGTGCTCTTCTACAGGAGGTACCTACTTAAGTTCCAGCGTCAGTTAAGAGAGAAAACAGACAAACATCCTAATTAGTCTGCAGGCCACGTTGCCCGCCCATTGCCCACAGACTAGTTAGTTAGCACTCTTTTTCTCCCTAACATTGATGTAATTGATAAAGAGCATCGGTCTGACTGAGCAAAGGCTGACCTGGCAGAGCTGGCCTCACAGGAATCTGAAGAGGTGCTCTTTCCTTCTATAGCACCTTTACCCAAAAAGCAAAAGATCCTTCCAGAACCAAATTCCGCAAACTCTGTTTCAAAGAGGAGGAATTACAAAGACACTTAAAGGTTAAATACTTTGCTCACATTTTTACCCTCAATTAGTAGCAATCTGAAGCTTGACTTCACGGTCTCTTTTCCAGCACCATACTTGTGGGCTTACTCAGTAAGCCAAGTGGGTTCTCAGAGATATATAATCACATGTAGGTGCACATCAACAATAGCTCAACAGCTCATATTTTTTTTTAAATATACGTATGAAATTCGAACAAACAAACAAACAAAAACCCTATGAGCACAGGACCAGCATCTTCATTCAGACAAATGAATCTTGCATTTCGAGCACAGGAAAGTAATTTTTAAACAGTTCTGCTAAAGAGGCCAAATCCGCACATACAGTTCCTGCAATAATCCTGACCCAAAGCATCCACAAACCTCTACAGGTGCTAAACGGCAGGGCCCGTCCTGTCAATGTCTTTGAAGGCCACACAAAAAAGCCCACCTGTTAAAATGGGACCTTTTTATTTAACAGAGTATCAACACAGGAAAGAACACCAGGGATGTCTTCAAAAACTTGTACAAAAGGCCATTTCACTTGACAAAGCCACACTGGAGCACATGGAATTTACCTCTAGATACGCACATTTATACTGGGAGGCCAGGTCCACAATGGCCACAGCCTGGTGTCCTGTGGCAGACGAAGATGTTCACTTCTGGCAAGGCCATCTTAGCTGTCACAAAGGATGCAGAAGAATGCTCGTGGGCTTGCTTAGCAACCTTTTGCTGGGTGGAAGCAATTACAGGGCACCATGCTCCATGATGAAGTTCCCCAGCTGCCCCAGTTTAGGCTTGGTCCCTCTACATCAGGTATTCTTTTTGCCCAAGGGCAAGTGCAGAGAAGGCAACAAAGAGAAGGTGTTGACCACACTTTACATCAGAGGAGACCTAAAGCTGGTGTCATGATATTTGGGCACTTCATCCTAAAAACTCTCCCTAATAGTTTTAAGAAGCTGTGAGTTCATAGCAGAAGAGAAGGAGCCCTGGAGCACGAAGCAGGTGAGAGCACTGGGGGTGAGAGCACTGTTACCTGTCGGCACCTGCATGCACAAGGGTGGAGAGGAGTGGCCAGCAGGCACCCTGATAAACCTTGACATCTCCTTGCAAATAACACAGGCATCGTTTTTTATCACTAAGTATAAAAGTAGTGTAGAAGGCCCAGAAAGTCGTCTGCAGAGCATGAAGTTAAACCAGCAACACTGGCCAGCAACACAAGATGCTGGACAATCTTGGGTTAGTTTGATGGCATCATCTCTCATCAACATGAGTGAAGAAAGCCTTGTTTTAGTAGATATTTTATGTTAAATCAAGAGAATAAAACTATTTCAGTGTGAACACTTTAAAAAAAGGCAGAAGGTAAAGGATGTGTCCTCTTAAGATGGCCTATATTTTTAAGGAGATGTAATACAGAAAAGAAACTGGGAAAACCTGTACCTACCAGCCCTTTTGATACACAAAGAATCTGAGAAAACAGCATTAAAATTTAGCATTGATTCCTACAGACAAATTCCCTTAATAAATGCGAGTCTGTCAGTCTGAGATTAAGAAATATACAGACTAAGGAACCAGGCCCAATTTTTTTGGCAAAGGGTTGATGTTGGTGTACTTGGCTAAAATCAAGATCATCTTAAAATGATGACATGTGCTCATTTATTTTGGTGTGGCAATCTCCTAGGAACCCAGAACAGAATAAATGCAAACACAGTTCAGCCTCATAACTTTATGTAATCCTTGAGGAAGGCATGTGGGAACTTAAAAGTAAATGAGAAGGTGCTTTTTAAAAATTTTTAGTAATTTTCATTAAAAGAAATGAGACTTAAAAATTAGGTAAGAGACTTTGAACCCAACACTGCAGTGTTACCACAGCATATGTTAAATATATGATAAAAAAATCCAGCTAGCCCATTATGTCTAATAGCATCTGTGAATTCTTGAAACTGACATCTATGTAGACATCTGAATTGGTCACTGGAGGTGGTAAATAAGATGATTTGCCACAGATGCAAGGAACTGAATCCCAGAGCTGTGCAGACAACAAACAAGAGCTCTGTTCGAGCCACAGTGGAGCCTTCTTTCCCCTCGGTTTGAGGCCAAACGCACCCACAAACAGCTGCAATAAAGCCATCACATCAGTTACGGCCCTACCACTGCTGGGGAATGGCACAAAGTTGCATTTAGTTGTTAAAAATGATTGATTTTAGCTTCCCTCCATATCCACACTCTGCGCAATTCCCCTGCTTGCTATACCATCTGCTGTAATTCTCGCAGGTTGGCTCTGACATACCATGACACATAAAAATCAATCAAAGTTGCTCGATACGTCAGCAGCCAAGGAAGAAAGGCTACATGTGCAATCTCACCACTTGTTCTGCAGTGTACTTTTGCCGCCTGCCCAGCAAGCATGGAGGCAGTACGTTTCTCTGCTTTCCAACAATGTGATCTTATCGCAGGCAGCTGGCCTGCACGCTGCACTTTCATTTTTATTGTGTGGGTTCTCAAACTCTGATGCAAATAGTCTGCCGAACATCCTCCCTCCATGGCGTGTGGGGTTTTTTTTAATTTTCCTCTTCAACCTCCTTCCACACGGCGTGCTCCAGCGTCAGGCTGGCTCCAGCCAGCTCCCATTGTTCGCATTGTTATATTCATGTCAAGGGCGTGAGAGGAATTTTTTTTTTTTTTTTGCCAGAACAGCAATTTAAGCCCTAGGCCTTGAAAATACGCTTGCCATTTGCAGGAAAACAGCTACTGGACTCACCCCAAGGCCAAAGATGAGGGACAGACACATGTGGTTAAAAAAGGTGGATGCTAATATAAATTAAAGCAGGACGAAAGAAAGAAGCCATTTGCAGAACAGGATGATGACACCAAAAATTTAATTTGCTCGGCAGTGGCCTACATAGAAGAGGAACTGCCACAGCAGATTAGATGAGTGGTCCTCTGGGGCTGTCGTGCCAGCACCACCATGGATATCTCTAAAAGCGTGAGAGAATTGATGCGTGTGACCAGGAGTGACAAATGAGAAGAGGTAAGTAGCCAGCTAATTGTGCAGGGCTGCACTTGGGTTATATAAGAGCTACTTCCCAATACCTGCTAGTGAGCAACACCACCGTTACTTCTTCAGTTGCTACAACAGAAATGTTGTGTTCTGCCGCAAAATTGCCAGTCTTTCAACAATAAATTCACAGTGTGCACGTGTCTCTACCTCTTGTGACTGCGGACTGCAGCAGTTGACAAGGTGTTGGGAAAGGAAGTATATCCTTTGATTAGCTCTACTCTTTTTTTTTGAGGCTTCATTCAGCAGGAAAAACAGAAGGAAATGAAGATGTTTCACAGGGTTTTTTTGCCCTTTTTTTTTTTAATATTTTTAGATACTGATCTCCTTCACAGTTCAGAAAGCCTCATGCCTGTCTCCTGTAAACCTTTCTTCTTTAAAATCTCTAATGCACTGATCCTGCCACCTCATTTAACCACTTTTATCACATCTTTTCCAATCGGTGCCACTGAAGGAGATGACAAACTTTCACAAGATACTCCAGCCCACCCTAAGTTTTATGCCATATAGGTTTACAACTTCCAGTTGAATTTTAATCTTCTCTTTAATATAATCAAGTATCCTAGCAACTCTAGTGGTTATTGTGGTTTCCCCAAGTACCCCCATCAGGTTAGCCATGAGAAGCCCCAAGTGTTTGGAAGTAGGAAGCCCACAAGAATTCATTGGAATCTCTGGACATTTGTGGGATTTTCAGTTAATATGAAATCTCTTACTTCTCCCTGTACTTTTAGTGCCCTTCACACCTCTCTTCCTTCTCTCCCCATCTGCACTGGTGCTTACAACTCTTCGGGTGCTCTTCACCGTCTACATTCACATTTTGACCTGAAATCCAAGGGAAGTCTTCCCACTGATTTCATAGGGCTTCAGGCCAATTCCCAATTTATTTTCCACTCCCTCTTCTAAATCCTTCAAATCCCTACAATGCTCTTGGTTCAGTACCAACTCCTTCTAACTACGAGTCCCCTCTGAACTTTGCTCTGCTCTGAGCCACCGCTAGTCATCATTTGTCTATTCTGTGGCTACAGAGCATGCCCCTTGTTTGGCATAGCAGATACCCACACTTCCAAATCTTAACTCATTGGTTCAGGATAAAAGCTCCTTGCCTAGTAGCTCTGTATTTGCTTTCAGAGTTTCTTATGAAGGCCTACACCAAAAAGGCCTTAAGAATTGGGAGCACTTGGCCAGGAACTGGCTCTCCAGGACCCTACACTGGCCTTTCCTCCCCCTAATTATGCTCTGAAGTACCTCAGCAAACAGTCAATAACAGGCACTACAACAACAACAACTTCCTCTCTCCACAAACAACTAGTCATAAATTGCTAAAATACAAAAGTTATTCATAAAGCTGTCTGGTCCTTCAAAGAAACCAACAACTCTATTCACTACACACTTGGGATGTCATCCTCCAGCTGAAGGAGCATGTTGAAACTCCTCTGGACCTCACCAGGACTGGGGTGAGGACCACAATTCATTATTTTTGTGATTCCGCACTATTTATTCCAAAAGCCTTAGGTGTATACTAGTACCTTTTGGTCCTAGAAATTCATTGAACTTCAGGTTTTCAAGAGGCTTTACATCTTCCTCCTTAGATACTTCAGTCTCTGTTAAAGAGACACAGATAGGTTAAAATTGTATTTACAAAAGTCAGCTTTCCTCTCCCTATACTAAGCTGCCACTGATGTAGTACTTGGAGCTTTGGCTTGTGTGAGCAACCCCAGGTTTCAGTCATGCTCTTCTGAAAACAGTTTCTAGCCAGAATCCAGCATGTCACTACTGATAGTCACAGAAGGCCATACTGACATTAATATTTCTCACCTCCGTTGGCAACATGTGGAACTAAACTACTCATCCCCTTCTAAAACAGGCACCTGTTGCATGCTCTTCCCCCACCACACCCAGCAAACCTTCCTCTTCCACTCATATTGCATACATCCTCTGCGGCAGTTGCACTTTCCCCCCCACGCTGTGAGAACTGGTGTGGCAGTGGCACTGGTAGCTGCCCATGCCCCTCTCAGAACTGGGGCCTTCAATGGGGCAGCCAATGGCTCTTTGTGGAGACCCAGAGTCGGTGGGCAGGGTCGTCAGCAGAGGAGGGGCCAAGAGCGCCCACAGCCCAGAGAAGCCGAGAAGCTTCTGGAATGCCCACAGTCAGATCTGAGCAGACTATGAATGGGGTTCCCGCCGGAGACTCCCTTTGTGTGGTCTTCTCGGAGCTGCGGGTCTGCCGTGCTGCCGGAGTCCCTCCCCTTAGACGGAGAAGCTGTCTAAGGTAACCTCCCAGGATTGGGAGCACCTCGCGTCCACGTGTGGGTGAGTGATAAATCACTGAATATATGCTTTAATAAGTCCTCGCCTGGTAGGCGAGTGTAAATTCCTTGTCTGGGACAGACGAGTGTAAAGTCCTGGCCGCAGGAGGCAAGTGTTTATCTCTTATGGGCAAAACAGGGCAGAGAGGGCTCTGGTTTGTTTTCTTGTGAGCGCATATATGCACACTGTGGATCCTCATTATTCTTATTTTCGCTGCACTCCAAAGAATCTCCTAACCTAATATCCGAACCTGTATCTTATGTTATCAGAGTGCTAACTAATTGTATAAACCCCGTTTCAAATTGGTTTATTGGCAGTACTTTTCCGGCCAGAATAAAGTTTGTTTTGGACCTTGTTGCCCACCTAAACTTATTTTGGGGTGCCTCCATGACATCCTCACACAGGTTCTCCTGGATGGCAGCCTACAGGACTATGGCAACGGTAGCGGGGCTGGCAGTCAGGGGCAACACAAGCTCTGACAGGGTACAGTGGGTGGATGGGTCCCAAGCCTGCTCACAGTGTCCACCTGAGACAGAGAAATGATCCCCCTTTGTCCCAGCCCTTCCAGGTGTGAGAGAAGGGAACGGTGAGTACAGGGTAGACAAGGTAAGTTTGCCATGGCTGTGGGTTGAGTTGAATGTGAGGAAGACTGCTCCTTCATCATGAGGAATTACCCACAATCAGTGTGCAGCCACCACCATTGCTACAGTAATGTTTCAGGGAAGCCTCCCTGCCCATCCTGTCCTCTCACCCTGCACAGAGCATATGGAAACGGTGCCATTTGCCCCCAGAAGTGCACAGGAGAAAACACGTGTGCGCAAGTGCATGCAGGAGTACAACATGGAGACACCAATGCTCTGTCCAAAAACTTTCCTTCATGCTGGGGAGAAGGTGATCCAGAGACTGACTGTAGGAGAGGAGTAGCAGGTCTTGGTAAAGTGCTTTGCTACTGGCCTGTTATTCTTATTAAAAATAAGACCAGAAACATTTTGAGGGAAACTGAATTCCCTTAGAACTTGAAGAATTTATCTGATGTGAGAAGAGATCAGCTCATTCACCCCAAATTAGTATGTGCTACACAGCTTTTGACTGAGATGTACTGAGACAGCTAGGGAAGCACCTCACTTTAAATGAAGGCTGTAACCACATACAGTTTGCTCTGCTTATAGTCATAAGTCTTCTAAAAGCTAATACCTTTGTCTTGGGCTTTGATTAATAAACCGTTGCTTTATTTTACTGCTAGGCCTGCCTGACACTGTGTAACAAGACGAATTAGGGTAGAAAAATAATAAGGGAAGAGGACAGCTATGACGCAGGAATGATGTGCACACCAGAAATATGCTGCAGGAGCTTGGGGCAGGAAATGGAAGGGCAGGGGGAGCAGGATGCCTACTCTTTGCTGTAATAACACAAATCTCATCTAGCTTGTGCCTCCTCTCTCCACATTCTTCTAAAGCAGCTACCAGAGTATGGGCACAAAGCTCACAAGGGACATCTCCACACCCCTTCCCTCATGTTGCTTGCCACATCACTAGCAGAGGCGGGGCAGGACATCTGTTCACTTCCAAACCTTAAAGAGGGCTAGATATAGTTTGGTAGGCAGTAAACCAACTGTCCTTCATGCGCCCGCTCTAGGTGACACACTTCTCCAATGGAAGGAACCCAGGGACACCAGCTCTGCCCCACAGCCTGAGCCTGGGACACATGTACCAACGAGGTGCAGGACTCTACTATGCTACTCCCTTCTAGTAAACTTTGCTGCTTCTTTCTGTCTTATGCTCTGTTGTACCCATAAAATTCAGCTGCAGCCAGTATCAAAGTATTAGTAATTACCAACAGTAATTAACCAGGCTAGCAATGGGTACAGGTCCCCAAAGAGTGTTCTCATTTTCTCATTTTTCCTCTTTATGGACATTGATATCACTGAGGAAGAGTTATTTGTCAATAAAGCTGGAGCTAATCCTTCCCATAGTTTGACTCATCTCCCTGAGTTTTGATCATGCAATTGATCAGAGTAGGGAAAGAAAAAAAAGAAACCCAAGAACAAACAAACAAAACAAAACCACCACCAAAACAAAAAACAAACAAAAAACCAAAACAAAAACCCAAAACCAACAACAAACAAACACACACCACAAAAAGCCTCCAACCACCAAACAGGAAAAGGTTTGAAATGAATCAAATAAGAAAAGAACATTGGATTCCATTTTCAAAGGTGTTATTAAATACTCTTCGGATTTGTCAGCTCTCCAGAATAGCTTGGTCTAAAAATTTTGCATTCTTTTTATTCTGGCTAAGGAATGGTGCCCTTGACCAGTCTCTCGTGTATTTCCCTTTTTTTTTTTTTCCTTAAGGATTACGTGAAGAATTAGACAAATTTACGACCTATCTAAAGAACATAATCATTTACTTGCAAGCAGTCTAAATGACACATGCAATCAATCTGATGCATTCACTGCAGACTTATTCCTGTCTCGCTGGTTCTTGGGAGGCCTAATTGGCCTTAAAAAGAGAGGAGACTGAGGATGGAGTGTGGAGCACCATCTCACGCTTTGGGGGCAATCACTCTATTTCCTAGCAGGACTGGGTTTCTGACTCCATAAGGGGTGAGAATGTGAAGAAAAGTGAAGAACGAGCATGGATCTGATCTGATAGATAAGGAAGTTCCCATGGGCAGCCAACAAGGTCCCTGCTGGGGATTTGTGATTTCTCCCTGATCCCCCAGGTAACACAGTGCTACCAGAGGCATGGTCATGCCGCTCTTTAATTTTATCCTCCTTCGGTGTAGAAGACAACATTTCCTAAGACTTGCTTTCTTGACCTCTGTGTTTTATTAGCTGCAGGACTTCAAAGCAGGTTTTGTGCCAAATACAGACTTGATTTGGAAGGGTTAAGTTCTTCTGTAACAGATGCCAATATAATTCTTTAAAATCATATCCAATCCTTAATTGCTGGCAACAAAGACTATTTGCAGTATACAGAGATGCCGGGAATACCATTCTGCCTTAACATTGCCGGCAAGGAAAACATTGGTTGGTAATGATCATTTATCCATGGCACACTTTGCACACACTGCTTTGGCTGATGGCACCAGGGACGATAACACTGAAGAGAGGGGTACACAGAGTGCCTGTCAGAAGGCTACCTCTCCCTAATATAACTACAGAAGTAACAAAATCATGGTCAGAATAACCATCTCCAGACACTCCAGCCTCATGAAGCTGAGGGTTCAGAAGGGCATCTAAACAAGCTGCTTAGTCCCACCTTTCACAAACCAGCTGCTAGCTGAGAGGGAGCTATGGGAGTGGAGGAAAGAGGGTGAAGAAATGGGAGGAGGTATAACTAGGTATGCTGACCAGGTGGTTGGGGCTGTCCAGAGGCACCTATAGGGCAGCCCTGCCCTTGGTTCCTGCAGCTGAAGCAGAGCAACACACCAGACCTGTTGCTCAGACCATTATCAGACTCATCAAACCTGCTTCTGACAATCAGAAGGAGCAAAGGGATCCCAGCACCTTCCCCAACTAGCAGGGGAACATCCAGGATGGACAGAGCAATCATACCACAGCACCAGTGCCCATCCAAGGCACCTTCCTGGCAGCTTCCTGGCAAACACTCATGTCTTCAGTGCCTCTATTACTCACAAGGGCAGCTGACCACTGAACACCTTATTATCATCTTGCTGTATTCTGTTGGCTGAAATGAGACATATTGCCCAACTAGCATCAGGAGATGTGGTATATATGACCATATAGCTTCACTTCAGCACCAAACAGTAGGTGGAAAAAAACAACCAAAAAACCCCCAAACAAAATAAACCACCCAAAACCAAATTAACACACTTTATAGAATCCATTTTTTGGCAGCATTCACCCCTTGCAAAATTTTGTCTTGTCTTTAGGAAGTTTTCTGAGGGACTTGGGCATTATGCAGGAGCCCCCTCGCTTTCCGTCATTACCATTTGCCTTCAGACTCTGTGCTATGTCCCCCATCACTCTCTTTCAGCCTAATGCCTTGCTCCCAGGAAGAACACTCCATATACTTGAAGCCTTTGGAAATGCTCATTAATCACCTTCCTTTTGCCAGGTACATTTTTTGTCCTCTTGCATGCCTTTTCTTGCCTCCTTCCTTGCTTGCAATCCTTGTGGCCTTCACTTTCCCCTTCCACAGCTCACCAAAGAGCCCCCCTGCCCCATGTGAAGGCCTCCTGTATCCCATTACTGACCACAGGAACCTCCTAATCCCTTGTACTTAGTTTTGAGATCACACAGGTAAAATGCAGATTGAAGCCTCCCAAGGCATTAGGCAAAACATATCCTCTGACTTTCAGCTAACCTTCCACTGAGCAGCACTCTAATACTCACTTGCAGACACTCTAAGTGGAGAAGCGCTTTTCAGTAGTAATAAAAATAATGTTCTTTTCACTCTGCTGAAAACATGGAAGATTTCCAGAAGAAAGTCAAGCAGTCAGCCTCCCCTCTACGCCTACTCCCACAGGCGTGCATAGGGAAGAAGTTTACTTTCTAACATGGAAGCCTGTCAGTCCTCCAACCCCTCTCTGTTCTCTGATGCCCACATAGACACTCTTATATTTTTTTCCTGGATGCGTTCCCTCCTCTGGAGCTTGACTGAACCTCCCATCCCAGTCACAGGCCTCTACATTTAAGGTGTAGCTCAAAAAGTAAAAGGAGCATCTTTTTATAAGGCCATAGCAATGTGCTAGGCTCTGGCTCAGTGGTAGAACAGACTGGTCAGCCTCTCCACACCATCATAAATTCACTTTAAGTGATGAAATTATTTATTCAAGTCTTTACTACCTTCTCTGCTGAAGACTGTGTTGGCCAATTATTTCAAGGAATACCACATTACAAACGGGAACTCATTCACGGAATTGTTTTATAGGCCAGTGTACATCAATTTTGCATAGGCTATTTTGTTTTTAGAGCTAATTTCTAATCCTAACTCACATCACAGACACATATCTCTGCTTGGATTAATTAAGAACTCAGAGAGAACCTTCTGCTCCATTACCCTCTGTTACTGATTTATAAAAGAGGCCATGAAGCAATGCTCTTAATGATAACAAGGGGGATATTTTACCCCTTAATGCCATTCCTGGTTCCTCTGCCTAAAATGCAAAGAGGGAAGAGAGGTGGACATTTCAGGGGATGAAGAGAACATCTTTGTGAGCCACATGGCATTCTTCAGTGGTGGATGCAACCCTTCAAGCAGATGACCTATTTTTTCTCCATAATGAGCACTTTGGTCAGTGATTTCTCCCCCTTTAAAAGAGTAACTGGAAAGAGGAGAGAGACCACTGTCACCCAACACTAAGGGGAGAGACCACCAGGAGCGGGAACTCATTTATACCATTACTGGTGTGAAACAGCTTAGCAGGATCAAAAGCAGTAAGGGCAAAAAGAAGATGAAGCTTTCTTTGAGCAAAACAAAGGCCAGTGCTAACAGATGGAGACAGGAAGACAGTGGAAGCCCTGTGGATAAGGAAAGAAGCATGTGGTAAAGGACTGAGGGAGACCCCAGGCCAAGTGAGTTCTCCTGCAGGGACTAACTGGGCTGCTCAGCCTCCTCAGCAGAGACAAACCACCCAGGCTGATTTTACACAACCAAAGTAAAAATGCCCAAATCATCTGTGACTCACTGACCAGAAAAATTCAAAAAGTTGGGTACCATAACATTGAGGATTTGCCCCTTCCAGGCCTTGCAATGTTTGATGGGACAGAAATCTGATTCCTGGCAGGAGAGGAAAGCTAGAAAATCTGAGTTACAACAACAGGACTGGATTGTTGCAGTGGCCAAAGCAGCCAAGGTCCTGGCTCTCAGGACTTTTCCTTAGACTTTATCTGAACTGCAACCCAAAACAATCCCATTCCTGCCATGAATTTCCCACAAACAGGAAGCAGCAGCAAAACCGATAGAAGATAACAGCCGTGGAGGGGAATCCCGAGATGTTCCTTTCACAGGCAGTCACCGCTCTGCAAATCCCCGAGCTGCAGACCTTGAGAGGACAGCCTGTATTTCCAGGGGATGAGTCCTTGGTAAACAGAGACATCTTTTCCCTCAGCATGCCCTTCACTGCCTGCTTCTCTGCACCTCCCAGCATCCACCTACAGTTATTTTCACTTAGAAAATTAGGCTATCAAAAAAGGTTATCTTCATTTTAAATGGTTTATTTAATCTCACCCGCCCTCAATTTTAACTATGTTATTTTTGCAAAGTAGAGTAACACTGGCAAACCAAAAGTGTTTGTCCATTCCTTATCTACGACATCATCACACACAAAATATGCTGTCAAAAGCAGGTCTGCTTCTTTCCAAAAGCACTGGGGAGCTAGTCGGATAGCCCTAAAGAACCCACTGGAGGATCTACCTGGGGCTGGTCTCTATAGCATCCAGGTACATCTGTCTCTGTGTTTGATACTAATTGGGCAGAAGTACAAAATAGAAGTTAAGTGACTTCCCTTATGTCACACAAAAAAAATTAACAGTACAGAGAAGCTCTGACTCCTTCAGAACCTATAAGTAATATCAAAGAGGTGAATGGGCCATGTAGATGGGTGTATGCAACACCGGGCCTATAGGAACTATATCCCAGTTGTCAGTTTGTACAAGTCTGCTAAAATAGGATGTGTGTCTCAGAGTGCAAACTGATATTTCCATTTTGGAGAGATTTTTAACACGAGATTGTGAACTATGACTCAGTTAATGCCCTTGTTTTCAGCCTCAGAAATAAGAGTTTCTGTGATGTTTGGATTAAATACTTTTGGTGTACAGAGAAAATTTTCCGCTCTACTACATTTTTCCATAATTTTTATTTCTTTACACTAGCCTCGTTTTGGTGAGACATGCTAAGAGAGGCACAAGCTGAAGCATACAGCATTTACATCAGTAGCTATAAAACAAGAGAGCTGTAATCCATGCTGTCTAGCCCTTCTCCACCAAAAACTTCTTGAGCCACTGAAGTGGAATGTTACTCTTGCTGAAGCCCTAATATAAGTAGACTCTTCAAGGGACAGGCAGAGCTGTTCTGTCTCATAGCATGAGGAAGACATATATATTCACCATTATTTTAATAAGCAAATTATTTTGCAATTAAGATGGGTTTGACAAGAAGAATCAGATGAATTGGGCCTCATTGGGTCAAAACAGTATTCAATCTTTGCCGCTAAAAGGGAATAAAAGCAGAACATGTTTACACTGACAGAGTACTACCTGGAAGCCAGATTTCCTTCCCACCAGTGCCAAGATGCAGCACTCTGCAGATTCAGTAGATGTTCAGAGTCAGACAGGACTTTTCCACCGTTCCCTGAGACACAGCTAATGAGAGTACCATTGTGCTACCGGGCTGCCAAAAGATGATGGCCTTTACTCTATAGGACTGTTTCATTGATGCTGACAGCTGTGACTTCTGCAGCTGGGTAAAGACAAAAAAGATGGACTCTGCACTTGCAGAATACTGCTGGCATGCATTTGCCTCCACACATCATTATTTCTTCACCTCAGGTCCCTGCATTTTAGCCAGAACCTCTCCGTTCCCAATAGCCATGTCTCTTCATCTGGTCCCAGAAGCAGTCATTATTAAGAAAGCTGTCAAGTAACCAGGGACCTCACAACAAGGAGTACTTCCAGGACCAACCTGCAAAATAAATATGCACGCGCATGCAACAGGTAGACGGTGATTCATTTCACACCCCATGAACTCGATACAGTCCATATGAAGCACCATGTAGCAAACAGAGAATTACTTAATCTGTGCATGGAAAACCTCTCACAGTGTCCGGGGAATGCCTGGGCAACATGAGGTGAGGGTTAAGCTTGTGCTGCATCAGTGCCTCAGGCATTTCCAGGAGAGGACAGGTAAGGCCAGAATAACACATTGGAGAAACCACTGCAAGGGATCAGTCAGAGAAACTCAGTGACAGATCTCCTATGAAGTGAATGAGAAATCAGCCTCCACCCTGCCTACAGATTTACAGAGACCTAAGGACTGCCCAGCTCCCTGGGCACATGAAGCCCAGCAAGCCCAAAGAACCACATCTGCGATTTCCAGATCCACTAAAATGATGGTAATTTCTCACATATACCCTGACAACATGGCTCAAAAGCCATGCAGCAGAGCAACCAGAGCTGAAAACACTCTTCCTGGGATTATTACCATATTGTAAGCAATCAGCTTTGCCTCCATTATATTCCTACACAGACACTGAGATTTCTTTTTTGTTTTGTTATTTTAATAGAAGTGTAAGTGGTCTATTTTCCATTAATTTCTTTACAGATATATTTTCCAGATGTTTCTGATTATCACTTCTTCATTCAGATCTTCCTTCCCAAAGACAAGTTTATAAGAAAAATGTCACTTACTGTCCCCATGTTTACAGCATTTCTAAAGCTGACAGTTTGTTCTTCAGGATTGATGGCGGGCGAGGCGGGTAGGGAAGTTGTTTGTTTGTTTTAAAATGAAAACAGGCAGGCTTGAGGAATAGAGAGAATGAAATCTCATAGGGCTTAAGCACTCTCTTAAAAATTCCACAGTAGTAGTTTAATAGCAGTAAAGGTTGATTCACGTAAGAAATGATGCATCAAATGCACATAATTTTTACTGTTACATCAAGAGCTTGGTCTACACGTATGCCCTCATGCATAGTCAAAGCCTGCAATGCGAATAAGGCTGAGTCAGACTGCAAAAGGCTGTTTCATTCTCTAACGTGAAACATATGTTAAGAGCATGCTCTCTTTACAAATTTCGGCAAAAATTCCAAGTACGTTGATTTAGATACCAACATAAATTCTGGCAAATTCCTTGAAGGAAATACCTCTTTTTGTATATTTCCAGCCTGTGCTGTAAATGGCTGCATCCCAATGAAGAGAAAATGAGTAGCAGAGTCTAAATTCTAAGGCCAAAAGTTACAAAGTATTTAGTAATTTTAGATGCCCCTCTGAGATGCTGTGGATATGCCAAAGTTGCAGAAGATGAGAGCTCAGCATTTCCTAAATGTCAAGCTCTCTGCAAATTCAGATGTAAAAATGCAGGCACCTAGTTCTATATTTGGGCACATTCAAGTTTAAATACTGACACTTCCAGCACATAGTAATAGTTCATACCCTTTCCCAAGATCCAGATTTCTATAGTCAATATAGCTAGTCACTTAAATATAAGCAGCTTGATTTCCTAGGTATTTATTAGCTTCTCTTTCAGTTCAGTTGCATTTGCTCACCACTTCTGAAAATCATACTGTTTCTATTTAAGAGTCCTCCAACAGAATTAAGGGCAACATGATATTTAACAGCCACACAAATGCTACTGGCCAGAGGTCTCAATACTTTGCAACAGTAATGAAGTATTACAATCCTTTCATAGACGAGAAAACGTGAGAAAGAGATCTTATTTCATTGCAGATGGTCTAAAACAAAACCAAAAAAACGCTACTGCTTTAAATGAGAAATGCACAAAGGCTTCAGTACTACAAGCTTCTCTAAAGATAACACATTAGAGAACCTTCAATAGCCAAACATGTCACTGAAGTTAGGCAAGAAACTAGCCAGAGGCAAGGCTTTCTTAGAAGACTAAAGAAAGCTACAATTTCATAGCAAGAGATCTGATCCTTACCATCTAAAAGCAAAATAGCAAACATTAACAATTAACCTTCTGAAAAACAGTCCTAACAAGGAACTTCCCCAACAAACTAGTGAACCAAGACCTAGGCACTGGGAAGCTCCTAGAAGTGGGCATCCTCTGCCTTCAAACAAGAACCCCTGAGATAGTCATGATTCAGAGAAAAAAATTCCATTGACGCATCTAAAATAGCAGTCAAAGCAATATCTGTTTCAGCTCTCAGTTAAAGCTATGCTGAAACAGCTAAATACCAGTTCACGTAGGTAGCTTGCTGGTTTTCTTTCCACTTTCTACAGTTCCAGTTGAATGCGAAGATGTATTTTTCCCAATTTTTCTCCCATTTCATCTTCTCCATAAAGGCAGTGCTAGGCATTCACACCACAGCAGTTGTATCTTTCTTCTTTTCAAAATCTAGGCCAAGGTTCTGTTTACAAATGTTGATAAAAATGCTTTTGACAAGTATAATTTACAATATTAAATGAACAGAAGGCTGCCATCCTGATGAAAATTTGCAAGCCATAAAAGTAACTAACAGAACTTGGCCAGGGAGTCAAGACTTACAAACATGGCTTCAATAACAGCTCCATCAGAACCTGTTTCTTTTGGTTGGGGTCTTTAGAAAAGAAAATGGTGAATGTGAAAGAGGCATATTTTATGTAGTTGTCAACAGTTTTCTGCTGCTTTTTGTTCTGTTGCCATTTTGTACTACAAAGAATGATTAGTCACAGAAAAGCTGCACTTGCAGGGCAAAAGAGGATGCCTGTGGACTACATAGCACAGGGAAATACCATTTTACTCCTAACTCCATGCAGTGAGAGATTAATGAGTGGTTCTTGTTTCTGCTAACCTTATTTCCTACAGCAGCACCAGGCCAGTGCTGGGAGCCCTCCATCTTCATGACCTCCAAACGGCTCAGAACAGGAGCAGGTTTCTGCAATAGGAGGCACATCTCTCCACACAAAGCAACAAATTTATTTCTTAATTGGGCTATTTAAATCTAGACTAACTCTAGGGCCCTCAGCAGACTTACAGAAGATTTATGTTAACAAATGTGAATATGGGATCTCTTGCTCTACACAAGTAAACAATTCATTAGAGAGAATGTAACAAAACAGACATAATGCCTTAGTTGCATTTTTTCCACACAGTTCTCCACCCTTCACAATAAATCTAGTCTCAACATCTAACTGAATATTCCTGCTCAGGAACCCAGGTAAGTTGGTTGTTCGTTGTCTGGCAACCCCACTGCCGTGTTTAGAGGTCTTTAGAAATTAACGTCAATGCTTCACATAATTGTTTTTTCAACCTGGTCAGGTTTCTGTGCACTCTAATTGTTCTACAGCAATGTGGTAAACACTTCCTGCAGACAATTTGTTAGGAAGTTTGGATTTTATATAACCCAGGAAATGAAGTCACCAGACCTGTGGGCTGCCTGCAGTGATTCAGTCCCCTGGTTCCTGCAACAAGCAAGCACTTCAGATACCAAAATCCAGAGGCAATGACAAACTGGTAGAAAGAAAAAGGGTGCATAACAGTTTCTCCATTCACTCAATTCATATTCAGAAATTCAGAAAGTTACAAAGAACTTCCACAGACTGCCAGCCATTTATTTTTATCCTTGGTGCCAAAATTATAAATAATTCTGATCCCTCTCCTCCACTTGTCTTCAATGCATAGGGGAACAGAACGGGACACGATGGGTAGGACGGGATCAAAGTTTCTGTCCATATCTTTTCACGAAAGCAGCACCATTTTTTTCTCTTTACTTCATTTTTCAACTGGTTACAAAATACACATGCCCTTTCTATTAACTTCCCTGCTTTTGCATCATCAATCACTTCATCAATGCTCTGGAAAAATGCTATATAGCTACAGCTAGTGCAGCATTCCCCAAAATGGCCTAAGGGTTTTGAAAAGCTCATAGCTTCCTAGTTCAAAATTAACTTGAATTTAACTGTCTTTGGAGCACTCTGCAGGTTTTATTTGTTTCGGAAAGCCTTCGAGGAAATTCAGGGAAGTGTAAGATGCTTTCTGACGTAGAACACTATTTGTATTTTACTTGAATAACTGTTTCTTGGGAGGATGGATAACAAGATCAGATAAAATATTTCTGGAACTCGAAGAAAGCAGCAGACTGTTGGGATACTCCAACTAAGTGCTTTCTCAGTGCACACCAAAATCATTTCCACATGATTTGCCAAGCACTGCCACGTTTTGAACTTCAGTTATGGCACTGTCCCTATATAGGTGCTCAGAATTAGATCTACACTTTTCTGCCTATTCCATGCCTTCTACTTCATTTAACTATAAAATATTTTTTTAAAAAAAAGTTGTTTTTTTTTTTTACATAGCAGAAATATTATTTCTTGATGTAATCCTCTTTCTTGAAAGATTTTTTTGCCCGTCATTATTAAATGCAAAAAGTTGTCTCCTTCCCTGAGAGCCGATCCCCTGAGCCATGCTGTTCTGCAGCCATGGAAGTTCTTGTCCAGCCTTCACCACCACACAGCTGTGATGTGTGACCTCAACACAGTCTTTCCCCAAAGCCCTCTAACTATGTAAGAGGAACCCAAGTATTAGTAAGCAGAACAATGTTTCCTCCCAATGGTCACAACAAATGCCATTGCAAAGAGGGAGGAAAAGGAGAGACAAAAGATAAAATTTAAAAAGACTAAAAGAATTTCACATTGCAGACAAAGCAATAATCCTTGGCTGACTAATATCCTGGAAAATATTCCCAATTTAATAAAAATAAGTTTAAATCAGGAAAGCTGTTCAATTCATATATGTTCAAGCGGTAAGATCAAACCACATCATCATCTGCTTCTGAAACAACTGGCTTTGAGGACTTCCACATGCCTCAGGTTTCTACAAAAGGATGAGTGATTGCTCTGCAAACTACTGTCGGTTCTTCTTTAGCCAAATAATTCAAACACTATGTGACCTTCATTGTTGATGGGGGTGGGTGCACTTGGGTATCTCCTCCCTTATCCATTGCACACATAGGCAGAGGGTTGAATTGCTACAGCTCCTCCTGCCAGCCGTCCTAGTACTGCTGTAACTCCCTTCTCCCAGAATTGCGCCACAACTGCAAATCTGGGTCTGCTGCTGGCATGCACAATTTCACAGAGTGCTACATTATCCTCACACTGCTGCAAACACTATCAGGGCTTAGCACAAGCCAGTGTTTGCCTGTGAACTCTGACTGACTTTGAATTCAGCAAAACGGAGCCAGTCCCTTATCTAGCACGTTTCTTTTCTGGCAGGGACACACAGAAAAGTCTGAGTTGGAGAGAAGGAGGAGAAATCTGAATGATCACATTGGGGCTAAACAACCGGAGTAGTAGCAAGCAGATGAGAAAAGGGAAGGTCTGAGTCACCCTCTGTGCACTTGAATACTGACCAGTCAGATCAGGCTTTACTCTATCCCCATTTACACATTGTGTATGAAGGGAATGAGTAGAAGTAATTTTTTTTTAGTTTCTTGGAAAATACCAGTGAAAGCAAAGAGGATAAACAGGTAGGCCTAGCACGTGTGGAGATAGAAAACAGGTAGTGAAAGATACAACACCAACAGTCTCCAGGGAATAACGAAAACAAGATAATTTTGGCTCTCCCCATTAAAGAACATAATCGTCTACCATTAGATGCCATTTAGATGTGCTTACTGTACTTTGATTAAATGCACATAGCCTCTTTCCTTTTATTGTCTTTGATATTTCAAAGCTATTAGCTATACTGCACAATTTACTTTCTTTTGTTCAATTTTGCTGTCACTGAGGCTCTTCTCTTCAGAGGTCACTTGATCCTGAAGCCAGTGATAAAATTCATCTTCAAAAGTGGAGTAGAAATAGAATTTAAAAAAATCTTCTGGAAAGCATCCTGCTGACAGCCTGTCCCACTGAATTTGATAGGAATACCCCTGGAAATTAAGCAAGCCTGGTTTATCCTTCCATTACCCTCAACACTGACATTTATTAATTCCCAAGCATAACAATGATTCTGTTGCATGTTTTTACATATTATGCATGTGCTCACGCTGCTAAGTTCTTCACAGTTGGAAAATAGATTCAGAGCTTCAAATAGATAAGAAAGGCAACAGTCATAAGTAAATCCCAAGGGAGAACTAAAAGGACTTAATAGCAGGCTATTATTAAACTCTATTTGATATATTAAAAAATCACAAGGAAGCCTGTCAAAAAAATTACCGTGATCAAATAAATTACATGGCAAAGCTGCCACTCATGTCTTGCAAACTGGTACTGCAGAGACACGATGGGAAATGAAATACCCAGAGCCCAGCACAAAACCAGGCATGCACTGTCAAACACCCGCCCGCCCTGCTCATGGTCACCCTGCCTCCATCCTGCCCACACCGGTCACCACCTCGGCACCTTGTCCTGCCCTCCTGGCCGGCCAGGCAGGGGCTGGGGGTCCTGCACAGGCTCAGCCTTGGGGCTGAGAGCCCCACTCCCACTTCATTCCACCTCCTCCCCAGCTAAGCCATTCTTCTCCTCAGCTCCTCGTTATCTCCAGCCTACGCACTCACTGTACTCACATGTGCTTTGCCACTCTGCAAAGTGCTCTTGGGATTGCTTCGGTACCGCACCAACCGCAAGTTGCTCTGCTTCACAGCACCGCAATCCTGGCTTTATAAAACTCAGCCTCACGCAGCCGAGAACTACCAGAGAGATTAACTTCAAAATGTTCCCTTTAAAGCGCACGTTGTCAAAACTCTGCGACCAGTACTTCAGTGCTTCTTCAGTGAAAAAAGCCATCCCTCCTTCAAGAGGTTTGCCCAATGAAGCACCTAAGCGGCAGGCAGCGGGGAGCCAAGACTGATCTGCAGCCTCTTCTCTGTCCCTTGTGCCCAGTGGTGACAGTACTGCCCAGCTGTGGCTGTACAACTCAAGTTTCTCTTCCCACAGTCCCCCATATCTGCATTTCCCAGGGATAAGTGACAATGAATTTAAAGTGGTAACAGTATTATAGCCTAACAGCATAACAGTATAGCAGGGCAAAGTCTAGAGGAAGAAGCAATAGTTTTCTGGGTCAAACAATAAAGCTAGAGAAAAAGAGAAAAGCATCTGGGCACCTGAGGACTTTTTCAGATTTTAGGAAGTTAAAAGCTGTACCAGGCGAGAGGTTAGACAGATTTATTTTTTTTTAAGATTCAGTTTGTAATATCAGTGTGATCTCAGGTAATTTTTTCCTCTTCATTGCATTTACTAGACCTTTTGTTTGCTTGATTGTTTCCCAAGTTGCAAGTGGCAAGATAAGCATCTGAAACCTCCACAAATTCTAGTCAAGAAAAAGAAGCCAGAAGCCTGGGTGTCTCCAGGGCACGTGTTTTCCTTCCACACCTTGGTGTTCATGTGCATTTAACTTATTCGACTTCATAAAAGTTTAGAGAGCAAAATTGTTGCTCTTCTTACATTGCCAGATGTTTCTTGCTGTCCACGCAAAAGGCACTGCTTCAATTTAAGGGACATCAAGAGCTTCTGTTTAGTGCCCTTCCCCTCACCCGCACCCCCCAACAGTTTAAAATCTTGATAACCTCTAACCTAGCTGTCAAATCTAGTACACTTAAGCGAGAAAACCCACTGACGTCAACATAACTACTCGCATGAATAGTTACAGCTTGATTTGGCCTTAAGGCTTTAGATGTGTTTAAACCATTTAAATAAATTCTAGGCCTCAGATTGCTTTTGCAGTTTCAACCATTTAAAACAACAAGCAGCCCACAGGAGGCCACAGAAGGAGCACAGGGAAGACAGCAGCAGCAGCGCTTCCACCACTTCATTGACCGTGTAATGTGGTTCATGGCAGTACAGGTGCACTGACACCAGCTAAGGCTTTCTGTACACTCCCCAAAAAGCCCTTCTCCCAAAGCATAAAGTCAGACAAACCAAGCCCTACACCACATGTTCATTCCACGGTCATTCTGCAAACATCCCTAACCACTTATTTCAAAGCAAACAGAAAGTGTTTGGTGGCTGAGCACAACTCAGAACACTCTCAGAAGGGCCAGATCTCGGCAGGCTGCTGGGAGAAACCTCATGGCAGTAAGATCTGGTGGCAGCAGGACATGGTGGCAGCAGGGCTGCAAGGCAGGGAGAATCCCGCTGCTGCAGGTGCAATAACTTCTCACTGTGACAACAGCTTCCATAGAACCAGCCATCTTCCCCCAAGGAAACCCAAGATATTTTTAATAATAATAATAACAACAACAGTAATAATAATAATACACCTCAGCCCTGATGACCAGTGACTGAATCTTTGGGGGAAAGATGGCATAATACACCCAGCATGTGAATCACAATCCTGCACCAAGTGGGTGTTCAATTTCAGCAGTCCCACTGCCATCAATATAGTTCATCAATCAATCAAATCCAGACCAAACTATTAGATGATGTTCAGCTCCTAACTTGCACGACATAAAAGGGAACATTTGCACCTTGAGCTTCAGCAGTAGAGGGCTTTAACACAAATCTGTTTTGAAGAGCAAATTTTGTTGTCCTTGCTTCCTTCATTTGTATTGAGCTGTCAATGACATTTATTCTTGGTTGTTGCTCACGATCCTCAGGAGAACAACTGCAACTTTTTAAACAACTAGGTCACTGCCTATGGCTTTTATGCAATTTCAGACAGATAACCTATCGGACTACTCATCCTTTCAGGTCCCTCCCAAAAAAGAGTCCAGGACCCTAAAAGAAGAGAGTGTGCATATCAATAGAAAGGCTTTTTTTGCCCCAGGGTTATTCCTCTGTCCATCTCTCTTTGCTTCCACATTCAGCTACAGGATCTGTAGCACACAGAGGTTCACTAGTCACTACGCAACTTGTCTGTCCCCTGATACTTCAAGACAAAAAGGTAAAGCAGAATGGAAGAGTTACCAGTATGTATATTGCACATGCCCATCTGCAAGGAATATATGTGTGTTTTAAAAGTAAACAAAAAACCGACACCGTGACCCTAGATCACTCTGCAGTGAGCACAAATATCATATTTGGAAATGTGCAAACTACATCCCTAACATTCACTTCAACAAGCCTCACTCCTGCAGTGCTCTTCTACATCCCCCAAGCTATGTTCATAGTTAACTCCAGCTCTGTGTCCCAGCCCTGACCTCATAGGCTGGCACCCTATGTCCTTTCCCAGCTGCTACACATCCTCCCACACACCCTCCTTCTCATGTCTCTAACCTGCCTCTGGCTCACTGACCAGACGCAAGGCAGTACACACATCGTGACAGGTTCGGAGCCAAGTGTCCAACAACCTCCTGCTTCCCAAACACACTTTTGGCCAGCTCTGCCTGGCTGCCAGGGAAGTCCCAGCAGAAGTAAGGGCTGAGCCCTCCCTGTATCTCCCGCAGACAGGTATTA
The DNA here is from genome assembly GCF_036013445.1 of Caloenas nicobarica. NCBI lineage: Eukaryota > Metazoa > Chordata > Aves > Columbiformes > Columbidae > Caloenas > Caloenas nicobarica. The sequence goes on from NC_088247.1 coordinate 74,206,887, forward strand.
CAGAGTTGCTACCTGCTGCCAATTCCTGCAGAGCCTTCAGGAAGATCTTGCACAAACGTGGCTCCTGGACTGAAGAGCAATAGGGGACTTACACAATGAGAGACAACTTGACTCTGAAAGCCTTTTTCTCGGTAGGCACCCTCCTTGAGATTACAGGGAGACTGTAAATTATCCTCAAACCAAGCACTGCAAAGCCCAGAAATTCTCAGCTAATATGCTGTACGTTGAGGTACAATTATTTTAATGTATTGGACAAACACCTAGTAACAAAGGTGCAACTGTAGAATCCAGACTGCCCAACGTAGGCCTTGAAGTGATGATAGGGAATAACTCTAGGACAATGATGTAGGGGATTACTGTGACTACCTCAAAGAAAGTACAGCAGCATTGCTTCAGTGTAATCGCTGCCTGAACCTATCTATTATCACAGAAGCCGGGCCATGAAGCTCTATTTTAATATGGTCTCACTGAAAGGCATTCTTCTATCCACTTCCTCTTGTTTATTATTCTTTCAAATATCTGATAAGATACTTTTCAACTGTGGCTATTCACTTTCTGTTTGCGTAGGTCTTGGGTTCATCACAAGCTACAAGGTCAGCATTAATCTAAACAATGGTTGGTTGTGGGCAATTTTGCCAAGTGGAAAACACTCTAAAGGCTAGATTGTTATCGTCAATAGGGCAATGAGCAGGTGGGACAAACGAGCCCTATATACACACGTATGGATGAAGCAGAGCTACTCAGATGGTGTAGCACATGCAGAGAAGCCACGGCTCAAGCCCAGGGATCGTTAGGAAGGAAAAGTAGGGAGAGGGGAAGCAGGAGTTTCCCTTCGTGGCCAGCCAGCCTAGCACCTGTGAGGAGGATGGAAGAGCCATCCTAAAGGTGCAGGAAGCTCTGTCTTCTGCCTGCAGAGCATATTTAAGGCACTGAAATAGCTTGCAAAGCATGCCTTTCCCAGCTGTGCCTCACACTATCACCTAGCCCACAGCAAGGTTGTTGATGGGCAATGTACTGACAAAGTGCCCTGAAGAAAAGTCAAAAACAAAAGCCAAAACTCAATTAAAAAAAAGGCAAAATAATGAGTCTGCATGAAACCTTTAAAAGTAATTTCTTTGAGGACTGCTGATGATAGCAGACACAAAAGAATAAAGGTCCATGTTTGTAATATCAAAATATTACAATTGTATTTACAGTTTGTCATTTGTAGAGCCAAAACCTTCCCAAATACAATCCCTGAGCCTGGAGAACACACAGTTTCTCTCTAGTCCTTTACATTCCCTTCCTCAAAACACTACCCTTCCTGCAATCTCACCAGCAGTGACTCACACCACCCTAATGAAAAAAAAAAAATCTCAACCATAAAAAAAAAGACTACTACTAATCAAGCCTTGCTTATGCAAGCAATTTCATAACCCTGTTTTACACAAATTTGTTTTCTGCAGGTCATCTGTATATAAGATACACTGTGTCTCTCCTTGCCTACATGCACGTTTCTCAAGCTGTGACTAAGCGTGATGAAGACTGTAATGCTAATACCTATGTATTACTGTCAATGGAACAAACTGCAATTGAAATTTGTTCTCCAGGTTTTGTTTGACCTCCAGATTGGCAGATCAACCTTTCCGGAGTCAAAGCTCTTTGCAAAGGGAAGGTAGATACAAGCACTGGCAACGCAGGCAGCTCAGACGACGAGTGTTAACCCTGATTCACGAGAGCAGCAGCTCAAGAGGATAAATCTCTATGGCAATGTAATTCTTAGTCTCTCTAAGAAGAATGGTTTCTGTGATTGTTGTTTTGCTATGAGATCTAGAAATCAACTAAATAATTTCTTTTCTCTGTTCAATATTCCTGGTTTGCAGGAGCTGCTACCTTAAGAGAGATCTGATCTGGAGGCCTTGAAGGGAACCATTCCTAATTCTCCCATTAAGCACCTCTGAGATATCTTGTTTCTCTATTACTTTTATAAACACCTGAAGTAAAAATATTTACATTATGAGTTAACTATTCACTCGGATTGTGCAGTAACCTTAGGCTGACAATCCATATTGTATTTTTTTAAATCCCATTTTGTTTGGCGATTGTTCAACACACAATGGTCTGATGGCCCAGCTGCAGCCAAGAAGCACGCTACAAAGCTGAGGGAAAGTGCAGGCACACCAAACTGATTCTCTGGTCATCGTTGTGCCACCACTCAGCTCGCAAGGCCAGTTATCTAGTCCCTCTCAGGCAGACTAGTCGCCCACAGCTCCTGCTGGGGGTGGCAGGGCTGAAGGGAAGTCACCATGACTTCAGCCACCGTGAGAGCTGGCAGCATAGCAGCTGCTGATTTAAAGCTTTACAACCACGGAAGATTTTTATACGCGGAGGTGAGCCTTCAAAGCACCCAAGGATGAGGACTTGCCACTCACAACATCGAAGCTGTTGTATTTGGGGCACTTACTTTGAAATGGTGAACTTTGAAGGGGAAAAGGTGAGTGGCTAATTCAGTCTGTATTACAAGTAGTTTGCTACTCTTCACTTCTGCAGCTATGCACATCTTCACATACTTCTAGCATAATCACTAAAGCAAATTTCTTACAAGGATATTTAATCCTGTTCATCAAGAACAAGGTCAATGAGGGAAGCAAGATTAGATATTTCAAAAGACATGTGATGGTTTCCTTCTGTTGCCATAACAAAGAAAGGTACTTTAAATCAACACTGCTAAGCTTAATTCAGATTTCAGCAGCCCTCCCTGCAGAAGAATCATCCCCTTCAATGCCTCTCTCTTGTTACAAGATGGGCTGACGCAGTCAGGGTTACATCACAACCATCCATGGCCTTTCCTTAGCAACTAGCTTGACTTTATTGATTCGATAGTTGATTATTATGGCAACAAGCTCAATTCTTACTGTTTATAAACATTTTAAAAGGTCATCAAGAAAACAGAAGTAAAAGATGTTTTTTCAAACTATTTTTGTGGCATGCAGAACCCATGAAGCTACTGGGAGAAAAACAACAAAAAAAGGTAACAGGAAGCAAGACAAAACCCCCAAATTCTGAACTAACAAAGGGAGGACATGCCCATGACTGTGGCGGCGATACCTGTATTCTTTCCTCAGCTCTGCCATAAGATTTCTCAGTGACCCTGGATGGGAACTGGGTGTCCCACTATCATTGGTGCTTTGGGAAGTCTCTTCCTCTCCAGCTTTGTGGACCTTACCTTACAATTTTTATTTCAGAGGCTGTTTTGTTAGTGGTGGGGTTTTTTGTTTGTTGGTTTGGGTTTTGTTTGTTTGTTGTTTTGGTTTGGTTTTGCTTATTTGGTTTTTTTTTTGTTTTGTGGGATTAGGTTTTGTTTGTTTGTTTCTTTTTTTTTTTAATCTCAGGAAGAGGCTGAAGTCATTGCTGGACCACTCTCCATCATCTTTGCCAAGTCTTGGGAAACGGGAGAGGTACCTGAGGACTGGAGGAAAGCAAATGTCACTCCAGTCTTCAAAAAGGGCAAGAAGGAGGACCCGGGCAACTATAGACCGGTCAGCCTCACCTCCATCCCTGGGAAAGTGATGGAACACCTTATCCTTGGTGCCATCTTAAGACATATCAAGGGTAAGAGGGTCATCAGGGGCAGTCAACACGGCTTCACCAAGGGGAAGTCATGCTTGACCAACCTCATAGCCTTTTATGAAGACATAACAAGGTGGATTGATGATGGCAGAGCGGTGGATGTGGTCTACCTTGACTTCAGCAAAGCATTTGACACCGTCTCCCACAGCATCCTCACGGCAAAACTGAGGAAGTGTGGACTGGACAACTGGGTAGTGAGGTGGAGACCGCAAACTGGCTGAAGGAGAGAAGCCAGAGAGTCGTGGTCAATGGGGCGGAGTCTGGTTGGAGGCCTGTATCTAGTGGAGTGCCTCAAGGGTCAGTTCTGGGACCAATACTATTCAATATATTCATCAACGACTTGGATGAGGGAATTGAGTGTACTATCAGCAAGTTTGCTGATGACACCAAGCTGGGAGGAGTGGCTGACACGCCAGAAGGCTGTGCTGCCATCCAGCGAGATCTGGACAGGCCAGAGAGTTGGGCGGGGAAAAATTTAATGAAATATAACAAGGGAACGTGCAGAGTCTTACATCTGGGCAGGAACAACCCCAGGTTCCAGTATAGGTTGGGGAATGACCTATTAGAGAGTAGTGTAGGGGAAAGGGACCTGGGGGTCCTGGTGGACAGCAGGATGACCATGAGCCAGCACTGTGCCCTTGTGGCCAAGAAGGCCAATGGCATCCTGGGGTGTATTAGAAGGGGGGTGGTTAGTGGGTCGAGAGAGGTTCTCCTTCCCCTCTACTCTGCTCTGGTGAGACCTCATCTGGAATATTGTGTCCAGTTCTGGGCCCCTCAGTTCAAGAAGGACAGGGAACTGCTGGAGAGAGTCCAGCGCAGGGCCACAAAGATGATTAAGGGAGTGGAGCATCTCCCTTATGAGGAAAGGCTGAGGGAGCTGGGTCTCTTTAGCTTGGAGAAGAGGAGACTGAGGGGTGACCTCATCAATGTTTATAAATATATAAAGGGTGGGTGTCACGAGGATGGAGCCAGGCTCTTCTTGGTGACAACCAACAGTAAGACAAGGGGTAATGGGTTCAAGCTGGAACACAAGAGGTTCCACTTAAATTTGAGAAGAAACTTCTTCTCAGTGAGGGTGACAGAACACTGGAACAGGCCGCCCAGGGAGGTTGTGGAGTCTCCTTCTCTGGAGACATTCAAAACCCACCTGGACGCCTTCCTGTGTAACCTCACCTAGGTGTTCCTGCTCTGGCAGGGGGATTGGACTAGATGATCTTTTGAGGTCCCTTCCAATCCCTAACATTCTGTGATTCTGTGTGAAGAGGCCATGGATAACTTCTTAAAAAGGAGAGAAGAAACAAAAGTGAGTTTAATGTTTTTAAAAAGTACAGGATTTGCAGGCAGATGGTCGCAGGATTTCATCATCACCTGGCAGAGAAACCTCTCTCCCAGCTGTGTAGCTGTGAAGATCCCAGAGTCTGAAGTGCATGCCCAGTCTGCAGTACCCCGAAAAGCAGTGACCTCGCTTTCTTCAAGTTTATTCCATAGCTCTGACCTGAAGCCAAACACAAATTATATCAGAGAAATACAAAATCACACATAATATTCCTGTCTCAACCATTTAGTTCTGATATTCCTTTGACAGCACTGCTGACGTATACACTGATTCCACCTGCACACAGAGTCCTTCTTAACTCCACAAGAAACACAACGGCAAGTTTGTAAAGTAAGCAAAGAACAGACTATATGGTGGCCAATTTCATGTTCAGAGGTTTGTCTGGGAAGAGTTCCAACTCATGTGATGTGCGAGACCCCACCTTATCATTAAAAGGAAATATCACTTAGCAATATTTTAAATTTCAAGACAAGGAATAGCTAACTAAGTACCAACGTTTTAAAGGAAAAGAAAAGCATTTCCTATGCTTCACCAGAGTTACTCACAGGTAGCTCGTATCACTTGTGCTTTCATATAGAGTTCTCAGAAAATGAATAGATATTATTTTAGTAATGAAAATAATGGCTAGTTTTACACCACCACTTGAATTAGATCTGTGTGAGCAAACTACTGCATTTCCTGAACAGCACGAATATTATCCTTATGAATGAATCAACTATTTCCAAATATGGATTGGAAAATATTCAGCTACCAGATATTTGGAAAAGCAAGCACCAAAACAGGCTCAGAAGTCTGATACAGATGTCTAGGACTCAAGAAAGCATTCCATCCAATCAGTCACTGGATTTAGAGTCAGTCATCTCTCTGAGTCACCCATTTCATTGCTACTCTTCACTTGTTTTGGGTGCGGACTGAAAGCAGTTGCTCTTAGTTCCTGAAAACTGATGTTGTGAAATTCCCACACCCCAAAGCGAAAGAAGCAGAGAAAAAAAAAAGAATGCAGTTTCCTTCTGCAATGAGCCCGCTCCCTTTAAGCAGCAGCTCTTTTTCCGCCTCCCTTATTGCTGCTGATGTACAACACAGCAAGTGCCTGCTGCCAACCAGTATTGCTTGTCTTCTAAGCTTTCCAAGTTCGTACTTCTCTGTTCTACTCAGCAAGAATTATTTATTGCAGGGTTTTGTACTGGTGCCTGTGACCGTAGACTTTGAGGCCTTGCATCTGTTAAACATGTTCTCTCATTAAGGTTCCCACAACAAACAAAAGCCTCAAAAGTCTCCTTTCTTCCTGCTCTTTTCATAATGATGCCCTTCATTCTCCGTCCATCATAGCTCATACTTTATCTGTCTTATTTCCATTACAAGTCCAAAATCTCAACATTCCAAAACACCATCCAAACAAAAGACTCTCCAGATATGAATGCCATCTCAAATCAATCACCAGGGTATTCATCCTTCACAATAATATCTCTATTATATTATCTTCCTATTGAATTCAAAGATTACACTGCTGACATGCTTTCAGGGTTTGTGATGGGGGGGGACAAAAAAAACAACCACTCTCATAGCTAGTCAAGAGAATCATGTTTTTCAAGTTCCTTAAAACTTAACTCCTGAGCAAGAAGAACAAGGAGCATCTTTTTTGTTAAATGTGTACACTGTACACAACACAGAAGCACCTGACACACCCGCGAGATGCTGCCAGTATGCAGTCATCATTAGAGAAAATGAAATTCAGCGTGAAGAGGATGACATTTCCACTGGAGAAAATAAGAACTGCACCTGCATTTAGCCCTCTCTGAATCACATTACTCTGAAACAAATGGAGACCACAGAGAACACTTGCCTCTTAAGAAAAGCAGTAGGTCCAACAAAGCATCAGCAACCAAGCATTAGTTATCATAATTAGCCATTTTAAGATTCTGAGGGTTTTTTTTAATTAAAGGATGGACAGTTTGGGTTATAGCAAACTAACTAGGAGATTCAATAAAATAGTTTAATAACTGTTCATGCCAGGAATCTCCATTTAAGTATCTTGTAACACTTTGATTATGCTTGAAAATTTGATATACACAATAACTGTTTAAAGCAATCGAGTGCGAGCATGAAAACATTTTTGTATTGTATTTAAAATAACCAACCCCCTGCTATACCATGCTGAACATGAGCAAGATTATACAATAACTCATCAATACAGGTAACACTGCACTGATGACTAAACTCAACTTGCCCTTTTCTAGATACCTTAAATGTTTAACACATTCCAGACCGTACAATCATGCATGTCAACTAGGACTGGGTACACTAAAACCATAAAGAAATATTTGCAGCCTCCAAAAACCACAGCATGCTCGTGATTCATAATCCCTTATCAAACCTCCTTTCGTTTCTTGCCTTATCCTACTGTTTGCATCTTAAGTTAAAGCCCTTCACAGCCAAGATTCTCCTTTTATTTGTTTTGCACTCCAACTTCTAATAAAGCTCTGGCATTGGGTCAACATCAACAACATACACAAAAAAAAAAAAATAAAAAAGAAAGTATTGATTATAGGCATATTTATCAGACCTCTGAGCCCAACGTCTATTAACCACAGTCTTGTATGACAGTGTCAATATCTCTCTGTAGGCAGCCAAAATGATATCACGGAGATGCGGCAGAGACCACATCATGAATCGCTTTGCTCGTTCACACAGTTGATGTGTTCACGAACACAGAAGTCAACTGAAAACTCCAACCCTGAACCAGCTGACACACCTCTCATAAAGCTAGTCTGTGTTGGAAAGGCCTCATCATTAGCATCCAGTAGTTAAGCATCGACTTATTCTGATTTTCAGTCTGTGCTCTGGATAAAAAAAGCAAGTCTCGAGGAAAAGATTATGGAGAGTTTTCTGGACAGGACTTTCCATTTCCCTCCCTAGCAGAGGAGCACGCACAGCTCATACTGAGGGTGGATGCATTGCTCCAAAATGCGCTAAAAAAATACACTTACTTGTTTATAGACTGTGGTTTTGTCATCACATGGAAAAAATGCTGAAGCAGCACGAAGTATCCAAAATCTCCTTCCGAAATTCCATCTTTCAGGTGAACTCAGAAGCAACTTTAAGTTGGCCATATGGTATGTTCTTTATATTTCAAGTATTCAAATTGCAGACATGTTCTGGACTAGAAGAAAAATTACTAGTTAACACAGACCTCCTCCCTACCATAGTTTAACACATAATTTCAATATATTAAGTGTACTTTTATACTTTAATTCATGTTTCCAGTATCAGCCAATAAGACTTAGATTCTCTATGCAAATTAAATTCTTGTTCTTCTCAAATTATGTTATTAAAGGATTTTACTCAACATTTCCAAAAGAAATACACCTTTCTATGAGAAAGTCAGAAAGAATACTTTCCATTCAAAAAGAAAATTGTAAAAAGTGACAGTCAACGGGCTACAATATAAATAGTTTAAAAACTTTTCATATAGTATCATGAATGCTTTTTATATGGTATTATGGGTGCTATTGTCTACTACAACTACTATATTGTACATTTACTAGAAACTCTTCAGAAATTGTCAGAACTTGATCCAATTCCCACTGAAGTAAATACAGATTATTTCTGAAGAGAAGACAACTTTCTATGCACTTGAAAAGAGTTCACCATATGCCCAATGGGCAGACTAAGCAGTGAGCTTAAATTTTAAATGTAACTAAGCTTCAATTTTAACAAGATTTGGTCTTGATATTAGGAAAACCACCAAATCTGAAGCTAGTGAAACACCAGAGTAGATTGCCTGCGGAGGTCATCAGATATTTGTCACAGGAGGCACTGAAGACAAAACCTCCATCAGGATTTCATTTTTCTTGGTGATCTCCTGCCTTCGAGGAGGATGGACCTGATGGCCTCTAGCAGCTCCTCCCCAATCTTCCTATGAACCTGTGATGCCAAGAAGCAGTATTACAAATAGAATTAACACAGCATGTTTCATACAGTGTTCTGTCCTACAACTTCTAATGCTTCACTGCTCAGCCAGCTCTCTCCTGTGTGCCAAGTGCCCTTCCTTCTCTGTGTGTTTCCCACACCACTCCATGCTGGGCTTACCAAGTGACAGCACATGCTTTGACCAGACTGGAGCACCACCACTGACCAGATGACTACTATCTCTGGGAAACACAAAGTACAGGATTATAACCTCCTTTGCAATGGAGGTATTCCTTTGACTGTCCTTTCTATATTTGGCCATCAGATTTTTTTGTGTTTGTGGTTTTTGGGTTTTTCTGTTTGTTTGTTTTCCAGGAAATTATAATCTCTATTCCTGCTAGCCATCCAACAATATATGTGGAAAATGGGTTAAAACAAATAGAAAAGTTATCTGAAGATAAGTGGAGGAACTGAAAGACAGGTATAAACAGTGTGATAACATTAGCCTTGTTAAAAATGAGACTTTGGATCAATCCTCAATGGGGTGAGTTTGTTAAAAGTTTTGAATCTTTTTCAAACTAAAAAAAAAAGGAAAGCAAGGAAATTTTATGACACTAAGTTTCCTTAGCAAAGTTTTCTGTAAAACACAAAGAGCCTTAAGTCATAACATGAATCACTGACAATTTAATCAGCTTCTGGGAGTTTGTCATCCTCATCAAGAGTTGAATTTAAGACCTTCAAAAAGTTATTTCACTTCATTTATGAACTGCTGCACCTTCTGATTCAGCCACCCACACCACACTTTAGACTACCAGAGATTCAGTCAAGAATCCAGAAAGCTAATATTCATCTTAGAGGCTAAAAGAGCTCCTACCAATGTAACCCCTAAGCCCCAAGAAAGAGCAGCAGCACATTTTCTTCAGATGGGAAAGCTTTAGGAAATCGTTAGTACTCTAAAATGGATCATCATCAGCTAAGAGCTTCTTTCACCTAACTGCAGCAGTCTTCATAGACACTTTTGAAAACCTTCACAGGAACAGCTGTGGGAGACCCCATACACTGCAAGAGGCAGAGCAGGTGTGAAATCTAGTGCCAGATTAATCTCATCTGCCCTAGCGCTCTCCTGGAAAAGATCTTTAAACTGTTGACATGCTTAGACCAGGATTTTTTTTTTTTAAATAAAATTACTTCGCATGAAAGTATGTGGCACACGACAGAGGCAGCTTTTTAAAAGTAAAGCTCTGCAGGTCACAATCTGCTCTTTTGCCAAATTAAATGAATACTGCCATCAGTGACAACAAAGCCCACTGTTCAAAGTTCTAGGGATGCGAGATCTTCAAACCCTAAAACGTGAACATCTCAGATCCCCGAAAGTGTGAGCAGTGCACTTCATGATTCTTCTTTGGAGTGAAATAATAGCACCAATAGTGTAGATGTCCTGTTTTTAACCTTCATTATTAGTTACATAATTTTTGATAAATCTGGTGATATCTTTGCAGAGAAGCCAGTGCTGAGAATTCTTAGCATCTCTGCGTAAAGAATCCTGCTGAAGTGCAAACAAGTGCAACAATAAATAGCAGATTAGCTATTTCTTCTGGCTTCTTTGGAAGAAGTCTTGCATTTCAGCTGTAAACAAATGGTGACCCTTTAAGGTGAAGAACATCTGTCTTGATTTTGCTTGGGATAGACTTCATTTTTTTTCCTAGTAGCTGGTATAGTACTGCACTTTGGATTTAGTATAACAATAATGTTGATAACACACTGATGGTTTAGTTGTTGCTAGGTAGTCAAGGACTTTTCAGCTTCTCATGTAGGCCTTCCAATGAGAAGGCGGGTAATGTACAAAAGGTTGGGAGGGGACACAGCCAGGACAGCTGACTCCAACTGACCAAAGCGATATTCCATACCATGTGACATCACGCTCAGTGTATTAAGCTGAAGGAGGAAAGGGGGGGGACATTCGGAGTGATGGCATTTGTCTTCTCAGATAACAGTTAAGTGTGATGGAGCCCAGTTTTCCTGGAGATGGCTGAACACTTGCCTGCCCATGGGAAGTAATGAATGAATCCCTTTTTTTGCTTTGTGTGTGTGCGCAGCTTTTATTAAACTGTCTTTATCTCAACCAATGAGTTTTCTCACTTTTACTCTTCTGCTTCTCTCCCTCATCCCACTGTGGGGAAATGAGTGGGCAGTTGTGTGGTGCTTAGTTTCCAGCTGGGATTAAATCATGGTGACACCACAGTTGCATGACTTTTATGGTTCAGTTTTGGCTACAGTCTGAAAAAACCTTGAGACTTTTTCTAAGAAAAGGGTTTGTCCATCACTGAAAAGACAAGGCAAAGTGTTCACTGCCCCATCATTTGAGTACCTGGTACAATGTCATTCAGCTGCCTGCAGATTTGTGGATAACGTGCAATTGACATTTCTGTAAATGAGATCAACATATTTGCAATACCTCTTTTTGTTTTCTGTTCCTTGACTTTTACTGACATCCAGTGGAGACACACTCAAACCTCTTTCAAGTGCTAATACCAAGTCCTTGTAAAGCACCTCAAAGTTACCAATGGGATGTAAAGCCTGCCTTGAATGTATCTGGTTTTCTGAAGGTTCTTCCATGTTTAGTCTGTTCGCAATACACATTCCTTTACCATTTCAACACTAGAACTGTTTGAATATTTTCAAACATCACTTATTTCCAGTTCTGACAAAACCATTCTCATGGTTTAGTTTCTGTTGTGCTAGTACAAATTAATATTCTCCTCTTTCTTCTTCTTATCAACCTGCAAATATAGGAAAACGGATTAGGAACAACATCTGCTTCAAAGACTGTGTCCTCATCACTGTCAAGTGGAGCCATCTCTGTGTTCTCACCATAATTTGAAAGAAGGCCAGTACATTATTTTTGTATGTGTGAACTCTGCTTACTGACTGGAGGAAGGCTGTGAATACCATAATTAAACCCTCACATAAGTACACGCAAGACACAGATCCTGACAAGAGGGCATGTGGGATCCATTAACTAGAACCATCTTAAGAATAAATGGAAATTAAACAATCTTACCTGAGATGTTTTCTTATCCTCCTTAACTAATAATAGCTCCTAGAAGCCATACTTACTACTGGCAGTTTAAACCCCAGCAATAAAACAAAGGTCAGTGCAGTGGAATTGGTCAGGCTGAGCTGCTCAGCAGCACAAAGCAAACCTAAAGCCCACATTTGCACATCCTGTCCACATCTCTGACTGCTACTCAACAGGATACTCAGAAAAGCAGAGGTACTCTGATTTACGTCATTCAAAATGTCTACAGCCCTTTCAAGAGAAAGAAAAAGGAAATATCTCCTGATTTGAGAAGATGGGATTGCTACAAACTGAAATACCCATATCTCAAGGTGGAATGTGTTCTTTCTTGAATACTCACATACAAATCCCACTTAGATTACGAGGGAGCTCTGGATAATGAAGGGAGCAGCTAACATAGCCTTGTCTGAAAAGTCTGTGCTAGAGCATCAAATAAGGAAAAGCATGACAAAACTCATTACCTGTGGTGAGTCATTCTTTACCATGGAAAGGTGTTCTTTGCCTAGGAAATTGTTAATTAGGAGCAGGAGTGGGAGACTTAACTTTCTTTTGAAACACATTTTTTCCTCCAAATACCTAAAATGTCTTTGTCTGTTGGAACGGGAGGTTCAGCCCTCAGTTTCTCAGGTAAGAGGATTTGACCTGGATAATTAGGTTTCAAAGCATTCATGTAGCTTACAGTGCTATATGAACCACTCAAAATCTGGATCAAATGGCTAACAACAATGGACAAGACAGCTCCTGCAATGATGCCTACAGAACAGGAGAGACATGAGCTCACACCATGTGAGGTACAGGTCTGATAAATGAACAGCATTTGGAAAACTGTGTCTTCACAGTGAAGTTATTGTAAGACAAACTGACACAGCGAGTCCCTCAATCTTTCTGTTTTCCTCTTAAAAATAATAATTGGAATAACAATAGCAATGTCAAAGGTGGGGCTTAATGGGTTCAATACTATTGCTAATCTCTTCAAGTTCAGGCAAAATCCATTTATGACCATGTGTCCAAACTGTGTGGTTCAGTTGCCTCTGAAGAAAATATAATTCTACTAGGTCCTCCTCATCTTAGTTCCAGTGAGGCAAAATATAATCATTCTTGTGTGTCTCTGTGAACACAAGAGCAGGAACACGTTCTCTGAAATACGTAATCACTCCCAAGACAGTGTCCTGGCATGTCTCAGATAATCCCTATGACCTTCTGGCCTGTACCTCAAACAGGAACGCCTTCTTCATTTGTTTTCTTTGGCATGGATCTCCCTCTTACTTCACCTCCAGTTTAAGCTTCCTGCTTTCAGAAACTATTTCCCTAAAAGAGAGAAACTGCTATCTAGCAAAGCTGGATGAGAAATTTCTCCATAGGCTGAAAATAATACTTTTCTGTAAACAAGGTATCTCCACCCATCTTGTTCTTCATCAGAGAGAACTCCTTTCAAAAACAGCTTGATTGGTTGTCAAGTATCATAGGTATGCTGATCCATAGAGGTGCCATCTCATACATATTCATGTCAAAACTATGGCAGGATGTGGCCCTGACAAGGATTGGTCATCTCATTAGTAGTCACTAATCAGTCAGATCATCAGTATTCTGTGTGCACAGTCCCATTAGCCTCCCTGTGGTGCTGCAGTGTGCATTCCTCAAGGAAAGGACTAATAGAAAGCAGGTCACTAGGACGAAATCCTGATGCAATTCCAAGAATATCCAAGTTCAGCTTTCCATGGAACTGAGGAATGAGAGGCAAACAGGAGACAATTTCTTGCTGCACTGGGAGGGATCCATACCACCTTTCCATAGACATTTCACCCAGGTGTGTAATTAGGAGGTTCAGAATCTGCATCCAGTTTCTGCAGTTCTGCTCCTCCTACTGACCCACATCTCCACTACAGACCCAGTCACCATCCCTGGAGGTGTCTAAAAGGCGCATAGATGAGGTTCTTAGGGACATGGTTTAGTGCTAGAGTTAGGTTATGGTTGGACTCGATGATCTTGAGGGCCTCTTCCAACCAAAATGATTCTATGACTGTCTCTCCAGCAGGAAACGAGGTGGCTATCACCCGCTTTTGCTTTGGGCTGGCACATAATGTTACTGTTACCTGCTTGTTTATGGTGCAGCTTAACTCTTATGCTTTTGCCTGAAGCTTGCAGATTAAAACAGAAATCCTGTTGAACGACAACAGATTTAAGTGAGTACCTGCACCACTGACTATATATCCTGTGATGCACTAACTGCATTAAAATCCTGAATAACTTTTAAGAGGAGAAACATCATCAAAAAGCAATAAAATTCATCCAGTTAAAATGCACAGAAGCAAACAGCAGCCTCAGCATTCGGGTTCCAGTTTCAGGACTCCATTTTCCCACATTGCATGCAACTGACTCGAAAAGTCAACTCCACCCTTCTTATGCACTCCCAAGCCCTAACACAGACATACAGGCAGGGTAGACAAGTTTTCTTTATAACAGAAAACTAAATCCTTCTAAAATACAAGCCAGCAGACTATTAGAGACAGAGAGAATTGCATTGCTCTAATGTGTTTGTTTGGATACTAATCATGTAGTACTGAAAACATACAATGTTTGATCATTATTTGCTTTCAGCTGCCAATGACTAGGGGAGAAGGTGAAGTTTAAAAAAAAACAAACCAACAAACAAAACAAAACAAACCACACACATAAAACCTCAAAACAAAACTACAAAACAGGCAAGCCCATAAGACTATCTTTCAGAAAGGATAAAACCAAATATTTATTAAAATATTCATTTTATACACAAACTGCCTTGATGTGTACCATACTTCTCAGTGTTTCAACTCATCTGAAATGCCAGCTGTAAGCAGCATATTAAATACATTGACAAGCTGTCTCATTTCATTTTATATGCAGCTCTTTGTCTTTTGTAAGTAGTTTTTTAAGATTTTCTGCAGTTTTCTCAGCGAGTTATCTTAGACATTACTACACTTGCTGGAGAAGTTTTAACATGGCATAGCCTACATCCATGATTCTGTTACAAATGATGGATTAATAACACCTCTCTCTACATGCAGGCCACCATCACCACAGAGTTCAGAGCAAATCGTTAGTAAGTGTCTCAGTGTATGCTCTTTGAAATACAAACTGACATTTAGATTACATTCTGTGCAATTCATAGCACAAAAGAACTCCACCTTGTACTGGAGTTTAGATACCAGAATATAACATGAATGCAGTATTTCAATAAAAATTATTCCGCATATTTCACATTTGGGGTCCCAGTTTATGATCCACATCTTAGAACAAAATCTGCCTATCTACCTGAAAACTTCAGCTTGCCAGCTTGCCTGAGCATCACGTTCTTAAACATTATGTATGCCAAACTAGTGCAAACGCTTCAGTAAACAAATTCGGGTGACTTAGACAACAACGTGCAAGTTAGACACTGACAGAAAGAATTCTGAACTCCCTGTTCCTGTCTGAGAAAGTTCTGATGCTTAAATAAAAGCCACAGGCTGTTCAGGGATTTGACACCACTTTATGCTTGCACGCTGGAATGGGGTATGTTAGGTGCAGCGCTACACCTTCATGCAAATTATGAATATCAACATTTAAGACCAGATCCTTTCTCTTGAGACTAGATTCTTTCTCTTGTAGAGAAATCTTATTTCCCACACATCCTTCATAATCAGTATTTAAAGCATATATCAGCACCTAATCCTTAATTCCTAGTACATGCAAAGTGTAGTGGGATGTGCAATGGAGTTAGAAGGAACTCACTGTTGTTCCCCACCCTTGGCAGGTTAGCTGCAGGAGAAACTAAACCAGCCAGGGACTACTAAAACATCTGCTCCTGGGATGGCATCTATACTTAAGGGCAGGCAGAAGCTGCACTTTACCATATAGCTGTTGTGGCTGCTCCTAATAACAAGGCCAGAAGCTAAAGAGGAAGCAAGTTGTCAAGGA
The DNA here is from genome assembly GCF_036013445.1 of Caloenas nicobarica. Lineage (NCBI taxonomy): Eukaryota > Metazoa > Chordata > Aves > Columbiformes > Columbidae > Caloenas > Caloenas nicobarica. Next base: position 74,222,756 of record NC_088247.1, read on the forward strand.
CACAGCCATGCTACTGGAGGCTTATACTCCAAAGACCCCCATGGGCACCTTCTCCCACTGAACAGCATTCTTCTGACCTCTCTCACTTGACACTGCCTCAGACTGGGTTCAAGAGTACCTTGGCTTGGGAGGCACACCCAGGATAAGTTTTTATATAGCCAGCATAGGCCTCATGAGGACGACTACTGCAACGCTACTGAAAACTGTGGGCACAAGCAGCTGCCCCACAAAGCTCTGCTTCATGACTATCTGTAACTCTGCCAGTCACTTGCAGTGTCACGGCTCAGATATCATAGAATAGTTTGGGTTGGAAGGGACCTTTAAAGATCATCTAGTCCAACCCCGCTGCAATGAGCAGGGACATCTTCAACTAGATCAGATTGCTCAGAGCGCCCATTATAATTGAGAACCATTAAAAACTTCTGATCCACACGTAAATAGCACAAATGATGTTAAGCAATATATCTCATGATCAGTGTAATAGATTAATATTGTAAATTTGTTGATCAGACCGGGTGAACAAAATATGTTGGCATGATTGCCTGGTGGGGAAATGTATTGGAGTTATGTGGGTGAAATGTGCTGCGCATGTTCCAAGGGGTGAGGTCGCACCTTGCGGTGTGGGGGGGAAACTATTGCCTTCGTCCCACAGCCGCCAGGGAGCCTGAAGAGACCCCCTAGTAACAAGACGCGCAGCCACAGAAGACATGGGACCAAGCCATGCCCACCTGAAAATCTACCTGGAGACAAGAAAACTATGAAGAGAGGGACTCTGGTGGGGGTGGGTTGCGTGCCGTTGGTGGAGCTGAGACTGCCCGGCCGCCCAGCGCTGTTTTGCCTGTTTACTGCTTGCTTAATAAATTCTAATTCGATAATTGAGATTGGCATACGGTTTCGCTTATAACAATCAGGTTTTCTTAAAAGAAACTAATTATACCCACAAGAATATAAATCCAGTAATATCTTAACACAATAGCGAGTGTCACAGATGATTTATCCAGTGTCTATTTGACTTGGGATGTACATTATGAACCACATGTGCCATTAGGCATTAGCAAGAAAACACAGTTTTACCCTGTCTTACAATTAAAGTATAGACAAATGCAGATTTCCCAGGAGGTTTAAGCAGATTTGTGCTGCCACTAGCAGAAGGGTGTGGGGAGTCCATATCTCACGTTGTCTGGTGTAGCTGCAGCTGTGCCTCATTTCGATATAGATCAGAGGTGGCTCTGTCTGTGACGGATTAAAATCCTCAGCTTGAAAATAAATTATTAGGCTACAGAAGAACTTTTTAAAACAAAACTATATTGTTGTAATTAAAGAGTCAAAAGTCCCTCACACTTTAATTTTAAAGAATATTCTGATGCAGGATGCGTGGAAGCAAACCAACTGATGCAGGAATTGCCTTCCTGACACCTAAAATATTTAGAAAATACAGGACTGCAATCAATAACAAAGAGCATGATGCAAATATAAAATGGAAAGACTCTCTGTGCAACAGGAAAGCAAAGTATGAATTTTCAGATGAGTCAATACAGACATAAACTGCAAGAAATTATACATGCAGTACAGGCCAGCTAAGGGAACGCCTTAAGGGTTTTCTAACATACATAAGCAAGACCATTAAGACACATTTGGGTTAGATTCACATTACACCAAGCATATGTAAGAAACTTCACAGTAAAACGAGAAAAAATGTTTCCCCTTAACCATCTTTCTAGAAATAAAAGGCAAATGCTGCTTTTAATTATCACAGATTAAAGAAAAGCCTATTAAAGTATTTTTTCTGTAATAAAACCATTCAAAGCTAGGTCACAGCTGGTCTTTGCACAAGTATACAGCAGGTAGGAAACAGTATTAAATGCTGGCCCTTCTCCTAACCTACTGTAAGAAACATGCGATTTTAGTTCTGCTTTAAAGGACAGCAACAATTGCTCTATCCCAAAGCATGCACAGGGATAAACACACCCCACCAAGTATTTTGCGTGTATTCAAGAGCAAGAAATGTTTTACTAGAATCACAGAGATGTTTCATAATGCTGAGTTGAAGCGGGACAGCTTGGGCAGCGGAGAACCAGCCCTGAGCCTGAAAGCCAAAGCCAGATGCAAGTTGAAAATAGGGTGCAAACTCTAAACAGAGAAGATGATCAGTCTCTGGCACTAGTTACCAAGAGAAGCGGCAGATTCTCCACCCTTTGTGAACCTTGAATCATGTCTGAGCACTTCTCTGGAATATCTGCTTAGCCAAACAAATGTTTCTCAGAACAAAACAGTTGAGATGGGAAACGTGAAAGCCCTGTATTACAAAATAAATCCCACAAGGTGATCTAATATCCCTTCTGGCCTTAAATCCTGGATGATACTGCAAATCACAGACAAATATCTGCACCGGGTGAGGACCTTGGGCTGCAAGTTACTCGTGAAAAAAGAAATGCTTTGATATTTATTTGTAAAACACTACATGCTTAAACATATAACGTAAAAAATAACAATTTCAGCAGCCATTATGAAAAAAACATGCCTAATCTGTTGAAGTTTTCTCTAAGCTGACTTTCAAGAAGCATACTGGAAAGAAATATGTCTTCAATCAACTCTAGGGACCTTTACTTTTAAATGAAATTGTAGAATTGGGAAAACTAATGATCTGTATTTACAGATAACACTATTAAAAAGTTCAATTTATTAGAAAAAATTAAATGACTTCACATATTAAAAGCTACACAGATATCTCTATACCACTGTTTTTGTAGTGACTTTATACAATTTTAAGCCTGATACGCAAAACCTGACCTGTCTAAATTCTACAGGCTTGGCAAATCTATCTTCCACCATTTGCCTTACAAACAGGTGCATCACATTGTCATTTTCAGCACATAAGAGCTACCTTGTCTGTCTACCAAAAGGCTTCTCTCTTAAGATCTTTAGATGCTATCTTAGAATAGCAATCTTTGATTTCTTCTTGTACTTTAGGTCAACAGTCACCTCCAGTAATTTTACTTGGCTAGCTGGGCATTTTTCACAATGTTACAATTAAGAACTTAGCATGGGGGAAAAAAATCCTGTGCTTATTATATTAAACAAATGATGAGTAAAGCTGTGTAAAGTTTCAGGGGTTTTTTTTTATTATCATTCAACAACTGAACTAAGAAAATGCTCTTGTGCTTGGATTAAACCAACTTTGAAATTTATTTTTTGTAAGAGAGAAAGGTGAGGGCAGATAAGGAAGTTTTCAGTAAAATAAACCCTCCTTTGCATTTCCAGTCTTTCCTCCTTGTATTAAAACAAAGAATAGTTTCCATTTCATCTGGAATATTGTGTCCAGTTCTGGGCCCCTCAGTTCAAGAAGGACAGGGAACTGCTGGAGAGAGTCCAGCGCAGGGCCACAAAGATGATTAAGGGAGTGGAGCATCTCCCTTATGAGGAAAGGCTGAGGGAGCTGGGTCTCTTTAGCTTGGAGAAGAGGAGACTGAGGGGTGACCTCATCAATGTTTATAAATATATAAAGGGTGGGTGTCACGAGGATGGAGCCAGGCTCTTCTTGGTGACAACCAACAGTAAGACAAGGGGTAATGGGTTCAAGCTGGAACACAAGAGGTTCCACTTAAATTTGAGAAGAAACTTCTTCTCAGTGAGGGTGACGGAACACTGGAACAGGCTGCCCAGGGAGGTTGTGGATTCTCCTTCTCTGGAGACATTCAAAACCCGCCTGGACGCCTTCCTGTGTAACCTCATCTGGGTGTTCCTGCTCCGGCAGGGGGATTGGACTAGATGATCTTTCGAGGTCCCTTCCAATCCCTAACATTCTGTGATTCTGTGATTCTGTGAATATGCTGCTCACACACACAATGTAATTTGTTTTGAACAATTACAAGAGTGAAGAAGGACAAGCATGAGCTAGACTCACAACTTGTGAGAAGTCATTACCCATGTCTTCACCCAATATTGAACTGGTCAGAGACTGGTTAGAGCACTCACACACACACATTACACTTCAATCTCAGTACCCATTTTAAATTCTCTTTAGTTCCCAGAGTGATTTGAATACATTTACTTTCTCTTTAAGAAAAATGTCCAAGCCTCCAGTCATGAAATAGCCATTAAAATCTCCACAATGTCTCCTGCTAGAGCTGTTCTACAAAGTTATTAATAAATATACCTGAGAAAATGACCATATGACAGCACTCACACCTGGGATCTGGGATCTACGCATTTCAGACCTCCTCTGTCAAATCAGGACAGCTTTTGCAGGGAAGAGTGCACACTCCCTCCCTCATAACATCCTCCAGTAATTTGCTTACAGTACTTGTGGCAAAAAGAAAATATGAACCTTCAAACCTTTGCAGAAAAGAATTTAACTCTCCCTTAAGACTTAGAGATGGAAAGAAAATTCTTTATTTGTCCTGATCATGTTGCCTGATCTCTTTCCCCTCGTCCCTTCCAGTGAAAAGTGAGTTCAGCATTTGACCTCAATTTTCAAGTTGTCTCAGGACAAGAACTTGGAAGAGAGTAGGTCCATTTCACAGAAGTGAATCTTTGAAGGCAAAGAAAGAAGTCAATGTATGAAGTGCAGAAGGAAAGCAGAAGGAAAAATTCCCTTCCCCATTTCAAGAAATAGGTGGTTTTTATCTGCTTTAAAATGGAATTTCTGACAAGTTTTACATTTTTGAATGTATACACAACTGGAACTTGCAAGGTTCTGATTTTCCTTTTGCTGTCACTCACCTTCTTCATTTTTTCTTCCAGATGCAGCTTGGACATCCTAATGCAACCTCCCCATTTCAGTAACACTTAAGCTCACACTTAATTTGGGGCATGGGTTTTCAAATCCATTTGTCTAAATGGAAGGATTAAATTCTTTGAACTCTGGCTTAGTGGTACTGAAGAAGTTGAAGTAAAGCTTCCCAACAAGTCTTTTACATAAATAGTCAGCTTTACAGTTTCAGTCTACAGGATGAAGAATGGATAGAGAAAAAAACACTAGAGTTGTGGAGGAAAAAACAAAAAAACCTTGAAGCTGAAGTTTATACTCTTATACTAGACTTTTGGCAAAGTCAAGATTCAGGAAGAAGATAAAACAGACCTCATGAAACGTATATAAACTGTACTGGAACATGACAGGAAAGTCAGTCGTCTCTATCAATATTTTTCTTTTGCACATATAAATCAACCTATGTCTTTGAAGACACTACAAAGTGATTGCATGCACCAACAATCTGCACATGCTTTGGAAACCAAAGGAAGTTTTGCTACCAATATCCGTGGTCAGATGCAACTACACTTGGAAAGCATAATAATTTATGTAACTCACATTTTAAGGAGAACTTTTAACTCAAATTCTCTTTTCTTTCACGGTCAAAAACATTGTAGAGAAGAAAAGCAAGAGAATAAAAAGCCTTCTCGAATTTATCAAAACAAATTCTGGAGAATGGAATATCTCCCTACATTGTAGACCTCAAAATGTGGACCAGTTAGGTAAACATCTGTCTTTGAAGAGGCTGAAGAATTTAAAACAGAGTAGTAATGATCCACAACAGTTGTGCAGCATACTACAAATATTTCTTTTAAATAGTTCAAGATTTTGTAACAGAACATCCACAAAATGGTATGTTCTTTTGTTTAAAGACTTGTTTCTAAATTGTTTCACAAAGTTTAAATAATTTAATAGTGCAACACTGCATACTGAAATATTATAAGTCTTGCTAAATTTGCAACAGTAGAATAAAGATGCAAAAATACCTCTTTGCTTTCTCCAAAACTCAAAAGGAATGGAAAACTTTAAAAACTCATTTACAAGTTTTCAAAAGGGTTTACTGCCATGACAAGTCCTGCATGTTTTTACTTTGTGGATTCAGGTTCCTATTACCTAACTATAAAATATACTATTTTGAACCAGTTCTTTATTTTACATAAATATGTATAGCATCCTTGATTTTGATCAGAATCGTCTAATTTACAACAGAAGATGTAACTTTCACTGCCAGACAGTAACAAGAAAGTTAAAAGCAAAACAGATTAAAAGGAGATAAAGATCTAAAAGCACTACATCTGTTTGCTTTTTGTTTTTGTTGTTTGTTTTTGTTTTCCTTGCTGGGTACAATAATCTGTATGTCTGCCTTTAATTTCTCATTAGAAGTAAGTTTTAAATAAACCTGCTCTGATATCCTTCTCTCAACCTCCTGGAAGTCAGTGCTGCAGTTTTATAATAGCTGATATAACAACTTTATATTTATCTTCTAACCCCAGCTCTCAGAGTCAGGTGAGTCAGGTGATTTTACAAGGATATGAAAAGTCATTTAAGAAAATTGTAATTTCTAGTTCTAGAAATTGTACAGAAAAAAAAATTGCAAAGTCTGGTTCACTTATGTCCTAATGACTGAAAACTCAAAATTATCTTATCACACACTGTGTTACTCTCAGATGATTTTGAAGATCCCTCTCCTTAGTTACAAGCTCCTGGACAATGGCCAACAGGCACAAGGCCTTCAGCCTGCTTCCCAAGTGGATCCCCCAAACAACAGGGGATTATTTGCAACACACAAATAAAATTTCTGTATAGGAGATAAATACTTATCACTAGACAGACAGCACAGAAGTAAGTCCTATCATTTTTCAAACTGTTTATACAAGGGTGCAGGAAAATATAAGGAAATAAAGGTCCTTGTAGCAAGTCAAAAAGTGGTCTCCTCATAGAAGTAATCCTCCTGAGAAATTCCTGTATCTGAATGCTTTGAAAATTAAGTGCATTCATCTTGCCTACTTACTTGAACTCCTGAAAGAATTGCTTTAGGCACTAGCTTCCCACCCACAGAGCAGATGTTTCTACCCTTTGTTAAGGATTTGAAGTCCAACACGATTTGTATTTGACTCAAATGTGGTCATTGCATATTTTAAAAATTACTTCATTGAACAATAACTGCATTAGGCAAAAAGAAAGTGACAGTAAAACATGTTTCAAGTCCCTAAATGTTAAATAAAGCTGGTTTGGGCTGCAGTCTTCAGTGTGCATTACAGAGGTGTTTATGCATTGTTGAAAAATTACCACAGAAATTGAGTCATAAACCACATTTACACAATGGTAATCAGTATCAAAGAGAGGCCTTTATAGAAATTCCAGGGGGTCCCATGCAAATTGAGAAATGAGCAAGAACAGTTACATCCAAATATCATTTACGTGCATTCTTGGCTCTGAGGCTGATGTTGCAAGTGAGAATGGCACTTGCTGACAGCCACAGAGTACATACACGTTAGCATGAGACTTGCTGGGTCTCAGAGTCCTGAACTGTCACAGCGAAAGAATCACATTAAATAAAAAAAAGCTAACTTGCGAAAGGCAGCCCACTGAAAGTAGTAATTCCTCCATTATAATAGAGCTATATATATTTACTATCATGGAGGGTCTTAACAGCTGTGGTTAAAGTTAAAATTATGCAACAAAAGGGAAAGCTTTGCAGAGCACAGCTAAGTTGATTATTGTAATTCATATCTGGAACTGGAAACGCACATCCTGAAAAATCCTCCATCTGGCATAAGAGGTGACAGCCTGCTCAGCAATACAGATAACACTGAACACATCATTTTTATGCTTTCATTGAATACGTAATCCCAACAAAGTCAGAGTGGTGACATTCAAAGACCTTAAAGGAATCTGGCCAAAGAAATCAAATCTGATTCAGACCCATGTCTCTCAGCTGTGTATTACTGGAAATACATAATTCTTGACCGATAATTAAAAGACCAAAGATCCACCAGAAAAAGGCCTGAACACGATTCAATCTCAGTGGGCAAATGAATAAGCAACAATTCTTACTACTTCCCAAATACATGGGAGTCAGATTTCTTTCTGCAAGGTTTTCATTTCCTCACCTATTATTATATCAAAGTAATCACACATTAATATTTACATGCACAACAGTGAATTAGTGGCAATACCTGAATATGCTTCATAGGCAAACGTTAAGTAACACTATGAAGAGTCCATCAGTTTTTCAACAGTATAAACCCAACAAAATTTCACAATTACTACCACACTCCATGGGAAATATTATGTAAGGTCTAATACAGATAGTTTTGTGGTCATCATCAGTCAGGCTGATGACCATACCTATAGTCTTAATTTTTGCCCTTAAGAGATAATGCCTGTACCTGCTTAAAATAGGTAATGCAGATAACCTACATGATTTCACAGACAAGCAAGAAGTTTAAATGCAATCCAGGTCTGAACTGAAAACCACTATTGTGTATAGAAATGAAAAGAACAGAAAACACCACATCTGAGATGGAAAGAAACCTAAGTGTGCTTGCTGCAATTTTCTAAGTAGAGACTGGGCAATCTCCATCCCAGAATGCTAAAACACTTGACATAAGAAATTACAAATCCAGAAGAATACATTTTTAATACAATAAATTCTTTCTATATGGATTCCCTCTGGAATTCCCTCTACAGAAAGAGATGATACCCCATCACTGGGAAACAACAAGCATAGCATCTGCATTTAAAAAAGAGAAAGATGTGAGATCACTGCAAATTAAACTTAAGGCCTAAGATTATATTAGCTTGTTCACAGTAGTATAAAAATCTTTAAAACCAACATAAAATACAATTAAACACACACACAAAAATGGAACTTGATAACATTACCATTTATCAAAGGCAGGTAGTACCAGAATAGCCTATTCTTTCAGAGAATAGCTAATTTTCTGGAGAAATAAAACAGAGTAGATCTTATCTATTCAGATTTTAATAAAGCATTTGGTGACATGCCACGAGGGGAAGCTGTTAAAATGGAGGCTGATACAGAAATATTACATAGGGGAAAATAGCTAAAGCAGATACTATGAAAACCTTACTCCAAGCTGCAAAAAGGTCTAACAGATTTCCTTCAGACTTCATCCTGACACCGACATTTTTTATAATAACTTCTGCACAAAAAATAGGGACTAGAGGATGAAATCTGCTGAAAAGACCATGCCCTGATTCTCACCAATAGCGATGTGGTTGAAATGCAGTAACAGGTATGTAAAGTGATAAACCCTCAGAACCCAAAAGTAGCAGCTTATTGTTTGGAATCAACACAGGAGAACAGTGGGGTGTAATCCAAGGATCGATTCAGAGATGACAGTGAGCCACCACGGATCAAGCAGCCTGGAAAAGGCAAATGTGATTTAACAGTGTGTCTAATGAAACATCTTGACACACATATTTGTCATCTGCAAAGCTGTGTGTACTTCTGGTTACTCGCGTGCGAGAAATAAATAGTCAAACAGGAGAACGATACTACACAAAGCAGAGGAACTGGAAAGCTTACCTTGCAAAAGGAGGCTAAAGAGAGTTTGGCTTGTTTAGCTCTGCAGAAAAGAAACTGAGAGGGAATATGATTAGTCCCTGAATATATTTTTTAGGCAGCAAGTTGGAGGGGGAGGAATAGTCTTCAAGATAAAGAAAAGGACATGTGAGGCAGAGTCCAAGCTGATTCTGCTTAGTCCCTCGCAGGCAAAGAAAACCCCCTCATCTATCGTGTTTAACATAAACTAAACCTATTTTGGAAATCACCACAAGAGAGTGGAGGAGCACTTGGCCCTGTTTCAGGCCACTGAGCTGAACTCTAGACGAAGTCTTGAGCATATCTTCAGCTGGTTTTGACTATTGTCAACGCCTTCAGAGGAGAATCTTACGCCACTGTGGATCAGCCTCGATGTTTCTGCAGAAACTGCCAAATGAAGGAAGCAGCCTCAGTGGAGACTGCTGGACAAGTGGCTATTGTGGGGTTAGAAATAATGCACCTAGATAATTTAAATTCGCCTAAGAAGAACAGAGTATTCAAACATCACACAAGGAGCACTTCTTCAAGTCCTGCAGAAGCTCTGCTTTCACAGCACTCTGAGCTGCAGACAACAGAAAGCAGAAGAGAGGGGTTTTTAATGTTTTAAACAGCAGAAATGAAATGAGAGTTAGGGACTGTTCAAGGACCAAAATTCACCATCTAATACAGTTCTTGGAGGACATTAAGCTAGAAATATGAATAAAATAAACTGTGTTATCTGAGAATTAAGAGTGAAATAAACTGGCAAAGCTTATTAGTGATATAATGGTAAATTGTTAAAATTTGGCTAAACTTTAAAGATGTGATGAAGGTGGCTCAGGGGGAGTGTGAGCTATTATGCAAAATTAGGCACAGAATTTCAAAACCAATAAGTCTGAGTGACAAATTGGTTAACTTAATTGCAAGTAAAAATGAAGCCCTAAAAATTACCAGGAGCATAAAACTACAGCATTGTTACTTGTAAAAAGAAAAATCAAAGGAATGTAACTATGGTACTTGAAGTGCATAAATGAATAATGAAGCACAAATAGCTAGGACTATTAACAACAAGGGGTTTTTTTAATATATTGGAGGTTTGAAAAATGCTAGAGAACAAGTAGTTCCATAAATAAGGTGACAGAGTAAGGAAATATTTGCTACCAGAAAAAAGAATGAACAGAATAATTAATTCCTGGTTTGTGTTTGAATTTCATGAGCAGAATATTATTAAATATAAGACTTCAGAGAGCATACTGTGGTCATAAGAAATTCTGAAGGCTGAGATTAACCTAATACTTGTGTCTAATGCTAATGAGCATCGGAGATTTCGCTTGAAATAAAGTGTTGAATCTTGAGCTTGCTGTGCATTTTTCATTATTTTTAAAAGGTGAAACTTCTTTTAGGAGGAAAATCTCCATCATGGCGTGCAGCAGAAACGTGAATCCAGCCAGGAACTCCTGTTAGGGCCACAGTCACTTGCTCTCACCATGAACATTCATTTAGAAAGGATCATATTAGAACCACTAGTAAATCACTATCCATTGACCACATTAAGCTCACTGAAGCTTGTGAGAGTCTTTACTAAAATCTCTAGACATTCCTTTTGACTGTTTCTCTGCATCATTCCCAATCAGTAACAGGGGAAAAAAAAAAAAATACAAGGACTGTATCTTTCCCCAAACTATGATTATTTCAGTTTTCCGTGGCAGAGCTAAGGGCAAAACCACAAAAACAAAACAAAAAGCGCACCACCAAAAATTAATAATAATAATAAACCACTCATAAACAAAGCTTTCCTGCTGTCCAAAATGCCGCTTCTTCCTGCTGTTCAGCTTCTTTCAGAGCCTCCTGGGCACAGCCGGGGGCTGCCTGCTCCGACCAGCAGCTCCAGGGAGAGCTGCCCGTGGGCAGCGCTGTGGCAGGACAGCGTGCACCAGGGATGGGGAGGGATAGGATCCCGTGACGGGGAAAGGAAAACAGCATGTGTGCTCATTCTCATGGAGGTCACTGTCAAGCCCAGGGAAATGGTGGCAGAATTAAACTTGCAAGGGCTATTGTCTCCTAAATTTTCAGAAATAAACAACTTTTTTACCATCCAAGGGCTTGGTGGTTTGAGAGTTTTGTTTTTCTTCCCTTTGCTTGCCCATGTTTAACAGTAAGAAATGCAGGGGTGGAAGGGATACAGTGCAGCACCAGGGAGCTACCTGGAAGACAACAGAATGAAAATGTGTCTCATCACAGGGCTGAGCTAGACAAGGGAGACACTACTAGATCCAGGGGGAAAACTCATTCAAAAAATTGAAAAGTGCACAAGGATTGAACAAGGGCACAGCTATTTTCAAATAAAATTTTTTTATTTCTTGCTAATCAGAGCAAGGACTCAAGGAGGTAGATTATGGTGAGTAACTCTTAGCTAAGGAGAATCAAATGGAAGTAATGCATTTAAAGAAGTAGTGAATACTTATATGAGTTGTAACAAGATTTAGGTTCATTCTTTTGGACTTGCTAATTTAGCTTTTGGAGAGACAGATGAAGATTAAGTTTCCCTCGCTGATTTTATTTTCTCTCTTTTTCCTGAGGGTGTATACAGCAATTGGTTTTTGGTTTGTTTTTGTTTTCTTTTCTTCCTAGCATAGTTAATGAAATAAACTAACAAACTCTAAAAACTGTAGCGAGAGAAGTGGGGGGGAAGAAAGAAGCAAAAACCACAACACCTAAACCCTAAAAAAGGAAGGGTGTGGGTGAATACTGTTTGCAGTTGTCCCTCAGATGGCAGACCCTTGGCTTGCTTCTCTTCCTACACAATACTGAGACTCATGGTAGAAAAAAAGGCTGTCATCTGAGCCATTAGCAGCCAGAACAAACATAAAGATAGCAAAAAAAAAAAAAAGGAGGAAATGGAGATACTGAGCCATAAACATTCATGTTTTAAGACAGTGATTCAAGCAGTTCAGCATTAGTAATCAGAGTGTGAGTGATTCTCCACATGCCAAGGTGTAGAAAAAGCACAGGATAGTTCAGAAATCTACTCAGATATGGTCGTTAGTGCTTTCAGACTAATCGCAGTAACCTTGCAGCGTATCTGGGAGCATGTCGTCAAATCCCATGACAAAATTAGTCTAGTGACTAAATCACTTGGTCGTCTTCTCCTTGTTAGTTCAGCCAGCATGTTAATGCACCACAGAACAAACACAACGTACTACGCTGGTTGCCTCCTCCTCCTCAGCTTTTATTATAGTTCAGCTATCTGCCCTAACGCAGAATGGATAAACAGTATTCTTGCCAAATAGTAGTGGATTAGCCACAGCAGTGGTGACGACAGCACCGTGTGCGGAAGGATAAGAGTTACAATAGATATTCCCAAAGCAGTAACGTGAGCTGGGATAAGGCGGGAATGAAATGTCATCATTTAGATGAACATTTACACACTATGGAAATGATGACTAGTTTTTGGATTGAGCAGAAGGGCAAATTCAACGTCACAGCAACTTCCAACAAAGTTAATCAGACACAGGTCATATATGCTGCGCTTTAACCCCCTAATCCAGTTCTCCAGCTTGAATGCACACCATAGTACCAAAATTTATTCCATATAGTAAAAGAAAATATTAATAATAGTCATATTATATTACCTGTGATTGAAAATATGTTGCCTTTAATTCTCTTTCAGTCTGGGCCCAATCCTGGGAACTACTACTAAACATCTGCATTTCATACCTGCCTGAAAGCCCTGCCAATCCTCAGAGTTCCTCAGGATAGGAAAATGAATTGAATGTATAGCTGAGAACAAATAAAACTTTCAAGATTCCAAGGTGCCTGGCATAGTTGAAGTGAAATCCACAATTTGCTACACATAAAAAAGAAAAGCATTATGACATTATATCCATGCTCTTGATGATTTTTAAATGACTGCAGCATTTAGCAAATTGAACAGAATGTTTTATGACGTGTTCAGATCTGCTACTTCTGTATATACACATAAATGTAGTAAAATTCTCTACCACTTTCTGAGCTGTAGCATGTCCTTTCCATTTTATACACAATAAGAATCACTGAGACACAAACATTCCTAACAGCAACACCTAAATAAGATCCTAAAGTTTCAAGCTGGTTTCCAGTCCTACCACAAATTTTCTATGCGTCCAGATGGTGCATCTGGTTTCCTATCTGAAGCCATGGAAAATGGGCACATTGTATGGAAACCAAAACTTTGAACTGCAAGGAGCTCTGGCGTTGCTGGGATGGCAATGGAAGACAGCCCTGAGAACCTCGTCTGAGGTGCCAGACAGACTTCTGGCAGACATGAGACCAAAAGTAAATCTACAAGCATCAGCCTTGTACCTGAGCAGAAGAGACCACCATCTCTTCCCCTGAAATGTTCATTGATTGATGTAATCCCAATTATTTCAACATTCTTTGGTGACTCTTGTGAATTAATTGAGGCAAGAAACACTCTGGTTAACAAAACTTCTCATAGTCTGGGAAGTTCCGTTAGGAACAAATTCTTGAAATGTTTTTTGGGGCCCATTATTTATGTCCCTTTTGCTCTACGAATTTCTACCTGTTTCATTACTGGATGTCCTTCAGCTCTTTTCAGCAAACCACTTATCCTCTCAGTCATTTATGGTGCTTATCCCTCCTTTCTTAGTCTCCAGCAAGTCTGGAGCACTCTCTGGTTCACTGTCTGGGTTGTATTTCATTACAGCTGCCACATTATCTGCAGCAACCATCATTAAAAAGGCTGCTGCATTATCACTAGAAAGGGAGCAACATTTCAACAGCTTTGTGTGGTAAATGCACTGGGGGAGGATTTCTGCCACCTCTTGCCAAGTTCCCATTGCTTCACCTTCCCCATTGGTTCTCCTGATTTGTAGTCCAGGTTCTGAATTTATCTCAGGTTCCCTCCATTTTGCTCTCATTAGGAAGGCATTCAGGCAGCATTCTTTTCCCCTCATTCTAGAGAATTTGTTCCAGGTCACTGCTGAGCTGCAGACAGTGTCCTTGAACATGTAACCTGTAATGAAATGAACAATTGCACTATCGGCTGCCAAACTTCTCATGCAGGACTCCCATTCCCATCCCAATGGCTCTCCACTTATCTGGATGAATGTAGAATAACAGGGGAAAGAGAAAAGTGTAAATGAAAAATTAGAATTGTTCCTCACCTCCTAGCATATGTTTAGTAACGTATCTTGGGCAAGCCTCCACTCACCAAAAGTGTTTGGGCTTTGAAAACTACAGAATTGCTGGGCTATACACTCAGCTGTTGTCAGTTCGATGTTTTCATGTAGATACCAACCATGTAAAGATGCCTTAAGTTCTTAGATGTTAATTCAGTGGTAACTACTACAGGGAAAAACAAACAAACAGAAACAAACAAACAAAACCCCAAACAAATAAAACCAACAAAAAACCCACAAAACCAAAAACCACCAAAAATCTAGAAGCACTAGATCTACCAAAACTATTATCTCTCAGAGGTGTCACAGCCTAATTCACAAAAGAGGGATTTGTTTTATAACAAACACCTGTTTCTAACTATCCCCATGCAAACCCATGCTGCCATCCTCTTCTAAGCCCAAATCAAACTGCTGTAATCTTAAAAGAAGTGTTTTCACTCACACAGTACTTATTATGAATTAACAAGGGTGTAGTTTGAAAAGTAAAATCTTTCACCTCTACAATGCATCCCACTGGAGCATTCTGGGTTGCACCATTCACAGCCCCGCTTGATGAGACAATCTACAAAAAATCACCACAAGACATTGGATAACTGAAACTTTCCAGCTAAAAATTAACTGCTGCGGCACAAACACAAGCAGCTAATTTAGGAGGAGGGGTTCTTATTAGGCTCTGTATGCTGTACATGTGAAAGGAAAATCTACCCTAGAGGGCAATTCAGAGCAAGAGACTAACACTGGAGGAGAGAGGCCTCAGGCTGGTGCCTATACTGAGATGCAAGGAGTCCAGAATTTCTCCCTTTTGTAGTTTAACTTAGATCAACACCATGTCTCCTCATTCATTTCCTCAGTCTCTAAGGTTCCTCTGAACCCCTCCCTGAGATGTTACGAACTTGTCCTAAGATGTTCAGAACTTGTGCAAGGGAGCTGAATCACGAACATGCAACCTATTGACCAACATAGCTGAACATTTCTCTTTCAGCAGTTTTGTAACCATGGCTGAAACTTTTGTTCTAACTCACCTCTTCCTGGAGGACACACATTCTATGAAGACTCCAGGGCTCCGCGCCAGCAGTAAGGCAACCTCCTTTGCAAAT
This sequence comes from Caloenas nicobarica, assembly GCF_036013445.1. Taxonomy (NCBI): domain Eukaryota; kingdom Metazoa; phylum Chordata; class Aves; order Columbiformes; family Columbidae; genus Caloenas; species Caloenas nicobarica. The sequence continues at coordinate 74,238,332 of NC_088247.1, forward strand.
CTGCTTACCTCCTTCAACCGACCGCTGAAAACAGCCCGAACAAGGAAGTGTTATTTCACAATTAGCTGTGCTCAATTTTAATTTTTAAAAATCACTACCTTTAGGAGATCTAAACTTTGACATTTTCATGGGTCCCCAAAAGAAAGCAGGATCAAGCATGCTGCAGCTGTCTCTCTGCAGCAGTTTTCTCCCTCTAAAATTGTTCTCAAGTTAATTTTGATGAGGTTTGAAAGGAGTAGGCTTGTGAGCTGAAAATGTTTTAAATTTGACAGCTCTGTCGCTGTGGGGGAGGGAGAAAGATCAGTGATATCTTTAAGTTATGCAAGAAAAAGTTAGTTGTCTTCTTTGAATGCAGATTTCTGTTGAAGTTTTAAATAGTCCTATTCACTAAGGAAAGGAGTGAAAAGGTAGTTAACATAAGTAGGCTGAAGAAGCCTTCTGCTATTCCTGTAAATAAACCTGACCTTCTGGAGTAGTAGCAGAGGCTGCTGACCTTGTTTTTCTCCCTTGCACCAGCAACTGCATAACCTTACACGAGTATCGCATTACCAGCCAAACAGCCAGCTTTCACACATGGCTGTACAGTCGTACACAGCTCCAGCATTCGCTAAAAGGAAACTTGCTTGCTCTCTGAAAGAGTCAGAGGACTCCAGCTTATGCTGAGCTTTTCACTGACTAAAACTTTCCCAAGGGATGGAGAACAGATTCTTGGGATTTAAAAGGGAAAAAGCATCAATGGTTTTGTAACAAATTCCAGAAATCACAGGCTGTGTAAAATCTGAAACTGTAACTGCAGAAGCCTTGCTGTGGGAAGAAATGCTTTTACCATATTTCCTGTAGTCCTATGCAACTATTCAGACTTGTGAGGAGAAGGGGAGAGTGTGCTTGTAACACTTTAAATTACTTCTCTTTAATCTTCTCCCATCATCCAGTAAATGACCTTCCATTTACAGTAAAGCAACTCCTTCATGTAGTTTTTCTTCCCCTTCCCAAAGGTTTAGAATATAGAGCTAGTATTCTGGAAAGCAACAGGACTCTCTTCTTTACATGGATTTGCATCAACCCCGTCAATGCAATATCAGCTCTTGGATCCATCACATGAATGAGCTTTACCCAGACCGTGCTTCAGCGAGGCAGGTATGTTTGTCAGGTTGTACAGATGGGGGTTCAAGATAGCTGAGATTATGTGATTTACCAAAATCACAGGTGAAGTTTGTGGCTGGGGTACTGAATCTCTCTTCGAGCCCAAGCATTCTCTCTTTTGCTAGTAATATATATATGTGTATATGTATATAAAGACCTCAACTTTCTTTCTGTTCTTCTACTCCTTCACAGTCCACTGAGATTAACTCTTTTTCCTCCCTGCTAAAAAAATCCAAACAGGTAGTAACGACAACTTCTCCTATTGCAGCAGGTACACTGCAGATCCAGGGAGGTGTATGGCCACTTTTCCCATCAGCGCTTTTGCAAACCTCGTCTGCCTTTCTAAGACGATGAAAAAAGAAGCTCTGGAACAGCTATAGAAGCCTCAGGTTCTAAAAGCAGCTTCCATTTTCCAGGCTCCCATAGAAGCAGTAAAGAGACCCTTGCAGGACCACTGCAGGCAAATAAGTGAGCGAGGCTGGGACCGGTGCTTGTCATAGGCAGGATCTCAAAGCAACCAGCCAGAGCCTGCACCAGAGAGTAGCCCAGCCCATAGATCAAAGAGGACAATACTCCAAGCAGACACACAGCAGCAGCCCAAACCTTCTGCACTAGAAACTCATGAGCAGGTCCAACAGCCTCTCACTGTGGTGAGCACCTTGGACCTCCACAGTAGTCAGCACTATGAAAGTAACAGGGATATTAACTGACAGACTTGTGGGAGGAAAACATTTTACCCCACAACATTTACTGAGGATCTGGTAAAGAAAAAGAAGAGACATTTAGAGGAGAATGAAATATTCTTTTTCATAACAAAGAGCAATATATTTTTAGACTTAAAAAAATTATATTACTTCTACATGTCACTCTTTCAGAATTTTTCTGTAATAGATATCTATTTCAAATGAAGTCATTTCATTTCAAAAGTTTTGATATTGTGCAGTTACTTTTCTTATCTTTTTTTTTCTTCCTTACCTTCTTTTTTTTTTTGGACCTTTATCTTGTAAGCAAATAATATGCTGCATTAACCACATTATAGCAAGTGTTGAAATGTACACACTTCTTTGTGTTTATTTGTTAAAACACTGTTCCTGAATCCTACAGCTATAACCTTTCTTTTTGCTTACTAATCAACATGTTTGATACCTTCTATTTTCTGCATTATTATTCCCCCAATTTTCAAAGTCTGACAAATAACAGAAAAGCCCTGAAGAACCTCCAGATGCACCAGAATTCCCATACTAGAAAAATCTGTAATTATTTACAAGTCAACAATTTATAGCACATTATTTTGTGTATAAATTGAGCGGAGAACTCAAAGCCACACAATGTAACTTCCACGTTGGGCATTGTTGAGCAGGGGTTGGACAAGTTGACCTTCAGAGGTCCTTTGATATTACAATTTCAGTAATTTCAGTTTCATCTGAGTAAGCAAACAATTACTGCAAGTTTTTTTCAGTTTTTCTCAGTATTTTTTTTTTCTTCTTAGAAAAACATTTGGTGAGGGAGAATTTTTCCTTTAAAGTTTCCAGCTTAATGGCCCTGTAATCACCACCTCTGCTCTAAGTCAGAAAACATCCAAAGAATTCACCAGTTTCTAGACAGAGTAATGAAAAAGGAAGAATTAGAATTCTAGAAAGCATCCAAGATATTTTTCATCCATTTGCGCCTCTCTAAGGAGCTTTGGAAATGCAGTGTAATAGAGGTGGAGTTGCTTACAGCATGCCTTGCTCGCCTTGCCTTCATGGGGTTGCTCTGCCAGCGAGTGACTCTTAAGCTGTCCTGATGTGATCTACAGAAGTTGAGAGGGACGTTAGGAACACTACCCCAGCGTGACAGAAGAAATAAAGCCCCATCCCATTTGACAGCCTCTAATTCTTCTTCCAAACACAACCCCTTTTATAAGCCTTCCAGTCAGTTAATTGGGAAAAGTGCTATCAGCTGGGCTCCTTGGGGCATGCCTGGGGATGAGCTGCAGCCTCTGCTGGCCCTTGAACCCAAACCCGTGGTCAGCAGGACACCCAGCGCTTGTCTGTCCCCACCGGGTGATGGGTTGGCTCAGAAGCCAGGGGACAGTGCAAGCAGCTGGGGAGACACAGCTGTCCTGTGGCACACACCACCCTCTCACGTTCCATGTCTGCAACCTGACGTCTTGCTGCCAATGCCACCAGACAGTCTGAAAAGATGACATTGGACTCGGCAAGGTGGGAAGGGAGAGATTTGGAACCTTCTTATGTGAGAGGCACAGTGAAGATGTTTAAATAAATGTCCTATTTTATGCTGAGTAAAAAAGCAATGCGTATGAGAAAGCATGGCTTAAAAAAAAATCAATAAAAACGAAAGAAATAAACATCACCCTATAGTGTCAGGAATTCGGACAATTCCAGACGTCTTTGTGAAAGAGAAGTTTAATCTTCTGAATTCTCAGCATCAAAGCTGAAAACAAGCACTAAAAATGCAAAAATGGTAGTGACAGAAAAAAGTCTATTTTGTTGTATTTACTTCAATAACCTGAAGTATTATTAGAAAGACAGATGTCCTTTTTTTTTTCAAATTCAGTTTATTGGTAAAACAGCTCAGTGATCACCCATGCCACTTTAATTCTTGTTGGCGTACTCCTTAGTGGGGTTTTGGCCCATGCCAGCTAGCCTACCGCCTGGGCACATTTTGGGGTATAGCATGCACCCAAGTCATACTTAGCACGAAGAATGGACAAGACTGCAGCATATTTGGCTGCTTCTGCTCCGCAGAATCCTCCAGCACTACCTAGCAGACTTCTGCCCTGCCGGCACCTCCTCATGCTACAGCCCAGGGCTTGCAATACCTCACCCCAGATTTGTGCTATAAAACCATCAGAGTCCAAAGTGAACCAAAGTGCCTGAAGTCACATGAAATGAGATCATCAAAACCACCACTCAGACACTAATCCGAATGTCTTGGGACAACAGTCACGTCAGACTCAGGGCCTGGCACTATATAACACAGACATGGTGGTGTGTGCCACTTCGTATCAGGGCCATAGAACTAGCCACAGAGATGCTAGTCCCAGTTTTTAAAATTTAATTTAATTTAAATTTATTTTTAAACAATTAAAAATTTAGCAGTACATAGGGAACATCAGTCAAGCCTTCAGTAAAATCCTACTCCAATACGGCTATGGACTGTGTATTCACTAAATCATGTGTTTAAGATTTCTTCATGCATAGGGGACATCATCTGCCATGTTCATCAAAAGGAGAAAAAAAGGAGAGAGAGAAAAAAAAAAGAATAAGAGTACTTTTCCCCCAATTTAGTAATAATTTTTAACAACAATAAATTTTCTGCAAGGTAAAAGATCCTCCAAAGAATACTTTATAGAGCTGTCATGGACCTCACTACAAAATGGTATTACAGAGGCTAAACAAAGGCACATTTTAGAAGAAATCTCCCACAGTTTCCCCAAAATCCATAAAACTACGTATCATATAAACCTATCACCACAGTCCGAGGTCTTCTGCTTAGTTTTCCTTACTTCAGCATCCACAGGGACAAAATTTCAACAGCTGAGCCCAAATATCCCATGTCCTGTAAAGCTTTGCAAAAGATTTCAGAGTATCTAAATGTGTAATAAAAGAGATAACTAATAAAGTCTGGGCTGGGGGTGGGGGTGGAGGGGTGGAATATATATGTATATATAAAGAAATATGCACTGATTGTTAACTGTAAGTAATGTAATCTGATGCCTTCACCAAATACCAGCAATAATGATAAAAACTGCCCACAAAAAGGATAAGTCCCTTTTTTACAGTCTAGATATAGATAAAATTGACAATACCTAAGCTGTCAGTATTAGTAGAGGAAGTGGACACCAAAACCATCTGGAAACAGACAATGTTGGAAAAACTAACTCAGACTGATGATGATTAGAAGCTGAAGTACAGAAAATTTTTATTCCTTAGCAAGTCTAGATTTTTATAAATCAAATTTTTTAAGACATCAAATTTCTGTTGCAGAAAGTATTTGTGAATGAAAGGAAGCATCAACTTTTAAAGTAGATGGTTTTAAGTACATTTGCTTTTACTGTACTAACTTGAAAACATAAAAGTATTTACTTAGACCATTTAGTTTAAAATCTGTTCCTAATGTAGTGACCTAACCGAAAGAATTTGGTTTATGAACCAAAAGCTGCATTTTTGAAACTTCATGCATTCAACTGCAACATGAGAGGTAAATGATCCTTGCTAACATCTATCAGCCTCGTCCACTTGATCTTTTTTAGCCAAGTCATTTTTGTAGCTTTTACTGTGCAATGGCCCAGAAAGTGACTGTGTAAAAGTATTGTGTAAAATTACATCTTCTCCTTACACATGTTCGTATTCAAAATAAAACTAATCTGCTTTACTGGCAGAAAGCAACTTTCTACTCCTAGCAGTCTTGAAAAAGCATTTGTATTCTGCTATGTGCATTGAGAATAACACCAACTAATTACACAATTTTACAACATAGAAAAAGGACAATTTTTTTCCAGAGTTCTGCTGAAGGTGGGCAAAAAAAATCAACATTACTTTTGTGTGTGCACATGCAACTATGGAGATCCATGAAAGCAGAAAGATAACAGCAACCCATATCCTTCATGTGGAATATTTCAAGTAACTGAGAGGTCTAGTTCAAAGCCGTTTTCAAAGAAGAACATGTCTGCAAACATCAGATGCAGTCACAAGTAATTTTTGGAGACAGAAATCCAAATAGGCAAAACGTTGTATTCTACAAATATAATTCAAACAGAATCACCTGGAAAATATATTTCAGACTATAATAGTACTCTAAAAACACCAGCAAGCTTTTCTTCATGGCTTACAAAATGAAATAAAAGAAAATTCATTTCAAACTCCTGAATTCATATTTCCTTATGCCAAAGCATGCTAGTAAATTAATTTTGGGATATGATTAAATTAATTTTGTGCTGATTTAATAATAAACTTTGGGATATTCAGCTATACATCATACTTACAGGAGATTGTGTTGCAGAAGCAGTCTTATGCCAGAAATGTACATTTACTGTTTATTTTACAAATACAACAACTGAAGGAAAAAATAAATATTTACCTAACCAAGAATAATATTTTCTTTCTGTGGAAAAACAGCCTGCTGCCAAAACTCCCTGTACTAATGACAACAATTTTACAATAAAATCCGACTAAAACTCAGTCATTGGCACATAAACTCTGATGAGATTACACAACATCTCCAAATGTCCTTCTTTTAAACATATTTGCAAAAATGAGGTGGGATTCTGAGTTCTCCATTTTAGCACCTTTGTTATAAGCAAAAAATACCCCACAACTTTTATTAAGTGAGTTTAACTGAGCTATTTGATGGCCAAGAAACAAGATGGAATGAGGAATACTATCATGCATTAGTTCTCTCTGTTTCTGTTGAGAATTCTTTTTATGATGAAATTACATAAACCATGTACCTTAGAAACTCAGACAAGTGCTTTAATCAGTCTCTTTATACCTGACAAACTTGAATCTATCTTTCTTCAACAACACAGCCCCTTCAAATCAGCCCTTCCAAGCAGATTTCTACTGCCCACACCCTTCAAGTAGGCCTCTACTAAAACCAGAAAAACAAAAAGGCAAAAAAGGGCACAAAACCCCCAAACAAACAAAAAACCACAAAGATGTAGTGTTTCTGAGGTAAGAAGAAAAATAGGGAAGTGGAAATGAGAGACAAGAAGAAAAATGTGGTTTAGGCTTTTATACATCATAGCAAAAATTTGTTTATGCTCTCAGTCCCTCAAAATAAAAGCCTGACTTCTAGTTCCTTTTGCTGATTGCTATATGCTGTATTCGAACTTACATCTGCTTCAGACTCAAAATCAAGATGGTTTGGATTTTTTTTAAATGACCCCACAAACTTCTTTTTTTTCATTTCCTGCCTGCCCTCTGCTCTCATGCAATGCACTGCCATATACATTCATATTTTCTCATTTCTTAAAGGAAATGTTCTGCTTTCGAAGTGATCTAGTGTTTGGGAAAATTTACTGACAAGTTGCCCAAATAATTTAAAACTTTCTATGCATGTATGATTAAAACATTAAGATATCGGAATCAAAAGTATAACTATATTACATAGTTAATAAAATAATTGTGAAAACTTTCTTCTAACTCTTCTCAAACAGCAAGAAAAATTTAATCAAGGAGTGACTATGTCAGACTGAGAAAATTTTTGTTCTTGGTTATATTACAGCAGGCTGCTACATAAATCATTTGATAAACTACCTTTCCTTTAGAGAAAGCAAATTATTCCCTATCAACAGCACGTAATCAGACTGCTGTTACAAGACAATTCCTAAGCATTCATCAGCTCTCAGCTCTAGAGGCATTAGATGCTCAGTACCTGGGGAACTGTTTATCTACGCAGGTTCAGACGTGTTTAGGACACTGAAGATCACACCATAAATGGAATTTCCAAAGACTTTCATGTTTGTTTTAAAATGTGATACTTACAAAAGACAGCTCTGGAGACTGTAGCCTTTTGGTGAAGGCTGGGTAACAGCTGAACAGATAAACTTTTGCAGAATTTACCCTTACTTGTTCACAGTGCATGAGGGTGAGCCAGTTTACAAATGCATTGCTTAATGCATTTGGAAAAGGAGCTAAGCCTTGATCCACATTACAGAATTCCATCCCTATATTAAATATTATATTATTATATTATGTTTCTATTATTATATTATATTGTGTCAAATTCTCAGATTCTCATAACTTTCAAATTTGTGAATTCTTGTCTTAGTCCTGAATTTCAACACATGGTCACAATTTGACTTTGGGCTTTCATTTAAGTTTCAATCAGAGGTATCGGATCTTTAAAGATAAATAATTCAATTTTCTGACCAGTGTTGAAGCAGTCATGGTATGAAATCCAGAAGAAAGCATCAACATTGTTGTTAACCTTACTGTGATCAAATTTCTTCTACTGAGCAACGAGAGTGGAGAAGGGCAGTACAAGTACTGATACAGAACTACTAGTGTTTTCTACTATTAGGCATATTACCAGTCTTAGGACTGACTGTGCCCATCTGATTGTCATAATTACTAAGGGAAGATGCTCCTAAAGAATACCACATCATCCAAATTTTCTTTGCCTAACATCCACTATTAATCAGATTTTTTCAGACATTTGTTTCCTGTTCTTACTTCCTTAACAAATAAAATACAGTAAGCATCTGAGAGAAGGAAAACCTGTAAACTATAAAGTGAAAAAGACTGGGAAGCCACAGAAAAGAGTTTTAACTTAAAAGTAAAAACAAACAAACCAGCTCCACCACACACCCAACAAAACTCTACAAGCAGAAACTCCTTTCACTGCATTCTCTGCTGCTTCTACCAAGTTTCTGGCACTTCTGTGCATGTCCCAGCAAAATCTACAACAGAATTGGCAGCATTTTATTCCCTCGCTGCAGCAGCTTTTCCTACCAGGAAATAAAGATTGAAACATTTTACAGTTATTTTCCTTGCATTTTGTGAAAATTAAATGTTTCATTTTAATAAGCATAGTGTTTGGAATTTATCACTAATTCATTTTAAGTTGTAATGTTACGAAATACTTGAATTAATTCATGCAGCATTTTGTCAAAACAAGCTCCTGAAGAGCCAAACAAGGCAATAGGACACAGGGCACACTTTCACTGGAATTTTCAAAATCACCGTATTTGGAATTAGCAAAATATCCTGGGAAGACCAATTGTGGTTATAGAACTGAAAACTCAGTCTTAGCCAAATTTTCACAGCAAAGGCAGTTTTGCAGTACAGAAATTTTACCAATGGATGTGGAGGATTCTCCATCACTTGATGCCTGCAAGTCAGTTCTGAATGTCTTTCTGAAGGGCCGCAGCAGCAGAAATGGAAGGTACTGACTTGAGACAGGAATCAGAAAAACTTGTGTTTGCCTTATGCAAAGAATTGGATTAAGGTATCACCCATATAATTTAGCCTTAACAATGAAGGATGACAGCACAAATATTTCCCTGTATGTGCAGATAAATGAATCACGCATCAGGAAAAGAAATACATAAAACCTGCCAAAGACTCCTAGCAGTAGTTTTTAATCGTGGTGCATGGACCTAGTGGCCAATTCGAAGGGGCCCACAAAAGAAAGCCCTAGAAGGGTTGGTTCAAATATCATGTGCAGCTCTACTTGCGTATCCTTACAAGTCCAAAGTCAAAAGCATTTGAAAGGCACTGATTACAACTGTAGTAACAGATAACATATTTCTCCATGAGACTACGTAACAACACTGAGGGTTTTATAGCTCAGAGATCTGGCACCCAGCATCAGGTTCCGCAAGTCTGTTCCCGTGTTCTGCCAATGCCATGGCCAGTCATCTCAAAAAAGCTACCTGCCTGTATTGTGTTGTTCCCCTAGGGTTTTCCCAGGGGTGGCTGCCACACTTGTATTAGAATATATAAATACACTTTTTTTTCTTCCTTTTCCACCCCCCAGAAGAAAAAGCTGCCTTCGAACAAGATAGCTGGACAGACAATGTCTTAGCATGGGAACAGGTTGCCCAGAAGGGTTCTACAGTCACTGGACAGAGCCCTGAGCGACCTGGTCCCATCTGAAGGTTGACCCTGCTTTGAGCAGTAAGTTGGACTAGGGACCTACTGAAGTCCCTTCCCACCTGAGGTATCCCATGATGCTGCAAAAAAGGCATTGAAGATATGCGGCCAGCTTTCATTTCACTCCTTTTACTCCATTCAGGCATCCGTAGAATGTTTTGCTATTTACTTTTTTTACTTAAAATGTTTTCTGAGGCTTCAGAGCACATTCACATCATATTTGCATGTGTTTCTATATAAACAAAAGGGATTCCAAAATATTTTTTTTTTTAAGAATAGGACAGAAAACTTCATGGAAATTCTTGATTCCAGGAGTTATTCAGAAAAGTATGAAAAGTCTTGCAGAAGAAATCACAGGAGCTGGTAAAGTACTGGTGCAAAGAAATTCAGAGGCAGGCTGTCTCTCATCGCCATGATTACGTCCATGTTGCTTTTCAGAAGAACAGGCTAGAACTGCCACCATGCTGGGAAATTTGTTTGCAAATTGATGTGAAAAGTTCAATGGAAACAAAAATGGAATAGCAGGCTTCTGTGCATTTATTCTCCCTGCATTTTCCTACCCTTTCAATTTCCAGACTGAAAGGGCAACTTCTTAGTTATTTCAGAATTTGATGCTGCTAAGGAAGGAACACCTACAACTGAAATACAGCATCAAAACCAGACAGCTACATAAACACTTATCAGAAATCCTTGTACTTTAACCACCTCACCCTGCATTTAGGGGACAAAAGATTCAAGAAGCTATTCTGTTTATTTGCCATCTATTAGAGAATGAATACAGCCTTCTCATAATGTCAGTGATTTGCTAAATGTCCCTGTGAAGCACAAAAACCTGCCATCCAGTTTGCACGCCCGTGAGCACTGTAGCCATGTGAAATAAGGCACGAGCAGCCATTTTGCAGCATTCTGGTACTGATTCCAAAGCCTTCTCAGAAGTCTAAATTTCTTCTTGTTTCTTATCTACATAAGCTTTATTGTCTTTCTCCTTTTAGAGGCCACCTAAAAGTACTGTTTCGTTTTGAGGCAGCTTGTGGGTCTGCATTTCTCCACTTGACAATATACCCATATATTTCCCACTGTGCTTACTTTGGCTTAGTGGTCAAACAGCTTGCTGAACTCACGCTTGTCAACCAGTTTTGACGTGTAATATTCAGCCTCAATTGCTCCTTCTTGCACTTCTGTCCAAATTTCCCTCTGATGCACTGTAAGCAGGCCTGGCTACTTTACATCTCTGAACAACAACTGCACAGCCCTATTGACCTGCTCTCTTGCTTGCTCTCATTTTGCGTTTTAAACCCGCCGCTGAAGCACTGTATTACTCTCGCAGTCCGCTTGCCTTGATTCTTTTGGATTGCTGTGCAGTAATACTTCACTCCACTGGTTGTTAAAACAGGTCACACTTCACAGCACGGACTACGTCTCACCTACTTCCTGCAGTATCCCGTTTCTTGTTTTACTTGGTAAAGGCACATATTTTTTCTATTTCTGCCTTTTTTTTTTTTTTTTTTTAAACATGGATGTCAGCAGTTACAGAAGTGTTGGACTAGCAGTTTAAAGAGGGCAAAAGCAGTGACCAAGTACCATTTTGCTTCTGCTGCTGCTCCTCCCCAGCACCATGTGGTTGCCCCAGACGGCTGCCCTGGGGGGCAGATAAAGTGCCTGCAGCTCCAGTGGCACCCCCCACCCCTCCTGTGGCTGAGACAGCCCTTGAGGACTCAAGGGGCTGCAATACTTCTGCTAAGGAATTGCTCACCAGGGCTGGATTAAGATGAGAAACGCCTTGGCTAGAATCTCCCAAAGTGCCTTAGCGTGACAACAGCATTCAGCAAGGGTTTTCTAGGCCAGACTTAGAAAATTAAGCTATCTGTGACTGGAGAGGCAGGAGTCAGAGATCCATGTTCCCTCACCAGCTCCAAAACCTATACAACCCTCTTCCTCTCACTGCTTTGCACAGGTAAAAAGAAAACCAAAGCTCTTCCCTCCCCTGCATCATTGAAAAATTGTCTCCTCTACTCCCAGAACCAGCTTCAGCAAACTGGAGGGATTGGAGCGGTGTCAAATACCTTGCTAAACATCTTTCCCCAATCTACTGGGTGCCTGTGGGTCTCCTCTTAGGAGACTGGAAGTTGCAGACTGGCATTTTTGCACTGCAAGATGCTGTGACTTGCAGGTTTTTCTTTAGCTGATTGCGACACCTTCGCCGCCCTGCCACCGCCCTTTCAAACACAGGACGAGCCTCCAAAACCCCCTTTCCCCAAACCACAGTATTGTCTTTTCTCTTCAGAGACTGAACTTTTTCATGGATCCATAGCAGCGGCCCTGACCTTTGCAGCAGTCCCTGTCACGATGGAAAGGTTTTAGCTTATGTCTAGCCTACAGTGCTGGTAGCACTTGAACCGCACCTCTGGAAACCCTCCCATTTGGTGGCAACCAGAGAAGGGACAAGGATGCAGATGTAGGTCTGTCAATTGATGCTGGCTCTGCAAGCCGCTACCAGGCAGGGAGCTTGGGGAGGGGAGGGCGTCGAGGGGAGAAGAGCCCCGTACAGACAAAAGGTGCGTGCTGACGTTAATCTCCGCTAACGAAGCCTGCAGAGAGCTCGTGCTCTGAGTCACCCAGCTCAGCATTGAACCGAGAGAAAGCTCATGAATCAAACCACCCCGGCGTAACGGAGTGAAGCAGCCAGGGGGAGGGGAAGAGAGAAAGGCAAGGCTGGCATCAGACCCACAGCCGCTGCCTCCGCGCTGCTCCTGCCTCTGCCATCCAGGCACCTGCCACTCCATGGGTGCTCTCCCCTGGCCCCAAACCTCCTCTCTGGAGGCTCTGCCAAAAAAATACACCAGGGCAGTGGAGCGGGCAGGGGAGGGACCCGCGGCTGCAGGACACGGCCCCTCATGTTTCCGCTGGCACTGGCGCAGCTCGCCTGAGGGCCACTGGTACCCCAAAGTGCCTGCAGCTTTAGGGAGCAGGTAAATGGGCAAGGCAAAAGTCTGGGGATTTGCCAGGAGCCAGTAGAGGACTATGATGGTGGGGGCCAAGTCTCTTCTGCTGTTTTGTTTGTTTAGGTACACGTGTAAGATTGATCAGAGTAGAAGTGACCAGCTACGGAGAGCAAGCCCTAACGATCATTTCTGCAGCTTCACCAATGTGTTAAATGCTGCATTGCATGAGTATATATGTATAGCTTAACTGATTTACCACAGCACCTCTGCACAGGCACAGAGACGCCTTCCTGCCAGTCAGCCAGACTCACAGAGAAGACAGGTGGACTACTGCAAAGAATTGGATTCAGTCTATTCGTATAATCAAATATAAGTCTAGATTTAAAAGCCTGTCAGAGAAGAAAATAAATCTGTCCTCCTCCATAATAAGTAAACCAAGGAGCAACCCATATGTATCTCACCATAACCAAAGAAGAGATTTTTTTTTTTTACAGCTACAGCCGTGATCTGCATTTCTGGTGGCTGAGCTCCCAACTCGCAGGCTCCAGTGGTAGGGCAGCGAGGGGTGCGACGTGTCAGCTCCAGGTGCTGGAGTAATTCTGCGCCTCTCCACACACACATAGTCCTTGGTTATTGCAGGGCAGGCCAGGAAGCAAAGCCAAGAGCCTTCAACACAGGCTGCAGGCTTTCCAGGCTGGCAAGAGCAAAGGCCTCCATCTCAGAGCCCAACTACTCAGGTGCTCCTTGAAGGGGAAAGAAACAGCTAATGGGAGATGCATTCAAAGCCCACATGCCCTGCAGAACTGGCATGTAGCACAGAGTAAACCAGCTCTTGGTAAGGATTGCAGCCAGGTTTTTATTTTGGTTTTCTTTCATTACTTTTTTTGGGGGGGGGAGGGAAGAAGAAAAAAAAAGCAGGCTATCTTGCTGACTGGTACAGAGGAGCTGGCTATACAAACTCCACAGCATAGCCATCTAAATGACGTGCCTTGGGAACAGAAGTACCATGAGCTCTGGCCTGCTGTTTCTAGGCAAGAACCTCAAAGTCCAGTAACTACTACTCTCTCTTAGGGGAATTATCAGGAAGGAACAGGAACTCTCCTTGTGTGAATGTGGCGCTTTGTTTTAGGCTTACCTGGCAGATGAGTGGTTTTTGTGACAACAAGCAAGCACAAAAAAGTTGTCCTGGGGATGTTCACTTGAGAGATACTAGTTTACTAGCACTTTCAGGAGAGACAAACAAGAAGGAAACAGACTGGCATGAAAAAAACCCTCTTCTCTGCAAGTATTTGAGAGCTGTTAAGACAGTGCCAGAAGACAACCATGTGTGTCTGAGATCAAAGGGCTGCAGTGATTTTAAAAGGGCCTGTCTCAGGGCGGAGAGGAGTTACGATTGCTCAAGGAAAAGAAACAAAGGCGACAAGGCATGTTGTAGGTCTGCTTAAGATTATCTTCACAGAACAGCAGAGCCTCAGGAACAGCTATTCACATACACTTTTTGTCTGGTCTTAGTGCATCACTTCAAGTATTAAAATAAATGATACCATGCAGCCATCATTTGAAGCTCAATTTATTTTGCAGACAGACATTGCTTCCCTCTGCCTGGTTCTCAGCTCACTAGAAGATCACAGAATCATAGAATCATTTGGGTTGGAAAGGACCTTCAAAGGTCATCTAGTCCAACCCCCCTGCAACGAGCAGGGACATCTTCAACCAGATCAGGTTGCTCAGAGCCCCGTCCAGCCTGGCCTTGAATGTCTCCAGGGTTGGGGCATCTACCACCTCCCTGGGCAACCTATTCCAGTACTTTACCACCCTCATTGTACAAAATTTCTCCCTCATGTCTAACCTGAATCTCCCCTCTTTTAGTTTAAAACCGTTACCCCTTGTCATGTTATAACAAGCCCTTCTAAAAAGTCTGTCCCCATCGTTCTTATAGGCTCCTTATAAGCACTGAAAGGCTGTAAAAAGGTCTCCCCAGAGCCTTCTCCAGGCTGAGCAACCCCAACTCTCTCAGCCTGTCCTCACAGTAGAGGTGTTCCAGCCCTCTGATCATTTTTGTGGCCTTCTCTGGCCCCTGTCCAACAGGTTCATGTCTTTCCTGTACTGAGGGCTCCAGAGCTGGATGCAAGATGGCATGCTTGGGTCTAGTGTTCTAATGTCAAGCAAAAAGCCATACGCCCTGCCTCTCAGGTATGCCTATTAACTGGGACTAAATAGCTCACTAACTGCCACTACACACCTTTCAAACAGAACAAGCTCATGTCTGCCCCAAAGATACTGCAGGACAGATGGGTCCTCTCCACTGTGGGTTCCATTATGAATGAGAGGAAGAACTGAAGGTCCCTGAAATCAGGTGGACCTGATGGATGAACAGAGTTGATCTGTAGGGTGCATCTATGTCTATAGGCCAAGGTAAGTGAACATTAGGGAAACTTAGGCTACTGGGAAGTGAAAGACACATAGGCTCAAGCCTGACAAAAATGCCACTCAAAGAGAGCAAAACTAACTACAACTGAAATTGATAAGGATTTTCCATATCTAAAAAGTTCTGCAAGAGATCAAAACTGTTTCCTACAAGTTTAACTGTGACCATTTGTCCAAGTTTTGACACTCGGACATGGAGGCAAAACCAATTGAGCTGCACTGACTTAATGAAGAAATTAAGTATTCAGAAAGCTAAGGTAGTCAGTACCATCTTCCTGGGCTCAAAATCCTTATCAGCTTGAAGCTAATTCTGCTCTTCCTCCTACGGAGTCACAATTTGTACTTAGAAATTCACGCTCTGTACCTACTTCTGCACTGAAGCTTTGAAACAGAACTGTCTAATCTCAAAGCCTGGAGAGAGCCTGCAGCCTTCACTCAAGCCCATTTGCAGTCACCAGGTTTTGCCAGCTTTGGAGTCAAAAAAACTGAGAGGGGAAACTAAAGTAGAAATTTCCCAGATGTGATGTCAGGAACTTATGGGAACTCGTTTGTTGCAATCTGAAAGTGAAACTGTAAACCAGGGGGGACAGAATTATCAGGTGAACTGCTGCCACTAGTTTCTTTTGAGCTTTTAATTACTATGTATTTGGTAATCTCACCCCAGTAGTTCATTAATAAACTCACATTCCAGCACTGCTAGCACAGCAAGGCATTCCGCAGACCACAGCTTTTTCTGTACGGAGGAAATGGCCAACACAGCCATAGCAAAATAACTTTCCTCCCCAGCTTTTATTCTGGTATCACCAGAACCAGGCTTGAGGTGGGATTTTTCTGCACTTCTGTGCACAGCACAGTTGAAAGACGGGTAGGGAAAGTGTGCCCCCACTGCAGCCTGGCTAGGAGAGCCCAGGTTCCCTCTGCCACCCCTGGCAGTGTGCAAGGAGAAGCACGCCACCAGAAAAGTTGTGCTAGTTGAAAAGGAGATGCTACACACAGTAGTTTTAGTTCCGAACACCGGGGGCTTGCCAAGAGACACTTCGTGTCTCTGGCGTTCAAGCAGTTAAACACAACTGCGAACTCTGGAAGCTTTCCCACTCCTCGCTGAAGCTTCTCCCCAGTACACTGGTAACTGGTAAACAGATGGTACAACAGATACGGTGTCAGCTCCCTCCTTGTTAGAAATGCAGCTATCCAACATTCAGTCAACCTGCCTAGAGTGAGAAGTGACTGAATTAGAAGGAAAAACATGCTTGCATTTCCCTTTCTCTTAACTACTGCACATACATAGCCTGTGCATTTTGCATTTCTAACAGAGTCCAAAATGCTTTTTTTTTTTTTCCAAGGAGTCTTCTCTCTCTAACTTTCCCATCCTGGCTGTTATGGCGAAAGGTGGTAAAAACTCCCTCATATTCAGTCTCCTACAACCAGTCTAGGATAAACAGTCATTCAGACTGGCAGCATTTTCCTCCTGAAAGCTGCATCCAAGGGATAATACAGACACTGCAAATAGTGTCACGAACTCCAACACTCACGAACCAGCAAGACTGCCAGAAGTGACTGGCACCGTTTTGAGGAAAAGTTTTCAGTTTTTTTCCAGTTGGGCTTCCTCCGTGCTTCACTGCCATCTCTGACTTCCCTCCCTCCAGCCCACCATAGTAGCTTCCCCAAACTGAGCAGCAAATTCTGCTCCTTGATAAACACCTCTTGTATCCTCCACCAACTCCATCGCTCCCTCCCATAACTCCTCCCTCAATTCCCAAGTTGCACCTGCTTTCGTCAGCCTTCCACCATCCTTCTGTCCTCTCATACTGAGGCTCATTTCTCTTCCTTCCATGTAAGGCTTCATGTTCATTACTACCGCACTTCCCTCATTGCCCGCTTCCCCCAAAGCTCTGTCCCAGAGCCAAACAAAATTTGCATCTTGTTCTGAATTCTGCACTTATAGCAGAGCATACATTTTCTCTTGCAAATGCCTTATATCAAGAAGCAACTGTGATCCAGGACAACTTGCCAAGCAAATCTACCTCTTCTTTATGTACCAAGCCATTTAAAAGTCTCTCAACATGGATAAGAAGCACAAGGTTTTAAACAGGCTCTGTTATTGTTGCCAGACATGGATACAGCAAGATTTGAGGATTTTTACATGTGTATGTGTTTTAGTTTCAGGCTGAGTCAATATATTATGGAAAACAGACCTGCCTCCAGTTACCTAGAGACTGCTTAACCATGGGGTTCACTGTAAAACCACTCCACAGGAATGCCACTCGATTGCTCAATTCAGCAAACCCTGTTGGTGGATTTTCCTCCCTTATCACCCTTACCTATTCATTATTTCCCATATTGCATGAGAAAAAGAAAAGAAAAAGGAGAAAGCTTTATTAATTGATGGAGATTTAGACCCTTATTAAAGCTGAGATTTAAACATACAATTAAGTCAGGAAAGTCAAAACTGGTTTTTGTGCTTTCATTCCCTTCTCCATTATTTCCCCCTCATAAATGTACGCTTTCTCTCCTGTGAACTCTGCCATCAAGGACATACGCACCAAAAGCTTTGTTATTTCCAAAATGCCACTCCAACACTAAGTTTGGCAGCTCAGCCTCACTCTTCTCCTGTGATACAGCAAAGTATGGCTATTTTCACATGAGTGAACTGTGCCCCCCCACAAAGGGTGAAGTTGGTGCTCAGGTGCCTAAAGCTTAGCTCCTTTTCTAGAGAGGCCAAATGTCTGTAAACCCACTCCCTTCCCAGGGAGATGCATGTCTGCGAAGTAAACAACGTTCATATGAGAGCCTAAATGCGAGTCTAAGTGCCTGTCTTTAGGCACCGAAGTCTGGAATTGTTGGTCTGATTGAAGAGGCCCCGCTTGCGACATGAATCACTCTACAGAGCAAGGTTAGGAGAGAATCTCTCAATTCTTAATTTAATTCTCTCAACCATCCTGCTGCTTAAATGAGAAACCCAACTGGGAATCTTAATTACAGTAATATACTCACCAAATATATTGTATTCATTTTTTTTTTATTATTAGAAGTAGTACCACCAGCCAGAAGAACAAAAACAATCCTGCACAAAACCGGATTAAGGCCCCACAGCCTTGCATAAAAGGAGTCCTTGGAGCCCACCGCATTCGGATCCAAGGACTCCCGTGTTTCTTTAGCCTCACAGACCCAGCAGCAGGCAGCTAGCAGCACCACAATACCAAACCAACTGCCTTTCTCAGATATTTCTTGGCTAGCTCCTCTTCTACCTGCATTCACATGACCAAGTATTTGAGCATAAATAATCATAATTGTGATATGTGATTTTATGTCCACAGTTTCCATTCCCTACTGCCCACAGGTCCTTGATCATCCACTCCAGCAAGGCAGGAGTGCGCCAGAGCTGATACTCCATTCAGGCTATCCTTCATAATCCCCCGTTTCTGGTATCATAGGAGGGACATCTTTTAACTTCTTCGGGTCCTTCCCTTCCCCTAGTAGACACAGACAAGGAAAAAATGATATGTCAACTAGCAGAAACTCCTTGAAAAGAGCCTGATCACAGCAGAGGTAGGGCTGCTCTCTTAAGCTTAAGCCCCTCTGCACGGAGCCCAGTGACAGTCGACAGCCAGAAGTAGCTCACTTAAACAGCCCCATCAGATGGGCCTCCAGGTAAGGACACACCGATCATAAAAAAGACATTCACATTTTCTAGTGAAAATGTAGCACATCTAAAGTTAAGCCTAGTGTTTTGGTGTTTTGTCGTTGTTGTTTGTTTGTTTGTGTTTGGTTTTGTTGTTGGTTTTGGTTGGTTGGTTTGTTTTGGTTTGGGGTGGTTTGTTTGTTTGTTTTTTCCAGCAGCTCCCCTTTTGTCCAGGACCTGCCTTTTGGGGATGCAGTCTTCCTCATTCCCTTGTATCTACCAAGGACAACCTCAGCAGAGAGCAGAGAAACATTAGAAAGTCTTTGCATAAAACCCCTTCCAGCCAGGAACCTACTCTGAAGAGTCCAGACTATTCGAATGATATAATCAAGTTTGCCAGGTCTGACGAGGCAACACAACCGCTTGGACGTGACTGTGTTTGTTTGTCTCGCTGGTAGCACAGCCCCGGATCCTGCTGTCACATGCCTCTGAGCACTTCAGGCCAGGGAATGTCTCTCAAGATCATTGGTAAATTCTTATCTGTGTTACAGTCGCAGAGGTGACGCTTGCAGACGTAACCCTGAGCAAATCTGAGCCAGGCAGTAACCCTGGTAATTTGGAGGGGGATGGGAGAACAGCAGCAGCCAGCTGGGAGCTGATCAAGATGCCTCATGCACCACCCTTCACCTCCTACAGCTGCTAGGGCTCAAGCCAGGACCTGTAGGCAGCAAGACAGGCTACAAACAAGCAGAAGAAATGTGATCACCAGCTACAAACACCGCTTGCATCCCTGATGTCGCAAAATGAATTAATATTTCTTTAACATCCCTTTTTTTGATCTGCACTACTCACTGCTGCTATAGTGGGGCTCGATTTGCACGTAGATTTAGCTGAAATAAGAGACAAAAAAGCACACGTGAAAAACATGCCTTTTCTGTTCATTTCAAAACATGCTGAGCGGTTGTTGTGGTGGACTTTATTCACATCATCCCTACGGGCTGCACTGTGTTTCACCCACAGGAAGATACTTCTCTCCAATTACTGGGACGCAATGATGCCAGCTGAGCATGCTTACCACAAACAGGAGGTAAAACTGATTAGCATAAACCTCAGCTTAAGCAAATTTGTGTCACCTCAGGCTTGCCCCAAGCTACCAGGTCAGTTGGTCAGCTCCTGTCCACAGCTTGGCTAATGTGTAATAACTCTTCCAGCTGTGGTAACCCAGTGATACACCTGAAGCCAGGCAGGACTGGAGTGAAATACTTCAGCCCTTTCACAATAAGCAGAAAACCCACATGACTAGTCGATGTGTACTTTTTTTCCTCTTAACTAGTTTTGCTTTCCCCTGCCTACGTACTTCTCCTTTACCTCTAAAGACTGGAAGAGTAGAAGACACCATTGAGAAACCTGCAAAACCTATCTTCATTTAACAGGGAAGACAAAGTTTATAAAAGTGGAGAGTACAGCCAGACTTGGCTTTCTTTTCTTTTCATAAACAGCTAAAATTAGCCAAAACCTACAGTTTCAGGGAAAAGGAGAGAGGGGGGGACAAATATGGAACCACTCTCATTTCAGGTCATATCTAATGAAAATGTTTGGCCAGAAAGAACAGGAAAAATGCTTTAAACAATGTAAGGTTTTATTTTAACATTTTATAACTGTAATCAATCATTTAAGAAATGCTGAAATGTTTTATTTCCACATTATTGCACATGTCAATGTTTTGCTATAACACAGAATTTTTTAACTGACTCAAGTTTAAAAAGAGGAAAAGCTAAATATATTAAATAGATTGAAAACTGAATGTTTCACTTACAGTTATATAAAACATTTAGAATTCCCACTGCGCCATTTATTAATTTGACAACTAATCCAGGAGATCCCACAATTCACTCCAATAATGCTGGCTGTGGGAACAACTTGGGCAGCACCACCTCACCTTGAACAAAGCCAGTAGAACAACAAATAGCAGAGTCTCAACCAATTCACCCAAGGTGAAAGCCTACAAACCTATTTCATTCATATTGCTGTGCTCTCCAATCCAAGCACAAACCAGTTTAGACCACCACTTGCTCCATGCATTTCTGAAGAACTAGTTTGAGAAAGCTCCTCTGGGGTTTTCAACCAAAAGAGACAAAGTACAGCACTTAGTAACACTTGGCTGTTGTATCTGGGCAAAGGACTTTTCACCAGCTGGGATCCACTGAGAATTATTACCTTCAATTTTATCCTCAAGGAATAGGCAGTTTGGGAGCTAGAAAAATCTCCTCTCCCTACCTAATCACCTATGCAGCTCTGTACAAAGCAGGCAGTGGATAACATGAAATGAAACTGAGAACAGTTCTTATTTTCCTGAGCATCTAAAGTGCAGTTTTAAGCACGTAATAAACATTTTGCCTTTACCATTAATGAGCAGAATATGTAAAGTATGACTTGCCTTGATACCTTCTGGGCACTCGAGTTTAGACTCGGATTACCAGCCTCATTAGCAATAAAAGATACTAGTATGTTGCATTATGAAAAGGATCATAGATCTGTGCTTTTGAGAGGTACTGTATGTGAGCTGTATGTCTGCCTCTTTGATTTATGGATTCTTACTGTAGGTAATCTAATAAAAATGCTAACAAACCCCTTTTCATATGATCAGATCAAAACCACTGCACATTAAGAAACACAAATGATAAGAAACAGATACTCAAAATGTCCTTTTATGCACATTAGAGCAGTGCTGTAGAAGACATCTGTATTCTGTGGTGAGTAAAAGCAAAATCCCCAGACATGACTGCAGTCAAGAAATGACTGTCTAACACTCACTGAAGCCAGTGTTGGTGTCTCCAATATCTCAAGTGGGTTTTAGATGAGTTGTCAATCAACCCCTACTTCATCCCCACTTATTCTGAGCATTGTCCTTACACCAAGTAATGCTACATAAAGACAAACATTAACAACTGCTGTGCACTCAAAAATCTCTCAAAGTCACTGGAAGAGGAAAAGGATCGATATGTTGTAAGGTAAGGACTGGGTTTGTAGCAGTTTGAGACCCCTAGAAGCCTGAAAAACAATCTTAAATGAAAATGGTGAGAGCTCCATTCTAGGAAACATTAAAAATAACAGAAGAGCAGAAAACATACTGAGGGAGTGGGAACCCAAACCAAAAAGACCAGAGGAGAGCAAAGCTGATTTTTTTACTCCTTGTGCCTTACCACAACTAGCTTCTCAAGCCTACAGACCTCTTCAGCTAAGTCTCATTATGAGGAACACCAGGGTAAACCAGAGAAAAGCTGCCGATATTAGACATTCCAAGAGTACAAAGCCCATCAGCAGTCTGCTGATCACAGCAATTTGCAATTTTCTCTTCCTTGTTTGATTGCTTATGCTTTTTTAAATACCTGCTAATCTGTTTTCCACATTTTCCTGTACTGCCTATATTTGTCCTCTGGGTTCTTATTTCTTCCTTGTTTTGTTCTCAGATGGTCATTTGCCATCATCAAAAAGTTTGTCCTGAAATTTAAGGAAGTAAGAGCTGCTGTGTGCCTTCAAGTTTCTAATCCAAGAATAACTCAATTACTTGAGGAGATAAAGGTGCATTTTTTTGGTTTGGCTTTTTTTTTTTTAAGTTTTCTAGTCGAAAAATACCTTAAGATCCTAGTGTATATCTCATAAGTTTAATCATAAAGCATTGTACTTATAGGTCTAAAAATCAGAAGAATGAAAGCACCGAGGCATTGTTTTTCCACCATAACAACATAAAGAATAAACTATTTATCTGAATACATTTAAGGGGAAAAAAAATGACGCTTGGGTAGGAAATTCATGTGCCAAGTTTAAATTCTCTGCAAAGCAGGATTGCAAAATTGCTCACCTTTGAAATAACAGTTTGTAACAGAAGTAATCCATCCTTAACTGGGACACAGAAAATTATGCTGCTGGGAGAGAGACTGAATGCATGTAAATTAAAGACATGTTGCTAGATTTAATCAGTCGTGTCCGGTATTTATAAGTGTTCTTAAAATATGAGATCTGAGCAGACATCATACATCTGAATACGTTTGTTTAAAATTAAAGATTGTTTGTTAAATGTTATTTATACGCTGTTAAACCTCAGAGGGAGAAATATTAAACATGTCTGGGGTTCACAGAGTACACAAAACAGGCACTAAATTGTACAGTTTGATGTATAACTTCCTACAGTGGATAAATCCACCAACATCTGCTAGATATATAGAAGATTTATTACATTTTCATAAGGTTTACTTACTACACAGACTTCATAATTTGGCAACAAAGCCTGATGATGGGGGAAACTGTTATTTTGTTATTTTTAAACCCCTTTTAATACACACTTTGGAGGATGCATCAATATTCCCTCACCGCCTTCTCTGTCACCTGAGGAAGGGAACAGTCTCTGAGCTGCTGAACTGGCTGAGAAAGACAGAACTTGTGTCTCATTTCTTGTTTATAGGATGGAGTCTTTGTGCTTCTCCTGGCAGTTCCCAGAGCAAGGTACAGTCCTGCATATCATCTCTCTCCAAAACTTTGCTGACGGACTCAGAGAGTCAACAAAGATCCTCGTAGAGTGCAAAGACCCTGCCTCCCCCTGCAAGAGAGCTCAGCAGGCTCTCCTCCCAGGGCACAGTGAAGTCAGACATTTGTTTTGGCATCCAGAAAACTCTTTTTGAAATCTGCATGAAACTTGGTAAGTTCCCATAGTCTGGGAATCTTTGATGAAATACTGTAATTTTTTTCATATCACCAGGCAATAATGCTTTGTGCTGGAAAAATAAATGGAACATTTGGGCACAGCGAAATCCTGTTTTCAGGAAATCAGGAAAATCCCATCACCTCCCCCTTCTCCCCCAACCTCATTTCTGTAGCTCTTGTTCATATAAATGAGCAGTCAAGCTTCAGCAGCAACAGTGAAATTGATTTCCTTGGTTTTAGATGAAAACCTGAAATTGAAAGAAGCTCAATTCAGAAACTAAAGAAAGCTGAGATTTTTCCCATTCAATGCCAGAGATGTGCATCTCCAGTACCTATCAAGACCATGACTTAAGGTAAAAAAGGACAGAGGGCTACTCATCAGAAGCCCAACTTAGGGTTGATATCACTTACTTTACCACATGAGCAAAATGAGAAGCAGTTTTTAGCTCAGGAATTATTATAAATATGAGTAACACATTTCTAAACAAAAAATATAATGTCCCTTCTAGTAAATTCTCCACATATATCCCTTATGATCTTGAGTTAATATATCCTTTCTTTGACATGGCTAGACTTACATAAACGATTCTTCATTCCTTCTTTCTGACCCTCACCACATTCCTTTAAACCTTCTTAAAAATGGGGTTCAATTTTACAGAAAAATTTCTCATCAGGAATTTGCAAATGGTTCCTGCAAGACACAGAATGTAGGCATGGGTTTATCTTGGGTTTATCTAGTCATACAGGATAACACTCAACAGTTTAGCTGAAATGCTGATTTACTGGTACACGCTTCCACAGTTGCTTTTTTCTGGAGAAGAATTATTACAGGACAATACCTCTACCTCTAAATGGCTGCTCTCAGCCACACAAACTCTTAACGTAACATGTCTTCTATTATATCCTTTAATCCAGTTGCATGCAAGACTCTCAGTCGTGATTTGGTGTCCTAACTCATCGCCCAAGCTCTGAAGGACAGGTGCCTGTTTTTGTCATTTTGTAAACTTTTACCAGGCTATCTGTGGACTGACTGGTGTCAGAGATCAATGACCAATTATGTATACTGATAATATGGATTGCCTCTTCCTAACAGGCTTGTTAGCAACGTGTTGAAAAAACATGTATGAAGCACTGGTTCTGTTACTGTATTTATTATTTAACATTTGTGTGTTAGAACCACAGATGGGCAAGTAACAAGGAACAGCTATTGGGGAAAAACATTATTATTCCTTGTACAAATACATCCCTAAGATAAGTTACAATATTCTCCTGCCAAAATGGAACAGC
Organism: Caloenas nicobarica; assembly: GCF_036013445.1. Classification (NCBI taxonomy): domain Eukaryota; kingdom Metazoa; phylum Chordata; class Aves; order Columbiformes; family Columbidae; genus Caloenas; species Caloenas nicobarica. Next base: position 74,263,057 of record NC_088247.1, read on the forward strand.
TAACGATTTTCTTGCAGTCTGAGAAATCCCAGATCACAGATGGCCAGCTGAATAGTGGCTCAAGTAATGCTAAGCAATGAACAGCTGCTAACAATGAGGAAATTGTGCTTATAAGGCCTGATTCAATGCCCTCTAAGTCAATGAAAATCATATAAACTGCAGTGAGTGCCCTAGTGGCACTACTCTTTGGCAAGAAGCCAAAAACCAGATAACAAAATATTGTTAAATTCCCCCCACCAGAATACTCACTGCTTTTACAGAGTAACTGAAACTTTGATCTCCAGGCAAGCCTAGAAGCATCCTAGTGAATGCAGCCACATTTAAAATGCTGATGTACACTAAAATAAGAGTATTATATATCCCACAGAGGATTAGGTCTTTATTTAGAATGGCTGCAGACATTAAGGGATTTAGTTGATTTTCTCCCAGATTACAGGCACATTATAGAAAACCAACACTTAATTTTGATAGACCACTACCTGCAAGTCCTTTCTTTCAGTAAATGCTTAAGTTTATTGACAAATTGCACTACTATTGGTTAGAGCACCACCGCTGCTATTCCTAATAACATGCACCTAATGAAGCATGTATAACAAATCAAGTGTCTGACCCAACTATTTTGGAGCCACTGCTTTTGCTGGACTAATGGTGGCTACCGGCTGACAACGAAGGAGGTCAGAGATACAGGGACAGCTCAGTTCTGGAACGCCATACAAAATAGAAACCTCCTTAAACCAACAAGTATGAAATGGCAAATATCTGATTTTTAAAGTGATTAAAAGGAGCAGCATTGAAAGCCTAAACATGACATTTACAAACTTCACGTCACTGTCCTAACCTGAAGTAGTGTGGATGGAGTTCCATAAGCTCATGGAGACTAACTTCCCAGGAGCTTTGAATAGCAAGGAGTGGTCCTCAATGCATGCAACAGAGCTGGAATAGAAAAAGGGCAGGACACTTGAATGGAACAAATCAGGAGGCTCTTTAAGGCTTAGGAAGAACTCATTAAAATTCAGAGATGCGTTGCTGATGAATAACATCAGCATTAAATGCATCTCTCTGTCCATTACCTCCTTGCTAAATATACTCATAAAAGAATGACTGAATTCAGGGAAAGACACTTCTTACTGTCACTTTCCTGATCTTACACAAGATTTTTTAACTATCTGATGCACAAGGGATCTTAGCTGCTTTAAAAGCAAAGAGGCACTACTTAGAAAGCCACAGAGATCAAAGACAACTCTTTCTAAGGGAGGGGGTTTTTTTTCTCCTTTTTAAAAATATGCCTGCAAAATGTCTAGTAACACACTCCAAATTTATTTCTTCAGCTTGCTCAAATGCTATGTTCTCCTGGGTTTGTTTGCAGTCTCAGAAACAGAACAGGTACTTTTGTGCTTCTTTGTAGATTTTCCATTCTGCTGCAGAGTCTGTTTATGTTCCATAAATGCACAGGTGCACACAGTTATACATGAATGGAGTCAGGTCATATGGAAACGAGGAATTGTTTCTCCTGCTATTTGCATAGGCTGGAGGCAGGCATAGTGCAAATAACTCTTTGCAGATGAACCAACACGCTCCAGTCTCCACTTGCACTGTCCAAATCATCCCGCTCTGAGGCACCTCTTCAAAAAGAGCTGGAAGACATGGCGAATCACTAGATTCAATAACAGTGTTGCTAAAAAAATTAAAATATTGGACTGGGAGCACAAAGGGAGTAGAGGAAGCCCCAGCAACGATGGATGTGACAGAGCTCAGACTCACTGAGGAAAGTATATTAACCAGCATAAAGTGGGTGCTACCACCAAGGGAGCCCTGATGTCATTTCTCACCATCCTTGTCACTCATGGCATGCACCTGCCACTCTTGCCACCTGGGTTCCTCACCTGGGACTGGCATTTTTGGTTCAGAGCCAGCTTGCAAGGGCACTTCTGCTGAGGAGCTCGTCCTCAGGGACAACACTGTGTCCTCCTGGAGTGAAAAATCTTCTGCTGGTCTAAGACAACCAGACAAGAGCCCCAGCTGCCTCCCTCCCCAGAGCAGGACTGGCCTGAAGCCTTTGCTGCCACCGCTACTGCATCATCACATCCCACAGGGAGAGCAGGAGCTTCCCACAGCTGGAATGGTCCAACTGGAAAAGACCAAGAGCACAAGGCAGAACCACTCCTGCTATGACCACCGCCTGCCATAAAGGAAAACATGCCTTTTGTCACTCTGGTTGGGAGGTTAGCAGCCGCAGGCAGCTCCATTTCTAGTTTCCATCATCTGTCAGCAGCCTGCCATGATACACTGAGCTAATCACATCCTCCACAGAAGCTGACATGCAGCCTCTGGCCTATAGCATCCTAAGTGCAAGTGATTGCCAGGGCAAAAAAACAAACAACAACAACAACAACAACAACAACAACAACAACAAAAATCAGCTCCAACAACCAGTTGTGGATGATGCGAACAAAGGCACTCTTTGATGCAGCCTCTACACACCAGCCTCACCAAATGCTCAGACAAGGGGTCTTATCTGGCCAGAGCAGTTCAGGTTTCCCTGAACAAACTCTTAATACACCCAGCCAAAGCAACACAAAAAGCTATTATAAGTAAAGTAGTAAAGCATTTCCCTTGTACCTAAATGAGCTTCCTCAGACTGACTTCACCTCCTCTTGAAAGAGCCATGCTGAGGATAAGCACCCTGAATAACACTTTTAGGATATGTCTGGGTGTCCTGAATTCTGCCCAAGTTCCTGAGAGCGTTAGTCCTCTCTGAGGGCCTTAGACCTGAAGCACCACAAGATCAATGTCTGATAGAAAGCCAGTGGCACACCTAGGGACTAAACCTGGGTCTGGATCACAGATACACTTTGGGACCACTGGACCAGCCTCACTTATTGGTAATTAGAAGATTAATGGCATTCCTGAAATTACAACCAAATTTTATTCAGTTAGACTGATCACTGTCTAATTTTGAAAGTAGTTACATGTGCTGACAGGATGATTACAGCTTTATTCACCCGTTTTAGACTCAAATTTAAAATAAAATACACTGAGATTGTATCACATGATAAATTGCAGTCAGCTTGCAAGTCTATTTCTTCCAGATTTAATTCTAACATTGTAAAGCTGACAGCCTCATACAGCTCAAAAAAAGCATTATACTTTCTTACAGCAGAAAGTTGACAAAGGGACAGATAACACTTGCTTTGAGGCCTGGCGAGTCCCAAGCTACTGGCTCTAAGACCACAGTCTGGCTAATGGTTCGCTTTAAAAATGTGTTGAAAACTCACATGCAAACACTTGCAAATTAACACTAAATTCATAGCTAGGAGAGGCAAAGTAGCAATAATTTTATTCATGGCTTAGACAAGTCTTTAGATTTAGTACCAATAATTTTCCTCTGTGACTCTGTACAACTGAGTCCATGACAACAGAAGTGCCCAGTCTGACACGTAAAGAGAACCACCAGTCAGGTGGGTAAATTGTTCTAAATTGTCCTATCTTGTTTCTAAAATGACCTTTCTATACAAAACACAACCTACAAAAATAAACGCATTTTCTACAAAGTTACTTTGCTTGTCGCTAGTTCAGAATGACCTGCTTAATCCATGTATGTTGTGGCAACACACAGTTAACACGTCTCCTTGCATTTAAAAATAAACCCGTACACGTGTGCGTCATACAACAGTCCTCAACACAAGCTCACGTAATACGGCTGTACGCATCAGGCACATGCCAGGCTTTCATCCCCACCCTGAAGCTGCCAGCGCATTGACATTCCCTTTGCTTTCCCAGTGCAGCTTCATGTTTGCTTTTCTAAGCCTGCATTTAGGCGGACTTAAATGTTGGCATTCGCAGAGCATGGAGAGAAAAGGGGACGGTTAGAGAGTTTGTGCCCTCTGGTGTTCAGCGCTGCATGCTGGAGCCCCGAAAACGCCGCTGCTTTGTGCTACTGCAGCATCCTCGGCTCACCAAGCCTTGGCTGTCTGTAATACAGCTCACTTCAACAGGATAAACTTTTATCCCTGGTCTTCTTAATGGTAGAAGTATACTCAGAGAAAGACTGGGCAGAGACCACTGTCTTCTTTTAAGACCATCTGCACACTTTACATGCAAGATTTTAGGTTTGGGGATAATTCCTGCAAGATCCACATCAACTCAGCAGTTTCCAGGACTCTGGATGTTTTCATAGTTCAAATCAGCAAAAAAGTACACTGGGTAACTTTAGAAAAAACAAATCGCTTACTGACCTAATCTCCCTCAAGTCCCAAAGCTGAGCATATAGTCTTTAACCCTAGACTAAAATACAGAAGCTCCCATCAGCATGGTTTTCAGACGGCTGGTTTACATTTCCTGTTACCATGCCTGCCTGTAGTAAATTCTTCAAAATCCCAACTAAAATCAAGTTTGTGGGTTTACCATTAACACTGTTATGCCCACAAGTGCTAAATCTTTGCCACAGATGACTCAATTACAAATTTCAGCAGGCACATTCTGAATACAAAGCCAAGCATATTCTCCTTCTGAAATCCATCCAAACTTCCCACAATTCACTCTAAAGACACACTGATTTGGAGCTGTTCACTGTGGTGAGATTTAAGGTAGTTTGCAAGGATTTTCGTGATTGAACTGTTCAATCTGCAGATACCACCGCTCCACTGTCTAAGCTACATACCTGCTGTGTTGCCATTGCTTGGGAGCTCTAGTTTCAGAAGAATCATTTACCTCAGCACCTACCCCTCATAGACATACCAGAGAAGTCTACTCTTTATCATTTGGGGCATCCAAAAGCCAATAACAGTAGATGAGGTTTTGGAGGAGTCCAGTGGTGTTTGCATCTGCAGCCTCTCAAACAGTCTCTCTGCCCTGTCTGCACCTACAAACCCACTATAACAGCCCCTTCGCACTTTGCGCTGGCTGCAGGCAAGTGACAAAGCTGGTTTAAACTCATATTCTGACCTAAATACACAAGGTCCTTTTACTTATCCTTAGAGGGAACCATTTTCCTCTGATTCCCACAACCTTCCCTATTGTTCTGACAGAGCCTGTTCTTCTTACAGCGTTAAAGATGAAGATCTCATTTACAAACATGACCCTCTCAGCAAATGAATCTTGCACAATGACATTCAAAACAGTAACTTACTAGTTTCCATCACTGTAAGAAGCACTCTAAAAAGAAATAAGCTCACAGAACTGCCGAAAAAAAAAAAAAGGCAAGAGTTAACAAAGGGTCTGGATTCAATAAACTGTTTCAGTGGAAAGTTAGGAGCCTAAACCCTGAATCTGAGCCTAATAGTCCTTTGCTACAATTATATTCACTTGAATGTTGAGCACTGTGTCATTAGATGAGTGCATTCAGACAGCACACTGCAGTAATAATTCACAAAGTGTTTACATTTCAACAAAGCCTTCTCTTGTGTGTTCTTCTAACTGTAACAGTGCGTTTAGACATTTTATAAACACAGCAGATTTGTTTTTAATTAAGGAATTTCACGGCGGCGAACTCTGATCACTTAATATTTCAAATCTGAAAACATCACTATTACAGCATGCTAAGAGATTATTCTCTATATACTTCATACTCTATATGAGTAACATTTCCCCCCGAAATGCCACGCTGCCAGCAGATGATGCACAAAGAGGGTGGCAATGCTGGCCCTCCCTGTGGCTCTGCAAGAAAGCTGTACCTGTGACTCAGGAGAACGAGCGCAGAGATACTGCTTTAAGGACCAACCATGATCAGTTTCTGCATCTTTGAGAAATTCTGTATCTTTTAAGGAAAGCACAGCTGAAATCAATAGTCTGCCAAGAAAAGTGGAGAGACTTTGCTTTAGTGCTGTGGGATTCTTTTTCATGACTGTCAATCATATGGTAATTTTCATGATTCCAGCACTGCAGTCTAACAAGTGCAATAATCTGTGGCTCAGACTTCTTGCCAAGCAGGAGTGATTTAAGCTGAAAGGCTGGGACACAGGAAAGAAGTGCATGTTTCACCCAATTTGACCAGTGTGCAATTTACACTTGAAAGGAAAACTGGGGAAACCTCGATCTGGTAGAAACTGTTGGCAGCCGGGCCTGTTTGCAGCTAAGAAGCCAACAGAAGGATTGTATGACAACACGGCTTCTGGTTCCTGCATGAATTTCAAATCACAGTGTTATGTTTAACCTCAAAACATCTGAAAGGAAATCATGAACAAGCATTGATCACTGATTAGTCATTATTTCTTGGACAGGCCACGCAAAACAAAGATGCTGGGTCAGATCAGAGTTTCAGAAATGCTATGATGGCCACAGGACTTTTCTCAGCAGCCTCTGTTTTTTCTGCTCCTGCTGGACATATCCAGGGTGGTAAATACAGCCTACATGAAAGGTGGGAGCCTCACCCTTGGGGTAAACTTTCAAGTGTCTCAATCGACTGCAGCACACATCCTCCGTGGGAATCACAAAGAGTAACAGAAGCACCACATCTCTAGGAGCACTTTTTGAAGGAATACCCTCTAACCAGCTTCATAGGCAGAGCTGTTTATAGCTGCATTTCACCAGAGTGGCTTGCAAGTGTCCTCAGTTTCTTATTAAGTTTACGAGCAGTCAGCAGCAACAAAAACAAGAAGGGAGTCAAGCAAAAAGTCTTCAATCAGCCTCACTAATAGCATTATGAAATGGCCCTTTGTGGCTTTACACCATGCTGGTAAAGAACAGAACCACAGCTACAGTGAGCACGGGTGGGACACAGCTCCCAGGCAGCACCAGGACCAAATACCAAGCTTAAAACACGTCTTTGATATATCCCATATGTATTACACACACTCCCCAAACACTGAGGGCAGGCCTGAGGTGTAAGACAAGCTATGTGGAACATTTAGAGTTTTAAAAACATTTGTAGAACTAATCGCATGCTGCTTTTGGTTGGAGCCTTTCCCCCTCAGCTCACAACAATTTCTGCTCATTTGTTTCCATGGGGCAATCAGTGACCCCTTGACCTCTCTAGCCACAGGGCTGCTTTCAGTGCCTACCTGGCTACCAAATCAGGGGGATGTTATCCACCTCAGCCTGCCCTTTGCTATTCACAAATATTTTTTGCCTGAGAATTGCACTTGTTCATACAAGGTTATGAAGTCCTTCCAGATATTTTAAAACCAAATCAGGAATAGGACACAAAAGGGAACTTCCCTGGACCAGTCGCTCCACTGGGAACAGCCGATATGAAACAAGGCAATCCTGTGCTCTGTCAGGAACCAACAGGCTGGAAATAATTTACAGAGACAGGACACCATCTCTGTAACGCCTTCTATCATTGTCCCTTGAGTTCTGTTTGCTTAAAGACTTTAATGATACATTTGGCAGAAGGACTCTATTTAAGCTTAAGCTCATCCTTTAGTAACCCGGATTATTTATTTGACCTTTAACATCAAATCTGGATATCTGCAACTTAATGCATGTACTCTATGAAGGCCTAGCACTGTGTGGACCAGCATGATGCTGACCAGCCATTGGGAACTCTTCACTTCACTTTCTGCAACTCAGGGATAACTTAATCCTTGCTCCTATGAACCGTCTCAGGTCTGATAACTGCCTCTGATAGATGATGAGGGCTGCAGGAAACATGGAAAACAGAAGGATACTCCAGGAGCCTACTGACAGCAAATATTTGAGTCAGTGTTCAAAATAAGTGTGTAATGTTTACTGTATTATAGAATTTAATAAGATACAATAAGCTGTAATAAGGTATTTCAGGTATAATATAAACGTATTATAAATGCTGGAGAGTAACTAGAATTGATTAAGCTGGATAATGTTGTTAAATGATATTTCCTGCTAAAAGCAAAGATTTTTGTTAACCTGGCATGCAGAACTGACAATGCCTCTTCAGGATAGTTTTGTATACAGAAAAAATCATATATTATCTCATTTTTTCATTGGTTAAAATGATCAAAATAGCACAACAGATTTTTTCCAAAATAGTCAAAAATGCTAGCAACTGAAAATATTCAATTGTCTAACATTCAAGTCACACATGTGAATTCCTGCATCATCACCTGACTGACCAATCTCATGAGACTTTCCATATTCACCATCATTCTGGCTGTGTTTGGACAGAAGTTGTTTCTGTAACACTTCAAACTAAATCTGTTTCAGGAAGATTCTGGAAGAGGCAGTATATCATACAGTTGCTTAATCATATATTTATTACAAAAATACGAAAATTAAGAAATGTAAGAAAACAAGTCAGGCTGTTATTAGTTGCATTGGAACAGAGGAAAGCTGTAGTATGGGCTCTGAAATGAGATATAAAATTGCCCAACCTCCTCTCTACTCTTATACAAGAAATATAGAAGATGCTTCCCACAGAACCCCATCTGCAAACTGTCACAACCAAGGAGCCTGCAAGCTAGCTGCTCCTACTCTGGCAGAGCAACACAAAATGGGTAATACCCACGGAGAATCCATGACATTGAGGTAAAAGCAGATAAGCTGCATCACTCCAGGGGGTAAATTATATTTGCTAATATAGAGCAATTGCTTATACAAGATAAGATCTTTTTCTCATTTCTAACTGCAAAAATTGTCCCATGAACTAGGGAAGGTTAATTTTCTGTCAGTTTGTGTCCTTCATCCTGTAAACCTTCCTCACTCCCACAATAACATCAACTCCCCTTATGTGCAAGAGATGATACGTGTCGTTCCTACTCTGGAGTTAGGTACATGTTGACTGACCGGCCTGAACATGGGAGGACCAGCCATCTGGATACTCTCAAATACAACAGCACATGGCTGAAGTCTGCCAGGGAATTAATTTGAGTCTTTATCTTCCGCTAGCGTTGCAATGGAAACTAATGAAACTAACTTTATTTTAAACTTTCTTTCCCTTTTTAAACTTTGGCTAAATTTAGCCAGAGAGTCCAAAAGTCAGAGGGAGAAAAGTTAAGAGGAAAGGACAAAGGGAGGAGACCTAGAGACACTGAAGCAAAATTTGCTTAAGAAAGTAAAGTTTAACTATAACTGGATCCATCTATGCCTGGCACGTACCCCTGCTGCTCAGGGCTAGTGCACTCGTCTCTCCCTCAGGTAAGCGTCATCAGGTGAATTCAATGGAACTCCTCACACTGAATAATTTCTCAGCAGCCAAAGTGTGCACGTCCACGAACTGAACTTCCAAAGCAGGACACAGCTGCTAATGATGACAGCCAGCAGCAAAGCCAACCTCAGCTCAAACTCTTTTGCGGAACAGAAGAGCAGAGAGTTCATGCTGAGCATCTTGGCAAGTTTTGCTTTCTGGTGCCGTGGGTGGCCGCAGGAAGGCAGGGAGGAGAGTGCACAGTCGGCAGCAGAAACACAACAGTGGAGATAGAGAACGGGCACCGTTCTCTCACCAGCTTATTGTAGAGTACATGATGCACAAGCTAAGTTATAAACTAATGAGGCTCAGCAAAAGCACCACTAAAAAAAGATGCAATTTAGCCTATCAACAAACAATAAGCAAGCAAAGGTATGGTGAAAAGTTAGCTATGCCATCAAACAAGACTAAAAAGTCATCAGTAAAGGAAAACACAAAGAAAAATAACTTATTGTATTAGCTTTCCTTGCACATTTCATTCTGTTTATTAGTCTGTCTCTACAGTTACAAAAGTAAAATAAAAATAGAATCAATCAGGTCAGCCCTACAGTTTGGTTTGTAACTCAGAGCACAGACTGATTATGCCTGCATGGGCAATGTTCCAGAGAAGTCTCTCAATCACAGCAATAAAATTGGTGTTACATTTTGTAGATCTCTCCCCTACTCCCTCCCACTTGATTCCTCTCCATCCCCAACTCCTTCCTTTCAAGGGATACTGAGATCCAAGGCTGATCCTCTACTTCTCAGCATTTGGTTTTATGCAAGCCACACCACAGCACTAACTTGGGACTGTGACCCCTCCAACCGCACATGGAACAGGATTACCATACACTAAGAGCTTAAAGATGGCTGGCTGGTATAATTATTTCCAAGCTCTCCAATAGACTTCCACATGCCTATTCTACTCTTTCAAATGACAAAACATAATTTTAAACTAAAGCTTTACCATAGCAGCTGAGTCCAGCACTGGGAAGAAAAACCAAAACCAAACCAAACCAAACAACAAACAAAAAAACCCAAACACACACACAAAAAAAGGATCAGGCCCATATGCTGTATTCAATGCTGTCTCTTAATGAGGGTCCATGATGAAAGGGAAAGCTCTGCTCTGCCAGCTCGTGTTCCAAAAAAGGTTACAAAACCTCAGTCAGGAGGGCCCCCAAGAGTTTGCTCTGCAATATATCAGCAAGAAGATAGGTGGGCAGAGCTCTGCTCTACTGTAATTATCTAGAGGCCTAAAGCATACAGTAGCTAATAAACAACAGAGGCATTTAACAACTTCAACTATCTTCCCAAGTAACAGTGGAACATCCCACACCCCACCTGAATAGATTTTCAGGCAGATTCTCCTTACATATGCCTAAATACCTTTGCCTTTCTTTACTAGCACAGTAGAACATGTCATAAAGACTACAGGACTCCTAAGAAGTTTTACGTCACTGCATGGTATATCTTCAGCAAGTTTCCAGTCCACAGATCATTGAAATAAACAAAAGGAATCCTACAGATTTGATTGAGTTCTCCTCAGAACCAGCAGTTTTTCCAGTGTTCATTTAAGCAAGCTACATAACCTCTAACTGTGAAACCTCTCTTAATTCCAAAGGGACGTACAGAAAGAAGTGTGATAGCCATCTTGTTCAAACATGAAATAGCACAGACAAATCAAACCAAGGTTTCTCTAAAACACTTGTGGAGACTTCTCCAAAAGGCATATTTCCACAGAAACCAAAACAAACAAAAAACCCCAAACAAACAAAAATCTTGCAAACCACAGACTGTCTTCCTTGTCCTTTCAGCTTTTGAACTGCTCAAAGAACCACAAATAAATATTTAGTACATTATTTCTCCACCACACATGTACACACATTTTGTACATTCTACAGGTGCCTAAACTGTTTGGTGGTTGTGGGTTTTGTGCGTTTGGTTTTGGGTTTTTTGTTTGTTTTTGTTTTCTCATTTTGTTTGTGGGTTTCTTTTTTGTTTTTCTTTTTGGTTTTTTTTTTTTTTAGTTTTTTTTAGGTTTTTCAATAAAATTCTTCCTTTAGGCATTGAAGTAGATGAGAATAGAGCACAAAGAATATTTATGCTATCACTGCAGTGGTTGCTATACAATACAAAAAAGGATGAACAGTCTACAGAGAGAAAAAATTATAGCACTCAGGTCCACCCATAATTCACTCTCCCAGAGCCAAGGGATCTACCAGAGAATCTGCATTTTGTTTTAAACATGGCATTATAGAATGTGTGCCTTATACTGATTCCCCATTAAAGCAGAATCTTAGCTGGTGTAGTTCAGTATGACTCCACAGTAGGTTTCTATCCTTATGATCTGAAATACTTCCTGATATGACATGACTGGCAACTGATGCAGCATTGTCTGAACGTGGCCAAAATGATAGTTGGAGTGACAGAATCTTAGATACACTGATCTGCCTCTCTCATAATTCCCTCCAAACTCAAATCTTTTTCCCCTACCTTATATGAAAACTATGTTTCTCTCATTGTCTGGACAGACTTTGTCCCTTTGCATAGTCACCCGCATCAACCTCGGTGTTGGGCAGTGGCTCTTCCGTGAATATACTCGCACTCTCAAAATAATGGTGAGGGAAGGTGGTGATCATTCAGCAAAACGTTTGTGCATCTGGCCCCATTCTAGCCAGATGGGACAGAAAGCAGTGAAGAATTAGGCAGCTGAGGAAGAAATAGCGAGTGCACTGTTTTGGGGCAAAATCTGAAGGTTTGGAGCACCTCACTAGCAGGCCTCCAGCTCTCTGACGACTGACTGCTGTGCTAGAAATGGGCTGGTTGTCTCATGTCCAGCAGCACTTTGTGCTCCTTTTGGCTCAGACAACAGGTGAACATAGAAGAACTACTACTTATGTAGGAGAGCCACGGCAGAAGCGTAAGTAGTAGAAGTTCTTCCAAAACAGTGTTTCTTAACTTGAAAAAATCTTTGCTTTTGAGATAGCCAGCCATTTGGGGAGACTTGTTTAAATGCTGAGAGAAGACAGAAAAGGAGCTGAACTTCCTAGAACAACTGTAGCAGCAAAATAACCTCAAAACAAACTGAGTTTACCGGCATATCTAGCTACAGTTTGGTGGAAACAAATCCCTTAATACTCCAAATGACTTTTTCTTAGAAAAGTAATTTCTTAATCTAATCTGAGGAGAAAATGTACCCTTGACCTATTCCCAAGTAATGCACAGGAGAAGAGTCCAGGAAGCAAACCCAACCAAAACATGAAATAAGTGACCACAACATAATTGCTATATCCACTCTGGAGAAGTTCACAGCACTGTTAAGAAGTCTGGAAGGGATTCTGTGCAAATATAATGGTTAAAACCAGCAGGAAGTAGAGAAATGAACATTGTTAGGCTCCAATTTCAATCCCGGCGCAAATGGTACTCTTGATTAAAGAAGCTGCTGCACCTTTCAGCCTCAGAGTTCTTAAAGGGGTTTGTACATACTCATAATACTTTTGGAAAGAACTAAAGATGAGCAGGGAAAATCCTGTACTGAATTCACTGTAACATGAGTTAGCGTACCTCATTTAGGAAAGCATGACTAAATATAGCTAATAGGTTTATTTGTAAATTACACTTGTGAGATAAGGGACATGTAAATTATTATCTCACCTGCTAAATTAGAAGTGAAAGACAGGAAGGTGAAGTACTCTGTCCATTCCCTTCTCTCAGTTTAGAAAAGAAAAACCTACTTCCAAAGACAGAAGAGGAAGGGGAGAAAGTGAAGAAACCCCTAGCAAACTCTTAGGAAACAATACTTTTCCCAACCAGCTGGCTTCACCTTCCTTCTTTGGTTATGGGATAATATGTCAATTGATGTTCCTCATCATCTGCTCAGACTTTGCTGCCATTTCTACTTAGGCATTTTGAGTGGCAGTCACTTCCGAAAAGCTGATTTAACAGAGCTCCACAGATTGATTCCACTCTAAGAAAGTAGTAAAACATAGTAAAATAAAGAGATGGGAAAGAAGAAGATGTGAATAACACTTATTTGAAAGGGATGCTTTGAATATACTGGGAATGCTTGCACTTTTTTTAGCCCAAACTATAAAAACCCATTGTGCATTTATAGAATGGTACGGACTTCCATGGTTCCAAAACCACCAGCACAACAGTATCTAGATCCTATACGGGGTCCTCAGAGGCTCTCAGCACAAAAACAAATAATGCGCCCTTTGACATTCACATATAACAGTAATATTTCATAAGTTTGAAAGTTCATTCCACTGGTTCTGTCATTTAAAGCTACTGATATGAATACATGCAACATAATTGTATTTAAATATAACCAATGTGAGGTTACAAATTTAAAAGTTTAAAAAGATGTTTCCATTGATTTTTAAGACACTGCTACTAACAGGAATGAAAGAAAACTCATATTCTGCAATAACTTCAAATCAGATCTGTATGTACATTTCTAAAAATAGATATAAAAATCATGTCCCTTGTGGCTGAAGACAGCTTATAAGACTCTTTGAATCTATTAAGCATGCTTTCAAAAAACGAACATGTTACAAAATTCTTTTCAACACTGCTTAGGATCAGCCCGCAAGCCAAAACAGAAATTTACTGGCACCAGGGAGAAGTCACCACTGGCAATGTACATGCTTAGTTTCCTCAAACCATCAGAATCCACTGGGAATCATGTCTATATTCTAGGTGTCTGTATCTTCAAAAGAGACATAAGGAGACTCTGGCTGTTCATCTCTCCAGAACAGGATACAGCATTTTCCCGGCTGTGTAGCTACAGATTGCATGGTCACAGAATACAGATGGACGACACCTCTTCACAAACCAGTTAGTGTCACAGAAGTCACACCTTCTGCTAGTGCTACTTAGATTTTTTTTTTTCCCTCTGTATAAGTGTCCCTGCTCCTGACCCACTGTACCACAGAAGACACATTGAAGATCTGAACATGTTGTAGCCCAGCCCAGCCAAAGTATCACATAATCCTAACGACTCGTTCAGAACAACAGGTAATTTTTTAAAAAATATTCGCACATCTTTAGTATGGGATCAGTACTCTGAAGACCTGTGTTGCAATGAATTGACCTTTCATGTTGTTCCCATAAATTAAGAACAATGGGAGAGACGAACTGAAATAGCTAAATTAATCCAGGTAGAAATAGAATTTCCTAAAGATCAAAATTGTGAAATTTACCTTTGCCTTTTTTTTGTTCATGGTTTTAAGGAAAAATGCTACATAGCTACATAATCTCAGCTATAATCTTTTTCTATCAGTGAGGTAAAAACAGTGAGGAAGATCCAGAAAAGCAATACATCTTTATAAAATACCTTAGATGGGAATGCTGTCCATCTCACTTGCCTTTCTGTCTGCTACAATTCCTAACATAGTTGGGCTGAAAACAATGAAACTCCCAACACAAGCTCACAGTTCAAAAACTGGGCCCATCAATCTTAATTACAACATCATTTAGAAGCCAGGAAAGGAAGAATAAATACATGCTCTCAGTCTTTTTTTTTTTTCTTTTTTTTTTAAAGAAAACAGTTACTCTTGCATATGAAGATGGCCTAACTGGAGACTGGCAAGTTGAGCTGCCAGGTATGTGAGCACTGGAGGAACTCAGAGTGTCTGAAGCATCATAGTATGGCTGATGAGCGAGCTGGAAAAGAAAAGAAGAACGTCACCATGTATTAATTTAACACTAATTCTTTATTTTAAAGGTTAGATATTTTATAAATGAAAACAAACAGTTCTTAGCTCCCAAAGTAGAGCTTCCTGAAAAACAGATATGATTTATGCTTTTAACTGCCTACATGGACCCCCTTCCTGGGGTAAAGTGTCATCAAAACCACTGTTAATGATGCAGAGAAGGGTACTCTCTTACAGAAGCTGGTGTTTCCACCAATGTAATATCTTGATCATAAATGAAACAAACAGATCATAACTAATAGCTACTTGCATGGCTTTCTCACAAGCCTTCGAGGTATACAAGCCTCCCTTGCTGAGCTGCACACACCTGGAAGCCACGATCCCAAAGTCTCAGACAAGTCTTCACCAACAGTTTGGACAGATTTGTAGATGGACAAGCAAATCTGGTATGATTTGAAGTCTTTTGTTTTGGCTGCAGTCGCACTGTGGTGCAGAATAAAGTAGGTCCTGTGAACGCTATCCTTCCAAACTGAAAAGAGCATCAATTTCTTTTCACTTTTAAGCCAAAACCAAACAAAACCAGAAAACTTTATCAGACACAAATTGTTGCAGAAAGTAACTGTCCTTTATCACAGGAAAAGGGGGATCCCTGTTTTCTGATCCAGGCTGCAACACTCACTAGACATCAGGCAAATAAGGTCTTTACTTTTGATACAGCAAATGACAGTATTCTGAACTGCCAGGGAAGTTGTTTGGGATTTCAAAAGTGGACCATTTCCACAGGCTGCATGAATCGCTACCTAGACACAAGCATCCTGGAGGCCATTAGCAGGATTCCTTCCAACCGAGGAGACCTGCAGCTAGAGTTGAAAGCCAGGATGCCTTCTCAAACTTAATGCTTTGAACAGATAGGAAATCTGGTCTCAATACAGAACACAGTGTCACAACTCCCTTTCCAGGTCAGAGTGAGGGAAGGAGAAAAAAAAGGGAAAGAAAGAAAGAAATGAGGTGACATCAGAAAGCAAATAAAAGGAACTCCTATTTTCCCTGTGTTTTGAGATACGCATTCCTCTTCTGAAGCATTTCAGTGAACCACACAACATTCTAAAATAGCAAGAGCATCAGGGTGTTCAGGAACTTATATGATGAACACATTAGTCAGACTATGCATGCACTCCAAACACCTTTTTTTTGTCTGGATCTAACATAAGCAACTATGCAGTCTTACAAGATAACAAGACAGTGATGGGACAGCACAGCTTTGCCTAGAATTCCTCCTCAGAGCAAAGCACTCTCTTTCCAATCAGTGTTAGGGAGGACAAAGATGAATGGTGAGGTTCCTTTGTGTGGTCCACAGGATCAAGCCCTGCTGGAATAAGAGTATCAGTCTTTACAATGAACACCAGTCAGTGCAGTCATGAAGATAATCAGAAGCTGTGTCCCTCTCCCATCTTCTGCGCCAAGAATAACAGAATTCAGTTCATTACAGCCATAGCAGACATCTTCCCAACGCCTTTGCATGAATGCACACAGACTACAGTTTCACACTCATGATCAAAACCACAGCAAGCAGACTACCAAAAGTGAAAAGAAAAAGGGGAGCAAGGAAGAACAAAGAAATACATAAGAGATCTGATTTTTCCCACTGGGAAAGATGAGCAAGGACCAGGATAGCCTTTATATAAGCCACGAAATGATACATAAACAAGTAGGAAATGGGGAGTACAAACAATGAAGATGGACCAAATCACTTGAATTCAGAAAGCTTGCTTTTCAGCTCTCTAATTTACTTTTAAATTGTCTTACTTTTTGGTACATTAAGAGCAAAGAATTCTTACTGAGCTTTAAAAGTAAGTCATGAGAAGAGATACAGTGTAATGCTCCCAATTTACATTAAAGTATATGCACTATTATCTTATTATTATCTCCTAAAGATTTTTCCAGGCATTCAATTAACATATGACAAGATACCCAAGTTAGCAAGGAAAAAAGTCACCATTTAGTGCACTATCTATAGCATTTCAGAAGTTAGTTACCCATTGTTTTTCCTCCTAATGCACTACCTAGTGCACATCTATTATGCTATTTTAATAGCGAGGCTCTGTCACTGAAATAAAAGGAATAAAGTTCTCAAGGTACCCACATTACAGTTTCTAATTTGACTTCAGCACAAGTATCTTTCAAAGTCAATGTAACACAGGTAAAGTTTAGAAGTTTTCGCCCAAGGACTCCGCTGTGACAAAGGGTGCTGGTATTCCCCTGCCTGCAGGAGCTCTGATGGGGAGCTAGGTCCCAGAGAAACCCAGGGGAGGCATTAACTTTGAATGAACATAATGTTGACAAATAGCCTAAGAACATCTCTAGAAAGGTGGGGGAGCAACTAACAGGGCCCTGGGGGCTCCTCGTAGCCTGGGGGCAGTGGGAGCTGGTCATGGGGGTCTTTTGGGACAGGACCTGGCAGCCAGGGCCCATCCCGTGCCCCAGCCAGGGGCACTGGGGGAGCTCCAGCCCTGGGGCATCAGGCACCTCCCTGGGGATGGGGACAGGCTGAGGCCCAGGATGGGCCATGGGCCTGCGGGTGGGTCCAGCTCAGCAGGGCTGCTGGCCGGGCAGGGCTGTGGGGAGCTGGACACCAGCTCTGCTGCGGCATCGCTGGGGCAGGGGCTGGTGGCACCAGGGAAGCTGTCTCAGGGATCCTCTGTCTTTTCTACACATTCCCTGGACACAGACTGCTGGCCTTTCCCACTTCCAGCCTGTTGCAATTCTGCCAAAAAAGTCAGCCTTGAACAAGCGGCAGGATATACTAACATGCTTCACACTTACATTTTATGCATCCCCTTGCTGCCTAACTCATGAAGCCCTGTGAGCTGCTGACCTGAGGGAGACCTCTGGGTTCTGTTTTACTAAGGTGGCAGGAAAAGCCTGCAGCAAGTAGAAAAAAATAAAGCATGTGCTTTAAGATGAAAAGATGCTGTTTAAAGCAAATTCTCCCACCAAACAATGCTTCTTAATAGCCCATAACTATTGTCTTCCACAGCATCAAATCTCTCTTGGCTTCTCCCCACTCTGAGAAAGGGCTTCTAGCAGCCTTTGCCAGTCACTCAGCTCAGCAATCACAGGTAGGAAGGAAGCTCTGGAGATCATCTAGTCCAACCCCTCTGCTCAAGCAGGGGCAGCTACAGCATGTTGTTGCTCAGGGCTGTGTCTAGTTGGGTTTTTAACATCTCCAGGGATGAAGACCCACAACTTCTATAGACAACTTGTGCCACTGTTCAATCACTTAAATTTTAAAAATATTTTTTTTTACATTTAAAAAGTAGTTCCTGTGTTTCAGTTTGTGTCCTTTGCCTCTCATTTTGTTGGTGGACACTGCTAAGAGGAAAGTGGCTCTGTCTTTTTACCTCTCCCATCACATAATGTATAAATATCGATCAGATCCCTGAGTCTTCTCTTCTGTAGGCTGGGCAGCCCCAGCTCTCTCAGCCTCTCCCCTCAGACATCAAATGCCCCAAGCCATTAACCACCTTCCTGGCCCTTCACTGGTTTCACCCCAGCATGTCCACATCTCTTGACTCTCTGAGGCAAACTCAGAACTGGACCTGGCACTCCAGATGTGTCTCACCAGAGTTGAGTAGAGGAGAAGGATCAGCTCCCTCAGCCTGCTGGTAATGCTCTCCCCAATACAGCTCAGGATGCTGTTGGCCTTCTTTGCCGCAAAGGTGCCTTGCTGACTCACGTCTAACTTGTTCACCAGAAAAGCCAGATCCATTTCTGCAAAGCTGTTTTCTGACGAGCCAGCTCCCACCATATGCTTATACAAGGATCTCGTTCTCTCCAGGCTCAAACCTTTGCATTTGCCTTTGTTGAGCTTCATGAGCTTCTTGTCGACCCATTTTTCCAGCCCATCTGAATTGCAGCACAACCATGTGGTGCATCAGCCACTCCTCCCAGTTTAGTATCATCTGCAGACTTGTTGAGGTTACACTCTGTCCCATGATTCAGGTCACTAAAGAACATGTTAAATAGTATTTGCCCCAGTATCAATCCCTGGGGAACACCAAGTGACTGGACACCAGCTGGACTCCATGCCACTGGCCACAAGCTCAGCAATTCAGCCACTTTTCAGTCCATGTCCACTTACCTAGTCTGTATTTCATCAGTTTGTCAATAAGGTTATTATAAGAGACATTTTCAAAAGCCTTGCTAAAAATCAAGATGAGCATCATCTAGAGCTTTCCCCACATCCACTGAGCCAAGTCATCTCATCATAGAAAGTCATCCAGCTGGTCAAGCACAATTTCCCCTTCATAAATCCATGCTAGCTGCTCCCAGTCACCTTTTTATCCTTAACATGTTTGGAAATGGCTTCCAGGAGGATTTGCCCCCGGAATGTTATTTCCCATCCTATGTCTGCCTACAGAGTTGGCTCAGTGCCCCTCTGTCTTGGGTCTTCTGTGGGACTGTTAACACGTACAACCTCACCAAGGCTTTGCTAGAACTAATAAAGGTTCTGTTCTCCACCCTTTTCACCTAGAAGAATGGAAAGACAAAACCTTTTCCAGTCATGACAGCCAACTTGACACTAAGCTCCGAAGCAGCAAGTGCTTTGAGCAGCACTCATTAGAGAATAACAACAACTACATGTTCAGTTATCTTTCCTTAGTGGCAGAGGGAAAATCTGAATGCCTCCTATGTTGCCAGAAGACCTCACAATCTCTTGCCCCTTAAAAGGCAAGGAAAGAACAATATGAAAAAATCTGGCTTACCAAAAGGACCAAAGAGACAGATCTTATCAGAAAACACCAATGGCAAGTAACGGAAAATTGGGAGGTGGGGCCAGACAATTGCAGACTCAAACTGAGCCTTGTTTCCCCACACTTGTAGATCCAATTCTACACTTGTAGATCCATTTTGGCAAGACTTCACTTTCCTGTACACTGCCTACTTCAACACCTAAAAAAACCCAGGTCTATCTGTGGATTTTGTATTTCTTGTCAAGCTTCAGAAGTCTTTGATCTCACTTTTTACATAATTGTAAAGCAATTCAGTATGAGACTATATTAACCCATCTATTTATTAATCCTGAAATGCTTTATAGGACTGGGGAATGCTGTCTAGGTCAAGAGATGATAAAGGAGTCAAGAAGAGGTCCTCTGATCTCTCTAGTTTGTAAGAAAGCTCTGGAAGCTCTGTCCAGGCCAGTCACAGCTATCAGGCTGAAGACTGGACCTTCAGAAGGTGCAGAGAGGGAGCAGGTGAGCAAAGGTAAAAGAGTCACCCTCCACTGTTTTCCTCCAAGGCGTTTCTTCTGTTTCAGATGATAAGATGGAAACACTTCTGTTCTCTATCTTATCCTCCTCTCAAAGGTAACAATCCTATAAGACAGAAAAGATCCAGGCAAGTCTCTGACAGACCTGTTGAATCTTGCACAATCAATGTAAGTACGTGAGCCAGTAAGATACCAGCTAATCTAAAGTATTATTACCTCCTTTCTTAGTTTGTCACAAAATCTGGCCATAAGTTTGCCCCATCATTGCAAATCAAACCAGTATAAGACCCTGGATTTCCTGCTTAGCAGCCTTTCCATGAAGGTCCCCTTATTTGTAGCCCTGGATTTTTTTTTTTTTCCCCCAAGAGTCCACCACTTGACAGCTCTAAAAGCATTTAGTACTGTAACAGCTAAGCAGTGAGGAGGGAAAGTGTTTGAGAATTTTTTTTTTTAAAGAAGACTTCTGGAAAAACAAACAAACGAAACCCAAACCAAAACAAAAAAACCCACCCCAAACCTCAGATTTCCTCAGCATCTTCAGTGGAGCTACACAAAACTCTTCTCCATTCTTGCAGTGACACATAAGCCTTCCTTTTGGTATCTATGAGAAAAAGATGCACACTACACTGCTCAAACTAGCAACAAGTGAAGACTGTCTGCCTGTATTTTCTCTTCTCAACACCTGTACAGCTTCCTTGACCCTGTATGCTTAAACATTCTCCACGTATGTTACTCTACCAACCATAGTGTATGTGTGCCTCTCTCCATGTACCACAGGATGGCAGCAAATGTTAGAATATAAAGAAAACAGCTGCGAGAGAGACAAAACAAAGAGTATTACAATTGATTTATATGTATATGATTGTTACTTGAAACAAAAGGACTAGTTATTAAACTGTGATCCAAATTCCCAAATGCAGAAGCAAAGACACGTCCTCAGGCACATAAACAGAGTAATGCGGGAATCCACACAACAGCAGGTCAATGGCATTTTAAAAATTATTTTTTAAAGGAAACAAATTATATGAGATGCCATTACAAAAAGTAACTCTGGACTTAGAGTATTTTGTTTGATCCAAAGTCAGAAATAATCAGCAAAACTGAGGAAAACAAATTTGTGTGGAATGACAGTAAATCATAATTGAGAAGGACTATACTGCTTAAGTGTGTTAATATTGAAAAGGCATCCATAAAAATTAAACTAGAGGAAAAACAAAACACATTCAAAATTCATCTCAAGAGAGATATACTCTTCCTGTTTCAGGTACATTAAACATTTATGAAAAATGTTTTACACAGATGGGTTCACTTGATTGAGGGCACTTGCCACAGACAAACTAAAAGACATTGCTTGTTTACAAATGAAGTAAACTGTGCATATATCTTGCGTGGAGTTCACAACTGATACCTCACCATTTTTTAAAGCCTTCTCATTAATGAGGAGCTCAAATGGAAGACAAGGGAAAGGAGAAGTATGCAGGAAAAGCAACAAATAACCTGATAGTGGCTTTTTCAGCTTTTCATGAGAGCTGTAGACTTCAAAACCTGGAATTTGAAAGTTTATATTTATCTTTATTATTAAAGAATAAGAAACAATTTTTAAAAAACCCTCATAAGCCAATAGGAACACTTTTAGAATGGGACAGGGTAAGGTTTTAATGTCGTTTTTGCAGAGCCACCTTTGACTGAAACTTTATGAACAAGTTCCTGTGAAACTACTTCATAAGTTTCTAGTGATGAAAAGCTTTATAAAGGAATACTGACACTGTGCAAGGTTGTTCTCTCTTAGCCTCCAAAGAGTTTAATTTTTTTATAGTAAATTTAGATTAAGTACTTGTTTTTAATTCATGCCATATCTGCTTCTGCTTGTAAATTTTTCCACTTTCTTCCTACCTTATGACTTTGCTTCTCTGTCCAATGCCAAACTAACCAAGAGACATTCTAGCATAGTTGGTAAATCATCAATATTTTGAAACTGTAGGATATGTCAATTGTTTGCAATGCATCTCTTGCCAAAAAGGTCAACCAATCTCCTTTGAAGAAGCCATAACTGGCACGGCTCTGATTTCAGGACTCCAGCTAATCAAACTTGTGATCTTCACACTGTGACGGCTGGATGTGACTCTCCCTCCTGACTGCTCCTGAATGTCCCCACAGAAAAGGGTGACAAATTGCATGATTACAGTTAGCCCATTCTGGACATAAAATTCGGGGCGGAGGGCACAATTGTTCCTAGAGGATCAGGAAGGTATGTGAAAAGAAAAGTTGGAAAAGATGCTCAATCCCTCATCTCGAGCACAGAACAAGATATGTGGCAGACATCTTGGCTGACCAAAGAAAATTTATGCTAACATATTTTGGACTTTTTAAAAACTACAAACATTTAATATATCTTATGCATGTGGAAAAAGTGAGTTCTGGATGTTCCTAGCATTTGTGCTTCTCTATTATATCTACTTGTGCTATAGCCATAGCCTTTTTCCTCAAAAACTGTGGAATGACCATTGTACATGACTATTCTCTTCTAATCTGCTGCCAGCTCCTGGCCAGACAGTGAGGCAATTATAAGGGTGAAGCTACTAGCCAAGTCAGTACAGTATTTCTTCCCTTCAGGCTACTGTCATCCCACAGATATGAATAAGGATCTGGAAAATAAATGTTTTCTATAGTCTTCTGCAACCTTCTTGCTGTAAAAATAGATTGTAACCATGCTTATGTCATGTTGTTGCTCAGCAACCTTTTTTTTCTCCCTTTAATCTCCCTGTTCTCTAATATCTTATTGGTCTTCTCCGGCATCAGTCTGCAAACTATGACTCACTACTCAGAAACAGCACTGTCTGCTAAGCTTGCAGGACATTCTGCCCTCCAGTGATTACATAGGCTTAGGGAGATACACCTTATAGAGTAACCAGAGACAGGGTGTTGACCCAGGGGAAAGAAAAAAAAAATAAAATAAAAGGCTAATGAAAAACATGTGAGACAGGGAGAAGTTGAAGTGAAGAAAAAAAAAGTGGTCTTCTATCTTGGAGAAGCTTACAAAAATCAAACAGAAATTAGATCCCTAATCCCTTCCCCTTCTGTCAAGGTCAGGAAAGAGGAACCAATGACCTTATCACAGTTTCTCCTTTTCCTTGATGAGCTCTGGAGAAGGTTTTTCCTTTGGAAGAAGAATAAGGATTGTCAGGCAGAACAGGAAGGACTCATAGCTCTCATAGCACCTGAAAAGCTTATTGTTTGAGGAAATGACAGAAAAATGAAACTTGCAAGCACAGCTTTTGCACACGTAGTCATTTGTGTGAATGGACAACCAATGAGCATCCAACAGAGCAGTGACACCAAAGGGTAAAGCCTAGATCCACAGAGCTATTTGGAGAGGGACTCAAGTGCTTAAACTTAGGTATGCATGAACATTTTAGAAGTCATAAGGTATTCAGTCTGCCTTTCAGCTGGTGCCCTAGAAGAGGGTGGGTCTCCCATAAACACTGCATTGTATCGGCCATCTCTTTGTCAGTGTCTCAGGTACCACAGGAGATCTAAAACCACATTATATGCATGCCTGTGCTTTGGTCCCTGAATCACTCCTCATATATCTGACTTCTGTTCAAATAGTTTAACATTTATAGTTTTTAATGAATGCTGGGGGAAAAAAAAATCCCTCCTGGAATCAATGTTTAACATTACCTTGGATATCTGCATTTAAGTACCTGATGAAGGAGGAATACACCTTGCAGCTCTGCTGTTCTTATTTTTTGTTACATTACAACTCCACCTTCCCACAAAGATTTGATGAGTGTCCAAGAGAAAGCTTGTCCTGATCTACTGGTGCTTGAGATCTCCCAAGGTAATTAGAAACCTAAGATCTATTTCAAGCCATCTCTGAGCATTGCGCTACATAAACACAACTAAATTCTCGGATAAGATCTTCTACTTTCTTTGCGAAGGTTTAATACTTTTCAGTGGGCCTTGTGACAAAACTGTCATTCCACTTCTCTATAACTTTACATCTCAATTGACTTGAGATCATAGCCAAGCGATTACCTGACAGTGGTTAGGTTAGTCAGCACCTTCTGAATCAGCAGTTGATGGGTGTGTTGCCAATATCAACCTTACGAACAAAGTTAACAGTGAGGTAGGTACTGAAATACCTTTACGCTTTCAGATGAAAGATTCCTCAGAAAAACATATGTAAAACATCAAGGGAGAAATCCTGATGCCCTTTGAAGGTAGCAGTAGATTTAGCACAGAGTGAAACACTGCAACAGTCCACAGCTTCTCAATGTACAGTCATCACCATCTGGTTTTGTTCATATATTACTGAATCTTAGTTGATCCAGAATGAAGTGATACTACATGTAAAATTTAATACTTATAATGAGCACACAAAATTTCACTGAATGGAAAATCATGAGGTATTCCAGATTGCTTTCTTTCAGACTACATCAGAAGTTTAATTTCAGCATTTTACAGTGAAATAAACACAACATCTCACAGTAAAATGATAGGTTTTATTCAACAGCATTAGCAAGGAGTAATAATATTAACAATAATAAACCTTTTTCTCATACAATTAAGGAGCTAAAGATGACAGATACAATCAACTACTCTGACCTCCTCAGCTATTCAATGCAATAACAAAAGCAAATTCAGATTTGCTTTTGGTGAGCAGTAAGGACTTTATAGAAAAACTAGATGTAGAATATGACCTTGGACAGAAGGATCACAAAAGGTCCCTGTTTAAATTAACTAAACATACAAAGAAAGCAAGTCCACAACAGATTTCTACAAGGAAGACAGAAAGCTTTGATAAACTCCATTAGCACAATCAGATGGATTGAGGATGTTGGGGACTTGACTGTGAAGCAGGTCTGGAACTTCTCCAAGTCAGAGGTAACCAGGGTATAAATACTGAAATTATATTTTCCATAATTAGGACAACATGTGTTAAGTGGTATCAGATCTAGCAGATGAATAACTACCTGAAGGAGGATACTAAGAATAGGTAGAAAGCCTACCAAGTAGTGGAAAATAGGGTGAAATGGCAAGGAATGTGATCTTCTTAATACCAGAGATCAGGAAGTGAAAGGATAAGTGAAAAATATCAAAAAAATCAATCCAAGATGTACTTTGCTATGTGCGGGGTGGGGCGGGATAGGGACGGCACAAGGTTATTTTGCTACATATTACTAAGAGAATAAAGACAGAAAAATAAGGGGCATTTTGCAGTTGGCACAGTGCAAAAACTAACACAGGTATGGTCTCAAGTCTAAGTGAACGTTTCTGAGTTACCAATAAGTATGATAATGAGGATGTCTGTTATGCCAGGATGACTAAAGAGAATGAAGGTATGGAAACAAACTTTGCAAGCAAGCCAAAACCTCAGTGTACCCACAGATGTGTCACACACATAGAGGAAAGGCACAGGTAACCATGCTAGGACTCTGAAAGATCCAAAGGCTAAAACTGCTGGTTCAGCTCTGTATCTTCCTAGTGAATTTACACACAGGGAGACATCAAATGGAGAACAGAGGACATAGGATCTCTATTTAAGGGGGGCAAGAAGGAAGGATCCAAGAAGCCTTGGAATGTTACATACAAGGATTTACAACAGATCTCAAAACGAAGTATAAAAGAAGACATGAAGCTGAAAAGAAAATGGGATAAGGATAGACTGCTCATCTAACTTGACAGACCCTTTTAAAAGTAATCTTCTAGGAAAAAAAACCAAAACAACAAACAACTAAACAAAATCACAGAGGTTGTACTTCTTGTCTACTTGAAAAGTGTTTGATGCAATACATCAGAAATAATTCATCAATGGAAGAAAACGACTGCTGGAGGTATTAAAAAGGTGGAGAAATAGCTGGCAGCAAGTAGTACTGAAAAGCACTACTATCTATAAGAGAGAAATTACGTTCCTCATTGGTTGGTCCTAGTATTTTCACTAAAGAATTCAGTATAAAGAAGCAAGGAATCCTGATGAAAATGTGCAGTAAACATGAATTTCAGAGGCACTGTCAACACTGACAAGACTTGAGATAACAAGAAAAAGACACCTGAACAGGCTGAGAATGCCTGTGTCAGATTCCTCCCTCCCATGCAACCTCACTAAGGTCACGCAGGTGTGGGACATATCCCCACAGAAACAGCAGCAGGTTCTGGGGTCAGGAGCCCTCATTGCTGTCAGTGAGTTTCTCAGCAAGAAGCATGGTCCTTTTTGCCACAAATAACTGATTTCAGCATTTACCAGTCCATACCTATTGCTTTGAGGAGCAGAAGCATCCATGTGTGCACAGGTGCTGCCAGTAGGACCTACAAGAAGATCTGGCCAGGTAACAGAAGGAAAAAGAGCATGGGAAATAAATACTGAAGAAATGCTGAAGGCAGCAAATAGCAAGCCTGTCTTCATTCGTGCTATCATAAAATGAAGGTTTCATTTCCCAGTTATTTATATGGTTACAAAACAAAGCAACAGTTTACAGCTGGAGACTTTCAGAGTGATTCAAACTATGTAAAAGGATCCAGCAACATAATTTCAGGAGCTGTCTGATGATTTAAGCCAACTGAAGTGCCACACACTTCATTAAAATTACCTTCACAGGATCTGGAACTATTTTAGGAGGCAGCGGAGTATTTCAGTGAGTAAAACATCCTGTTGGGGGTTTTTTGTTGCTTTTGTTTGTTTGTTTGTTTTCTCCCAAAGGTTTATTTCCACTAAGCATTTTGAGTTAAATATATGCCTTTCCCCTGACTGTTTCAGATTAAACGACAAATCGCATTTATGAAGGGGGGAAAAAAAAACCCAAACCCTTGGGGTGGGGGGTGGTATCTGAAGAGGCCTTTTTCCAACTGTCAACATTTTGAAGCTGAGTAATAACGGAGCCTTGGGGTTGCCATGGGAACGTGTTTCATTTCCTAGGTGACAGTGATCGTGTGACGTCACCAGTGAACCGCACCAACTCTGGAAATATGTCAAGTTTCCTTCAGATGTCGGCATCCCGAGGCTTCCTGCTCCCGCCCCAGCCACACACCCGTCTGAGCTGGGGCCAGTGCCTGCCAGAGCCCCCATGGGACCTGGCCACCCTTCCTCTCCTGGGAAGGGCAGCCTGGCTTGGTTACACCTGGGGTAGGCTCCTGGACACCTTGATTCGAAGACCCTAATAAAGAGCAAACCCCCCTGTCAGAGGCTGAAAGGGTAGTGTCTCAAACGTTGTGACAAAACCAGCTCATCCAGCTGCAGGAGATGGGGCATTCAGGATAAGGTGAATTGTGATTTACATACCGACAAGCTAACAAGCCACAGACAAAGTCCGACTGGCTGATGCAGGAGGTGGGGGACGTGTTGAAGGGCATGCGGCCCCATCTTCTGATAGGCCCGGCATGGCATTAAGGGAAAGACTCCAGACTGCCGAGACCCTTCAAGGTGGCCCAAGACCCTTCAGGACTTTTCCATCTTTCACAATCACCCCCCAGTGACACATGCACAAAAGACCAAAGATTGTGCAAGCAGGCAATCCAGAGCACTAAAAGAAGCCTACCCGTGCAATCACTGCACTGGTGCACACCCACCATCCTGAGGACCACTCCACCCAGCACTCACTGAACAAGACACTGGAGGACACTGCGCATTGCTGGATCCCAGACAATGAACACCATCATACACAAAGTGGAGCCAGAAGAATGGTGATATCTCTTTCTCTCTCTCTTTTCTTGCTTTCCTATACTTCTATTGTTTTGCTTTCTTTTTTATAAATAATATAGTAGCATAAGATTTACTGCCCCACATGTGCTGCAAACTTTTTCTGTTTACCAACTGAACTTAAATCACATAAATGCTTCTGCCACCAAATCATTTGCCAGCTAGGCCAATCTGCAAAAATAAAAGCCTTTTGTTTACTGACCTTAAGTATTGGGCCTACTGTTTTCCAACCAAGGCAAACGACGAACCTGAGTCACCTGTCCCGCCACCCATACCTCTGGGTGGGACGTGACACCCGCTCTGTCCACTCTGTAGCCTCTTCTATTGCCTGACCAACCTCCTACAGGCATAGTTTCATTCTCACTTGAGCACAGCTTCAATTTCTGACCCTTTGGCCCTGGACAAGCCCCACCAGCAGGGCTTCTCTGTATTAAAAACCCCAAGAAGCCTTTTGTCATGCTAGCAACAGACACATTATTTACATCAACTATTTCTGAATCACTGTACTAATAACCAACCACTAAAAATACCCATAGAGCTTAATGACTTGCTACACTAAGATGGTTTTTTAACCTGAAGCCTTTGGTTATGTGACTGAAAACCCCTCTTTGCAGTACATATGTTCTCCAACGCAATGTCAAGACCACCAGCTGCACAGTGTGACCAGCAGGATTCACTTGTAACACTAGAGAGGGCCAGTAAAGTAGAATAACTTCTCCATAACAGCCCCCCGATGCTCATGAGCTAGTCCAAAATAAGCAACTCTGATTCTATAATAATTATTCTGCTTTGGAAGTAGAGTGATTATTTTATTCTGGGATAATTACTCCATTTCCAAAGTGAAATAATCGTTATAGAATAAAATCATTTTTATTTTGGAATATTTCATCCATATGTGGGAG
Source organism: Caloenas nicobarica (assembly GCF_036013445.1). Taxonomy (NCBI): domain Eukaryota; kingdom Metazoa; phylum Chordata; class Aves; order Columbiformes; family Columbidae; genus Caloenas; species Caloenas nicobarica. The sequence goes on from NC_088247.1 coordinate 74,291,663, forward strand.
TTATTCTGGAACAGCTAAATTATACCCTAATAGCTAAAATAGAACAGTCCTGCCAATCAATTTTCCTCATACAGGCGAATCCTTAAACCACAGTGCTACTGGAAGGAACAGTGCAGAAGATCTCATTGCACAACCAGAGACCTCTACTGTTTAGCTTCAAGAAGAATCTGCATTCACTTATAAGAACTATGGCTAACAGTTCCCTTGAATCATCTATACAGAAGTCCATCAAGGAAATCACAAGTACATCAAGGGTTTTCCAGAGCATGCTACAAATATTACTGCTGCTAGATATACCTCATCACAGGATATGAAAATACTACCCATGCCATTGAATGCCTTCTCCTCTACACTCACATGGTCAGAAATTGCTGCCAAGGATGGTCCTGACCCACACCATAAAAAGCCCTGCCTGCAGAGGTGAATGTTGGCAGATGTATGTAGCTGCTGTACCAGCACTTGATTTCTGCAGGAACTGAGGGCATATCCTGGACTGTGCAGCTATTGTGCTATCTGCTCTAGAGTAAGTAGCTTAGACAGAAGTAGAATTTAAAACTACTTGAGAATACATTCAGAATCTCTTTCAGCTTTGCCCACTGTTTTCTAACATATCCACCTCTCAGGAGACTTAGAAGGGAGTTCAATGCTAGCACCATTTTTACAGTGCAAAATTTTATAATTGGGCTTCAAGCTAGGCAAAGAAGTCAGGAGGCTCAAAAGTTTAGGTTCCCACAGCAACTGTAATTCAGCCACATTTAAGATATATAGCAGAGCATAAATTAACAGTTATTGAAAATGCTGCATATGTGCAATGTGGCCATGTTAACATTGCTATGGGAACCTTAACTTTTGAATAGATAAGCATTCTACCAAAATAAAAAACATATAAAAGAAATAATCATTACAGATTTTGCTGGAAAAGACCACAGCCAATTCCTCATCTGCAATCTGTTGATGCAGAGCGTAAGGACTCTAAAGCCTCAGCAATCCAAATACATAAAAAAAACATCACTAAGAACACTGGGTGTCAGACCCATAAACATGGCTGACACTGCTGCTGTAACTTTACTTCAAATTTGAATTTACAGTCAAACAGTATGCAAAGTCATTCCAGAAATTACTACAGAGGTAAAAAAGAAGGCCATGAACAGCTATCACCCTTCCTTCTTTTCCTCTCAGATGTTTCATACATTAAATATTTTGGAAGAAACGACTGTAAATTTGCTATTGGCTTTAGTCTTTTCCAGTACATTTCAATTTAGGGAAAACAAAAAAAAATTAAGCTGTGCTCTAGTATACATTTATGCAGTAGCAGCAACCCTGGATTGTCTCTCTCATATTATGCTAACTAAACCCAAAGTGTTCATTTCAAAAAAGTTCGATATGAGCAGGTCTTTGGGACAGAAGTTTCCATATCTTTAAATGAACCTAGTGACAGTAGGGCTGCTACCGAGGCCTTACTCTCTAGTGGACTGAGTGTTACTTCAGAGTAAAAAAGCAGCATTCTGCTCCTGGTTCTACCACTCTACCTGATTCTCTGTGCTTCATGATCTTGAGCAAGCCAGGCTCATTTCCCTATGCTTCAGTTCCTTGAGCTGTGAATTAGGAATAATGACACTCACCTTTCTTTTTATGCACAGGTCCAGTGCTTTAACTAAGCGTTTAAAACAACAACAAAATCTGCAAGGCAGTCTTTTTACAGTATTTGAACAGAATTCCAGCAGCATCTAAAAGAATGGCTTTGCAAAGAATTCTGCCAACTTGCCATCTATGGAAAGAAAACCAAAATAAAAGCTGCTTTCTACCACTCCACCGTTTGTTGCTGTGTGGTGTATACGGTTAGTCCCATCCAAAATCCTGTTGAACAAGTTTCTTCCCCAGAGTGACTGCAAGATCACTAAATATTTTTAACCAACAAAGAGGGCAAGTTCCAAAGTCCTGGAACTGCAGAGGCAAGATGAATAGTGTCCTCCAATCCAAATCAACACAACAAATTTTCTCTCTGCTATCCCGGCATGCACGCCTGGAATTATACTGACATCAGCAGGATTTCCTTGCTCATAAGAAAAGCAGGATATTGGCTCTGAAACAAGCCACACAGTTCAAAGAGATTATAATCTTAATCATTTGAGGTGACCCTGATTTTTTGGCATTTATAGCATAGACTTTACACATGGGCATGTCACTTGAACATGTTTTCTGTGTATCATTAAGATTTTACTCAGGCCACAAACTTTCGTTTCCCTAGACTGATTCAGAAAAAAGAAATCAAGCTAACACTGGTCAGAAGAGTGCTGCCTTTAAAAAAAAAAAGAGATAAATGTTTAAAATAGGTAGTGACATCCCTCACTAGTAAATGAGAGACAGAGAATTTTGCCCAGTACATGCATGACTGAATTTAGCACAGCAACAGCCACTTTATTATATGTTCAAAACAGAAACATTTATACTCCTTTATACCAAAAACACTGACTCCTTATGTTCATGGAATGGTTTGGGTTGGAAGGGACCTCAAGCACCATCTAGTTCCAGCCCCCCTGCCATGGGCAGGGACACCTCCCACTAGACCAGGTTGCTCAAAGCCCCATCCAACCTGGACTTGAACACTTCCAGGGATGGGGCATCCACAGCTTCTCTGGGCAGCCTGTTCCACCCTCATGGTGAGAAATTTCTTCCTTATACCAAATCTAAATCTACTCTCTTTCAGTTGAAAGCCATCAGCCCTTGTTCTATCACTACATGCCCTTGTAAAAATTACCTCTCCAACTTGCTTGTAGGTCCCATTTAGGTACTGGAAGGCTGCCATTACATCAGACCTCCCTGGAGCCTTCACTTCTCCAGGCTGAACCACCCCAACCCTCTCACCTTGTCTTCATAGGAGAGTTTCTCCAGCCCCCAATCATCTTTCCAGCCCTCCTCTGGACTCGCTCCAACAGGTCCATGTGCTTCTTATGTTGGAAGAGCCCATGGTCTTCCTCCAAATCCTCCAGGCAGAGTATTGGATTTTCTGGACTGGCAGAAGCAAGGCTGCTACAAATGGAGCCTGTGAAACACAAGGCTTAGATAGGAGAATTGTATTCTCAAACTGTACTTAGGAGGTTGCCTGAGAAAGCATGGGTTTATTTGAAGCCCTTGCCATTTCAAGATGTTTGCAGTTACCCTTCAGTGAATTGCAAAGTCCTTTGATAACCATCTGTCTTCTGTATTTAGTCATCCCTCATACATGGTAGCCTACACACATTTCAACCTCAATATCACTATGTCTAGTATCCCAGAATCACTCTTTTGCTCTAACCAGCACCCTCACTGTCTCTGCTGGCCTTTACCCCAACACAGCCTCACAACATGAAGGATACATTTATCTGGACAGCCCCTGTTATCTAGTGGAGTGCCTCAAGGGTCAGTTCTGGGACCAATACTGTTCAATATATTCATCAATGACTTGGATGAGGGAATTGAGTGTACCATCAGCAAGTTTGCTGATGACACCAAGCTGGGAGGAGTGGCTGACACGCCAGAGGGCTGTGCTGCCATCCAGCGAGATCTGGACAGGCTAGAGAGTTGGGCGGGGAAAAATTTAATGAAATATAACAAGGGGAAATGTAGAGTCTTGCATCTGGGCAGGAACAACCCCAGGTTCCAGTATAGGTTGGGGAATGACCTATTAGAGAGCAGTGTAGGGGAAAGAGACCTGGGGGTCCTGGTGGACAGCAGGATGACCATGAGCCAGCACTGTGCCCTTGTGGCCAAGAAGGCCAATGGCATCCTGGGGTGTATTAGAAGGGGGGTGGTTAGTAGGTCCAGAGAGGTTCTCCTTCCCCTCTACTCTGCCCTGGTGAGACCTCATCTGGAATATTGTGTCCAGTTCTGGGCCCCTCAGTTCAAGAAGGACAGGGAACTTCTGGAGAGAGTCCAGCGCAGGGCCACAAAGATGATTAAGGGAGTGGAGCATCTCCCTTATGAGGAAAGGCTGAGGGAGCTGGGTCTCTTTAGCTTGGAGAAGAGGAGACTGAGGGGTGACCTCATTAATGTTTATAAATATATAAAGGGTGGGTGTCACGAGGATGGAGCTAGGCTCTTCTCGGTGACAACCAACAGTAAGACAAGGGGTAATGGGTTCAAGCTGGAACACAAGAGGTTCCACTTAAATGTGAGAAGAAACTTCTTCTCAGTGAGGGTGACAGAACACTGGAACAGGCTGCCCAGGGGGGTTGTGGATTCTCCTTCTCTGGAGACATTCAAAACCCGCCTGGACGCCTTCCTGTGTAACCTCACCTAAGTTTTCCTGCTCTGGCAGGGGGATTGGACTAGATGATCTTTTGAGGTCCCTTCCAATCCCTAACATTCTGTGATTCTGTGTGATTCTGTGATTCTGTTGCTCTTCGATTCCCTCCTGAGACAGCTCCATACCTAACTGCTTCTCTTACATGGCTAACCCCAACATCCTCAGAAGTTGTACTGTTGCATCTCAATTCTTTTCCTTCAGAGGTTACATCATTTGTGATGAAGTCCAGTGTTTTTTTCACTCAGTCCATGGAGTAAGAAGAAAAGGCATCACATTTGCTAGTGAAGCTGGTAAATAACTTAAAGCTATCTTTAAGTTATTTAAGTTACCTTTTGTTCATCAATAGATCTTAACTTTTTCAGGCATGTGGGTGGTAAATTCTTGAACAAATGCTTCCCCACCTCATGAACTTAATTCTGATGTATTTGGAACATCCCTGGACTTACAGTCTCACGTTTATGACAGGCAGGAAATACTTAGCTTGGACAGCAATGGGAGTCATCCACAAAGAAGATCCTTCCACGCACTTTGTGTCCATATGACGATACCCATGAGTTTGTTAAAATTTTATCATGCTGCCTATGGAATCCCCTTCTGCTGTTCCAATGTGTTTTCAGCCATTACCTGCCCTCCTGATCTCCACTACTACTCCATTCTCAGAGGCACTTTCCAGTTCTCTGCTGTCTGACATACTCTGGAAGGTGTAGAGGTCCAAAATCATTCAGTGCTGGTATGACTTACTCTTGGCTTAAAAAACCAAACCAAAACAAAAACACCACAACAAACCGCACTCAAGATTATGTGGTAAATCTCTTCCAGGTTCCAGCACTAATCAAGCACCAGCTTCTGTCCTATATATGACACTGTTATACAGCATTCAAACATTTAATGCAGAGAAACGACACAATTTTTTTCTCTTGCCCTTAGTTTTATTTTTCCTTTCAATCCTATCCCTTACTAAATGCAAGCTAAAAATACTTCATGACTGTTTCAAGCTATTTTCCCTCTCAATGGCATAACATAGTAAGGGCTAGAGCACTGGTAGTGAATGAGTCAGATTATATATGCAAACATAGTGCTTCCTGGCTAGACGCAGATGAGTTTCATCTATAACGTGATGTCTTGTCTAAAAGCTACATCTCCTGTATGCAAACCATTATGCTAATTTGTTTTATTGAATATCCAAATTCATCACACTCCAAAATGTTAGTAAAAAAAGTTGTTTCTGAAATGTCAATGAGATTAAGCTCTGAATAGATGTTTCTGTTTAGACAGTACTAAGTGCACATTGATACATATCTTAAAATACACAACTTCTGATGAACATTGGCAAACTGGAAACATCTGCATGTCACTTTATAGGTGACTCAGTGCAGGTCTGTTTCCCTTTGGGTCTGATTCCATATTGCTTCTTAGCACTCCCACCATAATAGCATATTGCTGTTCTAAAATACTTTAGCAAAACCAGCAAGGACTGTTCAAAGTCCCAGGTGAAGTTTCCATTCTGCGTATCATTTAACTGTATGCCTCTTCTATCGCTGAGATGTTGAGCCTCCTTTTGTTGCCAATGCCACAGATGGCAAACACAGGAGTCATGTTTCTTTGCCTCCTGATCTACTTTTGTATCAGCCAGCAAACTTCAAAATGCAGCATACAACTGGAAACAATCCCTGAAGGCTCTTAACTCACTCAGACTTTCAGTCAACAGAGAATCACCAAGACACGCAGTGTAGCCTCATTAACATCTGGTATCCAAGTCTCTTCCCAAGCTCCAAAGAGGTAAAGGAAAAGGAACACTGAAGACCTTCAAGATGCTTTCTGCCACCTAAAAGTTATTCCATGTTTCTTGCGTACACTGTCCCAAGAACAAAATTAGCTTTCCCATGTTCCTTTACTATTGCATTCAGTGCTTATGAATGTAAAACTGTAATTAAATACAGAAGACATGCATAAAACCACACAACTCAAAAGATGATACACCACTGCTGACCCAAGTCAGTCCTAAAATCTGCTACAAACCAAGTCATGGCAGTTTGGCAGCAGCATACCATTAAATTTATTACAATCAATTTCTGCTCTAAAATGAACTGTGCTGACTATCATATCTCAGACAGCTAGGTCTGCAGACCTGTATCTGTTAATATCTACTTGATGAGAAGAGGGCCAGAAAGAAACTTCAAATATGACCTTGCTCTCTGCATTATTAAATCTTACCCCATTTCTACCACTATTGAAGCCCTCAAGATAGTCTGCTTTTCTCTGTGTGATAGCCTAACCCCGCTCTGCATTTACAGCACTTCTCAACTTTCCACCACCATCCAATTTCATCATTACTCCCAACTTTTGTGCCCAAGGTCAACATCAAAACACTACATGCAGGAGGCCTGAGACCAGCCCTCAAGGAGTTCCACTAGTAGATCCTCACTCAGCAAGCCTGGTGCTTCCTTCTTCATCTCTGCCTGTCACCCTCCCAACTTCATTTAGATCCTTATGTAACATATAATACCTGCTTCTTCCCCTTTCCTTTTGTTTAAGCAAACATTCTCTATGTGGTACTGTACTACAAGTTCAGCTTTACCGTCTTTGGAGAGAGCAGCAGTATTTTCCTCTCCACTTAGTGTATTTAGATATCCATCTTGCCACAGAAGGGGACAGCTATCAAGTGGGTGAGCAGATGGGGGGGGAAAGCATCCTCAAGCAAGGTATCCAGCCAAAGACCACTTGCTAGTGACAGCTGCCACCTTCCTCCCACTCTCTGCAAACCCGCTCTTCCCGTCCTGCACGGAAAGCTGCATGGCGCAGCAGCCCTCACTAAATGAGAGGTGCAATGTGTGATTGTTTCCCACGTCTCCTCCCAAAAAAAAAACAGAACCCAAACGTGCAAAGCAGCAGAGAGTCAAGTCTTGCCCTTGCTCGGTATGAAAAGACACCAGCTCCCGGCAAGGTTCAATTAACAGCAGAAAGCCAGCCAACAATAAAGCAAAAACATCTAATCAAAAATGAGCTGATCCTGCCAGAGCTGTCAGTAAACAGGGGCTTGCTTTCAGCTCTTTGGGCAAAAGGCAGGATCAAGCCCCCAAACTGCAACACAAAAACAGTGAGACAATTGGTTTTGGTTATTCACCCATTCTAATCCTGTTCATTAAAAACATTTTAAGGATTATGACATATATGACATTGACCTAGCCATGAACTACAACACGAGTACATTGCCCATTACAGTTAACATTTTCACTGTCAATGTAATTTTCAGAATGCTGTTATTTTATGAAACGTTTGGGAGATTTTACCAAGCCAAAAGAGAATTTTCCACATCCATCCCATATAAGTGATTGCTCATAATAAGGATAAACAGTCTTACCTTGCATAACTTTCCACAAAATAAACAAAGGTCTCAAAACATCAGTTTTTTAAGAGATTTTCATTACAAATTAAAAACAGAAAACTACTGGCTAATGACACAGAACACAAAGACAAACCTACCCACCTTACAGAGATATTTCCATATGTTTGTTTAATACTTAGAGTGTGAAGGCATCCCTCTTCCGATTACGCTGAAGTAATAATCATAGACTCCAAGCAAACAAGCAGGATCGCTCAAAAAATTATTCTAAATCTGTCCAGTAGAGGGCAATGATATACACACACAGAGTGAAAAGTTGACTTTGAAATGCATGTTTGTAAAAAATTTTTTTAAAAAGCTTTAGAACTATAGGGATATTTTTAATTGTTTTGTCTAGAACAATTATCTTCAGGGGTATATAGATCACTATTCCCCCACTTTAATGCCTCAAAAGATTTCACGATTCAAAATTATACATTAAAAATCTTTCTGAAGCTTTTGCAAAACTGACCACTCTCTATAGAGCAATAGGACAGCTTTCCATAAAAGCAGAACATACCTTTATTTTCCATTTGACTGCATGATGAATGCCAGAAGTCTTCTCGTCCCTTCTACAACACATTTTTGCTGCTAAAAAGCCTTCACTTTTTGTTTAAATTGGTCCAGAAGGATACTGTTAAAGCACTTTCTTCCTGCCACACAGCCATCTATTGCAAAGAACGCTCACAGATATCACGTTTACATGGAAAGCTGCTGCTGCAGTTCGTTTCTTTTACAGTTCTTGGAGAAGATCTGTGGGGTTTGGTTTTGTTATTCCTGTTTCTTTGGGTTTGTTTGTTTTGTTTTCAACTGTGCTTATAAATAAGCCCAAACTTCTCCAAGGGCCTGCAGCACATTGACCTGACTTGCAGGTAGAAGGTGGTCAGGGGCTGAAGCACTGAACCACCCCTGCCAGCTCCTCACAGACCCTCATAGCAAGGTAGGACTGCAAGTAGTGCCCAGCACCCCTGTTTCTTCAAGGGCAGGAGAAGCCCTGCCAGAGAAAACAGACATGGTAGAAAATGCAGTAGACACAAGATGAGCACTCTTTTTCACGCGAGCCACCATCACATGTGGCTGTTTACATCTGGTCGTCACTTGTTTCAAATGCTGTCACCTCGGGTTAACGAGGCTCCCAAGACTTCCCACCGCAGAGCGTGGCACAAGGTCAAGTCACGTTCCCAGGTTTCCTACCTCCCGGCTGCAGAAATGGGGAAAAAAGCACTGTGAAATATACCCCACTAACAGGCATGAAAATGAGAAGCTGCTCACAAGTAATGGCACATGGCAATGAATGGTTCATGTCAACACATGTCGACATCTGAACAGTTTTTTCCAGGGTATCCAACTCACTTGGCTGAACGCGGTAGTTCCTAGGAGAGCTGGACAGGACTCAGAATTTGCTACAAAAACTCTGTAATACACCCTCCTCTTGGAGGGAGGAACAAGCCTCCCAAAGCCCAAGTGCTCTGGCTGCCGCCAGAGTTTGCAAGCAGCTGGCAGGAAGCCGCCAGCTCCTGATATCAAGATGTTGATCTCATGATCTATGAGTTTCCTAGCAGCTGCCACAGCTGGAAGCGTGAGGGAGTCCCCCAGCCTGGAGAAGAATCCACGGAGCAGCTGCCCAGTCTGCAGAGTGTGGAGGCCCTAGAGCCTGCCGTGCAGACAGCAAACCAGCAAGAAACACGGGTTTCAGCGAAAGCTCAAAGCTGAAACACTTCTAGGACAGCCTTACACTTCATATGGTGTGGAGTTGCCTGTGGAAAATAGGCATTTTAGAAGATCCACAACTTGCATTAATTCACACCTCATGTAGTGATGTTGCGGGTCGCGTGGCAATCCCTCACTGCTCTGGTTACGTTCACCTCACAGTTTTTATGTGCTCTTCATCATGAATACACCTCAAAGGTGTTTTTTAATCAAAACAGATGCTTGAAGAACTTGATCTTAGTTTCAGAGAAGCACAGGTATGACTACCTACATATGCCAGCTGGTTTGAAGCCTTGGGTATAGTCTGTGCACAAAGCGCCAGTGAAATTTATTGATTGACAAAAAGAATTATCTTACTGGTAAAAAAGAATTCAGGTTAAAAAAATATATATAATTCTTAAAAAGAACATGACTTTTAAATTCGAACTCACTGAAGAATTTATTTTTTTCTCAGAAAAAAAACACAAAAACAAAACAAAACACTACATACTGATTTTTTTTCATAGGTTAGCTGTTGACTAAATCCATCTGTTTTAAGGGAAAAACAGTATATCACAGAATGGTTGTGGTTGGAAGAGGCCTCTGGAGATCACCTAGTCCAACCCACCTGCTAAAGCAGGTTCACCCAGAGCAGATCACACAGGAATGTGTCCAGGTGGGTTTTGAATGTCTCCAGAGAAGGAGACTCCACAACCTCTCTGGGCAGTCTGTTCCAGGGCTCTGGCACCCTCAAAGTAAAGAAGTTTCTCCTCATATTCAGAGGGAACCTCCTGTGCTTCAGTCTGTGCCCGTTGCCCCTCATCCTGTCATTGGGCACCACTGAAAGGAGTCTGGTCCCATCCTCTTGACACCCACCCTTGAGATGTTAATAAACATTAATGAGATCCCCTCTCAGCCTTCTCTTCTCCAGGCTGAACAGACCCAGCTCTCTCAGTCTCTCCTCATAAGAAAGATGCTTCAGACCCCTAATCATCTTTGTAGTTCCATGCTGGACTCCCTCCAGTAATTCCTTGTCCTTCTTAAACTGGAGAGCCCAGAACTAGATGCACTGCTCCAGATGCGGCCTCACCAGGGCAGAGTAGAGGGGGAGATTAGACCTCCCTTGACCTGCTGGTCACACTTTTCCTAATGCACCCCAGGATACCGTTGGCCTTCTTGGCCACAAGGGCACCTTGCTGACTCATGGTCTATATATATATATTTTTTTATTTTTTTTTTTTTTACTAATGTACTTTATTTATGGCTCAATTGCAAAAAAAAGGGGTCTTAAAATCTTTCCATGAAACAGATCTTAATGTGGTTTAGCTATCAGAATACTAGTTAAGTGTAATCAATAATCAAACTCTTGAAGGAGGGAAACACACTATTTTTAAGTGAAATTATGCAACCTTCACTATTGTAGGCTTACCTTATCAGGAAAGCAAAGTAACTAGATGTATCTAGAAAGGATGTGTCTAGAAACAGCATTTGCTCACCATCCAACTCCAATCAATTCATATATGTCAACATACAGAGGGTTTCTATATGCTTGGGCTTCTGTAAGCTTGATTCAAGGAAATCCCTCAAACTAGGCAAAACAAGCATTTTAGCATTTCACACTTGCGCCTTTTGCTCAAGGATTTTAATTTTTTGTTAGATGCTATGCAAACACAAAACAACAGATGATGATCCTACCTCAAAGAGTTTTTGGCAAACTGTCATGCCAAAAAAAAAAGCGGGGGGAGGGATGACAGATAAAATGCGTCCTCTGAGATACAGAGGACCTTGTCAGATGGCGCCAGTTAGCATGAGCCATGACAGTTAGGCTACATTCAGGTATGTCAGGTATGGAATTAAGGAACAGCGTGCTGTGAACCACAGTCAGCATGCAAAAACTATGCAGGAGGAATTTCAAAATATATAAGGTTACTCACGTAAGATGGCACAGGACGAAGCTCAAGTGTGCCTATGAGGAAACCTGACAAATACACAGAAGGCATCCGCAGCCAACATGCTCATGTGGCACAGGAGGTTCTGCATCAGGAAGGCAGAAAGTCACATAAGGCCTTGCAGGGCTGTTCTGGTACTTTTACTTAACACAGGTGGAAAAGTCAAAGCCACCAGCTAGAAAAGCTACCTTGTGTTGTGTGAAAGGGAATTTTTTTGAATGTGGTAAAATCATTCTCCTATACTGCCAGGAGAGAGCAGTCCCCATGAGATACCTGTATACTGTCCTCAGGCACAGCGACAATCCTTTTTCCCTGCTCAAAACCCCAGCAAATGATTTGCTGTTCAAGCAAAGGTATTTCCTGCTATAATTAATATATAGCAAAATAAGTTTTCATTCTAGAGAAGCCATTTATTTTCCTAATGGGCAGCATCATGCAAACATAATTGCCCTCAAAATGTTAACTTCAGCTAAACCTCACCTACAAGGTACTCTCCCACCTCTTGGAGGCAAGCATACAGCCCAGGCCAGTCCTGATCCCTATCTCAGTGCAAGACCTGGGCATGCATCCCCCCGCTCCACCTTGGTTCCCCAAGGAAAGGAACTCCAGAATGCAGGCATATAAGGAGCCACAGCGGGACACATCCTCAGCCTGGGCAATCAGAAGGCTCCTAACATGCCTGACCCATAGCCTAGATGCAGCCATGTTGACACTTTTGAAGATGATGAAAATAGAGCTTTGCAGGGCATAAACAATGCAGATACCACTAAGGCAGGTAGACTTGACACATGCTAGCAAGCGCGCAGGCATACAGGCACAATTTTGCAGAATGTGGATTTTCAGCCAGCTTGCCTTACAGCCTCAGCAAGCCAAGTCATGTCATACAAGCTACACAGCTTTGTGGAAGGCAAGAGATCCTCCAATTTCCAGCCAGTTTGAAAGGAGTCAATGATATCCAGTACTAACCAACTGAGACTGAAGAGAACCTAACTAAAGAAACTGTCTCCCACTTCTGAAATCTGTTGTCTGGGTCATGAGCATTCTTTTAGCACTGTTATGGCTTAACAAGGTCTGCCAAGAGCCCCAGGCAATGGTTCGTGCAAAACATTCCTTCTGGGGCTGATTTTAGCCCTTTAAGACAGGTTTACAGATCCATTGAGTGACGTAAAAGATTCAGGTTGCTTAAAAGCCTAGAAACAGCCCTTTTACTCCTCCCTCCCACTCATTCTAGCCCAGCTTTGATTATGAGATGCTGGATAGCATTGCAATGAAGATCCACAGATATCAAGGTCCCCTCTTTGGAACAAGATTGAACATGGAAATATGTTAATCTGAACCTTCATTTTAAAGCATAATACTTGTCTAATTCCACATGCAAGTATTTAAAGCTTAGTTCTGGAAAAAACCTGCTAGCCTTAGCCACTAATATCCTAATAACCTACTCAACTGCTTCTCTTTTTATACCCCGCTATAGCTGGATCAACAAGATTGCAGAGAGATGTCCGAGACCAGAGCAACTGCAGAGCTGAATTTAGCCCAGTGGTATTTTTGTTTAAAGGAAAAGCAGAGAATGAAGAAATACTGTAGTCAGAAGTGGTTTTGGACTGCATGAAGGACAAACTCATTAGGCTGAAAAGCAGTATTTCTATCTATATCTAGTAAACGTATGGAGAGCATCTTAACCAGTTCATCTGGAGTTTCCTTTAGTAACTACTGTTTTCTAGAGAGATTTTTTTTTAAAAGGCTCCGTTACTGTATAGAAAAAAAAGGAACACAGAAATTCAAATATATGGAAATATATTAAATGTGACATGCCTAAACATCATATTTTCTCCAATTCCCAGAATTCGCATTTCTTGCACATTATTTTAAACAAGAAAATACAATCCCTGCACCTGCCTCCTCACCCCAAAGGGAACAAACAAAAATAATTTTAAAAGTCAAGATGAAGGTGCTAAATGCAATGCATAGGATCATAGTCTAATTCAGATTAGAAGGTTCTCTGGAGGTCTCTAGTCCAACATTTTGCTCAAAGCAGGATCAGCTAAGATCAGACCAGGTTGCTCAGGACTTGATCAGTTGCATCTTGAAAACCTCCAAGGATGAAAGTTGAACAACCTGTCTGGACAATCTGGTTCACTTGCTTGACTGTCCTCAGTATGAAAAAGTTTTTCCTTGTAGCCAATCTAAACCTCTTGTTTCAATTTATGCCTATTGTCCCTTGTCCTTCTACCATACACTACTATGAAGAGCCTGGCTCCACCTTCTCAATAACCTCCTCTAGAAATTGGGAGACTGCCATTAGGTCCACCTAAAGTCACCTCTTCTCCAAGCTGAACAAACCCAAGTCTCTCGGCCTCTCTTCACCAGCCAAGTGCTCCAGCCTCAGCCATTTTGGTGGTCCTCCTCTAAACTCACTACAATTTAGTAATGTCTTTCTTGCATTTGGGGATCCAAAACTGGACACAGTACTCCAGGGGCAACCTAAAAATTGCCGAGTATAGGAGGATAATCACATCCTTCTACCTACATGCCATACTTCTGTTAACAAAGCCCATGATGCTGTTGGCCACCTTTGCTGCCAGGGCACGCTGCTGACTCATTCAGTTTGTGATCTACCAGGACCACCAGGTTCTTTTCTGCAGAGATGTTCCCCAGCCTGTGCTGTTCCAAGGCAGGGTTTATTTTCAAGTGCAAGACTTGGCATTTGGCCTTACTGAATTTCGTAAAGCTCGTACTGGCCATCCCTCCAGCCAGTCTAGGTCCCTCAATTCTAGCTCTGCCCTTGAGCATATTGACTGGTCTCCCAGTTCAGTGTCAACTGCAAACTAAGAGCAAGCCCTCCATCTCCTCCTCCAGGTCACTGTCAAAGATGTTCATTGGCAGGTCTCAGGATAGATCCCTGTGGTACTCAGTTCAAGCAGACATATTATTGAGAACATATCCATCTGGTACATGCTAACTCTGACCATTTAACAAGCACACAGGATTCCAAGGCTGAAGACTACAAGTATAGCAGCATATCCAAATTTAACATTTAATCTAGTCATAGAAATCAGCTTTTAGGGTGGTATTTATGTGACTTAACTTTAGCATTAAGTCTAGTCACCACAGTCTTCCTTTATAGTCAGCAAAGAGGAGGAAACAAACAAACACAAACACACCAAACAAACAAAAAACCACAAAACCAAAAATTAAAAAACAAACAAACAAAAAAAACAGTACAAGCTGAGGACCAACTGGTAAGACTGGTTAGGAGCTCTGCAAAAAAAAAAAAAAAAGGGACTTCAGTACAACATGCTGCTGACGAATTGGAGAAATTACAGCAGTGGAGCACTACATGGCTAAGCCTGTCACTTGAGCAGCTGGAGGTACTTGGAGATACACAAGGAGAGCCTAAAGGAACTGCATTAGGTTACCTTCAAAAAGAGAAGGCTAAGAGCCAATTGCTGAGTTCAACTACCCAAAAATGACTTGTAGAGAAGGTGGCATGAAAATCTTCTCAAAGGTGCACAGCAGAAGGACAAGAGACAGTGGTCACAAACCACGGTGCGGGAAATTCTGATCAGACATAAGGAAAAATGAATCCAAGTACAAGTGGTTCAGCACTGAAAAAGGTGCCCAGAGAGGCTCCTAACTTTCCATCCTTGGAGATTTTCAAACCTCAGCTGGATAGGTCCTGAGCAATCTAACTTGGAAGTTAGCCCAGATCTGAGCAAGGGGTTGGACCAGTGACTTTGAGACGGCTCTGCTAGTCTAAATTTTTCTACGATTCTATGAGAAAGGCCCCTTCACTGGGTGATTCATCTTGTCTTAAAATAGGTGTCTAAAATAGATTAGATGAATCACCATCTGGTGATGCCTGTGTCTCACTGAATATATTCTCCACTGAATACAAAGGCAACCTAAGTTGACCGGGTACAATCAGATGTCTTAAAGTGAAATGTCTGTAAACTGAAAGAGATAAGAATCATCACCACTTCTGCCCTAAACCAATAAAGTTCTTGCCTTGTTTACATGTTACCCTTTTAGGGCACGAACCACTTTCTTAATAGCCAATCTCTTAACTGTGGGAGAAGATGGACAAGACCCTCATATAACCCCTAAAAATTAAAAAATAGAATAACTTAGAATTTGATCTACACTGTTAACTTAGATAGTTTGTTGCCATATGAACACAGTTTTATGATTGGGTACACAGATTATAATATGGGGTTTTTTTGTTTTTAAAGACAGCTGGCTAATTAGAAGCTGATAGGATGTTTTTCCCTAGCATGAGGATAATTCTATTTTGACAGCCTTATATATTAAGGCCATAGTGTATAAAGGAGAAATAAGTTTAAGCATTCAGGTCGCCTAACAAAAAAGAAAAAAAAAAGGACTGTAGATGTTTCAAGAACATGGTTTAAAGTTGTCAATAAACATTTCAGGCAGAACACCCAAATATTGGACATGAATGGGTAGAAACACTTGAAATTTTGTATGGTTTTTTGGTTGTTAAAAACAGTCTTTAGCTAGAAAACATTTCCTTTTAACCTGGAAGGAAAGAAAAAGGGAAGCAGACAAAAAAGAAAAATCAAATATTTTTTCAGCCCTCCACGTAAGCAGAACAATTCTATTTTCTTTTATCTGAAAGACTAAAGCATAATTAAAAGTATTAAATTAATTTTAAAAGTCAGCTTAAGTTTGCTGATATTTTTTCCCTTCTCTTTTTACCAGCTCTTTTCTCTTGTGCTCTGCAACAAGATTGTATTAGAGCCCTGGACCCCACCCATGTGAATTAAATCACAAAATATAAAACAGGCACTATTTATTTAGACTGTTAAGTATTTTGTTACAAAGGAAGTGAAAGGGTCAGGGAATGTATAGTGGGATATACACACTTACTGAGGTCAACATTCATATTATTTATTAACTTTGGCTTGTAATTTCCTTGGGTTTCTTTCAATAGGGTTTTTACTTTTAGAGATACACTTGATAAATGCCTCTGGGTTTATACACAGCAGTTTGAAATGACAAAGCTTCCAAAGAATGCTGGAACTTTAAAACACATGTATTGAGAAAGTGACTTGGGCATTCAGCTCTCTACAGTGAAACACAGAAACACAGCCTTACTTCTTTTCATGTTTCATGGTAAAGAGGCCATAGCAACCTACACCTGTCACTCGAAAACTTACTTGGATCCTTCCAGCCCACGTTGGTGTTTATGCTCTTGTCAAGTGTTCACATCTAGGGATCCATTTTCTGGGTACCTTGGAGTCAGCTTAGAGACCAGGGCTACCTCCCACCTCCAGCAGCACACATGGCAGGGGGCAGGTGGGCAGAACTTCCCTGTTCACCCTGTCCTTCCTTAGGAGATGGCGACAGAAACCAGGATGAGCATACCAGGCTCTAGCTTTCCAAAGACAACATCAAAATAAGTCTCTAGGCAGTGCATGTGGTGAATTTGATGTGGAGGCTGTATTTTTTTTTCCTGTGTAGGTTCTCCTCTACTGAGCCTGAACTTGAAGCCCAAAAAAGCTTTATTGAGTCAAGCTCTACAATTGAGATAAACATCAGTATATAATGAACAGTTACATTTTCCTTTTTAATAACGAAACCTTGTCAAGGCAGTGAAAACAAGTCAGGTTCTGTGACAGTGAGGCAGGCATTTCCTCAGAACAAGGTATACAGTACAGGATAAACAAATATTCTTGGTTTGGGGGAATTAAAAAAAAAAAAACAAACAACGCACACACACCAAAAAACATTAACCATCTAATTAACTTTTTTTGCACACACAAAGCAATGTCCCATTGCAACAGATAACTAATTCCTCTAGATTTTTTTGACTTCTAGAAGACCACACCATGCTCAAGCCTCCATTGGCACTCCGGACACAGGAGGACACAGTGGAGAGGAGGAGGTCAGCAAGTGCTGTTAGACATCCTGCAGCAACCACACACAGCAAGAAATAGTGGACTTTTGGAGGTAAGTTTTGAAAGATACCTATGTGGTCACTGTAAGAACTGGAACACAGCAGCCGTGGTATATAAACAGGATATAGCAGTTTGTAGAGAAAGTAGTCATCAGACTGACAATGAGCACTTGATAGCACAGAGAAACGCAAGCTAAGCATAAGAAATATTAATGTATGTAGTGCAGAATTCATTCTCAAAAGACAATAACGTACTTTTGATACATGCAGCATATCTGTAGCCACAGTACACATTTATTTTCTATAACAAGATTTTAACTACCAGGTATTTGAGAACCCAGGACCCATAGCAAAGCCTTCCATTAAGGAAAAGGAGGTTTAACACATGCTGTACTTCTATATTTAACTACAGCTTTCAGAAAAGGCTTAGAGATACAAACCTTTCAAGCGCATATTTACTTTGCATCAAAATTCTCAAGAAAAATACATTATCGAATTTACAAAAGAAAGTCTACATCCTACAGAAACCAAGAAATAAACACACAGAGACACCTATATGCAGTGTCAAGTATTCATTAAAAGTGTTACATTATCAATCACATCTTTCACATTAGCACCCCAAAGGTTTCGAGTCATATATGGCTTCCTCTTCAATGGATTAGCCTGTATGTTCCAACTTACAATTGACTTTTAATTTCTATCCCAAATATAAAAAACCACTCACTCCACACAGCATAATAAAAACATGAGTTATTCTTTCGCAGGGTAAATTACTTCAGTGTACCCTTGTTTTCAGATCTACCACAGCAAAAGATGCTTATTTAACAAAATGCACTCCTGTAAACACTTATGGGGAAACAGCAAAATCCCAGCCAACAGCATGTGTATGTGCACATGTGCTTATTTTGCCATGTAGGATGAAAATTCAGGTTGAATCTAATGATCAAGGTGGCAGAGTTAAGAGAACCCAAAATTGAAACCTGTTCACAAATCAGTTTCATGTTCAGACCGATAACTACAGTGGGATTCTACAGGCACACATGCAGCTTTGTCCAGCACTCCTCTTTTCCAAAGAGCTCACTGCAGGATACAAAAGAACATCATTCACTCCCCCATCTGAAAGCCTGCCAGCACTTCTGAATTAGCTATTAACCTTATTTTAAAAAAGTAAAAAGTTAAGCAGACTTCAGTTTTGCCAGGGCAAACCCAGAGGGAAAGAGAAGGTATTTGTCACGGAAAGGTTGAAGAAACTGTGACAATGCTTACAAGGAAAGGCCCATATGTTAAAAGTTTCTACAGAATACTATCCTCACTGTAAAACCTGTTAGACCAATTTAAAAGAAAAGCCATAAAAATAATATTTTCTATTAAACAGTTAATGGTGTCAAATAACACCTAAAGAACTGTATTGGTTACATGTCTAATAAAGTCAGCACAACTTTTTCCTAAGGGAAATAGCGTTTTTCCTATATATGTTGAAAAGTTCCCTTCTCCATGTCTCAGAGGTTCTCCTAAAGCCAGCTCCCCTTTTCCTAACTAGATGTCCAGCATCCAGCTGTTTGGTACATCGCGCAGAGGAGAGGAAGTTTTTTGCCCACAAAGAATGACCCAAAATTAGAGCACAACCATGGAAAAGTATGGTTGGATGGGAACAACAGAAGCAGCAAATAGCTTCTGCTACATATGCTTTGTTTGGCAGCAGAAACAAGGATGGGCTTTGTTGGGCACACCAAGATGGGAGCAAGTAAGTTGTGAAAAAGACTATCCTGGTCTCAAACACACAGCTGACAAAGTCTATGAAACTATGTCACAGGTCCTCCTACCAGCCCTGTCTGCTGGGAAGTCATTCTACATGTCCCTGAGCAAGAAGACTGAATGGAAGGACACAGAAACAACTGACGAACATGTTTGCATGTGAGAAATGATCCCAAGCCAAGCATCACTTCTCAAGGCAACCTATATGGTAGGTTAGAAACCAGCCTCTCTCTGTAACCACTTCCCTGCCACAGCAGTGGAATGTACCCAAAGACAGGTGCTCATGCCGTGTTGTTACTTGGCCATCACTAAGAAAAAGCTTGTCCTAAGTACGTTTTAGTTTTAAGTTTCTGGGATTATGACAATCTGCATCAAATCTTCACAAAAATGTTAACTTTTAGTAGGTTCAGTAACAGTCAATGCTGATTAAGGAGAAAAGCCTATAGAAGTCTGTGACAAAACCATCAAACCCAAGATTTTACATTTGACCGCTGTTTCATAACTACCATTGGAACTTTTAACATTTCAGCTATGCCAATATGAAAACTTCTTTCTTTAATAGAGACCAATGCAAACATGTTTATTCTCAGTAAGTACCACTGTTTACTCCAGAGGCGTTCTGTTGGCTAATCGTAAAACAGGTAATTACTCAGTATGAACAAATAAATTTCAGAGTCTGGGTTTTATTTTAGAGTATTAAGATTTCTATATTGCCACAGACCCAATACTGAATGATCTTATTTTGCTTTGGAACTGGGAACTATGTAATATTGTTTCCTATGCCAGAACATGCGTAACACATACGGTTTTAGAAGAAGTTTGCCCATGCTTTTCCTATAACAAGTCCAGATCAAAAACTACAGGGGCAGGGTCTTCAGTTTTTGAGTGAGTTGCAGTCTTATGAATATCCTCAAGCATGTTCAGGCAGTCAGCTTTAATTTCACATTCCGGGGAAAATCTTTTTTCCCCTGTATTGTTTATAGTACTTTGTGCTGACAGCTCTCATGCTTTACTATATTTTGTGTCTTACCCTGAAATGCCATCCTATTTTGTATGACTGAAGTTTTGAAAGCTCTAATTGATTCTTGTAACTACAGTAAAATCATCATGTATTATATTATTCCATGAGAAGTCCCTGTTCCACCCAAGGAAAAAAGAAAAAAAAAATCAGCCATAATTGTGAAAAAAGAAGAGAAGGAGAAGAAATGTATACGAAGCTTCTTTTTGTCTGGCTTGGCTATTCAAACCTTTCTCCGTCATAATCTCATAGATCAATAGAAAATCTAGTTTAGGACTTCCTTAGAACTTCTAATGGCTAAAGATTAGCAAGATCCCAGTGCCTGCACTCCAGTGAGGACAAGTTTGCAATATAACTTGAAATCAAAGTCGTCATTGTTTTACTTCAGCAATTTTTACTTGTGACAAAAAGAATTGGCTCAATTTGAAAGTGAAAATATTTGTTTTATCAGGCTTTGGAACATAAAAGTGATGGAGAACCTCATTTATCAGGCACATAAAAAATAGGTAACACTATTGAGCAATAGCTAAGTAAATACAACTGCCATTTATCAAAAACACAGAAAGACAAGCTTCAATCTAGGAAGGCATTTTTTGAATGTAAAAAAATACTTTGAGTCAAGATGACTTCAGTTTCCTTCTTAAATGTTTTAAAACAAGGATTTATAGGTAACAGGAGCAAAAGAGTCACCAGATTTTCAAAACCAGGGTCTAAACCAATCTGCGTAAAGTCCAACTGCATATTGACATTCATGGCTGCAGCTTGTAAGCATTTCTGAGATAGAAATAATAAAACAGTGAAAGCACCTGGAAGGCACAGACTCAAGAGAGTAAATGGAGACACAGAGCCATTCAATAGAAGCTCTGGAGATATTCTGAGCAAGTCGCCTCTCTCTCACCCAAACTTCACAGAAATTCAGATCTACACCAGAACTTCAGTGTATCTTCAGATACATGAAGGGGTACAATGCTACAACAGAGAATACCACAGTAACTGGAATAAAACCTTTAGGCATCTGATTTTAAAAATTCACTCTTAAAAATTTAGATAATAGAAACTTACATACTTTCTAATGGGAAAAGGGAGGCAAGTCACACTCCTACAAGGTAATCTTCTAACAGAAAACATTATAAATGTTATTCAAACAAGGCATCACTTAACTCTCCCAGGCCACATCCTTCTTATCACAGCATGGTAACTAAACATGGTCAGAGAGACTGTAAGCTAGAGGAAAGAAGCAACAAAAGTACAAAACAACCTAAAATCTTTCATACTAGTGATGAAACTAAAAAAAAAAAAAAAGGAAAGAAAACCAGTGTATCCCTATCAGTTATGTTTGGCTTTTCAATAACTTAGCAATTACGTGTCAAAGTAACTTTACACTGAAAGAGTAAAATGAAAGCAGCTCTTTGACATCTCCCATGTCCTATGAAGGCTTGGAATATATGACAAGTGCACACTACAAACGCACACAGATATATGGAAATGTCATCATGCCAGGTTCACATGGGCTCTCAGTTGCTTTGAAGCTTGGGGGTCAAATCTTCTCAAAAACCCTGGGTAAAAATTTTGTTCAGCATTGATGAAAGATTCCAAACACGAGTCAGTCTGAAGTTGTTTGGCTCAGCTTGTGGGTTTCAGCTGAGCTTCCAGGCAAGGTTAGAACACATAACATAACAAGCAAGCAGCTCAAGCGATGAGTAGCCCCAGGTTTCCCAGGCACCGCCTGACAAAGCAGTTTTTCATAGTGACAGACACCAGTGGGATCCACAACCCTAAAGAAATGTTGTAGCAACAATATAATCATATAAATTCCATAAAACCTATAAAACAGTCCTGAAGTGTTTACAAGCAAGCTGTATAAGGAATGGGATGCATACAGTTAAATAGCTTAATGTTTCATTAGATAGTCCACGGCTTTTTCAAGAGAATTGGCAAAAATTGCAGTTCATGTTTCAGCTGCTCCCACCCTTCGACATCTAAATAATAGTTTCTGCGATATACATATTCCTTTCCAAATACTTAAAACAAGCAAGCAGGATTTGATTCAAAGCCTACTGAAGAAGGCAGTAAGAGTTCTCCATTATTTTTTTTTTAAACCCACCTGCACAGATGAGTTTCAGCACCCACCAAAGTAAAAGAAAAAAAAATACTCACTTCTGCCATGCTTTGAAGATTGCACCTTTTGAGTCTATGAGTCTTTGGAGGCAGGAAGAACCAGTTGCTATCAGAGAGATGGCTAATAGCAAGTCAGTTTTGAGAGCAATAAACAAGAACACTCTTATTCACTTCCTTGTTAAAAATGTAAGATCAGAATCATCCTGAAACCATTGGTAATCTCGACACTTCTTTCAGTCTTCATTAAAAATGTACCTTATGCCACTGTAGTTGCCACTGAATTCACATGCTCCCAACTAATACATGAATGCTGTTTGTGCACGTGGGGTTACCTTCTGTGGTAATTTACAACACCAGATAGCACTTCTAAAATCAGGTTGGTTTTGAGATCAAACCCAAAACACCCCCACCCACTCTATAATTGCCAACTCTGATCACCTTCACCTTCTGTCAAGAAGCCAGATGCTATGTCTCTGTCATCATGAGGATAAAAAGGTTACCAGAAGGACAGTAAGAAAGCAATGCTTAGAGGAAGAGAAGTAACATAGTAGCGTGTCCCTAACTCCTTTTAAAATAGGATTCTAGAGACAGAAGGTTCACTGGAGTTTCATGATAGACCTGTAACAAAACAGTACAACAAATGCTGAATGCCTCAAAAAATGGGCACTAACGAGCACTTGTACCTGGTCTATTTTGCCCCTATTGCACATGACGTGATAGGATAGAACAAAAGGCAGAAATGTTTTTGTAAAGATGTAAAGATTTAGGGCAGAAGCATCTTGAGAAAACCATTCTCATGCCATAGCACCAAACACAGCAATTGTTTCTTTAATTAACCTTTTAGTTTTCACAATTCCCTCTCCCTTCCCCACCAACACAAGCCAATTCAACAAGCTTATTCCACATGCAGTTGCACTGAGATTGTCAAGAGTTTAGTATCAATCAAAATTACTAAACATGAACAGTGAGATTACTCAAACAACACAGGAGCAACTATTCTGTGCCAGGGTACAAATCAGTCTCCTATGACAGATGTCACGAGCTGGTACTCTAATTCTATTTCCCCAGATAAGAACATCTTGCCTGTACTTTGGGAGCATCCAAGACTACTTGGGACAGCAGGGTTACATCGACTGCTCTTTCATCTCTGGATAGTCGAGGCTTTTCCTCCTGCCTCTCAACCATGACACAATTTTTTCGGTGGCTGATTGCTCCCAGCAGCGTGCAAGGGCAGCCCTGTGGCATGGAGTGGAAGCTGTAGACCCCCTGGCTGACTTCTCCACAGCACCCAACTTCACCTTGGCAGTTTCCTACTGAACCTTTTCCCTGCTTAGCAGCATAAAGCTGATGGGGGAGCAGTATGACTGCGGCAGAACGCATTACCCAAACATGTCAGACTACCTAATAAGTTAAAAAAAGAATAACTTAACATCATGTTCAACACCTCTCTCTCTCTGGCTGTTCCTGGCATGCTATTTTTATATATATTAGAATTAAAAAGTTTACAATGTGTTCAGTAAGCTGAGAGCCAAAGTGAGGCCATCCTTAAAAAATGTTCAGTTTCCTACTCCCAACCAACTGTTCCTAGACTAATGTCTGCAACTAGAGTCGTACTACTAGGAGGGAGTTTTGATTTTTCATAGATTTCTTGTTTGTTGCAGTGAGCTCAGATTGTAGAGGAGCAAATTTGTAAAAGGCTGCCGTATAAGAAAAAAAATAAAACAAACACAAAAAACAAACCACAACCCAAACCACAGAAAAAAAAAATTCTGAAGGACGGGTTGTGTTATACCTAGAAGACTTTAAGGACTGCACAGATTTCCCAGAATGAATTCCATGTGTTGACCATGAATGAGGAGAAAGAACACAGCAGGTCTGAAAGGGATGATAAAACACAAAAGAATGACTACAGCAAAATAAAATAACATCACACTGATTTTGCTAAGACATACTCTTAGTTTGTCCAAATTTGATACTTTTGCTTTTCTAAAGTATTCTGACTGAACAGCACAGCTGTGAGGCTGTTGTAAAGCTTTGGTAAAATCCTGATCATTCTCCACAATTATTTTTAAGCCATAGCAGTATAGGCCAAATCTTGATTTGTATTTATTCATTAAGTAATATAGCTAAATGCAATACTACTACATATGGCTATACTTTATAACATGACTGCAAAATTCTGGATAGAACCATAGAATCATTTCTATTGGAAGAGACCCTCAGGATCATTGAGTCCAACCATAACCTAACTCTGGCACTAAACCATGCCCCTAAGAACCTCGTCTAAACGCCTTTTAAACACCTGCAGGGATGGTGACTCCACCACTTCCCCGAGCAGCCTGTTCCAGTGCCTGACGACCCTTTCCGTGAAGAATTTTTTCCTAATATCCAATCTTTAACCTCCCCTGGTGCAACTTGAGGCCATTTCCTCTTTTCCTACCACTTGCTACTTGGGAGAAGAGATAGAAGGGATAGAACAAAAATTTCCTGACAGATTGTCAGCAATACCAGATTCTTGCCCATCATGCCCAATAAATGCAGAGTCTTGATTGTTTTCATATTGTGAAAAAAAAAATACCCCATAAAAACAGTAAGAGAGTTCAGGAAGTGCACTTCAATGTGATTACAATACTTTTTGGGTAAATTAAGTCACAGCCTTTGGCCATAACAGGACCTGAAGTATATTGTAATGGTCCACAAATTAAGTGCCTCCTATATGTTATGACTTGGGTATGTACTGCAAAACTTGGCATCATCACACTTCAAAATATCAGAATAGAAATGTTTATGTCCTATGACAGAATGCTTTATTAAAAATAATGAGGTTTCAAGAACTTAGAATGCAGGAAGTAACATTTCAGCAGAGAAATACATCTTTTGCAGCATTTATAGTTTTACACTGATGCAGGCTACATCAGCTTAAAAAAAAAATTTAAAAAAATTGAAAACAAAACCCCTCACAACAAAACTTACCAGCCCACACAAATATATGTACAAGTCCTCTCTTACTACAACATCAACTTGAGAAGCTCCCTTGTGTAGGCACACGCACCAGCTAGACAAGTTCCCTCACACACACAGGCTTTGACACCAACACTTCTGCCTCTGCACACTTGCACACAAACACTGCGCTCACATATTCAGCTTCTCACACGTAATCAATCCTCCAAGCTCTGGCGCTCTCTCACACAAACCCAGACATGCTTCATAGCTTCTCCTGCACGAGAAAACCATGTGAACCAGCTGTCACTATTTAATACCCCAACCCAAGTCAGCCAAATATGTCCCATCTCAGCCCCAGATACCCCAATCAGCCTTTCTAGCCATAGCATCACGAACAGACCATTCTTTTAGCTACTCCCTACCTAACATTAATTGGTTTTCCACCCCATCTCTTCTCCTTTCACTGCCTGTAGAAGGAGAATCTATACTGCTGCTCTTTCCAGCAGTCAGGCCTCCGGCAGTCCAGCACTGTACGCAGCATAGCCAGGGCCAGGAGGTGTTTTGCACCATGCAGCGTTACCACAAACTAGCCACTGAGATCAGTGGGCACCACAGGCTTCCCTCTTTGTTAATAACTTCACATTTCACTGTTCTTTGATTGATACGTGTTTGGGCAAATGGGCACAAAGACATAATCTTGAAAAAATATCTAGTCATCATAGGAAGAAGAGACCTACATTTCAAAACTAACTGGACTGACTATACATTCATTTCATAGGTAAAAAAGGAAGAAGAGACAATTTCCATGTTTGGGGCAAACTCTTCAAAACCCACCCTCAGGACAGAGGGGTCTACAAGACACCTGAAAGCTTTGGTTCCAGTTTGCAAAAGATAGGCTGGCCAAAACATAGAAGAAAAACGAAAGACAGTTTTGTTGTTATGGACCTCAAAAGTCCTGCTGCAGGCAGCATGCTGGACTTGGAAGGAGTAGGATCAAAGTCCTTTTGGCATTTCAGGGAATGTTACAGCACACCCCCAACCAGTGCAGAATGTTGGTATTACTCACAAAGGTGTTTAAACTCTATGAAAGACCTCTCCTGGATAAATGTCACTTTAAAGCACCTCTCTTTCTCTCCCCAGATGCAGAAGTCCATATCTATAATTTGTATAATACCAGAGAGATTGCCCCAGTACTGCTGGTGGTGATACTGCCACATGGGAGCTTCTGCCAGTCCTGAAGAATTGACGCAAATTCCTACCTGGAGACAGAACCAGAACATAAACCACAGCAACTCAAATACCGAGAAGGCTCCAAATACAGGATTAAAGCACAGTTTCTTCCTGGCATACAGTGGACCAAACCCGCGTCCATTCCTCAAAAGGAGCCAACTCATAGCAGGTATTTTGTTGCTTTCTTCTGAAGATTATTAAGTTGGTGTGGACTTTAAGAAAGGTTTAGATATATCCAGGATCTAGCTTTACCTAAATATTCACTTTATTATAATGGATTTTGTTTTTGCTGTTTGTGTTTGGTTTTGTTGTTTTGTTTGGTTTTGGTTTGTTTGTGGTTTTTGTTGTTTGGGTTTTTTGGTTTGGTTTGGTTTTGGTTTTGTTTGGTTTTTGTCTGCATACTCTTTGATGCAGCTGACTTCTGTTTGCATGGCACTTAGAATAATGGCACCTACCAGGGCTGTGACTTACAGCAAAGACTATGGGGTCTCAAGAAGATTTGGGAAGAGCATCCACCTCCCTCTTTTGCGAAATGGAGCCACAATTGCAGATCTCTGCAGGCAACTAAGTCATTTTATTAATGAGTGAAAGAAAAATAGCCCACTGGTGAAACTGTCAGTCAGAAGCCTGGGATCCATACCTTTCCAGCAGGACTAGCAAGCATCCTTTAGACATTACTGCAAAACAGGGAGATTTTAGGCAAGCAAAAACCCTAAAGAAGTGTAAGAAGCTCTGCATGTCAGACTTCACTGAAAGCAAAGCCCCAGAAGTGACTGCCTGTCTTCAGTGCATGTAGCAAGTGCTATATGCAGGGGCACGAGCAGACTCCAGGATACAGAAACCTGTCTGCTGTGTGACCACCTCAGTGAAACTGGAGACCCCATTTCTTCCTCGATATCAATCTTCTTTCTTATTTCACACTACACAGCACCTCTCACTCAACTGTAGCTGGTGCTTGTGCCCTAGTAGAAACTAAATCAAGACAGAAAACGTGTGCAAGTAACAAGGACTACTAAAACTATCAGTGAAATAAATCATCTGAGGACTGTTAGCAGCAAATGAAAGAAATAGAATTCCATGATGTTCTAGTTGGGGCCCCTCTAGTTGGGACTTTTTTATTAAGCTATAGTAATAAATATTCATTTTGAATCGTGCGTAAGCCTGAAAGGAAAGAGATCTTCAAGAGGAGCTTCACCATAGAAAGCTATCAGCAAATGAAAGATGGTTAGACAGTGGCTAATCCCCAAATCCTGTCCTACCTTCATTACCAGCTTCCACTGACAAATTGTGTACATTTGCAACACAAAAGGCCAAAATGGAACTATTTTCAATGGAGCAGATTGCTACAGGTGGAGAGATGATTTGTGAAGGCTGCTGAAAGTGTGTGCTCTTTGGCTTCAGTCTAAAAGTTACAGGTGAGTAGGCCATATTGTTAGCAAAGAGCAGGGGAAACATTTGCCTTTTACAAATTCACTATAAACTTTGCTCTCAGCTTTCTTTTTGTTGGAACACCGTGGAAGATTGCCCTCTTGCCTAGCACTTAGGTGTTCAATGAGCCTGCCAGGAAACACCAGGTAATGTTTCTCAGGCTGTCTTTGGTCTCTTCTTAGAGAAAGACCTAAATAACATAAGTTGAGAAGCATCTGGTCTTCTCTTTTTCAATGCTGTCCTGCTGTGAACCGCTGACAGAACCTACCTCTTTGATCCCTACATACATACGAAAACATGAAGAGAACAAAACCAATATAGGCCGTCTCTTCTCTTAAAGCAGTCACAGCTCCATGCTTTAATCAGTGATAATCCTCCTCCAGCAGATCCTAGTGTTGGGGGATAGTTCCAGTAAACACAACAGTAGAAAAGTCTAAAATGTCCATTTTATTTAAAAACAAACAATCCCACTGCCCAAAAATCTCTCCCTTCCCTTCTACCCCAAGGCGATCCGAAGGATTTTCCAAGGGGAAGGGGTTGTTTATACTAACTGCCTGTTACTTAAACAAGAAGTCTGTAACCTTGATATAAAACATCTGTTCAAGCCACCATAAGATAAATGATCCACTATCAAAGGCAAAAACAAAAAAAAACAACCTACCTTAGGTAAGAAAAGTTTGGGAAAACTTGAAAGTCAGACTTTCAAACAGTAATTGACCCCCAGACTAATGTGAATGTAGAACTGTCAAAATAGAGAATGTGGCTGCTTGCAACTGTTGCTGAAGAAAGAAGCCCACTGACAATAGGAATTATCCCGATAACTTGCCTCCTGCAGTGAAAGGATTCTCATAACACATGCAAGGTGTTTGAAATATGTAACTTCCATGAAAAAAAAAAAAAAACAGAAGACATTCAAATGCCATAGAAGTTTATTACTGAAAAACTTGTTCAACAAACATTTTAAAAATTTATTACACACTATATTCAAAAGTGAGTATTTCTTCTAATAAGTGCTGCTCAGAGTCTCATGCCAGGTTCAATTCAATTACTTTAAACATCATATCAGGAATATCCATAGTAGACTCTTCACCAGCTCAAGCGACAGTGAGAACAGTGGATGAATGTTCACCCTAATCTCCCTTTCCCAAGTAGCACCAATTTGTTGCTCTAGAGTAGTTAAGCAGAGACCAATTGTACTGGCCAATGCAGTACCTCCAACTTCAACTATTTTCCCTATGTAAAGATGTGGCTTAGTGTCATGTACCATATTCTGTACTATGTCAGCAAGGACAACATTGATCCCAGAAATAAAATTATTTTCCTACCTATGCTCAAATTCAAAGTATCGCACTTAAAAACCTAGATTTGGAAAACAAAGCTAAGTATCAATATATTATCTAAAATTACCAATTTTAAATCAGTTCTAGTATACTGGTAGAAGTCATCTTCTTAATGAAGAAAAAAAAAAAACATTCTACAGATTCCTGCAACCAAAAGTATCTCTTCTGGCAGGTAGAGAATTCTGGCCTGCAGTTAACCAATACAGATAGTCAAGTTGAGAAATTCTGGGGTGAGAGAAAAAAGGGCAAAAGCAGCTTTTTCACAGAGAGGTTTCAGACTTAGCAAGTATAGCAAATTTTTATTATTACTAAATATATGTATCTATAGTGTAACCATTTTCCCCCTCCTTTCACTACATCCTTGAACTCTTACTAAGTATCATCTGTTCCACGTCAATAATTCAGCTGGCTTTTTTGGAGTAGGTGGTTCTCATCTTCTGCTACCTGACAAACAGACTCCTAAGTTTAAGTTATTTTAAAATACAAATGCCCAAACACAACAAAGCAGTATAAGAAATACCACAATTCAGTCTGCAGAATGAGATGGAGATTACACCAAAACTCATCCGTTTTTCCTTCTTCCATCCCTAATCCCAGTCTTTACCAAGTCCTAGATCTGACAAGACGGTGATCATTCATGCTCTAGAAAGGAAATTCTGAGCAGAGCAAATTTAGAAAAAGGATAAGAAACATGAAGAGTTTTTACCAGGAGAATAAAGCAGAAGAAAGCAAAATGAACAAAGATGAACGACATGTAGGCAGCACAAAGAGGCATTTGGGTTTGTTCTGCATTGCCTTGTTGTCTCTCTGCTCTTCAGCGAATTATGAGAGAGAATATCTGCTTTACCAATCCCACCGAGCTGATGAAACAGCTGAAGAAGTTCATAGCTTCTGACCTCCGCTGAAGGGCTGGTGATGATAGCACAAAACCCATCATGTCTGGTCATAATCTAAATAAAAGTAAGTGGAGCCTTGTGATACAAAACTTGACAGTTAAGGAACAAAAAACTACTTACAAAAAAAAACCCAAACAAAAATTAACAAAAACAAACCATAAACAAACAAACACAAACACAAACAAACAAACAAACAAAACCCCACACAAGCCTAACCTGGTATTAATACTGTGTAGGCATCTCATTCCAAAAATTAAAAAACTTATGCAGGACTTTAATTATAACTTTCGGAGCTTCACAAACGCCATGCTCCAGACATATTCCATCTCCAATAAGCCTCAGTATCACAGCTGTACAGTTCAACAGCACTTCCAACAGCACCAGCATGGCATTCCCTTTTAGGCAAGAATATAAGTTATACGAGAAGTTACTTAATGTCTCTAATTATTTTCTAATAAAATGAGAAAGGTTAGGAGAACTAGAAGTTACTGAAAAGCAGAGCTGTGCCAGCAGTTTCCAGTGATGACCTGACATGATTTTTCCTCCAGCTGACATCCAAGTAGTTATGGCATATATATAGTCCAGCCCAGCACTCATTTCAAAATGAACTTTCTGTACCATGTGGTACTCCAGAGACATCTGGAGGATGGAAGAAAATATTTAAGGAAAATCATTAGCTTACACATTATCATAGCACATATTTAGGTTTTCTGAACTAAGCATAAACACTTGGAAAGGAGGAAACACAGACAGTGTCCTGCAAGGGAATTTGGAAGAACATTTTAGAGGGAAAAACTAAAAAAGAAAAATCCAACATGAAACACCAGAAATACGGTGGAGGGAGCTGCAAAACAAAGTCATAGCATTCTCTGTTTGGAATCTTTTCCTGGATTTCCATTCTCAATAAATCTGTGTAAAAATCTTTGCATCTTTATTTAAAGGAAAGAAATTCAACTTATGTTCCAAGAGCCATACTGAAACCCCTCCTCATTTTACCCAGCACCACAACCAGTAACAAAAAGCTCCACTGGTCAAACAAAACTCCACGATAAACTTGTAATACTGTAGCCTCCACAGTGTCCTCAGTAACACTTACTCCAAGCCCATTATCTTTTGGAAATTCCCCTGCATGACCATCTAAAAAAAACCCGATCGAACAAACAAAACCACAAGCACCAGTAAGCCACTCCCTCTGATCACCAAATGGGTTTTGATTCTTATCCACTAGATTTAGTGGGCAGCAGCCCAACAATTCTAAAGCAATACTCCCTTATGGTAAGCAAAAGGTGTCTCTAAATACCCCCAGCAAGGTGTTTTAATAAGTGAATGACCTTTTCTTTCATCCTCTTTTTTTTTTTTTTTTTTTGGTAAGAGAGAATTTCAAAGCAGAATAAAATACTAAGAACATTTAGTTTCTTTTAAAGGATAAAAGATACAAGAAAGGATGATCAAACAAGAATTTCTATATGTCTAATATCATTACTTTAAAAAATACTGACTTATGGTTTTAGTAAAAGGAGGTGGGATACTAAAGTCAGTGAAGAACCGTCACTCTCAAATGGCACCATAGTGCAAAGGACCACCTTACTGTACCAGAATGAACCATAACCTATTTCACAGATTAATTCATATAAACTAACCAGTGTCATTCAGCTGAGTCATGACAAGCCTGCAAAGACTTGAACAGTCTATATGTATTTGGAAACAGAGTTCATTGCTTTAAAAGCCACACAATGCCACCTAAGACACTACATGGTTTGCCATGACTATGAACATAGCACAGCAAGGCAAGACATTTTTTCTGAGCTTTTTTGGCTTAGAGTCTTGAAGCAAAACATTCTGGCCAAACCCTCCTTGAGTTTGTTAGACTTTGGATATATTTCTTTCACCTACATGCTCCATTCCAACCTGCCATTTGAACGGCAATGTTGTCACAAGAACAGATGCAGCTGGCTATCACAGAGGTGGGCATTTCTGAGGAAAAGGGAAACAGTATCAGAAAACCGTAAATAAAAGAGAAAGTAGGAGCAATCAGACAGAACTCCCTTGCCCATCCTTCTTGCCCTCTTTGCAGGCTTACCAGAAAACACCCTCTGCACTGTTTGCTGCTTCCCTTCTGTGGATCTCGTGGTTGTCTTCACAGGACTTGATAGTATTTATGTGAGGTAAAAAAAACAACTTTGCACAAAACTGACTTGCTTGAGTACTAAGAGGGAGAAAAGATGAGTAAATAGAGGAAGATAAAAAAGGAAGAGTTCAATGACTTCAAACAAACAAACAAAAAAACCCAACCAACATAAAATGAGCAATTTTTAAAATATGGCCCCGTATGTGCGTGCCAGATTTATTAGATTGCAGGCTCTTTAGAGCAGGAACCATGCAAGACAAGGTGCTTATTCAATGCTCAAGTACAAGCTTGCCATCAGCTGAGACTGCCTTTGGACATGACCTCATTGTAAAAACATTACCCTCGATCACAGTGGTCCTTGAAAACTGCCTCTGGGCTAGTTGATCCTTATTGCAAACTTCATAGTAGCTATTAGGTATATTTGCAATTGTGTTTTTAAAAAAATGAGAGAAAGAGAGATAGATAGATAGATACCTGGGGACTTGTGGGGGGAGAAGTAAAAAAGCACGTCTGAACAGATGATCTTTACAGTCCCCCCCCTCTTGCTGCTAGAAGCTTCCCACTCAGCTTCTGCTCCTATTTGTTCATCTTTCTCTGGCAAGAACTACTCTTAACCGTGTTAATTTTCCTTTTTGTGGGTTAATGTTGGGTAACGCACTTGCAATTGCGCACAACTAATAGATTTCCAGTGACTAACTTTACTGCACTCCTGGCAGTAAGTAGGGCACATTTTTGAACCAGGGTCATTTTAAGGGATTCCAGAAAGTACCTTCAGACATTTCATGGCTTCATTTAAACAGCTGCTTTCTTGGTTCCATGCAGGATTTTGAGCAGGAGGACAGTATATTCAAAGGGAGGTGACCACCCCCTAGAATATTAAGTGAGAACCATTTCAAGAGTTTGAACAAAGCATGAAGCATGACCTTTTTTCATTTATTTATTTAAGGCTATACTTGGCAGATATGAAAATATCCAACTGTAGTTAGACAGCCATGATCTCAGCCTCTGGCTGTGTAAAGACATCTTAAATCTGTAGGTTCTGTGCAGATCCAGGGGATTTTTGCCAAAATGTTTCCTGAATAAAATTAAATATTCCTTCACATTGAGCTTACTTTTTTTCCTTCCTCCTTCCTTTATAGTCTATTACAATCTCAAATTAAAACTATAGAACACTTTAGGATTAGCAGTGCTTATTCTGCAGTTTCCCAGCCAAAAATTACTGCTATCATTTTTTAATTATTTTTAAAAAGGTTAAGTGTCACACATCTTCTGCCTTTACAAATTTGTTAGGCACAGCCTATTCCTAATTACTCTACATTTACCTGGGAGTGACACAAGAGGAAGGAGGGAAGACATAGTCCTACCAAGGAAAATCTCAGGAGCACACAAGGCCCAGGATGTAGTCACAGAATGAATGGCATCTGTCAAAAGCAGCCTGTAAGAAGCTGCATACCAGAAGCCACTCGCATCATTGACCATAAAGGCCTAGACAAAGCATTATCTAGATGCTTGGGCCCTTCGAAACACAATTAAAATGTTGCATACAGCATAGATATGTATAACTACATCGGTCTGTTCCCAGTGTAAATCCACTCCTTCCTTGGATTTAGCAGCTTCACACCTTCATGAAAATCTTTTCCAAAGCTGCGTGTGCAGCAATAGCCCAGGTGTACATTAAGGTTTCTTTGCAAGCCCCCGCCTTGCAAGCACTGGTCAGGACCGTGGCTTTGTATTTCGCAGAGCAGAGAGGAAAAGATGACTACCTGTAGCTTTCTCCCTACCTGTGCAGACTAACTGCAGTGGGTGTCTCCTTTTCCCAGATGTGGCAGAGGAAGGTGTGTGGCTAGGTCACAGTTGTCTTCCCGTGTAGTTTTAAATCTGTGGAGCTGTCTGCTGCCACTGTTGATGTGTCAGCTGTAGGCCTTTCAGCCAGTCAAATGATTGTGTTTCATGTGCACCTTTAACTCCCTGTCTAAATATCAGCATGCTGTTCTTGCAATTGCAAGTCAAAGGACAAGTGGTATAATAACGACCAACATTAAAATAGGAGCTTCTGCAGAAAAGTGTCTGGATCTTAAGAATTAGCCTGTTTCAGGTACCATGACCAGAACCTAATGCAACCCACATAGTTGGCCTCAAAACCCTACATGGGCCACAGCACCGTCTCCTGGCATCAGAAGTTCCATTGCAAGAAAATGCTGTAGTTCTTCACATACTGTAAAGAGAACAAAACAAAACAAAAAATCCACCAACATCCCCAAACACTGAAGGCAAGGGCCAGGAGTTAAACAATGCAAAAATTGGCCTGTGCTACATTTCTTGCGTTTCAAAGAAGGTATTGAGCTTCATAAGCAGCTAAGCCTTCCTTAGGCTGAGGAAGAGTGGCAGAGAGAACTGTCCACAGCTCTCTCCACACAACTGAGGACACTCTTCGTGCCCTACAGGCACATTCAACTCTTAGTTACCACTGCCCAGAAAAGCCATGATGCGAGACTCTGAGCTTTTTTTTGGTTTGGCCTTGAAAGAGATCAGAAGCACTCGTGCAGTCTTCTACAGATGGTAAAAAACAGCTGAAAAGCAGGAGAAAGGCCACTTAGTCAATTGTTTCTTGACAGCCTCTAGGTGTGAGTGCTCCTAGTCCCATTTCTGGCAAGGTCAAACAAAAAGTTGAAGCCACTTGTAACTTATTTAATTTTTTTTTCCCCAAGACAGCTGGAGAACTTGCATGGGCAGTTAAAACAGAGACCTACCATCTGATCTTACTCATTTGCAATCCTTAGTTACAAAACATAACACTAGAAAGTGATTAACAATACACAGAGCAGATCTGCAAAGCCTGAATAATAATGAGACAGCATAAGCCCATCTTGGCTGTATCCATGCTAAAGGAAATATGATAGAGAAATAACAATAAAAATAAAAGCAAAAAATAAATCTGAATTTCCATGGGCAAGGTCTAGAAAGCTAACCTGATCACAAACAGAACAGTCAATTTGCTTATCTTGCATAGATATTAATTTGGTCTGCTAACCTAACAGCTACATAAAGACAATTGCATAAAAATTATTATGAAAAAAAGGCTATTATTAAAGAGAGTGTTCTTCTGACATTTAGCCTATGCTCCTGCAGAGGTTGACTTTTCCAAGTGCCATGACATCTTCGTTCTGTCATTTTTCTACCTTCATCTCTAAACTTAAGTAAGCCTTCCATTGAAGGCTGGACATCTATTAGTGCTTTGCAAGTACAATCTGAGGACTATTTTTGTTTCCTCCCTCATTTCCTATAATTATCATTTCATACTGTTGTCATGTATGACTCCTCCACCTCTGATCTGTATTGTACTGGTTTTCATTTTTAATTCTTTTGTATTATGTCTGGGTCCAACACTAACTGAAAAATAATGTAAGAAACAGTCTATTACCAAGTGACCCTTGGCTGAGATACGGTACTAACTAAAACACAGTGTGGATGGCTTTAATACAGCTTGACACCCGAAATACAGCTGCTCATTCCACATGTTAGCAGACATACTCCAAATGAGCTTAGGAACACAAGCTCAATCACCCAATGTGTGGGCACACCTTAAATGTCAACATTATTAGCCATCACACTGTGACTGAAGTGATAAACACACAAACCAACTGTATTCTATCCCATCAAACCCAGACAGCATTCCTCTTCTCCTCCCCCTCCAGCATAAAGCCACAACTGTTGCTCGCTGAGTTGCCAAGATTTCTGCATTATCACCAGTAACTTAAAAACAGGATTATGCCCAAATAGTCCAAAAACTTCAAGGCCACAGGATGAAAGCACAAAGTGACTTTATTAATAAACAAGTGCTTTGTTAGAGATTATTAGAGCATCTGGTTTTGTATATTAACAACACAATGCCTTTAAAAAATAAATACATCTGCATTTTCATGTCACTTGGCCTGTGCAACTCTCTCTCTTTCACATATAGAAGCACTGGACTCTGATATGTTCAGGAACCATGACGAGGTGGTATCATCAATAAAAAGCAGCCTCCTGCCAACACTGTGTGATCAGGTGAATGTGGACACTGTAACAGGGAGGCCAGGACTTACACATTTACACACTTTGTAGTAAGGGTAAATATGCATTCCTTGGCTGGCCAGAATAGGGAAACAGTTTTATTTATTTATTTATTTGCAGAAATAGGAGAGTGGATAAGGAAAACAAACAGAAACAATACAAAATGTTGTTAGTTAAATCCAGGACATTCACACAGATTTTCATTCTACCAGAAATTAACAGAAACCTGCAAAGTTTTTATATTTTCAATTTCACTTCCTCTATAAACCTCTCATCTTTATGACTGTCCTCCCTATTTAACCTTTTCTGCAAGTTTTAGAAGGCATCCTAAACCAAGAGCGTTACTTCTCTGTCAGCCAGGGTCTCCATTACCCAGTCAGGGAGCACCTGAGGCCAGGTGAAGGCTGGGCTCTCCAAAGACTACTCCTAGTCTCGTCCTGGAGGCTACCCAGGCTCATTGTGCAGTCTGGAGGATGCCTCCATTGAAGATGTTTTTGAGAGCCGCTGTATCCCCACTGAGACAGTAAACACCAAGCGTGGACTTGGCCACCTGCACAACTTGACTCCATTTAACAGCAGTTGCAACCTTGAGTTAACACTTACTGGTACACTGGAGTATCACTGTCTGCAGGCTGAGCCAGGAGGATGGACTAACAAACATCTTGCACTCAAAAGCGGATGGAAACAGAGCTACATCACCATCATCATGGTAACTATCCTACAACTTCATGGAGCCCAAAGCAGAGCCTCAAACAGCTATCACAAAGCTTTAAGAGATGCCTTTTCTGGAAAGGTTGGTTATTCAACCAAAGGCCCATTTTTAAAAGTCACCCAGCAGACTCCTCTACTGCTTTTCGCTGAAATTTCAATTCCTGACTCACTAGGCAGTTTTATAGCATTACCATACACACTACGTGACCAGCATAGCTGAAATATCTAAGTGCCCACAAATAATTAAAAAGTCATCTCCATTTTTAAAATGTTTGGATAAATTTATTTATAGGGCAAGTCAGTAATTCACCCGAAGTCACACCTTCCAACCAAGGTAACTATGTCAAGTACTTAAAATATCACCCCTTTCCCTATGGCCCTGCCTCATGACGTCAGCTGGGACAGCTATTTTACCCTAGAGTGCAGATAGTGACCTCACATCTTGCTAGCAGCAGCTCAGGACCAAGCTGTACTAGGCCCTACTGCACTGCTAGACAGAAAAGTCCTCTCCTACCTGGAAACATTGACTCAGCAAAATACTCAAGCATTAGCCTTTGTATTTTACTTCAATCAAGGCTCATAAACTTATACTGAGAGACACACTAACCTACCTTCCTGAAGCAAATGGGAACAGAAAACTCCTCAACAGTCTTTACGAGACAGTGGATGGGAAGGCAAGTCAGCAACAACACCCAAGGAAGGTATTTTTTTTTTACAGGGAGCGCTTACAATGCTATTTAACAGCATATATACCTTGTCCCTGCTCCCTCTTCCCAAACATTTTTAATTCTCCTTAGCTTTACATATTTCCAGCATTCTCAGTTTGCAGCTCCACATACATTGAAGCGGGTTGGTAAAACTGTTTTCCTTTTCAGCATGTTTTTTTTGATCCTCTGAAACCAAAAGTTAGACCCCATCTATCATTCACAGCATCTGGAAGGCTGATCCTTGACTGTCCCAGGAAAAAGCAACCAAAATCAAAATCTAACACAGGAAATTATCAGTAACCATTGAACTAATCAGCTTTGGAAGGCATGGTTTCTTTTCCATTAAAGCCCTTAAAAAGCTGTTGCTGCATTTCTTTTTCTCTTTTTTGGTGACACAAACTTTTTCCTCTGAACAGAGTCAAAAGGATCACTTTTTTCTGTGCTGTTACAGTATTGGCACAAAACCCAAGCTGTACAATAATTCCCCTCTCTTTCCCATGTTCTCACAAACACATGAGCCTCTGTCGCTAAACACCTTAACTCCCAGTAGCCAGATCTTCTGAACTAAGATCCAGTGACAAAGGGCTGGCTTGTTTCGGGGATCAGAAGCCAAGTGGAAAGTAAAGAGCTGCCAGGACACAAGGGATGGAGAAAAGTAAGTACGAGAGAACATGAAGCCTCCAATCACACACACAAGGGAAGAACTGCTTTGCTTTTCTGCCTGGAGCAGTGAAACATGAAGATCGACAACAGTATGCAGACCTCAAAGGAATTCCAATAGTCACTCGCATGATAAAACAAAGGGAGCAAAGACTGTACCTTTAATTGTATTGATGAAGACCAAGTATGGGGGGAAAACTGTAATGCGGAAGTTGGGTTCAATTCTGATTTCCATTACATCAATGTAAGCCTTGAATAACAGGAGAGAACTTGTTCTCCAGTGTCTGATGATCACAAGTTAAGAATTAATAATAATCACATCTTAATATCAGATTTCAAGACACATGTGAATGCTAAGCACTCACACAAATCATCTAGTATTAGTCAGAGCGAATAGTTTAGTATTAACTGCTCCCCCTAGTAATTACTAGGGAAGTATCTTTTGCATAGAAGTGATCCTCAAGAGGGCTTCCATTAATAATAACTAAAAGACCCTCAAAATCCTGCAAATACTTCCTTATGCACATGATTAACTTTTATGCATGTGGCCGGTCCCACTGAATTTGAAGAATCACATCTTAAATTTACACTTGGGCAGACAGAAGTTCAACTTTGCCTCTAGAAGAGTTTTGCAACAGTTCTCTCTTTAGAGACCAATTTTGTAGAGCGCAGAAAACTCTCAACTATCACTCATATTTGTGACAATGGAGACCATTCCGCACTCTGAACAACTGGACCACAGGGGAGGTGGAAGAAGAAATGCATTTATTTATCTTCATACGCAATCCAAACAGAGAAAGAGCAGGCCAATGAGAATGTAGAGATTCTTTCTTCCCTGAATCTATCATTCTCAAAAATCTCTGCAAGAAATTTTTCATAATAGTGTATTATACTATATCCAGGAACTGCTGGATAATTGTAAGTAGCATTACTGAATAATTTAGGCACAATGATATCTTGCATTTGGTCCTGAGAAGTGTCCACATTTTATTTGTTTGTTTTTAAACCAACACCCTCCATTTTTACATCTTCCACACTAGCTTTCAATACATTCATAGAAAACAGCGATTCACAGAAAACAGGATCCTTCTTTAGGTTTTTTGTGCTACAATTTTGAGCAAAAGGCTTATCCCCAGAAGGCAAGACCTCTGCTTCAAATGCAGCTGAAAAATATCTTTGTCATTTGACTTGCACTGAAGCCTGAAAGATCTGGTCAAAAGGCAGGAGTCATCCACTGAAATACAGTTGTCTACAACCATGCTGGGCGTTTGGACTACCTGTATATTCAGTTGGCAGAAACAGCACTTCTCAGATCTGATTCTGCTGACCAAATGTAGACTTTCACTTCAGGAAGAGATATGAATTGCTCCCCAGATGTGTTCCGCTTCCTGACTATAAAGGGAGTCCAGAGAGCTGCATTTCAACAGACAAATCCCACCTTCTCCCTGCTGGGTATCACACCAAAAGACCACATCTGGTTTCTTCAGTAAGACTCTATCAGTTTTGCTGAAGTTTCTGTCAGACTGATACAAGTAAACCAGTGTAGTTAGCCCTAGACTCCACGCACAGTCAATGGAAAGTAAGGGCCACCTCCAAGAGGCAATTCAGCCCATGGAAAAATCTGAATTCTCCCCAGAAAGGCCACTGTGTCTCCACAGATTATGGGAAGAAACTTAAGGAGCTCATCTCTTAATAAGGTGAAGCAGTGAAATGCCTTGAGTTAGACAGACAGGTTCAGGCTCTCACTGTTGAGACGGTGGGAGATGCTGAGTACTCTCATCACTCATCTCCTCTTCACACCAGTGAGGCTTGAAACATAAAGCATCAGACCCCGTAATAAAATACAAGGTTCCAGTATGGATTACAGAGTCCTTCATAAAATACTTTGAAGGAGAGAAAAAAACAAAACCACACCAGCGAAGTTTGAAAAATCTGTATCGTGGCCTACATAGTGTCTGTCCACCCACAGCTTTGCCAAGTGAGGATAAACAAGAGCTGAATGAAACTCTGCAAGCACACACTTCAGTTGGCCAAATATCCAACACAGTTTGGAGCAGCTAAGGATTAGTCTGCACTCTCTGAAGACTTAAAAACAGAAATGCAGACCCTCAAAAGGGTCTAAGAGTCATCTGTTGGCAAAGCATGCCCTCGGCTGACCAGGTGACACGGAGATGTAAGATGGTAGACCCAGATCTCAGCTCGCGCTCGTCAGCAAAAGAAGTCACCTCGTTAGCTGAGGACAGCAGGGCTTCTGCATTCGACTTGTGCAGGAACACAGGATTTGGCAGCCTCCAGAAATCTGAGCTCTCTATTTTTCTTCCCTTCGTTTACTAATGCCCATTTCCCCTTCCCCGCCTCCCCGCTCCCAGTGCACGCACATTTTAACACTGTAACCCAGGAGTTACATGGCTTTTCCATACTTCTGGGCAAGTATTACACACTCTCCCTCCAAACTAGCAAGTATGCCTTCTCCACGGAGGTGGTAAACCTGCTGTAAGAGCACAGTGCTACATAGTAAAATACTTCAGATTAACCCCCCAAAATTACCTGCACATCTCATGCCTTAAGAAAGCTTCATATCCACCATCTCACACAAAAATACACTCCCTACAACATTGTGATACATTGCACACTCTTAATGGTTTCTACAGTTACGTAGTCACAGACAATGTAATTAACAAGCAACATTTCTTCCTGTAAAATAGGAGGGAGAAAATAAACAGAATAGAAGTTCACAAAAATAAATTTGAGCTCAGAAATAAAACTACATTTTAAATTCAATTTCATCATCTACTGTGTCACAGACGACACAAGCCTGGATCACCTAGGTGCAAGCATAGGTTTTCAATCATTTGGATTTACAAAATACCTTGTGTCCCCTTACCAGGAAAATCATACCTTATTTACTCTCTTTAAATACACATCAATGCTTTATTCCATTTTTTTTCACTTCCCATTTCATTTGTTTTGTACACACTGAAATAAATAAAAAACAATCCTGTTTTAAAGTTATATTTTGTTTTCTGTTCCTTGTTACATAACCAGAAGTGTTATAGGAAATACTATTGTGGAGTTAAAATAAAATAAAAATTTAAAAAATAATAATAGAAAAAACATACCAAAAACAGGCACACACCACTGCATCACAATAACATGTAAGGTGCTCCTACACCCACTATTGGCATACATTTAAATTAAAACTACATGTAATCTATAGCCAACTTTCAGGTCTGTGCTGAATGCCCTTTCTGTGTTTATCCTCCTCCATTGCTGACAAAGAGATAAGATTTTCCAGGTTAGTAATAGCAAAATTCCACACTGCAAAAACATTGAATACTGTCATGCAAATAAAGTCATTCACGGGGTTTGAAAATGTCCCTCCCATGTCAAGATTGGTCTTAAGCAGAGAAATGATAAGAAAATATGAACATGGATCTTATTTTCTTGTGGGAGAATCAAGCAGTTTAAAACCAACAACCACATAAACCCTAAACCAAATCTTTTGAGATAGTGAATCATGACGAGTGCTCCTGTCTAATGAAACCAGAAGAGCACACTAACCACTGTGCTGGGGACATTTCCCTGCAAAAAGCAAAAACATCCATGGTGGCAAGCAAATTTCATGATCTGGGTGACTTGTGACATTGTGATCCTTCACATCCTCTACAAAAAGGTCCACAGACTCCATGTTGGAGAACACAGTCATTCCATCCCTCTCTGCTCTGTGTACACCTGCCCAGGCAAAAGCACCACGATTCTGAATTCGAGCACTCACAGAGACATATTCATATCATTACCCGAACCCACCACACACCCACCATCTCCCACCGTAGCCTCCACATCCATTCACAACAGCCTGTAACACTGCTCTGAATCCAAACGGTATTTTCCTCTCCTCTCTGCATCACAGCCACAAGCTCAGAGCCCTGTAGCTCAGCTTGGTTCATCTGGGCCCACTTAGTTAAAATAAACACAAAGGAAGGGAACCCACTGGGCTGGCTGAACAAGAAGAAGAAATTCGGCTGCAGAA
Organism: Caloenas nicobarica; assembly: GCF_036013445.1. Taxonomy (NCBI): domain Eukaryota; kingdom Metazoa; phylum Chordata; class Aves; order Columbiformes; family Columbidae; genus Caloenas; species Caloenas nicobarica. The sequence goes on from NC_088247.1 coordinate 74,333,902, forward strand.
CTCCCTCACACTTGTGTGCATTGCTGATTTTACACCACTCGGCTGCTACATTGATATTATCTTGTCAAAAAGTACAGAGCAGCTTTCACCACAAATACTTGGAGCTTGAAAATTACAGCAAAGCACCAAGGCTGGGGAAAAACCAACTTTAGCTGGATGCAAAGTGCGCTGCAAGTGCAGCGTTGGAAGCCTCAACATGACGCAACCGAAATCGCACCAGGGACAGGGGCTGGCTGAAGGAAACTGGACCCACGCAAAACCACAACATATGTATTAGGTGCCTATAGCTCCTTCGCTGCCCAAGCTAGGAGCACCCTGCGAACAGAGATTTACACAAGCTACAAATCAATGAGGCAGTGTGGCTATGCCCATGCCAGTGACAAACTGCAGCGAGGAAGGGAGCCTGGACTGCTCAGCAGCCCTGCAGCCCCCCTCGGCCACCCTCCCACACCCCATTCCCTCTTCCCTTCCCCTTGCCCCCCTTAGCCCTTCCCCTGTCAGAAGTTCAGTGTCTGTACGGTGGGAACAGCCTTGCAGTTTCCAGCCTGGTGGTGAGAGCAGCCTGGCCTAAATGCCAAAGTCACCCCAGTGTCGGTGGGCTGCAGGAGGCCAGCCATGCTGACGCGCCCCTGCGGTGGGCTCCCAGCTGCCAACCGCCCAGCCACCTGCAGGCCTCCACCGCCCTACCTTGCTCCTCGCCGGCCCCAAAACAGGCTCTGGGGTCCTCAGGGGGGAGCCGGGCTCCACCACCCTCCAGGGCTTTGCGTTTCTTCGACATCTGGTCGGTATTTGGGAGTTGAGTTTCTCCTCTCTCTCTCTCTCTCCGGGGAGATGAGTGTATGTGGAGAGAGAGGGAGAGTGTGAGGGAGAGAGAGAGATTGAAAGAAATCGCTGCTTAAAGAGAGGGGAAGAGACTTTGGAGTGGCTGGAGAGCAAGTAGGAGGCAGGGACTAAGTGGAGAAATCCTACAAATCACAATCCCATCAATTCAGCCCCACATCTAAAGGGGCTACTGAGGTCTCCCCCTTCCTTGCTCATTCATCTGAGTATGTGAGTGAAAATTAAAGGGAGAGGTGATAGTCCTCTGTTGTTTTTACAAATGTTAGCGGGCAGTGCTTTTTAATTATTATTTTTATTGGGGGGGAGGGGGGAGGAAGGAGGGTGCCGATTGATATTATTTTCCCCTGTTAAGATTCCTTCTGGTTAAAAAAAAAAAAAAGGAAAAAAAAAGGTAAAAGCTGAATGGATTGGGGTGTCGGGAGGGGAAGAGCGGGGGGGGATGAGCGGATGAAAAAGAAAAGCAGGAGCAGAGGAGGAGGGATGACAAGAGCCTGCAGGTGCAGGGAGGCTAAATTCCCTGCAGGGGTCATGTGGTCTGGGAGCCGGGGATCCTCGGCTCCCCGGAGGCTGCCGCGGCCGGGTGAGGGGCCGGGGGCGGCGGGCAGGGGAGCGGCGCGGCCCGCGGGGGCGGTTCGGCGGGGGTTGCAGCCACCCCGCCCGGCACCTGCGGGAGCGGCGGCGGCGGAGCGGTGCTGCGGGCTCGGCAGCCGACTGGGAATATTCACGGATAACTCGCACCTCGCAAACTCCGCTGTGAAGTCAGTACCCCCGCAGTCGGTCGGTCTTTCTCGCTCGCTCTGTAACCCTTTCGGTCCTGGGTGCAAGGTGTGCCGCTCCCCCGGGGAGTCCCGTCCCATCCCGTCCCCACCCTGCCACCTGCCCCCTTTCCTGGCGCATCTCAAGGCTCGCTAGTGGGTATTTATTCGCGGGAGAGGGGGCGGGAGGAGAGGATGAGGACACAACTTACCCTCCAAACTATGCACAAGCTCGTCTCTGCTTTCCCCTTCAGATCAACTTTAAAGAGCAGATTCTCAGTCCGGGAGGCAAAGAGGCAGGGGAGAGGGGAAATGGTTTAGGAATAGCGGCTGCCAAGTGGGTGAAGTTCAGGGCACAATCCTGGCTCTTCCACGCTCCAGCAGCCCAGCATCTTCCCGGGGTCTGGAGAACAGGGTGCTCAACAAGTCTTCCTTGTTACCCGAAATTGATTGATGATGGCTTTCCCGCCGGGCTGTATTTAACAAAACGATGCACAGAGCTACTCTGACGAATAGGAATTTTTAGAGGAGCTTGCAAAATAGCTGCAGCTTTAATTTAGCTATTTCTGTCTCTCTATATACGTACGTACAAACACACATACACATACACCTGTGTATGTGTGTATGTATATATAAATAAAAAGATATAACTCTATCAATACAATGTTGGGTCCACAGGATCTTAGAAAAGCCTGCCTGTCGGCTGCGTGGAAGTTAAAGAGTTTTTCTTAAGCAAAAGGGGCTGATGCTTGGACACATCTCACGTCCAACAGGAGGCAATGACGTCTGTAGCTTCATTGCTATAACAGCACCAAGGCTGCAATTGCCATTCACTGAAATGATAAGGGGCGCTCAGACGTAAGCAGTCTGGACCTCTAGCAAGAGACTGAAGCGAAGATGATTTTTCCCCTCCCAAAACAAATAATAATGCTAAAAAACACCTAAGGAAAGAGACGGGGGAGCAGGGAAAGGAATCTAGGTCTTGCAGTCACACGCTTCTGCAACATGATCCTCTAGCTCCAGAAACATTTATTTTTTGCAGCTGACTAGACTTTGGGAAATTTCAATGTATTATGATTGCTCAGGCGGGGGGAGGGGAGGGATTTTTTTTTTTTCTTAATTATTTCTGTCTCTCATCAAGCAGGCATTGATGAAAGCCGGGTAAAAGTGCCCTCCCCCCATCTTTCCAAATATATTTAGGCTCGGGTACATGCTGAAGTGTTTCTGGTGTATGGCTAGATCTTCTTAAGTAACAATTTACGGCTGTACAGGCTGCAACGATATTTTTTCTCCAGCACTGGAAGGTGCTTACAAAGAAAAGAGGGGGGAAAAAAAAAAGAAAGAAAAAGCCGATGCGAAGCAGTCGGCTCCTTTCCCTGTGGGGTCACGCTCCCCCTGCCAAGGTTTTGACCGCATATGGGGACCGCTGCCGCGCTCCCGAGCCCTGCCAAGCGGGGGCGGGGGTTGCTGGGCGCGGAGGCGGCGGGGGGTGGCCGCACCTCGGGGCTGCCAATCCCCGCGGGCCCTGCAGACGCGGCGGGGGGGGCCCCTTCCCCGCCCCCTCCCGTGAGCCGCTGTCCTAGAAATGACAGCCCGGGTGTTAAATAACCCCGCTGTGCCTGCCAGCAGCACACGGCTCCCGGGCGGCAGCGGGCACGCCGGCACCGCGCCGCGCTCCCGTTGCGGGCAGCGCGCCCGGTCCCGCCGCGGGGGAGGGCAGCGCCTCGCCCGGCTGCTCCGGCCCACGCGTGTCCGCGCTGCCGCTGCGGTGCCTCCGGGCTGGGCTGCAGCCGGGCGAGGAGAAAAACGAGCAGCCCCTTCTCCACGCCGTGCCTTTGCCGGAGAAGGGGACAGCGGGGACACGGCCGCTTGCACTGGCCTGGCCATGGGCTCTTCCCAGTGGGTACAAACAGGAGCTCTCTGAACAAGTGCCTGTTCCCTCTCAAGCTCCACCCCACCTCAGTGGGCAGAGCACCCTGGCATGGACTGTGCAGGACATGGTATCCCAAAGCTGCAGGTGGATGCAGCAGCCTGGAACCCAAGGGTGCCTTAAGTCTGTTGTTGAGCCATAGAGGGGTCTGCAGTGCTGGGTGGCTGAGAAGGCCACCTCAAACCAGCTTGTGTGGCTGGGTGCATTCCCTGAGGTCTACCATGAATGTTGCTTTCTGCCCTCTTTCTTTATCCCCAGTCCTGCACTTAAGTGTCCAGATTTTTCCTTCTGCATCCTGCCAGGTCTGGGGCATGGCTTGTTCGGCCTCCAAATGATTACATGTAGCAAGTGGCTAGTTGCCCAAACCATTAAGCCAGTTCCTTGCTGGAACAATTTTAGATCTGGTGATGTAAGTGGTATCACTGCAAGCCGAAATCAGGTTCACTGTGTGCTGGAAGCACTCACAAGGTGCTGGGTTCTTTCTCTTTTCAAAGTTTAGCTTGGTAAGAAGGGAAAGACAGGAGACAGGAGTGCCATGCATGGAGAGGAGGCATAAAGACTCTCTTGCTGGCATGGATGTTCAGTGTGGCATTTGTGATGGCCTTTGATATATCTGTTATCATAATCTCCCACACAAGGCTTTGGTCAGATTTAGCTGCAAAGTAAAGGAGGAGATTTTCAGATCGTCAGCACAAGATGCTTGCTTTCTTACACAGTGTGATTTAGCAAGATGGTTATTTTTGTGAATGATTTGTGGAGTTTTCCAGGACCTAGTAGCACATCCCTTTCCTTCAGAGAGATACCTTAAAATTTAGATAAGCCTTAGGGGTAATCCTATGCTATGTTGTATTTCATTTTATCTTAAGTACTACTACATTTCTAAATGTATTTTTTTCACCTATCCAGCACAGATAAGTCACAATACATCTATCACAGTATAAGATACTGCATTATGACACATCCGCATTCTAGGAAGTTCCCATCAAGATCTGCCTTTACACAAGAGTTTCCACTAAATTATTACCATGCTGACAGATTGTGTTTTTATTACAGTATCATGGAAATCAGGGATGAAAACACAGAATAGATCATCTCCTGGGGAGAGGATAAGGAGTGAACAGGATAATTCCATAAACAATAATCTCAGAGGCTGTACTCTAAGTCTAACTGCCATTGGGATTTTATTCCATCCTCTCTATTAGCTGTTGCCAAAGGAAAGCTTTCCATCTAATTACTCCGAAGCACTCTTTTAAAAATTCCTTCCCACTACAAAAAACAAGATTTGGACCATCTCAAGGAGCTACCTTCTCCATAATTAAACTCTTTGACACATGCAACAGGAGAGGAGGGAGACAAAAAGGGAAGGAAGCACCAGTTTCCATGTTCCATACCAGCAATGACTCAGGCCTCAAGGAAAAAAGTCTAATATGGTATACAAATAGAATCAGCTATTAGTTCATCATTAACGCTCTGAAATTAACTAATTTCTGTGCTGTTACTCATTTAAATGCTACCCACTTTCAGTGACTTTGGTAACTTCTTTGGGATAGGATTACATGAACTGTTTTCTTTTGGTGGACTTACGTCACCAAACTTAGGGTGGTATTCAGTATATCAAGTCCAAAGTCTTTTTATTAGAAGAAAAGAAGATTCTGGGTCTAAAACTTGTGAAGGTAAATAGAAACCTTTATATCATGCTCGGTGATCTCTTGCTATGGGATTCCAGAAGCTGACTTTGCAACCTGGAGTTAAAGCCGTACTAAACACAGTTGTACTCAGAGATGGACTTGAAATGTTTGTAGGCTTATGGATTTGGACTGGGTATTTGCCTCACATGAGTCAACAACTGAAATCATCAGGCAAAAGACCTTCAATAAATATAGCTCAGTTTGCAAACACTTTACTTTTTGCTTTATTTTTTAAAGTATTACCAGCCTAGCCTGTCAATCACGTTCACAAAGGACCATTCGTGGTGGTTTTCAGTGACTAGTTGGTCTGAATGCAGCATATTTTAAAGGGATATAAAATTAAAAGTTCAGAGGAGATAGAAATACCACTTGTTAGGACAAACCCACCTCTGTACAATTCACACTGCACAGACACAGCAAATAACCAAATGCGAAAGTTGTAACACCAAGAGATGTCATACATTGTAAGTTTACTTTCCCTTACTTTTTTCTCACGTCTGACTTAGTTTAGAACTATTTGACCCCGTAATATGTCACCAATACTTAAAGAACAGCACAATGAGGAAATCAATTCTCTTTCATGCAGTACTATACTATTTTCCTGAGCAGTTTGTAATTTTTTCTTTGTATGTCTTTATGAAGTGACTTTTAACACAGTGTTCCAGATATTGTAGACATTTGTATCATTAAAGCCTAGTTCTTCCAGAAGCCCTCTCCCCACTCAAAGCAGTTATTTTGGGATGTCTCCCTGAACTGTGAATACACTCCTGCACATCTTGACAAAATACTTAGCGTTTGTATAGCATTTGGTTTTGTCTTCAAAGTGATTTGCTAGCATGAGCTAATGTATCCTTACAACACCCAGAACAGTTGGTAAATTTTATTATCCTCATTTTATAAATTGGGAAACAGCAGCAGAGAGGTGAAGACTCTGTTCTATCATCTTTATTCACGTTGATTACTGCCTTAATCCCCGGCTAGTTCCACTGCTTTCGGTGGGAATTCTTGCACAGTAAGATACTATTTGATATGACTGAAAACCACAGTGTCTTCAACTAAGTGATCCAAGCAAGGCCATGGAGACAGTTTATTGCAGGTTTAGAACTGAAATCTCTCTCTCGCATACACTTTTTCTTCACCCGCTTTCCCAATTTAAAACCAAAACCCAGAACTTACCACCATATCTGTCATTTTTCCACCACACAAGCTAATTTGCAGTAGTAATAATGATCAAGTAGCCCCACTGCACTGACACTACATACAAGTTGACACATAGCGCAAAGAGAACTTGGAGGACCGACACAGTTCCCAATTTCATATACAACTAAAATTACCACTGTTTTGATCTCATAATTTAACAATACAAAGGAGTGGGGTGAAAGACACATTTAAAATTTTCATATGAAATTCAGCACTACGAGAAAGGTGTGGTACTAAGTCAATTTCAATATACAAAGTCATGTCTCTGTTTTTTGGGTTTTTTAGTACTTTTCTTTCAGCATGAAATGCCTACTCTCACAATATTCATCTTTGCATTTTCATAGACAGATGAAGATTGGTATATTAATCTAGAGAGGCCTTGCTGAATTTGCTTCATCAGGTTAGAGGGAATTGGGTGTTCTCACCTCCCAGTATAAAGTTATTTTGTCCAGTTTTCCTTCCCACTTCTACAAACACCTCATATTTGTTCAACACATATGGCTGCCAAGTCCTGATCCATGTTTCCTCATAAACCTTAGCTATCACTGTATAGTAGCATTTTTAATTGTAAAAATATGGTGGCTTATTTTGCACAGTTTGAGCTTTTACCAGTTTTTAGAACTGCAGATTTATTGATTGGATTTTCACACACTTCACTGCTGGGAAGGATGGAAGTGTTCAGGGCAGCAGCTGCCGCTCAAGATGGAGAGCGGAGTGTACAGAAACTTCCCCCATCTCCTAGTGGCAGCAACTCTCATTCTCCAGCACTTTCCCCCCATTACCCTGTCTCTGCTCCAGCTCTTTTCTCTCTTCCTCTATTTCTATGGCAGGAATTTCACAACTCCCTTGCTCCTGGGAAGGAAAATCCACTGTTACATACCCAGTTGAGAAAACGTGCACCTGCGTTGTCAATGTCCCTGGCATCAGTGTGATATGAAACTGTAACTATGTTACATTTTGTAAAAGACACACACTTCCGCTCACAAGTTTCTAGGTACTTAAAGATAGCATTAGAAGAAGGTCAGTACTGAGAGTTTCCATGATGGGGGTATAGGAAACACTATATGCTTGAAAAACAGTTTGTGGTACCTTGGGAAACCAGAAGGGCTGGAATGGGAGAAAGGAGCCTGCAAAGGTCTCATGTCCTCAAACATTGCTGTTCTGGGCTTTGTCCCTGCCATTTTCCAAGATACTTTCTCCCAGTCAAGACCTGTTTTATTTGCTTGATTTATTTAGTTCTACACCCCTCTTTCTTATAGCCTCCTTTCCAGACCAAAGCCTGTACTTCACCACAAGACATGGAGGCCCGCCCTAGGCCCCTGGGGGATACTGGCAGAGTCTGTGGTAGACAGGGAGCTGCCCTGCGGGCAGTGCCAGCAACGCACGGCTCTGCTGCCCACTCCCAGCACAGCAGCAGGCTGGGCAGTGGGCTGGGGTGGGCCCGGGAGGCATCTCGTGGCAGCGCAGGCCAGCCCAGGCCTGCAGGACTCTGCTTTTTATCTGGGCAGCTGTTGCACCTGGGCACGACCAAGGCAGTTTACCTGCTCCGCCTCCCCTCTTCCTCTGGCCTCCATGTTTTGTAGCACAGAGTCTGCCTCAGTGTCTCTTGGACTCAAATGTTTTGAGCAGGTGAGGGCAAAACTCCCTCAAATTCATCTGGGTAAAACCCATGTTTTATTAAATATAATTTTCACAGGAATAAGCATAAGCAACTGAAAATCAGTTTCTTCTTGGTTTTCAGTCAAAAACCCTTCATTTGAGATTGTATGGCAGGGCAATATTTTAGTCTAAATGGGTAATTCCAGTATTCTGAAAATCACACGATTTCCAGTTACTGTTCATTCAGCTTTCATTCTGCTTTCAAGCTACATCTCCTCAAACATCCAAGTGGCTCACAGGAGCTACGCTTCTAAAACCCCACCGTGGTGTCCAACCTACAGGTTTTTTTGTTTCTTCGCCATTTTCTGTGCGAGGAGAAAAAAATCAATTCTAACTGCTTGTTTCTGCAAGATATGTTCTACTCTATATTTCCAATGATTTTTAACCCTTTACTTAAGGAACTCAATAAAATCAAGTGCTATCAGAAACATGTGCAACTCCTACTATGAATTCTGCTCTACAGCAAATCATCTACCCTTACTATTTTGGCTCTCAGAGAATAATTGTTCATACTTCCATCTGAATATATGTGGTAACAGAAGGAAAACCAAAATACATACTAAATGTAGGATAGTGTCAAAATACACTGTAACTTTAAAGGACTAGTTATAACGAAGTATTTTTAGTCTTTAAAATGCAATTCAGTGACCAACACGAAGAGGAGTTTTTGCTTTAAGGTGCATTTTGACTCAACAGCACTGGTTTCTCCTCTCCCTTGTACCAGTGTAGAGCAGGAGGAACTGCATCCACTTCCAGAAACTGTAAAACTAGTGTAAGAGAAGGAAGAATCTGGCTCCTACCGTTCAAACCTACGACCAGTGGCAGCTGTGCTAGATGTACTCTGGAACTACTACACATGAGAGAAGAGGACAGGTTGAGCTGAGCAACCTGGTCTCATCTCAATTGACCCTGCTTTGAGCAGGAGTTTGGACTGGACACCTTCTGAGGTCCTTGCCCACCTGAACCTGTAATTCTGCTCTGTCAGCTCTTCTCACTTGCATATTCACCAGTGAATTTAATGGAAACAGATTCAGGCTTTTTTAAACATACTGTTCCGTGGTTTATCTTCAAATCAAAATGTTTTGCCACCACTTATTTTTCTAAGATGATTAGGGGTCTGGAGCACCTTTCTTGTGAGGAGAGACTGAGAGAGCTGGGTCTGTTCAGCCTGGAGAAGAGAAGGCTGAGAGGGGATCTCATTAATGTTTATAAATATCTCAAGGGTGGGTGTCAAAAGGATGGGACCAGACTCCTTTCAGTGGTGCCCAACGACAGGATGAGGGGCAACAGGCACAGACTGAAGCACAGGAGGTTCCATCTGAATATGAGGAGAAACTTCTTTACTTTGAGGGTGCCAGAGCCCTGGAACAGGCTGCCCAGAGAGGTTGTGGAGTCTCCTTCTCTGGAGACATTCAAAACCCACCTGGACACATTCCTATGTGATCTGCTCTAGATGAACCTGCTTTAGCAGGTGGGTTGGACTAGATGATCTCCAGAGGTCCCTTGCAACCCCAACCATTCTGTATGACCATCCAAGTAAACTATCTCTGGCTAAGGGACCTGCTACACTAGTGCAATTTGCACTGCTTCACTACTTACATCTGTGTAACAGTGAAAATATAAACCAGGAACAGCAACAAACACCCTCACTCATCGTTACAAGCCTCAGAGGTGTTACAGATAGCACTTCCGATTTGAAAACTCTACAAAAGTCAGAATTTCTCTTCCAGAAACTTTGCTTTCCCAAATTTAGTAGAATGAGGACCTAGAATACAGGACTGAGACCGTTCTGTGGAATGCAGAGAGGAGGAAAGGAAGGATTCTCCTCTCCTTCTCCACTTATTTGACCAAAAGATGCCCACAAATTGCACTGATAGATGTGAGAGTACAACCAGATGCCATATGCTCATGTGGTGCTCCTACCAATGTGCTGCTTGCTTGAAGAAAAAATAACATTCTAGATGGTTTAACACTGGCTGGGACACAGCCACCAGCAGCCTTCTTTTCAGTTTCCTTCCACAGATTCTGCCACTGTATCAGCCTCTGATCTTTCAGTCAGGGCCTGTGCAATACATTTTTGCTCCCCTTCAGAAATCATCCTGCTTGACAGAGGGGAAAAACTCTTTCCTGTACTGTCCTTTTGATAAAAAGGTTGTAGTAAACGCAGAGCTGGAAATTACCGGACTGATGACCCTAAAAAGTGAGGTCCTTTCTAAGTACTGCTCGGGAACAGCACAGTATCAGTCACGCAGACAAGGAGATATTTTCAGGGTTGCCTAACAGCAGCTGGAACACCAAAGGCAGGGAATCACGGCAAAAAAAATCACTGTTGCCACCTTTCACTGTTTTATAAGAAGTCTTGGGGTCCTGAAGACAAATGATTACATTGTAGTTGCAGAGAAAAGCCTGAGAATGGGACTCATGTTCTCCTTTCTTCATTGAGAAAAAAAGCTGCAAAGACAAGCAAACCCTAAGTGTTTGTATTATCAGCAGTACACTCGTCATTTTCTTTTGCATCTTAGAGAGACCATATGCGAAAAGCCTTGAGGAATTTGCAGGAAAGATGAATTTGTCCTCCCCAAGGGCCACAGTCCCCCAGCTTCCTATGATCTGCAAGAAACAACCTGAAGGGACAAGTGGGTGATTTTCAGTACCATGTGCCAACCTCTGCTTCCTAAGTTGCAAAGCAGTAACTACTAGAAAATCAGCACTTCTGACCCACAGCCGTCAGCCTGCACCGTTCAGGTCAATGGTGGCAAATGCTGAGGTAACCCGTGAGCCAACAGGGCCACACACACAGGCAGAGCGGGGACAAGGCGGGAAGGACACAGCCCCTGCCCTTGACGGGAGAGGGGCGGGGGGGGGGGAGGGAGGGCAAAAAAATTCCCTTCCCGCACCAAGCTCTGAGGCGACCCACCCCACCGAGGCGCTGGACAGGGCAGGGAGACGGAGCCTGGCCCTCCGGGTTGGCTCTTTCCCCTCCGCACACACACGCTCCCCGCTCAGCGCCCGGCCCGCCCGCCGCTCCGTGCCGCGCACACCGATGAGCGCCGCAGCAGCGGCTGCAACCACCAACCGCCGCCCCGCGCGCGCGCGCGCGCGCGCGCTCCGGGCCTCGAGCCGAGCGCGTTCACCGCGCGGCGCTCCCGCCCCCCGCGGCCCCCCCGCCCGCTCCGCGCGCGCCCGCCGCTCCCATTCAGCCTCGCGCCGTCCCCGCCGCGGCGGCTGCTGACGTCAGAGCTGCTTGCGTCAATGCTGCCTCAGTGACACGCACCGGGGCCCGGCGCTCCCCACCCCCACCCCCGCCTCCTTTCTCCCGTGGCTTTTTTTTTTTTCTTTTTTCTCAATGAGACGCCTTAATGGGATTTTTTTTTTTTTTCCCCTTATGATCCCGCTTATAAATCAGGCCGGCTGGCGGGTGCCATTGGCGCGTTTACGGTTAACGGTTCCTTTGTGTGTTCCATCCTCCCCCCTTTTTATTTTTTAAAATAACAATCTTGGTGCATAGCAATTTTTAATTTATTTCACGCGGGCCCCGTGTCACAGGCGGGCGTGGGTCGCCTGAGGTGCTGCCCACCCCGTCTCCTGCCACCGCAGCGCTGAGGGACGCTGGCAGCGGGAGGCCATACCCAGCACGCTCTCAGCTTACTATATCATAACGGATTTCCCTCTCTCCCAGAAAAAGCAACCTTTTTTTTTTTTCTTTTTTCCTCTCCAATAGCCTACTCGTTCAGCATTTTTTGCATTATCTGCACACCCACCGTTATTTCTCCTCTTCCCGCTGGTTCCCCACCGCCACCCCGTTAATCGTCAAGTCCTGGACTCTGAAGGATAGTGGCTTATGAAATGGTTGCTCTGTGCATGTCCTCAGTTGCACACATAACCCCAGCCTCCCATCTGTGTCCCTCTCCTGCTCATCAAGGTCAGAGGGAAGTCTTGAGGCCACAGTTAAACCCAAAATGCATTTATTTACATTTTCTGCTCAACTGTCTTCTTCCACTCATTTTCCTCCAGAGAATTTGATGGCAAAGCTCCCCAGATTTTTGTGGGGTCAGGCCTTGCCCTACTTCAGAATCTCTCTGTGCTTAGCTCGGCAGAGAGGACAATATCCCGGGTCCTATTAAAGTCAGTGGGAATCAGTGAATTCAAGCGTCACTGGATTTGGCTGGCAGAGCGTGCAGCTACGCTCTGGCCAAACCCTGCCCCCTTTCAATTCAGCTTAACTGCAGCAGTGCCAAGCTGCTCGCAGGCTGGCTTGTGCTGCCGGCACAGCGCAGCGCTGCCATCCCATACAGGAATCCTCGGTGACATTGAGCAGCTGGAACAGACCCGGCACCTCCCTGCTGCCGCCATGCAAGGAACCCGGAACGAGCTTCCACCTCCTGGCAACTCCTCAGCAGATAAAGGTCCATTGAGGTCAGGGATTGGCTGGGTAAATTAGAGCAGCCTAAAGACTATATTAATTTAGACTGCAAACGAGCCTGGTGCCATCCAAGTCCCAGTGGTATGAGGCACAGCCATCTTTAAATCCTCCAGCTGCACCTACCCCTGATCCCTTCCAGCTCAGGACTGGTATATTAATAATTGTATGGCAGCAAATCTTTTTATTTTTTTTCCTTCTGTCCATGCAAAAAGCAACAGTTTCAGAAACAGTTCAGTCCTGTAGCGCCAACTACTTTGAATAACCATTTTGCTTCAAAATGCAAGGAAAAAAAATAAAAGGGCAAGCAATTAGACCACAAACTAGGTTGCTGCAGAGAAAAAGGAATCTAACAACTGAGTAACTTGTGCACAGCAAGGGCTTCACTGTGCATTTGGAACTTATTGTTATTTGCATTCTTTTTTTACACAAAGAAGGGAAACATAAACCCAGTATCATAAAACCAAAGCCGGATGGCAATAGGGATCCTTAGAACAACAGGAATGCGCTTATGCATTTTAATATCCAACTTATGCATAAAACTGCATTTACATTACCTCTTTGTTCAGCTCTACAGGGTGTTTCAAAAAGGTGGACCCAATTTTAAATCAGTTGCCATTTGAAATTGGGTCCATCTCTTTGAAACACCCTGTATTTCACTTCATCGTGTCAGTGGGGATTCTCCTCAATAAATATCTATTTAACAGGCCACAAAGCCACGTAGGACAGAGGTTTTCCAGGAATTGCCCAAGCCTGGGCTTGCTGCACCAGATACAACTCAAGCAGCTCAGCAACCCGCCCTCGTCACAGGACGCATGAGGAAAAAAAGAGTCCCAGGGATAGCAAAGGGCCCGCTTTCACCCACAGTCATTTACATTCTACCACCGTGACTGCACTTTCTTGTAAATTTTTTTACTATTTTATTTCAATGCAGCAAAATGGACCTCGGGGTGCATTTGTGCATGTTATTTGTGTTATGAATGATTCAGCTCTCAGTACCCAAGCACCTTAAATGGAGACGGGATAAATACATGCACTAGTACGTATTAATAAGGGTGTCTTTACTGTTTATTTCCTCACATTAAAAGCTGACCTTGTGAGAGCAAGGATACCCACTGCCAGCCTATGCCAGACGACACTAAATGCGCAACAATGCCCACAGGGTGGGAAGGGACCTGCTGCCTGTGCAGAAACAGTCGCTCTTTCCTGCCAGGGCAGCAGAGGAGAGTGATGTCCACCTCATGGGCAGGGAGTAGCTCCCTGCCTTGGCACAGAGTATGTCACTGCACTTGCTGGATCTGCCTTCAGAGAAGCAGGTTTGAAACAAGTCAATCTTTGCTTTGCCTTGGGAGTTGCTCCAAGTCTTTGGCTGCAGATTGCAGTGCTAAATAGAGGCCTTTATTTTGCATTGAGCTATTTTCATCCTGAAGTGCTTTAAGGGCTTAGCAGATATACAGGCTGTGGTGCTATATGCACAGGAATCACTCCAGCCACTAATGAAGTGCAGCCACCTATTAACCAGAGCCTGGTCCCTGGGCGTGATGACTACCAGAAGATTTTCTTTTATCCAGATGAGTCGAGTCTGCTTTTTCGTCAGTGGAATACTTCGTGCCCTTTGGAAGGGAAAACTGGCAGGATCTTTACATACAGAAGAGAAGTAGGTATAGACAGTTACACTCGGCCCTGGAGTTTGAAATCCCACCACTGAGACAAGATTCTTCTCTGGAGTCTTGATTTCCTCCACCACCCATGTTCAATATTAATTATTAAAACAGTCCTCTTTCCACTCAATCATGCAGGGAACTGAGCATGAACATCTGGAACCTTTCAGGGAGATTCTGACTGGACACGAGAAAAAATTTTCACAGCAAGAACAATCAGCCATTGGAACAATCTCCCCAGCGAGGTGGTGGATTCCTCAACATTGGGCACTTAAGATTCATCTGGACAGAGCGCTGGGCCATCTGTGCTTTTGCCGAGAAAGTTTGGACCAGATGATCCTTGAGGTCCCTTCTAGTCTTCTATGATTCGCCCACGGGGTAGTTATTCAAAGGCCTCCAGGGCCAGATGTAGACAAAACACCAGGGTGATTTGGTGCTCTAGAGACAATGAATTAATAATTTCACTACAGAATCTTATGGACAGGTGCCTGTATGGGTAATGCACCACAGCCGCCTCCACAAGTGACTTTAACTCACACATGACTGTGCTGTCTATAAGAGGCAAGAAAACTGAATTACTACATACTTGCCATTATGGAAAATTCATTTTAAAATGCGAAAGCAGAGTGAAATATAAGCTGTACGCCTAAAATGAGTGATATAATATCCACTCAGTACTGTACATACACCTTTGTATAGATTGCACGCACTGCGTTAAATAAGCATTCCTCCCTGTCTCTAGTTAGGGTAGAGAGGGAATTGTGTGGTGAAAGACGTAATTTGTACATTAGGAAGTCTCTGTTGCCAGATCAGCAGCAGCAGCACTGACGTCTGTACTCTCTCGCTTTGTTCCTGCTGCTATAAATCAAAATGACTACAGTCCAAATGCCTCACTTGTTTAACCATAAATGCACTGCTAGTCAGAAAAATCCACACCAGGAGGAATCTAGATAATCTGCATATACTTTAAACTGATTAAATAGAAAAAGTGTAAAAAAATGACAAGAATAGCATTTATAAATTAATGGTTTCAACAACAACAGCAAAAACTTTCAAAGGGTGGAATCCAGCAGAGCTGTAAAAATTCTGTGTCTACAGGCACTGATGTCTTTGCTAAATGAACTATCAAATTTGCCTTTCTTAATATGCATTGGGATTTTATTTATACTTTTTTCCCCAGACTAATGCAACCTCTTTAGAAGCATGTTTTCCCCTGTGTCCTCATGTATTTTCCTGCTTGTGTAAACTACTGGAAGCAAATTAAAACAGGATAGATGAAGTGGGTCAGGTTTTACTTTCCCTGGTTTTATATGCCCATGTATTTATAATAAATACAAACATACATAGCTGAGGTTGACTCCTGTTTATTTTGAATTTTAGAAAGCTGCATATCTCCTCTGCAGATGAAATGAGCCCTCAAAGCTTAAAATACCACTTAGATCCCTTCCAAGTTCTAAAAGAGGACTCAATGGTTACATAAAAACGATGGTGCCAATGCCTGCTGCTAACCTGTTGGCTGGGGGAGAGTAGGGGAACTCTCCTTCTAACACCTACTGAGAGCCTGGAATCATTATAGAAAAATGCAGCACTATTTCTTGACTAAATGGAAAGGGAAAGGAGAGAATTTAAGAAGGTAACCTTCCAATACCAACATTCACTCAGCTGAGCTGTAAATCCTGTGTATTGGGCGGAATAGCCAGAAATATGTTGAGCTGTACTTCTGAAGAGGAAATAACAGGATCAGAGAACAGCAGGTGAGCACGTTGTCAACACCGCACTGACGTTGCTGCTGGAGCTTCTGCGTTACCAGTTCCCAAGACCACCGAATTTTTTACAGTAAGACATTCAAAGAGTATCAAAGCAAAAGTCTGAAGGCATTTGGTTCACAGAGGCTGCCCTAAGGCTTTGGCTAATGAATTTGCAACCAGATGTTCGTTTTAAGACCTGATCCAAAATGCACTGAAGTCAATGGAAAGTCAGTTGGAAGTTCCAGATTACTGGAAAAAAGCTACTGTAGAGCCAATATTTTTTAAAAATAATAATAATAAAAAATAAACAGGATGTAGCCATTGGTCATTCAGTTTGACACTGATCCTAGGCAAAACTGGAAAATCAAAGGAGCAGACACAGGGTCATCAATTATTATATGCCCTTGAAGTTGCCTTAATTGTCGTGTGAATACGTAGAGACTACAACAAATGGAAAATAACTGGATTTATCTTACCTCTTTCTCATGGCAGGCCAACATAGCCAGTATACCTTCTCATTTGCTATTGAGAGAAGTGATTGTGCCACTGTACTTGGCACTGGTGAGGCCCCACCTTGAATCCTGTGTTCAGTTTTGGGCCCCTCATCGTAAGGAGGACATTGAGGTACTAGAGAGAGTGCAGAGGAGAATGACAAAGCTGATGAGGGGTCTGGAGCACAAGTGTCATGAGGAGCGGTTGAGGGAACTGGGGCTGTTTAGCCTGGAGAAAAGGAGGCTGAGGGGAGACCCTATCGCTGTCTACAACTACCTGAAAGGAGGTTGTAGCATGCAGGGTGTTGGTCTCTTCTCCCGAGTAGTAACTGATAGGACAAGAGGAAATAGCCTCAAGTTGCACCAGGGGAGGTTCAGATTGGATATTAGGAAAAAATTATTCATGGAAGGGGTTGTCAGGCATTGGAACAGGCTGCCCAGGGAAATGGTGGAGTCACCATCCCTGGAGGTGTTTAAAAAGCATTTAGATGAGATTCTTGGGGACACAGCTTAGTGCTAGAGTTGCGTTATGGTTGGAGTCTATGATGCTGAGGGTCTCTTCAAACCGAAACGATTCTATGACTAAGAGCACGTACACATGGTTACTATAGCTCAACTGGCACAACTGTAACATTTTAGGAGAGTAACACGATCAATGCCAGTTACCATATTCTTATAGAAACAGCCTTATAGGCCCCATAAAAAATACTTTATTTATTTTTGTTTTGTTTCAGTTTATAAAATGCATATGTTGAAGGAGAACCATCTTGAGGTAACTAGCTTCCATAAATCTTTTGGACTTATTTCCATGTGACACTGATGTAAAAAAACCCAAAAAACCCCACCAAAAACAAACAACAACAACAACAACCACCAACAACCCCCCCACACACAAACAAACAAAAAAACAACAAAAAACCACAAAAACAAACAAACAAAACAAAAGCCTCAAAACTAAACAACAACAACAAAACAAACAAAAAAACCCAAACCACAAACACACCGCAACACTATAAACGATAAGGAGCGTAACACATTAAAGAGTCAGACTAGGATCCAGTGTCTGAAAAATGAAGCTAAACAAAATCTCCTGTGTTTTAGAATAACTAATTAAACATTGGAACCGCTTCTCCAGCACACAGTTCACTCTGTCTGGAGTCTTTAACTCAAGATTGGTTGGATATTTTATTAGAGATTAAAATCTTGCTGCAGGAGTTTCTGGTTGAGATTCTCTGGGTTCCACTATTCAGGAAGTCAGATGTTATCCTAATGGTTCCTCTAACTCTGAATTCAGGGCACCTTGACCAGTGAGCATAGATTAGCCTACTCTCACACCTCTTAGGTAACATTTCCCTTGAGAAAAGTTCCGTTTCCTCTGTTGCATGCATTTGCATCTATATGATTTGCACACAGATCTCAAAAATAACTCTAACAAATCATACAATGTCTTTGCGTCACAAGGAGGCTGTAGGTTGTTGGACAAAACGTCAGTTTTACAGAAGAAGAAAGAGAAAACAACATAAATTCCAGGGGGAGGCTTAACCTTCATTTGGTGCAGTTCTCCCTCACATCTGCTGGATTAGGAAAAAGAGTGAATTAAAATGAACAAATACCCATAAAAAGATCTGGTGAGAACTGCAGTGGAGTGGAGACATCTAGCTGCCTTTTGTCTACCAACAGCATCTGTGAATCAGGAAATCCTGGCTGAGGAAAGAGTCTATGGATATCCACTTCAGGAGAAAGCGAGCAAGCCCCTGCTTGCTGGTGAAGGAACATAAAAGTGGGACAGAGAGGATATATGTACTATTTACATTTCCTCTCATTCTCTCTGGAGCCTTCCCGAACAAAAGCTTATTTCCTTTAATTCCTTAAGTTTGGTTTCTTAGCAGAGCTTTTTTATTTTGGCAGGTTTGGTTACATGGTCTGAAAAAAACAGCTTTGAATGTGCAGATTACAATGAAAAACAACGCTGAAAATACCTCCTTGATCCAGAACTGAAGAGGACTAAAGTGTGCTGATGGAGATAGTGTGAATAAACCTGATTGCCGTTGTTCAGGCTGTACCCCATCTCTGATTAGAAAGACTAAAAAGGAGACAGTGTGTCATTACTGCAGTATGCTCTCCCTTGCATTGTAAGCAGAGCCGGTTCCAACCTTCCTCTACATCTCCAGAGGCCCAGCAAATGTGTAGCCTCCACAGCAAGGTGGGACTACACACAGCATGTCATGCCCGCAACCTCATGAGGAGAAAGTGAGCAAGGCTGCATGGTGCCCTGCTCTGTGGAGGTACCTTGGAGCTCTGTCCATGAACCAAGTGCTGCTGAATAACCACATCCACGTCTGCAAGCATAGATTTAAACACACCGTCAGCTGAGGGTCTGAGGACTAAGAAGACTTGCTGCATGTGTACTTGAGGGCTTTGAAACATCAGCTGTGCCCTCCATTTTGGATGACCCCCAGCTCCTGCAGCCAGTTGTCATGGCCTCTGGGACTGCAGGATATTGCAGTAAGGCTGCAGGCTCGTTCCTTCAGCTTCTCTGTACATCTCCTTCTGGCTTCAGCCTGCGCCTGCTCTCAGTGCACATAAACACACGCACGTGCTAGCTCCAGCAGCAGCCAGACTTTTTACACTCAGGAATTCTGACTCTACAGATGGGGAACTATACAAAATTGCAGTTGGAGCCCAGCTGTTCCCTACCATCACCCAATAAACAAAGGCCACACAACTCCATATACACACTTCTCCAAGAAGAGACAAGAACTGTGAAGCTCTGAACAGGTTTTACATAAGAAAGTACAGGAATTATACTAGTTACAACTATCTAATCACAACAAAGTAAACCTTGTGACTGTGGCGGTGAGACCAGTACTCAGATAGTGACGTGCATCTTGAATGAAGTATGAGATTTAGGACATCAGGACAAAGGAAGGATAATAAGAATACTGGCCCAAGCTCAAACACTAATACAAACCAAACATTAACATGCCCCCAACAACAGCCGTGTCAGAAGATTGTTTTCAATTTTCCTAGGGAAGAGATACCACCAGCAGAAGGAAATCTGCAGTGGTTTGGGATTATTTTTTGTTGTTGTTCTTGTTGGGTTTTTGTTAGATGAGGAGGTAGTGTGTTTTCCAAGGCCCATATCTATGTCAGGAGCAACATTAGGTGCACAGCTCAGACTAAGGAAGTCACCTCCAGCTCAGAACTGGTTGAGTTTGCAGTCGTCACTGACAAGGTAAGCAGCAATGTCACAGGTGCAGAAGCAAGTATTTTCTCCTCTAGAGAGCTCCCTTGACAGCGAGTTTGAGGGTGCCCTTGTGGCAACATATCAAGCAAGAAAGCTTGCGCTGCAGCACCTACTGTTTTTTCTGTCAAAGGAAGACTTCAGCCTCCAGGGACGTTAACTTAGTTGCTGTTCTCCCCTTCTCCTTTCCTCCTTGTGCCAGCCCAAGAGTAACAAGAGAGCCAAATGAGTTCTACCAGGTCATTTGGCCTTCCTAAACCAGTGCTTTGCCAGGACTTCGTATTGTGCCTTCAGACCCTGGGATTTTCAAGTGTCTCTCCAAGACTTACAGTGGTCTGAAACTGCTTAGCTTCCAATATCGAGTATATTTATTATAATATAAATTAGGCTTAACACTTAACCAGGGCTGAATTTATCAAAAGAAATCACAAAGTGAGCTAACCATGAAGGTCATTATTCTGGAAGGGGAATGTGAGCATAGGAGTAAACTTGGAAAACTCAAGCTGAACATTTCTCCCAATAAGTAGAGCAATAAGAAATTGACGGATATATTTTTTTTTCAAGAAAGCTGTGGAGAGGAACACTTTGTGGGTGCCAATGTAAGCAACGGTGGTTTGCCAGTTAAAGAAAGATACATGAATACATGAATTTAAGTTCAAGCCTTACTTGTAAGAAGCCCTTAGAGTGCCATGATTCATTTTGGCAGCCCACCAAACCTGAGAGAAACTCAATGGACCAGCATAATCCCTGATCACTAAAGTTAATTGAGGTTGAGTCACACCTGGAACAGTCTTGCCCATTCATTCACTAACATGAGAGGAGACCAAAACCAATATAGATTGTATCTGCTCTCTGGGCCAAGGTGTGCTAAGAAAAGACAATTCTAATTTGAAACCACAAGCATTCCTTTTGTTCTCCCTAGAGTAGAAAAATGCAATTTTGTAGGAAATTCAGATCTAGGCAGTCGAGTTATCCTAGAGTCTCGAAGTTGGTACACTACCTTGCCATGTGCAAGTCCATCAAAGTCTATAGTGCTGGAAATGAATCTTCACCACCTGACTGAATTCACAATAGCTGCTTTTTCCTGTACCTGCTGTACTACGCTGTGACAATTAAGGATACTTATACTTAGTCTAGTGTAACACAGTAATGTAATGGGGACAGTGCCCACAGTAGCAACAGGACAATATTGGAATAGTGTTCTACCTCTGCCTTGACTTTGACTCAGTGCTTGTGCCTGCAAGAGGCTTTGCTTATTTTGCCTTGAAAATGGCATTACCAGGGAAGGATTCCACATAAAGGACACTTGAGAAATTAAATTAAGGAAGTTTTACCATGCTTTGTGTGAAAACAACGTTCAGCCTCATGCGTGAAATTCATTTGAGCATCTTAAGTTTCCAAAGAACAACTTTATTGTTTTCATGGCAGTAAGCCCCAAAGATGGAATTACAAATCCACTTCATAATTTGTCCCAACTGCACATATTAGGCTCAAGTTCTTCCCAATCTGGGATATTAGAGTAGATATTCAGTTATTTCAATTAAGAAATTGCTTTATAAACCAGTTCTGAGCTAGCTCCAGCTTCAGAAAGTCTGTAATCAACAATAGCTTCCAAGGAGATATTTCCACAACAGTCAAGAACTCAAGGTAAAAGAGCCAGTGGACTGGTACTTCACATCAGCAATGTTACTCCTCTATTGTTCTTATCAGTCATGGAGTGTGCTAGTGTCTTTGAAATAACTCATTTTGGTATTTTACTGAAGCTAGGAATACAAAAATAGGAGCATTTGTCACTGTTTTTTACAACTGTTTGTGTTTTTTTGAAAAAAAGAAAATCTATGTCCCAGAAAGGCTTTTGGTGTGAAGACTAAGTGAAGACTAAGCCTAAATGATCCATCCCAGGTTTTACTCAACACTCAACTGCTGCCGGAACAGGACATTTTGGATGTTTTGTCAATTCCCTGTAGATATTCGGCCAGGATGTATGTATAAATAATAAAAAACCCCTTCAACTTGCTGCTGCAAAGTACTTCAGTTAGCTCTTTACCTGAAGTAATAAATCAAAAGCAGTCCATTATCTGGGTTGCAATGCAGCTCATTCTTCTTTCAAAAGCCTGATATTTACAATATAGGAACTCTTAAATATACAAACATTTCCCACTTTTACAGATACTACTAATCTTCTAATTCACTTCAACCACAAATGATTTTAAATAGCCAATAGATCTTTAGAATAACTTTTATTTGCACTTCTAGCATAGTCATCTAATGTCCCAATATATTTACAGTAAAGGAATATGTCCTGAATACAGTTCTAAGAATAATTAAGACAGGAAAATATTTGGAACTGTTCTAGTAAGATTTGTATATGAAAGATATTTCTGTGGGCAGGAATATAAATGCTGTATTCAAGACTTGAATACCACCTTAAAAGTACTCACAGCTAACTGGAATTAGGATTTTTCAGTAGAGAAATAATGACTTCTTAGAGTCACAAAGTTACCTGCTGCCTGTTTATTTAAATGGAGATTCTTTCCTTCCATAGCAGGATTAAATGGATGCCTCGTTATAGCGTTAGGAAACACTGTACTGATTTGAAAGCTTTGCTGAAGCTCTCATTCCTGCAGGAGGCAGACAAAGGAAAAAATAGTAACTTTCATAGTTTCACTGAAATATCCGTGCATATCACAAGAGCAACACGGTTACTGACAAACACCTCTGCAGTGAGAACCCGCACTTTGCATGTCAAGAATATGCAGCAGACACAGAGCAAAAGAGCTGCCATAATATTAGAGCTGATTAGGAACTAGAATTCAAGTCTTATGGAAAATCCTCACATGCATTTTTCTCCCATGTTACAACAACCAACTGCAATTTCAGATTTTCTCACAAACCAGTTGTGAAAGCAGTTAGCTCGAAGAGAAAACTAGCACATTCTGTTCCATTTCATTTCAATACTAAGCCTTTGATCAGTTGCTCTGGTCCATGGGAACAGTGTCTTGGGTGCCTGTGACCCTCTTTTCTCCTGGAGCCCATGCCCCCGCTGCACTCTGCCTCCCATACCCTGGCAGCCCATGCTCATAACAGGACAATCAGCAAACCCCATGCAGGCACAACCCCTGGAAGAAGGGGGGCTACCTATTGCAATAGAATCAATTGACCCATAACAGAATAATTACAGGCCCAGAAGCCTTCAATCAATACTCAGATAGACTGCCTGCACTACCTCTCTACAGACTCATCCTGTAGATGCTGGTGTCTAACTTTTATTGCCAGATTAGGTCAAACAGCAGGGTATTAGAACTAGGTTATGATTATAGCAAAGTGGAGGGAGGGTTGAAAATTGGAAATGCATCACTTACTGTATTCTTGTCTCAAAACTTTATGTCTTACCACGCTGAAAGGAGGAGAGAGAGCCGACAAACAAAATCTTCCATTGTGAAAGGACTGACAGGTCTGATCGTCATTTCTGCTTCAGAAATTTTTAAAATGCAGCATGTGAAAACATGCTGACCCTTGGGAAATAAGTGAGGCTGTTAAAAATAAATAGGTTCCAGCTTTTCAGGAAGAGTAGATTCACTAAGTGACGTAAAAACACCCAGCAGCTTGTCCCAGCCATTTCCCATGAGACGCTGCTGATTTAGGAAGAAACAGCAGCTCACGCAGCTGCCTGGAAATTTAAATGCTGGGATGTTACATCTTGAATCTCTTATTCTTTTCCACGGCTCACCTTTGACACAGTGACAGTACTTTCACAGTCCCTCCATACTCTCAGAAAGATCCTTTGAACACTTAAAAAAAAAAAAATAACCTTCACGGAACATCTCAGTATGTCTCAAAACATATTACAAGATTGTAAGAGTCTTAGGAATATCCTCTTATTGTTGGGAAAAGTTTTATTTCATGAATAAAATAATCTTTCATAGTTTTTATTTTAGGGTTTTTAATTCTCTTGAAAGTGTTAATGAGTCCCAGGTATATTCTGGGTGTTGTCTCCACTTGCTCACCAGAAAGGGACCAGTGTTGTGGTATGACGCATTGGTACACAGAGGTGCAAAGTGTGGTCAGCGTGAGCCAAGGCAGAGACAGATGAAAAAGCAAGTGCTGAAACAGAAGTTTCCCTCTGAATGGAATTACTGATTTCACAGCCATCTCTACCCGTTACAGCAGACTATTTCTGTGATACTAGCGCCACAGTATTGATAGTGACAAATAGGATTTCTTCATTTCAAAGCATATACGTACATCTTTAATTCAAAGTAGTTCATTTTGGGCCCATGTGGAAGATGCAGGGGTGAAATATTAAGTCATTTTAGTTGGGTAGATAGTTCTTCCAGTAAATATTTTATGATTCATCTGGTTCGTCTCATGTTAATTCATCAGGATCTGGTTCCTTTACTGTTCTTAGATTTCCATTCACTTTTTCCCCCAAAAAAATCCTTTTAAATCCTAACCAATGCTTTCCATGAGACAGAACGCATGAATTAGTGTTTGTTTATAAAAGGAGCATAGGGATTACGTTGCTGGAACAGATACATAATCACTTCAACACGTGTCTTTCCACCCTGCTTACAGTAAGACTGCAAGTCATGTAAACATCTCTACAACAAAAAGAAAATTGCTAGTTGGTTTGTTGTACTTCTGCTCAGAGAGAATGAAGGGAGAATGTGTGTATGTATTAAAAAAATCCAAATTTATAGAAAATATAAAACCCTAGAAATATTGAGGCATGGAAATGACCTTACAACCCTTGAGATTGTAAAGAAGGCATGTATTTACAGCGCTGGACACACGGGGGAATAATTTCCACCTAAGACATGTGCAAATTTCCAGTAGCTGTGAGCTTAGTTAAATGCTGTAAAGTGTTACATATTCATGAAAGTTCTAGGAACACCCATACATATTCATAACCTGTCCCCGAGAAGGCGGTTCATATTACAATGAGTTCCGGGAAATCATTTCCATAGTCTCCACCTTTGGCCCCTCCCGGTTGCGCCTGCACAGTGATCGTGAACCGGGGTCATCTTCTCTGTACACGGTCACCTCTGGCCTGGTGTGATGAGTTGGCTGAGACTCAGACTGCTGAGTTGGTTAGAACTGGTGTATCTCCTGTCCTGTGCCCAAGTTTTGGTTATCTAATTCACCCAAGGATGCACCAAAGATGCACCCAAGATTTTGTCTCCCTGCAAGGCCTGTAAAGTTGTCAATGAACTTCTGTTTCTCTTACATAAGGCTAAACAAAGCTAGGCAATTGTAATTTGGGTTAAGGGTTCTAAGTGTTGTGGGTTAAGGGTTTGCTCTCTAAGCGTTAGCTCCTTAAGTGTTAGTTCTCTAAGTATTAACTAGTTAAGTGTTAATTAGTTAATTCCCTGTATCAAATATATGTCCAGAAACTGAAGGAAAACAGTATCATCCCAATCAGTTATCCTTCTTGACAGGCAAGGAGTCAGATAAGTAACATAAGACAAGATCCATCATCTCGTCATCTTGCCATTTGCCCTGAATAACATACACCCATCGCTAGACAAGCAGTAGAAACCTATTTCACAGACCAGGACCTTTCACAAAAAATGGTCTCTCTTCAGAGAATTCCTGGTGGCAACATCTAGTAGGAATAAGACAATCAAAAACCCACAGAGACATACTGAAATTGCACACCTCTGAAAAGAAACTCTGTGGCCTATAATTTTTACAGAAAAAAAGTTACATGCACAAGTGGGTCATCATACATACAAGGAATAGAAGGGAGCAATAACCAAACAAGACTGATTTGCCACCCAGAAGAGCTTCCCTTGGCCAATTCATCATCACCTGAAACCTTCCCTTCTTAGACATCTTTATCAGAAGAGGTAGGTACTTAAACACAAATGCAGTTGTTCCTGTCATAGAAAGATTGACATTGACTGCAATGATTTCAAAGGCTTGTGGTCCTATAGGAATAAGCAAGAAGCCCTCAGGTGAAACTAAATGCAATGGAAAGGCCATCAGCGTCTTGCTGTTGGCTTCAGTGTGGCCAAAACTTCTTTTTGTTTTTCTTCCATAGCCTAAGGCTATTTAAATAAAATAGTGAGACAACTGCAGCTCTGCACACGACCAGAAGCAGCAAAGCAGGCACAGCCAAATGGCTGAGCAACTGAGAAAGTTAGATAAGCAACCCATCTCCATACCTAGTCTTGCAAAGAAGTCGTTCTGCAAGCAGCACAGCTCGGGAAGCTGGTTCCTGCTGGCACACTGTGAGTATTACTTCTTAACCACCTTTCCTGGCAGCACCAGTTCCTAGTGTGCCCCAGACCAGTGGGAGATCAGAGATTGTCGAAACCTTCTTTCAGAGCTCACAGAAATGGAGCATTGGGGCTAAAAGCTATGAGAGGTAAGGGAACGGTGATGGATAAACAGACAGGGAGCTCACACGTCCTGTTTTCTTAGCAGTTCAAGCTAAATGGAACATTTGATATATACATATATAAAGGGTGGGTAACTGGCAAGATTTTCAGTATCAAAAGAAGCTTGGCCCTTTCTCAAGAAACCAACTGCCTATTTGAAGTTGGCTGGTGTGGTTTTTTTCTCTGGTAATGACCTTAACAGTTTTCTTACTTTTACTAGCCACACTGGGCACTAGTCTATCATACAGACTGAAGCTCTCAATTCGCCAAGCAACTCTGCAAACCCAATAAGGTTACCCACTGATTTCAACCTAAGATGTTGCATTCCCTCCTGACATGACCCTATTGCTGAAGAAGGGTGGGGTGGAGATTAATCTGAAGCAGAAAAATCTTATCAGCAAAGAGAGAAAATTGCTCAGAATTTGAAAGTGTCCCTTGTTTCACCCTGTTTCTGGTGGAGACAGTCCAAATCCACCAGGAAGGACATTAACTGGAGCAATTCTACTGTAAGGGGCTTCACTGGTGCTAGATGCCAAAGAAAAATGCTTTCCAGGCCTTCACCACAGCTGGAGCATTGAGCTTTGAGAAGTCTGGCTTTGATTCACAAAAGGGTGTAAATGTCACAGCGTTCACTACTACTTGGGCCCCTAGGCTTTTTGATAAATTACTGGCTCATCAAATCTCTGAGTCAGAGACAGGGGGCAAATAAGTGAGTCTGGAATTTATTGCTAAATTGGAACATTAAAAAAAAAAAAATGTGTTTGTGGATAAACATCCTTTTTTTTTTAGCTTTAAGAAGTTGACTTTTCCTGATTGCTTTAGATTACATATATTCCTGAAGCAAAACAAATCCCTAACTTAAAATAAAAAATTCAGTCTTTTTCAGAATTATTTATTACTTTTTTAGAAATAATAGAATCTATTAATCACATTCAGTGTGCCTTCTGATTGACCCAATCTGCTAGAGCATGAAAAATTCTCTCTGCCGTAACAAAGAGATGTGAATGGGGCCAGATCTCCTAAACTAATGAACACTTGGTCATCCCAAATAGTTACTTTTGAAGTTATTGGTATTAGGAATAAGTGAATGCCAAACCTATATAGTTTGTTATCCACTTTATCACACAGGCAAGAAATCAGGCTTCACCATCTGTTAGAACAATTTATCCTCCCCACTCCCCAAATTAAATGAAGATTCAGAGTTGTAACTCAAGTTTTCCTGCTTTGGTCCAGAAATTGTGATGCGAGTTGCACTCCTTGCTCTGTCACTGATGGCACACATGATTTTGATGTAACTTTTGTGCCCAGGTTCCATATTTGTAAAAGTGGGGTGTCAGTCATTTTCATAAAGCACCTTGCTAAACAACACTCAGAACAGTGCTAAATAAAACTATCAAAAGTGTTCTTGTATCCTCAGCTCATCATTCAGCCTTAAACTCACCACTAAGTGTAAAATAGCCCTCAGAAGTTTGTGGTTTTCTATTTACATTTCACAGATGATATGCTGAAGAATTCACTTTAACAAAACAAATTTTAACAGAGTCCTCATTAAAGAAACTCCACATGTGGTTGTTACATAAAACATAATAGTTTCATTTTAGCTTCCCCATCTCTGGGTGAATTTGAAACTTCCAAGTTTCCTGCAATGTTTTATAAAAAGGGCACTCAGGAAGTGCAGGACCTGCACTATTGTGTTATAATTGCAGTGTTATCCAGCTCAGTTCTCATTCTGTATTATATCGTCGATGAATCTGCCTCAGGAAGAGAGCACCTGCTGTTTTTGCACTAAATTTTAGTATTTGCAAAAGGAGACTGAAGCCAAGCTCTGAGTGCTTATAAGGACTTGAGCATCAGGCACTAGGGTGAAAAGCAATGTCTGGATTTGGGATATTAAATCTAGAGGAGCTTTTATGCTTGAGTGAAGAAAAAATACCAAACAAAATATTAGGATATTTTTACATAAAGCCTCATTTTTCTCTAACTCTTGTAAAAGAAAATGAAATCTGACCTCCCTGTCTACAGAATAAGTATTGTACAAAGTCAGCCATGTCCTTTTGGAATGTAAAATAAAATAAGTAACATTTATGATTAAGGAACTTAAATACACAGTAATTGCTCCCCTATATCAGACCGATCAGCTTCAGAATGGAAGCAATAAAAACTTGAATGAGCAGTTATGAAGTGGCTTCTTAACTGAGTGATTTCTATTTTACTTCAGTTAGCATGTAGCTTATGTCCCATCCAAATCACTATCACAGCTTTCCAATGCTAATATTTATAAAAGCCAATAGGAGAAAGATAAATGTATCTTTTTAAATTTTCTTTTAAAGTCAAGTTAGGAATAAAAGTTTAGCCTATGGCACAGGAAGCAAGCCTGTTAATCTTACTTCAAGATACAAAAAATAATATCTTTAGCTCTGTGGTTCTGTATTCAGTAACCAAGATGATGGTCATCAGGTGAACACACACGGTAAAGTGAATTTCACCAGGATACCACAAAGCAATTGACCTGATTTTACCAGCATTGACTGTTTAAAAAAAAAAAAAAAAATGAAGAGCAACCACGCAGAAAACCAAAATCCAAACTGTACTGTGTTTCTATAAACTGTATTGTCACATAAGTAAGCACACAGCTCTTCTGATATTAGCAAATGACCCACAGATCTAACTTTGAACATTTTACAAGGAAGGTTCGGTTTTATGCTATTTCATACAATCTACTTCTACAGTTTTGGTCTCCTTTTAAATCACTGCCGCTTTCTTACCTTCAAAGAGATAGCTGCTCTTGTTCTCGTACCTAAAATCCCAGTCAGATCTGATATCTAGGCACATACATTGCTACAGTATTGAACTCACAAGTCAACACTGGAATGCAACAAGTGTGGGTATTTCAGGTTACCTTGAATTGGACTGTTTTTCTTGTAAAGTAAATGGAGGACCCTTAACCTATGCCTAGACACAACTTTATCAGTCTTCCTTCTAGAATGTCAGCAATTACAAAAGCATCTAAGAATGTTTCTTGGATGTCTGTTTTGCTGCGGTTTTTGTTTGTTTGGAGGGGGGTTTTTTGTTTGTTTAGGGAGTTTTGTTTGTGGTTTTTTGTTAAAGAGAGACATAAGAATACTGAATTCAGCCTGCCTACCTGCTGAAGAGGTTATGGTACTGTCATTAACTGATTGATCATTAATCATTGCACTGTGGGAAAGAAGAGAAGGATAATCCTCTCCCTAAATCACCCAGTATGATAAAATTATGCCTGTAAACAGAACTGCTGACCTGACTGCAATCTTACCTGGCAGTGTCGGTCCTGTATCAGACACCCACCAGTTAGGTGTCATTCAAACACAGTGTGGAGGGCCAAGAACAGTTGGAGGAAGTTTAATCCATAAAATCTACACTCTGATATTAATAATCTATATAAAGAACATACAGCTCCTATTGCTATGACAGAAGACCCACCAGAAAGCAGCTGAAAGTCAATGGCAGGCCAAAGCTGCAGCCAGCCAGCTCAGACTGCAGAATAGTTTAGTACAGTGAGACGTGCTTCCTCACACTTTAACATGACTATGGGGTTGCTGGTCATCACTCTTACAACACAGTCTTCATTCTTTCATTGCCAGTGTGCACAGTAGAAAGACCAGGCTGAAGGGTCTGTTTGTTCTAACCAAGTGATCAACGGATGAATGCTGTGACAAGATAGCTTGCAACCATGACTGCTGGGATAGGAAGTGGAAATTGTAAAGCTTGATGCCACGTGGGTTGCATTTGCCTCCAGCCAAGAGAGTAAAAAGGGAAAGAGGACCTTTTGTCTCACTGCTATCAAAAGCTTCAGCTGCCTTGAGGTACCAAAACCATAGCCTGTAATTTCCTGGCCAAAACCTGAAACACTTTCGTACTGTTATCAAAACTTGGGCAATCTTTCCAGTGTACCTCAGTGGCACAAAACCCCTGCATATAACCCTTTGAGATCAGAGTGCTAAAGAGTAACATAGCTCATTTGAATACAACCACAGAAGGCAACCCCTTTTAGACAGGTGAGGCAGGGTTGTATGATTGAGGTTCTAGATGTTGCATAAAATGTAGGGCTTGCCCATAAGGATTCCTAGGGTGGCAAAGATTTTTGGTCTCAGCTGTTGAAAGCAACCCAGCTAAAACATCTCTGCAAACTTTTAAAGCCAATATCTCACTGGAGACAAGAGCACTCAAGCACATGAAGGCCCTTTTCTTGGAGGCTACTCTGAAGCAGCATCTCTACACTTTGCGCCTATCCTTATTTCCTAGGCATCAGCTGTTGGTGGCAGATCTAGGTCTGTCTTATTGTGTCTCTTTCTAGTACACCCCTAAAAGCTGTGTGTCTACTCACAGCTGGGTAGTCAACAGACAAGCTAGTCCCTGAAGAATGACTGAAAGTACAGATGCACTGAGTTACTGGAGCTCACCATAGTGTACACCATGGTATGTCTCCATTCTTTCTGGACTTAACGATTGTATTTGGCCTAGAGTGTAGGTACTTCCAGCTGTCTGACATCCAGCTGTCTGACTTCTGGGATTCTGCATTCTTCTCAGCTAGTCTCGGTCTTGTTGAAACATACAGTTGAACCTGACTTTAGCATGACAGCCTCATGGTTAAAGAATTTGACTGGCTGTTTCCAAGGCTGAATACACATTTTAAGTTGCAGAAATAACTCTGGAAGTTACCACTGACACTACAATACAGAGTTATGTAGCTTTTGCTTGGCTGTCATTTGATCTCATTACTCCCTTGCAGCAAAACAAGTCCCGGGTCCAGGCCCAGCCTGGACACTTTCCCAGCTCATGAGTTAGGGATGTAGCTGGAAAGTGGGAGACAGACTGCAGAAATAGCTGAACCCAGAGCTATCACTTCCTAGGGAGGAGTTGCAAGTAGCTGCCAAGCTGCTATGCAAGAGGTGAACATTGCTTCTTTCTCTGCCTGTTTGAATGAGAGTAGCTTGGGCAGCTGTTCTTTTTTGTGCTCAGGTGTACTTCAAGTACAAAGGGGAGCCAATCCCTCACAAGCTTTCAGTCAAACACTGCCTCAACTGTGAGTCATAAACGCATCCAGGTTGTCACAAGGGATCCAGTTCCTTACACTTGACTACTTGGGTGTGGTTTTTGCACATTCAACTCCATGTATTTAACATTTGGGCCAAACATGAAGGAACTTCATTAGTTTTACACATCTCTAGTGAGGCAGATGTTGACTGTCGATTGTCTAGCTTTCTGTCTTCGATCTAGACAACTAAGTAGCACCTGCTTTAGGTGTTAAAACAACTGTTCAGGATCTCACTCCAAGAATCTTGAATTAATGGGCCTTTTCTATTTCCTATAAACTCACTTTGTAGAATCTATCACTGGAGAGGGAAACTAAGTCAAGGTTATGTTTCCGTTAACCCCAACCTATAGTTACTTGGAAACTGGCCAATAGCTATTCTTATTTATTTCTACTTACTGACATCTTGAAATATCACCAGGACTGGTTCTCCAATATATGAATAAGATACTAAGTGCTTAGGCCTTACCCTACTTCACGAAAATCACAAAATTTCTGAGTTGCGAAGTAACTTCTGGAGAACATCAACTCCGAATCCCCTGCTCAAAGCAGGGTCAGCTATAGCAGGTTACTCAGGACTGGTTTTGAATATTTCTGAGGATGGAGACTGCACAACCTATCTGGGCAGGCTTCTCCACTGTTTGACCACCCTCATAATAAAAGTTTAAATGGAATACCTTGTATCCAGCACAGAATCCTGCCTATTCCTTCTATAAGCCTCAGCACTACAGAGATTAGTATCCCAAAGACACTGGAAGCTACATATGGCAACACTGCAGAAAACACACTATCCCTTGAGAAAGGTGTGACTTCCCTCCCAGGGCACTGCTGCAGAACTGTCATAACCTGCACACAACAGGTAACTCCAGCCCCACCTCTGAAAGGCTTTTTCACATTTCTGAGTGCCAGTTGTCCTTGTGTCAGTGGATAAGCCACCCTTTCCGCAGCCCACCCTTAGCTTAGCAGATGAGTAGAAGTGCCTCCTTCTGAACAGGACAAAGTCCTTTACTCCATGATAGTATGGCAATACTTGAATTTCCTAGATTCCCAGGATTTGGGGATTCTGCACATAAATGGGTACCAAAATTGTAAGCCAGAATATGCAAAACATTAGTGTTACTTTCAGTTTTCCTTAATGCTGGAAACTGTTCTAAGTTACAGTAAGAACTTCCTTAGGTGAGGATCCAGCAGCAGGGAGAGCTTTAACATCATTTTATAACTAAAAGTACATCAGCAGAGCAGTTTTTCATCAACTAAAACTCCTGCTTACTTATGGAACTTCCACCAGATTTCCTTTGGTGATGCAGTTATAGTTCCTGAAGCATATTGCAACATTTTTGTTATCTGATCAGCCCTGTATAATTTACTTGATAGCAGCTGTGTGCTTTCTTCACATTCCACGCCCCCCCCCGCCCCTGCCCCAGTGCATTAATACTTTTTTTTTTTTAAAGCCTTCTAGGGATTGTGAAAAATATATTTTTGTTTCCTCCTGTTCTTATACTCTTCCCACACCACAACACTAGCTTATGCTTTTGCCTAAAAGAAACCAGCCAAGATGCACCTTTAAAAGAAAATAAGAAATTCTGCAACTCTGTTAAAAATCTGGAAACAAATGAAAGATACTTCTGCTGCCAGAGACCTGATCTTAGTTTATGCTCTGCCACAAGCCTCCAGTTTAACCTCAGCTGGACTCACCTAGGCTGTTCTTGTCTAATTTTTCTGGAGAGGTACTGGCAAAATAAAATACCTGAAAAAGATATACTGGGTGAAGCCATGTCATCACACAAGCATTTTCCTACTATAAATTAGTGCCTTTTGCAAAAGATACTAGAATATGCCAATAAAACAGATTTCTCTCAGCAAAGCAGATTCAGACTTAAAATGGCAGCTGACACTACGTAGATATATATTTTAGTGATGCTCATACTGGGAAAAAATCAGGGAAGAACCACAGTGGAAATGAGCACATCACCTATAGCGTTATGTTCAGTAAGAGTCTCTTTCTCATAGAGGTTACACAGCTGGTGACTGAGATAAAACAGAAAGAATATTGCAAACAGCGTGTGCCCTGCATGGAAGAGTCACCAGATTGTAATATGGTCTATTTCCTCAATTGTTGTACATTGCGAGTTCTCCAAATTGTGCTACAGCTTATTAACCAGAGAGGAAGGAGAACAATGGAAAAATGGATAGTTCGTGACCCAAATTCCTTACACTTTTTAAACCACTTTCCCCTTGAACAGAGTATCTGAAAGCAATATCCTGCCATGAGTTTAATCAAATTTAAAGTAGCACAGGCTAATCTTCTGAGGCCTGTTATGTCTGTGAAAAGTTATTTCTTTCCTTAAGCCCTGCTTCCCTTCTGGAAGTCTGCTAGTCAGGAAACAAGCAGGCAGCAGTGTCTGAGGCAGTAAATACAGCATTCACCCTACGTCCCACACCCTGCCCAACCTCTCTGCTTGCTGCTTCCCTAAAGAATACAACGACAAATCCCACTAATGAAACAGCTCTTTTTTCCCTCTGAGATAAAGAATAATGAACAAAAAGGTTAATAGTGGTGGTAACCTTCATAACAGACGGGCACCACAAGGTTTTGGCAGTCATTTTCACATGCTGGAACCAGAAGTTGAGCATTTAATATGACTTGAGGAGTTCAATTTGAAGGACCGTTCTCCCTCTTTTTTAAGAAAAAATTTCCTTAGCACATGGATCCAGTGCTGATACGCATCTGGATTTCTGATCGTTAACTGAAATTCCTGGAAAACCCCTAAAAATCCTCTTATACCTATTTTATTTTTAAACAACTCCTTACCCACAGAGCAGGATCTGGTTTCTTTCTTTGTGCTCTTTTCTGTCTTAAAAAGAGTCGGTATCACCAGCAGAACTTGTCTTTGGTTTCTTTGCTTTTTGTTCTATGAAGGAAGGTCGGGTGCCATTAAGCCTCTTAAGTGCTGGAGCAGCCGGGTGTCCTATTGAGCACTCGCTACATTCACATTAAGTCTTTCCATGCTCCAAGGCTCAGTAAGACACACTACCCAATGGCCACATGCTGCTGATTTGCAGTTTTCGAATTTAAGCAGCAATTTTTATCTTAGGCCTAAGACTGCATCCCAGTAGTATCAAATTCTCCCCTTCTATTTTAATGTGATTACTAAAGAACGTACCTCAAAACCTAAAAGCAGTTTGATTAAGAGGTATGGAGATGTATGTATGTACACAAAAGGACAACTGTTTGTCTTTTGACATATCATAGCTTAGAGGATGCTTCTTTTTTCACATTAATCCAAGTGTCAAATCTAGGCTAGTCAAGGCTAGCATGGGTCTGCCGTAAACCTGAGGACGATTTAAAAACCAAAAACCAAACAAGCCTTCTGCAATTTTGGACCCATCGTAGCTCCACTCAGAGCCACTTTCAGTGCAGAGAGCTCCTCACTGCTTTCAGTGAGACATCTCCACACAGAAGAAATTACAAACAAAATATACATATATAAATATACACACAAACATATATATACACATACATATACATACATATATATATTTATATAAAATCTGTCCCCTGGGGAACAGGGAAGGTTGTTTCCAATTCCTTCTCTCAATCTGCCATCAGTGAAATGAACTTTCTGCACACACAGTTTTCCCTCATCTGAAGTTTCCTTTTACTCTTTCAGCTCTGATTTCTGGGCTTTCTGTCCTGTTATTTTCCCTCTAGACATGATACTATTCGAGCTTCTCCTTTCCTCTTCTGTTCCCTTGCATCCTGCTGAGAACATCGCAGGAAGAATTATAGCCAATTCATCTGCCTGCCTGCCAATTAGAAGTATACTATGTCAGAGTCAAGTGAGTAAATACCAATAAACAATATGACAGCTATCCAGCCCATTTGACCCTCTGACAGTTTCCAGTGCTTTCCACTTCATTAAAATGAGGTATTAATAGAACAGATATGTTTCACAAGACACAGCATTGTAGTACCTTGGATCACAGAGCTGATTTTTATAACCAGAAAAACAGATTCTTTACAATGCTTCTTTATATCAGACACTGTTAAATCAAGATTTTGGGGGCATTTATTCTAAACTGATCACACTGGTGAGAGGATATTCTCCTCACTCATTCTTTTTAATATTTGATTATTAATACCTGGGATGGGAACCAGTTCATATTGTTTGCACAATATCACGAAGTCCAAGTCTGGATTTGACTAGCCAGATCCTCTTGTAAAACACAGTAAAACACCAGACACTTTGTCAACAGATGCCTTAGACATAAATAGAAAGAACAGATCTCTGCTCCAAAGCATTTGCATCTGAAGACCCCAACTCCTTATGGTGCATGGTGCCAGGGAAATTTTGCTCATCCAGAAAGACTGTTACTTCAGGAAGACACAACATAGGAACAGAGGGAAACTGCACACTTCTCAGTGAGGTGCTGGAAGAGGCAAGCAACCAGACATGCAGCCTCATGAAGAGACATCTATCTCACGCCTTGGATATTTTTAACACAAGGCAACAATTCGACATAATTTATATTCAAGCAAGTTAAAACTATTCAGCATGCTCATATTTAATATGTAATACAAGTTCATAGTTTTAGAAACTGTCCACTTGAATGCTGTGATTTACTTTTGCAGGCAAATAACCTTATGCTGCATCCACTTTTTCATCAAAAAAAATGCAACAATTATTTCCAGCTTGCATGCATCTGATTGTCCACCCCTAAAATATGGATAGCTGAATTACTGGAGAAAGGCCAACCACTGCTCTAAGCTCCACAACCGAGGGTGAAGTGAGATATCAGCACCCCACAGCACAAACACATTCAAACAAGGGCTGTATAAAATAACAGAAGAGCCTCTTTGCTGCAGTAAAAACAGGCAAGTTCCAGCATCTGCTGGCATGACTAAATAACAAGTGCAATGTCTAGTGTGAACAAGGCATAGTACAAAAGGATGCTTTGTGAGTTTGCAGCAAGTGAAAGATCACACTTTTCTGCCAAATTTAAACTACAACAAGTAACCAAGTCAAGGTGCCTCATGGCTTCTTGAATATAGCTTTTAGATAAGACAGTTTCTCCTACCCCCAATCTTCTGAGAAGGAAATGCAGCTTCTCCCATTAATATTACTATTCAAGCAGAATGCTAATACTGACTCACTACCAAAAGATCAAAGTTTACCTACAGAAACCTTGTGCCTGTTCCTCTAAGCCTCTCCTTTAAAGACTCCTGACTCTCATTTTCTAAAATGCTTCTCTTATGCTGTGGGACGCAAAACCACACAGTATTTTCATGCCAGCCATTCTTCAGCAGTTGTGCCAAGAGCTTTCTCCCTCACATACACATTGCTAGAGCTGTACCTTCAAACAGCCACTTTGAAGCAGCACATCCTGTAGCCATACACCCCCCGAAAGCAGAGCTCATCATTGCCCAATAGCTAATTGAAGCATTGATTCATGCCCCAACTCAGCCATCCTCTCAAATGAAACCCCAGTGTAAGCAGTAATTCCCTAACAAGGCACACAATCAATTTTTCCCCACAATTAATAGAGGAAAAACATGTGGTTAACAGACTTCCCTAATAAAATAGACAGAAAGCTATATTCAGTACTAAGCAGATTTAACTTACATGTGTTAAAAGAGTTCCAAACCATGATTCTCTCTGCAATAATGATACTTGTTGCAAAACTTCCATTTCATCCCTGTGTACATGTTAAAGAGATTAAAACAAGTCATGCACTAGGTAAACCATGACTGCCTCACTGTGGATTCAAGCAATGCTTGCTTGCAGTAGATTGCTATTACTACTATAATATTAGCTTTTTGTTCATATCTTAGAAAAAAATAATTGACAGGTGAACAATTCAAGGTATTTCTGAACATACTATCACAATATTTGTATTGGCTGACAAATAGCTTGGAATAGATGAAGCAGAATAATCAGTTGCTCTTGGCTAGAAAAAAAAAAAGGATCACAGCCATGCATCTCAAACAAATCTGAAAGTTTGCATTTCTGGTGTATATGTGGTTTTATTCTGAGATTTTCAAAACTCTCAATAACTTTGCAAAAGTTCCATTTTAACACTGAATACTAGGCATTACGTGACCATTTGCTTTCAGCTATTTTAAAAATCTACCTAGCAACTTTATTTCTATATCCGAGTTCACATTTCCTTCCACAGAATTTTCTGGTGAATTTCTCTCTTCCTTGGAAGCACAGACTGGCTGAACTCCAGCTTTGAACTTACTGGAGGATTTGCTTAAAGAAGTAATAGTTTGCATCCGATCAGATAGACAACAACAAACCAGATCTTATTTTCACAAGAGAATGACATTCTAGCCCTCAGAGTATGACCCTTGCACATCTTGGGACCCATTACTTACCACATGTAAGCCCTTTGAACCTAGTTCAATTTAAAAAAAAAAAAAAAAAAAAAGAAGTTAAACTGGAGTTGCTATTCCACAGACTTATTTCCAGATTTTTTTTACCACAGCCTATGTAGCATCCCAGGCTGCATATAATAAAATCGATACTTCTGCGAAGCAGGGACATCATCTTATACAGAGGACACTGGTACCTCGTGACATACTGAACACTTTGTGTTTTATGCTGAACCTCAGCATTGTAGCTGGGTGCTGTTTAGTCACTCTAGCAACTTCATACACAATTCCAAAGGAATCATTTACAGAATAATCTGAATTATGCAGGCAACAGTACTGTTAAACGCATCTCCTTAGCAATTCATGTGTATGGCTTCTGCATAGAGACATAATCTGTTCACTGGATGCAATATTTAACCAGTTAGATGAACAGCTAATGCTAGCTACTGGTCATCAAAATAATGTATGTAATTACTGACAGATTACCTCTGCTGGCACACAGGCCATGTTGCTCAATCAAAAATAGTTATTTCATCAACCTTTTTATGATATCTTTATTAATAAAACTGAAATGTCTCATTTCTGCTGCTATTATCATGTATTATTTTCTAGCATTTCCTTCAAATGTAGGCCCTACTGTATTAAGCAGCCAGGATTTGTATTCTTTCATTTGGGCAATTTTGCTTGCAAACCTGTACTTTTATTCAGTTTTGGAATGTAGAAGTTCCCTATGGAAGGAAGAATCCAAACCAAGCAAAACTGCTGAAGAAACTATCCATGAAATCTTTTGTTTTGAGCATTTCTACAATTTAGCAGCTGCATCTAAACCAGGATCCTTGGAAGGGGGCTTGCCCGTGCTGCAGTCAGGAGCCATGGCACCCCTAGCACAGGAGCACCCTCCTGGGCGGTGATCCCCAGGACCACCCAGGTACAACCCCCTTCCCGGGTTCATCCATATCTCCATTTCAAAGCATTATTCCCCACACAGGCAAACAAAATCTGTTTTAACCATGGATTCGTGCCCAGCCCCGTTATCGACACCAGTTTCCATCTCCCCAGTCTGGCCCCCATGACCAACTATTTATCTGGAGTTTAAAAACATGACTAACTTTCAAGTAAAATTGCTGTATTACTTCCAAGTGCTCATTAAGAGGTCTTGTCTCACCAAGAAGAAAGTAGTATATAAACAATAAAAAGTCCTTGGGTGGATATATAATGCTTTTTCAACCCCATAACAAGCCACTAAAGAGCCTAGAAAAGGTCATGGGCAGAAGCTCTGGAGTGACATAGAAAACAGGACAGAGCCGCCCTAGGGATATTCCATGAGTGCTTAAGCTGAACGTATTTATCCACAAGCAGTTTCGCTCCCTCAGGCTCTTTCTTTCTGCTGATCCTTATTAATGTTATGGAAAGACCTGAAGAGTAGCCTGCATAGTCCTTGCATGGGACAAATCTGAATTTTAACAGTCCCAGCATGAAGTAATGAGATAATTTCAAGGGTTGCAATAGCCCCTGAAGCTCACGAGCAAGCTGGTGATCAGCATTCTCCTCAAGCTGTAAAAGACAATTATGGCTTTATTGTGAAAGATTAGGTATAAAGGTGCATTCTTTGTGGAGAAAAGAGAAGAGCAGATAACCTCTCCTCTGTAATACTCATACAAGAAAAAAATATATCCAAGTCTTACCTCTCTGACTTTTGATTTTGCTTCTATTTATTTCAACTTCACTGAAGTCTATACCTTTTTGCCAATAGCCAAAACCACCCATTCTGTCTAGAAACCTGCGTTTGGTCAGGAGATTATGATCTGGTGGCAATTACAGAGACATGGTGGGACAGCTCACATGACTGGAATGTGGTCATGGATGGCTGTGTCTTTTTCAGGAAAGACAGGCCAGCCAAGCGTAGCGGTGGAGTTGCTCTTTGTGTGAGAGAGCAACTACAATGTATAGAGTGTCCAGGTGCGGTTGAGGAGCGAGTCGAGAGTCTGTGGGTGAGAATTAAGGGGCAGGCTGGCAGGGGTGACACTGTTGTGGGAGTCTATTACAGGCCACCAGATCAGAGTGAGGATGTTGATGAGGCCTCCTACGGGCAGCTGAGCGTGGCCTCACAGTCACAGGCTCTGGTTGTTATGGGGGATTTTAACTACCCTGATGTTTGCTGGAAGGACTACTCAGCCAGTCAGCCTCGGTCTAGGAGGTTCCTCCAGTGCATTGACGATAACTTTCTGATGCAAATGGTGGAGGAGCCGACTAGGAGAGGTGCGCTGCTGGATCTCGTCCTCGCTAACAAGGAGGGTCTGGTCGAAGCAGTAAAGGTGGGGGGCTGCCTTGGTTGCAGCGACCATGAGATGGTGGAGTTCAGAATCTCATGTGGCGGGAGCAGAATACCAAGCAGAATTGCAACCCTGGACTTCAGCAGGGCCAACTTTGGCCTGTTCAAACAATTGCTGGAGGAAATCCCGTGGGCAAGGCTGCTAGAAGGCGAAGGAGCCCAAGATAGTTGGTTAACATTCAGGGACTGCTTCTACCAAGCTCAAGATCAGTGCATCCCGACGCGCAGGAAGTCAAGGAGGGGAGCCAGGAGACCTGCGTGGTTAAACAGGGAACTGCTGCGTAAGCTCAAGTGGAAGAGGAGGGTTTACAAATCATGGAAGGAGGGGCTGGCCACTTGGGAAGAATATAAGGCTGTTGTCAGAGGATGTAGGGAGGCAACTAGGAAAGCTGAGGCCTCCTTAGAGTTAAACCTGGCAAGAGGGGTCAAGGACAACAGAAAGAGCTTCTTCAAATACATGGCAGATAAAACTAACACCAGAGGCAATGTAGGCCCACTGATGAATGGGGTGGGTGCCCTGGTGACAGAAGATACAGAGAAGGCAGAATTACTGAATGCCTTCTTTGTCTCTGTCTACTCTGCCGGAGGCTGTCCTGAGGAGCCCCGTACCCCTGAGGCCCCAGAGGAAGGCAGGGCAATGGAGGAGTTTGCCTCAGTTGATGAGGACTGGGTTAGGGACCAGTTAAGCAATCTGGACATCCATAAATCCATGGGTCCAGATGGGATGCACCCGTGGGTGCTGAGGGAGCTGGCTGAAGTCATTGCTGGACCACTCTCCATCATCTTTGCCAAGTCTTGGGAAACGGGAGAGGTGCCTGAGGACTGGAGGAAAGCAAATGTCACTCCGGTCTTCAAAAAGGGCAAGAAGGAGGACCCGGGCAACTATAGACCGGTCAGCCTCACCTCCATCCCTGGGAAAGTGATGGAACACCTTATCCTTGGTGCCATCTTAAGACATATCAAGGGTAAGAGGGTCATCAGGGGCAGTCAACACGGCTTCACCAAAGGGAAGTCGTGCTTGACGAACCTCATAGCCTTTTATGAAGACATAACAAGGTGGACTGATGAAGGCAGAGCGGTGGATGTGGTCTACTTTGACTTCAGTAAAGCATTTGACACAGTCTCCCGCAGCATCCTCACGGCAAAACTGAGGAAGTGTGGACTGGACGATTGGGTAGTGAGGTGGACTGCAAACTGGCTGAAGGAGAGAAGCCAGAGAGTCGTGGTCAATGGGGCGGAGTCTGGTTGGAGGCCTGTATCTAGTGGAGTCCCTCAAGGGTCAGTACTGGGACCAGTATTATTCAATATATTCATCAACGACTTGGATGAGGAAATTGAGTGTGCTATCAGCAAGTTTGCTGATGACACCAAACTGAGAGGAGTGGCTGACACGCCAGAAGGCTGTGCTGCCATCCAGCGAGATCTGGACAGGCCAGAGAGTTGGACGGGGAAAAATTTAATGAAATATAACAAGGGAAAATGTAGAGTCTTACATCTGGGCAGGAACAACCCCAGGTTCCAGTATAGGTTGGGGAATGACCTATTAGAGAGCAGTGTAGGGGAAAGGGACCTGGAGGTCCTGGTGGACAGCAGGATGACCATGAGCCAGCACTGTGCCCTCATGGCCAAGAAGGCCAATGGCATCCTGGGGTGTATTAGGAGGGGGGTGGTTAGTGGGTCGAGAGAGGTTCTCCTTCCCCTCTACTCTGCCCTGGTGAGACCTCATCTGGAATATTGTGTCCAGTTCTGGGCCCCTCAGTTCAAGAAGGACAGGGAACTGCTGGAGAGAGTCCAGCGCAGGGCTACGAAGATGATTAAGGGAGTGGAGCATCTCCCTTATGAGGAAAGGCTGAGGGAGCTGGGTCTCTTTAGCCTGGAGAAGAGGAGACTGAGGGGTGACTTCATTAATGTTTATAAATATGTAAAGGGTGAGTGTCGCAAGGATGGAGCCAGGCTCTTCTCGGTGACAACCAACAGTAAGACAAGGGGTAATGGGTTCAAGCTGGAACACAAGAGGTTCCACTTAAATTTGAGAAGAAACTTCTTCTCAGTGAGGGTGACGGAACACTGGAACAGGCTGCCCAGGGAGGTTGTGGAGTCTCCTTCTCTGGAGACATTCAAAACGCACCTGGACGCCTTCCTGTGTAACCTCACCTAGGTGTTCCTGCTCTGGCGGGGTTTGGACTAGATGATCTTTCGAGGTCCCTTTCAATCCCTAACATTCTGTGATTCTGTGATTCTATGATCTGCTTTACTTCAGAATTACACGTTAGGGGAGAAAGAGGCATTTCACACAGCACATATAACTCATTCCCCACACAATAGAACTAAGTCCAGTTCCAGATAGATTCCTGAGCCTGTGCACCTACACGCTCCCATCACACCAGATGCTCCTGTTTATGTACACACCCTAAGGCACCTTGTTGGCACACACAGGGTCAAACAGAGGAGTGGCTGTCGCTGGCATGCAGAAGCCACTTGATGAGGAGACCTAGTCCAAATCTTCTGCCCAGCAAGAGTCTTCCTTGAGTCTCAGTTGTTTTCTCTCCTCTGGGATGTCTCCATCTTCCTGCTTACGTGCATCAAACGTAGCAATAGGTTCAAAAGCTTTTAGGATAATGCTGATCAACAGATTGACAGGCAGCCAGTAGAGCCCCCCCAGTGCTGTTTCCTTAGCAAAGGAGAGCAAACATTTGGGAAAAGTCATGCTAGATGGCTGGAGCCTCAAATCTTGATGGGGAAGAGGAGGAGGGAGAAATATGCTTGAGGGATTTTTTTTTGATCTTGCTGCTAAACGCACATGTTTCTTGCAGTAACCCTTTTACTAATTTCAAAAAATCACTTTTTTCCTGAGTTTTATGCTCTGTCTTATGAGGAACAATAAATTCATAAGCAGCACTGCCAGCAGAAAGCCAAGTAAAGTTTTTGAAGACCCAGGTGTTCCATCCCTGAACAAATCCATACTTTTCCCACATATGCAAAGCACTCGTGGCTGAAACAGCTCCTGGAAGAAGCTCAGGGAGGAAACTCAAACATTGTGAGTCAAAGCTGCAGAAGGAAAGGCTATTCTTTGCAGGCTGCAAAATCTTTTCCTGACCTTAAAAGAAAACACACACACAAGAGCAATATATCCTCACTCACTGTGAATGTAAGTGAATTTCACTCAAGATACACTTTGCCCTGATGTGCCTTGCTTATCCCCCAGTCCCAAAAGCAAAACCTGCCCTGTGAATTACAGCAAAAGGACTGCTGAATTAATCGGTTTTGTTTTGAAATACTAGCCTGGTTTTCCAGGGAAAAGGGTTTAGTTGTCCATTTCCACAGACAACTCTCTCCCCTGGAGAAGACACTAAGGGCTCCCTGTCCAGGGAGCAGCACATGGAACCTGTACAGAGGTGAAGTGTTGAGAGGATGTGGGAGCAAAGCAGGGATAACCAAAACCAAAACCAAAACCAAAACCAAAACAAAACAAAACAAAACAACCAAAAAAAAGAACAAACACCACACACCAGTCATAGAATCGGGGAATACCAGGTTGGAAGGGACCTCAAGGATCATCTGGTCCAACCTTTCTTGGCAAAAGCACAGTCTAGACAAGATGGCCCAAGCACCCTGTCCAGCTAAATCTTAAAAGTGTCCAATGCTGGGGAATCCACCACTTCCCTGAAGAGATTACTTCAATAGCTGAATGTTCTCACTGTGAAAAATTTCCCTTGTGTCCAATCAGAATTTCCCCAGGAGTAACTTGTACCCATTG
The DNA here is from genome assembly GCF_036013445.1 of Caloenas nicobarica. Taxonomy (NCBI): domain Eukaryota; kingdom Metazoa; phylum Chordata; class Aves; order Columbiformes; family Columbidae; genus Caloenas; species Caloenas nicobarica. The sequence continues at coordinate 74,377,457 of NC_088247.1, forward strand.
CCCCTTGGCCCCTTGTGTTTTCTATACCATTCCTTGTAAAAAGGAAATTGGTATTCTCTGTGTAGCCATGCTTTAAATACTGCAATACAGTGATAACATGTGCCCTAAGCCTTCTTTTCTCAAGGCTGAACAAGCCCAGTTCTCTCAGCCCTTCCTCTTATGGTGGCTTCCCAGTTCTCTGATCATCATTGTGGCCTTTCTCTGGACCCTCTCCAGCCCATCCACATCTTTATTGTACAGTGGGGACCAAAATGAAACACAATATTCCAGGTGTGGCCTGACAAGCATAGTAATAATTACACATAGAAGACAGCATATTTTGTGAATGACATAAAACGCATCTTTAACAGCTTATGGAGTGGAGCAAGAGCAACACACAGTTACAAAGTTGTCTACAATAGACCTGATCTTGCTTTCTTTTTTGCCCTGTAGAGACTAGAAACAGCAGCTTCTTGGGCAGGCTGCCACTGACACAGCTACTCAACATGAATGTGGCCAACCTGACCAGGCTGTATCAGAATGAAGCAGCACCCACACTGCATGCCAAGGGTGCTCTGAAGCAGCATCATCTGTTTGCTTTGGCAAGGAAGCTGTGCTAAAGCTTTGGGCTGTTCTGCTTTAAGGAGGGAAGAGGCACTTCACACCCAGCCCAGCAGCACTGCGCGGTGGATGTAAAGCTGGGCCAGTGGCGCAGCATTAGGAACCATCCACCCAGCCCAGAGGAGCACAGAATACCCCTAAACAGGCAGGTACCAGTATGACCTGTTGCTGGTGTACATCTGACTGCCTAGACAGATTTCAGCAGTTTATCCCCCAATGTCCTTTTCTCCTACTAGGAGGCCAATGTGGCAGTGTGCTGCCAAAAACTTGGTCCTAAGCCTGATTCCACAGTAGGTTTCACACAGCATCAGTCCGCCTTCCAACATCTCATTTAAAATACAGTGATAAGGGTTGAGGATTTGTTCACAAGAAATTTTGAGCCCTGGCAGCAACCTAGTGCCCAGAAAGCTGGAGAATCACAACCAGCATGACAGCTGAAGAACTGCAATGAAAGCATGAATTCAAAAAAACACATCAGGTATGGTGATCATCTGCTTTAAAGGAGATTTTACAAAATGAAAGAACATTGATACACGTTTTGTGTGTGCATTCATTACCTGGCCACTAAATGCTGCTAGGACCATTTAGTTCATATAATCTATCTTCTCATCTAGGTCACAAAATTATATCCAGGGCTGTTTTCTCTGCAAAAGCAGCTATCTTTTCTCTGTACAGTGAATAAAAGAAACGGAAAAGTTAATATTAAATTACATAATCAGATTCCAGGCAACTTTTAAACTAACCACATACTTATCCAGCACAATGCTATGCAAGTTATTAGACAAGTATCATCTTACTTAGCTGATCATCTATCTATACTTTTAAAAAAAAGTGCTTAGTCTCAGAATGTATTTTTACACAGCTTTTTGCACTGAGGAAATTATTTGTTTCCTGGTGTATTCCCCCCTACCAAAATAGAGATTAAAGCTGCATAAATATGCAGCGAGTAATGAATACGTAAGTGCTTTAACGGCCAAGCCCTGTATAAAGAGAGTATCTGCTAGCAGCAAACATCAGTTCCTCTGTTCCTGAATTGCTCACAAACACCATTGTCAAGCCTAGGAGGAATCCTCATACATTCTCAGGGACAGGTACCGAGTTAGAAAACTTCTCTACAACACAGAAATTGTAGTTGCAGTGACTCATCTCTGCCTCCTAACCTCACGTCTCAGTGTAACACCATTTGGTGAGATGATATTTTGCCTTTTGCAAGAGAAGGATCTCTATCTCCTGTAAGGCAACAATAACCAGCCAGAGCAGCACGAAGAGCTGAGCTGGCTGAGGACTATTCCCTTCTCATCCATCACACCATCCTCCCCATACTTACAGGATTTTTAATTATTTTTAGTTATGATTATTATTTGTTTAAATCTCTAAGATGTTTCTTTCCAAACTAGAAAATCTTCTGGTGTAGCACTGAAGAGCCCAGAGGGAAACCCCTTGCCAGACCAGAGATCCCCAGCCCAAAGGAGAGCTTCAATCTCCTCTCTCGTGGCTTTTTGTCACCCCAGCAGGCCAAGAGATACAAAAAGAAAGGACACATTTTAAGTGCACTTGACTTAAAGTAAATAAAGCTGGAATGTTCACATTTATTAACAGACTAAGATTCAGATAAATGAAACTAAATCTTGGCAGTTAACCAGTGCAAGAGATGCCATGCTTTGCCACATTTATGAAATCCTACTCAAAGTGTGTCATCAAGCCTTGGCACACCTCTCGTCTTTAAAACTCCAGTGAAAAGAGATTTAAATGGTCAAGGAAAACACATAAATGCCATTAAAGTTAGAAAGGACAAGACTTTCAGAAAGGCAATCTTGGAAGTGCTGCCTCAGAGACAGAACAGCTGTACAAGTGACCAAGGGAAGGAGTTACAGCAGTTCATCATGTGCGAGACAGCAACAGCAGGAAACAGTGACCGCAACGCAGGTGAATCTGAAGTTACTGCTCTTGCAGCTTTCATATACACATTTTTAAAACTAAGTTCAGCTTTGTTCTCCTCCTTCTTAGAATATCTGAAAACCTACACAGCACTATAAGAACCAGTAGTATTTCAGTTGCTAACATGCAATATATTAACAACAGGAAAAAAAAAAAAAGGTGGCAAGTGACAGCCAAAACACAAAAGGCAGCTTTTAAAAATTTTAATGCTGCTCTGCCAAATGCAAATAGAACAATTGGTTTCTTCTGCAGCAGCATTTATTCACAGGGCCAGTTTGAGGTTGGTTCAAACAACGGAGTTACACCCCAGAAATGGCAAGCCCAGTATGTTTTAATAATTAGTACACAGAACGTGCTTGCCTACCGATTAATTTATATCAGCTTTGAGCTGCGCCAGGCCACACAGCACCGCTGCGATCTCACCCGCTCGGAAGCAGGAGAGGGAAGTCTGTCCACAAGAGGGAGTCCGCAGACCAGCAATAGTGAAGTCTCTTGCTCTGTGGCAGGCGTGCCCCAGCAGACAGGTACAGCCCCGGCTCAGAGGGTTGTTCCTGCCCTCCATGGACTCCTGTCCTCCCTCCCTTACACTGCAACCTAGAAAGTGTCCCACGAGGGGTGGAAGGAGACGAGCAGAAGAGGACCAAGGGAGGAAAGATGCACTTTAAAGAGAGTAATTAAGTACCCCATGGACGTGCTTGCTTCAAACTTCCAAGTCCAGGCAAAAAATGAAGCAGGCGGATACAAAAATCAGGTTAAAATATCAGGTTATTGGTTAGATGCTTTTTTGAGTATTTGATCTAGCAAAAGCAATTGTTATGATGTTGAAGGAAGGCAAAAAGGAGGTGTTGGAGCTGTGGCTGGTGAAATTCACCTGCAGCAGTAGCACAGGAGGCCTGATCCTGCAGCAGGGCAGTTTGTCAGTCAAGTAGCTGATATTAAGTGAAAGATGCTAAAGAAGGAGCATTTATTTTTAAATGTTTCCTTACTGGAGCAGCCCCAATGCTCTGTAACAGAGGTCTGAGCACAGAAGCTGTCCCGTGCTCCACAGGTAAGACTAGTGATACTTTTATTAGCGTTACTTGCTGTCTGACAGGAGGTACTTTGTCACAAGCGACCTGATTGACCTTGTTCTAGAAATAACCAGTGACATTTTGGTGGTGGAGAACGAGTGCCAGAAGCTGCGTCCTGACCACCCACTCAGGTGTATGACAGCCCAAGGAAGGGTTCAGCTGCAGTGCTCATTTCTGAGACTTTATCATGCAGATCAACAAAACCCCTCCACACAGCTTCCTCACAGGCTGGCAGGCCCATTAGCAAATGCTGGTTTGAGCTTTCCCATGCTAGGACAGCATTCCTCAGCCGCAGGAACAAGATGGATGCTCCTGCCCAGTTCTGCTGTTGCACCTTCACTTGTGCTTACAAGTCAGCTATTTTCACCCAGTAGTAGCTGTGAACCTGTCAGCACATCCCATGTGGAATTCACTCTCCAGCCATGGGACACAGCCAGGACCTTTTCCTCCTCCTGGACCAGGTTGTGCTTCCAAAGCAGGAGTCTTCAGCTGAGCAGTGGAAAGGGCTTTGTCTCTTCCCAGCCTCTGCCTCAGCTCATTACATGTGCCAGCACATGCATGGAGACACTGCCACAGCACAATCCGCACACTAAGAAAAAAAAATTAATGATCAGCAATGTGGCTTTTCACTTTGAAGATGTTTTCTTGGGGTCCAGGTGGTGCCAACACATGGAATATGACATACTCTTCTCCAAAATGGGGAGAGACAGGGCTACACACATCCCTGACAGTGGCACAGGCTACACACATCAGGAAGGTCTTCATCCTTCACAAAGATATTCTGCAGCTGCTTGAAGCTCAACTTCAGAGTTACACATGGAGATTGCATAGTCAGTTCTTTCCCACACAGGGAAAATGGGACTTGGGGTGAGGAATCATCATTTAGGAAGCATCATTTTAGGGAACCTCCAGCTTTCTGTTGTCTCAGGATCAGGATCTCAGCTGACACTACCTTGTCCACAATAACTGCCTTGATTTTACTGCCTCTAAATACTTGCCAAGTGCCAACAGTAGCACCCTGGACTCTACAGAAATTCATCACAAGGAGAAAGAGCAAAGTGTTTCTACAAACATTTCAGGGTAATGCAGTCTGCAGAAGGAGATCTCTGCACAAGGTCTGTTCTCCAAATCCCAATTTCAGTCCAGATCACTTCCCTCTAGCAATGCACCAGAAAGCAGCACAGATAACATTGCAGGCAAAGAGAATGGGGTGAACCTGGCAGCACACGCCTGTATGCTCAGGGGGACCATCTCATCGGCAGCAGCATGCCATAACCCATTCCAGAGGGACAGAGTAAGAGCTAAAGCAGAGATGAAAGTGTCTGTCAGAGACTTGGAAATTGTTTTACAAAAAAAAAATAGTTGTGTGCCGTAATTTTTCTGCACTAATTTTAAAAAATCAAAGTTTGGGGGGGAATGCACATTTTAGTGATCAATTTCAATCTTTGTGCTAACTAGGATCACTACAACCACATAAATCAGAGCTGAAATAAAACTGAGGAGGAGTAATGACCATTCGATATCAAGTCTGTCAAAGTGAACTAGACCATACTGGCAGCCTCCCTGAGCATGTCATCAGCCAAGCTTCACTAGTGCAAATTCATACAAAGAAAAGGAGAATGGCACACCCCAGAACCTGGTCATCTGTAAAATCACTTCTGAAGCCCTCTATGAAGAGCAAACGAAGTTTGCCTTATTTGATTACCTAGCAGCAGAAATTCAACAGAAAAAGGGGTTCCTTAAACTTACAAATTAGCAGGCTGATGGAATGTTGTCATGTATTCACTGGCCGAAAAAAAAAAAAGGCAAGTTAAAATTAAAAGTTAGTTTTGTTTGCTGTCATTGATCAGCTTAAAAATACAAATCCAGTCTTCTGGCAGGCAATTTTTAAAGGGCTGTTTAATTGCTACCTTTTTTTTTTGACTATCAGTGTGTTTGCAGAATTCCCTGGCATTCCCCGACAACGGCTCTGTGGTTTTCAGAAGCAAGTGCTTTCAAGATGAACATCATTCCTCACCTACATAGAAAAATGTGTTTGTAGGTTAAAAAAAAAATACACAGTAGAGAGACTGTTGCATGCCCAGCTGCCAAAGTTTGTCTCTTTTTACTCTTCCTGGAATGGAAGGTGTCACCAGCCCTATGTTCAAGTTAGTGTCCACTTGCTGAGTGTTTTTAGTGTTCTTAAAAACAACCCTAGCTTAGGGTAGTCACACTTACTCTCACTAATTTTATGTTAACATCTGCACCATGAAAAACCCAATGACACTGTGGCACTGCTCTTTATGCACCGTAGAAGAGATCACTATGCTCACTACAAATAATCCACTCTCAGATACAAGAAAACTTCCTTAAATGAAAGATGTCAAAAAGTTACAGGACTCATTTTCTCAGATTTCCTGATGGAGTGATCCCCTTCCACCAAAATGTCTCGCCCTAGGTCTGGTTTTCCCCCTTCCTCTGCACAGATCCCCAAGCTCCAGCCCTGCAAGCATCCCAGAAGTAGCTGCACAGCAGCTGAGGCACCACCAAAAGGTGACAGACTCTCCAGCTACTAAGGGCATAAGAAAAGAGTGCATCCAGCCCATGGCTATTTTGCAGGGGTTTTTTGTTGGGTATTTTGTTGGTTTGGTTGGTTTTTGAGAGAATTTGCATGCATCCAAACCAAAGGAACAGGAACAGCCAGAAGTTTCCACTAGCCTTGATGGTAAGACTGCATTTTGTTCTGTGGAAACATAAGATGACTACAGGAAATGCAAAATCCTACTGCTGGGGCGAGTGGAAATTTCTGTCTTTTCACTCCCACCCACCATAGTCAACATGTATCTGGGCAAAGAAGTGGCAGATGATGGAAACTCATATGAGCCATCCATATATTAGTAAGAGAGAGGCAACCAGAACGCAAGGCTATCCTAGGTTACAACTACTGCAATTGCATCTTACACAGACCATACGCCTTTGGGCGTAAATTCAGGCTGAGAACACAACAGGGGACACTGCTTCTAGTGTGTAGAAATGGAAGTTTTCATGGGGGAAGTTCTCAGAATGATTAAAGTTTCACAATTACTATTACTAACATTGTATTAAGGTGAAGGATGGCAAAACACATTGATGATGAAGTTGCACACATTCAGTACAGTGCCCAGAACCCAACTTACCAAGCCAAAACCTTTTGCAAAACAGTGCTAATAATTGCACAGGGTAACTAATAGCAGCCACCTTGAATCTAAAAATAATGTGAAATTAATTAAGTCAAGCTGAAGCGAAGACAAGCTACTAGCCTATTTCAGCTTCTTTTAGAGAAACCTCCTCTTCTGGGAGCCATCAGACTTTTCTGCCACTGAGACAAGGGTGATTTTTGAAGGTGGGCAGAACCTACATGTCCCAATTACCAGCCAACTCCCCTTCAGTGGGGATGCTCCTTCCTCCCTCCCCAGCCCTGGCAAGTCAAGCAGCCACCAGCCTCACTGCTGCCTCCATGTTAGCAAGAAAGGCAGAAGAAGCAGCATTTTCTCCACCTGAGCCAAGAGATGCTTACAACAAGGCTCATGAAGGCTTTACCTTTTCCAGACCACAAACTCCTTGGCAGAAGCAATCATTAATTAAGCACATTAAGAAGCACCAAGACCACACTGCAGCAAGCTGCCCCTCTGGAGGCTGAGCCACAGGGTGGCCCACAGCACCAAGCTGCGGGTTCTCCTGACCATCCCACCACAGGAGTAGAGCCAAGAAGCAGCTCTATCCCGGGAACACATAGTGAAAAAAAGTCCTCACCAGCCCACAGCAGCTCATTCCTTCCTGCAATATCAGTCCCACAGCATAACTCCAGCCCAGGAGTCCACCCCACACCCACCTGCAAGCTCTAGGCTGGCTGCTCCTAAGACAAAGAACAGACTCACCACCATCCTGCACATCCCAAATGTATCTGCAGTTCCCCCTCTTCCTCACTAGTGAATCAGCCTCCCACATGATCAGCCAGCTGTGCCTACCCAAACTAGCGTCCCCTGCCTGCCGCCCTCCTGTCCACAGGGGCAGGCCAGCCATGAGGTGGGTCTGTGCCGCCTGTGCACCAGCTCCACTGCTTTAATGCAGCCCAGGTTCTGCAGGGACATAAGACATTGCGTGATGGATCATGAGTTGTCCAGCTTGCACTTTCTTTAATGACAGTCCAAAAGTAAAGATATCGTTGACAAAAATCTGCTGCGGATCTGAGGCTGAGAGATGTCATTAATGCAAAGCAGAATGGAGACATCCCAAAGGACAATTAGGGAGCAATGGAAGTGGAATAAAGCAGAATCAGACAATGAAAAAGTCATAGTCAAGACACTGATAATAATACTTCCTGCCAAAAGATGAGACTCTATCAGCAAAAAATAGCTAAAGAAATACTTGGATCACCATGACCAGTCAATCACGGATGTAACTCTAGGTAATGAAAATGTGATTTTCAAAGGTATCAAAAGGGCTAGTTTCAGTGCAAATATGGAAGCAGCACACCATTGCATGGGCTCTTCTGCAAGCCCATGCATTATAGCATGTATACTCGTGCTCCCACTTTCATCAAACCATAAAGCTGCAGAGGGCCACCAGGAGAGGGAAAGCTACCCAAGAAAAAGGGGATTTATAACCTATTAAAACAGAGGCATAGTAATCACTGCTTAACAATATATATCATCTTAAATACTACTGAAGGAGAAGAGCTATTTAAGCTGGGAATAGGTTTTGGCTCAAGAACAGATAATCATAAAATGATTATAGATAAATTTCAGCTGACCATTAAAAGACAGCTCCTGAGCATTGAAAAGCAAAGGAACTGCAACAGCCTGCCAACAAAAGAAGCAGCACCACTTGCCACAAGCACACACAAAAACCTCTCCAAGATCTCACCAACTGGTTTTGAGACAAATTGTGGTGTCTTCCTAAAAGGCCTCAGTGAGGGGATTATCTATAACTAAGGAAATGGATTCAAGAGGCCCCTTCCAACTCTATACGGTATGAGTCTGGTAACTACACATCACAGAGGAATTATTGGAATTGATGGACTGACTGAGGCAGTTAATTAGTTTACTAGCACCAAGAAACAGTAATCTACTTTTGCAGTGCAGGAAAACTGCGAGAGGAGAGGGAAGGGCAAGAAAAAAGATGCAAGCTCTTTGCCCAGGAAATACAGCCAGCCATCTGTAGAAGGATATTCACTCCTCTGGTCACATATGTATGGCACCACCCCAAGTGGTGCTTTGGAAGAAGGAGCTCAGAAAAAAAGTTTCAAGTTTGAATTGCAGTGAGCTGTGTGATCATATGGAGTGATACACAATGTACATAAACTCCAATGCATTGCTATTTGCTCCATGCTGACTCAAGGGTGCAGCCAGCCAACATCCAACTCTGGGAAACTATTGCTGGAAATGGGCTTTGGCACCCACCCTGCCTCTATCAGCAGTGTAGATATACCTGAGACATGATAAACTTGATAAACATGAGCCAGCACTTAGGCTAACAAAGACTCCATCTGTGTATGGATGATTGGCTGTGGTTTCCAGGAATAAAACTAGCGGTGTCAGCTTGGGAGAGCAAGGGAAGAAGATGAATACGAAGGACAGAAGGATGAATTTTGGGAGTGGAAAAGCACTGGTGGCCCCAGGAGATCCCTGAGAAGGCCTGTGGATTTTCTGTTTACAAAAGCAACTGCTGTAGCCCATCATATAACCTTGGGCTTTAAAGTCCACAATATCCAGATCCTTGATATCACAGTGGTGTGTGCAGTGGAAGAACTTGGGTTTGGGTTTCTTCTTATCTTCTCAAGGAATGCTTGAAGTTTTCAGAAGTGAAGGCATCTGTAAGCTGCTATTAGACACTACAAGAAATACTGGGACTGCACCATGAACCACTCAGACTGACTCCTTTATTTTCTTTATCTCAGTCTCCAAAGGCACAGAAATCCAGGAGCATCTAAAGCTGAATTCTCTGACAAGGAAATTATTTTCTCCATGGATCTAAGCCATTAGAATGGATCTATGTGTGATTTAAAAAACATACATGTTTCTACTTATTGTCCTTACACCTACCTAACAATATGCATGGTGTTTGGGGGGGGGGGGTTTAATATATTTTCGTTGCTTTTTACTACTCAGACTATTGATGTCAGTGATGCAGTAACTTAGTGTGCATTGTCTCAACTCACAAATCTGATTGACATCTATGGGGGAAGAATCAGGCTGGAGGCAAGTGTGAGAATACCCAATCTCACGTTTCACTCCTGAGGGGGATGAAGTATCCACATGGCTTTTGCAGACTGAGCAGGACATTTCTGCACAATGGGGCTTAGGGGTCTGCAGAGATTTTTGCAGCTGGCAACTACTAATTACCCAAAGGAAAATAAAGGAAGGAAAAAAGCATTGAGGTGCTGAGATGGTAAACAATATAGGTTTCCTAAAAGTCCTGAGCATTTGCGGATGGCTTAGTCGCTGTGCATTTGGACCTCTCTCAGCCGTGCAGTCACCTCTATCCCCAGTGTTTGTCTGGCATGCAGCACAGTGACAGGAGTGGAGGAGAGCCACACTGGAGGCGGTACAGGGAAACCGCAGAGCCCTGCTTGCCGATGGGCTGGCTGAGGTGCACCATCTCACACCAGCCTTCCTTGGCATTTGGAAATGTCAGATGCATTTGTGCCCCCGCCTCAGCTCTGCCACCAGCCCCAGGAGTGTGCCAGCGGGTGACTGGGGCGGGAGCACAGCACAGTCCTGCTGTCGTGATCCCACGGGTGAGAAAAGCCTCTTCAGATGAGTCACACAAAGTCCATGTGGTTTTCATGCTGGCTTGAGCATCTGTAGAGTCATCTGGGTCTGACTGCCCTGCTCATCCAGCAACTACAACCTTGATGGTATTTGTAAGGTGAGGCTGAGGTGCCTTTGAAGGCTGCTTGGCCATATGAACCCAGTAAGAGAAAAACCACAGTTCAGGGAGAAGATGGTGGAGAGCAGGCGTGAAAAGATAGACGTTGAAATGTTCAGCCTGCTTTAAAGCAGTGTGCAACTTGTGCTCAATGGCATGAAAGGTTTCGGTTTCTTTAATTTGAAAGTATGGGAGGAAAAAAAAGTCACAGCAAAAAAGCCGATAAAGTAAGGTCTGTCTGATACCAGTGTTGAGCTGCTTGGAGATGTACAATGCTGCACCTATGAAGATCATGTGTGTGTGCTTATTCTTCAGGCTCAGAAATCTTTTAATGGCAATTAATTTATCTTAATGTTAATCTGCTTTTGGCTCAAGACCTAAAATGAGTATGCAAGTGTTGAGCAGCAGAGAAGTTACCTGTATGACATTGCCAAGGTGGCCCAGAACAGTTCTCTCTTTCAGGACCCAGAGTTCAGCTCCCAGATTAGCATCACGTGGTCTTCCAGCTATCAGAAAGTTTCTTCCAGCTATCAGAAAGTTCCTTCCAGCTCTAAGTGCACATCAAAATGGTTTCACAGAGGCCTTCAAGACCATGCATAAAACTACAGCAGGAAATAGGGCTGGGCTCCTCTGCTTCACAGCCAGAAGGTCTCAGCTAAATTAGATTATAAATCTAATAAATAGCCCCAACTATTTTTGTCCACATGGGCATGGCCATAGTTTCTCCAGTACAAGCTCTGCAAGAACTTGAGAAACAGCTGACCTCTGTGCTGGGCAGCAGCTGTGGGCTGTCCTCCACACAAGGCTCTTGGGAGCAAAGACACCCCCCACAGTGGCCTGCCTGCCAGGGGACATGCAAAGGGATATCTTGCAGCCCTGGACTCTCTCACACTTTATGGGTCCCTTTCCCTTTCACTGCATGACAGACTGATCACCTCCTTCCTCTGAGGTGTTTGCTTTGAGGGTATCACTCTGGGGCAAAGGATAAAGCTGCTCCCTTCATGACATATAATCATAGAATGGTTTAGGTTAGAAGGGACCTTCAAAGCTCATCTAGTCCAACCCCCCTGCAATGTGCAGGGACATCTTCAACTAGATCAGGTTGCTCAGAGCCCCGTCCAGCCTGGCCTTGAATGTTTCCAGGGATGGGGCATCTACCACCTCTCTGGGCTCCGCCACTGACCGTGTCAGTTCTCAGAAGTGACGCCCATTGCAGCTACCACCCCTGACCAACAGTCAGTCAGGAATTTACCAAAATGAGAAGAATTAAAAAAAAAGCGGGGGGGAGAAGCAGATGAAAAGAATGTATGCAGCATCTCAAGAGATCCTTTTAGGTTCTTTATGACTAAATAATCATTAGTTTGGTTACAAAGAACTCTCTGACCCTTCACCCACGGCTGGAAGCTGCTGTACAGCAGGAGCCACTTGTGAAACTGCGCCACAGAAGGTCAACAGACTGTAGGTTCAATATGTCTGATGTGCATCTGTTTCACCTTTCCCACCACCCCCTACAAACTGGAAATAAAGCATTAAGTTTATTTAAGAATCTTTAATTTTTTTTCAATTTAAATTATACTTCCTAAATACAAGTTAAAAAAAACTCACAATGAAATATGTTGCTAACTTCTACAAAATAGTCTAAATAATAATGCACTTACATCATTTACACAATTTACTTTCACAATAAAATAGGAGCGCTTAGATCAATATTTACATATTGACAGAGAACATGGTCATGCAGCCATCTGCTTCTGGTGCTGTCTCCTGCTGGAGAATCTCCGAGAAACCACAGCCTGCAGTTGCACACAAATCCTTCTGCAGGGAGAAAGCCCTGCCAAAGTCTTTCCGGGTGCAGAGACGTGCCCGTAGGGTGCCAAAGAAACCAAAATGGTGGCAAATATTTGCTTTTCATCCTAAAGCTGCCACTGTAGCACATGAGCACACATTGATGAGATATACAAGGAATTCCCTGATATAGAATTTTGCTTTGCTATATTAGGCACTTCAATATAAAAGTTCTTTATTATGGCTTATGCAAAACAATTCGCTTTCTTCGGGATATGCACTTGCCAGAGTCAGTGAGAAAAGAGACATGTGCAAGAGCAATGTTTTGGGTTAGCCTGCATTAGAAATGTAGATCATATTACTTAATATCAGTCCTGAAGGAAGTATTTTATCAGGACCTGATCTTTCCAGCAAGCCAAGCAGTGTATTTTAAAGCTTAGAATATCTGCACTTTTCCCCCAAATTAATGGTAAATAGAGCTTTCACTCTTACAATAAGTTAAATACTTACATACTATGCTGTTCAACGTGCCATTGGGTGACATATCCCATGTATGATTGTCTTAAAAGAGTATACCATAGGTTGAGGGATTATTTACATTTCTTAACATGTAGAAAATAAAGTTGTAATTTACCAAATAATAAATAAAGATCAACAGAGTACAGTATCGAAATAAAATAAATTAGGATGATTCTCCAGGTTTTGAATTCCCTCCCTTAAGGCCTGAGCCAGAGACCATTAAAAAAAACAGTGATGTTTTTCCAATGGCTCAAAAAGTTTTGGATAAGGCTCCTTATTAAGACACTGGCTGTTTGAAATGCATTGGTTACCCAAGCAGACAGGTATTGAAATCTATATGATCAAACAGCAAAATTTACCTCTAAAGGGGTCTTTGGGGTAAAACAATATAGACCAAACATTAGTACCGCATTTATTAGGAAGAATATAGTTCTTGCAGATTGTCTCAACATTAATTCAGCAGCAAGGAAATAAGCATACACTTAAGAACACAACGTATTTGTGAGGCAAATACGTGTTAGTGCACATGATTTTCCAAAAACTTCACTGCTCAGCTACATTTGTGCATATTTCAGAACGCTTCTAACTAGACGGTTAATAAAACTTCTCATGACTACAGCTAAGTTTGCCATTAAAAAAAAAAAAAAAAACTGAAAAACAAGGAATAACTCACTCAAGAAAGTTGTCCAGATAAGAACAATGCCAAACTTCAGGTCCGAATACATCAGAACATTGAGAAATTTTGAATCTAATTCAAAGTTTTAAAACGTAGGTCTACCAAAATTAATAATTAAAAAAAAAAAAACAAAAACCAAACAAACAAAAAACTTAAAAGCAGTGAATCTGCTCTCAGAATTGCACACTCACCAGGTTTGTAAACTCTACATGAAGTCAGTGATGCGCTGTTCACTGTAAGAGGTATAATGTAGATGCTCTATGCAAAGCAGTGCAGATGCTTTGTCTGTAATTTACTTCATATCTCCTTTTTTCTCTTCCTTGAGGATTAAGCACTTACAGTAACTCAGTAGCTACAAAGTCTGTCTTATAGGGAAAGGTGTGGGTTTACATGGAAGGAGGGGTGACAGTCGTCCACGTGGATGCGAGCCTGGCGTGTGCGGAGGCATCGTACTGGCTGTCAGGAAGGTCCGTGGGTGCCCCCCCGTCGTACAGGGGGGAGGCAGAGGAGGCGGCAGGGACCGGGTGCGGGAGGGTGGTGTAGTGTGCTGGAGAGCCGCGTAAAAACTGGGAGCTGAGGCCATTGGATATCCCGCTCGACTGAGATACCGGTGTGATGGTGTTGTTACTCACAGACCATAAGTTAGGATACTGACTGAAAGGGGGAAAGGGATACATGAAATAGGTTATTGGTGACTTTGGTCCCTGCTGGCAGGTGCTCAGGTCACAACACACCTCCCAAGCTGGGTTCATTTGCTGGAGACAGTGAATTTCTTTAGGAAGCTCTCAGCCACTGCGGGGCATGAAGGATGCCCTGGCAGGAGGTCTTCTTCACCCTGTTTTCCCAACAGCAGGTTCCAGCACTGGGTTTGCTAGCAAATTTTAAGCCAAACTGAGGAATGAACAGGCTGGCCTGAAAAATGCAGAGGTTTGAGAGCTGATTCCTGAGCCATGCCATACCCTTTTCTCAGGGCAAAGCCACATGATGGAGGTGGCTGGACACAGCAGCTGACGGACCCAAACAGGTTTGAATCCATTGCCATGAGTCTGTAAAAGCCCTAATCCCCCTTGAGTGCCTCTGTAGTCAGAGACGGACAGATGCCTCCAGACAGCAATTCAGCCCTCCTAGGACTTTGTTCATCATCTCATGTTAGGGGAAAAGCTAGATAGATGGTAGTAGATTGCACGACTACTACAGAAAGGGCTGCTTAAAAGGAAAAAAAACCCTTCTCAGGACACTAGAGCCTCCACACTCTCTGCTGGGTATGTGTGTATGTATACACATACATATAAACACACACATGAATTAAAACAAACAAGCCGATTCAAGAGAAACACTATAATTTCAGTCCTGCTGTGTAATACTACATAGCACTTTCTACCTATTGATCCCAAGTAGTTTAACAAAAGAATGATAATATTCTCCCTACTTTACAAACAAGGGCTTAGACAAAAGGGGTGGCAGAAAAGCCTTCCTTCAGGTCCCACGGTTCCAGTTCTACTGGTTTTATCTACTGGACAACTATTAGTGCAGCAACTGAAACTCAGTGGACTTCGCAACTTTCCAAGTGTGTATCCTGGGGGACAGACATGGAAAGAAGTGCCAGGAGGACCTTTTTACTTCATAAATATATGTTCAGGACTAAACTTATGTTCAGTAATATGGTTATTTTATCCTGGGTAATAGTACATACTCTGATTAATAGCTAAGTGTCTACACGCATGGTTCAAATAAAAATGCTTTCCACAAACAGAGTGGTAGATCTGAATTGCCAAGAAAGATGTCCAAACCTCATCCTCCTGTTCTTAATAGCAAAGGTTTTACCATTTTATCTGTATTTCTTTAAATTTGCAAGTTTAGCTCAAAGGGACTGACTGTAAACTAAATCTCTGCTAAAGGATCCAAAACTTTGAGATAAAAAAGTACAAGAAAAGATACTTTTATATGATCACAAAACGGGAAAGGTTTTCACTGAGTATATAATCCCAAGCTATGCTGGCTTCCGTGGCAATGCTCAAGTAAAGAATTACTGCCCCAACCACTTGCTCCTTTCTCCACATTATGGTTCACTGCCCCTTCATTTGTAGCAGAACAAGGGTTTGTGGAGATGGATGAGAAAGCAGTGACTGGCTAAAATGTAATAGATCAAAACTAAACTTTTTAAACACCATTTTGCTTTTAAGCAAAACGGAGATGAAGCTGAAAAGCACATCTTCAAATTCAATGGATGTTTGTCTAAGTGATTTGCAATCCCTCATATATCAAGTATTGCTGTCACAAGCATCTACATTACCAAACCCAAACCACAAAAATATAGTTTTTATCTGTTTCTCCAATCTTTTTCTTGTAAATAGTGCTTCTCAGTGACACCACCCCATTCCAGATGGCCATTGAGTCACACATGGCCATAAGGATTTCTAATTTGCTGGTTAACTCTTTACCTCCTTTTTCAGCCTTCTCTTCCTAGAAAGTATTAATTTGCCAGTTTGAGGGCTGCTGAGGGATGGACTCCTACCTGGAGCTGGTAGCTGTGCCAGTGCTGTGACTCATGGGCAGCATCGTCGTGTGTGTGGGAACTCCTAGAGAAGACCAGTTGTCATGGGACTGCAGCATGGAAAGGCAGGCAGAGGAGTTATCGGTATAGGCTGCTGAGAAAACAAGCAGGCACTTAAAAATGCTAGAATCAGACCAAGTAACAATCTTGTATTCAAATGCAATGTACAGCTTTAAATGACCCTCCCCATTACTGCCTTGTAAAAAACCAAACTTGACACACACACGAAAGTGAAGTCAGCTACCAGTTGTGTCAAGTTTAAAACTTCACTGGCATGCCCCTGCTGATGTGTTGTTTTGCTCAACTTACAATTCCAAAGTCTTATTTCTATGAAGCATCCATAGCCAAAAAGCTGTCCTCAAACCACCTGCTTATTCAGCCCATGCTTCTTCATTCAGTCAGTGGGAAGAGATGTGCTCCTTACGTACGCTATCCCAATCACTCCTCCAGCACCTTCATCTCCATCTTCTGCATTAGCAATAATAGTCTAACAGCCCCAGATAATAAGCTTATCACTCAACCACACATCCCAGTTTTGAGCTGAGCATGCCATTAGGAGCTCTGAAATCTGCCTTAGGCACCATGAGAATTGGACTGTGGCTTAAACTACTCAGCTTGTGACCAAAACTGATTGGCCAACATGGCAGAGGCACTGGGAAGCTGTAAAGGGAATTCCATACAGACATCCATAACGAGAAAGAAGTTACCAGAAGATGGCTAAAGGAAGATGTTCCTTGTTAAGGACTGGGGAACAAGGAGGAACACCAGAGATGTTCTGTTCTTTCATTCTGTTTCAAGTCATAAAACTTGCATAAGATTACCAAGACACAAGAAAAGTCCACAGAAAGCTAGTTTTCTGCTTTAAAATTAACTGCAAAGCTCCATACAAGATTAACCAGGCTGCCTCTGGAAGTCTGTGTATTACTTCACAATTCGAACTATTAATTTTTTTTTTTTTAATGGGAGCCTTCGATATCCATACAGGCCGAAGAGCAAAAATTTTTAGCAAGAGAAAGAAAGAGAGAGCTAAAGAGAGTTAATAATAATTTTTTTTAATCGCTGTTAAAAATGCATTTCTCTCCACTCCCTTAACTATCTGTTTGGCTATTTCTGAGCACCGATTGTGACACATTCATTGAGAACAACCTTAATGTACTGGTGCTAAGTACAGCAACGGGCAAGTATAACTGCGAGAACCAGGCCCTCATTTATTATGTATTAATAACAAGTGACACTATTAATAAAACTGGACATATAATTCATTTCATTGTATTACCTATAACTAATAATTAAAATCCCCACTTTAAAACTTAATTTTAAAAAAAGTCAAAATAATTTTAACCTCATTTGGTTACAAGAATTCAAGAGCCCAAGACAAAACCTACACAATATAATATAATCAATTAGCAGGTGACAGTTCTACACACCCTCAGGTTTTCCATCATAAAGAGACTGAGGACACGTACTCATCATCCCTATTTCTTTGCAAAGCTAGCTCCATGCCCTCTGTGCCAACTGAGCTAGATAGCAACCACAGTTTCTGTGGCATCACTCAAGACACCCGCCGCTCAAGACTCACATCCCTCGGCTCATTCCCCTTCTTTTTACAGAGCTTTTTACAGAGTCAGACTTACTTGGTGAGTTGTTTCTGTGGGTGTAGGGGCTGGGGTATGGGGCAGGACGGTGGTTTCTCAGCGATGAGTACCTTTCACAGCTGTGAGCAGGGGAGAGCGACAGAGGAGCTCCGAACTGAGGGTGAGGATTGGCAGGTGGGCATAGAGTCCCAGTCCCAGGAATAAGCCAACTACCTACTGTGAAAAAGCAAAAGGTTTGTAAGATGGGTACAAAATGTGGCCGGGCAGGGAAAGAATCACAAACCGAGATAAATAATTGGTAAGTGAGGAAATCAACACTCAGGAAAGGAAGCAAGAGTTTCAGCATGGCTGAAAAATCTAGATATATACAAGTTTCTTAAATGAATAAAAGGAAAATTAGAAAACAGCTTGGAAAAAGCTCTATGTCAAGCTAACATTTTTAAACTTATCAATTAATTACAATCACAGTAAGGAAACACTGAAATGGTTAAACCCTTCTTTGCACAGGTAGTGTGTGCTCAGTAATCATTAGTGTAATCTTCAGTTTTAAATTGCTCTTTGGCGGTCTCAATCTATAGCTAAATTCTGAGATTTCTCAGACTGCTAAGAAGAAGTATTTTCACTAAAACAAAATAATTCCTACTGCAACTCAGCTTTCTCCCTTAATAGGCTGCAAACATTTTTTGGCAATAATCTGTTAAAACAGAAATCATTAAAACACGAATACTTTTTATTCATCTGAAACAACTTTTTAAGCCAATATCCCTAATTTTCTTAAAGTACTTAGAACACAAGTACCATTTCAATAATTTTCTGCAGTATTTTGAAGTAAACCTTTGTCTCCATATCCATATGCATATTGCTGTCCTTGTATACAAAGGCAGCTGCCTTTTTGGACATAAAGGTAACCGCAAGATTCTGTTAAATAATTTTGAACGTAATACAGATGTCTTAATCACACACACATAGATCATAATGTTTATACAAACATAAACCTGCATGAACCACCATCATAAGGATCAGTAATATTATTCTCCCTATGAACTACACCCAGCCAGCAAACACCACTCTCAAAGTTTTGCTTAACATAACAGATGAGATGGAAGAAATCAAAGTTAAGTTCATGACACGGAATGAAAGGAAACGTACACTGCGAATACCCAGACTGCTGGTTATCTCCCACTTCCTCCATCATGTCTTTGTGATCACTTCTATAAAAGAAACCATGTTGTATTAGTTAAGAATATACTTTTACAAATCTCTGTAAAAAACCCACACTTTAGAACAGAGTTAAGAGCTCTCACCTTTCTTTTGCATCAAGAAACGCCTTTGCAAATGGATTGTATTTGATTTTTAAAGCTGTGATCTAAAAACAACAACAAGTATATTTATTTGCAAGTATCAACATTCATCATCATACAAATATTAGGATTTGAATTAGGACTCTCCATTGAAGTTAGTGAAATGGCAGATTTTTGAAGAAATAAGATTAGTCCTGTGAAACCAATTTACAAAAATCAATTAAACATCCCATAAGGTCTGAAGTCTTAGCAGAGGGCTAGGAATTAGCCCATCTGCCAAATTCTGAGCCTGAATTGCTTGGGAAATGGCTAAGAATGTTAGTACAGTAAAGAGTTACAAAAAGCTTCACATTCAAGCCAGAGGAGAATGGGCATCAAAAACATCTCAAAAAGACTGGTAATTTACAGATTCATTAAACATAGATATTCACTTTGGCTATCAGAGAAAGGCCAGTTTTGAAAATGGCACATCCAGTTATTTCACTATTTAACTGAAAATGACAACTGTATTTCTTACCATACTTGTTTGCCCCACTGAATCTTTTAAGCATTATTCCCTTGCAAAATTTGCAGTCCATATTGAGACAGTGATCAGACTGTGTTATTATATGTGCACAGGCCTTTTGCATACATTAAATCCGTTTTTTATATTTAGCTTCAAACAGAACATAGGAAGAATTGAAAAATGTGAAAAGAGATCCATTATTCTGCTCTGCAACATGCACTTCGCCACTTGAAACCTCCTGGTACTTGCAACCTTTCTTCCCCGCTGTGCATACCTCCTCATTCTGGTAGGCCGTCACGGCTATAAACTGGGTCTCTGGGAAGGAATGGCTGGTGATCATCCGCTGTGGGCCACCCACTCGCACTATATGAATCCTTGGCTCATACTTGTGCAGAGAGTTCAACATGATCTGTGAGCAAACAGACAGAGCAGTGACAGAATGAAGGCAGATGCTGACAGGCACGGGAAACACTGAGGTTTTAAAGGATCTAATGATGCATCTTTCTAGCAGAGGAGAAAGAGGCCACAGGTACAGATAAACCCTAAAAGTGAAGCTGTAAGAAAAGGAAAGGAACACTGTAATCAGACGCTCCAACTTTTTGCCTAGTTATCCACGTCCCTGTTACTTAACAGGATAGCTTGGCAATAAGTAGCCAGAAAGACGCACCAACAACACCGCTTGCATTATTCAGACCAGAGAGACATTTTAAAAAAAAGGAAGTCAAAACACCAGGGCACCCATCCTCTGCCGACAGACCACTTCTGCTGGAAGAGCGCAGTTCGGGGCAATGGAAAGGAGGGAGAAAGAAAAAGTGCGATCCACCCCCGCACTTTTGATAGCAGCGATATCAAAAGGAACATGACGGAGGGCGTGAGCGGCGGCCCGGCCGGACCCCCGCCGCCCCACAGGCCGAGTCGGTGCAGTCCCGTCCCTCTGAGAGGGGTGAGGGCGGCCCGGAGCCGGTGCCGGTCCTGGTGCTTACCTGCCCGCCGCCGTTGAGCTTGTTGGTGAGTTTGACTTTGCTGAAGGAGACGGGCGCCTTCATCCAGTGCGCGCCGAAGTTGGGCGAGTCGGGGTGGATGTAGACGCAGCTGGGCGCCTGCGGCTCCGGCTTCCCGCCCAGCACCCACTCCCCGTTCACGTACTTCCAGCGGTGCCCGTCGGCCGCCACGAAGTCCAGCAGGAAGGAGTACATAGCGTTGGGGTCCAGCCCCGACACGCTCACCTTCAGCACCGGGAACATCCTCCTGCGGGGCGACACGGAGGCGCGAGGCACGGCGGGGGGCAGCCCCCGGCCCCCCCGGGCTCGGCGGGGCGACCGCCGCCGCCGGGGGATGTGCGTGGGTCGGGGGCGAAGGCGGCGGGAGGGCGCGGGGCCCGCGGCACCCCTACCTGCCGTTTTTGGTGACGATCATCTCGTTGGTGAGCTCCTTGAAGCGCAGCCACAGGTCGCTGTCCTCCAGCGTGACCCGCAGCTCCCGCTCCGTGGGGTCTCCCTTCTCGCTGCCCGCCTGCAGCTCGCTCTCCACGGCGCTCAGCAGGTGATCCACGCGGTACTGCAGGGGCTTGCCCGCGCCCTCCGCCCCGGGGGAGCTCATCCTGGCCCCGCACCCGCCCGGCGGGGCAGCCGCCCTGGCAGAGCCCCGAGCGGCGGGGCCGGGGCTGACTCCACTTGACCTCCGCAGCCCCAGCAGGCAGCAGCGGGGAAGGGGCCGCTGTTATACCCCGTCATAAACACCCCCCCGGTGACATCACAATGCCGGCGGGGGGGCCTCGCTGATTGGCGGACGGCCGCTTTGATCTCTCCGACCGGCCTTTCCCATTGGCTGCCCGCGGCCATATCACAACGGTGCCCGGGGAAGCCTGTGATGTTAATTGCAGCCCGCGGGATTAAACGCGGCTATTTTATGTAAATCTGCCCCCAAATGTTTGCACCTCTATCAAAGCCGCCGGGGCCGGGGCTCCGGCAGCCGCGGAGGAAATGGCCCATCTCGGCAACAGCCTCATAACCTGCGTGCGGCACCCTCCCGCCTCCCCGCTGCAGTCATTAACGGGGCCACCGACGCCCGCCACAGCGAGCCCCCAGGTCTGCTTTCAGGCAGCCTGTCCTGGACGGGAGACACCCCCGCCGCCCGCGGATTTGTATAAAGGGGGGGAAAAAATGGGAAGTTCTGCCCTCCGCAGGCTGCCCGCAGCCCCCCACTTCCCACGCTCCCTTGGCGCAAGTCGTGGCGCTTCTGCTGAAGCGAAGGTTGCAGTTAGCAACGACAAACCCTTGCTGGAAAACGTAACCGAAAAGCCTAAACCACCCTGTAGAGCAGCTGAGCAGAAAGCTGGTGGCACAGTAGGGGCAGCCCCCGCCACAGTCTCCCCGTCTTTTAGGGATCACAAGAACCCACCCGTGAGAAAAGACGCAGAGTTTGCCTCCCATTGCCGCTACAGACAGTGCCTTCGCAGCCGAGATGCTCCACCATGGTGGTTTCGAACCATTCCACCTGAATGAAAAAACACATCTAAAAATCAGATCGATGCTTACGAGCCAACCCACCTAAATAAAAAGATACTTCTAAAAACCAGATCGATAGCTAAAGGCTTCGTTTTGTACAACAAGGAGAAACCCCAGCGAGTTTCTGCGGGCGAGAGTGAAGGCTGACCCTCATGGGTGAAGCTTTGCAACGGGCTGAATTTCTTTTAAAGTTGTTTGGCATAAAAACAAGAGATGGGGCGAGGAAGAGGAGAGCTGTTTCGAAGCCCTCCCGCCCGCCGGTGTTTTAATAGTTTGCATTCTCGGGGGCTGCGGCGGTCTGTGGTGTGAGGGAAACAGTTTATTACCTTTCCGTGAGAATCCCTGGATAGAGGGCGAGGGGGAGAGAGGTGACAATGAGCAGGAAATAGTTCAATGGGGTCTCTTTAAACAATAACAAGTTCTTTAAACGGGAGCAAAGGAGAGGGAATAAGAAGCGACGCGGTGTAAAAATAAGGGTTTCTTTTACAATAAGCATCTCCCCACTCTCCAAACAGCGCGCATCATCGCCGCCGAGTTTTTTAAGATTTTAGGAGAAAGCGCCCAGGGTACATGGGAAAGCTGTCTGGGAGCACAAGGACCTGGGAGGCTGGGCTACCAGGGGGTCTCTTTCGCAGGATGCAGGCGGCGGTTCAGTCCGGGCACCGGCTCTTTCTGCCGGCAGGCATCCCTGCCTGCACCCCCTGCCTGCACCCCTTGACTTTCCACGCTCCGCACACAGCGTGTCTGCCTTCACCCAACTTCAAATAAACCCAATGCTTCCGCTATTATTTTCGGTTTCTTTTTGGTTTAGGAGATACGACTCACGACTTTATTTTCATTACACAGCACCATCGGGCTCATGTATCGTTAACTTACTCAACTCGGCAGGGCTTTTTTTTTTCCCCTTCAACCTGACATGTCAAATTCCGCACGCCAGCTCTCTTCGATCACTGTCCAGAAACGCGAAAAAAATGTTATCCCTGCAGATTAATTCCTGCATTAAAGCTTCTTAAAGCTTTTTTTGACTGAGCGTCTACCGCCCGCTTTTTGTCCTCTTTGGAAGGGGAAAGTAGCATTTGCAAAGAAATTATGGGCGAAGCTTACTAAATTGATACGTAGTCGCTGCTATATATAGTTTGAGGTGGTCTTTTCACTGTCAGGTATTTATTTGACTTAAGTTGCTCCCTTCAAAACAAAGAAACACGTCCTACCAAAAGCCGTGAGCATTCAAACCCTGAAAGACCGCGGCAGGCTGTCGCTTGCTTGGATTGGCAGCACCACCTTATTTTGGGTTTGTACTTTGAAGGCGACATCTCAGACATCTTAATTCTGAAAAAGCGGAGCATTAGAAGTTAACCCCAAAGAAGGACTCGCACGGACAGTCACTCACTCCGTGCAGGTGAAGGGGAGAGAAAGGACTTTCTCCCCTTGCAGAAGTCGCATCACTTTTTGGATACCGTCCCCCGGAGAAAAAGGATGGCGAGAGCGGTGGTGGTGGTGATGGGTCCCGTGTAGGGCAAACTCCAGCCTCGGTTCTTCCTCAACCCGACCTCACCTGACAACGAACATGCTTAAGAGCCGAAAAAAGCAGAACCAGCCGGAATTGAAAGAGCCGGCCCGTTTCGGTGGAAAATTAACGTTTACTAAATAAATAAATAAAATAAATAGAGCCGTACTAAATGTGTATTTAGGCGATCCGAGCTTTAAAAACACTATTCGAATTCTTCTGGATAGATGTTTCAAGGAACAGGAAGGAACTTCAACCGCTTTGACAGCAGACACTTATCTGTAGGGTTACTACTTTTTGCACTGATGACTCTCTGCAAAAGGAGGAGAGCTGAAGTTGAATTTAATTTTATACATTTCACATTTTACTTAATACTTAGCAAATGACTAGACCACTCGTTCCAGGGGAATAGTGTATGCACTCAAATGTAGCTGGTCTTCTGAAAAAGAAGTCCTTCTAGCCTTAAACTTTTAAATGACCATTACAAAATAAAGGTTTTCCTCGTCTTGGATTCCTGCCGTCTTTATTTTATTTCCTTCTACCTCTTTCTGATCTTAATTGCACTTTGGTTCTCAGGAGAGAGGACTCCCCACTTTCAGAGCCTTTTCACCGAGAGCTGCAGTGCATGACAGTTTACAGCCAAAAAACTTCCTCCAGCCTAACAGCTATAAAGATTCCCGATTTATAGCAATACTTCTTGCATGGGGCGAGTAGTAGCTTCCAGCTGTTACCTCGGGTTCGTAAGACCTGTCCGTCACTCCCTTCCTTATTCCCCGGGACAGCGCAAATCCCCAGACACCTTCCCAAGGGGAACCAGCCCGGGTCCGCTCCCGCCGCGCTCGGGCACCAGCTGACCCATGTGCAGCTTTAGTCGCCTAGGGATGCCGTGCGAAAATGACAGCGGGCTTAGGTATTGGAGGTATTTGTTTAATTATCTTTCAACTTTCAGTTCGAGGCGGGGGACACAGGTGATTAACACCGCCCTTGGTGCTGGAGCCGCGTCCCTGCAGCCCCCGCCTCCCGTGGCCGCCCGGGGAGCAGAGCCGATCCGGGCCGGGCCGGCAACCTCTGCACTCGGGGCTGAAACCCACCTTTCAAAAGTCAAAACGTGCGTCCCCTGAAGAAAAAACACCTACTTTCCCACGACCTATCTTTTCTTTTTTTTTCCCTTAAGAAAAATGAATACATTTAGTGCGATGTATATGTAACAGAGAGGTATATCTCTACTTGTCAGCTGGGTTTTTTTGTTTGTTTTTTTCTGAAGGAATATCCTAGTGATAATGGTACTACTGTTGAAGCACTGGTTGAGGATGTCAATGCCATTTTAATAAGAAGCTTCTGGATTTTGTTTTAATCTGGCATATCATTTTCCTTATATACAAGGCTTAAACAAGAAAAAGCCTAGAGATCATTCTAGAAGAGCTCTTTTTAAGAACTCACCATTTTGTAACACAACATACTAACATATACCTACATAGGAAATGACAACATGTGAAAACATACAGTGGTTTTATCTATTTTAAGATCATGTCTTGTGAGCATATGTTTCAGATTATCTGCTTTTAGTATTTAAGAAATAAAATGGATTTTCTCCACAAGATTTAATGCATACACGATTAAAAAAAAAACCCAGCCTTTTCAAGTAGTCTGAACTAAGCACATGTTGATTTTGGTTTGTTTTGCTTTCCCCCTTTAGCATTTGGGAGGGCAAGGCAAAGGCAGAGTGCCATCCTGCATTTTTTGAAGGTGGCGAAACTCCCGTTGACTTAGTCAGATCTTTGCTTGAGTACTGCTAAGTACCCGCTCCATCTCAAATGCTCAGATCCTGAGGTTTCCCTCATGAAAGTCAATGATCAAACTTCCAACGACTTCAGCGCCTCCTGCACTAGACAGCACCAACTGGGGAAAAACAACAAAATATACTGAAGCTCCTATGAAAACCCTTAAGGGAGAGTCTGGCTCAAAGACGGATGAAATCAGCAAACTTCAGATCAGAGTACTTTTGACTCAAACTCCAACTTTTGAGATAGAATATCCTTTTCAATATCTTAATGACATTGCTTAGAAGACAAGAGCTATTTAAACCAAGTTATCCTGAACGAGCGAGTGGGAGCAAGTAGATGACACAAACAAGAGCCATCCACCACTCTTCTTCTTTAAAAACTGCAAAGAGGGACAGCCACAATGGACCACTGGGGTTGCAAAGAGAAGTAGCAGAATAATAGATACTGTTCACTGCTTTATCCTGGCCTGTAGGACAATATTAAAAAAAACCACAACCAAACAAAAAATAAACCAACAACAAAACAAAAACCTACACACCAAAGACATATTCTCTTTCAAACAGGGATCATAGGAGTCTGATGACAGAAAGTACTTGCTTCATCGAAAACATCCTAGCAGGAGTCCTGTCGAGAGGCCCTACCATAAACAACACCTTTTCTTACACTTCAACCCACATAGTTCCCAAAGGACACTAACATAAATGCGACTTTCCTTGCTGAGATATGTCAGGGTAAGTTAAAAAACTAGGGTTCAGGTCTCAACTGCAAAAGTCCTCAAATTTTCTGACGTTAATCAACAAAACAACACACTTTTACTGGGAATATTCATCTTTGCCCTGAGGACTAGATATCTGTCTTTATAAAAGTATGCAGTGTTAAGAGTCTAACAGACCATATTCCTTTTGCAATTCTTTCAATATCTGTAAAAGATTTAAGGCAATCTGGAATCCACTCTTTCTCCTTTCCCTCTCCTTTGAACATTTCATTGAGATGACTGTAAGGCTTAAGACAAACTGGGTGCTTCACAGCTACATAATATTAACACCTCTAGAAAAAAAAATACAAGTCCTAATTTGCAATTGCAGATTTTTTAAAAAAAACTTCTTTTCCTTTGTGTTTTTGTTTGTTTGTTTGTTGTGTTGTTGTTGTTTCCTCCTCCTTTACTGTTGTAACACTTTTCTTCCTCTTCCTCACTGCTCCACAGGAAACGTATATACACAGTGTTAATTAGCACTAATTTTTATTTTATAAGTAAGGGTAACATTTTTAGCATTCACCTGTTAACTTGCACCTAAATCTAGATTATCTCATGTTTTGGAATTAGCAATTGCCTTGAATGCATCCTCAAAGTTTACAGCCTCTTCAGAGCCCTCTACTGCCAAGATTATTTCCCGATTTCTTGCTCTAGGTAACTCCCTCATCCATAGGAAATAAAACACTTGGACCACTTTAGCAATGAGTGGTTACTGAAAGCAAATTCTCTGCCTCTTATTGGTAAGGAATCTGACAGAAAACTGTTTTCTTCTTTACCTCATCTGAGTTAATCTCTACTGACTGATAGCAACAGCTTTGCACAACTGATGCTTTTTGTCATCAAGTTAATGTAGCTGGCTCATAGGAAAGAACAGGAACTTAATCTAGATACTATTTGGACTCACAGGTAGTTTACTTGTACATCAACTGAGCCACTTTTTAGCCCTCTCCACTGTCTCCTCTCTAACACTGCTTCGAACCCAATTAACTTATTTCTTCTGAGCCGTATGTGAACTTCCTCTACTGTATACACCCAGCCCTTCATTTTACCCACACTTGCTTCACCAACAAGGACTTCTTCACATCTGATATAAATATTTTCATATTACTACTTTTAAGAAAGTGAAAAACTCCTGAACTGATCAAGTCACCACCACATTTTCCTGTAATTTTTTTTTTTTTGCATTATGTACACAGCATGTGTCGTGCACCATCCTGGACAAGCTTGCTCAGAGGAAAATACATGGTATAAAGACCACACAGAGCAGAAAAGGATTGTAATGCCAACAACTTTAAATCTGGACAAGGAATACAGAAGCAAGGAAACCTTAACTGGAAAGTGGCAATAGCAGAGAAAAGAGAAACTACTGACACAACAGCTCCTTAAAGAAACTCCTGTTGGTCTTCTCAGGGAGACAGTGGGCAAACTAATGCCAGATTCTTCCTGTCATACAGGACTCAGATCTGGAGAGCAGCATCTGGGGCGTACAGACATGCTTGTGGTCCTCTGTTTTATGACCAGGGAGTGTGAAATATTTTGTAGACCTCAGCCTTTCTTCATTAAACACACCCATCAAGTTCTGACAAACACAAATGCTTCCTACAGTTTCCTAGTTTGAATTTGGCAAAGGCTAATTTGGTCTCGGTCACTTTTTTCTGCCTTATGCCACCTAACGAGTTTAGCTGCAGGAAGATGGCTGATGTAACATACTGCACATGAGAGTGGAAGCCAGAAGAGCTGATTCTGAGCTCTGCTGACTCTCTGTCTCACTTTGGGCAGGTCTTCAGGATCTCTGTTTTGGTAAGCTGGAATTTTCATTGGTATATCCTATCCTTATCTTCTCTGGAACCATTTGTAATGAAAGTAAGTATTCAATAAGCTAATAATGCATAATGAAATTACATGCCAAAACAAAAACTCACAATCTTTGTTCTCTGATAATGCGAATCCAGCCTGACTCCCTAACAAGGGTGCATTTTTCCTACTAGCTGCTTTTTAAACAGTAACACATAGTAAAAAGGGACTATTTAAGCCCTGCCTTTGGTAACTGTCAGTACCACATTCATATAAAAAAGAGATGATGAATGAACAGCAAATGATGAATGTGTGGGGACAACATCATGTAATAATCACCAGTGCATGTGCCATGGGAGGCAGCACCAGGAATGCCTAGGAGACAATGCAGGCTCCTGAGCCTCTCTTTGAAATCTCTGCATGTTCGACACTTTCCTAGGGCCAGAAGATATTTCTTGCCCTTGCTAAGAAAATGTCAGCTATGTCCTAGGACTAGTGGTCCATGTAGTCTGATGTTCTGTCTAACAGTGGTTAGTTGTTACACAGGAAGACGTGATTCTTCGGTCCTGATTATGCAGATTATTTTGTCATGTTCCCAGTCAGAGAGACATTGCTTTTATAGTTCTGTTGACTCAGTTATTCCCCAAAGCATGAAGACTTATAGCTGATTTTTTATAAGCCAATTTAACTTTAAATGTTTTTCTAATCCACCTTGCACCTGACCTTTATGTTAATTAAAATTGTTGATTCCCTTGAAACTACTTTTTATGTCTAGCTCAGATCAGTAGCTGTTCACTGCATTCTTGGGTTATCATAAATATTCTTGTACATGTATGTATAGCTTCCTTGCCTAGAAAATCTATGCTATCTTTTCATATTGGACACCAGTGACCTCAATTAGTAATTAACTAGTTCAAAACACTCTATATAAAGGCACGATTTAGACAATGCTGTGCACTAAGTTTCTTTCTTTCAGTGCTGATTCCAAGAGCCTAACATCAAATTCTCAGATAAGACCAACTGAGCAGCCATGGATTTAACTGGGACAGATATTTGTTTTTACTTCCTTGGACCTGAGTAAATTTCTTCCTCAAGCCTCCTCTCACCATCTTATCAGAGGTCTACATTCCCCTGTATGTATAAGATAACTGAAGAAGGTGAATAATTTATTTTAAAAGTTAATGATAAAACCACAGGCTAATACACCCAGATTATGTCTAAAAGACAGAATATGAATTCAGGTAAACCCAGCTTTATTATTGTTAGGAATGAAGTTGTATAAAGTCCTTCAGCAATAACATCCTCAGCAAGTACAAACTTATAATTTGTGACAGCTGGCTGATCAGTGTTGTGCTACACACTTACACCAGACAACTGTCTGTCTTGCTCACATCAATATTCTTGCTGTACACAACGCTGAACCTTCAGGTCTTGTCCTGACCTTTTCTTTACAAGTCTTTGGCCTAACTTCTATGTGGGAACAGAACAAGACATTGATCCCCATCATGTCTATATCTGCATCGGTAATTTGGGTAGCTGCTAATTCAAGAGGTATTTTGTCATTCATCCTTAATGTTGTTCCACAGCATGCTATGAGAATTTTCTGCCAGTGAGCACTGGAAACTTTTGACCCAATTGCAGTTGTATTCCAGAGTACCGCATTCAGTATCTCAGATATAGGAGTGAAAAAACTACAGCCATCACATAAGAAGTACCAAGCATTTTAAATCTGCATTACATTTCTGTTCTTTCAGAGGTACTCTGATACCTGAGAACTTCTCAAACCTGAAATCTGCTGATGCTGCCAACTGTACCAATTTAAGCTGGCATGTTACTTTCAATCATGGATTTTCCACTTGCATCCTTGTTAATGTAATATTTGAATAATCCTGCAGGCACATTTGCCTTCTTCATTTTTTTAAACAAGTTGTTAATCTTCAGTTGAATTAAAACAAATCTCGACCATGTTACATTTATTGCTGTTTTATACTAGTAAAAACCCCACAAACACTACTAATTGAAGCCTTCTCCAATTCTGTCTGTTAGACAGCTCGTTATTTGTGTTTAACACTGGCTTTGCAAAAATTTTCTTTAAGAAAACAGAGGGAAAATTTCAGTATTGTCCAAGTCTGTAATTTAAGGCGCATTTCACTTTCATAATCTTGTGACAGACACCATATACCCCCAGGAATTCACTCCTGATTGTGTCTGTCAAGATGTCAAGAATAGGGTCAATCTGAGCAGTAGAAAAATAATTGCTTTACCTTCAAGGTGCCTTCCTTTGAGAAAAAACCCCTTCACTTCAAGCCCCAATGCATTGACAGCTTTGATAAAAATATAATTTAATTCAAGACTTCATCCTCAGCAGATGTCTTGTCTCACACATTGTTGCATACACTTACAGTAAATACAATAAATATATTTCTATTCAAATAGCAACTGCTGCGATGCACTGAAAAGTTTTCTCCCCATTTTACACCTAGAAATACAAGAATACACTGTGCAAAACTGAAAAAATAAAAAGTTAATAAGTCAGGTATATACTTCTGGTCAAGAAATTAGAAAATCCACAAACTCCTTTTATTAATGAACTCTTATGCTAAAAAAGTTCTTAAACATCAGCTAGATTCTATAGACTTTACCCAGGAAAAAATTCTGTTGAAAGTATAGGAAGTTTTTCCATGAGTAATCCATAAAAGAATAAAACTGGATGAAGTATGAATGCCTCCATAACTCTTACTGGTTTTGTTCTCAGAGCAACACCTGGTAGCTGAAAACTCTTGCATTTACGAGACCGGGTAATGACTTGTGCCCCTATTTTCTTTTTGTTTCTACTTTTTTGATTTTTCAGATTTGCACCCTGAATAACAGTGAAGAGGCATAACACATTACAAGTCTTTCTTCCAGAAAATAAAGGATCGGAATGAACCCAATCTCCAAAATTCTCTCTTTACTCCTGACTTTTATTCAAAAAACCTTGTGTTGCCACAAGGAGGCTTTGGCAAAGCATCTCTTTTGGGGAAGGGGGGAGGAGAAGGAAAAACAGGAGGAGGAACCTGAAAATCTCCACCTTTTGGCTGTCTCAAGTACTTGTCTGCCTGGAAGCTCAATATGATGCAATTAATGAACAGCAATCCTCCACCTTCAGTGCTTCCTTCCCTTTCTCGGGACAGATGTGCTGACAGCATGGCACCTTCTTTAAAGGAACTCAGTTTTATGGAAGCTGATCTCTCAGCAAGGCATGAGCGGCTACAAGCTTTTGGCTGCTCCATGTATTTTAAGCAAAATCACTATGTTGCATGTCAAATATCCAGAGACAATATCAGAAATTAAAACCATTTCTGTTCAGGGTCCAGCAAATGCCTCCTTTTACCAGACCCCTTTCCAACGTTCATGTATGCTAAAACTTCCTTTGTTTTTCTTGGAAAACACTTATACACAAATGTATCTCACAAGCTATCTTTTTTTCACATATGCTGCACACATTTTACTTGCTTAGCTTTTGTCTTATTCCTCCTAGACATACCTTCATATGCAATCTCAAACCAGTTCTCTCCCTCTGTACTTTGACATTGTACAAGTTATCGAGCACTGCCCTCTCTTCACTTACATACAAACTCAAGAAATCAACTCACAACTCAACCTATCTGGGTGCCTATAGTTAAACACCTAAATAAGTTACCTGTTAATCAGCAGTGCTAAATACCTACAATTCCTACCAAAGTCAAGAACTCTTGAAAACTAGGATAATTCAGCCCCCACAACCTCCATTTCCCACCTGCCCCAGACACAGAGGCATGCCTACTCTCAGCTTTACTCACCAAGCTAATTGTATTAGGCTTAAGCACACTGAATAAAACAATTGTGGAAATTAAGTTATTGAATTTGATTCACATACCTATATTTAGCCACAGAAGTTTGATACATTTTTTTAGCATAAACATTAAAGAAAAATAAAACAAGAAAACAGAAGAAAACAACTAGACGTATACACAGAATTCCAGTCTGTTTTCCCAGAGGAAGCACAGCTCCAAGAAGCTTTATAGATATTAACCAGCTATCATGAGAGGTACAAGCATGACAGAACTGCCTCCTCCAGGCTTCATGCTTTACAGTGCCTTGCAAAAGCCATCTGAAAGATGCACACAGAATAAAATTTTCCCCTTTACTCTTTCCTAAAAACTTTAGAAAACTGAATTTTCCTAATATTGCTGATGCTCTGTCTTAGAGAAAGATCAGAAGAAAATGGTGATCCCCAGCATATTTGAAGTATTCATGGAGATAACTTTTCGTCTGTCCCTGTAAGAATTTGGGTTAAGCTTCAATCGTAATTCAAAACAAGTTCCACATTTTAAAAATATTTTTCAAAAAAGACAAAAATTTCTATAAATTGTCTCAGAGTTAAAAAAGCAATATGAACTTCTATACAAGACTAATTATTCATAAAGGGTACACCTTTTCTTGAATTAGTATTGAACTATGAAAAGTGAAGTTTCAACAGCTTTAGACCAACTACTGCATCATTTGAGCAGAAATACTGACCAGTAACTGAATAGTAACAGTAACGGGTAGGAGGGTGTTTTCAAGAGATATATTTGAGATGCCTCAGTTGAGAAACTTTGACACTAAATCCAAAGTATTTCTAATTATTTTTACTTCAGTGTTTTGTTACTAGGCTTTCAAGAAGAAATTCTGAAGTAGATGCAAAGGTACTTTCTTCCCTCCCATTCGTAGCTGAAGAGCTTTGTGCATAGCACCAGAGGAAAATGTGTTCCTGAAAGTCCTGGTGTGAATCTCCTTCAAGAGGACAAACTCATGGAAACCTCAAGACAGGAAAAACAGTTGCCCATTTCATATCTGTTTTGAAATTACTTTCTTCATTCTAAATAAACTAACATCTCTAGAAGACTTGTAAGAAAAGGAGGTTCTTTTTACAGGTTGCTGAGGCTGAGCTTTCCATGAAGAACTGGCTGAAGATCTTGCATAAAAAGGCAGTCAGCAGAAATACGCTACTCTGGAAAGAGATGCTGACTTAAAAATACACTTTAAAATACACTAATCACACTTAACATTTTTTCTGCCTTTTCCCATCCGCTGGTTATAAAGAGAAGGAAAAAACAGATAATCCTGTTTGGGGAATACTTTCACTCTAAAGGAATGTGATAGTAGATGGCTTAAGAGTCTTGCCTCAAGAACAGCTACTGTAATTTAAAAGTGTTTCTCTTGCTGAAGGTGTCTGGATTAAAGACTGTAGTCTTTGCTTTACATTTGAAATAATAAAACGGTATTTTTTTTTAGTTGTCTTTATCTAAGACTGAACTTCAGTTTTACATCCCCATTACTTGCAGTGTACTTCCAGTCAAAACTGGAAGACTGGAGACTGAGTGATTCCCATCACCACTCAGCAGTAGCCAGACAGCCAGATGACTGCAGTACAGTAGAACAAAATAGGTTATTCTTCTCAGTATTCCCCTGCCTGGCTTTGTGCATACACTCTGTTAGTCTAAGGGAAGAAGCACATGAATATTAAGGTCTGTTCCTCTGCTTAGACTTCATTTTGACTGAAGGTGTTGTATTCTGAACCTCAGCCAAGCAAGCCAAGAAAAATCTTAAGACACAATATTTTGAGATTTTCAGATTTAAGTTACAGACTTGCCATAATTTTCCACCTGGCCATAAATTTATGAATAAACTATGTGGATTTTTTTTTTTTTAAACTCAAGTTAGCTTTTAGACAAGTTTTTCTCCTCCATGAAAATTCACTGTGAATGATTACTACAATACTCATAATTTCTAAATAATTTCCACAAGAGTATAACAGAGGTTATATAGATACATCAACGTACTATGTCCTGGTTTGCATTATGGCATTATATTTCTCACTTGCCATCTTTGACTTCTAATCATTGGCCTGTAGTACATCTCAGAATAGTGAAATAATCGATGAAAAATTTTTAAATACCCTATCTTTTTTTTTTTTCCTATTGATGTTTGTGAGTTGTATATTTTTGTTTTCAGTAACATGCTGGACCAAGTCAAATTTGGAGTATCAAGGTTTGCTGCCTGGCAGGGCTTCTTGAGGACGATGATGATGATATGTAGAAGCTGAATATATGCTTGCATGAGTTCAGAAATTGGTCTTACATTTGTGAGGTGGGCAGAGTGTTGGATTCAATAACATTATTAATTAAATGTAACAATTGCTACTTTAGTAACAGTTAGCAACCAGGTTTAGAAATCTTTCTGTACAAAATTAAATTATATATGTCAGATAAATATTGTGTATGTATTTTTAAAAGTATAAAAATTACATGTATAGATAATGTCACATATAATGAGCTATAACTCCTTAGTTAACAGAGATGCTCTGATTTATACTAGTTGCAGTACGGCAAATCAACCCATCTTTTTGCAAGTAGACTAATATTAACTATTTGCTCAGATTTTCTCATTCCTTAAGCATGGAAGCACACAGCAGTATCTTACAAACTATGTTATCAATCGACATATTCACAACATCTAAATAGTGTAACATACTATCATGAGTATGTGACACTACAAGCTCTTTGAGGGGAAGATTCTCAACTTGTGGTCACAACTCTAAATGGACAGTTGTTATACTTGCCTCTTTAGGGAAGATCCATCAAAAAAGGGAGAAAAAGGTGGGTATTCCCAAAAAGTTTAGCCAACAGAGTGTACTATTGCCCTTTGTTTTTTAAAATATTTTTTTAAAAATCTGCAGCAACAGGCATTAGTAAAGTCTATCAAGCAGTTGTCTCCAGAAGGTCTCTATAGAATGGTTACGCCTAGTAATGAGGGAAATTGAATGTATATTTACATATATGTTGAGAACTAGTGGGACTACAAGTGAACTGTTTGCTGGATGTCTGTAGTAAGGATCCATTCTGGTTCAGCAGCATTATGTTAGATGATTAATATATAAAAAGAACTCACAGAATTTCCAGTTATTTAAGTACCTTAGAGGAAGGATGCTAAGATTCAAATATTCAAGGTTTGAAGACTGCAGGGGCAATGGCAAAGCAGACATTGATTCGAGAGACTGGATACAACCTATTAGAGTCATAAGAATTACAATGTTTCAAAAATCACCCCCAAATATGTACAGTTTGTTTTCTTTGTGGTGCTTAATAGAGGTGGGCAATTTCTAAGTGTTTTGGTTTGGAACATAATTTGAAACAATTATTTGGGTTTGGCACTTGTTACTATACCAGCAAATAATAAGTTGTTAGAAACATCACAATCTTTTGAAGACAGGATTGATCCTTCAGATATTTTCTTGGCCTTTACACTACCTGCCTTCTCCTTAAATTTTAAATTACCTTTAGTTATATGCAAATAATAAAAATATGCCTCTGTTTGACTCCATTTAACCTACTATTGACACTCCAACAAAATCTTTTTGCATCTGAGCAATTACTTAGCAGGAAATCATTCCAACAATGACTGAAAAGAAAAAAAACCCTAACCCTTTCTATAGGTCTTCTTTGCTTTGGGAAGTTCTCTCTGAAGTTCCTCAGCTCTTTCCTAAATTCCTAATTTTGCATTTCTTTTTTAATAGACTAAAACGACTGCTAGACTTGGGGCAGCCTAGATCTGAAGAAGGGTGTTCCAGTACCTCCCAGGGAAAAGCTGCCCAGCAATTTAATTTCTGTCTCACATGCAGGAAGGAAGCCCCTTTTGGGGAGCAATTCAAACCACAGTTCACCTAGAGTGAGTGATTTTAGGTTGTCCCTATGATAAAAAGTCTTAAGCTCCTATTGTAGCCTAATGGGGCTACTGGTGTGCATTCACACAGCCCTACTGAAATGCCCTCCTCGTTAAACGGGTTATTCAGAAATCAAAGTCAGTGCAGACTTTGCTTTCTGAATAACTTTAGGTACAATGTCAGGGTCGAAATGTAGCTCCCAGATGGTTTCAGGGTGGCAGAGTAACTGGTTATCACTAGGATTTGCATAATTTTGCAAAGGCAGGGGAATCAGAAGATGAAGATCTGGTTATCTCGTCAGGTTTCTTCGTAATGCAAGGTCTCCTCCTGTTACGCTGGTGTACTGTAAATTGCTAGGGAATTACCGGCGAGGATGACAGCATTTTGTCACAGCTGTGATTAGGAGACTGAATCCTTAGGGCCCCTTTAAATTGCCTCTTCTGTTGTCCTAATTCAAGTAGAATTTCATTGTTTTCAACGTGTGGGAGGAGGGTTCAGGTGGAAATACTAGCAAATTTATCTTCTGTCCCAGAGAGGTATGCAAACAAACAGCAGAAGTGAACTTCTAGAGAAATTATTTTACTGCCTATTAGTGTCTGCCTATTTTCATAGGTTCATCAGGACGTATGAGAATTCCCCTATCAAGTAATTCATGTGCTGCGCTGCTGAACAACACTTGACTCTTTTGATCTTTGATATTAGGGATAACGAATTTGTAGGCACCTTCAGCTTCCTCGGGATTGCCAGGCAGCCCACACGGACTACTGGTCTGGTCTGACTGCTGCTTCTTCCATTTACTCAGTGATAAGTAACACATGATGATAATCTCAAGCATAAACGGAAAGCAGACAGGATTTTTAGAACAGTTAGAAGAACCTGATTAGAAAGCAAAGGTGCTTCATTTGCAATCATACCTTTCTTAAATAAGGTGAAAAAAATAAGAAAGAAATATCACTTTACAAACATTTTTTCTTGTTTGCTTAAACTCGTTTTGGTAGTTATTTTTGTAATCATAATATGGTGGTGACGTTTTTTATGTTTTTAACGGAAAAGTTGGGATATGCTCTTCCAAAGCTGGGAAAGTAATAGTTGAGCTTTCTCTCCCTCTTTAAAGGGACTGTACTTCTCTTACCCAGGTCACCGCCACACTAGCAGGTTAATACTATTCACCTGAGGCCTTTCTGTACTATAGTACAGAAAGCTAGTCCCTTGCTAAATGTCCTTCCACTGATTTGAAAATATACTCATTATTTCTATGTGTAAGAGCTTTCTGAAAACCTTATGAGGCAACTTCAGCCCAATTTGACTGTTTAGCTTAATTCCTCTTCACTTTCCTTCACAGGTATAAATGTGCTTCTAAAAATGTTGTTAAACATGTTATGAAGGAAAGTCTTTAATTCTGTACAAATGACTTAATCAGCAATCTGTCATAATAGCATGCAGTCTTTCTTGGTACTTGTATGTCTCCTTCTGAAGGAAAACATGGTTGTGTTTTATAATAGCATTTCCTTGAAGTACCTTCTTTTCTCTCCTGTCTTCTTGTCTGCTGTCAATGGGACTTCAAATGTTCCAGCTTTCTCCCCTGAGAAAATGAAAACTTTTTTTTAAAAAATAAATAAATAAAGAGAGAGAGCGAGCGAGCTGGGTTCCTGCTGCACATCTCCAGAGTGCTGCAGGAACAAAGAGCCAGAAGTGCTGGGAGGGAGGATGGAAAACCAGTGGGAACGGGCAGGAGACAGGCAAGGCGGTGGGGGAAGGGGCCATGGGGCGAATGGGGGCAGAAAGGAGCCAGACTTGGTAAACTGAGGAGTAGGAGAAACTTCTTTGTTTGGAGGAGAGAACAAAGGGGAAGGAGAGATGATGGAAGAAGCATAGCTGTCGGGTTAGAAGAAATTATTTATTCCTATCCGCTCTCAATCTGCATCCACGAAGGGGAAAACGAAAACACACTGAGGGAACTGATTAGCATGTGCAGAGAAACATGCTGCTTTTCCTCTGGTTGTAACAATTAACTCTCTCACTCTCTCTTCTTTCCTTTTTTTTTTCTTTCTCTCTCTCCTTTTTTTTTTTTTTTTTAACCCCCTCCCTCCCCTTCTCTTGACACAATTCATTTTGGACAAAAACAATTGGATATGAAAATGTCAAGCTGAAAATCTAATATGGTAAGGCTACAGGTATTGACTTAATTGATCCTGACAGACTGATCTAAATTTACATGTTTTAGGCAGTTCAGAAGTACTGATTTCTCTTAGATGGGGCTGACTGCTGCAAAGAAAACTAACCTGACTCAGTGATTTGAGTTTCCTCTAAATCTAAAACTTAAATATGTGATTTATCCTGATCTACACTTCCTGGGTATGAGAGATTTAGCAGGAAAAAGTTGGCATTAACGTCAAAGCTTTTTTACTGTTTGTATATGTAACTACTTTGTTTTAGGTTAAAAACTCCTGGTGGAAACTATGTATTTTTGGAAAGCAGAAATGCCAGATCTTCATGGGAAATTAATATATATCTTCAGTCATCAAGCAGACCATCTAAAATATCAAAAATAAGTAATACTTACCTTTTCTAAGTTAACTAATATCAATTCTTTATTGTAGGACAGAATGTTTTCCTCCTAGCAATATTACAGCAGAGTAGTCAGCATTTCAATGTAATCTGCACTACAATGCCCTATGTTAATGCAGACAGATACTTCAAAAACAGAACAACATGTTAATGGTCCCTCCCATATAACTCTTGGGCCTAACAATTAGTAGTCACTTTTATTAGCAGTTAAGTGCAGAAATATACCATTTAAAAATCTTACAACCTTTGTTCTGAGTTTCAGATGACTTCAACAAAATGTCTTTACTAATCCCTTTTGTAAACTCGCATGTCTGTTGTAAATAGCATTTTTATCCACCAGCTTGTTGCCTGGAGTATAAGGCAAAGAAACAGGGCACCTTTTTTTGCTAAAACTGTTGGTTTCTTTTAAAAATGTATTTTAATATATGAGTAAAGGCTGGCAAACTTTCTTCACTGGACATGCTCTTTATCTGCTGTACTCGGAAAGCTGAAATTGGTAGTTGGAAATGAAGCTGTTTCTCTTGGCATGAATGGGGTTAAACTGAATTTTCAGTTATAAAACTGGATTAAACATAAATTTATTGATCAACTCTGAAAAAATGGCTCAAAACAGAACTCTGCCTATCAACTTCAGGAAGATTCTTCCTGTGAACGTTAATTGTTTATCAGAATAACCATGCTCTTGCAAAGTGGGCTGGCCAGTCTCATTTTTGTCATTTGGTGTCATCACTGGATTCACGTTTCACACATTTCCCATTTTAGTTGCTTCTGTTTTAAGACATGTTGGTTGTGTTCTGGGCAAGACATACAAAACTAGCAGCCATTTCTGGAAGAAAGAAATGAACTTATTCTCTAGATTCCTTTTTCTGCAGTGAAGTTTACACTGCCCTTACATATGCATGATGCCTGGCCCTGCTAGTAACTAGGGTGTTCAAGCCTGAAAACCAGGCTCTTCTGCATGGTTGCAGTGGGATAAATGTCCTCCAAAGGCTGGCTTACCTGTGGCCACTACAGCCTGGTCTTGTAACGCCTGCTGTAGGGCTTTTCTTCCAACAGCTGGGGGGAGTTGCTGGCACTTCCGACTCCATCCGTGTTTAAAGAAACTGGGAATTGGCCAGTGAGTTCTCAGGGGCCAGGAGGGCAGCTTACCTACCTGGCTATATTTGCCTTACATTTTCCAGCTGCATCAGGAAAACTGATTTACCCATTTCTTGTTCTAAAGAGTGAGGGAACCAATTTTTACATACATAAAATTGTGGGTGTTTTATCTATGCACAGCTTTCTGGGGTTTACATATTTCCTTCTCCATCATAAATGATTAAGGTTTTGATTTTGTTGAAACTCCTAGCTCTCGGTGAATATTTCTAGTTTAAAATAGTTAGCGATCCATCTATGATAGTTTTTTTCTTCTTCACTGACCTTTTAAAATTATTTTAAGTGTTGTCATCTCTCCCATTACAAGAGTTGTGTTCTCTCATACAGCCAAGTGTCTTGTCTCTGCTAAATGAATCTGTGATCTGTTTACTTCTGTAAGGAGTTACTGAGTGTAAGACAGCCCACTCATATGTGAGGTACATTCATAAAATGAAACCAAAAAACATTTTCTTCAACAAACCAAGAATATGAACAGGCTTCTGAATATGTTTATTATACTGTTTCCTGGGAAGCTTAAATTATTTATTCATATTTAGTTTTATTGCTTGTACACACTGGTACATGAAAGGTCTTACTCTGGAAAACATTTTCTTCCAACTTAGTCGTAGAAAAAAAAAATCACTGGTATTGTGATTTTCAGTACTGTATTACCTCAGATGGAGAAATTAATGTTTCATTATACCAGTATAAGCTTTCAGTTGCAGTAATACCAACCATTCTGGAAAATTACTTTGCAGATTTGTTACAGAAGAGGAAGATAAAAGAGTGCAAGGCCAGGATTATCATTAATATCGAGACTACCAAGTATTTATATATAATCTGTACCTGATGTAGGTTTTTGAGAAATTATAAGAAGGCAATTTCTAGCTTCTACATTTTAGTCATTCTTTTCCAGTTTAAGAGATTTCTTCTTTATCTGCATAATTGTCCACTGAGTAAGTCTTGATTTAGCGTCCTAAAGTTAAAAAACAAACAGAAGTTCATCATTGTATTGAAGAATTAAGCCATGTCCATTGATAGCATCAGTCCTGAACAAGTCATTTATCATCATTGTAGTTATATTACTGTCTTAAGAAATACTTTAGTACTTTGCTACTTACTTAAGGAGGGAGAAAAATGCAGTATTTACAGAAGTAAGCATTTTCACAGAACATGTATCATTTGAACTGGAAAAATCAATACCAAAAATAATCTGGTTTTAAGTCAAGTCTGAATCCCAATACTACAGTTTGTTAAACTGGTCTAAATGTTTGGAGCCAAGTACACCACCTGTCTGCCTTTGAGCCAGATTCCACGTAAGGATGGTGGATTATTTCCCCTGGGGCTCCCTTGCCTGGACCGCGCATCTTATATTTCTGTATGGTGCAAGGAGGTTTCTCCTCTGGTAAGGTTCTGCAGGTTTCATGCATGAGTACAGCACTGAAGGCTGGTTTGATGTGAGAATCTGGCACAGGCAGCCTGTGCTGCTCTTTTAATGAGAGTTACAGCCTCTGTAAGTTAGAAGGACACAGTAAGAATACAGGTTAAAACTGAGCTGACCCAGAGCATTTGGTTACATTGCAATAAACTGAAATAACCCATTCTGAGCCAAGAACCTCAGTAGTTTAGCTGAGGGAATTGTTTGGGGTTTCTTTAAGTCAAAACACTGCTTTCCTATTGCCAGACTGAGTCTTGGGGAGATTCCTCCTTTGGGAGGGACCAAAATATTTTACTTTTTTGTTCAGGAAAGATAAAACATTTCAAAATTCATGCATTCCTATTTTTCATCAGTTCTAATTCTAACCAGAACTCTAACAAACTCTACTTTCTTTTAGGGAAAAGGCATTAATACCAATATCTGCATGCCTATACACAGAAAATAGAATTAGAGACTCTCTGTGTTGCTGTGTTCAGACTTGAGTGTAAAAACAAACATAAATCTCTCTAATTGATCAGAAACTGGACAAAGCCTCCAGACCTGGTACAACAGACCAAACCTCTCAGGTTCTATGGAACTGAACATGATGACATAGAATAAATGAGGACCAACATACCAGCACTGGATGCTTCAGGGCGACTTCTTCAAGAATTAGAGGCGCAGGGTTTGTTTTTTGTGGGGCTAAAGCACAGGCGCTGGATTTCTGATGCTTTGGACTGCAAGATACATCAGCAACAACTCTGAAAAGGCTTGCTATAAACAATTAATTTAATGCACCTAATTTTAATGTCTACAGCGTAATGTTGTGTTTGTAAAATAGCTGTATTAGATATCAATTTTCTATCATAATAAATTAATTTCTGTCTCTTCATTTATTTAGAACCTCTCTTCTTCGAACCATCTCAACTGAAAATAAACTATTAGTAAAATGTTACTCCAGAACACCTAAACAAATTTATCTAAAAATGAGCTGTGAAAATGGTATTTGGATGCATTTCTGCATTCAAGGAAAGTCAAAATCAGTTTCTTTTAAGGGTACCAAAGTTGGCACAAACGGCACACATCCCTGGAAGGTAAATATGTGCCTTGCTCTGTTTGAAGAAATCTAGCTTCAAAATAACAGTTATAGACTTTTCAAAACATGCATCCTGGTTTGCACAGCAGGTTTTTCTTAACTTCAGAAGCAAACACCAGGATGTGATGTTCTGAATATTCACTTTCGGTATATTTGAAAGCTCACACCTACTTGTATTCAAATGTGTGATTACTTTAAGAACTACATTGTTCTCAATCACTGTTACAAAAGGAAAAAGGCAATGGAGACCTTATTTATTATAAATCGGGTTTCTGCTTTCAGTCAGAGAATGAGAGAATATAGGCATTTTACTCACAGGAATTACTATTATTCCTGTAGAAATTAACTTTAGAAAGGGCTTCCTGCAAGAATGGCTATGTTCTAAGAAATATTCTGATTCAAATCATTACACAGAGAAAATATATTCACATTTCTGTGACTTCATTAAATTAATTTCTCAGTTCATCAAAAACTTTTCATGCTTTGGAAGTTCTCTTGTAGTGTTGTCCCTGCCGCTTCTTTCTCGCCAAAACTGGAAATGTGTTTTCCTCCATCTCTTTCTCAGTGGCACCTGGTGATTTATGTTCTCTTGGAAATACAGAATTTGCCTTGGGTTAGGAGAAACACAAAATTATTTTGAGTAATGAAGAGTAACTCTGTTACTGGAACTATTCACTACCTTTGAGTCTTAATGATAGTTTTAGACTGAATTTTGGAATGAATAAGAAAAGTATATTTCTGCCAGTTAGTATGGTGGATGAGATTCATGGCTAACTCAATTCCGAGTTAAACAGCCCCCATTCCGCATAAGTGACAGAGGATGGATACGTAAGATGGCAGAATGCTAGACATTTAAAGTAGGTGCTTAAAAACAGGTAAGAGAAATGCTGTCAAAATGAACTACTGTTTTATGTGAATTTGCTCTACCAGACTAACACTGACAGTTAATACCTACACACACTACTTGTTAAGTACACAGTATAAAGAAATAATTGGAGGAGTCACACGAAAGAAGCCTGTGAAAGAACAGTGTTTAAAAGTTTTGCTTTCTAAGAAGAGTCATACATCTCTGACTTCAGTAAGAATGCCCCACAATTTGAGACTACCATTACCCATTCATGGGTTTTGCTGGTTTTGATAATTTTCAGTAAAATATTAACTAAAGGGAGGATATTTTAATTTATTAATTTATTTTATTTTATTGCTTGAAATAAATGTTCTTATTTTGGTCAAATGTCTGTCATTCATCTATTAAAAAAATCAAATAGTATTTTCAAACAAAACATGTCTTTAATGTCAGATTTTCCCTTTGGCTTTCATGTATTTTATGAGTTGTAAATATTCAGCATTCCTTCTCATAGTGCTCTATAAAAACTAGAGATTACTCCTGGTCTTACTACAGTTCTGGATCCATACATGCAAACTGGTGTTCTGTTAGGAACCTAAGCCTTACTTTTAGTTTATTATTTTTCAAAGGCACACAGCACCCACAGCTCATTTTCTGCTACCTTGGATACTGATATCATTTGCTTGAAAGGCTTATCTGTAGATATTAGATATCAGATATTAGTAGATACTAAAACCTAGTTTTAAAGCCTAGAAGATCTAAAATAAATTAGTCTGTGTATCTTTTTTTCTGGTTAATATTTGAGAATACAACATTTCTAACCCATAGGGTAACAAAACCATGAAACTTGCATTGAAGAATTATTTAAAATTTATTACTTCATACTTGCAGGTGTTTTCTTTTAATTTAATTTATTTTAATTAAAATTCATGCAAAGAAGTGAGAAGTTGAAAACAGAAGATATGAACTCTTGCCCCTCCAGTCTTCTGGGCATATTTACCATTGACTCTACCAGAAGCTCAGTTTTTCTGAAAAATCTTTAAAATAAAAAATTTAGTAAGTTTTGGCTTTCACGAGAATACGAAGTTACAAGTGCTAGAGGGCATTCAGCCCACCGCCCTTGTCTGCCCACAAACTACCACTCAGCGTTACCAGATTTTTGCTACCTCACTCCTGAGCTCAACTTACACCAGTTATATCAAACTGCATGGTGATTTTAAAGGTTTCCATGTGCAAACTCCCTGCCTCTGGTACCTAACACCCATCTGTTTGCTACAAACTTTTACTATGAAACAACGAGTTTTAGTTTAGATCCATACACGCCCCCATAGCTGTACTCTAGAAAGGCACTTAACCTCCTTACTTTGCCTTGCAGTCCTCATTAAAAACAAAACAAACAGCACCAAAACACACATTGAAAAAACCCAGCCAACCAAACAAAAAAACAAACCAAAAACACAAAGCAGAGAAGAAAGCTGTGATCATTTGATTTCTAACCAGGTCGTGGACGCTGTACAAATTTTCAGCAGTCGCAAACTGGTTGTTTTGCTCCAGTCTTGTGCTCCAAGTAGCACCAATTAAAGAAATGCATTTGGAGGAAAGCAATAACATTCATCCGTCTCTGAATATACAATGGATATTATCACTACTGCTGAATCACTGTCCCCTGTGCAACACAGCGTGCCTGGGATCTAACTGCAGAGCTACCATGAAAAGGCGCACCTTTGCAGGCCTTGTCTGCAGTGGTTCTCCCTCAACCTTACAAATGGTCTGATGCATTGCTGGAGGACTGAGGGTCTTTTGTCATAAAAAAAAATGCTTTATCAGAGCTGAAGTACGGAAATAGGATTTCTTGCACAGGGAAGAATACAGAAATCAGGTGTACATTTTAAATAATTTAGCTTCCTATCTAAGATGGAGCCTTGCTGTGACTTTGTCCTGGAGAAAATAATTAGCAAGCATGAGCGACCATCAAAACGCTAAGGTTGCTCACCATCATAAGAAGAGAATGTCACTGTCAGGAAAACCATTTATATTCCTAAGTGTTTCTGAGAAGCTTGAGTAAGGCGTTTTTAAGGAGGTCCATCAGCTTCCTAAACAAGATTGGGGTTCCACAAGGAGAGGACTTCTTTTTAACGACAACAGATGCAGGTTGCTACTCTGATCCTCCAGTTCACGTTACTAGAC
The DNA here is from genome assembly GCF_036013445.1 of Caloenas nicobarica. Classification (NCBI taxonomy): domain Eukaryota; kingdom Metazoa; phylum Chordata; class Aves; order Columbiformes; family Columbidae; genus Caloenas; species Caloenas nicobarica. The sequence continues at coordinate 74,422,209 of NC_088247.1, forward strand.
CAAGGTGCATTACATTTCTATTTCATTGCTCTAGTAGTTAAAAAAGTACTTTGAAATGGGAATACAGTGATCTGCTCTTAATGCAATTGGGATTTTCTTTAAGGGTTGATCTGGTTCTTTGTCTCTAAGGCATTTTGATCGAACAGAAATGTATTCATTTGTGCAACACAGGGCATGACACACAGCAAATTTGTAACCTTGCTTTGCCAAAATTTGATGTTATATATGGGGAAATAAATCTGAAGTTTAATCAGCTTTTCAGGTACCTACCGGCTAGCGTCTTTCTTTTTTGAGCACATGGTTAACATAGAAGCAGTAGAGTCATCTTATTTTAATTATTTTTAATGTCGGTGACATTTTTTTGCTCCATCATTTTGGTACTCATTGGTTAACAATTGTGAATAAAACCCTGCCATCATTTTTGCAAATGGTGAAATAAAAAGAAATGCCTGTAAAACAAACATTAGTATAATAACATCTTCTAAAATTCAACAGAAATCTGTTAAACAATGGAGGTTTCTGCTATCTGAGATAAAACTCAGAAGACCTGAAAGACTATTCATATAAGTTAAAATTAAATATCTTCATACATAATGATAGTAACTGACCTCCTGGACCATGCCATATTAAGAAAGGCAAGATGATACATATGATGCAAGTAAAAAAGGCACCTTTCATGCTGGAAATATTTCTTACTCCTATTAGAGGTTCTGTACTGTAGGTAAAAAAATATTAGAAACTACATTTATCATAAACGATAATTATTATAAACTGTGACCTCACTTTAAGGAAAGTACATATTTAGATCAACTAGGAGATAAACATTATCTTTATCATCCTGTACAACACTTGATACTTCATGACTTCCTGATATTCCTATGCATTTAACTAATTTGATAAAGCTTTGAATTAGATTCAGAAATAATATAACAAAAAAAAAATCCAAAGTAAAAACACTATGGTTAAGTTACAGTTTTCTGTCCCATTGGGATAGCTATAGAGAGATTTAATATTCCTTATAAAATGTAATTTTTATATTATGCGTATGAAAATATATAGTGTTTCATTTCACCCATTCTGCTGACTGGTCCAGCAAGCAAACGTGGCTTGTCACTAGCACTCTCTGCCTTTCGTTATTTCCTTGTGTGACTATGTCACTCTTATAATGTTCAGCTTGCAATTTGCAATGAATATAATAGATAAAATCTCATTAATGACTTTGAGTAGCAATTTTTAATTGCAGCGTATGCTGGCAAATTCATCTAGTTCTTAGTTGTACTTATTTGTATGAATTCAGCAGCTTTCTTGCCTCCTGAGGGAAGCAAATCTGGTAAAAAAAAATCAACAAGGCATTTTATTTCTAATGAGAGTGATTTGATCTCTCAAATTCTTGGGTTACTTGAAGACCAACTGTAAGCTAAGGCTCTGGAGCTGGGCTTCAGAAGACTTCAGGAATCATTCTTAGTGCAGGATCCACTTTTAACATATAAATTACTGGTGTTGGTGATTCGTTATATAAGACCTTTGGCGTTCTGTCTTCCACTAGAGTGAGGCTAATGTAACGGGTAGGACTGTACAGAACCAAGATGGGGACCACACGTGTGATGGGCTGCTCAGCTACACATTGAAAGCAACTGATTATAGTACTGTGTGGGTTGGCTTTTCTGTCCTGTATGTAACATTAGGCAAGAAGTTATACTAAATAAAACTCTTGAAATAGCAAATGAAATCAGACACAGAAGTGCAGCCTGATGTCATCTTTAGAAAGAATCTGTGGAAGAAATAGGCTGGTATATCTAAATGTTGAAGAAGAACAGACAGATGGCCCTGACCCTCCAATATGCGTGTGTCTCTGTGGAGTCTTTGGGGCTTCAGTGACTTGTTTATGCAGAACTCCTTACAGACCCAGTAAAAATAAATCCCTGCTATGAAGAACAACAAAGAGGGAAAGTGCAGCTTAACTCTCATCTGGAACCTCTGCCCTCAGGCCTTTTTAAGTTATTTTTTACAAGTGGCATGTCATAGCCACTTGTAGCACTTCCAGGTTTAAATACATACAGTACTAGTTCTGTGAGTAATCATGGAGACTTCAGTAAGACTGCTCAGGTGCACTGTGTCTTTGGATGACTGGGATTTAAAGACTAAACACTCCCATATCTGCTCACTAGAATATTTGTCCCTTCACCTTTGAATCCAAATCAATACTTTTTTTTTTTTTAAGGGTCACCAAAATCCTCCTACACTTAGCAAAATTATTTTGCTTTCTGCAGTAACAGAGCACATCCACTGTTACTAGGAGCTCCTCTGCTTTTCCATAATTTTGTCCTTCAAGCATCTGAAAAAAACAGGAAGGTTAGGAGGATCAGGGCTCCTGGGAAATACGGAGTTAACGTAACCCAGGCTTGTTGTCATGAATAGGAAATAGCTTACCCCTGGAGTCGATTTGCCTAATTGATTAGAAGCCTGATTGCATCCCTGAGGGGCTGGATGCCCTGAGGGGATATGCCTGCCCAGAGGCAGGGAGCTTGCACAGCAGCTTCACAGAAAGGGAATCTCCTGTGCTGCTGGAGCCTGGGCTGAGAAATCATTTTCCACTGACCATTTCTGGACCAGAGCTCAGGCCCATCTCCAGCATGCTCCCGAGCACAAAATCAGCTCGTAGACTTGGAGAGAGGTGCCAGCAAGCAACATCTGAGTGCTACCTCCTATGGCCCAGCTGTCACAGAAACTGGCCAGTGTGTGAGGACACTCAGCCCCCTGCAGTGAGGCTGTCCAGCAGAAGAAATGTTGTTTTGCTCACCCAAACACTCCCCACCCACAAACTGTAAGCAGTTGGCTTTTTCAGTCTTTCCTGCTCCTTCACTTCTCAGGACGGAGCAGCAGAAGTGCCCGAAGTGACAGAAGTCCCAAGGCTTGGCAAGCTTCCCCAAGGGGCAGGAACCACCAAGTGGCTCCTGGTTCCCTAATCAGCTCCATGAAGTCGCCTTGTGAAGCCCAGAGGCAGGAAGCGGTTTATAGTACAGTAACTCGGGCCATTGTCTGGGCTTTTTCAGCTGGGCTTCGTTACTATTACCATGAGAAAGACCAGCATCTTTTTCTACTTCCCTTTTGCCTCTTCGAGTCTTTACTTGCTCTTGACTTTTCTGAATTTCACTTTGATACCTTGACACTTTGTTTTTTCTCCCAGACAGATATAATTAAAAGAGTTAAAATATTTTTTTTTTCTTTTGCCTTTTTTTTTTTTTTTGGTCAGGGTGGGCTGTGAAGCAATGAGGATGGGTAGCAGAGAGATACTGTGGAGATTTGCTGGGAGAACTCACCTCGTCCCCCATTTACAGCAGCTCTTCGGGTCTTCTCTGCAACTCAGAGGGCCTAGAAAGCTGCACCTGGGAGACAAAATTCAACATTCAAGTTTTACATAAAACAGAATTAGCAAAAAGTAAGTCCAGCAGGGTAAATGGGTTGCAGACTGCCGACTGTGTTTCAGTGTGCGATACTCCACGTTCTTCCAAAAAGACCTCGCCAGTCTTACCTTGAGAAAGAATTTGACAACAGTGCAAATCTTAAAAAGAAGAAAAAGCCATGTGAACACTCATTCAAAGCATCACACTGCAAACCAGCATGGTGGCTTACAGTCTGCTATAGCACTCATTCAGTGCTGGTGTGAAGGAAAATGCCTTTTATTTCCTCCTCCTCTTTTATCTCCACCATGTGCTGGAATTCCTGGACAGTCCCCAAACTCAATACAACCTGCCCTCCTTAACTTCTGGGGCTTAGCGACCTCCACGTTGCTAGGGCTGCAAGGTACCAGAAGAACAATAAATATATTTCTGGAGCCTCTTATGAAAAGTAATCTCTCTGATCCAGACATCACAGAACTCAGTTCTGCTTTCCTGAGATCAGAAAATGAGTCACAGCTTCAGTTATGGTTCACCTGGGAGTGTCTTACAGAGATTCTTCTTTGTGTCAGTACAGAAAAGGCAGTCAGCTGGTGAGGGCAACACAGCACCATCCAATCTCTAATGCAGTGTAAAAGGAGAACTATGGCAGAGGTTAGACTTTTAAGCTGGTGACATTCATAAACCACCTGGAACAAAAACACATGAAGAAGTGAGCCTAGCCTCAATGGAAGATTTATTTCTTGTATCTCCAATTCAGTGCCTAGTTCTGTCACTAAACATGCTACTACATTAGTAGGAAATGGTGCTGTATTTCTACAAGAAGATAGATCTTGTTGCTTTTTATCCTAATACTTCTCAATTCCTTTTTTTTTCTAGGCCATAAGTCCTTGCACATCCATACCCTTCACCATCGCAGTTCCTGATTTAGTATTCTGAGGATCACTATTAGGACCAGTAGACACAGCTTTAATCCTTTTGACAAAATATATTTATATTCCTCCTGTGTAGAGTCCATAATACATCATGCAGTGACCTGGATGACAGAGTGGTGGATGCACTTATTAAACCTGCAGATGACACCAAGGTGGAAGAGACTACCAGGAAGTTTGGCTTAGACTATAAAGTGATTTTGACAAACTGGAAGTGTGGTCTGAAGAAGTGGTAGGCTAGAAAATGAAGTCAAAATGGTGTTAGCTTAAAAAGAAAAGACTGAATACACTATGGTCTGAAAACCTGTGCAAAGGAATTTATAGGGTTTTTTTTTTTCTATTTAGTTAGCTACTTCATGGGGGAAAATGCTAAAAGGAATTGGCTTAAGTTGCAGGGAGAAGGTTAAGTTTCATATTTTACTGTAATATGATATCAGGAAACAATATTTGTCTTATGCTTAACTAAGTAGAGAGTGCAACAACTCATAAACACTAGATAGGCTTTTTTAATCTATTAATCTATAGAAATGGCTTCTGAAAACATCATTAAGTCTATCTACAGTACTTGATCTTAAAAAATAAAATCAACACTCCTATATTGTCAGATGCATCACCTAGAGGGAACCATCTGTCTGCATGCTCTCTGTGTGCTTTTCTGTTAATTCATATGTCCAGAGACAGAAAAACAAACACCAAGGAATGACAGGCAGATTTATTATACTAGAGTATTAAAAATAGATTCTGTAAAAATAAAATAATAGCTTAAAATAACTTACATAAATGTTTTTCTTTACCTATGATGTATAAAATTATGTATTTCAACTACAGTTTATAAACATGAGTTAAAACATTAATTTTCTGTTAAAAAACATTGTATGAAAGAAATCACAAGAAAAGAATGACTCCAAAATATATTTTAAATTATATGAACCAGCTCTGTATAACACTACACACAGTCTGGTGCCCCCTTTTGCCCCTTTATGAAACTTTTAAACCCACTGGCACACTGGACCAGATTCAACTCCTATATAAAGCTGAAACATTTCGATCTGGATTCAGTGGATTTATAAAAATATTCAATGGTACTTTTTCTTTGGTTGTTTTTTGTTTGTTTGTTTGGGGTTTTGGGGGTTTTGTTTTGGTTTTTTGTTTTTGTTTTGTTTGTTTGTTTTCTTTCAAGCAGGGGACAGACTCAGGACTATTGCAGTTACAAATCACAGTGAATTTTTACATCATTGATATTGCACCCTTGGACTTTACTGTGAGATCACTCTACAGTTTACAGCAGGACAGTAGATCATGTTGTTAATTTTTTTTTTTTCCCTCCAGTCTGAGGGATTTTTTCATGTCCAATAAATTCCCAAATGAATTTTCCCAGGCTTGAGCAATACCCACCGAATGTATTCAGGATTTAACTATATTATCCTTGAATCACCTCATAGAAATTCTCAGCTTGGTAGATAGCTCATTCAGTTCTGAATTATTAGTGTTATATTTATTATTAAACTTATATGTTAGGGCATATTTTGCATTTGCTTTCTTAGAGGACCAGTGGCTCTTCAAAATATGTTTGGCTTCCTTTTTTCTTTCCAGTTGCAGTCTTCCACTTGGAGAATGCCTTTGCTGAATTTCCAACAAAAGAAATCAGAAATGTTTGAGTTTAGATCTCTTAACACCTATTGTTGAGTATCTTATCAGTGCATAGGCAAGAATATGCAAATAATTTGAATCTTCCCTACAAGAAATACTTGTTTTAATATAAAAAAAATTATACATCCCTATATGGGCACAAATAGATTTCCTTATCCTTAAAGCATGTTTAAGTGTAAAGTTATTCAGCCAAAAAGGACATCTTAGAAAAAACACTCATGTCTAAGGATTTTACACTAACATAGACTTTTAATATCAATTTACTTTTGATTTACAGTCTTGCAAGTTAAATGTGGGTAGTTCCTACATGGATGACTACAATTTGTGTTTTCTCCTTATCCATTTCCCTGAACGCACTTCAATGTGCATAGAAAGTACAAAGAACTTACTAGTTCAAGATGAGCCTTTAGACTCTTGAGGACACATGAAAGTCTGGTTCCTTCAGCAACTGCAATTCCTCTAAATGATTCCTCAAATTCAGCTTTCAGTTACAGTAAAGCAAACTAAAAGCAACCTCCTGGTGCCAGCGTGGATATTGACCAAAAGTTAACATGATATATATTTATTTAAAAAAAAAAAAAAAAAAATCTACCTGTGTACCCCAAAGATGTGTTCTGGTTGCTATGGAAATGGTAATCATGAATTTCCTGGCTAGAGTGTGATCAAAATCCTAACTTTCAACACTGCATTAATGTCGTTTTTCACACTTGCAAGATACTGATTTTAGCTGTAGTTAGGCATTCCCAAATGGAATAAGCTCCTTTCCTTGACATTGTGCTAGGATGTTAAACGAAAACGAACAAAGAAACCCCAACAACAACCAACAACAAAACAACAGAAAATTTTTTTAAAAAAGTTTTTTAAAAATAATAGTCACATACAGATGAAACCCTCACAGTATTACCTTCAGCATTCCCAACAAACCCCCACCAGTTTCCATTCAAACTGGTGGCTCAATGTACCTGAGACGGCTAATTAAAAAAGGAAGTGGTCAAAGTCATGCTTTTTTTTTTTTTTTTGAAACTTCAAAGGTGATCCCTCTCCTTCCTCCTCTTTACATTTTACTGTCTGGCTGCCTGCCCATCCTGCAGCTGTTGGCTGAGCCTGTGTTTCACGGCGTCAAACCTGCCTCCTCACGGTCCATAAAGTTACAGCAGGGATCATGATACGCAGGTGTGGAAAAGCCAGAAGTGCAAGATGGGCCCGTTAATGATTTTTCTGGCACCCCATGCTGAGCTGCTGAAAAAAAGAGAGCAGCCCGCAGAAGGCAAGGGACTCTTTGTTTGCAAAGGTATTTGAGATCATATTACTTCTCCCACAGCAAAGGTGTTGGGTTTTCACTTTAAGGGCTGTTTACAGAAATGATTCACCTTTTATACAGCTTTTAAAAAATGCTTTGAGGCTTTAATTTGACACAGGATTTGCATCACACCAGTATGAAAACCCTTACTTTTCATTTAACCACCCATTAAATCATTCAACGATCTTACGCAATGATAAGCAGCCAGCTCCCATTATATGGACTTAACAGAGAAAAACAAAAAATCAAATAATTAAGGGTTCGTTTATATCATAAGCTTTAGTCTGGGAATTTCTGTACCTATTTACATTTGCGCAATGAAGGTAAAGGGAACCAACTGCTGGGAAACAAACAAACAAACAAACAACACCACGAAACAGGAAAAAGTACAACAAATTGCTCTTCTTGAAATAACTGAACAATTATATCTAAAATTCTTAGCTTATAAAAATCACTTAAAAGTCTGCTTTATTTTAAACATTGCTCAAGCTGTGATCTGAACTGTGCCTAAACAACAACTTTAAACAACTTCAGCTCCAGATTTTTAGAAATGGGTGCCTGAAAATAGTAGCCTACGGGAACCATTTTCCAGAACACACAAGTGACACGTGATATTCCCCGCCACTCGGGATCAATAAGACTTAAATTTGCAGATCATCCGAACACCAAGGCATGGCCCAGTTTTCACAACTTCAACTAGTGTCCCTATCTCCTACTAAGAGAGAGAGCCTGAACAGTTGCATTTAGGCTTTAAACCCCCTCCCCAAGCCCCTAGTTAGGTGTGGGACGCTAGCACTTCTGCAAGCTCTAGGTCCTAGATTCTCTAGCACCCCAGTCTTTAGGCACCTATATTTTAATGCTGGCCTTTTGCATCAGTGTTTTAAAGCTGGACAGTATTTTGGTGCTAACGAAGAATAAGCAGGTAAGCGCCGAGAGGAGCAGCTAGTGAGGAACATATCATGTGGAGAAGGGAAGTTTAAGAGGAGCTACTGATGCAGAAAAGTGTGAGCTGCACTGTCATCTCTGCTGTTCGTCCATACATAATTTACTTATGTCAAAAGTTTAGCACAGTAAGGATTTGTCTACGCATGATTCTGTAAAAGAGTTATAATTTCTGTTGCTACAACTCCTAAAGACACAGAGCTGCTGGGCACTGTTTAAAGCCCAAAGATAAAGTTCAATTCTGGAACCGTATATCCGTTTAGACCTACATGATGGATATGCCCCCTCTGACAAGCAGCACTAGATTAATTTCAGGCTCCTGACCTGCTCACACATAATCCTCCTAATATTTTATTTCCCTGAACAACCATTTTGGATGCAGCAATTCCTAGAAACTCAGACCAGGACTGGGAGCAATCACAAACCTGAAGAAAAGCAGTGCCAACCATAAACAAGGTGGAACCAAGAGCATTATGCTTTTGGTACCACTTCAGCATTTGGTTGTGTTATTGAGCATCATGCGAAGCTATGAGATAGCAGGACATCTCTTGAAGAAAGGCCAGTGGGAACCAAAATGGACCTTATTGTCTGCAACAGTGAAGAATGCAGTGTGTTTTTCTCCATGCCTGCAATTGTCACTTGCTCAGAACTGGCATGGCATGGCTTTGCAGACAAATAAATGGATCAGGTGGCCTTTCTGAGGACATAAAGGAATAATGTGCATGTGTTTCATGCTGCTCCTAAGTCCACTTCTGACAACAGAATTTCAAGGGTACTTGGTATACACGTAAAACCCTGTCTCTCTTCCATTGCCTGCTGTGGTACCTGTGCCAATACCTTCAGCATGGAAATAAAACAGAAGTTGCTCATACCAGGACTCCACAAACAAAAACACGACCAAAGCTCAAAAACCTAACTCAGGAACAGAACTGTCAAAGTATCCACATACAGCAGGGAAACAGAGAAAAAGATATTGAGAAGGTAACAACTCTCTGTATTTTTCCTTGAAAGTTATTTCCCAGCTGTCAGAAAGAAGAGTAAGGGAAGCTCATGAATAATTGCTTTTGCTGGTTACCTCAACTGCCAGCCTAATCTTTAGCTTTTCATCCTGCAGCAGTCTGTAATAACCTTCGCATTTGTGTCAGCAGATATATTTTAACAGCAAAGCACAGGAAACAAAATATTCTTTTAAACGCAACAAATCCCAATAGCCTTTGTGCCCCACCCACAAGCCACCTAAATTACATGGACTGGCCTTTCTCATTATGTTTGTGATGCCGAAAAACATCTTTGCAACCATATGTTACGTAGTTCATGAAATCCACCCTGCCATCAGCTTTTCAAGAAAGAAGCTCTGACCTTGCAGCTCTGGTGGGTGATCAGCCAGTCTTCTGTGCTCCCAAAAGAAAACACATTTTTAAAGAAGCATCTTAGAAACTTAAAAGCTGAAGGACACCAGGCATGGTGAGTGAATATTGCAGAAAGCTATTGTAAATTATATGCTCTGCCATGGGAGTCTTCAAGGGCCACAGGCATGCTGTACAGTCTTTTTGCACCACAAGTCCTTTCTCTGGCGTTGACAGCAGCACAACCCTCCTCTCACAATGAGAGGTTGCAATGAAACAAGCAAACAAACAATCTTAAGGGTTGTGAGGTGCTGAAATATAAAAATAATTGAGAGAATAGATTTATCTCAGACTGATTTTTAGGTCCTGCCTTTTCTAAACTCCTGTAGGATTCTTTATTCCAAGATTCTCAACCTTCTTTTTTATGGATACTGCCAGCAACAGTGAGTGCCATGAGCAGCATCCTGATTTTTGCTGCCTTACACATCCCCTTTGAAATGCACCAAATCACAGTTTAGTAAAGCCAGCTATAAGCCTCATGGAGTAAGTATCTCATCTCCAGGTGTACTCACCTGTTCTTTATGGGCAATTAAGGACTCTGTCTGGCTTCAGCTGCTGAGCATCCTACTGGGACTGTGCTATTGGGTTTTCACTGCCAGCCTCAGCTCTGCCCTCCCCAGCACAGCTGGGGCGGTGGCAACTGCAGCTCCCAGCCACATGCCACACTGAGATAACTTGTATGCCACAAGTGACACGTACCACAGCAGGGCATCCCCTGCTTTAGGAAATCCTATAGGCTACTTTAAACACATAATGGTTATCATCATTGCACACTGGCAAAATAGTTTTTGCAGACCACTGTTGCCATCTCTGCTCAGGATCAGTGTAGTGGTGGGATATATTTTGATATAAACAAGTACCCTCGTGCTATCTAACTCTGATTTCTACCAGCTTATTTGTCCATCATTTAATGTGATGTCATTATGACATGCTCCTCCTTTGTTTGAAATCAAAGGTACTAACCCTAAAGCTGAATGAGGCACAGCACAATGCAGTGCAAGGTTAAATCTCCTATTTGAACCTGGAGCTATCCTGCTGCTTATAACCCTGCTAGCTTACTCAGAGAATAAGAAGTCTCCAGTAAACCCTGATTTTCCTAGACTTGACCACAAACTTTTTCAATTAAAAATATTTGGGGTTTGCAATTTTTCTTGAATTCTTGAAGCTTATAGCAACTGAAACAAGTGTAAGTTATAGCCAAGTCTATGTGCTTTTATTTTTAAATTGAAATACTGTTTTCAAACAGTAACAATTTCAAAACTATTAAAATGCTGAAAGTGTGTGAAATTTAAGCCAAATAAAATACACTGTGAAAACCACTGGAGTTCAAACATGTAACTATTACCCATTTCTACATTTCTCCCTTTTTCAGCCAATTCTAATTGAAGAAACACTAAAGAACATTACAACTTGATAAATCCATGGTAATGTAACAAGGGCTAAACCTTGTCTGATCTGGCAACCGAGAGGAAGGTGGGAGGAGTCCTGAGGGAACAGCCGGAGTGAGAAGTGAAACTGCAAGACCATGAGGTGGTGATCAAAGGGAGCGAGGACTCCTAGGCACAGTGAGAAAAAGCATTACTGTCCTGGAGAGATGAAGGAAGAAAATCCCCAAGCGCTGTTCAGGAGAGTTGATTTTTAGGTGTTACATTAACCCAATTCTGATAATTTCATTAGCTTTCTTAAATTTGCCTTATTTCAAATAACGTCCCAAGCTCTAGAGTGCACTTCACTGTGCACTGGGTTCAAATACACTACCAGATACGACCACATTTTAGGGACTATCCACCCAACTGGATGTCCAAAGGCTTAATGAGCTGATGTTTGAAAAATGTGCCATCTGTGAATCTTGAAAGGCAAACAATAGTACAGCACCATGTTAGCAAGAAACAAATTAACCAGATGGGTTTTTCTTTTTAGTGCTATTGTCAATAACAACAGTCTCTATACATCAAGCAAAAAAACTTTCAGACTCAGGAGATCATTGTGCTTTCAAGCAATAATTAATGCTATTCATATTTATCTTAGATATGAAATGACCTTTATTATAACAGTAAGGTATTTTGAGGCATTTTCTACTGTAAGTTGGAGCATACTTCTTTGCATATGGTACAGGCAGATATCAAAGCATGTAAATTAAAACCATGTAAATTAAAAAACAAACAAGCACACAAAAACACCCCAGAAAACCCAAACAGTAAAACAGTCTGCTCCTTAATTCTGAAGTCCTGATACTGGCCATTTTTTCAAGGCGACACACCTCAGTGCTCTGCCCCTTAGCTCTCATTCATATCATTTTTTCCTGGTGTTGAATGTAGTAAAGACACCATTTCTGAGAAACATAAAATATTTCAGGTGATAGAATGGGATCATAGTGGGGAAGGGGGGAAACAGTATTTTTTAGTAAAGAATTAGAAGGCATTTTGGAACGCTTAATCACTTACAGCTAGAGCTGAAATTTAAAATACTATCTTAAGATTCTATTTCCTTTTCTTCTTCTGACTAAAGTAGTCATCCATTTCTATGCATAGTATCTCTGGTTTGTGTATAGTAGTTTCTACATAGCAACAATTGTTTTTGATGTTCAAGAAGGAGCTGTACCTCTCAAGTTGGTCAAAAGATGGAAACATAGAAAGAAATCAGTGAAAGGAAAGAAATAACTTATACAGGGCTTTGAGACCTGCTCCAATCTGGCCACTTAGGTGGGCTATTAGGATGACCATGGTCTGGGCACTGCATGAGCTCAGAGAACTTGTGCAACGTTTAGGCAGCAACATACAGACGGCAGTGGAGAAGAAGAAAATAGCTGAGGATATTAAGAAAGCAAGGCAATATAAGGTACTGTAATGGAAAATAAGAGCTTTAAGGAGCTTTGAAGAGAAGAAAATGTGGGGATCCAGTGAGGGATCCTCCCGTGGGAATGGCACAACTCAAGCAATAGGCCAATAAATTATTTTTGCTCTTATGCTCTGAAGGATGGAAGTAGCTGTTGTGAAGGAGAGGAAGGGCTAAACATCATTGTATTATCAAGGTGGGACTAAATATAGGCCTGAACAATGGTCCAGTATGACAAAGAGATGACCTCAGCAGCAAGGAAGAAGGAGGACAGCCACAATTGTTTAAAACCAGTATATGCACAACATTTAGAACTAGTGATATAAAATGTATTTTTTTAAATTTATATTTATTTATTGAGACCATTAGAATGGGGACACTAATTGGAAAGCTTGGAGGAGGGGGAACAGTGTAGTGACCACTTGAAATCCCTCCTTGTGTACAAAGTACAGGCAAGACCTTCACAACTCGTGATACACTGGCCTCATGTTATGGATGGCTGGACTACTCCTCTTCACCTTATGGGCATATGAAGAAAGTATGATTAAAGCAAAAAAAATACGCTTTGAATGACTTGGTAAGATTATTTTTTTAAACTATTTTTAAAAAACACATCAGAGATGTATTAAAATTAGAATTTAAAAAACCATGGTTATAACATAACTGCCTCTTCAACATGTGGGGTTTGACAAGTTACGAATATTTTCCTTTTTAATTTAGATAACTTTTTACAGCAATGAAATCAGCTCTTGAGCACTTTGAAACCAAGCAAAACCAAACCACCCACTGACTTATGAATAACTCTGTAGAAATGGCTACTAAGTGCAACTCTGGTAAGGCCACTGGAAAAAACTGCTGACATACATGGCCTTTACTTCATACATTCAGCTTATTATAGAATGAAATTCAACTGAAAGGACCCAGCGAGGGCTGGGATTTTCACACTTACCTTAGGAAATATTTGCTCACTTTCTTTTTGGGGCTTTGTGTGTTTATGACAACGAGGCGGATGTTGGCAGCGTGCCGGTCCCCACACTCTGCCTGGGCGCTCTGGGCAGAAGAAAGAAAACAAAGTCAGAAGGATGCATTTCTAAATGGAGTATTCAACCCACAATGGTGTATTTGCCCCTGATGTGCCACCCTAAAGTGCATCTCCACCTGGAAAAAAATAACTAACGTAACAAGCAGGACTGTTTTAGAGATTATATTTTCCTTATTCAAGCCAGACTTCTGAACAGGACCACATTTTGGTTTGCCTTACTTCACTCTTTTTATCCTACACATTTTCTTTCCATTGGTCTGTATTCTGCTCTCATTTATCTTCAGTAGAAGAAAAGAATAAGTACCCTAGTATCAACAAAATGGGTCCAGTTTTACATGGGCATAGCTGAAGTAGCCCTTCAGTGCTCTCCCTCAGCCAAAATAAGTAGAAGCTACCAGCTAAAGGAGGTCCTGTCCCCTCCTTCTGGTATTTGTACCGCTGTGTAGTAAGCCATATCAGGAAACCAGCTCAAAACTAACCTGAATTAAAAATACAGAGCAGAACAGGGAGATGATTTTCCTCCGGTTCGGCACCAAGATCTGCCTCCCAACACAGGTGGCCTGAGTTCCAGCGGTAGCACAAGCAGAGAGGAGCTGGGGGTGACACCTTCATTTTGCACAGCACACTTACATCAATCCGAAGTTATTGTGAAACTACAGTCCTGGCCTAGTTCACAATTAAGGAAGGCAAATCAGTAGAAAGAACAAAGAAACACTCGATTTTTTTTTTTCTTTTAGTTTGACCTCTGTGAGTGTCAGACAAGCACTAGCAGGAGACCAAGGACAGGAAGGGGAGGGGAGCAGGACTTGGCAGCAATTGTTGTTCTATCAACTCAGCTGTAGCACCAACCCATCACAGCATCTGTGGTAAGCTGATTGTTAACAACAGCAAAACCTCAAACTCTTGAAAAGGGTCTTTTTTTTTTCCTTACCAGCTAGGAAGTTACAGTGGTTCTTTTTGAGGTCTTTTATAAAAGACATGAAGATACAAGATCTGGCTCAGAAACCAGGAATTGTAACTCTAGAGTTTGGAAACAGATTTAAAGCCTTTTTCAGGCCACCTATCCCTCTTTCAGTAGAAAAAGGGGAGAGGAGGAAGAGTACCTTATTAATCTTTGTGCAAAGGCTGTTCTGATGAAACTTCAAACACAGTCATTTTACGCCAAGTGGTTATTACACTTCTATGAGACCTACAGCAGTGCAATTGCATTGGTTCACTGTTTGTTGCCATCGCTTCCTCCATCTGCCTCAAATCACTATTGATCAAGTGGCTGCTACCTGCAGCTCTCAGAAGCAGCATACAAGCGCACTGCACTGACATTCCAGAAATGCCAGGATCTGGCTCTGCTGGAAGCAGCGTTAGTGTAAGCTATTTGCACATTTTCACTTCGAAGCACAAGCCAGAGGTGCAAAGGTTCATGGCTGAGGAAGCGATGAGGCAGCCACGAGGCAAGTTTGATTTGGATCAGTTGATGGCAAGTTTCATGCAAAAGTTCATGTCAATGCCTCAAACTATTTACAGACTCTTAGATGAAAGAGTTTATTACAATGATTTACTGAATAAAAGCATAATGATTGGAGTATTTTGGTATTTTCATTTTGGTATTTTGGTATTTTCATTTTGGTATTTTGGTGTTTTCATTTTTTGACAAGTTAGGCTGCTTGCCTTGGGTATCTTTACCAAGAGCACTTACAAACAATAATAGCTGAGGTCATTATCAAAACCGAATGCCTCTCTGGACTGCCTGCTTTGGCCAAACACGAGTCACTGCCCTGTCTGTGTGACAGCTGGGTGAAATCTAACGGACCCTTGAACTGAAGACAGGGTCAATAATCTGTTGGGCCCTCTTGGTCTTAAAATGTAATGAATAAAGACAGGATTAGATGAAGAGATGTCAGGGAGAAAACACCTTTTGAAGTTTGGTTAGCATTCTTCAAACTACAAGATTATTAGTCTTAGCCTGGCGGAGTTTGTGTGCCTCTGAGACCATCTCCATTCTCCAGCTGGGCTAATTAAAGAAACGTACAAACAGTCTTGTCTGTGTCTTTCTGACCACACAGTACAACACAAGCTGCTACTGAGAGGGAAAGTAACTACAAACATCCCGGTGACAGCAGATTAGGCAGGAGGCCAGCTGAGCAAAGAGGAGGCAGCGGACCAGCCTCCTGGCCCGGGTGCCAGAGGTTAGTCATGTATTTTGCTTCGCAAACAACACAGGCCTTGTAGTTCTCTTCTTGCAGAAACCCCACACAGCCTGCAAACGAGAGTTAAAGTAAGAAAGGGGAGTTACTTCCAGCAACCTCCACAAGCGTGTGCATCCCATAGTTCTTTGTCAGATGCACACTTGGCCTTAACCCTGAGACATTCATTGCTTTAACTGGGTGCGTTCATTTTGACAAAAGGGAAAAGTTAAGGAAAGGTCTGTCTCAGAGCAAAGATATTCGTTATAACTTCTCTAGTCTTTGTTAATATCTTAGGAGCTGAACTTTAATTTCAGTCCTGTGAAAAAATAAAAATCAAAACCTTACCCAAATGCACAACTTATACTCTTAAAAAGAAAATTGCTAAGCGCTTGGAACACAAGTAACGTGTATTTCCTGCATGCAGGAAACAAGAGGGAAAACAAGACGTCTAAAGAGGGAAAGGCTCAGGCATTCTATCTAGCCTCTTGAAAAAGAGGACTATGAGTGAGAATTTATCTTTATGCTGCTTGCTGCGTGGTCCGTCAAGCCAATGCTGATCCTCACTTCTTGCTTCAGCTCTGTTTCAGGAGAGATTTTGCACTCAGCAGGCAAAGTGTGCCAGCACTGGAGTGAGCAGTGTTATCGGGTGTTAGCTGCAGCACTCTGATACATCCTTGAGAACTAGCACATCATTAGGGATACTTTCACAATGGAATGTGTGGGTCTTAGGTCCATATGTCAGACAAAAGCAAGGATGCTTTTAAGGAACAATTTTTAAAAAACTTAAAAACAAATAACGTTAATTAAGTGTTCCTTTAAGTGTTCCTTTTGTATTTGATTTCAGCACTGTTACTGAGGTTTTCAAACCACCATTTTGATAGTGTCTCTGTATGCTTTTCTGTAAAAGAAACAAACAAACAAAAACTAAACCCATCTCCCATCCCCCCCCCCCCAAAAAAAAAAAACAACAACAAACCAAAAACATCACAAGATGTAGCTATTTGTTTTAAAAGAGCTCTGGAAGATAAATTAACAGGGAACACATTTTGCAGTGCAATACCAGGTATTACAAAGTCTGATTCTCTCATCTCTGCACCTTGGTCAGTCATTGCCACCTCCCTGAATTAGCAGCAGTTTACACCTACTTGCACTGATATAAACGACAACCCAAGAGCAAGGTGATAGAAAACAGGTCTGCAATGTATAGCCTCAGCCAAACACACCTGCAACCCTTTTATAGAGCAACCTATATATTGTTCTGTCGGTATGTGAAAATACTATTAATAATAAGTTATATGGAACTACATAAAACATAAATGGCACGTTATATATACTGGACTTATAAGAGATTTGGTAGTGGTTGATACATATACAAACAGTAAAACATCCCGTTGAGGTTACAGTCCAAGCACATTTCAAAATAAATTGGGATTTGTTCTCTGGCACAGCTGAAGCGGGACCTGCTCCCCCAGCAACCACCTTGACGAAGAAAACAGTGAGAGTTCACACTGATCAAGGACTTGGCAGCTCAAGGCATCCTAGTTCCTAGAGATCACTTCCAATTCCCACGGGCAAGTACCAGCCCCAGTGACATAGCTTCAAGAGCACACCACAGACAACTATGAGGTTAAATATGAAACTCAGTGAGCACACTGGCGTATTACCTCAGCCATTACTACCTGTAAACTACACGGCTGATTAACTCCAGGTTTTCTAAGAAAGAAGTGATACTGTAGTTTGCTTTTTCACTGTGAGGTTGCTGAAAAGCATGAAGACCTGTGGTGTTCTCCAGCCTTCCTTACCCATGCTGCTGAAAATGAACTAGCACACATCTCCCATTCTCCACGTCAGTCATCCCTGCTGGATGCAAGCATGCAAATGTTTGGGGTTTTAGTTGTGATTAGAAACAGGAGTCAGAAGGGAGAGGGGAGCCGTAGTCTTTGCCTACTAACATTCAAGTACACTGTAGCAGCCATCAGACACAGACACAAAACCCCAGGTGCCAGGCCTTCCTTGGTATTTAAATTTCTGCCTCATCCCTCCCAAGCCTAATATCCCTGCTGACAACCGATGCCTCTTCCTTGACTGATCCTGGCTTCTTCCTTTTCACCTCTATGGATCAGTTTTAGTGAATTCTGCATGCATCTCACTCAGTTTTGTCCCCTTCTCAACCCTGTGACAGCCTGCACTATATTTCTTCTTCCTGGGTCCCACCTTTCCTTGTCACTCTTTTTGTCCTTTAAAACTCACCTCCACTTTGGCCCCTAGTTTTTCAGTTGCGTCTGTCTTGTAAGGTAGAGATATCTGATTTATTTTTAACAGGCAAGCTCAAACACTCCTAAGTCCGATCTAGACTGCAAGGAGCAAGTCATGGGCACTTCTGATGCCCCTCGAGTATATCAAAACTCTGTGAGCATTGCAGCCCAGCACATATATGGATTTCTCATCACCCTCTAATAGCTTCTCATTCTCCTCTGTCTCTTGTCCCCTGTCTGTAAGAGCTCTTCAGAGCTCTATCTTGGGTCTCATCTTCTGTATCTTATCCTCAGGGAGCCTCCTCTGTTCACACTGATATAATTATTACCTTTAGGTAAATGGCTCACAAATCTACATTTCAATGCCAAACTGATCTCCCTCAGTTTAGCCCTACACATCTAATAACACTTCTGATCTGTTGCCCTGGAAGGATGACTTATTAGTCTAATACTAAACTTTGCAACTTGTATTTTTTCCTTTTATGTTATTTCTTTTTTTTCATTGCTGTTAGCAGCAACATCCCTCTCATTTCTAAAACTTCAAAACTTCAATTTTTACTATGTCTGCCTACCAATGCTGACATATTTCCTGCCTTTCAGGTCCTCCTCCACAAGAAAACAAATAAATCCAGACAAGATGCTGGTCAACGTCTTGGTCATCTCGATGTACTATAAATATTTTGCTCTTCAGTTCTTCATTGCTTCTGTTTTTCTGGACCTGTGATGAACCGAATTATATATATGCATCACACTCCCAGGACCTGGTGCACTTAGTTATAGTAAGTTAATCAGTCCACCGCAACTTTAATTACATTAAAAATAAAATGCAGTAGCAATAACAAAAATATTTGTTCCATATCCTCTATTACTTCCATTTCCTTTCTGTTTATCCATAAATTCTATGCCAAGAGCTGGATAAAAGGTTGCACTTGCTGGTTCCTCGCAGTGCCCGTGCTGAACGTGCCCTCAAAGCGGCAGCAAAAAAAGGCAAGGCAACTTAAACTTGCACTGAAATCTCTCCTGCAAATTTGCACCTGACTCGTTCCTGTTCCTAGATACCAGTTTTCACAAACCTTTTCAGAACCTTCAGCTGAAACTGGTCAGTATGTTCAAAAGCCGCTGGAAGAGGCAGTAGGCAGAAAGAGGGACAGACAGACAGCAAAATTACAAACAATCTCACTTCCTTAGAATAAGAGACTGAAGAAATTATTTACTTATTTAATTCAACCCATCCATTTTGTGCCAGTCTTGTATTTTTAGTTTTAATGTGACATGGGGTTTTGTGTTGATAGCCCATACAAAACGTTTCCAGCTCAGAATAAAGACCAGGCCACCAAGCAAAGGGCTTCTGGCTAATCAGCAAAAACAGAGATCACCACCCACTCTCAAGCCCTCCGGGAGCTCGTGCAGTACTTTAGGACAGTGTGACATGAGCAGGCTTCTTCAGTTAAAATAATTCCGGTGAAAGAGGCAACAATGGTTAAACCATCAACCTTATACTTCAGGTCTTTTGAGAGGAATGAAACAAAGGCTACTGATTCAGAATACATCGCTGTTTCAGAGCTGATGCACACCTGTTTATTCTCAGCGTTTTCACTGCTTTCTTCGCACATCAGACTACAAACCATTTCTTAGGGGCTGCTGATGCTCTACCAACTCTAGTTAATCAAGCGTGCTGAGAGAAGCTTTCTAGCACAGAAGCCAAGAGGCATGAAGCAGCTGGTGCTTACGCCAGGAAGATCTCTCAGCCTTCAAGCCACGGTGGCTTCCTGGAGCACCGCGGCCACTACCTTCCACAGCAGGACTGCCCAGCATGTTCCAGTCTCCACAAAAGTATAGCTTAATGTAGGTGTCTTTATCCAAACGAAGATTACAGACTGCACTTCTAAGCCCAAGATGGATTTTATTAAAACTCTAGTTTTCAACATTTAAATACATGCAGTTCTGCTTAGACATAAGCGGTGTTCCAAGTAACATCTGAAAATAGAATCTATCTTCTTGCTTAGGACGAGAGGAAATGGCCTCAAGCTGTGCCAGGGGTGGTTTAGATTGGATATTAGGAAAAAAAAAAATCTTCATGGAAAGGGTTGTCAGGCATTGGAACAGGCTGCCCAGGGAAGTGGTGGAGTCACCATCCCTGGAGGTGTGTAAAAGGCATTTAGCTGAGATTCGTAGGGACATGGTTTAGTGCTAGAGTTAGGTTATGGTTGGACTCGATGATCCTGAGGGTTTCTTCCAACCAAAACAATTCTATGATATTCGGCTAGATGTCATTCACTTCCAGAGTTTACTATGCATAATGGCATCATTAAAAAAAAAATTCTCATTACCTTCATTTGAATTGCTTTAGTAGCTACAATTTGGGACAGATTTGCAAGAATTTATTTGTAAAATATTTTGCATACTGATTTTTTTTTTGCATAGTTATAGGCAGTTGGACTAGATCACAGTAGGTCCCTTCCAACTGAACTATTCTATTCTATTTTGTATTCTATTTTAATAATTAGGAAAACTATTAAAATGTTAAAACTAAATTTTGAAAAGAAATTACATGATGCATTAAAGACTCTGGATCTGGTCCCCTCTATTCTAGGATTGCTCCCTGCAGCAAGTCCATAAAAATGCTCCTTTCTCAGGGAAACAGGAAGTTGACCTTGCTGTAAACCAAAGTCAGAGCTACAGAACAAGAACTGCAGAGGAAAATTACTTAAAAGAGGATCTTCATTTGGCCTATAGCTGAAGTGCACAGTTGAACCAAATGAAAATGTAAAGAAATCTTGGCTGTCTTTGTATGATGGGAGCAGAGAATTCAAGGAAAGTGCGACAGCACTAACATTTATAAAGATCTGCAGTGTGAGCATAAGCACCTAAGCAAACAAGCAAATTTTAGTGCAGGGGTTGAATATATATATATATATATATATCTAACCCTGGTGGGCAGGAATACAAAACCAGGAAATACTCTAGGTGGTGTCTATGTAAAACCCACATCAATTGTCTGTATCAGTTACTAAATGCAGATACATTTAAATTAGTGCATGTTTATGAGCAGACATGGCCTTGGATTGAAAGCCGTTTGCATTTCATGGAGAAAAATGAAAGCTTTCTGGGACTGACTCTCCATAGACTTACACCCAGGTAGCTACCTATATACTTGCATGGCACTTGTCTGTGGTTATCACTGTAGAATTGCTCAGTATTATAACTACTCTCGACTCCTATGCAACTAGAAATGTACTCCTAAAATGCAAAACACTGAGCGGAAAGAAAGCAAGCATCCAGAAGCCAATCTGCATGTGTGCCATTTTATCCTTTTGCTTTTCTTTCCCTGCCCCACCCTAAGGATGCCAAAATGAGCCCCTCTAATCTCCTGACCTGAACTTTCTATTTTCCATAGAGTATAATTATTCTAAAATTCTTCTAAAAATACTTTGACTGCACTTCATTTTCTCTTCTTATCATTCTGCCAATATAATAGCTTGAAATTTTGGAGGTTTTGGAGTTATTTTCAAGTGGCATTTTCCCCTTTTCATGCATAAAAGGCTGGTCTTTCATTTCTTTATTTTTCTCTCACATATTTGTGAACAATCACTTCTGCTCCAGTCAAGCATATAGAAACAAGCACTGAGCCAAGGCATATTTGTCTTGGGTCAGGTAAACAGGGCCCATGTGGTCCATCCTTAGCCTGGGGCAGGATGAAAGGCCAACCAGGCCTCCTCACGGTTTGGTGACATCTGAGCTAATCTTCCCTTCGTTTGGGAACAATTACAGAAAGTCACCTGAAAGTGTCTGCAAATAAACCTCTGTCCAAAAGCTAAGAGAGAGTGATTTTTCACCTCCAGCACTTATGACCCGTTTTCTGCTCACTGACACTGGTAGGAGCCCCAGGTGCCTTCACAGAGTGAAATAATTTAGGACTTTCTCTTGAGTGTACAAGTGGGTTTCCTTGCAGTTAATCCAGACTAGATAGTAGTTCAAACATGCCTTTTTTCCTAAAAGAATGATACAAATGGTAGTTGTGTGATTTCACTTTCACTCTACTTATAGTGTAAACTTCACCTTTCTTTCATGCTGCTTTTTGCCAGTTCCACACTCTGCATACAAGTTAATCTAAATCCTCCTAAAGGTGTCAGCTGGTGGCTAAGTCCTCATGCATAGGGAGTTTTAAGATTAGACAAAACTGCGGTTTATAGAAGCAACATCTACCTATATGGTAAAGATAGAAAAGAGTCTGGCCTCAAAGCTACTTTTAATGGGAATGGAATAAATCAGTTTTCATCATATATGCCTGCCCAAGTAAGCCTTCTTGTCAGCCTACACAAAACCATGAAGCCTGCCCTAGATCCACTGTTCTGCATAGGATTTCTGCTCATCGGAGTGGTTCACCGTAAACTACTGGGTTCAGCTTGAAGAGTGTAGCTATCAGATGTAAAAAGAGAAAGCAGAGTGAAATTTGCTTACCCAAGCCCTTTTGCAGCCTACAGCCAAAAGATACCATTTGGTATCTTCCAGCATACAGTGGGCCAAAGGCAGCAAGTCCACCTTAGAGCCAAAGCAATGCTCTAACAAAGCCTGAGTTCCAATGCGAAATCCTACCCACAGCTCAAATAACTCTTCATTTATTTATTAAAGTTCATTTATAAAAAGTTCATTTATTATTTTCCAGAGCACGTTGTTACCTGCAAGGGGCAATGCTTGCAATAACCAGCTATTTTCCCATCTTATAGTGAGTCACAGTGCTACCTAGGAAAGGCAGAGTTGATACTAGGGGAGAAGATGGACAGTCAAAAGAAATAACTGGGTTATTGCTCTTTCCCTCATCTACAGACAGCCACTTTCCAACAGCCAAGGCAGTGCTTCACTCTGAAGTGCCCCATTACCCCTGTGGTGGTGGCTGTGCAGGCAGCCAAGGTGGCTGAGGGATCCTCCGCACCAGGTGATACTGTAGAGAGGATCCTGCCACAGGGAACTACAGCTGGGAGGGGCTGTAAGCATCACACTTCTGTTGTGCAGTGCTGGCATTTCTTTCCATCCCTGGAGGTGCTAAAAGGAAACCCTATTGTACTGGAGGTAGTATAGAGGTGAGTTGTCAACCTCACATCTAAGAAGCAGTAGATGGCAAGTGTGAACTAACAGGAAAAGCCAAGTCTCTCTTCACCACCCTTCCTCTCCTTTCTGTCTGCATCCAGGTAAACCCACACCTGACAACGATACCTTCTTCTATCTTCAATTTAACAGAGGACATCTGCGCAACTTCAGGGCTATCAGAGCTTCAACTTGTAAAGTCTACACTGTACATTTTTCTCTAGTCTAACTGGGAGGAGAGAAGTGGTATCTTAAGCTGGACAACAGGCTGAAGCCCTCTTTTGATCAGAAGAAAAGTTTTCATCATACCAAATGAGTCAGCTCTTCCCCTCACATTAGAGGCCACCTTCAAGGCCTCAGTGTTATTGCTTAAGTCCCTTAACTAAAATCTATCTTGCCACAGGAAGAATGTGCTGCCTTGACAACGACAGCAACTGCAAGAGATCCAAATGAAGCTGTACAAGGAAATAGTTGGATGTTGGCAGGTCCATTCTTCACTGCTGGAGATAAAATCATGGAATACCTCAAGTTGGAAGGGACCCATAAGGATCATCGAGTCCCACACTCCCTGCTCCTCATAGGACTACCTAAAATTAAATCATGTGATTTAGAGCATTGTCCAGGCGCTCCTTGAACTCTGACAAGCTTGGTGCTGTGACCACTTCACTGGTGAGGCTGTTCCAGCCACCCTCTCAGTGAAGAACCTTTCCCTAACATCCAATCTGAACTCCCTCTGATGCAGCTTCATGACAAAGTTGGACCAGCGTCAGGGCTCGGTGTGTCTGCCACTCCTCTGGGATGGAAACATAACTTCATAGCTTCTCTCTTCAGTCAAAACAGAAAGAAACCAACGCTATATGAGTGAGTGGTAAGGAGGAGAGAAGTCCTCTATACAAACACTATTGCAATTGCTGATGTTGTAACCATCACCTGGATAGCAGTGATCAACACACTAGAAGTCTGGAGAGATGGAAAAAATTGTTCTGATGATCAGCTACTACAGTGTCGAGTTTCAGTTGTTCTGAGAAGAGGAAAAAAAGCTGTATCGTATCACTTAAGAACGTCTGCCTCATGTTAAGAAGACCCAGAAGAATATTTTAAAATTAAACCAAAAGATAGTTGAAGTTCCATCTCAAAACATTCCCTAGCCTTTTTTTTTTTCTTTCAAGCCAAATAACCTTATTCAGAAGAAAATTCACTTCCATCACTGGAACCAGGAAAAAAAGAAAAAAAAAAGAAAAAAAAAAAGGAGGTAGAGAAATAAATCAAAATATCAAAATCTCATCTTCTCTTACAGCAAAAACCACCTTAGCAGACCAGATATACCACTCCTCAGTTTCCTCATTTACACAATTATTCTTTACCTTGTAGTAACATTGTCAGAATCCACCAATGGTGACTCCTTCAGAGTTGTTCAAAGTAGTGTAATACACTTTGTGTATGTGCAAATAAAACTTCAAGCCATATAGTCAACTATACAAGATAAATTCCTAATTTTTTATTCTAGAATTCCCAAACCAAAAGCACACATCTTCTCTCATAATTCAAACTGTTTCATCATCTAGGTTATCATTTGGTAAATAGGCTCTAAATTTGTAAAACACATCAAACAAAATATTTATTATGGAGCCGTGTATCTAATTTATACAGCAAACATAGCAATTTATACAGTAAATTATATGCCCAAAACAGGTAAATTCAGGCACAAAATGACCGCATGTATATCTATATGCAATAAAAAAATCTGGATTTAAGATTAGAATATTCAATCTGGCAGGAAGAGACTGAGGCTCAACACATTTTTCACTCCTCTAGAAATGGGATGTTATTTTTGTCCCTTGCAATATAAATGAGCTTAGTGTGAAATACCTTTTGGACAGAACTGACTTTATTAAACTGAAAGACAGATGGACAGAGCCATTGATTTCATAATCATACGACTGCTTTTGACTTCTCTCCCGAGCATGCAGTACTTAGGAAAAGAATGCAAACTGCAAATGAAACCCTCAGTTATCCTCAGACACCTGACAGTCTGGCCCAAGAAATACTGCTAAGTCTGGCAGATGGGGAGAGCGATGTGTGCATTGCACAGAGGTGTGAGGAACGCAGCCCACCCCAGCTCGTTTCGCAGGGCACAGCTGGTGAACTGTACACAGAGGGGAAGCAAGCAGGTTTGAGCGGAGGAGGTGAGAAGGGGCCTGAAGTAAAAACGGGAGATATCTTTGCTTTCCTTCGTATCCTGCTGCTATTTCAGCCATGCACTTTTCATTACCAGCTTATTGGAAAAGTGTTTTCTACCCAAACAGTTTTTGGACCGCAGGATCGATTTACCTGATTAATATATTTGGAACTAAGAGTGCTATCAAGTCTCTTCAGGTGCTCTTCATTGCTGTCCTTTAAACATGCCCTTTTTGCATTTTCAGTCTGCGGCACCTTCGCACAGGACACCTGGCAATAATGTGCTGAAAGGAAAGGTGTTCTACCGAGAAGATGGGGGCAAATACCAGTAAAGCTGCTTCTTAGCATTTGCGCCCTCCTTATCTCTGTGTCACTCCTCTTCGCTTTATATACCCTCAAACACTCTCCCTGCCTCCGTTTTGTGTGAGGCATCAAAAAACTTGGATACCTTCACCAAGTCTCTTTTCTTTAGCTCTCTTCTTTCTCCCTAACAGCAGCAGCAGGTCTGTGAATCTGACACAGAACTTTCCCAGCCAGGAAACATTGCCTGTATAATTAATATTTCTCTATTCTAATGTCCTATGGTCCCTTCTCACCATAAGGCACAGTGTTATTCTTGTGGTATGCTGGTGGACATGAGTTCACTCTCAAATTAACAGTAAAATTAAAGCCTTCCAAGAAAAAGACAAGGGTGTTAATTCTCATTCTTTACAACCGGGAAGTTACAAAGAACAGAGAAGCCTGATGAGCATGTTCTTAAAGCTAGGTCCACATTTTAAACCTTGCCAGGCAGCTGAGTGACTTGAGAATACTGCAGGGAAGGCAGGAAGCAGTTCCACTACGGTGGGACACAACTGCTCTAGCAAAAACATGGTCAAGACACAGCTTGACAGGCAAAAATGCTGTTCTGCTGGAAAAGCTTATTCTCTCCAGGGAATACCTATCAGCAAAAGAATTATTTTGCCTGTGTAAGCATTTGAAGTAGGGAGGCAAGTCTTTGACAGGGATTGAGGCAGAGCAGACCTGCTGACAGTAGCTGCCTCTGCTATTTTCCTTTACCAAGCACAGCTCAGACAGAGAGAGAAATTACTTTGGATTACATAATTTCAGTCTGAGTAGCACTGTTTGAAAGGACAAATGTTTTGTTTAATTATAATATAAATTGCTTACTTTTTTTTTCAGCTGTCCACATCTTTGGCTTAGAGAAACGATGGCTGTCTGCTCCATACTGGTTCTTACAAAGGCACAGGAAAGCAAAGTTTTGGAAGCAATCACTGTAAAGTCAAAGCAAAACCATGATCAGAAGTATACTACTGGCTTGTGAAACAAACAATAACAGTACAATTATAACAGTTTTCTAACTCTTGGGTGCTCGGTTTGCAGACTGGCATCTCCATCTACTATTTTTTAATATCATAGCAAGCACATATTTGTGTTAGACAAGATATTTCATGCCATAACCAGAATGTAAGTGCAAAGCAATCTATGCTCCACATCTACTGATGGAGAATGAGACATCTCTATAGAAATCAAGGGATCAGTATGGATTAACTAATACTCCCTTCTCTTAATTCATTGATCTAGCAGTCTTGACTCAACAGCCAAGTTTAGATTAATGAAATAGCTGCAGTGAACCAAGTACATATTTGCAGGATCATAGCAAAAATTAAGGTACAAAATAACATAAGAGTATAAAATAAATAGGGAAAGATTAAGAGAGGAGCAACTTAGCAAAGACTGAGAACTGAATATGCATATTTCAATGACTTTTAAGAGGATCAAAATGAGCAAGTGACATATAAATTATCACAATCAAAAGTCAAGGTATTTCTCATCCTAGCCCAAAGATTACTGTACATGAATAATCGGTTTAATACCATATTACAGTCAATAATGAAAACCACTTGTTCAAAACACATGTTGGGCAAACTAATCAGACTTTCTACATACTCTGGCATACAGGCTTCATTTTTATTAAAATAATTTAAAGAATATCACTTTGGATTTTATTGTTTTGTATCTCTATTTGAAATGTATTTCAGTTTTCCTTTTTCTAGAGCCTGGGATATTTTTTGTTTAACAAGCAGAAAAAAATGTGATAGAAGAATTAATCTAAAGGGAAAACTCCACATTTCTGGGCTTGATTCTCAGGTGACACAAATGAGCACAGTTGCATTGATTTTAATGAGTTACACACTCCTCTAGCATTTAAAGGTCTGGCTTCTTTTCTTGCTGACATTTTTTACAATCAGTTTTCATTTGGGGCTCTCTTTTTTTTTTTTTAACTTGAACTGCTTAAATATTCCAATATGACAAAGTGTATAAGAAACTCAACTCTTGATTTTATAGACTCAGGTTTTTCTTTGAGATGTGAACTGCAACTGTCCTGTGGAATCAATATTCAAAACTCTTTACAGTCCTCTTGGTTCTCTAAGACTCCACGTTTAGTTTATTCTATAGTCCCCTAACCTGAGAGAGAGAGAGCATAAAAATACCAGATTATTAACATTCAATAACAACAACAGAAAACCCCAGTGTTTTAAAAAAGCAAGTACTTTGGCTAAATCCCAGGAGATGTGTTAGAAACATGCTTAAGAATGAGAATATCCTAAAATATACTAAGCTTCTCTTCAAAGAAGGGGCAAATCTGTTTACTCCTTCCTCCGTTCTTTTGATCACCACCCTCCTAACTTACGGGGAAGCAGCTCAGATGCCTCTTTTTTCTAACAGACCATGACCCTTCAGGAGTTACAGAAAAGCACCCCCATGTTAGTTCGATGTGCTTTCCCTGAAATCAGCCTGCAAAGTGGAAATCTGCCTGTTAAGAAACGTTTTAGACCCATCTTCCCCCCTCTCTCCAGTACCCATTTAAGTACAGATTAGATATCAAGAACTCAATATCTAAATCACAGGCACCTACAACGCGTGAAATTTCCTTCAGCTCCTAGCAGCTTCTAGACTTGGTGCCTGATAAAGGAGATCTCACAATGGCTTCATCTGGAGTGGTAATAGAAAATAACGTGAGATAATACTCTGCAGACAGTGCACCTGCAAGGTGTACAAGCCAAATGTATATGGAAGTGACACGTTTGTGAATCAGAGCTGAAATGACAGTCAGTGGCAATCGAGGAATTTGGTTTATGTTCCCAAACAAAATGCTCCATAATTCATTGAAACCTTCTCCCACAGCATCTCAAACACTGATTGAAATCTAACATATTACCACTATAGAAGTGTCTTGCAAACATAACCTTATCACTAACAAACTTGTTCAGTTCTTTGCAATTATATTACATTACCATCTATCAAGCTGTATAACCATTTGAACAGAGGGTAGGTATCTAAAAGTTCTTCTTTAAACAGAGATAAGCAGAATAAGAATTAATTGCTAAATTGAGACATAGGTATTTTTTCTCAGAAGTCTGCAGTGCTCTCTAGGATTACTGAAGCTAAATCTCCCTCGATATCAGTCAAAAAAAAAAAAAAACCAAACAGCCCCACAACCCAGTGTAAGAGATAGAGGAGATGCAAGATTATGGGATTAGGATGTTTTCACTAATTCTAATTCTTTCTTGATCAGTAGTATGTGTACATGGTTATTCACCACTAACTATTTGGTGGCCTAGTTAAAAATAGCAGTTTCACTCCTTTTTCCTAGCAGGGAGGTGTTCACACCATAGCTGGCACTAACAGGCCATCTTGTTAAGGAAATCAAGGACAAAGCAAGCAAGGGATCTGAAACATTGACCTGGATAGTTTTTATTTTGTTCCTTTGGATGTGAACGTGGAAAAAAAAAAAAATCCAACACTAAACCAGACAGTGTCTGTGTCATATGTAAGAACTTTTTTGTAGGTAAGTTCTGAACATGCAAAGGTTCATTCTTCCTTATCTTTTACAGACCACTCACAGATATCCCACAAAAATTGAGATTTATGGGAGAAATAGACATTTTAGGAAAACAGATGCTTAAAAATAGACTGGTAGTATCTGAGATATTTTTTAGATGTCTAACCATGCAAAGCTTTGCAGTAGACAAAGCCCCAGACATTCATATTGCGTATTTTTCTTGGTTATATAGTTAACATAGTGTAATAAATCAGATCATTTTCTAAATTCCAGAACGATGTCCAAAGCAAATGTAACATTTGAACCATACCAGATAATGACAGGACTGAGGAATAGACTCGAGGTACTTAACGGAGTGAGACAATTTGCGACGCAGCACTTGGATGTCCAGGGATGTCTACTTAAAAGCAAAATAAAGTTTTGGTCAGTATTTTTTTTCATTCCAGTAGCTGGGAAACAAAGCACAAAACAAATGACAAGTAAACATTCAGCCACAGGAAGCCATTAACAACAGTGGGCACCAATTAGGCCCCAGCAGGTATCCTTTACACCGCCTGGTGCTCTAGCTCCTCCTCAAATACTTTGGCATAACACTCACAAACTCAGGCTTAGGAAACAACAGGCTGTTTCATTTACTCAGCAATTTGTAGCCACATATTCCTGCTGATAGGCCCATAAACCTGTTTGTAGTCTTCTTCTGTTTCCCTTCAAGTTTGTGTCATTGGAAACTACAATTACTGTCTGTCCGAAGAGAATACTTTTCAGGAAAGAAAATAAAATTGAGATACTATGATCCTTTTCCCCTTTGTGTCTCTCTCCTTTTCAACTTCTGTTTTGGAGAAGAATGCACAACACAATGGCTGAGGTCAGGAAAATGGGCTCACAGGGAAAATATTTGTGAATTCTCAGATTCTGCAACAAGGACTTTATTTTTTCGAAGCACAGCCTGTTTGGTAGAATGGAGTGAAACAGATATTGTTCTTAAAATTAAGCCAAGGCCCTAAATAATTAATAAAGAACCACAGAAAAATATATTCTACTTCAGTCAAAAAATTCCACAAAACATATGCAATTTTGAGATCCTTATATCCACTATAAGTTATTTTGTATCTGCTATCCAAAGAATCTCAATAAATCACCCAAGCCTTTTAAAGTCACTCACAGGAAGCACAGAGTTTTATCGCTATGTTACACAAAATAAGATTCTTACTTTTGCATCTTAGGATTGTAAAATAAATTTCAAAACAAAACAAAACAAAAAACCCCACACATACAAAAACAAACAAAACCAACAAACCACACACTCACACAAAAAAACAACAACCAAAAAAAAAGACAACCAAAAAACCCCCAAACAAACAACAACAAAAAAAGCAGGTTGGATCTCCCAAACCAAGATTTTGCCACTATGCCACTATTTTGCTGAAATGAAGAAGTACTTTTGCAGCATTATACCACTGCAAAAACAGAGGAAAGTCATAGTCCAGCATAGAGAAGTGAGAGCTCTCTCTAGTTTGTGTCACGATACAATGTGATGTGTGTGGAACAATCCACTCTAATCCACTAAATTAACCTTGTTGTACCAACCACCCACAGCCAAGGTGCTCTCATGTGCCATTTCTGCTTCCGTCATTGCTGCTAGATGAAATTTAGCCAAAACATCATCAGCTGATGTTTGATCATTTCTTGATGCTTTTGGCACTACAAGAAAACAAGGAAAGTGGACCATTACTGTACTAATTCAGAGCCCTCCATGTTTCTTTAATTTTCCTTCATTTTTAATAATTCACCCGTCCCCAACCCTACCATTTAAAAAAAAAAAAATCAAAGCCCCACTGGTTGTCGGCAGAGCTGTGCCCATCCCCGAGCTCCCTATGCCACCTCTGCCAACAGTTCTCACCAAAGCTCCCAACTCCGGCTCCTCTGACATCCTGCAGGAGCCATTCATGTGCAACCTCTACATGCAATATCCTCTCAACCTGCACTCAAAATCATCAGTGACAGCCGCATAAACTCTGCAACAGAGCTCCCAGGACATCTGTCTGATGAGTTTCAAAGAATAGCCAGCTGTATGCTTGAAACCTTGTGACATGCGCCTCAGTACTGCCATGCAGGTACGTGGTGCAGAGGTGTCCTTATGGTTACCAGATATTGGCAGCCTAGAATTCAGAAAGATAATTCAGAAAAACAATTCAGAAAAACCCTGCAGTCCCTGTATGCATCCATAACTCCCCTGGCCAGTGCTCAGGTCATGAGAAGTGACTGGCAACACCAAGCTTTTTCTGCTGCTGCTTTGCAGCTCAGCTGTTCAAGGAGACCATGTAGCCACCAAGGCAGAAAAATTCAGTACCTGATCTGTTCCTCTCAGCTCAGCAAGGAACCAAGTGCTCAAAGGTCTGCAGCACTGTTGCCTGGCAGGTTGGAGAACAGGAGCTCTGCATAACTGGGGGTTAGGATACTGAAACTATCACGGGGGTCTCTCGGCAATACAAAAAAACAACACACATGGGGAAAGATGGGCACAGAAAGCCTAACCAGTTTGCCCATTGCCATAGATCTAGACTTACAACAGAATTGAACTAAGATGGGCTCTGCCGATGTGCTGCCCCATGAATACATGTGAGGTCAGACATCTTCCTTCATAGCTGAAAGGATACGACTGTGGTGGACATCTACTGAATTTTCAGAATGAGGTTTATTTATTCCATTTGAGATCAGACTTTCCCATGTGCCAAACTGGTGAGAGTTTCACTCATTACAGTGAGAGCTGCCCTGTTCCATGATGGGAAGGGAACTACCATGTCTGCATAATTGTATCTGCACACACACATTTCGGTTTTGTCTTGCTACATCTCAAAAAGAAATCTGGGGCTAATTCACACAAAATGATACGCTTAAGTACTGATCACTTAAGTGTACACAAATCCATACAAAAACCACCAATTAATAAGAAAAGTGCTATTATTTGTATAACTATGTGTGTGTATGTATGTATACATATATAAGCAATCTCTCGGCACTAAGAAAACACCAAAAAGATCAAAAGAGGTAGCCTCCCCTGTCAATAACCACCTACAAATCAGGTGGCTCGTCAAAGCCAGTCATCTAGGCTCCTTCTGTAGTCAAGCAAGAGAGATAAGTGCCTCCAGATTGCCATTTATCCCATTCTAGGATAGGTGAGTAAAACAGGTGAGATGAATCACCGTGGCATTGCTATCGGCCATATGGGGGAGGAGGTGTCTTACATGACTAGTTTAGGAGAGATACTTAACTTGTAGCAGCTAATGTTAAGAGAAATACCATGCTATGAGATTGGGGAGAATTACACAGAATGACACACTTGTGAAAAGATCGCATTATATTTGAGTAAAGAAGAAAGTAAATCTTTAAATTGGCTATGAAAAAAAGTCATCATACAGTCTCCATCATTCAAGCTTTAGGTCACTGATTCCATTGCAGGCAGTTGTTTATTTTTTGTTTTGTTTTGATTTGTTTTCTTTTTTTGGAATGTTTTTCTAAAGAAATATGTTTCATGCTGTTCTGCTTTCCCAGGAAAATGAGGTTCACGTTCTGGATGTTAAGAAATTATTTGCTGCAAATCTGTTAGCTGATTTCACCTAAATATGACAGAGATATTAAAAAAAAAAAAAAAATCACCAAAACCACAAATTACACATTTTGTGGGAGCAGGTTACCAAGTAAAGGACAATTCTGTCAGGGCTGGCCAAAGGGAAAAGGTGGGAACATGGCATCACTCCAGAGAAGAAGCCAACAGAGCCGTCTTGAGGCACAAACCCACAGGAGGAACTTGTTTAGCTCACTGCCCCCATTCATCCAGCACCATGGTGTCAATTAGACACAAATTTTTCACATCAGTTGTTCTTCAGCAGTGCAAGATTTCTGTTTAGCGTAATATTAATGCAAACGGTAAAAACAGCTTTTGTTAGTAGCAGCTCTCAATTGTACCTCTTGCACTACTGAACAGATAGCACCGTTTCTTTTTCTCCACACTAGGTGAGTACATGCCATCATTTACTACTTAAAAATGTAGGTAAGTCCACACAAACAAAAACCTCAGAACAAAATACTACTCAGATCAACTGGACACTGATTTTCTTCTACTTCCTTTAGTTTGCAAGTTGCTTTAAACCACTAATATTTACTTTAAATAGCAAAATATGTTTAACACTGATGAAATTCACACCTGGCACGCTTGCAAGGCTAGCCGTTGAAGGAATTTAAAAATTCATATTTATGCCAGTAACATACACAATCTTCAGTCATCAGGTGCCCAGTTTCTCCCTGCACAGGAAGGGCAATGTGCTACTTCATAAGCCCTGAATTAACTAAACTCAAAAACAGGTTGAGAAAGGGGCAAACAGTGCATTTACTGTTTTTCTCTGTTAATTTCCTACCACCCTCCCCTTTAGGATTTTCTCATGTCAATTATTCGCAAAATGGAGAGAAAGCATAAAAACGTGATTAAGTGAGCACCTGACTGAAAGTGCCTATCAATTCTAGAAGTCAGAGCCTGGTCTCACGAAGCAAGTAAAATGTAGACGTGCCATTTGCCTTTCACTGCATTACTGTGGCTGGTTGAAAACATTCACAGATACCTACCAGCACAATATTGATATTCAAGCGTTAATAAATAACTGTCATGGTCACAACTAAAACAATGGCCTACGTACAGTATTTCACACTTTGTGTTTCTGTAAACATAGCTATAACCCGGTCATGCTAATAATCCTAATGAAACCCAAAATGGTTGAGGAGAGGAGCAAAAGCTTTGATTTCCTTGTTAGTTTATAACCATTTCACCTGCCTTATCCCTGAGCCTGGTGCTGCACTCCAGTAATTCAAGCACTGGGAAGTCTACAGAGATGTAAAAGGACCATAAAACAGAAACACTGAGGAACACCATGGAGATCAACAGCTCAGATGCTACAGTTTCACAGCTCCGGTTTCCAATAGTGCAAGCTCACAGACAGCCACAGCCTGGGCGTCTGCAGGCAGCGAGCGCAGCAAAGCAGCATCTGCGCTGCTTACACCCACTTCTTTCCGCTCTCCATAACCTATTACATATACGCATTCCTATGCAGAGCAACTGGGAGATTTGGGTTCAGAAAGGTAGTGAACTTGAAGCATTAAAGCACGTATTTAAATGCCTTGCTTCACTGCAGGCTTTGTGAGGGTTTTCTTGTAATACCCGCTACAACCAGAGAAACAGCTACTGGCAGATCCTCTGCTAGAGCAGAACCCTACACTCAGTTTCCCCTGCAGTCAGTTTTTTCCCCTTCCTCCTCAATATTCCCCAATTTTTTTTTTCTTCTGAAGAAAGCACCTGAGGAAAAATTCCAAAGTTACCATCCTTTGCTCCTACAGACTTTTATTTTTGCTGACACAAACTGGCACAACCAAGCCTGCAGTCTAGGTTATTTTATTTGCTCAAAGTAAATCGGTGTCAAGATTTAAAATGACTGATTATTTGGCCATGTATCAATGTATTACACATCCAAATTAAAGATTTTAAGTCCTAATACAGTTTTACAGAGTCCATCAGTACAAATCAAGAGTTTCACACCTCCTAAGATGCACTGCAGACACTTTAAAAGCAATGAAATGAGCAGATTCTGGGTACAAATCTCTGGCCACATCTACATTAGCACAGCACAGTGGAAGCTGAACCTCCAGAATGAAAGTCAGTGCTGAGGACTCAACATCCGCTTTGGGATTTTTACTTTGGTCTGCCTCTAATCTGGATCTATGGACAGAAACACCCTCTAGCAGGTGGCATGAATGAGGCGAAGCACATCCTCCATCCATCCTACTTCAACCTCACTCTGTGATGTGAGCTGCTGAGCGCCAACGGGTGACAACTGGAGGCTCACTTCAAAGTACATTGCAGATCTGAACTAATTAGCTCTAAAGACTTTTGCTATGTAAATATTAGCATTTTAATGTATCCCAAGTATTTCCAGCTTAAAATGGTAGGGATAAAGCTGATTTGAAGTTTGTCAGCAATCATAGTCACTTATTTAAATATGCTTATTTTCATCACCACTGCTGTTTTCCTGCTCTATACCCAAAACCATCCAGGGCTCCCCATGTCCATGCAGACATGCCTGTCAATGAACAGAAGTGCAATTAGACACATACAGGCCTTTACAACACCTTCCTTACTTACACCTACTCATCTCTACAAATGTGGTCTACTCCACAGATAGCTCTTGAGTGGGAAAAAAAAAAAGAAGCGTGATTTGTTTTATTTTGTTTTTAATTTTATTTTATTTCCATATTAGTCTGATTGGTGATATATTGATGCGTACAACTCACTGTGGAAAATATTCACTTTAAACAAGCTTAAGATAGTGGAAAAGAAAAAAACTTGAGCTGATTTTTTTTTTTAGACTTCAAGGCCCCCATGACATTGTTGACAAGGCTACAAGTTCAACCATTTTGTATATGCAGGCCCAGGCAGAGGAAGCCTATATTTCCCGGTCACCCATGTATTTATTTGACATTAACATACAGTGGGAAACAGCAACATGAAGCCCTGAGTAATAACGTGCGAGGAACTCCTGTAAAAAGCAGCATTAGCATACTTTCACAAATCCGAATTACAACTTCGTAATTGGATACAGTGACTTTTCCACACAGGCTTCCAGAGCCATTGGCACACCGGTGTGGGAAGAGCTTCCCTGGAGGCTGCTCACGCTGGTTCTGCAGCACAGTCACCAGCAGGCACCAGGCTGCAGGCAATGCAGGGGACACTTTCACTGGCAGCTGCAAGTCAGGGAAATGAAGCAGAAAAATGTTTCCTTAAAAAAAAAAAAAAAAAAATCTTGAAGAACAACATACAAAAATGGATTCTGGGTGGTTATTGGAAACTGTTTCTGAAATGTTAAATTAGATTTATTTAAATGACATGTGTCAATAGTCTGATTTTAAAAGCACACACTCAACCTTCCATTGCCAAATGTATTTTCTCTCAACCCTCAAGCTTTAACAGAATTCCCTATTTTTTTTTAACAATTCTTAATAGTGCATGAGACACACTTGAGATTTTGCTATGCACCAGATAAAACAGCATGTGCAAGGATCCATCCTACCCCCTCCCCACCTGCAACTCTCAGCTTGCTTTGCACAAATGCCATCCTGGATACGATTCCCATTCTGGCCACATCGTGCACAGAGCACCACAATTCCTGACAACTCATCCAGATGGTTCTGGAGCCCAGGCCAGGCTCTCAGGCGCAACTTTTCAAACCAGCTTGGGCCAAGAACAGTTAGGAAATGCACTTTTCCACAGCCAGCTGCCACTGGACTCCTACAACATCACAGGTTAAAAAATAGTAATAGTCAAGTGGGAGTCTGACTACCGGTGCAGGGAAAAATATTACAAGAGATGCGTATAAGCTGACAAAAACTACTCACCACATTTCCAAAATGCAATGTGAATATAAAAGAGTCAGTACTCTACTTGGAAAGTATTTTTTCTTTTGTGCCTGACAAAATTAACAGAGTGTTTCTGTGTCTGCCTGGGAAAAGGACAGTGCTTAACCAGCATCAGACCGCAGTCTGCGTGACTTTACAACTGTAACAGCCTCTGTCTGAGCACCAAGCTGTGCTGGTTTAGAAAACACTTAAATTAAACAGTGAATTTTAAACTTGTACAAATCTCTTGGTTTAGTTTAATAGTGACTTACACTAATCCAGCTTAAATCAACTGCTTACTAACAGAAGCTACACGGAAGTAATTTTAAATGGCAAAGAGTTTTAAATACACATTTTTTCCACCGCATTATCTAAGTTGGTATTAAACCAAGCTGAGTTTTAGAAGTAATTTTGCAGTATATATAAAGCACTAAAGTACTCAGAAACAAGTATGCTGCTATTGTTCATTTAAACAAAATTTGTAACAATGCAGTCTTTACAGTCCTTTCATTACAAACATCTGATAAAATACAAGTGAATGTATTCTCTACTCAACATGTCCCTAAACTTTTCCTACAAAGAAAAAAGTACCAGATGGTTCAATACTTTTTGAAGTGATTAATATTTTACACAGGTCAAAACTAAGATTTATATATCATGATTAAAACGATTCTCTCTAAACGATGACTGTGTCACTCCAAAAATAATTCAATGCAGTATTCCACTGTTAAGTATGGAGGAAAGTGTTTCCTTTAGAAGAGGAAATTCTCTTAAGGAAGTTGTTTTAAGATAAATAAAAGTTCAGGATGAAGCCAGCAAAAGGTGTGAAGGATTTCTCTTTGATTTCCCAGCTTGTGTATTTGGGCTCAGACACAGACTACATTTTATGCACATATTAATAGGATGCTAATAAGCCTACAACTCTACTTTAACAGGGACCTGTAGAGACAACCTGATATGTGGCACCAGATATATTAGCCCTCTTAAGCAGAAGATTTATTTCTCTCTCGCACAAGGAGAGAATCAGAGTATTTTTAATTAAAAGTTTAGACAAAAATGTCTTGCAAAGTTAGACTATTATTTTCATCAGTGTTTCTCAAAGTAACCTTCAAAAGATCAAAATAGAAGCTAAGCCTTTTTGAGTAACTAGGAGCAGCTTTTACTCTTTACTGGTAATCTTATATGCAAAATAAGGCCACTCAGTTGCAAACCTGCTTAAATTACTAGGACATGAAAACAAACCTGGTATCAAAGTCATGTAGCACAGAAATTGGCAGCATGTATTTCAATAGCTTGCTACATCTCATGGAAATCTTTGAGAGAGATCTTATTTATTTGTAAACTTCAAAGATATTTTGAAGTTAAATCTTTAAGTTTTATTTAAATGACACCTGCAAAACTTATACGAGAAATACAAAGGGAAAAAAAAAGAGTAGGTAAGACTAATCTCAACCATGTATATATCCTAGTTTACAGTTACCATAAAAAAAAAATCCAGAAATTACATGTAGGAGCATCTTAAGAATTAATTTAACCACACATTCAAACAAGTATTCTATACATCATCTCCCCCAAAACAACTTTATTTTTCACCATTTCAACTTTATTTTCATATTTCTTGAACAACAAAAATGGATTAGAACAACTTTACTTTCATAATCAGCCACTAAAAAAAAAATGTCTTTTGCTTACAAATCACAGGGGACAAAGAGAGAAAGAGAGAAGAAAAAAGGAAAGGAAAAAAAAAAAGAAAAATAGGAAAAAAGAAAAAAAAACACACAAGTGATTTCCATTTGAACTTGAAATAAAAATCCTGGAAAGTACTGACTTTTCTTAACCTGTTGACACACAAACATCTTCCTTTTACTAAGTGTTGGTTTAATGCAACTTAAAAACAATAACAAGGATTTTTGTGTTGTTTAAAAATAAATCTGTATGATTTAAGCACTTTACAACTTTTTTTTTTTAATATACATTCATATTTCCAGTGTGGTCAATTGGCCAGCACATATATGCCCCAACACTAGTAAAACTGTGTCAAACACCTCCTCCTATCCTGGGAAGGTTCTCAGCTTTAAACTTGTTTTTATCATCCCAAGGCTGTACTGACAATAGTTAGTCCGTTTGATTCCAGCAGCCAAAAAACCAAAAAGGACAATTGTCCATCATCAGTTACTCTTATTTGTCAGCTTGAAGAAAGTCTGGCAGCCTTTCCATTTTTAATGCAAAATCCAATACACGAGCATAGTTCTGAAATTACAAAGCAGTTTATTAACTTGAATGTTGGCTAATGAGGGATTCCCCTCCCCTTCCCCGCCATTTCTAAAGGGCAAGTTTCGTCTGTTCACCCCAGCCTGCCATCTCCAGAGCACAAGAAGAGCAGAAGCAAAGTGCCACCCAAAGGTGTCCCATGACTACATTGCAAGTGATTCAAAATGCCCTTGTGTCCATGTAAATGGCTTCAAATGATTCCCATAAAAGTAATGAAGCGTACTCTGAAATGAGGCACCAGCGCTGCTCCAGAGATGCTGTTCCTCATGTACATACTGCGGCCGTCACGGCACAACAGTTTACACAAAGTTGTTCTGTTTCAAAGCTCACTTGCTCACATGACCATGGTGATGGTGAGAAGCCTCTCACCTTCCTCTCGCTGGAAGTCCAGCTTTCAGAAGACGTGTATGAAGGTCCCCAGTTTCAGGCATCATATTCTCTTGCAGAGTGAGGAGAACAACTCTAGGGGATGGTTACAGTGTCTTGAAGGTTCTGCTGTGATGCTTGTGTGACTGGTTACAGTTGTGTTGAAAGAATAGCAACAAGTCAAGTAACTAGGGTACCTCCTGCAAATCTACTATTATTTCCTAGTTACATACCTATCAAGCCAGGGTGCAGGCTCAAGGGAAGAACATCTAAAGCTTCAGAAAACAGGCTAGCTGAAAAACAGAGTTCAATCAACAATACAGGTTGCAAGTAGATGCATATACATGCTGGTGTAACATACAAAGTACATACAACCGCACTACCACTTGCATTCTTGCTGGAGGCAGCGAGATGTGGAGAGCACGTGTCCTGCAGCGCTTGAGCAGAGGTCCTCTGTCACTGTGGGTATCATTCAGACAATGCTCCCAAACCATCTAGTCTTCCTGGTTCAAGCAGTATCTTTTGAAACTGATACAGTCTTTACTAACCTCTGCCTAACAGCATCTTTAACCTCATGAAACCAACCTACACCTGCAAAGTCAAGCCAGGTTTCTCACAATGACTTGGTAACCATTCATGTCAACCTTGATGGGCTCAGTTAAAATTCTGACACACGGCAGCTGTAAAAAGCACATGGGAGTAACAACGTTTGGCTCATTTAGCCTGACCTAACTGAATCCACTGGACCAACGTCTGAATGCTTCGTGAAGACGGGTCCTAGGTGTTTGAACTATTAGAAAATGCACATTTTCTCTAAGAGATACAAACGCTGCAATCAAAGCTGAAATCATAGTATTTCTGGGTAAACACAAGATAGTTTTGATCTGTGCTGTCAGGGACCCCACTATCAGAGCGGCAGCAGCAATTCCACCATTAGGGAAATTTGTGAAAGCTCATCTGGACCACAGAGATGTATCTTACCACCACTAGCCTCAACCTGGATCCTGACCAGGCCTGACACCCAAGCCAGCGGATGATCACCTTCCTTCATCAGCCCGCTCAGGGCTCGTTTGCAGCACAGGCCATCTCTCTCGGTATCAACAACATACACAGCCCACCCCAAGGTAAGAGCAAAGCATCACCTCTGGGAAGATGCGACACTGATTTACTCTGAGGCGAACTTGCTGAAGTCAGCAAGGGAGCTAACCTTGGCAAATTCACCTCACAGATCCTCAGGACAACCCAAGTTTGCTAACTGCTCTGGCACAAAGCCACACATTTTTCACCAGCGAAGACAAACTTTAGCATCCCACAAGAAGAATGTTAAAGGGCCTGGTAGCAATACTGGTAACTATGTTGTTCTTCCCAGGACAGAAGTAAGCAAGCAAAGAAAGAATGAACAAAGGAAAAAAAAAAAAAAGAAAATATTAAACTCCAGGTTACAAAACCTTACCTTATTTGATCTGGGGCTACTTAGGTTCACAACAATAAGCTTGCGTTCACTTGCATTATGAAAGTGCATTTTTCTCTCATCAGACTAGTGGATAAATGAAAACACAACTGTTATTTTTTCTGTGAAAACAGTCCATATTTTAGAAGATAGATATCATCAGGGTATAAAAAGGTATTTCATGTAGTGTCTAGATTTTAAAACCTGATCAAGAGAAGAGGAAGAAAGCGTTCTTCATTATTTACAAATTAAAGCACCTTCTGTTTGGAGACCTTCTTTCTCTGGTTTTACTTAATTTTATTTTTCAAAGGAGTTTCAATCTAACATTCAAACAGAAAACTAAATCCCATCTTTTCAATCTATTCATTTGTCTTACCATGCCCCATACAAGTTAAGCATGCTTTACTGACCACCGTAAGGTTTGCCTATGAGAGCTCATGTGCTTTGTCTATCTTGCCCTACATTGACCATCATTCCTTTGATTTTTCAATTGCCCCTGTCAGGACTAGGCTTATCTGGAGATATAAACAGCAACAGACATCCTGCAAACTAAGAGGGAAAGCCAAAGCATAAGAAAGGTGAGAGAAACTGCTGGTTTTCATGGTCTTGAAATGAAAGACATGAAATTATTAGAACAGGAAGCTGAAAATGGACATTCACAGCTTCAATACAAATAACCTCCATTGTTAGGTTTATATTTCTGATATTATATCTATAATATCATTATTAAGAATGTGGCCAGACCAAAAACAGCAGGAAAAATAATGATCAAAGTCTGAATTAGGAATGTGCCACATAAAGAGGCAGGATCTATTTATGCAGGATTTGGAATGCACGCTGAATGTCAGGTCTATAGGTACCACTGCCCAGAGCAGGAATACTGTCCCGTCCTGAGCTGAGGCCAGAATGATTGCTCAGAAGGCTCAGAACAGATGCACAGACAAATACTTGCACTTCTGGCACCAAACGCTCTGTTGACGTCTCCATTATTTTAAAGAGTGAGCATCATCACACATCAGTTTTGGTTTACTACTATTTTTTTTTTTCCTTCAGAGTCCTCAGGTTGATTAGTTGTATTTGATGTTACAACAATTCACCTAAAATTTCCAAACAAAAGAAATACTTATTTTTCAAAAAGTTATGTATGATGCACATAGGCTTAAAAATAAAGATTAGTTGATGCCTATGAGGAGATTATAAATGTTTGGAAGAATCTGTACTTCAAACTAACATAATTTACTGAGTTGTTTTCCTTTTTTATTTGCCATAATAATCCATGTAGATATTTTGAACTTAAGTTTCATTTTCCTAATAGACTAATGTAAGAATATTATGGAATCAAGAATTTCTACCTAAAAACCAAAGATTACTCCAGATCTTTTGACAACCATGTAATCACGTTTAAAACACTCCTAATCAATGAAAGAAACACTCAGGTTCACACATTTTTCCACCCTGCTATGTGTTGCATACAATACTGCAAAGAACTGTAAGAATATCACAAAAAAACCCTGAAAAAAATCAGATAATCCTGAAGCCCACAGGCTGCACCCAAAATGCTTTCAGAGTAAGCATGAGATATTCTCAAGTGGCCTGTAACATTGAGGAAAATATCCACTTGCACTCTGCCTTAGTTTTTGGGGGCAAGCCTCCAAATTCTTGGATGTGGGGTTTGACTGGTCTGGTAATGCCAGAAAAATACTTCAGGCATGATGGGTGGGCTTTGCTGGAGCATGAACGGAGAGACAGAATGGCTTTGCTGAAGTGTTAATCAAAGCAGAGCCTGTGGAAGCGGTGAGCAACAGATGAGCCACCTACAGAAAAACCATGCTAATGAGAGTAGAAGGACAGTAAACTACAAAGTCCTGCAAAGTAAGTGGCAGGTAAAAAAGGGACAAGGAAGATAATTATTGCATGCTGGTGATCCAGCATCTGTAGTACGAATGGAATATGCAAATGGAGTTCAAGGCACATGTACACGCCATTTTAGACAGCACTGTTTTGACTAAGGTATAAAAGCAGAATCAGAAACCATGTAGGCTTTGTATCGGTGAAATAGCACCTTTGGGACATGCCGATACCCTTTCGCGGGTACATCTGCTGCATCTGCCAGGTCACGTGTGCACAGAGGATCAAGTTGGCAGAGGCTTTGCCAGTGAAGCCAGCCCAGGGTCATTTTCTAGGACACAAATGTTATCACCCTGGAGCCTCTGAACAGGAGAGCCACCCCCTCAAGGGACCCACTACCACAAAAGACAACAACCATGAACACCAACTGAAGGTCCATTTTATGTGGTCACAAGGGCAGAACTCAGCTTGCCGCTTTACATTGCAACCTACCAAGTACCTAAAACACAAATAACGCTGCAAATATACAAGCAATACTGAAACACCACACTTCCCAGCACAGGGAATGCCCCTTGCCTCCTCTACTAGGGTAGTTCAGCTCTTACCTACTTTGCAGTGCTCAGGTGTCTGTGAACCCTCCAAAGGCTCAGTGCAAGATTATTCAGACAGAATAACCACCTGGTACAACATACCAGCACCTCCCCACAATGAGATAATGAAGTGCTGTGGCCAAACCACAGCTGTGCCATCAAAACGCATGTCCCACACCGTGCGGGCTGTTCCTGCAACAAGCCAGGCTGCTGAAAGCTGTCTGCAGGATGAGTCAGCCCTCAAGAAACACCCAACAAAGGCTGAAGAGTTTACCCTGGGGTAAAACATAAATACTTGCTATGATATTATCCATTAATAGATGATAAGCCTTAGTACTACCTTCATGATTCTTCCCTTCCCTCCCTAAGTGACCTGCAAGGATTTTTCAGGAACTGGTATTTCTCATCCATGTTTCAGTATATTGCTTATGCAGTTTATGTCTTGGGAAAACTGTACTAGTCCTCCAGAACAAAGTCCCCACTTCAAGTAACAGCACACAAATTGATTAACACGCTATTCACCTGTGGAGACAAATTTAATTTTCAGTTTAAGACAAAATTGAGGTAGCGAGAATAAGAAAATAATAATAATCTGCATACTTTTAGTTGTACTCTGTAAAGAAGTGTGTTCTAGCAGTCATCTGTAGCAATTGCTTAGAATATCACATCCCATACTTAAGAACAAGTTTTGAAAGGGGAAGATGTAAGGTAGGGAATGAAAAGTCCTGATGGAAGAGGCTTAAAAAATAAACGTTTGGGGTTGTCTCTTTTTTGTTGAGTTTAAAAAAAAAAAATCCTCCCCCCCCCCCAAAAAAAAAACAAATCTAAGAACAATAATAGATACAATAAACCTCAAACCTAAATGGTTGGCTTGACACAAGAGTACTGAGTTTGGATGCTACAGTATCCACAGGCTTTGTATGAGGCTCTTCAGTGAAGCTGCTACTCACACTGGTCAAACTTTTTGTTGCAGGTTTCCTTAAACACTGTGACTAAAGTCTGTGTTTTTTTAAAAAAAAAAAAAGTATAATAGCTTTGGACACCTAGTTAAGCAGCCTGTTTCCCAAAAGTGCTGATGACCCAGGAGCTCCTATTCACTTCAAAGCATAGGATTTGGGGATGTTTGCTGCATTAAGATTTATGGTCTCCCTACACCCTAACTGGGGGATTAAATAAATTACAACTAGTAGCTCATCTCCATTAAAATTAGAACGAAGTGCTAGACTGATTTGTGGCATCTATTCCAGAGGCCAACGTGTTCACGGCTTCACGGACCCTGCCGGAGGAATAACTAGTGTGAAGAAATGAGGATACCCCAGAGAAAGCTTTGCTAAGGGGCAACAGGGCATCTCACTGCAAAACCCACAAGCTGACAGAAGCAGCAGCAGCACATGAGAAAGAGGAAAGGACGAGAGCTGTTTCTGCCTGCAGGCTAGTACTAAATGAACAAAATATTGTTCTGCTCACTGCTCTGACTATATTCCTGTCAGCGAGCGAGCTTAACAAGATTTCGTAAAAACAGAATCACAGCCTGGGCAATAACAGTCCCAGGCAGCACGTGGAAATTCATAGCTAAACAAAATA
Organism: Caloenas nicobarica; assembly: GCF_036013445.1. Lineage (NCBI taxonomy): Eukaryota > Metazoa > Chordata > Aves > Columbiformes > Columbidae > Caloenas > Caloenas nicobarica. The sequence continues at coordinate 74,466,808 of NC_088247.1, forward strand.
ATACTATCAGGAGCAAAAACCTTGATACCTACAAGGGGGAGGCAGCGTGCAGGGGGAATTCTTACCATGTAACAAAGCTGTTATACAGCCAAGCTGACAGACCAAACCTACCAGACTTACATAAACCCCCTAACTTTTACATATTTGTCCTGGTTTTGTTAAAAACAAGACCAGCTCTCTTTTAGTGAATTTTTCCTTTCAGCTAAGTTCTAAGTACCTTCTAAGTAACTGCATGTTTTCTCAGACACTGGGCTCCGGACTGATAAGAGCAACCAGTGGAATGCAGGAGAGGCTCACGTTTAGATTTATTGCTATAACAACTAAGAATTCTGATAACGTCCCATAATTGAGAGGGGCGTATGTGCAAGGAGGGGCGGACAGAACAGGTGGCTAAACCTGACCAACTGAGTATTCCATCCCATTGACGTCATACACCCTATAAAACAGTGAGATCACGAGGGTCTCACTCTCTTCAACCACGGCCGGCATCTGAAGAGGACCCTGCCTGTCGTCCCTGTGATCCGAGGCCTACTTCCAGGCCCTGCATCCCTGAATCCAGTTCTGGTTTGCTGTGAAGTCCTGCCCAGGACTTCCGAGTGCCTGCCCTGCAGCCACTGGAGTCATACCAGCTCCACATGGGGCAAAGCTGCTCTACAGCACGACATTTAAGATTGTTCTTGTATATTTAGTATCATTTTCTCTATTAGTAGCATTAGTAAAACCTTTCTAATTTGAAGCCTCTCTTCCTTATCCTTATCACTTTTTCCTATCTAAGGAGAGGGTGGAGGGGGGATCAACAGAGAGCATCTGCCACGGTGTATTGTCGCCTTGCAATTAAACCTTGACAATATTGATATCCACTGGGATTTTGGGGACTGGCAACCCCCCCAAATAAATGTGTTATTTCACTCAAGGAAGGTTGTTCCCCAATGCTTCCTGAAAATATGGCATGCTTCACCACGAAAATTTTGGAGGGCTTTCTCCTCTTCTGAGGAAAAAAAGTAGCAACTGGGAAGAGTCCATAAAAGGCTGCCAACATTAGCAGCCTGAGTGACAGACAGGAAGGAGATTTCCACAATTGGCACTTGGTGAATTGCAAGCTATAAAAACTGTTTGGAGATTGCTGGGTTGTCTGCAGTTTCTAGGCAGAACAGTTTAATTCTGCCTGTTACTAAAATATCTTACTTTATTTAAAAGAGTTATTTCAGAATTTCCTTGTATACTGTATTAAAGAAAAAAAAAAAGAACAAGTTACACCTCTTACTCTTAGAAGGTTACATTTTCAGTGACTGCATAGCTAGAAAAGTGGTTTAATAACTCTCATATCTTTGCATCTATTGTTGGAAAAAATAGTTACTGTTACAAGCTGCCTTCACTTTTGCCCAATTTACTTTGCTTTTATTGTGCTGGAGTGTTGTTTACAGTCACTTTTTTCTGCTTTTAAATTTGCTTAGTCTTCATTATTAAGGCATAAAATGCCAAAACATGTAAGCATCTATGCTGAACTCACACCTTAATAACCCTGGCCCTCAGTGCCAATTTTTCTATTTTAACTGAACTGGAGATAGACAATCCTTTCCTGCACCAAAAAAATTTCAGACAAAAACATAAGTCTTTCTGAAAATAAATTTCTTCTCCTAATGCAAAGAATTTCATACATCTGTTGCAGTGGAAGTAGGGAAAAGGTTTGCACTTTCTCTTCAGTCACCACAAAGTCATTTTGTAAGAACAGACGAAAATCTTGAGAAACACAAATGGATTTTTAAGGCTTAACATTTAGGCATTAGAAAACAAGGTAAAAATAAACTAACTGTTTTCTTTGTTGTTCTTCTGGAGCTGTTAAGTGATACAGCTCCACCTCCACCCTGCCAGGGAATCCTTCTGCAAGGCAATGCCCAGCCATCCCAGTCGGACAAAGAGTCATAAGTACAAGTGTCACTGCTCCCTTTCTGTCAAAGGAAACACCTGTCTGACCACAGATCAGCTCTGCTTAACTGCTGACAACTCTACAAAGGCAGGTTTTTGACATCTGTATTCAAACTGACTCTCTTAATGGGATTTCTCAGTCTTTTGGGCTATTTTTTTATTTCTTGTAACAAACTGGCTTTCCAACAGAGTCAAATCACTAGAAAAAAAATGTAATTATTTCCAGTAATAGAAAATATGTGGATCCTCCCACAAACACACCAATCTTATTAAAAGGAATAAATATTGGCTACAGCATTCCTGCCATGTTACCCCCTCTGCTAACATCCTCATACCCCTCAACTTCATTTTTTTTCCTTTTTTTTTTTTTCCTATTCAAGATTTTGTTTGACCCTAAAATGAGACACTGGAATCTGACTTCTCTGCTTCTGAACTTCCCTGTTCAGCAAGTCCCTGTCACAAGCATATGTAGCATTTCTCTGCCTGTAGAGATCCTTATACATTTTAAGGTGGCACTGTGGGAAAAAAAAGCCTCATTAACTAATTTATACTTGGCAGATTTTTTGTTAAATACATGTATTTTCCATCTTTTGTCAACACATATATCCTGGGTAGGTGAAAGATGAAAAGCTGAAGGAGATTGAGTAGTTTAGCAAATTGAAATGGTTTAAATTATAAAAGGCCTTTGAAAAGTAGTTTCACATAGTTGTTTTATTGTGTCTTTAAAAGGGAAGACTAAGGCTGATATTTTACATATACCCAAGAAATAGATCTGTATTATATATTAAAATAAACTAGTTAATGCAACAAAGAAGATGACCCCTAACTTTCCTCATAACGTTATGGGGCTCTTAGAAGCAGATACATACTAACACTTCCATTTGTTATAACTACCGGTTAGCCAAATTGGAGACTGAGATTTTCTGTGCACGGAGCAAGTGAACATGAGCAAAACCACCTCATATAGAATATTTTACAAAAAAGAGATATAGAAGAGTTACAGTAACTGCTTGTCCACAGTGGTGTGTTTTGGGGGGTGTTTTGTTTTGTTTTGGTGGGTTTCTTTTCTCCTGGGGAACGGGGAAGGCACCAGCAGGTTTAGCTCATGAACGTTTTTCCTTCTCCGGCTTCTGGAAGCCTCTATTCTCTAAACTCCACTAGAAAAGACTTCGGCAGAAGGCTTTTCTTTTTCAGCTGGTGATATCCTGCTAGCTTGTATCTGTATCACGCTGTTATCTGTGTACTTTCAAACTCCAAATTATATGTATCAGAAAGTTGTATTTTCCAGCTACACACCGCGGGCAACTCCTGCGGTTCCCCAGTAGATGGCAACGTTGATCTGACTGTCACTCGATAACACCTGCTGCCCACTCTCCTGCCCAAGAAGTATTTATCCACAGCAGAGCTTCCCTCCTTTGAGCTTCAGACACCTGCATGTCTTGGAGCCCACTTCTACTCCATATATGTGTCCTTTGAGTAACGTTTACGGCTTGTTTCTATATGCTACCAGAGTCTCTGTGAGTTGGGATTATTAACTGCATTAATATAGGTGTTCCTGTATGTTACATATCCCCAAAGAAAATGCAGAGAGAAGTTATTTCTGCCACCTGATGTGCTAAATAGAGATGTATACTCAGAGATACAGTAAAAGCAAGAAAAGCAAAGCCACGGGACTTAGATTTCTGAAAGAAAAGTACATTCAAACTTACAACTGAATAAAAGGTGTCTTTTCAACTGTGTACAATTGCAGTCTGTGGCATTACAAAATTCTAGCTGTTATATTACTACGTGCCACTGTCATGTAAATGATGTGATGATAACTTGAAGGCAAATCTCTTTCAGTTATCGGCAAAGAACAAGTTGAGATAGGGAAGTCAGCTGCAGACTTCTCATTGTGTTCTGCTGGAGGAAGCGCTGGAAGTGAGCATTAACCGTAAAAACTTCGACAGTATCCCACAACACTGACTACAAAAGGCTTTAAAAAAAGTCTTCTGACATACCACATGTTTGCATACGCCATTCGGCAAAGAAATACTGATGGATACTGTCCCTCCCATCTCTAACTTACTGAAGGTCGGCTATCATTTGATCTCCACAGGTGAATATTCTGAAAATGACCAAATAACTCCTTACCAGCCTTTCTCTGCAGACTCTCATCTGCTAGCTGTTGAAAACAGTGAGCACTGCAGCACAGTAACAGCAAAGTAGCACAATCAAAAGTTTCATTTCCCTTAGAATGTAGGTACAGCAGGTTTTTTTAAGACCATCTTCAGCATTAGGATATATAGTCCAATATTTCTCTCTCTCACACAGACATAAACAAAGAATAAAAATAAACAAATTAATTCAAGATACAGGTAGAATAACCACAACTGATATCAGAATCCATTCTCTTACTAGTTAAACCAAGGAATTACCTCAGTGCTCCACCAACACAGAAACTGTTTTGGCATCTAGGTACTAAACAGAGAGCTCTAGCCCCTGAGCAACTGGGCCATTGCATTGCTACTTGATCAGAAATCCTGAAATTCAGTACTGTCAGTTGTCAGATAATCTGCTATAATGGCATTACCTGATCCATCATGGCTTGTTCCATCATACCTTCTTCATCTTCCTCACCAACTGCTGATTTGCTGTTTCTTCTCTTTGCATCTGCTTGTGGTTATTCCATATAAAGATAAATCAGTGTCAAAAAAGAGGGGTTGTGCAATTGTGGTAACGGATACCTACTGGGATGCTTGTCTCTGCCAATGTATTAATATAACTCAGACCTTGCTAAAACACAGGTAATTCAGGCATCTGTTTGAGCACGTAAGTTTTAATTCATACATACTTTTCACTTTGCTACTATCAAGCAGCAACACAGGCTAATGAACTACATCAAAATCCAAAGAACTAGCGTGAGCACTGTGTTTCCAAGGCTTTGAGTAACCCACTCAACATGCGTGCCTGGGTTGCTACCCCTAGGTATGAAACTCAGGGCTAACTTCATCCAATAGCCAGAATGAAGACAGAATACATGGGACCATAATACTCTTTTCCACACCACATAGATTTCAAAAACCAAGATCCTGTTTCTGGTTCTCAGACATCTCCAGTAAACTGGCCTTGAAGTTATGCATATTTATTTACAAGTTGCCATACTCAGCAGACATACTCTGGACAGAACTGGACAGCCAAAATCCTGCAGGTTGCACCAGGAAACCACAAAGATGTCTTCCTATACAACCTATAGATCCTGCTGAAATTCAAGGCTTCTTGTGCCATGTGTGATGCGATCAGTACATCAGGGACATCCACACCGGGTAGGCAGGGATGACTCAGGACATGCAGGACAGAGGCAACAGCCGGTGGTCTGAAGGGATGTCCTGGGGCAGTACAACAGCTCTGGTGGCTCACAGGTAGGCAAGGCTTGGTCAAAGTCTTGATGTAAACTATGTTAGTTGGTTTAGTGTCTGTTGCACATTTTGAAAAGTAGAATTTTATTAGGATATCAAAGAACCAAAATGTTTCTTAGAGTGCATACAAACAAACAAACAAACAAAACACACACAAAAAGACCCCCACAAACAAACAAACAAACTTGAGCTTTTAAAAACATTTTGTTAGTGTCTCACTAAAACTAGACTACTCTGGAAGAGTTGTACTACCTGAATGAAAAATGTACCTGTGAAACCTTCTCTAAGCTTCAGAAAATGACAAACATTCCAGGCAAGCACAACATGCAAGTTCAAGGTAAGCCCCTGACATGCTCTAATTTTTGAGGTCTGGTTGGAATGAGTTGTTTAACGGCAGGATTGCAAAACAGGTCAGCTCTTTGTCCTGCACTGATCTGTGACCTCAGCTCTGGTTTGAAGAATGAAAGTACTCACATACCAGATACAGGAAAATCTGTTGTTATTTAGTCAATCCTATCTGTGACATGTTGTTTTTTCTTGGTTTATTCTAAACTGCCTACAGTTCAGCACCCAGCTCTAGCTAACCCTGATACTTTCCAGGGCTCACCAAATTTCTAAGTGTCATTCCAAGAAACAGATCCTTCAGAAAGTATCCTCCCATCTCAAATCATACAAGCCACAGCTTTTGTGGAAATGTTTCTGTGACGGTACAGGCTCCCACATCAGTGGTCAAGAAGAAACATAAACCAGCGAAGAACACATACATTCGCTTGCCCCAAGCAAGTGCTATTTGAGATGAAGTCTGAAACACATCTTTCGTGTTTGCAGGAGACTGGCATCTGCAAGGAAAATAGTTACCATCTCACAGAAATACCTGGAATTACCAAAAACATTCCCACACAACTTTGCTTCTCTCACTAGTACAATTTCTTGCTTTGAAATCTCAAGAATGCCAGTGATTGATATTGAAATTTGGTGAATTTCTAATGTGTATCTAGTAAGCAGCAAAATGAGTCAGATATGACAACAAGCAAAAAGACAGTAAAATAAAAATGACTGACATATAAAAAGAAACTCTATTTTGAATTAAAAAAAATACACACACAAGCAAAAAAGCATCACTACTTCCTCCTCATGCCTATTTGCAAAATCTGTCTCACTGACTAAACACCAAAGGCACACTCAATAGGCACACTGCTTGCAGTGGGAAGAATCCCGCTTGCATTTTAAGTAATCCTTTGCTACCAAGGACACGAGCAAACATGCACAGTCCTGGCGGTTCCCACCCTGCAGAAAGGCCTGCAGGCACCCCTGTGCTGAGAAGGGTGGAAGGAGCCTTGGCACCCACCTCACAACCCTCACCTGCCAAGGTATGAACAGCAACAGTGCCTGAAGTGAAGAAACACACCAATGATACCTTATAGCACCGACAGAATCTTGCAAGTGAAAGGGCTAAAAAGATAAACTTAAAATCAATAGCAATAATTCCACCCCTGCCTGTTCTCATCTCATTTTTGAATCCAACATTTGAAGGATCCTGAGCAGTGAAGCAAAGCAAACCCTTACAGTCCCATTAAGAGCAACAAGGGGAATAAACACCAATTACACTACAGATTCAGATGAATGTATTCCCACACTGAGTTAACACTGAACAACACAGGGATCTCCTGCCTCAGAGAGGACAAGGCTGCCAGATGGTGCAGACGCTTGTGTTCTCCAGAGGCGAGATGATGCTACTGAGAACCATGTGGACAGTACAAGATTTATGAGAGAGAAATGGAACCATGCCATAGACTGAGGTATTTTGTTGTTGTGCCATGTCCCTAAGCTCCTGCCTACTCTTCTTCACAACAAGTCTATTTTTCTATTTCCCTCATCTCCATCTTGCAGCAGCTCCCTGGTGACATCCCATTTGCCTCTTCCCACATATAGGTTCCCAGCAGCACCACTCTGAGATAATTCAGTAAGCTTCCTAGAGCTGAACTCATGTCTGTACTCTACAGTGGACGCTGACATATAGAACAAACATATGGATTAACTTAGATGGAAAGGAACTGTTTTGAGTCTGTTGCTATTCACCTATTCCCTGCCAATACAGTTTTGAAGTTTATTTCTGATCCAGCATCAAAGGGGCTTGAATGTAGTACAGCAAAAATGCAGAACACTAAACGAAGAAGCAATTAAACCACCACGAGAAAACTTTCTGGAACAAGACAGCCTAAGACTCCTTTTAAGCTCGTGCAACTCCCCACCTCCAATGCTGAAGATTTTGTATGCTCTGTATCTTTTACCATAAGTTCCCATACCTCCTGCAGCACCAGCTGAGGGTAATTCAGCTTCGAGACAGGGGAGGAACAAGTCAATAAGTGGTTGTTGGAAGAAGAGGAAGTAACATGAGCAATACAAGGCCGGCATCACACAAAGGTGAGTGCAGCATCCTGGCATGTACACCAGGAAAAGCAGAAAAAGTATTCAGCAGATGAATAATCAAATACATGCATACATACCTGTCCTTCCCTTACATGATCCAAATTTTACCCCATGTAAACACAACTACTGAGAAGACACTGTACATGTACTGTCAAATCCAAGTATGAATCTGCCTCTGTGTGTGCTAATGTTCTTAGCTGGTTAGTAATGTGCTGGATGAATTGCTGGCTGTACATAAAATACTATGTTGAAGTCGCACAAAGCAACAGTGCCCTGTGTCAACATTACTTCTTTCTTCTCTAAGGTGATACATTGTCTACCTTTTCTAAAGCATTTAAACAAAGCCCCATAGAAAGTACACATTATAGTCCTAACCTCAGTACTTTATCATTTTGCCACACACAAAATGATTTTTGTTGTGCAAAGCCACCTGAATCACAACTCGTATAAATGAAGGCAAGAGCCTGAAACCAAAAAAAAGAGGGTCAAAATAGGCATACATTTGCAGTGAGGCAACACTTGGCATTGCCCCATCTAGTTTTAAGGTATTCAGCTCACAGACTGGTATTCACAAGTCCAAGTCAGACATCAAAATCCACATCAATAGTGTCTGACAGAGCCTGGGGCTTAAGTGCTGAAGCTTTGCCCTCTCACAGGTGCATTGACATTTTTCATGCCCTGGCTGCAGAAGGGGCAGGAATAATTTTTAAAATCCTAAAGTGACAAAGAAATACTCAAGAATAATGCTGCCCAAATCTACACTCAGAAGTTTCACTAAAAATTATTTTAGCTACTCGGCCATTTATAGGAGCCTGGGTTCCCTCAGAAGCAGCAGCATTTCCCTGTCATCTCTCCAAAGGTGAAAACTGTCCTATGAAATGGCAAACTCTGAGTAGTAGGCTAGCAGTAGTGACTTCACTCACTGCCTCTGCATGAAGGAGTTCCTACTCCCAACTCCTCACCTTCCAAGACAGCAATGTAACAACCCGGCTGTTGACTACACTGAGGGAGAATATTTTACTTCTCTTCTGAGCCTACTAGACAAGGGAAAGAGGATAGACATGAAGCAATAACTCTTCCCTAAGACAGGGACATGAAGCAAGAAGGCAAGAATCCTACCCTTCATTTACCTCTAAAACTCAGTGCTTTTTGTTTTAATTATGGTAATCTGACAAGAAACAGTAACCCACAAATAAACTTTCCCTCTTCCAAATCCTAGTTTCCTATCTCCACACAAACAAAACTTAAGAGCTGTTTTTGAAACTGGAGCTCCACAAGTCAGATAGGACAGAGTCTCACAGAGAAAGAAAAAAAAAAAAAGTATTTACTGCTCACAGAAAAAAAAAAAAGTATTTACTACTCACAGAGAAGTAATGAAAATACCCTTCAGGCAACCGTTTAAACTGTGAAAAAAGAACAAATCACATGATCTCTGTTTGTTCTCTTCGCACATACAGACTCCCCAGCAGATGAAACACAAGAAAGCCCCTATTAGTATGCTTGGGAGGCAAATGCTTGGGTTTGCCAGCCTTTTACCAGGCAACATGGTCAACACCAACCAGAACACATCAACATGCAGCCCAAGAGGCTGCATAATTAGATGGGTTCTAGCATTTTCCAGTTGCTGGTGCAGGGAGCTGTTGTAAAATCCATCACAGCAGGGCATAATGACCTCCTAGAGGCACAACAGGGCTGCATGAGGAAGGGCAAATCTGAACCAGTAAGTAATGTTGGGATAACTTACAAAAGGCCTATATGAACACATAAATAAAGGGGGATGGATGAATTACTTCCTACCTAACTGTAGCGTGCTTGACCCCACAACCATGGTATGCATGTGCGTGTGGCTTCCCAGGGCACTCTATTCAAAGAGGAAAAAGTGAGTGCCAACCTTCCTCCTGTCTTCTCAAAGAAATGGCACCATGTGTGTCCCCTTGCCTGCCCTGCCAGCACGGGTGGGACTGTCCGGGTACCAGCACAGAGCTGAGAGAAGAAAGCAGTTCCATCTGTGGATCCACTTTGTCACCTGCTACTTGAGTCAACCATGGGAGGAGCTGGGACAGACCATTTACCTTTGGTTTTCACAGGGGTTTGCCAGCACTCAAGCCCTTCCCTGCTTCTGCCAGCTCCACCAGCGACAGTCTCCAGCAATCACTGAGGCTTCACATCCCTTCAGCCTGTCTCTAACCTTAATCTCTACCATTTTCCCAGGCATTTGAGAACAGATCACTTTCCCCACATCTGTTGCCTCCAGCTCTTGTCCTTCTTGTGTTTTAATCCAAAGCAGAGGTGGCAGAGGCTGGCAGAGCGCTCTCATGGTGTAAGAAAAGCTGTTCCAGTGGCTGCTTCCTACCTCCTCATCCCAGGAGGCAGGCGCAGCTGCTAGCAAAGTTCTGCTCCATGCTTCAAGCCTTCATTTTAAACACAATTCAGGCAGAAAAAGCCTTCAGGAGAAACTAACTTTCAAATTAATAAAGTCTTTGAGAGTATGTGCCAAGTAACAGATTTTGGTTTTAACCCATCATTTGATCAAATACAGATAACATTTCCTCAAAAAAAAAAAAAAAAAGAAAAAGAAAAAGAAAGCTCTTATCAGACACAGAAATGCAACAAGTTAAATGTCAAAATCTTGCTGAGAAGCACACAGAAGTTACACTAGTAGTAGTGCACTGAAATGGGTGCACTTTTTTGTTCTTGAGTTTTACTCTTCAGAGTGATTAAACTGGGGTTTTTTCCACCGAAATTGCAAAGATACAGATTTTTACCTGATAAACACACCCGGAACAGAATTTCATCCTCTCTGGAGGTAGTTTAACGGTTAAAAAACAGTACCAGGATCTAGGAAACATCATGCAAGCCTAAATACATAAAATACTTTACCTGCTTGTACTATAAGCCAGATTAGAACATAGCCAGGCAATGCTGTAGTACAAACATTTGCCAATAGCCACAGCCAGCTGCCATGCCAGAAATATATTAGGCAGGGGGAAAAAAAAGAAGAAAAAGAAAAAAGAGAGCTGTTCATCTCATGTAAATTTAATGTCAGAATATATTATCTGTGACTGCACTTCACAACTCAGCATGGCTTTGTGTGGAAGATAAACCACTCAGATTTACAGCATTATAAATGTTTGCTAAATGCCTTAATTGCCCTCTCTTCTTTCAAAGCAGTACTTTATTATTAGCTTACAAAGTGTGCTATATAAGGCAGATCATTTTTTCCTAATTCCTTATTGACACTTTAGAAATCTGTATTTTACTAATATTCCTTTCAATAAAAAGAGTGTCTGCTTTACCTTGGCATCCAGTGATGAACAGCCACATTCAGCTGCTTGTTACTATGGCAATATTACGTAGGAGGTACAGACACAGACTGATGCTTTTATCTTCTCCCTTTGTACTTAGAATATACTCTCTTCCCCTCCTTTATTTTTGAACAAAAACAGCCACAAAGGGGGATGGTGAGTCATCCAGAGAATCAAAACAAAGGTTGTTTTATTAACTTTGTTGTTACATTATCTCAGGATAAATTGCAGGGCTATGAATGAGATATAAACGCCAAAGACCTTAAGATATGATATTGCAAACAAAGTATTTTCTTTCTTTTCACGAAAAAAACTGAAACACCACTGACACTGCTTGCTTCTCAAGCAAAACCAAAGCCCTTTGCTGTGTAGCAGCGCCCAGACAGTAGTGCGAGCAAGGATCACTCACACAACTTGTGGTTTCCCCTGGAAACAACTAAAACAGTAATTGTAGACACATTTGTGAGAGTCAGGTGGGGTGGAACCCTACTTTTTATGTGCCAAGAGGCAATGGAAATAAGCTGTTGCGTAACTGCTGAAAACACCTTCCCTGGATGCATTTGCTTCTAACTAACAGTGGTTTAAAGGTCGCCCCAAAACACATGGAATGCAGGGTAAACTCTTCAAGTGGTCAATGCAATCATCATAGAATCATAGAATAGTTTGGATGCGAAGGGAACTTCAAAGGTCATCTAGTCCAATTGCCCTGCAATGAGCAGGGACATCTTCAACCAGATCAGGTTGCAAGTATTCAGTCCTGCTGGGTGTAATCAAGAGATTTACAGCAAAACATCTCACTTCCAACTATTGACTCAGCCACTGGCAGAAGCTTTCTCTCGTTATATCAGTCAAAGCAAACCAAATGAAAAAAGGTCCCCAGGTGAGGCCAGCCTGGATGCGGTGGCTTAGGGAGCAGGCAAACTTGGCCACAGCTGGGGATTCGCCAGTGGTGTCATAGCTGTCTGCAGAGCAGGTTTGCTATGCTCCTCCTGTTCTGCTTACAGTCTGTATTCATCCACCAGAGGTTAGTGATACAGTAATTGCCTGCAAATTTATTTTCAGATTCATCACTCTGAAGTTCGGAGAGAAAAGAAAAATAATAGGATTCCACACCCACACTCACCTCATTAAAAAAAAAAAAAAAAAAAAAAAAAGAGAAAGAAACAAAACAAACAAAAATACTGCAACCAGACAAAACCCAAAAAACCCAAATCCCTACACACGAACAAAAAAAACCCGCACAACCTCTTCAAATTCAAGGAAGGTATGTTTTAGGACTCCTAACTTGATACACTACAAAAGGGTACTAGCACCACAGTTCTTCAGTTGCTTATGTAGACAAGAAGCCCATTTGGTAGATGACTTTTTGTAGTCCATGACTCTGCTTCCACTTCAACGCTGCCCTAGACAACCCATTTTTCTTTGTTCTTTGCCCCACAAGTTCTGTAGTTTTGACAGCTATGCATTCTTAATGTATGTTCCTGTAGCTTTCAGCCTTTTTTAAATAACTTGCCAGTGGAGGTAGAGATTCCTGATTACCAGATTTAAGCCCCTGTGCCATTGCTTACGCTACTTTCAGAAATTTCATTAAACTCTTAGAAATAACCTGCAGATTCCAAGTAATCCTCAAACTTCAGGTTTTTTAACTCCTGTTGGTATCCAAACCAGAGTTTATTTTGCCATATTATTGTAAGTAAATGCAGGGGAAAAAAATATCAGAAAGTGGACAGGAAGTGGCTAATCTTAACTTTGCAGCAAGGCATTCCACATGGGCAGTAGAGAGCAGTGTAGAGAGTTACATTTCATAAGAACATCAGAAAAAGAAAAAAAAAGACACCCCCCAACACTAAACTGTTAGTATGCCCCATAACAAGGTAAGCAACAGGGATGTGAATGTCATACCTTACACAATAAGCTTTTCCAAAAATGGAAAAACAGTCCAAAAGGTATTGTGAGCACCAAAAGGAACTCAATATTTGCTATTTCATGGTAATTCCTCCCTGCAATACTGCCAGTTTTAAATTAAAGATATCATGGTGATCATTAAGACTATCTGGGTCAGACTATTTCCCATTTTGACAAAAGTTTATTGTGGGAAAAATTAGGGAGCCGTGAAATTGAAAGTGGTGGATTAGTATTTTTCTTCTATTTGTAATTTAAAGGAATCACTTGCTAATGGCATCTTGTGTATTAACCTCCAGATACATCTGCCAAACCAAATTATTTCTACTGTAAAATTACCTGTGGAGAGTCTGCACACATTTTCCTTGAAGTTAAAAGCAGTAACTACTTATGAATTGAAAAAATTCATTCTCAATAGAACAAATGGTTGAATACAACGACTAGTACAAAATGTCTTCATAACAAGTACTTAACACCAGGGCATCGTAGTGTTCCTTTCTAATGACATTAGTGGAGAGCATTTGCGCCTGTCCTGAGAAGAGATTTCAGTAATTGCAGACTGACGTGGAGAAGGCATGTGAACGTGCAAGACACGTTAGAGTCATGAAATTCACTCTCGAGATCCGTCCAGCACTTCACATGGTGGTAAGACTAAATCCTAATGACACACGGTCCCACACAACAGCCTCCCAGAAACATTTATTCAACACTGTTTCTCTTTGCTTTGAAACTTTGTACCGCAGAGGCTGATTAGGAGCAAGGGGAGATGGGTTTAGCTCACCATCAGGAGCTGTACACGAAGTTACAACGGTGGTTACCACAGGAAAAAAAAGGGGGGGAGAGGGGGAGGGATGGATTGTATATGAGCTTCTATTAAAATGGTTGGATCTCTGACAAGACCTTCAGATACTAGGCAGTAAGTAAGTAAATGAAAGTATTTTCAAAGAACATAATCATAATTACTATAAAAATTGTGCTTTCACCAAAAAAACCCAAAAAACCAAACAAACCCAGAAGTGAAGCTTCTTAAGCTTCTTACTGAGCTCTATTCCCTGTTCCCTGAGACGAAACTGGTAACTACCCAGAGCCGGAGGACTCGCTCTCTGGGTAGTGCCGCAAGGCGCTGCCATAACCATTCCTTTCCCTACTTCTTTATCAAGAGAAAGGGCAGAGACGGACAAGACCGCCCCAGTACATGACAGAACCGCCCCATCCCGCGGGGTGCGAGCAGCCCCGCCGCAGCCCCCACTTGGGGCACACTGAGGGTTTCCGCGGCCCCGCTCTGCCCTTGCCCTGGACTCTCGCCCACCGCTCCGCCAGCCGGCCCGCAGCCCCCTCCCCTCCCCTCCCGCCGGCAGCCCCGGAGGGCGCGGACCCGCTCCCGGGTACCCGCGTTCCTTCCTCCCGCGGGAGCGGCTCGGGGTCCGCCGCGGAGCCTCCCCGCCCCGGGCTCCCTTCCAGCCGCCCGTCAACGCCCGACAACTTTTTTTTCCTGTTGGTTGCAATCAGCTGCTTCACGCACCCAGCGCCTTTTCTTGGGAATTTTGCTTTTATTTGCTCCTACTTCTGCTCTGCTCGTAAATAGGCTCTGTCAGTATTTAAAGCGCCGGGAGTTCGGTCGCTTAGCCTTGCTCCCACTCGGGTTTTGCTATTCAGAAAACGCCCTGGCAAGGAAAGTGCTGCAAATCACTTCCGACTCCCTTCGCTACGTGATTTACCCGATCGGCTGTTGGTACTGCACTGACTGGTCAAACTCAGAAAGTCACGCAAACGTTAAAAAACCCACATTGGAATACTAGAAATTACTACAGTTCGCTGTCTTCTGTGCTAATTGCTAAGAAGCTAATAGCTTCCGTGCTAATTTATTTTTATGCTTAATTAGGAACTTTTTTTTTCTCCTTTTCATTCAAAGCTCAGCTTTTACCAGCACTCAGAAGTGTGATAATGACAGGAAAAGTGATGAAACTGTTAGATTCTTTTACTCAGAGTGCTGAACATCAGTTGACCCTCACTCAACAGTTCATTTGACCACAACGTTAAAGTAATTCGGGGAGTGGAAGTAATTCTTAAAGATTTTATTACACCTAGCACTTCCATCCAAGATGTGAGCACCCACAGTAAGAATGACCTCAGGTCATTATCTCAAGCCACCTTACTGAGAAACACAGACTGGATGTTTCTGATATCTTCAATTTTACAAAAGCAAAACAACCAAGAACACTTTAAGCCATTCCGGAGCTCTCAAGCCTCTATCATACATGAAGGAAAGAAAGGAAAGGGAATGGAAGAAGGGGGAAAAATGACTTAAAACATCATCCTTCAAAAAAAACCTTTAACAATATTCTCAGTAAAATTAAAAGGCGGCAAAATCCCTTATTTCATCATCTATGCACTCATCTTACTGTTATCACTGGGAGACAGCTTCTTTCTCCTGAAGAGCCTCCTCCCCACACCACATCCATTTGCTGGCTTGCTCTTGAAGCTGGTTGGAAGTTCAGTTTGAGCCCATCAGCTGAGCAGCCCTGCCACGGGCGTTCATTCTCTTAGTGTCACAAGTTTTTCCAAGAGCATATATGAATAACAAACTACCAGCACTATTTCGACAGACTGTCGCTTCGAGTATTCCTTCCTGGGAAGGGAAAAGAAATGTTAATGACTTTCTCAGAGTCCAGGTACTGAGCTGGGCAGAAGCGCTGGGTAATCAGCATCGCCTGAGGCTCACCTGGTGACACAGATGCCAGCTGCGAGCTCTCACATGGCTGTAACTGGTCCTTGCAAAATGGTGATTTCTCTTGCAGGAAGTACCAAAGCCAAACCTTTTCAAAAGCTCTTCCTCTCTTTACAAAACCACCACTTAAGAGAGGCTTTTCCTGAGAGAAAACAGAATGTGCCTTGAAGTACCTCACGAAAACAAAGAAACCACCTCCCCAAATGGAAGAAGAGGCGCTGATCATGACAGACACTGCTCCATTACCTTCCCAGGGGAGCAGCTGCCAAATGCTGCCCCCCCCTGCTGCGGGGGGGTTCACCAGGCACAGCTGGGGAGGGCAGCTGGGGCTGTGTGACCTCAGCTCATCGGGAACAACGTTTCTCTGGGCTTCGCAAGCGTTCTGGTGAGGAAAGACATGAAAGAACACAAGAGCTGGGCAACAACGTGCTCTCTCTTCAACTTTGAGAAGACAGACAGCACTAATTGTGTCAGTGAGGGGGGAACGTTAAGATTCTGGCTAGAATCTGGGAGCAAACTCAGCGATGCACGGGGCTGGGGCTGTTCAGTCAGAGAAACATGGGCTTCACCTGTGTCTGGCTTCTCCAGGCTTGGTCAGAAACAACAGTAAGGCTGACACCGTTTATTAAAAAAAAAAAAAAAAAAGACATCTGGAATACGTGGTGTGTTGGGTTCTTGTTTTTTTGTCTGATTGTTTTCTTTTTTCCACCATGTCATACTGATGTATTTGGAGGAAGAAGGGAAGCTATCTACTCTGAAGCAAGTATTGATTATTTTTAAGCATTCATAGCATCAGCTGCTCATAAGTCTCTTTCCCCAGCTAAGAGGGTTATGAGTGGGAGGCTTAGGTTGAGGCACTCTGAAGATGGCTAATACACCGTAAAAAGTAAATGTAGTGACTTCCAGGCTGCTTGTCGGTTCTTATGGCAAAAGCAGATCTGTCCCACTGGAGAAGTATTCCTTGAACACATTTAATCTGTTCACCAGTACAGAAGAGCAGTTCTCACTTACTTCAATACTTACACTGGGGGGTGTAGGCAGCTCCAGAGGCTTAGAACCAGAGTGGAAGCTCCCCTGGCCTAGGCTGAGCACAGGGGCAGCAGAAGGACAGGAGAGACACTGTTTCACGGCATCACGCTTGTGTTTTCCAGTTGTGCCAGCTGCACCCTGTCCTGGACCCGTCTCAAGAGGAGGAAGGCTCGGGCTGACTGGGGATCAGTGGGGTGGGGGTGCTGTGGTGGGAAGTTCTCAGCACTTCAGAGAGCTCCTGCTCTTTAAGTAAGAAATGGAACCGTGATTACTTCATGATATAGTGACATTTAATTACGTAATGGGTCTTAGCAGTAGTGATGTTACACAAAGGCCAAAGCAGTGACTTATTTGAGGGTTTTCACTGCTGTCTGAATCTCCACAAGCACTTTTGTCTTTTGAAGCCTGTCACTGGGCTCAAACATCTATTATACCACATTTTAAGGAAGTAAATGAGAGGGTTTATTATGTTTATTTTACCTACAATTTTTGGATACTAGAATCTATCAGTTTTCTTTTCAATGGAAAAATACCACGATGTAAGCTACATGCAAAATTAACAGAAGTTACTGTTTGTTGCAAGTAACCTCCTCTGTCTTGCCTAATATCACTTGTAAGATTTACAGGCATTTCACGTGAAAGCATTCAGAACACTAGGGGCATCATTTATTGTTAAAAGACAGCAGAAATGATAGCAAATACTGAAAACAACAAATCTTGATGTTAACATTTAGTAAAGGACGTACTGTTCTAAGCAGACAACATTTCCATGACTCCAGAGAGTCCACTGGCTCTTAACATTCAGCCCAAAATCAGGACTGCATACCCTGATCTCAGGGTGAGCGTATCTCAGGCCCACTTCCCATTACTTTGTACAATGACGTATCTAACACAAAAGATCTTAGCTGCATCATCTCTGGGGAGCTTTGTTCAAATTAATTCTTTAGAAAAAAAAATATACCCAGGCAGGTCCTGAGTTCTCAAATTCTTCTTTCTAGTGTACTTTGAGCAAGTTCCTCCTTTGTTTGCCTTGGCAGTCCTCTTCAATTCCCCACTCCCCCTGCCCCCTGCAAGTCCTACTGTATTTGCTGCTGTTGTGCATTCAAATTTATTGATTTTTTTGCTGCACTTGAGACTCCAAAAAAAGCGGCTTTCAGCCTCAGAAGTAAGCTTTATGATACTCCAGCCCTTCATGCGTGAATCACTTTTTGTTGCAGTTTGAGATAATGATTATAGTTGACATGAAAGCGTGGAGCAGTTCTAAGGAACAAGATTTGTGAATGTCCAGGATGCTCCCTTATAAACTCACATTCCCAAAAGAGAGACGTGAGGAAAGCTCAGCTATAGCTCAGCCATTACTGTATTGCTCACTGTTGGGGCGGGGAGGAGGAAGTGGGTCTGACATCAATCCAGCATTTATTAAATTTGGCAGCAAATTTGCAATTGTTAAGGAAGATCTGCTTGAAGATGCTACTGAAAATTGCTGAATATGGCAGAGCAACATGCAAACTCAGTTAAAATGATATGAATACATGTGTTTCATAGGTAGCACTACAAATGGCTGTCTACATTTGCTTAAATAGAATTACTGCCCGTATATTCTCATGCACCATGCTTCTCTCTCTGGCTTTGAGGATTGCTATTTTACATCTGTATTATATCGGTTCATTATTTTTTCAATGGCTGCATCAATGCATTTAATAAATAGATATTTTCTCCATGCATCTCCCTGTCATTCCTGAAGTTTCAGGGCAAAAAAATGGAAAAAATTATTTGAACAAGCCTGGAGCAAAGGCAATACTGTACAAAGCATTGCACATCACTATGTTATGAACTAATCTACAGAAAGGTTTATATCCCGTGATTTAATGCAACAGTCAACACAGACATCACTTGGTGTAAACAACTGACATTCACATAAAATGTGTAATTCCCAATTTGTGGCAGTAAACTGTGTTTTACTCTGCCAAGTAAGTTCAACTTTAAATGTTCCTATGTGCTCAAACATTCATTTGCTGAACGTTTACCACACCATAATAAATATTTAGGTCTTTTGTTCTGGGAGGTTGGATAACAACAACACGAGAGTGGCAGTAAGTGGCCGAGACAACAGCTGTGAGCCTGTTAAGCCTTTTCCTTTCCAGTAATTTTTATACACTCGGCCAGTCCCAGCACACACAGCTCTGACGACCATCGGCCACGGAGCGGGGGGAGGAACGGTGGGCTCCAGCACGTCCCGGGGGTGGGAGGCCGGGGACCCGCCGGGGAACGCTGACAAAGGATGCTGCCACTGCGCTTCCCGCTCCCTCCTCCACCTCATAAGGTCGGATGTGCCTGGGAGGCGGCTGAAATCACGCAGTCCACGCACAGACCCATCCCCTCGCTTCTCGTTTACCGGCGCAGACGCGGCCCCGGGCGCAGGGGAGCGGTGCAGCCCCTGCTCACACCGCTGCCGCGCACATTCCTCCCGTTCTCTGGGGGTCTCCCCGGCACCGCCACCATGTCCCCCCGCCAGGGCCCGGCCGGGAGGGGCTCGCCCACTGCGCTCGTTGTTCTGCCTTCCGCAGCCGCAACGGGTCGTTCGTCTCGCTGAATCCCCAGCGCTGCACTTCTTTGAAGAGGCATCCTCCGGCTCCAGCAGTTTAGGGTTTTGTTTGGAGCCGAGTTGTCGGTGACTGTATCACCAGCCATCCTAAACAAGCAAATATTTGCACTGCACACGCTCTCCGTACTGTCAACCGCCCGCCATCCTTGGCTTGAGGACACCTAGAACAGCAAATGCACACACTCGAGGAGTCAGAGACAGCACAACGCGAAGCTAAGGCACTAAGGCTACTGCAGCACAAAACCTGGGTCGTTTATTCGAATAAATAAAAATGAGCTTTTATATACAAATATACAAAATCATTACGCACACCTTACAAAGTAGTCAGAAGTCTTAAAAAAAAGGAAAACGGGGGGCGAGGGAGGGCGCCCACAGCCCTATCGCTCCCAGCACCCGGGCACTGGCGGGCGGAGGCCGCCGCTTCTTTGTCCCTCGCCCCAACGGCGGCGCCACCCCGGGGACCGGCTGCAGGCCGTGGCTCCCGCGCCCAGCCCTCGCCGTCACCCGCCGGGTCCCCTCGGCGCGGACACCACCACAAAGGACGCAACGGCTACGGACAGCGAATGGCGGCGCCACCGCCTCCTCCCCGGGCCGCACCGCCCGTTTCGGCGGCAGCGCCCACCGTGCCGCTCCCCGGAGCCCGCGGCGGGTCTCAGAGGGTGCCCAGGTGCGGCAGCGTCTCCAGCCTGTCGGGGCCGTCCCGGCCGGCAGCGCTCTCCACGCCGCGCAGCCACTCGGTGCACTTCCGCACCAGCCCCTCGTCCACCGCAGCCACTGCCGTCTCCTCCTCCTCGTACTCCTCGTCGTCGTAGCGGTGCCTGTCGTTGAGCAGCGAAATCTTCAGCAGGGCGCGCAAGTCGCCGGCGCCGGCCCGAGCACCGCGCCGCGCCGGGGTCGCTCTGCCGCCGGGGGAGGGGGCGGGCTGCCCCCGCTGCCGCTCCAGGCTGCGGCGCTGCAGCAGCCGGACGGCCTCCGGCGGCAGGCTCAGCGAGAGGCGCAGCGCCGTCTCCCCCGGCACCCCGCCGAGGCTTTCGCACGGGCGGCTGCCCGCCCCCGGCGCCTCCGGGCGCCCCCGCGGCTGCGGCGGGGCGGGCTGGGGCCGCGACCCCCGCTCTGCCGGCGGCCTCCGCGGCGGCTGCCGCTGCAGGGAGGAGCAGGGCCAGGAGCTGGAGAGGGGACCCGCCCGCTCCGGGGGCGCCCCCCGCGCTTTCCTCGTCGTTTTCTCCTCCGTGGGCCGAGGCGCTGGCTTCTTGGGGACCGCCGGCGGCTTCTTGGGCTGCGCCCGGGCGGCGACGGGGGAAGCAGCGGCGGCGGGGGCCGGCAGGATGGGCGCCAGGGACGCGGTGCGGCCGGGAGCTCCGTCTGTCTCCTCGTTGCGGGCCCAGGCAGCCGCGGTGCGCGCCCCGGGCAGGGCGGCGCATCGCCCCGCGGGCGGGCAGGGCCCCGCTGCGCGCCGGGGCTGCAGCCCCATGGCGAGACGCGGACCGGGACCCCCACCCGGCGGCGGCAGCACGGAGTGTGGGCTCCGTCTGCAGCAACAGCCGCTGCTTTTCCCCCTCGATAACCCGCCCTTCGCCCGCCCCGGCAACACCCTTTCCCCGGCGGGGGGTGGGCGTGCGGGCGGGGACGGCGGCCCGCCCGGCGCTACTCGCCCTTCCCGGACAAGCCGCGCTGGTCGCGTCCACCGGCGCCGAAGGAAACGCACGGCGGGGCTCCTGTCCCCGCGGGCAGGAGGCTCTGAATTCCTCCCCCACTCCTCAACCGCCCAAGTGTGAAACGGCAGGCGTTTAATATCACGTTAAACTAGCACCCTCATGCCGCCTTCAAGCATTAATGATATTCTGAGCTCCTAGACTGCTTGAGTTACCATGAATAAGAGCACACCTAGCAGACTTCACTTAATGTGAAACTCCAAAATACACAAGCTGCTTAAGGACAAGAGGAGTCTGGCCTGGTAATGAACAGCCTAGTCCAGAGATCCTTCTCCCCAGCCTCAGCTCCTACCATGATTGAGGCTAAGCACAGTGCTCAACACTTCGTTGTTGATTTTTTTTTTGGAAGGCAAAGTTACTACCACACCCAAAATTTTGTCTAAAAAGTCATGGCATATAATTTCTAGAGATTTTACTTCAAAGTACTGTTTAATTATGGTACCAGAATTTTAGCAGAAGATGGGTATGATGTATGCAACCCACAGGAATAGAGATCTTCAGATCTATGGTTTCACACTGTCATAAAAGCGTATCATACAATGAGGATGAATCAACTGAGAACTTTTGGAATATTAATACACAGCAAAGACAGGAGGATCTGAAGGAGCAAAAGATACAGACAAAAGAACACAGAATGTGTGCTCTGTATGCAGATGAAGAAAAAGAACCCTTAAATGTTCAAGTAAAAAAACAAGAAAGCACAGGATGTATTATAACAGACTGAAGTGCATATAAAAGCCTACCAGTACATGGAACTTTCGAACTTCAGTGCTTCAGCCGATTTTGTTCTGGTGATCTAATACTAAGTTTTAACTGATGAGAGTTGTTATTTACCGTAGCACATAAACAAAGAAAATCCAAATGACTAATACTATTTTAATTAAAGATGATGTGATGGTGATGGTGAAGTGATGGTGATGATGTACCAGAACTGGTGGTTGGGCAAAACCAGCTATGGAGCAAACAACTGCCCAGTTATGAACAACCAACTAGGGGGATGGGATCTCTCCAGTGCCCATTATGGTCAGCAGCAGCAACTGGGGAAGGGACAGAGACAGTCATTTCCAGGATGACATCCAGCGCCATCTACACACATACTAGTTCATTTTCAGTGCAAACTGAAAACTAAGAGGAACTAAAAATTCACTCCAGGGTCCCCCCAGCCCCTGGGGCTGTGGCGGGCAGAGCAGGAGAGGCAGTCACTGCACCGTGCAGCAGTAACAGCCCAGGAGCCTGTGGAGGAAGGATGCTCACTGGCAGTTTGTTACTAATCTGTTAAAAGGTGTGGCTTGGCTGGCAGTTTAGCTGCAAAATGGTGCAGTCATCCTTTATACAGCTTCCCCAAAGATGTTGCTTTTTGTGCAACATACACTAAGATTTAACAGGAATGTACTGCAGTTTGTCTTTTTAGCCTGAACGCTGAACACCAAAAGACTGGGGTGTTTCCCCTTCCTGATGCTGTACCTCACATCTTTTCAAATCCATTCCTTCTTCTATTTGTGGATTAGTGGGGAAAAAAAAATAAAAAATTCGGAAACAACTGGGGTTTAGAATGCAAGTAATCAAGCACATTCATCCTGTGCTTAAAGAGAACTTCCTGTAACATACTATCAGCCATCAAACATTAAGGATTTAACTTTGCTCCTGAATAACTGGATAGGTCTTAGTTTCAAAAAAACAGAAATGAGAACATCTTATTGAAGCTCGGTAAAGTATTAGATTATTTCACTTCTATCTGTTAAGAGTTTAATTCAGAATGAACAGCTTGTCTAAATACAAACACAAAGAAGCTTTAAAGTGACTTCTGCAAATCTAATAACCAAATTTTGATATAGTCATATACATATCCCTGTTTTTAATATATTTTGTATTTATTCAAGTGTAATGCTAAAATTTTCATCCCTCTGTAGCGGATTGCTATATAAAAATAGTTTAGGCACCTTTAAAACTAGTTTATTTCACAAATCTCATTTATACATTAGCCATAAGTTCATTTAGTAAAAAGTATTTAAGTAAAAAATCATTTAAAATATAGCTTTTTAGTAAAATCCAACAAGTTTTAAACAGACCTTTCACATATTCTCATCAAGCTTCTTCTGCAAGGCACACGTACAGACATTTCAAAGGAGTAGTTAATTATAACTTACCAAATCTTTACAATGTTTATAAAACTCTGTCTTTGGAAATGCATACAATGAATCATATACAAACATAAAAGGCACATTGCAAGTTTTAGACAGAACTGTAAATGAAATCTTTATGCATACTACCCAGATCTTAGTGGCCTGCCTCTGCTGGGGAACAACCTGTGTCACTGGATGCAAGGTAGTTTCAAGACTACTCTGCTCAAAGTATTTAAATGTACTTTTTTTTTTTGTTAAAAAATCCTAAAAGTTCCAGGGTAAACACAGACAGTTCACCCAATTTATTTTAAAATCTGTTTCAAGTAAAAATTACTTAGCCCCCCAAATGCAAAAGGCAAGGAAAACACTAAATTGTTCCTGGGTATTTCAGGAGTGGAAAAGTATAGTTTTCCAAGCAAAATTCACAGAGGAATAGAAGTTGGCTTTTAAAGCATACAGTGGCTCCTGGTTTTAATTTACCCTAAACAGGCCGAGAAGCATTTAATCACAGCATCCCTTTAAAAAGAAAAAAAAAAGAGTCAGTTAAGATACTTGTTATTTTCTTCACATACATACCAACCATTATGTATTTAAAAGTAGAAATATTACATAAAGACAAAAATCAATAGTTTATCAAATGCAGAACCTTAACAACCGTTGTTATGTTGAGTACATCTACAGCAGCAGCAAAAGCGAAGGCTCGAGCCCACTCTGAAGCTCGGCTCTGCCCATATTGCCAAAGTCTTCCTCACTGTTTACACTCAAGCACATGCTAAAATGCGGAGACTGTGTTAAAAATGTTTCTGCAGCACACTTGGTGGCACAGCAAAGGTCACAGTCTTATTTCACAGAGGCTGTTCAGCAAGGGCAGGGCTGAGGATACCCAGTCCAGGCAGTCAGCTGCACACAAGGTGCTTCACGCCCAGGCTGTGCTGGGGTTAAACCATCACGGTGCAGGGAAAAAAAGCCCAGGCTGAAGGGTTTGAAGAGGAGCTGGCTCAGCCTTAAGGTCTGAAAGATCTGAAGGGGTCTTTAACCAACAATAAACAAACTGTTTTCTGACTATTCTACTTAGATCACTCACTTTAGTCTCCTTTATTTTTCATTTTCTCAAAAACGTAACAACTTATTAAGGAGTGGAATTTGTATTCTGTTGTTAGCCAATTTGAAAAATGAAGAAAAATACTATAATGACTCAAAGTCACTGGATGTATCCTTTTTTTTTTTTAATGCCAGCAGGAGAGCCACAATTAATTAAAAAAAACAAAGCCCCCAAACAAACAAAAACAACCAACCAACCAACCCTGAAACCAACAAAACAGAAAACACAAATGAGTAAACTGTTCTTAAGAGTAAACTGTTAGAGTTAAATCAAGTAATGACAATTCTGTTGAAATCAAGATAAATGTGTACTTTAAACAAATTACACAGTACTGTTCCCTGGCACTTAACATGGTTTCCACTGTTTCCATAAGAAAGGCAGCCTATGTAAAAAAAATTATGATAGCATTCCACATAAGCAAATAACTAAATAATCCCTGAAGAAATCACTGTACTACTAAAAGCAGCCTGTTCCATGGCTCATAAAATCTCATAGGCAAATAAAACCAAAGAAATTAAGTGATGCATGTAACCTAATGTTTTTCTGACCAGAACTTGAAGTACTGTTGGTAGGGAAGAAAAGACCAGTGACCAGTAGCTCAACTTATTTTCTGTGCAGAGCAGAACATAAAAAGTGACCTAACTGAAACATGTCACATGGCCACAGGAACTACAAGAATTCAGAATACTACTTTCAACTGGTTAGCTTGAGATGTCAGAAACAGCCAGATGATAATTTGAAGCCTGAGTGCAGTTAAAGTATTTAATCCATTGCAATTATCAACTACTAAATTTTAAAAAACCATATAGTATGGCTTAATTCTCCCTAGATCAAATCTGAATCTTAAAAAAAAAAATTTCATAGTACAGAGTTTTTGGCAAAGTTACAGAAACACTCCAGGAAGCTATCAGATGAAAGGGATAGACAATACTTTGTATTCTTCCCTCCCCCCGCCTTTCACTACAGAAAATCCTCATTAAGTAATATACAGACACGGAAGCACTTTATTTAAAAAATTAACAAACAAACACAAGGCCGAAAGACCAAACTGCATTGTAGGTGAAACATTTTAGGAAAAAAAATAGATTCTTCAGTTTGTTTACTTGCATAGGGTTTCACTATGTGTTTGGCCAGCTTTTGTTCCATTTTTGTACACAATAGAGTGAAACGGAAGACAGGAGCTTGCCAAAATGAAAATTAACATGAAGCATTGCTTAAAAATAACAGAGGAATTCAGAAGTAGACTTAGCAGTTGAAACTATGCTTTTGTTTGTTTGCTTTTAACTAAGACCTCAGATCTATAAGTTATCTTTAATATAAGTACTGGAAAAGTCACTATTGCATCAATGCATTTTTAAATCAATGGAGAATTTAAACAAAACCAATTTATTTTCAGCAATTAAAATTAGAATGAGATTTAACAAACAGAATTACTATGCACTTTACGTGCATTTAAAGCTTAATATGAAGCATTTCTTTGAATTCAGCTATATCATTTCCTAAAAATTAAAAGGGAAGTTATGTTTTTTCATATAGTGAATTTAAGGACTTTTTCCCCAACTAGCATAAATATAACTGATTTTTGTTAAGATGGAAGTAATTACGCAGACTCACCTTGCAAAAGGAATATATGACAGACTATACCTGAAAAAGAGAGGAAAAAAGTCTGTTTGACAGTGCTCATGTCTCTACTAGAACCCAGTTATTTCACTACACTCCAACAGTAATAAAAGCAACCTGTTGTAACAAAACTTTAATAAGATTACCTACTCAATTGAATGCTTACCTGAGAAAAGACGACACGCTTGGACAATAACTAAACATATTGCCAAGGATTTCCTGGTTTACTTTAATTTTTACTTTTCTTTTTTTTTGTTAAATATAGTTTGTAACTTCTATTGCACATAAACTTAAAACACAGATTTGCTATCAACAGATTCAAATTGAATGGAGACTTCTGGAAAAACTAACTGTTCTTCAAGATGAGAGAGACAACTTTTACCAGTTTAAAATACCATATATATTACTATGCAAATATACATCTAATTGTATTATTTATGTAACTCTAAATACAGATATATGCTGTACTATGAATAATACACAACAACTGTGACACTCAAACAGCTGATAATTCTATTATCCTCTGAAACTTGCTTCACACAAGCCTCCAGACTGTTTTGTTCTCATGCACAGCCTGAAGAAGCTCTAGGACACTGAACAGATGTGATGCTGTCTGCTGTGGACACGTGGAACACAGTTTGAGTCAGTGATCTTCCCTCTACCTGGTATCAAGCATTTACCTGGGCCCAGCGTGACGCCCAACAGCCCTTGTCCTGAACAAATGGCTATTTGTCCTCAGATCCAAGTTCAGCATAGACACTGTGTATTCAAGGCAAGTTCAAACAAGAACTGTGGTCACCTTGGATCACCTAAGAGTTAGTACCAAGTAATTCACCTGGGACAAGGAGACAAAGTATGTTCTGTTGTACCTCCATGGAGAAAGCTGTAACTTCCGAAACTTCTGCCAGACTTACAAGCAATTCACCCAAGAGCACATCTGGATGGTCAGCACTGTACCTGCTGCACTAAATTTACCCTCTCACATCCACCCACTCTTCCCCGAGTGCTGCTGAATATTCTTGGGGCAGCATGCATCCTACGAAAATGTTATTTAGTTTTTTCCACTTCAAAAATCAAAATTTAGTTAGAACTCAAAAAAAAGAGACAGTAATCAAATGTAGAGCATATGAGTGTACAGTTACTTTCATATCAGAGAAAAAGCATGAGATTCTTTTTTGCATATATATCCCTCTCATAATGCCTCAAATAAGTTCACACATTGCAGAATATACTTAAAATGATCACTTTTGCAAGATGACTGCATATAGATTTTGCTGAAGTTATACAACCTAGCTTAGAAAAACAGATTGAGGCTAGCATTTGCTCACACTTATGCTATACAAAGCATTTATATATAGGTTTATAATATAATCATGCGGGTGTAGGGGCACAGAGAAGAAGTTAAAATGAATTTTAAGAATCTTACCAGGTCATTGCCAAGAACTGCAATATGCAGAATAACACCGCCAAACCTTTTTTGTTCCACTAAGGAAAAATAATGCAAATAATGCAAGTTAGTTCATTTTCCACCAGCCTATACTGTAAACTATTGCAACAGCCTATTCAGTCAAAAATTTAATTAACTGATGATGCCTAAATTTCCTTGTCTTAATTTGCTACTCCTTTTCATTCTAACAGATTTCCATTCACTTTGTTCATCACTCCATTAGCATCATGCTATGAAAACCTTCTCTAGCTTTGAAAACAGTTAACTGCACCACTAACACCCTCCCTTTTGTTCATGATACTGTACTGCTGCAAATATGGAAGTTCACTTCAACTACATATTTACTTCTATGGAACATAACTACAGCTAGTTTTTCAATCAAGATGTCTGAGGGTAGTTGTTCTCTCCCTCCCTTCATCTTAATCAGTTTAATATTCCTGTATCCATGGTTTCTAAAGATGACTACATATTCTCTGACATAAGTATATTTTAACCTGCTTTTCTTAGTTCTCAGTCCAGAGGTCTGCTGGCTGAACCTGATGCTATAGATTTTGTATTCTCATCTACATGACATGCAGGTGGAATGCTGCATTCGCATTGTAGCCAGCAGGCTCATCCCTCCATCTAAGCTCAACTGCAGTTGAAAACACAAATACGACACACACAAGCTCATCTTTCCTCTACAACTGAATTGTATGTTATAGCCGTAATACAATTAATAAACTAACCAAACTACAGAGGAACAAAGTATTCTCACTTACCCAGAACACAGCACACAGAGTCAATATTAGGCAAAGCTGGTGGGAGATGAAAGGAGAGACAAAAAAAAAAGAATACTCAAATACACAATAAAGAAAAAACAGTAACTGTTTTCATGTTTTCAGTGGGTAACCAGCATTTTCAGAATTGACTCATGAAACAAGCAGAGCCAAAGGCTGTCACACAGTGACTACATGCTGAACTTTATGTAAAGTGGTATTTTCCAAAGCACAGTACGATGTGCTCCAGGGCCAGAAGGGCTGGGACAAGTCTTAGAAGAGGAGGCAGAAACTGACTTCAGGAACTAGGAGGAGTTTAACCAAGTCTGTGTAGCCTTATGTCTTTAGGTCTGTTAAGAGGTTGGACTTAGATGACAAAGCTTGCTTGAAAGTAACCAAGCAGTCTGGGAACTGCTATTCTATTATTTCAGTACATAGTATCATTTTGGATCTAGTACTCATAACATCAACATCTGACAAGGACGGTATGTGCATCACTATGAACAACCCGTTATTAAAAACACTCATTCACAATTACGGTATTTGGCAAACACAGGCTCTGCTGCTTCTGTCAGTGTTTCCTCATCTTTCGACAGTAATTAAGAGCCCACTGGGGAGTAGCAGCCTCATACACAATGAAAAAGCTCACGTCAAGGTTTATTCAAGCTACTTATATGCCTTTGATGGAACATTACAATTATACGGTTTACTATGTCGAATTAATCACACCATTTGTATAAGCATAACCATCACTGAACTTCACCACTGAACCTTGTCTGGCTCCCTCCATTTGTCATTACACATAATAGAAAACAGAACAAAATTCTAATTTAAGTTTCACTGGAAAAATTTTGTTGGTGTTCCACTGAAAGAAATAAAAATAACAGACTCTCTTAAAATTTTCTGAACATATTTATGACTCCAGAGTTGCCTACAATTCTAGCCTTGTGTTAGGAGGAGGTAGAAACAGTCAAATACATCAAAAGTTTTCTAAACTTCAGAAGTTTTCCAGCTCTTCTCTGTATTACTGACATTTTCCCTCCTAGCAGCCTTAGCTCTCAGCCCATGTTCCTGTTCTCTATTAGATGAAACCTTTCATTCTGTCTTTTCCTAACCTGGTTGATAGTTTCTCTGCACAGGTAGGTACACCCATGATATTTTTTCTACTCTCTGTCCTCCTCCCATTTCCCTGACGGGTCTTGTGTCTACAGCCTTCAAAGCAAGTTATTTTCTTAGCTGGCTGAAGTCATTGCTGGACCGCTCTCCATCATCTTTGCCAAGTCTTGGGAAACGGGAGAGGTGCCTGAGGACTGGAGGAAAGCAAATGTCACTCCGGTCTTCAAAAAGGGCAAGAAGGAGGACCCGGGCAACTATAGACCGGTCAGCCTCACCTCCATCCCTGGGAAAGTGATGGAACACCTTATCCTTGGTGCCATCTTAAGACATATCAAGGGTAAGAGGGTCATCAGGGACAGTCAACATGGCTTCACCAAGGGGAAGTCGTGTTTGACCAACCTCATAGCCTTTTATGAAGACGTAACAAGGTGGATTGACGATGGCAGAGCAGTGGATGTCGTCTACCTTGACTTCAGCAAAGCATTTGACACCATCTCCCACAGCATCCTCACGGCAAAACTGAGGAAGTGTGGACTGGATGATCGGGTAGTGAGGTGGAGACCGCAAACTGGCTGAAGGAGAGAAGCCAGAGAGTTGTGATCAATGGGGCAGAGTCTGGTTGGAGGCCTGTATCTAGTGGAGTGCCTCAAGGGTCAGTTCTGGGACCAATACTGTTCAATATATTCATCAATGACTTGGATGAGGGAATTGAGTGTACTATCAGCAAGTTTGCTGATGACACCAAGCTGGGAGGAGTGGCTGACACGCCAGAGGGCTGTGCTGCCATCCAGCGAGATCTGGACAGGCTGGAGAGTTGGGCGGGAAAAAATTTAATGAAATATAACAAGGGGAAATGTAGAGTCTTGCATCTGGGCAGGAACAACCCCAGGTTCCAGTACAGGTTGGGGAATGACCTATTAGAGAGCAGTGTAGGGGAAAGGGACCTGGGGGTCCTGGTGGACAGCAGGATGACCATGAGCCAGCACTGTGCCCTTGTGGCCAAGAAGGCCAATGGCATCCTGGGGTGTATTAGAAGGGGGGTGGTTAGTAGGTCCAGAGAGGTTCTCCTTCCCCTCTACTCTGCCCTGGTGAGACCTCATCTGGAATATTGTGTCCAGTTCTGGGCCCCTCAGTTCAAGAAGGACAGGGAACTGCTGGAGAGAGTCCAGCGCAGGGCCACAAAGATGATTAAGGGAGTGGAGCATCTCCCTTACGAGGAAAGGCTGAGGGAGCTGGGTCTCTTTAGCTTGGAGAAGAGGAGACTGAGGGGTGACCTCATCAATGTTTATAAATATATAAAGGGTGGGTGTCACGAGGATGGAGCCAGGCTCTTCTCGGTGACAACCAACAGTAAGACAAGGGGTAATGGGTTCAAGCTGGAACACAAGAGGTTCCACTTAAATTTGAGAAGAAACTTCTTCTCAGTGAGGGTGATGGAACACTGGAACAGGCTGCCCAGGGAGGTTGTAGATTCTCCTTCTCTGGAGACATTCAACACCCGTCTGGACGCCTTCCTGTGTAACCTCACCTAGGTGTTCCTGCTCTGGCAGGGGGATTGGACTAGATGATCTTTCAAGGTCCCTTCCAATCCCTAACATTCTGTGATTCTGTGATTCTTTGTCACCATGTCTGAGCACAGTGGATGATAGGATAACAGAGCCAATAACTTTTGTGCTGGC
The DNA here is from genome assembly GCF_036013445.1 of Caloenas nicobarica. Classification (NCBI taxonomy): domain Eukaryota; kingdom Metazoa; phylum Chordata; class Aves; order Columbiformes; family Columbidae; genus Caloenas; species Caloenas nicobarica. The sequence goes on from NC_088247.1 coordinate 74,497,688, forward strand.
TGTTTTAGTGTCTGGCTTAGGCCCTCAGCTTGACCAGAAAAAACCCACAGCTATAATGCGTTGGAGAATTCATGCTCGGCAAATACAGACTCTTAAAAAACTGGATATATTCTTGGACATTTTTACTGCAGACGTATGAAACATAACTTCCCTAGGATGTGTAACTTGGTATGATTCGGAAGAGATGGGAAGAAGTCACTTCTTTAATAAAGCCCGGAGTCCAAGCAAGAATCAAGTGACTTCTCTGAAAGATGTGGGCAAACATGAGCTTCTCAAATGAGATGATAACTTTTTTTCTTTTTTCTTTTAATGTGGGCGTGTGGGAGAAAGAATATACAACCCATATGACAACCACCCAAAAAGAATTCATGAAGGGTTTCTTATCCAAATCAGCTGTAATCAACTAGAAAGCTACACAACAGCGAGAATAGGAAGTCAACTACATCTCAAAAATAAAAGTTGAAACAAATTAGGAAGAATGAGAGAGAAATTCAGTACAAAACAGAGAAGCAGCAAGGGCAGAATCTTGTGTTTAACCACCTAATATGGAGTTTTGGGACAGGAATTCTGAGATTAGGGACAGGGCTGTTTTTTCCATCCTTCTGGAAGAAGAAATGCTGGTCATGGAAGTAACAGAGCCAAAATCCTCACAGTGGAGGAGAGTGAAGCTCAACATGTGGCTTCCTGGACTTTGGGGACAGAAATTAATTTTCTTCATTGCTTTGAAAGTGCTGAACCACTAAGCTAATACAAACAGAGCTGCAGCCAACAAACTGTCAAACCAGACTTGGTGACCACCGACTTTTCACAGAAGCTGGAAAGTCTCTCTTTAGCCTTGTTCTTGAAGAAATTGTTTTAGAATATAACTTAAAAATAATCAACCTAGTATTAGCATTTACTAAGAAATATCTAGTGAAGAACATTTTACTCCAAATGATTAATTTAAAAAAGAACATCAGCAGCAACAAAAACACAGGCTTACAGAAAGGAGTTAGATAATCTTTGACATACAAAGCTAATCAGCTTGACTATCACTCCTCAGTACAAAGAGGTGGACTGAGAAATAACCTCTCTTTAGTAAAGCCTCAGATTTAGCTTTGAGGTTAAACATCTTTGCAAAAGGAAGTAAAGGTAGTGTATTTACCAACATCACAACTGTAGCTATTAATCTTTTTGGCTCAAACATTGCTTTCAATTGCTTCATTGGCCCCATCAGGAAACATGTACTAATAGGAGAGAAAAACAAAACAAATGGTAAATCAGTTTATTTTAAATATTTGCAAAAGACAATAGGTAATTAACCAGTTTTTCAACAGTTAGATGAGTACAAAGGCTTTTAAAAAAGGCATTTCAGTCTTTAGTAACAGAGACCCACTAGAACGAAAGGTGAAATATTCAATTAATTTAGTCTTGGAAACAGCTTATGTATTGAGACACCCCTGGTCATGAATTTCCTTCCAAGTCATTACTGCTTACAGCAGAGTGTTGTCAAGTTGAAATCTAGTGAATTTCATGTTGAGGCTGTTCCAAGAAATGACTTGCCAAAAGAATGCAAAGAATACAAAGACCAAACTTCCATAGAAAATTTCTGTTTAACAACAAACTTCTTACCCAGGCAGTGTGTCAGTAGCTACAATCAAGGTTACAGGGAAGCTTTAAATCTTTGCCCAAACTCAGCAAGAAAACAAAGGAGGAAAATGTTCAGTAGTTTGTGTTAAATTCTCCTGCCCCCTTCTACTTTGTAGTTAACTTGATGAAAATCAAAACCATCAGCAATGCTATGCTGTGCCTGTTCATGCAAAGAGATGTGATGTGAACCAAGAATTCACAATTGTAAGAGTGGTTATCTGGCTTCAAATATTCTGAGATGAGTCTCTTCTTTCTCTGTGACTGAAACCATTCTGCTTTGTAGAAAACATTTATTCAGAGAGTGAGAACGTCTGTAACCTTGTGTTGGTCTGAATGCTTTACTACAGAGCAGGAAAAACCTAGTTTAACTCCTTTTCTAGTTAATATTTATTTCTATAAAATGAAACAATCAGTAGCAGGGAAGAGTTTGGCTCCCTCCTGAAATCAGTCACAGGCCTGGTGAAGCATGCATCTTCTAAGACAGAAGAAAAGGGGGAACCCATATTCCAAACAGTAAACTGAACCCATGATTTCCCACATCCAGATGTTCCTACTTGCAACTTTGTGTGTATATATATATATACACACCCACCTTGTCTCCACATTTTTTTTCTTTAAGTTGCATGCACAGACTTCAAAAGTCAGTACTAAATGGAAAGAAAATGTTTTCTCAAATCAATAGAAAAAAAGTTTTAAATTCACTGCAATCCAAACTAACTTTTTTTTTTTTTTTGTATTTTTAAATCTTGGTTGCTGGGCCATAAAATTAGATTAAGACAAAAAAAAAGAGACCTGAAGAACTAGAATAAAAAATTAGTTAGCTAGTAGAAGGATATGGATGATGAAAATATGGTGGTAAAAATGAGGGAGGTTCAGGCCACGTAAAATAAGCAAAAAAAATATAGAAAGCGAAATACATTGATGCTAGTTTGATTAGCATTGAAGGACAGACATTCTCTAGAGATGCGAGAGAATCCACACTGAGCAGAAAGGCCAGAAAAAATCTAGAGCTCCTTCACTTAGACAGGATTTTTCTTATATACAACACATTCTGTAGAAGATACACCCATCACGACAGAGAAGAATCAAGTAAGTAATTGTTTTCATGTTTGTGGCTAGAAAATCATCATAAAAACAGGCTAGACAGGACTATTTAATAAGAGTAGTTTCTGCATTTGTTTTAAATACAGACTTGTAAACAAACCTGAAAAAGTTTAAGTCTTCTTATCAATTTGGGACTTTTTCATCTTTTCCTACTGTTCTTAGAACACAGTTGCCTGTTGTTTATATCTAGAAGGCCTACTGAAGGGGAAAGGGGCCTCTTTTTACTTCTAATTTTATTTGGGAGTCCAGACTGAAGTTTTTCAGCATTCTCCTAAAAGAAATATCAGTCTGTAAAAGTTTTAGTCTTAGTTCACTGACAATTAGACTTGATTAGTACCAAGTTTATAAAATGCTAATTTAATTTGAAGCAGTGAAAACACACTCAAAATACTAGGTAAAAAAAAAAAAAGCCAAACAAACAAACAACAAGAAGGAATAAAGAACAAGGTAAGGGAGAGAATGGGAAATACTCAGTTTTGCCTACATCCAGTATTAACGTTTCATCTTGTTTTAGTACAAGATGAAATAGTTATACAAATGAGAGACTCAACTCCAGTATAACAAATTTGTTAGGGGGCAAAAATGTTTGAGGAGAAGCAGTACACCATTACATTTCTCAAATGTTAACATCACATTTCCTGAGTTTTAACAGATGAACAATGCTTTGACTCAAGAGCTAAGTGACTTGACTAAAGTCATAGAGTCCATCAAAGTCAACACCAGATTTTATGGGTTCCGAGTCCCATGAGCATGCTTCAACTACACTAAGAGAAGGAGAAACAGAAACCGAAAATACTTTATTGACATTAAGTTGTTTCTTACATATCTTTCAAACGGTGAAAGAAGAGTTTTAGATCCTAGGAGGTCCCCTCTGCAAATCTTTTAAAACCAACTGCTATGGAAAACACTGCAAAGAACCAAGCAGAGTTTAAAAATACACTGTGAATGATTTTTAGATTCTGCCTGGCCTTACAGTCAAAACGAAGATTTCCTGAACCTCTCCCTTTTCAAACAATTTTTCTAGAGACAGGATCATCTTGCTGTTAAAAGCAAAAAGCTCCTTCCAGTAGCAAAGTATCCACACTGTGAGCAGACTACCAGTTTGTCCCTGAAACTGAGGTACCCCTGCACTTGGCAGAAGCACTTCGCTGTAAAAAGTACAAAATTCAGCAAGCAATTTGTTATTCATACTTCAGATAGCAACTGTGGTGTGTCTACAAAACCATCACATAAGGCATTACAATGGGGCAATAACAAGTGAATAACTGATATTCACCAATTATGACAATCTTAAAACTGTAGGACAAACATTTATGCTATTAGTGTTTCAACATGAAAACAATGTTGTTTATACACAACATAAACAGACACCATTTTAGAATAAAAGCAAATGCAAACACAGATGAAAAAGAGAACACTTTTCTAATAATAATTAAGAAATCATACCTGGCTAATGCAGCAATATTTCCCAGGGTGTAAAACACTGCAAAAAGTTTGATCCCCTTTGGGAGCCATAGCAAAGCTGTTCCCTAAAAAAGAGAGGTTATTTGTATGTTTGTAATTAGTTAATTCAATTTATTTAGATTTTATAGTTTATAAATATATTTTCAAACTATGAAGAGTGCCATTCTAACATATACCAGCACACTACATTGTTCTCAGATTTGTAGTAGTCAATATTCAGCACACTTCTATTGCCACCTACTGGCAAAATAATGTATTGATATACTATATTTTACAATATTTTTACAACTAGACAATGTTTGTTTATAACATTTATTTGTACTGTTTATATTCTATTTATGACACTTTCAGTTTTGTTATAATGCCTCACTATAGATCATACACCTCAGCATAAAAGGAAAAAAATGTCATAAAGCCAAACTAGTATCCATCATCTCCTTTATCCTCCAGTCAACCATCTGGACTTGCAGTCTAGATATGCACTGAGGCCCAATAGAAATATTTTAGAACTCTTACTTACAGACATTTCTTATTTCCACTACACACAAAAAAACCCCAGAGCCTATGACAACCAGGAAGAAACAGAGCCAAAATGAGAAGAAAAACATGGTTTTTTAGTTTGTTTGATTTTTCTAAGGAAAAAAAAAAAGAGAGAAAAGCTGTGATGTGGACAGTGTCCTAAAAAAGAAAAAAAGGCAAACCCCCAAATATATTCTACCCAATTGCAATTTTGCAATTTCAGTGGGAATCTGTGGTGTCAGTTTGCACAGACCACAGTACAAGCAACCATGGAAAGCTGCAAAGCTGCAAGAGTGTAATCACATACTACAAGGAAAGCCGATGGACACTTTGCAAAGACTAGATTAAAGAACGAACACCTGCAATATTGTCCAGGCAAGAACATAATAAATATACCAGGCTGCAGACATATGAGATCTAAAGGTCAGGTACATACCCGTAAGGGGGAACTTGAGCGTTTCTATGAGGGCCTCCCTAATGCTGCAGCAAAAGGTCCATAGCCTGAAGCAGAAGGTGGAGTTGCCAGCCCTCAGGTTTCTGTGGCAAAGCTTGGCTACGGAGCTGCCTCCAAACTCTCCAAGATACGAGGTCCACAAACACACCAGCAGTTTTGACTCCTATCTATCAAGATAACTCAAGGAAACCTGAGGAAACTAGGATCCTAAAGCTGCTTCTTCCTGTCATTACACGCGTCTCCTTGGTTTAAAAACTTTTCACGGTGAATGAAAGAGCAGCAGCAGTCAAATAACAGCAAAACCAGAAACTAATGCACACAGGACAAGTTTCTCCATCCTGCTACCAGAATGCATTAAGAGTCAAGACGATTTGCCTGACAGCCTCCACAAAAACTGCAAACATCATCCACACACGTTAGCCAATTGCTGCTGACTAGCTTACATCAGAAGTCATGCTTTGTGAAGAACCAACATCCTACTGAATAATGAAAACAAACAAACAAAACCAAAACAAAACATTTTAAAAAACCCCCCAAAACCCCCCAAACCCCACCCAACAAAACAAAACACCAAAAAACCCACCAGCAGTCTGGATGCTTCTGCAACATTATTTCACCTGCTTCTGGGACTTCCCATGCATATGAAGAACTGCTTTGCACTGCAAGTTACATGTGTCAGATTTTGGTAGACCTAGTCAATTAACAGATTTCAGCTTCTAACTGCAGGCTTGAGCCTCCTGCCAACACCTCAAGTTCAAGAATGAACTAATGATTTGCTGGCCATAAGATCAACAGGAGTGCAAGAGGTTTTTCAAGTGTCAACACACTCCCATAGTCATCACCTACCGATTTGTGAGAGTGACAGGTTCCACTTGTGGATTCTTAGCCTTTAAAAACCTCTCAAGCTTCCCCCTCTTTTTTCTGTTTTATTGGAGAGACTAAAAATCAGATGGGTACATGCTGAAAAACAGCAAAAGCTCTTCCCTAGTATACCACTCACAAATCTAAACTAAAAACACAGCATATTTTGTCAACGTTCAAGCCTTTTAGTATGAAATTTTATTACACTAAAATAAAAATGCTCTCTGCTGTGAATGGAGGAAAGATGGTCAATATTATAATTTACAGAATAACAGCCGCTACATGCTAATTTTAAGTGTAATGTCCAGCTAAATTTATGGATACAAAATTTAGGACACAGAATTACATATGAAGCATGAATATGAATGAGGTTCTACTGTAGAACATTAATAAAGTACAGGGAAAAAGAAAACAAAAGTACTTACAAGAATAGAACACACAATGCCAGCAACAAAACATATGGCAAACCATCTGAGCCGAGTACCAAAGCTGAGCGTTGAGGCATCAAGGACCTTAATGAGAGAAGAAAAAAAAAGCATATTACAAACCCAGCTCTGAACAATCTAAAGGACACTTTTTTCTTTACTATAAAAGTCCTTATTTTCAAACAAAATAATTTTTTAGCCAGAAATTACTATTTTACTTTGCTTAACAGTTGCTTGCATATTAATTATTTCAGTTTAAGAAATTATATTAGCAATTTGGAAACATATTTCCAAAACCAACAAACAAGACGAAAGCTGTGAAGGTATATCCTGGCACTCAAGTAATACTGCTCTACTTTCAAAAACTTCCTTTTCACCATGCAATTACAATTGAAAATTCTCACAGTTGTACCAAAGCAGAAGAATGAATGGACCTTCCAGCAATTTGCAGAAGAACATGTATCTATGTGTGCAGCACTGTATGTTCCCAGAGATATTACGACCTTTTTCTTTTACTAGACAGAATCCATTATACATACAAATACAGGTATCCACTGCAAACCTTATGATCTCATTTCAGTTACTGTTCCTTACAGGGTGAAGGTGTAGGAGATAAACACAGCTTGTCTCACCAGACACCTAACTTGCCAAAGGGATCATTTTACTTCCCGCTTCTCCAGTGTGGCTCCAGAAAGCTGGCCCATACAACTCACCAAGTGGGTAGAAAACGAGTGTTCTTACTATTCTGATGACTTAGTTCTGCGTTAGACTAACAAGCCAAACCAGCTCAGCAAGATGTCAGCAAAGCGGTGGGGCTGACACAAGGAAAGAGGCAGGGCCACAGAGCTGGCAGAGGAACAGCCCCTTTCAGCACAAGCGACTTGTTAGATAAGCTCAGCTCATCTCCGCCCATGCTGTAAAAACAACATAGGTCAGCTTACTGCAGGTCACTAAAATGAAAGATACTTTCTATTCTAAATTGGCCTATTGGGTAAGCTGAAGCAGATGACTATAAAAAGCTAACTTTCCTATTTGTTCAGATGACACGAGAAAACTTGCCCTCTTGTTATCTCTTCTACAGATATTTTCAATCAAGTGTAATTAACCAAATACACAAGTTAGGGCTTCCCCAACTTATTAGTTTGATATTTCTCCTACTCTCTTGAGAAATTTCTTTTTCAGGTAGGGTTAAGTGAATGAAATCTGGTTACTGCTGAAAATTTTACATCTGTACAAATGAAGAATCCATACCTAGTTTAATACAAAATGGCCACACACAAATACACATTTATGTGCTGTGATGAATCAGCATCTGAACATATGTCAAAGAATAGCTTAGACTACTTTCTACTTATACAAAAATTACTAACCTTATTTAATCAAATTAAATGCTTTGAATATTCACTTAAGAAGGGGGATCAGAATACTAAACCCATCTTTTACACTTGCATACTTTCTAAGCAGACACGGAGCTGGGATACAATGATATTGCGAGTTTTCTTTCCCCTTCTCTGTGTTCAGCAGTAAAGATGGAACTTCCCAAAGGTCAGAAGACGTAGCTTACCTGGTTGGGTCCAACTCTTTATCCTTATGCACGCATTAAAGAAATAGACAAAAAACAGTAACTGAAAGATGGTTTAGTATTTGAAATCATATTTGCTAGTCATATACCTGAATACCTACACATGTAAGAAGTGCAGGTAGAGCTGGAAGGATGTAACTGAAGATACTCATTTGAATCACGCTTTTAGTTACACCTATTCATGCAAGTAATCACATGTTCACAAAAAAAGTAAAAATCCTTTCCACCCCTGCTCAGACATGAAGTATGGATGGGCCAATCCAATACTATCACTACACCCAACACATGGATTTCAGATTACCTAGAAAACAAGGAAAGGATGAAGGCAAATAATTTCTTCAGGTGTATCAGGCACATTGCTGCCACTTACTGCTATTCTACTTCTACTCTTAATATCTGATGGTATTCTTGAAACAACTAGCAGGAAATTTCATTTTTATATAAATTTGAAAATAGCTTTACCTCCATTTAATCTCTAACAGTTATTAGGTGAAAAAAATACCAACACCATAAATAAGTCAACCACACAAAGGCTCAGAACAAAAAAGGCCACGAAATTTAAAATACTATTTTAAAATTAGTTTAATACATTTTATGGGTTTAATTCTTAAAATCTTAGATTGACGATACATTCACATGAACTACAGGAAGATAAGCTATGGCATGAGGGCTGCCAGAGCACCAAAACAAAGCGTTCACTGTAATAATAAAACTAAATGAATTAATTGGCATTAAAACAAAGGCTGATCCTCCAAGCATTCTATTTATGTTACCAAGCTGAACCTAGTTAAAGCAATGTTTGAAATAATGAAACTGGTGATCTGATAATGCATTTTCTTAGTCCCTGATACCCAAGACTTTTTAAGTTTCATGGAAAAAACGGAACAGGTCACCTTTCTGAGATGTCTGTTTCACTCCTGCGGTGAAGCACCTTGCAGCAGCAGTTGAGTAACAGGTACATAGTTCGACTACTTAACCCAGAGACTTCAGCTTGTGCTAAAATGCCAGGCTACGGTCTGTAAAAGTTGAGGACCTAACACAGCGCCTGCCTATTCTGCTGTATGTGCTGCAAAAGCAGTCATTTCTATGAGAGGGGCTGTGAGACACCCTGAAGTAACAGCTTAGTTTCTTACACCTACACTCAGAAACTATGAACCAGGATCCTAAGAAAAAAATTAGTAAAGTCTAAGCTGCCTATGCAACAAAAGCAGGAAAACAATGTAAGGGTGATTAGGAAATTTTTTATTGTCTGACATAGGCTGTACAGCTAATCCTAGATTTCAGATAAAAAGAGCTGGCATTACATTCTACTGTATTTGCATTAGGAGAAGCTTTTACTTAGAAGACTGAAAAAATTGCCATGGAACTTCTACATCTGGGGAAAGATTCATATGGAGAACTGTGCAGTGGCGGCGGCAAAGGAGTTCCTGTAAAACATACCGTTCTCACTACACTGCTCATCAGCTTGTTTTTAAGCAATAAGAAGAAATAAGAAAGAGAAATCAACAGAGACCCTCAGTTTTCTATAGCTAAGCTTTAATGCCAAACTCCTGCGCAAGAAGCAAAGATTTTTATTCACAGGGTATTCCAAGAAAATATTACACCAAAGAAACAACTAAGACATCCAGAAATCAAGACGAAACCCGAAGTGGAAACTGGAACCCAGAAGGCAGACTTCCTGAAACACATGGAATGGTCTTGCAATAGTCTAATACACAAGTTTCAAATGGCAGACAACAGTGTCTTTACTGAATAGCTTGGCATGGTCACTCAATAAATCAGATGAATGACAATCTGCAAGACTGCCCTTGTGCAAAAATGTTTACTGTGGTTTTGAACAGCTACCTAGGCTCTCTCCATATATTAATTATCTTATAAAGGTTTTCCATGTGGGCAAGGAAAGAAAAAAGAACCACTTTCTTTTATAGGTTTTAAGAAAGTAAATTTAAGAATATGCAAGTAATGGAGAAAACTGAATTTCAAAGAAATGTTGAATACGTTTTCAGAATTGAGTTCCTAAGCGATATTCCAAAAAACATTTATAGAGACACATCTTCCCTAAGAGGTTTCCTTATATGTATTTCTATCAACACTTCAGACTAAAATATAAGAAATCTAAATATCTGGTCTATTCCTCCTTGCTAAAATATTGTTGAATGCTTTAAGCAGTTGTCAATCAACAAATATCATGAAACTACAGCCAGAAAACAAGCCAATCTGTCAAATGGACTCGTTTTAATATTAGCTTTAGTGTTGATAAAACTAAAGAACATAATGCTGCCCTGACACTGGTATATTTACAATTCATTATTGACTTTTTAAAATAAATTCCTTTAGCTATTTTTTATATTTAGAATGATTTTTTTAAGATTTAGGATAAATGATCTAATTGCAGCAAGAAGTGATGGTCATCTGAAGAGTTTCGTGCAGGAAGGCTTCATTGATTCGTAACACAATTGTCTCACTATATACCACTACTTAACAGGAATTACTGCTGACTTCATGGTAAAGGTTCTGCAAAAATCAAGGAGCAGAATACAGAGACATCTATGAACCTAAACCATATGACGGCTATTACACAACTATCGGCTAATCCAAAGAGAGGGTCATTGTTTTTAACCAAACACATGACTCAGTTCCAAAAGGTCACCTAAAACAGTTGAAGATTTTACACGCAAAATGCACAACCTTATACTTCCTTCCACAATCTTACCTCTTAAAAAATGTCCTTCTCTGCACGGGTGCACATAGTTTTTTGCTCTACTACACACACACTTTTAAAATAGTCAACACCATTCAGCGGTAAAGCTATAGCTTTAGTGAACACCACATATAAATTTATTCACTAAAAACAGGCATGATTTCCAGTGTTATAGAAATACATTGCTACTTTGACAGAAACCTACAATAGGGACATTGTCTAAAAGCTTGAGGTTTTTTTCAGTGGGTATTTATTTGCTTTAAAGAAGATATTTCTGGTTCATCTTCTGAGCATGAAACTCCTTTGCAATATGCCAAAGACATAGTTAAGTTTTCTTCTATCATGTACTGGACAGGCTTTAAACAGGGGCAGATTGCTCCTATTTAAAGCCTTCTCCAGATATAGCAACATCATCACATCCAATAATCAAATCATATATAGCTTAGTTACTGACATTTAATAAAAGACATATTCTTAGCTTGGTTTTATCTCTCTCAGGATATACACCTCAAATATAAAATTATTAAATACTTAGGCACGTATTTATTGATTGCTGCCTTAAAACAAACATCACAGCATCAAGTAAAGAAGAACTCCATGTCACCATCATGTGTCTCATACGAAATGTGCCTGAGTATGCCAGATTAATTCTCTTGGAATTGAACTAGGATTAACAGAAATGTAAGTATTTCTTTGATAATCTTGTGATAAGATCAGAAGGTGAAGCATCACTCCTAAATGCTGGCATCCAGCTCTGGTGTGAAAGGGCACAGATGCTACACTGCTTTTAGAATCAATTGGACGTGGATACAATTTAGCTGCTTTACTGTGGCAAAGAGGCCAAGTGCATAATCCTTGAAAACCAACAGCAACTCAGTGCAAAGACACGTGAGTGTCCAGCAAGCTGCTGGAACTAACATTATGCCACAGACACCAGCTACACTGAGGCTGTGCTGGTTCACTAAGGTTTATCAGCTGCAGCTCAGATCCAGGCTGCTCTATGTTCCAGCTTCCTCCACCATGCTCCAGCATCCTGTAGCACACAGGATCAAGATACTCCATGAGGTGGGGCACTCTCACCTGCAGTCACACCAATTAAAAGAGGGCTGATGCTATAAATGATTCTTTATAAGCACGCACAGCTTTGCTTCAACCTATAAGTCTCAGAGGTGTACGGTGTTCAAACCCAGTAAAGAAACATAACTGACAATGAGGAAGATAATGGGGAGGAAACACAAAAATTGAATTGTACTTGAGTAGGGGGCAAAAAAAAAAAAGAACATCAGCACAATAAACTCATAACAATCGCTATCTATAGAAAGTCTTTCACAGGTTTTACAAATACAGAAATATAAGAAAATAGAAAAGTAATTTAGAAAGAAAACCTACTGTTTAATTGATGATCAAGTCAGCAGAAACTGAGTACACATAAGAAGGAGGGAGAGTACACACAAGATAAGGAGACCCTGTTATCTCGAAGCAGCTAGTGGAAAATAAAACCAAAGGACCCCAAAGCGCCAACACAACAAAGTGTTTCTCTGTACATCGAAAATTCGCCAAAACTCTTACTCCCGGGCAGGACCTGCTGCCCGCAAACCTCGTCTTTCGGCGCATGCAGCAAACTTTCACGTCTCCGTTGCCTCTCCGTCTGTCCCGGTTACTGACACGGCCGGGCGTGCGGGCAGACACCGTGTGCAGGCCGGGGAGCGGGGAGTGCGGGAACGCGACGGCGCCTGAGCCCACAGACACCGGAGCGGCCCCGGGCAGGGCGGCCTCAGCGACCCCGCCACGGCGACTCAGCCCTTGCGCTCCCCGCGCGGGGGGGGCGCCGGCCCTGGAGGCGCAGCTCGGCGGCCGTTAGCGGCGGCCATCGGGCGCACGGTGCGGGCAGGGGGAAGAACGAGAAGAACGGGTCCCCGCCGGGAGGTACCTGCGCCGTCAGTCCCTGCTCCTCGTCGTCCTGCCCGCTCAGCACCCGCCGCAGTTTCTCCATGCTCGGACCGGACCGGACCGGGCCGGGCCAGAGGGGACGAGACGGGATGAGACGTGTGCTCCCTGCCCTGCCGGGCCGCTGGCCCAACCGGAAGTGACGCGCACAGGCAGACTTCGCCCCCTGGCGGTGGGCAGCGCGGCGTCGGGAGTGAGGTCCCGCGCATGCGCGCTTGGGCGGCGCTTGGGCGGCGGGCGGCGTGGGGGTGGTGGGGGCGGTGGGGGCAGCGCTGGCCGCGCTTCCCGGCCGCTTCCCAGGGACCCCCTGTAGAGTGTCGCCGTGTCACGCAGGTGGGCGCCTGCGCAGGCCTCTGTGGAAAGGAAGAAGGGCTTTTTCAGTGTTCCCCGGCTTCATCTCTTGCTGGGGAACTGGCTGGTATCGATACGGGCGGAAACTGATTTGCCTGAGGTCGGCAGTGTGACTTGGCGGTTGAATGAAGCCTTTTGTGCAGGTACAGAATGGCAACACCGTGATCGCACACGGCCCTGCTAGAACCGCAGCTTGGGGTGCGCTGGCGCTGCAGAGGGGCTGCCTCACCCCGGGTGTCGGTAGCGGCGGGGCCGTCGCCGCCCTGGCCGTGCCAGGGGAACGGTGCCCGTGGGCCGAGCATGGGGTCGTGCAGCTACCAGATGGTAGGCGTGCTGCAAACACCGTGTAAGCAGCCTCGCTGCTCCTTGAATTAGAGGTGCTGTTGCACCCTGCACATCTGCGAGCAAGCCAGATGCTTTTTCCAGCTACGAATGGGTGGGGCAGAGAGAAAACGGGATTAGCTGTTAAGGCTTTCATCAATGAGTAAATGTAATGCATGTACTAACACAGAGATTTGCAGTATGGCTTTGTGCTGTCTGTTGACCTCTGCCCCTGGGAGAAAGGGTATGGTGGAGGCCATCGTGCTGCCCCCATGGCTGCTTTGCCTCCTTGGCCCCAGCAGCACTCCAACCTCCGTCCCCTCTGTTCAAGCACGGTCACTCCCCATAACTCTGTTCTGGTCTGTTCGGACACTGCCCTCCATGTGCTCTTTGGCCTGTTCCTGCATCTTGGCATGTGGCTTTGCTGTGTGACCAGCCCTCAGACGAGCACCACAGCTCTGGCCTGAGTGGTTTGCAGGGGGAACGAGGCTGGTGGCTGGGGGAAAAGCAGGCAGTGGGCATGGCCTGCCTGCTGCTTGGCTGCAAAGTGACAGCGGGCAGCAGCGTGGGGTGCAGCAGCAGAGGAAAATGAGTGATAAGGGCTGTGCAACCTGCTGCTGTGTGAGTGACACTTGATAAGAGCCAGGGCAGCAGAGCCCCCAGGGAAGCCCTTCAGCACAGAAGCCTTCTCCTCCCTCTCTCCCCTCTGTGAGAGCTCCCACCCTATTGCACTTGCCACACACATCTCTTAGGAAGAGTTTCCCACGTGCCTTGTACATCAGCTTTTGGGTGAAACGCTTGGACACAGGCTGTACCTTTCTAGCCTGATGAGATGCCATCAGCATCTCAGGAAGCTTTGGGTCAAGGCCAAAATTCTGAATGGAAGAAACATCTGCAGACATGGATGTGTGAAAATAGTCAAACAACAGCAAAGTATCACCCCCCTGAGCTGGCCAGCATGGCCCTTACCTTGCAAGGACCTGAGCAGGGAGAAGAGTGTGTGTAAGGGAACAACATGACTGTGACACCTCTGAACAGGGGAGGAGAAATGAGAAAAGGGGTGGGGGGAGAGGGCTGATGGTTTCCAGAGTATTTGTGTGTGCCAACACCACTGCCACATCATCAGCCCTAACCTGCTGTGTTTGGGGAAGAGAGAGGACAGTGCAGCAGAAGCTCCATGCAGAGGCCGTGTGGGCTGCGTGTAAGATGTGCATTTAACCACATGCTGGGACCCTAGTCCCTCACACGGGTCATAGGGCAGGCTCTGGGTACGTGTTCTCTGCCTTTGCTAGCTGCTACATGCCACAGTTCCCCAGGGAACATATTTTTGAAGACCTAATAGTCTTTGTGGTAGTACCAGTGATGTATGTCACCTCTCTATAGCTCTGAAACCAATGCAAGAAGCCTCACACCCCTGTTCTTCCCCATCTTGCCTGCCCATGTATTTATAGAAAGGCAGTACCTTTTTGTTCAAGTTGGACACTGATGTACTAATACCAAGAGTTACTGAGGCGTGCTGTGGTGGGGAGCAGGCCAGGGAGGTGTCACTGGCTGTGCCTTCACAAAAGTCTTCTGTGGTGTCCAGGCATGGGGATCCAGTGTGATGCCAGAGAGCACATTCTCCTCTGGATTCACCCTCATGGCAATGCTAGGATTCAGAAATGTCCAAGCAGGCACTAGATCCCATCTGATGATCTGTCCAAGACCTTCGTAACAGGGGCACATCTCCTGTGCTACCTCCAACCAGCAGTTGTTTGGTTTTCAACACCACAGCCACCTTCTTCAAGGCTTTTTCATTTATTTTCTTAAATTTAACGAGATGCAGCCAAAAAAAAAAAGCTTAAAATTTAGAGCAATTTTCTGGATTGCTACAGTCTGTAGAGCAAGAGTGTCACTTTCAGGGGGCAGTTCTCATCTAAGGCAGTTATTTTAGTAAGGGAGAGATTGCCTTCTGCTCTCCGGTGACTGTAGAGGAAGCATGGAAGACTAGGTCAGACCAGACACTTAAGTTTCAGTCTGATGAATTAGGATGATGAACCTCATCATTATCTCTTTTATTTTACATATAAGGCAAGACCAGCCTTCATACATACTTTCTGTTTACTTTTATAAAAACCTATGTGTAGTAAGCATGATAGGACTGCTACTTTAAGAAATGGAAAGGTATCGTGTGGTCTGCTTAGAAATTTGATTCTTTAGCTCACTAGTTTGCATGTATCCGCATCTAAATATGAAGCTAGTTAGAAAATCTGCTAAGTAATGTTGTCTTCCTGAAAAATGCATTAATTCAGCCAACTTGCTGAATTTATACAGTTGGTGGAATAGTTTAAACATACACAGAACTATGTCTATACCCTTCAGTCTCATACCTTTATCAGCTGGAAACCTGTAAACCCTTCTTCTGTAAAAAACACCCTGTTTCCCCAAAAATAAGACAGGGTCTTACATTAATTTTTGCTTCAAAACTTACTATTTTTTTTACATGTATAGTAAACAAACTTGTTTATATATAAGCATGGGTTAAATGCTTTAAAAATTATTAAATACTTTGGAAATTTTAAGTGGCTTGCTTTGTACCTTTACATATTTCTACACAGTGGACCAAATAGAGCCATCACATAAGTACTGGCAAGTGCTGCCATAATTGGCGCTGCTTTCTCTTGCACCAAGGGCTCAGTTTGGGCCGGTTATCCCCATACAATAGTTTCACTTAATGAGAAAGACTTGACCCAGATTTCAGACTAAAGGAGTAAGATTAAAATTCCCAGGCTTGTTGCCATAGTTACTTGAAACCTACTGTTAAAAAAAGTGAGAAGGAAGGGAGGGAGGGAGGAGAAAAAGTATGAAGAGAGCAGTATCATGGTCAGGCCACGTGATAGAGAGAAGCAGTGATCTTGAAGGAGCAGGACCTCAGTGATGACACTCAGAGCAGGTTATCCAGGAAGCTGGTAGTTCTGCCTTCTGGTTCCTATCGGGTTGGTTCTATGGACTTTGGTTATTTATAAGTGGTTACCACAGCAACTAAATGCAATGCAGGGGCAGCTATCAGATCAGCAAAAGCAGAAAGGGATTGGGTAGGGAGGGACAGACCGCATTTAATAAAGAAATTGCCTCAGTTTAGATCACGAGACTGCTTGCTTTTCCACTTAACAAAGACAGTGAAACTTGCAGCCATGTCTTATTCAACCAGAACAAACTTTTTAGGCGCTACATAAGATGACAGCAGAAATACTCTAGCTTCATAGAAGCAGAACTGCAGACATATTACATTAGGTAGTTAGCACTGTTCTTCCCCAAAGGCAGCCAGGATCAAAGTATCTTGGAGACACAGGCAGAAAACCTGAGAGCTGATAACTGTCCTTGTGACTCTTTCATACATTACCATTTTATATTGTTGGTAGTCTGCCACATTAGCATGAATAAACCAGCCTTATTCATAAAGGGCTTCCTTTCCTTTCTTATAATTGGCATGTAAAGCAATAACATGTGTCTGCACCTGTGCCAGTAAATACAGATTCACATACACCGGAAACATCCACAGTTGAAGTAAATGCATGTAACTGCTCTACATGTTAGGCCATAATGCAATTAGCATCTGCATTCATGGACAGAGCTCAGGGAAGGCACTGGAGTAGTTGGAAGACTGCTCTGTCCTAATCCAGGACTGCATTTTCTAAACACTTCTATGTCAAAACCTGTCTTGAACCCAGTGAACAAACCCTTTCTTGCTGCCTGCTCAGTCTGTAACCTTATTGAGACTTTTGTCCTTCTCCCCCTCAAAGTCCTCTGCATTGCTGTCCTTGCTCAGATGGCACCATTGTGCTTTGTATGGAGGACAAAAGATAACCCACACCACTATGGAGAACTACATTTTACTAGGAATGTGTTTTCTCTGAGAGCTGGTAGACTGTATTTGCAGTGCCCTGGCTAAAGGGAGTTTTCTGCTGGTTTTAGAGTAGGAAGAACTCACTTCTACATACAGAAGTATTAGAAGCAAAACAAAAAAATATATACCATACACAGCAGCATTAGCTGAAATTATATAGCATGAGACACTTGCAGAAGGTTGAACAAAATTCAGTATAGGTAGCTGTTCTTACCCTCACTAAAGAAGCCCTACAAGTAATTTCTTCTGTTCTGACTCCACCATTATGGTTACTGTTTTTTTTGCCATTTATTACTGTGCTACCAAATGATCTCCACATTTTAATCATAAATCAGCAAGCTTCCAGACACCTATTCTTGCAACAACAGAAAAGATTGAGAGCTATTGTAATGCCATAGTAAGTTATAGTCTATGTTTTCGCTTTAAGTGGGTCAAGAGATCAAGCTCAAACTAGGGGAAGACAGGGAACAACAGAGACTGAGAGCTTAGCTGGTACTGTTCCCTGCCTGAGTCCCCAAGGGCGTCACATTCTCTAGCAGCAGTCTAGCAGCACTTGCTCAGGAAGGTGAGAAATTCTTTTCTGTCTGAAAACAAGAAAGAAAGCAGCAGCTGACACTGCAGCAGCAGCCACACCAGCAGGACAGGAACGGCCACGTGGTTCCCAGTCTTATGTGGTCGTGGAACAGGAGCAGTATGCAGAGGACAGTGTGTGGGATCAGAGTAGCACAAGTTTCCAGTGGCAGGACATATACTACAGCTGAAAAGTTATTAGGATTAAAGCAAGCTGTGGAATTAAAAACAAATATCTCTTCCAGAACAACAGCATGTAGAGACAAGCCTTCTAGTCTTAAGTCAAATGCAAATACTGAGCTCTAACTTTGGATTACTATTAATCAGTTAAGCTGGCATAAGCCAGTTCTTTTATCCAATGCTATCTGAACAAAAAAAAAAAAAAATCAAGTCATTAACTCCATTAAGGTATTTAGACTCAAGAATATGAAAGTCTTCAGCATCTCTTTAAAATGTTCTATTTCGGGTTACCACAGACAGCACCATCTCAAAATGGCCATATGCCAACATGTCTCAGGATTCTGTGCTAAAGGAACTGAGTGCAGATTAACTACACAATTATTTATTGCAACAATTCCTCATTTCTGTTTAAGGTTTGTTTGATGGTATTTTCATTCTTTTCTCTCCTCAAGCACCACTATTTAAACAGAGAAATAGTAGGTAAATGGCTTGATAAATAACACTCTGAAGGACACAGGTCACAAGCCACTTGGTAGCACTCTGCCCATACAAACTATTTTGTCACTAGGCAGATTGACAGGCTGTGGAACATCCATCCCAAGTTCCCTATTTCAGACTGGGCTTTATCCCTTTAAGTCCCATAAAAGATGTTTTTTTTCCACTCCTTCCCCTTTTTGTAGAAGCCTGTATGGACTGCAGGAAGCATCACTGGTTTAAAACCTAATAAAAAGCACAGAGCCCACTTTCCACCTGCAATTCACTCTAGTGCCATTCCAGTATGAAAGAACTTGAGCTTTGTCACAGTGAACAGACAGGAGGAAGAGAAAGGCAGACAAACACATGAGAAAATACAGTGCAGGCAGCTATCAGGAAAATGAAGGACAATAGAAATCTTGTAAATGATATTCCCTAGTTATGGAAGTTAAGACAATCAACAGCTAATGAACAGTGATGAAAGCACTGAGTGAAAAGTACAGTATTCCAGTAAGCTTTGCTCAAGAACAGCCCAAAACACTACATTTCATAACTATGAAGATCAGACTCACCTGTAAGTTATTTTCTCTCCAGAAACAAGATAAACTATAAGGTGCTAGGGTAATAAGTTATCTGCTTGTATCTCACTACTCATTTATACAGAAATTTAAGGCTTTGTTTATTCCAGGAGACAGGGAAGAAGAGAAGATGACTTTTGTGACAAGACAGCAGTACTGAAAGGGCAGCTTTATAGATTAACTTCAAGCAATGAGTAGCAGTCAGTACTAGTTTTATCCATCCAGCAGGACATGCCCTATAAACCTCTTTCTTGTACATCTGTTAACAAAATTTAGCCATCATGTAATAGGGAACACAATATCAGCCCAGGATTAAAGCAGGTCTTTTAACTGACTACCTTATAATTGCTAGAACACAGTATGTAATATTTACTCAGCTGCATAGTGAGAGCCTATTTGACCCTGCCTATCATGACTGAGAATGAATATTCCTGCTAAGTACCACATGCCTTTTTCCTTGGCCAAGGCAGAGAAAGAAGTGCTAGGTATTAGAATTGAGAGGACAGTTGTCTGAACTCAGTACATACAAAGGATAATACCGTTTACTTTTCCAGCCTGTTTTTCTTCATGCTGTTACAGTAATAGAATTACATTCCATGCTAAAATTTCACTTCAGGATCTGGTATCACAATATAATAAACAAAACTTTTCAAAATGTTGAAGGGATTTATTTGCCATTTGGAACATGTTTATTGTTCAAAAACACTGCACTGAAATAAAATCCATCACATACATTCTTTGTCATCTGTATCTTTACATCAACGTAATTTTCAGGCAGGTCATGCAGGAAAACCACTCTCCCAATGAAGTCAAGAACTACTGAAAAGCACCTTGTGTCCTTCAGATCTTAGGCTCCAGACAAGGTAAGTTTTTGCCTGTATAAGGATTACATACACCTGGAACAACTCAAACAGTAGGAAAAAGTAAAATCCATTTAGAACTTCTTAAAGAACAGTATTAGACTTCGTTGCCTTCCTTCGATCGGTGCTATGCTTTTGCTTTTCCAAGTCTTCTTTAAATAATGTGCGACTTAAGGTATATTAATGAAGTCTCCTTATTGAGACAAGGCATGCAATAAGGGAAGAGGGAAAGCTGGTCACTTCCAGCCTGCCTATCTACACATTTGTTCCTGTAGTTAGCAAGTCACTGCTTAAGTTAAAAAGGAGGCAGAATAGGAATGAACACACCCAAGTTAAATGGCTTTTAAGAATGTTAATACATAGAACGATACCACCTACAGTTCTGTTTACTGAGCTCTGTTCATGTTGCTCTGAAAACAAGTTTTGTCAAACCATCATGGGCCGCTTTTAGACTGTTAGATTAAAAAAAGTTGGTTTTCAAATATTGCTTGTTATTTGTATGACTAACTCTTTATAAAATGGTAGTTATTAAGGACCTGTAAGGCAGCAAGTCTTTAAATGCAATGGTTTACACTGCTGAATAGTACTTTTTAAAATGCAAGATAAAAAAATTAGTAGAAGGATTCTTGGTGGGGTCATATTCATAACAGGTCTTTGTTTTATCTGTAGATGTTTTATCTGTAGATGGCAAGTCTTCCTTGGTTGTAATTTGGGATGAACACATTCCCTGGCTTATTTCGAGTTAGATATTTATTTATTTTTCTCCATCCTGCCAAGAGAAGAACAGCTTTTGTAAGAGTGAATATTTAACTGCAATTACTATAAAAAAAATCTGGATAAGTATATAACTTTAGGCATGAAGGACATTTGGACAGCTATTTATGCAAAGGCAGGTCCACTTGCTGTTTTGCTCAGTCTCATTTTTTTAATTTATAGTTCAGGAGGCTTCATATTCCCATTGCTCCACATGGATTTCTTGGAGCAGAAGACAAAAAGCCAGAATCCTGACTCATCAGGATTGCTTGGGGCAGTGTCTGCACTACTTGCTACACAAAGAGGGTGTGAGACTGCTTGCAATCTGTTTCTCATTCACACTCAGTTCGATCTACCCCATATACAGAACAGTCAGCTTAGAGAGGTTTTGCTTGATTTCTCTTTCAGATGTACCACCCCTTCCCAGTTTTATAGATGTTTCCATCTCAGGAGTTACTTACAGAGATGGACACATGTGGGCTAATCAACATAATACATGAAACAAACCCCAAAATAGCCAGCAGCTGCTGAAAGCCCTGTCTACATCCATGACTATAACAGTTTTCAGCCTTTTCTGTGTACACCCCTCAGAAGCTTCAAAGGAGGTACAAGATGAGGAGTCTAGTCAGCCTCCTGACAAAAAGCTTGTTAATTTTTGCAAAAGGTACTGAAGTTAAACAAGTTGCACCACAGCTAAAAGTCACCGGAGTATTCCAAGAACCATCAGTTTACAACTTCCCCTTTTTAAAACGTGACTTGCCTGTGTTTGATCAGTCGTACTCCTTGACAAACTTGTGCAATTTCATTAGTGAAATGGCATGCAAAAAGTAGCCAGTTCCTTGGCTGCACTTTGTAGGCAAATCTCATGAAAGTCAAGGAGTAACAACACAGTGCTGCAAAACATAAGTTATTGTTAGTAGATTATTTAATATCTGCTTTTTGTTGAGGCTTAATTTTCATACTAGTGGAATGTAATAACAAGCATAATGCTTCTCACTGCTTTTGATTTTTCCAATAATCCTACAAACTTGTTCACTTTGAGGATCCAATGCAGGAAAATATGTAACAGTGCTAATTTTTGCTACACAAGAAAAAGCTACAGAGCAGCAGCTTTCCACAAAAACTCATTTTCCTCATATGCTTTCCTGTGATGAAACTGAAGCCTTTTTAGTTTATTGCCTAAACAATCTTAGCCAGAGAGTAAGAGTTAAGCCCAGTGAGACATGGCCTATCCTGCACAATTCTGACAATTTCTAGGACAGAGTATTTTTAAACACACTAATTACTTACAGTTCTTATTGGGAACATTCTAAAATGGACTTTAAGAGAAAAGAGGTTTCCATCCCCAGGAAACCATGAACATTCAGGAGCATAAAGCTTTGTTACCTGCTTTCCAGGAAGACAAGAAACAATTTTAATCTACTCTCCTGCCGTAAGTGCATATAAATACAGGAAATTACAACTTAGAGTCACTAGTTTTGCAAAGCTCATTTTTAGCTTTCTGACAGGCTTAAAGATAGAAAAAATACCAGGAAATGAATTGTTCAAGAAAACCGCCTTTAAGGTACAGAGACTAAAAGATAGGAGCAAGCCATTTGTAAACACACCATCATATATATACTTACTAAAATTTAAAAAGTGCCTTAACTTTATGGAGCTGGGTAGCTGCCCATTGCAGTGCAGCACTATTTGCAGCACTATTTGCAAATCTATACTAGAGACTATTCAAACTGGAAGCTGTTTAAGAGGCTGAATTAGTCTAAGCAGAACCTACTGAGCATGAGGCTGTAAGTTTCCTTAACCCAAAGGTATTTTGCTTTAGGGAGAAGAATTAGTCAGAATTATTAACTGAGTTAAGGAAGAGACATAATGCCAAAATTAAGCTAATAAATTAAAGCTATGATATTTATAATCCTAGAGAAGTATTTGAACAATGAAATACAGACATAGTCATCTAGACAAAAGCTATACATGTTCCAAAAAAGGTGGAAAAAAAATACTGCTTATGCATTTAAAAAGAAATTCTCACAATATTCCATTAGGAGTCATACTAGCCCCTTGCAGGCAACTACTTTGCAAGGAGTTAACCTCCCTCAGCTGCTTTTTGCACCCTGCAGACCAAGCATTACCATTTCTTCACTTGGTCAGTGTTGCTATTCAAGTCTCACACTAAGCACAAGAGATCATTGTTCTTGATACAAATAATAAAGTCGTGTAGAGATGCATTCTGAACCAGTGTATGCAGTAGTATAAGACCAAAAGAATTATACTTTAGGAGTGAGTCTGGTGATCAAAACCGCTCAAGACCCACCTCCCTCCCCAAGAATTACTGGAAAGCCTTCTGAAAGAAAGCTCTGCAACTTTTCAGTACCTCAATTTTTAAGTGGCCTCTAAAGTTATAGATATCAAATATCTTGTTATATATCTGCTTTGATCACAACTTTGCAAGCAACTAATAACATATATCACTGCTTGAAGGACGGGATCTGTGTTTCTGTAGTCAGTTTACTGACAAGAAGTTTGTCTCAGGTCTTACCAAATGTCATTCGGCCACTAATGATTTCTGGAGATTTCTTCATGTCATTAAAAGCAGCAATAGGAAGTCCCCAGTTGGCAACTGGACCCCAAAAGTGCTGTAAAGAGTGGAAAAAAAAATAAGGTTATACAGAGACTTGGACTTCCTGCAATATTCATACAGGCTCCCTTAGCTATGCAAAGCTTCAGAGGATGGGGTTAAGGATAAAATTCCAAGTTAAGACAGGGACTACTGTTGATGTAAGGGAGGAAAAACTAAACCCTTCTTTTAGCAGGATCTAGTCTTCAGGAGGGAAGGAAAAGGAACCCACTCTGAGTCTTCCTGCAACTGGAAAGAAACTACTGTATTAAAAAGCAGTTTTGTGTAATTATACCTCAGCCATCATTAAGCAGCCTGATTGGTATAGTCATATAATAACCTCAGTTTTACAGCTCAATCCTGTGCAGAGAATTAGCATTCATCTCTTTCAAATAAGGCTCCTCAAAAACATAATGAAAACACAAGGACTTGCTGAAGTGAAGAACTGGAACTGTTTTCATGTTATGGTGAGAACGAAGAAACACTCAGCAAGTGTCTTCCATTGTGCTTCCACCATCTCTTTGAAATTGTTACCTAGAGCTTCATCTGCAATTGCTAAAACAACTTAGTGACTATCTAAAGCTCAGTGATTAGACAGGTAAGAGTAGAGTGGTGAGCCACAGGTGTGTACACAGAGAAACAGAGACAAAGTGGAAAGAATCAAGTCAGAAAAACTGATGAGAGCTCCATTTGATGGGTATTGTCTAAAAGACTCCAAACAGAGGAAAAGAGTGTCATTGAGTCCAATTTCCACTACTGGTCAAGTAACAAGGCTTCAGCAGAACTCTTTCCACAGAAGATGCATGCAGTACTTGGGTCAGCTTCTCCTAATGGGAAACTAAGGATGCTCAAAAGTAATTTGGCTAGATACACAGAGATGCACTTTGCAAAAAAAAACCCAAAAAACACATTATGCAGATACCAACTATACCCATTACTTTTATACTTCCCCTAACTATAACACTGCAGATATTACAATGATTTGGAATTGTCAGGGGATGCTTAAGTTTCAAGTTCCTTGCAATTTTAATTCTAAGATACTCTTGCTAGTCTGGATACTAGCTTGTAGCACTACAATAAAATTAAAAGCCACACTTGCTTCCTGCAGGTTTGGGTTGCAATACTAGAAACGTAACTAAAAAAATAGAAAAAAGTGAGATTAAGTTGTACACACTATTTGGTAGCTCAACCATAGTGCAATATGCAAAACAATGTATTTCTGCAAATGTCTAAGGAATGTGCCTTGGCCCAAACTCAGATTTATAAGAAGAGTATTTTGAAGAGCACAATAAATGCATTTATTTACTATATTCCTACGGATAGGAAAATTTACATCTGTAATGCTTAAAGCCTTCAAGCACATCAGAGAGAATATGGCATAACTGAAGATTTGCATGGCTACATGGTATTTACACTGTACAGTTACGGTTAGACAGCATGAAGAAATGTACCTGTAATACCACCCACACACAAGATATCTTGCAACAGAATAATAACATTAACAGAAATGGAAGTCAGCAGCATACATGATATTATGTGGCTTTAATGCAGCTATTTAAATAGTTCTAAAGGACAATAAGACCAGAAACAAACTTCTAGTCACGTAACCATGACTATGTGCCCAGTAAGACAGCAAGACAGACCACACTAAAGCAGACTGCAAAGGGTGAGGCAGTACATGGTACAAAGGTAACTTGGTGAGGTTTTTACAGTCATTTCAGGAATCTCATTTAAACAATTGTAGTTTCAGAAAAATACATTTTTAAGGCTCTAACCTTGTTTTTTTATGAATCTATGAAACAATTACAGCTTTGAGAGTCTTAGTGGTGACTTCTGTTTTGAAAGGTAAATCAAGTCAACTTGGCATTTTTACTTAATTCAGCTGCCATTAGAACATAAATAGTATACTATGTATTATGGACTACTTCAAGCTCAGGCTGCACAAGCTGAAGAATCAGCTCCCATCCCAGCAGTGCTGCAGCAGTAACTTTCCTCTGCTGACCAGGGAGGTAGATATGGAACCTTCCCACTTGAGATGTTTATCCAGTTTTAAGTGTCTCCAGATAGGCAGCCCTTTGAAGTTTCCACACACAAGAATTAAACTACACCTATACAGTTTGTCTTTGGTCTACATAGAAGAACAAGTCTCCCATAACATTATGATTCACAGTATAACAGGCATAAAATACCCACTCCCAGTTTCAGCAGTAAACCGAGGCTGAAGGAAAGAAGAGTCTGTAGTGAGAGTTACATGGTACCATTCATTGCTTGAAGTAAAGCTAGTTAAAAATAAGCCAGAGAGTTATGTACCAGTATTGTTGCTATGCAGAAGAAGGGCCCCAGATTGATCTGATCTCCTTAGCAATGAGTACAGGGGGGAGAGGGAGGGAGGTGGGAAATGAAGCCCCATTATTTTTGTAGTGATTACTTTAGGGGATATTCTGAAGGAGCTAATGTTTGGCCACCTTAACCTCAGACTTGTGAATAAATATTACTAGTGCATCACTCCTGGAGGTTCCTAGTATGCTTTTCAGATGCAGGCAAGGTCACAACAGTGCTGGGGCAAAAAGACTGCAAGTTACTGAAGTTAGGGAGAAAGTGAAACCAGAAGTTCCTCCCTTGTCTTACCGTACTGTTTGAGTGGGCCATCGTTTTCCATTCAAAAAGCACATGGAAGAAAAAAAGAAAAATGTTAGTTTCTTTCATAATTGTCATAAAGAAGCATACCACAAAGACAGGTAGAAGTCAGGAAATTGCTGTGGCATTAACCTTGATTAATGCAACAATATTAAAAATACTGTTTCCCTCAACAGCTGTCATTGTGACAAGTGTTTGCTGCTCAAGTACCTTTTTCCTAGCAAGATAAAAATCCTAATATGGTCTGTGGAAGACATTCATCCCCTGTAGACTTCAAAACATCCAAGATCCCACCCCAACGAGTTTAAAAGGATGTCAAAAGCAATGAAGGTTTGCCCATGACAAAGCTAAACAGCTACAGCTACTCTGTGGAAGCTTTGAAGAAGTCTCGTGGAATTCTTTGTATACCCACGTAAGTAGGTCAAACCAAACACTGCCAGAAATGTTACTGTCACTAAGCTCAGGCCAACTGTGGCTGTACCAAAAATGAGCTATAACGCATTTTCTGTAATGTAACATGCAATTACACTCCAGTTGTGTATAGGGTTCATTTAAGTTATCATACGGGTACCAATTTATTTACGGAATAAGTTAGCCATCTATGCATGAAAGCTAGACAACACCTTAAATATAAGATAGTTTGCTATTATACCTTTTAAAAATGCCTCAGAACTTTTAAACCTTCTCTAACAGATGTTGATAGGACTCAGTTCTGAATTATAACTTATAAGAATCCAGCTACTAACGGGAAACCTACTGCTGACTGATTGCTGCTCACCTACCACTGCCCCAAGCTGCAGAACACTTCCTAACAGTCGCTTCCCCTCACACCGATTTCCATCTTCTTAGAGAGCTGTTGTACAAATAGCTGTAGTAAGGGAACAGTCCGGTCTAGTTAGGAAATTGCACTGGATGTGCATTTCAGTGAGCCTTTGTTACAGTCCACAGGCTGGTTCAAGATACTTTGCTGGGCATCCTTGACTAGTCTAACAACTTGCTTTGTTTTTTTATTAACTAAACTGCAGCAATAATTGAAATTCACAAGACAAGTGCACACTGCAATTTTTCCATAAAACCTTAACTAAACAAGTTCAAATGTGTCTCTTGGCACAATGTTTTTCTGCCAACAGAAGTTAGCCTTCATTTTTAAAGTGGAAGTTGTTTTCAGGCAAGTGAAAGCCTAAAATAGAATCAAACTGCTGCTGTTTTAACACAGTAGGCAGCTCTGGCTGACTGGAACAGTTATTATGCTCCTATAAGAGAGGAGATCAAGGTCGTTCAGATACTTCCAGAAGCATGCCTCCAGCCCCAAATCTCTGCAGCCAATACAGCTGCAACAAATGCACTGTATCTAATAGTAAGGATACCATGGCAAGTGCATGCATCTGTTCCTGAAGTGACACCATTCCAAATTAGTAGTTTCCAAGAACAATTTTTTTTTCCCCAATCCCCTGACAAAGGAAACACTTTGTATTAAACTTTCCAGAACTGTGGACAACAGTTATTGGATTTACTCCTTAACTTCTGCGTAAGTATCTAGACACCAGAAGAGGAACCATCAGCTGATCAATACCATGTTTCTACTACAATGCATTTCAAAAAGGTGATATTGGGGAAGATTTATTTTTTGCAAAGTTTTTGCAGGTATTTTCTTCATACCAGCAATAAGGATATTAATAGGCCAGAGACAATTCTGCAAATATAGATGAACTGTCACTACTTGTTTCCCCTCACGCTGCCATCCTCTAAATGGAAAGAGTATTACCCTTCTGCAAGAGGCAGATCCTTCAGTTCTTGCAGCATACAAGACAAAAACCAGCAGGTACTGTGTACTTCGATCTCTGGCACAAACCAGTAGAGGACTTTATTTTTAAAGTTCTTATGTCCTTCTGTTTAAAGATTTACTAATGAGGAGAACTGAAGATCAGCTAATTCTAGTTATACTACTGATGCTACCTCTTTTCAAGTGCATGTCAATTAAAAGGAAGGTCCTAGACAGCTTACTTCAACATAAGTGCTCAGGCTTTACAAGGAATGAACTATCTATTTCAAAGCCATCTACATTCACAGGGTCAGTACATTTGCATTACTGCTGAGTCATCAGGAAGAGACATTTCAGAAGTGTCCCAAAAAATGGCAGTCTCCATGCCTATTTTTCTATTACCAGAAGATTTTGGGATGCCTTGGGATTCATTATGTGACTAAAGTAATTCAGGTTCCTTCTACAAGAAGATGCTAGAACTTGTCTAGAGTGGCCTATAGGCTTTCTCAAGAGAAGAGGAAGCTGTTTTACTAGATATTTTTCAGAAGATACTGTTTTAAATCTTTAGGATAGGAAGTAAGAGAACTCCGTTGCCTACTTTTAGTGGCTCAGATAATACAACTTTAGCAATATTATAGTTGACATTTTTAGGTTATACAGAAAAAAATTATACAACTTCAAGTTCACAATGTATAGAGCTACCAACCTTTCATATGCTAGTCAGCTAGTTTTAAATTAACATTGCTGCATTTTGCGCAAAGCAGGAAAAGTCTACCTATTGGTTACATTCTTACAATGCTTACTTTAAAACATTAAGACATGGTTAGGGTAAATCTATACTTACATGATTTACAGTTACTCAGATCCCTATTAATTACCATTGAAAGAAGCCAAATGTGAAAAACTGGCAACACATTTAATTATTAATGACAGTTTTACAAGTAATTTATCTTGTTTCTTTGTGCAAGATCCAAAAGCTAACATTTGATGTAATGCAATCCTAATGCCAGATAAAACCACCTGAGAAGAACAACATGCATTCATTACGCTTGCTTTCATATTTTCAAGTTCTGAAGCTGAAACTTCTTATTCCGATAGATGTCTGCAAGTTTTGATTGCTCCAAGCAATAACAATGGAACACTCAATTCCACCATTTTGGGTAACTTCAGTTATTCTATTTGGGGTTAAACAATTTAAAACACAACACTTATCACAGACATCTCAATTCAACCTTCCCCACGAACAATTTTCACTTTTATAAAGCCTTACTTCACTGCAGTGGTTAGATGCTGATTTTTTGAACAGATACCATAGTCTCAGAGCTTTGAGAAAACTCTTAATCTGTGAGCAAGGCAAGAAGGGAATCTTCTTTAGGAGAGAGTTCTGCAGTCTGGTAAAGCAAGAACCTACAGGAAGGTATGTGAAGAGGTACAACTCTAAAGAACTCAAAGCCAACAACTTAGACACTCATCTCCTAGTAAGCAAGGAACAATGCTGAAAGGCCATACCCGATGGAGCAGCTGACTTCAGCCCTTCATGACAAACCCAGTAACAGAAATATAAATAAGGAGGTATCTTTGTACATAACAAAGCAGAACCCATCCCACAAAAGTATTATCTTGGAAAATGCTCTTTTTAGATAGCTTGTTTCAATACTAGAATTAGTATGAAATACAGCTGAAAAAGCTACCTTTTCAGTCTTGCATAAGGAGATACTTCCCACAAGTAACTGTGGTGGTGTTAGGAAGCAGCTGTTTTCTCCTCCAGATTTTTCTTTGTTTTTCTAATTAAGAAGCTGATTGCTGTTTTACTGCCTGTTTACATGTTCCACATGAATTCTGGTACAATAAACTAAATGTTAGCATTAAAATGCATCTATCAAACTTAAACAGTATCTTCAAAACTTTCAAAAGGAATCCACATAGAGTCCTGCTCTGACCTTTCATCATTTCACTTCAAGGATGTTCTCTTCCTTCTCAGATTTTACTCATCTTTTTGCCCCATGATTTCTGTGGGACTTGATTTTGCAAATGCCAAAAAACCCCTTCTGCTCACCAAGCCTTTATATTACAATCCCTCCTCCATGTAGGCTTTACACCATCTCCTGCTACCTTAACAAATACTAAGTTTCTCAGATAAACAGATGTTCTCCTACTTGCTTGCTCAACATCAAACATCAGTTGCAATAGATGTAGGTAAAATAGCAAGCAACAGCTATAATGAAAAGTTGCTCAACAACCTTTATTAGAAGAGCCCATTTTTATTTGCCTAGTTTTGTCAAACTGCTTGCCAGCCAAGACAACTTCACCCTGCCTACTTGAGACAGTTCCTATATAAAAGCAGTTCAACCAGATTCAAACAAGTGTCCCACAATTGTATCTTTGAAGCATTCTTGTGATTTCAGTTCAAGGTGCCATACCCCTTAGCACAGCACACAAACTTGAAGCTTGACAAAAGTATTGAGCTGTCTGGGAGGTGCCTTGAGCCATATTCCCATGAAAGCGCGACTTTAACAAGTCTCTGAAAAAAGTACCTATTTAAATATCTGAGGACGTGTAAGTAATTGATCTTAAGATTGCATGTGTCACCAAGCTCGCTTCCGTCCACAACTGAGCAAAAGCTCTTTCTGCCCTTGTTGCAGGCAGCGGCCAGAGTGTCTGTGTCCCCAGCTCCTGTGGCTGCTGCCACCGCTGCCCCCTCAGCGAGCACCCGCCTGCCGGGGGGCAGCGCTCCGGGCTGGAACAGGCCGCAGGCTATCACAGCCGGCAGAAGGAACGGGAAGGTCACCGAGAGGCGCAGCTGCCGCGGCAGTTTCAAACCGCGTGGCTTCGCTTCAAGGTCAAGCCCGGTCTGTCCGGGGTGGGGCGGGCGGGAGACTGACAGCCCTGACAGCCTGGGGCCTCGCCGCCCTTGGTACCCCCTTGGCACCTCCGGGCCGGCCTCGCCCTCGCCCAAGGGGCACCCGCTGCCTGCCGGGCTCCTCGCCCCCCTCCCGCGCCCAGCCGTCGGTAAGAGCGAGCCCGGCAGAGGCCATAGAACCGCAGAATGTCCTGAGTCGGAAGGGACCCACAAGGATCATCGAGTCCGACTCCTGCCCCAGCATATGACAACCCCACAGTTCACACCGTGTGTCTGAGGGCGTTGTCCAGTCTCTTCTTGAACACTGTCAGGCTTGGGGCCGTGACACCTCCCTGGGGAGCCTGTTCCAGTGCTCCACCACCCTCTGGGGGAAGAACCTTTTCCTAATGTCCAACCTAAACCTCCCCTGGCACATCTTCCTGCCGTTCCCTCGGGTCCTGCCACTGGTCACTAAAGAAAAGCGTTCGGTGCCTGCCCCTCCTCCTCCCCTTGTGAGGAAGCCGTAGACGCCGCCGTCCCGAGCGCCCCGAGACTGAGCGGACGGGCGGCTGGGGAAGGGACGCCCGGTCCCTGCAGCCTCCCCGGTCAGCGCGGCGGGAGCGGCCCCCCGAGGCACAGGCGGGCGCGGCAGCTGGAGACGACCCCCGCGCGGCGCTCACCTCATCAAGTAGTCCCTGAAATCCTTGCTGCGCAAATGGTCCACGGCCTTGCGGACGAGCGACCCCGCCATGGCGGCCCTCGGCGGCAGGAGCGCCCGGCCCGGCCCAGCCCAACCGCCTCACGCACTGACGCTACCGGCGCCGGTGACAACTCCCTCACGCCGCCGCCCGGCGCCCACTTTACGGCAGCGCACGCACCACCGCCCCCTCCGTCAGAAGGGCGCTCTCGGCGCCTATTGGTCGCGGCGGCCCCGCCTCCCTCCTCACGCGCTTCGAAACCGAAGAGCTGGTTGTGGGGAACGGGAAAGGCAGGCTGCCGTAAACCAAGGCGGCCGGGATGGGGGGGGGGGGCAAATTGTCGCAAAGCGCGACGAGGAGAGTCGCCATCGGTTGAGCTGCCGGCATTCCCCTGCAGCCCGCAGAGGGGAGCCGCGCGGCGGCTTTCCCAGCCGCCATTGGCTGCAGGACGGCGGCTGGTGGCTTCCCATTGGCCGCTGCGGGGCCGGCTCCTGCCAGTGCGGCGGCGGCCTTGCCGTGTGTGCCCCGCCGGGCGGGCCGGGCCCCGTGTCCGCGTCCTCTCCAACGAACGGTGTGTTCCTCATGGTGGCTGAGATGGCCGAAGAAACAAAAATATCACAGTCGCGCATGGAGCAGAAGTACGAGGGCCTACAGTTGTTTCAGTGATTTTTAAAATTTTTTTAACATAAATCATACGGGGTTATTAAGAGCCCAGGACCTTGAATTTTTGGAGGTGTGAGTACAGGGTTATGACAGAGCGCTGCAACAGTTCAGCCTTTACCTCTGTACCTGGAGTGGTACAAGATCTCATTTCTCAGCAGTACTTTCTATTTCATACCTGAGCGGAGGTTGCTTATTTAGAAGGGGAGATAAACTCTAACCCTGCTAATACCATCTTCATAAAATTTGGGCCATACAAACAAATACCTACATGTGAATTACTTCTTTTATCTTTGCTCAGTGCACTAGAGATAGTGAAGATTGGTGTTTATCTCTTCTGCCTTCCAAAGACTTGCAGCCTCAGTTTTTACAGCCTAGAACTGGGACATCCATACACTCTGCCGGAAGCCCTGGAGGCCACAGCTGCTTCATTTCCTTCTGATTCCCCCTTCCCTGCAGGATCTCGGGTTAAAAAAAAAAAACAACAAAAGAGTAAGAGCTCTGCCCCCTTCTCCTCCTGATTGCTTGCTCAGAGAGCAGCAGGTTTGAGGAAAAGCATTGTGTATAGGCATCCTCTCCTTTGTCTGCAGCATATGATATGATATGGCACCCCACAACAACCCCCAGCTTTTCTGTGTGGGAGAAGGAGTTTTAATCCCTTTGGTATAGTGCATTATGGAAAGCCAAAATGTAGCCCAACGTATTTCTGTGGCCTTTTTAGCCTCCTCATTTAAAAGCAGCAATGTGAATCTGAACGAGGTCTCAAAGAATAATTTTTTCTAGCTGATTCAACTTCCACCAACAGAAGCAAGGTCTATGGAAATCATTTCCAAAATGTCATGTAGTGGGATTCCACATATCCTATATGGCCAGGCTCAGTCACTAATATTATAGCTACAGTTTTACCTAGAAGTATAGCCTTATTCTCCTTTACTGAAAATTCATCAGGTTTTTTTCTTGAGTCTATGTATGGAGAAAAAAAATCTTCTGTCTGCATTGGAAGGCATTGTTCTTTCAGCATTTTCTCACAGGCTATACCTCTTAAATCTTTTAACCTTTTCCTTACTCCATTTTTGTTTACAGCTTTTTTAAGGCACAGCCCTATCAAAGGTCATCATGTCTCAGTCAAAGCCTTACCAGCAGAGCAGTGCCCTTCTCTGGTTTTCAGAGTATCGCACTTTGGTTTTGAAGTAGTTAATGGAAAAATCATTAACTAGAAATGTGCCCAGAAGAAACCAGTTGCATGTGACAGGCTCTACCAGTTACACAACAAAACCAGCTAGCAA
Organism: Caloenas nicobarica; assembly: GCF_036013445.1. NCBI lineage: Eukaryota > Metazoa > Chordata > Aves > Columbiformes > Columbidae > Caloenas > Caloenas nicobarica. Next base: position 74,530,843 of record NC_088247.1, read on the forward strand.
TGATTTGAAGTTTCGTTTCACTGCAGTTCTATATGTATTTATAGTGGTTTTATTTGCATACCACTTCTTAGGTTTCTTATAAGGGTATCAAAAGACATACAAAAGACCCCCTTAATTTATCCAATTCACAACTTCCCTTTTACCCCTTCAGCCTTTTCAATAGTGAAATTAGACTGGATTTGCCATGAGTTGCTCCTGACAAGTCCGTGTTAGGTGTGCTTTTAAGCATGTTGTTCCCTGAGTGAACATTAATTGATTGTTTAATAAATTATTCTAGCAATTTTTGGGGATATCAGAATTAGGCAAATAGACTTATAATTTGCTAGGTTGTTGTTAACCCCTTCTCTTCAGACATGTGCTCTTCTCCAGTGCTGGACTGCCCTGTCCTTTCCTTGAGCTGGAGGATAATCACTGATTAGGTCCTGCCACACATTTTTTCTAAAATATATTTCACCTGCTCTTTTCCTGGTCTGAACTATGCTTCTATCAATTTTTTCACACTGAATTTAGACCTATTTTGATTAATTTTTATCATCCTTCTGCCTTTACCTGTTGTGGACTCTTTCTGCATTATTAAATGACTACAATTTCTTTTATTTTAATTTCTAATGTTTTTATCAAACTTTAGTTGTCTTTTATGTCCCATGATAGTTGAAAGTGATTTCATGCTTTAACCTTCCTGATTCTATCTGCAGGCTGACACCATTTCTTTATTTTCATCTATTCATATGTCCTTTTGTCTATTTACTGGACGTTCGCTTTTGATTTTTAGGTGTTCGTGAATAAGCCAAGCCCCATATGTCCGAGTATGGCTCCTATGTTTCTTCAGTCAGAACAGGTTATTGTAGCTGGTTTGGTTTTCAAACAGACAGAACCCCTGCAATCTTTTATCCCTTAAATTATCTTCACAAAAACCCTACCTGCCATTTCCTGGGATTTTTTTCCTGGAATTCCTGTTGCTTTTGTTTCTCATTAGCCTTGTACTTCTGATTATCAAGCCGGTGCACTTGAATTCCCTTTCTTGCTTTTAGCAGGTAGACTCTATGGTTGTCCAGCAGTTACTCTACATGGGATGCTCTCTAAAAACAGAGGCTTTATGTAGCTACTTCTTCTGCCACTCATCATCCCTTGCTACCAGCACACATCTGCACTCTCCTGAACTGCTGCCTGCAGCTGGGGGAGATGGAGAAGAGCATCCCTGTCTCCTTCAGCGTTGGTTCCACAACTCCTCAGTGCTACCGCACCTAGCGCTGGCATTTTTGCCCACAAGGACATGTACCTAAGGTAGCCAAGGCTGGACGAGCCTTAGTAATTTTTCACAGTATCTTGGATTTTGTCTCTGTGAGCAGGTGAGCTGTTGGATGATGGGTCTGTTTAGCAATTGAATACTGTGTCTCCCCCAGCAGGGAGTCTTCTTATCCAATATTTCCCATTTCTGTGTCCAGCTGTGGGAGAGGTATTGCCCTTCCAGTTCCCCACATCCCAGAACTGCAGCTCAGGACTTGACTTCAGATCCAGCTGTTGAGTAAAGCAGTAAAGCATTAGAGCAGTCTGCAATTATTCTCTTTTTAGGGCATCTCTTTCTTCCTCTTAACTTGCCTTTGCAGGCACATGCATGGTGGCATGTCCCCATCAGGGAGAGAGGGATGTACTATGTGTCCGGCAATAAAATCAGTGAAGAGAAATGTTATGGACATTGCAGAACGATCTACTTGTGCTATGCAGTAGTTATGCTTCTGGCATAAGACATGAAGTCAGTTCTAAATAATGTATCTGATATAACTGTTAATAAACATCTGCAGGGGAAAACGATGGTGCCTTTTCCCAGCTGTGAAAGGAACTGCAGGAAAACATTATTTGGAGTGTTGCATGACAGACAAGGGAACAACAATTAAACAAGATGTTCAAGAAACTACCTCTTCAGGATAGAAGTAGTTATTATTTCCCTGCTGTTGCAGAAAAATAGGAAAAGAAGATGTATTGCTATGACAACCTCCTTATACCTTGTAATGAAATACCTGTTCATTAAAGTGGACACAAAACATCTGGTAGGTTGATGAGAAGATTGACTAGAGCCATTGACTGTGACATTTACTCAGCTGTCAATATCAAATGGAGCCAAGGAAGAGTACAGTTTGATGTGATGCTTACATTTACCTTTGCATCTTTGATTACAGATTTATTATCCCTAGGTGATGGCACAATGTTTGAGGAGTTTTATTCCATGTGGAGCACACAGCAGTAACTAAGTAGATTGAACACCTGAGAATGCAAACTCAGGAAGCTGCCTTTATGTAAATAATGAACAATCTCTATAAACTGCATGGTCAGCCCTGACATGTTTGTAGAGACATCCTAGTAGAAATATGAATTTAGTATAATATTAGTCTAAAGAAGACTGAAATAAATGCATAACAACTAAATCACTCTAGAAGGAGCTAAAATGCAGAAATACTTTTCTCAGTGCTGAAAAACAGAACAGCTAGCGGGTAACAGTTCTGACACTGGCTGTGGAGCTGGCCCACTATCACACAAGATCAGCATATATAATTTGTGAAATTAATAGTTTCTATGTAAAACCTGATCAGTTAGGATAAATTATTACATTATAGAGCTAGAGGCATTTCATCACCTGCAGTTCTTAGTAGGATCTGGAGTAGGATCAAGCGTCAAAATAAAAACATGTATTTCCAGCTGAGGACCTGCAAATAAGGCAATGGTCTAATATTTATAAAACCACAAAAAAACCTCAGACTCTCCTCTATTAATGGCCAGAGGAACACTATGATATAGGAATTATAATGGACAAAGTCAATAAGTGAAAAGTAAAATAGATGCAAATTGGATCTAGAAAAAAATTGGATTGCTGAGACATAAATGCTGGCAAATTAGCAGCTACTGCGATTAACAGTCATCGCTGGCAAGCCAAGCAACACCTGGGCAGCAGGAACTGAAGCGAGAGGTGCTACCTGTAACAAAGAAAAAATAAAGTATTTTGTCAGCATAGAAGACAGCATTCCAGACACTTGTTGCAATTATCACTGCTTCTCCCTGCCTTACACGCAAAAAGACCTGTCTGTCATGATTAGATTACAGTCAGGCGGGTCTGAACTTGTGAAGCTTTTACTAATGTAGTTGTTCCTGTTATTCTAAAATCTGTATGTAGGAGTCACACAAGCTCTGGCTCAACACAGCATATGTGCATAGAAAAGAGCTAGCCCTGTGCTCTGAAAAGCATATAGTGCCTGCAGTTGTACGGCCAAGGGGAAGCAGAGAGCGACGCTCTGGCAGAGCGGTGCCCGGGTGTGCAGCGGGGCTGCGCGGGCGCAGTCCCTGTGTGCCCGGGACGTGGCCTGGCTGAGCTGGGGCCACTGCTGCAGGGTGGGAGCAGCACCCCACTGCTGGGCTGGCTACAAGCTGAGAGCGGGGGGAACAGACAAAACCAACCCAAACCAACAAAAAAAACCCCCACCCCAAACCAGTATCTTCACCTATTTAAGCTTACAGGACCACTGTTCTTAAGGGTGTGTTTTCGCACTGCAGTGGTGATGGCTGTATCCTTCTGTGTTTTTACTGTCATGAAGACTGAAGGAATTTTAAGTGTTTTAAGATCTTTTTCTGGGCTGAAGCTCATCTCTACGGTTTACTTATTTAAAAATGCTTCAAATGAGATTATTTTAGATTCTGTTTTTAAATATAACACCATATTGCTAGGGCTGTTTAGAATAAATGAGTTTTTACAACACGGGGAAAAATCCAATTAATGGGTTTATTCACAAGTTACTTATATTTCCAGTTGGTAATGCAGATATAGATGCTGGGCTACAAGAGCATAGTGATTAAAATAGACCTTTATAACAGTATTTGGCTTTTAACTTATACAATTTTCTTAAGTAAAGAAATTATGATAATAAATTATCACTTTTTGATAATCATGCCCCCACATCCATGTGAGAAGAAGCACCAGCTGCTGTTTCTGGCATTACACCACTGCATTGCTGGTATCCTTGAAGCAATTGCTGATGATTATCTTGTGTTTGGGAAGGAAGGGATGAGGCTGCTTGTTCAGTCAGGTGAACTCTGTACTTTATATTGCTAAATCGGGTCAGCTGGGGTTAGAGAGCCTCTTCTTGTAACACCACCTTACAAAATTCTCCTCTACTCAGTCAGGGAAATGTTCTTTTACAGTTAAATGGCATATACGCAATTGCTTTAGTTTTCACCTCCAGAGCAGGAGGGCTGGTAGTGCTCACCTGACAGGCTGCACCTCCTAGCAGGTGTTGAACTGGGCTCCAAAGCAGACTTCGTTTCCTCACTATGGAAAACCCGCATTGGCAATGAATCCAAAAGCATTTTGAAAATGTATAAATAGTTTTCTATTCTATTTTTAAAAACTAGTTGCTTTTTCTGCATAAGGAGTATCAATGATGTGGCATGAACATCTCAAGTAAGGTTGTGAGGAGGTTTACTTCTTCCATTACTGTCTTGCAAAATGTGTGCTGAAACCCTTGTATTGCATGAGGAGAGCTAGTCACAGGTTTTCTTCAAAGTTTTCTGTGTCTTTCTTAAAGAGTTTTATACAACAAAAATGCCCCACAGGTTGTAAAGAACAGCCTAAAATCAAGGTTCTGACTGATGGCAGAAAGTGAAGGGGTCAAAGTTGAAACACAATGTTAATTAATGACAGTCAATTTAGCTATGTAAGCCTTTCTCAGGACTCATGGGCCTTCATTGAGCTGAATAAATATAAATTTAGTAGAACATGACAAAAATATAGGCTCCTGGCATGTTTCAGTACTAATACATTCACTTACCATATTTAAATATACTGTTTCTTGGTACTTTGGCTCTCTCCAGCCTAAATAACCCAAGTGAGGCTGGAGGATGGCCAGGAGTAGGGGGATCATTCCTGGCAGAAAAGTACAATTCTGTGCTTCTTTCATCTTCCAGCCTGTTAAAGAACAACTACCCAAACTACTGCCACTGGAAAACCTTGAACATAAATATTGGTAGGCTAGATTTAGAAAAAACAAAAAGGCAGATTAACACGCTTAGGCCAGAAAGCCTGATTATACCAGGGCTTACTTTGGTCTAATTACAGTATCATCAGTGGTGTCAAAGCTGCTTAAGTTAGGATCAATTTTTCACTTGGTGGACTGATATTTCTCCCACTCACTGGATGCCCCTGACTTACTAGAGGAAGCCAAAGGTTGTCTTTGATTGAATTGGTGATACATATCCAGATAGGGACCCTGAAATCACCTTTGGCCTATTTCTTTACCTAAAAGAAAGAGTGGAAATTTCAGTAGACTACAGTGGATAAACAAACTGTGGGCATACAAGATGAGTAATGAAGGTAAACATGCCAAAGTCCCTTCCAAAGCTACAGGGATCAGAGTGAAATAAACAATAGGTCCTGGTGGACTTCTACAAGGCCATTCAGGACTGAACAGGTAGTCATTTGGGTTTAGACAAGGTCTAACAGGAAAAAAAAAGTACTGATTCAAGTGTGTATACTCTTAAAAAAACAGATGCATTTTACTCATGTACCCGAATGTGCATTTGCGAAAGGGAGATGAGTGGTTAAAAACAACCTCCAAAGTCTGTAGTGGGGGTCCTTTTCTTATCAGAAAGATTTGAAATACTGTGCCCCACAGACTTCTGAGGCCATCTTTTGTGTGGGTATTCACCTTTCCAATAAACATTAATATTAGGTGGTGATGCTACAGCTTCAGTTCACGGGGACTATCTTGTTTTTCACAAGAGGTATCTTGTTTTTCACAAGAGGTATCTTGTTTTTTACGCTGAGAGCCTTATAAATTCAGTACGCAAGCCTATATCCAAAAGCCATGCAGCACCTAGCTGCTGATCCTTGGCACCTGGAGCGGGCTGCAGCGTCGGCCTGGCACAGCTGGCTTGGCTGTGAGGGTGAGGAGGGGAGGGCGAGCCCTGCCAGCGCGGGGGCCAGACCTTTCACACTGAGCAGGAAGCTCAACAAAACCTAACCAAGAGGACATTTGGAGTAGAGATTCTTATTTCTGCCGAGAGTGTCCCTCCTGAAGGCTGTGCAGAAGTACGTTTTTACAACCTGCTGAGAGCCTTCCTCTCTGGAAAGCTCAGGAGGAGGCAGCGTGATCATCATCTCTGCATCATGTGAAAACCCTGTGGTTCCAGTACTTGCCAAGGGTGTTGCAGATCAGAGCAGGGAACCCCATTAGCTCCTTCCTCAGACTGGTGTTGGTCAGACCCAGACATCCCACCTCTCAGGAGCGTGACGCGAGCTTCCAACTGTGCAAGTTGTTGAAGGTTCTTTGGGCTAAAAAGAGGGACTGTCACTCTGCAACAGGTCACTGCGACGGGGGCGGCTACGCAGCACTTCCATACTGAGCGGCTGCTCAGCACAAATCTCTGCCACATCATACCTCAGGGAAGCTGCTCCAGCAATGTTTGTCACAGAGGTGGAACAACTCTCACTAGATGTGATCTTCAGTGTTTAGGATTTACCAAAACTAGTTCCCATGGGAATTGCTAACATTTACAATCTCGAAGCTGAGTGGGAAGTGGGGTAGTGTTTCCCCTGGAAAAGCACCTTCTTCCATTGTTGTTATGCATTATTATGAACAGCATTTGTATTTGTTATTGATAATTTACTTCCTGGTTTTTTGTTTGTGTTGGTTTTTTTTTCTTTAATACTCAGCGTACTGTGATTAGGATCTTGCAGCCTCCCTATCTATCTTGGGGTACATCTTACAGATGTGCAGAAGCTGCATGAAGTCAGTTCACAAGTCATAACTCAGCTCCAGGCCTTGAAAATTTTAAGAATTCAAGGTTTTGTGGTCTAATTTTCACTCTTTTAAAGCTTAATACTAATTGGAGAGCTTATCGAAGATTAAAACATTCTTTATCTTTTTGTACTGGAAAGTTTCACTCATGTTTGACATCTATCTGTTTAAGGCCCTCCTGTGGTTCAAAGGATTAGTGCACTAGTAATGCTATTAGTAACTTCTTTTGGTTTTAAAGCAGTGAGTTGTTTACTTTTTTTGAGGTAACACCATTTACCCAGTCTTGCTACAGGTTTTAACAGTATTGCACCAATGGCGTGAAATAGGGTTTTCTAAATTAACATTATAGATAGTCATAAATATAATAAAATTTCAGAGGGGTATTCTATATTGTCAAAGACAGCAAAGATTGTCCATGTGTACCACAGAAAAGATACGGATTTAAACAGAGAAGTTGATTATTCCAGTTGTTTGTGGCCTAACAATATTCAAATTAATCTCAGGAGTTCATCCATCAATCCAATGGAAACTTGGTCTGTTCACTCAGTGCTGACTACTTGTGGTAGGGTGATATAAATACTTGTCATATTTCAGACCAAAAGAGATCATCATAGCATTTAAATTGATTTCCAGATTACTGAGGACTATTGACCACTTGCTTCTGTACTAACCTTTTGTCTCTTACGGTGTATCTACTGAAAGTGACTGAGAGGAACAGTAAACTCCTCTTTTGATGGTTTTGTTCCAATGAATAACCAGCTTCACTTTTAAAACTATGGCTACATTATTTCCATTCTGGAGCTGTATGGACTTTGCACCCAGACATTTGCTCATTTTCATGCTCTGATCTGTCTGTGTTTCCAGAACCTGGAATTTCTCCCCCTGTGAAGATCCTTGCAGGCGATAATCAAGTTGTCTCTCTGTCATTCCAGGCTGAGCTCAACAGATCAGGGTCTTTAGTCATCTCCACAGCAGGCGTTTTGTGTTTTTCCCTGCATCTGAACTCTGAACCCTCTAAGTATATTCAGTGATATTAGTTGGTACATTTTAAAAATGGCTCTTGGGGCCTGAATGATGAGGTTTGCATGACATTTCTTACCTTTAACATATACTGCCTAAACTCTTCTTCCACTTTCCTTTAAAAGTCAGAGATGAAGCGTCCAGTTACATTGATGAGGTTTTTCTTGTAATTCTTATAGATCAATTTTCAAAAGTGTTAAGTGCTTGTTAATGATACTGACTGAAAGTATTGAGAAGACTTGAAGCACTGGCATTTAAGTACAGGATATGGCCAATGGCAATGGATCATCCCCAGTTAGGCATCCTACTTGAAATGAAGCATAATCTGGAAGAAAGCTTCTGTGACCGAGGGAGCCACCCAGCCTATCTCAGGCTGAGTTTTCAGCTGTTACTGTATCACGGTGGAGATATTATTGACTTTATTTGCTATTAACTTTATAAAAACATACCGAGTTTAAAGGTCATGTTAGTGTACGACCAATGATTTCCGCACATGTTGGTGGATGTACTAATGTATAACTCACCTTGGTTCAAATGCCAGTGCTGTATTTTTCCTCACAGACTATCGGATGGCAGAACAACATGGGGCCACCACTTGGAGACTTCCTGGAACTGGAGATTGTGCAAGTTGTGTGAATGTGCCTGCTGGATATCTGACATGAGCTTCACAGAAGGTTGCTGTCATTCCTGGGCTTAAAGAAATAATAACAAATTTGCGCTTGAATTGCAGAATAAATAATCCTCACCTTTGCTACAGATGGCAGCAGAACAGACGTCCAAATAGAAAAAGATCAGCACTATCAAGAGTGTTTAAAAGTTGATGGGTCATTTGTTACTTCTCTGTAGCGAAATGCAGGTTATTTCTGTTCTCTGTGTTTAAGGGTCCATTTTAACAGCTAATCTTCCTAAAGGCTAATTGTTTTACTATCAACAGGTGAAATAAATTTAGGCCTCTAGCAAAAGTCTCATATGCTTAAATTCAATAACATTATTTTCTCAGTATGTTAGTTCTTGAGGGGATATGGTTACTAACATTAGGGGATGACCTCCCTGCTGTGTCTGACTCGGTTGAGGTCAATATAGATAATATAATAGTGGTTAGTGGAGATTCACATCTGAAATGCCCCCACGTGTCCAAGTCAAATGCTAAGGGAAAACACACCTTGACACTTCACACTGACAATCTTGTTGGAGAAGCAGCTAGCCTGAATGGATAAGTAAAGCAAATAACTGATTATAACAGAGTTTGCAATAGAGAGAAGAGCCCAGACAATAACATGACAATTGGAAAGTCTGGGTAAATGTGCTGGGAATCACTGACTCTTCATTTGCATGCCTTAGCAAGGAGACTATAATTAAAACTGAACCTTTCTTTCTACAGTAGGGAAAGTGTGAGGCACTGTGACTGTGGCTATTTTTACCACTGACTGCAGAACCTGAAGGATGGGGAGAATCAGTTATGCAGGATTGTGCCAAGCCAAAACAACACCCAGCCTCACCACAGATGGTGAGTCACCCCCCTTTTAATAAACGAATTTCCTCAACGAAGAATGGAATTGAGCTCAGGCCAGCTTTGGTTGTTTAGAAAACAGTGAAAGCACCACAAGTAGCTCTCCAGTCCATCTAGATGAATGGACAGAGATGTTCTTCCATCCTACATCAGACAGTGGGAGTACAGCATCTTTAGCAGCCAGTGTGCTGCAAAGTTATCTATGCTTAACCTGAGTAGCTGGGCATAGCCTAAAATCCTTGTCCTCAGCTCTTCTTCACAGATTTTAATACAAAATCTCTGCTTCTTGTGAGCTTCAGACATTAGCCATTATTGTTACTGCCTATTATTTGCCTTGCTGTAGTGCCTGAGGTGCTCAGCCAGCAGTTAGGCTGCCCTTGAACAAGATGCTGTTCAGGCATGTAAGACTTCCTGAGCCTCAGGGACAATTCTTACGGTACACATGGTATGCAAAAAGGGGGTGAAGCAGCCAAAGGTGAAATGGGATGGGATAAAGTAGGAGGAAGATATAAGAAAGAAATGAATATTGACTAAAGAGCAGAATTACGAGAGGGGAGTGGTTTTACAAAGGCATTCTTCTCCATCCAGTGAAAAAAACCCCACGTTTACTTATCAGTAAGTGCGGAGATTTAAGATGGTTGCTGATGCAGATTTCCTAAAAGGGCTGTGTCTTTTATCAGGCCCTTGAGCATATTCTGGAAAACCTTCCTCTTAGGCATCTCGTTTATTTTTTTTCTGGAGTTGGAGGGAAAGACTCACATCTGCCTGCCCAGGACCTGGTGCGCCACAGGGCTTCATGACCAGATCCTCTGCAAAGTTATGTATGTCCAACAGTGGCTGAACTTGGCTCATTCCTCATCATAGTCATGTAAAAGAAGGAGTAGAAAGAGAGGGAAAAGAAAGCCTGTGTGTGTTTGTTTTGTTTTGTTTTTTGTTTGTGTTTGTTTTGGGGTTTTTTTTTGTTCCCCCTCCCCACCCAGTTTTCCCATTTGGATTTTCTTGTATATGATGAAGATTCTCCAGAAAAGCCTCCTTTTTTAACCACTGGACCTATAAAGACAGATGTACAGAAGTCATTGTCCTGCCTGTCAGAGGAGGCTATAAAAAACACAAGATGGACCTGTGGAAAAGAAGATTGGTAAGGGAAAGGAGGAATAATTCGTGGTAGGCACTGGGATGCAGAGGAAGAGGATGGAGAGGGACATACGTGTGTCCTAGTGATGAAAGCCCATGAGGACTAAAGGAGCAGGAAGGGTCATTTCTTTTAGGGACAGAGAAAAGAAATGAAGGACAGAAGTAGGAGAAGAACAGGAGCAGCTGGCAGGAGAACAGAGGCATGAGACTACCTATGGTCAGACCAGAAATCCTATGAGTAGCATATACCTGAAGTCCAAGTTTGCTTGATTATGCTTGCTTGGACCTGAATCACATGAAGTTTCTCCATATCTGGTACCACATGCTGTTCCTGCAGGGAGGCTGAGCCGGACTCATCATCTCTGCGATGCTGCTGGGGCTGATGGAAATCCACAGATGTGAGTGCCGGTGTAATGGTGCACAGACTCAGACATGGTAACAGCAGGGAAGCAGAAACAATCCTTCAAAGTAGGAGACAGTGATTTTGCTTTTGTGGTCACTGGCCAGTTAAGGAAGCAGAGAAGGCTATGCAGGCTGTTTGCCAGCAACCAGCAGTTTCCAGGAGAACTGTACCTCAGGAGATCTCTAGGGGGCAAGGGGAATCCATGCCAGGCAGCTTGTGTAAGTGCTCGTTTGTCTGGCAGCGAAATCCTAAATTTGTCTGGTGAGTGAACTTGTCTGACCTATGAGGGTTTAAAGGTTTACTTGTTGCTTCCCAAACCAGAGGTCTGAGTATTCAGGCTGCACAGAGGTAACAGCTCCAGGTATAATTTGAAAAGGTAACTGTGCTTTTAATGTGACCGACACACGGCATTCAAACTTGGCCAGTGCTTGGTGACTAGAAAGGAATTATGCAAAAACAAGCAGGATCCTTTTTTTTTCTTTTTGTTTTCTTTTTTTTTTTTTATTTCTTTATAAAGAAAGGAAAGGATGGGCATGCCAAGCCAAAATGGTGGAGTACAGACAAAAGTGAGCACTGAGGATTTTCTTCGGGGGCCATCCACAGTAAACTCTTGCCCTGGCAGAGTTACAGCTCCCCATCCCTCCTGTGGGGAGGGACCCAGCAGGCAGCCAGCGCTTCAGCACAATCACAGCTCTTTGAAGTTAGTTTGAACAGTTTCACAATACCATCAGCCCACATCACGGCGGGGTGGCAGCAGCTGAGGCCAGCAACAGTAGCAGCAACACTGAATACAGTGCACAGAAAAAAAGGGAGCAAAGAGCTTATTTGCAAACAGTTGTAGGTAACAATATAGAAAGTCCAAAGATCATCATTCTGCTATAAAAATATTACACTTCATAAAACCATGTACTATTAAAAAAATCTATTCAGAAACGCTGGTAAACATAATAAATATCTGTACACTGGCTGCCCTTTTCATACAGGAAATGTAAAAAGCATGAGCCTCAGAAGTCATCGTTTGTAAACATGAATATGGAGCCTGTAAACAAAGTGCTAGATCATGGTTCATATTTTGTCAAATTCATTTAATACTACCCAAGTAAACCCCTTGCACACGTCATCACACCTAATAGTCAGACTCCACTACTGCCATGGGAAAGAGGACCCTGCTCTGAGCTGTTGCCCTCATTTCACTGAAAAGTGCACATGGATTAAGGAACTAGTATATGGGTGAGGGAGGCAAGATTTGGTTCTCAGTAGCAGATCAGAAACAATCTTTTAGCAACTGGTTTTAATTTTCTGAACTTCAAAATACTTATTTTCAGCCTCTTATTTCAAAATATGCCTTTATCAAGAGGGCATGCATTCTCCTTATCTGCCTTACAGGCTATGACGTCTCTGAAACTATGACCGTAACATCCATCTAGGAGACACAATGGAGCACAAATTGACTCCATAACTACATATACCAAAGGAAGCAGTAGTGGTTGTACAGTTCAACACTGAACATCATGGTTTACACAACACAGGCTGATTCAAAGGGCCAGACTCTTAAATTTAGACTCTGAACGTTGGGCTGCAAAACATTTCCATGTGCAAGTCTGTGCAGACATGCAGGATCAGGTTCCTGGTTAGCTGACTGATGTGCATGTGTTGTCGCCTAGCTGCACACGGAAATGCAACATCTAGGCTCACAACACTTATGAATAGACTTTATTTGCTCTGTAACATTCTTGTTCTACACAGGCTTCTACCCACCCTTCACCTAAATACTGAGAATTTTAGTTCTGTATGCAGTGAGAACCTTGCTTTTAACTTCGCTTTATCTTCTGAGTTTAAACACTCAAATTTTTGCTAACTTTCAGAATATGAGAGGATGCGCAATTGTTGCTTGCGTCTGTTGTGGGAGACACGGAAGAGGGGTTGTGGGACTGTGCTCACACAAGAACTGAGGTACCAGAAGCAGCTTAGCCGCAATGTGTCGGAGCAATACAGGGTTTTAGGAGCAGGGTCAGCTAGGAGGTAATAACACACTTCTAAAGGATTATGATGTATACTTCAAAAGATGAAAAGAAAATGGGCTTGCACGTTTTCCTTTTTTTTTTTTTTTTAAATGAACTATTAAATAACCTTATTAACATTATTTTAGGCCTTTTAATTTTAATGTAAGGTGAGATGGTTTGCCCACTTGTGCTGTGTGCCTGTCTTTTGGGATTCAGATATGTGACACTGGAGCTCACGTGGCTCTAGTTTAAAGGCGCCATCTGCAGGTGTTCAACAAGATAACTTTGCTTCTAAATATTTGCTTTGGCATTTTTGCTACACACGTCTTAACAAAGAGCTTCAAAACACCTGATTGAAAATAATTTTCCAATGAAAACTAAGATACCTCATTTTTTGCTATGGTAATCCACATTATCTTCCATGTTTTTCTGCTCTACTCCTACCAGAGATCTAGAAAGCTTTAGCACTCCACAGAATCAGGAATTTCCTCTGTAAAAAATTGGCGATTTAAAAACAAACCCCAAGATTTTTTCTATTCTCTTTAAAAACTCAATGGTGACGGAAATATGCACAGTCAATATTATGTCCCCATGGCGTGTAATCTGTGCCCCTACACCTTCTAGTTACAGGGAGTTTATATGAACTTGTGGCCAGTTTTCAGAAGCCTGGACTTGTTCTCCTCCTGTGTGTGCACAGCTTGGCACTGGCAACCTGCTGCTGTACGAGCATCCCATCGTTTATCGCCCTGACTCTGAGCCACATCTGGGCTCAGCTCAGCATAACTCAGAAACAGAGGGACAGAGGTGACAACGAAGTTGTAGCCACACCAATATGTTGACAGCACTGCTGGCAAAAAAGATGCTGTTGCCTTCCTGCTGTCCCCAGCCACTTGTTCTGATGCACAAACATTTGCCCCATGTGACCTGGATAAGGGAGGTGCAAAAGGACAGATGAGCAGCTGAGGTCAAGAGAAAGTGAGTGCCTGCCTTTTTTAGCACTGGCACTTGCATATTCTGGCATAAGCTCTGTGGACTGGTGGCGTAAGAAATCCCCGTGGCACTCCTGGCTTAGGGGGTGATGCAAGCCCTGGCATACTTCATATATAGACACACAGCAATTGCTATACTCAGCCAAGGTTCAGATATATTTGGATGTACCAAAGCCGGGAACAAGTTGTTAGAGAGAGCATTGCACTATGCAGACAAAACCAGCCGGTCACTTAAAGATCTACATGCTGATTTCTAATAAAGTCTGATCTACCCTGTGAGCCAACAGATTTATTGTTGTTTTCAAACTCAGCCCAAAAACAATCCAACCCTAAGTCTGGCTGAAAAGAGTCCCAGTACACACAATTTGTACTTTGTAAGAGTGTGACATGCAACATCATGTCACAGTGTAATGTCATGTCACCCAAGACATGCTTCTCCCAGTTTTCTGCACTTGGGTTATCCCCAGTACCTGAGGCCATCTCAGGTTGCTGCTGCAGGTGATTTTCTGGAGAAGCAAACCAGAATCTATTGTCAGATGGACTTTTTTTTTGAGATGTAGAGATTGATTACTAAGTGTTTGTGAGGGTCTCTTGTGGTTTGCTGAAAAAGCCAGGCTTTATAAATGCTATCTGCTGTTAAAACTTGCTTAGAAAAAATTAAACAGATGTGAAACAAGTAAAAATTCATGGGGGACTGTGGGCAGGGGTCAGCTTTCCCTCTGAGCAGCATCTCCCACACCTTTGCCATATACACAAGCTGTGGTGCTGTGTGGGAACTGGAGTAATTCTTCCCAGGATATTCCTCATCAGGGCCATTTTGGCTTCTTCAAAGTCCTTGAGCCACAGAGATGGGGTCCAGATCTGTGAAGTGTGAGGAGATGCCTCCTGCCTGCTGGGCAGACTCCCCTCTACTGAACTGAACGACAGCTTCTGAAGTGATTCTCCAGACGAGCTGACTATGTCTGCGACAGATGCACTTTAGTGTGCTTTGGATGGTCATAGCTTTGTGCACCTTGATGGTTCAGAAATGTAACTATACTATTTGTAGTAGCCTAAGGCACTAGGTCACTTTGCAGACTAATAACCTGCAAGATGGTATGATCTAATTCAAAGTGATGTTTTAGACTTTCAGGAGTTAAGCATAACATTTAGTAGAAGTCCCTTAAGATTAAAAAGAGAGAGAGAAAGAGAGAGGCTAAGCCTTTTTCAGTCAAGTTTTCATCTAGAAAGAATAAATGCTTATTGCTGAGCTATACTGTAGCAAGGAGTCTGGAAAGCAGACGCTGGTTTAAAAGCAGCCGTAGCAGTAATTAGGCCACAGCCGTGCATCTTCGCCTGGATCCCGCTGGGCCAGGGGAAGCAGCGGTGCAATCGGTCTGGAATAACGAGTGCCAATGGCGCATTCCTCCCCTCTGCCAGGATGTGTCCCTTGGATTTGCTGATGGAGGCTCTTGTATTTCAGTCCAAGTAAACTGACTGACAGTGGAAATAGTTTAATTGGGTTCATCTTGACTGAAACAGGTCAGAAAACCCTCAGAAGAGCACCTCCCATGGCAAGCCTGGGGAAGGGGGGCTGATCTGCCTTGGGGTGCACGGGGATGCACAGCTAGGAAAGGTGGAGACGAGACGGGACAGCTTCTTCCACGGATGGGCACAGCCACCCAACCACACCCAGAGTAACTGCTATCGTTTTCAACGACAGATTTTCAACAATGCCACAAACAAAACTCTTCGGAGTGTCGCCTCAAGCACTGGCTAAACTTCTGTTCTCATTTGGACAAGCTGGGACAGCACATTTTTTGTGTATGTATTTACACACACGTGCATACATCTGTATGCACTAGCAACAAAATCTTAATAAGCAAACTCCATTATATATAATTTATAGGCTTATACAGTAATTAATGAGCATCAACATGTATCATTCTGTATGTGGTCCAAACTTTGTATGGTTAATAGGGTGAGAGCTGGTAGTTAGAAAGAACTAAATCAGGAAGAGATTCAAACCATTAAACTTTGGGTAGAGCAATATCCTGTAAGCTTGGCCTACAACAATATTCAGGTGAAAAAAATGCTCAAAGAATTAAGACCAAGTGTATCAAGAGGGAATTAGACATTCCAATGGCTGTGCAGAGATAGCAAACTGAAGCAATGAAACATACCTAGGAAATCTCAGGGGGCGAAAAAAACTGTACATAATATTTACAACACTCTGCCTGAATACAATACAACTACACCGACCATCAGAAATATATTTTGTTGAAACAGCATAGATCAGCTGGCACCCCAGAAAATCCAGCCCTCCCTCCAGCATCCTTGCACTCACCTTGCCTTCTTCCAGGATAGAGGTCACACCCGGGTAATAAAGACCTGGCCAGGGCTTTTCTGCATCACCCAGGATATCTATCCCCTGCCTGTGGACTCGCCTCACAGTGTGCCGCTAACAGAAATATAAGAGACTTGACTTCTAACAAGACGAAAAGTGTAAAGGCAGCAAAAAGCTGACACTGAGCACAGCTTAACCAGAAGAAAGAATGAGGACTGCTGTGTGTATAACCATAGACACACACACACACCTGCGTGTTTGCACACACCAGTCTCAGCCGACTCAGCCACAGTGTGAAGTTTCACAGCATTGTTTATTCTAGAAAAGAGAAGGGCTTCAAGGAGAGCTGCTTTGCAGCACTCCTCTGTGCACAGCACATAAACCTGAACATTAAATATAGTTTTAAATTATTAAGAATAAATTTAAATTTAAAAATAGGCTAATGCAAACAAACAAATTTCAGTCAACATTGGAACAAAGCTAGTTTTAGGAAGCATATTGCTACAGCAAATGCAATTCCTTGTTCCCTCGGACACTCTGAGGCAATGGTCTGGTAATTCCAGTTCAGCACTGAGATGCACATACTACCCAGCAAGGAAAAATTACCATCTCTAGCATATGAAGCTCCATGTTCATATTTTGCCCTTTTTTTTTCCCATCACAACAGAAAAAAAGCCAACATGGCACATTAGCTTTTCGCACAAAGCATCTGAGGTGACAAAACTTACTTGGAAAACAAAAATTAATAAAAGCAGTACAAAGAAGAATCCTGGTCAGCTTTTGACCACCGTAAGACCAGATGGGTAAGAAAAAGAATAAAAAAATAGTTCACATCCGACACCACAAACCTTGCTCATTTTTTTGAGATCAGGGAATAAGAAAAAAGGTCCATTTTGCTGATACCATTTCAACAAAGTTTTATATCCCTGAACCAGGAAAATCCAGGTATTAGGGTACAGAACTTTTGTTTTATAAGTATATAAATACACATGTACATATTTATATAAATATAAAAGCAGAGCATCCTCCCGTTTCTCCTGATAATTTATTATTATTAAAGCTTGTAACAGAGTTAGCTGGACTCTTCAGAGGTGGTTACTCTCCGCACACACATGGCACAGGGAGTTTAGCTCTGCTAGAGCGGAACAGCCAGGCAGGGACATGAGATGTCGGGTGACCGAGGCGGATTGGGGTGAGCAGCCAGGGAAGGGCAGGGAGTGACGACTGGAGTGGCCTGGCTTGCTCTGGGGTGGCACTCTGGCCCACCAGAGCCAGGCTCTGTGAGCCGATTCGGCGACAACGTTGGGGGACGGCTGCACAGACCCACCCAGCCCCTCGGCTGCCCAGTCGCCCACCCGCCCTGTTCTGTACCAGCCGCCAAAAAGGGACTGTCCCTCGCTTCTAAAGGGAGTCCCAGTTTGCCCCCTAAGCATGTGCACACTAGTTCCCTTCAGCAGTACTCTCCACCATGCTGCCAAGGGCCTTTTTTCTTACTGTCCTCAAAGTCACCTGTGCCATTCCCTGTTGCTGCTTGGTTCCCCAGCCCCCTCACCTTGTCCTCCCAGACCTCCTGGTTGCTGGCCGAGACCAGACACCTCTTTTTCCCCTGGTCCACAGGCTCCTACTCACACTGTTTTATGTGAATGCTTTCCCAGTCTCGTAAGACCCAATAATCTCCTCAAAGCATCGAGTTTCTCAGCGGTTTTCTGCTCTTGGAGACCTCCAAGTAAGTCAGGGCTGGTGACACACACTCCTTGAGCGGTGCGGACTTTGCTTCAGAGAGGGCAGGGGCAAAGTGCAAAAGAATTCTTGAAATCAGAAGGTACTTCTACCACCGACAGCAATCTCTCCTTCATGTTGTATAGCACATGCTTCAAGTAAGGTATTATTCATGTGTCTCTGCAGCCTTCACTCTTCCTGGGGTGAGTGGAGATCAGTAGATGTTTACTGGTTATCAGCCAAACCACTTAATCGTGACACATCCTGGAACAGCTGAAAACATTCAAACCCGACTGAGTTCTTCGTAGCAAAAAGTGCTTTTCTTGAGAAACAAAATGAAACAGTGTTCCCGTGGAACATCTTAAGGACTCAAAAATATTATTTCCTAGGGTGGGAAGGATGGAGCGCACCTACTTTATTTGGCTTTATCTCAGTAAGGAAACAGAGCTACTGGCAAAATTGGCACATCTTTGTGAAGTTGTTAAACTCGGGACCCTGGCTGGAATGTAAAAGAAATGATGGAGCAAAGGAGAACTTTGCCTTACGCTGGGCTTTTGCTAGTTCTGGCAATTTCATGTGCAGTGGTCCAAAAAAGTTCTGCTAGCCGAGTAAAGATGAACCTCTCAAATAATAAACTGGGTTTTCAAAGAGGCCTTTTTGCTACAACCTGGTAGAGGTAAGTCTCTTCATGCCTCGCCGCTGAGCCAGATTGGAGGACAATACAGGCTCCAGCCTTGGTGCCTGAGGTGCTCGGTTTAAAGCAAAATAAGTGGCTGCCATTGCACCCTGTAAAATGGAGAAAGAGTAAAGAGAATTATTTTTCTCAGAAAAAGAAAATGCTGTGCTGAAATTCAGCTCTTTGATGCTCTTCCCTTCCCTTTCATTATTCAGTCCTCTGAAAAAATGGATGTATATGGATGATTTCCAGGAAATGATAAAAATGTTTAGACTGGCAGACAGCTAGGGTGTTCCTGATTCAAAGCAGTGGGTAGCACTATGTGCACACCAAGTCATTACAATGCAGATGGAAGTTAAATATATTGAGCAGGTGACAGGTCAAAAATCTCTACTCTTAATAGAGTGGCATGTTGGATTTGGCCTCCGTGGCAAATAATCTCAATACCTCTATCAGTTTCCAGAATATTTACACAAATGACATCTTATTCTGCAAGGAAGGAAGAGATGGCGGGGTAGGATATACCTTCACCAGGTGAACGTCCTGTCTGCTGAGTTGGTTTTGAGACAGATACTCCCTGTTCACTATCCATGGATGTCTTAGGACTTGGACTGCTGTGAGGCGCTGATGAGGGTCTACATGAAGCATCTTTGACACAATGTCCTGGGTTTAAAAGGAAGAAAACAGTAAAAGGAAAAAGTAATTAACAGCAGTATGGGCTTTGCTGAGGTCTGCCTGGTGGCAGTGTCATCACCAGCACGTCCAATGAAGAGAAAGATGCACTTTAGATGTGTGTCATATTTTTAAAGTGTAAAGTCTGGTCTTGAAAATTTTCAAATGTAATGTTCAACTCTCATCTGATAATCCAGTCAAATGATAAGTGGAGAGTATTCAGTTTATTGAGCGTTAATTCTGGTGACCTTGTAGGGGTGATAAACTCCACCTAGAGAGGATGCCATCTGGAGGCATTTCCTCACTTCCTCCAAAGCATGCTTACAAGAGAAGCTTAGAATGGAGATCTAACATTCACTAAAATTCAATGAGATTGGTTCTACCACGTCTGAATGTTTTAATTTCAAAAATGAACATCTGATAAAAAATTAATTGTGAGGCTCATAGGTGTTGGTGGCAAGATGAATATGTTACTAGGATTGCTTGCGGTTTTGTGGTGGAATATATCAACGTCCTTCCATTGCATAGTACCAGTTGCTAAAACTGAAATCTCTTGCAGGAATCTCTAAATCCTGTCCAAGTTTCTGCTGAAAGCCAGGCAACTGGAAGCTTGCCAGCTTTCCTGCCTGCCTGCCTGTCTCTCATAGACCAGGGCACAGCTGCATGCCCAAAAGTCTCAGCACTAGTCAAATTTTATCTCCTCGGGTTTCCATGCTTTGTGGTAGATTGGCAGCCTAAAATGTGAACTGTACAGGAGTTAAAAATGCTAGTTTGTAAACTGCCTGCTCCTGGTTTACTCTAAAGAACAGAAAGGTGATTCACATATAAACCATGAATTTGTGGCATTGACTACCCCACACTTCTTTTAAAAGTTCTGTTGCACCAAAGGAGTTTCGCAGTATTTTAGTGCTAGGAGGATTCACAATTGATGGTGCTATATTATGCCTTAGTTTAACGAAATAAACTACCAAAATTCCTAACACACTATTTCATGCAGAGTGGTATAAACATAAAGCAGCAAGCTTTTATTTCATAAGGAACTGAGAAATAACCCTTCTGACTATCTCCCTCTTAAGTTCGTTACAACTGCAGACTGCAAGCCCATTTCAGAGAAAAGAAAAAATCTGAGAAAGCATTCACTGACCTTTGCAGTATCAGATACTGAATCCCAGTTTCCTCCTGTAAGTGCATATTTGCCACTGCCAATCCTGGCTAGAATCTCCTCCGGGGTGTCATCTGGTCCATTTGCAAAAGGAGTGAACCTATTTAAAGAAAGAGAATAAAATACAGTGTAATTCGCAAGTATATGTTTCTAAGATCTAGTGCTAACTGCCACTGATTACAACAGGAATTTGGTTCCAGAATGGACCACAGACATCACTGCTTCATTTTCACTCAAACTTTACAGTCTAGTGGTTCCTCATATTAAGTTGTTCTACAGAGGAAAAGACTGGTTCCTTACTTTTTAAAAAAATTTTGTTCTGTTCTCATTTTTCAGGAAAAAAAAGTATTATTTTAAAAAAATTGACAGTTTTTTACTTCTTTAATTTTTTTTACCTCTGCTTTATTGCCAACAGAAATACCTTGATAATGCCAAGAAAGGATAAAAATAATGAAGGAGAAAAATTAGGAACTGAAGGAGACAAGAAAAAACAAAAGAAAAAAGAACTGTTTAAAACCTATTTTGCAATGCTTTCTTAACCATAATGTGCAAGTCTGTTGGACAAAATGAATGATTCGCAACAGATTATTTCCTGATCTAGCCAGTCAGAAATGACTAATAACACCCACCCAGCTTTACAAAATTAGTGTCACGTGCAGCGGACACACTTTTTGTCTTCATAAAATGACAAGTGATAGGATTTTTGAAGCTAACTAAAATCTACCAGGCCAAATTTTACTCTGTAATCTTGAACAGCTGTGTAGGTTTAGAAGAACGGGGTATTTGGGATTTTTATACTTTTCCTTCCATCTGTTTTTTCTCTTCTGAAAGCTTGCCAGGGTGGTTTTTAGATCACTAGACAGGTGGTTTGGCCACAGCTTCCTATCCCACCTGGTTTCTAATAGCACACTCAATTCTTCACACTATATTTTCTAATTTTCAAAAACATGTCAGATTTCACAGAAGTTCAGCCCCAAAAGATACATAATATTATTGCAATCTATAACTAGCAAGAGGGATGCACTAAGAGTTAATGACTGGCTAAAGCTCTAAATTCTGTTCACTACCTGCATGAACAGGATCTCAGGATTGTGTTCTAGTGCTGAGTTTCTGGGACCTCTCTGCTCACAGGGGTGATGGGAGGAGAATAAAATCCTGTTTGCAAATACTGGTCAGTTCCTACTGACTCTCCAAGTCTAACAAGACCATCCCTAAATGCAGTGATGGCACCTAAAAAGTCAGCACTTCTCAACTGTTGCCATTACTTTTATTTTCTCTTGCAAGTGCAGAAAAATAAGTGATATACAAGTTAATAGCACTTGTCGGCAAACTTAACATCCACAAAGCTGTGCAATATGTATTTCAGATTCAAATATATATTTTTCCACATTTAAAAAAGAAGCATTGTAAATATAAGCAGCTAAACAAATGTGGCTGTGGGTAATGTGTTGGTTTTTATTGTACTGATTCTGGTTGTGTATCACCACAAATCTGTGGCATTAGCCAAACAGAAACAGATTTTTAGAGATCTTAGCAGCCTGGAAGACTGCCCTTGAAAGTCACAATATATTTCAGCTCATGGTGAACGCAGTTGTACTCAGGAACAAAATAGATGGGATAGAAACTCCTGGCACCTTTTCTATAATCCACGAGGCAAGCGACACAAAAGGTAGGGTCCAACTCTTTGTTTTCTGTACAAATGTAGGAATGAATCCAAGCTTCTTGCCACAGCCAAATGATCATGAAGCAGATTAAAGAGTTGTGAGAGGTCACTGAAAAGTTTCAAGCTGCACTTAGGTACAATAAATGTGCATGTACTGTACCCTGAGAAATGAAACTCAGGGGCCTGATAACTCCAAACTGGGTTTGCACACTGTGTTTCCCATTCACCCCAGCATATTTTATTCCTGTCCTTTACTGCTTATTTCAATCTGTCTTTTTCTCTGGGTCTTGTGTGCATATTTCACTTTAGCCAACATATTGGTAGGGGTATTTTTGCCAAGTAACCCCCAAAAAGTCCTGCTTCCTGTTGCTGTTCTTGCTGATCCGTTAATTTATTATACTTTCTGTCCTTTCTCCAGCTCATTTTTCAAATAGCATCTGAAAACTATGTTGTGGTTTTTTTTTTTAGCCTTTGAAGGTGATCAGATACCTCGATAACAACAATAGAAGAAGAATGAAGCTGAAGAGAATACATGTATTAATAGAAATGAATGAACGTCCTCTTATGGATAAGGCGAACGTGCTATGACTCTTCGTACTCCTACGCTTCTCTCCTAGTGTAAAACTTCCATGCTGTTTAAATGATGAACGAGCCTTTTAGGAGTTTAGGCCTTGGTGCATGCTTATGGGCACAGGCTGTTAAAAACCTCAACAACCTGCAAAATGTTGAGGATAGTTACGCATTCTGGAAAAACGCATTCTAATTCTAGGTCTTGGCATCTATTTTCTTGCCTCATACAACCGGGTGCATTTCTCAAAGGAGGCCAGACAGTTTGCCGTCTCTGTCTGTGCCTCCTTTCTGGCTCAATCAGTGCTGAAGTGCTGAGCCCGCTGGGGACCGCTGCTCTCCGAAAGCCTCTGCACTCACCCTGCCAGCATGGTGTACAGGAGGATCCCCAAGCTCCAGATGTCACAGGCTGCATCGTAACCTTGGCGTTTCAGGACCTATGTGAAGGAAAGAAAGAGACCAAAAAAAAGTTAATCTGTATTCCTGAATTTTTAGCTTCTGATCCTCAAAAAGCACTGGTTAGTGGTTCTATCTGCTGACATTTCCATGGATTAGCAGCACATCTGGTTTGAACAGGTGGCTGCTTCAGAAGCAAAATGTTCAGTAGTGGAGTGGAGTGAGGTGAGGGCCCAGGCTGGAATGAGCTGATTAGTGTTCAAACCCAGCATGGGTGTCACCTCCACGGTGACAGAGATATGTGCAGTTTGTTGGAGGCCCTGGGAAACTCTCTGACTTTCTAAAACACAGCAAAGCAGAACAATCTCCTCTGCTTATCTTAGCATTTAAAAATCTTTCTTAAAAAAAGCTAGTTAATACTTTGAAACATATCCTCCTAACATAAATGTTACCAGGGACACTATGGATGCAATAAGCGTAGAGCTGAGCGGCAGTGGTAAGCATGTCTGAGCTCAGTTTGGATTTGATACAACGAATGGATGCACACTAATGCATATCTAATGTCAGACTAGTAAAGAAGCATGACAACTGCAAAGAAAGGTAAAAGGCTTATTCTTATCTTACTTATGTATTAAGAAAAGTGGCCACATTTAGGCTGGACTTAACATATAATAGGCTAAAACTTGATCTCTTTTCCCTGTGGGGAAAACAAGACCCATGGTATTCAGCAGAGATCTGACCTGTATGTTCAATGTTGGTACAGGATGGCGAGTTATAGCAGTAAGGATTAAATCTGGATTTCATTTATGATAATGCATACCAGAAGAAATGCCTATTTGAGTCAGTGAAGGTCCAAGTGAAAGTGAAGTCACCAACTGAGGTAGCGTTGCTGAGATTAGGGGAAAAACTTTGTTTCTGTTTGCTCAGAAAAGCTCAAGGACCACCTTCAGATCTCTCACTTGCTTGTAAAAGCAAACTCCTCTTCTGTTTATCCAGTTCTGACACACAAGGAGAGTTTTGTCCCCTTCTGATCGATCAGTAGATACATTAATTTTTTGCAAAGCACATAAAAAAGGAATGTACACATTCAGCAAGTTTTTCCCTGACCTGCAGCCTTATTACCTGGGAGTGATTTCAGTTATCTGAAGTCTGACACAGAAAAGACCAAGCACTGCTAGGAAAAAACAGTTTCAGAAAATGTTGCCTCAACAGATTTTACAAATGATGAGTGATAAAGCAACCATCTGTCACGTATGCCGCTGAGCGAACATTTGCTACCTGGAAAAAAAAAATGAAGAAAAAGCCACATTTCCTCCTGTTGACAAAGCTGGTAAAATCCTGCTTATGTCTTTCTCTCTTGCACATCATATATACACTCTCTGGCTGTTTTAATTGTTTCTCTTTCTTTAATTCCTACATTCATTCCCCCTCTGTTAATGTTAGTTTTTATAGGAAAATCTTCTTTGCTGTTTGACAAACTCGGTTGCTTCTTGCTTCACCTGTGAGACTGAATACCCAACACTTATCTCTTGGTGTGGCCGTTCTTGTTGCTTTGTGAACAGTTACATTTTTTATTGCCATCACTGTCTTTCTCCACTAACCAAGGACAATCACGTCCAAGGCAAATGACAGAAAAATGGGGCGGTGATGATATTTAGCGGAGCAGAAAATGATGGGCAGGTGTCGCTGTGTGCTGTCATTCAGTTTGCAAGAAAGCTGGTAGGTAACAGGGACATTCACTCTGCGCCAGTGTCCAGGGAACACTTCACTGGCAATTACTGTTTATGGACAGCAACTTCACCCCTCAGATAACAACAGGATCTAGCAAGAGTTATCGGTTAGTGTCGCTGCTATTTGTAAGTGTCTCCAGCAGGTCTGTGCAACTGTGGTTAAAGCGACAATATGGAGTGTGGGAAACCTTGGTCAAAAAGATTGGTGTTTGATCTAGGGGACAGATGTTATCACAAACAGTAACAGGCATGTGTCTTAGAAATTAATGAGTCAGGGGAAGAGCTTTTCAAAAGATGCAGTGGTGTCCTGCTTTAATGGATGCTGAAGAATTTACCAGCCATGGAAGTGGTTTAGGTCACCTTGAGGATTTGGTGGTGCCCAAAAACAGGATGAGAGGCGACAGGGACAGACTGAAACATAGGAAGTTCCATCTGAACATGAAGAAAAACTTATTTACATTGAGGGTGCCCAAGCACTGGAAGAGGCTGCCCAGAGAGGCTGTGGAGTCTCTGGAGACATTCAAGACCTGCCTGGACACATTCCTGTGTGATCTACTCTAGGTGAGCCTACTTTAGCAGGTAGGTTGGACTAGGCAATTTCCAGAGGTCCCTTTCAACCCCAACCATTCTGTGATTCTGTGATCTAAAATACAGGCACAAGCCCCACACATGGCAGGGCATTGTGGTGACAAGGAACAAACTTCCCCTGGATTCATCCAATTCCGATAATGGCTCAGATATTTATCCAACCCCCTTTTATTTCTCTAGGCTTTGAATTATTTGATTGACAATGTTGAGAATATAGGCTTTTCTCAGTTGTGACACAAGCAGGGATGCATATGGGTATGAAAGCTAATAAACAATCTCATCATTCCAACTGCCAAAACAGCAGTTCTTCACGGATTTTGGAGGAAAACTGCAGAATGAAATATTGTTACTTTATCCCAAAGGGCCCTACAACACAGCAGAGAAGCAGCAGGCTGTGCTTTCCCCACTGACCCAGCCAGACTCTTCTCTCGGTGCACACAGCGTGGCTCGCTGTAGGTGGCAGCATGTGTCTTCCTCTCGGATAGCCTTCATCCCTGCTCAAGTTCTCATCTAACCCCCAAATTAAATGTTTCCAAAATAAAGGGAGATCCAAGTGGGCAAACGCATCCTCCTTTCTCTGCCACTGTCCCCTTGAGCCATCAGCTCAAGTGACTTTCTGCCACCTTGTTTAGCTTCCTGGGCTGACAGCAGACGTCGCAGCGGGGCTCAGACGGGCAATGTGAAAGTCAGGTCTAGGCTGCAGGGTGGCATTATATCACAGGCAAAATTTAAGAGCACTTAAAGCTTTATGTAAGCTCTCTGCCAGTTCTGGTAATGTTTCTATTAATCTCCAACGTTTCCTGCATTAACAGGACATTTCTTACTCATCACAAACGTCTGGGAGTGTCATTTCTGTTTTCAGTCTGATCTGAAACTGTATTGGGCTGGCAAGGTTTATGATTACAGACACTATACAAAATAGCCCATCATGAAAAATAGTTACACCTATTTTAAGTGCACTGTATCTTGGAGAAAATCTGAGTGCTTTAAATCTTGCAAGCACGATTATTTTTTTGGTTTAGAAACTGCACTGCTGTGGTGCCAGAGAACATTTTTTACATATTTTGATAAATTTTAAACAGCTCATTCCAGTTTCTAAAATGAAACCCCAACCAAACAGCAAAAAAATAACAAAGCAATTTGTCTTGACAATGGAGGATTTTTTGCTGAAAAAAATCTGCTTTGAATTGATACTGCCCCAGCAGTTTAACAAATTGTCCTTCTGATGCTGGAAGGCTGTGATTCCTGTAACTTTTGGTATCATGGAAGGACCTTGTACAGAAAGACCATCTCATTTTTCTCTACCCAGTTAAATACCATGCAGATGAACACTGAATGGAAGACAGTTGTGGGAAAGAAAAGATTGCTGAATGATATCAACTGAGAGACAGTAGTATTTGACAGTATAGAAGCAGCATTGAATGGCAATAGTTTTGTATTTTTCTTATAAGGACCATAACAAGGAGAAACACACATGTGAAGTTGTATATTGCAAAAACTAAAAGTGCTGAAAAGCACCACTCCAAGAAAGAGAAATTAACCAGGAAATTAACCTCTTTCTCCTTCATTGGAAGTAAGCAGCTATGAACATCTCATGGGTCAAATACAGCAAACAGCCCAAACTATTCAAACAGCTGCAGGACCTAAACCCAGTCCCCTGGGGCTGCATGAAAGGAACAGCACTTGCCAGCGATGCAGAGCCACCTCTCCCCACACTTGGGGAAAGCTGTTTGGTCTTCATCCATTTCCCTGTCTGTAAAAATGGGAAAGCAGCCCTTTCCTACATCCCTCGTAACAGGAGGGATTGGTACAGGGAAAGCCCAATAGGAGGCATGTTTCTTTATCTCAGTGAAGTCAACAATAAAGCTCCTACTGAGTCCAGGGTGGTAAGGATTTAATTCATGGATTTTTGTTTTGAGTTTTATTCCTGACATTAAGATTTCTCTCTTAAGTCTTATCCCATTCTGACACAGTGCACTAGAGGGGAAGCAGTCTGAGCAGAAGCAGCTGGAGAAAAAATAGTATTTATCCTGGTAGTGAGCCAAAGCATTGTGTATGTCAGTCCAAGATAGACACTGGCTTCTGTCAGGGGAAAAACAACTGCCCTGACAAGACCAGGAATAGGAAAGTTATGGTAATAGAGGCTGTGCAAGTGCCGGTAGCCTGGTTTGTGCCTTACTCCTCTTGTAAAGGCAGCGAGGAGAAAGGAGAGAGGACTGCTTCCTAGGACATGCTCATTATTCACAGCTTTGAAACGCAATCTTACCTCAGGGGCAACAAAGTTGGCTGTGTAGCAGGGAGTCATGAGCAGCCCGTTCTCCGCTCTCAGTTGCTTGGCAAACCCAAAGTCACAGATCCTGATGGAGTCTGGGTTTCCTGACTCATCCATGTAGAGGATATTACTCGGCTTGAGATCTCGGTGCACCACCTTAACGAGAAAGCAGTGAGCAACAAGTGAGGAGAGGAGGTCAGGGAGCATCCAGAATTGTCTGCCATTTCTGGCCTGCTGGTTGAGGTAGGTCAAGAGCTCATGCTGAAAATATTTAAGTTTTGGAGAAAAGTTGCCTTGGGCAAATGAAGGGGAAAAAAAAAAAGGTTAAAGTCTCTTAAAATCAGAAAGAACATGTTTTACATCCTCTGGTGGTGTATTAAGGTAGAGGCCGCTGCCTGAGGGTGGTCAGAGAGGGTTGCTGTACAAATACCTGGATGTCAGAGTCTCCTGGAACCTGATGGCCCTAAATTTTCACCTGAAAGGAGGAAAGTGTGTAAGGGTCTGCTTGGGACTGTCCACGTGAGTGGCTCACACCTGAAGGAAGGGATTATATTTTTTCCTCATTTCAAATGTATTCACAAAAATCCTCTCTGTAGGCATGCTACTTCAAGTAGCTGCATGGGAAAACAGCCTTTATTTCTTATAGCAAGACTGAGAAACTATCATGAAAACATCAAAGCTCAAGTACAAAATGCACTTGTTTTAACCATGAAACAGAAAAAGCAGCAAATATTTGACTAGTCATCCAAACTGCTTGTACCTGAAAAGCATAAAAAGAGAGATTTTCAAACTGCTGTATACAGAGAGCTTAGATTTTAAAAGCCATCTCTTTAACAGCATGTCAGAAGTCTTTCCCATCAGCTGCTCAAACTGCCACTTCATATGTAAAGCTGAGCGCTTGATTTTCTACCTGTCTGCTGATTCAACTACACTATTGGAAATTCTCTTAAAAGATCAGGTACTGCAACTATGTGATAAAAAGTAAGCAAGTAATATCTCAACAAGATAAATGAACTTGAAAATCAGTGTAGTTTGGGAATGAAAACACCACTTCAACACACTACAGCTCACCTGGGAAATGGCTAAAAAGCCTATGACTCCCTTTCACAAACAAAATGTAATTATAAATATGGAGAGAGATTTTTTTTGGGGGGGGGGAAATGTATTTACATTTCAGAGAAGCAAAATCACAACTATTTGTTTTTTTCTAAAAGTTGGATTTTAAGAAAGTTTATGCGGCTAGCCAAGGAAGTAATGCTTACGCCCTGAGAGTGCAGGTAGTCCACTGTCCTGGTGATGGTGCACAGCACAGCACTGGCTTCCCGCTCCGAGAAACACTTCTGCCGAAGAATGCGGTCCAGGAGCTCGCCTCCCCGCATCAGCTCCATCACTAGGTACACATATTTCCCATCATCATAGACCTGGAAGAGTAATAGAATAAATAATGTTTTGGACCCATTCACTTGGTAAAGGTTGGTCCTTTAATCACAGTGCTGGCTTGCTTGTGTGAGATGTTGCTAGACAAAAATGTGTGTGTGGGAAATTTGCTTATTATGCTTAAAAACAAAAAAGGCGACAAAATGACATAGTCATCACTTTTTTCTTACATCTGTAGCAACTTGCTGATTTGTCCACACAGAAATGTAGCTTTCTTGATCTGCTATCATGTCAGCAGAGCAGACCAAGCTGCTACAGGCAGCACCACTTCACACAGCCTGAAATGTCTACTGGCTATCACCCAAGCCTCCTTCTCAGTAGTGTTCTCTCTTTCCATTTCTACAGGGTAACATTTGCCATTTCAAATATCAGTATTTCCCTGTGACTCATGATCAGCCAAATACACTGTATTATACTGCTGGCCAAGACCTGCTTCAATGATATATAGTTTATATTTGCAGTTCTGGTCAATACATGGTTGACATCAGCCGCAAGATGTATTTATCTTCAACATCAATTACAAGGGGTAAAAGACATTTTTTGTCTAAATTGGAAGACAACCATTTTCATGACATAATCCTTTATCTGGACTGCAATAATATGTGGTGTTATAGTCATGAATGCTAGATGTTTTTGGAAAGGAATATAGAACCTTTTTCGCACAGATTTTACTCTTTAACATTTAGGAATTAGGTGAGACATTCCTGAGGGCACATTATTAGAAATTTTTATGTACTTCTCTAAGGCCTGAACCATAACATACTGGCCACTGACACCAGCAGGATTTTGTTCTGTAAACTCTGAATGTGACACGGTGTGGACGATCCTAGGTGAGACTGCAGGCAGCGTAAGTAAAACATCTCTGATTGAAGGTTGTGACTGCATGTAAGCATAGTGAAGGCTATTCTTCACATGAAATGCTGAAGAAAGATATTTTCATGTCTTCTCAGGCTGCTTGAGTAGAAGGTAAATACTCCCTGACGTTAAAACACTATCGGGGGAAACGCCAGTGACTTTGCGAGCTATCCTCCTCCCAACAAAGCAGATACCACAGGCTGCATGGGAAAGGCTGCTGCTCACGAAAGAGCATCCCCTGTCCTGCAGCACCACTGTGTGTGTTCAGCAACTTGCTCTGAAACACCCAGCTAGGGAGATCTCACTTCCAAAAAGTGCTGCAAAACCAAACACATTTTGTTGTACTCCAGCACTGTGGGCCTCTGGTTTTATCTACAGTTGGTTAGACAGTAATTGGAGAATATATAACCTGACCAGTCTTTCCAACTGCTATCCAGGAATCTGTTAAGTCACCTTTTTTTCTTTGGTTTCAATGGGTCTGGTTTCAGCTCTGACCTTCAACTGAAGAGTTTTCCAGACATGGATGAGTAGGTGAGCCTAACCATAAGGTGAAAATCATTTAATGCTGAAGTACTCAAACACTACTCACATCTTTAAGAGTAATGATGTTTGGATGTTGTCCATATCGCAAGAGGATCTCAATTTCTTCAGAGGGGTCTCTCTTGCTCTTATCAATTATCTGGAATCAATGAAGCACAGTGTAGTAAGATACCAGCTAGCAGCACTAAGCACAAACAAAACAATTTCTACAGTTTAAACAAATTAATATTTAAAATTTTTCTATTAATCATTATTCTAGGAGAGGACAGCTCAAACCCTGTGCAAATGACAGCCGTGCTGAATATGCCAAAGCCAGATGGAGCAATAATTAGTTTAGATTCTAAGGGGAAGGCCCTCTTTTTGATGCTTATAGTTTTGTTTGTCTGAAAATAATGGCAGTTATAAGAAACATCATATAGAAATCAACCAACCTGGAGAGTTTTAAAATAATGAGTTTTAAAATTATGTCTGACATTAAAAATGGATACATTCATAGTATTGGCATATGTTTGTATATCTGCTGATTCATTAATAGAAATTACTTATCGGGGGAGTTGTCAGAAATGAAAATGTATATACATTTACTGTCAGGGGAGATCTGAGTTGAAGCTATTAGAATCACTTGGCTTTTTGTGCCATACTCTTGTAATGAACAAGAGAGTGGCCAGAGTTTGCATTTGGCCGTGTAACCAAACTCTACCCATTCCTAAGCTAGAAAGAAATCTGTTCTATGTATCACTTTCTTGTATTCAGCATCTTTTGCCTTATTAGAGAGTATAGTGATACATGAAAACTTTTTAGTTTTATAGCAGCAGGTCTCAGAAAAACTTAACACCTGCTGCTTAGAGAGCATCATAGAGCACACATTTAAAACTGCTGTTTGTAGAGAAACAAATTTTCAAAAATCGCTTTTGTTAATGAGGATAAATGGCTGCTTTTGTGTGCATTTTTTATGACTTAATTATGGCAATACACATTTAAGTACACATCTAGAATTTTATGCATCAGTTATAATAGTGCATACTTGAATATATATTAGAGGTTTCATAGTCATCATGACTGGCATGCATTTGCAGTGATAATGGTTGTCAGTAGTTGTCCATGGTTGAGGTATGCATTTGAAGGCATATCAGTGATTTGATTCTGAATTAATAGCAGTATGGCAAGTGAAAGTTCAACATGGAGTTGACACAGGTAGATGGCTGTTGTCCACATTTGAATAAACAAAAGTAACACCTCAAAAACAGGTGAGTGGAAAAAATTCTACTACCAATTTCCCCTTAGAATAATGTTGTTCTCCCAGTTTGAGATATTCTCAAAAAGCCAATGAAAGCCTTATTGAGTGACTCCTCATAAATACAACCACAGTGACTGTGTCCCACTCAACCAATAACGCTAAGATATAAAAAGATCCTCAGGACCACTCCCTTGGCTAAGCTAATATAGCTGCCGTCACGTTAATGGAGTTCCACACATGTGCACCTGTTAGGATCTGCCTGCCTAGTACAAACCAGCCGTATTCAGTGCAGTAAGTATTACTACCACTGCGTGAAGTGCTACTATCACTATGGGACTGTAGCAAGCAATATATCCTAGATTCCTTTTCTATTGCATTTTCTTGTGAAATATCCAGAGCTGTGGAAAATTTTAAGAAACTATTAATAGTGCAGGACTATAAATGTATATATATAGCCTAAAAAAATCCAAACCAAAATAGTCTCAGCTATTGACACAACACTCAACATAACCCAAAGCAGTCTGCTACTGATTTAGTAGCGACAGCAGTACATTATACGAAATGCTTCTAATTCACAATATACTATATAAATATATATCACAAGATGGTCCCTCTAGATGTGCATGCTTTTTGCTTTAATGTGTGCACAAGCTGCAACACAGTGATTAAATGGACAAGCTGACCCAAACCACGCAACAAATCACTGGCAGATCTGTGAAGGGACCTGCCAACCCTCTCAGTCCCTGGGTAGTCCAGTTGGACAGACCAGAACAAGATTTTTTCCTCCACAGTGAGAGACTGTCACCCTGACGGTGCCCCTCTTCAGTGTGCCTGTGACTTACACGTGGCCCACAACTGATAAAGCAGCAAAGGAGGCAGATGCTGCAATTTTAGCAGAAATCTCTCTTCAGTTCAGACCAGATGCAGCCTGCACGGTTTCTTTATTCACATGCTGCAATGGCCACAGCAGCCTCTTAAATATTCCCCACAGCTCCACTGTGATACTCGATTCTCTTGGTCTTCCTCTTCAGAAAGCGTTTTGGTGTGTTGTCAAACCCATGCCAGACTTTCCAAAGACAGAAGCTGCCATGTCAGGGTGGTTGCTGCCTCCTTTTGCACCAGAGGTATCTGCATCACAACATGAGGTGCTGCATCCCCAGAACACCTCAAAATTTTGCTCCAGCTTAGTGTCAACATGAGCTGCAGTAACATGCAGGCCCAGCGCTCCTTATTGAACACAGGAGCTAAGGATGATATGTCATGGGCTTCCAGTAATACTCTTAAGTAGTTCTGAGATTCTCGAAAAGTATCAGATTAAATGAATTAAATTACGTAAGTCAAAAGGCAGTGGTTTCACTAGACAGGTGTTAAATAAGCATTTTTTGTGTAGCTGTACTTTCTGATTTTCAGTGGGAGTGTTGCTGTATATAATATAGCGGAAAAGCGTGGTCTGAGCCCCTTGTGCAGACGGAGCAGGAGAGGGGCAGGATGGGGACAGCCCCGGCACAACCACCTCTGCACACTCTCCCCACACTTGCCAGCCAGCCGCTGGGCTGCTTGGCCTCTTGCTGCGCTTGTGCAGTGACCACTTTCTTCTCCAGGCAGCAACACCCAGGCTGCTGGGCACAGAGTCCAAAATCACCGTGAACACCTCATCCACAATCCTACATGCTTATCTATACACACATCCCCCTTCCTGGGTGGAGTGGGTCAATGCCAAGATTTATGAAGCGGCCTCGACTGTAATTTGAAAAGTATTCACTAAGTCAGACTTAGCGATTGCCACAGAAGGCGAGGGAAGCATTACAAAGCCTAACCATGGTTGTACTCTGCCTCCTGGAAACAAACCAAGGTGCTCTTCTTGCTAGTCCTTTCCAGGGGAGACCTGGCAAACATCTTCTGGCTCCTCGGGGCTGCACACCCACTGCACTGAGCTCTGGTGCCCCTGGTGCCCTCCCAGGTTGGGGACAAGGATGTTCTTTACAGTGGGCTTTAGCAGTGAACCACCACCAGAGGAGACACCAGTACCAGGCACTTGGCTTTCCATTTCTGTGTTAATGTTTCTTCCTCCTGCTCCTGCTTTGGAGTTTAATTATCTTTAATTATTAAAGATGAGCTATATTGCCAGTCCACCTCTGCACGTGGAGAGGTTTTAGCTTTGTTGACTGAATTCAACCAGCGCAAATTGTGTAGACCAGATAACAACGTACGCAGCACTTCACACCCTACCAATGTAGCAGTTAGGTATGGCCTTCAAATTAGTTTTAATATAACATCTCTCAGAGCTCTGCTTTCAGGCTGCCCAGAGAGACCCCACAAGGACAGCCTGTTGTTGGCCGCCCTGCTCCAGTGAGGACCAAAGGCTCTGCATTGTGTCCTACCTATGTACAGGAAGCTGCAATGCTAGAAAGAAAAAAGGCATTTAATGTTACAGATCTGGATATGGGAACTGCTGTTCTCTCATCAGACTTCCTACCTGAGACCACACATGGCCACAGCATGTGGCACAGAGTCTCCTCTCGTTTGGAATCAATATTAATACAGATTTAAAAAAAAAATTAAAAAAAAATTATTTGCTATCTAGTAGCTTGCAAGCTCTACTGTTGGATACTGGAAAGGTAAATACATCTATCTGAATTTTAGATGGGCAATGACACTCTTAAACCCTGATTAAAAGCTGAGCAAAACTATGTAACTTCTAACTATTTCTTGTGGTAGCAAAGAGCATTTGCCACTCTGGTCACTGTTTCCTCTGAGACATTTGTTTTTTAAATGAAGACAGACTCATCTCTATTCCTTTCTGTGACAGCCCATGAACCTCCTGCAGCTCTTCCTGTGCAAGGAATGATGTGTGTTCTTTAGGAAACGTGTTCTGATTTGAACTCAGCTAGAATGTTTATGCGAACACCCTTCATTACAGAATTAAGGGAAGATTGCCTCTGCTACTAGTCCTGGGGCTTTAATGATGCTACTTTACTATTTCTCTTTGTTGATATGTGATGAAGAACAACTCAGAAAGCCACCATAACTTAACTGAAAGTGTAACGAACTCTATTGTACTTTGGCAGAGAAGAGCTATGAAGCACAGGGGTCTCCTGTTGTCCTTCGGAAAAATAAGAAACTGAGCCATACAACAAATAGACTTTTCTCTATGTATTGCTTAGAAACTCATCTGTATTAAACAGCAGACGAAACAATTCCAGAGTAAATGGGCTCAGCCACTGTCCTTTGTTCTCATACGGGACTTGTTTGTCTTTTTTCTATCACATCCTTTGTGTATTTCGCTGACCAGCTGAAAGAAAAGGTGCATTTTCTTCAGCGGAATTTAGGGTAAGAACCTCATGATATTTTAAAATGAGTCGAGCTCCATCAAAGGACAATACTGAACACTTTCCCTATCAAGGAAGAAAGGATCAGGAGAGAATATTTTCAAAATCCTAATTAATGCGTCTGGCCAGTTTTTGCAAGTCTTTTGCATGGAAAAAAATCACCTGATTCTCCCTTACTAATGGGTTTTCAATGTCTTCAGCATTGCCAGGGTGGACTGATGAGTATAAAACAGGGAATCAATACAGTTCTGTGTGGGTGGAGCCTTTCTGAAATTGGTACAGCAGCTATACAGACAGTATATATTTGTATTTGCTTGGTGCAGTTTTCTGAAGGTATCTGCGTGCCTCCAACTGTGTAGATAAATTTCTTCTTCTGGATCTAGTTATGCCATTAGCAGATGTTACAGCCCTCAGCTGTTTGATACCATCCACCAGCTGGGACTTACAGCCTTCACAGCCCTGCCAAAGAAATGGTATAGTGAGCACTCCCTAATCTGCTTTGGGCAGAATTATCCCTATTAATACAAATTGCCTTTTAAAACAGCTGAAATTAGCCTGGGTAACCTTGCATGAGGAGGACGGCTGTGTTTCTCACATGGAGTTCTCCATCACTACAGTTGTGAGATTGGAAAAAGGCAAGAGGTAGGAGGTGACAATTTAACTGTCTCTGCTGTCTGGAAAATGAACAGCCTAAAAGAAAGGGTGAGAGAAAAGTAGCAGGGTGAGAAAGACGACAGAAAAGAAACATGAGATGCCCTGATGGCAAGAGCAACAATATGGGCCTGAGGAGAAAGGATGGGGCTCTGGCCAGGTTAAGCTGGAGCTAGCAGTGAGGAAACTGCTGTCTGGTGTTGGGTCTTCCTGTGGTGGGGAGAAAGGATTTGTGCATCTTTAATGAACAAAGACGATTGCATTTAAACATTTGCTTGGCTCTGACTTGATTTTTCCCCTTAATTGAAACAGGATGCAAAAGCTCTGTCTAATTGTCAGTCGAAATGGGCGATGGCAGCCACCTCCCTTCGTGGGAAAGCTGAGTGTACCAAACACTGGCCCTCTGTTTTAACCCTTCACACTCTGGTGTGTGTCACTACCAAGAACTGCAGCAAAAATTCTCTGTTTTATTGTAGTGGATTTATTCCACAACAAGAACCACAAACGTTGTGAAGCATTAAAGGTACACCCTGCACGGATAAAAAGTAGGTTGTGGGGCTTTGACTGAAGAGCTGTAGTGGGCCACAGCGGAGGGGCATGAGACACAGTTCTTTTTGCCCCCAGTCCCAAAAGGGACCAGCGTCTGCCTCATCTTCAACTGCCCCAAGTGACATTTCCTGGCAGCTGAAAGTGAGATTGAAGAGTGTGAACTGGGGCAGCAGAGCCCCTGGTACAGTCCTGATCTGCTGCTCTGGCTACAGCCACTGGAAACCCAGCAGGAGCTCAGCACAGACACCTGGGCACTGCGATACCTGAAGCAGCCACAGCTGAGGCTGCCAGCATGTTTAGGCAGTGGGACTACATAAAGCTTTTGACCAGCACTAGGGAACTTTAGATGGTTTAGTGGAAAAAAGCATGGAGGAGGAAGACAGCTTTATACACTTTTTAAAGCTGCTTTATTTTCTATTATGCTTTGAAGTTCGCTCTGTTTCGAGTGTAAGTATGGGCTAATCACATTTAAGAAGAGATTCATATAGTACCGTCTGATGTGATACTCCCTGTAGAAATCCTTTCCTTTTCTGGGAGGGGAAGGATGAGCAAAGGGAGAATGAATTTTGCGTCCCTTTGCACACTATGTCTACACCGTATCTACGATATATTTGAAAATTCAGGGTACCAGGAACTGATTATAGGTGGGACTTACATTTCTTCTGAAGAAAAGAGGTGCAATGGTATGCAGAGATTTTAACCTGACAGTTTCATCTACAATATTAATTCCAATTGAAGTGTCATGGAGAGAGAGAGTTCTGCAGTTCTGTGCCGCTGGAAAATGTATAGGTTTCCATTTCAGTAATATTTCCTTCTAAAAATAAGCTCTATTCATGCCAAGCATCTGTTTTAATTTGGTTCCTTTTTTGATGTCAAGTTACTCAAGCTGGATGAAAATCACTGCAGAAAGGCTAACATTATTTAAAAGGATATGGTATAATTTTACATTTAAGATGTCTCTAAGGACAACTATTCCAAGCCTAATAGTTTCTGAGGGACTATGTGCTGTGCTATTAGTTTTGATTAGCTCCAGAAATTAATTCCCCCCGTCCATGCTTAAATCTTGCAGAAAAATAGTGAAATGCATATTAGGAGAAACAGGCCTAATTAGCAATACTTTTCTGAAATAAGCACTGGCCACCAGATCAAGCTGTGTGGGTGAGACATTAAACTTTCTGCATGCAGAGCATGCCCACTTGCTGTCACTGTTTGCTGACTTAGCACTCCTAAGCTGCCAACTGGAACTGTAGTACTTATTAATCAGCATTTATACAGTAGCACATCTTTTCTAAGCATGCAGACACATTAACAAATTTGTTCCAATAGCACCTGTGAAACAGAGAAGCTCATTTTAGAGAGAAGGCTGCAGTTTTGGAGGCAGAAGAGGCCAGTGGGAAAGGCTCTGCTCTGTGTTTTAGTCTGCTCTGCTCAGCCCAAGCACACATCCTTGGATCAGACTGATGGATTTTCAGTCCATAAAATGACTGCAGTGCTACTCCCACCTTCTTTCACAGAAAGCTTCAGGGATGGAAACAAGTGTATCATATCCAGATCTTATAAAAGGGAAAATTATTGCATCAATATGAAAGACAAATACAAGAAACACAGTTTAAATGGCCCCAAAAGAGAAACATAGCCACAGAGGACCAAATTCTGTCCAAAATACTTAGGTATTTGGCAAGCAAGCTAGAGAAGAGAAACATGATATTACTAAGCTGTAGGAAAACTGCGGCCTGATCCTAGGTCTCAAAAAAGATGTAGTTAGCAGCGAGAAATACCATCATTTCGCATTCTTCAGAAGCTCACCCACGCCAAGGAGAGAGACCCCCTGAGCTTCGTGACCAAATGGGAAGGAGGCTGCAGGTATCCTTACACCAGAGGGGATGTACAGCCACTGCACATCTAAGATTTCCTCTGAAGTAGAGTTTAAGGGGTGGTCTACGCACATTTCTGTATTTCTATCTGCCACCTCTGTCTATTTTGTTGAGCCTTAAGCAATGCCTTGATCCCATTTACCCAAAAAACCATCAGCCAGCAATGGCTCTCACTGCCACAAACAAGCTTGCACTCAAATCAAAACAGCAGAAAAGTGAGGCTCATTGAGGTTTTGCAGGTACTTGATTAAACTCAAATCTTAAACAATGAGGACAGCATATAAATATGCTATAGCATATGCTATGTTGCTTCCTGCCGTGGTGAGTGAAATTGTACACAGTGGTCCTGGTCCAATGTGGAAGTCAGGCCCTTTGATAAAGTTGTTTGGAAATGAAAAACCAAGAAAACCTTCAAAAATCCTCTCACGGATCAGACATAAGTTCCTCATAAACAACCTTCTCCACCACCCCTTTGCTACTTCATCTATTTTACTGTAAAAAGTTTTCTCTTTCCATCATATCTAGAGGACACTCGTCCGTATGGTTTGTAATTGCTCTTACCGTATTCACCATGGATCCCAGTTGTAGTCTAGGGCTCTTCATGCTAGTTTCTTTGCAGAACACTCTGGAAAACAGCCCTCCCTATGTAAATCCAAAGCAGCATGGAGATTTGTGCCTAAATCTGCTCTGAAGCCTGTATCTCCCACATCGCACCCTGTAGCTTACTGAATCTGGTGCCACACTACCAGCTTCAGTATCCTTCAGACAGTGAAAAACATCTTGTACTGAAGTGTCTGGACAAAAGGATTTCCTGAATCCCAGCTTTATAAGTCAAATTTCATGGGAGAACACGTTAAGTGTTCTCTGTACTTTATCAAGGTAAGCAGGGGTCTTATACCTCTGACCCTGTATTCTGTAAGGCTATATTTCCACTAATATGACAGATCCAACTTCTTTGTGTGTGAGGGGGAGGACGTCTCGGTCATCTCCCTGAAAAGTCTGTTTTACCAACTGCTGTTACCATCAGATTTTTTTTTTTCCTGAAACTCCTTTTTTAGCTTCAAGACACTCTGTCTTATCTTGCTGTCTTCAGCAGCCAAATGGTTGTCATCCATCATTTATATCACCTTAGAGATATTTATAGATTTTGATCGCATCCCAGTGGACTCGTCTGTCTTACATCATTTATATTTGTAGCTCTCTTGATAGAGCTTGCCTTGTAATTCTTGCATTTTTTCTGCTATAGATTTTCTCTATTTTGTTTATATTCTGTCTTAAACCATGGATACCAAAATAGAACATAGTCCCACAGGGTTTAGTAGCCCTACCCAGGTACTACAGGCAAAATTCACTTACTTACATGCATACATGTTAGTAAGACAGAAATCTATAGATTTGTCTTTCAATTTTATTGATAAAACTAACAACACTAGCAACACATTTATGGCATGCTTCTCTGATGCTAGTATTCAAATCCTCATATTTCCATCCTGTGAATTAGTTGAGTATATTGAACAGCTTAATTACCTATCATTCAGGGAACGAAAGCAAATAGGAATGAAATTTTTTGGGAAGACGGCAGTCAGAGATATTTTCTCAATAAAGTATTGGAAAGTATCTTTCAGAATCATAAGTATGATCATGCAGAGGCAAGAGATATGCTCTTCACAGATAATTTGATAAACCACCTTGGGGAAGAGCAAGGACAGTTAGAGGCTTATGGAAGCACAGATATCACTCCCATTTCCCTTCAGGTGGGTATCAGGTTTTTTAATGAGGCCTTTTTACATCACATTATATTCTTCCTGATGCCATTTTCCCCCCCGAGTGTGAGGTGTGACAGACCCATACTCATCCACACAAACCTTACTGTGAGAGCCACCCAGCAAAGCCAAGAGGAGTTTGCCTGACGAGGGATCGAAAGAGAACTGAGAGAGGGCTTCAGCATCTGATCTATGCCCACTCAGCCCATCCTCTCCTTTGCAGAGCCCTGTTACTGCTCTGCTCCAGCAGCAGGTAACTCCTGCTAAATTTCAAAGCTAAATTCAAAGGGGTTGTATTCACCAGTGGCTCTGACCTGGAGATCTCTGCATGTACTCTGGGGCCTGACCCCCCATGTTCTGGCACAGGCAGAGGGAGGAGAGGTGGGACGAGCAGCGGACGGGCACCTGCTGGCGCTGACAAGCTGGCAGCCCCAGGGACAAGAAATCTGAGGTTATCCAGCAAACTCTCCCTCGACTTGCCTGTTAAAATCCTGATGTATTTATCCATGTTCCACCAGATACCAGGTACCTCCCAGAAAGATAAAAATAGACACAAACCCTCGCCTGAAAATTCCAGTCTGTTTCGCTTTAGAGGAAAGTCACTTTAGCGACTTTCTGTGGTTAAAGAAAAACAAATTATGCAAATCTCTCTAGATCTACAGACACCTTAACTGGTAAGGAGATTTGATGACTTTTGGATTGATTTTTTTAATCCTTTCCCTGTTTCAATAAATAAAGCTACATGTGTTTGGGATTCCCATTTTCTTTAAAAGACCTGCAAGAGAGTGTACCATGCTGCAGTCAATCTTAGAAGACTACCTTTTTTTTTTTTTTTTTATTAATGCTTTCTGCATTTAGCACTAAACTCCTGACATAATCATACCATAGATTACGGAGAAAATGTTACAGAGCCAACCAAATACCATTGTATAACCTTCTGCCTTCAGATTAGCATAATATTGTATCTGCTTACACCAACCACCTAAAAACAACCAAACCAAGACTGTAAAGATCACTAGGAGGGGAAAATGAAGTTTAAAGAAATTATGAAACAACTCTGGAATTCATACAGCTTTTGGTGACCAGGTCACTCACTGTTATTAACAAATAAATAGAGGTATAGAGTAACTTTGATTACACAGATCTGCTAAAAACAGCTCTCACAAGTTACTAACTTCTATTTATCAATAGCATGTTGGCATGACTTCTCCACCGGTACTGCATTTTTATAGCTAATTAAAATACACCTTCTCCTCAGTCTGCACATACCAAAACATGCTGAGATAGATGTTCTTTCAGTGCTTCATAATTACCAGAATTTTATGTGAACTGTAGGATTTACTAGGACTCTAGCATAAACTAACCTGTATCCCAGAGGCAGACACAGATTGCAAAATTT
This sequence comes from Caloenas nicobarica, assembly GCF_036013445.1. Lineage (NCBI taxonomy): Eukaryota > Metazoa > Chordata > Aves > Columbiformes > Columbidae > Caloenas > Caloenas nicobarica. Next base: position 74,572,089 of record NC_088247.1, read on the forward strand.
GGTTTTGCTCGCAGCTGTGGAACACTGAGAGCCAAATAGTTGGTTAGTACATTACAGAGATAGGAAAAAGTAATGAAATTCACTTGTTTTGAGATCCAAATTCCACTGTAATTTTGGCATCTGCAAAACTGGGCTTCCTATTTGGGACTATCTCTACTGTATGTTTTTCTTCTTCAAAGGAGGGAGAAAGGTATACCCTGTCTTTTTACCCAGTTGTTCGCCCTGGCTCTAACAGCATGGAAGGAGTAAAAATCCATTAGGCTTAACCAGTTAGGTTTTTTTTTGACCCAGAGAAGAAAACAATTGGCATCAAGCTGTTGAAGCTGGTACTGATGCCACCCACCTCTGCAATGTTTGGGGCAGTTGCCTTATTGGGAGTAGAACAGGCTATAGCAACAGCAGTTTCTACTTGGCTGTTACCCACCAGTAATCTCTCCTGGAGGTAAGAAGTCAATCTAAATAGAGAAATCTTTAAAAAAAGGGAGATGCAATCATGTCCTTTGCAAATTTACTTAATCTGGCATCATTAAGAAGCATATCTGAAAATCCAGCTTGAAAGCTTCACTACAAGTAGGGATCCAAGCCTGAAACTAGTGCAACAGTTTTAAGTAAATAAAAAACTTTGGAATATGCTAATTGCATCAAATCTCTGGCAGGTTTTGAAAAATCTGATTCACCAAGAACTCTGAACTGCAGCATTTTCTTTGTTTACCAAGCAAGAGCTCTTAATCTGTTTAGGCTCCATTGCAGATTTTCTTCCATCCACAGAAATCCCTCCCATCTGTTCTAGTATCATTCTTTTATTTAATTGACTTACTTTCTCTACATACTGATGTGACTGAAATAGTTTGATCTGATTTTCCTTTGCTTCTGACCTCACTGTTACATTTATGCCCACGTGAAGCCTGTAACTGTGATTGACAATACCAGTTTCCTTTGCTATTAAAAATCATTATGCCTGCTGTAGTCAGGATAACTGATATTACAGCAGAAGAATCTGAAACATGTTGGAGACCTGTCAGAGGAGAAATACTTTTTTTTCCCGTCTCTCTTCTTTCTGCCAGAGTCTTATAAAGCATTCAGAAGAATTAACAATATCCTTACTTCTATTTCATAACTTTATACTTTTTTTCACTTGGGAATGAGAGGGAAACAAAGTCTAAGAGTAAAATTTTAAAAGTGCCTCAGAATATGTACATACAGGAGAATATGATACAAAGACTTGCTAAAACAACATTTACCTGCACTGACCCAGGTAGGTGGCTACTAGTTTCAGAGTAGACTCAGTTTGCAGGAAATCTGGCTGTCTACAAGGTTTTCTCTTGCATGGTATTGAAATGCTCTCAGAAGTGGAAATATAAGTCTGGGTTCTTAAATATTGCATTTAGAAGCCTGAGGGCACAACTAAAATAGATTTAGAGCTTATTATTAGCATTTCATTTTTACAGATGACATGAAAGAAGAGGGAATAGGTTACAAGAAAATTATCTTCTTCTGCAGGTTCAGTGACTGGATTTATAAAGGCAGTTAGATGCCTACAGGTGCAGAGAGGTGTCTAGGGGGACTTCCAAAAGCACCTCAGTGAGTGACGCGCCTAGTCTCACCGAACTCTGAAATGAGTGGAATCCCAGATCTGTTCAAAGCTTTTACAACACCAGCAAAAAAATTCTTTGCACTGCTAGACATCTAATCATCTCTATAAGATGACCCCCAATTAGTTGCAGATGGCCAGGAAGACGAAAAGGGATAAAATGTTTTGCATCCTAATAAATATATTCTGCTTCTGGGATAGGAAAGGTTTTGGTTTTCTGAGCGGATTTTCCATCTGTAGCCCTGACTCAAGTTACTGTGGCTCAGTACTCTGCTCTCTCAGTATGGCACCACACAGGAATAGTAAATAAGGCCTGGTGAGTGGCAGTTCCCACGGAGGGATTATTTACCCAGTGATGTGATGTGTGTCTTCCCGTGGTGATGCCACCACATCATTTCCTTAACTCCTTCACTTTATCACCACCTTCCTCTGGGGAGACAGGATGATGCTCTCTGATGTGTCAGCAGTTCATCTTAAAGAGGGAGCTTTTAATGAGGTGTTGCCAGGCCAATGGTGCTGATGCCTATCATACAAACTATCACTGCAAATATTTTTTCCTGTGAATATTACGTATGAGGGAGCACTGAGAAAATTATACTTACTGAAAGAAATCAAAAGAGTCTAATTACAGTGATTTTTATAGAGAGAGTTAAAGGATGCATGTTAAAAGGGACTGATACATAATTATGATAATATCAGTTGCAACTCCTGTGCTATCTAATTACTTGAAATGGGTGGCATTGTGCAATGTTTATGAAAGCGGGCTACTTTGATAACAAAATTATATAATCTTAATATGAAATAAAAATATAATTGAAAGGAAAGTAAAATGAATATATTGGTAGGAATAATAATCAAGGAGGCAGCACTCAATGTGCTGGAAAGACAGTACAAACAGAAACCCACCATCTCCAGCCCCAAATCCGTGCTGCACACTTGACTTAACACTGTGTCAGAAACTGAGATGCTGTGCATGTTGCCTAAACTGGTACTCAAAATCAAGATATATCAGCATCACAAGAAAAGAGTTGTAAGAAATGGAGGAAGAAAGGAATAAAAAGAGGAAAGATTAATAAAAATGGGAAAGAGCATAAACCTAGCAATCAAAGTGTTAAACACTTCTGGAGTTTTGAGTGTCTCCAGGTGTTGAGTTTGCTCTGGATCTTGTGAGGTGCCCCAAGCCCCCAGCTGCTGAGTAAGTGCTGGACCCTCTTGGATTCAGACACTCAGACACTTTGAAGACTGAGGTCTTTCTATTTTGGTTTCACATTGGCTGTATTACATTGATAAAATTGTCAGCGATACTTGATATAAATAAATTATTAAAGTTATTACTTTAATTTAACATAAGTTTTGTTCATCACAGATGTAATTTAATCACACAGAACCCATACCCACTATAACATAATGCCATCTGTTGACAAATGACCTGGACACTGGAAAAATCTAATTTTTCTATTCATTAGAAATGAAAATCCTAGCACGTTCAGGCGCAAGCCCACGGACCTGCTGGTAGGTCCATGCCCCTAATCATGGTATAGCCTAGGAAAATCAACTGTTATTTGAACAGTGACATCAATGGATTGTCAGCTATTAATGGTTTCCAGGTTTTTGTGGCCACCATGGGGAGACACCAAAACTTTCATGGACTTTCATGGATACTACATTATCATCAGTCTTGTAATGGAAGATAAGACTGTAAAAAAGGTTTAATAATACTCTATTGACCACCAGCAGCTTATTTATCTCATGGACTGCAGTTTGGATCACTTCTTTGAGCTCTCATCATCTCATTTAATACCAAAGACACAATCTCATTTATAAGCTAAGTTTACATATCTTTTCTAAAATTTTAAAATAAGAAGAGTGGCAATTGGCTAGAACCCCTCGTTTACTGTAGGTTTGGTAAATACATTTCTCTATGTACTGATTTCAACGAGCTACTTTTTGTCTTAGGCTCATTTAAGCAATCTGTTCCCATGAGATCATACAGAATGAAAGGATCTGACTCAACTGTTTGTATATTTTCAAATTCATTATACTAATTCCTCATTTAATCCAGTCTTGTCTCTTTTTGGTACGAGAACAAAAACATTAAATACTTTTCTGTCATATGAATGTTTTAATTGCTACACTTTTTTCTTCAAGCAAATTGAATGCTTGGAACTCTTCCTCTGAGCTGTAACCTCACAACCACTTGCCAGATATATTGGTCTGTTCTGCCCTCTGTAATAGCTGCATACTGTTTATTCAATATAATATAATAGAGATTGTTACTTAGTCCTCTACGCATGACCTTCCAAAGCAGTTCTACTGAAGTTCTTCCCTATCAGAAGAGGTTCCCTCATACCTACATCCTCGCAGCTTCCCAGCATCTGCAGTTGCGGTGACTGTTTTAGGTAGTGTTGCTTGACCAGGTCTGAAGTTCACTGACTTGTCTTTAATATCCCACTAAATGCCACTGAATTAATATTTTAAATCTCTCCTGAAGACTGCCTTTTGCTCCTTTTTGTAGCATGTTGGTGCTGAATGTCAAGGAGACAAAAGGTAATCTAAGTTTTAGAAGGTGATCATGGTTTTCACTGACAAATCATCTAACAACAATAAAAAATGTCAGAACTAAATAACTTGAGAAAGAAGAATACAGTGCTATTTCAATTTTGCAATCATTTTACGTGTTATTTTGTTTATTTATGATGATTCAATGTAGCATCTGTTAAAATGTTATCTAGTTTACAAGGAGCATGGCTGAACTGATTAGCAGGATTTCCACACAAGACCATAAAGGTTTTTTCCATCCAGGAATTTTACTTAATGATATAAGGTGTGAGAAATAATATAAGGCTTATCATGAAACCTGTCATCCTCCAAAAGAAAAAAAAAATCAAATAAACAAAAAACCCCAATAAAACCAAACCCAAGCAATGTCCTCCCACAAGAAACAAGCCGACAAAATATCCCCTGACTACACTGCTGCCTGGGCTGGTAGAACAGTCTCAACCGCATTTCTGACATCTACCAGACATCTACCATCTACCTTTCTTACCTTCACTGCAAACTCTGTTTCTGTAGCTTTATGAACACATCTCTTGCACACAGAATAGGAGCCAATTCCTATGTCCTCTTTGATCTCGTATCCATCTGTAAAGTGAATGTTGTTCCCATGTAACTGCTATAGGGAAAGACAAAAGAAACAAGGTAATCAGGACATGGGTATGTAAAAACGAGGACTGACTAGTCTCGGCTTAATAAAGGCAGTGCTTGATCTCATCTCCTTCACAGAGCTCTCTTGTATGTAGCAGTTTTTCTAAGTTCAGTTAAAAGAATCTGCAGCTCTTTACTTTAACGTGTCTCCCCTCACTTTTTACCTTTCTCCAGTCTGTAAGACAGAGTTGTCTATGTAGAAGTAAAGGCAAAAAAGCAGTGATTTTCTAAACTGTTTAATGAATGCAGATAACTGCCTCCTACTAGAAATTCAGAAGAAACTCTGAGCCCAAATCCCCTGACAAACCCACGTATCTTGACAATATACATTTATTTCTAATTACTAGGGGGCTAGATAACTTATAAACTACTAATAGCTTCACAGTCTTCAAAACAGATACCCCACATAAGAGGTGTGCCTCCAGAGCACTCAAGGTCTTGTCCAGGATACATTTAATTGTGATTTCTGTGTGAGAGAAAAGTTACTATTTTAAGCCAACTTAAATTAAGAAAGTATATTGCTAGTGAAAATAGCAGGAAAATACTTCAAAATTTCTAATTTTATTTATTGAAGGGTACAGAGTGAACTATGGCATCGTTAGTTCATAAGCCCTTTGGAAAACGTTGAGGCAGGTGGATTGGTTAGATGGTGAAACCCAAATCTGAGGCCTTGATGCAAATTCCACCCCAGGACTCAAGAAATGACTTGCAGCTCTAAAAATCCCCTAGGATCCTCTGTCTAAAAATGTAACCTCACTAGCAAACTCCACACAGAATCTTCTAAATTAGAATACATGCTTGTATTAACATTTAATACATTTTTACAAAGGAAACCACAGGAATATATATAACATTTCTGGGATGTAATTGCTTGGGTAACATTTCACTTACTGCTGCATAAGAGAATCTTTAAGAATATGAGATATTCCACTGTAAATTATTAAAATAAGGAAGAAAACTATTAAAACCTATGAAAACCACAGGCAGGGGCTCTCCCCTTGAGGTCTGTATGCCTCCAGGCTGTGGGCAGGAGAGGAACTTTTTCTTTGTGGGAAAATTTGCTGCATCTTTGAGCAGTCCACTTCTTTCTCCTGATTCATTGCCTATCTCACTTATTGAGCCATTCATAGCAATTTACTTTTAGCTTAAATTGCAATAACTTGAAAGCCTGTTGTAGAGTAATGGCAGCAAAGAACCAAGTGTTTGTCTTTCCCGCATCAAGCCCCCCTGGGTTATGTGAGTAGAGCCAGGCTCTTGTGCAAGAGCATCAGGAACATGGTGGCCTCTTACGCTCAGGAGCTTGGGCTCTGTGTCTGTGGGAGCATAAAGCAGTAGTTCATTGAGCCCCTTTGCTGACACAGACTGTAACGTATAATCCAAGACAAAACTGTTGAGAATGACAGGCATTCACTGAAGAAACAACATTTTGTTGCCTGCCCTGTCTGCACAATTGGAATAGTCTTTCAGGTATTCGGAAGTACTTTCCATTTCAGTTGTGATAAGGTGCGATTCCTATTTCCTTTGTAAAGGCTGTGGAGAATGTGAACTTAAAGATAAAAGCCTTGGGGAAAAGACTATAATTTTCCACCTCCTGCACTGTGTGTGTAAATACCTCCTACCTACACTGGGTAGCAATGAGAATGCTGAAGCATTTTAAATACACTCTGCACATATATATTTGCTCATCAAATGTGAAGTATAACATCAGCATCAGTACCTGTACAATTGGATGGACGGTGATTTTGTGCACATCTTGCTGTGCAGGCTCCTGCACCAAGTTAGAGGCAACAAAGCTGAACCCTCTGAAAAGATGATGAGCATTGGCACTTGGAGGAACACCTGGGGAATCTGTAGGAGAGGGAAAAAAATAGCCTCATGAGCTGCACAGAAGATTAAGAAAGTAATAGCACAGCACCTGCATCGGAAAAAGTCATCCCTGCCAGTTAACAGCAGATCCTGCTGACCTGGCAGACACATGTGAAAATAATCCACCTCGATATCAAGGCTGCGGTGTGCCTTCTCCATCACTTTCCTCTGGATCTGAACAGTTCAACAGTATTATTTGCAAGGATCTCTCCTCCTGGATACAGAGGTTTTTTTCACAGTGCATGTTCATTCTTAGGTGGAGCACTGCCTGTGCCAGGAGTCCACACAGAGACAGAAGGCACAGGATGGAGAAGCTGGGAGAAAGATGGATGGCTCAAGGCAGGGCACCCCTTTGGCTTAGCAAAGGTTCTCCAGGGAGTGGAAAAAAGCTGCAAGATGCTACATCTGTCCTTCGCAGCACACATTGACTACAGAAATTACAAAGGCTAAAGTGCTTTCTGGGTAATGTGATATTCTGTGTGGGCCAGAAGAATGTAGAGAAGATGGGACCTGAAGCAGGTGTAAAAGCATGATGCTCCAGTAGTGGTGGTTTGCCGCCTCATAACAATCTTTCTGCAGCAGCTTTAGGAGCTGGGACCTATTCCAGGGAAGATGTTGGTTGACTTGTCCTCAGGTGAACAAAATAGCTAGGACTGCTTAACTAACCTTTGTGGAGATTTTCTCTCCACTCCTTCCCCTGACATGGCAAATCCAAGGCAGAGTCCTGAATTATTCTACCTTTGGAATGAAATAATTAGAGAGCAGTTCCTTGTATCTACGCCACTGCTCAGTGAGCGTAACAGCCTGCCAAACCTAGAAGAGAAGAGTTGCACTTCACTTAAAATTCTGAAAAGCTTTAAGGAGATTTTTCGCTCCACTTATGTTTTGTCCCAGGTATTTTCATAAGCATGAGTTGCATTGCAAACCATCCCTGGGTAGCTGGCTGGGTATTATAGAACCTATAGTACTCAAATTTGCTCACCTTTCATTTGCTCATTTTTTGTCCCGCTCCACCCCCCCTTCACATTTCTTGCAGTGCAACATGTGATTTACCATGACAAGGTTACAAATCTAAGCTTCCTTTAGAAAGCTGTCTCTCTGTATGACTGTGTAAATACCCAGTTTCACTAAAATAAAGAAAATACATCCCCACTGGACCTTATATCTGACTCACCTACCTACACCTTCAGCACCACTCATTAGTGTGAAGGGCAATGGCGTGGAACACGCAGTACTGCTTGAGGTCCTGAAAATATGCATTTCGTTGTGGGGACATTCCCTGTATAAATCTACTGGTCAGCTGAACAGAGGATCTGAAACCAGAACATGGTAAAACCAAATTATCTGTTCAGAAATAAACAAAATTGAAACTGCAGCTAATTCTGTATCTCATTACAAAGCTGCTTCAGCTTTGACAGGAGTCAGAAATAAACAGAGCAAGTCGGTCTTCACTGCAAAGTACGTGGAGAAGCTTGTCTTTTGGTAAAGTGACATGGGCTATTTGTTTATCTCAGTGTATTGATGGGCAGTCTCCTTGCAAATACGTGGATGAATCACACCAGACCTCTTGCATCACTGGGTACTTCTTACAATGGCATATATACAACAGTGATTTTCCAAGAGGGATTAATTAACAGGAAAGAATGTTTGTTTTAAAAGAGAAATGACAATAATTCAAATCTGAACACTCCAGAACTTAGAAAAGATATGATCCAGCACCAAGGCGTATTTGAAAATAACCGTTCCTTCATAATTCACTGCCAAGTCAGCTAGACTTCCATGCAGTCGGAGAGGAGCATCAGAACATGACTAACATATAATGGAGACAGGTGGATGTTCCAAGTTGGAACCAAATAACCAGAGTGTAATATTTTTATAGCTTGTGAAAGTCAGAACATCCTTGCCAAAGAAACTACAAACAAAGACTGATAAAAGATTTTGGTTAGATCCCACTATTTCACACCCCATGAAAGGAGGTTTGAGCCAGGCTTAGAGTAGAAGTTTGAGCTAGTTTTTAGGAAAAGGCTGAAAGGTATGATAAGCCTGAACAAAAACTACATGAAATCTCAGCTCTAATTCGTGTGCTATAATACAGGTGTTTTTGCAATGGAAGTTCATATCTTTGACTCTCATTGCAACAATTCTGGGCCAATTTGAGGGCTGAAGCTTGAAACCTTATGCTTCGTTATTACAACAATACTATGTGATATTTACAGCACTTACCATCTTCCAAGTCTTTTACAATCAACAGTTAATTAAATGTTTACATTTTAGACCATGTAAATAGGTACTTCTTTCAACAGGAATATCACAGAAAGAAATGTAACGTAGCTTATCCCTTAATGCAACATTATAACTGGATTACCACTCTGACGTTACTGACATTCTTGCTTTCAACTTGAAGAGTGGAAAGATGGTGTTTTGCACAACAGTCACCTTCACAGATACATGGTGTTTCAAAAAGATGGACCCAATTGAGAGACGTTTGGGACAAATTCAACTATCATCGTGATGTTGTCCTTATAGCAGGTGGAGGGAACATAGAGCATTTATAAAAAGGTTACTAAAACTTGATAACTCATTAAACCGTTTGTAAATTTTTCTGTAATTGTAACATGTTACCATTGTGAAATTTGGTCCATCTTTTTGAAACATCCTGTATAATGCACAAAATGTGATATTCCTGTTAGGAAATAGAAATTAGAGGAATGACATTCTCATTGCAAGGATTTTCTAATTATTGTGGGCCAAATTTCCAGTTGGCACAACTCCACTGCTCTGAGAACTTGATGCTTCTTCATTACTGTTAACCATGTATTAACTTCCAACTGTCCCTAGTCTATGGGATTTCATAATTAAAGAAAACATCTATGGAATATATAATTATACTAACTTGCAGAGATAACAAGTTCTTTGAAGCTGAGGTAATTAGAAATAGTTAAATTCAGTTAATGTAAGCAAGGATAAGAGTAACAAAATAACAAATCATTAGCTATTTTTCGTATTAAAAATGTGAAATCTGTCCTTCCTGAAGACAAATTAATGTGAAGCTGGTGAAATGTTTATGAGCTTCTTTTCTTGGAAATGCAAAACAGTCTTTGCTTCCTGCTGGATATTACAAAACCCAGTAACCCACAGGCAACCAAACTTTCAGAATGGGGAGGGGAAGAATGAATTTACTCACTGAAAAGACGCATGTTCCATGTGCCACCTTACTAACCTGTGGGAGTTCGAGACGTGAACTCTGGATCAAAATGAAAGGTGTCTTCTGGCCGTCCCACTGCGGGCTTGAAAGGCGGCTTGATTTCTTTCCGGTATAGTTTCTACAAGGAGAAGAACAGATCACAATCAACAACCATCTGTACACCTCCAGCATCTGCAGAGCGGCTCCCCAGCTTTGTTTAGGGTGTCCTCTCTCAGCTCTATGCCATCCTTGCAGGACTGACAAAAAAAGACGATGTGTCTGCAACTCTGGCTCCTGTTTGACTGGTTGGCTTAAAACACGTGCCCTGAATGGTCTCTGCACTTTTTAGTTACTGGGATCCAGAATATAAACACAGATGTTTCTGGTAAAGATTTAGCCTGTAGATTGGCACAATATTCCAGCTGAGGTATCTGGAAATTCACTGGTCTCAAGGGCAGGACTGGAACGTGCAATGGTAACACCAGGAAACCGCCTGGGTGGGTTCAGCAGTGCAGCAATGGCACCGAGCACAAAGCACTGCTAGGAAGTGGTGGCTGGTTTAGCATTTGTTATTTGTCAAGAACTAGCAATATGTTTGACACTCTGCCAGGCTGAGCTGAGTAACAGGCCTGGCTGCCTGGTGCTCACAACCTAAACAAGAGACTTGTTCTTTTGGCGTATCTGCTAAAAGGGAAGGGGCTCACAGCTGAGGATTAGGTGAAATTCCCATCGAAAGACATTAAGAAGAAAGCACTGCAGATGGATGGGGAATGATGTTGAAGGCCTAAATGCGGCTTGAGCAGAGGAGCAAAACCAAGACATAAGGAAGAGAGGAAGGTGTGTAACAGGTAAGCACTGCTAGGTGTGTGAGTTTGTGCTGGTGAGTGAGGCAGCACGTGAGGGATCGCATAAGTAAGTCACCATAAATGCATGCTAATGCACTGCCTTTATTCCCAGGGACTTCATGGCTTCCTTCCTCATACTTAGTGATCTGTAAGAAATTCTTCACTGTGCCCCTTTGCAAGCATTCATACACACACAGACACACACGCTCTGGTAGGTGAACAGAGGTGCAGCATGTCTGGATCTGATCCAAAGCCTACAGAGGTTAATGGAAAGAGTCCCATTGATTTTGGTGGTCTTTGCATCATCCGTGCTTGAAATGGCCCAAACTGAACATCATGCTGATGGGGGACAGAGCTCCAGTTTGACTCCTTGCCCCGTGTCTCAGTCCCTAGACTGCATTCCCTTTCTAGCAATGCTTTTGTTTTCGGGTTTCAAAGGGCTGAATTAGAAGCCACAGACAGTGCCCAATAATTAACATGTCTGAGCATAAATATAAAGTTTCATACAAACTTTCAAGTCATGATAAGAGCTGGAGTGTTCACTTTTATGACTGTTTTAGTATGTATTTTCAGGTTAGCTCTTAAAACAACATAATGAGCTGATTTTTCAAAATATTTAATGGAAATTAATACACACTTTTTCAGGTCTTTTTATGCAGGAAGATTCTTTTTAATTGTGGGTTTTGTGGTGAATTAATTTCTGTAATATAAAGCATGTGGTCAAACCTAAGATATATACACATCGACATAATTTGAACTTGATTTTGTATAGATGAATAAAGGTTATTGAGGCAGGACATTCTGTAGCATAATATTAGCATTAGCATAAAGCATATGTTTGTGGCTGAATTATGATTCCTTGGAAAAGCGGAATGGTGCGGCTGGAAATGACTTTGCAATAATTAATGGCCATTTCACCACAAAAAGTTGCTGCTTGCGTAAAACTGCTCCATATCTTCTTAAGAGAAAAATAGATGAATAATTGCTGTGAGCCACAAAGGAAAGCCAGTCTTCCACATAATTAAAAGCCAATTGCAATCTTAAGCAGGAAGTGTCACTCATCAACTGAAAAGTATCAACCTAATAATTAACATATATTTTCTTCTGTCTGCTCAGAACTTGAAAAGAGAATTCGACACCTATTGAAGGTTTTTCTGTTGCTAGGATTTCACCTTGAGAAAGCTATTTGCTTCCAGCTTCCCTTTATTTGTCTTAATTCACAACTGCAGTCTTTCTACCGCAGAAAGAAATACGGTCACATGCACATGCTTCCTCCTTGAATTAAATGTACCCATCACCCTGTGAGGTCCAAAAATTGGAGAATGTTTTAGAGTCGTACATCACATGGGAACTGCACTCTCTTTTGATTATCATGACCATATTTTCTCTGGCCTCTTAATTCCTCCTCCCATCTGTAGTTTCTTAACTGCTGTTGGAGCTACGTTCGTATTTTGAATCCCTAACCCACATCCTCCACTACTAGCGAGGGATTTAAGATTCATCATGAGTCACATGCCACCTAAAGATGTGTAATCAGAAATCCGCTTGCTGCGAGGGGATGGAAACAAAGAAGTTGCTTGTGTGAGTGAAAGGCACCTCCTCTGAGTGCAACTCAGATGACTCCCTTTTTCATTTCCTTTTCCACTTGTGATAAAAATTATTTCTGGTGTTTCCGACTAGACAACTAGGAACAGAAAAAGGTAAACTGCCTAAAGCTTTTTTTTTTTTCCCTCCAAGCTTTTGAATCTGGTAGCTTCATGAAATCTTTGAGGAGCAAGAACAAGCAGAGCAGTGTCGTCTGTGGGCTTTCCCATCCCACACTGGCTCCAGTTCTCCGAGTGAGGCACTACAACCAAAGCCAATTCTCTGAAACAAACTAAACCACAGGCAGCCCAACACAGTTAAACATGAAGGCTTGCTGCAGGCAGAATGCTTCTTCCTTTAAAAACCCGCATCCTGTAGACTGCAAAACACAACATGACATAAGCTGATCTAAGAAAACAGCAAGAATCACAGCCTTTTTTTTTTGTATATACACAAATATCTCGGAGGATTTGAGATCCTGCTGGATTTTCCAAGAATATTTCCAATTTTAGGTGAAATGTATTAACCTGTTATCCCTTACTGTGGTCCCAAATTTATTTGGGGCTGATGGATCACCTTGATCTCTTTCAACAGAAACCAACCAGAGTGGCAAATCACATAGGAAGTTAAGTATCAAATCTTGTATTTGCCTGTTTCTATCAGGCTGTCACTTAACTTCTGGTAAAATTTAAACAGTTTTCTAGATCTCAAGTCATGGCAATCATAGCTCTGTATGCAGAAGTCACTCGGAGTTTCATCACCTATTTTAATGGTAACAGGGTCCTAGCTGTCCCAGTTTAAATCCCAGTTTTCATATCCAAATTATTATTTTGGGGCATCTTAATAGGAATTTAAAAGAGACTTTGTATATGTTACTGCTAACTGGAGCATTTAAATTTCAGGTTGGGTGCTTAAGATCATTATAAGTGTGTTATTTTGCATGGGTATAAGAAGCTGAAGATCTTTTTTTTTTTTTTTTTCCTTCCATATTGCTTCCACATCCATAAAGGAGAAATGTATTCCTTAGCCCTGAATGTTTTATTGAGAATATAATTTCTCTCTCTTTCCAAGTAAAGAATAAGCCCCCACACCCCAGTCCCATTTTTTTTAAACTGGCCACAGCATTGACTTATCACAGAAAACTGTGACTGACAGATATCAGGAATCACTGTGCATCACACATGGCTGTCAGACCCAGCGGCTGTGTGGAGGGAGTGCATAATCCACAGAATGAGGGGGCGGAACTCCAAGGGGTGAAAGTACTGATTTAGGTACTCATACCTGGATATACATCCATGCTTCTGTCTACTTATCAAACCCTCACATCCTTCTGAGACTTTGATAATCAGTACCTTCAGATTAATAAGTACTTATGAATTAACTAGAACACAGCTATACAGCAGTTTGAGAAATGATGAGCTTCTATCAACTTCCTTTCTGATTTGGGACAAAACTTTTCTTTCTTTTTTTTTTTTTAATAAATAGCTAATTTTCTCCCAGGTCCCAATGACCTTTCCTTAACATATGTTGCCAGCTCCCTGATATGAGCTTCATCTGAACACCTCCTTGTCTGGGACTCCAGTCAATACATCAGGGAGACTAGGAACAAAATTCTGCGATATGTCTGTATGTCGTTATATATTAGCAGTTAATTTTTCATCATCTTTACAAAAATGTACTCCTCAAAAACCTCAGAGATGTAAATGCCCTGTACATGTGCCTGGCAAACATCAAGAAAAAGAAAATGGTATAAATGGATTAAAAACTATTTAGCAATTTCCTCAACTGAGTTTCTTTGATGAAGAATTGAATTATTCCTTAGACACTTTCTAGAAATAGAAAGATGCTACTCTACACAGTGACGCACTTGCAGTATGAGAATAAACTCCCTTGATACATATACCTGTCATGGAAAATCCAATAAGGAGACAAAAGGATGAACTACCTTCTAAAATGCTTGCCTTCTCCTAGATTATTGGCTCAATGTTATTGCCTGCAAATGGTAGAAAAGCTAGCAGAATTCAGACCTTGGGATCAATTCTTGCTGCTGGTAAAATCTGCAATTAAATATTTCACATTTTCAGTTTAGTTTGATCTTTGATTAATATTGAAGGAAATAGAACTTGAGTCCACTTTTTTCCTACTCTTTCCCTCAGCTGTATTTGACAGTTCATTTTCTAGTGTGTCATGTGCTCTAATTCCAATTTAGCCTGTCATCTAAACAAAAACTACTGCTTAAAGCCCACTTCTCTGACAGCAGTCTGCAAAAAGGGATTTCATTTTTAATTTTCAATGAAAAGCCAGAAATTCTTTATGCATGACCCGGAAAGAAGAAGCAGTAATGAAAAAGCCAGAAACCAGACTATGCTTTCTCAGAGCCAATGACTGAAATTATCTGAGGTAAGCATGGTTTAGGTCTGCTTGTCTTAGGTAGAAAAGGGTGTGCAAGGGTAGTAAGCAGATAACACTCAGAAGGAGCTTGACATCTAATCTTCTTCCTGTGAAAACCAGCCTTGATCACGAAAGACAGTCCATTCATTTAACAAAGGATCTATTGAATTTGTGTCACAGTGTCTACTAAATGCCTTAGAGCAGTAAGACATATTTGCAGAAACCTTCATCTATTTTTCACCCTAGGAAGTGGGAATTTAGGGTTTTGTTACTGGGTGACAATAGCTCTAAAAACAAGACTCTTACAGAGATAAGCTCATGCCACAATTTAATTTCAGGCATAAAACCTCTGTGTCAGATTGTCCACACTTCATTTAGTGCTACTTAAACACCAGAAGTTAAAAACCAAGGGTGGCCAGAGATACGTGCTGAAGAACGGCACCCTGGAATATGGGAATGGCATCTGGGAAAGGATGGGAGGGCAGTGGTTCTCTGGCCACGCTCATGTTTTCCAGGATGGCATCTATTGCCTCTGGGTGCAGTGGCCATACACCACCAGCACTGCTGTGCTTGGCAGGAGCATCTGCAGCATCACAGCAGGGACTTGTTTTACATTGGGCCTGTTGTTTCCACCGCGTTTGCTGCCTTCATCTGAACTAGACACTGTGTCTGGTTGTGTCTGTTTGAAGACAGTGAAAGATGGGAAACAAGCGGGAAATGACTGCTCTGACAGGTAAACACTTCAGCGATAGAGACAATAACCAAGCCCCAATCCAAAACCCGAGGGAACAGTTCTGACAGTACTCTGAAATGAAGGTCTGATTCATACATTTCTGTCTGCGATTTTAATGACTTCATCACTGCGACATCTAGACTTCACACACAACTTGGAAGGAAGAAGCTATCTCATTTCTGGCTTGAATCTCTTTTTAAAATTAGATGAAGTAACTTCATGGTTTGTTTCTGGTTATCACGTCACTCTTGTAGGAAAAAATCTTGCTTTAAAAAAACCTATTTCACACTGGCTTTCTAGAAGACACTAACGCATTCTGGCACTTTGTGATAAGGGGGCTCTTGATGGAGGATCATTTTACTACACTCGCTGAATGTTTCTATGCTGTCAGTAGCAGCAGCCCTGTCTGTCATAGCTGCCAAGGCCATACAGAAGCTCTCCAAAAGAGCTTGCCTCTTGCTCTCTGAGGTCTTTATAATACCAAGGTATAAAATAAATCAACATTAATGTCCTGCCCCAACAATGTTGTTTGCTGACTGCCTGGAAACTGATGTGAGACATTCTGTATACGTGATGGGAGAACAAAATGAGGGCACCCAGGTCTCTTTTCCTGCAACTGTACAGAGATTAGCACAAAACATCTGTGTCTGATCCATTTCTATTCTCTGACCCTGCTCTGTTTCTGTCCATGAAGAACACGTTAATAGCTGGATCATCATCATAAGACGAAGTCTCAGCTTCAACTCAGGGCCAGGCTGGCTCACACCGCTCTGGAGTGCATACAATATTGCTGCTGTAACTAGGTAAGGCTCCCAAGATCTATACGAGTGGTAGTCAAATTAAGATTAAATGAGCAAATATATGACAAAGATCATAGCTGATCTGTGTAGTAATGATCCATCTGTCTCAAAGAGAGTGCAATAAGCACTAATTATGTTGGATTAAAATGGATCTTTACAGAAAAGTCAGAGGGCTAGATAAGACATCAAAGAGCAATTAAATCCACGTTCTTCTCTAGCTCCAAGTCATGTTCAAGCATACCTAGCCTCTTCATGGTAGATATTTCCCTAACCTGCCCATAAGAACTTTTTCAAATGATGGAGGACTGTATAATTTCCTTAGGACAGGCATGAAATTGTTCCCTAAAGAACTGAGCTTGAAACAATCACCAATCACCATGAGAGAAGGTGGTCTCGAGGAGTCTTACGGTCCAGAACTGACTTTGCTGAAAACCCTTCCAAGATCTAGAGCCTCATTTCTCTGTGATGAGTTACTAGGCTGCTGCACTAGCAAACACAGAAGGAGAAACCCTTTCTCTGTTCCAGTGCTCCTTATTACATAAAGACTTAATACCTGATCTGTATTCTGATTGCAAAGCTGAGGACTCTGGAGATTTCAGAGGAATACAGAAAATAACAGTAAAGAACCCAACTCTTAGGAGTCTCTATTTTTTTCTTTCCACTTAATGTTTTCATAAATGTAAAGTCTTTGTATAGAATCTCATGATTAGTAATAAGCAGAAGAGGAAAGAGAATCTAGACTCCAGAACATATAATGGGACTAAAAGTCAGCTGAACCATAAATGATAATCTCGAATCCCGCTTTCATTGATTACCTCTTAACATGCTTATGGGTCATGCCAATCCTTCAACATGCAATTCAAATTAGATTAATGAGTTTTTCCAAAATACATGATTTTGTGGGCCTTTCAAAGGTCACCTGGGCACCACAAAATGTGCTTCCACAGAGGAACTAGCTTTACTGTAAAGCCTTGGGCAGCAGTTTGACAATGGCTCTGTCACATACATTAATGCTGTTTTACCAGGACTTATAGTGTGAACTGCATCAATGTGACCTGTTACACTAGCATTCATGAGTGAATTCAGATGAAATATTAAAGATACATAACAATACCATAACACAGGTTAGACAAAATTTAACTAGAAAATTCTAGAGGTTGTGGCAAACAGGAGCTCTGATGCACTGGCAGATGCCCAGATCAAGAATGAAAAGCGTTTGCCTCCAGGTTTGTCTAAAAATGAGTTGATTTGAACACATATGATGCTGAAAATTTGAGAAAGTTTAACCTGTTGCAAGTCTAAATCGAACAGTTAGCTAATCTCTACTGCCAGCTTTATGAGCCATGGCTGATAGCAATAAAATAAATCCTTGTTTACCATTCTGTGAATCATGCCCAACATGTCTTATTTAAACTATGTTACATTTGATCAAATGTTTGCTGTTCCAATTTTGAGTGCTGACGTTAAATTAATGACTCACCTCAATAAAACATCAACTAGTTGTAAGAGGAGTTGCTGTTTTCTGTTCTGGCTGGTTGACTTGTATACTCAGTGATGTAAAATCCCTCTTCTGAAAATCCATCTATGTCGTGCTTTTCTGTAACTCCCCTTGTAATATAGCAGAAGGGCCAGATCCTGTCCTATGGTCACTTAGGCCAAAGTGACAAGAGTGGGTCAACAAAGCTATCCTATTGGAAGATTTCCCTGCATAGAGTAGCACAACCTGCTCTACCCATTCTACCAATACACAGCCAATCCCAGCAGCACCACACTGTGTTAGGGAAAAGGGTCTGCCTGGAAGTCCGGGAGCTCCTTGGAGCTGCTGGCAACAGGTATGTGTAAGAACAGACCTAGGGCTGCTCTGAATAATTTTAAGAGAGAAAAGGATTCCTGGAAGTCCCTGATATTGGAAAGAATAAAACAAGCATTTAGTCCAGCTTGCCAGATCCAGTGAGAAAGCTTGAGTATTTCAATATGGAACATAAAAGTAGAAAGATGGAGGGACCTGGAACGTCAGACCGCTTCTCTCTGGAGTATCTCTTTCAAGCCCAGTCCTTTGGCTCTGTTTTCTTTTGCAATTGAAAAATTACAAGAATTCTTTAATTTAAAGCTGCTCATTTTCACTCCAGTCCAGCTCCCACAATCAATGCATCATGTTTATTAGAGCTGAAAGTGGAAATTATTCTGCAGAATGCTGCAAATAGCCTCAGGTAGTATCGTCATAAGTGAGAGCATCAAACAAAACAGAGACAAGCAGTTAGAAAAGACTGGCAATGCTGAAAGCAGCTACTTCTTTCATTTGTGGGTATGTGAACAAATGTATACCTAGAATCATGGAATCACTTGGGTTGGAAAAGACCTTGAAGATCATTGAGTCCAACCATAAACCTCACAGTCCCAAATATGTATGCAAGAGACATGGGCACCCACTTAAAAGGCTCTGGCTCCTAGGTTCTGTATGCTAGAGTTCACTCCATCTTTTTCCTAAGCATGGCAGTTTGTCTTTGAAAATTCAGCTATGAAAAATAATTAAAAAAAAAAAAAAAAGAAATGCTGCTCCACTTACATTCCAATCAATAGTAACAAAGAAAGGGTGACGTTTAATTTCTTCCACTCCATCAAATCCAGCACCTGCCAAGAGAATGAAAGGATCAAAATGAAGTCATGCTTAGAAGAGTGATAAATGACATCTCTTCACCACCTTTTCCCCTTGTCCCCTTTTCTTCTAGTCATGAAACCCTGAACAGTGCAACTGCCATAACAGTATAAATTAATGTAAATACAGACAAGGGTACTTCATTAATGAAAATCTGATGGCTGAGATTTTTTGTTTTTCTCTAATTGAGGCTGGTGCCAAGGCTGAATAGCTGCTCTCTTCAGGCTTCAGATGAGATGCAAGGTTTTGGCCGCAGCAGAGCACACACACCAATGAGGTCAGGAGAGGTCTCGAGATGTCCTGATACCATGGCAAGGCTACTGCTGCTCCCTCCCACCAGCAGCAGCTCTTCTATCCACATTGACTTTCAAATCTTGTCTAATTACCCATTCTGCATGGGCAAGGAAAGCTGCACTACAAATACATTCAGACTCAAAATACTAAAGGACTTCAAATGATTTGAGGTAAGCCAGGGTTTTAGGTTCCTACTTTCCAAATACCTTCTTCAAATTTGTGTACCAAAATCATCACTCTCAGTGGTATGTTTCATTCACTATTAAATTTCTGTTACATTACTACAGGAAATTTAGGGAAACTCTTCTGAGATCTGGTAATGAATCTAATTCCTTCCTTTTGCCTTATGTCTTCACTGAAGATTGCCTTTTTTATTCTTTATCTCAATGTATTTGCTTCAGTGCCATCGCAACACCCAACAGGTGCTCAGCAATAATTAAACAACTGTCAGAGATGATTTAGCATGCCATTTTGAGGGTTGATTTCACTTTATTAATAGCACCTTTCATTTTCCAGTAGGAGAAATAACACTTCGAAGCAAGGGCTTTGCATTGCAATTTGCTTTGCAAGGATACTGAGCATCCTTGACTCCCAAAGGACTTGGGATTCATAAGCACCTTGTAAAAGGCACTCAGCACTTCCGAGGACTCAGCTTTTTACATACAGCATTTCTACTTATTTCTGAAGATCAACATTACAAGTAGCTTTAGAAAAGTCTTGTCAACTCAAGCTTTTGCAAAATGTGACATCTGCTCTCCTTGTGTACAAGACATTACTGATGTTTGACAAAACACACTGATCAGGAGCAGCTTCCTAAAGCCTGTCTAACACTCACTAATGAATGGATACTAAAAGCAAACACTTTGTGAACATAACATGCAGAATTGTCTGTCAGGGCTGCTGGATAATAACGCAAGATGATCCCATCCTGGTAATCTTACAGTATAGACTACTGTAAGTGACGCACATGAGAATAAACAATCCTAGCCCACCGTAAAAAACTATGTACTTGGAGGTGATCAACTCCACAGAGGAGTGAGATGCTTGGGTTATGACAGACAGACAGTTCTAGGCAAACACAACATGAAATCAAATCTCAGAAAGAGAAAAGAGGACAAAAGGTAGAACATTATTACATTGTCACTGTAAAAGTCTGTTGTGCACCTACAACGTGAGTATGGAATGTAGTTGACATTCTCACCTGTAAAAGGCAATACTTATTAAAAAGGTAGGAAAAATCAAAGAAGGGCAACAAGGAATGGTATGGAATGACTGAGTAGGCCAGGACTTTTCAACCTGGAAACAGATGACTGAGGGATTTTACGATAGGTCATTAAATGATGCTAGCAGGAACTGGGTTCAGAACAACCTGGAGACAGACAGCTGTGACACGGAATTCCTCGGAAAAATTGACATGGGTGAAAAATATTTATATGGGTTCAGGGGGAGGCCAGAAAAGTATGTTGAAAAGGAATCTGTTGAAGATTACTTCATTGACAACTCACAAGAGGTTCAGGAAACCCCTTGCTTGAATTTAAAGTGGATGTAGACTGGGAGAGAGTTTGGGTGAAGTATCACATATGCTTACCCTATTCTTATTCTTCCCCAGGCAGTTGTTTATGGCCCATGTGTACTCAACAAGAAAATACTAAGACTTAGACAGTAATAAGATTTGCTCTGCATCTTCCCTAGCATGGTTTTTTTTCAGTGCACAGTCTGAAGTCTGCACTAGATTCCCTTGGCAGATTCATTCTGCTTTCAGCAATACCAACAGAAACATGAAACCAACACAGTTACTCTGAAGAGAATTACATTAGGCAACTCTTCAGGGAAGAAATATCTGTGAAAAATGTTTCGTGTTCAGTGGCAGTGACTGGAAATTTTGTAATGTGCAGTAGATGTTCTTCGCTACATAAGGATCAAATACAAGTGCCAAACTGATTTTGAAGGACTAGGATAAATGCTACAGACACTGAAAGCTACTGGTAGCATTCCCTAGACTGAGGATAACTGTTAATGCATTCAATCTTCTCTGCTCTGTCCCTTCCCCACTGTTTCCTTTTTCCTTCTTTTGTAGGCTTCTGGATGCATCGAAGTGTGATGGGAACGACCCACCTTTTTCAGATGATCTATTTGAAAGCCACACTTTTTGCTACTGTTGTCGTTCTTTTTTCCACAAAAACACAGAAACCAGGACCAAGGAATAAGCTCACCCATTGCTACTTCTGTTAGTGGGAGACTGCAGTGTGCAGTAAAGTAATGCAGCGTGCAGTTGACAGAGGCATTTGTTTGAAAAATCACTGTTTCCCACTTGGGGCCACCTCAGAGCTCTGGCACTGAATGAATACATTGTTAGGAGTGCTAGGGCTTCACTCCATCTCTGATTAGCTTAATGTACTAAGGACATTTAGGATGGTAATAGCCCAACTTTGTGAAGCGTGCAGGACTTCTAATTCCCAGCAGCCAGTTTTACACCATGGAGAAGGTTCAGTGCTTCCTGCAGTTTTTATTCCCTGACCTTCCCTGCCATGAGAGCCGCTGGCACAGCCCGTGGCTCCCTCTGGGGCTGCCTGTGTGGCTGCGGGCAGCGGCGTGTGGCCCGGTCCTCTCCTCAGCTGAAGGAGGGAGGTGGCCCAAGGGCATGTCCAGGGACAGCTCTGGGAGCCCCAAGAGGCAACCCTGACCCCGCTGCAGAGGTCCATGGGAGAGGTTAGGCACTGGTGCTCATGGTGGAGGCTCTCTGGATTTGCTCAGCCTGTTTCAGCCATTCATTTACTATCTGCAAACCTAAAGTGATACTTGGAAGAGATGAGCTTTAATGGAGAAGCACTGGAGAAGTTGTAAATGGAAGGACCCGTTTCATGGTGACGGACATTTTTCATCATAGAGAAGGGTATTTAGCACACTGCCGAAGTGCAGCACACAATGGCACGCCACATGACCATAAATCTTCCACCTTCCTCTAGGTTTCTAGTTTTCTTTTTTTAACTTCACTTTAACTTCAATTTAGTAATCAAACCTATCTGTAAAGAATAATCAGCACAATCAAAACTACTACCTGTAAATACTCCTCTGTGCCATCCAGCCCCACGAGGGTCAGAGAAGATAAATAATCCTTTCAGATCAAATTGCCAGTTTAAACACATTTTAGAGTGCAAGGTTTTATATAAAAGCAGCTTCATGTTAATAAGCGAGAACTTGATTATCTAAGATTGTTTTATGCCTGTAATAAAAATGTCTATGAGCAGTAACAGTAGAATATTTTATTTGCAATTGGTTTTGATTGTTGAATCATCATGGACAATATGAACCTTGAAATATATTAAGGGAAAAAGGGAGACCTATGAAATTTGAAAGTTGATTATTTGGATATCCAAAATGAGCAGAAAGAGCTTCCAGATTTTCGGTTTCTGCTAATAAAATTTTAGTGTCTCTGCAGCTTCAGAATCTTTTCGGTGGTCTAGATTTTTCAAAATGTGTTCCTAAGGTTTACAAGAAAGATGTAGAGTCATCTGACAGAGGTGAAACTTGTTTTTTAAAACTCATAATCTTATAAAATTGAAAACCAAAGTTTTCTATGTGCCAAAGCAGAATGTATCTTCTCTGAGAACAAAGGATTAAGGAAATAATAACTATTTATTTGATTTTTACTCTGAATCTCCTGGTACATGCTTTTACTCTATACTTTCTTGGCCAAGCTTATTGAACATAAGGACTCTGGAGCCTTTATACCGATCAGCAATGTAGGGAGTTCCTGAAACGCTCTTTACGTTCATTTACCTACCTGAGTAGATCCAGACCTTCGCGCAAGTAGAAATTAGTCCCTTGCCTAAATTCCTGGCAATTAACACCTTAATCATACGATTTCCTTTCCAAGATTCTTACTCCTCGTTTGCCTGGATATTCCAGTTATTTTCTTTTAAGAATTTAATATTATGCTTGTCCATAATAAGAAGTTTGTTGTACTTAATCAGTGCAACACAACCAAAGCAGTGCTACACAGACTCTTTGTACAACAGAGTGTATAAGCTCAGAAAAGAGCAGACAGTGCCCATAACAAAGGAAGCCAAAGGAAGGAAGACTTTCCATTCCTTAAATTTTTGTTCTAAAGCATTAATGTGGGCACCAGACTTAAAAACAGAATCAGGTAAACTGGATTACTAAATTTCTCCTCTGTCTGAGTATCTCCCTTCAACTCTACTATTTTCCTTTCATAATCCAAAGCTTCAAAACACAGTTTCAAAGCAAAATTTTAGAATATATCATAAATCTTTACTTCTATGTGTTAAGATTTCAAAATCAAATGGGAAAAAGCAAGATGGTAGTCAGAACAGAGTGATTTTTTAAGCTCAGCATCCTTCATCTTGTGAACATTAAAACCACTTTGGAACTAAATACACTTTCCAGATTTGCAAACTTCTGAAACAATGGCTCAAAACAAGTGTTTGATCCATAATATGGTTCACATATTTTCACATGCTTCATTAATTTTCCAAAGATTTTTCAAAACAGGATGTCTAAGCCTACTTTTCTTTTAGCTTCAGACTATTATTACTTTCCTAGAAAAAGCTAAAATCTGCAAAACTGAAGCAGTCCTTTTATCTACTGACTTCTGTTCAGTATGTAGGCCAACCATTTAAGTATTGCTTCTTTCATAACCAACAAGTCTGTTTTCATCATCCTGCGTGCTGATTCTCAATCAGTTAAAACAGAGTGCCTTCAGAAGCTTTCCACTGCTATGCCTGAAATGTTAAGATCTATTTTTCTATTACTCTTTTAGATTTTATTTCCTTGGATGTTTATGTTAGAAATAATTTCTTCCTTTCTCTCAGACTTCACAGTATTTCAATAAACCTCAGGTTTAAAACTGTGACCCTTAGCAATACCCCATTATTAAAAGGGAGACTATATGGCGGCTAGAATTGTCATGACTAAAACTAAGCAACTTTGCTTATTTTAGTGAGCAGCTTTTTATTTAAGGACCAGAATCCAAAAACTCCCACTGACTTCACTGGAGCCCCATTTTGGACGGATAGCAGCTTGTGGAAAGCCACAAAATGAGCAGAACAGAACAAAACCAGGAGATGGAGACAGGGAGGAAACACCAGAAAGGAACAGAGGGAGGGAGTGGGAAAAAGTTTATATTTGCTGCAGCATCTTATTTTTCTGAATATAGATTAAACCTGGAAATCCCAAGACACTAATTTTCTCTAATGTCAAGCAAATTGCTTGTGAGCAATTGCAACCTGCTGAGCAAATGTGTTTTCCCACTACCATTTCTGCAGAGTTTCAGACTACAAGAGTTACCATTTAGGTCAAGATGCAAAACCTGTGGGAGGGCATTCCCTCCACGGGCTTCACAGGCATCCCCCAGAGAGGAGAGAAGCCACAGCAGCGTGCTGAGGGACTGGCTCCCCATCCATGTGGGAGGTCGGGTTGCCCCCTGGTCCCTTTGTGGAGCAAGGGCTCTTGCTCCTGCTGTCTCCAGCGGTCACAGCGAGAGGCAGCCGGCTCCATACTGTCCTTGTCCCCAGGAGCCAGGCTCTCTTGAAAATAGCTGTGCCACCGTGTCTGACCTCTGCACGAGGTGGGAGTTCTGACTGAGTTGCTGCAGCTAGGCAGAAAACACCCATTCACCTAAAATGTGACAGTCTGATGGCACTCAGTATAAAGCAGAGGGCTGGAGGGGCCCACATGCTGCCCCACCTGAAGCAAGGGACAGAGCTACTGGAGCACGAGAAGGTCAAGCAGAAGCTCGAGGGCAGAGACCAGAGTGTCCATCTTCCACCTGTGTGCATGCACACCCATGTGTGCCTATTTGCAACTGCGGGAGCCATCGCTCGGGCAGATGGGGATGGACGTGGGGCTGTCAAGCATTTCGCACTCTGTCACCTGTCTGGCTCCTAATGCTGTGACTGCTACCCAGAGGACCAAAAGCACAACGCAGCAGACCTTTCACAGCACCACCTCCAGCATTTGAGAAGTGAGTGTGTGTACTGCAAGAAGGAAAGAGAGGAACCTTTGTTGCATGTCTGGCTCTTTCCACATCTCAGAACAAATCATTTAGTAATTTAGCTTTCTCTTTCTAACTTTACATCTCCAATCTGAAATAATTGTACAAGCATAAACAGTTGCAAGAGAGAACAGCAAATTGCTTTTCACAGGTCTCAATATTTAAACAGTCTATGCCATTGTCTAAAACACAAGTCATTTATTAGCTGTCAGAATTCCCATGGATGGCAATGACAATCAATCACATATTTAAATATGACCTGCCAGCTCTCTTGTGATACAGTTTACAGAATCGAAGGATTAAATTCTTGGTCCTAAGGTTGCAAAAAAACCATCAGAGGTACGAAGGAAAGGTTACAGTGCTATTATCTTCGTAACATTCAGTTGATAAGACTGTTCTTATTTTTCCACGTAAAAAAAGACCAAATGTGCCATGAAAATCATGCACCAGGCATTGTCCACAATCTCACCAAATGCAATGATTTTCTTAATAAAACTCCCAAACAATCATCCAGATGGCATAAGATACATCCTTCTAGTTCATCAGAATTTAAATAGGATTATTAACAAAGGGTGAAAACACATTAATAAGAACGGAGATAATAGATTTAAGGTAATAAAGAAGAAAGGCTACTGTGGTATTATCATATGTAGCAGTTATCTTAAACCCTTCACAAATGTTGTTAGTTTACTCTCTCTCTTCACTGAAAAAATAAAATACAAGCTAATATCATGTTTTAGATGCCAATGGTTTGCCTGTGCCCATTGCAAATTTCTCAGGTAACACTCAAGGTTTAATGCACCCAGGGAAGGAATGCATAATGCTGCATAACAAAGAGGATAACTATCAGGGAAGATGCACTGAGAGAAATGATTGCCACCTGAAAAGACAGAACACATGTAACAAACGCCCTGATCAAATGCAGACGCGTACCTAATCTGTTGGAGGGGTTCCTTTTGAAGAGGGCTCGCAGCAGGCTCTGGGCTTCTATGCTCAAGAACTGCGGCATTCCCAGCTTGGCTCTGAAAGAATACAACACTTGAACAGAAAATAGATTTTTCAAAAATTTTATCCACCCCACTGTGGTTTAAAAAGTGGAATTGTAGTAGTTAGAAGAGGGAGACAAATGAACTTGGTGACCAAAAGCTACCTAAGCAAAATGCAATACAAAGTGAGGACCTGATGTTGTTCTGTTGAAGTTAAAGAAGATTTTACCACTGGCTTTGCTAGAGGTGGAGTAGATCTAATCAACCTCGTAACAACTTTTTCAACCTAAACAGTTAATTTTCCTGTAGAAATTTTTTCCCTTTTTTTTTCTTGCTGGAACAAATATGGGAATCAAGAGGAATACAAACAAACAAACAAAACTTCATGGAAATAATTATACTAAACCACATATTAGTTAAAAATAATAAAACTTTTTCCTTTCACTGCTACAGAGGAAAAAAAGTAATATTGAGCAAAGATAAGTTTCAAATACTTATGTCTGCACTTAACATCAAATCAACTGGAAACTTGCAAAGAAAAAATATTTGAAACTTGGCAGCAACAAAACATGACATAACCTGTCCTGCAGACTGTTACCACTTTTGTGTGGATAAGGACATTCTTTATTACACAAAGTAAGGTACATTACTTTTGTAAGGCCCTCTCAGTGATTCACTTCTTACTATTTATTCTGAAGGCAATTTTAGAGCCACATGCAGCCATCAGCTGTGTGTGCCTTACCAAATTCCTGTCTTACATAGCTTTGAAAAACACATTATATACACATTATATATATTCTCTAATGTATATTATATATACACATTATATATATTCTCTACCCCTCATATACTTAGGACCTATAGGCGGCCTGGAGGGTACAGTTAACTCACAGTTAGAGGAAGGAAAGCAGTTTCGGTACTCACTTGAGAATGAGCGCCATCGTCTCCTTCCTGTCTTTTCCCTGGAAGGGTAATGATCCCGTCAGCATCTCAAACTGTGGAGTAACAACAAAATGGTAAATCAAATGAGTGTTGAGATGGTCTCCATAGCTGATAGGCACCACACCCACCTTCTGTTTCCAACACAACTTGAAACTTGAGGAAAATAAATGGTCCAACAAGCTCTACTTCAGAAAAAAATGACACAGCAAGTCTAGATTATGTGTAACATGAAGGACCAACATGAGTGTTTTGTTCAAGAGTCCTGCTACAAACTATTTATACTGATACTTGGGGTCAATTTTTGGTATGTTTGGGAAGAAGTGTCATATATGCTGCTTCCTCTGGCACCTGTTTTATGTCCAATGCTGGAGATGAGATACTTGACTGGAGTGACCCTTAGTCTAAATGAGCATGGCCGTTCTTAGGTTTTTGGCATGGACTGTGGTACAAGGAAAATGGGTTCAACATGCCACTCCCCATTTTTTTAGCTTGAGTTGACACACATTTTTGACTGTATAGTTGCACCATTTAGACATGCCACTACTATACTTTGCAGGAGAAACATGCAAAACCCCATGTTCTCAAGACATTTGAGCTTGCTTTTTTCTCTCTCCCGTTTTGGTTCCTCTCACTGTATTCAGTGATGAATTTCACAACTGTCACATTTAACTGAACTCAAATCTCCAAGCAAAACTCAGCAATCATCATCTTTTATTTGCCTAACTCACAAATAAAAGCATCAGTCAGTTATGGTTCCTTTGAAACAGATTAATGCTTTCAGTAAAATTAACAGAAATTTGACATTTGCAACAAAAAACTCCTACAAACCCAGCCAAACAAGCTCACCTAATATGGATTAGGTCTTTTACACAGCTCCTGCTCCAGTGTTTCATGAGGCTATGAGCAGTGGTTGACTAAGGGATGATGAAGGTTATGCATCACCAAACACAAAGACACCAAGAACATGATTCAGCCCAGGCACAAAGGAGGACAATGTCCACTGAGGGTAAGAACTGTTCCTTGCTTATGTTTGTGACTCAGGATTTGGATCTCTTCTACTATAATACATACCTATTAATTAATTTTCATTGCTATAATTAAATATGTGTTAAGGCAGGACAGGCTCTGCAACCCTTATAACAGTTTTTCTACCTTATCACACAAGTAGCTTCACTGCTCTCAGGAAGCACATTTGTGCAAAAAAGGATCCTTTCATTACCAAAACCTGTGTCAAACTGCCCCACAGCCTGACTCTTCCTTTTTCCCAGATTCAAGATAGCAATACCATAAGAAAAATATAAGAAAACATAAAAAAACTGTAACTGTTATGCTGGTTTTGGGAGGAGGGCAGAGGAGAGGTTTAGAAGTGCCAGGTAATGAACTGACTATAATAAATCAAAGGGTTAATCTGCATTAGTAACAAATTACCTGAAGGCAATAAAACACATAGTAGAAACATGGAAAAAAAAACCACTTTAAAAAAGCGTGTATGGCTGACAAATATAAACAAGATTTGGAAAACACAAATGTGTTAATTCCTGCTTGGTCTGCAACAGTCAAGGGAAGAGCTGTCAGGTAGAGCTGGAGGAAAGCAGCTCGTCTTCTAGAGCGAAACATGATGGGGGAGAATTTTTAAAACTGCCTAAATGACATGGGAGCTCAAGTACTGTTTTCAAAGTAATTCTGACCTATTAGACCCCTAGTCCTGATAAAAGTGTTCGGATACACAGGGAATAAGAGGCAGAGAACATTGCTTCCCAGGGCAGCAGCAGAAGTGGCACGTACTGTACAAAACCCTCCTCACGATTTCTAAAGAGTTGACATTCAGGGTAAGTACCTAATGTTCAATTACGCTTACTCATGTTATTTTGTTGTTACAATAAATCTAATTTAACAGCACCAACAATGACTGCTGCAGCTCATTTATTTTGGCAGAAATGCGCTTGACACTGGTGATGCAGATGACACAGATATAAGCAACTGCTGGAGCAATGACTACGTGGGAAAAAGATGACTGTAGTTCCCACCCACCACGATATCACAGAAAGATCTGCAAGTGCACCATGGCTGCAAGGGGCCAAGAAACCCAAAGGCAAGAAAATTCAGATGTAGTGTCCAAGAAGGAAGAAAGGAAGGAAAGACATTTAAGTTGCAGGAGGGGGAAGAGGAAATTACCATACTAGAGGCTGCAGGGAATATTCACTGAGCTGCTCTAATGGCTAGCACTTTGTTACCATGTTACACAGTTCTAATGTTGAGATTAATCCAGATTCAGAAGAAATGCACTTAACATCAAAATATTAAGTGAAAGGCAGCTACATGAGTCAAATGTACCAGAGCTTTTTACTTCAATGAACTCAACTAAGCAGCAACTGGAAGAAAGCACTGGTTTCTCAATTACGGTCCTAATTAAATCTGCTGAAAGTTAAAAATGAAATAACCAGACTGAAGAAAAAAGTACAAATCAAAATAGTTCATCTCATCAGTTAAAGCTACTGCTTTAGCATACAACAACCTGTTTTCCTGCTTATTTTTTAAAAAAAATAAAAAATTTTGCTAAACCTAAACATGCAAACAGAAGTGAGCGCTTGCTGCTAATACCCTTTCGCATAAATACAGAGTCGTATAGGTCACAGTAGGCTGACAAGGAGCTGAGCCTAAGTGTGAAGTGACTCTGTAGTATTTTTGGCTGTTAAAGCGGACCCTGTAGTTTTGCTGGGAGACTTGGTTTTCAAGCTCCCCATGTCCCGATCTGTATAAACCATCTGTTTGCTCCTTGCCTCCCCATAATTCGCTTCCAGGGCATTCTGGAGGGCCACCTTCTGTTAGCCAGTACTTCAGAAGGCTGTGCCTCTCTCCAGCCTTGGCTTCCTTTCTGTACCAATGTTCAGCAAGAAAGGCAAATATTCCCTGTTCCAGTTCAGTTGCCTATTAAGAGAACCACAGAATTAAAGCTCAATGGGAAGAAGTCTCTGGAGTCACCTAATCCAGTTCCTGCTTAGGTCTCAACATAGTCTGCAGTGCTTCCTTTCTCTAGTTTTCAGGGCAATCTGTCCAGTCATGATAAACCACATAAATTCACCAGCACAAAATTTTAACTGGGTCCCAATCATCATCACATCTCAATCACTATCACATACTAAATGAGAGGCAGGTACTGTCCTTTGGAATGCTTGGAAAGGATGAACTTCAAGATTTGCATAACTATACCCATTGGCATGCACTAAGCTACCACAAAACAATTAAAACTGAGCAGCAAACGAACAGAGAAGGTAACAGATTTAGTTCTGTGGCCTGTGTCAAAGACCGAGCTGGTTATAAATGAAGTTTTACTGGTATTGATAGTAAAACTCCTACTGAATAATAATTAATAAAATCATTAATAACTAATTAATAACTCAAGACCAGAATTTAGCCTTTTTCCGATAAGCTTGTTTAGATATTAATAATCACAACATGTCACATTGAAAGTTGCCTTCAAACATCATTCAGTTTCATTCTAGCCTGTGCCCTTGTCAATGCAGGTTGGCAAGAAGCTGGTAGCACAACCCGACTCTTCATACTGTAGCATTAATCCCTCTTCACAGAACAAAACAAAACAGGCAAGAGATTGTGTGGTTACTCTTCTGATGACTAGATTACAGATAATTTTACCACTACCTGCCTAATATGTTCCATCTTTCAATCAAAATTTTAGATAGGAAAATTACACTATCGCATTAACTTCCTTTCAGTCTATGCATATTCCACCAACTGGTATGTTTTCTTTGTACCATTCATACATATCATACTGCAAATTACTTACAGAGAAATGCTAATGAATCATTTAGATACTATTTAATTCTCTTCAGTTTTTCAGACTGGCAGAAAACCAGCTTCCCTAATAGAACATACAAGTGACAGAACAAGGAAAACAAGGAGAAATGAGCAATATGAAAGACAGCATCAGAAACTCCTCCTGCACTTTTATTGTATGGAAATACTGCTTTTCTCTCCCAGTCAGTTCAACGTTAAAAAACAAAAAAAAAGATTGAAGCAATTAGAACTATTTTTCTCTAAGATGTCTGGTAGCACTCAAAGGCTTAAAGCATTAGCTTACAGTTAAAAAAAATACTCTCTTTAACTCAACGCATTTTATATGGATTCTTATCTGTTCTAATTCTAATACACTGAATCCCTGCGGAAGAGATGGAGGGGAAAAAAAGCAGCAAGCCTAGCCAAAAACAGGTGGTAAGGAGCTAAGTTCATTAGCGGGTAAAAGAAAAACAATCTGTACACCAAATACACCATTATTTAACTGGAGGCAGATAGTGAGAAGGCACAGCTATCCTCCAAAACTGAATAAACAAGTAAAAAATTTAAAGGGTTGAGACATATTTATTATATGAGACATAACCTATTGATTTTCCTGAATAAACTTATATGGTTTAGAAGTGCTGAGCATGCACAAATGGATTTGTGGCCATAGAAGATGTTCCACTCCTTTTAAATTCAGGTAATAAATTACAATATTTACTGAGATTAGCTGCTGTCAACCAGCCAGATCAGTGATGTAGCCCTCCCCACCCCAAACTTTCACTAGTTTTCACATTACTTCCTATCCTTACTTCCTTTGGTGGCACCGGTTGTCTACTTAGGGTAAACAAAATTTAAACGTATTCAATGGATTGTCATATGTCGTGTAATCTATAGCTACATAAAACAGTTTCCATACCATAGGAAATGCAGCTGTATTAGAAGAGCACATTGCTACATTAATTTATGCTTCTGCCCTGGTTCTGCAGGGGAGCCACAGTAACCGTGGCAAGGTGTGGTGCGAGCCACAGCTGCAGTGCTGTGCTGCCTGTGGTGGCCATGCACCAAGCACTGGGGTAGACCTGCAGCCCGCACGCTTCGGGAGACAGCAGCATCACCTTCATTATCTGAACACATCCCTGTGAGAGTAATAAATGCATGGTGTCTGTGCTCAAGGGACGGCGCTATGCTTGATAAAACAACACTGGGAATAACCACTTCAAAAAACCAGTAGCATTCATACAGCTTTTAAAAAATCACAGTGTCACAAACCAACTTCTCCTTCATCTTCTCTTCATCTTCCTCGGCAGCAATGGCACCACAGGCTGAAGAGGCTGGATGGGTGTAGGAGGGAGCAGGTTAAAACCCAAACATCTAATTTTTGATGGCTGGCTTGAGGAACATTCAATACCTCTCTGATAAGCTTTCCTGACACTGCATCCCAGTGTCAAATACTGCAGCACTCAGGAGGATGTTACTGGGTCCTTCTCATAAACTGAGCAGCTCCACTGTAGTCAGATATCTCTTGCAAAGCTCTTCTTGGAAAGTGATTTCCAGGAACCCACTTTTAAGCAGTTGGGAGCTTTCTTCTACTTTCCAGGCTAACTACATTTCACAATGAGTTTATTCCTACCTGCTCTTGGGGCAACATTACTCTTCAGCTGAGATAGCTCCTTTCTCTCTGTGGTGTTTTTGCCTGTAATGCATCCATAGACACTATAGGTACTATACCACCTGTGGACCATTATTGGACTAATAAGCCTCTTCAGTTAATGAATTTCCCCTGCAACACTGTATCAAATACTTTATTGTTATAGAGGCACATGAGATCCACTTCATTTACTTTGTTTAGAAAAGTATGACTATCTCATCAGATAAAATATCAGACTAATATAGCATGACTGAAATTTGGTAAACTCATGTTGCATTTTAACTAACTTTTCGTTGACTTCCATGTATAAAAAAATTAATTAGCACAGTTTCTCATATTGATTCCATTTAAACTATCTCCAGAATAGCTTGCAGGACTCTTAAAGGTTAAGCAACAGCGGGGAAAAATAGCAACTTTTGTGTAGTTAATCCAATGCAAAGACATGTAAGAAAAAGATGAATTCCTAACTATTCCTGTGTGCCAATTGATACATTTGTGTCTGTTTCTGGTGATTTCCGCCCTGTGAAGGGCAGTTATTTTAAAACTTTTTCACACATATCATTTTAAAACCAGCTTCAGCATGCACTCAGGACAAAGCAAACACCCTAAAATAGTCATAATCAAGACACAGCAAAATGGTGCAAAAGAAGAAAGGATGACATGGTGCCCATATGCATTTGTTTTCTTTTCCCACCAGGAGTAAAGACACGGTTTTGGGTGACAGTCTCCCACCAGCTGATACAACTACAGGAAATCCACGGCCAGTCTAAAAACCACCTGAATCTCATTAGTAGAACAAGAGTCAGCAATGCTGAAGTGAAAAAGACAGATGAATGGCAAAAAACACACTGGCGTCCTGTGAAACATTCAGAATGCCCTCTAAAATATGTGCTTTTAAATCTATATTTTGCAGAAAAAAGAGTAAATCTCTGAGTTTCTCTAAGACAATATCCCTAACATCTGAAAATTGCTGCTTGGGGAATTGTTTCCTAACAGGAACCATGTTAGTAACTAGGCAGATGTTTCTTCTGAAATGCTTGTGCTCTTCTGAGCTTGCTCTGCCCTGTTCCTGTGCAGCAGAAACATTCACAGCTCACAGTAACCGAGACGGCAAAGGACCGTGAGAAGGAACAGAGAGAATCTGGAGCCAAATGCTACCTCATATACCGCCAGGAGCAGCTGGTTTGCCGTCACTGATGTAATGAAAACGATCAAGCAATCGCAGCACATCTACTTTTTAATCAACCCTTAATTACTGAAAGTGGTGCTTTTTATCTGAGAGAACTGATCACTCCTACAGCCACCCCTCCAACAAACAAACACAACTTTTCCATTACCATGAGCACACCGAAGGACCACCAATCTGCACTCTGTGTGTGCCCTCGTCGGTTGACCACCTCTGGGGCCATATACTCTATTGTCCCACAGAATGAATACGCTCTTTTGTCATGGTCGATGGCTTCTTTACTCAGACCAAAATCTAAATAAATTGAAACAAAGAAGACTTGTCAGGTGTATAAAAATGATTATTTACACTTCTGTTCACTTAAACTGTTCAAATAAAACACACCAACCAGCTGATGAAGCACCCATCTGTCTGCATGCAGAAAGGCCACAGGCACGTGTGTGCCAAAGCTCTATCTACATGGAGTGCCTGGCTGGCATTTTTTAATACATCCTGAAAGTAGGTGTATCATTTTCTCTGTTCAGAAGGATGTTCTGGCCCAAAGCAGAAGAGAGAGTTTCAATAGACAGAAATACACAGTTCAGTTTTGGTAAAGACAATGCTGGTGAGGACTCTTGCTCAGATAACCAAAGCATTAGGTATAATAATCCCAGACCGACAACAGTGAAAAGGATGGCCAGAGGGCAACCTCTAAGGTGGCAAAGGAATGTTTTTCTAGGTGTTCTCTGCACAATGATAATTCAGAGAATTTAATCTGGAGTAAAGAGTCTCACTGGAAACATCTTTCCATCCATGTTGGTAGGCAGGGCATCCTGCACGCTTCACATCAGTCAGAAGGATAACTTTACCAAGAAAACACTATGTTCTCTATGTGCTGTACAGCACTGGTGCTTGATGATTTGCCAGAGAAGAGAAGCCCAATACTCAAACTCTTCTTGCCTCTGAGTTTTTGTAAGCAAACTCAGCAAATAACATGCATGGAACACACTGTGAAAAAAAAAAAAGGCGCCATGTTGTAGACATTAAGTTTTCCATTCCTCACATACCTGTTATCTTAATGTGGCCCTCTTCATCAAGAAGAATGCTGTAAAGCAAAAAAGGAAACGTTAATCCATTAGGCAGGCACAGAATGCAGTTAACAAACATGAATAAAACAAGTTTAAGACAGGTAAGGAGATATGCAAGACTCAAATACATGTGTAAACAAACCCTCACTGGATTATATGTCTCCAGAAAGAAAAACGATCTTCAAAGGTCTGTCTAATCTCACGTCTGAAGCATGCATGGCCTGCAGCAGTCGCACAGTGAGCCTCCTCTTTACTGGTGGGGCACGCAAACTGAGCTCAGAAAGAAAAGGGTGTTTAAAGCTGACTACTGCAAAGTATGTACTTCCAGCAGGAGAAGGAGCTACAGGTTTTCTGCTCTTCTCATAATAATAAAGGAAAGCACACAAATAATCAGGGCTTGGACTCACTGGATTAAAAATAACTCCAAAGGTAGATTTGTTCATGCTGAAGTAACAAAAATGATAGCAGAGCATAATGAC
Organism: Caloenas nicobarica; assembly: GCF_036013445.1. Classification (NCBI taxonomy): domain Eukaryota; kingdom Metazoa; phylum Chordata; class Aves; order Columbiformes; family Columbidae; genus Caloenas; species Caloenas nicobarica. The sequence continues at coordinate 74,607,356 of NC_088247.1, forward strand.
TAGTCACAGCCTAACTGCATGGATCTCAGACCCTGCTAGTTTATTCTGTTTGTAATCATAAATGAAAATTCAGCCTGGCGCCCAAGTTCAACCATTCTCACGTTTGCCACCTGCCAACATATTTTATTCTCACGAAGGCACTCCAACATTTCTGTGAGAAAAATGACTGTAGTTCACAGAGGGCATTACTAGTTTTTATGCAAACACGAAGGAACGCTGAAATTGAAAAATAATGATTTGTTGTAACTTTTCTGCCTATAAATACCGACACAAAAATGATGGTGGTGTTTCTTCAGCTCTAGTTAGATTTAGTACATTTTTCTTTCCAAAATGGTCTAGTGAGATGTCTGCTATTTTTATGTTCCCCTTCTCATAGAAAGTCACTTTAATCCAATTATTCAGGAAGAAAATAAGAAGTGAAACTAACACATTGGGCTATACTTTTGCAAAAGGCTGTATCTGTACTGAAACATAATTGAAAAGAGATGATCTTCTGTCACTCGCTCGTGTGTTTAGAACAGACTGCTATTGTGTAATTCATCAAACAAAGGTCAGCAGCTGAGTCACTACTATGTCTTCAATAACTAAAGCTTTTTCTTCTTGATGAAAGCATCTTTACCTCTATTCTTTCTTCCCGGACTTCTCGGAGAGGCATAATTCTTAAGTACTAGCCTATAACAGGCATGTTTAAACATATTTTTGTGACTACAATCTCTAAACAAGAGGCCTCTGCTTCAGAAGAGAACAGAATAAAACACCTGCCAGTGTGGAAGAGAAGTGAAAGTATGAGTTCTACAGACATGGCTCTGGAAGAACAGCAAGAGGGAGTGCAGCTCACAGAAACCACCTACAATTTTGCCTCACACCCACGAAGCCCCTGTGAATAACGATGCAATTCAAAGGGTGTGGGACTTTCCCCAGAAACATCGAATTTATATTTCATTGATTTCCTAATGAAAATCCATGCTGCTTTTCTGTGTAGGCAATATATGGCTTTCACTCCTTTGCCCTCATTAGGGGCTTCATACCTTACCCTCATTAAAGGCATGGAGGCAATACCTACACACCTATCAGACTAATAATACTGTTTTAGATTAAGTGAGCCTAAGCCATACAACAGATTTTCTCACACTGAATGTATGAGCAGAAAGATGAACAGATCCTGGTTTCTTACAGATGTGCATCCTATATCCCCTAAAACTTGATATACAGTTCCCTCCGCTGTCTTGTGTTCCCTGATCACCCCCACATTATGCCCTCAGCTCCCTGGAGCTTCCCCAGGGCCTCTGGCAGCACCCTTTGGACAGCTGGGTCTTTCCACATTTGTCATCTGCCAACACATACAATGCTACGGTTATGAATGAAAATTACATTTGATGTAAAAAGAAATCAACATGCTAACAGTGACGAAAAGATAATTGTTGCACTGAATTAGCTTTAAGGCACAGTAAGAAGAACAATGTACCTGCTTCTAAACATCCAGATTACAACAGACAAATGGTTTTCCTTTGACTGTGGAAGCAAACTTATTCTCTGCTCACACTTTGTCTTCTCTTTTTATCTTTATCACTTTGCAGTTCCTTTTTATTCCACACTGTCAGTAGTAGAAAATCTATTGTGACAATCACAATTACTTTAGCTATGGTTTGTAGGATCAGCTAATCTGAAATAAACTAGTATTATTTGGCAGAAGGGGAGAAAAAACCCAAAACCAAACAAAACCAAACAACAACCAAACAAACAAAACACCAGAAGTTGTTAATTTGATTCAGGCTTGAGAAAAATCTTTCTTCTAAATCAATGTTTTGAAATTCTAAAAAAAATAAGTAGACTACTTTTAAATGTGAAACTACGCTATAAACCTGTTGAGGGATAACCTTTCACTACAGTTTTCTCCATTTTAGTTGCTCAGTTTAAGGTTTGAGCATGTTTACAAGATACTATCATTGTCAACGTGTTCTTTATTTCAAAACAACATTTTAGCCTCAGGACTATCCCACAAACATTCAAATGGCTTTCACTGACCTCAATTTAAAAGTATGGCTTGAGAAAATAAAGGCTGAAAATCTCCATGTTAGAGGCTGGGAAGCTAAGCTAGTAGCAAGAGAATTACATACTCCAAGTTACAGGAGCTCATAGTAGCGCTAGGACTGCAATCTCCTCAGTATTTCTTTTTTCCCCTGCAACTTCAGTACAGAGATAAAGAGCCTTTGTTATCAGTTGTTCAGTTTATTTTACAGTGACTCTTAAATCAAGGCCATCGCAATTCTCTCCTGTTTCTCTCTCTCTATTTTTAGTTTTGGGTCATGTCTTTTTGGATTCACTTTGAACTCCAATATACCAAAATCATAATGAAGTTCTGCCAAATCTGTTAAAGCTGGAACTCTGAGGGGTTTTTTGATGATTTAAGTTTCTTTCCAAGTCAGCTCAGTTGTGCAGAAAATTCAACTCATGCTTTATGTTTTTCAGAAATTCAGAAATTTCAGAACTTCAGGTTGGAAAGAAAACCTGAAACTTCATAAAGAGTGTTTAATTTGATTGCAGGCTTTGCTATGAAAGTACCAGACAGAGTGAAGTGTTCAAATATCTCTGAAACAGATGAAGATTTTCACAAAATATCTACCTTTTGTGACATGTGAGTGTTTTCATGACCCCATACAATCTCACCATGCTGAACAGTCTTAGCCAAACTCATCTCTGATGTAGCTTCATTCACACAACATGGGCTGGCTTGCTTCAATGGAAGATGATGGTGATTTTCCACAAAAGTCTTTGTCTTTTACTGATTCTCAGATCTTCCCTCTCTATGCAAGTCAGCTACCTTCATGAATGAATTGCCATGGTTTGCAACACACTGCATTAAGCAGTAGTAGTTTATTTTTTAAAAAACGTAGTTCAACAATTCAGGAGCTGTTATATATGCTTATAAGAAGCAGTTATACAAGTTGTTCCTTGTACAGACAGCTGAGGGCATTACAATGTAAACCTTGTTAATCAAAGTCCCTGCAACAGAACTCTATCAAGGTACATCTGGGTACCTGGAGATAGAAAAGCAAAAATAAATTTAAAAGTCTGTGCATTCTCAGAAGGCAGAGTTACTTCTAAGTCGCTCATACCCTTAAAACACAGCATAAGAAATAACATATGCATCATATACTACTTTAAAATAAGTTCCCATTTTCCTAGTTTGGTATATTTTATTATATTTAATAGCTTGATCCTGTAGTCCTTAAACAGAAACATACCTCACCATGTAAGTAACTCCATGGATTTCAGCGTGACTGAACAGTACCTTGTTCTACAAGGGATGCCACTGAAACCACCAAGATAACTCAAGGAGAATAATTTGACTGTAACAATTTCAGGGAAGTAGCATCTGCTTTTTCTAAACAAGACTTTAACCAGAAAACTCAATTGCTTGCCTTTTTGCAGTAAGCACAGCCAACTTTATAACAAGTCCCAGAATATATATTCTGGTTTCACTTAAAATTAATTCATAGTTTTGAACTGTTAATATGGATTTTTGCTCAGGAAATATTAAAAAAAAAGTTGAACCTTAAATTTTAAGGTACTGAGGGTTCTTTCAAGAGGTTTGAACAGTGCTACTTTCTAGCTAGTCTTCTTTGACATAAGTAAGTCCAATGAACTCCTTTTTAGGATACTTACAGAGCTGACTGAAGCAATCTCAAACCTACTAGCAGTTACTTTGCAGAGCTTCTGGAGGACAGCAAAAGCACCGAACAAGAAAGCTCAAATGCAGTGCCTATCTTTCAACAAAGGTGGAGAGAGAGAATTAGGAAATTAGGAACTAATTAATTTACCTCCAGTTCTGCAAATTTGACAGAGTAAATCTTGTGCTCTAATCAGGCTGGTAATATTTTTCCTGAAGATGCAGGTATAATTCTGCACATTGCACTTCAGAGGAGATATGGATCAAGAGAAACCAAAGGGGAGGAATGAGGATCATCAAACACCTAGAATGACTGAGTGGTGAAGAAGAGTTCAGTAGCTGGATTGTTTAGGGTACAGAAGAAAAGTTTGAGGACACAGACATGCTCACAGTCACTCGAGGCTGCTGCTCAGGGCAGAACGAGCTGGTTGGGGAGTTGAGGAGGACAGGCCAAGCGGCAGTGGTCTGCGACTGCAGCAAAGAAATTTCAGATTAGCTATTAGGAGCAACTTTCTAGATGTACATCTGGTGGAGCACTGCCAAGAGGCCTCCTATGGAGGCCATGGGGTCCCCACCAGCTATTTTAAAAATAGGTTAGCAACACACCTGCAATGACCTTCATATATTTCACCCCAGCCATGGGCCAGGGCAGGATGAAAACATCCTGGGACTGTTTTAATTTTCTTTTATTGTCTTATTTAGAGAGCTATCCTTTCCCAGATGTAACTTAAAAATACATCATTTTTCCCCCTTCAGAGCGAATATTTTTTTCTGCCGTATCTGTATTTTTTACTCTAAAACTAAAGTTCCAATGAAAGCATAAGCTGTCGCACTTTGTTGTCCTAGGCATGGCTACACATAAGATTTGCACTTATAAAGCTATTTTTAAAGGATGTGGTTTTCAGTCAAACAGAGGCCTTGACTTATCTCCAGGTATGAACTTGAGTCATACCATTCTAGATGAATCCCTTTCCTGTACAACAGTAGTTATAATACATTCATGTAAAGTAATTTTATACTATGGCAGTTGTATCCAGATTCAACTGTATCACTGGTATCTATTTAACTATACATCAAAAACCATAAACCATACACTAAGAAGTTTGGAAATACGAGAATGAGGGCTCACACCTTAACTTCACACAGTGACCTCACCCTGTAAAGGTCTTTAGTAACATGATGATACTTTTGTTTTCTTCCAGAGAACTCCTGCCTCAGTTGGCAGAACAGTTAATACGCAGGGATCCCAGCAGACCAGTTACAGCGAAGGGGGTGGCTGGCTGGTCTCAGGTCAAACGAAAATGCACAGATAACTGGGTTCCATCTTTGCCTTTTTGACACGTTTCTGTGTGATGATGGCAAATCAGTGACACCTTCCTTTCTTAGGTGAGCTCTAATTTCTCAGTTCATTGATCTCTGATTTGAGACACTGCAGTTTGTTCTGCAGAAACTTAAGTTCTCTCAGTTGAATGTTGAGAACTCTGAAAAATGAGGTTCTTAGTATCTCAAACATAGTGAATAGTTTTGACATGTACTTAATTTTCTTCTCAGTTTCTAACTTCTCTTAAAGCAAAGAATTACAGCATGTGTCTATAAACGTAATAGCACTCTGACTTGAATATACGGCTCATATTTGGATACCTTCTAATAGCAGCTTCATATATCATGTGTTAGTTTGAAAAACAGCTTCATCTAACATCAGAAAGAAAAGTAGTGCATGATTCATACTAATGCTCACTAGAAATGAAGTTTAAAACTGAAAACCTATAAATGAAGCTGTTCTATAATGTGCATGTTTGTTAATGCTGAATGAATAAAATAGAAATCCAAAACAATGTTGAAACTGAAGAGCTGCTGTCAGAGGAAGCAACAGCGTGTGACAGTGGCAGCAATGGTGTGACCACTGCCTACCTGCATTTCATACTATGTGACAAACTGGTACCTTCATCCCTCCAATGGTTTAACTTGGAGGATGACTTCCTGTATTTGCCAAAGACTCTGGTTTTCTGTTTTGGTTGCATAAACAAGCAAGACTGCAAATTTCTAGCCCAAAGGACTGAGAGCTCTGGTTTATGTACATCTGTGTATAGTACTACCACTATTGCTGCTGTAGTCAAAACATAACATTTAATTTATAGTTCAAATCACATATTACACACATATTACAGTGTTGTAGATAGTCTCCTTCCCTTCAAATTCTCACCTACAAAGTTCACCTTCCATTACTCTTAGTCTCTTGTTTTTTTCCATGAGTGTGAAAGCAATAGTACTCCATTTTAAAGGAAGAGCTGCATATTTTTGAACTTCATTTCACGGAAGGCTGTATGGAAGTGTAAACAACAGCCAAGCAGACTGCTCTCAGTGGTCACCTTTTTAAAATGATGGTGACCGTTACTTTGAAAAGGCTAGTAACTTTGAAATGTTGCAGCCTGTTTTACTGGAGCTGTCAAAGAAGACACAGGCAAAGCACTAGCCAAGAGGAGTTGAAGAAAAACAACACCACATCACTCCCAGTGATGGCACTGGGGCTATCATTTAGTCTACTGATGTACTGCAAAGAAAAAAGAGAATGGAAAATCCTCTATAGCACCACATTAGGAATAGGAAATAGCTACAAGGACAAGCAAGAATTGTTTTGGGGGAAATATTTTGGATAATGAATAGAAGTAGTTTTAAGATCCTGATTACTGCATATCTCCTGAGCTAATATGCACAGTAGTTTTCCGAGATGTTCTTTTACTTTAAGCAATGGCTACAATAAAACTGAATGGTGCCACAATGTATTTTGTATGAGCTGGAAATGCAGTTGCTTTGAGCAGTTCATACCACACCAAGGGGAAGGCCAGACTAAAGGCTGCAAATGGTGAACAGCACGACTGAAGACAAAGGCACAGAGATCTGAATCTCATTTTGAGATCAGTCACTAAACTAAAGGCCAGGCACAGCCATCATCTTGGAACAGAGTCAAAGTATTTGGCCTTATGCTAAAATGATGTGATAGGAAGACCCTGCTCCTGAAGGTGAGGGTCTCGTGTACAGATTCTCACATACAAGAAGGCAGGCAGAGCCTCTGGCACCTTTTGACTTACTGGCATGACAAGGAACAGAAACAACCTAAAAGCTCACGTATTTATGTTTCAGTTCACTCATTCTCATTAACTTACTTTTCTGGTTTTAGATCCCTGTAAATAATTCCAAGACCGTGGAGGTGGTCTAAAGCCAAGGCCAGCTCAGCTAAGTAGAACTTGACATCCTCTTCTGTAAACATCACCTAGAGAGAAGGAAGAGAAGAACACATCTACTTACTGGACAATGGTGGGCTGGCTTGCATTAAACAGACATAGGGAAGGAATTGCCTAATTTGGGAATGCTAGAAGGCCCATCATATTAGGTTCAATTTTCCATAATTTGTCTCAGCTCACATTAACAAGTCTTACCAGATTCTCCTCATAAAACAAAACTTGATCTGTTGAGTACTTCTGTGTTTTAAAACATGCTGCTCTCATTCGTTTGTTTGATCTGTTTAGATGACATCATGTCGTAATGATACAAAGAAAGTTCTAACTCCTTAGCTTTTGGCAAAATTCAATATGTTCAGTTCGGCCCTTATTGCTTTCATATATCTGAATTTGCTAAAATCTTGGTATTTGGTTATCAAATTCTCACAAAATGATATGGGGTAACCTCTTTGGGGAAGTGAAATGCTTCCAAATTTTAGCAGAACACACAGCATGAAGAGACTCAGAGATGGATTTAAACTCCTGTGCATCCAGGGTTCAAGGAATCTCAGTGCAGATGCCCTAAGCAGTGATGGGTTGTCTAACATCCAAGGCCTGATGAGGTCTAAACTGAGGGCAGTTGCTTCCTTTTCATAGTTGATATGGACACCTCTAATACTGAAAGCTCTGTTTTAGGTGGGAAGAAACTTCTGCAATCAAAAACACACTAAGCTCAGAAAAACTGAGATGGCAAGGAACCCTTTGGTTCAACTTTTGTTATATTCCAGAGGTTATTAATTTCTCTTTAATTGAATTTCAATATGTACAGTGACAATAATGCAGAAGGAAAAGCTGATGTATCAGATACACAACTGTGAATACTATGTATGACAGAACTAAAATGAGTCAGCTCAATACAAATTCACATGTCATATGTAAATATAAATAACTACAGTAGAAATTGCCGAGCTTATTTTTAAAATTAAGTCTCTGCTCTTGGAAAGGGGTAGTCACAATACTTGGGTGCACTGAGAAGCTGCAGAAGGCTGAGAGCAAGAAGAGAGGATTCACAGAACAGATGTCATGTAATTTAATTAAGAATATCACTGCAAAGGCTAGAAAGAAAAAAGATACACAAGCAAAAACCCTGACTAAAAAATTAATTAGTCTGAACGTAAAAATTGCATTAATTATAAAAATAAATTTAAATTATTTGTAAGGTTTGAAATAAATAACATAGGCAAGAGATGAAATCAATGGAATCAGAGAAAATCTAATCTATACATATATACCTAGTTAAAGTCAGACGTCTCAGAAAGAGCAAGAAAGAGACAAGCTGTGCATGCAAGCATACTTTAATATATGGGATCTAATGAAAAGTCCACTGAAATCAATACCGTTGGACCAAGTCCATAAGTGACAAATTACAAGCAGTGCAAGTTTTCCCATAACGTCTTCCCTTATGATACCTTGCTACTAAACAGCTGCAAAGTATGGATAGACAAGATGAGTTACAAACACTAAAAAAAGAAGTACGTAAAAAGACTGTCAAGTTAAGAGGACATGCTCTTGATAGCATAAAGCAGAGAAATCAGCAGATTGCATTGGAAAAGCTTTGGGGAAAATGTGGAATTTTAAAGGAGTACAAAATCTGAGGTGTTCTCTTTAACTTTCGAGTTCCCTAGTTGTGGAGAATGGTAGCTTCCCTCTGTAGGCAAGAACCACTTCTTCTCTCTTGTCTCATGAAACCAGAGAAGCCCTTGCTAGGGCAACATGCTAACAAAGCCTGTGTTCATGACAAACAGCAAAAAGATATTTTTATTTTCTTTAGTCTGTTTCCTCATATTAAAAATAACTGCTGCCATTTGCTAAGTACTTACAGGAGTATCATTACTCAGCGGTGTAATTAACCTGTTGCTAATGTCTTCTTGCATTAGCAAACAAGCCTTGAAAGCAAATACTTGGGGTCCCAAGCTGTGGTGCACACAGCAGTCTGCAGCATGTCACTGAACCAGAATCAGATGGGAAAAAAAAAAAAAAAAAGCTAGGGAACTTTTGAATGAAGGTAATTTTTTTCACAGCTTCTTTAGTCCATCAGTTACGCCCCAAACCAAGAAGGGTGAACAGAGTTCCCCTCAAGGTGGTATTTGAAAGGTCCGTATTTTATCTTTAAAGATTGTGTGTTAGGTAGATGCTGACACTCCTGTCCCAACAGCCCAGAAAGAGACCAAGGGCTGGGGCCGTCATGGTGATGACAGAGAATGTCAGGGCACAGACAAGCCCTGGGGCAGCAGGGCTGCATTGCTGGAGCCTCCCGTACTGCCCGCAGGGCCCGCTCTGAGCCTGAACGCAGCGCTTCAAGCAAGGCAGGCAGCTGGCTTGAGGGGACACTGGGACATGCACGCAAGTGCTAAACAAACCTAGAAAGCCTGTTGCTGCTGCTCTCTTCAGGTGCCAGTGAGACTCAAGTTTGGACCATTTCCTGGCTGCCTTTGTCCCCAGCAGCAGCACCTCTCCAGGGGCAGGCGCTGCGGAGGGCAGGGAAGGGATGGGAGCCCAGGAGGTGAGGGAGGCAGCGGCTGCCCCAGGAGGCAGGGGAGGGCTGTGACAGCCACCCTCTGAGCCCCGGGTGGTGCGTGGGCTCCAACCTGCTCCCAGGAGCTGCTGGAGATGACGGTTCTTTCCCCGCTCGCTGGCTGAGTCCCACTGTCGGCTTGCCTGCTGCTGGGGGCAGCCCCTGACCTACGGCCATCTCTTCTTCCTGCTGACTGATGATGGAGTGGAGCATCTCCCTTATGAGGAAAGGCTGAGGGAGCTGGGTCTCTTTAGCTTGGAGAAGAGGAGACTGAGGGGTGACCTCATTAATGTTTATAAATATGTAAAGGGTGAGTGTCACAAGGATGGAGCCAGGCTCTTCTTGGTGACAATCAATGATAGGACACGGGGCAATGGATACAAACTGGAACACAGGAGGTTCCACTTAAATAGGAGAAGAAACTTCTTCTCAGTGAGGGTGACGGAACACTGGAACAGGCTGCCCAGGGGGGTTGTGGAGTCTCCTTCTCTGGAGACATTCAAAACCCGCCTGGACGCCTTCCTGTGTAACCTCACCTAGGTGTTCCTGCTCCGGCAGGGGGATTGGACTAGATGATCTTCCAAGGTCTCTTCCAATCCCTAACATTCTGTGATTCTGTGATTTTGTGACAGTGGTTTTGTTTTTCCAGCAGTTCTGTGCCCATGTCCAGGGCAAAATGTATTGGGGATTGATTTCTCAGATTGTTTCTCATCGCATCCAAGGTATATTTTGTGAGCAATGAGTCCGGGGCCATTTTGCTACAGGAATGACTTAGTAATAGTGCAGTTTTCTACAACAGTGGTGATTCCATGCTATCTGCTGCAGTAGCCATGGCATAATTCAAATACAATTACTAAGAACCTACTTAAAGATGCAAGATGATACAGCTCTGTTACATACATATATACACACACACATATACAGCAGGACTATTCCCAAGGCCATTTTTCCTTCCCACCAAATTAATCTGAGTCCTGGAAATGCAGGACAGTCATTTCTAAGTTAAAAATCTATCAGCTTACCTCTTTGGAGAGTCTTGTGAAAAGGTCCCCTCCCCGCAGGAAATCCAGTATTAGATACAACTTTCCCTCTGTTTGAAATGCTGCATCAGAAAAGGATGAAGATATCGGAAGTTTGAATCAAGATAATATCTCCAAAGAGTTAATCTTGTTGACTAGCAGTGTATCATTCAAGTCATTAGCTTCCGTGTCATTTTAGCACTTTGGGAACAGAAAAATGTAATTTCTATATAGAAGTAAGCAATCAAGCTTAGACTATGGGAAAAAATGGTATTAGTTGATAGAAAACAATGCATCACTAATACATTCTTTTCCACATCTAGCACCTATGAATTAATATTGCTTTCAATTGCACAAGGTACCAGGAGTCACTGAGGGTTAGCCATAGAGAGATTCTCCCAGGTTTGTGTGAGAGGAGAGCCCGCACTATCCAAAATGTCCTCAGAAGACCCTTTACAATAATAATAGGGCTCCTCAGGGAGCTGGTGAGGCAGAGGAAGGCAGCTCCAGCAAGACACCACACTCCTATGCACACATATACAAATTTGGACTGGTGCTGATTATTAAAAACAGTTTTTATTTAGATTCTCTGGTTTTCTAAATGATACCTGAGAGCAGGTGAGGGATTTGGCAGATGTATACTCACCAGTTACCCCACTAGCACAATCTATCATGTTAGGCTTCAGGAAAAATGTATTTTGATGGTGGAATGGCTAAATCCTACTTATACTGAAATTCTCCTTCAGCATAAATGAAGAATTTCACACAGGTAGCCTCTAAGATTTTGTTAGAAGCAGAGCAATAAGTAGGCAGGGGGTATCTGTATGAAAATACAACACATCCAGTTACAATTCTCCAACCAATTTAAGAACAAATATGAATTATATTTTATTATAGTTACCATAATGAAGCTTGACTATGAAAGGATGATTCACTTCTGCCAAAATATCTCTCTCCATTTTCGATCGTACCCGATCCCGAACTATAAAGAAAGAACGATGAGAACAGGAACATATTAAGATGCAGCATGGTTGCGGGATACAGTACTGGCATGAGGTTCAGGTGATTTGGATTCTGCTTCTCACTCTGCTGATGGCTTGTGGTGTGACCTTTGGCAGATCATGCCACACTCTACTGTCCCCGTTTTCCGCTTGTCTTGTCTGTGCAAAAAAAGTAAGCTCTTCAGGAAGGCACCACGTCTTCCTCTCTAGATAAGAGCCCTAACTAAAAGGACTACAGTATCACAAACAACAGGATGGTAATTATGCTTTGCAGAAAAGAATGTTAATATAAAAATTTAAATTATATAAAATTAATAAATCTGTCTCATTTAAGACTAAACAGAATGTACCAGTCCCAGAACTTGTCTGGTTAACCTTGTGCAAATTAACCTTCTGTGTTGTGCTGATGCTAGCAACTTTTATGAGATATCACTGAATAGCACTCTCTGGAAGTGATTTATATAAAATACTTTAAGCTTCCAATAAACCACACAAACAATCAGTAATAAAGAAAAAAGCCTGATGAAATATAGTAAAAACCTCTTTTTATATGTAGAGATAAATTCTTGTGTGATGTGAGTGAGAAAAATACTTTTTGTGGATGAGATTAATGGAGTGTGAGAGAAAAAATAGTTACAGAGGTGAGCTGGGTTCAAACTAATCAAAGCAAACGCTGAAGATTTCATAGCAAGCACATTGAGCAGAATGTTCAGACACTGAGGAGGATTCAAGTCCTCACATTATCAGCTCTTGAACTTATAGATTCATTATTCAGTCAATCACAGTTTTACAAAATCCACAATGAAAGTATTGAAATTTTCTTCTTCTTTCTCTGCATTACACAATGCCAATATTCTTTTCAGCTGAAAGCATCTACAAGGGATGTGCAGTAAAGCCTGAGATCTCAGTGAGATTCTGTCACTGCCTGCATGTGTTGTGGACCTGCTGAGAAGCAGCAGGACTCTCAACACCCAAGTAATGAACATGCCATAATGAAACCACATATTCTGTTGCTGTACATCAAAAATTGATGCTCAGAAATAGGTCCAAAACAGCTGATCTGAAACCCTTAAATAGGAGTGGAGGGACACTTGGATTTCTTGCTGTTTTGGTGCTTTTCCTAGGTCAGTAACAACGTAAGCTTTACTAGCTCATTCAACCTAAGCTACGTTGTAGCTAAAAATCAAAACAAACGGAATCTCAAAATCGTAATCTTAGTGCACGAATAAAAACTACACATCGTACACTCACAAAATGCTTTGCCTACATGAAGACAGATCATTTGTCATGCTGTGTCTTTGCTTAGTCTTGTCTGAGGATCAGTGAACATGTATCACCATGAATTTCTCCATTCATTTCCAAAATGGAAATCTGGATGTTTGACAAGGACCTATTTCTATGGATTCCTTTCCAAGTGAATCTCTTTCACAGCACCAGAGCTCAGGAGGTTCAGGGGAGATGACCGAGAGGCTCAGGTCAGCACCGCACAGACACCTGCCCGGTGCTGTGGAACAGCCTCTCCTTCTGCAAATAACTCAGCTGCCCCATCCTCATTTTGACCACCTGCGGGGGCCTCAGTGCAGCACACAGGTGGCTTGGGCAAGTAATGCTTACACCAGGCATTCACCTGTAGGAGTAAAACACTCAATAGAAATAGTTCTCATCTGCTAACTCTTGCCCTTTCTACCTAGTACTGAATTAGGTTTGAAAGGCAGGGTTTGCCACTTATCTTTAAATTATGCGTTAGACTGAGGCAGAGAATATAACCTGGTGCAACAAACACAAAGTCATTAAGATTGTTTGCATGATCTTATACAAATTAGCTCTCCCTGAAATAATCCCTAGTGTCATGAAACAGAAGAGACCAGACTGGTAGAGCCTGTGATAGCGGAGGAAGCACCTGCTACTCTGAAATAAGAACAATTCCCATTTCCAGGTATTAATGTGATATGAAAGAGAAGTAGAAGCAGCTGAGGATACATGCAAGTAAATAGAGCTTATCCACTTCTGTCTGTCCAGTTCTGAACATCAAAAAGGAGGATGTTACTGCTTCCTTTATTTAACACTGAATGTTTATGGAGAGGGTTTTATTTAAGGTATGAATTTTTACTTCTTGGGCTATTTTAATTTTAATAACCATGAAGTACAGAAGGGAAAGGGGAAAAGGGAAAAGTATATTGAGAGCATCTTCCAAGGAGAGAAAAAATGTTCCTTGTGAAAAATGGACTAGCTGTATATTTTCTGAAGAAGAAAATAAAACCATAATCCTGCTTCCACCTCTGAAACTCTCATGATTTCAACTTTGGTTGAGATTTAAATATAAATTAAATTTCAGCCAATAAACTTCTTGTCTATATGTCTCGCTTAAAAACTAGAAGTCAGTACATCTCTAGCTATGTACACTATCAAGTAAGCATGATCCAGGGACATCCCTTGATGTACATACAATAACATCATATCAGTTCATCAGGATGTTGAGCCAACCCAATGAGAACTTTGATTAGTGAAACCCTAGCCTACAGGAGCTGTAAAGGGGAGTTTATAGAGGAGACACTAATTAATTCACTGTAATAATAATTAAAACATATAATTCACGTATCTATCAGATATTTAGTGACTCGATAGCTGAGCTGAAGTCTCAGCTCTGTGAAACTAAACAGCGTTCAGCCACTGGTTTCAGTCGAGCCAGAGTATTGCTTCTGGGATCTCTTTGGCCAAAGAATAGCTTCCAAACATTTTTATTTAATAGCACCCTTCTCACTGCTGTCCAAACCAATTCTTAGTTCTACAAAAAGAAAATCATCTTGAAGCTATCTTCTAAATTTGTGTGTAATACTGGTCTTTTCTCTGTCTTCAGACTTGCCGCGAGTAAAAGTTGATGTTTCTATAATACTTCAAGAAAAGTAATTTTCAATTTAAGTTACAGTGCAGTTTTGGTTTTTGTATACAGATTTGGTGTTAAAAGGCATGAGGGTTTTACCCACAGCCTTGCACAAGCTAATACATGCATCAAATTTAAAATGGTGTTAATTCAATTTCCAAGTGTCAAATAAAAATGAAATAGCTTTTCCTTCTGCCCTCCTCCATGGGCTGAGACCCCCCTGGTGCCCTGCATGTGTCCCACACCATGCTTCCCTTGGTGCCAGCTGGATCACAGACTCTTTAAGTCAGCATTCCCATGACTGACATAATTTCCACTTACAGCTTTCCTCTTTAAAAGATTTCACAGAGAAAGATCCAGCAAGGGAGCACGTATTACAGACACCTTAATGGACTGCCTTGGCTAAGGGCACTGAGCTGCATATCAGACTAGATAAAAAGCAAAATCCTCAGTGCAGTGAAACCCATCTTGGGCTCCTTCATGGGAGGAACCAGGGTGTGGTGCATCAGACAGGAGCTGAGACATATATCTGTGAGGAGGAGCAGTGCAGAGCAAGGGAGCGCATCTGCCCCCATCCTGCCTGTTCCGGGGAGCAGCAACAGTGCAGGGAGCCGGGCTTTGGCTGCCCGTGCAGATGGTGATGTATATGATATATTCTGACTTCCCCCATAGATGCCGAACTTAGGTGTTACTCTCACCTCTGTTGGTCAAAAGCATGGGGACTCAGAGTCTCATGGGTGAAATATTTTCTGTACTCATTAGCTGACGTCCAGCACAATTCTGCTTTGCTCATGACTGGAGTCATTTGTGTGTTCAAGCCCTGTGAATGTCTCTGACTTACTGATGCAGCCTTGCAAATGCAAGCAAAGTGCTTGGATCCTCCAGTATACTTCTAGAAATAATCAAATGACTTACTAGCCGAAATCCCATTTTAAAAAGGGGATGGAGATAGATTTTGTGAGCTCTGCAAGGCATCTAAAGCTTAAGATGGTTCTACTACTTTTCAACGGCACTAAAGTGATAACCCTTATTTTTCGTGAGTTGGTGTTCGGTGCATAGATCCTCGTATGGCTCCAGTCCCAGTGCGGATGGCTGCTGGCTGCCTTGAAGCCCAGGGGCCTGGTCCCTCCCCAGAGCCCTCTGGAGGTGGCTCAGGGCAGGACCCGCTGCTCTGGTTGCCTCTCTGAGTGGGCCAGTCTCTCTCCACTGATTTTGGAGGCAACCTTCTTGGTGTCACTAGGCTGAAAATGGCATTTGAAAGCCCAATTTTCTTTTGGAACTAGGAATGGGTTGTCAGATGATAGGTTTGGTGCCTCAATGACTTGTCCTTATGGCCTTCTGAGCTTTTTTTCACAATTTTACCTGAAGTGCTGCTTAATCACCTGACCTGCAGTACCAGGGAGAGAAGCCCCCCATGTGTCTGACATCAATTACCCTCCTCACTTCCCTAAAATTCAGCACCGTGCCGTGAGTGGAACAAAACCAAAATGTAACTCAGAGTCAAATAACACACAACTCAATTTCAAATTCTTCACACAGCACTGGTATGTGCCAGTGATACAGAAAATGGAATCTATACATAAAATGATGTACAACATCATTTTCAATTCTATTTCTGTCATTTTCATCTGTTTTTAATACTGGCTTTTGTAGACAAAAGCAAAGAGCTAGACTCTAATTTCAAATCCACACTGTGTATGTCTAGAAGACAAAGTATTGTGTGGTGACTAATTGCTCAAGATATGGAGAAATACAGGCTTTCCAAAAAAGATCATAATCTGTCATCTATGGCTCTGCTGGGAAATATGATTTGCATTACTGTGTTTCTGCTCCACACAATGTTATATTCAAATCTTCTAAAGAACAGCCTTTTACATTGTACCTTATCAGCAGAGCATTATTACAATACAAAACCAGGAAAAGTCCTGTTGACACCTGAATGTAGAAGTATACCAATAATGTCACTTACAGATTTTATGCACATTTCTTTTGAAATGCATATAATTTCATGAAGGTTATTTTTCTGGAAGAAAGATCCAAACATGGAACCCTTTAGAGATGGAGAAAGAGCCATAAAAACCAGAGTTTTACCACTCAGCCCTAGTGCTGCTGCAGCAAAGGAAAAAAAAAGCAGATTCACAAAGCAGGAGACACTCCTTTGTAGAAGGGCACTCTGAAAAATCAATATGAATGCAAACTGGTTTTTAGGAGTCTGGGGTCTGGAGGAGGTCATTTTATCTCCTCCTCACTCCTTTTTCTTCCCCCTTTACATGAAACAACACACTTGGCTTTGAAAAAAATCAAAGACTTTCATTTGATTTTTTTTTTCTTTCCTTAAAAAGAAGCTTGGATGCTTCAATGTTGAGAGTTGGAATTACAGATGTCTCTAAATTAATCCTGCACTTTTAATATTGACCTTCCATTTATATTATTTACCACTTATTCATTATTCTCTCGAAATGTTTGGAAAAGTTAATTAAATCTTACAATATCCCTCTGAAGTACCTCTGCTCAGTCTTCCAGCAAGAAGAATGAAATGACAGATTGACGCTAAAAAAAAGTAATTAAAAAAAAATTATATGGGAGTTGTCAGGAGCAAACATGGGTTTCTAGGTTCTGCTGAAAACAAATCCTCAGAGCAGTAGCCTGAGCTCTCCCCCCACCTTTGTGCCACCCTGGCCCGGGGAGGAGCAGCCACAGATGCTGCAGTGGGTCTGAGCTCTGGGGGTGCTGCTCCCTGGGCTCCCTGCTGCCCCATGGAGCCCCTAGTGGCTGCGACCTCCTGCTTTTTCGCCACTGAGACATGAACTTGGATACCTCTCCCAGACCAAAAAAATCCAACAGACGCTGCAGGAGCTTAAGTGCGCTTTAGATTTTTGGCTGAAATTAGCCTGTGGGTTCAACCCTGTCATTAGAGAAGTACTGACCAACAGACCAGTGGCTTGATCAGATAAACCTCATGTCCTTATGCAGAGGTGAAATTTCAATTTTTGTGTATTTTTAAAAAGAACTGGACCAACTGAATATACACAGATGCGCTTGTGGCCAGGTAAACCCATCCCCCTGGCAAGGTCTGTGAGCAGCAGATGTGCAATGATATCCAATAAGTCGAATCCTGTGCTAATGTACAACAGCAAAGTCAGAATCACACCCCTTACAACCATATAAATCAGTTCTAGCTAACATTGTTAAAAACAAGCTGAATAAACGGCTCGATGAAGAGCAGAGAAAGGTGCCAGCTGCTAGTATGGTATTTCCTCAAAAAAACCCAAAACTTACAGCTGGAAATACATCTGTCTATGACTTGTGCAAAACTGAAAGCCTTCAACATCTCTGCATAGCTGCACCTGGGTCATCTTTTTTTTTGATGTAAAGCATATGTTCTATATAAATTTATTTACCTTACCAGATGCAAGATCCTGTCAAATGATCCATGAGGTGATACATTTGCTTCTTGAATTCTACTGTAACATACTCCTATTTTTTATTATATTTGCTTCAGCTGAACAGATGTATAATTATTATTATTACTATTGCAGGCAATAGCAAAAATTTCAATATTAAGTCTTACTGACAGGCAATAATTACCTATGCTTTAGGAATAGCTATAATTTCAAAATGACAAAGCAATAAGAGGGCTGGCCTTAGAATTCAGAGGTCCCAGTAAACACCATTAATCAGTAGCTCTGGGAATTATGATGACCTAAAGGGAGAAACTGATGGCTGCTTCATGTAGTTTTGCAATAAAGAAAAATTATTTATAATTGTTATGAAACAGATGGCCTTTCCCCTCTCACAAAATAGACATCTAAAATTTAGTTTCAACTTACAAGAATCCATCAGAGAAAAGATAACACAGGTACAAATAGTCTTCAATCGCATTCTTAAATACAGTCCAAAGAGGGCTGAATTTTCTCCAGGAAATACCTTTGGTATCACTGTTTCTCCTGTCAGACTTTAATTCCCTCGCAGCTCCTGCCTTGCTGCAGCACCAGCTAACTTGCATGCAGCTGCACAGGAGAGGAAGCTCCGAGCATCATGTTTCCTACCTGTAGCATTTCAGTATTAAATAAACATTTGCCTTGTGTTTGCTATTGTGATGTTGCTAAGTCAACAGGTGCAATGAATAAATTGTTTTTCTCTTGTCCTGCTTGAGATGGAGATGATCCGGAGGTCCAGGAACTGCCGGGTCTCTCAGGGTAAGTAGTTTCACCACTTGCCTTTAAAGCTTGAAGCCCAGTGTGGCTTAATCAACTGTTGCCACTCTTTGCTCTTTAAACACACCTGTTTTGTGGCTTTTATAGGCAGAGCTGAATAAATTTTGCAGGTCACTTCACTCTGAGAATGTGAGAACTGTCTGTGCTTTGGTATTCACCACAAATATGTTCTGCAGCATATCATGAAAGGCAAAAATACAGCTTTTATGATTGAAAGGTATTGGGAGTGACCACTAGCTCAGCAGTGAAATTGCAAAGACATTGCCTCTAATGCCAGCCTCCTACAGAGAAAAAAATGTTCCCTTTATTTAGTCTTTCCAGGCCTAAAAAGCCAGTTTTACTGAAAGGGAAGTTTCTTCTCCTTTAGGATCTTTGAGCAACTACCAGTTCACCTGCAAAGCCTGGCAGATGTGGAAGGGGGTGAAGGTGGTGCTGGAGCTCCCCAGGGAACTCCTTGCCACACTAACTCAGAGCAAAGTGCCCCTGCGTGAGAGTGATTTAAAGCCCATCCAAATCTCTTCTATTTTGTTATATAAGCCTCTACTATTTTGTTTAATGGCACAGTATGGAACCTTCTGCCTGGTCCAGTTCGGATGTTTATGGACAAGACCAACAATCTTTTGTATAATATTAAGTGAGAAATCCTGTAAGGAGTAGAAATGCGGTATTATCCCTCTGTGGAGAATGTATGTACTGAGATGCCGTCATTTGCCACCAGGGCAGTTTTGCTCATAGGCTGAAAGGATCTTGGAAAATGTTTTATGTATTGCTGCTTGAAACTTGTAATTTTGGACGTTTTCAAAGATGTTTTTACTGTGGGTTTTGTTCTGAATTGGAACAAAATGCCTAAATTCAGCAAGGTTTTCCAAAATGAAATTGTGAAAAATTGCTTTAGGTGCATCAGAGTACTGTTTTATTAAGGGCTTTAACTTATTTTTGATATATTATTTCTTAAACAGTAATTATAGTGTACAACTATAAAATAATTTTTAAAAATATATACAATCAAACCAGAGTATTCTGCTGAAATGCTCACTATCAATGTTTTTTCAAGAGAAATCTCACTCAACAGTCCTGTTCCTGTGGATAGAAGCTCAACCAGAAATGGTACACTTAATCTTTTCTTTATCAATCGCAATGCACATTCAGAAGAAGATGGAAAAATTTATGGGTACTTCAGGAAAAATATGTTCACTAAGCCCACCAGGAATTTTTAAAACAGAACTCCCATGCCTTCCAAGTATAGGATAAACAAACGAAAGTATGATGTAATGTTTTTGTGACTGGCCTAACTGGACAGTAGTTTGCAGCTTTATTCTGATAGAGGTAATGCAAGGCAGCAGCTGGACAGTGAGGTGCTTTTCTCAGAATGGAGGGTTTGGATGTATTGGTCATGGAGCACAAGACAAATGTTAATATTCACCCCAAGTTACGCAGAGCCCCGGCCATGGCTGAACTAGGCTGACTTCTCACTCTAAACACTTCTTCCATTAGGCTGCTTGGATGTGGTAAACACAGAGCCCATCCAACCCGACTTGCTCAAACAACAAGTTTTGGACAAGCATTTTAGCTACTGAATTCCAAATATTTTGGTTTGTGAAATGTGTAGCTAGTATATTTAAGGCAACACTGAAGAAGCTGGGATAGTGGCTTATCATCCAAATCCAAGGACACTCAGTTGATTTAGGAGATATGAAGCCCTGAGACAGCTTCTATTTGTAAACTATGCAGGACAAGGTTTATCAGGTTGCTTGCAATCCAGCCCCCTGAGCTACTTGCACACAAAATAGACGGGAATTTAGAACTCAAATATTTCAAGAAAATTGTGGCATTTAATGTCAATATCCAGGCAAACTAAACTTTTATTTTGCCCAGGCCCTGATACACTATACAGACAAGCTTAATATAGCTCTGTTGATATATTTGCCTCATAAAAATAAAAAAGCATGTGCGAGACAGCTGTCTGTCACTGAAGAAGCCTCCAGTCTCATCAGCAAGTATGGTGTGAAGTCAAGGCAAGGTCAGTTCCTAAATTAGAGCATAAGGAAAAGCCTGGTCTCATGTCGTTACTGATACATTGACTAAAGCTTTGCAACGAGCAAACCTTGGCCACACAAACAACAAGAAAAATCTGAGCTAGTGTTCTCTCCTACGAGGAGAGAAATACAGTGTTCAAACAAATGCAAATTATCTTTCAGTCTGGACTCAACTACCGTATAGGGATCCTTGTGGAAGATATGACTAAGTTCAGAGAGTCTCTGGGTGAAATCATGGCCATAAAACAAGCCAGTAGTAAAACTGCTGTTGACATTAATAGGATCTCACCATCTACATTTCAGTCCCTGTATACAGTTCTGAAAATACACGTAGCTGGTTGAACTCTAAAAGAATACATAACCGAAGAGGAAATTTTTTTTTTCTTATGTCACTGGGTAACTGCCAAGAGCTAAACATAAACCGTATTAAGCAATGACTACAAGGAGACAGGAGGAGAGCAGATAAATATTTAAATGATATAAACATGGAAGACAGAGAAGACTTATTTATCAAAATAAAAGAAAGGAATATAAATAGGAGGAGGTAAGTGAAACAGAAAAAGAGGAAATGGAAGCTGTGTTGGGCAAACTGTAACTGGATGAACCCCTACGGAAAAGAGTGAAGGGCTGGGATTGCACTCTCATCACTTGATACATTTAAAAAAAAACGAACAGAAAAAGTTAAATAATAATGTAGTAAGAAAGCAGCATGCTCTGGCTGCAGAGGAATGAGACTGCATCTTTCACTATGTGCTATTTTGCTGCATTGACTCCACTTCAACAGAGCAGGTTTTAAAATTTAAAAAAATTCTATGTTTCACTGCTATGCACGACTGTTTGGGAGACTGACTGAAACACAGCATTTGCACCAGGATTAATGTCTATAACATTATGTTAGAATATTCCAGCAAAGCAGAAAAAAACCAACCAAACCCCAAACATAAACTAAAAATTTGTATTGGGAATGGACTTGAATACCCTGTGAAGAATAACTATGTAAAGTTTATCTTCCACACAGTGCTTTTAATTCTGAGACCTCAACTTTACCAAGAGCCTTGGATCATTATGGCTGTTATCCCATAGGTGTAGCTGGAGGGTAATGCAGCTCCTCCGAGGCCACCTACCACAGTGGCCACCAGCCCTCTGACAGCCCTTCCAGTGACTGCTCTGCAAACCATACTCCTCACACACAGAGTGAAAACTTTCAGGCTTCCTCAGATCTTTGTTATGGAGGTTGCTTGCTTTGTTCTGCTTGTGAAAAAGTGCTCTCAAACCCTCTTGTGTGATAAACTATAGCAAACTGTCATAACAAGTCAAACTAATAAACAAGTCATAACAGCATGACATGGTTTCTGCGTATTTCTAATGAAGATGCATGTAAATAGTCCTCTGACACTGACAAATCTCATGTAGCAAGGTCAAGTCTTACACCTCATAAGCACCTCCTGTTTGCTCCATCAGTCTCACCTATAGCCACCCTTCAAATCCCTTCCATCCCTGCCCCAGTTCCAGGGCTGAACGGTTTGGGTCCTGCTGCTTCCCTTCTCTGCCAAGGGAAGCCACCGAGCACCCGCTCTGCCAGTGCTGGTGCTGAGCAGCCCTCTTTCCTCACAGCCTCCTCTCAGGTCCCAAGCAGAAAGAGGCAGGCAGGGGGAGTGAGGATGCTCTGGAGAAGCTGGCACACAGCTATCACCTGCTTCCCAACGTCGCAGAGAAGACTAGCTCTGGCCCTGTCTCACTCCCACCACAAAGCCTGGTCTTCCCCTTGAAACAACACCTGGGGGAAATGCTGCCCATGATCCATGACCCTCTCTTGCTCACCCTCCACTTCTTCACTAGCAGTTTTACCCTTCCTATTGTCTTTCCCTTGGCTCCACACACCAGATCACACCTCCAAGCCCGCTGCTAGCCCTGACACTTGGCATCGGGGATGGTAGCTTTCTGCTGGCCCAGAAAGCTGCCCTTGGGAATCTGGGGAGCACCAGCTCAGCTGGGGGCAGCTGAAGGGCTTCTGGAAAACGGGGATGTCCAGATTTCAGTAGGGTGGCAAGTCATCTAAATGAAGGCTGTGCATTTAGTGGGATGCTCTAGGAAGAGCCTCTTGGCTTTTTTGTTACCAAAGTCAAAATGTCCTGCCTAAGAAACCATCTTCTGCATAAAAGTCTGCTGCTGGGGGCTCACTGGAGCTGCTGAGCTACTGGCTATTTTTCTGAACAAAGCAGGAGAGCAGACACAAGTTGGGGGCCCATCCTTTTCCCTTTATGTGGAAAGTTTTCTAGGAGACAGAGAGAGGTGGGGTAAAGGTGATCCAAATGTGGGGAACACCATGTAAAACAAAAATACAAAGTAGTCCTTCTAAATGTACATTTGAAAATTTTTCTTTCTTATGATAACATGCAAGGGTTAAGTTAGTACCTGGATCCACTTACATCCTACCTAGATGTATGACATTAATGCTATACATTGTATAGCTTATTGTAACCATAATGAAAATGAAATTGAGTTGATTAGCATTGACAAAGCCTATAAAGCAGTACAATCCCATAAACCTGAAACTCCCTCTGAGCATGAAAGACAGCTCTGCGTTAACAGTGTTGACGATGACAACTGCCCACTAAATGGCAACTATGTCAAAGCAAAAACAAAGTCTGAAAGATGACAGGGCACACAGCACAATCATCTGAGTAATTCACTCTTTGCCTAAATTTACAAAATTTGGGAAAAGCCTGAATTGTTACAGAGGCACTGCTGAGAAAATGTCAGTTAAATTACTGCACCGTGGAAACCTCTCTAGTGTGTCACTAACAGTCACATGCAGATAGAAAACACTGTAGACAAAACAGAGGCTGACGTTGATGCTGATTGCTGGTCTGTCTTTGAACATCATCAAAACCTCCAACTTGGAGCAAATGCTGCAGCCAAGAGGAAGCCGTAACTGACATGTGTAACCCACATGAAGAGTATAAAAACACAGAAAATAATTTTGTCTCCGTTGAAGCAAATCCCAGATGGCAGGCTCCCACACTGGGCCATCTAACTGTTATGGAGTGCCAGCTGAGTGCTAGCACACCTCCAGCAGTGGCTGTGAACAGAACACCTGGCCAGATGTTTGGTGAAGGGTTACAAGCAATCCAGCTGCAACGCTGTGAGGAAAACCGCCACCAGCGCAATTGAGCCCCTGCCCTCTGGCACCACTCTGACTTAAAATGGTATTGAGCGGCAGTGTTGACCTCTCTGTTAATCTGTCCTCATGCTTGAAAGGAAATAACATTTTTCTATTGTATTATGGGAACCAGTAAAAGCAGTGGGATGCAACTCCCAGAGGATGCTTACGAATTTGGTTTCCAACCAACTATAAATGCACTGCAGTTGCAGGCAGCTGAAATTGGTTAAATGGCAATTATGTCAGATGCTCCAACTGGTGCAACTTATTCAGTGAACAGAACAAACAAATGCTTTTCATATAGATAATGGATTTGTATCACAGCCAAAGACTTGCAGAGTCCATCACAGAGGTTAAAAATCCCAGGAATATGTAGCTATTTTATTTCCAGTTTAGCTTTCCACTACAGCTACAAATTTATGCAAAAGTAAAGTTGATTCATAGCTGTGATTATTTCAAATAGTCAATGCATTATACAGAATAGATATTCCATATTGCAGCAGATTACACTTAAGTAGGGAGGAGTGTTAATAACGTCTCCATTAATATCTGACTATTACTTTTCATAAGGACATTGAGCACTGTGAAGAGGAGGCTGGCATAATTAGGTTAACATTACAGATATGGAAACTGAGAAGAGCAGCGGTAATAGCAGCTGGTTTATGTTCATGCAGCAGGATGGTGGCAGAGATACGAGCAGAGTCAAAGTCTTGCAACTCCTAAGCAGAGGTACCAGCTCCTATACTAATCACAGCTTGCCACGAAAGAACAGACTACATGACATAAATTCAAAGGAGATGAAGACTAAATACATTTGAGTCTATATTTGTCAAAAGAGCAATTTTTCTCTTCCTGTAATTCATATAGCTTCCTAGTAAAAACAACAAGCTCTTGGACATCGGGCAGGATTAAAAATTTCCCAGTGGTCCCTTCACGTGCTGCACAACTGACTTGATGGTTTACCAGCAATACTGTCTCTTTTTCAGCAGTGCTTTTCTAAAAATAAGAAGCAGTATAAGCAAACAGAAAGCTTACAAAGCTCCTTAAAGACAGCACAAGATAAGCGAGACACAAAAAAATCCAAACCCCAAGACCAGGCCAAAAGAAGAGCAGAAAAGCAGACTTTCACTTGAGGATTCCCATTTGGCCTGTGGGACACCAACCAGAAAGGCAGAAGGTAAAGGGCAGCAGGCAAGGTAAACTAGTGACCAGTTTTATGTTTTCACTAGTAAAGCCAGACTGGCCTGGGTACATCCTGCCCACTGATGTTCTGCTTGATAGACGGGGAATGGAGGGTGACAGCTGTGGGCAACCATGAAGAACTGAAAATAACCTCCAGAAATGTTGCTGTCTCAACCTTCAATGCAAAGAAAAGCTGTATTACAAATACTTCTTTGTATTTGGCTTTTCCTAGGAGCTTTCTCTGAGTGGGACTTCTCAAAGGAACAGACATTCAACATCTCAACAATATGACCACTGTCTGTCTTTGCAGCAGGACATTTTTCTGTGTTCAATTAAAAAGTCTGAATGTTCAATAATCTTCTTGGTAGAGTGGAGGCATTGCTACTACTGTAGTAACAAAGCATTCACAGAGGACTTGAGACCTGGAGCATATGGCCACAGCAGACCACATTTTGTTTAACGGCCACCTTTGACTTACCTAGCACTAGCAAAACTAAATCTTCTAACCCAGACACCTAGAAA
This sequence comes from Caloenas nicobarica, assembly GCF_036013445.1. NCBI lineage: Eukaryota > Metazoa > Chordata > Aves > Columbiformes > Columbidae > Caloenas > Caloenas nicobarica. Next base: position 74,632,840 of record NC_088247.1, read on the forward strand.
AAATAACTCTGAGGAAGGAAAGGAAGATCAAAGATTCTCGGTCTATAGAAAATGGAGGCTAAACGTGATAACAGTCTTCAAGATGTGGAAAAAAAAAATGCAGAGAGGAAACTTCTCAGCGGAGAGGATGTGAACTAATGGCTTCAGCTGCGGCAAGGCAGATACAGGACAGATGTTAGGAAGTGGTTTATAATAGTAGATATAGAGACAGTTTAAGAACAAATTAGGCAAATATCTGTCAGGAATGACAAAAGCATAGCTGTGCCACCTCAGGTCACAGAGATCAGCAGTGGGACTTCTTCAGGTGCCTCCCAGCCAATGCTTCAGTAGTAATGAAAGGCACAGGGTGCCCTCCGAGAGCCCCACACCTGTGGGGTTACCTGGCACAGGCCTGGGCAGGGACACGAACCAGGCTCCCAAATCAGAACCACCGAGCTCCTGCAGCTGTCCTGGGGACTGGCCAGTCCTCGTTCCCAGGTACTCGGCCCAAGCAAAGCACGTGGTGCCCATCTCACTCCAGTTGTCCTTTTCTCTCCTCTTGCTGTACTTCCCATCTACTGCTGATGAGAGGGGTGTGAGGACTGACAAAGGCCATTGCACCTCCCAGTAAAAGTGGATTTTCTACAGATAAAATGGAATTGCCTAACAGTTGTCAAACTGGATAAACATTTCACTCATGGCTTCAGGAGAACTGTCTGCATAGTCTCTCAGTTCCTGAAACTACACCAAAAGCAACTAACAGCAATCTGGTACTTGCCAATAAAAGATATCCAATGTAGTCTTTTCCATAAAGTGAAAACCAATTTAGGAATAACTGCAAATAGCTGTCATTAGATACACAGTGCAATGAATACGACAAAAAGAATAATCCAGGGGAAAGCAAGCAGTAGTGAAAGCCCTTGATCAAGTCTACTATGGAGACTTCGAAGAATGAATTTCGGTCTGAAAGCATGTTACTGATGGTCTCTACAGGGGCTGCAGTTTCAAGAGTCTCCACTGCTACTAATTCACTGTGTCAAGCCTAGCAGGATCAATCAAAACTTTAAGGAGGTAAATGGCAAGTTGACTCAAAATTACAAGGTAATTTGGAAAATTGCTTTTTATTATCAAAAATGAAATTAGTATGATAGACTACTCATTCCTGAAAAAAACAGCCACCATTACTTGACTGGCTGGAATAGCCAGAGGACACATTCAAATGCAACTTGCAAGAGCTGCCACTTTTTTAGAAACTTTAAAGAAGTCGTTCTTTCCATATTTCATTGACAGAAGAGTATGACTCAACAAACGTTTAGAACAAACTTGTATAATTTGATCACAGGTGAAGAACATATCCTTTCTGCCAAAGAAATCAGTAGATTTTTCAGTGCTCTCTCTCTCTGACTTCAGATTTGAATCTCCGTGCTCTCCAGGGAATCATCATATGAGCACCTGAATAACCCAAGACTTTCAGCTGCTGCTAATGGGGCCCATGTAAGTGCTTTAGGATTAGAAGCTAAGGGTGTGGACACGTTAATCTAGCAAAAAGATGGAAAAAATTAGGACAGTTCTGTGCTATACCTAGTAAAAACCACAAACACAGGTGCACTCAGTGTCTTCATAGCAAAGCCTGAAACTTTGCCTTAAACCTGTGACTGCACTAGCAAACAGTGTGGTGCAGCCAGCAACCTGCAGAAGGTAACAGTGTATGCTTGGACCTGAGGTTGCCACACACTCCATGTTACACTTTGGTCCCATGGTGTAAATGCTCGCTGGAGGGCAGTCGGTATGCTCCTGGTTTAGTGTCGTCAGCGGGGAACCCAGCTTATGCGCTCTGAAACTGCTGTGCCCAGCAAACCAAGGCACAGCAAATGGCAATGACTGGAAGAATTGCTTCAAAAGCCCGGTCCAAGCCAAAGCATCTATGTTGTCAGATGCTAGGACTCTCATCACAGTTTCTACTACACCACTGAATTTCTCATGGAAAAAGCTGGGATTTGCTTATGAGTCCTGTCCTGTGCTCTCTTTGAGGAGAATAAAATGAAGCTATTTCAGGCAGCAACATACTACTGAAGCTGCATTCCAAATGAACATATAACCATGCAGTGAGCCATATTTTGATATTACATTTTGATATGTTATTACGGAGTGGTACTGGAATAAATGCATGGACAGAAAAGGACTCGGCGATATTGCTGTATTTAACTACAGCATGTATGACAAGTACAGAAGTGTGTCCTCCTATGTGAATCAGTCTGGCTGAATGACAGGGAGAAAGACAGGGAGATTGAATATAATTTTTACCAGTATTTAGGCAAAGACTTAATAATTCTGTGCTCCTTAGGAAAACAGGAAGAATTTGCTGTCTAGCGACCTGAGCAACACTTTTAACGAGGTGACCCTATACAGAGCTCAACAGTCAAAATTTTCATGAATTTTCATGAATTTTCTTTGGCACTAAGGAAATGCTCCATGAGGAACAACAGGCTTTTGTGTAAAAATAAACTAGCCAAAATGTGCCCTTGCTACAAAGCAGAGAGCATGTTTAACATCCAGAGTTCATTTGTTGAATATCTTAACTGTAAGTATTTTTGCTTGATAATAGGATCTTCACAATGCACTTGGCATTGTGAAGAAGCTGTAAGCTAATTTAATTGGGACTTCATAGAATGATAAGTCCCACACAGCTTGAATAGAAAGAGGCAATCTTTAAGTAATGCATGCTCAGGTTATCTTTATAGGCAAAAGTTTTCCCTTCTCAATCAAACGTGAATCCAAACACAATACAGAATCACTAAAGAATATTAAGTATCTAATCCAGAAGCTACAATCTCAATGAACGTAGGTCAATGCTCTTTAGCAAACATTATGGAAATAAACTTCCAGCAATGCTCTTTGTCATTTTTGACCTGTTCAGTCTTCTGTATATCCAGGCTGGGATGATCTATAATATTTGCTGACACACGAGCTGGTTTCCTAACCACAGTTCATTTTCTTTGTAATATATGAACACATTATTCTCCACAGTCCATTAGAAACATCCTAAGTGAGCTCTCTCAAATGTACTGTACCCTTTCCTCCTCCAGAAAGCAGGCCCCAGATAAGCTAACTTTTTAGGGGAGGAAGAAAGTGGTTGTCTGATGAAAAAAGCCTTGCAAAGGCACAGTAAAGCCACAGCCCAATGGTGACATCTGAGCATTGAAAGCTGAATATCTTCCAGGTTTCATTTTCAAAACTCACAGGACGAAAGAAAGTTCTGCTTCCTTGGATGACAGCTACTAATTCCAGCTTGCTCCTAAATTTTGATGGGCAAGGTTGGCGTGTTCTGCAGCTCAGCATGCAGCTGGAGATCTTCTTGATTCCTCGCCCACAAAGTTTGCATGCGAGTTGGCAAGGTACAGATGGTGATCCAAGACCATTGCTGCGTGGCTGAGCACATACCTACTAGGCTGATCTTCACATATTAGAGCCAATTGCGAAATATATAGAGGAAGCAAATGTCATTGTGTTTGTGCACACAGAAGTTGCTGTTTCCTTCCCAGATTTTCCTCTCTCCGTTGAAAATTCAGTGTATGGCTGTCTGCAGAGAGGGGTGAGTCCTTGTCTCGGCTGGCTCCTTATGGGAACTTTCAGGTCCAGCAATGTTTTTTTTTAGTTCAGAGCCATGACATTTGGAGAGTTACAATTCTCAGAGTGAAGAAGCCATATGTGGGCAGCAGTTCCTGAGGATGCGGAGCATGCAGCCTTTCCTCCAAACAGCAGGGCAAGGGAATTTCTGCTGTGGGGTCTGAACTCAGAGGAAACTGGATGTGTGGTCAAAGACTTCCCTGGTGACTTGTTTAGAAAAGGCTAATAAGAGGCTCAGAAGAATATAAAAAAGATTGAAGAACACTTTAAGAAAAGATAATAAACCAAAATTTAAAGGGTGAACCTGGGTGAATGACGGGGCCTCAGTGAAATAGGACAAGACACCTTGAAAATCTCAGCACCTAGGTTTATCTGAGGTGAAGGTTCTTTTAAAGTCCTGTCTTATAAGGGTAAATCGTCCTCAGTTTTTTGTTTTGCTGGATTTTTGTCCCCTTCGGACCAGACAGAAACCACTGGGAGTTCAATATCTTAGATCTAAACACCACAATAATTGTAGAGAAACTGAGTCACATATAGCTGAAAACTGAAGAAGGCACTTCAGTTGGTGTTCAAAGAGGAAAGCTACTACTACAATTTTATCTATGGTTCAGATGGAAATCACAGTCCAGCTGGTGACATCTAAGTTAGCTGTTCAATTTAGTGTATAATTAATATAAATGATCTAACATTCCCAAGAACACCACAAGCTCTCTGTGAGTCACTAAAGCCACTCTCAGCGCTTACTGCATCTATAACCGTCACATGCGCTCAGAGCAACTGTAAACCCATAAGCCTAGTGGCTAAGACTGAGGGGATCATAAACTGCAAAGCACTTCAGAGCTTTTAACAAAACGGATTATAATTTCTAAACCCCATAAGCAGAAATAGGCAGACTTTCTCTGTTATCATACGAATAGCTTCCAGTGCTGAGATTTACACAGTTCATTACCAACAAGATAGGCAGATACAAACTACTTCCTTGTGACCCAATCACATGACCTTCGCTAGGTTATCACTGTAATGTTTACAAAGTTCAGAAACGTTATGTCAGTGAATTATGGCTTCATGCCACTTTCTCTAAAATAGCATGTCTGCTGGAGAGATGGGTGTTTAATTTTGTAGCCCTTATGTTCCAGCACCGAAACCTTGTGGTGGGTTGACCCTGGGTGAATGCCAGGTGCCTGCCAAAGCCACTTTATCACTTCCATCCTCAGCTGAAGAAAATATACTGAAAGGCTCATGGGTCAAGACAGGGACAGAAAGAGATCATTCGCCAATTGCTATCGTGGGCAAAACAGACGTGACTCGGGTAAATTAGTTTAATTTGTTACCAGTCAAATCAGAGGAGGATGATGAGAAATAAGATCAAATCTTAAAACACCTTCCCCCTCTCCTCTGCCCTCTCTTCTTCCCAAGCTTAACTTTACTCCTGAATTCTTTACCTCCTTCCCCTCCTGGAGCAGCACGGGGGGACGGGGCATGTGGGTCGTGGTCAGTTATCACATGTTGTCTCTGCTGCTCCTTCCTCCTTAGGGGGAGGACTCCTCACACTCTTCCTCTGCTCGAGCATGGGGTCCCTCGCACGTGAGACACTACTCTATTAACTTCTCCAAAGTGAGTCCTTCCCATGGGCTGCAGTTCTTCATTAACTGCTCCAGTGTCTGTCCCTTCCATGGGGTGCAGTCCTCCAGGAACAGACTGCTCCAGCATGAGCTTCCCATGGGGTCACAGCCTCCTACGGGCATCCACCTACTCCAGCCTGGGGTCCTCCACGGGCTGCAGGTGGAGACCTGCTCCATCATGGACCTCCATGGCTGCAGGGGGACAGCCAGCCTCGCTGTGGTCTGCATGGGACTCTGCTCTGGTGCCTAGAGCACGTCTTCCCCTCCTTTTTCACTGACCTTGGCATCTGCAGAGTTGTTTATCTCACAAATTCTCACTCCTCTCTCCTGGCTGCAATTGCTGTTGTGCAGCAGCTTTTTTGCCTTCTTAAATATGTTATCCAGAGGCGCTACCACTGTTGTTAATGGCCTCAGCCTCGGCCAGTGGTGGGTTCAACTTGGAGCCAGCTGGCACTGGCTCTATTGGATATGGGGAAAGCTTCTAGCAGCTTCTCACAGAAGCCATCCTTGTAGCCCCCCCACTACTAAAACCTTGCCACACAAACCCAATACAAAACTGTTGGGGATTTATGGGCACTTCACAGGTGTTTAATGAGGCTTACACTGCAAGCATTCTAAGCAGCTCTTGTTCACAGAAACCTGAAGCACATCCAGTAAAGCCAATGGAGCCTGAGACACCTTGATGGAAATATTGAGTGAATCAAAATAATCAGCCTGCCCTTTCCTTCTGTCCCAGCTTTGCTGGTGAATACAAGGCACACCTATACACAGAACAAACAGTCTGTTTTCTTGCTGTTTCCTCAGTCTCATGGTGCCTGGCAGTCAAGACTCAATGATATACATCTGTAAGTTTTTAAACATTTAGATCAACTTTATTCTCTTTCATTTTTTAATCCAAAAAAACTGATTTTCAACAAAAAAAAGTAGCATGTAATGAGGACATGAAAGCATCATTTTAAGATGGTATTTAATAGTAGTATCCAATGACACTCTGAAAGGCAGAAGTCTCATTCTCAGAAGGTATTTAAGTGCCTAAATCTCTTTGAGCACCTGGACACCCTCAAAAAGGTTTGTGTTTGCAAAGTTGTTAGGGTTCAACATTCAATGCTATTCAATAAATAGCATTTCAAAGTCAGGTGAGTTATACACACATGCAGCCTTGAATCTGATGTATTTGTTTTTTGACACCTAACAGACATTAATATTCTCAAACATTTTGGACAAGGTTTTCCTAAATGTAATAATTAGAATGAAATGCTTGTCTAGTTTCTTCAGGAAGTTCTCAGCTTTAAAAACCAGATATCCACAAGGTCCTTCAAAAGTAAATGAGGTGTGAAGTAAAGAAACTTGTGTGTGATGCTGTCATTTACAACTGGGAGGAGAAGTGGCTTTCTCACTTTGAAGGATCTATGCTGTTATAAGTGCTTATTCAGATATACTCTACATTTAATATGAACCTTCAAGAGGTAACGATTAATTTCATTTTCACAAATGTTTGTGTGTACAGCATGTGCCTCTGCAAAATTTTACAATCTAAACCAGAATATTTCGGAGTCTAATTCTCTCTTCTCAGCAGGAGCAGTTCTGCTGTTTAGCAGATCTTTTTCAAACTTAAATCGACAAATGTAATTGATCTACAAAGTCTCTTTTGTATCAAACAACTTTTCTGAGCTGTAAATGCTTGGAGTTGCTACACCGTTCTTCTACTACCCTTTGCTATTGGTGAAGTTGACATCATGCTAACACAGGACGATTACCCTGGAAAGAAGTAGGAGGGAGCAGAATCACTGGAGGAAGCACTGTTTTGGACTTCTCCTTCTTCTTAAACTTTACCAGTCAGCCACAGCCAGAGTCCAGCTCCTGGGACAGGAAACCCTTTGGCAGGATCCACTATGGCTGCTCTTTAGAGCAAGGTATGAAGCTCTTTTTAACCAGTCACTCCTGAAGGCATTTAACTTCCTCACATTCTTTTTTATCCAGGCTTTCATTTTTCAGACTAGTTCAGAAAAGAAAAAACAGTTACCCTTTTCTTTGCCTTTCCCTTTCCTCCATTTTATGCATTTTGAAAATCTGTTTCACTGAAGAAAATAACTGCTATGCTATTTAGGGCTGCATGGCCACGTCAATGGCACTGGCACCAAGAGCTTTGACTTTCCTGCTCCATGTTGTACTGTGCAGCACAGGTTAGGAAGCAAAACCATTCAAAAATTTGTCTCGTAGCATGCCTTTTCTCAGTAAATACTGAATGTAGTGCTAACAAATACTTATGGCTTTGCTCCCATTACTTGACATGGTAATAAATACTTCACCTGAGGGTGGCTTCCAGCCTTTTTGAGTGTAGGAAGGCAGTGGCAATTCAGCACTCTCACTTAAAAGATGAAATTATGCTGTCAGAAATACTATCTCTGTGCCAAAGTTACATGGAAGCTCACTGACAACAATCCTTATCATTGCTCTTCTCGCTTGCACTGTGCCAATGGGGTTTTGCCTTCTCTTTTGTACTCTGAGTTAATTCGCTGTCGAGTATAACTTGTAGAAACTACTGTGGACAAATTAGTTTCTACTGATGTGCTAGTTATCTTGATGTTAATGGAAAATCCAGAGCTACCAGTCAGAGGGGTAAAATATACTGAATGTGAGAGAAATACAATCCAACAAAATCACAAAGCAGCCTCAGGTTTTGGATCTTGAGACCCTTGCTTGAGAAAACAATAAATAGCCTGCTGTAACAGCCAAGGGAAGAGAGAAACTGATTCTGTGGTATAACAAACTGAGGAACTGCAAACACAAAGGTGACTGCTCTTGACAGAACAGAAATTTGGTGGAACACTTTGGGTAGTTTAAAATCACCATCTAAATTTTGAGATTTCCTAAAATACTAATATAAGGCAAGTTGGGGTTTTTTTTCCTTTGGTTTTTTTTTTTTTTTTTTTGGTTGGTTGGGGGTTTTTTTGTTTGTATTTAGTTTTTTGTTTGTTTTGTTGGTGGTGGTTTTTGTTTGTTTTGTTTTGTTTTTTCCACAGTGAAATCTTAACATTACAGATTTAGCTATCAAATATTGAGTAACAATCATGTATTTGGGGAGGCAGGAGAAACCCTCCTCCTCTCCAAGCCTTTTCTGCTCAACACACCTCACAGTTATACAGAAGAAGAGGGAATACCCAATTTTAACCTTGAGTGAAAAGTTCTGGGTTGTCAAAAGAAACAGAAACCAGTTTCTGGTACGTGTTGACATCAGAGAGGTCACACAGTCCTTCCTCAGATGCCGTGCCTGGCAGAAGAAAGCTTTCCCTGGTGGGGAAGGCTCTGGGAGATTGGTTGAGCTCAGTTTGGGCACTTCACGGTCCTACTCTTGGTTGAGAAGTCAGAGAATCACTCTATTATACGCATTGTGTACACAGGCTTGACCTTTTACTTTTGATGTATTACACCAAGTACTATTTAAGTGGTTATTTACACCACGCTGTTCGGCCAGAACAAACTTTCCCATCTACGTTCCAAACAAAAAGATCAGCACGCCAGCATCGCTTCAAACTAACATTTCTTTGAAAAAGCTTCCTTATGGGAAATGACTGTGTAAATACCTGGTTTACCACTTCCCCATTTTGACTAGTTCTCAGAAGAGTTGCAGCGTCTGCCTGCCATCACCTGCTGTAACTCTACCTTGCAATTACAGGCAGCTTCATTCTTCTTTTGGTTCCCCAAATTGAGGCCTGTTGAAGCAATTTGGATTTTTGAAGTCATCAGGCCTATGTCAAAATGATCTCTCTTCAGATTACGGTAGAAATTTAGACACTATACTGCATTGTGCAAACCCATACTGTCCAAGGAAGAAGGAAAGAGCTGCTTTGGGCAAAATGAATGCTGTCTGCCTCATCTGCAAAAAGTGTCAGGCTTTTAAGAGGAAAAAACAGAGTACAGTGCTGGGTCAGGGAAAAAAGAAGACACCCGGATCTTCCTGACTCTGGGCAGCAACAAACGGTAAGTATTTCAGCTGAGACCAAACTCACTCTGTTTGCTTTTCAGTCCTATGCATTACTAGAAATTTCTTTTTGGTCTGAGTGAGGCTGTAGCAGCCAATGGCTCCAGAAGAGGATGACCAGCTTCAGTCATCAGTCATTTGGCCCCAGCCTACTGGACACCATGCACTGACTAGTCTTGAGCTAGGAAACAGCATGATCTCAACGACCTTAGAATGATTCGTTGCACTTGAAAATCTGCTTCAATGAATTTTCAGGCATATAGAGAGAAGCACCAGTTGGAAGGCCTTTCTAGCCAGCAGGAGTCATGTTTTACTTCAGCAATTTAAAAATACATAAGTTTACTTCCGCAATAGACAGATACTGCTACTGCAATGTGAATTAATATATACCAAATAAAAGTCCTATAAAAAACACGAAGAAGGGAAGAAAGCATGCAGCTAGAAAACTCCGAAGCCCTGTTTTCCTGCACCCACACTGTATGTAGGCAATGTTTTTTGTCTATGCTTTTTAAAAATATTTACTATAGTGAGGAAGAATTTTGGAGGGTAGCAAAACCATACTTGTGTACTCTTATATACCATGAGACAGCAGCAATGTAAAAAAATGACAAAACAAGTAAATGACAAAGTAGCACAGAAACAGAGACCGCAGCCACTGTCCCAATCCTTACCTTTCAGAGTTGCCTTCTTGAGTACCTTCATAGCATAAAGCTGACCTGCATCAGACCCTTTGATTTTCCTCACCAGAAATACCTGTAAAAAGCAGATATCTTGTGTAGATCAGTACTGAACTTCCAGTTACAAGCCTTTCTGCGTTTGATAAAGGAATAGATTCAGAAATCCTAGTGAAAACTATTAGCTGAAAGTAGTTTGTATCTATTTCACCTGCAATTGGTTGAAGTAGCTCTGGAAAGCTTCATTTTTAAGCCTTTATTCCCTCACAAAGAAACTACGTTCAACATTATTAATTACCCTTACCCATTCAATCAGTATGTGCACATCTCTCCATATTCTGACCAGCTTTACATGAAAAAAAGTTATGTCTCCTTTGTGCTTGGGAATGAGCAGTGTCTCAAAACTATTGCCATCAACTAAATTAAGGTGAAAAAATAATTTGGTTTAATTTATGCTGTAAGCCATGAATGGTGACTAGACTAAGTTGTATTATAACTGAAGCAAAATGTTCATACAGCTGAAAATCTGGTTATGCATACTTAAAAAAAAAGTAACAAATAGCTTATTATAATAAAGACAACTTACCCTGTTGTAGTTACCTATGTTACATCTTCTGACAGTGTAAAAATTTGTCATTGAAATAAAATAAGACTGTAGCTAAAATTGTGATCTTTTTTGTTTTACTCTGCAGCTATTTCTTTTCTGCCCCTGAATGCATCTGAACACTGGAGGGGTAGTGAACAAAGTAATCAGTAATTTAGTTTGGTCTTTATAAGACTTTCAGTATTTTCATAACTGAAAATAAAATAAAGAAAACTTCTAGCTGATTCCTAGGACTCACTCTACTGAGGTCAGAAATACCAGACAACAGTGTCTCTCTTTTATTTCAGCACTTTGCTACTGGACAGAAGCAGGAAGTGAAGCCAAATACGAAAAGAAATGTAAGGCCTCATATGCAGCATATACGTGTGACGAGATAAATTATCAAAGGCTAGCTAAAATAACATAACTAATGAAAGCTTAGTTGGATTACAAAAATCTGTGACAATTATTTTATTCCTTGCCTGTTCAGGAACCATGCAGCTTTCTTAACTGCCTCCACCCAAAATATAAAACGACAAAAAAAGAACAGAGGAAGTCTGTTTCTAGCACATTATTTGCGAGTTGAAAGACTCTTCCTCCTGCAAAAAATAATAGCTGTAAACAGATTATAATTTTCTGAAACAACCCATAAGGAAATGTTTGTGAGGAGAGAGAAAAACTTGTAACAACTAGCTAGAGAAGCTGAAAAAAAAAAAAAGGCTAAATTATCTTTGAACACCTCAACCAGGGCTCTTACATCTGCACAGCATAACAGCTACAACACTTCTACAATATGATCGGATACCTTTTTGTTGAGACTTTCCTTTTCAAGATGTTTCCTCTGCATACGAGTGCACACAGTTCCTCAGCTGAGCTGCCCTAACTGGCTGAGCTCAGGCACATGTTGCTTGTTCCCACCTCCTGTTTCCCAGTTCAATGAACACACAGATATCTCTGGTACTCACAACTGTAGGAACAAATGATGAAATCTGGATGCAACAGGAACACATAAGAATTTCTGCAGTGTTTTTCATTAACTTTCATGGATAAATTAAACTCAGCTGCTGCAGCATTAACAGGAAGTCAATTCATTTAGAAGTTTGGCTAGACAGAGAAAAGTTGGGATATTTTTCTATCTAGACCAAGTAAAGGAGTTAATTTTTGCATTACATTGAAAGAAAGAAGAAAGTCAAAGGCAAGCTTGCCCAAACATTAGATTTTCAGCTGTATTATTCTTCTGTAAAAATGGTTATGGAATCTTTATCCAAAAAAACCAAACCCTTAAGATTTTAAGCTGTACTGCACATAGAAAAGCACAGCATGCTGCACCTGCAAAAATATTGGACTGCAGTTCTATAAATATCTGCCATGTAATCTTGCAAAGCTCGTGATACCCATATTGCAGTAATAAGCAAAATTATCAATTTATGTTACTAGTCATTAGTCAGCTGCTCCCTGTAGCAGAGGATAGAGCACTTGTCTGCATTCCCTCCAAACCGGATGAGTCAAGAACACTGTGTGCTGTTTCAGAGGACATCAAAATAATCATCAAACCAAAAAGGAAACAGAACAAATGAAAATGCACTGTATTGCAAAATGAAGTTGTCCTTCTGATTATTCTTAAAGTAACATTGTGACCACCAAGTGGTTTTGGAGTGATTACTTGACTGGTTATGTTAGCTATACCAGACTAGTTTGCCAGAATAGAACTGGCATGTGGCTGAGCATGACTTTCAATTCTCCAGTTTAACAGGCATGCAAATGCCTCAGGTTAGTAATACCTGAACTACCAAAACTCCCTTAGCTGGATAACAGGTACGCCACCTAAATCCTAACCTAGAAAGCTGACACCAAAGACATCTTCTCCAATCCTATAAGAAATTGTTTAGGCCTTAGGTGAACAACTTGAAAACCAACTGGTTTCTATCCCCAGAGACTTATGGATTTGAGTAATTGGCTCATCTACACAAATGCACAAGAAACACAGTGCAGACTTCCCTTCTCTGTGTCTTTTCTGCTCTGGGGAGTTTACTCACCTGTTTCAAATACGATACAGAAAGTGGTTTGTAATCACAACCAGCTCCAAACAGGTATAATGTCCACACACACATTCTGATCCCCCAAGTGAACTGGGTGGAACATGTCCCAGAAATCAGATCTCCTTTTGGGATGGTGACAAAGACTAGGCATTTTGCTTATAAGATGTTTAAAGCTAGAAGGTCAAATCTGACACTTAATGAAATACATCAGTACAATCTAAAATAGCCGAAGAACATTTCTAAACTTCTTCTACATGAATATGAAAACTGGCCATTCTATCTCAGTTGCTTTTACAAAAAAGTTTTTCTTCACTTATTCTTCTCCTTCTTGTATTGAATCATACACTAAATCTATTTTTGAGTTGTCTGATTTTTCATATGTCTTTAATATTTGAAACTCAAATATCACTATTGTACTCTCAAGCAATTCTCTAGATCAAAACTTTGAAGTGAATGCTAACTTTCCTAATTTCTCGCATCTCAGGGAACTTTTAACAGACTTGCTTATCAATATAATTCTGGGATAGTCAGGAAGTTGATAAATACTCGCAATGTAGCTTCTTTCAGGAATAAAGCTAAAGGCCCTGACTCATTGTTAGAATGCTCACTTTTGTGCTGAGTACCTCAGCAGATTTTAGGCGTGAGTCAGTTCCTCAGGTTAGCCAGAATGACCCACCATGGCAGGCTGGGAAATATTTTTTTAAAACCTCACAAAATAATATATCTAAAAGGATAAGGACCTCCATAGAATCACAGAATAGTTTGGGCTGGAAGGGTCCAACCCCCCTGCAATGAGCAGGGGCATCTTCAACTAGATCAGGTTGCTCAGAGCCCCGTCCAGCCTGGCCTTGGATGTCTCCAGGAATGGGGTATCTACCACCTCTCTGGGAAACCTGTTCCAGTGTTTCACCACCCTCATTGTGAAAAATTTCTTCCTCATATCTAGCCTGAATCTCCTCTCTTTTAGTTTAAAATCATGACCCCTTGTCCTGTTGCAAAAGGCCCTGCTAAAAAGTCTGTCCCCACCTTTCTTATAAGTCCCTATTAAGTACTGAAAACCACAAGGTCTCCCTAGAGCCTTCTCTTCTCCTGGCTGAACAACCCCAACTCCCTCAGCCTGTCCTCACAGCAGAGATGTCCCAGGACTCTGATGATTTTGGTGGCCTCCTCTGGACTCTTTCCAACAGGTCCATGTCCTTCCTGTACTGAGGGCTCCAGAGCTGGATGCAGCACTCCAGGTGGGGTCTCACCAGAGCAGAGGGGTAGGATCAACTCCCTCGACTTGATGGCCACACTTCTTTTGATGAGCCCAGTATACAGTTGGCTTTCTTGGCTGAGAGCGCACATTGCTGGCTCATATCCAGTTTTTCATCCACCAGTACCTCAAAGTCCTTCTCCACAGGGCTGCTCTCAACTCCTTCATGCTCCAACCTGTATTGATACTGGGGGTTGCCTCAACCCAGGTGGCCTTATTAGACCTCATGAGGTTCACATCGGCCCACTTCTGGACCTTGTCCAGGTCCCTCTGGACGGCATCCCATCCCTCAGGTGTGTCAACCGTACCATTCAGCTTGGTCTCGCCTGCTTGGTTTAAATTAGGCTCACTGTTCCACAGGGTTCAAAGTCTTATTTATTTAAACTATGGAAAGAGTTTAAGTCTGAATTGACTCCTCCCTATTTCTCTCCGTCTTTCCTTCCTATTCCTATTTCTAACTAACACACCCCACTGAAAAACTACCTTTGCGATTAAGAAAAGTCCAGACTTCAAATAAAAATGTTGTTTCTACACAAATTAGCTTCAGATAAAAATGTTGTTTCTACACAAATTAACTTTTCCACCACCCCTCCTCCCCCCACCATGCTCTAGCCACAATGATTCCTCTCTTCAGCACTGGTATTTGACTCCACAATCCTCTCAACAAAGCATATGGGCCTCTGAGTGTGACCTAAAGAGCAGTCTGGGACTTCAAAATGTGCTTGGGATCCCATCGGTCCTCAGCATGAATTGAGCAGCTCAATTATTTAAGCCATTACACCCTTCACCCAAGCAGCAGTAGCACACTCACCTCCCTGGTGGGTAGGTCAGAAAAAGGGAGGGGGGGTCTAATTTTATAAACAGTGATTCTTACTAATGCTCACTTGTGCTCATTAGCCCAGGTCCAGAGCCATGAGCACTGCTTCCTAAGCTGTTTTATATAGAGGAATCCAAGTAAAAGACAAAGGTGTTATTAAAGAGAAGGCAGAAGGGGTTTAGGCTTGCTTATCTGCCTTTACAATATAATTTATATATGGACAATGTTACCAGTGTAAATGAACTCAGAAAAAGGACATGACATTTTCAGTGTTGCTCTAGGTGATTAGATGACATTAAAAATTACCTTTCCATATGAACCTTGTCCTAATACTTTCAGCAGCTCAAACTGAGAAGGATCTGCTTTTTCAAAACCTTCTTTCACATGGTGACTAATGTCTATTTCCTTCACAATACCTTCTTCCTGCAAAGGAAACAAAACCAAAATTCTCAAATCAGAGCTGTTATCCTAAGGAAACATGTTGCTTATTAAAATCTCATCTTCTGCAATGCTATACATCATATACACAATCATGAATGAAATTTTGAAAACAGAAACAAATGCTTGTCCAAATATTCCATATGCCTGTTATTGGCTGGGGAGGGTAACGTCAGGACATCCAGGCCTGCTGATTCTGTTTATTGAGCCTCAAGACATGACTAGGTAAAGACAGAATATGCAAGCTGAAACACAGAAATACGCTGCAGAGCTCAGTGTGCCTATCAGAGACCTTGATAGCAGAGTAGCATGTACCCAAATCCGTACTATAGAGGCTCCAGAACACTTCTCTCCACATACTGTCTCATTCTCCCTCAAAGCATAATTTAAATCCATCTTAAAAAGTTCCCTTAGTTTTAAGCAGTGATTCTTCTCATAAGCAGGCAATTAAAAAAAGGCATTGCTAAAAGTGGTTCTCCCTATTTACCTCAAAGAATGGGAAGTTACTACCTGTAACCTTCTAAATAGAAAAGAAGTTAATGATCTAGATGTGAAAATGGAGTGTTGGTAGAAGGAAGAATGACACACACTTCCTTGCTTGCAGGAGTTAGCTTTAAACGCTTCGGATTTTCCAGGTTCTTTTGTTAAAATATTTCCATTGCACATTCTTCCAAGACACCTCTTGAACTCAGACTTTTATCTTGCAAGCTGTAACATATGGTATTTGGTTTAGTTGTTTGTTTTATGTTATTACGGCATGTTCCTCTAAAAGGAGAGTGACTGGATCATGTGAGACCCAGAGGGAGAACACAGAGTTTGCAGCAACCCAGAAAGTCACTGGGCTGAAAAGAAACCTGGAAGAAAGGATCTGCTCTTCAAGGACATAATGGTGAAGGAAGATAATATTTACTTGCCTTTTTATTTCTGTAGTGTTTTTACACATAAATTTGAGCTTTTTCTTTCTATTCAAACTACTTGTTCTGACTTCTCTACAACTGAAATGCGGATTTTGAGTAAAAAAATATTTTTGTTTCATCTCCCTAAAGTACAAGAATTTCTTACTTAGGAACAGGTTTGAGTATTTTTGCACCCAACAGAAAGAATTAGGATCTCAGAAACATCAGTTTTAAATGGAATTTTGCTGCAACTGTCATTTTTCCCTGAGAAAATATCTTGACAAAACCTGGAAGTATAATATTTATTTCCCATTCTTAAAAATTAATGTGAGGAAAATAGAAATGACATCCTAAAAAGAAAATGCATTCACAGAAACATTTGGCCAAATCACATTCATTTACTAGGCAAGAATAAACTGGATTCCCTTCCCCATAAAAATTGCTGCCACTTTCTACCAGTTGTAATTCCTCCTATGCATGGCTAGCATTACCCTGATTGCTCTCTATACTGTAGCTCCATCCCTCCTCTTCCCTATCCTGCCTCTTTACACTCAAGTGCTTTGGAACAAGGACTATATCCTCTTTTTGGTTTAAAAAGTCTCCTCTACTTTGTGAATGCTACCAGAATAATGGAAAATAATAATCATCTGACAACAGCTCATTCTTCTCATCCTTCTTCTTCTAATTTAAGGTTTGCCTGAAAGGAAATGCTCAAAACTAATGACCAGTTTGCACAGAGATATTAACGGGTTTTCTAGGTATATAACTGCCAGGATCGCTCCTCTTGTTTTTCTGGCTTTAATTGCTGTGAGACACAGAGTATCTTTCTGATATTAAAAACATTCAATTTTTTCAATTTTTTTCTACCTGACAGAAATAAGAGTAAAGTGATACAAATTCAATACACTGCATTAGCTGTTTTCTAAGGAAACCAGGAATAACCCACATGCTGTTATCGAAGGCTTCACCAAGTTCTGAAGTGATGAACTTTCATACTGAGGGACACACAACTCTGTGTAAACTGCCTGTAGCTGAGAGACTTGCACACTGGTGACAACATTATTTTGAGCTTAGCCTGCCCTGCCACACCACAGCTTAGGTAAAGTACCTGGACTGCAGGTCCCACCACCCATCTTTTTCAGTGGTTACTCACTAAGGCTAAAAATGACTCCCCATGGAGTCAGGTTCCTGCCCTGGCTCACCCCTTACTCCTACACCAGACCTTGTATGCTTGGCAGTTTGCTCTCCAGTGAGCATAGGCAGAGTTTGGGAGGATTTGCTTCTGCAGGACAGTCCCCATGTGTCAGTGCCCCCTGCAAACTATCATATGATGAAAAAACTGCACAACATTTTCTCAGGTCAGCGCAGCTTGAGTGCACCCGGTCATGGTTACACAATTTTGCCCATCTCTGTTCTGCACAAAAGCCCAGCACACAGCAAGGACCATCCACTGGAACCAGGTGAAGCAGGAGGTGGATCCAAATTTTACAATGTATTTGGCAAACAAAGCTCTGCAAAAAAAAGAAACTTACCCCAATTTTATATACAGCAGATATGTCCCTCAGATTTACTTCTCCTTTGAGCTGACACCTCGATCTCAAAAACTGTGGATGAGATCTGCCACCTTAAGTGAACAGCAAAACCCTTTTTAATTCAGTTGGGTTTTATTTCGGCCTGAACCATGAAATCATTTCAGCTACATCTGCAAGCTTAAATGACAAGTGAATTTCAATTTATCCATTCATACTAGTCTTTGAAGTTGCAGGCCTACAACCTTAAGCATCTTTCTCACTGTATTATTAAATTTAATATAACATCTTTAGGTTAATGAAATGTGTTCAGTTACAGGAATATATTGGAAGTATTAAAGTGATAATTCAGCTTGCTGGAAGAATGCTTAAAAAACGCTAGCCTTCCCAGAGAATAGCATAATTAATTCATAACTTGCAATAAAAACAACACTTTAATTACATGCATCTTTAATTAAAATCTCAGGAAAATACTAGGTAAAAAGAATGGGACCAAATAAAAGGCCTAGGAGTGTTTATCAGAGAAGTATACCATTTAAAGCTGGAAAAACATTTTCAGATTATGTGACTTCATAAAAATATAAAAATGTTGGTTAGAAGGGGCTTCTAGGGGTCATATAGTCCAACACTCCTACCCAAAATATCATCGACACTTGATCAGGCCAGCTGGGTTTTGTCCACTGTGGTTCTCAGTGTCTCTACAATGAGGCTTGAGCTACTTCCTGCGAAAGATGATTCTCTTTTGATTTGCCCAACTCAGAAATGCTCACAGTAATGTTGAGCTGCCTGCTCCATGGGTCCTTAGAAGGAAGCAGGATATTTTTCTAGGAAGGCAGGATTTCCTGTGGATTTCCTGTGGTCTCCTCACTAGAAAGGAATAGCAATACAGCACTGGAGAAAAGCATGCCAAACAGCTCTCTTTTCACCGACCACCACTACAGTGGCCTTGTGAACAAAGAGGTAGACAGCATTTTAGCTGGTATGACAAACCCACTCTCCACTGGAGCAAAAAGCCAGACTGTCAGTACTTGAGACTGAAGTTGGACACAGCCCCTTAAAGGAAATATACACTGATGTGTTTGCACATATGCATCCATTTCTCTTGCATGTATTTCTATATCCTTATTACTTATTTTGTTGCATGAATTCTGGAATTACTTCTGTTTGTTTGCTTTACATTACTAGAAAAACAAAACAAAACACACCCCTAAAACCTCACCAAAACAGGTTTACAGTTCCCTTTTAATATTCTTACTTATTTGGCATTTTTCCCTATCATTTATGTCTTTTGAAATTTCCCTGTTTTAAACTAATATGGAATGTGGCATTTTTCTCAGGTACTGATGATCAGAGTGAAACACAAACTATCAGAGCATAAGCAGATCTACCCACTATTTTGGCTCTGAGTTGCACCCTGGGGATTTTTTTCACTGGTCCAGCAAGTGCAGCATATCTGCATTAGCAATCTGCATAACAACAATAAAACTGAGGCAAGAGATTCTCAACAGAGATGAAGCCTGCACACTGAATAAGTTGTTCTGATGGAGAGGATTTCACTCTGGGAAAAACTATGAGCGAACTTCCAAAATGGTTTTGATCAGTGAAGTTGGTGGAGTCAAAAATGAACGTTCAACAGTTTGGTCTTGCAACAGCTGCACACAGCAGCCCAGGCTCTTGTTCCCTGCTGACTTGGCCTGATGCTGCATATAGCAGGGATGCCTGACTTGATGAAGTTTAATCTTTCGTAAACTTCTCTAAATATTTATGTTTGCACAAAAAGCATCATCCTGTGACAAAAGTGAGACGGATGTTCTTGGCGGCTTGAAGAAAGCACGTGGTTGAGCAGCACAGACTAGGGGAGGGAGGGCAATGAACTGGAATACACAATGAAAAGAGCAATGGAGAGTGCTTCTCTGTGCTGATACAAGAAAGACCAGATATATATGCAATGCAATGTAGCCTAATGCTATATTGCATTGTTCCATCAAAGGCTTTCCCCCCAGCCCTCCAAGTTGGAAGAAGTTTTGGACATACAAATAACCCAGTATTTGAATGGAAAGGCGATTTTGATCTCCTTTCCTTCAGGAAATAGAAGAACAGAGGCTCTATTCTTACCTTGTGACTGTGGATGGCACAGACACATCTGTTTTGGTGCCTCCTAGAGGCAGCTGTTCCCTGTGGCACTGATCTCATTTCACTTCCAAGATTTCCTCACGCAGATCTTGGGAGCGAGAGATGCACTAATGGTCCGTGGCTGCCCGAGTGCAACCACAGAAAACTCTTCCGACTGCAGCAATACTTCCCAACTCACTGTCATGTGTCTGAGCAGGATCGGAAAGTGTAAGGGTATAGACCTAGGAATGGGGCACAAGCCTTCCTGGAAAGTAGCTCTTTTCAGCTATACAGCTTCTTATCTTGCTTGCTCCACAGCCTCTCAGCAAATATTATGGAAATAATACTTCCTAAAAAACTGAGAAGAATAAACCCTTTTGGAGCCTTGTCTGGCTCCTCCCCAACAGGTTTCTGAAGGAACAGAGCTAAGGTCATCCTCAAATCCAGAGACTGCCTTATTTATGCCCAATATATTTCAATCACATGCAAAAACTTTCCTCACCGAGACTTCCTGAAAGGGTCTGAAACATCTGGAGAGGGCGTCATTCCAGAATCAGCTACTTCTAGCAATGGACAAATTTATGCAACCATATCACATTCCAAAAGTTATGGTGCTAACGTTAAGATGATTATTTTTTATTCCTTGCCTGGCTACCTGCTCACTAGCACAGGATCAAGACTGCCATGCAGGTATGGCCATAAGGAAGGGTAAGCTTCATTTTCCAATAAAATTATATGCAGTTTTGATATGCAAGTTCTCCAGTATTCAGATATGTTTGGCTTTCATGCTTTGGAGATTTAGGTCAATGAAGAAATAAATGAAAATGTGGCAAGAGGAAATAAGAAATAATTGCAACTCTAAAGAGGATTTATTTTTGTTTGAGAGAATCGTTATTCATCTATAGCATATGCTCAAGATACAGAATTTATTTTGTTACCAGTCTCGCCACTTGGCAGGTTATCACCTAATATAAACCCAAATCACAACCATTTAACTTTCAAGTATCACAGACAACACAACATTCCAAAATAACATGGTTCATTAGGAAAGCATGTTTAAAACTCCAATATGGGAATAGTTAGTGCAGGATATGTCTGATAAAAATGAGGCCACGTTTCCACCTCTGTTTCACAGGTTTTTATCTGGTTCAACCCATAGGAGAGTAATTTTTGTGAAGATGTAATAGGCTATTCAAATGTTGCCTAGCACAGGAAATGAATTGCTGGCCTGTGTTCTGTTCTTTGAGGATAAGCATCCACATTTAAAAAAAACCCCAACCAAGTATAGCAGCAGTTTCATTAGCCTCTTCCCAAGCCAGTCTGCAGCAGCTGCAATAAAATTAGAAAAAGAAATCTTTCATTTTAAATGGTTTGTAATCCGAGTTCTGGCTTCTGTTGTGGTCTAGATATATGTAAACTAAGCAATAATACCTTAAATGGGTCTGGTTCTTTTGTCCTCTACTGTCAAATTACCATTTGCTTTAGCAAAAACAGATTGAACTTACTGAGCCCTTAGAGAAGTATGTGGAACTGGACATTGTACCAGGTCTGTATTTGGCCTTCAAGCATAAGGTCACCTACCTTCTCAGAAGGTCATACATAGTTAAAAAATACCAAAAAAATTTTAGCAAGGTTGGGATTTACTTCCCAGACCTTTCACAAATGTGAACAAGAAGTGTTATCACACTAGCGGAAAACAAAAAACTTAAATCAATTTCTGTGGAGTGCAACATTATCAGTCTCTCATGAAGGCACCAGACGTATTTCCAAAGAGAAAACCTATTACACTCTCTTTAGCACATCTCTCCAGCTCTACTTTTTACCATTCATTTTTTTTCTTTCTTCTCGCTAATGCATGTCTCTACAGTTCAGGTTCAGCTGAAATCAAACAAACTAAATGTGAAGAGAGGAATCACAGAAAGCAAAAGAAGTGGATAAAATCTACTGGATAAATTGGTGAAGTCCGTAGTGGTTTGAGTATTTGGGAAATTTGGGTTCAATCTTTTTTGCTACTACATCTCCTATGTATTTTGATGAATCACTTAGGGTTGGACTCAACTAAATAAATTTATAGCACAGAAGACAATGTTTTGAAGGCAGGCACTTCACAAATAAAAGAGGTCAGACAAAGTCACATACTAAAAGTGCACATTTCTCTCTGCTGGCTCTGAGAAAAGCCTGAGATAACTTGCTGGGATGCGGGCTTCTTCAGGATGGGGGCTTCTTCAGTTCCATGAGATGAATTAATGCTTACTATAAACTTTTGAAAAACACTTAAATAGAGTAGTATCGTGGCCAGATTTTTAATGGCATTACAAGAGAGACAATTGCAGATACACACCCTGGAAATTTTAACACAAATTTTATAGAAATGAAATATTTTTCAAAACAACTTAGATATTTGAAACATCCAGGCACTTAAAAAATACTCTAAGGTGTTGGGAGCAATCCAGGTATCAGGATTTTGCAGCATTATTTCTACTTCCTTACAATCTGAAAAATAAGGATAGTTGCTTTTTATTACCTTGTGGGAGTAGTAGGAGAATTAACAGAGGGAAAAAAAATGTGAAATTATCTCATACTGCTGTAATGGATAGACAAAATCTCTGAAATGCCTCTGGTAACACATAATTCAGATGGCCTACAACTGGATTTTCCTTTAGCTCAGATTGAGGCATCTTGTTTTTGAACACTGGTGCTCTTTATCTGATGACTATAGTGTCTTTACAGGCTCAGTGTCTGGCTAGGGCAAATATATACAATGAGACTGTGAAGATGCATGAGAACTACCTTCCTATTCAAAGTCCACATATACGTGGTGCAGAGGGAGAGACCAATTCTTGATCTAACTTCCAACACTGGACTGAAATCATTAGCCAGGGTAACTAATTTTTGTGTTAATTCTGGTACAAACTGCAAAGGTTTATGTGGAGTGGCAAGCAGAAAGAGCTTCTAAAAACCCCTATTGAAGCAAGGGGTTAAAAAAAGCAGAACAAAAGCAGAACCATCTGGTCACAAAAAATACAAACAGTTGGCCAGCCTTACTCATACAGCAGCACTCTACAAATATTCAAATACATTTGTGAACTTTAACAGAAACAGTCTCAAAATGAGTCACACCATTAAAGGACAACAAACTCAGCTATATTGCTCCAAGCTGTAATAAATGAGAGCAGGAACATTTTCATCAACATCCTGCTTGGCAGGGTTTACAGGTGTGCCTTTAGCCTTTACATCTCTAAAGAGCTGCAAGGTCCACTATTGATTGTTTCTGCTGGTGAACAGGCAGCAGAACACCTGCTGCTCATTCACCAAGGAAATAACTGCAAGAAAGTCTGGATCCAGTGCCTAGAAGAAATTGTTGTTACTTGTAGAAAGATAAGTGCTCTTGTTTCCTTAGGATGATGCTATGTCACCACTAAACAAGGTTTTGAAGATTACATGCAATAGTAGGGGACAGCATACATCACCACATTAAAAAAAAAATCACTTTATAGAGAAGGCTTTTTATTTTTACTCTCCACTACAGCTTAAATCCTGCTCCCAGGTCAGTGATCTGTCCTGCATGCTCCAGTCTGAACTACTTCCAAACTCTCTGTGAGAGTCTTGGGTGGCTCCTGGTGGAGACTCTTCCAGGGGTGCCACCAACTCCCACCTCTGCAGCCTGCTCACCAGAGCTGCCTGGCAGCTGCTGCACCACATCAGCCCTCATGGGGAAGCCTTAATGACAGTCCTGATGTGATGGCAACCCATCGTTCGTGCACTTCAGCTACAGGGTACACATAGCCTCCGTATACCTCTGTGTCCCAGCTTCCCACTTGTAAAATGCAAGTGAGGCCATCTTCCTTTTTCATGGTGTTATTGGAGTATAAAGGCACTGGAAAGACTACGAAATGATCAGATGCTATGATATTAGGCTCAGATAAAAATGAAGGCAGACAAACAGGTCTATCTGTTCAGGGTACTATTCTAGAAATAAATACTTACTAAAGGGCTCCCGTTCCCTTATTGCTGTACTCAGCTGCTTCACAAACTAGAAGAAGTGCCTGATGTTTTACCGGTACATTTGAGTGTGAAATAAAAACTCCAGCTGCACTAGGAAGATAAACTGCTTAAGCAAAACATATTTGCAACTGTTTCCTCACCATTTCTCAAGTGATCCAAATAAAACACTGCTCACCATAGCAGTGTATATGTGACCACAGCACAGTAAGTAGAAATTACTATAACAAAGCCCCGGTGCATTTGCATGTTGATTTTAAGGAACTGCATCACCTTTAATATGCATATTAAAGGAAAAATATCTGGTTTCATCTCAAAATGTGTGGCAGAGTGGAAAAAAAGGCTGTAGTAAGAGATAATCACATTACTAAAGTGTTGGATTAGTCAGTTTAGGAAAAATACAAGTCTGCTATTTACAAATCACTTGTAGGGTTTGATAATTATCATTTTCTCTCTGAGAGGAATACTAGCCTGATAGCACATTTTGCGTCCTCCCATTAATTAAATTAAGCATCAGTCAAGGGTTTGACCAGCTTGTACTTCACAAACTGGAATAATGTTGCTATTAGGTTACGAAAAAATGTGTTGTAATGAGGTTTGTTATCTCAGTGGCATTTTACAGGCAGAGTATTATTAAGGAAATGGACCAATATGAGGTCATTATGGAATAAAGGCAAATATAAATCAGTTTTAATGCTACTTTTCACAGCTTGGAGTGCCAGTGAAGGCACTGAAGGAGAGAGAGTGATGGAGCTAAATCAGACAGAGAGGAAACGGAAAAGAGAAATTCTACAGAGAAAATATGGCAAGATTTAGCAATAACATGGACAGAGGAATAAGACTTGGAGAGCAGAGAGAAAAGGGAGTATCAAAAAAGACACAGAACTTAAAAGTACAATGGCAACTGTGGTTCATGCCTATGCCAACAGAGAAGTCAACTGATAGAGGACTTGGCGAAAATTGTTTTGACTTTGCAAACTATCATAACTGTAATATAAAACAACTTGAAATGCAACTTTTCCCCTTTTTATGCAGCAGTTTAATCCTATTTAACCTAGCCATCTACCTGGGCTGAGGTGAGAGAGTGCAGGCAGGCATGCATGTACTGGAGAGATCTGATGGAGAAGCTGGTAAGCAGCCCTGGTACGCTCAGAACTGCTTCCAAGAGAAAGGGTGAGAGCACCAGGATCAGGCTTTGCTGCACAGCCAGCTAAGGGCTCTGGGCATCCAGCCATACCCAGTAACTCAACTGGGCTGCTGAAGTGCAAATGAATGCTGTGGATCCAGGCTCTGCTTTTTATGTAGACTTTAACATACACAAAAACTGCACAGATAAAACAAAAGATTCATGCAAAGTACCCGACAATACCTCATCTCATGCTGGGCTGCAGTTTCATGGACAAATATTTAATGATGGATACTAGAACTGCATATTTATGTCTTCAGTTGTGTACTTCTGTTACATCCATGGCTAAGACCCAGGTCATTATTTGCAAAAGTACGCATTTCAGCGCCTAAAGACTGTTACCACACACAAGTATCTATGTAAACAGATCTTCAGCAGTCTACTGAAAATATGGCCCAGGAAAAGGCCCATTACATTTTGTGGTTTTGTGAACTACTAAGAAGCCTCTAGTTTAGTTCATGCCTCTCAAAGATTCACATGGTGGATCTGCAGAGAATGAGCTGCTAACTGGTTATCACACATCTTCTTTTCTTTGAAGACAAAATTGTTTACAATTACAATGTTATACAGCACTAAACAGAAGCATATACTATGTATATACACTACACTGAAAATATGTGTATTTTAGGAATGAGAATAAACAAAACGCAGAAAAAACATCTGGATGCAAATAAGCTCCTTTGCAACATCGTTTGGAAGACTCCCGCATTTCAAGAAGGTCAAACTGCTGCACCAGTCTTGCCCTTTTGTAGAGATTCCCAATGTATAATGTGTTTTTGCATAGCAAAAGTGCGTGTGAGGTAAATTTGATGGTTCTCAGCTGGTTGGTATCTTAATGAGCTAATTATTACAGCTTCACATTTGCAAAAATGAAAACCTTTGCATATAACATTTTAATGCCAAATTTCTAAATACCACCAGACAGGTTTTTTAAAACTTTTAATTATTATTTATAAAACAACTATATATATGCAAGTTTGGAAAAAAAGCCATTAAATTAATATGCTCAAATACAGAAATGGATCCACAACTGTTCAGCCAAAGCTGACCCACAGTCTACCAAAGTCTGGAAAGATTTCCAGAGTAGGATTCACCCAAACATATTTCTCTTTTCTGAGGTAGCTGTCTAAAATTCTGTACAGCTGACAGAGAAATGGGTGCTTTTAGGCTTTGATTTCTATCAAACAAAAGAAAGCCTCTAAAACAGGACTTAGTAAATGTACCCCTTTCTGTCTGCTGACTGTAAAAGAAGGCTGTGCTGATCAGTTCAGATATAAGTTAATTCTCCCTTCCCACATCCCTCAACGACTCCTTTAGCACTGGATGAAGCATATACACTTTTCAGAAGAAATATGCTGCATTATACTGGATATTTAAAGGCCAGCCTTTGACAGACCCACCTTTTTCACTATGGATTTTCTACAGTCTCCAACAGACAATGTGAGATGCTCCCATCATTTCATCTTTCTGGCCTGGTATATGCTTGTATATCCTGTATATGCTGGTATATCCTCTGCAGTGACATTCTTACCCTGCCTGGCTACTGCCATGATCTGCCACCGCAGATCAGAGAAATCAAGGCTCTTCTTAGATGTGAAACTGGAAGCAAAAGCACAACATTGTGGTCAGACATCATGCCAAACTTTGACACTGGGGGAAGCTTCAACATAGATGGGAAAACACTAGCTTCATCAGGCTCGTAATTTAAAATACATTTTACTCTTTAGCACCATCCTTTGGCCCATTAGATCCCCTAACATGAGTTAGAAGACAGTCAAAACAACTTAAAACTGAGCCCAGTCGCAGTGCTCACCATCACGTGCCTGCAGACTGTGAGATGTGGCTTTCAGCTGCCCTGCAGCTTTTTTACTGTTGTAGCCATGTAAAGGGATGTTTACATCAAGTGCTCTTGGTTCTCATCTTCTGCCACTTTATTCACAAAAGCCCTATTGAAAGTAAAGATACATGATGATGAAGAAAGGCAGTGAAAAGGAGCTCTTTTGCTTTAATCCATTTCTTTGCAGAAGCCTCCAGGGGTTTAAAGTATTGAGGATACCAATCTTAAAGCAAATTCACTGCTCTAGCTCCATTCTACAAGTATTTTCTTTTTTAACGTGTATGCAAACATGCAGAAGGTCAAACTGAGATTCCCAAGATTCTGCCAGGTATTTTTCATTGACCAGTGGCTATTCAATATTTTCCTGTTCTCGATGAAAACTGTTACAACAAATCCACATGGTATCTTAACAGGTAAAGGATTTTTAAAAAAATAAAAGATGATCCAAATGGGCTTACTGAAAATTATGATTGGCCTAGACTCATACACATTTTCCTGACAACATACAGCACATCTTCACAGTGAAATAATGATGCAAAGAGATTTAATGTGAAAGTCGATGGTTCTGTTTTGTAAGCAGCAAACCCAGAGCCCCAGTCTGTTCAGGCCTGCCAGCCTCAGCAGATATGTGGGACAGTCTCCTTCTGGTCCACTAAGGCAATCCAGTCCCAAAGGATAAGTGGACTCTGCTGTCCCCTTTGCTGCACACTGTAAATGGACAAGGCGGTGAGAGAAGACCAACCCATATCTACTATCCTACCCAAAAGACAGATTTGCTCATAAGTGATTACAGAACTACACCTACAAAAAGAGCAGAGCACAGATAAAGATCTTCAGTATATTTGAACCATCAAAACAAAGGGTGCATAGTGCAGCTTCATGACCTCTCCCGTAAGTGCATCCCCAACTAGGAGTTAAAGGCTATTGTGCAGTAAACTGTGAAAGATTGTTCCTGCACTCAGAGCAGCCACTAAGCTGTTTGGGACTCCTGGAAGAGGCTGACCTTCCATTCAGAGAAAACTGGATGGGCACAGACTAAAGGAGTTCTTCCTATTCTACTTTTAACTTCTATTTCAAATATAGCTTCAGTTGGTAACCTGAACAAAGACAAATGAACAACAAAATACAATGCTGCACTTCACACATACATAATCTGATTTTTTAATATCAAGCTAATAAAAGAAAAATGCTTTTTGATGCTCTGTATGGTGGATGCTATCACATCGACAGTCAAAATCACCAGCTGGCTCCACTGGGCCACAATGTCATGAAATCCTTAATGCAGCTGGGACACAAAATTCTGAAGAAGAAACTGATGCAATAGTATAATCACCAAGCTTTTTTTTTTCCACATAAAAAAATCGGAAGCCCACTTGAACTCAGTAATCCTGTATGAAACACACGAGACCAGGCAACAGCCGTTTCTGTTCCTTTACAGATAAGGCACTTATTACGCTCCTCAGTGAATCCTAGGGAATTGTGTCTACACTAGATTATAGCCTTTACACTGAGTCTTATTTTATAACCCTAGCCAACCAGCCATATCTGCACCACTTTTTATTATATTAATGTTTTATAAATAATAGCACAAAGACAACTAAATGGGAAGTGAAGTAATTCGATCAATAAGTAACACAGCTAAAACTAATATTATGGGCAAAAAAACTAGACAATACAATCAGAAGATGACAAGTGAAAGCCAAAGAGGAAAGCTGAAACCACACAAAAGTTTTACTTCAAAGAAGTGTTTAATCAAAAACACAAGTCCAGTGCTCATTTGTTTTCCCCATTTGCCTTGTCATAAACAAAGAGCAATGCCACAGTTTTTCCAAGAAGCCATGGGAGGTGGAGTTTCTGTAATATAAGCCAATACTGTAAGGCAAAAAATCTTTAATATAAACCAGTGAAAAGTTGATTATGAATTTGCCACAAATTTTGCATTCTTTGTATTCTTAACTTTATTTACATTTAAAACTGTTCTTTTCCATTGTCAACTACACAGCAGGGTCCTGCTGTGCCAAAGGAGAGCTCTAGATTGCTTTGTTAAATGCTTAGTTTTCTCAAAAACATTATTTTTGGACTGTATTTTTTCTGATTGGTTTTCAGTGTTCAAAATGTTTCTTCATCCACAAATGCTGAGTAAATTGACATCTGCTATCCTTGAACTTACTAACTGAAACTTTTTGTACAGGATGATATCAAAATCTTTGGTCCTCATAGAACTCCTTATGCTTGTGAAGATACACATGGATGTTATCAGTGAGTTTACATTAAGCTATGTTACTGGATCCATCTGAAAAGTAAAGTAACATAAGAAATACAGCCCTGCACAGCTGCAATATCTAAATTTCCAGTTATATGAAGTAGCAAGTAAAGCTAGGTGACAGAAAACACTGCTGAATAAACAGTCTTCATTTGGAGGCAAGAGTAAAGAGAAGTAAAAATTCATATCAGCTTCTCATTTCTGTAACTACTTTTATGCCAACAAGCTGTAACTGTTTTAAGGACACTGAAGGCTGAGTAGGTGCATTTATAGCTAAGATTCCTGGAACTGCAGAAGAGTAACCCAAGCCATGTTCTCTCACAGTTAAGGGTGCCGAAAACAGAGCCAGCGTTTTGTACACAGGATGCAAGTTGACCCAGCGCAACATATACCAAACATGATAAGTATTACAGGAAACACACGACATTATTTTCAAATATTAACAAGAAAAAAAAATGTGACATGTATACATGTATATACTGGGTTTTATCTGGAGCAAAATCAGCAGAAAATGGTTTTTATTTTTTTATAAAAGTTTTATAAAAGTTTATAAGGAATCCATCACATACTAAACACTGCCTGTCAGCCAAGTTAACTACTGAACACCTCTCCCTCAGTAGTCACCAATGAAAGGCACTAACAAACCAACCAACCAACCAACCAGGTTCCTTCCCTCCCCAGCTGAAAACCTTCTGCCTTCCTTCCAGTCATCCCATCTGAAAAGTTTGGGACATAAGCTGGGTCTAGGAGAGTGCTGCGAGGAGCAGCCGGTCTGGGCCAGGTGGGATGCAGCTGCAGGTCTGCGGGAGCCACGCCAACATCATGAAGGGCACAACTGGGAGATGAGCGGAGCAGCTGCCCCACAGCCTGTTGGCAGCTCTCAACCCTGGAGAGGCATCTCCTCAAATACGTCTCCAGCTGCTCTGCGGTCAGGAAGTTGCAACCAGTCTCTTAAATCCTGACTTGAAACCCAGCTGCAGGTGAGTGAGGTTGCAGCTCACATAACATATACCACCCCAGAGAAGCAGCATTAATGAAAGGAGCCAGGACGCGTTGTCACTGTGGTCAGCTAGGAGAGATGTGAGGCAAGACACATGGAGCACGTTCCAGCAGTGCGGCCTCAAAGTGATGACGGAAGAGTTTGGGTTGTGAAAAGTCATGCTAAATAAAGCTGACATAATCTCACAGCCCACCACAGCCACACAACTGTACAACACTGCACGGCAATCCCTTGGCTATTATGAATGCCAGAGAAATCCAGAGCAAAGGCAATGAACAGGTTTGTAAATTGTGTGAACATTGCAGACAGGTACCAGGGAAGCTCTCAGAATTGGTCTTGCAACCACCTCCCAGCCCACTTTGAGACTTGGGAAAAACTAGTAACACTGCTGGTCTAAACTGGGTCAATTCCACGCCTTCTAAGCTACTCATGGAAATTGCAAGCCCTAACCAAACCTGCTATCATGGCTACCTACACTAATTAGCCAATTATGTGAGAGTGGAGACATGCACCAAGCCTGAATTATATTATGGATGAAATCAGGAGCAATAAACCTGAACACAGCATGAAAGATTTAGGTTAGACATCAGGAAAAAACTTTCCCTGGCAAGGGCAGAGAAACACAAGAACAGATGCCACTTAGTGTGTAACCAGCTTGTATCCTACCTCTCTTCAACTGCCTCTTTTCTGTTTTATCCTATCTGATATTACACTATTTTTTGTGTGTTTTTCAAGTGCTCATAGAGTGTGTGTATGCCAACAAATACTATGGTGGCTATTACAAGACTTATAGCAGATATTTAGGATCCACCTTATGAATTTAGGGCCCACATCTAAAAAAAAACCAAACACTCACTGTATTAATAGGCATAATTCTGATTTATCCTTTTAGATCCATTACCAACAATGTAAGTAGATGTTTGAGAAGAAACCGCTGTTGTAATAGTTCTGCAGGATCAGGCCCTAAAAACTGAGGATACAGATGGTGAACACAAGATGCACATTGAGTGAAAACAACTCTCACTTTTCACGGTGGCAGAATGCCAGTTAGTTAGAGCCTGCTGATGACAGTACAAGACGAGGAGGAACTGTCATGCATATGTGCCAAATTTACTCATTTAAAAAGTGAATTGGGCATCTCCGTCTGTTGCAGCTAATCAACAAAATGAGATAAGTG
This sequence comes from Caloenas nicobarica, assembly GCF_036013445.1. NCBI lineage: Eukaryota > Metazoa > Chordata > Aves > Columbiformes > Columbidae > Caloenas > Caloenas nicobarica. The sequence continues at coordinate 74,663,858 of NC_088247.1, forward strand.
GGACAACAAATTATGCCCCTTTTCATCAACCAGCACTGTCATCTCCTTTGTAAACACGGAGAGTTTCTAAATTTGCTTTTGATAAGTTTGAAGCAGTAAAAGAAGATGGAAACATCCTGTTAGCAAATTACTTGCTCAATTCAAAGACCATCAAAGGACTTTCTAAAGACCTTAGATGAGGATCAAAATAAATAAATAGCATCATAGGAAAGTCAAGGATGAAGAACAGATTCACCACTTAGGTTTTTAAAAGTTATTTGAGAGAAGAATAATTATTAGATCCTGATTATGGATTTCCAGCACTGTGACTACACTACATTGATGGAAGCCCAAAAGTTTGAAGAATTAGGCCTTTATTTCCCTTGCTGCTTGGCTGCACCAGTTTAAACAACAACTAATGTTGTATTATTTCACTTCTTGTTGTAAAAGGCAGTAGAAGGAAACCCCAGAATTCCAGCAGCTTATATCCCTTCAGAATGTAAATCTTCTCTGAAAAAAAAAATGTGCCACCAACTGGTTTTTTATTCAGAAGATGGTACATGGACCACATACTCCTGATGTGAACATCTGCAGGGGGTAATTCCCAGTGCTCCTGATACACCATCCCAGCACAAAGAGCTCCAGCACCATACTCATTTATCTTTTAGCACTTAGCGTGAAAGACTTCAGTTCCAGAATATAATGCTACACAAAGAGCAACCATAAACAAAATGGATTAAAAATAATCCCAGAAAATGGCCTAGGTATTTAAATAAACTTTTCCTAAAGTGATACAGGTCTGAACAAATGATCAATTAAACAAAAAGACCTCAGAAATGGCTAAGAAAATCTAGGTTTTCATCCAGGTTTGAAAGCTCCTTGCACAGGATGCCAATGGATGTTGCAGTCTCTACAAAAATGTTTCTATAATATAAAGCTTTATCAAATCCAGTAATTCAAAATTAATTCAACTGACAGCCAAATGAGAAGCTGCATAGTTCACCTGGTTTATGAAAGACTCAGAACCTTTAGTAATCCAGTTAAAACGATTTGCCAAACAAAACTACTTGACTACAGAAGATGAATAAACAACCTTTGCTTATAAATGCATAAGAGAACTGCCCGAGGAACAACCCAGCATTGCGTTAGTACCCCAATGTCCCTTCATTTTTGCTTTCCCTGTCTGTGAGGGAAAATAAAACTCTCTTAGGAGATTTCACTGCCACTGAAAAACATTTCAGCTATCTGAATACAGGATTTACTCAGCTGACCACTAATGCCAAAGGCCTCAAAACCACTTACTCTGAAAGAAGATGAGTTTTGCAATTTGTACCTGCATCTATAAAGCAATGAAAAATTGATGGTTTCCTCTTGACTGCCATAGAAACAGTTGCTTTGTACATTTCTTTCCTCGGGGAATCCATTGCTATAGTTTTCCATTGGAGAGTTTCTGTATTCTTGCATTGCTAAAGTGACTGTAATGCTGACCTAATTTGGGTCATCAAAAACCAAGGATTAATCACATCTCTAAAAACAAACAAACAAAATCGTTACATAAGCTCACTTGCTTGATTATCTATTTCTACCACATACTATACAGTATTCTTTAAAATGTTAAAACACCCAGGCTGTAAATTCTGCATTTTTTCCAGCTATAACAAATAAAGAAGAGTAATGTATTTTTTTTCTGTGTTCTTATTATCAACAGCAAATGCACTGTGAACATCATCATTTGCAGGATGTCAAAGTAACAACAGAAACATTAATCTAGTCTCAGAAAACCCTGCAAGTTGGTTAAGCATTAACCTCAGACATTGTGAGGTTAAGCTGCTTGTCTCTGGTCACACAGTGAATTTGACAGAACCAGGAATAAAGCTCACATTTCCTGATTCCCCAAACAAAACAACGTTGTAATTTCTAAGTTTTAATTTAATGGTCTGGACAACTCATATTTCTAGATCTCCAGAGTTTGTAACAAGCAGCTACTAATGCTTTACCTCAGGTTCGAAAGTGCAAAGTGCACTAAAAGCTGTTTTTAGTTTAGTGGAAATGAAACGGCCCATCTCAAAACACTGTTGTTTAGAGCACACTTTAGAGCTTACAAAACTACCTGGAAATGTCAGGTACGCAGCTCTTGGGTTTGATTATTCCTGTCACCAGAGCTGGCGATGCCGTGCCGGGATCAGCCTGGGACGTTTCCATGCAGCTTCTCTTTGCGTGAGGCAGGTGCCACCTCGACCCTGCCCTGGCAGGCACAGCTCCCTTCAGATGCAACAATGGCACGTCGGTCCCATTAGATGTTATAAGTCTTCAGCATATGATCACTAGGTGGGATAAGTATCACACGTGTGCTGGTGGAGGGTTACCTACTCTGCACTCAAAGGATATTCTGGTTTCCAAAAGATCAAACAGCAGCTCATCAGAGGAACTGTTACAAAATTCAATTGCCTGTTCCACAGTCTCATTTCTGCTGATACGAGTGTGTGCCCAACACATCTCTCTGGAGAAACCCCAGGTTCTCTTTCTTCAGAGGTCCCAAGACCCCTCAAACATCGAGAGCCAAGACGAACTGCAGGTACCCAGCCTTTGGAAATTCACCGTCTGCACAGGCCACAGAAGCAGCATGGAAAAACATACACACTTCAGACCACCATCCAGGTGGGACAATCCTTTCTGTGTCCAGAAACTACCATCAGTACTCACCCAAAACCCAAGTCTGTCACTCCAGAAAGTTTTGCATGTACAAAATACAATTTCAAAATTTATTTTTAGCTTCACTGCCTTCATTGCACCTTCATCTCTCTTGCTGTCTGTCCCTTCCCCAGTGTTTTATTAAAAGTTGTCCCCTGACTTGCACGTTTTATTGGTCTTTCAGATCTTACTGGTCCTAGCCATTTCATGGGTTAAGCAATATCTGCTCGGATAAATGGAAGAGATTAACAAGTCAGAGAACAGCCATTACCTGCAGACATTCTGAAAACAAACATCTCCACAAATCCAACAGAGGAAGCCATCAATTACAGTAATCCTAGAGGTAGACAGTATTTGCATAGAATGAGTATTTTAATCTCATAAGTAGAACCCACACTGAAATAGTTTTCTCTCTAAAATTATCAATTCCAGTATTTCAGGAAATAAGCAGTGAAATTGGTGCTTCAAATGTCACTAAATGTAGATTGTGTCAAGCTTCTAGTGATTAACCAATTCTAGAATAAGGGACTACTTAGCATGAGGGAAAGAAAACCAAAAACACTTCGCCCAGCTTCAGCTCTCACTGACAATCACCTGTTTGTGAATGTCTGGGACTACTTGCATGTACAATAGCATACACGTATTTAATATTGGAGCCAGAGGTATCCAGTTATCCTGGTGACTTGAATAATGCTAAAATAAAGATGTGCTTCCTTGATGAACTTCAGATCAACTGTAATGTAAAAATGTTTTTTAACCTCTAAAAGACTTTATCTTGCTTCATTTTTAATTTGAAGAATCTACTTAATGGAAAGAATATTGTCCTCAACTAAGAATCTGTTGGAAATGTTATTTAACTATCTTGGATTTTGTTACAAAGTTAACTTGATATATGTAGAAAACTAGAACTAGATTTTTTAAAATCAAGCATGTTTTGAGAACAGTTTTTGATCTGGGGTTTTATAACAGATCTTTAAAAGATGCTGTAAAACATCATTTTCCTAATCTTAGTGTGAAGGTAAGTTTAAAAATAATTAAGATGTTGCTTTTCAAGAACATTCCAAGACAAAATTTGAAAAAATTTATAAAAAGAACATGATATAGATTTCAAACAAATATTCTGGGGAAGTGTTTATAAAATTAAAGCAACTTTAAAAACTGTAATACATGTTATGACCTGGTGACTTCAAAATAACCCATGAAACCTAGTGAAATAAAAAGCATCTGCATAGAAAACCATGTTAGCTAGGTAGCTGTAATTTAAACTAGGTATCGCAGCAGTAAGCATGTCAGAGTAACAGGAAGGGATGTGGACAAGGCTGAGATGAAAGGCATGCACACACACAAGACCTTCCAGGCCTGTGGTTACCTCAAATGACATAATTTCATAGCACCTCTCTCCACATGGAGAACAGCACCGTACAGACCAGTTCATTCCCAAATTAGAAAAATAAGCCCAGACCAAACCAGTTGCCCTGCCAGAGACCAGACTGATTATGCTGCTGGCAACACCTGAGGTCTCACAGTGTCCTCTGGATCATGCTGATGACAGAACACTTGCCCTGCGAGAGTTCACTGTGCAACACTGTGCAGCCACCCTGCAGCCAGGAAGACAGGTACCTTGTATGGACTTTAAAAACGGATATCTTAAATACCTCAGTTAACTTCAAATTCTTGGAAAATTTTGTGACAGCATCCTGGACATGCCAACGCACCTATTCAAAATAAATGAAACATGCAGACCACAATGCGACACATTTCATTCAAGGACTGCTGCACTCAAACTCATACACAGGGGTTTTCCCACAGAACCGATGTGGGGTCAATAGCCATTGCAAAAAGTACAGGCACTCTCCTTCCTCCCTAGGACTGAACGGGAGAGCGTGGAGTGAACTTGGAGCGTCCTCGTCCCCAGTTCAACGAGCTGGTTGGAGCTGGGGATGATGGGGCCACGCTCTGCTCCTTAGTCTTCGGTCAAGCAGAACATCCCTTTCTGAGTGTTTGCTCCCCCTTGGGCAGGGGCAAGCCCTGCTAGCACAGCAGAGAGGCAGAGCGCCAATCAAGAAAACTAAGTGAGCTGTAAAGCACAAATACGTACAAGTGCCATCTGGCAACAGCACAAGGAAAAAAAGCATTAAGTGGCTTATGTAAACCAGTGCCATAAAACCCCTGTATAAAGTCAGCTAAGGACACCATCTCTCCCAGCCTGAGGTGCCGCTGGCTGAGCACCGTGAAAAGAACAAAATTAAGTTTACGCAATGCCTCGCATTAGGCCCAAAATAAAGTCCGTCAGGGCTTGCATTTTGACAGCAACATGAACCAAAGCTTGTACTGCTGGGTAAAAGCCCTGAGCTCCTCGCCATTGTCACAGAGAACTGGAATGGGTAGGAGATGAGCAGGGGCTGCTTTGGCCGCAGGAGCTGCAGGCTGTGCTGGGACACACACAGACCTCCTGCTCCCTGTCACCTCCATCCAGGCCTCAAGAGGCAGCTCCTCCATGGTCCGGCTTACAGCATAGGGCTCACCACAATAAGAAAAGTGCAGCTCTGTTGGGGAATTGAGGCCTGAGCTGAAGTCAGTCAATGGCTACAGTGCCTTTTCAGTCAGACCGTTGTAGCACTCTCTGCAGGGGTTAAAGTCTCTGTGTCTCTGATCATCGCCACCTTCGTCAGGTTGCTCAGCTGGAGGTAAACCTGCACTGTCCCTGACTTTTACAGACTACAAAAACCAAAGATGAACACATTCACTCATTTCATACACCCAGTGTTTTCCAAACAAGCCTGAAGACTGAGGAGGTGGCAAGCAGACGTTCTCCTGCTTATGCTCTCCACAAAATCCCGTGGCTGCAGTTGTTCTGATGAATTTGCAACATAGAGTTGCTCAGCCTTAGTAATGGTGCCACTTACTGCCCCAGGGGTTGTATGCTATGGGCCTCTGGCCATGGAGGAAAGTACCAAAGCTCACAGATGTGGAGGTGCTTTGAAAAAAAATTTATCCAAAAAATAATTCACAGAATTCACCAACCTTTAAGACACACTAAATGAAAATACTGCTAAACATCCTTCTTGCCTTTTTTTTTTTTGGTCATATTCTTGTTTAATTCTCCCCTTCAAATAGGTTGGTTGGCCATTTGCAGGCCCTGTTACTGTTACCGCAGTCTGTGCTGGGAAGCTTGCTGTCCAGCCTCGTTTAGCAGATTCTGTTGCCTTGGTACTATGGAACCTTCCTCATCAGCAGCCAAAAAGAATGACAGAATCACAGAATGGTTGGGGTTGGAAGGGACCTCTGGAGATCACCTAGTCCAACCCACCTGCTAAAGCAGGTTCACCTAGAGCAGATGGCACAGGAATGTGTCCAGGAACATCTCCAGGGACCTCCCTTCCTGTTACAGTTCACCATGAAGAAGAGCTTCCAACTCCCGAAGTTCTGTCATTCCCCTTCTCCCTCAACCCACGATAACTCCAGTTCTAGATAACTAAGCTGTCAATTAGCAGAGCTGTGGGAATACTGCCATTTTCAGAAGCACCCACAAAGGCTTTCCCAGGAAAAACTCCATCATCCGAAACTGATGTCAAGGCCAGCACCAAGCATACCTTTGGGACATTCCCAGTGGAAGTCTTTGACTCTCAGTCACATATGGTTCAGATCCCTCTAAGAAAAAGGGAAGGTTAGGCTACTTTGCTATAGGAAGGAATCTGGTACAACACCTGTTTCTGTGCAGAAGAGCTTCTCAAATGTTGAGCTTTTTATTTTTCCTATAAGTAATAGAACGTGCAGAAAATAACATATAAGCAGATAGCAAGGCATAACACACATTTGAAGAATATTATTTTCTACATTTTGCTACAAGTATTAGTTATACAAAGTCCACAGTGCTGTAATACCTTGGTTTTATCTCTTGTAGTCAATCACTAGCAAACCAATTCACCTTTACTCCTAGAAGAATTAAAGATTTTGGTAACTTTTCAGTAAAATGACATTTAAATAACACACAAATGCCAATTTCATATTAACTTTATCTTTAAGGAATTGAATTCAAGACCAAATTAAAAAGGCTAATTAAAAAACTTTTACTGAGTTTTAAAAGCTCTGTACTGTTACTTCAGATGGTTGCTCATAAATTCAATAAAGCCCTAAAGATTACTCACATCTAGCAGCATTATCAAGGGCAAAGTAACTTTCTTTTTCCTTTTACAGAGAAAATGGGCTTTCATTATGCTGCTAATCACATCTACACATTGAGTACCCATCAGTGTTAGAAACTGAAAGCTACGAGCAAGTTTTATTTCTCACTTTTACAAGACTATAATCTTTTGGTTCACTCAATCAGACTTTAGAACTGGGGCTATGATTTTTTCCTAATGGTATCTATTAGTTCAATATTAAGTGTCTTTAGGATCTTGTAAATTGTCCTTTTATTTAAAATTACACCCAATCTCAAATATATAATAAGAATTTCTAATTGCAACTGAAATTTCCAAAGTTTGACCTGACATACAAAAGCCACAGTATTATATTTTGGGATCATTCACATGGGTCACTATCATTTCTAACATGAAATGAAATTCACTGCTAAAAATTTCTACTGCACATTCCAGAAATATATTAAAGAAATTAGAAGATCTATTAGATTTATCATAGAATAAGAATGTTAACATTTGAATCTGTAACCCTTATCATGGATAAAATTAAGAAGAAGGGAAATCTTTGCTTTTTGGACCTGTATGATGCCTCTTAACCATTTAAAATCCTTGGCCTCATTTTTCACCCACAAATTTTGACATAAAACATTCCACAGCAGGCAGTTACCCTTCACAGAGGAAGCACCTCAAATATCCCCCAAATTTGTTCTTAACATCTATTACCGACACTACTTACACACTGTTATAAATGCTGGATGACTTTCAAAAGCTGTCAAGACTGAAAGAACATCACTTGCAAAACAGAACAGTTCTCAAGCTCTTCTACAACTGTGGCAACGCTCAATAGTGTCACACACAGCCTGAACACATCGAGCAATACTCAAGCCAGCCACTGATGAGAACAGTGCTAGGATGCAGAGGGTACAAATTAAAAATTTGTTTCCCTATTCTTAACCATCTACCCTTTCCTGAGAAAACTTCCCAAACATGCCAGATGTCCTTTTTTTACCAAGGTTTTCATCTTCTTATTCATTCTCTAAAGGTCAAATATGCAAGTTTTCCCCATGTCCGGCCTAATATTTTCATTTTTGTGTCATGCGCATTGTGTTTTGGAACAGTGTCAACATTTAGTTAGTAGAAACTGACAAAGAGGATGAATTAGGATTATTAGAGGATGCATCAAACTACTACTGTATAGAAAGAAAAAAAAAAAAAGGAAACCAAAACTGTCCATCTTTAAGGTTACTGGCTGCTGAGGACGTTGCTTTTTAGTTTGCTCAGTTTTATCTCATTGTTTCCTGGTACTCCTCTGTCTGCCATTGTGTCTGTCTGTCTTCTCCTGTTTACCACGATCTTGCATGTGCCTGGCAAGATCCATGGGCAGAGTTATCTTCTGTCCCCTGTGGAGAGCCAGAGCAGAGGACCAGGGCTCCTGGCCAGGGATGCTGTTCATTTCAGTGATACCTACAATAGGCAACAACAATGCTGGAAAATTCCACTCTCATTTGATGTAACTAGTGACTATTAGTCTCCTGTGTTTATATTTGTCTTCTATCCCGAGGCAAAACCCTGCCCAAACCCCACAGTGCTGCCCGTCAGAGTGCAGCTGAGGGGAGCAGGAAGGGAGAAGGTCCCTATGAAGAACCTGAGAGGCTGGATTACCTCTTGCTTATTCCCATCAAATGTCCTGGGCAACCCCTTTGTGTTTTGCTGGGTCCCTGATCATAAGAATTTGACCCTCATTGTTGTGTTGAATTATTTAGCTTGCTGAAGTGTTCACTGGAAGCTGATAATGTGCCTATCATGACCGATCTAAAACTGGGAAATGGTCATGCACATTTTAAAAATAGTCTGTCTATCACACCATATATATTGATTACCTTTTGGAAACACACCAAGAGACATCATTCTCAAAGTCAATCTAAAATAAATATGACCTGAATTTATCCAGAACAGGTTGGATTAAGCCTTGTTACTAGGCACTTAGCTTTTTTTTCCCCCCTCTATGTCAAATTGCACACATTTAAACAATATATAACTTTCTATATATTAATATAACAGCCTCCTCGCAATTATGAATCATTAAGCAGAATTTTAATGTAGTTTATTTCACATGTGTGCATTAGTATTTGAAAAAGTTCAGTTCCCATTCTTCGAGTACTGAAACACCTTTCAAAATGCTAAAGTTGTATCGCTAAATTGGTCTGGTATATGCACTGATCTGTCCCCAGCCATCTACCTGTGACCTGCCAGAAAAACAGACAAATGCTGTCAGGCAGTATCAAACAGACTGCAGAAAGCTGAAACATAAACAAAGGTATGATTGAAAACACCGTTAAGAAAGAAGATGCAAATCTGCAGCCCTGCTGCTAATAAAAATCTGTCACTCAACCTCAGCATCTGGCAGTAAACCCACTACAGTAAATTCTACCCAAATGAAGCTGGGACATGGAAGATGCAGTTGACTTTGCAACCAAGTTTCAGATCATTCAGTGCTTGAGAAAGGGTCTCAACCTTTTATTTCCAGACAAAGGCAACCGATTTCTAATTACTGTGTAAATTAATTGCTTCTCAGGGTTGATTCCTGCCACTATTTACTGCTACAACCCGAAGCAGTCAGGTGCTTCTGTTTAATATTTGAACACGTTTATATCTTCCAGAAGCAGAGAGAACAGATTTCATTTTCAGCAGTCTCCCTGAATGCCTCTTCCTCACTGGAATGAACTACAGATATTATAGCCAGAAATTTCTTGTGCAAACAGAATTACATTATACATCTGCTTCATTATTGCTGCTCAGGAATAAGGATGAAATGTCAGGCAAAGGGTGAATGCTCTCTGAAAGGGGAAGGGAATACACCTCTGGCATAAATGATTTCTGCAATAAATCATTTATAACAAATTATTAGAGAACTTACATTTTATGGAACATAAAACTAGTAGCATAAAGTATTGTTACCTTATGACAATTTAAGACCAAAAAGCTGTTCTCAATTCCCTCTTTCCTGCTCTGAGCTCAGACCCCATGCATAACCCAGCTCTTTGGACCTCCCTAAAGGATGTTTGAAGCATGGGGCATCATGCTGAGAAAGAGGCATGGCTTTGTCTCAGTTCTGCTTTGACTTCCCTCTTGCCCACAAAAGTGACAAAAATGTATCCTCTGTTTTATACACTAGATCCAGGTAGCAACACTGTGCTGCTGTGAGAGTAGGAGGGCATCGGTGTGATGTGAGAAGCCCTAATGCAGCTGTGTTGGCAGGCACAGCTCCATCATCTCTGCATGCTGCCTTAAGACTAGAAAATATTCAACCCTTTTAAAATATCTCGTAGGTAATGACACACTCAGTTCTCATTTGCCCAAGCTGTACTCCAGCACAGCAAGCAGCAGACTCAGAAGCAGAAAGGTTTGTTTGTGGCTTCCTGAGCTGTAAGCACCATTTTTGGCAAAAAGGTGAGCAGCACCAGCCGAGCAGCAATACCCTCCCCTTCCACCACATGTTCTGCCTCATCTTTTCTATTCCAGGACGGGAAAGAAGGGAATATTCTGTAGCAGAGAGCACCACATAGATGGAAATGACCCTAATAGGGAAGAGTTTTCCACGAGGATTTCCACATGTCTTCAAAATTTGCTACATACCATGTTGTATCAAGAAAAGAAACTTGCTGGAGTGGAGTATCCAGCCCACTATATTTAAAAATGTTGGTAAATTGAAAATGGATCATGCCACTTCACTCCTTCCTCCTCTTGTCCCCCCACACACCATGAATATATTTTGGAAGAGAAGAATACACCCACCACTTGAGCAGATTCTAAGTATTTCACAGATTATGCATGTAAGGAGGAAATAATAATATCTCATTTGAGCAAATCTGCAGTGTTCCATGCCTATAGAAAAACTGCAGGAATTTTAGCAATGCAAACACTTGGACAGGAAGTAACCTTCCCCTATGAAACAGGACCAAAGTGCAGCAATGGCTGAGACCTGCTGTGAATAATTAATAGTATTTTTTTCAGGCAGTGACTTATGCCTGAATTCCTAAAGGGAATAGTCTACTTAAACTGGTTTATTAGAGCTGTATCCCAAGGAAAATCCAAACTCTGTTTAATGAAGCAATCTGACCAATTTGTGATGCATTTTCCCCTCTGTAGCTCTTCATGTGCTATTCAAACCCATACACCACATAATTAAATCAAGGATGGCTAAAATATCTCACTTGCTAAATTACTATACATTTGCCTAATTAGTAATTACAACCCACTGTTGTCACAGACATTTGGTGAGTAATATCTCTGCTACAGCATAGGCTTGAGCACAATTACAGAAAGCAATAACACACAAAAACCGCTATATAGTTAAATGCTTAACAAGCACTATGGATAAATCAAACAGAGGGTCACAACTTCAAAGGAACCAAAGCTTTAATTTACAGTGCAGAGATTAGCAATGTAATTAATAAGAATTATAATAAAGCAAAGGAGAGAAATCACTGAAATATTCTAACCATGCAGCTTTGGGAAAAGCAAACAAACCCCAAACCTAAGCCAAATGTTGTCTAAAACATTTTACTGGTGCACTGTGCTTCTGATCTGTGATCCACCCCCTTCCCACCCAGCCAGCCTCCTGTTAAAAAGAAAAAATGATTTCACACCAATTCCACACTTCAGTACACGATTTCAGGGAGCTTTTATTTTCCTGTGACACAAGGAACAAGCAACGATAAGATCAGACGAAAGCACATAATTAGATTGAGTCTCATTAAAACACTCCTCTTGTGCTTCAAAGGCACTTAACTCTATTAGAGGTAAGACTGAGAACGGTACATACACCAACAAACACAACACAGTCACGTGTGCAGAAGAGACCCTCCGCTGCAGAAACTGCATTTCTTGCCACAAAGCGAATGGTCACATCAAAAATCAAAACACTTCTCTGAAATGCATGGATTTTATGAGATAAGATGATATTAGATGGGGTACTTGATGTGAAGATGATATTAGACGGGGTACTTGATGTGCCTTTTGTTGAAAGGGCTTCTAAACAGCTAAGAGGGAAACATTCAAGGGATGCGCCTGTAACACTCAGTGTAAGTAATTGCTTTTTTGCAGTGAGCACTTAGTATGGCAGCAGCTCAGGGCACACGCCACAAACCACTTCTTCAATAAATTGTCTGCCGGCATAGTAGCCACGTGCTGCAGATACCGGATTTCAGTCTCAGAGGGGCAGCAGGGAAGGCTGCAGACCTGTTGCTGCCCTTGAGCACACGTGCAACGCTCACCGCCTGCATCCCACCTCTCTCCTGAGACTGCTGCACCTGGCTCTGTGGTGGACACGTCCCAGATGTTCCACAGGGACTGGAATTTCTGGCTTTCAGAACGAGAGGGATGAAATGCCTGACCTTTAAGAGAAGGCAGGGAAGACCACCTGCAAAACTTATGCAGGAAAGACTAATTCAATTCTATCAAATTTGACTTCTAAAAAGAAAGAGAAATAAAGGGATTTAAACATAAATTTAGGTTATTACCAGAATTACTTGGAATTCAAAATTAAATAATTTCCTTGAAATAAATCAAGTAACTATTATTGAAAATTCAATGCAAGCCTGAATAAAATTATATTAATATATCTTTAATACTAGTACTGCAAATTAAGAAATTCAGCAAATTCAGTGATGTATAGAATGCCCAAATAAGTTTTATGCACCTTCTCTGAACAAAAAAGTTTATTCATTTGCTAAATCTATTACATTAGTCATACCTTTATAAATATCTTGATAGATACATATGCAAAGCTATAAAAATAATCACATTCGTATCAACTTGTCAATAATTAACCTATTTTTATTTTTTTTCTCTGTGAAAGATGTAATTACTGGCTATATCAGCAAAATTCTTAAATTTCTGGGGAAATACATGATGCATAAAACATCCTTTAATTTTTGTTTCAAAGTTTTTATTACAAAAATATTTATCTAAAATACTGAATTAATCCTCTAAAGGACAATGTTCATTCTGATACTGTGAAGATGACTGATGATACTATTTATTAGGAGCGAATCCTTAAGTGTGCAGTGCCGTTCAGGTCAAATTTAGCTAGAGACTGACCCTAATCCTAAATCAGATTTTCTAGCTAGCCTCTATTCTGCCAGCACAGAAAAGCTACAGATGGCAGAATGGAGGAATACAACAATACCAAATAAGAACATCCCTTTTTAAAGACAACTTAAAAATAAATTTCTCATACAGATTTATGACTAAATTTGGTGCTAGGCAGAAGAAATATAAAATAAGGCAAAACGAAAAGCTGCCTGGTGTGGAATATTTTTGAAAATATAGTGCTTCCACTGAAGCCAGCTCTGAGGCCAGAGGGGGTTGCAGAGTAGAACAGGGATGATGTTGAGGGCAGTGCTGTAGGCAAGGGGACTTTGTTCATAAATTCTGATCGCCCTTTCCCATTGTCAGCTTCTCAACTCCTCTGCTACATTCAGTGCCATTTTTGATGGTACTTTTAAATTTTGTTTTGGTTTTGTTTGTTTGTTTGTTTGGGGGGGAGGGAGATCTGAGTATAAATGAAATTCAATATCTGCAAGGATGTTCCTATCTTACAGTCAATACTATTCCATTGTTTCCTTCATGTCACTTTGGAAATGTAAAAAGGCCTTGTAGCAGGAATACATTACATATATTCTCAGTATGGGCCCCTTCAAACTGTAACAGCAAAAAACGCAGGAGTCAAGACCTACTGTCTAAACTACACCAATTTCCATACAATAGCCTCTTACGTATTTGGCAAAAGCATTTTGTTCTTAACATCCATCTTCGCAGTTTCATACATTATTTACAGGGTACAGGAGCCCAGCATAAAAAACATCACCTCTAATCATGAAATTAACAATGCTCCCATGGATTATGCAACAGTACTTAAATCCAGAGAGACTTTTTTCAGAGCTGTGTTTGCACATTTATCAATGCCATTATTTTAAGAGAAATTTAATTCACAGTCAATACTTATTTCATGCATAAAAATGAATACAGCTACACTTTAAAAAGTTCTGCCACCCAAACTTTCTATAATGACAGACGAATAGTCCAGATGGAAATACCATGGTCACCAGGTGTCACAAGAAGATGTAGCCATGCTGTACAGGCAGAGCACAAAAACATTCCCAGAACCTTTTTCCACCAAACCCTGGGACACCAGTTACCATCCAACACAACAGTAAAGCTAAATCCTTCTGGCAAGAGAGCAAAAGACTTTGAGTGTCACCTTTTTCCAAAATATCTGCCCTATCACCCACCTATCCCACAAACAACATATTGGGGAAACCTCCTGAACCTTTACTGAAGGTCTGCCCCTTTTTGAGAGCATGACCCCAGCCACGCAGCACACAAAAATTTGAACAAAGAGTTGTAATTAGTGAACCCCACCGTGCTAAAGTGCCATTGTCTGGATGTAAAAGCCTCCGCTAGAGAAAATATTTCAGCTTATTTGTGGAGATTGGTAGTAAGGCTTTTACAGCGTGATGTGGCCATCAGAATTTATAACCAGGAAAATGTTTGATCCAGCTTCATACAATGGCTATTTATTTTAATAGTATAGCATGTGGAAAATACACAACCAGTACTAACGTACTTGCAAATATCTTAAGTTCTCTGCTTCTCCTATTAGGACAGTAATTTACACTACAGCAGAATTAAAATCTGTTCAGCTATAAAAATGAGGCAATAACACATCTCTCATTAGGAACTCTCACTTAGGAAAGCCTCTTTCCCTGACAAAAGTTCCATGAATGGTTTTTCTAGTTTCTCTGCCTCAAGAGCTGGAAAGTCAGTCGGATCACCAAAAACACCCTCAGAACTATATATATAAATACACACAGAGTTGTTATGATTTTTGTGAGCCTAGCAGCCTGACACCAGAGAAGGCAATACAATCCATTCCTAAGCACTGGGAAAGGCAAATTTATTTGGCCACTGCTGGAGAGCAGGACCTGTTTGCAATGGGGCATGGTTTTTTGCCGCATCTGGGGGCATATTCTGCTGAAACCAGCTGGGTGGTAAAGCCCAGAAAAGGCAAACACCTCTGTGTCTGTGCTCCAGTGCTGAACAACTGCAGTTTTCACTGTTCGTGTGAAGAACTGCTACGCAAAGCTGGATCCAAGAGGCCTCCTGGAAAAGAAAAAAGCCCTTCAGTTAGGAAGGTTCCATTCCCTCTAAGACAAGAGGACTGTGTGGCTCTTATTCTACCCCAAGGGTGGCTTTGCTGAAGCAGAGAAGCTCAGGCTATGCAGCTACAAAGAACAGCCACGAAACAGAAGCCTAAGAGCAGACATTGTGCCTTGAGGTTCAGCAGGGTAGGGCAGTAGCTCTGGTTCAGGGTCCCAGCAGAAGAGACAAACTAAACCTGGGATGGCTGTAGAGCCTCAAGAATTGAATCACCTGTTCCAGGGTGACAACTGGCCCACCAGAGACACTTCTCTGAGGTGGACAATGAACAGGGAGCAGAGCAACCAGAAAGAGAACCAAACCTCTGCGTCTCCTGCCTTCCGTGATTTTGGTGAGTGCAGTTGGTACTTGGGCTTTTTACAGCCTCACAGCACGACACAAGAGTTATCTCCTGAAAGGGGAGCCCACAATGGAGGTGGCCTCAAGAGAGTTCAGGTCTGACATTCAGGGTGGCAGCAGTGGCCACCAAAAAGATAGCAGCAGCAAAGAAGCAGAGAGACAAGATGGGTGTAGGACCGCAAGGACCTAGATGTGAGGCTGGAGTGGAATGCCAAAAGGAAGCTTGGTATTGGGAAGATGGTACAGGTGGACAAGAATTTGGGATTGGGAGAGAAAACAGGGAGTAGAAGTACCTGAAAGGGATCTACAACAGATGAGCTTGAGGGTGTGTGTGGCCCAAGTGTAAGGCTATTTGGAGCAGAGTAAGGACTATAAATAGGTCTGTGCTAGGATCAGTGCGGAACTCCAGAATGGGTGGAAGCATTGGGAGGCTCTGGGACTGGTGTGGAAGCTTCTGAACTGTGTATGGGGGCTGGTCAGGATAAGGGACAAAGAGTACTTCAGGAAAATGCGTTCGAGAATCTCATCTGAGCTTGACTGCAGCCAGTACCTCCTTCAGCTACTCCAGCTCGAAGGCAAGAATGCACACCCAGGACTACTTTACTTCCCTGCAGAGCTGTCAGCTTTGTTTTTTGGTTTTGTGGAGGGCTGATGCAATGGGGTCTGGGTCTGCGACTGAGGCGGTCTGGCAGAAGTGTGGAATTTTTTTAATTGCAAAAGTCCAGAGAGGTGATTTAGGCACCACTTTCATGCCCACATCACCACACTTTTCAGCATATCCTGCAGTGAAAATAATGCAGTTGAGGTGGAGATTATACAAAGTTAAGTTGAAGGCCTTAGAAACATTTTATTTCAGAGTCTATGGTCTCTCACCTTCCTAACCCTAACTCTATGGCAGCACAAGCAATGAATAATACTGAGCGCCCCCACCAAAACACCTAGGCTTGACTTACTAAGATGCTGAATACTTACGGATCCTGTTCAGTCTGAGTTGTGACTGAGTACGTGCTCTGAAAATTGACGGTCCTCCTCCAGAGCACTCCTAACCAGGGACTTACGAAAACATTAGCTCCACATCAACATTCCCTAAACTGATAGAGGGGCTGTGGCCAGAAGAAATCAATAAACCTGAACTAAATTGTGATTAGGACTATTGTATGATAGAATAAGATTTAGAGAGAGAAAGCACATTCCCCAGGCATCAGTTTAAAGAATAAATTAATTAAAAATACCAAAAAACCACTTAAATAACATGCTTTTCGCTGCATGCAATAAAACATATTTCATCCCGCAACATTAGCAGCTTATGTTAAACTGAAGCAGCCACAGCTGACCTTCCTCAGTCTCTCTGACAAGCCTATATTAGTTGTCCTCATTACATAAAGACAATCAATCAGAAATTGGAGAACAATGGCCTTATGAGCATTCATAAAAAATGAATGCAAATCCTCTAAGCCACTCAGGGACAAATTATTCCCAGAACTACAGACATACATCTGTACCAAAGTCAGCGTAATTTTTTTTCTGAGAAGGGACTGGACACAAGAAGGCAGCTTGCTGATGCCTCAGGAAGGACAACCACCAAAAAGCTGTTCATGTTTCCCTGTTCTGTGCAACTCCTTCATCCTCTCTCATCAGTGTGGCACAGAGCAGGAAAGGTATTTATACAAGTAACTGTTGCTTTTTTTTTTTTTAAGTATTCTGGTATTATTCTTATGTACATGTTTTATGCTAACAAATTTAGCCAATTTATACACAAATTCAGTTTCAGCAAGTTCTTCATTACTAATTGGGTTTATCAGAGAGGAATTCAGAGCAAGGACACCTCCACTTTCTGTCCTCCAAAACCTCCTACTGTATGGCAGGCCAAGCTGGCTCCACATCACTGATTTCTAACGCAGAGTGTACAGAATACCACTGTCACACATGATTGAAACAAGCTAATACCTTCAATTTTCAAGGGAGATATAGAGCAGAAAAACAATTATCAAGGAAGAAATGAGATCCTGTGTGCTTAAGTCATGCAGGTCTGCTAGAGGTCACCAGAACTGGAATTTCTCATATATCTTCAGAAGAAAAAATATTAGGTCTTGTTCAAAATAGTAATGGGCCACTGCATATCACGTTTAGAACCCCAGATGCCCGCTAGAAATGTCAATAGCTGACAGTCAGGGATCCTGTTTGGTATACATGAAAAGGAGCTGTTCTTAATATACTTAGTTAACCCAACACCATTAAGCTTATTTTTAGTCATCAGTGGGTCAACGACTGTTTTCTTCCTCCTCCCACAACTCTACACAGTCCCTTCCCAAAATAACACTCTCATGGTCCAAAACTCAAATGCACTTTATCAGAATTTGCATTACTTAAAAACCATTTTATTGATTTGCTGTTTTCTCCCAATCCCACATACAGATTTAAATCAAGATCCAAGTGTTGCTTTTGGACTCAACTTAATGGGACAAAAACTCAATATCTGAATAGAAAAAGTGTCATCCTGCATCTCCCTTAATGGGATTTTCTCCTATATTTTAAAAGTGAATGTAGTTTTCAGAGTCTAAAACACTATGAACTAAAATTTTCCAGTGATTAACAAATCTTAGAATAGTTCTTACTGTTCTACATTTCTTTCTGTTGAGCTGATCTTCACTTGAAGCATTTAAAAAATAGATCGTATTTAGCAATTTTGTCTGCTTTGGCCATTCAGCTTAACCAAGGTCGTTCACTAGCTACTCCTGGAATCCATCTAAGCAATTGAAATGTCACAGACAAAACACTCGCAAACTTTTGACATTGCACACTGCATCTGTTAGCTTCTAGATCTTCCACTACAGTTGCAGATGAATATACTTGCACATCAGTGCTTCACATTTCTCCAAGTTAATCTAGAATCAAGTGCAGTCAGTGAAACACTAATCTTGTTTTCCCTTCCAAATAATAAGAAAGAAAAGAAGTTAATACAGAAATAATTTTGCATGTACAAACAGCTTTTCTGTTTGACAATAAAGTCAGCAAGTCTCCAAGTTTCAAACTGTCAACCAGCCAACAGCCTTTGCGCCATCACTGTCAAATAATGGTAGAGTCCAGATGGTCACAGTAGGTGACGTGGGCAAAACTCTCGTCTCTGCTTTGATAAATAAGATATGCCCTACGACATCTAAGAAATATCATCCAAGTAAAGCATTACATTTCACAGTAAGCAAAAAAAAAATACCTCAACCTTGAAGACATTGGAAATCTCCAATGTGTACTCTTTTCAGCTTCCATGGAAGCTATTGACTTGTTAAATTCTGCCCAAGTTCTCTGTTGTAAAGCAATCCCAAAGTATACAAACAAAACCTCATCTGTACCAGGGGGTCATAAGGAGCTCCTGAATTCTGGAGCTTTAAGAGTTAACACCAGCTTGGTTCCAGGTCTCCACCTTTGACTGGGAAATTATGTCTCATACAATGCTGCCAGGAAACTTCCCTTTACACACTGTAGCTGCACATATAATAATAATAATGCACAGTGAATAAACCACATAGGTGTATAGTAGCCATAGACACATTTCTACAGAGTCAAAGAAATGACAATAACATTATCCAGATCTAACAGTTCCTCAGCAAAGATATGTATGTAGTTCCTGCCTCATGCACTAGGAAGCAAAGGTGAGTAGGGTAACATCAGCAAGCTAGTTTGAATTACTAACAAGAGGTACACATACTTGCAAATGCATTTGGCAAGCCAATTCATATAATGACACAGTATTTTGATGATAAAGATCTCAAATACTTCAATTTTGTGAAATAGCAGGTCCATCCTCTAAGCAAAATCTTTTCACAGAAATGCCATGCATGTTCACAGTCTCATAGATAACTTCACTCCGCACTTTTCATGAGTGTGGGGAGGTGGGGAAAGAGGAAGCAATATGTTGTGCAATGCAATACTTATAGCCAAGCAAATATAAAATACATTTGACAACTAACTACATGGAGATACTGCTGCTACTGCCAAATCTACCTTTGAACACGTGCCTAAATAAGGGACTTGGAGTCTGTTTCACACGCTCGCTGAAGTCCAGGGGACCCTCTCTATTATTATGTGCTAGGAGCACTAAGGCTGGTACACAAGAAACAGAAGCAGATACATTACACTGAACTACAACACACCACTATAAACTGGTCCTTAACACACACCTGCTCACTGCCCAAGCCGTGTTCTCAAGAGAGGTGCAAATCACAGCAAAGCCTCACGGTATGGATGACACACAAACACATTCTCATAGTCCAACAGACAGCACAGAATAGGGCACAGTTTAAGCCTTCGAATTTAATGACTTGCACAGTTCAACTCTTTTTGAATTAGATGTGCCTTCTGTTATACTGAAATTACTCATTCAATCTCAAAATGTAGCCAGGTAGAAATCTGCAGCTGGAAAGGTATTGAAAAAAAAGCAGGGGTGGGGGGGCGGGTGAGGGAAGGTTCTGGAATTGTAGCTTCAGAGGTGATGTTGACACTGACTGACTAATACCTGGATTTCTGCTGCACTGGAGATTTTCAGACGGCTGTACCTACTTCAATCAGCAAAAATAATGCTGTTTAAAAAAACATAGGAAAATATATCACATATACTTAAAATACAGCTGCGCATTTGAGTTCAAAGCAGATTTTTTGACAGATTCTACATCTTAGAGAAAGGGGGAAAAGAATGGCAATGATGGGATTTGATATTTTTAAAGACTTTTGGTCTTAAATACTGTGGCCCTTTTAACTCAATGTTGGAAAGATAGCCTTGGAAAGTAGTTTCACAGCAGGAATAGAACTAGTTTAAGTAACAATAGGTAACTTTAATTAAACTCCAATTCAGCTTTCAAACTTGAGGACAAACAAAAAGGCCAACCTCCCAACTCCAAGTTTGCAGAGTAGGTAGTTTTCTTCAAGCTTTATGCAGTGGCTGGCCATCTGCTTGAGACCCCTCATTTAGCTGACACTAATTTCCTTCTCCATCAAAATTTCAGTTAAAAAAAACCTGAAAATATTTCCAAGTCAGAACGTGAAAATAAAATGTAAAAATTATACACACAGATAAACATACGTGCTATATTGCATGCTTTAAAAACTCCAAGATTGAAACAGAATTAGAGCCTATAGTGACTTTTTATCCATGCACCCCCATCCCAGCCCCAGCTAAAGGACTTTAGTTTTCCTCCATTCCAGTTTGAACAACTGAGCATTAACTGCATCAGTCAAAGGGATGTGAAAGTGCATGGCATGTAATTTGGATGGATTCTGGAAAGCCAGTGCTTTGGTTGAAAGGATAATTCTGCTCTCTCCGTCCACACCCCCTCTGCAAACCAGGCTTTGTGCCTCCAGAGGGACAAATTTGATTCTTCACCTCCTTGGCTGCCTCCTGGACTGTGTGCTCTTCTGCATCTGTAGGCTGCAACAACAGGTCCACCTGGGTCACCAGCTCTGTCCTTTCAGAGACTGTGATCAGTATGGAAAGGAGTAGAGAGACAGACTTCCTGACACCGAGCTGCTGTTTCATCCTAACAGCACGAATACAAACCAACAAGCAGTTTATGCATATACCTGTCTCATCCTGAAGTGGAACACTGGAAAGATATATGAACCCAGTGAATATATGAATACGTGGTGATATGTGAACAGGTGATTGATCACCTGAAGAACTTGAAACCCTTAGAGAAGAGTCATATGTAGGTTAGAATCAAAACTGACTTTTTTTTTTTTAAGATTTTTCTTCCAAGAGCTTTTTAAGAAAACACAGGAAAAGATCAGAAAATGAGGAGGGACAGGAGGAGTCAGGCAAAATATTTTTTTGAAAACTGATAATCTGAAAAGCTCTTGAAATATTTAGTGAAGAAGCATGGATCTGCATGCAATTTTTATTACTTTTTTTCCATTCTGCATGTTCTTTCACGGTTCTTTCTGACTGCACAACACACTACTATGATGGTTTCAGCTGAGACAGAGTTAATTTTCTTCAGAGTGGCTAGTATAGGGCTATGTTTCAAATTTGTGCTGGAAACAGTGTTGATAACACAGAGGTGTTTTAGTTATTGCTAAGCAGGGCTTGCATAGTGTCAAGGCCTTTTCTGCTCCTCACACCGCATCATCAGTGAGGAGGTTGGGGATGAACAAGAAGCTGCGAGGGGACACAGCTGGGACAGCTGACCCCAACTAACCAGAGGGATATTCCAGACCACAGCAATAAATCGAGGCGGGGGGGGAACTTCTTGGGAAATAGCCGGGCATCGGTTGGTTGGCCGTGAGCAATTGTTTTCATTTGCTTTACTTGTATTTCCTGGGTTTTATTTCTCTTTCTTATTTTCCTTTTCATTACTATTTATTATTATTTTATTTCAATTAATTTATTTCAATTATTAAGCTATTCTTATCTCAATCCATGAGTTTTCTCACTTTTACCCTTCCGATTCTCTTCTCTCCATTCTGCTGCAGGGTGACTGGGCAAGTGGCTGTGGGGTGCTTAGTTGCTGGCTGGGGTTAAACCACGACAACTACATGCTCCATGTCCCACATGGCTGAGCTCCCTCCAACAGCCTAAGGACAGGTGTCCTGGCAACGACACCCACAAAGGAGTCTCTGTAATTGTAACCCTCATTAGGAAGCCTTGACCATTTTAGCTGATTTACTACAAGGTTAATTTTACTGGGCTACATTCTGCTACAGTTCTCACCAACAGCCTATCAAAAAAAAAAAAAAAAAATCCTGTGTCTACTCTGACAATTATTGAAAATATTTATTCCTATCTAAGAGAAGCAAAGAGTGAATGTTTAATAGTAGTTTTAAGATGATACTGTGAAGGATATTTAAGTTGCTAGCACATAATAGGACCAAAAAAAAAAAAAAAGTTCTTTTATCCTTTTTTTTTTCCCTGTCCCCTGTATGAATAGAACTCAGTCACTGTATATCTGATTCTGGAAATTGTTTTCATTCCTGTAACTTACTTCTCTGCCCTTGTTGGCTTCCTTTTTCTCTTTCCTACTACTTCTGATATCTTCCAGAGTTCATTAGAGTACAGCAGAATTCAGGCATGTTCTTCAGCAGTATTTTGACAAACACAAATCAGAAACCAGCCCAAGTCCTCTTTCTTTTTTCTGGCCTCATATTCTTCCTTTAGATGGACTGATAAGTAAATATTGATTCATTTGCCTGCCACTCTCCTATTGGTTAAATACTTCAATTTTATTTTTTTTAAATACTAAACCAGACACTTTTTCTATGTGTGTTTTATCCACAAGACAGAACTTGTACTGTTCCCTGCAGCCAGGCTCAGCTCTGCTCTATTCTGTAGACAGATCTATTTATTTACATCTCTCCCCCAACCCAATCCCACATTGTCATTATGACCCTGCAGTCCTGTAGGAAAAAGTATATGTGATCTATTGTCTTTGCTGAATTACCAAATGAACTATTTTAAGAAAGATGAGTCACAGAGACACATTGGAAAAACAAAAAATCAGATATAGAGTACAATAGCTTATAGAAATACAATGGCCAGGATTTTCAATAGAGTTAACTGATCCTGTGAGTCCTCTGTAAATTCCAGGCAACATGTCTACTTATTGTAACTCATACATTTACTGCTTCAAATCTGCTGGTTTCCATTATCTTTCATATCTTTCAAAAATGCTTTGTAGGAAAAGAAACCATGCTATCAACTTCCTCTATTGAAAACCTAATAACTAAACTCAAATATATTTTACAAATATTTGCTTGCCCATAAACCCACAAATGAAGTTTAGAGAGCATTTTACACATACATATTTGATTCAAACCACCAGAGTAAGTGAATCCCCATAACTACTTCCAATATAAAGGCTTAAACTACATTAATTTCCTCAATTTAATGCACTATGATGAAAAATGGTATGTTTATTTAATAATATACCTGTTGACCTCTTTCATCCAAGGACAGGCTAATATTTATGACCACTTTTACTGGAAAAAGGGAGCTGATGGAACTGCTGCTTTTTGCAATCCTATCTACAAAGTAAGGGCAGCCATATGAGAGGAGAAACTGTGCTTTGATGCCCAGCCAGCAAGTACCCTCTACCAAGACGTTCTCCTGAGACCATGCAGAAAGTCAAATCCAGCTTCTGAGGTGCCTCCTCCCTGGGCCTCCTTGTTGTTTGCCTCTTCTCACACAGTTCCATTAGGCTTTATTCTTTCCTCAAAGTTTAGGCAAACCATCTCAGACTGCTTTGCATGTAGCCTGCAGTTATGTTAGTGGTCCTTACTGTTATGTCTATGAGCTCAGGGAAGGACCTTCTTTGCTTGCCTTTACCCTAAATGAGTGGTAAGTTCTGAAGCAGCCTCATCAAGCTTTTACCCAGACCTTCAATGAGTACACACTTGAAATCTTCATGGTATGGCTCCACTGCCACATAGCATTGGGCACCACTACATTTTCAATCTGCATCTTGAGATACTATGAAAAGGCCACCTGAAAGCTGACACAAAACCTCAGTCAAACTCCCAAACCTCCAGCCAAGCGTTTCTCGCTTGCTAAAAGTGAATCAAAATTTTACATTCCTGAGATCACATCATGTTTCAATGAAAATTTGCTTTTTTCAGTTAAGGTCATGTTTGCTTTAGACAATTGGAGGGGTTAACCCAATGCATTCTGAAGGAATAGCTGCAATTTACTTGCCTGGGGAAGGGGCAGTAAAGACAGTCTGTCTCGCATTACACTTGACTAAGCATTTGTACACCAGAGATGTATACTAGGCTTTGGGAGACACAGTCCTCATATGTCCGTGGCTGAGTAGTTTGGTAAGAAACTGTTAGTATCTACTTGCACTGTGCTTTAGCTCCAACGTGGGCAGAGAAGGAACTTCACATCTTTGAAATGTTCCAAATCGAATGTTTTGAAGCAATTTGCAATAATTTAGAGTTCAAGTAGACAAGTCATCAGCATAAAGTTTCTTGTGTGTCCGTAGTATTTGCAAATATTGAGGGCTTTCCTTTTAAAAGTCAGGAAGTATATGCTCTATACTGCTTATATCTGAAATGTATCTGAATTTTGGCTTTGATTTGACTTTTTTTTTTTTATTATTTTTACTGGATAATTCTGGTATCTGCACTACTTATTTAGAACTATTAATATACAATGTTCCTTACTCTATTCTAGTTCCCTGGCTACTGTAACAAATCTGAACAAACTTTTCGCACTACAAGTAGATTTTTCAAGAAGCTATAAAGAAAAGGTATTAAAATTTTGTAATTGCATTGACAAAAGGCAACAATTTGAAAGTTCCTCCTCCCTTTAAAAATAGAAACTGAAGCACTACTCATGTAAACATTTATGCATATCATTAAATATAAGCATGTCTACTCATCTGCTACATCTGCATAAGTGTCTGCAGGATATGGGCCTAATTCCCAGTTTCCTTTCAATTCACTCATATTTCCAATCCACAC
Organism: Caloenas nicobarica; assembly: GCF_036013445.1. Taxonomy (NCBI): domain Eukaryota; kingdom Metazoa; phylum Chordata; class Aves; order Columbiformes; family Columbidae; genus Caloenas; species Caloenas nicobarica. Next base: position 74,688,679 of record NC_088247.1, read on the forward strand.
TTTGGAACAAAAGTAAATATAATAACTCCAGTCACTTACGGCACACCACACTTCCAAATTACTCTATGAACAATTATATGACAATTAGGGACATAAGTACCTCACATAACATGGAGCTAAACAGAGGTTCCAGCTTGGGACCTGAAAAACCATGAACCACATTATTGCAAACACTCTGCCAGACTCATTAATCCTGTCTCTATACAGGATTGCGCAGCCCTGTACTGATGATTTATAGTGTTCTTGAGACTCCAGTATAGGAACATGGCAACACACTGTGCTTTCTAGTATACATTCCTAAAAATATTTTATCAATGTCTTGTAATAAAATGCCTAACTCCCAACTCCTCATCCACAGCCTCAACAAGAGAGAAAAAAAAAAAAAATCACAAAATTTGCATCATTGTTGCAACAAAACAAAGCCCTTGGATTTATTAAAATACATGCTTAGAGGTACCCTATGTTATTTCACCAAAAACCTTTCTTCTTTTCCACTGAAAAATGTTTTGTCTTTTAAATGTGATTTTCATGTGTATCCAAGTTAATTTTCCAGCCTCGGTGAAGAAAGCAATTGATTGCAAATCAAATGGTGGACAAGAGCGTGATAGTATATTGTCCCATAAAAGGAATGGTAGGTACAGTCTCGAAGCAAGATTTTTAAATACAGATCTGATAAATGGAAAGAAAATGTACCAGAGAAACTGTTCCACAGTTCTGTCTAATTTGGTATAATGTATTTAAGAACCAGAAATGTTCATCACACCAGAATCTCATGAGGACTGAGTGGGTGATGCGCAGCTCAGCAATTCCAACAAAGAATATCCCTAATCCCTGCATGCTTTAAGTAAATTGCTAAAAATCACTACTAAAATCAACATTTGAAAAACTTAAGTAAATACAATGAATCAAATTCTGTTATCAGTTCTGAGGGGCCACCTCCCATTTATCCTTCTCATCCACGGAACAGACCAGCAAAGAGCTGACATACATTTTTTCCATGACCTTTTAATTATTTTTCAGTGCTGTGATAAAGAATTCCAGTGGTGCAAAAGGAAACTGAAGACACTTCTCTCCCCAGTTTTATGAATATGCTTGTCCAGTGGTTCGCAGTTGGCTTATGTCGTTTCATCTTACTGCTCTTGCCCACATGAAAGATCTGTATTGCCACTTTTTTTTTTTTCCCTCTTTTTTCTTTTTTTTTTCCTTTGGCTCCTCTGATGCTGAAGATAACAATCTTATTCATGGTCTGGAATCTCGACTGTTTCATTAAAGAGCCACTAACAAGGGATGAAAAACAAGCCCAGATTTTGCACTCTGGCTACTGTTGCTCTGTGATTGTGAGAATCATAGAATCACAGAATATCCTGAGTTAGAAGGGACCCACACGGATCATCGAGCACAACTCCTGCCACAAAGAACAAAGGTGTTATGTCAGAGGTCACCATCAGCATATGACATGCCTGCAAAAGAGGACTGTTAATGAACTGCTATCTGTCCTGGACCCTCTGAAATATAGTTGTAATACCTTCAAGCTCTCAGGAAGGCAAAAAAACCCCCAACCAAACAAAAAAACCCACCACACCACACTCCCAGATGTTTCTGGGCAGCTGCCTCAAGGTGTGAAGCATTCCGTTCATAGTTTTCACACAGCTTACCATAAGCAGCTGTTTTTTCACCAGATCATGGTGAGGGGGGACAGTGACAACGTGTAAGAAAAGAAACAAAAAAGATGAGAAATTGAGAAAACAACTCTGAAAGAGTTCTAGTGCTTACAAGATAATATTTTTCTGCTGCAGTTGCAGACTATTTGTGAGGCGGAAAACAAAACCCACCTCTCCAAATACAGAAAGGGTGTATTTTGGGAAAAAAAACAAGACTGAAACCTAAAGAGATCAAGCCTACAAAATTGACTGTTGAGAAATTAATTTTATCATTCACTAAAATGCTGCCAGGTTGTAGTTATCAGAAGCAAACCAAGTTGTGTAAAAGACTTTTATGCTCTGCAATGTATTCCTTATAAATATGTGTGTTGAATACTGCTACCACATGCTGTATGATGGGCAGGAATGTGATTTGGTATAAAAACTGAATTATTATCTTCTCTTGTTTCTGTTAGATCTGAAGTGCACTGGTCAAGTAGGAAAGGGATGCTTGATTTTGCCTTTCATAAGCAAAAAGACCTGTTGGTTTCCAAAGCTGTAACCCCATCAGTTTTCCTCCCCACACTAAATTCCTACAGAAACTGAAGAAAATGGTAACTGTTGATAAGGTTTTGGTAAACCTCTGGGAACAGCTGATGTGAGCCAAGGCAACTTGCAGCAATTGAACGTCCTCCTTCTCTTGTGCTGGACACTCAGGTCAATTCAAAACATCCTGCCATTCACCCACCACTTCCACAAAACTGGAAAAGCTCAAGTGGCAGTTCCACCTTACTGCTGTAGCTGTTGCAGTTCTTCAGTGCCCTTTGCATGCCGGACATTTTGCGAGGCAGAGAAAAAGCCCCCAACACAAAAAGCTTGTTTTCTAAACTGCGTGTACACCTGTGTATACAGGTCCTGTGCAAGTAATCCATTGACCTGTGTGAACTTTGACAGGTGACATACAGGCTGCCTCCTCTCTATTTTTCACTTGGCCTTACTGTTTTCTTTGGTTAGCACACGAGATTCAGCCTGCTAACCTGGGCACATGCAAGTCAGCCTGCACATTTGTGCAAGGTCTCCTGTGTCCTGGATTCACTGAAGATGCTGCTTTCATGTGCCCAAACTCTGCACACTCGGCAACTGCTTGTCTGAAGTCACCTTTTTTTTTTTTTTTTAACCAAACATATGGTAACTCCAGCTGTAAAACACATTACAAAGATGGGAGGGAGATAATACACCAAGAACGGGATGAAGAATGGAAAGGAAATTGCAAGAGTAGGCATCTCCGGTACTTTCCAATACGTTTTAACAGCTACATTCCCACTCCACTCCTTCAAAGAACAATAGGCATGGCTGCCTAAAGGTATTCTTTCTTTGAAAACCAAAGTTCTTTGATTGTCTACTCCACAGACTGCTGCCCTTTTCGGATTTCCCAAGTGGTGTATTAAAATATGTTTTTCTGTTATGGCAGTTTCGGACTGTGCTACTGCTCATATGTCTGTTGGAACCAACATGCTGGGAGGCAGTCAGATGTGATGTGTCACTCAGAAAATTCAATAAAAAAATGTTTCTTCTTGCTTGCAGTTCTTCAAAAGAGGATGAGGAAAAAGGAAAAATACACAACAGAAAACAATGGGTCTTATTATTGATGAAAAGACTATAAATGCATATTTGCCAAGCAAATCCCTATATTCAATGAATCATGACAATTATTACTGAGGAAAGATCTGGTTTTAGTAAGGCAAGAAAGAAAGTAGCAGCTTGCAGCTAGTGTCTGACCACATCAGAAATCAGATGTTCCCAAACACATTTTTAAAGTTATTTCATCTGATTTTTAATACTTGCAGTCATGTATACATCTTTAAGGCAAGCAGAGAATAATTTTATCTACCAAAGGAACCCCTCAGTAGGAATTACTGTCACTGTTTTCATTGCAATTTTTGCCACTTGTTCTAGGAATTGATTAGGATGGAAGGCATGAAGCAGCCCATGAGTTGCATTCCTTCCTTATGGTCACCTAGGGGAACTCCACATTGCATGTCAGCACAGAGACCACAGCAAAGCACATGAGAACCAGAGGTAAAGTATTCCTGGATGAGAAGCCTGAGCTGTAAAACACAGTTCTAGAGGGAATGAGGTCAAGTGGAATGAGTCCATCTATAAGGCACATCATAAGGCGCTCTCAGGCAGTTTTTCCATCACAATTTGTACCTGCTCTCCAGAAATGCCTCTCTACCTAAGCATAGCAGAAGAGTAGAAGGCTCCAGGCACACTTTGCCATGAAGGCATAATTTACCAGCCAAGTGCTTAGAGGCACACTTTCGACATGCTGCTGGAAATCCCTTGAACAACTAGAGAAGGAGAGAAAAAACACCAGAATCTGACATCGAGATGTAAATCCCTTCTGTCAATCTCCCTTTTTTTTAGCTGTTTCTAAAATTCAGCCTCATTTACATTCAGATTACTGTTTTACTGCCAAAATAAACTCTTCAGCTCTAGTTTTTTCCTACCTTGCCCCAAAAGAAAACTCAGGAGGTTTAAGGCCAGCCTGTGTGCCTAGTGAAACCTGGGAGGCTCTGATCAAAGAGAATTCTGGAAATTTCATGTCACCTAGTGTACCTCAGTTGCATGATATGTTGTCAGTCTGTGCATAGTCATGGCTAGGGACAGACTTCGGGGCAGAGAGGGAGACCGGTAGTGCGCTGTATCTCTTCAGCCTCATGACGAATGAATTTGGGAGTAGAACTGATGAAGGGAGGCTGCTGCTTTGCATCTGCTTGTGTCCCTACAACAGCTTCTCAAATATCTTCCATCCTCCGTTGCCCCACCTCACTGGCATTCATGGTATGGATAAGAAGCTTGCATATCACATAGGCAGCCACCCTGGCTTAACACTGTGTTGCCTCCATGCAAGAGGGATCTAACAGAGAGAAATCAACAGTGGTGAATGCACAGAGGACCATGCAGAAGGCAGTATGGGAAGAGGACAAAGTAGGTAAGACAGTCTGAGGTCAACAAAAAAACCTAAGATGAAGTAGTGGGTGGCAGCAAGAAGTAAGAGTTACAGGATGTGCAGACCAACTCCTGAGAGCCAGCAAGCATTATTTAAGAGGAAGCTCATTCACTTTCCTGAAATAGTCAAAATTTTTGCAAAGAGCCAGTCACAGCTAAAACACATAGTGCTGTATTATTCATAAGCATTTTAGCAGTCACTGCCCAGACTTGCCAAGCAATTGTGATTTGTATGACAAACGCAGCAGTGTAACATCTGCATTATTTTCCTAGTATGCAATAAGCTATACCAATACTAATAAGCATGTAAATAGCACTACAAGGTCACACATTGCTTTTCATAGTAAAATATACTTTGTCTCCCACTCACCCTCCAGAAAGCTTAAATACAGTTCAGATGATACATCCCAAGATAGGTTATATCAAATTCTATAATATGATGGGAAAAGAAACTAGTTTGCCTTTCTCATAAATTGCTCAATGAGTTGCATTTGACCCATGGCCACGGTTCCATACCTTCACTGCCCTGCTTGGACTTCTCAAATCTTTCCAGTAGGTCAAGGGGAAACTGAGCTTCAGGTCTTGTGTGCCCCTCAGAGCACCAGTTTACCTTGTATAATCCTTAAGAATGGCCTGCCACAACATACCCATAAACCTACAGTTATGGGAAAGGTCCAAAGATGTCAGCTGGAGACACTGGCATAAATGTTGTGAGCCCTAACCACGCTGAGTGCAAGAAGTAAAAAAAAAAAAAAAACAAAAAAAAAAACAACAAGTGGAAACAACAAGTGGAATCAGCATAAATTGCTTCAACAGCGACTGGTACAGGAACCATATTTAAGAAGGCAGAATCTCGCTCTCTGCCTTGAGGTAAATACAGATATTCAGCTCCAACTTGTTCTATTTTAGAAGACAAACCAGGGCCTGTTTCTAAGATAAACTTATTCATACACATTAGGACTTCGAGCCTTTTAATTAGGCGCAGTTACTGGAAACAGCTACATTTGTCCCAAGCACAACATGAAAGTCTATTAACTTCTGCATGCTGGAGCTCCATTATTCTTCAGGTTTGCTGCAGAAATTTCTAAGCTCTGTACAGATCACCACGGAAATATAAAATGAACTGCACTGCTTCTCAAGAGGAAGGTATATTACTACCCTATCTCAACTATTCTCTGAAAACAAAATAAGGAAGAAATTATATTCTAACCCCAGGAGACATTTTTACTAAGCTAAATCTACTGCTGCTGTTTAGCGTTAATAAATAGTTTGGGGCAACACCTGCCCTTCCCAAAGTTGTAACGGTAGTTTCATTGTTTAGATATCCATAGGCTGAAGGCTATTTTTACTACATCCTGTCAACAGTGTGGGGACAAAACTGTCAGGAAGAGGATACATTAGGCTTTTACATTAACTGGTGGTAAAACTAGCACCCAAGACAGCCTAAGAGCTGGACATTCACTTGCTGACACAAGTGTGCTGTGTATTACAGATTTGTTCTTCTACATTAATGCTTAATTCACATGACACTGTAGATTTTACAATCTCACAGACTTAGAGGTCAAAGGAAGAGAATGACAGTTTGCTAAAAGCACTGAGGAAGATTTAGAAAAACCCAGCCCATGCTGCTTACGGCAGTGAGCTCCCACACCAGCAGCCCTGAATCACTTGCCTGGGCAGCCCAGAGAACAACTGCACTGTAGCATGTAATTCCTACAGAAAATTGATCTTCTCTGTACACCTCATGCTCATAGAACATAACTCATTCTTCTGACTTGTAGCTGGAAATGTTACTCAGCTCCACAGTCCAATTTACTACCAGATGCTTATTGACTTGCATCCAACTGGAAATGCACTCTCATTATAAGCACAGGACTGGGAACATGCATTTGTAGGTTGCTATCGCTATTTTATACAGTTTGCAGTACCATACAGACATGACAGCAAGAAAAAAGTTCCCTTCGGATGAAAACGTGACTACAGAGACCATCACATTGGTTCAAAAAGTCAGGGTCTCAGAGTGAATGTGTAATAACTAAGCGTTAAGCTTTAGCTTTCATTGTACTCTAAAGTATTACTTTTATAGTCCATGTTAAATACAGCCTTGTCTCAGCAGGTAACGTTGGCTTAGGTCCTGAAAATCTATGTTATAATTTGAAATTCAAGACCTAAATTTTATGTTGAAGGCATTGCTCAAATAAATCATCAAATGAAGTTACATTAAAACATATTTTGAAGTCAAAAGAACTGGTTTTGAAAGGAATAGTCTTACTTTTCCGAAGTATGGTGGCAATTTTATTAAATGAAGTAATTATTAAAGAGTTAAATAAGGGATTTTTTTTTTTACACATCTTTAATGCTTTATAGTGATAGACCCACATAAATGTTTTTCTCTCTAGTCTTGTATACTCCACAGAAATTAATACAACATATTTTGAAAAAATGGCATAGTCCATATATTCTCCATAGCTAGTGACTTTGACAAATGAACATTTAAGTCTCTAGGCCCATTTTTCCAATAAAATTAACACAGTGGGCTCTGATTGTAAAGAAAACAAACAAATCACCATCACCACCATCAACAACACCGAAATCTGTTGACTTAGATTTGTTGTCCAGGCTTAGGGAAATGTAAAATACATGAACCATGTAATAAGTAAAATGCAAGTGAAATGTTAAGAATTATTTGCATTTTTGTATTACAGAATATTAAATATATAATCTAGGAAAAACATATGGCTAATAACCTAGTAACATCATGCTAGTGATATTTGCCAGATCACGACTACAGTCCCATGCATATGCAGTGGATGTTGTAAAGGGCAGGTTCTTCTTTTAGTAAAGCACTTAAACAAAACCTTAAATGGCAGATTGCCAGTGATGCTCTACTGAATGCACTACAAACCAGCAAAATCTAACTTGGAAAAGATGTTATTGAAAATAGGAAATGAAGTTTGCTGGGCTTATGTCACTGGTGTTTTAAGTTTAATGTACAACACTAAACTTTCGCTGGCCTAGGTTTGTTATTTGTGAACATGAAAAAGAAATGTTGCCTGGTACACAGATGTAACTTTGACAAGCCACAATCCTTCTGTTGGGTTTACTTCCATCTTTCAGGGAGATGTTTTATTGCGTTCTCCTGTAATACTGCAGAAGCAAGCTGCATGTTTGTTACTGGACTTTCTTATGTTAGAAAAAGTGGGAACCTGTGGATTATCTGTCACTCACAGGATTTCCAGCCAAAAACTGGAAACACCAGCGGATATTAGCTTTCCTCAGCTCAAACTCTGCATCTCAAACAGGAGGAGTTACCAGTTGTGATTCACCACAGTGCACCTTGGGGAGGTTGGGGGGACAAAATTTGCAGAGTACAAAACCAGCTGACAGGAACAGCTGCTGAAACAGTCAAAACAGTTTGGTTTATTTTCCAGACATCCAGCACTCTCTATGGTTCTGATGAGAGTTTCTCAGTCTTGTGCTGACTGCTTGTTCTCTTCAACCCTCTTCACACTCTTGTTTCTCTGCCTTTTACTCCACTGTGTCTCCTCTCCTCTTCTGCCATATTCCTCTCTCCTCCCTTCTTCCCTTCCAGAAGGGTTGCATCTCCATCAGTCCGAGTTTTGCTGCACTTCCTCTCTCTGCTATAGCCCCTCACTTCAGCCCTGCCATCACATCCAGTATTGACAGAGTCCTCAGGGCATTTTCTATCTTCACAATCAAGGTACCCAGCAGAGCCGCCTCCTGATCTCACTCAGCTGGTGGGTACCACCACAAAATAGCCACAGTCATAGTAATGGCTCCTTAACTGAACTGAAAGTGCACTGCTCCTGTTGCATCTCTGGTGTGGAAAAATATCTTAAAAGAAAAGAACTTGTAATCCCCCATTCCTTCCTCACACCCCAGCCTCTTCTCAGGCGTGCCCAAGGCTCAGGGCACAGACCAAAGGAGTCAGGCTGTGGTGGCTTTGGCTCCCCAGGTGGGGACAGGCTGGAAAGTCTGTGAAATGAGCTGCCCGGAGCATGGACGAGGTAGGAAAGGCAGATGCATGTGTGCATGAATTTGTGTGCACGTACTCATGCACATCCAGGGACTGCAGCACGACTGCTGACAGCATCAGGAGCCAGACCCGGGGAAGGCAGGCAGGGGCCACGGAAAATCTGCAGTGCTGTATGTGTGTATGTTGGGTAAAGAAACTGAAGGCTTGAACTCATCACTACCCGATTGTCCATTTGAATTACAATCTCACACAAATAAAGAACATTGTAAGTTGCACAAGATATTATATACTTTTAGAATAAGAGCTAAATATGCAGAGCTTCATTAGCAATACATGACAAGAAGCTTTATTTGCCATATAGAAACTAGATTCTTGACCTTCTACCTTTTTGTTAACTCATGGTTACTTGTCTAACACAGATTACAAGTATGTAACAAGCACCGCTGTTAAAGACTTTCAACATCAGAAATAGTGCCAATTAATACCACATTAGAAAACAATCCAAATTCTATCTTAGATAATCTCCTTGATAAAAAAGTCATGCAACAACTTGGAGTCTGTAACAGGCCCTCAGCTCTAAAGGACCAGTGGCATATTTCTCTTTGACACAGGATGAGTACAGCACTCTGCAGCTTTCCCCGCACTGGTCCCCCTGCCAGGGCGTCTTGGCATTACTAGGGACAGAAGGGGTAAGTTTTGTTGTCTTTTGTTACTGTGCTCTAATCAGTCTAATCTTTTCAAACAGGAAGGTATCTGTTCTGATAGTCTGAAATCAGGAAATAAAACCAAAACCTTGTAGGTATGCTCACAGGTTTTACCAGAGGGGAATATGGAGTGGAGTCTGTCTGCAGTATTTTGAAAACTTCTGAACAAACTGTGTGCATTGCCTTCACTCCCTGTAAATTTCTACTGTAATATAAATGCAGTTAGTGGTTCTTCCTCAACATTAAGCAGTACTTCAGGCCAGTCAGATAAAAAAACTGTTTCCACTCAATCCAAAATATCTGACTACGTATAGCTTTGATTTTAAAGCCTAAGTAATTACAAGCACAAGAGACTGTTTTAGACTTCAGACTATATTAGCAATGATCTTTACAAATGTTTCTGCCATCAGAGAACTTAATCTTACAACTTCTGTGTCCTTCTATATGGATTATGACAATGTTAAAATATTCAAAGACTGAAAACTAAAAAAACCTTCAAAATTCATAAGTTCCTTATGATCACCTCCTGCAAAACTGAAGCTTGAGGTACTTGGGTGAAAAAATTAAAAGTACAAAGACTGTAGTTTCAATCCTGCAAAGACTTGTGCATATAAGATATAATCTCATCAAAGACAACATGCCTTTCCACAATCGGATGAATATCAGGCTTAGCTCTCTGGTGCTTTAAATCCAACAATACTCGTACAGATATATGTTTGGTTTGTAAAAAAATACATTAACCGTAAAATAATATTCTTCTAAACAAGCTAGTGAATTTTTTTAAAAAAACCCAAAATAATAACTGAATTATTCCTCATTTTAGGAAAGATTGAACTGGTTTCTCATGATAAAATGTTATTACCTGTGCTGCTTGCTTTATTTCCAGAAAACTATACCTCTTAAGGCTTTTGTATAATGATCTTATTTTTTCTCATGCTTTATCAAACAAGAAAACTTTCCTTCAAATGAATGTATGCCTCACTTCAATAATAAAATACAGGATGAAGAATGTTTCTAGACATTAAATGGGACATATGATGGCTATTTTCTGTCAGTATCTTTTTTTTCCCAAATGTGTTTCTAAACAAGGAATATGAGCAATTGCAGACTTAAACATAAAAGAGAAAGCAAAACAGTATAAAATTGCTTGGCGATATAAAAAGCCCCATATAATCATCACAGTTCCAAAAAGGGGTCATCAGCAACTATTGAGTTTAGCCTGTGCAGATTAGTTGGAAGCATACTGGGGAAGATAAAGACAGACAGCATGCACTTGTAGAGAAGTCACTTGAGCACAGAAAGAAGCAGCAGCAGGTTTTTAATTCAGCCCTAACTTCCACAGATCCCTGGATGCCCTTCCACAAATGACCTGAGGCTTTAACCATCAGGGTTTGGCACGTTTAGCAGTGGCCAAAGATTTTTTTGCTTCCTGCCGTTCACTCCATCTCCCTTGGAGATTACTGCCCCTGTGGTGGAGGCAGCAGAACAGAGAGTGCATCTGCCCGTCGCTGCCCCAGTTGGCAGCCTGGCGCGTCAGTGCCCGCCCTGCCCCATCCGTGACATGAGCCAGCACACCAAACAGTCGTCTGCAGAGGCACGGCTGCCCATTCCCTCCTCGCCATTGATGCAAGGCAGGTAACCCACTGCAAGAGCACTTGTCTTCCCAGTTTACAGAGGCACTCGTAGCAATGCATGCTTGCTAAGAGTTGCAGCGAGTGGTAACGGGAAATACAGCTGGGTCCGGGAGCGTGTGTGTAAGCACACAGCAACGTGCCACGGTCACATCCTACCTGGCTTGGGCAAGAAGGGTGAGAGCTGGGTAAGGGCTGCAGCGAGGACAAGAAGAGATGTAAGCCCCTCTTTCTCCTCTGAACCAGTCTGCTGACTGGAGTCTCTTAGACTGCTCTGGGACAGCAACTTACATTAACACAGAAGAGAATAAAACTAAAACCGGTAAGAGACCAAGGCGGGTAGAGGTCTGAAATAGCACCTCACTAAATTTCTCATGGTCTGCCATTCTATGGTCTGCCCCCTGCTCCCTCGAAGCAGACTGCCCAGGATGAGGTGGCTGTGGTACTCAAGACTACTCTGCTGACCAGCTCGTGATCAAGGCAGCAGATACTTGCAAAGTAAACAAGGTTTCATGTCTGGTTTGGCCCCTGTTCTCTGGTCATGCTAACTCAGTTAATTACAGGCTGCTCCAGGGAACAGAGGGATGTTCTCTCCACCTCCTTTCTCCCATAGACCAGTTACACTGTGGGTAATTTTTTTTTTTTTTTTTAATCTCTGTTGTTCATTCTTAAGACTCTTTCTCTCTCCCTCCAGATTTCCTTTAGGCCCTACGCCATCTGTCCAAGCACTCATTCTCTTTATGCACACTGCTGCATTCTATTCCTTCTCTGTCTGTGATCTATATTTAGTTGTTTTCCTGTTTATACACCCCTCCAGAGAGGAGTATTGTTGAATGCGACTAGTCAGGAAGAGAAACAATGCGGTTAGAGCACAAATCCTTTCAGAAGAGTAATTGGGATGAGAAGTTGTACAGGATTGAGTAGGATATAAAACTTTTTTCCTAAGATTAATCAGAAACAGAAATGTGAATAGAAATCCATAAAACTCCTTAGAGCAGCCTGATCAAAGCCAAAGAACACCTAAGTAGTGGAAGAAACAAAGGCAGGGAAACACATGCAAACTTTCTTTTTTTTGACATTGCATTTTTTTTTCATAGGTAAGATGAAACAGTTTGGGTTTGGAAACCTTACGATATCTGTTTCGCTTTGCTCAAACTACCAGGAGCCCCTGAATGTGAATCCAGAGTACATACATGATAAAAGCTCTGGGAAAAGTGTACTTGAAGACTGCTGGGGAGTTCAGTGTTGGGTTGGTCCAGAGACATTTAAAGTGTTCTAGTACAGGAGTAATAAGCACAAAGCTGGTTCTCAAGAAGTTGGCTGCAGCACAAGTGAAATCAGGACATACGAGAATGCATTGGGACAGCAAAGAGCAACAGTCCAGTGTCCGCACCACAAGGAGTGTCTATCTGATCTGAAGGACACTTGCACAGTAAATAAACAGAATGTTTTCCATCTTCAAGTTTCTTACAATAATAAGTAGCTTGTGTACAGGGAGAGTGGAGGTAGGGATTGGTTGTGAAATACAACAAACATACACTAATACTGGGGAAGCTTGATAGCACAGGTATTTTCCATAAGAGCCATTTATCATTGTGAAATGCAGCCCTTCAGTGGAGAACACAGAATCCTATTACTCGAATCAAAAGGAATGTCTGGGATTCTGCTTTGGAGTTTTATCATTATAACTGTGCAAACAGTTTTGATTGTCATACAGAATCAATAACTCTGAAAGTCTTTAGCATTACACTAGTAAACACATCGGCAGCTAAGGAGGAGCATTGTGTGCAGGGTCATTCATTGCCCTGGTATCACTAACTATTGAAAGCAAAAGTTGGAGGACTTTGTAAAACGTTGCAGGTATTTTTCTTAAAAAAAAAAAGAAGCTATGCAGCAAGTGATTTCACATTTAATTTTGCTGAGTGAAAAACTGTGTGTTTCACTAGCAAATGGTGCGCAGTGTGGAACAGAAAAATGCTCACACAATGGTAAGAACATCTCTCAGTACTTAGGACTTAAATATGAACATGGATCTGCCCTCAAGGACTAGCAGAAATTCCCTGCCAAAGCAGGTCCACGGCCTTTGCTACAACACTAGAAGGTAGGACAAAGGGAAAAACTACAGAGTGGAAATTAAGGCAGCAGAAGGACCATAGGAGTTTCAAGGAAAGGACACTTGCAGCATGACATACTTTACTGAGCTTGCTTGCTTCAGTTAGTGGTGAGAATTGGTGTTTATATGATATTTAAACAAGGGGAGGGAAGTGGCTTAGTTTACAGGATGGCCTTCAGCAGTGGAACAGAAAATGCATCTGAAGCAACTGGGAAAAAGATGATTTCATTAGCAGCGCTCTTCGGGGACAGGAAGAGCCTCTTAAAGACCAAAAGGGAAAAGCCTACACCTGTGGGGATGGGAGTTGATCTAGAAAAATGGCTCAGTCATGAGAACAAAAGGGAAGGAACAAGGTCAGAAATTGTTCAGTCATGCCCTGAAAATCATCTTAAGAGGAGAGAAGATCCTGGAAAGGCGAAACATTTTTTAAAATAAGTTACACAATGCTGGTTTGGAGGGGAGATTTCCATGAATAGAACAAGGGAAAAAAACAAAAGTGAACTTTGTAGCAATTTTCAGTCCAAAAAGAATGTCAGCAGCAAAAACCTGAACTGCTAATCTGTTTTGTGTGCAGCAGAACTAAATAAACGTCCACTCTGAGCCAATGAAAGGTTACATATGGTATTATGAGATCAAACTCTAATCCTCTTAGTAGCATTTTCCATGGAAAACCTGCCATGCTATATGTATTTACGCTGTTACCTGCATTATTCATATAAAGGCTGTATACATACACACAAAATATAGCTGGAATTACAATATATTCCTTATATGTTGTATAAACTGAATCCTGTTCAGAAACTGCCCCAAAAAGGAGCAAAATACCACTAAGCATTATTTGCTCATGTTCTCTTTATTGTGAACAAAAGAACAGACTGTAACAAAAAGATGTGTATAATCTGATTAGTGTAAAACACTTGTTATATGTGCCCATATAAGTCCCCTTCTCCCCTGCAAAATATAAGGAGGCTGTACAAGTCAGGTCAGTTTTAATTCCAAATTGTAGGGCACAGGTATATAGCCAGGGCTTGGCTAAGAAATTTAGCAGCTTCACAGTGTCACCAGGCAGAAATCTTGCTTTGCTACTTACACATCTTGCAATCATCGGAAAATGTTGAAAATGTGTATATTGAACCCCTTGACCATTCAGCGTGCAAATACAAGACATCAAACTATCTAAGGTATTTGGTAGTGTATAAAATACAGTCCTATCCACCAAAATTTTCTAGGAATTGCTATGTATTATTCCAAGTAGATCACAAGCAAAAAATTATATTCTTCCCAGACGTGCTTGCTCCAAAGATTCCTGCCTGAGGACTCCTCATTGCACACTCCAAAGTCTGTCTTACTAGAAAGTCTAAATATCCACTTTTATCCAGATAAATTAATTATTCATGTCAGCAAAGCAAATATCAGCTAGAGAAACAGGAGGTTTCAAGAAAACACTGATGCTTTGTTATAATTTTGTAACAAGCATTCTAAAACCTTGTGCGTTATTGTACTATGATAATTTTTGGATGAATTCTTACTTGGGCAGCCTACACTTTCTGTTAACATCTGTAGGATTGTTAAAATAATTCTACTGATAAATCAGTCATTTGATGTTAAGTTCTGTGAGGTTTTTTTCTCCATAAATTATAGTACAAAGCCTCTTTTTCCCCCTCAGTACACCATATTATAAATAGCTCCAAAGATCTTTAATATATTTCAACACAAAGGTGATCACTGGATTCTAAAGAGAAAAACAGCCAGCATCATGCTATGTTTTCTCCCCCTTATATCAAAAGTGTCTCAGTAACCTTGACAAAATACAGCTGCTAGTTACTTATTCTGCCTTACCCATTAGATTAGAAACAGGAATTGCTAAAACAAAAAACCCTAGCTTATTTCATAGTATGGGAAAAGCATTAGTAAAAGACTGCACTACTATGATGAATAATCTCATTATTGGGGACTATATTATTTCAAACCCCAAATATTTGTACAGGTAAATAGACTGATTCACTTGTTTCTCCAGCAAATCCAAATACACTTCTCACAAAAAAAAAAATTCCTAGCTTGCTTCCTGGTTTTGAAGTACAGAAACTGTTCTGTAAACAGTGCGGCAATGAACCCCAGCTTCTTACAGAGTTCTCCCTCTGTCTCCTGCCATTTCCCTCTGCTTGGCTTCTTTAGTGGATAAGGAGTATTATTCCGCTCTTGTTCCCCTTCTTCCTTCATTTCATGGTGCTGGTGGGGTCTCTTTCTCTAGCCCCTTATTTTCATGAATCTTGCATGAACATCACAGAATAAGAGCACCATTTTGGTTGGGAGAAACCCTCGAGATCATTGAGTCCAACCATAACCTACCTCTGGCTTATGTCTGTAAGAACGCTATTCTTCTTTCTCTGTTGAATTTGACAATGGTTTCAAAGCAAATGGCTAGAAAGCAGGGGAGGGATGTATAAAGCCTCCATTTCTTTAGGAAAATAGGCTAAAAATTAATCCGAACCAACAATTCAGTTTTTCAAGTAATTTCCTGTGTCCACATAGAGACAATCCCCACCAGATGACTGTGCCACAGACACACAGCACACTCACAGATCACCATTTCAGAAAAGTAAATGGGAAACAATGTAAGACCCTGACATTTTGGTTTGCATACAGACAACCAGCCTCTGCTGGGGTAACAGAACTCCTCATCCATTCACTGCTGGTTGGGAACCTCAGCAGCTCAAAATTCACTTAGTTGGGTTTAAAAGTTTCCATGAATACAACAGTCCTGGTGCACACACATATACCAAAGTGCCTGCCACCTAAAACTTGACTGTTTCTCCTATGCCTTGAAGATTGTTCAGTTTAAAAGGAAAGAACAAGACACTACCTAAGATCCAGTTAGGCAACAGTTAGAATAACACCAATAAATGGGGAGACTCCAGATTTGACAAGCTCAATATCATTTTTAGAGGCCAAATGCATGGAATATCGTGATTTCAGATCCAGATGTGTTGCCATGCTACACTTTAACCCCTGGCTCATGCAAATTTAGCCTGTCGGGTTCAGAGGCTTAACCAGAATATAGCTTTCCTTTACATGTCCAGTTACGAGGACACCAGTTTTATGCTAGCCCAGAAGCTGGTAATAATTTAAGATGTACTTAAATAGAAGGCAACATTTGTTTGGTGTAGTCCTTGTTGGCAACTTGAGGCCACCAACAAGGAGACAGACAGAAGCCAAGGAGGTTTACCTAGAGCAGGTTGTTAATGCATTCTGTTACATCTCGTGTTTTGGCAGGGAGGAAGGAATTCTGCTATATCAACAACAATGGTGCCAGTCTGGTAATGTGTTAAGTGTCACAACAAAAGCAATACAAGTTTTCTTCTGATTCAGATCTGATTACAATTCCAGGGGAAAAAAACCCAACCAAACAAACAAAAAACCCAACACAAAAAAACCCCCCACAATTTGATTTGATTTTCCTTTTGCTTTGAGTTGTGTAGGTTTGCACTAGTTTATGCTTTATAGCATTGTAAATGTAAAAGAAGTAGCCCTTAACTACCAGGGTAAGGTGCTTTGAATGGAAGAGCTTTTTATTATATATGCCTAAATTAACGCAGGCTAGATTGAAATTTGTCATGAAAAGCCCAAGATGAACAACTACACAAGTTTACTCCTTTCAGCAAGCTGAAATGGACAATGACGAAGCAGAAACTGTGCAAAGCCACCAGCTTTTGTGTGACTGCATGTATCTGAAATGAGAATGGACCAAAGTTGGCAGCTGATTTTCACTTTGAGGTTTTTTGTTCAAAGTTCAAAAGAAAACCCAGAAGGTGAAAACATACGGACAAAACAGGAACAAATGTTGTCACGCAAAACAAAATGGTTACACAGGCAGCATTATTTCACTATTTTCCAAGTGACTGTAGATGCCATAGTTACCGTGATTTAAAAACAGAGTGCGGTGCTGTGAAAATGGTACTATACAGAGCTAAGTTCCCAGACAGACATTCATGCTCAGTCTGAAGCGGAGCTGAGTCATGGATATGAAACACTGGCCAGCTGAACTATGGAAAGTCAGAATGCAGAGCCATTTGAAGAGAAATGGGTAAGGACTATGGTATACAGGGGGACATTTCTGAGATATGTAGCTTGCTTCAGACATATCTGACCACTGCCCAGGCTCAGAGCCAAGTGTCTCTTCTGAATCAGCACTTCCTCAAACAAAGCTTTGTTTTTACTGATGACTCCCGAGTTACCTCAGTAAACTAAGGGTGGAAAGTACCAAAACAGAGGCAATACAAGAAAAGCACAAACATGTGATTCCCATTGTCTGAGTCTGAAGCATAAATTTAAAAAGCTGAATCAAATGAATGATGGAGCAAGGGAGAAGGAAAAAGCAGAACTTTTCCCTTACAAGGGAAACATCTGAGAAGGCAAAGTGAGAGTTTTGGTAGACACCAGAACCCAAGACCCTGCTCTCAGGGGCATAGTTTCCATGTGTGCAGAGCTCAGCATTTCTGTGGTCCAGCCATGGGAGTTTACACGCCAGCACACTGCACAAGCGAATCCTCAACATTTATTTACAAGAAGGAAGAAAAGCCTGAAGTCAAGAATAAAGAAACGTATCCCAGGAGGGCAGAACAACTTAATTTCTTCTCCTCAGTAACTAGAAAATGGGAAGTTGATGCACCTCCCTGAAGAGATGATACAAAATCCCAGGCAGTGTCAGCTCTCCGATCACCAGGAAGATAAATGAGTGCTTCTGGACCACAGTTGTACTCCACGGAGAGAGCTCTATTCTTATTTCTATCTCAGTCCCACGAATGTCACACCAGAAAAAGAATTCAAAAAGCAAGGGGAAAAGTGCAAACTTTATCTTGGTTGTTGTGTGTACAGTATGTTAAATGATCTCTAAATCCCTGTTTCCCCAAGGGTGGGTTATAATCACCATGGCTGCGCATGTGGAAAACAATGGCAAGGAACAGATGAGCACAAAAGATGAGGCAGAGAAAAAAAACCCCTAAACCAAGGGATAAAAGAACAAGTGGTCAAGAGGGAAAGGAAAGGACTGAAATATTTTTCATAAATAAGTCTCTTTAAAAAGCTCTGGTTTTGAAATGACCTAGATTGTCTGCAATAGAAAAGATTACATTTTTAATTGACTCATTTGACATGCATTATGAGAAAGATGGAAACATTAAATCAAAAACTTAAGACTTTCCTTACAACTCCAGGCCAAATCTTCCATACAGAGAAAGACGTCCAAGAACAACTTCTCCCATAACATCACAAATGTCTGCCTGTTGTACCATTTCTTTCAATAGAAACATTACTCAAATGAACTTTATGGTTTCTTTTATAAGCCTGTTACAGAAGGAGAAAACACTTTCAAGTCAAGCAGGGGAAGAACAGGTAGCTGGCAACATTCACACAATTATCTTTTCCTAAGCAGACAATCTGATCATAGGTAACTTACAGCCTTTCACAGAGGAATACCAATTTCCAGAAGTAAATTGGCATGTAAGCTTTATCCTCATGTTTGGAAAGAATATTTTCAAAAAGACAATTGGGATAAAATTAGTATCTTTTGGCAGATAATCACTATAGGTACTGTATGCTTTGGAAGTAACAGTCCTCAGAAACATCAGTGGTGTCCCTTCTAAAGTCCCAGAAGGGTTTTCCTGTCTGGTGGAGAGAAAAAAAAGAGAAAAAAAAAAAAGGTTTGCTAGATTCCAAAATCGCTCTTGTTGAGAAGGCTTTTAGAAATTAATTTCATACCAGGAGGTAAAAGATGCCATTAGACTTTTTTTTTCAGCACATGGCCTTTTTCAAAGGAAAGTAAATACAGACTGAGTTTCTCTGCTGCGTAGGGAGGGATGCTATAGCATCAGTGGCATTAACAGCCATAGGAAGAGAAAAGAGAACATCTGGATGCTACTGTATTTGCACTGGTCCAATAAGGGGAAGTGAGTAAATACTATCTATACTTACTCTGCAGGCGTACTAAACCCACCATCCTTAGAAGCATTCCTGTCTGATATATCATGATGTGACATTAACTTTTTCACAAAAACGTGGAAAAAAAAATGCAGGTGAATTTGAAGTATACTTTTAGTAAGGATTCTTCAGTTCTGCAAATGCAAAAAAAAAAAAAATCACAGGGAAAAAAATTATCAGTTACAGATCACAGAAAACTGAGGTTTTCCCCAGCTCTGGTAACACTGGTATATTCTTTTTTTCCCCTCAGATCAGTTTGCAGTTAACATGGTACATGCAACTGGTTTTTTTCAGACCTGAGCTAATGCCCCCAAATTGCTCCTCCTTATGACATAAAGGCCTGAGTTAGCCATCAAACTAAGACTTACGTACATTAAAAATTTTTGAAGGAGAGAGCAAAGTCTCTCCTCGCTCCCCCTTCAGCTTAGATTGACCCAACTTCTGCTTTAGTAGCTTTACATATTTTCTGCTTTACAATTGCTAAAACTTCTCCATGAACAAAGGAGGTTTCAATCATGAAATGAAACAGTTTTATTATCCCAGACTGGCAGGCATCATAAACCCAAACAACTTTGCAATCCTGGAGAGACCAAGAAGGATTAGCTGATGCCCACTTCAGTGGGGGCTTTCCTGCCTTTGCACCACACGGCACTTTTTCTGTGTGGATTCACATAACACACTTCCACCCACTTCTCGAGTGAGTCTAAACATGTGGTCCTCCTTTGGAAAAAGATGAAGGTAAGTTGTCAGAATGCAGAAGTAAGAGCTAAGATTCCACTACCACACTTTCCTTTTCTGCTTTTGTGCCTGTTTCCCTGGTTGCCACATACAAAGGGGAAGGTAACTCCTAAGGGTACCAGAATCTGGAAAACAAGGACAGATACGTCGTCTTTTTCAGAGAGGCATATATTCTTTCAAGTTAAGGCACTGCAATGTGTTTGAAATCAGCCGTAAAATGCCAATGCTTTGAAATTCCTTTGTATTGCTATCACATGAAACCCATTCACATTTGGAAAATGTCTTGGTTTAGCTATCTTGATAATGCTGATTTAATGAAATGTTAAGGAGTTCATTTTGGAAGAAAAATTAGTGATTTTACTTGCCAGGAAAAAGCTTCAAGTCTTTTCAACATCATGAAATGTTATTAGAAAACTTTTGAAGTATGTACTATTTAACATCTGCAGACATTTAGTAATCAAAAATTCAACTTCAGTGATATGAAATGGTCTTGACTGTGTCATGGAAAAAATCTAATATAAAACCTCGCTTTCACATTATAGTTTAGTAATAATTGCAACACAATCATACAGGAATGAAGTAGATGCTGTGCAGAGTAGCTGATCCAGCAGGGTTTGAGATATTTAGACAGATGACTTTAAAATGTATGCAATTACAACTTTTGCTTGCTGTTTCAGGCATTTCTTAGTCACAGATGGAGATTTTCTCATACAGGAAAGACTGATGTGGAGATGTGCTGATGCAAAAGTTAAAGGCAAAGATATCTGCCTAAGTCACAGGACCTGTCCACTATCATTGCGCTCAACATGGAAGTGGAGAAGACAAAGCTGAACTGCTGCAGGATTTTATTTGTTACTCACTAGCAAAACAGCAGAAATTTCCACTAAAAGAAAAAACTCTCTGTGACTGAAAAACTGAACATCTGCTCAAGCCTTTTACTGATTTGTTAGGAAAATCACTTGCATAAGCATATGTTACGGAGATCTTGTTTCATATCATCTACCAGTGCTTGCCACTTTACATACAAATTACACAGTGCACTACGTCTCTTAGCAAGCAGCCAGTGCAGTTACTTCTCCATCAGGACGCAGACCAAAGTACAAACTTGTGGGATGGTCAGGCTTGACAAACACTAAGAACACACCCTATTTCTCCAGAGCGTTACCATCTCAAAAAAGGCTCAATCCCAAAGCACCGTTCTACAATACACAGATCTTTCATATCAATGGGTTTGAACTTTTTCAAACATCTTGGAGTATTTTTCAACGGTTCTCACCATCACCTAGTTCATTCACTCTTTATGGCATACAGAAGCCTGTGTCAAATATGCTAGCTGAAGGAGTTACTGGATTTCTTCTTTCCTAGGTAAAGCTTTGAGTCTGGAATACAACTTTGTGTTAATTTGTATAATATATGGAGATATCTAAGGCTCATTCTTGTGATAGAAGAGGCTCATAAATTCAAGACGGAGTTAAGTTTTCTTCGTAGCTTTTAAGGACAACCCTCTAATATTCCTCTGGAACTGAAATGTCATTCTTTATTGTGCTTTACATATTGTTTCATTATTTGTAGTAAAAACAGCAGCTTCTACTAAATTATGTAGTTTTAAAACTAAATTTACATATAAAATTTGAAAAATGTCTAATCATACCAGTTGTAGCCTTGTTGAGTTTTACAGAATTTAAAAAAAATCTGCACGACACAAAATTCCAGACCCTGAGCATGAATATTGCATAAAACATATCCCATATGTTTACGTGAAATGAGGAAAAAAAAAAAAAATTCTCTTTTCCTGCTTACCATCACCCTCAGCTCATCACTACTTTTTACTCAGAATGTATAGCAGAAACTGACACCACACAGCATTCAGATATCCCTAAAGCAGCCCCACGTTGCAGTACTGAGCTGACATTGTCCTGTTGGGCATCACAAGAGGGTACCACAAACTGGTCTGGAGAATGGTGCTTCTGAAAACAAACAGGACTGGGTAGACTCTGTTGTGTGACAACAGATAAAGGTGAATTTTATAAGTAAAACCACACACTCATTTCCCCTCCTTGTAAAGCTTTCAGTTTATTCATGATAACTCTTGAAGAGAGCCATTTGCTGCTTTCTGCCAGTCATGTATAGGTCCAAATTTGGCCCTGTAGGAAAGAGGTATGACACCATTTAATTACACCTAGGGTTTATATGAGCTCATTTCTTTACGTTTCATAAGATATCTGACATTTAGCCAATTATTATCATTACTTATCATCTGAAAGTACGCTAGCAGCCTATATCTCCCATTCTTGCCCACACACTGCTACACAATGCCTAATAATATCACTGCAATCTGACAAAAAGTTTTTCCTCATTGGAAACATCACAGTTTTGTCTTCTGCACTCTTAAAAGTGTGCACTTCCAGTGTCTTTGAACTTCGGGGGCTCAGCTAGAAGAGGCTCTCCTGCATCCCACAGTAAAAACAGCTCTGCTGAAATACTGATACCAGCAGCACATTTCAAAGTAGTGAGAGAGATTTCACAGCTAAGGGATGACCACTCCCGTCAAAGTTTTCCAAAGCCATGCTGTGGCCAACCCTGTCATCGTGCATGCAGCCACTGAAGGAACCTGCATCCCAAACTGTTTCCCTGTGTGGCGATGGTAGCTGTGCTGTGAGGACCTCTAATAGAGGTATTGCTCGCTTCCTTACACATCCTTAGTCAGGAAGCTAGTTTCAAGGCAGCTTCAGCATTCCCCTCATTCTTTTCCATTTCCTAAGACTTTGTTCTCCAGGAAGAAAAGCTGTGCCCTGTAAGAGCCGATGGCACCACACACACAGAGCGTGTCCCCTGAGTGCAGAACTAACTGCTGCTTCCCTGCAGTACTTCGAGTCTATCTTAACAGCAAATACTTTTACAGAATCACTGCAGAACTACAACTGTAAGTCTTGTTAAGTGAACAAAAGAAACTGACTAGCAAATATTTAGATTAAAAGTATTTCTACTTGAGTAACTGGTAAATAAACATAAGGAGATTTTTGTTCTGATTTCTGTCTTACTTCAAAATATTTCCGGTTACCTATGAGGACAGAAATGCAAAAAGTAAACACAAAAGGAGTCCTCTCCTGAGACTAGCAGAAAAATGGATGCATCAAATGCTATTGATAATAAAAATAGGTACAGGAGAGCTCAGCCCTCTGAGAACAGGCTTTTTTGTGCCACAGGATTAGACAGGCCATGTTACGAGCTAAAACCTCAAATAAAACTACATGTTCTCCACTGCGTAAAACCAAGTTACTCCAAATTACTGCTAGGCAGGGGCTCAGCTGCCCACAGGTCCCAACCAGTCCACCAGGTTCATCTCTGTCCTCCTGAACACCTGCACACAGATGCTGCAAGCTCAGGGAACCAGGGCATTACTTGGTCCACAGACACAGCGCAGGGGCATTTGTCTTTCCATTTCATTCATCATTCATTCATGATCATGACCAAACACGTGTCCACCACACCACTGTGACACCACCAGTCACAGGGTATACATGTGAACGTCCTATCAGCCGATCAGACAGGCCCCATCCCACAACAAAATGAAGACCTCTTCTGTTGTGTGAGGATATCAGGTTCCTGCTTTATGCCCAAATGTGTGTGCCCTTGTCTGTGTTTAATCACATGATGTGTGTCAGAATTGTTCTGACATCAGACCCCATGGATGGGGTTCCGTCAGGTCTGCACTGGATGCCAAGTACCGTCTCTACTGGATGCCAAGTACCATCGGATCGAGGCATCATGCAGATATTTAGATGGTGGAAATGGAGCACCAAATGACAATTTGGACTGATCTTTGACAAAATAGGGTCCTTTGAAACAAAAGTGATTTTTACAATGGACCTTTAGCATCCAAATAAACGAAGAGCTTCTCCCTAACAATGATGCTGTGACCGGCACAGGGTCACGCTCCTGAAAGTCCCAAACTTTCATGAAGAAGGAAAGACATTTTTCCCACTCTACAGCAAAGACTGAGAAAGAGAACCTGAAAAGCTTTCAAATGCATAAAAATCCTGCTGCATAGGAAAGGAAACAATCTGGGTTTTGCAGTTACGATGGGTAGGACAAGATGACAACGGCTTAAATTGCCCTAAGAAAAATTTGGTTTAGACTTTAGAAAAACTCTCAGACACTAATGATGATATTTTAAAATATACCTCCTTAGGAAGGTTATGGAAATTTACCACTGGAGGTCTTTAAAAAGAAGTTGGAAAAAATCTTTGTTTGGTGGAATATTTTAGATAGAGCTGATGCCACTTGAGGACGAGTCATCCAGATTAAGGGGTTTTTAGATCCCTCCCAGTTCTATTCTTTATATTAATTTTCTGTGGACTAGTTATCCCTACATCTACTTGCTTAATTTTCTGAGGCTTGTGGAAAGGAGCATATAGCACGCCTGAGGGACAAAAAACTATTTGGGATAAAGTCAGAAGTATTTGGAGAGCGACTTCTTTATTACAAATGTGTACACATGTAAGCTGTCTTACTACCAAACCCAATGTAAATAGGTAGGATAGTATCAAAGGACTTGAATATTCATCACAATTTTCATTTTACAAATGGGGAATGCTGGGCACATAGGTCTGAACCATCTGTTCTGACAAAGCAAGTCATAAAAATGAGCCTGAAAATTGGATTTCCTGGCTCCTCAAGTGACCTATCTGATTGACTACCTGCTCCTCCTGCTGCCCCCTCCCCTGCCCTGCCTCCCTTCCCCCAGCAAACCATGCAAGGCTACAAGAATTGCAGCCTTGCCTGCAGCTGGGGGAAGTCAGACTACAATAGTATTGGTAACTTCTGTTGTAAAAAGAACGCATATCACAAAGATGATCATTACCAAGGGAAAAAAGAAAAAAAACCAAAACCAACACACACAAAACTCAAAAGCTGCCTCAGTACTTGCACTTTGCAGAGTTTATCTTGGGCTGCTAATCCTCATCTCCATTCTTTAGTTTGCCTCTTTCTGTCTAACCTTTGACAGAAAGAACATATTCTTCTATCAAGTGATTATCTATAAAAATAAAAAAAGAGAAGACAGACTAAAGGACATAAAACTGATAAAAACCAGAGATGTTCTTTGTCCAAGCACAGAAGAGTTCACAAGCTTTTGCAAGTGAAGTGTTGCTCCATCCCACTGTGCAAAAGGAACAGTCCAGCTCAGCATTTGCTGGCCACTTTACTAAAGCTTCTGTAACTTAAGCCTGTAGGAAATAAGAATCAGAGCCTAAGATAAGAACCGAAAACCTCTCATAACCAAGTATTATACAGCCAGTACCAGTCCTTCTGCGCTATTCCTTACCGGACTGCGTGGCCTTCCTTCCTTTTCCTACATGCCAGTGCTGGAACCCAAGGAGGACCCACACTTGAATCACCCCCAGGAGGTCCTGCCTCTCTCAACTGACTACACAGCGACACATCAGGCTTCAAATTAATTGAGAGTTGATTTGCAGGAGCTCTGCTAGTCTCTAAGCCCCATACATAGACCAAACAGAATTTGGATTCACCATTACCAGCAAGACAAAACAAGAATCAAAAGAATTAAAGAAAAAGCATAATGAATTAAAAGTATATCAGGAATGCAAAAGTCAGAAGCATCTCCAAAAAGAATCAAGGGAAATGTTTTAATTGGTCATTTTCTCAAAAAAATCCAAGAAAGGCTTCTGCGTCATTGGAATACACATAATCAAATTCTTTTCATGCTTTGGTCTTTCCTAGCTTATTCAAATGGCATATTTAACTTTTGATTTATAAATCGAGGGATTTTGCTCACTGCCATAAGATGCATTCCACTGGGGCTCAAAGTCTTTAGCAGATCCACACTGTGCACACTTTCTCCTGATGGTTTCACATTTATGTTCATCAACACTCAGCAAGAACCATAAACAAAGCCCTTCTCTCGGATGCACACATGCAGTTCCCATTGACTTTGCTGGATTTTCAGCTGACTTCAATAAGAACTCTGTGTGCATGCAGAAGGGCAAAACTTAGCTCTGCACATTTAATAAAATTACATCACTAGATACCTTATAAATGAAGAGTAATGCAGGCCATACTGAAAAATAATATAAACTGAAAACCCAAAAGTGTAGCTAAATAAGTTCAAATTTCAGTCAGGTTTTCCCAGAATAATAAAAAGGACACACATTTTAGGCAAGATGAAACAAAAGCCCTGTAATATCTCATTTACCAGAGTGTCCTCTGCCGCCTTTAACAGGACAAAGTGTGAAACCTAGCTATCTACATAAGGCAATAATCCTGTTGTCTCAGATATAGCAATGATATTGGCATATGAAACAATTAAGTGAAGGTCAAGTTACAAGCTGTGATTTGCTAAGTCATTTTCTGCATCTGTATCCCTGCTCTGTAAGTTATGAAGCTCATTGCAATTGAATTTAAAGCACAGCAGAATACCACGGTAGAAAAAAATAATCAACCATATAATATTAATAACTAATATTTTTAATGTACTCTAATAGCAGTATTTAAAAGATATCAAATGTTTGAACCCAAGAGTATCTATCTTAAACCCTTCCACCCTCTTTCCTGCCTGGCCAAAAGAATACCACGACAAAAATCCCACACAACCTAGGAATGATCCCCTTCCAAATTTCAAATGACATCTAGTGACACATAACTTCTGTCAGGTACATTAGCTAACATACACTAAGCAGAGCAATGACACAGGTTTTCCCCAAATTTCTTCCCTTTATTTTACTTCTACACATTCCATGATGTAATAACCTGTGCCTTTTTACTGCCTCTTTAAAAATATCTCCCTATTAAGATGAGGAATATTCTGACTTATAAAAATCCAACTACCAACAGACTTCCTTGCACTTTGTTTGGCTGACAAGCGCTCATTAGCCTGCAATTACAAATTTACACACAGAAATACTCGGGCACGAAAATCACAGAGAGGGCTTGATGTTCATGTTTGGTTTTTCCCCTCTAAGCAGGAACATCTCTGATGATTTTCACACTTAAATAGCAGAACAGATTTTATGAATCATTTTTTCTTCCTGGATGGAACAACCCCTATTCCCTGTTGCAAGATAATACTGAGTCACTTTGCATAAAGTTGGTCATTACTGCAAAGTCAAGGGAGTGAGGAGGGAAGTGAATAAAATGCTCTGAACATCCATGTGCGATAGGATACATACTAGTCTGCTTCTTGAAGCAAATTATTTTAAATCAGAAAAACAAACAAACAAAAACCTACAAAAACACAAACAAAAAACAACAACAAACAAACAAAAAACCTCAACATAACAAAACAACTCACATCAGGGAAACTATTTCCTAGGTGTTGAGAAAGTCCACTAAATCTAATGTAATACTGGTGACCAAAGGGATTGTGAAGACTTTTTTTTTTTTTTTTTTCTTAATGAAAGCAGGGTTTGGCATGTTACAAATGCTGAGTTGTACTGGTCATTCATGCTAAATTACCCAGTAAACTAAGTAATTGGCATAGTGTAATCTGTTTCTCCTAAATTATGGCACTGTCAAATGACCATGTCAAGTTACAAGGTCTTGTGGGGCTCTGCTGTCTCAAAACCACCTCCCCTCCTAACATCACCCTGACACTGGCAGCCTAAGAAGACACTCCCCTGTCTCAGAACTCCTTCATATAACTCAGTGACTCCAGATATACTTTCTGTTGGCTCTGGTGGATTTACAGTGTGTTATAAGGAACATCTATTTCAGCTCAGCCTTTGTAGTTCTGGGTTCACAACGGGGAAAGAAAGGTTCCCCCCTGGCTGCCTTCAGTCCCTGAGGGTCAGGGCTGATGCAAGGAGGGAGCTTTAACAACTTCCACTTATTAGGTTTTTAAATGCATAGCATGACTATTCGATGAGTGAAATCAAATTAGGTACCTCACATGATTGTTTTTCAAGAAAGCTGATTTTAAAGAGTTAAGAAAGCAGCACACTGGCCAAAACCTCTGCTTTTCTGTATGTCCTGTTTAAGCAATGACACATGAAGAACTTTATGTTCAAACAATTGCCTAGTACTTTAAATAGGGCACCAAGGGAATTGCATTTTAGAGTGTATTCACACAGCATGACACTAACCCTCCTCCTGGGAATACCGGCGCAAATAAGAGTAACTCCTCGGAGGTCAGTTGAAGTACACCAGCACAAAACAAATGTGAGGCAGACGGGAATCAGGCCCCATCTACCTCTATTTTAATGCAGAGGTTGCAGATCATCTACAATGATAAAGTGAACAACATAAATATAACTGACACCTATTTAATTGATCTTACATCCTGCCAACTATTGACAAGCTCCAAATACAGGGCTGAAAAACAATGGTTCGAGGAAGGCAGGCAAAAATCCTGGTTCTACCCCATTCACACATTCCTATCTGCTAATACATTGGACTTGAACTGCTTTTATCTCCCCACACTGCTAAATCGTTTTAGGTTTGATTTGACTTTGTTCTCCTGCTCCTGAAGAACAACTTCTCCTTACAATAAAATAAATTTAAAAAAAAATACTGGGATGCGTGAGAGAGAAGATAAAAGCAAAAATCTGTGTAAGCATGAGAGCCTATGGACAAACAAGCAAAAAACTCCCTCTGTCTTACATATGATATATAATAAAAGGCACTAGAAAATTAATTAATTATTTGGAAATCTGGCACTGAGAAAAAATGATATGTGCACAATGGAAGAAAACTAAAATATGAGGCTACTACAAAGTATGGTGTCATGTGTGCTAATCTAAGTGGATCCGTAATAATTTCCTACAACTTCATGATGTCCTGAACCAGCTTCCTCCCCCCACCGCCAGGCTGGTAAAAGGATCCTTAGCAACACACTAAATATATTATGCAGCATATTGAACACTGCCGAGAAAAAGCACTGAATTACACTGAAACAGAGAACACCAGGTGCAAACATCACCACCTCTAGGGAAAAATCACCTTAACTATTTATCACACCAGTGAGCGCAGGCATTCTCTTCTATCGCTGTTACCAGCACCTAACAGTATCTGCTGCATTTGACTAAGTTAAGGCGGATTTTACCTCAAATCTACTTAGGCTGGAGCTCTTTGACCGAGACTTCTTGCGGAGATAGACGGAGAAGAACCGGCGCACTGTGAACTTCTTCATGTTCATGTCCATCGCCCCGTCCCGGCTGCGGCAGAGCCCGGCGGAGCTGCGGAGCCGCCGGCGGCAGCCTAGCGCATCCCGACTGCCCCCTCTTTGTATCCACGGCCAGGAGATCCTCCGAAGCCGCTGCTTCTCGTCATCGAGCCCGGCACCGCTAGACCCGCCCGGGGTACGTTGCCGGAGCCACAGGAGCCCGCAGCCGGCTCCTCGCTCTTCAGAGCATCAAGGCTTTATACTGCACTCCCCCCCGCTTTCCCGTGTTTACGTTTCGGTGCGGCGAGGCGAACTCTCTCCCCGCTCCCTCTACCCCTCGCCTTAGGTCCTACTACACCCAATCAGGCTCTCTCTGGCTGCGCGCATAATCAGCCCCGGCAGATGACAGCTCCTGCGTCCCAGGCGTAGCAGGTTTGCGATAAATATTAGATGTGTCTATTGCTCTGCGCTCCCCTCTCACTCAGGCTCTTTCCATTTCCTGGTTCCTGAATCACATGGGGAATAGGCACATGCTGCACTTCTGTTTTTAGCTCGGAATTTCAGCGCTGCTATAATTACTGAGGACTACGGTGGTCAGATCTGAGAGAAAAAAAAAAAAAAATCAGCTCCTCCACAAGAGTCTCTCCTGGGAGAAGGCTAAAAGACGCCATGAACCCACTGCCAGAGCACAAGGGTCTGAACCACTTTTTGTTCTGGGGGCTATGCCAAATAATGTTGGGCCTCCACTCTGAAATCAAAAGCTTAAAATCCTGTTCACAGATTACCCACCCACTTTACATTAAAAAACCTAACACTGGCACAGCTCTGAAAATAGAAAGCACAATCTAAATTTTAAGTATTGCTATTCTTATTGTACTATAGCAGTGAGCTATAGCCCTTCTAAGAGGTTAAATATGTACATCTATTTACAGGCTGTAATTTTGAGCTGCTCACTATACTGGAAGCATGCAGACTTACAGCTGCACCCCCACCCTCCCAACATAATCACACTTTTCAGCTTTTCTTCAAAAACTAATGAATCTCAATGTGATCCAGAGACTGAAGAGCTTTCTGTGCCTGCTGCACACAGCTTGGGCTCCGTGTCCTTGGCAGCTTTTCCTTTCTGACTACCAAGGAGCACCCAGACATGCCTTTCTCCCAGAATCTCATATGGAAAGTGAATGGCTCTGATGACTTATTAATGACTCAGATAAATAAGCCCAGGGAGAGCTGACACCGCTCCAGCCTGAAAAGATTCTCAGAGGTTAAATGCCAATACCATTCCAATCAATCTGCTCTAAAAGAGAGAGACATACTTTGCTTTAATTGCATGTCTGGGCTCTGCCATGAACTATATTGGCTGGTCATGCCTGTCGCTACCCGCTTTGTTCGCAGGTTCTGTCCCTCTTTTCTGTTTAAAGCTCACCACAGTCTACATGTACCTGGAAAAGCATTTTAAAAAAATTAAAAGGGAAAACAAAAAAGAAAAATAATATTTTGGAGTTTATGGTTTCATTAAAAAGGAGTTCAGATTGGGAATGCTACCCTGAGTGCTGGGCTCTACAATCTCCTACAGCCTCTGACTCTTGTGTGCCTGGATCTTTGCTGTCTCCCCCATTCCGAGATAACTGTAGCACAGTGGCAGTCTGCTTTATCCCTTTCTCTTCTTAGCAGCTCCTTCTGAGAAGTGAGAAGTGTCTCTAATTCTCTTGTTTTGCAACAAAAGTGTATCTTCTGGGGCTGCTTTTAAGGTGCTGCCCTGATGCAAGCCATGTCAACACTAGGAGCCCTTCACCATTACAGTTGTGTTGGTTCCTGGCTAAAGATCCTGGAGTGAAGGCAACCGTCCCAGCAAAAACTAAGGTACCTATAGGTACTCCAAAACCCTTTTCACAAGAAAAACAATAAACAGGGAAAAAAGCAGTTTGGTATAACTCACAACCTCGCAGCAGTAAAATCCCAAGTGGCACAAAGGCCTCAGGCACTCGCCTGATTACCTGACCCCCCCTCCCTTGCCCTGTCACACCGCACAGCTGCTGCTGCTGCTGTTTCTTCCCCATCCTGGGTCTGGCAAAGAGCTGTCCTAACACTAGTTAGGCTTTTTGCTGACAATGGCTTTTGGCAGCCACTTTCCTACCTGCGTAAGCCACTTGAGCATTAAATAGCAATCAGACAAGTTCAGGGTAGCTCCCTAGACCCTCCCCATCACAGATACAACAGAATCCCACCTGGACACTGATATCTTTAATAAAGATGTCAAAATAAAGTGATGAAGAGGTGGCAGTTTCCTGGCTTCGAATACACAGTGGGTGTACATCTGGCGCTGTGTAATAAGAAGCAGTAGATGAGTGGCTGTTACTACTTACACTAGTAGCCTTCCCATCCCATTCTGCATGTAGTGCTTTCACACGTAAGGACACACATTCATCATTAAATGTATCTGCTCTGTAATAAGTTTCCAAGAAGATTACACAGGCTATGACTTAATACTTAACTATCAGGTACACTTAGTACATTCAGAATTTTGTTCTTTACCATTAAAAAAAAAAAAAAGAAGAAGAAAAAAATCAGTTAAATGTATTGGCAATTTATTGTGAACATCGGACACCAGAGCAAAAGCTAGCCTTTGATGCTAAAGGTTAGACTGTAACATGAACTGCATGCTCAGGCTAGGGAGCAAGTAACTTACGTCCCTGCCAGGGATGGAGATAGGCATGATCTCCTTGTTTTCTTACTCTCCTTTCAATTAGGGATTAAATACAGGAGGACAACCAACCATCAGTGTCAGGACACTGCTCTTCACCTATTGGGCAGCAGAGCAGCAGAGATAAGGCAGAGTTATCTTCCAACTGCAAGAAACAAAAGCAATCAAGTTGCAAAAATGTACATAAAAAAGAAATAAAACAAAATACGTAAGTATGTAAAACTAGAGATAGTTACCTGATGAGCAAATTCTCCTACAGTTGCATTCACATGTTATGCTTCAAGACATGGAACTCACTTTGCTTCATAAAAACAAAATAAGAAGAGGCCTCAAAAACACGGACTCAAACTTTCAGCTAGTCAAAATCCACTTTTCCCAATGACTCTAATAAAAAGGTGCAAGGCAAAAAAAAAAAAAATTAAATTGGAACATTCATAGTTACATTTCTAAACATACAACTGTCAGATCAACTTACAATGTGAAAATTCATTGCACTTAGAAATTCATGGCTGTAAATTATTTATCAGCTCCCCTCTGAGCAATTTTAACTGCTGAGAAACTCAACAGAAAAAGAAATCCACCAAATGTCTGTTTAAGACAAGAATAAACAACAAACCTGTGGAGGATGCACATGATGCATTTGCATTAACCAGTAATGTGTATCCTGAAATACACTTTTTAAAACTAGAATTACATTTGCTGTAACACCAAATAAATAAATAAATACAAAACCATGGCTGCACCTCCTTCAAGTGAGCTTAATAGCAAAATGAAGTTCACTTCAAGTGGAAAAGGGCTTAAAAAAAAAAAAAACAAAACAAAAAAAGCCCAAAACCAGAACTCAAGACAAACTCTCCAACAGAAGCTACTTGAAATCAGATACTACATGGCCCATGTTCCAATTTTTAAAAGATAAATGGAGAATTCCCGATTAATATCCAGTGAAAGCCAAAGGTCCTTTCCTCACGTGTACAGATGGAACATATCAAGAGTAGTAACAGACTGAAGGACGCAGAATTTGGAAATTCACATGGGGCGGCAAAGCAGCCTGTGAAGAACCTGAGCAAGAAGGAAGCCAGTGGCTGATGCTGGATGAATCATCAATTTCTAAAGAAACAAAATAACTTGAACTAATCATTTGAATGAACATGCAAGTCCAAGACATCTACCACAAACCACAGGTTGGATGTAAAATTGGTGAGAGAAATTTTGAATGACTATATTACACGACACATTAGGGTCTATTTCCAAAATGGACCTTCTCATATTTTTATGTGAATCAACAATTTATGAGCAAACCCAGAATAACTCTCCTACTTGAGCAAATTTAGAGGTCACTGTAAAAGTAAAAAAAATACTATTTCATAGTATCTTAGAAATGCCATCAGTATCACCTGTCCTTCTTCAATAAGTTCATCAGAAAACCAGAAAAAAAATCTAAAAAGAGAGCAGAGGCACAGACACCATAGATAGAACAAAAGAGATTAGCAGAAGACAGCATGCAGAGAAAGGGAAAATGAGACTACCACAATAGAGACCCAAGAAACAATGCCGTAGAAAAGGTGAATTACACAGTACCATTTATGCTCTGATTAAAGAAAAGTAGGAGCAGCAGCAGATGTTTCCAAAAGACACTAATAAGCAGAATAAGAAACAACACTTTCCCCAAGGGGATTAGATGGTACATGACTCTTTCAGTGATTGCTGTTTCCTGATCTTGAATGCTGGACAAATTTCCGTATGGCTTTTGTTTCTGCAATGAACAAGTGAGGTGACTATTTT
This sequence comes from Caloenas nicobarica, assembly GCF_036013445.1. Lineage (NCBI taxonomy): Eukaryota > Metazoa > Chordata > Aves > Columbiformes > Columbidae > Caloenas > Caloenas nicobarica. Next base: position 74,722,094 of record NC_088247.1, read on the forward strand.
TCTTATTGATGTTTCTTTAAAAAACCACAATGGGCTTTGCCCAATGAAATGCCTGGGCTTTGGTCTCATTAGACCAGCGCACCAGTGTGGGTCCCAGCCTTTCCAGCTGCCATACCTAGTTAAATAACTTATCCGGTTTAACGTGCCACTTACTTGACTGGAGCTTTCTCTCTGTCAAAAAAAAAAAAAAAGTATGCTGCCCTGCCAACACGGTGGAATACAAGCAGCAACTTGCCATCTCACATGTTCTTCTCACACCAGTGAAAAGTGCTCAGCAATGTTGGCTGGATGGGAATGTAAGGGAACAGACAGGAAATAAAGTGTTTATTCTCCCTTTTCTCACCTCCTCCTGCTCCTATCTATGTATCACAAGCTTCAGCAATTTTCAGTCTTTTCCATATCTGACCTACAAGAAGTTTCCAGTGGAGGTGCAGGCTCCTTCAGGCGTTTTGAAAATTAAAATCACTGCTCAAAATGAAGAAGAAAACAGAACTTATACCCACATATCTTTAATTTCTAAAAGCACTGTCCAACACATTTTCAGTAATATGAATGGTGACTAGTATAAATACAAATGCAGCAGTCACAGAAGAGAATGAACAGGTCTTTGAAAAGACCAGTTTTTCTCAATATGGTGACAGTCTGCTTAGTGGATGCCATTCAACAACTTCAAATGGTCTTAAAACTGGGCATCAAATTAAGTTCTTGGTAGATTTGAAATCAGTATTTTGCAGGGATACATGTAGCTTAGATGGAAAATCTTCTGTACTTTTCTCTCTAACAGACTACTTCAGCAGATGAGATTAAAAAAAATTACTTAGTGGCACGGAGAGGGTAAACCATGACTGTATGTGTCATGCTGGTGCAGAAAAGGTCTCCTCACTGCAGTAGGCTAAAAATGGACTTCCTCAGTCCCTCCTAAACACCCAATAGTCACATGATGTTGTGTAGGGAGAAGTGGGACTGCTGCAGAAATAATAGCTCCAGTACAAGATAACAAGATTTGAGTTTTCAGCAGACGACAGACGTTTTAACTCTCACAAAACCATCTTGTGTTAGTGCTTGAGCATCAGATTGGCAAGTGTCACAACTGCTGTATTGACTGCTCCCATATGTGCCTTGCTACTTATAGACTCACGTGAACATGCAACAGCATCTCTGGCCACATTCATGTCAGTTGGCTGTGGACTATTTCTAGGATGGAGATTAGGTTGTCTAGCAAACTGCATTGAAAACAGGCCAAGAAGCGTCAGCTTCGATTTTCTTTTTTTCATTTACTGATGTCACTAAGAGTTTTACTTTCTTGGCTGATATTGAGTACTGGTCTTGCTCAATTTTGGTGGCTTAAGACAGAAGTATAAGGTAAAGAACCCAAAAATCCAATCTCCTTGATATTATGCAAGCTTCTGCTCCAAAACAATTGAAGGAGTTTGCTGAAAAGATAATTTTGCTTTCTTCTCTTTGGATAATAAGCAGAAAATCATACTGTTCTCCTATAACAGACTAGAAGTTTTCTAGAAAGGAGGATGCTACTTGTTAACTGAAGTATGAACAATCTTATCACATGAATATTTATGAATATCCACACTGAGTGAACATCATACAATACGAAATTGGATGGAAGAACTTCATTATGCATGGCATATGCTTACTATTTATTCAGACTACCCATGAACAATTCTAATTGCAAGAATGCATTCATTAGAAATCTGCTTATAGGCAAATTTACCTTGATAGGGTCTATCATACACCTAACAGGAAAAATAGTGCATAGAACATTTACTGACAGTCCCGTTTTTACTTTTAATAACCATCAACAGACCAAACTGATGTTGCAGTGAACAGAAAAGCCTGGTTTGACATTGAAATCCTTAGAGAGAGACAAGTATAGAATGGGGCTTCCAAACTTTTATTCAGCAAAATACCAATTTCACATAAACTTTTTTCCCTTTGATTAGCTAATAAAACTACACAGTAAAGTACAAAAATAAACTAGGTAGACAAAAAGCATCATATTTAGTACAGCTGAGTGACCTGAATTAAAATCCTTCTTCTATATCTGAGACTGGTTTTTATGACCTTGAAGAATCTTTAACTCTGTGGCTATGTCTAGCCCCAGGGCATGTACAAAACTCAGCCACATCGTGGATCCTCTATTAGAATGGGAGCATGGATTGCACTGTTTTTCTCTTACGCTTTCCTGCTGGCACCTCATGTCCCCAGCGAAAAAAAATCCAGATATTTTTAGCCAGAAAGGAGCCAGAGTGTACTCCAGAGAGGTTCCTGATTTTGATAAGTGAGTGTAAAGATTTGCACCTGCGCTTCTGTTTAGTCACATCCCTATCTCAAATCTCCTTCTGTAAAATGGGGCTAGAGCATTCCATCACTGCATGAGAGCTCTTTCAGAGTAAACACAATGACCATATTACATGCTCTCAGCCAACATTTCAGTTTAAGCCTGGCACATATTTGTTAGTTTTGTTTATGGAAAGAGATTAACTGTGAGTAGTGTCAAAAAGAATAAACCAGTGGGACATGCAAATTTACCTTCATAGGCATTACATTTAGCAGGGCAAATGATACGGGAAATTTTTGAAATATATCACACAAGTAACACTCACTGAAAATCAGGCTTAAGGCTGTATGAACACCTACCCCATGTTAGACACCACAAAAGTGAGATTCATAAATTAAAAAAAAATCAGTAATGACTCTTGAAATCTTGAGTATTGGCTTCCTTCTTGTTGAACGGTGTTTCTTTTTGGACAAATTTTGAAGGACTGCTTTGAAGCATTGTAATAACAGTACTTGACTCCAAATTATAGGCACAGCTCTCTGACTATTTTTGAAATAGAAGCTGAAGAGACAGGCAGAGAAAAAAAAGGTCTGAAGTGTTGTGATACGCTCCCTCTTTCTGTCTCTAATACAGCAACACTGGAAGTGTGAAACTGAAAAAAAACCCATGCAAAATCATTTTAATCTTCAAAAAAGTTAGTTGTATTGCATCTGATATTTACAAAGCCACATAATAATTTCTTAATTTACCTAGAACAATACAGCCCAAGGTCCCATTTTACTGCTAACAAACTAAACCCAGTATTAAACTCGTCTTCCATCCACTTTATATAGTAAAGCTAAAGAAACTGGCATCAGGATTTCAGAACACCAGAAACTGAGAAGGATGTGGGAATAGTACTAGCAAAATTACTATGTTAGCATCTACTCTAAGATTTGTGACATCATGAAGGACTCAAACGTGCTTTGAAAACATCCATATGGCCTAGGCTGCACATGTATAACCTCACAGCAGTGCTCAACTGCAGAGCGGGAGAGTGTGTGTGTAGGCAGCTCACTTGGGATCAAAGCAAAGTGGCCACCAGCCAGCAGCTGTCCAAAGACACAAGGATGAACAGGGCTCCACTTACACAAGTACTACATGGGTCCAGAGACAGGCACTACAGTGCAGGGAAAGCATAGTATGTAAAGGCAACAAAGATGAGTCATACAAATGTCTCTGATTTAGGACTGATTGCCATTACAAGGCTGGAGCCCACTATAATGTGGATATTTTCAAAATGTTAGATGACCTTTTCCTTTTTCGAATTCAGCTACATAAAGTGTCACCTTCTCTTAACTGCAAGGCCACTGCTCTCACCTAAGCCACCAGGCAGCAGTGAGTACATGCTCTTTCTGCGTAACTGATCCTGCCCACACTACAGGTGAGCTTCCCTGCCTCGTGTTTCAACAAATGTCTGGATGAAATTTCAACAAGTTGTATATATCTTCCTACTCATCCAACGAGTGTGTGAAATCAGTTATAAAGAGCGCATGTAGAATATACAACATCCAAATGTTTGATTAACCTAATGACAACCTAGTAGAGAAAAAAAAAAAGCCAATTCATCATATTAAGTCAACCAAAGTCTTTGACATCTTTCAGTGAAATTAGTACATCCTTTCAAATCCTGAAATAACCCCATAATTCAACATGAGGTATAGATAGAAATAAGTAACACTATATATAACACTAACACATATGAAACAAGAATCTGTTTTCCATATGTGCAATGCCAAAATGGCAGGGTTTTTTGTCCGGTTTTCATCAACTAGAGATTAAAATGTACAACTAGTTCTACCATAAAGCAATCCATACTATTTAATAGAAGTTCAAATGCTTACTCATACACTTAGATATATTGATTAAAATCCTACAGAACTTCTGCTGTCCTCCTTAGTACACTATGGGGCACAATGCACACTTGTGGCCAAGATGTTATAAAACTCTTTCCAATGGGAACTGTCTACCTAAATACAGTGACTGCTGTTCAAACAAAATGAAACATGCTTTAACACATAGCAGAAATCTTAAATTCATTATTTCACCAGCAATCTGATGTTTGACTTCAACGTTTTTTTGAACCAATGAAAAATACTATTTGAACCACTTATCTCGGAACAGTAAGCTTATGTTAATGTCACTGAGAAGCCATCTCAAATTCACACTCTATACATTCACTGAAATATCACACCTTTATCCTAATACATTGCTGGGATCTGGTTTTGTATTCTGATACCTCCTTTGACATCTGATATGCAACCTTATCACACAATGTGATGTGGGACACAACATCTATTAGGAGACTGGAAAAGACTGGAATTGTGGTTTTGCTTCAACTCCCAAAGGAGAAAATAGACGTATACCTCACATATAAGGAACAAATAACGAGATTACTACAAAAACTTGTAACAAGGTTCCCTCTCCCTCTGTTACAGACAACAGAGACTTTTTACATCTTCCAAAGAGTTTTCAAGGGCAGCTTGCTCTGGTTGTGATGCCCAGACAACACACACTGGCAAGGCCATCAAAGAGCATTTCAAAAGGCACAGCAGAGCCTTCCTGCTGTACATATTAGGGACTGAAAACTGCTTTATTTATCACTGTGACTTTACTATATTCTTAACATTTACAGAATCTTCTTTTCTCTCTTCCTTCACTCCTGAATTCTCTCATCTCCTCTCTCACTTCTATATTCCTCAGATCTTCTCTTATTTCCTCTGTGATTGTTTCCAGATAAGGTACACAGGATATTAGACACTTCTCATACTACAAGGGCATTACAGTATGATTTCTACATCCTTCTGCAACCCCTTCCCAAACTTTTTCAACTGTGCATAGAGCACACACAGCCACTGTGTCACTCATATTTTGTCTGTTCCTATTCTTAAGCACATACCAGGCCTCCCATCAGCAACATGACAAAATTATCTGTGTCAAACTAGTTAACAGAAGAATATGAAATTTATGGAATGCTCCTATTGCAGTTTTCCTGTTTGTAAACTTTTTGGTTTTTGATTACAGTAGCACATTAACATTTTTCTAATTACCTTCATCAGCCAAATTACATTTTCTAAACTACTGGCACTTAATCTCTCAAATCTCAGAGAAGTAATGCTGATAACTTCTGCTAATCACACTGTCCCCCCCTTTCCAGTGAAAACAAAAACAGCCTCATCTTCACTGTCCTCCCAACCTGATTTATCTTCTGTAACCATGGGAAAATATCAGCAAACAATAATCCCTTCAAGAAACATGAGGACGGAAAAGAAAACTTACCAGAAAAATTCATGTCCGCAGAAAGAAGAAGAAACATCTGTGAACTATAGCATGGATATTTAGCAAATACAGGTCGGAAAATACAAGAGCAACACATGTACATAAATCTGATGCTGGCAGCTCTCAAATGGGTCACACTGCTCATGCAGCTGCCCTAAGCCTTCAGTGACCAAAGGGTCGTTGCTTAACCAGGTCAGACTCTCTATGCATAGTGGGAAGCGCATTCCTCACAGACACTTCCACAAGTATCCTTTACACCACGTTATCTCTAAATCAACAGGCAAACAATAAATTATTTTCATTTATATTAAATGCTGACCGCTGAATTCATATCCAGCTGGGTTTGAATTCTTCAAATGCCCTGAGATAGCTGGCTGCTGAAGTTAATATGCACTGGCTATGTAGACAAATTTCTATTAGCAGCTCAAATTTTCTATTTACAATTTCTAGTTGTGAAAAATACATATTGACTTTTATTTTCTCCCTCACCTGTTATCAGACTCAGTGACTTGTCTTTTAGGCAGATCATGAAGCCACATTGAATGTCTTCCAGTTGTTGGCATGTTGCAAATCTTTGCTCTCAACTTAAACATAGATGATTTGGTCTCCATCATCGCTTTTACTTGCCCCTCAAACCTTGCACACTTCCTGATATCTTGGCTGAAAATGAATAGTGGGTCTAAAGCTCATACAATCAGATTGCACAGAAGATCCACGTCAGCTCTGATTTCCACATATTCAGGTAATCTGCATATCCTTCTTGGGGAGTTTGGAAGTAAACTCCATGCCCTTATTTTTCCAATGGCAACTTTGCTTTTTGGAGTCCTTTGGCAGGCAAAACCCACAAACAACTTTTTCAGAATATTAAAAATAATTGAGATAATGTAAAGCTAATAGGCTTTAGCTTAGAGGGTTGCAAAGAATAGACTGCCATTGTTCAGACAGCCCTGTAATAGAGCACCTTGTTAATTAGAGATGATTCACAGATGACTTGCAATAGATTCTGGTAGTTCTCAATAGCGATGATCTTTTCATACTGAGCTCTTATCTACTCAGGAGTAATGAAGCTTCAACTTTAATTAAAAAGAAAGCTAATTTTTTTAAAGCCTGTAGATCCAAGCAACACTGAAGTACAGAAAATTAGCACGTCTTTTTCTACTTCTCTACGTTTCAAGTTCTGCACTTCATGGTTTTGCTTTCATAATGTTCCCTACCAGAGGACATCTAAGCACCTGAATAGCAACTGTCAATAAGAAGGCAATGTTATTGTCACTTTAAATGGAGAAACAGGCAATGAGGTGGGAAACTTTTTGCTCAAGGCCTCTCACCAAGTCTGTGACAGAGTTAAAAGCAGAACTAGGTCCATCTTAAATATATCATCATCCCCTTAAAACTCCATGCCCCATCACATAACACTATCTGCTTCCTGTGATGGGCATCCACTGCTTTAGTTCATTATCATTACAGTGATACAATTTGACATTATAACACCCCATTGCTACTAATAGGGGGGTTCTTGCACTGTTGTCCCCTTCCCTTCACACTTTCTCTTGCCTTTTGCCAGGAAGTCTGCAGCGGATTGCTCCTCGGAGCAGAGGTGGTACCCTACGCACACACATTTTCTGCCAGTTTAGTTCCTGAACTGGCCCCTGAGGGGTTGGATGAGCTTCAGTACCTGAGAAAAGGGAGATGATGGGAGCATGCAGGAGCAGGAAGGCAGGTCTGCACCCTTCTGGGACAGCTGGCCATGAGGTGGGCTTAGCTGCAATGCCAAATAGGACCTCACCTGGTACAGTATGTTGACCTTCCCTGGTACTGTGTCTCAACACCTTGAGCTTCATTTAGCTTTGTTTTTCATTTTTTTTTATAGCACATCTTTTAGCTGTAGCCAGGTCCCCTCTTTAAGCCTAATTGAGAATAACTGCTCTGACCACTGATAAAGACACAGTGCTTTCTTTTAGACCTGTCAAAGATCTACCCCAAGCTTTCCATGGGCAAGATGCGCCAGCTTGTGCAGCCGGCAGCACGCAGAGAAGCCACATGGCTAACGTCATCAGCTCTTGGTGGCTCCATGGCCCTGATGATCCCAGTGAGGACTTACAGCAGGAAGGCTGGGACTACCACACTTCTGCCTGGGATTCCTCATGGCAAATAAATACATGTGCCTATGTACAGTGTGCACACATGGGAGCTTAAATCACTTGTACATCTCCCTGTGGGTGCACCATGCTTACTCAGGTTGGAGGTCCAGAGCAAAGTTAGACATACACACACAGAGAGACTAGGACCAAGAGCAAGCTCTTTTATTCCAATCTGTCAACCATGCATCTTTACCTGTGAGCCTGGGAAGCCTTCAAAACATTTCTGAACGCCAGGGCTGCCAAGCTTTGAAACATGAAGTGACATTAATTACTGCATTCAAGACTCTTGACGAGAAGCTATTGATTTACTAATTGATAAAGAAAATGACAAAATGCCCTCTCCTGTCTTTTTGAAAAGAGGGATTGAAGGACAACCTGCATCCAACCTTGTCAAAGTTCACCATAAAATTCCCTAAGATTTCTTGTCATTAAGTAGATTTGCAGGATTCAATAATGTGAACTATTAGGAAAACAGTAATACTGTAATTGATAAAAAATCCAAACACAGAATCCTCAGTCTAAATCTCTTATCTTCACATCCAGTAAAGTATATAAAAAACCAAAACAAAAAAAACCCATACAAACATCACACTTGCATATTTACATCTCCAACAAAATTACAGAGAAAGAAAAGAGAAAACATGTAACACAAATGCAAATATTTAGCCTTTTTACTTCTCATGTAGGACTCCTGGCAAGTATATACAAGTATGTCTCCATTTAATTCGACAGAAATATAAGCAAGCAGCATTTTGGTCAGGAAGGGATTACTCATCGGCAAAAAGCTACCTTCATCATTCAGTGTTCTCAGGATCAAGATCTTTTTTTTACAGTCAGCTCTTCGGAGAAGATGCATGTCCCCTATATAATCATTAAGCACATATTAGGTGCTCCACTAATACAAAAGTAACAGTGCAAAAATCAATCACTACTGCATCTTAACTTGAGGAACTAAAACATTTTCTCAAATATAGAAACAACTAATCAAAGACAATGTGGAAAAGTACAAAAAAAGGAATCAGAACTCTTTATTGATTCAAATATAGGAAAACAGTAATATTATTTAATAACTACATGTTCCGACATCTTACATTTTATATAGCTAGCTTCATTGTCTATGTAATGATATGATGTTAAATAAAGCAACGTGAACTTATCTTTTTTTCACTCACCAGAATAGCTGTCGATTATGCTTCAAAATGCTTTTTTGTCTTATTCATTGATCTGAGTCTTACCAGACCTCAAATTAAAGAAAATCTCTCTTTAATATGCATTTGCAGCCTCTGTAGTTTACAGACTATAATTCAGGGAAGCCTAAGACAATGAAAGCATGCTTGTTTGCATCATAGAATAGTTTGGGTTGGAAGGAACTTTTTAAAAGTCATCTAGTCCACCACCCCTGCAATGAGCAGGGGCATCTTCAACTAGATCAGGTTGCTCAGAGTCCTGTCCAGCCTGGCCTTGAATGTCTCCAGGGATGGGGCATCTGCCACTTCACTGGGCAACCTGTTCCAGTGTTCCACCACCCTCATTGTAAAACATTTCTTCCTCATGTCTAGCCTGAGTCTCCCCTCTTTTAGTTTAAAACCATTACCCCTTGAACAACTCCAACTCTCTCAGCCTGTCCTCACAGGAGAGCTGTTCCATCCCTCTCATCATCTTGGTGGCCTCCTCTGGACCCTCTCCAACAGGTCCATGTCTTTCCTGTACTGAGGGCTCCAGAGCTGGATGCAGGACTCCAGGTGGGGTCTCACCAGAGTGGAGCAGAGGGGCAGAATCACCTCCATAGATCTGCTGACTGCACTTAATGTAAGCTATATTCAGCTTTCAAGCACATCTATTGCACACCTGATGCTCAATAAACAGCAAAATAATCACTGTATTTTTGATTTATCAAGGAAAGTTTTTGTTATACTTTCAACTGAAGATTTTCCTTTTTCAGAGAAAAGTTCAGGTGGCCAAAAAAAAAAGCCCCAAACCCCACAAATCACTATGGTTTTATACACTATCATTTTAAAAAAGAATTCTTTCCCATAGATGCTTTCACAAGGAAGTTTTTAATATAAAATGCAAACTATAATTCAGCTTTGTTAAATAAACAAATATAAATACATAAAACTATAAATAATAAATAAAATGCAATACTGTTTAATATATAATATAAAATAATGTATCATGTAGAAATATATAAATAATACATATATAAATTCATAAATATAAATTCCTGAAATGATTATTTTTTGCAGGACTTTCATTTTTTGTGTCTTTTTAGCCTATACCAACTTCCTCATATAGCATATACATGCACCTGACCTCCATCTTATCTGAGGAACATGCAGTGTCACTCTGACATGCCAGCCTCATGCCATCCCAGTGCACAGCTCACCACAGTTCCCAGGGGACTTTCTTAACAATCCAGGCTATAAAGGTCGAGCACTCAGAAGGGCTTAGGTTTGAAAAGGTTGAAGGTTTTCTGTAAGTTATACACAGTATCTCTTACGTCTGGAAAATGAGACGGAATGGTAACAATTTTATAGCTAATTTTGATTAACTTTTTTTTTTTTTTAAATTCCTTTTTGAGAAACCCTATCCTACTTTTGTGCATTTTATCTATTTCATAATCTTTCTCAGGTCTAGGTAGGATGCTGCCCACGTACTTTGTAATGAGTGTTCCCACGGCAATCATAAAACAACAGACAACATGACACACATCTACAGCAACTCATTACTTTCTGTGCTTCTAAGCACAAATTTTCACAACCCATCAGCACCCTCCTTTTTCCCCATGCATAACTGTGCTTTTCTAAAGGGAAATCTGGATTTCTGTGGGGCCTTCAATTCCTTGTCATGTGAAAGACCTCATTGCTATTGTCTCCACAGAATTTTTTTTTTTTTGTAAAGGATCCATGATATTAAAGAATCCTCCTTTAGCAGGAATTTCTGCCCAGTGACAGAAATATGACAGACATTGAGTATGTGCAGTCACATGTGGTCAAACAGCAACAGCCAAATGTGTAAAACAGACACGTCTACATTAAATAAGGAGGGAAGCAAACAGAAACCAGAAAAAAGTTACTATTTAAATTTCAGCCTAGACAACTGATAACAACATAAAGTAAGATTTACTTATTAATATGTGTGTGTGCTTTTATTGTCGTTGTGGTGGGTTTTGTTGCGTTTTTTGTTGGGGCTTTTTTGTTTTGTTTTTAATTCCTTTTTTTGGGGGGTGGGGGTGGTGTTTTTTGGGGGGGTTTGGTTGGTTTTTGTGTGTGTTTTTGGTTTTTTTTCACACCTGGGCTGAAAAACTTAATTAGACCAGTATACAGCTCCACACTTCCTATCTGGGTGATATTGTTAAGTGTTAGCATGATGCCAACAATTTTTCAAAGATAAATCCCTAAGTGCTTCTGCTGCTTTCATTTTTCACTAACACTAATTGGCACTATAAAGAAATCAGAAAGCTGCTGAAATCTGTGAGGCTGACTGAATCAAAAGCACACACGAGCAGGATTACCTCTATATTCTACACTCAAGAGTTCACTGCCAGAAGGGCAGTTATGCTGAGGAGATAACTTTGTGAGCAGTCCACTAGAAATCAAAACCAGCTAGTACAGCACAGGGCCATTCACTGAACATGCCTCAGCATGTCGGTAAGGGAAGCAGGGACATTACTCATTTTGTTTCAGAACAAACTACACATTTATGTTCATTTAATGTTATTGTCAGAATGTGAAAAGCCATGCACAATACAACTCTTTCCCCTGCAATCTCAAAAGCTCAAATCCAGAATCTGAGTTAAAGCAACATGACTTCTGTTTCAGGTTTTCATTGTTCTCAAATTAAATCAGACTTTCAGTTGAAGCAATGTTCTAATTTTGTGCCAACAGCAGTCTCCTCTAAAAATTCCCTCCATTGCAATGACAGTTCCCATTTGAAGCATTTTTCCCTCTCCCATATAAACGAGAGAACAGTAACATATGTTAATCACTGGATTTAGCCTAGACAGAGGACCACGAGGGAAGGCATTAAGATACTCGCAGCTCAGAAAATGGGGCATAAGCTTGAAGGCATAGAAGAGGTATGGGGTGCAGGGTAATCTATGCTTGTGTTCAGAAGTGAGAGAGTCCATCAAGTCTCTGTGCAAAGGCTCCAGTTCCTTGTGATTCTAAGCATTTTCATGAAAAAAAAATATAAAAACAGATCATAGAAAGTACCATAAGATTTTCCTCCATGATTTACACACTTCTCATCAACAGGGTGATTAAAAGCAATTCATCCATTCTCAAATATTTATCAGTCTCATTTGATTAGATTGCTAATCCCAATGAGGATTAGAACCCACTCAGCAGGTCAAACCGGTTTCTTCCAAATGCCACAGCTTTCAGGAGCTACCCAGCAGCTCAGTCACTTGGACTTTCTGCTAGAGCAACATTCAGGAGACCAGATTTTGTATTAGTCACTGCTAAAGCATTGTAGTTTTTTATTTTCATTATTGATTTTATTCTCCTGTTCTGCTTCAGCATCTCAGACAGGGAACAGCAATGAGTAGGAAAGGTTGCAGAGAGAGAAAGTACTAACTGCACGGGCATGTAACTTCATGGTTATTAAAATCTGTGCTACTGTTTTCTCCTTCAGGATGAAGCTACAGATTTTAATTTTCATTTTTTAAAAAAGATTAAAACAGAAATTAAAAAAGAATGAAGAGTATGAGTATGTTCACACAGAATGTCAGAATACTTTATCATCTTGTTGTTTGGTTTTGGTTTTTTTGCAAAACAAAACCTGAGAGCTGGTTACTAAGTGTCTTTCTTATCATACTCTTTACTACTGTTCCTGCAATAATTTCTTAAGGAAAACAAAAGTAGATTTTGTTCCTACAAAATGACACAGATGACCACATAACACTTACAAAACAGTGCAAAATGTTCCACATAAATCTTTGCAGGACTGAGTCCTGTAATGCTGTAATTTATTTCTAATTCCCTAAAACAGTATGCAGATGACATAGCAGAATTAGATACACGTCATCTGAAATGACAGCTGATGCTGTTAATAGAGACATTCCCAATCAAAACTGAGTTAGTACTTAGTCCCCTATCATCAGATCTCACAAATTTTTGTGCTTCCCTGCCTACAGATTTAGGAGATGATCCTGAATTGCACTTATTCCCCTTGCACCTCAATTTTGATGCAGGTGAAATTCTCATGCAAAGGCAATGGGCTGTGTGATGTTCAGGAAAGCTGGTCTGTAAGTGCCTTCATAAAACTCACTCACCACAGCCCTCACAGCATGCTTTTTAGCACTTCCCAAGTTCAGCCCCTTCCCTAATTAAAGTTGCTTTACAAGTATTAGCCATGGTTATTCTTCAAGGAAGGGTGATACAGCTCTAGAGCTGAGCAAATTCGCACTCCCCTCTGAAGTGCCTCCTCATTAAAATAGCATAAGGCAGAATATTATAATGCATAGAATCATCATAATTTAACTACAACCTCCCTTGACCCACCTTGTCAGCAGAAAGAGACCTAGAAGTGGATAAATCTATAGTTTGCACCAACTTGTACCTCCTCCTCCACATCACGAGAAGGAAGAAAAAGAGCTATGGTGCAAATAGAGGCAGTCCCAGCACTTACACAGATGAAGTAATTTCTCTTTTCTATTTGACTCCTGGAAATGAAAACTGACCTATTTATAACATTTGATCAGTTTTTCTGCTACATTATTAATTCCCACAGCTGTGACAGAACATTTGGTCCTGTGTTGGGCCAAGAAAGATTGAACTGCTTAGCTGCCATCTGTGCCTTCAAAAATGCTGTGCAGTGTCTTCATGCCAGATACTTTTGTATGAATGCATACGGGCACATACTCTTTTGAAATGCAACAACTGGTTAATACCAACAGCAAGATTTTACAATTTTAAAAGAGAATCTGTCTTCGAAAAACTTGTTAATTTTAATATCTTGCCTAATTATTCAGAAACCTAATGGAGAATCCTCTTTGAGGAATACAAGAAACTGCATAATGTGCTTCTCAAAAGTTTCATCATATCAAAAAAAAGTGGAATCATAAAAAATACAACAGAGCCAAACCCTAAGCTGTTGATTAACTGCAGACAGTTAAAAGAGTAAAGAGATGTGTGGTACTATGGATCAATAGACTAAAATCTAAAGCAGGCACACCATAAAGGCTGCATTGGATTTTGAACACCACAGTTTGGAGATATCCCCTATTCAGATGACGAGTACCGGTGAAGACTGATAGCATCTCTAAAACACTGCAATTGCGTTAAATATCCATCCAAAATATCTTTTAAAGCCTATATACATTATTTCATTATGATTTTACTAGCTGACCTTGCCTTTTTTTTTAATCCAGATAGCAGAGATATTGTGACCTTGAAAAAATTATGTGAAATGGAATTCCCACCACTGAATGAGATTTGTCAGTTTGGCCTATGTTCTGCATTGTGCTAGTTTCTATGAAAGTTAAAGTGATATGAGTATGACTTATTTTGCATATTACTAAGTTTTATTCATAGTATGCTTCATAGTAATGAAAACTCTTCAAAAAAGAAAATAATGTAATATAGTTGTGTTATAATTTGTATAGGGAATGCATGATCAATTACTCTTGTCTTCATCTTAAATTATATATTAGTCACAATGGTGTCAATACGAGCTGTTAATAATGCACTTTGTATTCAAACAGGCTCAAACCCAAGAGAGAAAAAGAACACTTTAACTAGTTGTGTGATAATTAGGCTGAGGTCAGACTTTCCAGAAACACTGAATGTTGGGGTAAGGCAAAGCACAGGAAGCTTTGGCCTCACCAAAGCCTTTGGCACAAGCTCAACAGCAACTGTAATAAAAAGAGTTTGGTGGAACAATATCTGTATTTGACTCTGCACATGCTCCCCTGTCTTGTTGAGTTGCAGATGATGAGATGTATAGGCCAGATCCCAGCAGGGCTACCAAGACCTGGAAGCTGCTTCTCTATTTTTAAACCCTGCTCAGAGCTGCCCAGGCTCCTGGCCAACCCTCCAGCCTCTGCTTCCAGGTCCTGTTTTGGGGGACGCTAAACTCCAACAAGTTGGGTCAAAGCAGACAGGCCCAGAGCACACAAAATGAAGAAGAAAAAAAAGGCTTGGATCACACTTCTGCCATTACCACAACATACATGCATTGCCTCGAAGAACATAACACACAGCCTAGTCCTCGTTCTGAAGGGCTATGAGAGCAGGGGGCAGCAAATACACAAGGTGAGAGGAAAGTACCACAATGACCACAGTTCCCCCACAGATCGCCGGGTCCCACGTGAGCTCTGTTCCCAGCCATCAGCTCCAGGAAGGAGGACCTGCCTCTCCTTACCCTGAAAATACCACCACGTGCTGCAATTCAGTACCACATAAAGGAAAAGCAAAATTTAATAAGAGTTGATTTTCTCCCAAAGAGGAATACAGATTGATCTTCTTTGATGGCAGGAAATAAATTGCTGGTACTCCAGATATATTTTATTATTTGGAGCCTTGTCATTTAATGACTGAATCAGAGGTGACATGTCTGGGAGAACAGGGAGCTCATTAACATCCCTCAACATGTGGTATACAATATGCTAACTTCAAATTTGTCATTTGTACCCCAACTCAGTCATGTTTTTTTAGTACTAGTCAGCTAATGAAAAGTACAGTAGTTTGGATATTTTGACAGAGAAAGAAATGAAGCAATGAATTGGCAGTGGCAGCAATGCAGAGCCACTAAATGAGGAGGAGAAGGAAGAAGGAGATTGTGCTGCCCCACGCAGTAACGACGGTTAGAGGTGAAAATAAGTTTGCCCAAATGTCAGCACTGGTTGGAAGCATTCATGACCTCATGAGGATGACAGCAGTGACCTTCTCTACAAAGCAGGAGGTAGGACCTGAAACTGCAGAAACTGCTTCAGTTTGCTCGCTGTCTCTTTTTCTCTTCAATGCAGCTTAAAGACAGTAACGCCCTCCTAACTTTAAAACATGAAAATTTCTACTGAAAATAAACTCTTATTCTAGAACTTAGCTGGATCAGGCAATATATATGACCTCATAACTTGTACAAGAAATCTTCAGACAGCCAAAGTCCAGACAGCACCAATTACATACCTGGCATAGCTCCAGGAACATTTTACAGGACAGAAATGATGGGCTCCTCGGGACTCCATAACCTCACTCAAGATAAGACTAACTACAGCATGTAACAGGTCCCAGGGAATTGGAGCTTTTGCCATTACTTATTTTGGGTCATTTCTTCCCGCTGTATGTGATTGAGCTTGCTCAGCAAACCCAGCACAGCCCCAGTGCTGGCCAGCTGACCTTATGCTGTTATTAAAAATATTTTCAATTTGAATGAAGCAGTTCAAGGGCCAAAGACTACAAAGCAAGAGTAGACTGTGTAACACACAACCAAGACCTATACTAAAATGCAGTACACACTGTATTAGGATATAATACGCAGCCAGGACCTACAATAAAATCATTTTAGCTGGTCAAAATAGAAGACGTATGATGCTAGCAGACAGCATCTGACATCTTTAAATTTCACTCTGAGGCATACTCAAACCAGCTTTTCTCCACAGTAAGGGGAAACTTGAGGAAAAACTACAATTGGACAATTTTAGGGCTGTTCTCTCCTTATTGTTTCTAATATGATGAAAATAATAGCTTAAACCTCATGGACTCTGATATCTTCTTCGAAGAAATAAAACAGTGAAAGAAACAACTCTTAAGTCCTATCAAATACATACTGAAAAAGTATTTTAAAATCATCTTTTCCAAGAGTTTCAAGTAAATTCCATATTGTGCATTATAGCGTGAAGTGATTTATCCGCATATTTACTTACTCTGACACTGAGTCAAATTAAAAAAAATATATCATCTAGAGGGCTCAGGTTGTGAACAACATTGTGCGTTGCACTCAAAATGAAGGTTTGCTGCTTGGGAAGTGGGAAGAATAATTTTCTATCCAGGTCATGCAGCGGTTCACAGCAATTGCCCTATCCATAGCGACCTGCAGATGACTGCACAGCGTGCATCAGAAGAGGCAACTAATGGAAGCGGCCGACCCAGCTGAGAATAACCAGAGCTGACTGCTCCAACGCGTTGCAATTGCCTGGCAGAGTCCCAGAACAATTTATCAAGCTTAGAAGTAAATACAGAGTGTTGTGGCTTGATACTTAATACAAAAGAAAATGCAGTGCCTGCATTATGAATACAGACCTCTCTCTCTGCCAACTATGATATTCCCAAAACTGTAAATGAAGATAGACGCTAATACAGTAAATACATTACCAGATGTGTGTTATTGATGAAAGTAGTAGCATTTAAAGTAGAATTAAGAATTACATTTAAAAACGTGGTCCTAGAGAACTAAAAAGTGACTTTGACAAGAGCATTTTTAAAATTTTTCCCACTGAACAATTATTGTTTTATCAGACTGAAAAAGATTAAATATTTTCTGAAACTTGCTTTACAATGTTAAACAGTGCAAAACAGATCTCAGCTGATAATCTAGATGTTCCTAGGCTGAAACATACATATATTTTACTACCATCCCTCAACCCTGATGTATGTAGAAAAAGATCAATGTATAAATCCAACGTGCAGATTAAATACATGTTAAATAGTTCTTCCTGAATTTATTTAGAATGCTGATTTTCAAGAATTTATACTCTAAATTGACATATGAGAACAAAAAATAATAATTTTCAGAACTAAACACTAAGAGAAAAGGCGGGTTGCAAAGACAGTCAAGCCTCCATTCTCCAGTTGATTAAGGTCTACAAAATTAGGGGAGGCAGAAATTTTGACAATTTTCAGGGGAAAATAGTTTTCTTTAAAAGAAACAAAGATAACACAAAAAATCCCAGCCCAGAACAGCAAACCTTCTTTAGTTGGAGTCCCTCTACCCCATCAAAATATATCTTTTCTTACTGGAATATTTGTTATTCAGTTATGTGTCTTTCCACTAAAAAAATGAATTAAACTCTAGCGAACCAAATAATTAAAGCTTCTACCATTCATTTAAGTACAAAAGATTCCAACTAGAACGCTACAGAACTGAACACCAATCAATCTTCTAGATTAATGCAAGACTTTAAAATTATAGACAAGCCATCATTTATTTCAGGTACAAATTTTGCTTGAGTAAATGTGCATTTGTGGTTAGAAGCTTTGTTCCAATAGGAAAGTTTATGCATCATTTATAGATTGTTGTTTGTTTCTGAGCAAGGAAGGAAACCTCTAAGAATGGCAAATAGAAATTCACACACTGCAAATACCAACTCATTGGTTTGTCCTGCCCTTACACTGACACAGAAGGAAACAGCTCTCCAGCTGCCTCCTCATTCTCTGGCAGGTGCTTCTCACAGGCTGTGTCAATGCAAGGTAGAGAGCAGCTCATGGGGGCTGTTGCTGGTCTTCTCCAGCATAGATGTGCAAGAAAAGAACAGGGACCAGCTGAAATGGAGCAGAAGGCTTGAAGCATTTTTCAATACTCCTCATGAAAAGGAAGAAAGTTTTCTGGGATGGTTTGACTGAAATAATTTTCTTCAGGCAGTTTGAAACTTTTCTCTTTTTTGCAGCTAGCACAGTCGTCGTTTGGTTTTAGTTTGAGAACAAGAAGATAACACCCTGGGCCAGAGTTAATGTTTTTCTTCAAGTAACTTGCCAGTGTTTTTTGAGTTGGAACACAGAGGATGTAAGAGCTTACTGTTATCTTAGTTGTTGTCTGGGAGCCAAGGTTTTTCTGGGCTCTCTATCTGCAGGTGTGAGGCAGCCAGGAAGGGGGGCATAGATGGGACAGACCTTGGCTGACATCCAGACTGATCAATGAGAATATTCCATCCCATTATAATGTCATGCTTCATAGTTAATGAGAGTTGGGTTTCTGGCTACCAAGGCCCGTTCTTGTTCTGCTCCATTTCAGTGGAGTTCCAGTTGGGAGTGGCTTTAGTTCAGCCTTTTGCCATTCTACTGTTTTGCAGTTGGCCTCTGGGCCCTTCTACATTTTTGGCTTTTTTTTCTATCTTTCCCCAAGATCAGCTGTTTGAGAGCAGGGTGCTCTCTTGCCAGGACTGTCTGCTTGGCACAGACAGAGTTTGTGAGGAGTTGCATTAAGGTGTTGTTTTGGTTGTTTTTCTGTTTGCTTGTTTTAATTTTTATTCTATTTTCCTTTATATATAGTAGTAGTATATTAGTATTATGTTGGTATTTTATTAAACTGTTTTTATCTCAGTCCATAAGTTTCTTCCTTCCGATTCCCTCCCCTATTTGGGGGCAGAGATGGGAGTGAGCGAGCAGCTATCACAGTTCAGATAGCTAGCTGGGGTCAAAGTGCAACAGGAGCCTATATATACTGTGAAAAAAATTTAAAAAAGGAAAAAAAAAGAAAGAAAAAAAAAGATACACTTTGAATTGAGGTCAAAATTATACCTATTGACTATTTCTGAAGGTGCAAGCTGCCTTTTCACATAACTAAAATGAGAATTTTCTAATCTAACCCCTGGCATACATCTGTTGAGTGCAACATCTGGTAAGTACAGGCTTTCTCATTTCCAGAGGCTGCAACCTCCCCCAGCAGACCCTGTGCAACCCTCCTCATACCTGGGGAAATGCAGCAAGAATACACATGACAGAAGTCTCCAGGCTATCAAGGTGCAATCTCTAGAATAGCTAGCTACAGCAGAGGCCACTGCCAAACTCATATATACCACGTCTAGTGGTATTGAGGAAAGCAATAAGGGTGCCTTAGCAAGGAGGCTGGAGATAGTTATGCCCATGTATGTATGTGGGAGACTACGGTGTGTCTGTGGATTCCCTGACAAAGGGTATGGGAACAGAGATTGGCCTTGAAGATATTAAGGTGTACCCATGAGAAAGATGGGAGTAAAAGAGTATCCAGAGATACTAAGGTGTACCCGTGAGAGAGAAGGGAGTAAAAGAGTAACATTGATGATAGCAAAATTAGCCAATGATATGTTACTACTGCAACTTGTAACCAAAAGCAAAAAGACACTTGAGCTGGTAAAGGCTATATAAAAAGGCATTTGTGGCAATAAATGGAGACTGCAGTTTGTACTTAAGAACTTGGTCTATGTCATTTGTCCGTCTCATCCGCAACATATGTACAAGACCATTTGAATAGGGAAAGGTCGATATTGTTTTCTTGTTGATTTTCTAAAATCATTAAGACAACTTTTATATCCTGTCTGCAAAAAGGCCCAAGCAAAAACCACACAGTGCTATTCATTGAGCACTCTCCCTTCCATAATAATTCTGAAACTACATTCATGATGAACAGTCTCTGCCAGTTTATCTTTCCAAGTTGCTGCTCTTTCCTGCTCACCTTAATTACCTGCTCCAAGCATCGGCCTTAGGTCAGATGAACCTGTGATGTCACCGGGAATCAGGTGACAGCTGATATAATTAGGTGAACCAAAGCAACACAGGAGGAACGGGAATCTGGGTCACAGTCTTGGCAGATTAATGAATATGCATCCCCACAAGGTCATTTGCCAGAAACCAAATCTCAGCAGCGTGTTTGCAATTTTACTGCCACCCTGCTTTGCTCTGGAGCAGGGAAGCTAAAACACGCGATGCTAAGGGCATTACTGGATGACTCAGTTTGCAGATACATTTGAATATTTATGCTGTTTAATGGACTTCTTGGAAAATGAAGATGATGTTCAAGTCTCATTTGGTACATTAAGACAGAAACCTAACACATCTCTGAAGATTTTCTCAGGACATGGCACGATGCCTTTAAAACAGAGCATTTATCTAAGCAAGTATCCATTTATGATGTTTTCTTATGCGACTGGATGGACAAGATACATGACAGTTCAGTTTATATTTTTACATTTTAAAAATAAAATAGCAAATTTTTTGCATTTATACATCAACTTTTTCTGCTATCAACTCTTCACGTGCTTCACTTCCTCAGGTTAGAAAGGCAAATATCCTGACTAGGAACGTAAAAGTGTTTCAAGCTAGTGCAGCCTATAAAAAGTTGAAAAATCTCAAAACTGCTCTACTGAAGGGGTACTACGAGGAAAGGATGTTCTGAAAGGAACTGGGGAGTGTCAAGGCTGCAAGCGGATCACTGCTGGGGGCATAAGACACCAAGAGCACAGAGAGCTGTCATCAGTAGAGATGCAGCAGGAGAAACTGAATCACAGATGTGCAGGAGAAAAAGAGCCAAACGAGAGAGTCTGAAGAGCACCCACAAAAGCTAAGTGTTTTCAGATCACACTTCAGAACCAGATTGGCAAGAGAGGCACTGAGATGGTGGCCCAGCTAAGCAGATGGTATTCGCCCAGTACAGCCTGCACAGAGAGCCTTCCATCTGCTAACACGTTCAAAACACACTAAGATAGGACTACAGGACTTATTATAAACAACATTTTTAATACTCTCTGAAAAATATTTATTTGATTCTACGCTAACATTGATGAACTGAGGCTACATAGCCCCAGAAATACTCAGAAGGGGCTGAAAGGATTAGCAGGAACAGCAGATTGCTTCTTTTGATGTGCAAAGTCACAGCTATCACACAAGCTGCAGAAGGAATTTCAGCTGTTAACAAGACAATTATTCTGTTGTTGCTGTTTTATTTAAAAGAAATGCTGCTAGGTACAGCTAGCCACACATACACATATTTACCAGGAATGTAGCTAATACGCATTTTTAAATACTTTTTTTTTTTAATAAGGAAAGTTTCTGCAGTTAGAATCCTATCACAGATAGCTGATTCTTTGTGTAGTATCTCCTGATCCTTTCCTCAGAAACAAAAATATTAATGAAGTTTTACATAGGAATGGAGCCACAGACATAGCTCGCAGAGTCTGTGATGTAGGTTCATCATGTAATGTCTTTTTTTTTTTTCCTTAACTGCAATTATTATTTTATGCTTACGCTAACAAAATTGTTTAACAAACATCCAAGGCCCAATAAACGGTACTATTTATTTCAGTATGTTTCCTGCAACATCATTAAAATGCCTGGAGACACGGTAAGATTGTGCAATCTAAGGAAGGCTGGATCATCACCTCTTGGAGAGCATCTCAAAGTGTTAGTGGAAACACAGCTGAGCAGCCACTAGGCAACATCTGAGCAGAAGAGCATGTGTTGCCCTCTCCCAAGTCCTTGAAAAAGCCTCTCTAACTAAAGCATGAGCTGCTGTAGGTTAAATTCTGGGAGAGATGCTATGAACTTCCTCCTTCCTGACTGTCCCCTGACTGCTGCTACCCCCCAAAAAGGCCACAGCATTCAAGGCAGCAGAGCTGTCCCCTTCTCCAGCCTCGCTGCTGCCAAGAAGCCCCAGAAAAATGCACAGGGCAGCAAGAGGGTGCACACATCCTTCCTCCCGGCCGGGGCAGGGTTCACCTGCTATTCCAAGAGCAAAGGGCAGCACACAGAACCAAAGGATGTGACAGCAATTTTATTTTACTTTTCTATTTGTTGTTAGAGAACTAAGAAACACCTAAAGGATGAATTAGTTAAAATGCACAAAAGTGAAGAGAAACTAATTGGGATAGTAACAAGGGAATACTAGGGAGGGTCATGTGTATCAGAACTAGAGGCAATATGATAAAATTTTCAGGTAATATTTAGGCTGCATATCAGAATAAATTTTTCAACAATAATTTTTAAAGATTTTGCTCGTTTTATGTTAATAACGTGGGTTTGGAATATTTTGCATCAAATTATACCTGCTTCAAGTATTAAAACATTTAGAAAACCCTGCTTTGACAAAGATATAATTTATGGAAATAAGAGGCATTTTTTATTTCCAGTTGCTATGCATCTGTTTTTTGAGGTGGGGCAGTACTTAATGTTGCTGGAAAGCCATTAAGGAACAGTAGTCATTTCCTAAACCACTTCTTTACATTAACACTGTTTCCAAAATAGTATCTTAAGGGACTCTTTAAATTTGCATCTCAGAGTCAATGCAATATTCATGGGCTGCAGTATTTGTTTGTGGTTCTTCCTGTACTTAATTCTGTCCTTCCACTATCTCCAGTATTCAGGGATGGGAAAACTTAAATCAGAATAAAAAAGGTGTTGGGGAAATCACCCATATTTATACAAATGGTTTGTAATTTGAAGACTCTTCATAAAACCTAAAAATAGAATATTTAACCTCACAAATTCATTGTTACAGCTTGAAACAAGTAACAGTTCAACTTTTCCCTGCAAAACATTTTTTTCTTCACTGCCTTAGAGTCCGCAACACACAACATGTGGAAGCAGATAAAACACCTATGTGTGGAAAAAGAAAGTTTTAAAAAAATACTCAAATGGGAAAAAAAGCCAGCTGAGGAAGAAAAAAAGCAATTCTCACTGATGTCTGGATGTCTGTTCAAACAAGAACAGAGAACTATTTCAACAATTGCCCTGGAGACAGTTCAGAATTTCACTTACATACCTGAAAGCATGGACCATCTATGTAATTTTCAGGCCTAAATAGCATTGCCCTAAATATAAAGATGCATAGTATCTTTAACCACGCCAAATTCTACTGAAATCTGGATTATTCACTGTACAGAGGAATACTTAGCAAAAATGGAGAAATGGGAGGGGCAAGGGACAGAGAAAAATCAGGTCTACAATAACCTAAAGCTTGCAAAGTCCCTTTTAACAAATCCTTAAACAGGCTTCTTTTCCCCCTCACAAACAGATGTTTTTGCACTTAACTGGTCTTGTTAGTACCAAATGACAATGTCTCAGCTATGTATTAATAGCTACAACGGAAGGAAACGAATACTTCACTCCCAGAGAAAAGGAAAAAAAACCCAGCCCAAATCAGTTTTACAGAACATATAGTAATTGCTGTAAAATGTTAGCATTTGCAAAGTGGTGTCCTACAGTTTTGTACACTTGCTCCCATTTTAGGAAATCGGAAATAATTTGGTACTTTGGACTGTAACAGTCAGTGGTAGATAAGTATTGAAGCTGACAAAGGAGTATAACATAACTACTTGTCTCCCTGTGAAGGCTGAGGAACTCACTTTACACACTGCTTTTCTTCTTTGTCTTCAAATTTTCTACAGTCTGAATACATCATGTCTCAAGTAAATGAAAGGGAAGACAGGCAGTAGAAGTCACTGTGAACTATGAAAAATGCCCTGGCAAACAACATGCATGCACATTACGTATGATAAAGTTTCTGTGAGTTATTGTGAAACACTAAACCAACATTGTTCTCTTGCTATACAGCCATTTCAGAGGGGAAGTTGCTTTCTGATGGAAATTGTGCTAACGGATGGTTTGTTTCAAGAGCCTAGTGACAAAGTTGTACTGATGTCCTAACACTTGCACAGCTTTAAGTGTATTAGGTTGGGCAATTTCTTTTTCATAGAAAATAACCAAAAACTATAACTTAGTCCTAAGGCACTTCTATTTCAAAGAAGCTTGTAGACAACCTATTAATTCCCTTGAACTTTAACCACAGATGTTTGATTGTTTTTGCATAATAAATCAATAGGTAAAAGATTAAGTCATGCCTAAACAAAAGGAAAGTGTTTTAAAACTGGGCAAAATCTTCCCAGCTGCTTTATTCTTCTGCTTAGCCTCAGGGGACACATCTGAAAGACTGCGCCAGCCAGGACAGATGGCAGCCACCACATTCCTTGAGTCATACATCTTTGCTTATACTAGGTCATGAGTGCCTCAAGGCAGTGAATGTGAATTACTGGCAAAGTCATGTAAAATGCGCCCAGAAGGTATCATCCACTACTCATTTCATATAAATTAACCCGCCAAAAGGAATGTGAATGATTGCCTTAGTCTTCTGTTCTATATAGTCAATAGTTCCTAAGGGGAACCATACAAAGCTAACCAAACTTGCCTGGCGGCAGATTGAGTGGTCCCAGTACTACATTCAGCAAAAAGCTACAGTTAAGGGTCAGCATTGATACACCCAGCGCTCCTAGAGAACAACCTGAACGACACCAGCACGAGGTGCTAAAGCTTAGAACTCATGTTATATTAACCATGATTTGTTTAAAGCATCTCATCAATGGGGAAGTGCACAGGTTATCACAAATGTCGCGTGGCACAAAGTAATCTTGTTTATTCTCCTCCCCTTTCAGGCACTGGGTGCTCCCCATGTACCTTCTATACTTGCTCTAAATCATGAAATCCGCCTCTGTAGACTGTTAGGGCTCGGATGCTAGCATTTCCTTCTCATTATCGTATTTTGTAGCAATAAAGGCCTTGTTACTACCACTGCACAGTATTTTAAGTGAATGTGAAACATTCACAAGTGAATGCTGACCCATCTCTTGAGAGATGAGGGAAAATAACTGTCTGTATCTAAAACACTCCAGATGCAAGGAGGCAAATAACTCAAAAGAGTCTTTGCTGAAGAGCAATACAGTTTGCCCCAAAACCATATCACTAACAGCTGCTACTGCATGGAATAAAAGTTTATCCCTTGTACATACCATGAACAAAAGAGACCCAGTCCATCAGCATCTAAGGTGCATGAATGAATCAATATAAGACCAGAACAAATTGCAGAAATAGGGGCGTGCCATATGTGTCAACAGCAGAGATGAACGAAGTGGAGAAATACGATCGCTTTAGACAAAATGGAGGTACAGCTTAATGTCCTAGTGCACCTTGGACTGGTGATTAAAGACAAGGTAAAAATAAAAACTGATTTCACATGGTCACTCATTAACATTTATAATTATTTTTATATATACACGTTATTTTACAAAGACATTTTGCTGTGGAGACAACAAAACCTGCTAAAAACATGCTGCACCTATAAATATGTCAGAGGTAAGTGTTGTTAATTTCCCCTAACAGGCAATAGCCCTTGAATACAGCAGATTTGCCATGACAACCATCACCTGGTATGAGGTGGATCCACTTTGGAAAGCAACAAATTACAGACTTAATGAAGAGCAATGACAAGGGTTTTGGAAGTAAAGGACCTTTCCCATTCTTCTAATTGTACAAACTAAAGCACATATATTACTTTCTGAAAAAGAGGAAATTAACTAATTGGCAATTAGCAAAAATCTCTGTGGAACCTATTCTTCTCCTCTGGGCCAGGAGTACAAGGACAAGAGTAGAATAACATCAAAAAAAGAAAAAAAATACAAATTAAATTTTGTGTTTAATAAGCTGTTACTGCAATTCTTTTACTCTTCTGTATATAAGACATTCTGAAAAGATGTACACTTCAATGGTTAACTTGCAATCTTTTTATTAAAACATTTTGTTCTTGGTTTTTGTCCTCTGCTGTTTCACCTTGATTTTAACTTGAAAACATGCCTATATTCTCTCTTACATAATAGTAATTGAGCTAATAATACAAGGACACATAGAAGTATATTTTGTCCCTGAGGGTTTCAACATGCACTGTGTGTCAAGAGAGAAAATATTTTAATGGATTGCCATCTAATTCAAAATGAAGGTACTCTCAGGTAACCCAGGACAACTGAACAACAAAATAAAAGGTAGGACTTGAAATGCAACAGGCAGAATACATTCATCTATTGAAACAAAAGTCAGAGGGAAACTCACGTAGACAAGCATGTAATTACCCAGAATGAAATCTGGCCAGGATACTGAGCTAAACCAGCTTTACTTTTGCAGAAACAAATGGGTGAGATGCTGCATTAATATTTGCAGACAAAAATTAGAGGATTCAGCAGTAATGCAGTGGGTGACTGGTGAAGCATAGATTGGGGAAAGAATAAAGACCAGCTCATTTTCTAAGTGATTTTTCACCCCAGCTGTACTCTCTGCATGATGAGGCTTAGAAATACCCTGAGCAAAGTTGACAGTGGTACAAAAAGGAAGGAGGAAAAAAAAAAAAAAAAAAAAAAAAGAACAATATTACACCACAAAGGAGTTGTTGTAAAATGTATTCAGTATTGAGACTGGTTGTACATGACTAAAATGGGGAAAAGTTTTCCAGGGAGAAGTTCCATGAAGTTTCCACATAAACAAAAGTAAATATTTTGGGTAGGATTCTGTGCTCCTTCCTACAAATCAGGAGCCAACGTTGTAAACTTGTTCAAGAAGGTCCATTGTGAGCCAAGATAAATGATCACAAATGCACTAAATAAAGGTGATTACCTGCTATCAGATTATATTTCACAGCTCTTACATGCTGCAAAATAAGAGCTGTTCTCAGAGAAGTGCTGCAAAATACCAAATCCATTGCTTTTATTGATACCAGTGGATTTTTAGTGGTAACACTAACTAGATGCAGACAGTTGCTTCAGGTATGATATGTCACAAGGAATATGCCATTGGTCTTGAGAGAGAGCAACCTGGACGGCTGTGCAACAGATCATGTATTCCCAGTCTGGGCTTCCAGCTGCAGGCACAGTATGTGCCAATAACCTGACTACATATTGCAGACCTGTGGAAAACTTTACAGGCCAGAACTAGCAAGCTAGAAAAATGTTCTCTTTCCCTCCTTGACTTGTAAACTCTGCTGCTTTTCTCTTTTGACTAGACTTCCTACCCAGTCTGTGCTTCAAATATGCTCAGATTTTCACAGTGAAAAGAAACAGTAGATAGAATAGTAACCATAGAATAACTCCGAAGAGCAGGGATATTTACTACTTCAGGGATTTTCTACAGCTGTACTAAAGGACATTGTTATAAACTGCCTAAAATGTGATAACATCCACTCATGTGATGAAGCACTGACGTTCACCTAACAGGGCAGAGAACAGCACTGCCGCTCTACTTCAGCTACAGGGTAGCATACAGGCACAGATAGCAGTGTTACTACCCAGTTTACCTTTTCTGCCCTTTATTAGGATGCAATCTGCTGAGCATCCCAAACTCCTGGAGACTTGAGCTGGCTGAACGTTTCCTGATGAAGTTTTGTCAGCAGATACCCATTTGTTGGCTTCTAATATTTTCTCAGAAACATCTCAGGTTTGCTAAGCTTTTGCTACAGCCAAAATAGGAACCCTTGGTAATGTGTCCTATGATGTCAGGTATTAAACATCTCTGGTAAACGTATAGATCTAGAAATCAATCAGGAGTCTTGGAAAGGTCTGTTACATCTAGAGCAAGGGACATTGAAGATGGATATGGGATTTATTAACCTTGGAACACAGCACACTGGCTTGGACCAAAGGCCCACAGAGACCAGTATTTTCTCTCCGACAACGTGTAGCAGTTGCACAAAAAGGAAGAGAGGAGGACACAGCCTGGACATACTGATTTTCCCTGAATATCCTCCCAGACTGTGGGTCGGGGAATTCCTAAGCCAAAAGTAGTCTTTTACACCAGCCACTTACAGTTTCGTATGTCATTAGTTTGTGCAGACCCATTTGAACCCATATACACTATTAGCACCTGGTAGCAAGGAATTCTACAGCTTAATTACACAGACCATAAAGCAGTAGTTCATCTCATTGCTTTGAAGAAGGCCTTTACTAGTTTCACTCAGTAGCCCCAGATTAGGAGAGAAGTTAGCCACCCTCTGCCTAACTTCTCCAAGTACCATGATACTGTAGGTTTCTATCACATTTCCCTCAGCTGTTTCCTTTTCAAGCTAATTCTTGATTTAGTTGTTCTTCATAAGGAGGCTCTTCCACATCTTTGATTACTCTAATTGCTCTTCTTTCTACTGTTCTCATTTCAGCACCATCCTTTACTGAAATGCAGGAGGACCAGAGAAGCACACAGTATTTGAGACGCAGGTGCACCATACAATTCTTCAATGGTATAAAACCACTGATTTTGTTATCTGCTTTTCTCTACCGATTTGTAGCAGTCCATTGTGTTTTACATAGCTACTGAGCACTGTGCTGATATTTTCATAGAACTATAATAACTCCACCGTACTTTTTTTTTTCCCCTGAATAGCAACAGTCAACCCTGGGCCAATCACTGCATATATAAAACTAGGATTATTTTTCCCCCACATACATCAGTTTACATTTATCCATACTGAATATCATCTGTTATTTTATTCCACATGCAGTGTTGCAAGGTCCTGCCATTTCTTCATAATCAGCCCTTCTCTAAGCATGCTGAGTGACAGAGTAACACTAAACTCATTGTTTCTCTTGTCCCTCCCTTTCCAAATGATTTATAAATGGCACAGGTCCCTGTAGTAACTTCCCTAGACTGAGAAAGCTTACCATTTAATTTACTGCTCTTCATCATTTTCCAACCATTTCTTCCTCAATGAGAGGATTCTCTTACTGCTACTATGGCTACCGAGTTTTCTTAGGAGCCTCTGACAGATATATATGGGTCTCCCAGATTTCAGGTTATAACAATTCCTCAATGCTAAAAACTAACTGTGGCTCTTCTCTTATCCACACACTAACCCAAATAAGATTTTCACTGCAGAACTTCCAAACATACAATTTTAAACCATTACCCTTCTCAAGGGACAGCGTCTAGTCATACTGTGTCTGAAGCATTAAGAGCAATTTGTAAGATTTTCACATAATTTATCCCCTGAAGGGATAACTGCATTAGCTTCATATCTTAAGTTTGTGCTATAAAAATAGAAAAAAGAAAAATCCTGCTAACTGCCATACAAATGGATCTTAGAATCAGTGGTCCATATAATTTCTCAGTTGTTCCCAGTATCTTGCTTCATTAGAGGTTTTTCCTCCTTTTAAGCTGTCAACTAATAACCAGTTGAACTGGATTAGCATTAACTTGTAGCATGGAAAGAAAAGCTGTTATCTGTACAGCTGGGATTTAACCTTGCCTGAAACTGGGATGTTCTTAACTGTTTGTATTACATAGCACCTGGGAGTCCTGACCATGGATATCAAGATTTTACTGTGCTGTCTGCTGTAGAGCACAAGAGAACCAGTTTTGCTGGCCTAAACTAGGCCAAGAAGAGTTCATCCCCTGCTCAGGATGAGGCTCTCACCAAACTTCATGCTGCCTGGACCTGAGTGTGGGAAATCAGAGCAATCCCGACAGTGCACATGCTCAACTGGAAAAACTGTAACGGGACGTTGAGCATGGCAGAGGGGCAACAGAGAGATGAGCCGTCTATGAAACACCGCTTCTCTGGAAATAAATACAGTGAGCACTCTAGCTTGGAGAACTCGGCCAAGTTACTGTATCAATTGCCATTCACTTAATATGAAGTGTAGGACATGCTGCAGATACCAATGTAGTCCCTACCCATTATTGAATTAAAAGCCAGGACATTTTGACTGGCTGTGGGAGCTCTCTCGCAGGACATGTGTTACAGGGTTTTTATGGACAAAGATCAAAATGGAAATCTAACTCTCACCTTCTATAAAATAAATCAGGTTCCTGAATGAACAACTCTAATAGCAACAAACTGGAAAAATCCTTAAGTGTCTTTTATATGTGAACAAAGTGAATCTTAACCTTGCTGGATTATAACAATATTCACCCACAGGTAAAAAAAATGCTTTCATGTCACTTGGTTGCTCCAGTCTGTCTCTGATGGAGAAATTATTGTACAATGAGTAGCAACACTATCAGTGGGCTTTCAAAAGGCTGAAAGGGACAGTACTGCTGGACAACGCTGTGTTACTGTGGGTATTTGCTAAGCTGTCACATTCACCATGGTGTGGATGTCTGTGTAATAGAAAAATACCAAAAAAAATTAAATGGGCTAAGGATAATATGTTTAGGGCTAGTAATAATAAAGCACACAGTAAGACAATGAACATGCAAATATGCATGTTTTTCAATTGGCTACCTATGTGTGAATTAAATATACTACATCTGTGTTGTGACCACCTGACCAATACAGACAGATGAAAATCCATGCCAGAGTGCTTACCATCAAATTTTCTGGTGTGTGTTGGGGTTTTTTGTTTATTTGTTTTGGTTTTGTTGTTGTTTTGGTTTGGTTTTTGTTTTTCTTTTATTTTTGTTTCTCTGTTTTTGTTGATTGTGGTTTTTTGTTTTCTTTTTTAATTGCCACTAAGTATGTTTCCTATAAACAGTATGCAAACACCACAGTGTTGCAATGACATGGATTTTTGCTTATGAATAGGATGGATAAAGGTACAGTTTGCTTCTGTACTGAAAAATCTCTTGCACAGAAAATGCCAGAACAAACATTTTTAATGACAGTTTTCTTTGCAAAAATGAGATTTCTGCCCTCAAGGTAGCTGAAGGGCAAATTTAAAGCCCATGGTCTTAATTGGATTTTCAGTATTCAAAATTGACCCACATACAGCCTTATCTATACAAAGGCATCCTCACTGCAGCTAATAGCAGCTCATCACTGTACGTACCCAGACTGTCAGGAGCAGCAGCTGAGGCTTCTCAGCTCTGGCAGCTGCTTTCAAAAAAAAGGTGAATTGCTCTGAGCTGGCTTAAGCTGATCTATTACTTCAAGTGGCAACAGGAAATTGAGGGCTGTGCATACTCAGTATCCCACTGTCACAACCACTGCAAGTGAGCTGCCAGGGACAGTAGTACACCTTTTCTTTAAAAAAAAAAAAAAATTAATGTAGGCAAGGCTCAGAGGTGTAGGAGAGGCACATGTGAAAGGGACAAACTATGACATTTTCCAGTAGAGAGATAGTGTTCATTTTTATTATTTTTATCTCAGGCAGTAAACTAGGGGGAGCATTGGTATGCTGGTGAGTTGAGGTGACAGCAGTTAACTGATTTCCAAAATAGGTCTCTCTCTAGAATAACTACGCATCCTTGCATGGACTTTCATGGATCCCGGAGCATAAGAATGTCTTGACCTTGCCTTGTTGCCAAAACAAGGATATCTATCCTTGCAAATCCCTTGCAGAGAGATTGGATACTGGGTATCAGGGAGGCACGGAAGTCAGTTGCCTTGATGTGATGTTAAGCATCTTAAATCACTGGTAATGTTGCCAGGAAAAGCAAAGAACTAACTGAATTTTTAACGAGATGAGAACTGCAGTATGAACACACACCCTGGCAAAACAGTTTAAACTAACACTCAGTTACAAAGAACAAAAATCTTTCCAGCACACCATTGGAGAAATAGATTTTGTTTCTAAATGCTTATCAGTGGAATATTTAAGGAATTCACTTTTTAAAATAATTGAAATGCCTTTGACCGTCACCAACACTTGAAGTCTGTCTACCTCATGGTGACAAAGCTAGTATCCTTCCAAGGTGGTACAGATATTCTTAGTTCAAGCTGCCTTTAATTTCATTATTAGACTATTTTTAATCACAGAAAACTATGTGGTTTCCACAAAGAAAATCCACAAGTCTACCCTATTTTCTTGCAGGAAAATAGAAAGTAATATTGTAATTAATGTATAACTTCATATATAAATTACTTTTATATGGCTATTAACTTTTATATGGCTAAAGTGAAAATCAAAGATGAGAATCTCAAAAAGTGGTTTCAAGTTAACAGTTCCTAACTGAAAGCCTGAAAGGTAAAAAACTGTCATGGTTTGATTGCGGGGTGACAATAAACCGTGGCAGATGTATTGTTAGCCCCCTCTCCCGCCCCCTCCCCCTTTAACTCCTCCCTCTCCCCCCTTCCCACTAAGGACAGGCAATTGGGAGGGAAAGAAGGACTGAGAGAAGAGAGTTGCGAAAAATAAAAATGTTTTACTAATGCTACTAATCAAAATAGAGAAAATAATACAAAATATACAAAACCAATCTTGAAAGTCCCGGCAACTGCTCCGGCAGATGTAGGACCGGCACCCGAAGTCCTGGACTGGACCCTGCAGCCAACTGGAGCTGGATTCAGTCTGTCACTAGGCCTCAGTTCACAGGGACAACTCGCAAGGTCCTCTCCTAATGTCGGCCATAAGGAAAAGGGACGAGATCCTCGTGATCTCCCACTTTTATATGAAGTATGATATGAATGGGATAGAATACTTAGTTGGTCAGTTTCAGTCACCTCCTGCTTGCACATCTCACAAGATGCATCATTATCAATGACCTTGCATTCCATTGCTATATTTACCAAAACATGTATCTAGCTTTCAGGAAAGCACAGTTTGTAAGACGACTTTAGCTGACAGAAAAATTCACTAAAAGAGAAACTTGTGTTTAACAAAACCAGGAAAAAAACTATCTTGTGATAACTACAGTTATTCCATAGTACAGCTGGAAAAGTAGAAAGACTTTTCCAAACAGGATTAAATGAAAAAGGAATGAAAAAATTTCCGGTGTTAGTTTGGTAGCAGCAAGAAAAAGAAAGAAAGAGACCAGATGACAAGAAGCTACAAAAAAAAAGTGACAAGGAGATATAGACTGAAAGGCCAAAATGAGTCTAAAAGACACTAAACAGCCAATAGATGCTTTTTAAAGTAGTATCAGCAGTCCTGTCCAACATACAAGCAGGAAGATTCTCAGTAAAGAACAAAGAAAAAGCAATATTTAAGACATGTCTTCATTGTCTTCCACAGATCAGGCCTAGAAGATGGACAAGATCTGGTGATAACGATCTTCTGTCAGTCTGACGTTGATTTAAAAGCTTCAAAGTGTCAGAAATGACAAAAGTGAGGAAATACAAAAAGAGAAAATTAGTTAGAGAGTGAGCATTTGTTAAACAAGTGTCAAATACTCCACTAGTCATCTCTCATGCTTTTAAAAAGAATACGGAAAGTACAAAAGGCACAAATACAACCAAAG
Source organism: Caloenas nicobarica (assembly GCF_036013445.1). Taxonomy (NCBI): domain Eukaryota; kingdom Metazoa; phylum Chordata; class Aves; order Columbiformes; family Columbidae; genus Caloenas; species Caloenas nicobarica. The sequence goes on from NC_088247.1 coordinate 74,755,459, forward strand.
ATTCAGAGCAGGCATTTCAGATGATAGCAGCATTGTCAGCCTCAATGTCTAGCAAAACCCTGTATTATTCTCAACACCAGGCAGTGGAGGGGGGAATAAAAATCAAGAGCAGTTTCCTTCTGCAACTTGTCAAGAAGCAAGTAGGTCTCCAGACCAAAAAGCACCACGCAGATTTTAAAACGGTGTCAAGACACTTTACAAAACTAATGTGAAGTGACAAGCACCATTCATGAAAAATATTACAGATTTCCAAAAAGCTTTTGATAGCAATTGTGCTGTCAGAAAGTCCAATGGATTGTAATCATAACTGGAATAAGACCAGAATGTACAATATTCCTGTTACTGTTAATACTGGCCATGACAAGGGTGCGACAAAATTTGCTGCAGTGAGCAACTGAGAGTTTTCATGGAGAAATGGTACATTTGGATGATTTTTCTTTCACTGCCCAAGTGGAAGAAACAGATCAGTTCTTAGCAGACACAGCAACACATATTAGTGACTTTATTGACAGAGAAAACAAAAACCATGGCTATTAATTATTCCAAACAAACCTATAATTGGTATCATTTTACCTTTTTTAGGAAGCAGAATGTGTGATGATGATTAAACTCTCCTATAATTCAAACAATGAAAACCAAGGCAGGAAGTGGCTTTTGTAAACTCATACAAATTTAACGAGGAGGACAAAAAAGAAACATGAACCAAAATTGATATTAAATACAAATTTTTTAGTCATGTTACCAGGTCTGTTTTCCTTGTCCAGAGCAGAGTCACAGAACTCCACAACAGCATTTGATAAGAGAGCGATTCCAGCATTTGATAAGAGATCAATTCATTTAAAAAAACCTCATGGGAGAACTCCAGAATCCCTTGGACAGAAATACAGTGTCAGGAATCGTAGGCTGAGTTCATGGATATAAAATATTAGAGCCTAACAAGCAGGAAGTAACAGACAACATTAGTATATGCTTTAAGAATGTTGCTGATATGGCTCTAACATCAAGTGATAACCTGAAGACTGAATGAAAGCAAAAAGGAGAGCTAGAATAGTAACACAGAATGAGAGGTGCATCTCCAGTTAATTAACACAAAATTATGGGTCCATGACTGGCCCACAGATGCAAGAATAGAAACAACTCCCATCCCATCCAAAACTTCAAAACATTTAAAGCAGTGGCTTTGACACACAGGGCACCAGGGAGCTCAGAATTAGAATAAAAACAAGCGGATCTAGGCTTCACTTTAGTGCTTCCCATTACTGAACAACATATAGAGCAGTTAAGCCAAACAAGGCTTCTTCAGTAACATCTGTCTCTGCCAAAAAGAATAAAAAGGGGCTGCCATAGAAGGAGCCATCTACTATGTCTCTACTGTGGTCAGAGGGCTGCTCCAGACAAGTCTGGCACAGCATCACAGGCTTGCTTAGGTGAGAGAAACGGAGAGCGTTTTAGGATGATTTGTTGGCACCAGGCAACACAATGGAACTTTCATTAAAAAAGCAGAAGTTTTAGAGCTGAGATTTTGCAGTTAAGGACACCAACCGATTGGATTTACAGAATCAGTGTGCAACACACTATTCAACAAAATTTTAACTCTGCCCCAGTGTGCCCATTCCCTCATACAAATTATGGAGAAAAACTACTTGCAGAAAACCAAAGCAGATAAAACAGGTCGACTTTATAAACAGATTCAGCAATTTAAAGTAAGAATTGTGCTAAAACATGATTTTGCATGAGTAGCACTATGTACTCTACCAAATGCCAAAGCCAGCAATTACTGCAGGACCGTTTACCCTCTTATTTTTTAAGGCATGACACAGATTATTTGGTCATGTGCAAACAGTGTGCCTTTGGACAGTGCAAAACTATTTTCTGTGTAGCTGTGTTCTGCTCAATGTACTGTAATGGGTTAATGTATGTTGGAGCTCAGATTGTTACTGGGTGTGCTGTACACAATCACAGCCTGTTTCGGAGACGAGCTCTCCATCCATTCCAAGGAACAAATACGGTCAAGAATTTGGGCAGCACAAGCTACTCCACAATGTCTTGCCAATATTCTTCACTGATCCTTCCTGGTGGGTAGAGAAAATCTGGAAGGCAACAGCCCATATCAGAGGTGTCTGGGTCCTGTCTGCATAGAGTGCCAGCAGGCAGACACTGTGTCCTGTGCAAGGAGGAAGTTTGTCATATCCTATGAAAGGCAGATAGGTTGCAACGTTTCCTAGATATTCAAGTTTTGTTTTCCCAAAGGAACTTTTAAATATGCAGAATCTACTATAAACACAGTGCTAAGGCTTTTCCATAACGCTGATGTCAGTAGGAAGAAAAATATGTAAACACTTGGAGAAATCAAGACAAATTTAGGCCAATGCAAACATAATGTTTCCCATTGTCTACTTTAGCTCTCAGCAACAGAAGTGAATTTTATTACATATTATTATAAATCATAATATTAACAAATTAATGATTTCAAGAGTCATTTATTACTGGTAAATGCATTTTTCTTTTCAGATTCTTGAATTTCTTGTGCAGTTATCCTTAATAGAGCTATGTGAGAGGAAACCTCTACCAAAAAATGTTAAGGATTTCTTTTTCTCTTGTTCTTCATCCAGAGAAACCCCAAACCACCTAAAAATTCTTATGAAAATCTAGACAAGCTTTTTCTGAAACAATCCACAAACTAACCAGTCACAGCCTCACTGGAGATCTGATATGCCATAATTCAAATCCCAGCTCAAGCTAAGTCATACCAGCGAGTGGATCTCCCACAGCCTAGGTGAGTGCACTAATTATCGGCCTCTCTGCTATTCTCAGGTGAGGTGCTCTCAATTATTCTACTGGAGTAACCTCATCTTGTATAACTAATTACACATTCACAGGGCTAACAAGGCTGTTTTTCCTAAGCCCACTGGTTATGGGAGTCATCTCAAGTTCTGAAAGATCCAGATTCAATTAGTATTTTAATTACTTACATAAAGCAGAACTCTTTTCATAAGAGAGACTGAAATTGTAACACCCCAGAAATTGCCTCAAGGTTAAGACATTCATGTAGGACACAAGTAACAATTTCAAGTTCTCAACCTGAACTACATTCATAGAACTTAAATATGTGATGCTGTGCGTGTGCTCTGCCTGGGCAGGTGACCCCATCTGGACACCAAAAACTTCCTCTGCTGATAAATTTTTGATGTTGAGAGACTGTTCTAGATGTAGCTATAACTATAAAAATATATAGATATGCACACTTGTATATATATGTATAAACAATAACATACCTTGAATTCTTTTTTAGCATGGAATAAAGAATTAAAAAAAATGTTATTTTAAATAGAAACAACAAATATCCCAATAGAATGCCTGATAATTATTTCAGGGACAAAGGCCTCGCCTACACTAGATATTTTGAAACATTGTGTATGTATTAGATATTGGAAGAGTAGTCTGGAACTCCTATTTCTTCTGAACCTTGGTTTCTCAAGAAATACTTGGTGTTTGGAGATGTAAATTTATCTACCTAATATATACACACATTCATATATAAAATATGCACATGAGTATTAAATTAAAATATACACACTATATATGGTGTTCTCGACCTGTTAAAATCTGTTGCACTATATGGTTATTCACAGCTTATATGGCTCACTCCATATATAGTACATCCTGATAGTTCAAGGTACCCTCGTCTTTCAATCTGTGACCAGTTTGTGCCTTATATATTTGAAGTAACTGGAACCAAGCAACATTTTAGCCTGTAAATTTTCAGAATGTGAGTCTGATTCAATTTGCTCTTAATATTTTTTAATTTTCCCTTAGAAAAATAAGAATCAAACATTTTGTTTCAAGACGTTTGTACTTCAAAATACTGATATTCTTTTAAAGCATAATATTTAATTTTTAATGTCTTACATGAACGTTTCTGATGGCTTGAATGTTCTGGGGACAAAAGCAATTATTAAAGCTTTGGAACTTCCCCAAAGGATGGGAGTTGCATTTGGCAACCACTTCACTAATAGCTGAAAGGTGAATTACTCTGGGCACCTTGTGTTGACTTAACCAGTTTTGTGGAGCTCAACATTTTCAGTCCAAACCTTCTTAAAAAAAAAAAATTGTCACTCAAGTGCTCATATAGTTGCCTCTGTTCTTAAATAATCTATAAATGGAAGTGGCATCAGTACTCATGACTCATAAACGTTGGCAGTGCTGTGTGGGCAATTCAGCACAGCATGTTCCCACCCCACAACTGATCTACCTGGCTGGAACCTGTTTTCATTTTCACTTATCTCCACAATAAAATTAATATTAACAAAATAAATACATGAATGTAACAGTAGTCAAATAACATGGATTTGATAGTTACAGATTATCAACATCTTATCTCTACTAAAGCTCTGTAAACATAATAAAGAATGTTTGCTTGACTCAGAGTCCATGAAATTTTGAGTGGTCATGAGTTTGCTGGATCTGATAACCAAAATACTCATTCAGAAACTACTCATCTGATCCTTTCAACTGCTCAAAGCTTTGTCCTTTCTTCTAATGTTTGTTTGGTTGTTGGGTTTTGTTTGTTTTGTTTTTCAAATACTATCTAATAAATAAAAATTATATATTGTAGAATTTGATGTCCTTTTTAATTTAATGTCTGGTTCTCCAGTTCACCCTTCCTTTTCTAATAACACATCAAGCAAGCAACTTCATCAAGTTTTGCTATGCTGCATTACCTGTTCCTTGTTCAGTGGCAAATAATCCTGGACAAATAAGACTCGCATTACAGAACTCCTCAGAAGGGAAGATGTTAGTTTTAAATTGTCTTTATCTGCCATGCATTTTTTATTATTTGTCTGAGTAGTTCCTCATTCTGCAGCTGGAGCTATAGGTGTCCATATTTATCCCAGAGTAAGAAAAAGAAACAACCAACTTTGTTTAGGTTCCTGCAATACTGAAACTATGGTAAGCAGTTCTCAGACTTATTAGGTCCCTCCTTCCTTCCAATTAGTCACAGGGTAATTCCCATTCCTGCCTCTTCCCCTCTGTTGTCACAGATTTGCTGACATTTGTGATCAAACCAGTTCTGCTCATCACTTTGGTGCTCACTCCTTGTGAAGAGCCACAAGGCAAATGTCTTTACTTGAGCATCAGCAAAACCTCTGCAAAAAACTCTTCAGAGAAGGGAGTTGTGAAGTCCTCTGCAAGGAAAACCCTCAAATACAGTCTGACAATTAAAAAAATCTGCTCTTTGGCACGCCAACGTAGACAAGTGGGTGAGTATAGAGGAGGGTTCTGAGACTGACTTTTGAAGAAAATGAGCAGACACCAGCCACCTTGAAGAGCATGGACTGGGGTAGGTAATGAACAGGCACCCTATGCTATGCCCTTTTTTTTCCTCTAAAGAATTGTGACATGTTCATAAAAACCTAATCTAGTCAAAATTTGCTAGACTAAAGATCAATTGATAAGACAAAACCAAAATACGAGCAATAAATCAGAATTTTCTGTGGAACAGGAAAACTCTAACAAGAACAGTGAAAATAACACAAACCCACACTGTGTTATTGAAGATTATGGAGAAGCAATACCAAAACAGGAGACAAAAATATCTTCCTTGCAGAAAGAATTTTGGCTAAGCACAACTCCTGGCCTGGAGCCTCTTCTGCTGACAGTTTTGTACTCTCCCTTTCCTAAGGAGAGGAAATCCAGGAGATCACAGGGGTAACTTCACTGCTAACTAAGAAAACAGGTGTGGGAATCTTCCCCACCTTCCACACTGTTGCATTTTATCTTCTTTCCTCTCCATTGCAATCTCAGTCATTGAATAAACTGGACCACAGGTAATTTGCAGTGATTTAAAAACAATCGCCCTTCCAGCCCTGGAAAATCCTAATCCAGATACTCACAAACAAGTTGTTAAACATAACCAGATTCCATTAGGAATATAGATAGTGATAAAGAAAAGAAGAAAGAAAAAAATACTAAAAAAATGGTAACAGATACAAGAAAAAAAAAAAAATCACCCTTCAGCAGTCAGAGGAAATTGAAATAAAAAAAGAAAGGTGCTACAGTTTAATAGAGGAGATAGAGCTCTAAGGCATACTGGTCTCTGGAGAAACAGAGGCATTCTTTTGAATGACATTCCAGCTCTTCTAGGAAAGTGAGTTGATACTCATTTTCAACTCTGAAGACTCAGGCCCATCTTCAATCTCAAGGGAGCAAAACTGTGAACCTGAAGTTCACTGTGAGCAAAAGACAGCACCAAATCTAGTAGGCTGACTGCTTTGTCCACTTCTGCAGAGCCATGATATGTGTTAGAAAGAGGCTTTGGTTGTCAGTGTTAAGTGGTTGAGGCAGATAAGCTGGCTAGAGACAGGATAAATGGTGTATTCAGAACACAACAGGTGTGAAGGACAGCCAAAGTTAATTGATCCTGCTGCTTAATACAGCCCCGGCCTTTCCAGCTATCCTGTATCTTCTTGTATAACAGCTGGTGAAGGATGCTCTCCTATACTCCTTTGTCCTCTCTCAAATCCACTGAAAGGCTGCAGGAAGAAACAATCAATAAATATTTGCATCAAAAAAAGAAGACCCACCATTAACTAGTACCTTCTTTAAATAGAGGAAAATAGGTTATGGATAAGAAACAGATTTTTAGGGAGTTTGAAATACTTTACCCTTTCATCAGTGATTTGGAAACATGGTCGTCTACATGCTGAATGACAGCAAAGATTTGCCTTTGCTCTCACACATACTCTGGCTTCCAAGGACAACTTATCCCATGTTTTTTGTTATACTGAAGCCTTTTAGTAAGAAGCTGAATAGGAGCACACGGGGCAAGGGGAAGAGGAAAGCAAGGCAAGAAATAATATCTTTTAGCCCCAGACTAAACTGTGATAATGATTTCCATCTACAGTACAACAATATTTGCCTCAAGAAAGCAGTTTGTTCAGCTGCTCAGGAAAGAGGCTTGAATACTGTCTGATAATGTATTTTCCTAAGGGTGCCAACGAGTCAGAAAGCAGCACATGCCACAGAGCCACCAAATGCTGAAGAGACTCTGTTAGAAGGGTGTGCTCTAATTTTTAGCATTTCTCTATCACTGGCAATCAATAATAAATACCTAGAAGTCTTCTCCAGATCTATATATTAGTCAGATGAAAACCAGGCTCTTTCTATGGACAGAACGCTAGCCTATTTCTCAGAAAGCCCAAGTTCGACTCGCTGCTCTGCCACAGGCTCCCTTGTAGGCCATCAGGAAGTGACTTGAACATACCGATGTGGGTCTGTGGGAGAAGACTGTCAGCTGTTGGAATTAGCCCATGCAATCAACTGTCTTCGTGTTTAAGTTTACTACAGCACAGTATATAACATTGATCATGCACCAGACTGAAACTGTAAAGATACACTATTGAAGGAGGCCTGAAAGTATCTCTGCTGTGAATTACATAAGTGGACATATATGATTCATGAGTCATCTCTGCTGCTTCCCTGCATTGTTAGAAGTATATACTTTTTTCTTAAATACAATTCCTGTGTTAGTCTAACTTCTTTCTCAGACAACATATACAGATAAAATTGTTAGAGGAGAAAATGCTGAACTAAATATGGTATGTGTTAGAAGCATAAACAAGCAGGTCTGCTGCTGTTATAAGGAAGGGCTGCAGCAGTTCAATATTAAGAATGATGCTCCCTTTATGTGACCTTAATTTCCACCACTTTTAACTTTAGCAAACACTACCACAGGAGGTTTGCTGACAACTAGCCACTTTCTTGCCACAGTACTTATGTAGGGATGTTTCAATTAAAACAGTTCAGCTCATTCATGATTTTTCCAGAACACAATTATTTTCATATCTATTCCATAGTTTCCCCATCTTCAAGCTGCAAACCAGCCTCATTTATCTCATAAGTGTTTTTGCTAAAGCACCCCAGATTCTAATAACACATGGTATATAAAAGCACCTGAAGAAAATTAACATAGTCTTCAGAGCAGGTAATAGTAACATCTGGTAAGTACAACCCATCAACCATGTGCTGAAAAAGAATGTAATAAAAGTCAATATACACTAATTAACTGAACACTCAATTTTGATCAATGCATAAGGCACTGCCAAAAAAAATGTTTATGTGACTGTGCAATTAAATGCAGCAGACAACAGAGTCGTAAGTATTCAAAAATCACAAGTTTGTCTTTTTAACCCTAACCTTTTGAATGCTTTGGCTTAGAACAATAAAATGACTTCCTTCTGGTGTCTTTTTGTAATTCAAATGGAATTTAACAACATTTTAAGTTGTGTTTTGGTTTTGCTGAGTTCATTTGAAATTAAACTTACTCTGCAGTTTGAAAATAGGGGGATAATACATTCAGTCTTCTAAGAAAAATTTGCTGGGACCATTTCACTTTTGGGGCAATTTTCACTACTACTATTTCTGTAGAGCAAGTTCTTCCAGAATAGGTCAAAGTCTACAACTCTTACCAGGACTGTGGGAGGAGTCAGGTTCTTGCTTGATGCTTGCTCTGCATCAAGGGCTTTTCTGTCCAAGTGCTTTGGATTAAAATTTCTGTACATCTCTGCTTCTTTCCAGCATAGATCAAAACAAAACGTTACAACCTGCCTGCATACATGAGCAGAACACTTGTTTTCTGGTGACACCCGCTGCAAACCCCTGCCTTGGCCTGTACTCCCAGAGTACTACCAGGTGCCCTCACGTAGATGTGGCTACAGCATGCACAAGCTCTCTCTACACTGAAATAAACCTGCACAAGGCAGACCTACCCGAGGCTTCAGTGGCCTTGTTCTCACTAAGTCTCTCAATGTCGCTTTATGCCTTTATCATTTAATTAAATCACCAATAATTGAATTTCGTAGACGAAGCTGAACAAAAATTACTGTGAAGGGCCAAAATTAAAAGATACTGAAGACTTATTTCACAAACTGGGAGTCTGACAATTAAATTCTACCAACTCTTTCTTACTCCAGCATCTGTGAGGAAATATGCTACAAATGGCTTTTGGCTGCCTGCCGAAGCCTCAGCCATTCTGACATGTGTACAGCAAGGCGACTGCTGACTAAGTGTCTATATAACATATCCACGATCCTCCCAGTCACTCTTAAACAGTAATGTTATTGACCAGACAGTTGTCTTACCTACTGAAAGTAAAATGAAAGAAAAAAAAAATATATATATGGTAAGTAAGTTCAGGTCAAAAGCAGCCCTTCAAGAGAAAGGTTCAGTGCAGAACCTGCTCAGTGGGATGAAAACTCTCACCTGCCTTTTTTCCTGTACTTTTCTCAACAACCAGACAACCACCTTCTCCGTGACACGAGTGATTTACTGAGCAGTCATGAAAAAGTGACATTACCTATATACGCTGCACTGGCTGTAGTTCAGGTAGGGTACACAAATTCTGCCTGTCTCTATGGCTGGACACTTGAAACAAGACTGAGACATTACATGAGCTTCCTTCACCACAGCTGTTGCACTCATCATGAGAATCCACCTCAAGATGATAGAAAACAATTAACTGGCTAATCTCTCACCAATTAACAAACTTAAAAGGAAAAAACATACTAAGACATTGCAAAAAATAATCCATAGAAAGAATTTTTACTGCATATCTTTACTTGAGGATCCTCTTAATCCATATCTGAACAGCAGCTACTACTTTGAGATCTTTCCTAGATCTTAAACATGGAAAGAATCCATCTTTGTTTTGACCAGATATACTGATCACTTGAAAGGCTGTGATGACACCTTCCTGATTTATAAGGATGCTGCATAGCTCAATTATGGCTTTTGAAGCTCTTGGTTTTCTGAAGAGAAGTCATATAAATCATAACTATCTTTAGGACAAACACCACTATACAAAGAAATAAAACACCCTCAAAATTTGGGAACAAATTTCTCTCTCAGTGTATGTCTACTAACTTTAATGAAGCTGCACCAAGGACAGATTTGGCCCAGAACATTAATTAGAGCATTGAAAGGTTTAGATTGCTCAGAAACTTAAAATAAGTCTGAATTTAATTCAAACCGAATAAAATTGAAATTCTTATTGTGTACGACTTTCTGCAAAGTGGGGAAAACACCGTGGGTTTATTTCTGATCCCTCTGAAATAATTCTATTCTACTTCAAGTTTCACTGATGTAAACACAACTATTTCTTGTTTCTCCTCATGTAAGCAAGGTCAGAATCAGGCTGCAACTTTCTTGCCATCTGGCCTGGGACCCACCCCCCCACCTCCCCCAATCAGTCAACTGTTGCTTTCTGAAAAAATTGAAATAAATGTGGTAAAGAGCTACTGGCATGTTAATTTGTGAACTGAAACAGACTGCAATGAGAATCCTGAAGTGAAACAAATTATAGCTAATGAGGCATTGTTATCTGCATTTTATGCGGCTTTGCTTCATCAAATACTTTCATACTCAGGACGGACATTTATTCAGGGCTTAGAAAAACTTCACATCCTTCAGCTATCCAAGCTGAGAAAGAGTTGAGTATCTTTTCTCAATATAAGATGCACTGAGTTACACTTCAGCTTGTACAATCACATTAATTAAATCGTAGTCAGAATGTTGTAGAAGTCCTCACTTAAACACACAAAATATACCTATTTCCATACTTTTCAATTATTCACTTACAGTACAGTATATTGGTAAATATACTGTTTTTCTGATTACAGCTAAAATTAAAATCCCAATGTTTTCCCATAGATATCTTCAATACAATGACATATGTTAAGGTAATCTGTGACTGAATTCCTCCAAGATACAATAGGAGATGTAAGATTAATAAATCTTTAAAGACAGCTACATTTCTTCTCTTCTTTATAAGGAAAATCATTATATTTCAAGCATTTTTCCTGAAAAGCACTTCAGTCACCTACCTAACTCCTATTCAGGGAAATCACAACTGACTTGTACAATTCTCAGCACTGATTTTTTTTCAGATGACTGTAGCTACCTAATTTTCTCTCCTGCATACCAGAAAGGTGATGTAAATATATTAATTCAGTCTTGTCAGGTAAGAGCTCCTTTATAAGCCCCTGGAAGAGCACACAGATGGAAAAGAGCCTGAATTCTCAGAAATACCAATGTTATTTCACAAGGACTCCCTCTACTTGAAAACAGAGTTCCCCTACTTGTCTTGGTAAACAGGAATTGTTCAGGATACCCTGCTACAGCCAAATAGATTCATTCAGCAATTCCCCATTTAAGCTACAATTTTAATAAACTTCTTATCGTGGAAAGTGAGATAGATGACACCAGCCCCTCCACCCCAACAGAACTGCAGGTATGGATTTATCGGGCAGGGAATCTCCTTTCCCATTAGCACTCCACAGCATGTGCACAGCAGACTAAAGAGCAAGACAGCAGCCATGCACCCAAACTGCTTCTCCTTGCCACCATCCACACCCAGCTGGTTGCAACATCCAGCCCCAGCACTCAACAGTTGTTATATATTACATCTTGTAAAAGCACCTCAAAGGCAAGATGAACAGAAGTGTCAAAGATATAAATAGAAATACAGTGAAGGAAACAAGTTATTGCCCTGAAGGGACTAAAAACCTTTAGGGGCTGGAAAAAAAAAAAAAAAAAAAAGGTTTTCTGAAGCCTGTCTTCTCTTTCTGCCATCAGATCCATGCTGTGTCATACACAGCACAGGATACGCAGTCAGGACTTAAAAGAAAACTATGAATGAAAGAAATCACATAGTTAAACTGCTGTTTGTTTCCTAGAGCGACAATCTGTCTTCCCTGTTGCTTATTTTGAAAAGAAACAAATAAGCACAACCTGCAGCACTTTTCTTGGGAGATAATTGCGTAAGTTTATATGCCCCACTGTTATAGAACTATGAATGTTTATTTTCAGGTTTTCTTAGCTTAATTTCATTTGCATGTTCCTTCCTTGGAAAACCTAAGTTGCCAAATGCTAGAAAGGAGCCTGATAGGTGCTGCACATTTTGAGGCACACAAACATTATAAATAGTTATTAAGGGTGTTAATTTAAGGGGTTTTAACGAAGAACTAATAAAAGCTTGAAAAAAATAATCAGGTTTGTTCTAAAACTAGGAAGAAAACCACTGCCTGGAATAATGCCTATAAACACATATGGTTAATGCATCAATACTTTTATTATTAATAAAGCATTGAATAACTTCATTTGTAACATCCAAGGTTAATAGCTTTATAAGTTGAGACATAGCTAATATTGGGAGAAGGCAGAAAAACTGAAATTATGTCCAGAGTAGATTATTTTGCTAATTTCAGTATCTCTCAGAATAAAGTATATTTAATGGGCATAATCAATGATAGAAAAAGCTTATTACTTTCTTGGTAAAGAGGATTCATTAGGTAAAATAGAAAACAGCAAAGACAAGGATTTTGTGTGTAGGTGTTTTATTTCCCTCTAGTTCTTATGAATCTACAGTAAGCCTAAAGAGAGGACACCCATCTGTTCCCAAGATGTATGTGTGATCATGAACACAGAACTGATCACCCTGGAAGTTTTCCAGCACAAGTAGTTTGCCTGTGATTCTTCAAAGTGTTTTGTACTTTTAAGACAGAGCTTTAGTAGGAATTAGCACAATATACTATTGTAACAGATGCTCTAGAAGCACTTCAAGTCATGCTGATAACATAACTAAATCCATCTACATAGAAACATCCCATTGTTCCTGCAAAGAGATTTATATTTGTTCAAGTCTGCATTGCACAGTTGGCTGTACACCCAGACTTCATCCAATGCTAAAACTGTTCTACTTCATATGCTCAATTTAGCCACAACATCACGTGATCTTTTGATCGGTCTTTGACAAGAACATTTAAAACCCTATAACATTAAAAACTGTACCTTACAAGCAAAGGGGAGATATTCTCTGCATCTTCCTCCTGAATTATTTCTACGTAGTTACAGACAGGTATCTTCAGCCTGCAAAGCACCTCCCTTCCTCAGCAAGCACAGTTCTCTGCTATAAAGGAGGACACACACTAGAATTTACTTCTTGAGGACTGGATCAGCAAAAGGACCTCAACAACACGGCTAGCTATGAAATGCTGACCACCAACCCCCCACACCTAACCCACTCATTCAGCCCTAAACAGAAGAAGGAATGCTTCTACTCATCCAGTCATTACCAATAGGAAAAAACAACACACACAAAAAAAGCCTCAGATATCCTTGTTTGTTTCCTGTGATTCAGCATATAGTATCAGTCAAGTTACATCTACACCCTCCTAGCTACAGGCTATTGGAAGGTGAGAACAGCGTAATTTTCCAAACCTGGATAAATAGACAGGTAGTAGTACAGTGTAACTGCATCTCTCATTCTGGCCTTCAAGTATCATGGGAGTACACTCATACTTAAATACATTTACACAGATAAACCATTCAAGAATTCTTGGGTGACAAGAGCCAGGAAAGTGCCAAGAAAAGCTTTTCTAAAAAGACAATAGGAACATACTGCAAGAATTCACTTCCCTCAGTAAATAACTGCCTTTACTTGTATACACAGGGATAATTCCAAACTCAAGGCATAAAATAAGCCAGGCTCTGGTCTTGTGAACTTGATAAAACCTGTAAGAAGGGGCAGAGCATCTGCAGGCTTGCTTGGCTCCTCTGTGGTACCAGCTTGCAAGGAGGTGCCTCAGGGTGCCCCTTCCTAGACACACGTGAGGCAATACCCAGCACAGAGGATAATCTTGGCATAAGGAAAGGGAAAAAGTGACAACCAGAACAAAAAGGGAACTGGGCCAAAGTCTAGACATATGAATCACCCACTTGGGCTTCAGTTCCACAGCACAAGCCACAGGCAATGGCACACAGCTCACACAGAGCAGCTGGCTACAGGCAGGCAAGGCCGACTACACATCATTACAAATCTTTGAAAAGAGAAAGAAAAAAAAATCACCCGAAAAAGCCCAATCTCTTATAATTTTTTTATTAGAAGGAAAATAGAATGCAGGAAATAATTCACTTAAGTACAACAGCTCAGTTACCTGGGTACTCTAGCCTTTGCTCTTGGGCAAAACTTAGGAAGCAACTTCTGCTCTCCATCACACAAGTGTAAGTCTGGAATAAATCAACGACTTTCAGTGAGGTTATGATTTACACTAGTGTGAATGAAGGCAAAATCTAACATTAAGACAAAGATTAAAATCTCTGAACCAATACAGATCTCTGTACCAGTGCCAAGTCCCAAATTTCTCAATTGTTTCATATGTTTACATCTAGTATCTGCAAACATTTTTATGCTGCTTGGAAAAAAAAAAAAAAAATCACTCCTGAAGTAAAAGTGACAGGAATTTTACATGTTGACAGGCTCCAAATCCTTCCAAGTCCTTGCTCTTTTTTCTGAAGTAGTAGTTTTATCTCAAATATTCTTGAGCATGAAGGAAAAGTAGCTCCATAAATATCACCCAACTGCCTCCAACATGCCTGGGAAAGTCCTAGCTCTGCTCAGCAACAGAAATGCCACCAAGGGCCAGGACTGAAAAATTTTATAAACTGCCCAGCACTAGAGAAGGACTGAACCCTATCATTCTCTAGGCCTCTGAAATTTATATAAATACGACAATTCTACCCCGTCTCTCGGTTCCTGGCAGGATATATTAAATTTGCTGAGGACCCTCTCTCCATACCACGGCAGGAAGAAAGACATTAGCTCAGGCTTCAAGAAGCCTGGATTCAATTTCTTCCCAGTCACCAGTGCCCTGTGCAACACTGAGAAACCACCATTTTCCTGTGCCTTACTGCACTGTAAAACTGGGGTAACATCCCATCCTTATCTCAAAAGAGCGTATAAACTGCCTGAATAACGGAGATGGGACCATCTAAAATAAAAACGTGTGTAGCCTGATTCCATGATTATCACAATCCAAATAAAGTATTTTATGGAGTCATTTTCTGTACTTTCTAAATAAAAATATTTTTGGAAATGTTTGGAGGGGAAGAGGAAAACACTTCAACATGACAGTCAAAATGTTTAATTTCAGCTGAAGCTATTCCCTTAAGCCTTCATGTATTCTTTCATAAATTTGAAAAATATCCCAGGTAATGCTAGAAACTTTACTGTGAATGAAGTGTCTTTATTTTCCACCTCGAGATCACATCTAAAGTGCCTCCCTCAAAACTACAAAAACATATCTCTCGGCAAGCTCAGGTACATGATTTTTGCCAGTAAGCTGCTTATTGCAAGGACTGTGAAAGAGGCCACATCTAAATTAAGCTTATTACAATCTTGTATCAGAGTTATGACTTGCACCATAAACTATCAAATTAAAAATGCATGCAAACTTTCTTGTTAGAGAACTGTAAATAATTTTTAATGGATCAGAAGAGCTACAGAGAGCATTGATCTATACATCTCTAGTTCAGTGCTTTGACTCATGCAACACTGAATATCCTGCACAATTTTTTTTTTTAGCAATGGTTTTACAAAGTATATTCTCCAGTATAATGAGTGGGGTAGATAAATAGCAGCTGTTGTATAAATCACCCAAAATAAAGAAATTACTAAACTGCTGAAACTTCTGCCAGCTCAGCAGCAACAGGTAGCACAGGCAGCCACTCTGCATTCAGGTTTTGCCAAAACCAGGCAGGCAGGGAAGTGCCCCCTGCACATTGACCTTCACAAGTTCTCCAAGGTGCCAGTGAGAGCCACACACACTTTAGCAGCTGGTTAGCTTTTTCTTTCTTTTAGAAAGGTTCATTTTCAAAAGTGTAGAAATTCAAATTCATTCTTTATCATTTTGCTTTACATTCTCCAGCTAGAAATGTTGCCACTTTCAGACTCTGAGTGTTTTCTCAAGGCTATCATGCCCTGCAGTGGGAGAATACATTATTTCTAGGAACAGATTTTCAAACACAGTTGCTCTTTATCACCAGTGGGTGCACAAAAACAATTTATCAAGAAAACACCATGATGTGTTTTCCAGTGACAAAAGGGCTAAAATAGTACTTGAGCTCAAAAATTTTGGTCCAGTCTTGGGACAAATGAGATCGGGGTGCCTTTTTTTTTTTTTTTCTTTTTCTTATTTTTCTTCTTGAAACAAAACAACAAAAAAGGCAAGACAAAACAAAAAACTACTCTGGGCAAACAATAACTCTTTTTCTCTCACTGGACTTATGTGTGGAGATAATACATTTGGAAGAC
The DNA here is from genome assembly GCF_036013445.1 of Caloenas nicobarica. NCBI lineage: Eukaryota > Metazoa > Chordata > Aves > Columbiformes > Columbidae > Caloenas > Caloenas nicobarica. The sequence continues at coordinate 74,771,606 of NC_088247.1, forward strand.
CTAACCCAGAGCAAGGTAGGAGTTCTATTTCCCATTCAATCTCTGATTCTTGCATATCTTTGACTGTAGATACCACCTTCCTAGTTCTCTGGTAGATTACCCAATCTCTCAGTAGGGAATAAGCATACTTTGTAAATCCCTTCAGTATAAAATAAAATAATTATCATCCTTCAAAGCCCACACCCTACAAAGTGGACACTTCTGCTATACCCCTGTGGGATCATGGCCCAGGTCTGTAATCTGGTGTCTGCTGGTGGCTACCACAGCTCCTAGTTCCTTACACAATTTAAGCCTGTGCAAAGAAATCTCTTGACTGTAATTAACACAGGCGCTAGACTCTTAGTTAACTCCCTCAGCTCAAGAAACTTCTTCCCAAAGTAGTCTTCCTCCACACTTGTTTGGTGCCTAACACAACCCCTCCACAGCTCCGATACAAGCCTCTGGACATTGTCACAGTTCAAACAACATTTCGGTAGGTTAATTTATTTCATTTTAATGACTGCAACAGAGGCAGGGAGTAAGAAAGTTGTCATCTTGTTAATGTAAAGGGCAAACAAAAAAACCCACCAACTCTTAGAGAAATATTATCCTTTTATTTGATGATAAATAAACACATCCCAGGCCAAATTCTGTATATCAAGCTATCAAGCACTGCAAACAGATGTCAAGAACTATCATGTTGTGGTAGTTACTCCTCAATCTGTATTTTAAGGTGTTTGCAACTGAGATGGATTAGAAAAATTAAAGACTTAAATGAACTGCAGTGACAGAAAATCTTCCCCAGCAGTTGTACCTGCCCAAGTACCCTCCTACGCACTTACACACATGATCGTTTCCACATATTTTCCACTTACATGGCCACAAAAAACTCTATCACGGGTACCTAAGGACTGGACTCAAATTTAATTGTGATTTATTTTAAAAAGAAAAACTTTATTTAAGGCTGAATATTTTGCTAGCAGCAATAGCACTTACTGTCACTGTTGAAACCAGCAATTCAGAACTTTTATACAAACCACTGCACACATTAAAAAAATAGGGTAGGGTATAAACTGCAGGTATTTTGCTGTGAAATAGGCACATCACTGTGTCTAGAAACCATTTCAAATATATGTACTACAGACACTGCTTCTCAGCAACATCCATCAGTGGCAATCCAAGAGAGTCTTCAAATCAAAATGATGTATTAGGTATCATAAATGTTTCCTCTAAAATTTGTGAGACAACTCAGAAAACCATGATGCATGTAATGCTTTGCCAAACTATAGGAGCAATTAGCGAGCTTGTTCTGTACACAAGGAGCTGAAGAAGTCCCTCGTTCTACAGATGCATGTCTTACATTGCTACAACTTTTTCCCTGCAAATCCCATCCAACACAGCTTTAACTAAACAAGTTCGCACACCGCACACCAGCCCTGCTGCCTTCACTGCTCCCTCACCTCTCCTTACCTGCTTTCCATGCCACTCCAGTGCCAGCTGGCTCAGCCCCCATCCCAGGGGACAGGTGGCCACTGCAAGCACAGGTACAGCCTTTCCCTCTACACCAGGGCCCTGGCTTGGGTGTCACCATATGTACCTGGTCTGTCACCCACATCTCCCAGAAACACCTCCTTATCTCAACCTGAGGAAAGCTTTCCTGACAAAAATGTTTTCGTGTGAAAAGTTTTGGTTCTGATGAGACAACGTTTTTCACTGAAATCAACCAAAATAGATATATTCCCCTCCCCACTCCCAATAAGCATGAAGAATTGGAAATTTGATACCAAGTTCAACTACACTAGAAGCAGTTATTCTAAAACTTAATAATAAATGTCAACTGTGTTTTAGGCACAGCAAGTCATGCCTTTTATCAACATTTAACAATTTTCTTTAGAATTTTTTTGTTGGGAATAATTTTTTCCTTTTTTTTTTTATTCATTACTTCACAGCTCATTCTCCAAGCAATGAAATAACCTGCACAGAACAACTCAATAATGTCCAAAGTTCAAATAAAGAAGTATTTCTAATATGTTATTGTCAGAAACAAACATATACAGGAGCCATTCTCATAGGATTTCAAAGACCTATGAAAATCACTGTCTAAAATATCTTGATACCCTTCTGAAGCAGATATACACATGTTCATAAGCAAGCTGAAGCCTTAAGAAAAACAGCCCAGATCCATATGCACAATCAGTATTATTCTCCAAACCAAAGTCCTGACCCCTGTTTGTCTACTGAATGTCAACTGGCCATAATGAAGGGCTTTCAGACTGGAAACAAGCAGATTACATTTGACTAGGTACTTATATAATAGCTGGGAGTTGATCAGTTTAGAATTAAATGTTAATGAAAAACCTTTCAAGGCGCTTAATAATTGATAGATTAACAAAAAAAAACCCCTCAAATTACCACAAGTACATCTCAGGCAGGAAACAAGAAACTCTGGGTCTTCTGTGGAGAAGTTTAGGAGGAAATTTAGAGAATGGGTGGTACAAAAATCAAGTGGATATAGGGTACTACAATATGTACAACAGATAACATGAAGGATAGTCAGCACTGTACAGAGAAATGGTGTAACTTAGAACATTTAGATGGGAAACTCAGAAACCCACATTCTTGCTACTACTCTGCAGAGACAATTCTACCTCTGCAAATGAGGCTGGTCCAGGTCTGATGCTCGCATCTTTAGAAGAACGTACAACAGTCAGAGAAGCCACAGGAAGCACAAAACAACAGCTAGAGAACACCATAATGTGCATTCTTTCCCTTTTTTATAATCTCAAAAAATATGCTCTTCAATAAAGCGCCATAACGACATTTTAGATCCTCCAATGCGCTTTAACCTGAGCCGAGGAGGATACATCAAGAAACAATAGCAGAAACCAGAGCCTACCACTTGTATATTTCCAGTAAGACAAAAACATTTTTCAGTAAGAGTTACTGGACATGGGAACAAACTGCTAAGAGATGCGATGAATGCATCTGTCCCCCGAAGCCTTTTGAGTGAAGCTTGGCTACATTCTGGATGCTCTCTTGCAAGTACAAATTGCAGGGTCTGTGCAGGATAACAAGATAGCCGGTACAACACACCGTGCAGGAGTTCATTCTAGGCTTACACTTGGTAAATACATAAAGTGGAAAAAAGCAAAATAACTTAAAAGGTCAATTCTCAGAATATGCTAAATCACAGGAGATAATTTGAGATAATCTGCTGAGTAATCGTCACCAGTGAAAAGTGGGGAATTCCATACAGTTCTGTGGATTTTCTACTCTCTATTGGTGACATACTTGCTGCTCCTGGAACTTCATACGGTTTTCAGAGACATTCAGTGGTCAAACAATATACTGCAACTCAATGTTTTTTTCAAAAAAAAAAAACAACAAACCTGAAAGTGTAAAAATGTGAGATACCTTTTAGCATAGTGAAAGCTATGAAGTGTAAATGTGACAAACAAAGGACTAAGAAAATATCCTGTCTCTGTTTTCTAACATGAGATTTTCTTTAGCAATACACTGAAGTTAGCAAAAAATATTTTAAAAGAGTAAATATCATCTCTCACACAAGTAAAGATATACAGTTGTTCAACTGTTGGAAAATAAGAATTTGTTATGGGAATAACTTAGGCTGCCAGCAGTACCTGGAAACCCCAGTCCTGGACCAGTACTCTGTTGTGCCAAAGGTCTTATGATTATGACAGTTATCCTATTTACAATGATGCCACTTCGTACTACCGAATCAGAGAAAAAGATCTCTCCTGAAACCACCTCTTCCTGGCATTCTGCTTGCACACGTACAAAAATTCCCACCTTGCAATTTAACACCAGGGGCTTAGGGCAGGCTCATCCCTAATGAGCTGGCCATCTTTTGGGATTTCTCAACAGCTTATAAGAATTTTAGCATTAAGATTCTACCAAGTTTGTAAATCAGTGCTGCTTACACGTCTTTAAAACAATATTCATATTGTGTTAGCTTATTCATTGTCTATATTTCATGATTTATATTTTCAATAAATTTCTTTTTGAATCGGGTCTGGGGGGAGGCGATTGATCATTCGGTTTTGAATTTCCTTAGATCTCCCTTTCTTGAGCTCCGCTGCTTGCCGGCTTGCGAGGGCTGAGCAGCAGGGGCTTGGCTTTGGCTCCCTGGGCCTCGGCAGAAGATGCGCTCAGGAGGGGGCACGGGGGCAGCCTTGGAGGGGAGGAGGCGACTGACCCTCTGTCTGCGGCTTGCGGCAGCCCCAGCGCCTGGTAGGGACACGGGAAAGCCCTCTTCTGCTCTCCCGGTGCCTGCAGCCTGCTCAGCTGCTCAAGGGCAAAAAGTTCAAAAAAGGGGAGGTTTGGCTCCAAGAAATCTCAGGGCTTGCTCAACGACAACAAGGTCTTCTGGAATTGATTAACACTGAGCTCTTTTTATTTGCCTTCGAGCTTTTCAGACCATGCCACACCTGATTCACACTTTCAAGGTTTCTTCTAGAAGGGCAAATACACATTTTGCTTTAAAAAGACAAATTAAAGCCACGTTTCTGATGGATCAACACAATTCTAGCAGCTGAGTTTTAAAGATAATTCTAAAAACATGACAATGAACAATAAATACCAAGGTAAAGAGCTGAATTCCCATAATTCTGAATCAAAACTGTCTTTTTCCTCTACCATCTTTGGAAGCTGAATATTACAAGTGAGCTTGTGAGCTCTGAAGATCTGCCTGGCAAACTTGGGTAAGGTCAGATTTAAAATAACAGTTCCTAGCGCCAATAAGCAAACATCACTCCACTTAAAATCACCTTGTTATTAACACCATCGCAGTTAAACACTTATCTGACGGGATCACCACTTCAACTGATTCCTTAGCTTGTAATACAAAAGCCACAAACAAAAGGCTAGAGAAAGGGAAGAAACAACGTGGGGAGAAAATACAACAATTGACATGGCAGATAGCAGGCCTGAGGTATTTTGGTTTTGTTTTAAACCCTGTTGAGAGATTTCAGGAACCCAGATACAACTATGTAGAATCATCCTGGCTTCAAGTGTGTCCATTAGACAAAGTATTAGCAACTGCAAAAGAAAAAAATGAACCCACAAGAGCACTGAAGACCAGACAAATGAATCAATATCCAGTTCTCCTGACTGTTGTACCTTGGAGAGATCTAATTCTGCAGGTATGTAAACTGAGAAAGAAGAGATGAGTTTTGTTTTTTAATACAAAATAAACACTGACAAATCATATGCTACATTTAAGTCAGCCCGTGTGCATATAGAACAGCCTTACTCAATAGAAACAGCTTTAGTGCATGTCCAGGCTCTAGCACCACGCTAAATCATTTCGAGGAGATAAACTGGAAGAAACCAGTTGATTTTACTTCTGTAAAGTTTGTTTCTAGTTTAGAATCTTGAATCAGTCCACACATAAGTCTGGCAAGTTCCAAAGCCTGTAGAATACCAAAACTAAAGAGATTATGGGAGCACCCTGGCAGGGCAGTGAGGAATGAGGCAACCTCTACCACTCTGGCTCTACCCAAGAGACTGACTACAGGGAGACTACAGTGAGAGAAGAAGGAGGAAAAAACCAAAAAAAAGCAGCATCACCAGTCTCCTTCCTAAGAAAGCCTGACATTTAAATAACACAGTAGCTCCATGAACTCAAGAAAAATACTAGACTGATCCTGGAATGGTGTCTACATCTTTCAAGCCCTTTAAACCATGGGCTGACACCAGCCACCTATTAGGACTTGAAACCTTCCCTCCAGCTGTAACTGTATCTTCCTTCTCTTCTTACTGCTGCTGTGTGATCAGTCAGAAACATAGTTTAAAGTAAGAGGGAAAGTTGGGAACGTAGGTGAGAAACAGGACATTTTTTCCCTTTAAAGTTTTAAGCCAACTTTGTTTTCTTCTTCTACTTCACAAAAAATAAATAGTGGAGAAAAGTCACAGCTGCATTTTTCACAATAGCAGTGTTTTAATCAGCATTTGAAAGTCCCCAAGCACTCTGTAGATGGGTGCCAGTAAGCACACAGATTTTGCAGAAGGGTCACATTTGTCATTTCCAAACATGACAGCTTAGTAGGAGCAGTGAAGTTACTCTAAAGAAAAAACATTGGGTTGCCAGTAAGGTCAAGTCACAAGGATCTAGGCAGCCTGCTCTGGAGACTTGCAGAGGAACTGGATTATAGATTCAAATCAGAGCCAGGCTGCACCAAGAACAAGGCTTGAACCTGACCGTGACAGATCTGCTGATACAGGACAGTTGGGTTTGTGGATTAAAAGGTAACTTTTGAAGGAACCAATGTCTCCTGCATTACAGAAAGGCCCTAAGAAAAAGCTTAAAAGATTAAAATGTGAGAAACAATAAATCAAACTGGATGTACATATTAGCTGGAAAATGAAGCTGCACATAAGCCAAAAAGTTACATATTCCTGTATATGTGCATTCTTCTATCTTTAAAGCCTATAAGTTGACAATAAACCTTCTTTCTGAAGAAATATACTCCGGTTCAATCAAAGTGTTTGGTCCTTGTGTAGTATTGCTCAGATCAACTCTATAGCCTCAGGTATGCAGGCAGGCACTAATTTCCATTTATTCCTAAAACTTATGAACCATTCTCCTCTGTTCGTTTCAATTGCTTTGAGCATAGAATTAGCACCTGAGATTGTAAAGTGTATTTAAATGCTTACAATATGTTACTCTTGGCTTCATGGGTTATTATTTTTGTGGTAAGTTTTTGTCTGATCACCCTTCAAATCTATTTTTTTTTCCTCCAAATTGCACCTCTTCCCATTTTGCAAGCAGTTAGCACTGGCGTATGTTTACTTAAGAGATGCTTAATAAACACCAGATGCTTAGCTGCCTGTTTGGACACATGTATTACGAACTTTCAGTCATCCCATCCCATTCCTCGCACTGTCACCTGCTCATATCACAGAGATCCTGCTCGTACTGCACACAGCCACACAGTTGGCAATACTTGAATTACAGTGCAAGTCAGCTGCATGTGATCCTGGAGAAGTCTGGGAATCTCAGCTCACATTTTTTATTTCCCAGGGACCCAAACAGATCAGGCAACTACTGACACGGTTCGCTACAGAGTTTTAATGATCTGACAGAAGAATGAGACAGGCAAATTCAGTATAGCAGGAAATAATGATGAAGCTTTGTTGCTATCCATTTTCCTTCCTACCACTGAAGGCTCTCCGTGTGAGGCTGCCAAACTCCCCCTCATACCAACAGGTAAGAAAATCAAGGCTGGAAAAAAGGGTTAAGATGATTTATAAGAAACACGAGCCAGTTTTCACACTTCAGCATACAGGTGAAGCTTGGATGCCTATTGTATAAACAGCTGATATGCAAATTTAAGGTCTTCTCACTCCACTCCTCACAAGATCTTCATCCAGAATAAACAGTTCTCGGACACCTGCAAGGTAGGTTTACACAAGATAAACTGCTTCCAAAAGAAGGGAGTTCCTTTGACCCAGGTCCTAAACACACAGATATCAAAGCTACATTAAAATACAGCACCTGCAAGCCTCAAACAGTGTCCCTATGTATGTCACACCTGCCTCCCTCAGAGCTGGAGGGGTATTCATGAGGGAAAACACCAGATGCATGCAGACCTTGCAGCAGCCTCCCTCCCTCCAAACCGCTCTGAACAGGAAGGGTGCCCCAAAAGCCAAAGGCACAGACCACGTGTAGGAAGCTTCCCAGGAAGACCAAGGCAGTGCTACCAGGACAACTGGATATATGGGCAATCTCAGCGTAGGCTGGGGGCATGACTGCCTGCACAGATGATGGTCTTTGCAGGTGATGTTCTGGAATATCCCAGCAGTCCCACAGGCACTTTGGTGGATGCAGCAAGAACATAGACAAGGGGCCTCTCAGAGCAAACACTTCCTCCTGCTGATCATGGAACTTGAACTTGCATTCAAAGTCAAAACAGTGAAATGGGAGTATGACTTCTACTATCAAACATGATATGAAATTGCAGCAGTAATAGGGAAGAAATATTTATATTTCTTTTTCTGAGGGGAAACTCCTTGCACATGTTGATTGCTTGACTTTGCCTACACAGTTCAGATGTTGATACACAAAACAATTTGAAAAATTTCTGCTACAGAATAACCTCTTGACCAACACCATAGAGTCACAAGAAGAACAGGTGATGAAAGCTGACCTCTTTCTTTCTTTCTATGGTATCCTCAGGCAGAAATGTGTTTTAAAATAGCTTGCCTGAAATGAGGTATCAAACAGCATATGGTATAAGTGTCAATTACTTCTGATTCAAATTTGCAAACACTGCCAATCTTAATAGATGGATCAACACTAGTCTAAAAGGTGACTATTACAGAGCAAATGGAAGGATTACAGTAGTAGCGAGAAGGGATTAATTTCTAGTTATCTTAGAGCAGACAATACTAAACCAAAATCCATAATGTATATGATTTTACAACTAACAGAATAAAGATGACTCCTCATTGAGGTCTGCAGAATATAGATAGCTAAGGTTTCAAACACAGTTGTTGCAGCAAAAATGTTGATGTAAATTATCTGAATAACGGTTACTTTTGAAAACAGAGAATGTAGATCTCTTGTATGACTGCATTTCTACCACAGAAGCAGAAGGCTCATGCTTTTTTGAATAAGAACAAAGCCAAATCAAGCTGAGGAAAAAGTATGGGAGGGGAAAGGAACGTTTCTGCCCTTCAGGAATAAAGTATTCAGAGCTGACTCTAACTCTGAAGCAACAGATCACTACAGTACACACTGAACAGGAGCCATGCCTAACAGCAATGAACTTCCAAATTGCAACAGCAGCAACCTTAATGGAAAGCTATTCAGAAAGGCTGCATTAGTAATGTCTCCCTCGGGCTCGTATTTAAAACTCTCCCAGTGAGTCAGGAGAGCCTCATGTGGGTATGAAATATGAAGAAGGCACAAAAGCAAGAGGACATCCTGGGTCACACCAACTGGGCCAGCATCTGCCTCAGAGTACAATGTGCTTGGGGAAATAGGACAGCAAAGAGGACAAGTACAAGAAGTTTCCTCTCTTTTGTCTCCTTTTTCCCCCCAGCCTCTAATACCAAGCAGTTAACTGATTGTCCAAACCACCAATAGCTTTGGCATATGCTAATTTACAGAGGATACTGCTAAAATCAACTCAGTATTCTTCCAGATGTACTTAGGTACTTAAGTTTTAGGGCCTTCCAAATCGTTCCATGTCACAAAATGTACGCATAGCTCTTAGTGAAGAAGTTAGTGAAACCTGAGATCCTTCAACACCAGGTATGTGTTCTGATGTCAAAAGTAAGAAGCTGGTGAAGAAAGAGGCTCTAAGAAGCACAAATAAGACTAGATAGAGTGTTCAAAAGCTGTCAACTCTGTCACAGGCTTCAGTAGATGTTTGGCTCTTGCTGCATCTCTACCTTTGAAAACCTCCCATTCATAAAAGACCATTTATCATAATAGGTGTGTAACACTGCTGCTACTCATAGTTTAAAAACACATCACTAAAATGGGAAAGCTGATCTAAGAGTTCAACACTATCAGACTTACATTTCATAAATTTCAAGTAAAAATTGCTGACAAGTGAGAAATATCTATCACACCAAACCAAAACTTTTAAAGAACAAGAGAAGAGATACCTCATTATCCTCAACAGTTACAATAGATTCTTTTTAGCTTGTCAGGTACATCAGCTAATACAAAATTATTGTAGTAGGTATTTGTCATAACTTTTTGATAGATCTGCATCACAGTTATGACTTGATAGCATAAGTCTGAGAAAAAACTCACTAGAAAGAATACTGAGCTAAACCGGGTTTTAAACTGGAAATTTAACTTGGAAAAAAATAAGGAAATATTATCTGCAAACAGCAAAAAATTGTTTTCTTTTTATTCATGTTTTACTCTATGCCACTTCTCTATTTGTTTTTCCACAGTGCTATCAGCAGTATAACACCCAAGCTTCACTCTGCTTCTAAGACAACATGAGAAGAAATGATCAGTGATGTTTGATTTGGAAGTTATGTCAAAACCCTTCAAAAGCTGGACAGTGACACCCATAACAAAGACTTAAGTTCCCTTTGTAGCCAAGACCTTTTCTTCATACACTGTTCAAATATAGTGAAAGAAAACTGGATTTAAAACCAACCAAACAAAAAAACCCAAACAACAAAGAACAACAACAAACAGACCCCCCCCCCCCACTTATTTACAATCTACAATTTCAGCTGTGATTCTTCTGGATGGTACTAACTGGTCCTGGATAAGGTAGTAAAAGCACAAGATGTTGAACAGCAGAACATACCAAGATTTATTGAGAGTATGAAGCTAGATATTACCAAGGGAGAACTATCAGTGATTTTTGGCATAACAACACTAGTTTTTGGCATAACCACTATGAATGACAAGGAAACAAGAAAAAAAAATAGTTTATCCAAAACAATGAAAAGTGCTGCTTTTCTGCTAAGAAATACAGTGTTCAGGACTTTCATGCTAATATTGTAGATGAAATAAGTGAAACTACAAGAGGATACTGTAGCAGTTCCCCAGCATTTGGTTCTACAGGAGACATTCTGCCTCCCTACCCCACCTGACACCAGGATTCCTCGTTCTGCCACTCTAAATCCTCCATCTTTTTAATTTGAAAATTTCTACTCCAAGTCTTATTTGGCCCATTGGAAAATTACATTGTGTAAGATTATTACAACCCATTTCTGCAGAAGCAACAGCTGAGAACTAATGATTTTCAAGCAGGTTGGAAAGTTTTAATTTATTCCATTTCTGGGGCAACTTCTCTGACATGGCAAGTAAGGGAAGAAGGTGGTAAAAAAGAGAGCAGTGTTTCATTTCTTGAGAAACCTATTTTGGCTTTTTCAGTCCAATTTAAGTTGGCAGACATTTGTTTCAAGTCATCAAATCTGGGCACAAGACAGTCTTCTTTCTCAAACCCTTATGGCATTCAGTAAAGCCAAATCCCAGCCTGAGACCATAAGAAAAGTCTCTATTCATCCCACATGTGATGATCTACACAGGAGAAACAGGAACATGCTCTTCAGTCTCATTTGTAGAGTTTCTTACCCGGACCAAGTGGGCTCAAACTACAGCCCAGACAGAAAATACTGGTCTGCACAGAGGTTATCAGTTCTAAGAGGTACAAGGCAGAGCAGAACCTGTCCCATAATCATCTTTGTTTCCTGTTTTTCTAGAATTATCTTGTTGTCCTCTGGATGAACGCAGATGCAGAAGTGCAAGTTGTGTTATGCACAGTGTACATTCAAACTCTCTGCAGCACTATGGACCTGGCAAGGCTCTTTTTCCAACCATGCCCTCTGAAAGGCACAGATCCTCTCTGGATTTCCCAATAGTATTCTCACAAGTATGGATAATACCAAATGAAAATCCCTTTAACAGTATACAAATTACTTTACTCTTTATACACCTTTCTGACAAAAAGACATTAGAATAAAGCTATGAAAACATCAGTTACTTCAACAGTTGAAGCATGTAAAAGGAACATTTTAATAGCTCACTGTATAAATTAAAATAGTAGTGCTCAAACAACTTTAGAAGAATAAGAAATTAACTTTGTTCAACAATGCTTTCCTCAAAAAATTTTGAAGTACTTGAATAAAGTGTTCCATGAAACCATTCAAAAAAGACTGTTGCTACACAAGTCATTTACCAGGTTAATATTGTAATCCTCCATCATTGTATTGAATTCCCCTCTTACAAATTTGCTGATGTGTTCAATAAATGTTAAAAATGTGCAAAGCTCTCAGCTAATACTCAGCCCTACAAAACTGGCAAGAGAAACAGTTCTGTTGGAACTTCTCTCATCACCTTGCAGAACTTGGCTTTGATACAGGAAGCAAGATCAAGTCCATGAAGCTTGGAAGTAGAATTAAGGAGCTTATGAAACTCTAAAATGTTCAACAATGGAAAGAAAGACCATCTCAAGAGAGAACACTTTCTTGATGTTAAAAACAAAAATCCCACAACCTACACTTTCTATTGACTGGCTACTAACTGTTTAGAAAACAGTCTAGCCAAGCAATACTTCCAGCTCTGTGTAGTCGTACTATTATGTATTTTTTCCATAAATAACATCTTTTACACAAATTAATCTTATAGCACACTTCAATCAAGTTTTATTCATTGTGCATTATCCCTCTGATGGTCTAGAGCCCCCAGCTGCAATACAGTGCCACCCTTTTGATTTATGCAAACTGAAGATTGTATGTATGTGAACATTTTAACTCCAGCTGCTGCACTGCCATTTCTGAAATGGAAAATTGTAGAGTGTTCAACCATCTCTTGAATTACTCAAGATCAGTAACTGAAAAAATGTTATATCAAAACGAGTCCATAAAGAGAATTCAGGAAATAAACAAGTCAATCTACATCATTATGTGCATGAACAATTCTGAACATCAATCCGCATGATTAATTTTGCAGAATAGAAGTTAGCTGCTAAAAAAGGAGACCAAGATACACAGGTTATGAAGGGACAATTCTGTCCAGGTTAGCCTGTTGAAAACAAACTACTATTTTATTGCTAAGAAAGGTAGGGATGTGCTAATTGTAACATAATAATAATTCCCTGAAATTAGAAAACACCAGATTATCTGTCTCCATCACTATGCCTGCAGCACTGTCTTATTTAAGAGCAGTAATGGGACTATGAAGCAAATCCTCCCATTATCCACACTAATTCATGTCGGTTTGGATCCCCTAGCAAATTTGGTGCATGTATACCATGTTCCTTCAGAGGAAACTAAACTGTGATCTCTTCTCCAGCCATATACAAAATACATTTCAATCCCCAGAGGTAACATAAGCATTTGAACAAATGTCTGCTCCTTTAGGCCACACTAAAACTACTGATTTCCTTTAATATTTGTTTTGAACTCCATAAAGAGGAACATAAAGCCAGAAGAGCCAGCACTGCAAAATTTTGAATACAGTTTCACAAAGATTTAGCTGTAAAAATCTGTTATTTCTAGATACTTTCTCAGATAACATTATTAATTAGGTAGAACAGCCTTTTATAATGGTGTCTGACATTAAGCCCAAAGCTAAGAGCTGTTAAATAGTGCAGCAACTACAGGACCATTTTTCATGGTTATGCTTTTAAACTAATATGAATTAGGCCTTCTTGCATTAATTTTATCTGCTGTCTGTAATAACCAATTAGATTCCTGGAAGTTTACTCAGCAAATATTTAATGTTATTGGTCATCATCTAGATCAAAGATTCATTAACCTCGTACATCAGATCAGCAACTTGCTTGGAAAGCTTGTCATCAGCTCTGACTGTTAATACCTCAAACGCTTACTTCTCTATACATCATAAGTCCAGGGTCAGGGAGTTAATAACATCTATTATTAGCAGCCTCAACCGTGCAATTGAAAGAAAAGCACAGTAATGGAGAGTGATGGAAGGAACTAATGCTCTAAATAAATGAAGTAAAGGGTGAAAGAGACGATGGGACAATCATAGAAGCATTAGAACTAGCATTGCTGAGACCTATAACAAATATTTTATTTATGTGAACCTCAGTAACAAAACAAAATAGGTGAGTATGGTGAAGCTGGTAGAGAAATAATCTTTGGAGCAGACTGAAAATGTTGCAACCATATGTGTTTGGAGACATATTCTGATCCTCCAATCTTTATCAGCAGCTATTACTTAGAACATGAATTTCTGAATTCATAGGAATAGCTTGTTATAATTTTTCTCCTTCCGGAGCTCATAATCCTGTAACAGTATCTCTGTGAACCCTCCTGTATTTTTCATATGGCACTGTATGTGATCATCCAGTTTTTCAAGTCTTCCAACCCACCTCCCCCATTTATGGTATTATGTGATCATATGGAAGCTGTAGGAATTTTTCCATGGAAAGTGTGAGGTTTATACATTCTAAAAGAACAAAGTAAGAAAAGCTAAGCACTTTCCACTGTCTCTTTCTCCCATATTATGTCACTTACTTTTGATATTTACTGTTTTCTCACACATTGCCATACATCAATAGGTCCTCAGAAATGGTTTAGCTCAAAACAAATCATGAAGCTCTTTTGTGAGCAAAAGCAACAACAACAAAAAAGGATCATCTCCATCATAAATAAAAGAAAAAGTTTTGAGAGCAACCAGAAAAATAACTGTTACATGTGTAGGTGCAAGAAGCACATTCATTCTTCATTTTTCAAAGAATGAAACAATACAACCTTAAATTATCCTCTGCTTTTGATAATAAATCCTGTGTAAGTCTGCACAGCTTGCTGTCGAAGTTTGGCTTGGATCAAAACTGCTCTATGTACCTTCACACGCCATAGATGGCAACAGTTATCAGTTGAAAGAAAGTTCCACATAAAAACACAAACTCTCAGACTGCCAGAAGTGTATAATGTTCATTTATCACCATACTACTGAACTCCAGTACAACACACACAAAAAAGAAGCAAAACACCTCCTCCCCAACCAGCACCACTGCTAACAAAACTTGTAGCAGGGCTAGTTGCTTCCGAGGTAAATAACAGCCACATATAGAATGGAAAATTATGAACTAAACAAGACTCAGCAAGTTAATTTTACACTTTGGACAAAACTATATAGACTAATACTTTGAGGGTTGGTTTTTTTCTTCATCATTTTTATGTTTGATTTAAGCTCTCTTAACAAGTCTAGAAAGGGTAGTGATTAATAGCTATGGCCTTTCTGATAGATTAGCTGTTACCAGAAACAAAGTCCTTGAGTCAAGTGGTTCTGCAACCTGCATGAGCCATTACAAATTATTCATACATGCAAGATCAATACTCTTTTTTTTAATTGCTCTTAACTTTCTCAGTAAGACATCTTATTGTAATTTGTATAATATTTAGATAGCAATTCCTATGATTTGAATGAAGACCTTTGATTAAGTACATGGCTTATTTTCAACTAGTGTGATATATTAAAAAACTCAAACTATCATAAGTCCAGAATGAGACCATGATAATAACAGTGAAGCGAAAAGAATCACCTAATTAAAACAAAAATCTAGGCAAGACTTTCAGGGAGGCCCATTACCACTTGTCAGGGCTGTCATGAACAATGCTATATCAGTTTGTTTTAGTATTAAAGCTGGGTTCCGCCCCCCCCCCAAACCCAGATAAACCATTCATTGCTACTCTCACTGTTGATGAAGCAGTCAGGTGGATTTAATTGCACACCATCTGTCTGTCTGAACAAGTTCTGGTGGTAATGCTGCTAAAGCTTAGAAGGAGCTATTTGCGCAGAAATCAGTGCTGCACAGAGTAAATAAAAGCTTATGAAGCTAAACTGTAAACACAGCTGATTCTCAATTATTTTTTCTAATGAAGCATGTGATATTTCAGATATAAGAACACTTTCCCCACATCTACCCTTTCCTAATTTTCCAGTGTTACTGATTCAAGACTGCTTTGAAGTACATCTCCATCTTTTGAAAACAAAACTCAATATTAAACCTGGAGGATCAATGAAGGAAGAATGACATGCACATGTAACAAGAAGTATCAACTTGTCTAGGCATAATTGAGACATCTTTTAATTCCTCACTCTAAGCTGAGGGTTTGGATTTTTCATCTTGTCTTGAGAAATACTTCTAACTGGCAAGCGTGGAAAAGCAAAGGAAAGGAATGAGAGGAAACTGTGGTAGATCAAATGATTCTTAGAGCAGGTAGAACATTATTCATCTGTGGTAGTTCTGGTAAAGAACATTAAGCCTGAAGTAAACAGCCCCAGCATTCAACTTGTAAAGAAAGATGATGAACATGCAGGTGTTCATTGGCTTTCTCCCAGCAAGGCAGGAACTTCCTTGTTTTAAACATCTCCATTCTTGACTAAACACAACCTAAATAAACCTGTCCTTCATCACTTGGAAAACCATGTTACCATCCAGTGCAAGTTTCTTGAGGAAACGTAAGGCAGAGGACAAGAAGAAAGAGGGTGATAGGGGCACTTCTGAATTTTAAGACACTTGTATTTTGGTCAAAGAGAAGAAAATGATGTATAATGCAGTTACTGAAAAGTGCCAGTGGGCTACGAGCAGTGCTACAAGGCTGAACATCATGCTTATGACTACACTCCACATACTGATTTTGGTGTCATCCCAAAGGATTATCCGCAATCACATAGATTAGTGAGAGTTTAAGAGGAATTAAAGGATTTTGTATGTTTTTGTACTCATCCTTCCTTCAATTCAGTTAATGTGAAACATTATCCCATTGCTGACCTCCAATGAACTGTCTACAGCTACAGGTCACTTTCAGTTTACATTTTAGTTGTTTGCAAAGGTGTATATACCTTAGGCATTTCATTAGTAATAAAAGGTTCAAGTCTGCTTCATTTGGAGACTCAGACATACTCAGTTATTTTATCTTATACATTAAATTACTATGATACAGTTTGTACAAAATAAACTTCATGCCAAAATTATCTGGTATCTCAAATTATGCCCATCTCAATCTAACAGCACCTTGAAGACTATAAACTTCATCACAAGCATTTTTCCCATGTCTATAACATTGCTTGAGTCAGAAGACATAGTATTTTTTTTTTCCATTCACAAGCCTTTCACTGAGAACATAAGAAAATTTAAAAGTCAGTCATCTGTAAATACTGGTTCACAAATCAGCTTGTAGGATTCCAGACTAAACTTCTTAATTAAAAATACACATATACAGATACTTCTAGAGTGATGCAGGTTGGGGGGGCTTGTAAAGCAATAGCAAGCAAAACCATTAGCTTCCCTTCTCTATTTGCATCCTGCCTGGGCATCAGTCTCTGTGAAAGGAGAGCTCACAGTCAGGCTACATGAACAGCCACCACCTGAGCCAGCTCCTTACATCAGCTTACAGATGCTCCTCCTTACTGTCTTCTTCGCTTTCCCCAAAACAGACATCCAACCCTTCTTGAGTCATCCTGCTTTCTCTTTCCAGCTCGCTCCTCTGAAGACTGTTGCTGAGACCTCTCCTTTCCACCTTTTCCTCCCACTCCTGTGTCTTTTTGAACAGACAGTATCTGTCACCCGTGCATCCGATGGCTCTTCTGCCTTGTTCTCACTGTCGTCTTCTCTCTGACAGCCTTTAACTTAATTTCTATAAACTCAAGCTGTTTCTATGAGAGGCATTGCTGCCCAGCAAGCCTGGGTGGGCAGCTTCTCCTTCTCACTCCCTTGGCAAGCATAAAACAGAGTCATTAGCCAGGTTTGAGAAGGCCAGTTTGCTCAGCTGCATCAGGCCATGGTGCCTCATGCTGCCACAGAAATGATGGCCAAAACCAGGACTCCAGCATATATTCTTCAGCAGGCTCTTTGCATTTTGCACCTTTTCTGTCTGTGGGGCCGGTTGCTCATGCAGCCTTGCAAGCTTCAGAGCTGTTTGAGGGGAACCTCTGTTCTGTCAACCTCTCTGCTGAAGACAGGCATCAAACTGCAGATTGGCTTTCGTATTCACACACGTGCACACAGAGCATACTGAGTAACTACTATTCATTAATGCTAATATTGAATAAGCAGTTGGATCAGATGTTAACAGGTAAATGAGATTACTTTTTTCCACAGCATACTTGGGCTTCAGACCCAAGAATTGCATCTACCCTCACCAGAGACAGAAACCAGCATGCTGAAGTCTAATGGAAGAGATGGTAAAATACTCATGACAGGTTGCTGCCAAGTCACATGAGGAGCTTGTGTAAAGTTTCCATGAGGGACTATGACTCTATATTTGCTTTCTTCTTTTCTCTATGGTAGCTCTGAATTGAGATTTTATTACCACACTGGATCTACGTTCTCCTGCCAAAATATGTTGACGGCATAAAAACCGAATGTTTACAAAAATTTTTTGAAAATACTAACATTCAACAACTTTGATATCTTTTCTCACTTTTTATTTCCTTAATATCTGATTGAAGCACTCTCCCTTTCATGATCACGAAAAATTTTGATTAACATTGTAAGTAAAAGTTTTAAGTTTTGAATGCTTAGCATGAAATTTTGGAAAGACTTCACTTTCCATTTCTTCCTAACAATGTTGCGCACATAGTAGATTTATGAAGAGGAAAATCTGGAAATGCTTTACTAACTTAACAATGGTTTTTGTTCACGGTTCACCAATACAGACTGGTGTTACTCAATCAGGAACCAGCTTCCCAGGCAAGCTCTTCCCCAAAATAGTTTAAAGGAGTGGAAAAAATGTACTGGAACAGTCTTGCTTGATTTAAAAGAAAGTAAAGAATAAGGGTAACTACAGCACCTCAATAGCATAGATTTGTTCCCCTTCCCTTAACCTCTCCATCCTATACTGTCACCTCTTCCACCGCAACTTGCCAAAAATCAAATCCGAAGCTTTTCACCACACAGACTTGACAAACACCAGGTGCACCTGTTGCACACTGAAATAATAAAAGCAAACACTTACTGTCATCAAGTTTCTAGTGGAGCCTTTGTACATGAAGATTGAGACCCACATCCATCCTGGGCAATAAACTCTATCATCATTATCACTTGTTGACTATTTGCCCCCTCAGAAATGTTCAGTAATAGGAGTACAGCAAGTACTCCATTTAGCAGCTAGGGAAACTAATAAGTAAATCCAGGCTAACAAAACCTAAGCAGGCAACAAACACAGCTGCATAATATATAGAAACAGGACTTCTCTTTGAATCATGCAGGTTACTTTCTGAACTTGAATTTGTCTTTCTCACTACAGTGAGATACTAAGAGTTTAGCTGCAACTTTTAATAGGACAAGGTTATTTAAAATGTTATTGTGATGTAAAATTAAATGTGATAAACCAGAAGGCCATTCAAGGTGATAGGGTTAAACCTGTACTCTATTCATCATCAGCCATCTTACAGAGGTTTTGTGTCCATGAATAATGCAGCCTATTATTACCCCCAAATCTGAAATGTTGAAGTGATAGCTTTTGTCAAAATATGAGGCACTAGAAAAGTGTTGGACTTCCAGGGAAAAGAAAGGAACTTTGAAAGGTTTGTTGGGCTCCTTCCCCCACACCCCCCCGCAATGCTACATGTTTTCTTCATCTGGGGAGGGAAGGTTGTTTTCACAAATAGAAACTGTCTCCCAGGTACACCAGGTTGCTAGTCCTTTCCCAAATAAATGAAGATATTTGCAGTTCAAGCCTAAAAGGCAAATAATACAAATCAATACTAGAGGTTCAGTTCTCAGTGTACAATTCTACCTATTCACAATATTGCTTATGGACACACATACACATAGGTGTGTACGTGTATACAAAGGCCATGGCATTCCACAGCTCATGCACTTTTACTTTTTTAAAGCTTTCATGAATATCTCATTTTCCCTGCAAAACCATGCACCTTCTATCATATGCTGTTAAACAAAAACAACCGCTATTCTCTGAAGCAGGAAGCATCAAAAAAATTGGTTTCGAACACTTCTAGTCAGTTTTTCTTCTGATTAAAATAGTTAGTCTTCTGTTAAAGATTACAGTCTCCCACCAGACTCAAAAGTGAGACACAGTGGATGCCTTCCCACGCAACTAGCTTTTCTTTGGGGATGAGGCAAGAATACAGGCTTCCATGGCTGCAAGATCTCCTTGATTTTCAGAGCTGAACAACACATTCTGTTAAAGCCTCCAGAGATAATCCCCTTGAGATGAAATTTAAGTAAGCATTCATTTTCCTTTTTATTAAAAAGCTTAAGGAAAAGCCAGAGTGTCTGTAGTGGTTGCCTTGGCTGTTTCAGTCTATGTAAATGCACCTTTATTTTCCAGACTCTCAGGTTGCTTATATTTGAGGGAGCAGTTGAGGAGGATTTTTTTTTTTTAAGCAGGTCTTTCTTTCATCCTTGAGGGAGGAGGAAAACAGTATGAATATGAAGAAGGCAGGATAGAAAGGTGAGAATAAAAGGGAACAAGATCTTGTTGACATCCTGACGTAAAGAAACAATGATTTGCTTGCTGCATCAGCCTTTCACAAAAATAAAGTACCAACAACATGCAGCTGATGCTTAAGAGCTACACCAAACAAGTAAGCTCATACAAGAACTTTATTTTGAAAATCTAGATTCACTTTCCATTTCTGTGGCTTGAATAGCTCACAACAATATATTTATATAGTGATAATGCAGAGAAAACCCAACAGATTTTTAAACCAGTTTGGAATGAGAATAACTTTCATATAGAAGACACTTTTTAAATATATGTACACATCTTTCACTTGGCTTGTAGAGGCTCATTTCAGGGAACATCAAGCAATAGATCGAGAAGAATAGAAAAATGATCACTTAGAAAATAAATACATGGTAATATGTCTGTAGGTTTTTTAGTATGGCAATTTTTCAGAAGTGAGAAGTACAGTGCAGCATAATGGGGAGGGGAATAAATAATCTAGTACAGGAGAAAAAAAAAAAAGAAAACCAAAACCCAAACCACACTAAGGCAAGTCCAAATTCCAAAGAAAGAGATGAGTCAAAAGCCACAAAAATAACCTATTCATTATTCCTTTGTTATTTAACTACAGACAGAAAAGTGTGTGTGTGGGGGGGAAATCATATCATATAACTGTATGGCTCCTGCTGCAGTTTACTTTTCTGAAAGCAGAGCTGAGGAATACGCAATCCCAAGAACTGTGAGCAAAGCAAGAAACTTTGATATAAAATATTGTGGTAAATAGGAGAAACTTAACTACAGCTCAAGCTAAAGACATGTATTTTATTTCTTTGATAACATTTCCACATGTTTAGTGGATTCTAGTAATGTAGAAAAGCACCAGCAATCCATTTTAAAACTCATTTGCTTGTGAGACAGCCATTAAGGACACATTGATATTTACTTTTCCCTCAACATTGCCTACTTCCCTTTAAGTTTAAAGATTGCACAAACATTTCTGATTCCAATACAACAATAATAATAATAAAGAAGTAAAAGACACTTGTAGCTTTCTGTCCCCTAATCCAAACATGCACCCCAGCCCACAGACTTTTTGGAAAGCCCATTGAGCATGACCTGATACCTCAACGAAAGGGGCTTCACTGTTTGCTCTGGGAATGGTACCAGCCTCCCCAGCCTGTGAACAGACTTGAAGGGAAATAATCTCCTGTGGAAAATAATTCTATTTCCAGTTGGCCAGAAAGCTGTTTTTCTTTTAAGGTCATGTCATGGTGGGCTGACTTCACTCTAGTCAAAGGCTAAAATAATAATTAAAGCTAAAATTTATTAAGGGGGAGGAGAAATCAGATTAAACAAAATATTTGGTCTGTGCTGCAAATCTCATTTAACTATCACCAGGAATTCAGATGAGAAAGCGTGCATCCTGGATTAGAACTAGTAAAATGACAGTCTTACATTTCTTTTACACCCTCCACCCCAACCTTGCCCTTTGGGGACTGTTTGTCTGACACAGGTCTTACTAAGATACCTACTGTTTGCACTTGGGCCAAAGAACAATCCCATGACTTCTGTACAGAGTATCACTTGAGATCTAATGTGAACCCCACACCCACATCTTACCATTCCTCACCTCTGAGAATATCTTTTGGAAACGAGTCTAGCCTTAACACACACAGTACTTTCTTAGAACGTACTAAATCTTAAGTTATACACCAGGTTCAAATGCACTGTCAGTAACAAAGTCTAGTGTTTTTGATGGAATATTACTCTGCTCAGTACAGCAAACCAGTTACAGATGAAATACAGGCATACCCATTGGGAGTTGAAAATGAAGATATACCTCAGCTATTTTTTCAAGTTAGCTTAGGCAGTGCTGAGCTTTTACAACTGCTAGGGAGAAATACGTGTAGGTATAGACGTATGTTACAATGACAGTGTGGATCTTTTCCTCTCAAGAAAACACCATCTACATGCTTACATTTCCTCCAAGACTCATCCAGTTTGGTAGCCTGTATGAAGCTTAAAACAGCTGAGGAAAAACCCCAAGCAATGGAAGAGTTGTGTCTGCACGATAGCTAGAAATGTACAGGAAGGTACATTGCATGACTCATACCTTCCTTTATATATAGTAGCACCAGAAGTCATTGAGAAAAGATTTGTGCCAAGCTTGCTGGTTTTACCTCCTGAAAGTCTGAAAGCTACTTGCATGTTTCTCCCTTTTAAAAATAATTTCTGAAGCTCAGCAGTGACTGCTGGAAGATGCTGCATCACCCTGGAAAACTACAGAATAGATGGAACGTGTTGGTGCTAATACCTACTGGACTCGGTATGGCAAGCAAAAAAATACAGCTGCATGTGCAGAAATACATGAGAGATACCTGCTGCACAGACACTCGATACCCATATTCAAGGGGATGCAATTAAAGAACTGGAAGACCACAATAATTAAGGTGAAAAGACAGAGATCATAGTGGCAAAAGAGAGAAAAGTTGATTTGGCCTGAATGACATTCAAAATACTGGAGCAGCTGCTAACAGGAAGGATGACTTGTGGCTGCAGCAGAAGGTGCACAGCATGTGTGCTTTGCTGTTAGCTACATCGCTGAATCCTTGATACAGACAAAACAAATGTAAAATCACTCAAAAATCAAGATAAAGAATGTAGGGATGATGCTAGAAAACAGGAGACAACTTGACTATTCAGCAAAGAGGTTAAAGTCATTTAAGTGAAGAAAAAGGAGTTCCATTTTTCAAAACTGCAGGTGCAATAAACTTGACAGAGAAGTCTCCATGCTCAGCCACTAGTTCTTCCTTAAGGGGAAACACATGAAAATGTTGTTAGTTTAAGATGCCTTAGATTCAGTAGGAGAGTAAATTTTCTCCTTAAAGTCACACCCAGAGGAAAAAAAAAAATCCAGAATAGTCTATATCTTAACGACAAGCAAAAAGGTAATTAAGGAGTCAAGGTTCACCTTTCTTCACTGAAAGGCTTTAGTACTGAATGGTCGCAAGATAAAGTTGTTTGGACTTTGACAAAAATATTTTGCCAAAGCAGGAATACTACAACATCTGTGTTCACTGCACACCATAAGTGTAACTATTCAGCAACACAGAGCAAGACCCAGTGTTTCAACATTCAGAGGACCAGACTTCAAATGCATTCTGGAGGATGCTGCTTACATTGTATTCCCAAATTTCACCTAGTGAAGAGACATGAACAAGTAGGGAGTTGAGAAGAATGAGAGAACTTTAACACAATAAGAACTGTTCTTTCACAGTTTTGCCCATATGTCGCATTTCAGAAAGGTACAACCACTACAAGCTAGAAGTTAAGGATGTTGCAGCCTAGGATGCAGCAACATACAACAGGACAAAGCTAGGAACAACATCCAAACATTCTCACTTATAGCCCACTATCCTAATCCTTGCCTCTTATTTGGGTTTCCACAAGCCTTATAAAAAAAACTGGTGAATTTAACACTGCTTTATCACAAAACCACCAATTACTGTTTGCACATCTCAAAATTTCTGGGTAAGCACAAAGGCGTCAATGATATTCAAGGCTCTGAGCCTTCATGCATGTTGCCAACTACCCCGAGTGGACATATTAGTTACTGTTAACAATTTCAACAGTAGTTACACTGGACTTGCAATTTGGTAGAAGTAGCCATCCTGCTGCACCACAGCTACAGACAGTATGTAAATGACGTCACGTAAAATAGATACAAGTAAACCTGTAGGGTTTAACTTCTGTATGTTTACATTCTTCTCATCTGAATTTTGTTTAGTTTACATCTAGTAACATGCATACTTAAAACTTAAGTGTGGATATGCAAGATTACTATGCTTTAATACCTCGCAGTAGTTGAAGTTCCTTCCTCCCCAGTCTGCCCAAGTTTAATCCAACAAGTTTAGTGAATATCAGTATAGATTACAGCACAAATTTAGGTCAATTTCTGATGGATGTACAGAACTAGGTATAACCAAAGAGATAACTTAAGAAATACACAGACATTAAAAAGAAAAAGAAAGTTTGAAGCCTCTGTAAAAATAGTTCTGTGGCTTGTACAGTCTATTCTTCTCAGATACAACATTGGGAGGCTAAAGTATTGAAATGCTCATATATCTTGTATCAAGTACAATCAAACCCATGAAGGGTGCCAGATGATCAGGAAAGAATCTGGGCCATAAACTCATAGCCAGTGACAAGTTGGATATTGCAACTTTGAAGCTTGTGTGTAATAAAAATCATCATATACAGCCACCGTTGAATTAGAATAGAGACTGTAATCCTGAAATCAATTAAAAACAAAACAGAAAAAACAAAACACCCCAAAACAAACGCAAAAAACCAACCACCCAAACACCACCACCACCACAAAACACTACAACCCACACACTCTACGACCCACATGCTAGCAAAGGAGACAGAACAAGTGAAAGGGCCCAAAGACAATTGAGAACATTTATCATGTCCTGGCATTAATAAACCTTTAAGTCTATTTTCATGTGAACTCATAATTCACTGAACTATGCTATTAGCAGTTTATTGCTTTTTAAAGCTGAAGGTGATTTGCTAAAGAAGATAAAGACAGATTGAATACAAACAGACGACAGCTTTGAAAGATGTCAAAGTCAGCCAAGAAATGGAACAGCAATATATTAATAACAAAAAAAAAAAAAAAGAGAGGCACATTACTAACTTCTAGTCAAGATACCTGTGAGGAAAATGGTGGTGCTGGAAGAAAATCAACTTACTCACACAAGATACTCATGAATTGCTTCTGAAACTGGTAACTCATTCTCCCCTCTAAAATACATCACGAGCTTTGCAGTTCAGTAAAGGATAAATAATCTGAATGACAACAGCAAATGAAGCACTTACTGGTATGTTATCTGACAGATTTTCGTGCAGGGAAAAGTACCTGTTTGGAACCACTGAGCATCAAGCCATTTGAGAGAAAGCTCTGGTTTTCAGAACAAGAAACTGATATTTATCATCACAAGGTCTAGTTAAAACAAAGGCTCTAGCATACCGCCTATGCAGAAAATAAGAACTGACTAAAGTCAACTCCATGAACACAAGGTGCTGCCAAAACTCATGAAGCAGCATGCACTCCCTTGAAGGTATGAGCACAACCAGGCAAAAAACTGTCTCAAGATAAGTCAACTCAAGGGATCAGAAAGCTAAAAACCCTAAAAAAAAAAAACACACACAAAAAAACACCAAACCCACAACAACAAAAAACACAAAACGCCCCACATACACCCCCACAAAAAACCCCCGTCACCACACATCTTTAAATCAAAAATCTGTATTTCCTTAAAAATTAAAGCTTTAGAGAAGATATAATATGATTCAACAATCTTTCACATAAACACTTTCTGCCATCACTTTCCCAATCATTTGAAGATGGCTTTTCTACTAACAGTTCCCAGGCAGTAATGTGTTTTGATTTTTTGAGAGGTAATACAAATGTAGTACACATATTAAGCTCAGATAACAGGCTACAGAAAAAAAAAATTAAGTGCATGGTAAGTGGGAGGAATGCACATCAACTATTCCACTGGCTTTGTCCCCACAAAGGCTGCTGAGCTATTAACTCTGCAAACAAACTCCATTCCCCTGTGTCACGTTTCCACAGCAAGCACAGAAGCACCACAGAATACAGGGACAACTCCAGCCTGACTCAGTTCCCTGAATATCAAGCCTGAACATTTCCTCATGCAAAGTTCTGCTCCTTCACCGTGCTCCTTTCAACTGCCTCCTCATCACAAGTCCCCACTAGCTCTTGGTGAAGTGTGACCAGAGTGGACAGCATGGGACTGCTCAAAGGGAGAATTCGGGGGTGCATAAAAAGCTAAGGCACATACAAGTACACAGCCAGGAGTGGCAATCCTTAACATCATACAGATTTCTATTACCTCTGGCCTTTGTATCCATAGGAGCTATAGAGGGCAGAAGCTCTTCATGTTGTAGGGCTGTTCTGAAATGGCTATTACAGGTGGAGAATTAGGCCAAATGCATTACAGGCAAAGAGATATCAGCAATGCTGAATTCTGTGTAGCATCCTCTGCAACAAATCAGGTCTCCAGCATTATGGACCACATCAGCTAGCGTGTGGTGCAAAGCTGTAATAACTTGACCTGAAGATCACCACAGTTGAGTCATTAACAAACTCAAAAAAACACCAACCACCACAAAAAAACCCCAACCAAACAAAAACACCCCACAAAACAAAAACCCAAAACCAACCAAACAAGAAACCAACAACAACAAAACAAAAAAAAACCCCCAAACCAAAACAAAAACACACTACACAAACAACAAACCTCTCTACAGAAAGCTGCGTACCCTCCCCCACAAGAAAAAAACCCCACCAACAACTAGAGAAAGGTATGGAGAAAGTAGACTTGATAAGAAAGCAGGATCATCTGTTTTCCAGAGATATATCCAGTCACTACAGTACAGTTACACTGGACAAGTGCAGTGTCACAGGCACTAAGAATCACATTTTCCCATTGTTCTAACATACAAAAAACTGAGCGAGCTGGGGAGAAAAACAGTTCTTATACAATAGTTGCCTGAGCCCTGTACTTTGATCTGGCATCACACACAGGTATTTGGAAGATCCTCTCAAAAAACAATTACATGCCCACCACAGAAGTACTGTAGGACTCTGGGATAATTTCCTCCAGTCGTGCAGCTGAGCAGACAGAGCACATCAGCCCTTTCCAGACTGCTAATTCCTCAGCTCTTGTGTGTTTCTCTTGAGATTCAAAGCACATTCATAGCAATAAGCCTCAAACAGCATCATTTTTGCTTTAAAAAGCAAATGCACATCCATCTTCCTGCAGCTTCACTAGTCAAAGTTAACTAGTCAGTGCCCTTGGGGCCATGCAGCTGTCAGAGTATGGCCAGAAGTCAGCCACAGGGCACTCCTTTCCAAAACTCAGAAGATATTGATTATTTAAAGGTCTTACAACACTCTAGCATTTGCCCCAACACACTGCATAGCAGGACATATTTGAAGCCCTGAGGCATTTTCCAGATGTCAGTGGCAAGATCCTGGAGAACAGTACCAACATCTGTCTCCAGGCAAAAGAAAGACTTATTTAGGGTGAAAACTTTTATGAACTGACAGTCAATTAGTCATACAATCTCTTTAAAAGACACTACACAATGTCAAGCAATGTGTTAATAAAGGAGAAAAGTGTGCCAGAAAAGTAGAAGGGGAAGAGGAATCTGTGATACGCCATTCCCCTCCCCCTTCATTTTAATTTTTGTTTGACTGCACATTTCAAAAACTAGCTATACGGTACGGAGCTCTGCACAATACTAGAAAGCCTCATGTAAGAACAAAATCCTGCATTTTCTACACAGTCAGCATCAAGCCCTCAGGCAGTAGTTGTTATAGCAACTCATCTTCAAAGATCTTACTACTGCCCTGCACTCCAGGGGAGATATCATCCTGTGCAATAAGGATTCAGGGAGAACATTCATATTATTCTAACGCACACCTATGTAAGGCAAATGGTAGCATATATAAAAGTGTGACACCATATATGATTGTTTGCTGTTGATTTTCTTTTTTGGAACCTTACTATAGTGTTTCAGGTCTTCCTCTTTACCTACCAGTTCTTTAAACAAGATAATAAATTAGAAGACATACTTAGCATACATACTAGACTAACAGCAGCAAGTAGATTCACAGCAATTTTACAAAGGTTAGTGTCAAAATCCCCATTCCTTTCTTCACCCTCTGTCAGTACTTCTTCC
The DNA here is from genome assembly GCF_036013445.1 of Caloenas nicobarica. Lineage (NCBI taxonomy): Eukaryota > Metazoa > Chordata > Aves > Columbiformes > Columbidae > Caloenas > Caloenas nicobarica. The sequence continues at coordinate 74,799,251 of NC_088247.1, forward strand.
TGTCTTGGAGTCCCAGCCCATTCCTCAGTTATACCCAATTCCACAGTCTTCCCAGTCCTATCAGAATGAGAGACTGTCAGTGAAAAGTCACCTACCACTGCAGACACATAAGCTTCAGGAGACAGATCAAGCAGTCCTTCATCCTCAGCCAGAGAAGCAAAAGCACTGTCTACCAACAACATGCCCAGGTCCACACACAGCCAGGTCCTGCTCTCCCCAATATCTCCCCCAGCACTCCTGGGAAGCTTATGGTGGGCCATGACCAGGAGATATGCCTTGTGGAGCAGGGCAAGGGAGACAACAAGCCAGCGGCACAGCCTGAGCTGCGTTATGAACAAGGAACATCAAGTGGTTGCAGCAGGCTGAAAGCAGAGATCTCCTGGTTGCTGCTACAGTCCCCAGGGTGTTTTCTCAGCCAAAACAATACAACTTTTCCCAAAGCGTTACCAAGGTCTGTCTCACACTTGATCAACAGCTTATTGAAGTGTTAAGACAGTATCAGGCTCCACATAAGCAATTTTATAGGAGGTCAACAGGTACATCCAGGAGATGGGAATTTGCTATCACTTCTGCAGGTCCTTCTGAATTGCTGTCAGGTTTTGGCTGGGTTTTTGTGTGGTTTTTTGTTGTTTTTGTTTTGGCGGGTTATTTTTTGGTGTGGTGTCCCATCCTCCCTCACTTGTTTCTCTGTTTTTTGTTTTTGTTGTTTTGTTTTGTTTTAAACAGGAGGAAGAAGGAGGAAGCCTGTCAGTAAAGAGCGATAGATCTGCCCAATCCAGTATTTGGGCTCAGGAAAATACAGCTGCTATTTTATTTCCCTAATGCATATCAGAAATTCAGGGAGATTTCACATTACATATAAATCTCTTGCACATAACTACTGCTATTCCATCCAAACCTTTCATTAAGGGCATCGTGTCTGTTTAAAAGCAATCCATTTTTTCCTCCACTTCAAGAACAGGAATAAAATGTTTCTTGTCCATACGCATCCCTATTGTTACTAGACCTTGAAATGATTGCCATATCACGCGTAGCAAGCAACACGCCAACACAACTCCACCCAGGCTGCATTGACGCACATCCACCACATACAACAAGTTCTCAGATTGGTCTTAATCTTCACTTGCACGACACCTGCAATCCAGTTACACAACCCATGAATAGCAGTAGCTGTCCCACTGACACAGTAAATAGTTTGTAAAAAGACATTTTTGCATTGGGCTCACAGGGTTGTGCATGGCATTGCTCAAGACATTCAAGTTTGGCAAGAGGAGAATGTGTGTGTGTGAAGACACAGTCCCCCAACAGCTAAATTATGTTCTCCTTCAGTATCGTGGCTCCTGCACCACCTTCTGTTGAATTTGCTGACACATCCCCATCACAGAATTACGCTTCAGTTGCTCCTATTTCTGTCAAATCAAGTCTATTTAAGCTGAAGTTTTCCATGCCAGAAGACTGCCTAGGGCTCTGTTCTTTTGCAAACTTTCAAGCATGTCTGGTTTAGCTATTTCTGAGAGTAAAGTGAGAAGAAAAACACATATGTTGCTCAGCCCAAATAAACCCTTCCCCCAAACAAAAAACTCCTTTGCAACCCTGATGCCAATATAGAGCACAGAAATACATACAAGTCTTGTAGCATGGGGGAAGAACAGAGTATAATCCTGTAAATGTAAAGATTAGCTGCCAGTGTAGTTTTGAAGATTATCACCAAGCAATTTAAGTTAATAAGTGCTTTAAATTCAGCCTTAATACTCCTTTTATATGGGAATACAATTTTTTGGTTGTAACTTGCAAAAATATTCATAGTGTTTTATACATGATTGAATGTCACTATTAATATACATTGGCCAAATATCACCACTACTTAAACTCATAATTTTATTGCTTTTCATTCAAAAGCCTTTGCCTTGACCTGAAGGGAAGTTCCCTCTTTGTGTGAGTTCACTGTGTTCCATGTTGACACTTACCAAGAACCAAACACAGTACTTAACCTACAGGAAGCACATGTTCAAAAGCATGTTTGTTTTGTTAATGTCTTAAACTTAGGAGATTTTTATGCTTTAGAAAGCTTCTCCTGCAACCTTTTAAAATGGACTACCAAAAGAAAAAAAAACCAAACACACCACACATAGTTGCATCCTCTGCCACTTACAGTGCAGTAACAGCATGGGAGCCAAAAGCTCAAAGAGCCTTAATTCCTGCCACTGTCACATAGGCAAGTCCAGGACCTGCCTTGCAAAACTGCAGTAGGTAAGTCTGTTTAAGTGACCACAAGTGACCAAGAGCCAGAGCCCCAGACTGCTCCTGCTTGCACCTTTTCAGCCCAGTCAGAAACAACATCCGCTTGTTTCTGCATTCCTCTCAGAAAACAGCTGCTTCAAGAGTTTGTACAACAGTGGTTTCTCATGTGCAACCACTTGCTCAAAGGGGCATGCCCAGCCATCACCTGTCTGGACTTCAGGGGATCTAGATCATGATAAGTAATTATATACTTTCTAGAGTACGATTTGCAGCAAGGTTCCTTGTAAAGACATCCATGGACTTGCAGTTCGCAATGCATGTTCAACTGATTACAGTTAGTCCTTAACACCAGTTTACAGCTGGAAGACAATGCAGTATTGGAACCAGCTCCAGGTATAAGCAAATCAGGTAGTTGCCTAGAGAAACAGACTAATGTATGTGGCAAAACAATCTTTCCCTCCCTCTCCTTTCAAACCTTGCCTATGCCACAGCCTCAGAGAGAGGCAAGATGGATGGTGCTGCAATATATGCAGGATAGGTACTGCAGGGCAGCAGCCAGCCCCACATGTGCAGAAGTGATAGAGCATTCTCCAGCCTGCCCAGTCCCCTGAGTCTCCCAGAAGCTACAGCAGTAACAAAAAGCTGGCATTTCAGAGCTCTGCCCCTGATTTGGTGTCCCAGCTCCAATAAATTATCTTTCCCTTGCCAGGTGGGGAAGATGGCTGGCTTGACTAGCCCCAGGTCTTCATGCTTAGAATCAGACACACTGTGTGAATTTTGAGGTTGTTATATGCAGGGACAGGAGTTGGACTCAATGATCCTTGCGGGTCCCTTCCGACACAGGACATTCTATGGTTCCATGATCCTCATACCTGGTCAGGAGCTTTGCTGGCTCTAGGCCACAACAACTCTGGGCAGCTTAACAGTCCAAGGCGTTGTAGGCTAAGAATACCAGAAAGACTCCTTTCTCATACCTAGCCTCAACAGCATCCCTACAGCTGTCAGGCTGAAGTACTTTTGCTTTTTTATCTTAGTCTTCACAATAGTGAAGCATTTGCTTATGAGATGAAGCAATGTCACAGTGGCAATGATGGCCCAACATCACACGCAAAAATCAGAGGTCCCATGAACCAAACATGCAGGTCTTCACAGACTGAGCCAAGGAGGCTGGCTCCAGCTGACAACTGAGCCAAGCATGGACCTTTTGTACTCCAGATGTAGGAAAAACCCTCTCTATATATATACACACACACAATTAGTGGGATATTTAGAAAAAGCGTAACAAACTCCACACTCTCATTCAGAACAGGTCCACAAATGAACTCTCATGCCTTCCACACTGTCCAACATATTTGTAGACAACTGTCCCTGTCTTTCTCTAACAATGTCCTAATCGTGATAGAAACAGACTATGTACCAGATCAGGCACATTTCAATACCTTGACACACAGGCCCTGCAATAGTCGCATAGTAATATACAAGTCAGTTAAACATCACTAAAATTCCCCATGGTCCTGAGAGCTGACCCTGTACTGCCCAATATCATCACTAAGGACAGCAACTGCAACACTGAAAATGACAAGGAGGGTGCGCACATGAGTGAAGACGACTTGAAGACCCTTCAATTCGGAAGGGTTCCAGCCCCTCATCCAAACCAGATACGCAGCATCTCCAAGATACAGCAGTCCCTTAACTCAACAAGCTGCCTAGGTCCCTCAAAACACAATAGACAACAAGCATGCATATGACAAAGCTAATCATATAGACATGTGGATGAAATACATTGCTTTATATAAAACATGAAAAAACACCAGAAACATCACAAAGATCACAAGATACCTTGCCCATATGTATGACTCGCATATGTGCGAATGTACAGAAAGACATCTAAGAGGTCTGCACTGTCAAATTCTTTAATGCGATGTATCTTTTCATCCTGCTCTCCTTTGTATCAGTGAGTCAGTCATACGTTCTTTAAGGACAGAAGCGTCTATTGGTGGTGATGGGGAAGAGGCAGAGACATTTATCACAAGCTATAACAGAGCAATATTCTGCCAATACAGTAGTCAGTACCAAATCATTTTTCACAACACTGAAAAAAATTAAAGATCCTCCCTTTTAATGCTACAGAGAACACACACATTTCCATAAATCATGTAATCAGCATTTACAGCACCAGACCCCTATAAAAGCACGCATCATCTGAAGTCTTAATTTGTTTCGCTTAAGTGCTTTTCTCCTATTAACAGAGATTACATCTTGGTCTTAAACAGTGAAACTCTAAAATACCTATTTTTAATAAAACTCTTTTTTTCTGCCAGAATGTCATTCAAATCAAAATGTTTTTCACTAGCTTTTCATTTTCCTGCTGAATCAATTACTGAATTACAGTTTACTACAACCAATGATTTTAATATCCATTCCTTATATCAGACACTTTATGAGATGCTGAATTATACATGCATACTGATTTCATAAAGCACCCTAATGCAGTATTATTACACTACAGGAGGAACATCTCTCTCTGCCTTTGCATGTTTATTTCAGAAGAAAATGAGCTGCACAGATAAATTTATATGGAAGAACACTCACACATGTTAAGCGTCTGTCCTTTCTGTGGAAAGACAACAGTTCTTTCCAAGTTCAGTAGGCAACAAGGTTGTTAAATGTACTGTTAGCCAATTAATATTTTGCTGGTCCTGAAAAAAGAGTCTTTTAGGAATTATCACTAAGTAATACTTTGAGCTTGAAACACAACATGCCAGTTCTCAGTCACTCTCCAGGGCAAAGTCATGTTTTCAATGTGGCCATTGAAGTTTTAACACTGACACCATTCCTCATGTACATAAAAAGAATCATTCACTTGTTTAAGATCTGATACCTACACAAATAGCAAGTTGTGTAACATAAGATGTTCAATTGGTGCCTTCTGTACATAAAATTGAAGGGCAAGCTCTGAAGGAGACGTTTACTGCAATAATCAAATTTGGAAGCATTCTTCAGTAGACACTTTTTCCCAGAAAATACAGGACCATCCTAAGGTCTGATCTACTTATATTAAGGAAATTGTCGATTTGGAGCATTCTTTTGTATGCAAAATTACAAGCATGTTCTTTTAGCTACTTAACTGCACCAACATCTGAACAATATTCAGGTAGGCTAGCCATTCAGGTAGACCATTGTAAAATTATGTTCACAAAAGAAGGGAGCTATGGATACTTTTCGAAATTTGCTTCAAAAAGATATTGCTGTGACAGCAGCATCATAGGTAAATAAAGCAGTCGTTAGCTGAACTCCATATCTGACTATCACAGCCAAAAAGAACCCCAGAAAGCATTCATAAATTCTCCCCAGCCACCAAAGACACAGTTCACCTAATTTATCCTCCAATTATTTGAATTTTTTTTTTTTTTTTAAACTACAACAGTGTCTGCTCACACGCAACAGTCATGAAGAAGGAAGGAAAACTAAATTCTCAACACTAACTAGCTATAGTATAATCAGGTTATCTGGGGTCACATCGGCTGTTGATTTCTGTGTTTTAACTCAAAGCACAAGACCAGTCTGAGTCAAGTTTCTGTCCTAATATGTTCATGCCCTCACTTGAATCCAAGTGTAACACAGGTCAGGATCTAGATACTTATTTTGTGATGTCTTCCTTCCCAAGCTTTTAGAAAAAGGCCTCTACAAACTGAACAGGCATATAAGTCTATGAGAACTGCAGATGCTTTCACCAATTTTGTTTCACACGTTACCACAAATAAAAGCATAGTTTGTTGAAAATACTCCATCCACCTCTGGAGTAATAACATGAACTAACATAGGCAAACATATTAATCCTATTCGATCTCTCTGTTGTGTGGTACCAGACAGACATCTTTTTATGAGAGAGCAAGTTTCTGTAAGACTCCTAAGACTATCAGTGCCCCACTGCTATTTGCATGTGAAATTATGCTCATCACTTTCTTGGTTGCACCCACCTTCACTTTATCACTTCAAACCAGTAGCTCAATGAAATACATTGAGCAACTACATTAAATTCAAATTTAGCATAATTCATCTTTCTCTTGGACTTTAACCCATATTAATCAATTGGGGCTTTCAGTCCTAATCTGCAAGAGTATAACAGGAGACCCACAGTTATTATACCCCAGTGGAATTACGATCATTTGATCAGATATTGCCAGCAGGAAGTAGTACACACTCTAGTAAAAGGCATTTTTTTTTCCAGCCAACATAAGAAACCCCAGGAGTACAGTTCAACAGAATAAACATGTTGTCAACATTCAAAATGCTGGAAATTTACCCCAGACAGCCAATCATCTGCATCTGTGAAGGTGCCAAAAAAATAATCAGTGAATTATATACCACATTCTAACTTGCACCAAAATGCAACTGCTGTCTTCCCTGCTACACCTTTAAAGTTCTTTTAGTTAGAACACAACCAAGTTGAATATTTTATTTGGATGCAGCATATTACAGATATCAGTGTAAAAACCCCATACATGTGAAGTTATACTGCATGGTAAAAATGCAAATCTCCAATTGACTATAATTGAGAGAACCCTGCACTAAAATTGAGATGCTCTACAGAATAAACAGACTGCACTTCTGATCATCCGCTAATAAACTGTGTGTATGAGTAGCCAAGATGAGAAGGAGAGGAAGGGAAAAAAAACTCAGCATATATATTTTTTTTCAAAACCTACAGGAGAAGTGTTTATGTGTTGCCAAAACACAATCCGTAGATAATGCAGACATTAAAGAATGTGATTTCAGATAGCTAATTACCACAGCACTCAATCTATAAGTAGATATAGCGCTCAACAGAAAAATATTATCTAGGGGCAGTTTTAAACTAAAATGCAGGTAGTTTTCAGTTCTACCTGAAAGTATAGGGTCTTTATTAGATGTCTCCGTATCTCGACTGCGTTACATGGTTATATTTGAAAACGGAGTATGAATGTACAGCCTACACGATATACAAATGTTATTTTTATATCAACTCTTTAAAATGAGCACCAGTCACTGGGTAGCATTCTCTCTCTCATACACTGAAAAAAACCTCCCAGAGCACTAAAATTCAACTTGACAGATTCAGAACATACAGTGCCACTGAGTCAAGGATCAAAATTATGAGGCAGCATAACACAGCAGGGTGACAAAACCTGTAAACTGCAGCTGTAATCAAACTAACCCATGTAGCATGCTGCTCCAGTACAGTTTTGACTATTTCCATTGTGTCCCAAACCACAAGCCAAGAATAATATTACATCAAGAGAACAGTTTGAGGCATCTCAATGCAAAGAAATCACAAAGCTGACTGCACGAAAACAATGCAATTGTCAAACTTTGTCATCAATGTAATTAAAGCAAGCAAAGCAGCAAGCAAAAAAAAGTATTTTACCTTTTTAAGGAAAAATTTCTGTAATTTCTTGTGAGGCAGCTTTATCATCTTTTTTTCAGCATTCAAGATACGGGGCAGACACCGCAAGTACTTGAGCCATTCTGCAGGGGTTTGACACCTTTCGTCTTCTCTATTAACTCGCTGCAGCCAGCTTAGCTCAACGCGTCACCAGATGCCAGCCCAGCCCAGCAACAGATTAAAAGGCAATAGCTAGGCTGGATCTCATCTTTGACTCAAACAAGGAAGCTATATACAGACGCTCCAGCTAAAGCCTACAGCTGTGTTGTCAGCAAGAGGAGAAAGAACAGGTACGAGGTCTGCATCTCTCCCTAGACAACCTGCAAAGTTAAAAAAAGTGCTTATCCATAGGCAAAAATTTACAGGAAAATAAAGCGGTACTGAGATGCTCAGCATATCTTGCTGATCCTTTCAAACCCTGCACTACAGAAGAGACTTGTTCAGCATTCAGGACTCTGAATCCTACCCAGCATTTCCTGCTGAGTGCAGTTTGCCACCGTGCACCTGTTAATTCTGCACATTGTATGTGACTCAGCCAAAACCAGGAAAGAACCTGTCATTTATGTTTTCTTTAAATCACTTGGAGACTTATTTCTTTTGAATAGTTTTCAGAAAAATCTGTACAAAGAAAGAGGCTACACACAAAGATGTTATATACAGATGCACAGAGAGGTATTTATAGAGTGTACCAATGCTGAGTTTGATTCAATGCCATGGGAACCAGAGATCATGGGCATTGCTGCCTTCCCTTTGGGAATCTGCAGCCAAAGTTCCACTCCAGTCTTGGAAGGACAGGGCTTAGCAGCACAGCAGTGATGCTGCATCACCCAGGTTGCTGGTGTCCTAAATCAGCAGGGTGCTGTAGGACAACATGATCTGAAATGGTGTGCTCCCAATTAATCCCATGGGATAAATCCCCGTATTTAAGAATTTGGCATACACTGAAGCAACTAATTAAATCAGTTTAAAAAAAATCACTTTATGATCAAGCTACCTCCCCGACCAGTACCAGGGTTCTTGAAGAGTCAGTGCGTGTGAGGATAAACATAAATGTATTATGATGCAAATGTATTCAAAACACTACGTCAGTCTTTCTCAAATATCCATCTCTTGTCTTTATACTATACATATTATTTCACACAAGCTGTAGTTGAAAAAGCCCAGCTCAAATCTGTAGTAGTTCATCTCTACCTGTATCACATTTCTGCCATTTATATCATTCCCTTACCACAACAGCTACATTTGGTCCTCTGTTTTCTTGCTGTTCTGTTCTTTAGGAGCTAAAGTACCACAAACACTCCCAATGTCACTGCAAAGTTGTTTTCCTCTGGAGACGGGCATACTCAACCTCCAGCAAGTGGCAAGGTCTAGGGTGAGCCAAAGAAACCAGAAGTTTGAAGTTAAGCCCACACTTAGCTGTAAAGGTTAGATTTAACGGAGGGCCAAACACAACAGTCAAATCACAGCTGCAGCAAAACACAGAACCAAACTCTGAGAACTGACACCACTATGCACCAGTGAGAAAGTCCTAGTCCTACCAAAAAGGCGCACAGACACCACAGAACATAAGCGCAAGCTGTGTCAATGTACTGGTCATGGGAAAAATACAGACCCAGGACAGCCATCAAGAAAAACCAACAGCTGAAAGTAAGCAGAAGACCTGCATTTAAAAGATATTCTGACCATCAGATTTTCAGCCTGATGGGGGAGAATTACCGACAAGTTTTCTGAGACGCATCTTGCAGCAGGAGGACAGCAGGAGAATGCCAAGAAGATGATTCCAAGTCCCACTACAGAAACAGTTCCAAAACTGGCAACTGGGGAACCTAAGCAGCGAGACAGACTATTTCTTTGGAGTGTTATATGCTTCAAGAATTTGGGTGCAATTTTGATAAAGGACATAACAAATGTTTCTTAGAAGAGTCTCACTACGCACTGTGTAAGGTGGAGAAGTATCCAAGATACCTGTAAAAACACTATAAAAGCCACCTGCACACATACAGAAGGAATATAAGTTGCAATCCTAGTAGCTTTCTCCTTAGTTTCAGCTATAAAAGGGTGAGGTTGGTTTTGAAACTTAGAGGTCTTCAACCTATACAGTTAAAACTCTTGTAATTTGGGGGTATGCATTACCAAGAAGCATATTACTTTTAATTTAAAACTTACAATTTTTACTCCATTTCTCCAGGATTTGCACAATTTCTTAGGATCTCAGCTTCTACCTAGGAGCTTACCAGAATCAAACAGCATTGACTTAGAATTTCAGTTCTTCATACTGCAATTATTTGGCAGCATTTTTATTTCTGCGCTTGCATCCATGAAGGACACAAGGTTTTCCCTGATATCCGCAAATTAAAATAATTTGAAGAGACTCTTAAATATATTGAAAAGACTTCCTTCCTTTGAGATAACACATCATCTCAGGCTTTACATTCATCCAGTTCTTCAAAGTGTAGCTCAAGCTAAATAACTAGATTAAAGCTGGAAGTAAAGACATTCTTTTATGTCTTTTAATATATAACTAGTTTTTGGGAAATAGCTGCATTACAGAAAAGGTACAGGTAGACTCTCAGCTATAATTGTGAATTTCTGGGAGCTTTTTGGGGTGCAGTGTGGTGGTGTTGTCTGTTTTAAATCAAGAAAAGTATTGAGGACTGAATACATACCTTAACATACCTTTGCTTAAGCAATTTAAATGGAAGATACTTCGTTCATTGATGAATGCCTATATCATCTTGCTGATAGAAGAAACATTGCGTTTTTTTAGTGAAGTATTTTTTTAAATTTTTGTTTATGAACTACACCATTCTTAACAGGTCTCCTCCTATCTAATACTAACTCTCATGGGACAGATGGCATTAGCATCCCAGAAGATGCTAGCTAGCCATAAGTAAAGTTTGCAAGAGTAAGGAGAAATAAACTATTTTGTGGCTGTGTTTAGTTTTGCATATATAGCATCTATTACAGTAATCAATATAAAAGACAAATACAGCTTTTTTTTCTTTATTCATAGTGTTACTCTTCACTAGAACCAATACGAAAGAGTTTCACACAAAGACAGATGATATTGCAGATACCCTTTACCACATCTATTTAAGTTGCCTTTCCACTTTCCTTGGTAACTCAAATTTGAAAAGATAAAGCACCTTCCTGCTTTTACTTGCACTGGTAAAAATCAAGCGTAAGAGTAAGCACAAATTGAAAAAATAATGCTAAACTATTTTATCAGTAATTCTAACCAAATGTCAGTCCCTGTAGCTGACAGTTCTCCATTTTACCATCTTGTTTTGATTTACAAATTCGCAAACTTAAAAAATGTCAGACTTGCTTAACACAAGCCAGTTTCTTCCCTGTTAGCTGACCCATTGCAAAAATCACTCAATGCATTTCAATAAATTGATAAATGTTGGATAAAGTCCAGCAATATTTGTTTGTGCTTAGAAATGGGACTCTGAAATATTTCTCAAGATTAAGCTGGACATCCAAAATGATAAGTGTTACCTTTAAGAGCAGCAGCTTCTGACATGCAACTCCTGGTTATTCTAACACTGCACATCTATACTGGGAACATATGCTCAGGCCCTGGTTTGCAGAGGGAAGGTTCACGAGCTCCATTGTCAGTCACAAGCTTCCCGTCAGATGGATGGACATCTAGTTCCTGATACAAGGCCCTTATGAGCAAGGAAAGGAATTTTCCTCAATGTCTGGCCACTGGACTGAGCCATGACAGTAGTAACAACAATTGCTGCTTTAGGACTCAAGATCCATTTCTTAGAGCACTACCAGCAAACTCGTAGCAAGGGCAGCATGGCAGCTATGAATGAACCTGAATGACAGTGTGTATAAAGGTCTTTGCTCATGGTGCTTTTAATCTCCATTTAAAAACAAACAAATAAAACCAACAACAACAAACAAGAACCCACAAACAAACAAAACTACCAAAACCTCCACCACAAACAAACCACCTTGAGCTTTTATCAAGTTTTTCTCCTTGATTATTTGAGGTCAATACACAGAGGGTCAATTTTTTCCTTCATGGTACAAAAAGGATTTATCTTACCATCCAGACAACTGGCTAGCGCAAATGTATTCAAGATAATGAGGGCTATACAGAAGAGGACTGATAGTACTCTCTTACAGATCATGAATGACTTAGTCATGCTGGTATCTCACTCTTTACAACTACCTGAAAGGAGGCTGTAGCATGGAGGGCATTGGTCTCTTCTCCCAAGCAGCAAGTGATAGGACAAGAGGAAATGGCCTCAAGTTGCTCCAGGGGAGGTTCAGATTGGATATTAGGAAACGTTTCTTCACAGAAAGGGTTGTGAAGGACTGGAAGAAGCTGCCCAGGGAAGTGGTGGAATCACCATCCTTGGATGTGTTTAGAAGACATATTGATGAGGTTCTTAGGGACATGTTTTAGTTAGAAGTTAGGTTACACCTGGACTTGATCTTGAGGGTCTCTTCCAACCTAAATGATTCTATAATCTTTCTTGTTGTCTGTTTTATGACTATTTTTGAAACAGGTATGTAAAAAAAAAGGTGCAAACTGGAGCATATTTGATCAGGAAGCTTGGATTGCAGAAACTTTTTTTTCTTCTCCCACCTCAAGAAGTCTGGAAGTGTGAGACATTTTATTTTCCTCTTCTGCCCTGATACACCAATTCCATCTCCTCAAGAGCCACCTTAAGGGAGAAACAAGGAAGCAAAATGCAAGGGATGCTGCCCACTTTCCAAATAGCATGAAATATATGATAGCGAATCAAAAGCATTAACCTTGAGAAACAGAACCCCACTCCCCTTCCAAAATCCACACCAGTTTGTTACCTGTAATGGGCACTGCCAAGTCCAGTGTTTGCAGGTGATTTTTCCCTCCTGTTTTTTAATTAGTGAGCATCCCTGCCTGGCAGACTCTGCTCAAGCTCTTAAAACAACTCTAATGTAACCCCCCCGCCCCTCACACCTTCCCAAACACCAAACTAAAAAGGCAGTCTCCTGGGGGACTGATACCAAGGATTACTGCAATAGAAGAAGCAAGGAAATGAATGAGCTTCTCCACAGAACTGCTTTGTCTCCTTGCTGCCTTAAGTATCCCCAAGTTATCCTTTGAGACACTCTCAAACAATTGCACCACCTTTATACCAGAAATATAAACACAAGAAAACCCACAAACCCCCTCCCTCCCCCCAAAAACACACACACCAAACAGACCTCTGCAATTAAAAAGAGGAAAATACGGCAGTTTTCCATCACAATTGGAGACCTTCTAGATGTAGAAGTACTGTAAAGGAAGAGAACAACTTTTTTTTTTTTTAATGAAACTTGTTCTACCCCAAAGCTTAAGGATACTTATGGCCAAGGTTTTAAAGGATTCACTCCAGCTTCTGCTGTGAAGTCTGGCACTGTGTTTGAGGTTTGATGCATGCTTTTGTTTCTTCTCTCCATTACAGAGATTTGTGAGGGTTAAAACAGCTCCAAATAGTTTCTCTAAATCTGTATTATAAATGCAAACAACCTTCAAGTTAGTTTCTATTTACAAGCCTTTTTATACAACATCAATACACAACACGTATTGAAAGATGATCCTCAGTTTAGCCATTTGCAAGTCCTTCCAACAGCTTTATACTCACATTAACTCACAATAATTCAGACTCATACTACTTTCCTCAGAACACAAAAATGGGGTTATCCTCTAGAGATACATTATGATTCACAGTCTCCCTACAGCTTAACATATATACTACTAGAAACATCCCTTGCAGGAGGCAGGGCAAGGGAATGGAAATTATGAACTAAAAAAAACAGGTTAACAAGAGGCCACAGGTTACAAATATAACCTTAACACCATCCTTCTCCATATGCCTGTGCAGTTTCTCTGATCACCAAAAGCCACACACCTGTGTTTGAAGTTCATCACAAGTCAATTCCATATAATGTTTTATTCTGTACTTTCTACTGCATTCACTGGTGAAAACAAAGGAAATTACTATATTAGAATACACTGAGAATACTGACAGAATTTATAATCAGGTGGTTGTTTCAGAAGTGTCACTACATACTCTGTAGCAATCGGATATTACCACAGATTAGATAGGTTTGTAACACTGTCCAGAGTAGAAGTTACTTATTTGGAAACCTAATTCAGTGCCCCAAACAAGCGTTGCTCTAACTCAGGAGTCCTCTTACAGAATAGCCAGAAAGTCAGAAATTTGTCCCTATAAATGAAGCTCTGTGCTTTTAAATATGCCAAAACCAATGAAGTTTTGTTAAAAAGTATGACCACAACATGACTCAATCTCCAGTGTAATTTAGGCAGCAGGACACAGTCAGCCATGCTGTGGTAGCTCAGTCTGGACTGCATCCTGACTTTTCAACCCTGAAAGTGGAATCAGGGCTTCCTTGTAGAGGTCCAGTGCAAGTCATGGGCTGATGCTCCAGTGAAGGCCCTTCAGGGAAGCCACTCATGGACAGGATCACGTGCCCAAACTTTCAAAGAAATTTAATTTTTGAGAAGTGAATACCTTAAAAATACTTGCATCTAGGACCCCAACATTTAAATAACAGTCTCAGAGCAGAAACGAGACTCAAAGACACTTAAACTTTCCACATACATAAAGGAGATTATGGAAGCAGTCAAAATTTAATGGACTTTCAGTCTTCACCCCCAGTGAGAGGACTGTAACAAGGGTTCCAATGCCACAGAGACACCAAAATGGGTGGCTGTGCTTTCCAGATGAGGCTGCATGCAGATTGCTGAACTCTAAAGAATCCAGCCAGCAGCACCCCCAGGGGAAGCTGCCAGATCTGAAGCTCGGAACAGTCTTTGATGGGTTTTGCTTTCCTGATGACCCAGCTCTGAGGTGCCACAAAAGCATTCTTCTGAAATTAACTGCTTTATCAACATAGTGATGCACTGTGTTTACTAGGCAAGTGCCAAACCCTAGTTAGCAGACTCTCTGCATTGGGAAAATGCAAAGGACACAATGGTCCCTTAACAAGCAGGTTTTGTTGGTTTCTGTTTGCTTGTTTGTGTGTGGCTTTTTTGCTTTGTGGTATGTGGGGGGGGGGGGTTGTTTGTGTGGGTTTTGTTTGGTTGGTTTTGGTGGGGTTTTTTGTTATTGTTGGGGTTTTTTTTGTTTTTTGGTTTTTTTTACTTTTAAAGTCAGTACTGAGTATGATATAACCTCTTCTCTCTAAAGATTTTTTGAAAGACAATAAAAGTTGCAATTCAGCAACTTCAACATCTATTTCAAGCATTTTTATCTACAGATATAATAAAGTTACAATTTGAGGAACCCCGATTATTAATTTCTATCATAACCTTACAGATAAATTTCCCATCAATAAAAATAAGGTTAAATCAAATATTTTTGCAGGGCAGACATGAACCACTATCATTATTACAGACATGAAAACATGCCAACAGGTAATACTGGTGTCGAAAGAGACATAACATTGTATGCTCTAGCTCTGATCATGGAAAAACCTTTCTACAACAACATTCGTGAGCAAAGACTACTTAAGTAATTGCTTTTTGGACTTCAGTTTTAAGCATCACACTCTCTTCTTATGAGCTATTGTTTTCACTGCAATTGCTGCTGAGTGCTAAGACTGGCTGGAAAACAAGAATCTAATTTCCAAAGTATGTTGGAATTCTGACATTTCCTTTTCTTTCACTTAAGGATAGGATTCGGCTTTTTTTTAAAAATTTTATTTAATTTTATTTAGTCATATTTAAAAACAGGACAGTAATTCCAAAACTCAAAGTAAGAGCTGTGTTAGAAACACCTGGAAAAAAAAAATCTCTGAAGTAAAAGGTCAAACCACCACCTTCCTACCAGTACACTGGTTCTGACCTCACAGATGCAGATGTCACATATTGCAGAACCCAGTGAAAGCAGAGCTCTAAGGAGACACAGCACCTGGCACAAATGCTTCCCCTTTCAGATTCAAGTTTTAGGCATAAATTTTACAGTGTCCTGAAGGGATGGACAGAGGAAGGCGAGAAAAAAACCCAAACACCCACACATTCAGAAGTGTCTTTCTGAATAGTCACTACAAAAAAATTACACAAAACTGTTGCAGGACATGTAACTGATCATTCAGCTCTGGCGCAACCTGGAATTGCACAGGGTTTTACGCTTTGGGCCTCTTTTTTCATACCTTTATGGTAGATACATAACTTACAGATATACTGAAAATATGCCACATCAGTGAATTATTGGCCTACAAACTAACACTTCCAACAGCTCCAGAAGGACAGATTTTGAACACAGATTCTTAACTTCTCCTGACCTTTACAACAGGCAGAGTAGATCTATGTGAATAATCCAGGTGGCTAAACTGGCATAAGAATGGATAAGCTTTTATACCATGTATTGTTCTTATTACAATAATCACTGTAAAGATGAATTCATATTGCGGGTAATTTCTTATCACAGCGAAACAGAAAAGCCTGTTTCCTCAAGTGAATGCCTCAGATTCAGACTTACATCTAATCTCATCTAACATCTCATCTGCTCTGTCTCTCTCAGACTTTTTTTGGACAGTCTAATCATTCTAAGATTACAGATGTTCTAAAAGCATATCTTTTCAGTTACAAATAACATTTTATTATATATCAGTGACCCTTATACCTTACTCATAGCTATATAGAATATAGCAACAGAAGTAATACATGGCTTCAGCCAGAGACTTCAGAGAAAAGAGAGCCCACAACTGGAAATGTGTCACATTTTTCCTGTAAGATAAAATACATACTTAGTTTTGTTCTCTTCATTTATTAGGATTCATTTCAATCCCTTTATATTTTAATTTTACTTGTGATTCTTGCACATTATATACATACATATAGGAAAGAAAAAAGTTTGAAATTGCCTATTAAATTGGTTCATTTTCACTCCACCAAAAAAAAAAAAAAACAACCACACATCAAAAACACACACAAGAAAAAAAATCTACACACAAAGCAAGAGAATTGTCTCTTATTTGTTTCACCTTTAAAGAGGTTTAATACTCTTCCTATCTCCTCATATAAGTTTCCCTCCATTCCTCTAATAATTTTCCACCAACTATTTGGTCTCGATAACCACGTTTCATTATGCATTTTCAAAGGTGAAATGACTGAAACTGAACACAGGGCTCCAAATAAGAAAATCAGCGGCACAGCTCTGCTATTACAGCCTATTCACCTCCTCCTGCCTGCAGCACCTCCTGTACACTTCACAAGCAGAAAGAGGGTCAATGCTCCAAAGCCTGTATTTTGCACCTCCCACAGGTACACACAGTGGCACAAGTAGTGGCGCACCAAGGCTGTACTTGCATCCTGTTTGGCATTTTGAAAGAAATTTCTAGAAACAGCTGCGCTACTGACTTTTTAAAGCTTTTTCTATTCACCTTCAGTGCTTTTTCATCTCTTGATTAAAGGTACCATTATTCTTCTATTGTGACGTTATGTGGATGTACCACAAGTGTGAACACAATGTCACAATGACAACATATGAGTTCTTTGCTCACAGATAAAACACACCCCTTCCCATCACCTTTGCTATCATCTCATTATCTCACATAAGGTAGTGCAATTATGGTCTTTGTTATTCCAGTAATTTTGGCAGAGGATCATAGCCTATAGTAAAACAAACCCTACGAAATAAACAAAGTCATCTGAAAATGTGCAGGGAGAGTAATGCTTGGAAAATTCACAGCTTCTCCTAGGTGTTTCATCTTTCAGGAGTGGTGAGGGTTCCAGAATTTCAAAAGCAAGAAAGCAGCAAAAGCACCATCAATACTGGATTATTCTGAAGTTATATTTACAACACACAGTAAAACCAAAATCAGGAAAACAGCAATAAAATAAATTTCAGTTTTATTTAAGCAACTGCAAGATCTGTTTAAGTGTTAGCTAACGCTGAACTGTATTCACAGTGAACCGCAAAAAAAAAGAGTGACCTTAGCTACATTTGATATATTTTAAGATATTAAATTAATTTATACTGGAATTTTACAGTGTGCTTACCCTTCAAAATTTATATATGGACAAGTAGCTGAAGAACTACTGTTACAGAGCAAATCTGCTAACTCTTAGTGTGAGAGACCAGTTCATCTATGGCGACAAAGTTACAGAATAAATTTCGCATCTCACAAATGCTTATCTGCAAGATTAAGAAGAAATATGGAACAAGATTTCGAAATCTATATTGATTAATAGCAAACATGCATTGTTTGGATGGAAGGAGCAAGAGAACCATCTGTGCATTGTGTAGTTAGCCAAGTCGTAGGATGCTTTACTGGCAAGATGATTAGCAGGAACTATCATAGTTGTGACCCATAAATGGCAGATTCTGTGTTCAGGTCGAGGTCACTCGACTTCAATAAAACAAAAAATAAGCTTCCAATAGCTCAATGCAATACAGCATCACACCTTAAAAGGGAAATACCATTCCAGGACAGTGCAACCAAGGGCTTAAAGAAGGTAAGTTCACATACTTTGATATATAGTGATGCCAGAACTAGAGGAGGTTTGAGTCTAAAGTAACACAGAAAACCCACACTAGAGACCTGTGCTTTTTAGAAGATTGCGAAACTATTTCTATCCTGTACAATGTCCCTCCATTCATAGACCTAACATATAACTGGATATGTAGAATATTTCAAGTTGATTTGGGTTGAAAGATAAGTTCTGGCAGAAGCTTTGTAATTTTTTGAGTTAACATTAGGAGAAACAACAATGATTATCTATTATAACAACTCCTGTCTAGTGTTAGCTATGTACTTTCATCCACTTGTGCTTATCTGAGGCCAATAACTGGAGTTAGGCTAAAGGTTATTTTCTGGAAAGGAATTCAGTTCTGACTTGAAAGCTTCACCAGAAGGACAAGCTCACTTCCCAGCTGTGGTTTGTCCCAGTGATTAGCCATCCACACTAAAAACTAGTAGTGCTTTCTAGCTTTGTTCTCAACCACCAGGTCTGGGGAAGGAATATAGGCTTAAGCTTCCAGTTACGGCTTCTCACACCAGCTCTGTGACTGCAAGTATTTCCCAACTACTGGCATATTTGATTCACCAAGCTACATGCAACCTTTCAGACCGGTTCCTGCTACAAAAGTGTTTAAATTAGCATCCAAAGAAATGAAAACCCCACCCTAAAATGACTGAAAAGCTACTTCAATTCTCCCATAGCAATTCATTCCTAACTGATAAAAATCCTTTTTCCGAACAAGACAGACCCCTACTGTTGGATAAAGTTACTGCAGCCTTAACAAGTGTACTCATTACCCCAGAATAATTCCATTGCTCTAGTTTTAGGTTATAACTATGCACTGCAAGTTAAGGCTCTCATCACAGCATAGTGGCAGGATACAGCCGAGATGGGTTGATAGCAGAGGTAGCCACGCACAGGGAGATGAGGTGAGGAGTGCCTCCCCCATTCCTTCTTATGGGGCTATCTGGTGGAAATAAACATGCTCAGAACCTCACAACGAGCTACCCTTCATGGCACTGCTATTGCTGCTTACAATAAGGTGGTGTAGATCTAAGCAACAGAGTTAAAAGATGGAATAGCTAAAACTAAGAAATCTGAATAAGACAAATGCACATACTGCAAATATCACAGAATCATAGAATAATTTCATTTGGAGAAAACCCTCAGGATCATCAAGTCCAACCATAACCTAACCTATCTCTAGCATTAAACCATGTCCCTAAGAACCTCGTCTAAATGCCTTTTAAACACCTCTAGGGATGGTGACTCCACCACTTCCCTGGGCAGCCTGTTCCAATACCTGACAACCCTTTCTGTGAATAATTTTTTTCTAATATACAGTCTAAACCTCCTCTGGTGCAACTTGAGGCCATTGCAGCCCTGCTTTAGATAGACAATGAACTGAGCTCTATGACACTGGGACTAGTATATGTCACTCAGTTGGGTGCAGCACCCCAAACAGCATTCCAACACTGTCAAAGTTAAACTGACAACTGTACCCAGGTTACCTAATGCTCATCTCCCTGTCAGATCCCCTACACTGCACCACAGTTACTGTGGTCTTCAACACTGCTATATCCCAGCACCATGCAGGAATTGACGATGTGGTTATTTATTTGGTTAAGAAACAACAAGCACTTCCCTTGCACCTTCCATTCCAATGGCAAACTACGATTTAAAAAGAAACACAGAATGAATCCTACCTCACTATTTAAAACCAGAAGAGGAGGCAAACAGAAGCTAAAATCCTGATTCTTAGACTGGAAGCAATCTCTAGAGCTCATTTAGACCAACTTCATGCTCAATGCAGAAGCTACTCCCAGGCTACATTAGACTTGGACTCTGTGGCAGAAGTGGGACAGTTATGCGTTGCAGTTTGTTTTGAGGGCAGGATTTGGGGTGAGGGGGAGCTTTTTCTTTTAGTAGTAGGCTGGGCTATGGCTGTGCAGAGAATTAAGATCTTGCTACAATAGAGTAAATAATTATATCTATGGTACTTATTCTGCAAGATGCACCTCAGTGTTTTCATCTGCAACAGACTTACACTACATCCACTTCTTCAGAGTATAAAGATACAAGACATGACAAAGTAGTTTAAAACACAGATATACAAAATGTATCTGTGAGCTCTACAATAACTTAGCTTCAAGACTAAAAATGCTTAGTTGCCCTGGGTTAGTTTCGCCCTGCTTTGGGGGTTTGTTTCAACTCTCCAAGACCTGTTTTCTCTTCAAGAAAAGACACTCAGTTACCACAAATTAAAAGGCATAATAACGTAATAGTCTCAGTAATACAGGCATCAATATCACTGCCCAAAGCGTGACAGTAACATGACTGAGGCACTTCCATCTGTAGAAAACAGGATGAATGTCTGCCTTATATAATGTGGAAATATGTCTTTGATGGCCTAAACTCAGCCAAGCAAGGAAGCATACAAGCAAGCTGCCCAGTGTCTGAACTGAAAACTTGCTAAATATCAAAAGCTTTGTGACATTCTAAGTTTAGAATAACATTTTACTGAATTTTGTAGAAGCTTCAGAAGCTGAATGCTCAGTTTTACTGAACCTGCACTAGATGTCAGCATTGGCTGCAGTAGAGCTGGGCTCAGCTGGCCCAGGGATGTGCTAAAAAAACCCATTTCTGAAGAGCTGCACAGGGCTTTCCTTCTAGACTAATAGGGTTCATGTTCGCATAACGGTTAACAAGAACAAAAATCGCTTTTTGTTCTGACAGATAAATATTAAGAAACGACATGTTTTGTCTTTAAAATGTAGTCTCTCAAAGCTGAGCTAGTCTTGTAACTAGATCAAAGAAAGGTTAAAGAACAGCTCAACATGTAACTGCACTAAGTACAATCTTGTTTCTGTAGTC
Organism: Caloenas nicobarica; assembly: GCF_036013445.1. NCBI lineage: Eukaryota > Metazoa > Chordata > Aves > Columbiformes > Columbidae > Caloenas > Caloenas nicobarica. Next base: position 74,820,268 of record NC_088247.1, read on the forward strand.
AAAGCAGCACTGGCAGACTTCTGTACTTATTTTTGGGAATATAAAATTTCCCAGAAAAACAGGTAAGTCAAAGTTGTTTTGCAAGAAGCAGAACTAACAGAACCTGTTTCTCAACAGATTTATGGCTGTTGTCCCTTAGACTCCTTTCTTCCTCTTGCCTTTTTGGACAGGGACATAGCATACAGGTTTCCTAGCCTGCTGACCTCATTGAATAGTACATACTGGCTTATGGACAAGTACAGTTCTGCTGCTTCTTCCCTTGGAAGGGCACTGCTTTGGGTCTCTCATCTCTGCTCACCTGTCAACTTTCACAAAACCTTTGAGAACAGAGGTGTAAGTACCTACCCTTCTTTCAAGTCTGACTGAAGCTGGCCATAGTATTCAAAAGTTTCCTATCAGGGATGTACTACCAGTTGCTTCCCTAGGAACAGGCTAAAGATCTACTCAAGACTATCAACCTTAGCATCTTTCAACAACAAACTGCTGCACGATTTCTTGCTTACAGGTCATGCAGTTGAAGAGTAGGAGAGTTTTCAGTACAATTCTTTAAAATGAGACTTATCTTTGTCCCCATGGCAACAGACTGCAGGCATGTCCACACTGCAGGTAGAAAATGTGACTGCAGTTTATTTGCTAGCTTCTCCTCAGTAAGTTCAAGAAAACATAACAATACATCCAAAGTAGCATGGGTTAAGATCTTCTGTCACTGAGTATACACGCATTAGCTAAAGCTCATGCTGCCATCCCTTAGCTGCCCCCAGTACTGAACCTTTCCCTCCCACAGGTGCAGAAAGACGACAGGCAGCTACGGAGCAGCACCTGGTAAGAAGCTTACATCACATTATACGAAATTATTTCAGTGTACATTTTACAAAAACATAATATATTCAAATAACTTTAAAAGACATAAGGCATATGTTGTGTGTCTGCCCCACCCACATCCCCCCACAAAAATACCCAGAACAACAGTCATTGTAACTAACAAAGACACAGGTAACACTTACTGTACCCACAGATGGAGATATCCAACAGACTTTTATACTTCAGTTGGCCCTTTTGCCTATGGATGTTTCCAGGTATCGTGTTATGCTAAAATGCACATTAGCCTGAGTAAGAACATGCCAGAATCAGACTAACATTAAAAAATACCCATCAAAATGCCAAGTATGGTAGCCCTGTGAAATTCCATGTTGTGCCACAGTAACATAAGAGGAAAATGATTTAAATCTAATTTTTCCCATGAGTACCTAAACCTCTGGGGTTTAAACTGTCTCCGCCTCATTCTTCAAATTAATCAAAAGACCAGAGTGGGGGGTGGGAAACCACACACAAACCACACCACAACCAAAATAACACACACACAGGTGGATGCATCAAAACACCTTTGTCTACAGGTAGTACCATCTTCAGTCACTGAATACTTCCACTAATTCACACAGGCTGAACTGCATCCCAGCAGCAAAGAACACTCAGTCCCCTGGGGAGTGAGTTATGCCAGTTTCATGTCTTCAAGCAGCAAGGAAAGCTGCTCCTGGTCTCCCATATCTGCTTTCTTGTGAAAATTGGAGAAGTCACACAGGGAGCTCTTTTGCTTCTCCTTTAACAGATTTAGTCTACTATTTATGTTGCCATAGACAAAGCCAAAATGTTTCAGAAACAAGGAAAAAACAATGAAGTTATTCATTTCCGTCTTGATGATATTTTTTGTTATAATATGTTGCCATCTGCAACATGGAAACAGATTTGGGTGCCCAGACGAGCAGTTATCTGACTTTCTGTAAACAGCATGCCAAATTCTTGACTTTTTCTAGCCTCATAAGGACAATACTTCTCTCATCAGATTAAAAACTTCTTGTTCTTCAAATCTACATGTAAAGTCCCTCGGCTCCAAGGCAAGCCTCTTCATACAGAGGACAGCAATGTGTCCCCTAATAAGCTGCAGCACACATACAGTCTTCAGCCACGATCTTCATCAGAAAAATCAGCTATTCAGACTTGGGAGAGTCCGTAGGCCAGATAATGAAAGGTTAAAGGGTTTTACCATAAGCAAGGAGACATTTCTGTACAAAAATCCATACACTTCCAACACATAAGCAAGTCTTCCACCATTTCATATCTTTTTCCTATTTTTTGAAGTTCTAGATTCATGAGATCAGGTGAAACTCCAGTTTTAATTATATTTTCTAAAAACATTTTAGTTGTTTGGTTGTGAAAAGCCCAAGAGAAAAAAGTTATCAGTATTCCAGTACATGATCTTTCTTTTCCTTTATTTCTACAGAGAAATGAAAGCCAGTTTTAACAATGCAAGTTAGTGGCCAAGAGTGGTATGTTTGGCCATTGCATGATGCGCAACTGCAGAGGAAACAAGAACAAAGAGAAACGGTGCAGGAAGAGCTACCCTGCTTTGTCCAAGACATCTCTCCAGACGATCTGGTAGCAAGTCAACGGCAGCACAGACTTTCAGAGGGTTTCTCTGTCCAATGTGACGAAGACAAAGCCCAAGCTCCCTTTGTCAGCTGCAGATAGAAATTCAGATATTAATCACCCTATATCTGCCACAGGGGAGGCATCCAGCATCTGTATTCTCTGCTGCAACTAAGTGAACAGGATTTGCAGGTGCCCTCCATGCTCTATAAGGTCTTTCACCACAGTGAAAGGAATGCACTAATCCAAGTTAGATTTCCTCTTCAAAATGGAAGAAGCCATTATAACTGGACAGCTAAGGAAAATAGTCCTACACTCTGTCTTCTGTAGTCAGCATCTGCCCTGTACAACGCTTACGGTGTCCTTAAATGCTTCCCCCAGCTGTCAGCCAGAGATACAGAGCTGCATCCCACAGAAAGATCTTCCATTTGTTCACACAGGGTGCATCTACATTAGTTAGAGAACAAAAGAATGCACAAAGAGCGAGCTAGGCAAAGCAATATTTTCATGGTCCATTTCTCTCCCAGGGCCTGGGAGTGATCTCATCCAGAAGCGCCTCTACCTCACACTCATAACTGAGTCACAAGCAAAGGCAGCTGGAAAGAAGGCTCACAAGTGTTCACTGATATTCACAGTTGTCTAAGTCACCAGATGGTAACATCCATTTTGTCCACTTGTTGCCCTTAAGTATGCTTGCAATCCACTTTTCAAGGTCACCAAGACATTAACATCAACACAATTAAATGGTTATAATGCCTTGAAGGCAACACAAATACAATTATGTAGGAATATTTAGAGAACAGGTACCACCAAACACCCCACAAAAAACAATAACATAGAAGAAATACAGATGGCATTTCTGGTTTCCTGTTCCCTTACACCATCTTGCAAGAACCACCAAAGTCCCAGCACCAAACCCGGCAAACCGATGAAGCAAGACACCATTTCAAACATGTGGCAAGCACTTTCCATAGCTCTGGATATTCTAAAGGTGGACTGTGGTGCGAAGATAAAACATTCCACAGGCAAGATCAGCAATGGGTTGCCATACCAACCCACTCTGTACCTGTAATCAGAGCTCAGTGTACAATTATTAATTAGCACCTATACTACCAAAAAAGATGAAAAACTCAGCTCCCTATAGTATATTGCCAGTCTGCAAGATTTGGAAATAAGTGTATATTTCAGGCTTTTCAAAGAAACTGGGTCAAATTTTCTCCCAAAGTTGATGGGACAAGGTAGTCTGTTAGAGAACTGTTAAAAGCAAGAGTAGTAGAACCTGGTAAAACCTGTAAGAAAAAGAATGAAGAATAGTTTCCTACTGATCTAATCAGTTACAACAGAATATCATCAGCAACTTAAGAGAAACAGTTATTCTATACAGAGGCTGAACTTAAAATTTCTTTTATTGTAACTCAGACATCCTAGCTAGTTTTCTGTTCTTTGCCACAGTAAAGAGCTTAAAATATTCAAGTTCTTAAAGCAACATTTACCAAAAAAAGTTTACTGTAGAACCAGAGAGTTAGAGAAGTTGAAGTGAGGACCCAGGAGTCACAATGCTAGAGAGACTCCTGGGTGATCTCCTGATTTGCATTAGAACAACTGCTCGCCTGTCTGAACAGAAGATTTCAAATTCCTGCTTCAAATCCAGGGAATTTGCATGGTTCCAGGGACAGAAGCTGGATTCTGCCTAGCTTCTTCATCAACAGGATTGTATAAGCTTCACCTAGACACCAAAGCCTCCAGGGTTCTCAAATCCTATGATGAACATAAAGTAAACAAAAGAACGAGTTTTATTTGCACACTAAGTAAACATCCATTAGTCTTAGGCACTTTTAAATTATTATTTTTACACAGTTACTTCAAGGCTGACAGTATGTACACCAAATATCCCACCCACCTCCACACTCAAAGCCAATTATTTATTTAAAGCTGGCTCTGAGAACCAAAAAGGTGCACAAGTCTGCCAGCTACACACAGCATGACAAACCATATTTCAGGAAAATGACTCAGTAAGTTCAAAATGTTTTACACATTTAATTAAGCCTTACACTAACTCCAGTTGGCAAGCAGGAGTATGAATCATGGAAGCTAGATCACAGGAGCAAACTCAGAGTAATGCAAAAACTTAACTGCTTACTCCTAGAGCTGAACAATTACTATAGCAGGAATTCAGAAGACAACAACCTGCTTCATAGGCAAGTATACTGTGGATAGGAAGCAAAAAAAAAAAAATTGCCATAACTTAAAGCACAGATGCTAGACCAACCAGTGCTAGTAGAGGTATTGCCATTAAGCCCTCTTCTAATCTTCAATATGTTGTCAACTGACACTGCAATATTTACCTACTGCTCTCCCTTTAGTGTCTTCCATGAAGTGATCTCCAAGAAGGGATCGCACATCAAGGCCAAAGACTACCAGGAAGAGGTTGTGGTATATGTCATTAGCATGAAGTTTTGCATCATCATTGCGCACATCTCTGCATTTACTCAGTGGTTACCATATTTGTTATTTGTGACCCTCTTTTACATGCCACAAGACACGGCAGTATCCTGAGCTTCTTTACATAACAAGAATATACCTTAAGAGGCAGTGCTGAGCTAAAGTACTAGTAAAAAAAGAGATCACATTTACACGGCGTAGTCCTGGTGCTAAAATGAAAAACAAACAAAAAAATGCAAATATGTATACCATCCTGTTGTTCATGGGTTGCCCATTCCAACTGCTGGCGACAATCAGCTGAAGTAAATAAGAATACAGAAGAGAGACCTCTGACATCTGAGGTCCCACAAGATTACAGGAAACTGTGCAACAGACATTTAGTTTAGAAGGATCCAAACATCCATAACATGCTGAGCTACAAATCATTTCCCATCGTGCCCTACAAAATTTAAGAGCAATAGCAAGTTAAAAAAACCCATGTATACGCACCACTAGTTTGTTGCAAGGAAACAGAAGTACAGTCATTGTCCTTTGCTTTCTCACAGTTTGAAATGTCTACAGTAGTTGCAATGCTATTTGTGCAGCCCTTTTGTCATCATTGTGTGGATCTGCAGATTGACTAGCTTTCCATGTTGACAAGAGGGCCCCAAGTTCAGGGGCACTGTCAACCACCAGAAGATGCAAACTGAATTACTTCCACATGCTACTTACACCCACACTCAAGTTACAAGGTTGGTGCAGTAAAGGCAGTATTCACACCTGTTGCTAGTACAGAACACTAACATTTCTCACATTTTTCCTATTTCTTTTCCATTGCACTGCTAGTAAGACTGCTATCACAAAGAAGGGATCAATACAGTTATGGAAGTGACAGGAAAGCTACAACACAGAACTGCATCTTTCTTACCAACATAACAGCAAAATAATTGAGAAAGAGGCAAGTAGCTCTACACACTTTGCCCTTAGCCAGCAAGCCTTACCTTGTCAAAATCTCTTCCTAACATCAGGAAATGATGGAATGCATTGCCACTAGGTGCTGAAGAGTAACTATTTTTTTTTATTATTATTTTTTTTTTTCCTTTAAGAGTCTGTTATCTTCTTTCAGGATCTTGGAGAGCAGTTGCTCAGAAACTCAGTGTGCTCAAGTCCTGCCACCAACAACGCCAGCCTCTACATTGTGTATATGGTGTCCAAACACAGCTCCAGCATCTTCTCACTGTCTGTTCCTACTACTCAACTGGGATTGAAGCTCCATTTAGCACAGCTGCCCTGAAGATGGAATTATAACCCTCCTCCCTGTCACCACAGTATACAGCAGCTTTGTTTACTCCAGAGACCAGCCATTTTTTAGCTACTGGATGACAGCATCCAGGGCAAAGGCTTTTCTCCTCCTCTCTCTTAAAACACACACCACAAACATGACATTCATGCATAGAGTCAGGATCTATCACTTGTTATTTCAACCTGCACCAAGTCACACAACTGAGGGCATACATCCCACAGAACAAAGAAGTTTGCATTCCCCTTACAGCACAGGATTAGGTCTTTCACAGGCATGCTTAGAGTTGTTTCCTTTGTCAGCTTGAAGCCACTGTGAAGTGTCCTGGCAGATGCAGTTTACTCTCCTCCCTTAATCAAAGAGCACTAGTGTTAAACATGTGGCCCAGAAGACAGACGCTTGTGGCAGAGGCTACATTAACTTTGAAGATCAGTCCCTCTAACGCACTTCAGGCTTCCAGCAGCAACACCTGCTCTGTAGAAAAAAAGATTAGTTCTTCAGCCACACTACAAATATGAATAACACCAAACTCCAGCATAGCTATCAGCACTGAGCTATCAAATGTCAAAACTTCCCATGCAATCTTAAAACAAGCCTGATTCAAACAAGTAAATAAGAGAAAGACTGTCACCATGTCACACCTTTTCATTCACCTTTACGTCCACAATAAGATCTTACATGAGAAATGCATCCGGCCTGGATATCAAGTCTTATTATTTTGGCATTGTGCTTGACTGATTAAATACTTGTTGCCTATCAGATTCAGTTGTTTAAAGGATTCAATCATTTATCTTAGTTTGCTTCTGTAAATAGCTAGCTATATACTGCAAAGTGACAAACACTATTCAGATCTCTAATCCTTGTTAATCTCCCATTCACTCAACAAGACTGTCGCTCACAGAAACATGTTGATATCTGCAAAAAGATTGCTTCTCATACACCATTTCCAGAAGAAATTTTTCCCAGAGGCATGCTGTGGACTTTCAGGGTCACCTTCCCACACAAGTGTGATAAAACTACATGCCATGCTAGGGAAACTGATACCAGGAAATTCAAGAAGATAAAGTAACTAGATACAGAAGTAAACCCAGACACACACCACATTCTCCTGCCCTGACTGATCTTCTGACTCCTTTCTATGGGTCAGATGTGCTTTGTGTGCCTAGTGCAAGTCTACAGCAACTATAAAATTTAAAGGAAATCAGTACTCCTTCAGTTTTCCCCTAAAAGTTAACAGCATTACACATATCAGGCTTCAGTATTCAGCTTTGCTATGATCTTCTCCAAGTATTTGGTTGCTAACCACACAAGAGATCATTCAGGCATCTGTGTAGAACCTAGACAGTTGTTTGAGAAAGAACTCCCAAGCACACCTCTATGCGAATCAAACCACACAGCAGCCAGCCCTACTGGGATGGAGCTCTGACCTTGCTTGGAACCTACAGGGCCAAGGAACCAAGGCTACTTCTGGATTATGCTGCATGCTGACAAACAGGACAGATCAAAGGAGGCTGCTCAAGGAAAACTTCCCTCTGGACTGATCCCCATCTCTGCAACCAGCTCCTCTGCAGTGCTGCTGGACAGGCTTTAGATAGGTGTCACCTCAGAGACCCGAGTGTCTCAGGTGCAGTCAGGAATCCTGCACTTCAGAGGCTGGGGAGTAGTAAGCAACACTTATGTCTAGCTTTGATTTTAGGAACAGAAGTTAACCCTCCTCCTCCTTTTACTCTCCCCATTCTAAGGAGCTTCCCAAAATTACTTGAAAGAAGATGAATAGACCAAATATTTCAAAGACATCTTTTTTAGCTGAAAGTATAAGTATGAGTGTGTGTGTATATATATATATAAACACACCCTTTACCATTCTTTTCCTACTCAGCTGGGCAGAATACTCAGAGTATCTTTCAAGACCACAGCTGCAGCATTCCAAGCAGGGTGCTCTGCACCTTTGGCTCCCAGCACCATAGCCTGTAATACAGCCCTCAGGCATGCTATGGGATGTGGAAATTCACAGGGACACTTCTCCTGTATAAGTCAGAAACAGTTTTCAGATGACAGACACTGAGAGGAGGCTCACTGACATAATCATGACACGACTTTTGCAGTTTAATATCCTTTGTATCAGCTCCCTTTATAGGAATGGTGACTTAACTTCTAGTCTCCTTAAGAAAAAAAAACGATTAATAAAGCAAATTGTGTTAAAAGCTGCTGTACAAGAAGGGTCTCTCACAATACTTTATAGAGGAAAATGCAGGAAATGTAAATTAAACATTACGGCGCATACCAGCAAGCAATCTACTCCCTTAAAAAACATACACTCTTGTACATGAGACTATCAGCCTTTTTAGCAGTACTGTATTACTTATTGTTCTGTTTGGAATGTTTTCTTCTAAAAGACGTACTACTAAATGTATTAGAACTGAGAACTGGACTAAAAAGGTAAAATTTTTAGATTACTAAATGTTAAGAACCCTCTGGTTCCCAGTTACTGGAGGTGAGAACTGTGATTAGTACCACGTACAAAAGGATCAGGCTATTTATTGAAGTGTCTAAATTTGAATAAATATGCTTAAGCATCACATTTAAAACACAAAGCACCATGAAAAACACAAGACATCAATGAAAGGGATGGACTGTAATTCAATCATCCATCATAAACATGATTTTCCATTAGCACATGCTATGCTTTCCCTCCTCTTTTCTTTTCAAAGTCTGCTAACAAAAAGAAGAATCCCAGACCAGACTAGAACCTAGTAATCATTCTAATTACTGACTTCATACAAACATAGCAATTAAAAGGGGGAGAAAACAGCTACAAAATATAGACAAAATAGCAATCAAGAAACCCAAGCCCATTTTTTTTTTCCCTTCACATTTTGGATGAGACAGGTCTAAAGAGTGTCAGAATTTGTTATTTACTAGGCTACTCACTTGCATCCAGAATAAAAATATTTAGAAGACTTAAGGTTTTATCTTCGTATAATTATGAAGAGGTCATTTCATCATGATATCTACACTTCAAGCAACTTAGGTATTCAAGAAATTCTATATTGAAGCCGGGAACTTGCAGCTAGCTTCACGTAGGCAATACAGTACAAACACCCACCTGCAATGCTTGACATCAGATGTTTATATTCAGTCCCACACTTCTCTGGTATTGATGCAACCCTCTGTCTTCCATAGAGGTATTTATACAACAATTTCCTGGCCACATGTCAAAAATAACTGGCCAAATGAAACAAAACATCTGCTAGTTTTTAAGCATCCAGATACTTACGGCATAATTGGTCTTCCCCCTTACCTTCCAAAGGATATTTAGAGCAGGAACAAAACAAACATACTACGTATTTCTCACACCATTTTAAGTTTCGACATAATTTTTGTAAAACCTTGAGCATAATAAACACGCACACATACTGTTCAGACGTCCTACAAACTTGTAGAGGTCCTGGGTTTGACTCATTTGTTCAAATGCGGCCAGACTAATTTATCACAGAAAGCTCCCTTTTCAGTCAACAGGGAAAACTAGTCAGGTCTTGGATAAAGTAAATTGCACCCTGAAGCACATAAGTACTTCTAAACAGAAGCTTAATTCTTGAAATCTACAATGACAACATAATTCTTCTGCATCTCATCATGTCCATTTGGGAATATATTTTTATTTATTTCAGTCACAGATGGCAGAGCTACCTTCTGATTTTTGCCATCAAATCTTTGAAAGAAAGCAGTCAGAGGAAGGCTTTTTCTTTCCAGAGCAGCAGCAGTGCTCATCTTGCTTCTTTGCTACATCACTTTTTCTTTGGGGAAAGTTATTTATAAACCTTGGAAGTAGTGGGAAAGGAGATAAGAGGATTCAAAGGAAGAATTCATATTTCTACATGAAATACTGTGTTCTTAGGAGAGGGGAAAAAAACCCCAAAACACTAGACTGACCAAGAAAACTAGAATAAGCTAGGGAAAAGAGAAAACAATTTACTTTCAGCTCATAGCAATGAAGGAAAGAAATGGATAGTCTCACCCTAGAGTTGTAATCATGTGTAAATTGTAGTGTGTTTCCATTAAAAAAAACCACAACAACACAACAAAACAGTTCTCTAGGAGACACCATACTCATCACGGAAACAATTTATCCTTGACTTTACTGTCTGCCAAGTGACTCATATCTCCTGATGACACAATTCCCTCCCAGCCAGCACACTCTTGGGCACCAACTGCCATTATGGAACAAGTTCATTTTCATGAAGGAACAGTTTCCCCCAGATAAACTGTCGTTTTTCTTCATAACACTTGTTCAAAATCAAGCAACCTAAATTTGTGAGGTATTTTACATCTTGCATATACTCCATCAGAACTTCTTTTCCCCATTAAGTATGACATTTGCTCAGTAGTGACTGCTGGTGTTTTTGCTTGGTTAGTTGTTTGTTCTATAGCTAAACACTAGAAACCTTAAAAAAATCCAACAGATACAACTAGAAAAAAAAACCACCACACACAGCAAACACACACACACTCACCTCATGCACTGCCCCTGAACTCTGCAAGTTGCACCACCACCCCACTGCATCAGTACTGCCTCAGAAGCAGAGGTGTGATCACCACCACAGCAAAGTCCTCATTCAATAAAGGCTCAAGATGATCATGGCCAACACATGTAAGAGTCACTTCACTGGGAGCAAGCACCAGTTATCTTTATTAAGGAAATATCTGCTATCCATGGTAATGATCAGCTACCTTCTCTACTAGCTAAAAACCCAACACCTCCTCAACTAGGATCTCAATAGACATTGAACCCAAGTTAACTTTTGGTTCTTAAAGACCAAGGTTCCTGAGAAGCAGGATCTGTCACCCTTTCACCATGGAGAAAATAGTTTCAATGCAGGTTGCCACTCACCATAGATGATCAGCATCTTAGCAATGGCTGCATAAAGCCAGAGGGCTTGAGAAACCCTGAACAACGTTCACAGACTTTTTCAGTAGTTTTTTTTAAATGCTGTTATCCTGTTTCTGTTGCATCTGAGCCACACCACCACACTGTCTGAAAGCAGTAATTCACAAAAGTAGCAAAGATTGGGCAATAAAAATAGCTAGAAACCAAAGCTAAACAAACTTAAACATTGAGTTTAATGATACCTTATTCAAATGTCACAATTCTTTCAGTTTGTGTAATAACTTTCTACACACTGCCTACAACATCTGTAGTTTTCTATGTCTATTTTCTGTATGAATTGAAAGGGGAAGAGAAGGAAAAATATCAAAGTAACAGAAATAAATCAGCTTTTCTTTTTATATTGTTATCTCCGCAATGTCTGTCCTCATTCAGTTGATGAGGATAGTGACAAGAAGTCAATTTACAAAGAATCTGAAGTAACAAAAACCTTTCAAAGAGGGCAGCACAGCTGTTGTCCTGTCAGCTTTCCCTCCAGTGCTCAGAGGCTCTGGGGTGCAATAGGAGGAGGAAACACTTCATTCCATGACCCCAGCTGTCCCCTCTCACATTCTATCCCCACAAAGTCAATGGTGGAATAATCCATCTGCATCAAGGACACACTTTTATACACACTATTTTGCATGAAGTTCAACAGAAACCAATATTCTCTGGGTTGCCTGATCAATTTCATTCCAAAACCAATGGCAGTTATTTAGTTAAAAAAAAAGGCAAGAAGTGTTACAATATAGGCACTGTGGATTAACTCCCCAAATACCAAAAATATCAATTTCTTAAAAGTCAATTTACGAAGTTATTACCTACCAAATCTATCAAAAGAGCCAAGTACTTGAGATTTAAAATTTATTTAAGGTAAAACAGGTTACACTACCTACATAATGGTCTCGAAGAACTGCGGGAAGGAGAAAACACCCATAATTTGTTTCTTAAATACATCACCAGCATAATTTTGTAAGGATCTATGCAAGGTCATAATTTTCTGGTAATCAGGTAAGGACCTACATTTGAGCTCACTCAGTATCTACTTTTATAGCATGAAACAAGTCACTCTGGACAGATTTGTATTCATCTGATTTAGATAATTGTGTAGTGTAATATCTGGACTCACAATTACTCATTTATTGTGCATGCATTGCTTGGTAAAAAGACAATTTTTCACTATTTCGAATTTTGTTTTTTAAAAATGCTTCCCTAATTCTGAGGGCTTTTTTTTTTTTTTGGGAGAAAGACTTTCATAGAAGACAGATTTGTGTGTATCTATGTAAAAAAAAAAGTGCATATATACAGATCCAAATAACTGAGAAACTCCAGTCATTCTTTTTAATAACCTCCTGCCCCAGGAAAAGCATGTGTTCTGTGGTCACTGCCAACAACCAAAACACAACTCCTGAGGCAGCAAAGAAATTTACAGTTGTCCTGTTCTGTAGATCCTCAATATGCATACTAAACCTGTGACCTGTAAGCTTAACCACTAAGGTATAGATATTTTTGCTTTTCTACACAGTTACTATGATCACTATGAAAAATCATCCACAACATACATTTAGTTTTACAGTGGATCAAACAGTCCAATAGGTGTATCAAGACCTCTGATCAACTGAAGAGGGAGGCACAAGGGAAAATTCACCAGATGCTACTGAAAAAAAAAAAAAAAGAAAAAATCCCCCACAAACCAACCACCACTTCTCAAATTTTGCAACAAAAGCAACTCTCTGAATGGCAAACCAGAACATTCTGACCTGCCTTAAGTTAGCTGCCTTTTTTTTTGTCAGAGAAATGAAGTGATATACCAGCAATTCTAGTACTCGCATACACCGGTTATGCTGTTTTGAGATAATCCTAGTGATGATCACAACAAACAGCCTGGAAACATTCTGCATTGTTGCTGCAGTTGAATACTACTCTAACACCTTTGAAAGAAAGGCCATTACACCAGCACAGATGTGCCTCAGTGCTGTGGTAGGCACCTGCTACAGACAACTTGACCAAGAAGTAGAGGCCTCCTTCAGATAACTGGAAGAACCCTTATGTGTACAGGCCCTGATCCTTAAAGGATCCACCTAATCCACCTTGTTATTTTCTGAAAGTGCGCAAGCAATCCAGGAGATTTCTGCACTGATGAATGCACTTCCTGACACAGAGTGATCAAGGACCTGAGGAGTGAACTCGTTCTGCTAGACCTGATCCTTACAAACAAGGGAGAACTGGTCATGAATGTGAAGTTCAAGGGTAATCTTGGTTGCAGTTGCAATGAAAAGGAGGAGCTCAAGATCCTGAGAGGAAAGAAGAAAGCAAAAAGCAGAATCACAACCTTGGACTTCAGTAATTCAGACTTTGTGCTCTTCAGGCACCTGCTTGGAAAAGTCCCATGGAAGATAATTCTGGAAGGAAGAGGGGTCCAGGAAAGTTGGTTAATTTTCAAGGATCACCTCCATCAAGCTCAAGTTTTGGCCATCCTGACCACCAAGAAATCACACAAAGGCAGCAGGAGACTGGCATGGATGAACAAGGAGCCTCTGATAAAACTCAGATATGAAAGTGAAGTATATGAGTGGAGAAACCACAGAGAAGTGACAAGGAAGAATACAGAGACTATCCAAGCATGTTGTGATGGTGTCAGAGGAGACAAAGCCCATCTGCAGTTGAATCTGGTGAGGGACATGGAGGGCAACAAGAAGGGTTGCTACACATACGTAAGTAGCAAAATACCTTTGGTCCTGCTGCTGAGTGGGAAAGGGGAGATGATGATAAAGGATACAAGACGACCAAAGTACCAAATGCCACCTTTGCCTTGGCCTTTTCTGGTAACACAGGCCTTTGGGAATCCCAAGCCCACGATGCAGGTGAAAAAAATTTGTCTTCAGTGGAGAAGAATCAGGTTGGGGACCATGTAAGCAAACTGGACATACAAACAAAACAAAACATCTGTGGACCTGATGAGATATATCCATGAGTGGTGAGGGAGCTGGCTGATGTCATTGTGAGGCCACTCTCAATACTCTGAAGACTCATGGCAATTACGAGAGCTTCAAGAAAGCAAAATGTAACTCCTACCTTCAAGAAGGGGGATCCAGGGAATTGCAAGCCAGTCAGCCTCACCTTGATCCCTGGAAAGGTGATGAAGCAAATCCTTCTGGAAAGAAGTCCTGAACATATGAATGACAAGCAAATGACTTGGAGTAGTCAGCATAGATTTGTGAACAAGAAAGTTGTGGTTAAACAACCTGGCAGCCTTCTACAAAGAGATAACCATTTTGGTGGATGAGGGCAGAGCAGTGAGTGCTTTGAACTTAAGTAAGGCTTTTAAAATTGTCTCCCATATCATCATCTCAGACAACTGGATGAAGTATTGACTAGATAAGCAAACAGCGAGATGGATCAAAAACTGAACTGCCATACTCAAAGGGTTATGGTCAGCATGAAGACCAGTTGGAGACTAATCACTAGTGGCACACCCCAGGGGTCAATACTGGGTCCAGTATTGTTCAACATCTTCACTAATGGCTTGGATGATTGGACAGAGTACACACTCTACAAGTTGGTAATTGTTACAACATAGAGACGAGTAGCTCATACACCAGGTAGTTGTGTTGATGTCCACGGCTGGACTAGAAGATCTCCAGAGGCACCTTCCAAAATCAGCTTCTATGAGGAGTTTGAAGTTCTTTTAAGGATATTCCCATCAGCTAACTTGCTTGCATTTGTGGCAGGACAAACAGGGTTCGTAGCTTTGGGAGGACCTTCTAGGGGAGCACCCTGATGACAGCAATCCTGAGCAATCTAGGTGACAATTCTAGAGCAGAGCTGACACGCACTGCTCTGAGACAAACATGTGCCTTGGAAACACTTGCTTTATCCAACAATCCTGTTGATTTATGCCCTCCAAGACACTTAAAGAACTTGTCCATCAGCAGCAAGGTGACACCTCAGAAAAAAAAAATGAGAAGTGTCATTTTTATAATGCATTTTGCCACCACCTCATTTGTCCATACTATACACAGGATAGGAGAAACAGCAGGAGGCCAACATAGCCTAAAGCAGATTATTTACAAGAACATCCTTTGAGCAAATGTGATCCATTGCATTACATGATTTAAATTCATCCCTGAATTCACACTTTAATGTTACCTGAAAAAAAATGGCTTTGGGCTTGGGTACAGTACAGCTATCAGTAAGAAAATCACCAGAATGGTAGACCTTTCTTTCCTAAAATACTGCTACAGCAGAATGCAAGCTTCATAGAAATAGAACAGGCTTTCAGACTAAGCCCATAAAGTGCTGAAATAACATGACAGTGGCAGAGTAAAGGTGAAAAAGTCAGTTTTTCTTATTGTATTTTTCTGCACAACTGCATAATGAAGGCACATAAAGCAAAGTGAAGGTTGAGAGTACTTCTATACTGGACAGTGATATTTCACTGTCAATGAGTTATTAGTGGTCACCGTGTACATGTTTTATAATGTACAAGTGCAGGAGATTTTTCAATCAGATGTAAGTACACACTCCCACATGGCATACAGACACTGAAATTGCCTTACTGAGGCAGAAGTAGACATACAGAGAGGTGAATGCAATTACAGATACCAAACTGCAAATTGTAATACTTACAGCAATAAATACATTAGAAAACGAGTGAACACAGGGGTTTCTATACAAGTAGTCATTACATGCAATTTTTTTCTGCCAAATTTACAACTTGAGAATAAGATGCATCCCTAATGAAAATCAACTAGGTTTAAATTCATTTAGGAAATGAAGTCTATCTTCAAAAAAAAAAAAAAATCTTAAAACCCAAACACACAAGCCAGAAATTTAATCTTCAGCAATCTCCTCAAAAATAATGTAATGAGCCCAGTTACCTGCAATTTATTTCAGCCCCAAGCTCTTCGAAGAGTAATTTAGTTCTTTTTAAGAAATGGAAAAGAAGAAATTACATTTGGAAGGTGCATCCATTTCACAGAGCTCAAAATGAAGAAGAATTCTTCCTTTCTATCAGAGAGGTTAAAAATATTCCTTTAACATAGCAGAAAGTAACAAAAATATGCCTCTGCACTGAAAACTAAACATCAAAGGTAAGTTTTGAGTTTCAAGGAATAATAGATACTTGGAAGCTTAGCATGTTCAGAGTGGCTATTTAGACAAGTGTCTTCAGTCTCCCTTCCGTTCTGAAGGGATTCAGTCTCCTTCACTTTTTAAGATCAGGAGACTGACAATCTTTCAAGCACACATTGGTTTACTCTACACAAACCAGCAGCACCTTGTACTGACACCTGGGACCAGCAGCAGCCAGTTTTACAGTCAAGCTTTGTCCTCAGCTGATCATAGTAGTGAATGCTGATTTATTCTCACACATTTTGTATCTTCATATCACCCATCTCTTCTATTGGGCAGTTAAACACTCTGAGGCAAGACTTGTGGTTTTGAGTAGGTTTAAGCTTTTTTGGTGTTTGTGTTTTGGTTGGTTGGTTTTCAGGTTTGGTTTGTGGTTTTTGTGGTTTGAGGTTTTGTTGTTGTTGCTGTTGTTGTTTGTTTGTGGGTTTGTGTGGGGTTTTTTTTTTTGGGGGGGGGGTGGAATTATCACAATAGTACAATGCTACAATAATGCAAATGATAGATTGACTTGAAGGAAAGAGTGAGCTCAATTTTACTCTGGATGAAGAACCAGCCTAACGGACAAACAGGAATGAATTCAAAATTTAATAGTATTTGCAATTAATTCATCAAGCATAATTCACAAGCATTGTTATGACAGCTACTCTTTTTGAGGTCATTACAGAATCTTCTCTGCAGGGGATCTATATGCCTCAAGAAGTTTTGGGTTCATTCTTAGAAAATCAGCACAAAGATAATACCTGTAAAAAAAACTCTAACCTCTATTTGAACAAATCTGTTCTTCCTTTTTTCACTTGACTTTGTAATAGAGACCAAAAACCAGGTTGGTTTTGCATCTTCAGGGCTAGAAGCATGTAGAGAAGTACCACCAGAGACAGTTTGCCTCCATGAAGGCAGAAGGCAATGATCATTTCCTAACATTTGTGTTATTCATGAATAAACATATTTACCTCTTTTACAGGTTCATCATCCGGGGCAGCATCTTCCACCACAGGCTAGTGAACAAGGAGGAGAAGAGAGAGGAAAAAAGTCACATATATTACTGAGAAAGACACAGTTCTAAGCACAAAATACAGTCAGTTTACTTTTAGTCAGTTAAGTCCAAATTTACAGTACTGTGGCAGGCATGTTCAATTCTTCACACTCAGCGCAGGTAAATTAACCTTTGAATCCATTAAGGAGCTGCTTTCTCAGAAATATATAAAATGCTAATAGATATAGGAGAAAGCAAGAGCACACTGGTGCTATTAAAATTGCTGATGATTACTCAAAACCAGACTTGTCATAGAAATTGCACAAGAATGAAGAACTGAACAAGGTTATTAATGAATAAACTAAAGAACTGGAACAGTATTTATTTCCGAGAAGAGAGAATATATATATACACACACACACAGAGGACCAAGATTTCTAAGCACTCAACTGCTTTTAAAATATTGTCATTTAATAGATTTCAACTGAGCACCCATTAAGTGATGAACCCTTTGGAAAATATTTTAGGTCAGAAGATTACACAGAGCTTGATCACACAGCCCTTCCTCAGGAAAATATTCTCAAGGCTGTAGTTCACTACCTCATCCATTCAGCTTGAGAGGGATCAATAACTTTGCCTACTCACAAAGAAATTCTAGACTCAGCAAATAACCCAGTTTTCCTGCTTACTTGTCAGACACAGTTAATGACCTCCTGAGTCAAGAGGTGGAAGAAGCAGGATTTTGCTCTAATCTTCCTTTATACAAACAGAATATAGAACATGCCCTCAATGCACTTTTCCTTACCAAGTGATTGATTTACTATAAATGCTGTCTTTAATATCTGCAAGTCATTCACCAGCACTCGTAAATGACTATTTCAAAAAGGCTTTTTGGCATTAAGGAAGAGGAGGAGAAAGAGGTCCATATGCACCAAAAAAAAAAAAAAAAAAAGAAGAAAGAAACTGTCTCCCTCCTTGTCTACTAACTGCGAAAAGCTTCTGTGAAAAAGAACAACTTGCAGACAATCATGAAAACATTTTATCCCACACAGATTCAGAGCCCATGACAGCTCCCTCAGAGCAGTCCAATCACTAGTATTTAAGCCACATTCAGCTCATTAAAGACCAAATGTCACTACTGTTTGAAAAGAAGACCGGTCGTCTTGGGACAATAGCCCACAAGAGACAAAATTAATTTCTATGTACCTTAACTAGATGTGAGCAAACAGTACATTAGGAATTCTATCTACAGCATGATTTTAAAGGGTTATAAGCTATAACATATCTTTCATGTGCTTAGAGATAGCAATAAGACAAACAGTGCTCTATCTGTTGTTCTTATCTAAACTGCTAAAGTTTATGCCTGTAATTCCCTAACCCTCTGTAAACTTTTTGTAAGTGAAATCTGAACAGGAGTAGTAGAACAGTATAGTTCATAGCTATGGTATTGCTTAAAGCAGGAAAAAACAAACAGAAAACACATGGAGTAGACAAACAAGACCAAAGATCTGATTAACCAGCTTTGTAATGGGTTGGTTACACTTGGCAAGGAGACTCACATGGTCTCTTCTGGAAGAAAGGTCTAAGTGGTCCTCTACCAACAAAAGAGGCAACAACAGAAACCTGTCATCTCAAGCAACAGACATCTGGTCTCAGTGCAGAAGCTTACGCTACGATCTAGGAAGTTTTTCCCAGAAGTTGATGACAGAAGAAGCCATCTAAGCAATGACTGAAGTGTTTTCTGTCTGATATCAACCCCTGCAAGCCCTGCAGACTCATTCTTAACCTACAGACTCCAGAATGAGCTATGCTGCTATAACACATTATAGTATCACTTCTGCCGTATCACTTAAATATATAAACACACAATCTGCATGAAACCTCTTCTACAGTTCAGCAACTTCTCTTTTGAGAAACATGTTTTGTGTTCCCTGTAACCTGGCTGCTTAAGTTACACTCCTCTCTGCACCTCTCCCCGAAACACTGCTACTGTATTTTGATCGAAGAGCCAGAGTTAGAGATGGTGCACGGGGGAATGTTACAAAATAGACACAAAATCCTCACGCCTCACAAGTTTCACTCATCTTGTGCTGGAAATAGTTGACCAGAAATACTTGGTTTTTATTGCACTACTCAAGAACTCCCCAAAATACTCAGGAGTCCGCTCTGCCTTTGACACAAGAGAGTCTTAAATTGCAGGTAGCAAGCATTCTACAAGACAAATCGTGAGCATGGGCGACACGGCAGCCAGTTGTTATTACACTGTTGTGTTTCCAGTATGATCCTGAAAGCACAGTCTTGTGCTTAGAGGTAAGCGGCAAGGGTCTGACTTTAATTTTGTGCTGATGCTAAAACACAAGGAAGCTCAGAAGTCAAAACAGAAGCAAGGACCACGGAGCTATCCTAGCCTCAAATTAGAGATCATATACTTAATGTTTAAATGTGAGCCTAAGTCCTACTCAGCCCGCTTTGCAGGTTTCCATCTGTTTTACGCGACCCTTCCCTTACAGACACCCCAACCCCCCGGAGGACGGTACCGACCCAATCTGGGTGCAGGAGCGGGCAGCCCGCACCGGCCGCCGGACACCCCTGCTCCCCTCTGCTCCAAACCGTTCCGGCTGTGGGGCAACAGGTTTCCGAGCCGAGCCCCTCTCCCCGTCCCCAGGAGCGAGCGGAGAGGGCAAGGGATCCTCAACACACCCCACTTCGCGAGATTCGATGCAGCACCGAGGTGGTTTCCCCGGCGGGAAGGGCATGTGGGGGGGCTGGCAGCCCCGCTGCGGCCGTCCGCACCCCCCGCCGCGCTCACCTCCGTCTCCATGGGCTCCACCTCTATCCCTTTCCATAGCTCTAGTAGGTGGGCGATCGGCATGCTGGTCGACGCTTGCTAGAAGCCGGGATCAAGCTGAAGGAAAGCGCGGCGGCCGCCGAACGAAGCAGGAGAGAAGAAGGTGTCAGCCGGCGCCCGGTCACCCGGCGGAGCCCGGCCCGGGACCCCCCGCCCGCTCGGCAATATGGCTCTGCGCCTGCCCGCGGCCGCCGCGCCTCGGGGGAGCCCGCAGGCTGGGCGCGGCCGCTCCGCAGGCGCGGAGGCTGGGCAAGGCGATGGCAGCCGCCCCGCAGCCCCGGCCCGTACCCCCGCCCGCCGCCGCCTCGGCTCGCTTTTAAGCGAGGGGCGAAAGTTGATGCCGAGGATGCTGCGGCGGCGGGCGCTGCTATGGCAACGGCAGCGCGGCCCCCCCGCCCGGCACCGCCCCGGGTGACCCCGCTGGGCACCTGGGGAGGAAGAGGGGGGCACGGCGGGGGGCAACAAAGGAAGCAAACAAACAAAAAATAAACAAAAAACCACCACAAAAATCCCCACACCACTAAACCGGCAATTTTTTCTCCGCCAATTCAAAGCGCTGGTATCTGGATACAGAGCCCAGCTAACAGAAAGATATCTAAAGTTCACCAAAGCCTGATACTATTCCAGTCTTAAAAAGATTTGTCTTATCATTTGCTTCATTATTTTTTCTTTTTACTGTGAAGCCTGTAGTAAAGCCTATTTATTCAGATGCCATTTCCTCCTCCTTCAGCTCTCACAGCCTATTACAACCTTACTATAACAGGCACGACACATGAACTGTAGAGACCATGATTTATGCAGATGTTGATTTGGATTTTCCTCAAATTGAGGTCAAAGCAAGCATGTTACCTTGTCCAGGCAACTTTATTATCATGTTCTGAAAGGTGTTACTACTAAATAGATCACTGCTCTTCAAAAAAACAAACCATTTCAGAACAAATAGCATCTAAAGTGCATTTTTCTTCCGTTCCATGCTCAAAAAGCCACCATTTATTTAGAAAGCATCAGTGTTGTACAAATTCAGAGCAAGTTTTAGTGAACAACAAAAACTCTTCTGCCAGTTTACAAAGGAGCATTCAAGCAATGTTCCTCCTCCAGTCTCATCTCAGCTCCCTCAAGTTCTGTTTAACATGAATAAGCTGCCCTGTAAGTCTAAATGTCAAGTAGGGTTAGGAGAGAGTCAAATTCACTCATCATAATAAATGAAAAAAAAAAAAAAATCAGACCTCAACCAGAGCCACAAATAGAGCTGTGCATTCAGATATTGCTGCAAGAACTCAGTCTTTTACTTCTGTGGTAGACTATTAACACTTTTCTTGACATCTGTGCCAACACTGAGCTAACAACTTTAACACTAATTATGCAGCTTCATCTGCTTTACAGATTGAGCAATTAAATATCTAGATTACTGGCTTTATTCACTGCTCACAAAGAAAGTGTAGTGGGAGTGATGTCAGTCATGTAAGACATGTACCTGAAATCAGCAGCTACAGTATCTGGCTGCTACATAGTCCCTGGCTCTTGTGTTCTGCCCCTGCTTCTCCCCCAGCAACACATGGCAGAAACAGACATACTTATTACCTTTAACTCAACAGACAGGCTCTTCTGAACAGCTTCATAGTGCCAACAGCTGCGAGGCCAGAGCCAACATCAAGGGCAACAAATTCAGGGCACAAACCATGTTTCCTTTACAAAACCCAGAGACCTTCATCAATCAGGCACATGTTCCCAGAAAAGATATATGAAGGTTGTACATGATCATATTGTGCATGTCATCTTGATTTTTAAAAACTCAGTTTAGCTCAAATTTACAGGATTGAATTTTAGCCTTTGGGACATAAAGCGCGAATGCCACAGGCTGAAAGCAATAGCAGAACATCTGTAACATGAGTGAACTGGGGAAGTGCGATATGCCCAGGTAGTCCTAGAGGAGGCAAATCAAGGTAATAAGTTTGAGATCACTGCATCTGCACTCTGCATACAAATCTGATGTTTTAACATCTTTTTCTAAGAACTTCACTTAATTCTTGAGACATGCAGTTACATATTTCCTTAAGTATTAATTTATTACCAAGCTGGGATATAAAAAAACACCTCACAGTATATTTCTAGATCTGTTTGGTCAGTCTAAACACACATAAGGCAGAAACAAAGAGAAAACCAAGTGATGATATCTTGTTATTGCTTTAGTGTACATACTTCTGTCATAAGCATAATGCATGTATCCTGAAGTAGACTCACTGCACTCTTTCAGCACCAAGATATGAACTGGACCTATATTAAGTGTTCAAAGTCTAACTAAAGCATGCATTTCGTATCCCATCCCTCATCCCTTCCTAAAGAAAAGCAGAATTTTTCAATCTCAGCTATAAAGAAATTCAAATAGTGTTGGTTTTGGTCATATATTTCCCTTCATTTTGCTGCATTTACTCAGAGTAATCCCATTGAACTCTCCAGAACTATTTTGAATAGAGATTTTGCAAGAACAGGGTCTCCTTCATTAATAAATATACCAATTTCCTTCTTAGTGATTTAAGTATTCTGCTTGAATCGTCATTCATGAGGAAAGGCATCTTTAGATGTCCACAAGCTTCAGATTCCTAAGTATTTGGCAAATTAGGTTCTCCCATATTAGAAATTGGCATATTTGATGTAATTAAGAAGAATTTGAAACAAAAGATTAATTATGCAATGACTGAAATAACCATGTCACTACAAAGTGATCAGTCATTTCCATTACAGTAATATCTGACAACCAGAACTGACAGTCTTTTGTATGAATGGAGTAGGAGAAAATCCACGCTTCCCTCCTCAAATCTCCCTATGATCCCCTTACAAAGACATTGAGTCAGAAAAGCGACTGAATATCACAAAATTTGGAACAGTCCACTTCCAAAAATACCACATTAGGAGTAGGATAAAGAAATAGAAGGGAAAGGTGGGGTGGCCTACATGGAACATAGCAGAGACAGAAAACAAACAAGAGAGCAGACAGAAGTTCAAAGCAATTGGTCTCTGAGGACACACAAGAAACCTGGTCAGAACAAGAAGTAGCTATGGATTTTTTTCATAAGGCAATATTAGGTAACCACATTCATGGTTTAGCAGAAGTAATATTTGCAGATATGCTAACTAGGCCAAGAATTGCAAGGTTAGTTCGGCTTGCTTCAAGAGCATAAAAGCATTTTTATCTCCTGTGTAACAAAACACTGGACTACTTACATGGTGATTTTTAATTTATTTCTCCATGTCTCCCAAGTACTAGCTAATGGCTGCTGCCAGATGCAGAGTGGGGGATTAAACACATCAATATTCTGCTTTGTTTTATGGTAACTCCTACGCTAGCAGGTGGTATATACATACAGAACAAAACTTCTTAAGAGCATTGTCTATAAATTCTATGAAGATATTTTACACTAATAACTTACACCTCCACTGCTTTGTGAAAAAGGAAAGTACTATTTCTCATTTGATGCACGGAAGGGAAGAGGTGCAGAGAAACATTTTCTGTCAGTAGCTTACACTTCTAGGTTCATGACTTCAGTGTTAAGTTTAATGTAATCACTCTGTGCCAAGACTCATACATTAATCTGCACACACATTCACTCAAAGCTTAAGCTAGATAACCTTTCCTGCCAAGATAGTTGTACCTAGAATATGACCAAAACTTGTACTACTGGCATAGAAGCCAGTAAAAAATCCTCCCTCCTTCACAGGCATTCCCAAGGTTCCCCTCTGCATTTAAAAGCTTCTTCCTGCTTACCACAGTGTAAACATCACCTGTTATTAGGCTGGCCACACTGCCACACCAGCATCACCTGCCTCACTTTTTTTTTTCCTTTTTCCTTTTTTACATTTCAATCAAGTCTTCACCCAAGTGAAGCCTTGTTTCCTGCACATCACTTTTCAGGTCAAGGCTGACACCTTGTCTGTTCAGCTACAGCACCATGCCAGTCAAACTTCATATTCAGCACTTCCCACGCACACAACAACTACAAGGAATGTTTTCTTAAAGAACAGATTACCCCACGTGGCAGCACTGAAAAAAGATCATGTCTCTGAAGTGTCAAGAGCACTACAGAAGAGAGAAGAAAAAAATTGCTAGGGGCATAGTAGTAATGCTCCTCTATCCTTTTCAGATGTTGCACTAGAGAACATCCAGCCATTTGAGTGCATCGCCTGTCCAAAGCCATTTTTGGTTGCCAAAGGGCCCCTGGAAAGCCTTGAATGCTCAACTGCAAGAGGCCCAACCACTGATCATCCTTTAAACTCCAAAGCAATAAGAATGCACAATGGAATGTGTGCTGAAGTTTGCCCAAAGATTGCCTAAGAGAGAAGAACAACAGGAGCACAGAATTAGCAAAATTTCCTGCAGATTACTTCAGTCTCCTGAGGCACAAAAAAAAAAGTGTTTCTTTTGTCCTTCCCAATGATTCCTGCTACATACTTCATCCAGAAAAGACGGACCTCCTATGGCAGAAAGAAGTCTACCCTGCAGCACATACACAGGTTTTTCAAGCAAGCAGCTGACTTTTAGCCTTCTTGTTCTGTAAGATATTTATACCTACAGAACATGCACATATATTGTCCTCTCCAACATACAGGCATAGATTTGGGAGAAACATAGAAAGACTGAAGTACACTTCAAAATACATAATTTGACAGTAAACGGTTGCCATAAACTGGAGGAGAACAACATGAAAGACCTGCTGATGAAGACCTTTCAGCTGCAGGACTGGTTACATCCTGTGAGGAAGGCAACGCTGCTGTCGGTGCACAATGGCAGAAGGCAACGCATGCACAGGCAGAATCTCAACAGCAAGTGGAGGTGTCTGAGCACATCTCAGTGATCATGTTAGATCTACACGTGACAGTGGGCTGTATGAATCTATCTACAGTCTCTCTAGTTTACCATAAAATATAGCCTTCTGGCAGGGAAGTAGAAAGCAAGACCATAGTCCCATATTAGCCTCAATCTGTCACTACACCATCTCAAGCATCAAAAAACCCATGTTGTCCATGAGTAGTTTCCTATAATCCGTACAATCAGGCCTGTATTAGACAGATGAGATCTGAAGTGGATGCGTGTCAAATGCTAGAAGTGAACTAGTAATAGTAGGGCAGGTTTTAAACTGCACAGGAATCATGCTTCACTCTTTGATAGAGTCTCAGTTGCCTGTGCTTTCTTGGTTTTATACTAAAGTCATCAAAATCTCCTCTTCCTGACTGAAAGCAAACAAGCAAACAAAATCCCCCACACTACTTTCGCCTCCCTGAAAACAGATGTTGCAATGCTTTAAGCTCATTGCTAAAACAAGATGACTACATTTCCTCAGCAGAAGCTGTTTGTTCAGTGCCTTAGCATTAACTGCTTCAAGCTCAGCACTTGGATGTTCATCACTTGTGCAGAACATGGAAAGAAGCACAAAGCACTACCTACACATTGCTAAGTGTGCAAGGCACAGGGGAAATATTGCTTACTGAAACATATGAGGTGTCCTTAGTGCTGTTAAAACAATTTGCTGTTTAGTTGTGAGGTACATGCCTAGACATCCTCAAGAAACATAAAAGGAAATAATGGCAGATAAACTAAGGCATTCCATATCAAATTAGCATGCATCCCTCCCCTGCAAAGCTCATAGCTTAACATTTTTCAAATGAAAATCATGTCTACTGTGTCCTGAAATATGAAATCCTCAACGCCAGAGAAGGTCAGCTTAATTCTTAACCTTTGCAATGCCTTGGCTTCCCCATCTGTATTTAATGAAAAGGTCTAGACTGAATATTAAAAATCAATGCTTAGAGATCAACAATGATAATTGGGCTCCTTCAGTTTAAAGGGCACAATAGACTGGTACTACCAACTAACCTGGTGCCCCTGCAGAACAAGGACAAAGGCTACTCAGAACTTTAGCAAAAGGAATGCTTTTCACATCAATCCTTGTTAACTGTCTGCATTAAGGCTGCAGACACTTGATACATCCTACATTAATCAGCTCTTAATGTTACTGAATAGTTAAATACTGGAGGAATTACACAGGTCAGATATCTGGAGTAGACCAACCTTCACTACATGGCTTAGCTGGTGTCCCCTGTAGGGCTAATTGGCCAGCACAGCAAGAGTCCCACTGTGTTCCAGCACTGTGCTCTCAGTTTCGTTGAGGTACAGTGTTGGGCCTGGCTTCATAGCCTGTGTGATTTGGGGCTCATAAGCCACTGCAGAAAACTGAAAACTGCACAAAGTGGCATCATATGGCATCAGCCAAGGTCTGTCTCAGCTAGATACTCCACTTGTGCCACCTACGTTAAACCAGGCGGTGACTGGTTTCTTCTGAAAGCAATCTGGATACCACATCATGCTTGCACTGGGTGGCCTGCACAGTTGGAACACCTGAGTTGATTTGCTGACAGTTTGCCCAACATCCAAAACTTGTTAGCCTCCTTGCCATGTGAGACATTAACCACTTGCAGAGCTGAGCTGCCAGCATAGGATAGTCTTACCTGCTACCCCCTGCGCCTAATAGGCAATTAAGGGACACTTGTGGCAACGATGCTGACTTTCAGAGGCATTCAGTCAAGTAATCTCTTACACAGCCATCCCCTGTGCAAGCTTCTGGGATATCCTCCACTAGAATAGTAATTCCCCATTACACTAAAAAACACCAGTTAAACAGGTTCAATAAAAATGGGCTGAGTGAAAGCTTTCCCGTTGCACAAGGCCGCAGTAAATTTTGTCACTGTATGTGTTCAGGTGACAAGCACAGAAGAGGATATGTTTTTCCCAAAGTACATTGCGTAAGTGTTCAAGGAGCAGCTCACAGTACAGCAGGGCAGAGAAGCCAAGGACTCACTTCCAACTCTGCCCAGTTACTATTGCAGCAGCAACACCTCGGCTGAGCAAAGGGGCTTCTGTTTGCTTGCTGCACACAGCCTCTTGTCAGAGGCAGGAGAGCTGAACACAGTAGCTCAAGTCAGGCTGGATCAAAGCTTTGCAGCAGCACAGCTTGAACATTTGCTGCAGCCAAAATGAGGGGTGGGAGGGGAAAAGGACAATTGCATTGCCCTCAATTTGGGGTCAGGAAGACTGATTTGGAAGCAATAGAGCAATTTGGGTGGCGTGGGAATAAAGCGTGAGCCAGGTGCTCCCTTTACTTACCCTGTCTTCCATGCTCACAGCATGCTGAGACATCACCACCCAAAAATACTCTCCTTTGCTCCCCAAGAACCAAGGGAAGCCTCAAGCCTGCCCCCTCAATGCCATAGCAGGGGAGTACAATGTAAGGACCATGGAGCACAAGGGAGAGAGATGATAGCTGCAAACCCATTGCTTTCTGAAGTCAGCTTCCACTTCCAACTGCTTAAACTCTTCCTTACTGAAAGGAGCAGGAACAAGTTTGCTGCCGCAATCAGACCATGCAGAAAGGAAGCGAAAATCAACTTTGGGCAGAAACACCAAAAAGATAATGAGACAGCAAGTCTGCATCTCACCAGTGTGGATGTGGCTACACTGAAACAAGGTAAGATCGTCTGTCCTACTCCAGCATACCCACAGGGAATTGAGCCCAAGAAATAAATTTAGGTCTTAGTTAGCCTTTACTGATGGAACAGACTACTCTTGCACAGGTCACCATTTCTGTTAGTAGTTACATTTAGAAGTACAAGCAAATCATCAAGCTAACTACATATGAAATTATTATTTCAGATAACGAACAACATTATTCTGGTGACAGAATGCTCAAGAACTAATTTTTCCATATAAGCTTTCAAAATTCAAAAAAATTTATTTGACAACTAAAATCTTACATTACAGAAACAAAATTGAGTAAGCAGCCTAGGAAACATTGTGATAGCAGAGAGGCAAGATTGCCCAGAAATACACAGAGAAATATCAGGAGACTGCAAACGATACTCCTCAAGCATAAATCAACAAGGATAACATTACTGTGACAGTAGATTATACACTGAGTCATAGAAATCCACACAGTAATTCACCTAATAACTGTGACACAGACACTTTGGGTGGCCGAGGGTACCAGTTCACTTTTGGGCACGCTTTCATTTAGATCCCGCTAAAGATGGACCTACTTAAACACATTAAGACAAATTAACTGTAGATTTTAATTTTCCTTTCAGTATGTCTACTCAGACAAAATAAACTTATGCATTCTTTGACAGATACATAAGCTTTTCAGCAACGATATTTGCAGAAACAGTGGGAAACCTGTTCCAAAGATTCACACAGAACCCTTCTGGCTTCGGCAGAGTTGGGGAAGCTGCTCCCTTGAGCAGAGGGAAGGAACCAAGACATCAGAGGGTTTTGTTCTCGATTTTCTTTGGAGGCTTGTACATGCTGGTTGGTTTTCACTCACTAAATCATGATCTCACCCACTCAAAACAGGAGCAAAGGCAGCACTGACTGAAGTAATGGTGACATACTTCAGCTTCACAAATTCCTTTTCAAGTGATGTAATCTACAGTGAGGAAACTAATGAAGTCTATTCAAATTAAGTAGAACCAACTCTCTATTATTACAGAAGCTTTGTAACATCAAGTGTCCTTAGTTTCTAAGGGATTTATTACCTCTCAAACAGAACTCATGACACTGAAATCAATAAAGGCTGCAGAAAGCATACACAAAATAAATAGGAAATCAAGAATTTCTAACCCAAATACAAAGTAAGATTTCTTCTCCTTCAACCAGTTAACATTTGGATTTTTAAAAATGAGCTTCACTTGAAGATGAGAAAACAAAACAGAGTTACTAAACATTGCTAATGTTATGTATCCAGTTCTAAAGAAAAAAAACCCAAAAAACAACAAACAAAACCACTACACACACAAACTCCCCCCACACACCAACAAAAAAACCTCACAACGCAAAAAAAACCTACTAAGAAGAGCTTTTTTTTGAGTGAATTTCTTCAATGTTTTGAATCTTAAACACATGGAACAGTTTTTGTGGGGTTTTTTAAAAATGTGTTACATGTTGTCTTTTGATTACTTTTTCCAAATGAATACCACAGTAGCTGCTTATTTTTACAGACAAGTATATATGATAATTGAGGTACAGCCTTGAACTGGAATATCTGAGCTCAAGAAATGAAGCATATTATGGATGATGATTGAAGGCTTTTTGGATTGCAGCCCAAGCTGCATCCATCAGCTGTGTGATTCCACTGCAGTTGCTATTAGCAAAGGCAAGAGCAGGGAGACAGCAGAGGACAGAAAGCCACAGGCCAGAACTACAATCTTGTCACGCTGTGAGAGCAAACAGAAAGCCAGGCTATGCAGCACAGCTGTGTACCACCCCCACATAACTCACATTTTATGTTTCTTTTGGGAAAAAGGAAAGAGGGAAAAAAAAAAAAGCAGCTTGATGGGCACGTTAGAAGCACACTACAAAAGGGACCAAACCATTTATCATTTACACTGCTCACTAGCAGAAAGAGACACCAGCTGCAACATAGCAACTCTTTCCAAAATAGACATGACCCGTCAAGCAAACACTTCCCACAGCAGTATCACCAAAAAGAGTTACATGCCCAAACCAGGATTCCTACATACCGGCAGGACAGGCACGGAGCAGACCGAGACGGGGTACCCACAGGTGGGGCAGCCATGGCACACAAGCCAGCCTCCCTCCCCACCAGCACAACAGCAGACAACCCAGAAAGAAACAGCAAGCCTGCTTGCACGTATTTTCCACGCCAGTTACCACTTCTCAAGATGAATAAGCCAGGTTGGTAGCACATACCTTCCTATACAAAGTGTCCTCCTTCTCCCACTGAGAAGCAGTAATGAAATGGGGCTGCTCAAAACCCCCTTACTCACACATCACTTGCAGCAGTACAGCAGCTCTAGGAGCTCACACTGATGTCACACTTCCATGTCCGCTGTATCAGCAAACTTGCTGCCCCAGGGTACCACCTTCATGCATAGAAGCAGCACAAACTACAACAGACACCACAGCCAGAGAAGCAGAGAAAGTTCTGGCAGCCCCAGCTGCACTAATTTATAGCCCCTTGTTAGTGTAGCGAGGGAGACCTGGGTGAGGGACACCTGAACGAGGCCCACCTGCTCGAGGCTCCAGAGGGAAAGTACTTTGTGGTGTTAGTGCTGGGAACACTTTCTGGGCTGGAGTTTTCCAGGAATGAAGTTTCCTGGGAAGACTGGAGCAGTTGTTTCCCTGCTGCATCACCAGGGCTGGACTTCTCGTGGTCCTGCTTTCCATGGGTCAGTCACACGTCCTTCCCCCTGAGCAAGGGTATAGAGTGTTTGTAAGGGAAGAAACAGAGTGCAGGCACCTATGGAGTCTCACATCTGGCACGTGGGGGTGTCACTCAGATGTGCACTAGCTCATTGCTATTTTTATTCAGATGGGTGTTAAATTATAGTAATAGTAACTTATAGTGGTGGTGTGTTGCTAACAGTAATTATTGAAAAAGGATACAATAGAATTAATCACAGCTAATAGGACAATCTGATGTTCTGTGTTACTGATTTTCTGGGTTTTCCTTTATCATACATTTGCTATCTCGCTATCTATAGAGTTTGAAAAGCTCTAGAGTGAGTATAGTTTAATAAATGTGTTCCAATTTTTTTTTTTCTTGACTGTAAATAAAATTAAGTCTGCAGCAGATTTTTATATTTGGCTTGTGTTTGATGTCCCTTTATAAACTATGATTTCCACATTCTACTTCAAGAACCATGTCACTAGCTTGCTTTTGTATTTCTCAAAATAATATTCAAAGCACAATTTGTGAAGCAAGGCAAGAAAAGCAAAAGCCTGCCAAAGTTGCTGTGAGAGTACTGATCGATAACAACTTAATTGTATTAGAAAAGAAACACAGTTGTTCTGCAAGAATAGCAGAATTTATTATCATAAATTACTTTTAAGGCCACTCCCAAGAAAATTTCAAGGTGACCAAATGAGCCTGACCATCAGCTGGCCAAAGGCTTAACAGAAAGAGACAAAAATTAGACCAGAGTTTACCACTTCCATAGCAGTGCTCAACCAGAGAATGCAGGGCAATGGTCGATGGCGACCAGAGGCAAAACAAAGGTCTTAGCTTTGTGCAAATGAGGCACAATTTTCCTTGCAAAGAGCAGAATTCTGCAAGAGCAGTCATGCTTTTAGTTTTCAAAACAAAGCTCCCTTGGCCTCATTAGAGCCATTCAAACAGACACACAGTGTATGTTGCAGGCTTGGAGCTGCTGTTACCCACTAGAACTGCAATTTGCTTTTCAAGCTTTAGCAAGTTCTTATAAAACCAAGGTCATAGCAGAAAGAATAAACACAAAAGGTTCAAGTTTAGGTGGATTGCACAGGCTCCCAGTCAGTTCAAATCTGGAACAGTTTGGTAAAAGTGCCTCACAGCATTTCCATCTGTCCTCAATAAGAAGTAAAACAAACTGCAAGGGATAATTCCCCCCTCATTCCCCAGCTTCACTTAACATGCCCACAATCAAATTCATTAGCTCAAAGGTCTAGTATTTCCCTACTCTATCTTCTTTATACCTACCTGGATCATCAGGGTTTAATTAACTCCTATACAGAATGATTGCCTTCAGCTCATTTTTTGAGGCTAATGTCGGGAATTAACCCCAAATGTTTGACTATTCAGCGAACCTGGGCCATCCATACAAATGCCACTGGTAAGGACTTCAGGGCTTTTATAATGATAGCAGAATTCCTGTGCACCTTGGCACATTCAATCCACTCTTCTCCATGGGGCCTTCTCCAGCATCAGGCCACACTGGTCCCTTTTGCATACAGCCTTTGACCGGAGTGAGCTCCTATTGTCCACCTCTACAGGCTATGCACATTGGACCAGCATCTTAAAGGACATCACATGAACCTGCTGTTACCTTCACGCTTCCCTGGCGGCTGCCGGGCACGGGCTGCCTGATACCTACTGTAACAGGTGCGCAATGGCGAGGCCGTGGAGCCTATTGCTGTGAAGTTTTTCAACGTGATGAGTTGAGTCTCTTTCCATCCTTCCAACTATAAAGCCTTTTTAAGTTTTCTGGAGGCATTTATCAAGTCTAGTGAAGGTGAACTGGATTCTAAATTATTTGCATTGCAGAATGATACCCCTTTTAAGATTAAAAAAACCAAAAGCACAGGAGGACAGAAAAATAATGTTCACCTATAACAATATAATTATGAAACAATGACTGTCCAGATTAGTTCATATGTACTTTTTGCCTTATCTACAGTGCTTAGTCCGAGCACTTTTTTACCCTATACCTCGTTCTTTTATATGAAAATGTCATTAGGAAGCAAACAAAAAGAAGTGGATTGCAGGATTTGCTTTTCCTTTTTGGAAATGCAGATCTGCTGCCACCTCTTTGCCCTGGAGACACTTTAACCCACACTTCCTACTCTCCACACCCTGACAAGTGTCCTTAATTGTTATTTTCTGAGTGGAGAAACACCTCAGTCTTGCTGAAAAAGCTGCTTAACCTCTCATAAAACATATGAAAATTCACCAAGAAGTAGAGAAGAGGCCATTCATGACTGTATTTAGTGTCTCAGATGTTCAATAGAGGGATACAAGTCCTGAGACCCAGTCCTGTCAGCAGAGACTTGATCTTGTTCAAAGGGAAATAGCCATACAAACAGCCAATGTAATCCGAACCAGACTGCTCTGCCACGTGAGGGACTCTTATGAGCAGTGGGAAATATAGGTCCTTTTGGGCAAAAAAGGGAGCTAAAAGAAGGATCCCTCCATCCTGAGTGAGCATGTAGCCTCTCTACTAAAATAAAGTGTTCCTTCACAGGGGATTTCTTAGAACTTGTGTTGCTTTTTTACATATTAGTTCCTTATATCAATCTTTATAAGAGTATTTTTACTTTCCAAAGTCATTGGGATCTCATGCTTCCACTCGTCATTAATTGAAGTATTTTTCCACCTCTCTGCATCAGAGGTACTGCTTTGTCTCACACATCCTCAGACTTCCTACCAAAGTTGTCCCAAATTAAGCCTTTGTTTAACTTTCCTAAGCAGTCTTTGGGGAGCAGTATTACACAATATTATTATACTTTATGGCAAAAGTAGGATTAAATCCTACCTATCTTGGCCTTGAAAATGAGCTTTAAGACCAAATAAGATCATAGGATCAGAGCATATTGCATCTAGAAGGCTGCAAAATGACGCTAACCGCACAGAAGGTAAGCAGAAATTTCTGCCAAGTAGAGGGACTCTTAGATCCACTGTTCAATGCCAATCAAGCGAAGTTGCTATGTAAGTCATCTTTGTCCAAGCTGAAATCAGCGTCAGTGTTCTTAGGATATGGGCTGGTTTTACACATGTACAACCTTTCTTAGACCTTTCCTAGTAGCATTAAGATAGAACACGGGAAAATTATGCTCAGAGATCCTAACGAAATTTCAGATTTAATGACTTGCCTGAGGAGTCTACAAACAGGACTTGAAACTGAGGGTCAGAAGTTCCTTTATCAGATGATTTAGCAATTTCAGCATAATCCAGAAATACAGCAAGGAAAATGCAGTTAGTTTTAATGACTTGGTTGACTTCATACAGACTCAAACATTACTGCAATTAGAAAACTATTTATATTTTTTTCTATTTAAACAAGTCTATATCTGGCATAGATTCCCTCAAATGCTGTAATATATTAGTATAAATATTTTGTATCATTACAGAAAAAAGATTTGTTAAAAAGTCTTTCTACATTCTAGAAGTTTTTAAAATAGGAACAGAGGCTCATGTATGGGCTGGAGGGACTGTTCAGATGTATGAATCATTACTTCTAGATATCCATTTAGGTACAGATTCATATTGTCTTAAAGATCTTTTTTGATAATTAAATTTTGGCTTGAAAAATAAGTGCTACTAAATGAGAAACTCATGTTCTACTTCCTTCCTGTTGTACCTGATACTCTATGCCAACCACTGAAAAAAAGTAGGAAGCCCTGTGTTCTTGCTGAGATGCTTCAAAATTTATTCTTTTGCCAAGAAAACCATTAGTCCTCCTGAGTAACCTCCTGCATATGATGGCCTCATGATGAATACAAGTGACCTCAGGGGTCACCTGTACAGCCTGGACCATCTGAGCCAGTTTCACCCCGCACATTTAAAAGTGGAGAAAGAGAAGTCAAAGCTCTCTAGTAAACCAGTCTTGTGTAGTGAACAAAGAATTGTAGATTTGCAGCTGAACAGAATGGGTCAAACCAATAACCTTCAAATGTTTTAGCAGTTCATGCACTTCTGTAAAACCAAATTGACAAATACTTTGTTCTAGCAACTATTAATAATATCTGCTACATATATCATTTCTAGCCCATAAAACTATAGGAGAAGACAATATCGGAAGGATCAGAATCACTTTGCAGATGGCATAAGCCCAATTATAAAATTACTGGACACTTTCTGTTCTGCTGTAATTGCATAGATATAGTGGAGAGTGAAATCCAGCCCTTTTCCTTTTCTAAAGAAGGGCACAACCAGTTTTTCGGAAATTGATTTTGTCTCATTTTCCCAGAGCTCCTTAAAAAGCATTCCACTTAATCTTTTGGGAGTTTTTTATCGTGATTGGGGATGGTTGTTTGGGATGTATGTGGATGGAAATTAGGCAAAGAATGAGAATTAAAATGAGTTCAATATCATTCACAGCCACTACAAGTCTGGAGCCTACTTTGTGCTGGGTATTTCTGTCTGTCTATTGTCCTCCCATTTCATAAAGGATATGATTGCTATTTTGACAACTGTCCTATAGTTAATTATATGCAAATGTTATGTTGTGATGTTTTCTACAAAAATTCTGCAGTGCTTAATATTTGGATACATGTTCTTAGGCACCTTGTTCAATAAAGTTGATACATATGTGGTTATTAAATATCTCTAATTTATCCTCTGATTTTAATACCATAATGATGGCCGAACTGTGTATTGTCTAATGTAGAAAAAGTTACACTTGCTGTAGCTACTTTAATAGTAAATTTGCATCATTTCAGCTTTTAAATTGTTTGCAAAAAGTAGTTTTATCTCAGAATTCACTGTTTTCCAACCCCCTAGGTTCCTACTTCATAGTTAAAACATGGTCTTTTTACTTTCTTTTACTTCTCCAACTGAAAGTGTTCCCGTAAATGCTTCCGCTGCCTAAATGGCTAAAGTAACCATTGGCTTAAATGTTCTAGAAATAATTATACACCTATAATTTCTATAGGTCAGAAAGAATAAGTCCTGTATGTATCTCTGCATCTTCATTCAGCTCAGTTAATTGGGGTTTGGAAAATGTTATTTTCTCATGTCAGGATATTCTGACTTGAGTAATTACTGGTACAATTTCCACTCTAATATCACCAATCTCATTATAAGCAATAATAAAGCCTCACAATAGCCTGTTGAAAGAAAAAAACATATTATCCTTGTTGAGAAGCATATGAGAAGAAGGCATATGAGACACAGTATTATTTTCAAACAGTGTCTTAATCAGCTGTCTGTTATCACTAGAGAGGCAAAGGCTTACCTGAATAATTATATCTCGGTATCACTAAAACCAGATAAATGTTGTTTATGACAAAATAGTTTGCAAAACATTTTTACAAGTTTTACTGCAATTTGCCTTGAGAGATTGCTGTGACATGGTTGAATAAAGTTTCTTACATAAAGCAATTAAACCATTTCTGTGGCTGCGTTATCTTGCAATATAACTTGACCAAGTAGCCAAAAGTCACTTAGCAAAAAAACAAAACAAAACAAAAGCCATGCAAACAGCTGCCCTGGCTTAAATGTATATCTAATTACTAGACCTCTCAGACAGCACCCTCCAAACAGTTTTAAGAGAGACAATTTTTCTCCTCTGGCTCCTGCTCTGCTTGGTTCCAGCCAGAGAAATCCGTTCCTGATCAAAATATACAAACTCCACCACACATCATCAGTGAAGTCAAATAACTACTTCAGGTTTGGCTCAGTCTACCCATCATGCTCATGCTTCTTTCACAGAATAAGCAAATAGCTATCAAAAAGTTCCTCAGTTTGTTTACTTGTTTCTCTCTGGATCTAATTGACTGGATGAATACCTGTGAATCTGCTACCTATTTTCAAACCTCTGACACTCAAAGACCCAGAATCAAAAGTACAATATCCACCAGGAAGACCAGCAGTTTCTGACCCATCCCTCCCAGTTGCAAAACACTCTCCTGCCTCACAGCAGCGGTCAAGGTGCAGAGTTTATTTCAAAGAAAAACTCAAACCTCTTTCAAAGCTCTAGGGGAAACGGCCCATGTGTGCATCAGGCTTTGCAGCCTCTAGGTAGGATCTCAGTTTTTGGGAGAGCCTGACACAAGAGCTTATTCTGCTTGCTAAGTAGGAAAGCTTTTCACTCCTGAATAACCCAAATCAAGCAGAACAGAAATTCACAACAGTGTCTCCCACAGGGCAGTGCCTTTCATGAAGTTTAGGAAAGTTTTCTGAGGGGCCAGTGTTCTTAGTTGGTGGGCACTTCAGAGAAACGTGCTCTTCGGGAGGACTGGCAGCATGGCTTTCCACCAGCTCCAGTTTACAAGGTTTTCAAGGACAATGACAATTCA
Source organism: Caloenas nicobarica (assembly GCF_036013445.1). NCBI lineage: Eukaryota > Metazoa > Chordata > Aves > Columbiformes > Columbidae > Caloenas > Caloenas nicobarica. The sequence continues at coordinate 74,856,849 of NC_088247.1, forward strand.
TCCCCACATGGGCAATGAACATTGTCTGGGGGAAATTAAAGTTTTCTAAGAAGCGTTGCAAGATGCGTGCTGACTTGCCTTAATGTGCAAGTGTGCATACTTTATTTTCAGACTCTATTTCTCCTGCAGTCATTTTATTTGTAAACCAGCACCTGTAGGAACAAAGCATTATTATTTATAACTTGGCTCTCTGTCACATAAACCAACCTTCTGCCAAATCCCTTACAATATTATGCAGCAAAACAGAGCAACTAATGCTACAAATCTAATTTTACCTAGTACATGTGGCACTAAATCAGGTTCTGGTCATGGCTAGTTTTACTGCAGCAAGTTGCTTTATTCTTCAGTTTCTTCCTCTGTTCTATACAAACCAGAACAAGGTGGCTAATGTAAACAGGGCAGAAGTTCAGATTAGAAGTACAAGGAGTCCCAGAATTTCAGAACTGAATTGTCTGAAATGCCAATGCTTTGATCTAGCTACAGAATAAAGCACAGCTCTGCATTGCGATACTCTTGGAACCGCAAGTATCTTGGCTGCACTAGGAATGCTTTCTGGTGGTTGCGGAAGTCTAGAAAAGGCTCACTGGGAAATAAAAGTCTGACTTGCAGAAAATGGTTGGCTTGAGAAGTTGTTTTTCCAGGAGGGAAATTAAAATGTAGCAAATGATTTCATTGTAAGCAACTGAGATTCAGAAATGTTCTGGATGAGTCTTGGAACAAATCGGCTGTTTGTCCAACCTGGACACAGTCGGCATGTCAGCTGGTTTGATGATCTCCTCTTCTGACCAAACGCCGCTTTTTGCCTGACAAACTGGAAAAGGTTTCCCAAAACGAAAATGTTTCCCCAAAATAATCACAACTAGCAGAATCTATTATAATAGAACTGCTTATGGTCTCATAGAAATTACACCAACTATATAATTTTCTCTACTTTAAACTATTCTGAAATGCTTCTGAGAGCAGGCCACATGGTAGTTAATTCATGTGAACATATAAAACCCAGAAAAATAATTTGGTAATAAACTGTCTGGCACAGTCAGGCTGTGTCAAGGCACGTTCACTATCTCAGAGACTTTATATCTGATTTACTGTGTGGAATAAAGAAAATGAAGACAAAACTGGATCCTTCTTCCTATGGAAATGTAACTACTTTTTAAACGCAAAACTACTCAATTAACATGCTTTTTTCTGCCAACATTTCTGCTCTGTTGCTTGAATACGAATTCCAATTGTCTTGGAATACCAACGTCTCTAAATGAAATTGAAGTTGACTCTGACATTTCAGGGCATGCTCATATAAATTATATCTGCATAAGGAGTGAGTACAAAACACAGCCTCTCAGTCTAAATATGAATAATGCCAAATAACCTAGAAGAGAAACATGCTGTTACTGAAAACAGAGAGTTAAAACAGGAGCTTTACTGTAATCCATTTGTGATGCAAAGGTTATTGATTAGCAGAGCTGGACCGGTTTTGTTCAACCGGTAATAAAACTTTATCTTAAAGCAGAAGGAGCCCCCAGTGCTATAACTGGAGCTGGTAGCATTTGGTTCATGTTCTGTAAAGAATTTCACAGGAAAAAAATGTTAAACAAGTTTCTGAAAAGCAGCCTCAGCCTGGCTTTCTTTCTCTAAATCTAGTCATAATGCTACTTCATATATCACTCTGAAATCCTTGACTAAATGGGTATTATTCTATTCCAGTTCATCTACTACAATGTATTAGTATTACCCCAATATTGGTAATTGACTTTTGGCAGCCTTATTACAGCTTAGGCAATCTCATAAAAAAGATAACTATAGTACAAAACTGTAGTATAAAACATATGGGTGGAATTGAAATAATTAAAAATTGCTATCATAAAAAATGGAATCTGTGTGTATTTAGCTAAGTGTACTTTGTATTACTTATTTCACTGAGTTCTAAATGAGTGGCGAATTCCCAATATTTTCCACGTTAAGCAAACATGACAAACTAAGCATATCGAATATTACTTTTTCTCACTGTATTTTTTTTTCTTTTTTTTTGGCCAGTGTAGTGAAATTCACTGGCTGTTGAATCAGTTCCTATTGCATTACCTAAAGTAAAGCTTTCTCTCATTCTAGTCACCACAAAAGCAAAAACTTAAAACAGATTGCTAAGAAGCTGTCAGTAGAATATACATTTGTCACACTTGCTATCTAATTTCACAATGACCTATGATAACACAGTGCAGTTGGATTACCATAAAACATTAGGATTGGAAAAAGATTGCCTTAGAATTTTTTTATAAAGGAGGCAGTATTTTCACCGAATAACAAAGCAGCAGCTTTTTCTTTCAAAATAGCTAGTAAAATATTCTTTTGAGAAACTGTGATAAATACCTGCAATTTAGGTTCGTGTAATTCCTCCCTGATTGACTGTAATGAGCCTCCATTTGTCTTGTAAACTGAATACTTAATCACTATGTTCAAAATGACATCAGATTATTACAGTGTTCAATACCTCTAAACCAAAAAGCTATTAACTGGCTAATTTGCAAGCCTGAAGGGACTTCAGAATCTGTATTAAATAATGCATTATTTATATTTCAAGATTATGGAACTGGCTACATCTGGACCTCTGTGGCTTAATAAACAAGCTGCCAGTAATTAAAATTTCTACCACTGACCACTGGTGGCTTCCAGCAGAATTCAGCTGGAGGAGGTGAGTGATCAGAAACGCTGCTTATCAGATTTTAAGAGATGGATGTGAAAAAGCCTGTGTGCTTCTTGTGAGATTTGGGGGAATCGAGGCATGCAAATCATAAAATCTAATCTTGGGAAACTCTGGTTTGCCTGGCACCTAGTCCTGCAAGGTCCTCACTCGCACCACTTTATTCTGACGTTCCCCAGGCACTTGGAGATGTGCTGCTGAAGGTGGCCTGTCTGGTGAGGAGGAGCTCAGCACCCAACGCACTCCTGCCTGGCCAGGTTATTCCTTCACCTGCCAGTCCGTTGGAATGGCTTCCTAAGAGCCCATGTCACTTATACTGACAGGATGAACTTCTTTGCAAAAGACAACAGCCATTGTGTTTAACACAGAGTTGAAAGCCACAGTGCTGTTTGTAGGACCCACCGGCAAGTGAAGCAGTGGTCCCAGCCAGAGGAGATGAGGTCCCTTGTACTCTCCGCTTGGCAGGGTAAAACAGTGACAAAGACTTCTTTTTAAACATTGAGCATCCAAACCACTGGACTGGGGGCTGTTTTGCACAGGGCCTCCTCCAAGTCTCCCCCTGTGAAGCTATGAAGAAAATGGGCTGCAATTGCTTAAGGCGAGGAGAAGCCCTGGGTTCTCACACCTGCTTCAAAACCTGCTTGTGCATTTTCTCCAGAGGCCATTTGTAGCAGCAGAAACCTCTCCTGGGTTCCTGGCAGAGTGTGGTTGTGCCGTATGGCTCAGTGGTGCGTATTTACACAAACCAGTGCTATTTGGCCTCCTGTCAGGAATGCCACAGCTGGTTTAATCTCAAAAGGGTTAGGGGGGCTGCCCCAGAGCAGCAGGGCACGTCCCCCCGTCACCCTGGGCAGGAGCCAGATTTAAGACTCAGCCCAACTATTGCATTAGTTGTCCCTCTGCAGCACCACATAGTTCCTACCATCTAAGCACAAGAAGCACAGCTGCTTAAACCACGGTTTCAATTCCACTGCAGGGACCAGATGTTCTAATTGTCTCCCAGAGCCACGATATTTTTAAGCATTTAGACTTTAATTACTTGTCCAGGGCCAGCGAGGATGAAATGCCCCTTTGCAGACAGCAAGTGCATGGAAGTCTTGCTCGGTTTTGTGGGATTTAAAATTGTCATCAGATTTCAAGCTGAATTTCACTTGCACGGAGTAGTGGCAGAGCTGAGAAAGAAAACAAATACTCCGATTTCCCTGTTCTCCCATCTGCCCAGACAGACCAGGCTACCAACGCCTTATTTCTGTTTAAGTAATTATGGAGGTCCCAGACTGTTAACTGATTTAATTAATATCCATTTTCACCATATTTTTTAATTAACTTTTTGATACATTGTTCTTGGTCAAGTGTGAGTGTGACTGCAAGCCTGCTAATCAGTCAGATATGGCAAAAAGCAGGTGCCAAAGGGATAACAACTGGAGGATTAAAAACTTTCCGTCACTATGCCTGCCTTCCTCCAGGCCTCCTGTGATCCTTGCAGTCAGAATCTCTCAAACCAGTAACAGGTGAAAAACAGGGGGAAAATGGTGTTTATTTGGAGTGTATTTTGTTCATGAGATTTAAGAGATTTTTCTCTGCTGCAGTATCTCTGCCTTCATGAATGGTTTGGTTACTCTGCGAGATCAAAGAGTGTGATCCGTTCATCTCTCAAGTCACTGAGGATAATGAAGGGAACTGAGGAGAAAACAACATGAGGCATTGGAAATGAGAAGGTCATTTGTGTCCCAGAGCTATTTTGTTAGTGATCATCCTGCAACAGGCTTCAGAAATGACAAGCTGCTCATTGAATCCCACAGAAACCGAGACACTGAAATCTCTTAAGACATCCAGGGGCTGGAGGATAAATGAGGCAGGGCTGGCTGTTCTGTACAGAACAACTACCTCAGTTGAATACCAGCATCATATGCCCCGACCACCTGAGAGACCAGGAGATGAGAAAGTGGTTCCCACTTCACCTGTCAGTCAGACAGCCTCCTGGCTAATAAATCCTTGACAAATGCATGCCCCAGGCATTTAGCAAATACCTGCAAAACAGAGTTTCTGAGGAGAAACAATCCCTGCACAATATTATTTTGAACAGAACCTGCAACAGCTGGAACTGGGAACTGATAGGGCAAGTCACCCGGACACAAGTAGCCTTCAGGAGCATAATCTAAGGCTGATGGGCTAAAACGACAGCACTCAGGTGAGGCGACAGCTCTTCCAGCCTCTGCTGGAAGCTTCTCCACTCTCAGCCCAGCACTTTGTAAAGAGAGAAGCCCCTCTCCAAAGCTGACAGTGGTGAATCAACATTAACTACTCAATAACACTAAGCAGAAGTAAGTGATCTAACGGCAAGTACCTGCTGGGATGCATCACACTTGTTTATAAAGATCATAATTATTACAGGGCAACTGCTGTGCTTTTAGTTCTTGCTAATGTTGTTTTGGCTCATCTTCTCTGATTTACATGCAGAACATGGGTCTCTAACACAAACAACAGTTGTGTGAGTTACAGAAAAATATTAAGTGAACAGCCTGATTTCTGCTAAGTGAGGCTGGACTTAGAAAATGGCACAATGGTATTCTTCAGCTTGCTTAAGAATTTTCAACCACCTGATTAAGAATTTTCTTATCAAATACAGTCATTTTAGCTTCTTTTTTATAAAAGATTGCTGAAACATCAGTCCTTCAATCTGAGCACTACATCTGAATGTCAGCGCTGTGATTTTCATGCTGAATTTATTCATAGGGTTCACACCACAGTTGAGCTCGGTTGCTCTTGGGATCTATCTAATCCTCGCCCAATCTGTGATGCTCCAGTGTACTTTGGGGTAAGGAACAACGAAGACCACAGCACACAAGCATAAAATAATTTGCCCATCTCCCACATCGAGTCTCAGCCTGTATACTAAAGCTCTTTTTCTCCAAAGCACAAGAAATTGAAATCCTTTCTAAAATGAATGATTTATATCAATCCTGGGTGATCTACAGCAACTTTGTGGAGCAGGGAATACTTACACACAGGAAGGGAAAGCGTGCAGTGAGCCTTGTGAAGGAAGCTGCCTATGCAGCAAAACTAAATTTACAATAAATACAACATTCCTCATCATCGATTGCTCCATTCCTGGGAAAGTGACTTGCAAAGTCCTGGCATTTCCCCATTTTATCATCAGTACCATCATCAGGCATTAGTAACACTGTTAGCAGTGCCATTGATCTTCTACAGCCTTGGTTTGATGGTGCTGAGAGCCAGATCAAAGGAGAGCACAGCTGTGGGAAGCACAACCACACCAGAACTGAGGTGCCCAGATTCATGAACACACCCCTGTGAAAATCCCCCTTCCCCACTGTAAGAGCCAGCACCTGCTGCTTGTTGCTGTAGATACCCGGGCTGCCCACATCTGTGGGACATGACTTGCTGACCTCCCGTGTGGGCACGGCCATCCTGCCGCCGCTTTTTCCCTTCCGACAGGCAGTGGCTGGGGCCAGCAGCACAGCCCAGTGCTCACCAGCCGCTGAGGGTGCAGAGTGGGGACACAACAGAGGCCTGTGCCACCTCCGTCTCAGCCCACAGAGGTGGCTTTGGCTGTCAGCTGGGCAACAGCAACCAGTCACTGCCCCCAGTATGAACAGGAGTGATGGTGAAGTGTCCCCTCTGCCTCTTCCATCTCCCGTCCCTGGCTGCTGGTAGGGAGACAGATGTGGCCTTAAGCACAATGTGCACGCACATAGGTAGCTACTTAAAGAAACTGAGTAGAAGCTGCTTTTTTTTCAATATTGTATTTCCTCCTACCATAAACTTGGCTGAATCTGGGCTCCTGTGCAGCTGAGAAAGTCCCAGGGCAGGCCAGGAAGAGAGCGAGGGAACAACAGAGAAAAAAGAACCTGCCTATGGGCTGGGAAGAGGGGCTTTCCTTGGAAAGGGGACAGCCAGCCTATGCCCTCACCTACATGCCAAGTGATGCTTATGCAGTTCGCATGAGAGAGCACACTAACACAGGGTATAAACAAGCCAAGTTCCTTTGTGGAGCTGGCTATTGTTTTAAAGCACCGAGACTGCACAAACAACTCCCCTGCTGGGATTTACTTAATTTATTTAATGATGCAGAAAAGAATATAGTCCCCATCTTCCCCAGGCTGTGTGAATCTTCAAGGCTGATAGATTTTATTTTGCTCAAGAAAGCAAGTGACACTTCAGAACTGAAGCGATTTTTAAGGCTCCCAATATACCTTTGTTGACCTCTTGTATTTTACTTGTGTTAATCCAACTCTTGAAATTACATACATTCTGATGGAAAGCAATTGCCAAGGCTGGTAACCGGCTGTGAGCCATTGCTGGAGAGAACATAAAGAGCTGGATGTAGTGTTATCATTCATTCATCTGCTCTCCTGGTTGCCCACATCCAGACATAGTCCTTAAAGCATTGCTTCAATGTATCACTTAAGACTTTACAGTGTCTTGGCACTTCTCTGCATAAAAATCAGTCAGGAGCTTTTAAAAGACATTTGCCTTTTCATAGAAGCTGGGATTGTCAAAAACCAAGCAACGGCAGTCATATATAGTGTTTTATTGCTACTACTAATCAATTAATCATAACAAATTAAAATACCTAATGTCTAATAATGTAGGCAAAATCAAAACAATGTAGGTGTGGTTTTGTTAAGGCAAATGCAGTACCTCAGGTGTCCCTTTAAACAGGACCTCAGAGTCTGTGACATTATTTTTAGTCAACTTTGACTTAACATTCATCAGCCATTTTCTACTCGGCAGCAGGTTGTTCAGCATGCTGCTGGCTTTGCTGTCTCCCTCCCTTCCTCTCTTTTCAGATTATGCCAGTTTTCTCATCAAAGTTTTAAAACTTATCAGCTCCCTCACATTTCTTGCATTTGAAAATGAGGCTGAAAAACACCTGGAAGCCACACTATCTACTCCACTGCAGCAGTCGGTTGTTTCTGACTCCTGTCTGCCTCCGCTGAGTCTCTCTTTGGCAAGAGTTGGCTTTGCCTTGGAGCCTCACACCGTGAAGGCTGTTAGTATCTGCGGCACTTCTTGTAAAGTACATATCTGCAGCTGTTGGCTTTGCTTAAATTAATGCATTACACTTCAACTGCAAGGAACTCATACAGTATACTTTGTTTCCCTAAGCATTACTTGGCATTATAAAAGAAAATATAATTTATAGTGCAATTAGAAAAAAAAAACAAGCAGGCTATTGATTTGAGCTTCCATTAAGGGTATGTCTGTGCAAGTCCCAAAGCCGCCGTTGCTTCCAATTTTGAGCTTTTCTTCTAACTGTGAAGAGGACCAAGGAAATAACTGCAGAAAAATAGGCAAACCCAACACTCACCCATTTGGCAGTACAGTACGTTGCTGTGGATTTCACGGGATTTTTAACAGTGCACCTGCTCATCCAAGGTGGCAAAATTTATAGGGAGATTTTGGGAAACCTAGTATTCTAATTAAGGACTGTGTTCATTACCAAACTGGTGACTGAAAAGCACTGCACAAGATGTCTGAGAGACATTCTGATGTTATTTACCAACCTCTGCTTCCACCTCCCTCACCGCTGATTAGCTTAACAAGCAAAGATATGGCACTGCGCTCAGAACTTGGAAAGGAAAGGGAGAACAAGGGACTTCACAGGACAAAAAAATCCAAACCATTAAAAAAATAGCACAATTTTGAGGAAAAGGTGAGTCTTACCTCTTAAAAAAAAAGTCTGATGGCAATTGTAAATTAACATTAGTTCTACGTTGTTTTCATCCTATGTAGTCCACCCAAAATCTATGCACTGTCTAAGTACTATTTGAAAGAGCTGGAGAGAGAGTTTAAAAAAGTACATGAGCCTTGGGCTGTTCCTTTGCAGAGAAATGTTTTCTTTAGGCCAAGACAATTTTTGTAATTAGAAGGAAAAAAGATATTACTGATCTCAAAAAGATCCCACAAAAAAACAAGTACATTCTAGTCTTTTCAAGCATTTTAATTCAGTCTCCCTACTTTTTCTTGCTTAGAAAAAGATGGCAGAAATAGGGGAATGAAGAACTGTGATTCTTCTGGTCATGCCTCTGGTCATGTTCAACATGAACTGAACATGCCATGGCTAGTATAAAAACACTATATCTGATTACCATTAATATTCTAGTATAGTATTAGTATATTCCCTGCCTTGGGAAGGAAGATAAATTTTGAAAGAGAAGCCCTTGCTCTACTGAAATACAGATACAACAGAGTGCAGCTCATACTCATTTCTTAGCTGTTAAAATAAATAAATATCTGAGTTTCTAAAGAAAGGACTAAAAAACTGACAGCATTCTGGAATGGCAAGGTAACAGAGCCTTAAATGAAAGGTAGTAGAGAATCAGGGAAAGTAAAAAATTTGAGTAAATGGTGAATGGTTTCTAAACCCCCAAAGACATAAATTTGTTCGTCACA